>NC_065542.1:37248834-40203918 GCF_932294415.1 Quercus robur | reverse complement strand
GAGCATCCAAGCAGTGAAGCTATAATTTTAGCTATTTAACACCACTAAAACTTACTTTATTTATTTTACCTACATTCATGCTGCAGCAGTGGATTTATTTTAGCTTTCAATACAATAAAATAATATAAACATCACAATAAAATAATATAACCACTATAATAAAATAATATATCCTACTACCAAAAAAACCAACCACAAACACCTCTACTATCAGACATGGAAACAGATAAGGAGAGAGCCTTAAAAGAGGTTGCCGAGGCCACGGTGAAAGACAAGGAGAAAGCTGTGGAGAATGCTGAGGAACGGATAAGGGCAGCTAAGAGGGCCTAAGCACTTGCAGAGCAAAGAGTAGAGGAGTTGGAGGTCAAACTAGGAGGAATGGAGCTCAAACTGGCCGAAGCTGAGAGTTTGAACTAGACAAGTGCTAAGTTGATTGCCGAGCTGAAAGCGGCCTTGGAGTCCCGTGAGGACATGGTACAACATAGGATTTGTGGACGACGCCATGAACTTAGTTGAGCCAATCATATACCAATCTCGGCAATATGGGTTTGATAAGGGGTGGATGGCGGCCTTGCAAGTTATGGGAGTACCTGATGATTCCCCTCTCAAAAACCCTGATCAAATACCCTACCCAAATCTTGCTCCCTCGGTTTAAAATCCCACTGGTGCTGAGGAAGAAGATACTCCAAGTATGAGGGAGTTGGTGCAAGAGATTGACTTCCATTCGGAGTTAATCGATCTTGAAATTACCAACAACCCCAATGCTGTGCAGAACTTAGCTCAACCTCAGGTTTTGGACTTTACTTCCCAACCAGTCGTGGACACGACTCCAATTTAGCTGGATCAACCTTAGAACCTTGCTACTTGAAGAAGAAATCTTTTAACTTTGCTATTTTTCTCCTTTTTTTTTAAATTTTTATTTGCTTTACTTAGTTTGCTTATGGTCATCGGGATGTGGTGACAAGACATATTTATTTTGGTTTTATAACCATCATATTTGTGAACAATTCTTATTGCTATTATTTCTTGTTGGAGTTAAATTATTTTTGCCATGTTTTTGTTTTGTTTATTTGTATATGTCATGTTACCGAACCAAGCTTCTGTCTTTAACTACTTTAAGAAATAAGGTTTTCACTTGGTCGGTGATTGGGATCTAACCGAACTGGGTTTCTGTCCCTGATTGATTCGAGAAGGTTTTCATCTAGTCGGTGACCGAGAACTGGGTTTCTGTCCTTGACTAATTTGAGAAGGTTTTCGCCTAGTCAATGACCGGGATCGAATTGAACCGGGTTTCTATCCCTAGCTAATTTGAGAAGGTTTTCGCCTAGTCGGTGATGGGGATCGAACTGAACTGGGTTTCTGTCCTTAGCTAATTCACAACTTAATAACAACAAAGCCAAGAATTCAAATAAAACTAAGCACATAAACATTGTTCACATATTAAATTACATACAACTCAAGCTACTACATGCCTACGGTTAGTGGTAAAACTTTTTCAAATTGTGAGCATTCTATGGCTGGGGAAGTGGTCTCTCATTCATGTCTTCTAGATAGTATGCTCCTGCTCCAGCAATGGTAGTAATTCTTTACGGCCCTTCCCAGTTCGAGGCGAAATTCCCTGCGTTGACATCTCATGTGTTCCCCACTGCTTTTCGTAGTATTAGGTCTCCAGCACTAAACTCCCTTCTCCTTATGTCCCTGTTGTATCGCTGTGCAAGTTTCTGCTAATTATCTTCTAATCGTATGGTCGCAGCTTCCCAGCATTCCTCTAATGAGTCCAGTTGCTTCACCATTAATTCTTCATTCTCAACTAAGCTAAATCCTGAAACACGAGTGATACATAGACTTATTTCTGCGGGTATGATAGCCTTTGCCCCATATGTTAAGGAATATGGGGTTTCCCCCGTGGACCTTCTCGAGGTTGTTCGATACGCCCACAAGACGTTTGGTAACTCCTCGGTCCACCTGCCTTTGGTTACTTCTAGCCTCTTCTTTAGTCCACTAATGATTACTTTGTTGGTGGCTTCGACCTGACCATTACTCTGTGGGTAAGTCGGGGTTGAGTATTTGTTCTTGATGTCGAGATCGCTACAAAACTTGTGGAAGGCTATTCTATCAAACTACAACCCATTGTTAGATACCAGGGACTTCGGTACTCCAAAGCTGGTCACTATGTTCTTCCACACAAATTTTTTGACGTCTACATCCTGAATGTTGGCCAATGCTTTAGCTTCTATCCATTTGGTAAAATAATCCACAGCCACTAAAACGAATCTTCGGTTTCCTGTGGCTCGCGGGAACGGGCCGATGATGTCCAGTCCCCACTATGAGAAAGGCCATGGACTGTTGATGAGATTCAAACTTCCTGCCGGTTGGTGTATCAATGGGGCATAAATCTGACACTGCTCACAATTCTGGACATGGTCTACGGCATCTTTCTGCATCTGGGGTCACAAAACCCTTGGGTCATTGCTTAGTGGGCTAATGAATGTCCCTCGACATGACTCCCACATATCCCTTCATGGAGCTCGATCAAGAGCTCGTCAACTTTATTGGGATGCAGGCATTGTAAGTAAGGCCCCCTAAAAGATCTTCGGTATAACTTGCGATCCTCAAACAACCAAAATCGTGGAGCCATTCTGCATAACCTATCAACTTCCTTTTCATTGTTCGGTATGTGGTCCTCAGCCAAAAAGTCAATGATCGGATCCATCCAACACGGCTCAAACACCCTGAAATTTGAGACATTCACTCTTACATCTATACTGGGTTCTTTTACAACCTCCACTTTAATCAAACAGGCACCTCCTTGGTTAATGACGATGCCAGCGTGGCCAAAGAATCTCCATGCCTATTCAGTCCCCAAGCAATTTGAATTACATTCACCTCCTAGAACTGGCTCATGGTTCGTTTTACCAACTGCAAGTATTCGATCATTCGGGGATCTTTGGCCTCAAAGCTACCTTCCACCTAGTTAATGACCAGCCATAAATCTGAGTATATTTCTACTTCCCGTGCCCCTAGGTCAAGAACATCTTTCGTTCTAGCGAGTAAGGCTTCATACTCGGCTTCGTTGTTAGATGCTTTAAAACCAAATTTGAAAGAATACTCCACCCATATTCCTTTTGGTGTGATTATAACAATCCTAGCCCCCATTCCCATGGCATTGGAAGCACCGTCCACAAATACTTTCCAAGGCCGAACGTCCACATGGCATACAATCCCCACTTCTCTTCTCGTGGTGAATTCTGTGAGGAAGTCTATGAGAACTTGGCCTTTGATCGAACTTTTGGGCCTATACCATATATCAAACAACCCAAGCCTAGTCCCCCACTTGGCTATCCGACCCGTGAAGTCAGATCTCTTTAAATAAGACTGCAATGGATACTCGGTCAATACGTAAATGGTGTGGGCCTGAAAGTAATGAGGCATCTTTCTAGTGGCAAGCACCAAAGCCAATGCTAATTTCTCTATGGGGTAAATACCTTGTCTCCGTCTCAACCAAGGTCTTACTAATATAATAAATCGGATGTTGTATGCCTTGGTCTCTCAACAATATGGCACTTACAACATGCTCGGATGCTGATAGATACATGAATAAATCCTCGCCAATCTCTGGGGTTGACAATATGGGTGCTCGTACCAAATATTTCTTCAAATCCTGGAAAGCCTCTTCACACTCCTCAGTCCACTAGAAACCCTTCTATTTCTTCAACAGCTGATAGAATGGGCGGCACCGATCAGCAAACTTTGAAACGAATCGGTTCAGTGCGGCCAACATGCCGGTCAAGACTTGTACTTATTTTAGGTTAATCGGCGACTTAAGGTGCTCTATTGCACTAATCTAGTCAGGATTCACTTCTATCCCTCAGTCAGTAATCATGTACCCCAAGAATTTTCTAGCCCCACACCAAAGACACATTTGTCAGCATTAAGATGCAATTGCTCTTGCTCTTCTTTGTTTTCCACTACCATATCGTCAATGTATACCTCGACAATACGACCGATCTTCTCCCTAAACATTCTAGTCATTATCCTTTGATAGGTGGCCCCTGCATTCTTTAGACCAAACGACATTACCGTGTAGTGATAATTAGCCTCGAGAGAGATAAATGACGTCTTTTCTTGGTCTTCGGTAGCCAAAGCAATCTGATGGTAACCCTGAAAGGCATTTAGGAAACTCATTCTTAGGTGTCCGTATGTTGCATCTACCAGTTGATCAATCTTTGGTACAGGAAATGGATCTTTCGGGCATGCTCGGTTAAGATCAGTAAGTCCACACACACCCTTTATTTATCGTTCTTCTTTTTCACGATCACTGTATTCGCCAACCGTTGGGTTCTAAGACTTTAGGTTTAAATGTATTAGAACTTCATTTTGTAATGTTGGCAAACCATGATCAAAATGTTTAGTCTTGTTTTAGACTTGCTCAAAGTATGTTTACGTGTAAAGTTGGAATCGAGTGTACAGCAGGATTTATTGTGTAAATCTGCTTGACTCGATCGATCGAGAAGCAGACTCAATCGATTGAAGCTTGTGCAGATTTTTTTTCTATAGAATTTTCCAACTCAGCCCAAGCCCGTTTGACGTGTAGGGTTTTATGTTTTGCCTTAAGTATAAAAGGAAAAACCCTAGCCACATTTTAAAGTTGTTGTTTATGCTGTGTGTATGAATCTCTTGTGAGTTCTAGAGGTGTTTGCCTTTATACATACTTAGGGTTTCCAATCTCAAGATTGATGTCGAGAGCTTAGTGATCGTTTCAACTGCTGCATAAAGAGCTTAAAGAAAACACAAATGGCAGTACTTGTGGTTGCTGTGAATCCAAGAAAGAAGTAGTCCATGGACTCGGAGCTGTCACGTGGTCGTGGTAGTAAGTTTCCTACTTGAGGTAGCAATAGGATGTTAGTGGTCTAAGTCGCTATTGTGTAAACTTCAATTCTTTCATAGTAGATCTGTTTTACCTTGAGGTTAGCTAATTAAATCCTCCTCAGGTTTTTTATAGATTTGGTTTTCTTAGGTTATCATATCGTTATGTTATTTATTTTCCGTACTTTACAATGATATAATATATTTGTGTTAACCTAAATTTGAATAATTTGACTAAGTAACCACTTGGCTAATTAACTAGATTAATCTTGTTGTGTTTTAAGGGGTCTAAAAATGTACACCAACTATTTTGGGAAGAAAACATTCTTTATCTCCCCCGGCTCTTTGAGCCTTTTCACCTCTTGCTTAACAGACTCTACGTGCTCTTTAGCCAACCTCCTTGGGTTTTGTTTCTTTGGGGGGGGGGGGGGTATGAAGGGTCCACATTAAGTCGGTGAACTATGAACTCCAGATCTACCCCGGACACCTCATACGAACTCCAAGCAAAAACATCCACATTTTGCACCAACAATAGTAACATTTCTACCTTATCCTTATTCGGCATACTTGCTCCTATTTGGAAACTCCTATTCTCATTCGGTGATATGCTTACTTTAATCAACTCATCGGCACAACTAGCCCCCTTTTCCCCTAGGGGCTCCTGTAATTGCTATAAAGGAACCTCCTCCGTAGACTCTTTCTATTTTATCTCTCGGTTAACAACAGCCACCAAGCACTACCTTGCCACTTGTTGATTTTCCCTTACCGTTGTGATACCATGCTCAATGTGGAATTTGAGTTTGACATGCAACGTGGAAGGGACTGCTCCCATTGCATAAATCCACGACCTACCAAGTATGGTTGTATACGGGGAAAATGAATTAACCACTATGAACATCACCATCACCTCCTTCCCTTCCATATTTACAAGGAGCAAATCTACCCTTTAGGGACTACCATCTAGCCATCAAATCCAATGAAAGGTGTATCATACTTAGACAAGTATTTGTTCTTCAGGCCAAGCCCCCTAAATAGGTCGGGATAAATGATTTTGGCTTCACTACCTTGGTCTACCAATACTCTCTTCACTATAAAGCCATTTATCTGGGCCGTAACTACCAGCGCATCATCATGAGGCTGGGTCGTTCCTTCCAAATCCTCATCATTGAAAGCAATGGATTCCCGGGCATATTTCACCCTCTTCCCCGATGGTTGTTCTTCTCGACAATTCTCCACCGGTACCATAGTTAGCACCCCATTTCTTCGGGTCACCAGGTACCCCTTGAAGTAGCATGTATAACCTCTATTACACCCAACGGGGGTGGGAGAGGGCTCCCCCAAGGTCTTGCATTTTGTCCGGTCTCTTGACCCCTAGGCTCCAAAACAAACTCCTTCAAATGCCCTGACCCTCACCAATTGCTCCAAGTGCTCCTTCAGAACCCTATATTGTTCGGTGTTATGCCCTTTATCTTGATGATAAGTGCAATACATATTCTGATTTCTTCTTGATGGGTCACCCCCCCATCTTGCTCAGCCACCGGAAGTACAGCTTGTTTTTAATTCGGTCCAGAATTTTATGTACGGGCTCCTTGAACGTCACGTTTACTTCTCCTACCCGAGTGCCAGGTTCTTGGATCCTTAGGTCCCTTCTGGGTTTTGGTTGAAAACCCCCTTACCGAGAATCCTTCGAATACTGAGCCATGACTGGTGCCTTCCCCTTATTCTACTGCCGATCATCTTCTAATCTCTTGTACTCTTTGATATGCCTCATAAGCTGCATCATATCCTCTGGAAGTCTCCTTGTCAGCTACTCTTGCAATTCAAAGTCCTCAGGCAATCCCAGCCAAAATGTGCTTGCTGCGATTTTTTCATTACCTTCGTCGATCTTGTTGTACAGTTCCCAGTACCTATTAGTGACTTCGAAGGGTTTCCCCGACTCCAATCTTCATAGACAACAATGTGTCCACTGGTTGTGGTACTCGGCTATAGGTCATAAATTGGACCCTGAACTCTTGAATCAACTCTCTAAAACTATGAATCGAGCCCTTCCTTAACCCGTTAAACTACCTCAAAGTAGTGGGCCCGAGACTAGAAAGGAATACCCTACACATCAACGCATCATTATGATTATGCAGAGACATCATTTGGATGTAGTGACTTACATGTTCTACCAAGTCTGTCTACCAGGTCTGTCTTCCCGTTATAACACCTTTGTTAAGTTATGATTTATCTCATAACATTAGTGTTGGCTTATTCCATGACAAAAAGTGTTGTAATTGCATAAATTTGTTTCCTTGTATTTTTGTGGGATTTTATTATATTGGGTTTAATATTAAGTTGGTGAAGAATCGAGCATGAATTGAAGAACAAGTGGATTTTGCGAGAAACTCGTGAGAAGCTAACCCGCAAAAGAGTCATATGAAAAGCACATGACTGGAAGCTAAAGAGTTGTGCCAGGTTGTCAGTTTTGCGAGTGTCTCACGGGTAAGACCTTTCTACGAGGTAGTCGCAAAACATTCTGTCTGGAGGATTTTTAAGTGTGACTTTCTTATCCTTTACCCATACTATATATACCCTCATTACCCACAGAAATTGTAAGGAGGTTATTCACAGAGAAAAACCCTAGATAGGATTTCTACAACACACACCCATCTTTTTGATAGAGAGCTACTCATCCTTAGTGAGAAATCATTCTAGCTTCTTCTCTTTCCCTCTCCCATTGTCATACATTGAGAGGAGATTTGTACCCAAACACAACCCACACCTTTTCAGATTGTAGAGTGTGTTTTGGAGCTTGGGAAGCTTTGGAAATTTGCCAAAAGAAGCCGGTGAGGCTTAGTGGATGCAATCGGTCATATTGCGGGATCCGAAGAGCTAGAGAAAACAAGGATTGGCGAAGTCAGTTGGTAGCAAGAGCTTGGAGGGCTCAAGTACATTGGGTAGACTAGGCTTGGAGGGTCTTTTGTTATTTGTGTACTCCAACTTTATTCTCTAGCAGATCGATTTACCACTTGGAAGGTGGCAGAGAGGTTTTTCGCCGAGTTCTTCAATTTCCTCTTCGATAACACGTCTTGGTGTTATCTTGTGTTTGCATTCTTCTTCCTTACTCTTTTAGCTTTCATTTTATTGCTGTGATTTGATGAATATAGCTTAGAGTAGTTATATTGTATATCTGCTCGTATTTACTCTATTCTATACTTAGTTTAAGTTAGAGTAAAATCAACCGAGCCATAATTTTTATTTTGGGGGTCTAAACAGCTTTTTTGTTTTCACACAAATTCAAGCTTTCAGTCGGTATCAGAGCGGGTACACTTGTTTTGGTTTCATTACCTAAGTGTGATCCTTGACCCCTTGTGTGTTTTGCCATGGATAGTGCTTTGTATGCTTCTATAGATGTTTTGCATAATGTTGAGTGTAACATGCCATGTGTTTGTGAAAATGCCTCTATGAGTGTTTATTCTCATGATTGTGATGCCATGTTACATGAATCTTTAGGTGTTGTTGATCTTCCTTACATCAAACTCTTGAAGAAAGGAGCTAAGAAGTTTCATAAGAACTTGAGCAAGTTTCGTTGTGAAAAGGATTATTTGATTGCTAAGCTCAATGAATCCAATAAATTGGTTGAAAAGTATAAGAAGCTTGCTGAAAATTCTCTTGAAAAGCTGAAAGAGTTTGAATGTGGACTTGGATGCTAAACTTGTTTTGTCTAACAAACTTGTTGATGAGCTAAAATGTGAAAATGAATCTCTTAAGATGCATGCCAAGTGTTTGATTGCTGAACCTATTGTTAAAAATGATGAAAATATTTGTTGCAATCATGTTATGGTACCTGATTTTGTGCCTATTGTGTGTTCTACCTCTAAGGACAAATTGGTGTACATTCCTTCACACAAAAAAAATCAAAAAGTAGAGAGAAAGGATCTTAAGCCTAAGCCTCTATTTAGGTCTCAACCTAAGGCTTTGGATGGATCTAAGTTTGTTTCAACTTGTCACCATTGTGGTGTGATTGGTCACATAAGACCTCAATATCTTAAGTTGAAGAAAGAACAAAACCATGTTACTAGATCCCCCTCTAAAAAGCCTAGTGGACCTAAACACATTGTTTGTCACCATTGTGGTGCCTGTAGTCATCTAAGACCTAATTGCTCTAAGTTTCAAGTTGTTAAGAGAATTAAATGAAAAGAGAAACTTGAGTTTTTTGGAAGTTGAGCTTTGCAAGCTAAACCGGATTTGATTGAAAGTGGTAAGTTGTTAAAGCATGTGGTTAATACTCTTACCTCCTTGTTTATGTGCATCTTCAATTCTCATTCTTCCAACCCTCATCTCACTTCTCATGAGACACTCATTCCAAACAATCATTCCATTTGGATGAGGAAGGGTTCCTATGGTTGAGTTTATGCTCTTTTGGTCCTTGATTTAATTCTTTTGATCTTTGTAGGACCCTTCATGCATTAGATTCTTCATTGTCATGCATTTGTGCGTCATGCAACTCTTTATATGCATTGTTTTGTTTTAGTTTTTGATATTAGTTTTATGTTGTTGTTTTGTGTGTGTAAAAATCCAAAACCACATAAAAAATGAAAAATTCAAAAAGTTTGATTGTATATGTTTGAGCACATGTCACATGTAAGTTTGGCCGAGTACCTTCGTACTAACGGCGTAGTGCATTTTCGAGCTTAGCTTGTTATGTATGCACATATATCTTTGTGGGAAAAATCGTAAAATCTATATGTGACTGTTGTAAATCAATCTTCTAGCTTGATGGTCTTGATACATGCATAGACTTGTACCTATATATCTTCCCACACTTTTTATGTTTTTGCTTAAAGAGCTCAACAAATGTAAATCTTAAAATAAAAAGAGATAATGAGTTGTAAAAACTGTCGCACATACTAGTATTTGACTAGGAAAAATGAAAGCGACTTGTATTGAAATGTATGGTGCCCAAAAAGCTAAAGACTTATTCTCAATATTGAATTATCAAAAATTTCAGGCACCGATCTCAAAATGAGATGTATTGTTAAAAAATGATCAAATGTTATGATTTGTAATGAAGCCAAATGAAAAGTTTCAAAGATGTGTAATCATTTTTTGGTGGGAGGTCATATACTCATTTCTATAATTGAGATAGACAATTTGACTTAATACTAGTTATGTATGATTTGATTGAATTGATCATTGAAACTTCACTTTAGACTAAGGTCTATTCCACATTTGATACACACACACAACACGTAAGTTTAATGTTCAATGAATGTCTATTTCATTTGTGTGATTGTACTTGTTCAAATGTGAGATGTGTACCTTGGAGGGCGCGGAGAGGTTTTTTACCGAGTTCTTCGGTTTCCTCTTTGATAACACGTCTTGGTGTTATCTTGTGTTTACATTTTTCTTTCCTACTCTTTTAACTTTCATTTTATTGCTGTGATTTGATGAATATTGCTTAGAGTAGTTATATTGTATATCCACTCGTATTTACTCTATTCTGCACTTAGTTTAAGTTAGAGTAAAATCAACCCAATCGTAATTTTTATTTTGGGGGTCTAAACAGCTCTTGTGTTTTCACAAAAATTCGAGCTTTCAACCTTCACTTATCTCAAGCTATAAATAGGGGAGAAGGAGCAAAGTAGGGGGTTGGCAATTCTAGAGAGAAAACGGAGAGAAAAGAGTAACAATATCAATAGAGAGGGGAGCAATTCTGTGAGGAAAAAGAGAGGAGTTCGCAAAAACAAGAGTGTGCAACTGGGTCTCTGAGCAAAGGACTACTCATAGTAGGAAACCCAAATCCCACAATATAAATAAGTTGTGAGTCCAAGTATAGGTTGAGTCCGTTAAACATATATTAGGTGCGCACAATTGGCGTCGTCTATGGAAATCTCCTACGTAGCTGTGGTTCTGTCGAGACTCACGTAGGGAGAATGTTTGAAGGTCGGTCAGGGAGTTATGTTGAAAGTGGTTTTGGGAGATCTTCTCAGGGATCTACTTGGTGAGAAAGAAGGCAAAAGTGGCATGAAGATAGGGAGCATGAGTAGTAGGAAGAGCAGTCTAGCCTTGGAAAGGGGTCATATTAAACACACCAGACAATATCAAGCACTTCGGGGCGTGAGCACTTTGACCAGAGGGACGAGGAACTTGAACGTTTGCATAGGTTGGTAAGAGATCTGGAGTTGGAAGCAAGAGGTAGGCATCAGAGGAGGGATCACGAGGAGTGTGCAGAACGGTTAGCTAATGTGGGTGGATGCTATGGAGAGGGGTCTCATTAATCCGATTCCTATTGACACCAAGATTGGTCACGGGAGTATGCAAACTGGGACTCGATTTCCTCGGAAGGGTGACGACCCCGAAACGCCACCATGGACGTTATGAGCCACACATTACGTAGAGTTGCTTGGTCACCGTTCTCAGGGGATGGCCTCCATTTAACTCTTATGATGGGAAAATGGATCCAGTAGAGCATGTAAGCCACTATATCCAGATGATGTCATTACACACTCATAATGACGCGCTGATGTGTAAGGTATTCTCTTCGAGTCTCGGGCCAACCGCTTTGAGGTGGTCTAATGGATAAGGAAAGGCTCAATTTATAACTTTGCCGAGCTAATCTAAGAGTTCGGTGTCTAGTTTATAATTGCAGCTTGGTGCCGCAGCTAGTGGACGTGCTGCTATCTATGAAAATGGGGGTCAGGGAAACCCTTTGTAGCTACACTCGTTGGTATTGGGAGCTATACAACAAGATCAGCGGGGGCAATGAAAAAATCGTAGCAAGTACTTTTCGATTGGGATTTCCCGAGGAGTCCGAATTATGAGATTCGTTGACAAAGAGGCCTCCCAAGGATATGAGGCAGTTGATGAGGGTATCAAAGAGTATAAAAGATTGGAGGAAGACCAATAGCAGAACAAAGGTAAGGGTCCGATCACAGGTCAACCTTGGCAAGGGGATTTTCAGTCAAGGCCCCAGAAGGATTTGAGGATTTAGGAGCTGAGCACTCAGGTAGGGGAAGTGAATGTGACATTCAAGGAGCCGATGCACAATATCGTGTATCGAATCAAGAATGAGCCATACTTTCGGTGGCCAAACAAGATGGGGGGTGACCCATCAAAGAGAAATCAGAACCTGTACTGTACTTACCATAGAGATAAGGGGCATACCATTGAGCAATGCATGGTGTTAAAAGATCATTTAGAGCAACTAGTAAAAGTGGGATATTTGAAAGAGTTTGTGGTGGACCCAAGGAATCAGGAGGTAGGGCAGGGAACTCAACCTCGAGGGAATCCTCTCCCACCCTTATTGGGAGTGATAGAGGTCATCCACGCAACTTCAAGGGGTACCTTAGTGTCCAAAAGGAGGTAATGATGACATTTATAGTGGTTGCTTCATTTTCTCTATATACAGCAATCCTTGGAAGGCCATGAATTTATGCAATGGGGTCGATCTCGTCCACTTTCCATGTGAAGGTCAAATTCCACACCAAGCAAGGTATTACTATTGATGTGCAACGAGAATTCACTTAGTCATCTCCCGTCCATATGCGTCGTCCAAAGGATAGGTAAGTCTTTGCTAACTCGTCCGTCTGTCCTTAAGGACAGACGAGCTCACTATCGCCCGTCTCTCCTGGAGGACGGACGAGAGTTTTAGCATTCGTCCGTCCTTTACAGACGGACGAGCTTGCCGCCACCCCCTCGTTCACTAAGGACAAGGGAGGACTTCTCTGCCAAGTGGAAGAACGAACCGTCGCCAGTCAAGGCCAACCGTTGTGAAATACAAACTTCTACATCAGTTACTTCCGAGCCTGTTGGATTCCTCAACTGTAGGAGCGGTTACTAAATAAGTAACCGCTTCCTGCATACTATATAAGCATACGCCAATGAATGAGTAAGGCATTCTGTTCTTGAGAAACTAAGTTTACATTCCTTCATTCAGAGACTAACTTCACCATCGGAGGGTTCTTGGCCGGCTTCCACCGGTCTCCTCTGAGTTTTTACTTGTTTTCTCAGGATTCAGTCGCAAGTTTATCAAGGCCCGGCATTTTCAGTCCACTGATATCCCAGAGTTCATCAGTTGGCGCCGTCTGTGGGAAAATAACGTTTGATTTCCATTGTTGGATTCTGCGATTTCTTTCTTGGACATAAGGGCTGAAATGGTCCGGACAAGGTCAAGGGCTACCAGCCCAGGCCTTCAAGAAAGTAGAGGCGACCGTCAATCGGTGCCTACCGTACAACCGCCTTCTGTCCAACACGTGCAATCCATGGCTGCTACTATGGCAGAGTTGACCCGCCAGAACCAGGAGTTGGTTAGAGAACTTAACATGAGGAGGCAGCATCGGGATGAGAAAGTTGGAAGACAGGTCCAGAGCCAAGATGAGAGGAATGCTGAGTTTGAGAGCCAGTCAAGGGGTACCCCTTCAAGAAAGGTGCCTCACTTGGAAAGGGAGATGGACCAAATGAGAAGAACTATGGATGAGATGAAGGAAAATATGAAGAGGACCAACCCCGTAGAGGACTTGGTTCACAGGACTGACTCCCCGTTTGTGCCTCCTATCAATGCTCACCCTTTGCCACCGAAGTTCAAGATGCCTTCCTTAGATTCGTACGATGGGACGCGAGATCCATTTGACCACATTGCCACCTTCAAAACTACTATGCATCTTCAAGGGGTTCCGGATGAAATAATGTGCAGAGCTTTCCCTACTACCCTTAAAGGACCCGCACGAGTGTGGTTCAGCAAAATACCTCCCAGCACGGTAACGTCCTTCGAAGAATTAAGTAAGTTGTTTGTCAACAACTTCATCGGAGGACAGAGGCACAAGCGTTCCTCGTCTAGTTTGCTGACCATAGAACAAGGGGAGAATGAAAGTTTGCGGTCGTTCATTACGCGGTTCAATAGGGAAGCTTTAGCAGTGGACGAGATGGATGACAAGCTGCTCCTGGCGGCTTTCCACAATGGGGTTCACTCTGATTTGTTCATCCACAAGCTATATGAGCAAGAGCCTCAGACCATGGCCGAACTCGTCCACTCAGCCCAGAATTTTATGAATGCGGAGGATGCTATCATAGCCAAGAAGAGGAAAAGAATTGAGAAAATGGATGCTAACCCCACTCGTCACTCAGAGCAGGGTCCTCGTCTCAAGAAAGGACGAACGGAAGACAAAAAGGATCGTGACAGGAAGGCAGGCCCCTCAGCACGAAGTCAGCAGTATACGCCATTGAACATGCCACTTGATCAAGTCCTAATGCAAATCAAGGATGATCCTTCCTTGAAGTGGCCAGAAAAAATGAAGGGAGATCCGAATAAGCGCAATAGAAACAAGTATTGTCGCTTCCATAGAGACCATGGGCATGATACGGACGAATGTTTTGATCTAAAGCAACAGATTGAGAATCTTATAAGGCAGGGGAAGCTAAGAAGTTTCCTAGGACGAGACCACAAGGACGACAAACTCAAGGGAAAAGCTGAAGAGTCGTCACGGCCACCTCTCGGAGAAATCAGGGTTATCGTCGGAGGGAGCTCAACAGTTCAGTCGTCCAGGTCCAGGAAAACATACCTGAAGGTGGTGCAGAGCGTCCAACTCTCTGGACGACCACCTAGAGATATGGACGAACAGGCAATCACATTCACCGAAGAAGAAGCTGAAAGAATCCACCATCCTCATGACGATGCTATTGTCATAACCTTGCTCATCGCTGACTACACAACCAGAAGGGTACTCGTTGATAATGGAAGTTCGGCAGATATCCTGTATCTTCCAGCTTTTCAGCAGATGAAGTTAGGACGAGACCGTCTTCGTCCGGTGAATTCTCCGTTAGTAGGTTTTGGTGGGATGAGGGTGCAGCCCGTGGGTACTGTTACATTACCAGTGGTAGTAGGGGCATATCCACAACAAGTCACCAAGGACGTGAGTTTCCTGGTAGTAGACTGTTCGTCCTCTTATAATGCCATAATTGGGAGGCCAACTTTGAATAGTTGGAGAGCAGTTACGTCCACCTACCACCTATCAGTCAAGTTCCCAACAGACTATGGAGTAGGACAAGTGCAAGGA
Organism: Quercus robur; assembly: GCF_932294415.1. Classification (NCBI taxonomy): domain Eukaryota; kingdom Viridiplantae; phylum Streptophyta; class Magnoliopsida; order Fagales; family Fagaceae; genus Quercus; species Quercus robur. Next base: position 40,189,015 of record NC_065542.1, on the reverse strand, counting down.
GATCAACTGGCAGCGAGAGAGTGTTACTTGGCTATGTTGGCCACGGACGAGCAAGTGCAGACAATGACTATTGAAGAGAAAAGGGTCGTGGTAGAACCTATTGAAGTGCTGGAAGATGTTCCCTTAGACGAAAGGAACCCTGAGAGATGTACCAGGGTGGGGGCAGATCTAGAAAGAGGAGTTAAAGAAAACCTTGTCCAGTTTTTGAGGAAGAACGTAGATGTGTTCGCATGGAGTCATGAGGATATGCCTGGAATAGATCCTAATGTCATCACCCATCGCCTGAACGTATGTCCATCCTCGAAGCCAATACAACAAAAGAAAAGGGTGTTTGCTCCTGAGAGAGAAAATGCTATTAAAGACGAGGTTCAAAAATTGATGGCAGCAAAGTTTATCCGAGAGGTGTATTATCCGGATTGGTTGGCCAACATAGTAATGGTCAAAAAGGCGAACGGCAAGTGGAGGATGTGTGTGGATTTTACTGATCTGAATAAAGCTTGCCCCAAAGATAGCTATCCATTACCAAGAATTGATCAGCTGGTGGACTCCACCGCGGGCCATAAACTGCTTAGTTTTATGGACGCTTTCTCAGGATACAACCAGATACGGATGGACAAGGTTGACCAGGAGAAGACCTCATTTGTTACTAGTCAGGGCTTGTTCTGTTATGAAGTAATGCCCTTCGGATTGAAGAACGCTGGAGCAACGTATCAGCGACTGGTCAATCACATGTTCCGTCCTCAGATTGGGCGAAATGTCGAAGTGTATGTGGATGACATGTTAGTGAAAAGTCTGGAAGAGGGTAAGCATTTAGACGACTTGCAAGAAACCTTCAACACACTCAGGCGATACAGTATGAAGTTGAACCCCAGTAAATGTGCTTTCGGAGTGGCTTCGGGAAAATTTCTTGGATTCATGGTCTCACACAGGGGGATCGAGGCCAATCCAGAAAAGATCAAGGCAATCCTAGAAATGAAGCCTCCACAGAATATTAAAGAAGTTCAATCTCTCACCGGGCGAGTTGCCGCCCTCAACAGGTTTGTCTCTAAAGCTACTGACAAGTGTTTACCATTTTTCAAGGTTCTAAAGAAAGCCTTCGAATGGACGGACGAGTGCCAAAGAGCCTTCCAAGATTTGAAGACGTATCTTGTCATGCCCCCGCTGCTAAGTCCGTCCGTGGTAGGAGAGAAACTGTTTTTGTACCTGGCGGTGACCCCGCATGCTGTGAGCTCAGCGCTGATAAGAGAGGAAGCAAAAGTGCAAAAGCCAGTGTATTACACCAGTAGGGCATTGAGGGGGGCGGAAGGACGATATCCGCCAATAGAAAAGCTGGCCTTCGCGCTCATCACGGCTTCCAGGAAGTTAAGACACTACTTCCAAGCCCATGTAATCAATGTTATGACAGATCACCCACTTAAGAAAGCTATGAACAAGTTGGAAGCCGCAGGACGTCTGATCCAATGGGCGGTCGAACTTAGCGAGTTTGATATCCGATACCAACCAAGACATGCTATTAAGGCTCAGGCCCTGGCAGACTTTATTGCGGAGTTCACTCCAAGATGCAACGATGAAGTGCAGGAGGATAAAAATTGGGTGGTCCATGTAGATGGCTCGTCCACACAGCGTGCAGGAGGAATAGGGGTGGTTTTGCAATCCCCTGAAGGAGACAAGTTGAAGCATAGAGTCCGTCTACAATATCGACTAACTAACAATGAAGTGGAGTATGAAGCTCTGCTTAAAGGGCTAGAATTGGCTAAGTCTGTAGAAGCGGAGTCGGTTCTCGTCCTGGGAGACTCTTCGCTGGTAATGGGCCAAATAAATGGGACATATGAGGCGAAAGAAGAACGAATGAAAAAGTACTTGGAGAGGGTATTACAGCTTGTGGAAAAATTCAGGAAAGCTAACTTCATTCAAATCCCGAGGGAAGAGAATGCAGAAGCAGACACCTTAGCGAAGGAAGCCTCAGCAACTGGAACGACCGAAGAGTATGATGAAATTCAGTATGTCCCGAGTGTAGATCTCCCGGAAGTACAGCAAATAGGGAATGAAGAAAATTGGATGACCCCAATCGTCTCGTATCTGAAGGACGGGAGACTTCCGGAAGCAAGGGACGAAGCTAAAAAACTAAGGATAAAAGCAGCAAGATACGTCCTCATGGACGAAGTTCTCTATAGGAGGGGCTTTTCTCAACCTTATCTTAGGTGTCTGGCCCCAGAAGAGGCGAACTATGTGCTGAGGGAAGTTCATGAAGGAGCCTGTGGAAACCATTCAGGAGCCAGGTCGCTTATCCAAAAAGTCATCCGTGTAGGGTACTATTGGCCAACTGTTCAAATGGATGCAAAAGCTTATGTCAAGGCATGCGACAAGTGCCAACGATTCAGTAATGTCCCCAGACAACCATCAGAATACCTCACCCCAATGATGGCCCCGTGGCCCTTTGCTCAATGGGGCCTAGATATCCTGGGTCCATTTCCACTTGGAACTAGACAGATGAAATTCTTGGTGGTAGGGATTGACTATTTCACTAAGTGGGTGGAGGCAGAACCATTGGCACACATTACACAGCAGAATGTAAAGAACTTCGTCTGGAAGAATATAGTGTGCAGGTTTGGAGTGCCCAGGGTACTAGTTTCCGATAACGGGCGACAGTTTGACAACACCCTTTTCAGGGACTTCTGTCTACACTTTGGAATCCAAAATCATTATTCCTCCCCCGCACATCCACAGGCAAACGGTCAGGCTGAGGTTACAAACCGATCCTTGCTGAAGATCATCAAGACTCGTCTTGAGGGGGCAAAGGGAGTATGGCCAGATGAGTTACCTGGTGTCCTATGGGCATACAGGACGACAGTGAGGACCCCTACAGGGGAGACCCCTTTTAAACTAGCCTATGGAAGTGAAGCAGTTATACCTGCGGAAGTGCACATGGCTAACCATAGGGTGATGTCATATGAGGAGAAGGATAACGAGGAGCAACTCCGCTTGAACCTCGATCTTATAGACGAAGTAAGGACAGAAGCAGAGCACAGGGCAGCGAAGTACAAGAACCTCATGGCTAGGCAATATGATGCAAGGGTGAAACCAAGACGTTTCAACATAGGAGATCTTGTCCTGAGGAAGGTCTCTTTAGCAACCAAGAACTCAGCTCATGGGAAATTGGGCCCCAATTGGGAAGGACCCTATAGAGTCATCAACTTCAAAAGACAAGGATCCTATTACCTGGAGGCCCTAGACGGGAGAAAGCTAGAACATCCTTGGAACGTGGAGCACCTGAGGAGGTACTACCAGTAGTAGCGGGCCGAAATGAGGTTCACTGTGGACGAGCTTGAAGCTTGCTACCCTATTTACATTCTACTTATGTTTTATGCTGTGTTTGATACTATCACTTTGTTATTTGTGTTGTGGTTATCTATCATGATTATGGACGAAGTTATGGAGTGCTTACTAAATAAAAGGCATTAGCATGTATGTGCCTTATCTGTAAATGATATTTATGTAATGTACAAAATGTTGTGTGCATTTAAGATTTCCATGGCATTCTCGTTCAAAGCTAACCTACAGGGTGGCTGAGAACAAAATATTTTTTAATTGTCAATGAGACGAATAAATTCTCTGGACGCGGAGATGTAACGTCTAAAGCTTTCCTAAAGGAAAAGCAAGATCAAGGCACCCCATCCTAATCAAAGGACGAGGTAGTCCCTGAAATAAGCCCAAAATATTCGTCCATGAGGGCAGAACAAAGATGAGATACCCTCGTCTTTGACAAAGGACGAGGGAGAACCCAACTCGGCACTCATCTGTACAAGACAAAATGTGCGTCCAAGCCTTAAAACAATTAGGCAAAGGACGAGGCATAATGCGCATCCAGGCCCGAGATAGTAAGGCCTATGGACGAGCAAGGTCCCAAAGTCTGGAAGGTCAAGGTACATGAAAGAAATTTCAGTCTAAGGACGAGAAATAACCCTTCAAATTTTAATAGATGGTTTAAACACACTGAACAAGGACGAGTAAAGTATGAATGCATGCATAAAAATGAAAAATCTCGTCCATACATAAAAGAAATAAAATTCACCAAGTGTTTGAAGGGCGGACAAACAACGTCCAAACACCCTTGTAAAAAAAGGTTTCAATACCTCGTCCTAAAAACTTTGGACGAGTTTAGTGTACTTGAATTACATCAAAAGATCCAAAAACAAAGGATCAGAGAAAAAAAAAAAAAAACACGTTCTTAAGCAGGAGGAGCAGTGGGTGGCTGGGTAGAGGCATCGTCTTCAATATTGACGTCCTCAGAGTTGGTTTGGAGAAGAGAGCTGGTAGCAGCATTCAGGTTAAGTTTGATAGAGTTGAAGTCCACCTCAGGGAAGTTTTCAACAGCGTCCATCCTAAAGTCTTCAAAACCCGCTGCATAGTTGCGGTCCAACAAGTCTGTGAAATCCTTGGACGCTTTGAACTCCGCAATGGCATCGTCCTTAGCCTTGGAGAGGGAAGTACTCAGCTCGTCATTCTTCGCTTGAAGGTGGTCAAGACGGGAATCTTTCTCCACCACAGTGGCCTTCAACTCTGCGATCAAATTTAGCTGCTCCACTTCCTTCTCCTTAGCCTCAGCAGCAACCCCAGCCCATTTCTTACTCTCCTCCCTCACGTTTTTTATGGTCGTCTCTAGCAAAATCCTCGTCTTGTCCAACTCTGTGGCTTGCCTAGACGCTGCGATGAACTTGGACATGGCCTGCAAAAGGAATATGTTTGGTTAAGACACCCAAAAGATGGAGAAACGATAAAGTCAAGACGAAAGGAAATTTACCTTAAAAAGATCATGAACACCAGAATGTTCAAAATCTTTTAAATACATGTCATAACATGCATGTATGTCCTCGTCCTTCACAGCTTCTTGAAAACGTTGCCAAGCCAAATCTTCGTTTTCAACTATGTTCGAAGACACTCTCGACGGGAGCTGAGACGAGGTAGGTGTAGTCGTCCTAGGAGGGGTCTTGGACGAGGTTGTCTCCACAGGTGGAGATACGTCCACATCAATTGTTTGGACGGAGAGATTGGGCTGGGGCAGGACAGGCTTGACCACCTTAGATGATGACTGTTTCATTCTTTTGTCACGACGGCTGGGAAGGCTCCCTAAGTCCAAATTCCTTGGTAGGGACTTCCTTTTGTCCCCAGCAGACGGACGAATATGAGGTACGGAGTCAGGACGAGCGTCCCCAGCCTCAGGACGATCCCCCTCACCCACTGCCTCTTTTCCCTTGTTGCCTTTCATTGTTGCCATTCCTAAAAATAAAAAAGGGTTTAATTTTAGAGCTAACATGAAAAGAAAGGGTAAAAGACGTCTAGAGTAAGAGGCTTACTTCTCCTTACTGTTATCTCGTGCGCGAGCGCTTCGTCGGAAGGATTAGGACCAAGTCCCCACTTGGCAAGTCGTCTAAGCGTCACTAGAGAGTGGAAGCTCCTATCTGCGTATAGACGAGCTCTGTGGACGCGGTCACGGTGAAACTTGCTAAGGGAAGGACGCCCAACAGCTGTAAAGTAGTGAGTTAGAATACAAAAAATAATAATAAAAAAAAAAAAAAAAAAACAACAAAAAACAAACTTACCCTGAGGACGAAGGTTCCCTAGGTCCCCAGTATAATGACCAAAAGTGTCCCGTCCAACGTCTGAAGGGTTCCCAGCCCAATTCCCGGAGACGAAGAAAAACTCCGTCTTCCACTTTCTGTCAGACGAAGGTAGGGACTTAATTATTCTACAATCTTTACCCCTGGCAGTAAACTGATAAAAGCCAAGGGATTGATGAATTTCGGAGGGTTTATAACAGTAGAGGAACTCGTCCACGGTAAGAGGACGATCCCCCCCAAACACCTCTCTCCATAGGACTTGCATAGAGATAACCAATCTCCATGCGTTAGGATTAAACTGACACACCCCTAAACCTAACCTAACTAGTAATTCCCTAATGAAAGCGTTTAAAGGAAATCTTAAACCCCCCAGAAGATAGGCCTCATAGACGCCTATCCCAAAACAAGGGTCACAACACCATTCTCCACGGACGGGCAACCTAGGGTTAAGCTCGTCTGGGATCTGGTACCATGCCCTCATATTATCTAACCTTTGTTCGTCTGTTTTAGAAGGTATGTCTATGGCACAGCTGAAGACAGTGACTTCCTCCTCGTCCAAAGGAATAGACGGAGGGACAGACGAGGAAACCCTGGACGAGGTGCCTGCCTGGGACCCAGAGGCCTTCCTAATTTCTTCTTGTATAGCCTCTAAGGGAAACCCAGGGACGCCAGAAACGTATTCCTCGTCCGTAGAGTTCCCCCCGTCACTACTACTAGAACCAGTAGAACTAGTACTAGACACAGATTGGTACTCGTCTATGGCTTTTTCTATACTGTCGCTAGACGACATTTTTAGAAAAGATCAAAAGACCTAAAAGACAAGAGAAGAGGGAATACCTGGCTCTAAGACGAGTGAAGTCTACGGACGCGAGGAAATTCCTAGACGAGGCCCTAGACGAGGAATGTCAAAGAACGAAAATCTTAGAAATGCAGAGGGCAACGGAGGAATTCCTCTATTTATAGGGAATTGACCTGGGCATACAAAACGACACAACCAATCAGGAAGTGACACGTGACACTCACCTCGAAAAATGAAGCGACGAAGCTCATCACCAATGAGAACGTGACACGTGGCATCTCGACGCATGGGCTTTCTAGGTACAACGCATGGTTGTTCGTCTCCTCAGACGACCCATATGGACGAGGGGGCAACTGATGTGCAACGAGAATTCACTTAGTCATCTCCCGTCCATATGCGTCGTCCAAAGGATAGGTAAGTCTTTGCTAACTCGTCCGTCTGTCCTTAAGGACAGACGAGCTCACTATCGCCCGTCTCTCCTGGAGGACGGACGAGAGTTTTAGCATTCGTCCGTCCTTTACAGACGGACGAGCTTGCCGCCACCCCCTCGTTCACTAAGGACAAGGGAGGACTTCTCTGCCAAGTGGAAGAACGAACCGTCGCCAGTCAAGGCCAACCGTTGTGAAATACAAACTTCTACATCAGTTACTTCCGAGCCTGTTGGATTCCTCAACTGTAGGAGCGGTTACTAAATAAGTAACCGCTTCCCGCATACTATATAAGCATACGCCAATGAATGAGTAAGGCATTCTGTTCTTGAGAAACTAAGTTTACATTCCTTCATTCAGAGACTAACTTCACCATCGGAGGGTTCTTGGCCGGCTTCCACCGGTCTCCTCTGAGTTTTTACTTGTTTTCTCAGGATTCAGTCGCAAGTTTATCAAGGCCCGGCATTTTCAGTACACTGATATCCCAGAGTTCATCAACTATAGTAAGGGGAAACCAGCAAGTGGCCAGGCAGTGTTTGGTGGCTACTGTTAACCAGGAGATCAAACAGAAGGAATTGGTCGAAGAGGAGATGGGGGCTAATGGTGCCGAGGATGTAATACAAGTAAGGATACTGTCGGACGATGATAGGAATTTCCAGATAGGAGCAAGTATAAAGGACGAGGATAGGGTGGGGATGCTGCTGTTTCTTATACAAAATGTGGATGTGTTTGCATGGAGCTCATACGAGGTGCCTGGGGTAGACCCCGAATTCATAGTTCACAAGCTTAATGTGGACCCATTATTCCCTCCCAAAAAGCAGAAGCCGAGGAGATCGGAGTGTAGGGGCAATAAAGGAGGTAGGGGCAATAAAGGAGGTTTTCTTTCCGAAGTGGCTAGCAAATACCGTAGTGGTAAAGAAGAAGAATGGCAAATTGAGGGTTTGTGTTGATTTTACTGATTTGAACCGAGTATGCCTAAAAGACCCATTCCCCATGCTGAAGATCGATCAAGTAGTAGACGCCACATACGGGCACCCGAGGATGAGGTTTTCAAACGCTTTCCAAAGTTACCATCAAATTGCCCTAGCCACCGAGGAACAGGAGAAGACGGTGTTCATATCCCCTGATGCCAACTTCCACTATTCCGTAATGCTGTTTGGGCTAAAGAATGTTGGAACCACTTATCAGCGGATGATGACAAGAATGTTCAGAGATAAGATTGGGCGTACGGTGGAGGCGTACATTGACGATATGGTGGTTAAAAGCAAACGGGAGGCACAGCATATTGATGATCTTAAAGAGGTGTTCGAAGTGCTCTGGCAACATAAGATGCGCCTCAATGCTGACAAATGTGTGGGGGCTGGCAAGTTCCTAGGGTATATGATCACTAACTAAGGAGTAGAGGTCAACCCAAATCAGATTGAAGCTATAGAACGCCTCAAGCTGTCGAGTAATCCAAAGGAAGTCCAAGTACTGACCGGTATGTTAGCTGTACTTAACCTATTTATTTCTAAGTTTGTTGCCTGCTACTGTCCATTTTACCAACTTTTAAAGAAGTGGAATAGATTCCAATGGAATGAGGAGTGTGAAATGGCTTTTCAAAATTTGAAGGAATATTTGGTACGAGCGCCTATATTAACAGCCCCTGAACTTGGGGAGGATCTATTCATGTATCTCTTAGTGTCTGAACATGCCATTAGTGTCATGCTTTTGAGGGAACAAGGAGTGCAACAGTTAGTATATTATGTCAGCAAGACCTTGGTTGATACTGAGATGAGGTACTTGTCTCTAGAGAAGTTGGAATTAGCGCTAGTGCATGCTATAAGGGAGTTACCCCATTATTTCCAAGTTCACACCGTCTATGTACTAACCAAATATCCTTTGCAGTCATTGTTAAAGAGATTTGACTTTACGGGCAGAATAGCTAAGTGGGAAACTCGGTTAGGCTCTTTTAACATTAGGTACAGACTAAGAAGTTTGGTGAAGGATCAGGTTCTCGCCGATTTTGTAGTGGAGTTTTCCCCGATGAGGGAGATGGAAGTGGTTTGTCATGTGGAGGTTCACCCGTGGAAGGTGTTTGTGGATGGTGCATCTAGCACCATGGGAGCTGGGGCCAGAATTGTCATCATTACTCCGGAAGGGATAAGATTGGAACATTCTTTTAGATTGGGTTTTAGGGCTTCTAACAACAAAGTCGAGTACGAAGCCTTGCTTACCGAATTGAAAGTTGTTCGGGAAGTTGAGGTTTATTCGGATTCTCGGTCGATGGTTAGTCAGGTGCAGGGTAGTTTTGAAGCTAAGGATCCTCAAATGATGGAATACTTGTGGGTGGTAAGGCAGGTTATGAACCAGTTTTTGAAGGCAAAGGTGGTTTAAGTGGCCAAGGGGCAGAATCGACATGCGAACTCTTTAGCCATTTTAGCGTCATCATTGACCAAGGAGGTACCTTGGTTAATCAAAGTGGAGCTGGTGGCGAAGCCAAGTATAAACGCAGGGGTAGGCGTTTCAGTAGTGGCAACATCCGTGTTGTGTTGGATGGACCTGATCATTGACTTTTTGGCTGAGGATCGAGCACCGAATGACAAAAAAGAAGCTAACAGGGTGCACAGGGTAGCTGCTTGGTATTGGTTATCAGTGGACCGTAAGCTGTACCAAAAGTCTTTTGGAGGGTTGTATCTTCTATGCTTACGCCTAGACAAAGTTAATGAGCTCTTGACTGAACTTCATGAGGGGGTATGTGGCAGTCATGTTAGGGGACGTTTATTGGCACACCGAGCAATGACCTAGGGATTTTGGTGGCCACAGATGCAAAAGGATGCTACCGAATATGTGCGGAAGTGCGAACAGTGTCAAAAGCACGCCCTATTGATCCATCAGCCAACAGGAAGTTTGAATCCCGTCAGTATCCCTTGGCACTTTGCATAGTGGGGGCTAGACATTATCGGTCCATTCCCCCGGGCTACGGGTAATCGCAAGTTTTTTTTAGTGGCCGTGGACTACTTCACTAAGTAGGTAGAGGCTGAGGCATTGGCTAATATTCGGGATGTAGATGTTAAGAAGTTCGTGTGGAGAAACATAGTAACAAGATTTAGGGTGCTAGAGTCTCTGGTATCTAACAACGGGTTGCAGTTCGATAGCAAAGCCTTTTGCAAGTTCTATAGCAATCTCGGTATCAAGTACAGGTATTCCACCCCGGTATATCCGTAGAGTAACGGTTAAGCTGAGGCCACTAACAAAGCAATAGTAAACGGATTAAAGAAACGATTGGAGGGTGCTAAAGGTAAGTGGGCCAAGGAGTTGCCCAATGTTTTGTGGTCATACCAGACAACTCCCAGAAGATGCACAAAAGAAACTTTGTTTTCTCTTACATACGGAGCAGAAGCAATTATACCGGCCAAGGTGAATTTGTGTAGTGCTCGGGTTTTAGGATTTGTCCTTGTTGAGAATGATGAATTAGTGGTGAAGCATCTGGACCTGTTAGAAGATTGGCTACCATACGGCTAGCAGAGTATCAACAGAAGCTTGCCCGGAGGTATAACAGGGATGTGAAGAGGAGAGAATTCAGTGCTGAAGACTTGGTACTTTGAAAGGTGGTAGGAAATACGTGAGACGTCAATGCAAGAAGCATACTATCTGGAAGGGTCTTATAGAATTATTGCCATTGTTGGCACAAGAGCATACTATCTGGAAGACTTAGACGAAAGACCGCTTCCTCGACCATGGAACATTCACAATTTGAAGAAGTTTTACCACTAACCATCAGTGCGCATGAGTATGGGTTGAGTATAATGTCATATGTGTACAATGTTAAGTAATATGAGAGCATTTTTTATCTATGCAAGTGTATTCATTCTTTTGGTTCCATCATTATCAACCTTTTAGCCTCGGTTAACAAATGCGAAGAAAATTAAATTTCAAACTATTCTAAGGACTAAAGCCTGCTCCCGATTCGACCCTAATCACTGAGTAGGTGGAAACCTTACATTAAATTATTATAAGGACTGAATTCTGCTCCCAGATTGATCTTAATCACCGAGCAAGTGGAAACCTTTTATTAAATTATACTAAGGACTGAAGCTTGTCCCCGGTTCGATCCTGATCACCGAGCAGGTGGAAACCTTACATAAAACTATTCTAAGGATTGAAGCCTGCTCCCGGTTCAATCCTAATCATCAAGTAGGTGGAAACCTTACGTTAAATTATTCTAAGGATTGAAGTCTGCTCCTAGTTAGATCCTAATCACTGAGCAGATGAAAACCTTACATCAAATTATTCTAAGAACAAAAACCTGTTTCTTAGTTCGATCCTAATCACCGGGTAGGTGGAAACCTTATAGTAAATTTACCTAACGATGAAAGCCCTGTTCTCGGCTAAGCCTAATCACCTAACGAGTGGGAACCTAGCACCTAGTTTCCTTAAGAACGGAAGCCTAGCACTCATTTTCATTAAATACACAAGCATGTGCCAAATTCAATCTTATTGCTGAGTAAGCGCGAGCTTGGTGCTAATTTTTTCTAGATACAAATAACCTATTTCAGTCCGGTCTCAGTCACTGAATGGGTAAAGATATAGCCTATCTTTTTGAAGAAAAGTGGAAGAGTAGACTTTATCATCGGTTAGAGACAAACCTTGGTAGGCTACCTGGTCATTAGGAATGAAAAGGCAAGGCGTGGCAAAAAAAAAAAAAAAACTTAGTGACAATGAGATAATGTGATAATCATTTATAAATATAACTAAAGTAAATGTTCGGTCATCATATCCTGAGGACTAATTAGATAAAGCAAATGGAAATAAAAATTTAACCATTGTTCTGTCACCACAATCTGATGACTGTGGGCAAACCAAGCAAATAAAAGGAAAAATTAAACACAAGAAAAATAAAAGGACAAAGGTAGGCTAAAATTGTAACATCAGGCTAAAGGATTAGTAGGCGGGAGTGGGGCTATGTCCTCGGTTGGCTAATCGACGGGAAGTGGCTGGGCTTGTACATCCTCAACGGCGTTGTGGTTGCTGGTGACCTCGAGGTCAACCATCTCCATGTGGGTGTCAATCGCGCGCACCGGCTCCCTCATGCTAGGGGTGTCCTCTTCGTCAGTGGCACTAGCTTGACTCTGAACGGGGGGGAGAGGAGCCGGGTATGGAATTTGCTCAAGATTCCTCAGTGGGGAATCTTCAGCCACTCCCATTGCTTACAGGGCTTCCAGTCACCCCTCCCTAAACCTATGATGTTGGGCTTGATGGAAAATGGGCTCCAAAGAGTTTTCAGCATCCACGAAACCTTTATTGTACCACTTTTCCTCACAAGCTTCAAGGGCCGTTTTAAGGTCAGCGATCTCATCGGCTTGGGCCAAGTTTAAGCTTTATGCCTCTGCCAATTTGAGCTCCATGCCCCCCAGCTTAACCTTCATCTCTGTCAACTTTTTCTCTGCCACTAACCAGGCTTTCTTGGCAGACTGCGCCTTCTTCTTGACGGCCTTAGCAGCTTTGTCATTCTTCTTCATCGTGGTAACCACAACGTCTTTTAGGGCATTCTCCCATTTGGCATCCTCGATAGTCTCCTTTAACCTCTCGTCAATGACGTAGGTCAGCTACGCAGCCTGATAACGCAACAATGATAAGTATGAAGGCAAAGGGAATACACGTGCTTTAAAGATAATGGAAAAGGATGGGATAGAAAGTTACCGCTATGATAATGCCACTGCAGCCGCTTAGCCAGTGATTCTTCGATCCCACTCAAGAAGAAGTGAACATCCTCGAGCAAGAGGAGGCCCTGCACCAAGCTCTGGGCGACCCGCCCCCCTTCGCCCTGTGCCCATGTCCTTACACTGGCAAACACCGGTAGAGACTCGTTACCGAGTCTGAAGGTGGTCTGCCACCCTACCTCGGGTCGAGAAGAGGATGCCACATTGGTTCTAACCTGGGTAGTTGGTCGAGAACCACCAGTCGGCTTCTAGATCGTGATCTCGCCAGATACCCGGGGAGGGATCCTCGAGGGAGCATCACTTGGAACCTTTGGTGGTTGTTCGGCAATGCACTGCCTTTCTCTAGTATGGCCAGCAGGAGGAGGAGGAATCTAATCCCTTCCTTGGGGCTATTATGGCTGAGCCGCAGGGCGGGTACTGGGCAAAAACCAGTCAATGGTTATTGTACGCTTGGTCACCATCTCTTCACCTTAACCGGCCTTTGCTTCCAAGGAATTAACCTACTCGGCTACTGCTGGCTTGGCTACTTGAACCGGAGCTTCGGGCTCTCCAACGGGTACATGGACTTTAAGGCTTTGAGATACAAGATCAGCCGAGATGTCCCTTACTGGTACAAGAGACTCCGTACTAGTAAACCAGGGGCCGAAGTCCCGAACTTCGCCAACAGTTAACTGGGGGGGAAGAAGGTTGGTGTGCTGCACGTCTATAGACGACAACAAGGGGCTGTCCACCAGTAAAGCTTGCTCGAAAAGCTACCAAGTTGAGTAAATGGGAATGCAGCCGAGTATGAGGTGCAATGCTCGGAGTTGCCCATCAGAGTTCACGAATATCTTAGACTGGAGCATGAAGTTCAAGTCCTTCACGTGCACTACTCTGATGTCCGGTCTAAACCTTCTTCCGTTTGCACCAAAATAATACAAAAACTGGTTAGTGTCTGTTTAAGCAAAACAATCCCGAGTAAAACACGATTAAAAGAATTAAAGGTACTCGGTACCGACCAACTTCACACGGCGAAAGTAGGCAAGGGAGCTCGTCGGCAAGCCAGTTACCACTCACTTAAACGTATTCCCCCGTTGAGTTTCTGTTAGAATTAGGAAGGCATGAAATAAGCCGTACACATACATCCCTAGCCTTTAAGTAATAGTTAGACTTAAGATTGCCACACAAATTGTACATAAAAGTTTATGTCATGGTGGTTTAACTGTAACCCGTATATCTGATTTAATCTACTAACGCAACTACCGACTCTGTAAAAATTGGGAGAAAATTGATTAGGACACAAATCATAAAACCTAAGGGTACTAAGTACAAGAAGGTCCACGGGAAACCAAACTCTTCCCTCTAGCGTAGCCATCAAAGGAAAAAACACTGTGTTGGACCCAGAACGTCGATGGAGAGCGATGTCACCCTCGTGACAATAAGCCACATCCACATCCCCAGGGATGTTAAAAACATCCCTAAAGTTAGCTAAAGACGCCTCAGTAGACAGAAAATGGGAAAATCCCATTCTTAGACTTTAAAGAGAAGAAAAAAATTGAAAGAAGAGGAAGGAGTAGAGAAAATTACTGTGGGCTCTAGGAATGGGTGATCTTGATTGAAGAATTTATGCATGGGAGAAGAGTGCTTGGCAGAGAGAAGTTTTGAAGAGTAGGGAAGCAAAAAGTGACCTGAAGAAGGAACAAGAACTATTTATAGGATGGGAGCATTTAATGGAGTGGAGAGGCGGGAAAACCTTTCTGAATTCTTTTTATAACCCCCACACGCATAGCCTTGGTTTCTGAATTCTTTATGATGGTAGTTAGTCCTAACAACCTAGCATAACACCCTTTTTTAGAGTGCATTAATGACCATCCTATCCGTTCAATAACTGACGCCCGGGCTTCCCGAGAGGTTTTTGGCGACTGTTATCCTTGATTCGTTCCTGGGATCAAGACACGAATCAAGGGGGGGGCTATTGTGCGGGACAGGGCCCCAGGCCCATTGTTCCTAGGACCCTAGCCTTGTGGTGTCGCACAAGGAAAGGCCCCAGGCTTGTTGGGCCTTGGGCCCTAGCCTTGTGATACAATACATGACCTTGTCCCCGTTTACCTATGACCTTGATCCGGACACACCCTGAGGCCCAGTCTAAACCTAAAAATCGTAATGAGACCATTCTATCTTGAACGTCAAAAGTGAGCCCCTCCCGATCAACTTTAACTTGGTCGGGAGTGTGATTGCTCGGGGATACAAAGTCTCGCTGGCCTAGTATTGCCTTGGGGAATACTGTTGTCGTACAACCTTTTGGAGGTAGGAACCAGTTCCAATGCTATTACCACTGCTCCCAACAGAACATCCACTTAGAAATGATGAAATTGGACCCCCATTCATATGGGTGAGATCAGGAAGTAATCATAATACCTCCACTTATCTCAAGCTATAAATAGGGGGGAAGGAGCAGAGTAGGGGGGTTTGCAATTCTAGAGAGAAAACGGAGAGAAAAAAGTAATGTATCAGTAGAGAGGGAAGCAACTCTGTGAGGAAAAAGAGAGGAGTTCGCAAAAACAAGATTGTGCAACTGGGTCTTCGAGCAAAGGACTACCCATAGTAGGAAACCCGAAACCCACAATATAAATAAGTTGTGAGCCCAAGTATAGGTTGAGCCCGTTAAACATATATTGGGTGCGCACACTTATATTGTGGGTATTGGGTTTCCTATTCTGGATAGCTCTTGGGCGAGCTTCAAAGAGGGATTGTCCCCTTGTCGTGCTACCTTTCCTCTCCCTTATTCTCTCAAGCTTGTATGTTCGTTCTCTCTTTCTCTCTCTTCTCTCTCCTTCTAGTTATCCAACCCTTTTCCTCTCATTCTTCCCCCAATTTATAGCTTTAGAATAATGAAGGAATCATCATTATCCCTTGATCCTACTCGTGTGGGAAGGGCCCAATTTGATTATTCATGGCAAGGAATATGCTCCATCAGAAATGGGATTGAGAGCGTTGGAATTGGTTTTGGCCTCCATCAACTGTCTGGTAGCGTGGTTCCCAAGGGCATTCCTAGGATATCGATGTATTGCCAAACAACATAAGGGTACCCATTGAGCATCTAATGTGCAAGGTGTGTTCATATACCGAGCTTATGAGCAGTGGGCCGATCCTAACATTGATCTTGCGCTTGGTGATATCCAAATTTCCTTGGGCCTGGGCCTGGGCCTGAGGTAAGTGGGCCTATGGCTATACACCGTACAATTATTATTATTATTATTATTATTATTATTATTATTATCTTCCACTTCATCTCATCTGGATGAGATATTGATGAAACTCCATAAGAGAAATTCAACATAGAGATAGAAAATACAACTTAGCTTTCCATGATTAGAGAGAAACAAAAGGGTAAAACACAGTCAATACTCTTAATGCCAACTAAATTTAAGACATTTCAAACTGACTTGTTTCTTTGACCCAACTTGATCCCTAAATACCGTTAGGGATTGTTACTCATCTCTCTCTCTCTCCCTCTCCCACAAATCTACCACAATCCAAAACAAACCTAGCCAAATCCACAACAACAAAACCTAAAAAAAATCTGCAGCAAACCCACCACCACCACAAAATCACCACCACATCAAACCCACCGCAAGCAACCACCTCATCCACCACACAAAGCAAACAAAAAAACTCACCAACCCTATAGAAAGAGAAATGAGAGAGGAAGGGAAAGGAAAAGGAAGATCCATCAAGGGTAAGATTTGGCCAAACAAAAGAAAAAGAAAAGAGAGTCAGGTGAGATTAGAGGAAAAAGAATAGAGGTGAGAGAGAGAGAGAGCCAAAGACCACAACCAACGCCGATCCAAAAAATTGAAATCCTCCATCCAAACACGAACTCACAAGCAATATCAATCCAAACCAAAAACCACAAACCACCGTGAGCCCACCACCATGGCGTTGCTGCAATGATGACGAGAGAGAGAGAGAGAGAGAGAGAGAGAGAGTAAAACTATAAATAAATAATGGCTTGTAACGTCATTTGTGTCAAACCTCAGGGTGATTATTATATTTTACCCGAGACAAAAAGCCTAGGACCTATTCCGGGAATTTATTTTATCCTTTTCTCTCACAAGAAAATCCTAAAAGAAAAGGAACAAATATTAGTGTACAAGAGACAAACAAACAAAATACAAGGGATAAATAGTCCAATATATACAATCCCGCCTCACTTCTAAAACTTGTTCCATATCCTCTAAAACACCAACATCGAATTCTTGATATCATAATTCATCTTCTCCAGATTTGGCTGCACAGCAAACTGAATCATTGGCGGTGGTCCACATACCAAAGCCAAACTATCGTCTGATCCTTCTGGTATATGCTCTCGCAGAATACTTTCTGTGATGTATCCCACACTGTATTCCCACCCTTCCCTTTCAGGTTCTTTCACCACATACCACACCTTAAACTTGTCATGCTTTTCAGCCCAAGCATCAAGTTCTTCCCTAAGCAAAATATCATCCTCAGTATGATTCGCGTAGACCACGTACATTTCGGTCTCATCCTCTGCATCCTTCAAAATTGCTTGAACCACTTGATATATGGGTGTGATTCCTGTCCCACCAGCTACCATGGCTAGCTTTTTAGCAAACTTGGGCTTGCCATGAACTAAGAAGTTACCGCGGCCAGTATATTCTATGTGACCCAATGGTCCCTTCACGTCTAGAATCGAATCTAGTGGGAGCGAGTCTAGGTACTGTGACATTAACCCTCCATTAAGGAATTTCGGGTGCACATTTTTGAAGTAAATTTTAACCAATAAATCAAAGTACCCCACTTCATCAATGGTGCTCGTTGGAGTATAAGCTCGCATGCACAACTTATCGCCTATTTTAGCACACAGAAATATGTGCTTCCCTACTGGCAAACCCAAGACTTGGTCATCAGATGGCAATGCAAATCGAAATAACCTCACGTTATGGGATATTAACTTCTTGGTCACGAGCTTGCATTGGATTTTCTCACGTGGGACAAGTGCAACACTTCTTGTTGGCTTATTTTCTTTGACGGGATCGATGTGGGATGTGTTTGACACATTATCTGCAGTGATCAACGCGCCAATTTTATAGTCCTCTAGCATTTTCTTGGCCTTGTCAGAGTGGATGGCATCAAATTCTTCCGTGCAATCAGTGCCTGCATTGATTAGAATGCTGTCGGCGCCACCAGGGTGATCATTGAGGAATCGAGTGCAATCATAGATGTGGCCATGGACTATAATCCAAGCTGACTCAGCTGAGCTGTGATTTTTGACCTCAGACATTGAGTACATCTTTATGGTTGATGAGACAGTACTCTCCTTGATGGGGGATTGTTTGGTATCAGATGATTTCTCGACGCTTTTTTCCTTGGTCATCCATCCACCAGACTGGTTGCCAGGCAGAGTTGGATGCTCGAACACGATTCCAATCTCTCCCTTTTGAAGCTTGCACACATTTGTTTTTATCCGGAACCAGCAATTGTTCATCATTCCCTGTACAATATTGTACAAGAAGCTTGAAGTTAAAAATCATGTATTTCACTTTTGTGTTTTATTTTATACTTCACTAAATTATAACTTAATTATCACATATTTATTTATCTTTTAAATAAAAAAGGGTGAATCAAAAGTGAAAAAGGTGACTTCTATTAATCTAGGCACTTATAGAATTTGGCTGTGTTGTCATTTATGAATGCAATGCATTTAGGATGAGTTGCTAGCATGTGCACCTGAATATAAAAATAAAAATATAATTAATCAGGAGAGAAGTGGATGAACCCAAAGTACCCAACTAATTAATAGTTTTTTATATGTAAAATAACATTATTTTTTAATGATTAGACTCTAGGGTTTGACTCTAGGGTTTGTTTGGTAATATTGTTTATATTTTTTAAAGATATATACAAATGAAAAAATATATAAAAATACATATAACATTATTTAAAAACTAAAAAATATGGTTTAAAATTCCATATCAAACCACCCTGATAATGCAGTGAGAGTGAAATACTGGTTTAGTGGGTCAGACAGCTCCAAACATGTGGGGGCTGGCTCCAAAGAGAATGACGAGGAGGATCCAATGTGAACATTGTTAAAAAGAGCAATTTTGACTATTACGCTACCCTAAGTCCTTACGTACGTACAACGTAACCTAATTAAACGATGGGACCCAAACACACAATACAATACTCCAAGTGGGTCCAAGTCCAACCAAGCAAAAACAAGTGGACCACCATAGCACGTTGGTAAGTAGAAACCTCATGATTAGCCCATCAAAGCAAAGAGTAAACAATTAAGGATGTACCATTAGGTTCCAAATGAGCTTCTCCGGCTGGGTATTAAGGGCTTCATCCCAGGCTCGAACCGCAACCTCCTTGGCTCCAACCAGGTCCAGCATCTCCACCTCCAGTGTCCAAAAGCACCAGCACCAGTATTTCCCGTACTTGTTGGGCTTCTCCGGGTGGTCCAACGTGCAAACACGCCACGTATCTCCATTGTCCACACTCACCTCCACACGTGTCACTTTCCTCCCACCTCCTGTGTATAAAATAAGACTTATTTTTAAATATCTGGGCTGAAAACATCAAAAAGTGCCAACAGCCTCTTACCACCTCTACCAAGTGAGAGAAGATTTAATGCAACCACAAACTTCCAATCTAATTCACAAGGGTTGCCTATCCAAATTAAATGGTGACTTAAAACGTTAAAAACCACACAAGACACAAATATATTTGTCATGTCATGGTAGCAGAATACGGTTTTAATACTCTAAAAAAAGTTGCCACTTGTTTTACAAATTGGAACTTAGTTGGATAGAATATATATAGGATTCTATTTTTAACTAACGTTTATGTAAAAAAGATCATTTGAAAAACTTCCAACAAGGTTGATGTAAGCCAAGCTTCCAAATAAAAGTAGCTTTTTCTTGAAAACGGAAAGAGAGAGAAAGCAATTTATTTATGCAGATTCATTGAAACTACAAATACTGTACCACTAGATGGAAACCATGTGAAAAGTTGTGAACAAGAGGCATCCACGCGAGCTAACTGTTAAGCCCTGACTTAGTTGTAACTTGTACCCTCGTACCTACATGTATTATATACTGTGCACTCACCGGAATATGCGTAGCCTCTCAATGTGTATGGCCTCTGTGTTGTCCACGAGTTTATCGGCAAGATCTCATCGTGGCACGGCGACGTTATGACAGAGTTTATGTTCAGCTCGTTAATGATATACTCGGGCTTGTACCACCAAGCTGCACCCAATCCAAATCAGTCAACTCGATGCGTTAAGCAAAAAGAGATAAAACGAAAATAGGGTCTGATTATCGAATTGCCTTAGAAAATTTACTCTTCCTAAATCGTGCAAAAAAAGATATATATATATATATATATATATATAAAGGGTCCGATTACCAAATGCTCTTAGAAAAATTACGCTCCCTAAATTATAATGTAACCACGTATTTCTAAAATATAATAATATGATATTCTCTCTTTTTACATTAATTTATGATAGATTTCATAATATCTTTATATTTCTGACTTTAATTCATTAAGAATGGATCTCACAATATCTCTATACTTCTGACTTTCGTGACAAATGCATTAACAATTCTCTCACAAAAAATAAATTCCACAAATCTATGGGGCACTTATATTGAGGGAGTTGCTAACAGGAGATCATAATTATTGTGCTTAATGAGTACTGATAGCATCCATTAACAAAAGCCAAAAAAATAAAAATAAAATATTTCAGAGAAAAAAACAGTAACAAACCTTAGCAGAGTCTTACTCTCACACGTTACTTGGTTTTCATCCAGGGCAATGACATTTCAAAACCACACATGGTTGCTCTCACGTCATATTCTCTCATTGGATAATGAAAGCATATATCCTTGTTAATTAAAAAAAATGACATTATTTTCCTTTATTCTGTATAAAAAAAATGAAAAAAAATTTTAAAAAATTAAAAATAAAAACAAAAACAACCTTCTATCAACTTCTCTCCCCCAAGTCTCTATATAAAATTTAGTTTATTATTTTCTTACTAAAATTCAAAAAATTGCTCCATTTTCTAACAATCTTTTTAGTCAAATTATATATAATTCAATTACTTTGAATATTGTAATTTTAAAACGACACCTTTTATCATATCGGTTATTAATCATTTTATAAGGATAGTGTAATTTTAAGATCACACTTTACATCTATCATATGTTTGTCGGTCATGGTCAATTTTATTGGGACAAAGTTGTGGCACAAAAAATGATGGTGGTAGAAATTTTGCTAGTGTGCCAAGTGTGTGGTGGTGGATAAGAATCATAAGATAGATACCTTGGGAGGTAGCTAACTCAGCGTCAACGTGCGAAGGGAGCACTCTATTATCGTGATAATGATAGTAACAGTCAGATTCTCGGGTTGTGACTACGATCCGTTTCAACCATTTCACCATTCTCCCACCAATAAAACCCGGTATGATCATCCGCACCGGAAACCCGTGGTCCGGCGACAAATGCGCACCGTTTTGCATGTACGCCAACATTATATCTCTGGACGGATCCATAGCGATCTCGTATTTAATACTCGTACCGTATTTGGAGCCACCGCCACCTGGCAAGTCCTCGGCCCCTTCGAAACACACATTGAGGGCTCCACGTGTACGGCTGTAGATCCCACACCGCTTCAGCACATGGATTAGCGGTACACCGCGCCACACCGAAGTGGAGACCCCCGCGGCTCCCCAGTTGAAACCGATTGTCTGTTTCACCATGTTCTGCTCCTTCCGTCTGTTACCGGCGCAGACTAGAGTGACCGCTATTTCCCGGTTCGGGAACTCGGTGACGAGTTGCTCCATGGTGAACCGGGTCGGTTTGTTGACGAGTCCGGTTACTTCGACGGTCCAGGTCTCCCACTTGCCTTTGGGGACCGGGCCATGGTTGCGAACGTAGTGGAGTGGAGCCGGAGTTATGAACCCGTGGTGCATGAGCCGAGTAAGTGGCGGCTCGGAGTTGAAGGGGTGTTTTCCGGTGAGGCGGACCATGGTAGGGTTGCGCTGCACCCAATTGTCTGACGTGGCCTCATCTCGTTGGTCCCAGATCGGCGGCTCTAATTCGCTGTCCCCTTTCTGCACCAATTCCCAGAAATCGTTCTCATCTTCGTCCTCGCTTGATGAATCTAGCTCCGTTATGATGGCTTTGTTGGGACGCGTGATCTCCGGAATTGACGGGAATGGACGGTTACGATCTGGCGTGTCGGAACGGTGGTTGTTTTGAACGGATTTGAATGTGCGAACGACGCCGTTTGTGGCGGGTTCCATATGAGTGAACCGGCGGTTCTCTACTGAGGTTGTCATTGAAAAGAGGGAGAGAGATTTTTTGTTTTTTGTTTTTTGTTTTTTTTTGTTTTCCAAATTACAAAAATAAAAAAATGAGGCACTTTTTTGAGCGCTCACTTTTTTGAGCGCTCACTGGGTAAGGAAAGAAAGAGCGGGGTCATCGGACATTTATAGGGGCTGGTAGTAGACGAAACGGGTCAAATAGAATGTGGGGGGGGGCTAGAGGGCCCATATGGTGACTATGAGTCGAGCCAGTTGACATTTGTGGAGGGAGCCATGAGCTTGAGTTGTTTTGGTAAATTGGTTTGTGTTTGTGACAAATTAGAGTTGATGATAAGACAGGTTGGGTCATGGATATTTCGAATTTATTTGATATATATTTTTTGGATGGGCGCGGAGCAGGTTGGTACAGTGTGCGGTGAAAGCATTTGCCATCGCCGGTGACCCATCACCAATGAAATAAAAAAGATAAAATTTAAGGACACAATTTTTATATTACAACTAAAGTTAAGTGTGAGTGGTAAAAAATCAATGATAAATTTATATGAAAGTAATTATTCTCTAGTCACAATTGATCACTTCATTAAGTTCTACAATCATATACTCCTATAAGAAAATAAAAAAAAGACTCAAAGAAGGATCTCGTTTCAGTGAGGGCTATCCGTCCTACAATAGCACTTCCGTGGAATACACCAATTATAATTTTGGCGGCTTTCTGATAACAAATTTGGTCTCCAAGTAAGGAATTATCGGTCAAAAGTTGTGACAAAAATTATAATAGTTAAAAAAAAAAAAAGGTGCGGTAACTTGCCTCCAACAAATGTGCGGTAATGAAAGTAGTGGGAGAGAATGGCTCCAAGCCTCCAACAACCTAAGAGCATCCATATCCGGATTTCATATCTCATCTTATTTTACCATCCTAAAAAGTTACTTTATTAATTATACCATATCATTTTACAATACACCTAGCATCCCAACTTTTATTTTCCTATTCTACTCATTAAAATAATATTTCTATACAATAAAATAATATATCCCACAATTACCATAATTTACAATACAACACATTATTTATTCTTTCTCTCTTTTTATTTCTGTTCAACAACCACAATCACCACCACTGCCGCACTACACACACCTGACACCACCACCACCAGCAACCCATAATCTACCGTCAACACTAAAAAAAAAAAAAAAAAAAACCCACACCACCCATTGACCCAAAACCCACTCCGACGGAGCCATAAACACCCACCCCACCGTCAGCCCACCAGCCACAACCACAAACCCCAATAGCTGAACCAAAAAAAAAAAAAAAGAACACAATCCAACGCCAACACAACACAGCCACCACCAACAAACCCACAACCACCATAAAACAAACCCACAACCACAAAAACAAATTAAACCCACGCCACCGAAACCCACGCTGATCAAATCACAAATCAAGCCCAAACACCGAAACCACACACTGATCTCAACCTTGTGGCATCCTTGTTGCTGCGTGAGAGAGGCTGAGCATGAGAGAGGCTGAGCGTGAGATGAAGTGGATCGTTAAATGAGGCTTGAATCACATCCTTGTTGCCATGGCCGGTGATAGTGGGTCAGGCTATGGTGTGGTCACAGTGGTGGCTATGGGGTTTTGAGTTTGAAGAGAGGAGAGCAGAATGACAGAGAGAAGGAAGATAGAGTAAAGAAAAGAAATAATGAGAGAGAGAGGAGAGAGAAAGTTGGTCGGATAAAAAGGATGAGAGAGACATTAAAAAATAATTTTTAGAAATACAATTGTGCTACAGTAGCATCTTATTAATAAGATGCTATTGTAGCACAATTGTAAATTTTTTTACAATTTCGAAGGTTTACAAGTCCAAATGCTGGGTGATTTTTGGCTCCAGATGGTAAAATCTATCAAGATATGGGATATGAAAAGCCGGCTGCGGATGCCCTAAGTACCAGCATAGTATGGTCATATTGTAAATAGGGGTGACATTTTTTATCTATATCCATGAACCCGCCCGTTATCCACCTTATTTGGATAAGTCTTAACCCAACCCATTTAAGTATTTGGGTTAAATGGATAAAGAACCATTTGGTTATTTAATTCGATGGGTCTAAATGGATAAATCCACTAATATCCACTAAACCCATCTAAAATTTAGAATTAAATAAACCCACTAAAACCCAATAAACCCTTCTAAAATCTAAAACTTAAATAAACAGTCTTCCTCTCCATCAAATTTTCTCAATAACCAAACACTTTTCCAAACACTTTAACCTCTAGATTTCTAAGCCCTAACACTTTCCCTCAGATTTTCTCAGTAACCAAACAAAAGGAAATTTTAGAGAGAGAACTAGGATGGAATCGGAGTTCACTAGAGGCAGTGTATCAGCTTATTTACTAATAAAATAAAATAAAACACAAACCCAGATATAAAAACTAAGTAAAAATCACAAACCCAACTATTTTTTTTTTATATATATATAAAGTGAGATAGAAAGAGAGAAAGAGAGGCCAACAGAGACGGCGGTGTCGACGACCTCCTTCTGCATTTCGGGGAGCACGTCGGCGATCTTGATGATGACGCACTTGCCAGTGGGAGGGGTGGCTACAACCACCTCAGACGAGGGTTTCCGGTCATCGGAGCTCAATGGTTTCATCGTCAGTGCTCCTTGGATGCTTCTCTTAGCGTCTTTGCTCATTTTTTATTTATTTTTATTTTATTCTTTATATTTTTGGATTTGATAGAGAAATGGCTGGATCGGACGAGAACAATCCGAGCGTGATCGGACCCAGAAATCTTCAAGGTACTTGACCAGGATTTGAATTTCTTTTTTCCTCTATTGGGTTTGTGCCTTTTGTTTTTGAATTTTTAAATTTAAGATCAGAAACCCTAGTCTGAAATTTACTTTTTCTCTTTCTTTCTCTGATGGTTTGTTTGGTTGCCGAGTAAAACAGAGGGAATAGAAGGGAAAGAGGAAATGAAAGTAATTTTGAGACTCTGTTTCGTTGCCGAGAAAAACAAAAACAAAGAAGAAAAAAGTCATTTTCTTTCTCTCTCTCTGGCTTTGTTTGGTTGCTAAGAAATGAATTTTGTGAAGGGAAAATGAAAGGAAAGACCAGGAAAAGTGATTTTTGAATTTTTGTTTTTAAAGTTTTTAACAAGTTATTTATTTATTTGTGTCATATTGGGTTAAATGGGTGGGTTACTAATTAAATGGGTTGGGCGGGTAATGGATAATTAATTTATAAATAAATGGGTCATAAATGGATAATTACACACTCAACCCATTTATGACCCAACTCGTTTATGACCCAACCCGCCCATTTGCCACCCTTAATTGTAAATGATGTGCGGTAACTTGCCTCCTCTTTTCTTTACTCCATTAAGTTTTTCACATCTACACTGGCATTGTAACTCTGTAGCACATTCTTTAACAAAACGAGCAGTTTGCTCCTCCTCTTATTAGCCTAAATAAAAGATGTACCACTAAATATTGCACTTGTACTCAGGGACGGAGCCATACATTGGCTTTGGGGGGCAATGGCTCCCCCAATTTTTATTTTTATTTTTAAATATTAGTATATATGTAGTACTAATTTTAGCAATTGTTATTCTATAAAATTACACTTTGCCAAATTCTCAAAAAAAAAAAAAAAAACAAAACAAAACAAAAAAATTTACACTTCGCCCCCCCTTAATAATACCATTGATTCTTTTAAGAGTAATGCTATAGTCACACACTTTTCTTTAAAAATTTTACAAACTATTGAGGTAATAAATTAATTCTTATTGGTTCATATCTGAACTCACCATTTATATTACTTTTTTACTTATCAATAACCACTTACCATATCAGATATTTGTAAAAAAGTTTGTAACTCTAGAATTTTCCTCATTTTAAAGGCCATAAAAAAATTGATAAATCTAAAATCTAAAACAAAATATGCTAGCCCCAAAAAATTAGCCCAACAAAAATGACCAATAACAAAACTAAAAATAAAAAAAAATAAAAATAAGTCAAGTAAATCAGTTTCACCAAAAATAATTTTGTCATTATCTAATAGAAAGCGCATTAAAAAAAAAAAAAAAAAACACCTCAGTAGTTAAGCAGAGCCCATACACAACTAGCATAACGGACAGCAGAGCCACCCCAAACCCTAAATCCTAGCTCTCTACTCCATGATGATCTTAACCGCTTTTTTTGTTTTTTTTTAAAGAAACCGCCTTCCTTAATGATTAAGGCCTGAAATTCTTTAAAAAAAGGAGAAAAAAAAAAAAAGTAGTGGTAGAGAAAGGACAACGTGTCTAGGAGATATAAAATATGATATAAAATATACGCATGGTAGGGGGAGAGGAATTTTTGCCATCCTAAAGCAGTAAAGCCAAGCCGTAGCCTAAAGGTTTGTTTGTTTGTTTTTTATTTTCATAAGCCGCCAAGGATTTGGCTACTGTTAAAGTCCACCAACAATTTATTTCATCTCACCATATGCACTCGTAAAAATCAAATTTATTAAATTATAGACTCTAGTTTCCTCCTCAAATTTATTATAGAAAAAAGGTTGCGTTGCTATCAAGCTTTTTACTTATGTCTGGATCTGTCCAAAAGAGAAAAGAAAAGCTTGGCTTGTTATTGATATTATCTTAATAAGGAAATAGCCTGGAGAGATTCTATATGTTTTTTGGATGGGAGATTGGCACGGGTAACGTGGGTAATGGTTTTACAAAGCAATGTAAAAGGACAGTAGAAGTGTTTGGATTCTTCATACGGAGATAACAAAATACTTCTTTTACTTTATAAAAACTTGGACAGGGGCGGAGCTGTGTTGAAGGTTGCCCCCCAAAATTTTGAATTTTTTAAAATTATATATATATATATATAATTATTTTAATATTTTCAAAGTTTAGTCTATAAAAATAAGAGTTGGCTCCTCCAAATATTTGAATTAATCCAATAATGATGCTCTTAAAAATAATAATTGGTCTAATAGTTATAAAGATATAACTTTATTTTTTGCTATTCTATTTTTTATTGTAAAATGTGCTCTTACATCTATTAAATATTTGATAAAGTTTGGCATTAAACATATTTGAATATATCTTTTTTAACCTGTTATGTAGCGATTAACAAGTCATCGACTCATTAAAAAAATCTTGTCACTAAAACTATACATGAAATGTGTCTTTAGTTGACACATAATAGGTTAGAGCAAGATAACTTTAAATATGTTTAGAGCCTAACTTATTTTAATGTCTTTAGTTGCATGTTTTTGAAATTTTCATTAGTTCAATTGAAAGATTTTTTATTTAGTATAAAATTTGATAATTTGTATTTAAAATGAAACATTTTAAGAATTTCACTATGAAAATGGAAAAAATGAATTTTATTTTATAAAGATTATCATCAAACATTACTTTGATTGAAAATAATAAGTTCTTTTTTTTTGTGAGTGTATATATATAACTTATCAAATAAAAAAGTGTGTATATATGTGTGTATATATAATAAAAAAACGTGTGTGTATATATATGTATATGAGGGTTGTCTTAATAAATATATTAGTGCCGCAACTTGGCCCCCCCAAACAAAAATTCCTGGCTCCGCCTCTGCTTGGACTAAAACATAGATGTACCAAATAGAATCTCTGTGCTAGGTAACTCATTCCACTTTGATCCAATGCCCCTCCAAAGGACCTTCCCCACTAAACAATCCTCCCAACGTGTGTATAGGATTTCAAAATAATAATAATAATAATAGATGAGTTACGATATCAGTAGGCTGTATGCTCCAAACTTGATGGTGAATCAATAATTTGAAAAGAGGAAAAGGGAACTCGAGTTTGATAAACTCGAGTTCCAAAAACAGTCCAACTTACTAAATAAGTTCAAACGCATGCTAGTCACCGAATTTTTTCTGAAAAATATATTATTTACCAAATTTTGCCAACTATTAGAGTGCACTGGTTTGCTACTAGCAGTGGCGGTACTATGATTGTTTTCTAGAGGGGTCAATAAGAAACATAAATTATACAAAATCTAAAACAAAAGAGGAATTGAATATATTGACATCACCAAAAAAAAAAAAAAAAAAAAAACCCAAATACATAAAGTTTTACAATTGTTTTCTACAAGGATTTATATTTTAAATTGTTGCATGATATCTTCATTATCAATCCTACGATCTACATCTCTTTTAATGTACATAGCCAAACAATCATTCATCCATTGATCTCTCATTTGATTGATTTATTTCAAATTTTTTATGATCTAAAAGGGCCTTTTCTAAGCTTTAAAATTAACAAATTTCTACTTTTGTTGTTGGACATTTTTTCTCCAGATATTAGATTAAATTGGTTTGTTATTGGGTTGTGTGTGTGTGTGTGTTTTTAAAAGGAACAAGATATTGTTAAGAAGATCATATTCTAGCTTATTTAAGTTAGGCTTAAAAAAAAAAATTTAAGGTCAGGGTCTTCAAATTTTTATTTTAAGGGGTCAAAAGAATATATATATATTTCACCAGTTCATGGGGTTCATTTGAACCCTCTAGGCTTCAAGTGGAGCCACCTACAGGTGCCAGCCAAGGATCCCCCAACAGTCAAGTCAGTATTTCTATCAAGAACTCAAATATAGGAAGTGGAAGATTAGTTGTGCATACTTTTGCTTGGTGAGGTCAGGTCCTTTATATAGAGAACTTGGAGTGGGTTTACTTGTTAAGTGCCACTATCATCATGGGAGATGTGTGGACTTAGTGGGGAGAATGGAGCAGATTTCAGGGAATTCAGCCCATGTCTTAGAATGGCTAGTCGTGTAACTGACTTCTTGGTTATTGGGAATGCTTGGAATTTCCTTAAGACGAACTTATCTTCTCTCTTGGACACTACTTCTTCAAAATCTGTGGACGACTCTTATGGACAATGATTCATTTTTCAGTTACACATCAATACCAATTTCAAATTTATAAAAATAATGAAATAGATTATACAAATTATTATCTTAATCATTTTGCTTGAAAGTATATAGATATATTCGAATAAAAATCCACTATTCTACTTTCTACTTTAAATTCCATCAATTAAAATGTGCAATGTTTTATTTTATTTTATGTATCGGTTACTTAACTAAAAAAAAAAACTTCTAATAGGTTGTAATTATGTAGAACATAAAGTGAAATATTTGGATTGAGACGTGAGATTTTTATTTTATATATTAATGTATTAAATTTTGAAACTGATAACATCAATTAGTTGATTTTTTTAATATGACAAAAATTATTCTAGGATAGTATAAACATGTCATAAGATTGGTACATATTTTTATAATTTTATAATTGTGCAATATATTTTATAGAAAATTGAAGACATTTCACTTTTATTTGACCTCATGATATTTGACACATATGCTTTTGAAGATTCACAATTTTACACGTCAAAATATATGTGTGTATATATAATCAAGTTTAAATTATATTATATATTTCTTCATCTAAAAAAAATTCTATTCAATATTTAAATCCTTAATTGACATCTTGTCACATCATATTGTTAAAATGATTTTTTTTTTTTTTTTGAGAAATATATTGTTAAATAGTAGAATACATAGTTTCATATGCAAATACAATAAAAATAATATGAGATATACTATGTCCATAACATTTTCACAACATTTTCATAACAAATTATATGTGGTAAGTTGTTATTGGTTTTAATTTGAATCCATAATTGCAATTACTTTTTTACTCATTAGTAACATCTAATAAAAATCGACCACTTACTATTTATTGTAAAAGTGTTATGAAAATGTTGTGAATATAAAATTTCTTTAAAAATAATACCTATTAATGATTATCATAATTATAATATTTAATAGTTCTATATAAAAATAAAATCTTAATAGATACTTTATGTAGGGACTGAGTTTGAGCACTTCTTCTATTAGATGAGTGGACTCAGACCCAACTAGCCCAATACAATAAATTTATAGAGAATGAGTTTAAAAACTAGGTCTTAGTGAGGGTTACAACAACTGGACTTGGTTATGAGTGGATTGAATAACAAGGACGTGGACTAAAGTGTGAAATTCTGTCCTCAGCCCTCATCCGAGGAGCTTGTTGTTCTTATTATTTTTTTGGTGCTTGGTTACAAAGGTTTCAAAGATCATACAAATTGCTCCCATGTTCTCTCTTTCTAATTCCCCATCCCCCTTTTCCTCGAGGATTTCTCACGTTATATATTCCCTTCCAGTTGATCTTAACCCTCCATTTGTTGATCATGCAGGTCACTACTCGAGTGCTTGTCTCATCAGCCGCCTTCCCAAATCTTTTGTGAGTTGTAGCAACCAAGGCAGCACTGTTCAGGGGTCATTTCCTCATTAATGCGGTCAAAACGTTAGTTGGGAGAATTTAATGTGGAGGTGACATTTTCTCCTTGAATTGCTCCTCCACTAGACTCCCATGGCCAACCCATTGTACTTTTCCTTTTTCTTGGGATGCTCTGGGAGGCTACCTTCGATGGCGTGCCGCTCTTCCCTTCTATGATCTCGATTGGCCGAGAACAGGATTGTCCTCGGCGATGTTTCTCGGCAATTTGGGCTTTCTTCGTTCGTCCTCGAGCATTTCTTCCTCCTCGGCGTGGGTCTTGGGCTTAGGCCAGGGTTGCCAAATTCTTCGACCCCACACTTTATTAATTAAATACCATGATTATCAAATTTCATATTTAATATTTCATATACAAACACAATCATAATAAACGTTTATAAATAGCTATCATACTTAACATTTTTTTTTTGGGGGGGGGGGGGGTTGTAATCAAATTTCATCATATTTACATACAAATTAGAAGAGTGAAAATTATATTTGTAGATGAAATCCTATTTAATTAAATTTTCTCATGCATTACACATGTTATGCACTAGTATACATATATAACCAAAACATTTGGCAGTTAACTTCATAATATTTTGATTATAAGCTTTTGTGACTTTACAATTTTGACTATATATATATATATATATATATAATATTTTAAATTCTATTTTATATTTAAATTCTCCATTATAATCTTGCCAAGTCATTTTTTTAATTAAATGGTGAAATAAATATTTTTACATTAAAATATAATTATAATAAATGCTAATTAATAATTACAATAATTATCAAATTTCATATATAAAAAAAAGAGAAAAAAAAATCATATTTTGTCAAACTTTACCCTGCATTGCACAAGTTTCTAAGTAGCCATATACATTATACTAAAATCAAAGAGCGATTAAAATCAAAATTGAATCTAAATTAGTTTCTAATTTTTGTTTCGTTTTATGTCATGTTTCCAATTTAATTTTTTTAAATTTTGGTTTTAAGTGACCCATCGATAATACTCAATGCGAAAACCAGGATGACCACCTCATCATCACTATTATTGAATGTTTCTATGAATAAGCACGGGTTACAATTTAGTAACTTAATTAAAATTTTAAATTAGATTCTAATTTTTTGAAAAATATCCTAATTGCACTCTAATTTGATGCCAAAGTTTGTTTAGGTTTTAAATTTGCTTCATTTTTGCACCAAGAGTCATTTTTATCTAAAATTCTGTGTGAAGTATCTTTACAATTTCTTTTGACCCTTTCTCATTACTCTTTTTTTTATTTTTTTTATCTTGTGTCAAAAATATATTTACAATGGATAATCATATTCTCTAAATCCATTTATGATAACCAATCTCGATCTGCTACACACTCTTATGCTATTCTTAACTCCCATTTGATTCAAATTGCAATATATAAATAGGTCTGAGCAGAGAAAGATTTAAAAGGGTGTGGCTTGTGTCCAGTGGAAACTTCCACTGGACATGTGTCCACCATCCAATGTGTCCAGTGGAAATTTCCATTGGACACAAGCCGTGTCCGATTTAAAAATGCAGGATATAGCCCAAAGGGCTCTCTTTGTATCGCCACATCCAATTCCAAGGGCCATTGGTCTCACCTTCCACAGTGAGCCAAGTAACTCATGTTTTGGCCCCTTGTTGTTTGGTGCTTGGAAAGGTCACCTAGTTTTCACTTTCAGTTTCCCCGCGCGCAACAACATGGCCCCTCTTTCAATTATATTTATCCAATTCTTAATTCTCATCCCCACAAATACGAAAACAATAAAGGCTATAAGGTTAGGTTTTTCTGTGTACGAAGGTATCAACTATAAAAACCATGGCAAATCAAACTGTGTTGTTTCCCACCAGGGGTTGTTGAATGGTGAACCTTTTTTCTCAGTTAAAAAAATTCCCCATTCATAGCATAACAGACAAGATTTGATCTTGTGCTAATTAAGTTGATATTCCTTAACATTATCCTAAGTTTTATATTTTTGTTGCCCCATCTTTATTTTATCTTTTGTATTGTATCCCTAATTTCATTGGACACTTCATTCTTAGAGCACTAGGACTTCTCGGGAGCCTTAATTTATACGGATCATTTATTGGACCTAGTCAAGGAACTGAGTCCCAGGATAAGATTTACTGGATATATATTAGTCAAATTTGGGGGAGAGTAAGTTGGTGGAAAAAAATTTGTGGACAAATCCCACCAGAAAATAACGGCAACTTTTCT
Source organism: Quercus robur (assembly GCF_932294415.1). Taxonomy (NCBI): domain Eukaryota; kingdom Viridiplantae; phylum Streptophyta; class Magnoliopsida; order Fagales; family Fagaceae; genus Quercus; species Quercus robur. The sequence continues at coordinate 40,156,536 of NC_065542.1, read as the reverse complement.
AATTTCAAATCATTGGTAGTTTTCAGATAGGTATTCAATGTTTTTCAAAATATGGATCATTTCATTCACAGTGATGAATTTGATATATGCATAATTTCTTTCATACATTACAAGTCTCGTATACTATGAAAATGAGGAAGCATATATTGTCACATACTGTAAGAGGGTGATGTTGTGATACATACATCTAATGTATGAGGAAGGCAAGGACTAAGAAGCTTAGAGGACAACAGGAAAACAATAAAAAAAGTGATTGCAAAATGGTTTAGCCAAAGATTAAAAAAAAAAAAAAAAAAATTATTGCATAAAAAAATTAATGAATTAAATAAATATTGCCTTATTGTGTTTGATGGGGAAAGATAAATGAGAAAAGTAAAGAGTGGATGAATTCACTGTCGCTATCATGGTCAATCGGCCATCTAATTAGTGAATTTTTATTTGTTTTTAAATTCTAGGGAAAATAGTTTCTGTCAGCCATTTATTTTTAATTTGGTGGACTTCTGTTTTTCTAATCTTTTTGCTGTTTAATTTTGATTTTTGTCACTACACATGTTGGAAAAGTGCCATTTTTCACGACTACGTTGCTCGTTTCTTGCTGCACATCACTTGAGAAAATAAGAAGTGATATCAAAGCAACAAAATAATATATATATATATATATATATATATTTATATATAGAAAGAGAGAGAGAGAGAGATTTGCAGGGGAAGGGGAGTCCTTCGGGATAGCCAAAGGAACTGGATTAATGGATTTTCAATGCGTATTGGTTTTGTCACAAATAATGCTGCAGAACTGTTGGGCAGTTAGAAAAGGTTTATTAATTTCCTGGGAACTTGATTACAAATTTATAAACTTGCAAATTGATTATGAAATTGTGATATGCTGGCTAACATCAAATGAGACAATGACTTCGGGCCTCTGGTTATGACTTCATTAATTTGTGATTGCAGAGCCTATTAAGCAAAGCGTGGATCGTCCTTCTATGTCATGTCTTCTATGAAGCTAACAATATTACAGATAGTCTGGTCAAGAGATAAATAATGCAAAAAAGCACTCGAAGAATATGCACAATTTCAAACTTTTGTAACTAATCCCTGTATAGGGATCTTTTGGAAAAAAGCACTTCTAGAAAGTGTTCCTTAATATTTTTGAACACTACTTTCTTTTTCTTTTTTTCTTTTCTTAAGAGAGGATGGTCATCCAAAATTAAAAGTGATTTCTGCAAGATCAATTGGATTAGGCAGGAAGGCCCAATGGTAACGTTACCTGATGCTGATCTAAAAATCTGTTGCAAGCCCTGGCCCAAAAATACAATATAGAATAGAATTTGTCTGGATCCTATATATTTACTCAGGAATTGGACTGGGAAAAGAAAAATAATTCAACCATCGTTTTAGATTGTAACTTGTAACTTTAACCCGTGTTGGGCTCAGGCAGGAATTTGAATTGATTATCGATGTGTCAGCTTCCTTCCTTCAATTACTTCAGGCCTTGAAAGTATCTCCGGTCAGTGCAGCCTGCTAAAACTTGTATTTTCATGAATGGGCTTCAAGCTGCCTAGCCTATTCTGTTGAATCTTTTTAATCACCACAACTATTGGGCAAAGATACAGCACATTCTTGTTGAGCTTTTCTTGTTACTGGCCCAACCCAGATATACTTTTTTTTTTTTTTTAATATTAATTGCCATTTGCCTTGTAATATATATATATATATATATATATATTTTTTTTTTTTTCGCACTTTTTCTTTGAAGGCATATACAATTTGTCCTAACCTTTCACAATTCATGTTAAGAACAACATAACAGATTGTTACATGTTTCTTGTAGATTATTTTGACAGTGATTTAGCAAGTGTTGGAATCAAATGAAAATTACCAATTGTTTCAAAGTTTTAAATAATTAGACTGATAAATTTAATCATTTAATAAATATTTTAACACTAAAGTTTCCTATAATCTGCTGAAGTATTGGGGGAATCAAAATTCAAAATCCAGATAACATCAACCGTTGCAATTAGAAAAAACTTATTCCAACAAGTTGAGGATAAGACTGAATAAGTTATGAGCATAAGAATTAAGAACCTTTTGCTTTTTCCAACTTTATGTCATCACAAAGTAGTCCCAAAAGAATAATGGACATCCCTTTTTTGCTATATTTATGGAAAGATATGAAGGTAAATGCAAGGACAAGATACAGCACATTCTTGTTGAGCTTTTCTTGTTACTGGTCCAACCCAGATATACCTTTTTTTTTTTTTTTTTTATTAATTGCCATTTGCCTTGTAAGATAAATTTTTTTTTTTCGCACTTTTTCTTTGAAGGCATATACAATTTGTCCTAACCTTTCACAATTCATGTTTTTTTTTTGATAAGCTTTCACAATTCATGTTGAGAACAACATAACAGATTGTTTACATGTTTCTTGTAGATTATTTTGGAAGTGATTCAGCTAGTGTTGGAATCAAATGAAAATTACCAATTGTTCCAAAGTTTTAAATAATTAGACTGACAAATTTAATCATTTAATAAATATTTTAAAACTAAATCCATGGGAAGTTTCCTATAATCTGCTTAAGTATTGGGGGAATCAAAATTCAAAATTCAGGTAACATCAATCGCTGCAATCAGAATAAACTTATTCCAACAAGTTGAGGATAAGACTGAATAAGTTATGAGCATAAGAATTAAGAACCTTTTGCTTTTTCCAACTTTATGTCATCACAAAGTAGTCCCAAAAGAATAATGGACATCCCTTTTTTGCTATATTTGTGGAAAGATATGAAGGTAAATGCAAGGACAAGTTCTGCACTATCTTCTTCTCATGAAAAAAAAAGTTCTGCTCTATCTATAACCTTCAATGGCTCAAGTTGGCTCTATATCTGCACAAACTGAGATACTGAGCCATGTTCTAAGTCTAGTGGAAGCATTTAGAGCTTTTGACTCAGACAATGATGGATCAATAACAGTTGCTGAACTCGGTGGCATCATGGGATCACTTGGGTACAATCCAAGTGAACAAGAGGTAAGGGAAATGATGCAGAAAGGAGACACTGACAATAATGGTTTGCTGAGCATGGAGGAGTTCTTGGAGATGAACACCAAGGATTTGCAAATTGGGTCCTTGGGGAATCTCCTTAAAGCGGCCTTTGAAACTTTGAAGGGTGATGAGGATGAGGTTTTGACAGTAGATGAGCTGTTTCAGGTCATGGGGAGTCTGGGCTTTCACTTAACTCGGGAGGATTGTCAGAGTATTGTTGCTTCCATGGATGGAGATGGAGATGGAGCTGTTAGCTTTGAGGATTTCCAGCTCATAGTTACTTCCCTCCTCTAAATACCAAGTCTTTTATGCTTAATATGCAGCAAGTAATAACTTTATAGGCTTAATGGGGTTTTATTGGGTCAGACTCAGATCAGATTACGTTATTAATTTGCTCTGACCCAAATGATCACACATCAATCAACTTAAGTATGCTTATTATATAGACATGAACATGCCTAAGTATGGATCAAATACCAGCCTGGAGCTCCCTTTAAAATAAATTATGCAAAAAGTTCTTGTTGTATTAGTATCATCATTATTTGTTTTTGGATGCAAATTTTATTTTGAAACATTGTAGAGTGTAGGCTATAGCAAATCATACAAACAGGCCAACAAAACAACCCAACTACAATTTTAAAAAAATAGAAAAATCATTTGACCATATGGACCATATAGTCCTATTCACAAGAAAACAGAATGAGGAATACCGACGTTGTTGGAGAATATGGTAAGATTGTTGGCTTTTTGCATGAATAAATTCTTCCACGGATCACTTCGTTAACATATTATACGTAATTAAGTTCTTTTACTTTGACATCTTTAGCGGTATAAATTCTGGAACTCCTTTTCCACTAAACACTTCAGAGGACTAAGAGAGTACGTATACATCAACTAGTTCTTGGCAATTTCTCTTTGCAAATTCCACAGTGAAAACACTTAATTAGTCTTAGGATTAATTCTATGCATGGTGCCTTTACAGAAAACACGAAATGTGTCTCCAATAAAACCCCATTGGAAGTCTATCTCTTTGTGTAATTAGTCAGTTATGAAAAAATTAGGGCATAAGAGCACTAGCAATAGTGATGCTAAATAGCCATATAGCTATTTTTAGCACCACTAAATATCAAAATGTACCTTACAATAGTAGAGCCAAAGCTATATTTTTTGGCTTCACAGTTACTTTTGGCTGAGCATTGTAGCTGAAAGGTAAAAAAAAAAAAAAAAAAATTGCGTTCACACTATTTTTGTCTCTCTCCTCACTACCTCTCTGTGTCTCTCCTAATGCAAATCACACTCAATTTTCACTCACAGAGCTCAGAGACTCTCTCTCTCTCATGGCGTCCATGGCTTCCCTTCTCCATTGAAAGCTCCAACAGCAACACAATCACAAACCTTCCTTCTTCTTCTTCCAATAGCACTTAGTCTCCGACTCTGCTTCTTCTTCTTCATAGAGCATAGAGAAAATTCTCATGTCGAACATTGGCGAAATCGCTTGCTGAATCATGAGGGCCGGGGTGTACAACAACGCAAATTGTGACGCGCTTCATGTCAAATCAGCTAACGAGGCCATCCTTCTTGGGCATGGGTTTCGGCCTCTCTCTTGTGTTTCGAGCATGGGTTTCAGCTTGGGTTTGTGTTTTGGTCTGATTTTTCTGATTTCTTTTTTTGTTCTTCTTCACTGGTTTTGATGGGCATTGGTTACAATGGCGGGGTTGTTGCTGTGCAGTGATTTCTATGGGTTTGATGGTGGTTTTGGTTGTGTTTTGGTGATTGAATGAAATATTATTTTATTGTAGTATTTATATTATTTTATTGTATTAAAAACTAAAATAAAACAACTGCTGTTGGATGTGAGAAGGTATAATAGATAAAGTGACTTTTTGTAGTGCTAAAAAGCTAAAAATTTGGCTCCACTGCTGTGAATGCTCTACCACTAAAATTAGGTATATATTTAAGATATTAGTCTCTATGCACTTGGTTGTGTCCTTAGAGCAATATTCCAAGTAGCAACCAGAGTCCGTAGTTACTTTATCTATCAACCCTGCCCTGATCAAAGGTACATCTGATCAGGCAAAGTGCCTTGAATATGAACAATGTCATCAAACATGGCCAGCAACAAGCCACCCCCAATTTCCATAAATAACACGAGAAACTTTTGCTCGACAATTACTTGCAAAGTCGAATGATTCCATGCAGTGGTGGAGCCACATTGGGGTCGGGGGGGCCATCCCCCCCTTGCTTTTCAAATTCTCCCTTTATTAGTGTTAAATTTACTTACTAAAAAAAAAATATATATATATATATATATATTATAATATAATCTACTTACAGGCCTTCCTTGCAATTTTGAGAAAGAAAAACATACTACTAATTTAATCCCTCTATAAATTTATTTTAAACTTCTCAAATTTTAGAATTGATACATAAAAATCCAAAAAATCAAAATTGATACAAAGAACCCAAAAACAAAACTATTATTTGGGCCCTAGCCCCTCCAAAGTCCAAATACAGACAAAAGTAATAATTTTTACCAATTTCCAAATAAGCAATATCACCAAAAATAAAAATAATAATAATAATAAAAACCCCAAAACAAATCCCTTCTAGATCATGAATCAGAAGTAGAACCTCCTTAAAAACACACAAAAGACTAGAAAAATCCCTTTACACCACAGATCACTAGCACGGTTGTCTAACTTGCTACCTATATTCGCCCAATGTCATCCGCTCTCCCCTTCAGTCGACGATCTAGGACTAGCTCCGCTTAACCAGATTGGTATCTCCTTCTGACCTCTGTGTAGAAGTAGAATTCTATTGAATATTGATTCCTTTTTCTCTCTCTTCGTGTAATACGTTTGCTGATCATGACTTGATGTCAATGGTGTCCAACTTCTAGGCACTTTAAGTTTTATTATTATTTTTTATTCTAAAAAGTTATAGTATTTTATTCTTGATTTAATTTTTTGATAGAATATTTTTTTAATTGAAATTTGGAAATAGTGATTTGTGATTGTTTCGTACTTTGATAACAGTGACATGACCCAGTTTATGTGATTGTCTCCTAGTTATGTGTTTATATAAAAAATTACAAGATCTCATAGAAAATTAGAATTTTTGTAACAATTGTCCATGTTTCTTTTTTTTGAAACTAATTGTCCATGTGATAGATAGTAACTAGCGAAGAAAAAATGATAAGTTTATATGAAAGTGATAGATAGTCAATAATAGTCTATTGTGTAAAACAGTTATGGCAACCTAAACAATGTGTATGACATACCATATATAAAAGAATTACCATATACCACCTCTGAAAAAAGGCATAGCACAACTTTAATTAGAGTAAATTCTTGGCTCTGCCATTGATTCTATGGCCATAGATAGGGAATAAGAGCATTCACATTGGAAATGACATATATCATATGTAGGGAAATTTTAGCATAAAAGCCCAAAACCCCCCACACATCCGAACTTGTAACAACCAACTATTACAAAAAATTTTGCAATAGTGTTACATTGTAATTCTAAAGGTAGAATTGCATTGTAGCTCAATTCTAAAAAAAAAAAAAAAAAACTAATATTTTAGTCACTTACTTTATCAATTTCTCTCTCTCTCTCTCTCTCTCTCACTGGGTTTTGGGTTTTTGTTTTTATTTGGGTTTTGCAATATATTATTTTATTGTATAAAAATATTATTTTAATGTGTTATATTGTAAAATAAAAGTTGGGATGTTGAAAGTATTGTAAAATGGTATGGTATATAATTAATAAAGTAGCTTTTTAATATGGTAAAATAGGGTGGGATAAAATTTTGAAATGTGAATGCTCTAAATGGTCCATCAATATATGCTTTTTTTTTTTTTTTTTGGAAAAGAAGCACTATATCTATATCACTAAAGAATCAAAATTAATTATCTTATAACAAGTTTGCTCTATGAAGCAGGCACACAACATATTTTCTTCACTAGAATCTATTTTCCATGTGAAGCTTCACAAAAGATTTGACCAAATTCCTTAAAAACAAGACCTTTCACTGCGCACTAGTTTTCATAAAAAAAATCAAAATTAAAATAATTTAAAATGAATAGTAAAACTTATTTTAAATTTCCTCAAACTTTTAATTATTGGGTTTTAATTGAAATGATATTTTAATCTGTTGAAAGTTTGCAATAAATTTTCACTTTAAATATAGTGTGTTAACAATATTAATTACTTATGGTGCACCAAATGGTGAAAGCACATCCTGCATCATGTAATATTATATCATGGTAGCACAAACAAGCACGACATATAATATCCAATTTTTATTATTGAAATTGTTGAAAATTGATTCAATTCTTTTTTTTTTTTTTTGGACTTAGTTACCTGTTTAGTTTTTCTTTGCGTTGAAGGAAAATCTATTTATTATCAAACAAATAACTAATACTTCTTGTCTATCAAGAAATAAGATTTAAAGTCTCACAATTATGCAATATAGCAAAGAGTTTGATGGTTTTAATCTAATGAACCTCTCATTTCAAGAAAGGGAAAAACTCTTAAAAGAACAATTCTCCAGAGAAAAAGAGAAGATTCTTAAAAGAAGGGTTCTACTCTTTTTTCCTTTTTTTCGGGGGAGGGGGTGGGTGGGGCGGGAGCGGGAATTCTCAATGAACCAATTTTAGCGCTTCAAGGGCACATAAAATAACACTCATTTTATATGGTAACTCTCCCTCAATGAGAAATCTACAAGAAATCCTCCTACAAAAATAACACTATAAGTCTATAAAAAAAAAAAAGCTTAGGCTTAAAGAAATCTACAAGAAATCCTCCTACAACTCCCCTTCACCCCTCTGTTTCATCTTCGACTAAGGCTACTTTGCAGCCTTGTGTTTTGGAATGATCATTATTTGTTGAACTTAGGCTACATAATCAATATGACATTTTCATCAAGAATTATATTAGATTTCACGGGTCTATGCACTTGATCCTTTCTCTAGCTATGGAATGTGTTCATATGTTGTTTGAAAACTCAACAATCCAAATTCAAATAAAGGAGATGTGCAAAGCTAGTAATCATTGGTGCATTTTATCAAACAGATGGAGTGCAGAAGGAATGAACACAAGTTGTATAATCAAAAGGACATAAATTCCTAAATACTCAATACAAAAATCGTTCAAGATACATAATTCCATCAAAGACTAACCATAATCATCAAAGAGATCAACATGAGGATCAAAGGAATCAAAAGAAAAAAAAAATCATCAAGAAGGCAGAAAATTTCATGGGCCAAAAAAATCTAGGAATTTCAAGAGATCAATCAAATTGAGTGACTAAGCCTATCAATTTGATCTTCTATTTATAATTTTACACAGATATCAACATTAAATTCATGAAAATACATAATTATACAAGTTAGGTGAAAAAAAAAAAAAGAGGAGAAATAGAGATAATAAAAAACTTGTATCTCCAGTCCCCACAGTTAGGGAAAAAATAAAGCTCCGATCGAGTTTTCTAGAGTTATTGTAGAAGATGATGAAAAAAAATGTAAAAGTTGGTATATCTTGGGGAAAAAAATTACTTACAGGTTTAGAGAAAAGGAAGAAGAGGAAGAGTAACAAAGCTCATGGAATGGTTGAAGCAGACACTGGAGAAGTGTGAGGTTTTTAAATTTTTTTCTTAAATTTTTATGGGAGAGATTGTTTATAAAATAGTGGAGATGCGGATTGTAAAAAATATTGGCGGGTTAGGATTTTTTTTTTAGCTTTCACGCGGATTGATGACCTGGCATTTCACAGAGCCATTGGATGGCTTTAGGCATGGCAATTTTTACCTGATCCATGGGTACCCGATCCGACCCGTGAAACAATAAAGTTGGGTTTGGATTTTTAAAATAATACTCAAAGCAGGTTCAGGTTGGGTGAGGGTTTTTTTGATACCCGCCCCAAACCCAACCCATTTAAATGTAATTTACCAAAAAAAAAAACCCATAAATATATAAACTTATTCTAACCTAATTTCCTAAGTCCTAATCCTACTCTTAAACTCTCCTCAACAACTACCCCTCATCTCCTCGCCTCTCAAACTTATTCATTAGACCCTATCTCTCCCTCACAGCTTCCATGGCCGGACCTTGATCACCTTAGTGTCGTTGCCACCATGGTTTTGCTCATAAAGCCCTTTCCAATCTCACCTAATATTGCTCTCTTTATTTGCTTTGCAGCGAGGTTAGCCATAGTTGAACCACAACGGACCACAACCGCCACCAGTGATAGCGATGGTTTACGGCAATGGTTTATTCACTTTCTTCTTCTATTTTTTTTTCTTGGGTTTGGGCATTTAAATTTGGTTTTTAAGATCTGATGTTATTGCTTGCATGTGCTTTGGTTTGGATTTTGATTTCAAATGTATTTGGATTTTGTGAATCAATGGGTATGGTGGATTTTGGTTTGAGATTTCCTTAGATTTTGTTGTTTGTGTTACTGTGGGTGCAAATTTATGATGGCGTAAATACTCTTTTCGTCCTTACATTTTGGGGTCATTTCTATTTTGGTTTTTACATTTCTATTTTATCACTTTTAGTCCCTAATTCAATTAACGCTTGTTATTTTAGTCCTTTCCGTCACTCAACTAATAGAAAAAGCTGACGTGGCAAACAGATTTCCTTAGATTTTGTTGTTTGTGTTACTGTGGGTGCAAATTTATGATGGCGTAAATGCTCTTTTCGTCCCTACATTTTTGGGTCATTTCTATTTTGGTCCCTACATTTCTATTTTATCACTTTTAGTCCCTAATCCAATTAACGCTTGTTATTTTAGTCCTTTCCGTCACTCAACTTACAGAAAAAGCTGACGTGGCAAACGGAGTGCACTGTTGACACAGTAAATGCTGATGTGGCGAATAAAATAATAATAATAAAATTATTTATTATTTAATAAATGCCAAGTCAGCATAAAATAATAATAATAAAAGATTTTTTCATTTTTTTTCTAAATTCTTTTAAAATAAAATAAGATAATTAAATTAAAAAAATTTATTTCTTTCATTATTTTTTTCTGAAGAACATGTTCATGTTCCTTGGGTTCATCCCCATAAATTTTCTTGAGAAACAAACACACAAAGAAACCCAAAAAATTCAACTCAAAAAAGAAATCATAAGCTCAAAAAAGAAATTCAGTCCTCATTTTCAATCCCAGCAAAATCATCAAATCCCTAAGCCATAAGCCCAGAAAGTTCAAAACCAGAAAATCATCAAATCCCAGAAGTCACAACCCACACTTCTTCAATCACCAAACTCACATTGAAACCCAAATCCCGACCAGGACAACTTCGTCACCGCAAAACCTAGAACCTAGCAGCCACTTCAACAACTTCGTCCTCTCGCACACCATCTCCGCCAACACAGGCTTCACCTCCACCAGATTCTCCACCGTCGTGAGCATGCTATACACCGCAGCCATCTCATCGAGATCGGAAGCCATCTCATCGGGATCGAGATGGTGGGTGCTGGGTTCGACTGGGTTTGCTGGGATTTGGCCTTTCTCTTCAGCTTTGATCAGTGATCGTTGGTGGGTTTGATCGGATCTGGGTTTAAAGAAAGAGATGGCTTCTCCGCCTCTCTCACGCAAAGTGAAGCCGATACGATCGGCGAAAACCCTCAGTCCTCACCATGTTCGAGGCCCGCCGTCGCGAGCTTCACACCACTCGGTGTCCTCAGTTTCTTTGATTATGGTTTGGTTTAGGAGTGGATGAGTTGGGTGCTTTGCTGGGTTTCTATTCTTTGGATGGTTTGGTTTGGGTGTGGTTTCATGTGGGTTTTCCTATGTTTGCTCTTATTGATGCTTTTTGATTTGGTGATGTTCATGTTTTTTTTTTTTCTTTCTCCTGTTGGTTTGATGTTCATGCTCTTTGACTCTGGGTTTGCTCTTTGATTCTGGGTTTGATGTCATTTCTGGGTTTATTTATTGATTTAAGAAGAACATTGAAGAACAAGTTCTTATGTTCATCTGTAATTTTTTGTTTTTAATTTTTTTATTTAATTAAAATTAATTTAGATGCTGATATGGCATTTTTTAATGTCAAAATAGTTTTTTTTAATTATTATTTTAATGTGCCGTTAGCCACGTCAGCTTTTTTTGTTAGTTGAGTGACGGAAAGGACTAAAATAACAAGCGTTAATTGGATTAGGGACTAAAAGTGGTAAAAAAGAAATATAGGGACCAAAATAGAAATTACCCCAAAATGTATCAATATGTCTGATATGCTTGGACCCGAACCTGACATGCTTGGATAGGGCCCACGGGGCCCGACGAGGCGGGTATGGGAGTTAAAACAAAACCCATTTATTAAATGGGTTGGGTTCACCTAACAGGGGTAGGCCCATGGGGCGGGTTTGGGCTTAAAGAAACCCACTCGAACCTGACTAGTTGCCACTCTTAGATGGCTTAAACAGCTCAGATTTGTGCTATTGCACACCGTTCAATACCCTAAGTATTGCACCGGATCTTAATCCATGATCTTCCAGCTTCTTTTAGTAATGAAGTCTAAAAATGCTTGGGCTTGTTTTTTTAAAGCTAGAGTTTAAGCATATTTATAGGTGTAAACAAGTTTAGGATCATACATTCCTACCTCCAGAGTCCACCCACTTCACTGATTGGTGCTACCTCTTGTAACTTTACGTGTTCCCCACTCACCAGTTTAATAAAACGATTTTCACCCCACAATAGTTTTATAATAATTTCACGATAAAATTTAAGTAGCAAATTGTTATTCGTTTTAATCTAGACTTAATACTGATATCATTTATTTACCTATCAATAATAGTTTACCCTTTAGGATCTATTACGTAAATATAGTGAAAATATTTGAAACATAGCATTACTCTTGTTTACAGTAATAGGAGATGAATTAGCAAGTTTCTATTGGTTCTTAATTGGGTCTACGATTAACTTTTTTTTTTTAACATATTAATAACAACTTGCTACATTGGCATGATTGTGAATTTTTTGTGTGACTATAGACTTATATATTGAGTTTAATATTCACAAATCCGTGAATGAACCAAGTTGTATATAAATCGTTCGAGTTCGATTCAAGAAAATACTTATTTATGTCGGTTTATTTAGCAAATAAGTCAAGCCTAAGACTAAGTATAGCCGTGACTATTAAAAAAATCTAAGCTCAAATATAATAATGTGTTTGTAAAATAGTTTGTGAATATGAGACTCAATTTAAGTGTGTTTATACACACACTTGGGATTGGATTGTGTAAGTTTGTAAATATGTTTATAAGATATGAGATTATTATTTAAAATTTATTAATAATATAAATAGTCCATGTCGAAGTAAAATTTATATATAATTTTTTAACAATCAAAGTTGATGAATAATTTTTATAAGTTCATAATAGAAAATCATTCTATCCAATTAACTCAAACAATACAACTTCAACTATTTTTTAGTTATTAATTATTAGTATAGATTTGTAAAGAGGTAACAAATTTTCGTTGTGATCGATTATATATGGGCACAGAATAAGTTAATCGGGTAGTTTGAAAACAAACTCAAGTTTGTTCCACACGAAAATGAACCAACATTGAACATGCAATCTAGTTTAGTGATGAATTCGAATTTGACTCATATTCAAAATTAAATTAAATAAACAATTCTGAACTTATAATACAGATACTCAACTCACTTACAACTTTACATACAAAACATCATTGGTTGGAGTGAAACCTAAAACTTTATTAAAGTGATTTTTCTAAAATGTCTCTTTCTTTATGTTAGAGGTGGCATGGTTTTTGAATAAGAATCTTATTTGGCTTTTTTTTTTTTTTTTTAAAAAGAAAAAAGAAAAAAAAAAGCCTATTATAAGAAATTGAATTTCTATTTTTAGAATATTTATTTTATTTTTAAGTCTGTTAAAAGAAAGTATCACTTATTATAGAAGGGAGAGAGTACAAGTACACTAATTACCCTTCTTTGTAATTACTCATTTATAAAGATAGGATTTGTGTTAATTTTCATGAATGTATTTATGCATATTGGCTTAGATATTAGACTTCCATGGCCAAATTTAATACCATTTAATTACAAAATTTTAATAGATATTTGCGATATTGAATAGTTGTCCAGATAATAAATTTTGAAAATTCATGGTAACTGTTCACACAGATATTTGATTTTTATTAATAAGATGGATTTTAAAAAGAAGTGTAGGAAGGATGAAATCTACGGGAGTCTAATCAACCCCAAGACTTCCAAGAGAAAATACTTATAATAATTTAATCATTCACTTTCACTGTTCACTTTACTTGCAAATTCATGTTCATTTCGTGGAACCCTATGGTAATGTTACTATTGTTGTTGCTGTAATGTCCATATATAGAATTTGATCAACATATTGCCTAGGGTTGAAGAAGTCATCTGTGCGTTGCAAATTGAGATTTTTTTTTTTTTTTTGGGCAGAAATTATTAGTGTTTAACTGTTTTCTTGCTTACTTTGTTAAAGAGGGTCCAACAAAAGCCATCCATATCCTTTTTTTTTTTTTTTTCCCCCAATTTATAGCCAAAGTAATCAGTTTGACTTATGAAAAAGAAGAGAGTAATTGGGAGACCATTTGTAAATTTAAGAAAGTGATGGATGTGAAAACTGTGTCCTCATGCATTGGTCCCAAGACAAGAAAAATATCATGGCTTGAGTTGCAAGCAGGGCAGCCCTTCCACTAGGCCAATTAGGCAATAGCCTAAGGCTCCCTGGTGGAAGGAGGGCCCAAAATTTTGGAAAAAAATGGATAGCATATATATAGCCTGAAAAATTAAACTTTGCCCCAACACATCAACAAATTATTTTTGGTGCCTAGTGAATCTTGGAAAAAGAAAATGAAGAAGTAAATAAAATCTGCTCCATTCTTTTGACCCAAGAACAAGAAGAAAATCCTCTAGTCTAAACAAAATCAGTTGTCCCAAAAATAAAGTCATTTAACCTCTAGACAAACCAACATTAACTATAAGCTATGTCTAAAAAAATTTACACACAAAACAATTACAAATCAAAAATTCCAAAATTTTTTACCCCTACCATTTCTCTCTCTGTCTTGCTCTCTTAGCTCTGCCTTAGTCATTTGCATAATCTCATTCTTCCTCTCCACTAATCACTACTGATCTAATTTGAATCCCTTCCTTTGGTGGCTTGGCATCGCACCTCTACTTCTTCTCTATCTGAGCTATTTTCACACTAACACACTAGTGGAATTGGCTGAGGTATGGTCTTCTCCTCTCTAATATGAGTTTATTTTCCTCTCTCTTCTATGATCTAAGATCTGATATCTCTTTCTTTGACACACTCTCTCTGCTGCTGCTAGTCTTGACTCGTGTTTTGGGTTCATTGCTTTTTTCTTTAATGCAGTATTTTAAATATGGGTTGTTGTTGACATTGCTATTAATAAGACTTGTGGGCTGGCATTTTGGTTTTACTTTTACTGTATATATTTTTTAAACTTGGGTTTTATTATAATTTTTTATGGGATGTGTTTTATTTTTATTCCAAATCCTACATTTTGGACATTTTAGTTGTGTATTACTACAACAAAAGACTTCAATCCACACACACACACACACACACAAAAACAAAAAACAAAAACAAAAGGAAATAATAATACTAAACGATTATTAAAAAAAATTGAAAAAACAAAAAGAAAAATTATCCCTTTTGCATCTCAAAAAAGAGATGTTAGAAAAACTTAAATACAAAAATTTAATTAGATATTTTGTCTTTTAAGAAAAAAAATTTTTAAATAAATATATTATGATATAAAAATATTAATTTTTTTAATATCTAAATATAAAAAAGACCCTTTTTAATTGTTTGCCTAAGGCTCCAAAATGTCTAGTACCGCCCTGTTCAAGAGTATGCTGATACCCAAGTGAATGAACGATGGCTAATGACCGAGTTTGGGTCAAGCATACCTAAACTTGACCCAAAACTTTTACCTATAGATACTCAAGTTTTAATACCCATTAAGTACCCATACCTGATTTTTTATCCATGAATATTCATACTCGACTCAAACCCGATTTTTTTGAGGTTTATTTCTTTATAATAATTTTAGAATAATAGTCGTATCTCATAGAGACCACACCGTGTTTGACTACTAAGAACTGTTGTTCCCCAGAGAGTTCTACGGTAAATTAATGGCACTACTTTGCTAATCATCAAAGTAGTACACTGTTATATTATTGTTCATGGTTCTACTATCAAATGGAGTCACTAATCGAAAGAACTAATGCCATTGTGTCTTGAAAATAAATAAATGAAAAGAAAAGGATTTATAGCATATCATATAGTTAAAGAATGAAATAGAGTCGTCTTGATGAAACTTTGACATGTATCAGATTTTAAATGTTCTATGAAACTGAATGGCGTGGGTTTATTTCGATTGGACATATTTAGCTAAAAGATGCAACAAAATACAATATGATGCCTATATAACTCTCTTCATTCTTTTCTTTGTTACCTTCTTTTCTCTCATTCCTCTGACACTTTCTCGTATATGGTTCAGAGATATATACTGTGGACATGTACATGAGTTTTGTGTTTTGATCCGAGGAGGTTTTTTTTTGTGACTGTGATGTTTGGTCAAAATAAAAGATAAGCCAAACATCAATTTGATCTAACATCAACCAGTGACTTGTAGGTGTAGTGGGAATACTGGTTTGGGTAGCATTGAGAGACGATTGAGAGTATTTTGAAACAAGAATTGCGAAAGTAGTCACTTAAAGCATTCACATCAGTGTTACCAATTTAATATTTCAATAAAAATTTATCTAAACTCAACCGAAGCAAGCTTCTATCCTCACTACATTAAATTTTAATGTTGATAAAGTTTTGAGGTTGATGTATGTGTATGAAAATAATAGATAGCTAAATAAGAAAAAGTAGAGTTTTTTGGATTAGTTTAACTAAATATTTGAGAAGACTAATGTGAATACTCTTACATGGTTGAGAGTCTTGAGACCATCTATTCTTCAAGTGTTGGAAAAAATTTTAACCAAAAAAAGTGAAAAAGTGGGGAGGATAGAAAATTGGTGGGAGGATGGAAAAGTAGGAAGATAGAAAATATTTAATTTTCCATTGTGTGTATTTGGTTGGAAGCGTGGTAAAGTGGGAGGGATGAAAAACATTTTGTTTGGTTGAGGAGAAAAATGAGAAGATAGAAAATGTAATTTATATAAATTTACTCTTATACCCTTATTCCATAATATGTAAGAAGTAATTTACTTGTACTAATCAAATAATATAAAAATTAACACATCATATATATAAATTTATATTATTTTTCTTTGTTATTGTAGATATTATATATATATTTGGACATATTGCTACAAAAAAAAAAAAAAAAAAAAAAAAAAACCTGGGTAGCAAAAACAATTTGGAAAACAGAGAGTAACGAAAACTAGAGGAGAAAACCAAAAAAAGAAAGAAAAGAAAAGATGAGATGAATTACTGTTAAGTTGTGCAGATGAGAGCAAAGAGGAGATACAAACAAAATAAGGAAGACATAAAGGTGTGTAGACACTAGACCATGTGGGGAAAGTGGGTGGGATAAGTGAGATTCTTGAGAAGCATTAAAATTTGAGGGCAATTTTGTCATTGTGCTGCAACAAGAGTTTTCACTTTTGTTTTCTCTCCAATTTGAAGAGATGAATTTTTGATAGGCCAGGGGAGAAAATGCTTGAACCCCACCAAAAAATTTCCATAATTTTTCTTTTTACCAAACAACACATAAACCCATTTTCTCTATTTTATTTTCCATCCTCTCTATTTCACCTCCAACCAAACATACCCAAATCTATGGTAGTCATGGGAATTACAAGTTGCCAAGGTTGTCAATTAAGAAAGGTAAAGTGTTTAGGGAACTTTCTAACTGGAAAAATTTGTATTTTATTTTTGTATGGGTCCTTGAAAAGAGTTGAATTTTTTTTATTTAATCACTCACTAACTTTAAGGGGTAAAATTCAAATTCTAAAACGTCAGGGTGTAAAATCCAAGCACCCCTAAATTTTTAAGGGGTAAAATCCAAAATTTGAAACTTTAAAGTGTAGAATGCAAACACCCCCCAAACTTTAGGAGCGTAATTTGCAATTTACCCTAAATTAAACTTCTTTCAATTAATCTTCTTTTAAACGACATAATTTTTAAAGAGGTTGCCACATGTCCATGATTCATTTCAATTGAATAAATAACCTACAAGCAAGCTAAAATATTCCCCCTCCCCTTCACTAACCATTTTGGTTTGCTGTGCTTATGCATGTGAATGATACTTGGAGAATAAATATGCTTATTGCTTTAAAGTGCATAAGGTGACATCTTTCCTCTCCTCTCTTGTTCCTTTTTATGTTGTAAGTATATATTCACATGCTAGATACATGGTAAATAATACTCACATGCTGGCTATATATACTATATGCTTATTGCTTTAAAATGCATAAGGTGACATCTTTCATCTCCTCTCCTTTTCCTTTTTATGTTGTAAGTATATATTCACATGCTAGATACATAATAAATAATCCTCACATGTTGGCTATATGTACTATTTATTGCAATGTAGTAAATAGTTTCACATGATATTTATGTATATATTCACATGCTTTTTGTACATATTTTTTGCAAATAATATCTCATGCTACTTACATATGTGAATAAGATATTCTCATGTTATGTATATGTATTGCTTGTACAAAAACTCTTTCAAAAAAGAAAAAAAGAAAAAAAAAAAGCCTAGTATCTATTTATTTTCCTAAAATGTGAATGTTGTGATTAAATTAAAATGAGGTACTATCATTTGGATAGGTGGTGTGGGTGCCTAACACCTTCCCCACTTGTAACCACACTTCCAAGTTCAAGAATCTTTGGTTTGAGACTTTGGTTACCTTTAATTAAAGTCAGTTTCTAGTTAATTAGATAATTAAAATAAATTAGATAAATATGTGACTAATCACACCTAAAATAAAACTAATGGTTAGTGATGGCTCCTTAAAATAAAATAAGTAAAAAGACACACACACGTCACCCTAATAACACATACACGCACATCACACATCACCAAGCACTCAATGTGGAAGAACTGAGAGAGTAATGATTATTGTTGAAAAATAATAACGGACCGCAACTCTCCCTTCCACATGAGGATTTCCACATTGAGTACATCAATTCAAGCATAGGCCTAATTTATCCAATTGATACCATGTCAAAATTTGTGATAGGAAAAAAAGAAGAGAGAAAACATGAGAGTATGATGAGAGTTTTATGTGGTTTGGCCATATAGCCTATATTCACGAAACATGAGCTCAAAGGATGACATCTTTATTCGCTTAATTCATAACACATTACAAGGAAACACATATTTATAATGAATTTACAAAATTTAAAAAATGGAATACTAAAACTATCACAAATTTTATAACACTACAAATTAAGGTGTCAATGTCTGTGCCCAATGGATTTTAACAATATAATAAAATGATGCCATATTAGTTTGTAAAGATTATGTTCTAAAATTTGTAATATCTCTAGCATCACTCTTTGAAAATGTCATTTTTCAATTTATTACATGAATATTTTAAATTTGATCAATATGGTTGATTGTTGGAACCTTTTCATTTACTCCCAAGCAATTCATGAAAATCATATTTAAGAAGTACCCATTAGGCAACATTCAAAGAGTTGCAAACTTTCATACCTAAAAGAGTAGCAAACTTCCACGATCTGTTGGTTTGAAATTTGAACTTGAACCAAATTGAAAGTGAAACAGGCCCAACCAGGGACGGATGCAGGATTTTAAGTTGGGGGGGGGGGGGGTCGGAGATAAGCGAAAAAAAAAATTTCAAATACGCATCCATATAGTATTAATAAACTATCAACCAAGACAAATACCCAAAAATCATTGTTTCTTAATATATTAAGATACAATCATCTACAAACAAAAACAAAAGGCACAAAACACTATTGTTTCTTTATACAATCATCTATGAAAAGGGAACTCGATGCCCTTTCAAATCTTCATCACGTTGATTAACATGATATTCCCATATTTGTTTGCATGTTCCGGGATCATAATCCAAAGAATCAAGGTCAATTCTTTGAAATTGTGTTTGAGAGATTGGAACATTGACATTTTCCAGAATTGGAACATCCACATTTTCTAGAATTGGAATAGCAACATTAGTTGTTGGCAATTCCACGTTGACTTTGGAAGAATTTGAAGTTGAACCTTTTCTTTAGAAAAAATAAAGCATTGTAGTTGATTTTTTCATGATCTACAAATAAAATAAGAATCATATAAGAATCACCATTATTTTCTTAAATTTGTGTGACAATTTTCTATATTATATGATTTGTTTTTTTCTTTTTGTGTTTGGTCTGCCTTTATTTATGTCTTTGTGTTGTCTCCCTCTTTCTAACACTGACCCACTAACCCAATGAATCCCACTGGCCACTACCGACACTAATTGACCTTACACGAAAAAAAAAAAAAAAAAAAAAAGACTTTAACTTTTGTCCGTTGCCCAACTCCATTTGTCCCTATTATGCCCAACTACCAGTCAACAAAGAAAAAACTAATCTCTACAACTACAAACTCTACTCTCTCTCTCTCTCTCTCTCTCTCTCTCTCTTATCTATATAGAGAGTCGCAAACACAGAGTCACAAAGCCAAAAAAAAAAAAAAAAAAAAAAAAAAAAAAAAAACACCACAGGCAGCATAGATTCAATTCACAATCAGTCAATCACCAACATCAGTTCAGTTCATCAGTAAAAACACAAACATGAAACACCACCAGTCCACAAGGCACAAGCACAATTTCTGTGAATCTCAGATTCTCAGATCAGATCACAAACATTTTATATTTATTAAGTTTTGAAGGAAAAGATAAGAGTAAATACTTGTGAGCGGTGGCGGCAAATGGGTCTCAAGCAACCGACGACGGCGGCAAGTGGGTCTATGGTAGCAAGATCAACTGATCAAGATGGGTCTCGCTCACGCAAGCGTCATGGCGACATGGCGTGGGCGTCGGTGGCGGCGACGACGTCTCGGGGTGGGTCTCTCTGTCTTGCCTCTCTATCTCTGATCTCTTTGTCTCGCCTCTCAGCTCTCAAGTCTCACTTTCCTTTCTTTTCTTTTTTTTTTCCTTTTTTTTCCTTCATTTTTGTGCTTTCTCTGTTTGGTTTGGTTTTGGACTGTTGAGAGCTGAAGTTTTTTTTTTTTTTTTTTTTTTTTTTTTTTTTTTAAGATTTACATGGGTCATGGGCTAGCCGGATGATGGGCAAGGGTTCATATTTTTGGGAGGGGGCCCGAGCTAAAACTAAGGGGGGCCCAAGCTTTTTTCTCTTTTTTTTGGAAAATTTTAGCTGCTAAATTTTTTTTTTTTTTTTTGGGCCCCGGGGGGGCCGAGCCCCCTTTGGCCCCCTCCTAGGTCCGTCCCTAATACCAAACAATAAAATACACCAACTATGAACACACACAGAGGCAAGCACACTTGTAAACTAAAATGCTATGCTCTGTTAAACTATAATGCCCTATAATTCATTAAATACTAATAATTGAAAGAATAATTGATAATAGAAGTTACTAGTGGAGTAGTGGATTGAACTGACTGAAAATTTGAAGGCAAAGAACAAGCACGGATACAGAGCCTTGGCCACTGACCACCGAAGTCCGAAGCAGAGGCGCAGAGAAGGCAAGAAGCAGAGGCAGTGAGTGAGAGTGAGAGGCACGGAATGGGTTTGCAAAAAATAAGAAATAGATAATAAAAATAGCACAATGGTGTGTATATTAAAGGAAAAAGAATTAAAAAAAATATATAGGAGAAAGATTCTGGGAAGAGCGGAATTAAAAAAAATAAAAATCAAATAGCTAAAAAAGTGTAAAAGCTCATACCTGTCTTGGTTGGAGAGGAAATCAAGAAAGACTCCTTGGCTGGAGAAAAAAACAAACGGAAACTAATGAGTACATGGTAGATAAACAAATGAAAAAAAAAATTGAATGTCATAGGAAACCAAAAAATCAAGAAGAAACAATAGATGAATGAGGAGTATAATGAGGACAAGAAACAATAGATCACGTTGAAAAAAAACAAAAAAAAAAAAAAAAGACGGAAGAGAACCTGGACCACGGTATGCTGTGAAGGTAAGATAAAGAAGAGACAAAAAAGTGATAAGCATTTGTGGGCAAAAGACATCAGGTGGGGTAGGCGAGAAAGTCATGAGTGTTTTTTACCCCAAAAAAAAGAGAAAGTCATGAATGAGGACAGTGGGATAGGGCAGTATGGTAAGAGGCTTATGAGAGCACTTTTCTCTCATAACTTTTCCTCCCGGTTTGGGAGGATGAGATTTGCGGACCGGGAGAGAAAATTTTCTCCCGAGTTTTCCATCCTCAATATTTTCCACCCAATGCCAAACAGTAGAAAACACTATTTTCCACTCTATTTTCTTCCCTATGTTTTCCATCCTTCCTAAATTCCCCCCAACCAAACATAGTCTAAGACTAAAAAAAAAAAAAAGAAGTGTTATTTTAATAGGGTAGGAATTAAAAAATTATTTTAAACTTTTAGCGAAGCTGAAGCCAAAAGTAGCTTCGTACAATTTTGGCTTTACATACATTAATGTAGAGATTTTATTTATTTTTATTTTTTGTGTGTGTGTTTTGGTGATAACTATTTTAGCTTCGTTATTGTAAGTGCTCTTTGATATTAAACATGTATGCATTTAGATATCGTTTATTTTACTAAAAATTAAAAATTATTACTGAAAATATTGTAGCGAAATATTTTTTATTACTACAAATTAGTGTTCATCCATTTTTAGCACTTGAATATTTTTTTTTTTGAAAAATAAAAACAAATAAATAATAATAAGTATTACATTATGTCATTTTTTATTCCTTATAATACTTATTCCTATTCTTATATAATTATCGTCACAGTCTTCCAAACGTGCTCTTATAGGTGAAAATTTGTAATTATAAGACAGATATTATTAATCTATCACTTTTTCTTTTTTCTTTTTTGAGAATTTATTAATCTATTACCTTGGTAAAATGAGAAAAAGGAAAAAAGTACCAAACACCTCTCATGTAAATTTTCCCTTTTTCTTTTACCTTAATATAAATTAAGAGAGTGTTATGTTTACAACATTTTTACAATACTTTCACAACAAATTATATGTGGTAAGTTGTTATTGGTTCTAACTTGAATTCACAACTTTAAATTATTTTTTTTACTCACTTGTAACAACAAACAATAATTTGCCATTTAAAATTTGTTGTAAAAATGTTATAAAATGTACATTTCTCATAAATTTCAATCACCTAAGGTTATGCTGAAATTAAATGGGCAACAAAAGTTAATATAATGATGATTATCACCGTTTTAGTCCATATAAATTATCCTTAATGAGTCTTTCCTTAAGATTAATAAACCTCCACTATGCATAAATAAACCATAACCGTGGAAATACAACCAATCAGAATCAACAAAGAGAAACACTATAGTGTCCCCCACACGATGATGGATGAATTACAAAATTTAAAATATATATATATATATATATATATATTGAGGAATTTTCCCATATTCTCTGGAGTGGAGCCATCAAAAATGTTGAAAATTAAAGTCAAATCTCAACCTTCCTCAAACTTCCACTACCAATCCCTGGATGTTTCCAACAACTTAGGAGGTGTTTGGTAAGGTATTTTATACGTTGGTTTTTAGTGTTTAAACAATATTACACATATTTCTACTCACTTTATCATCCACACATATTTTTAAAAAATACAAACAACGTTATTGGAACAACATTACCAAACGCCTCCTTATTTTCACTTATTAGGGCTTCATTGAAAGATGATGGAGAGTAACCTAAGATAATTTGATAAGAATCAAAGTTGCCTCGCGTTTGAGGTAACAAAATTAATATTAGTATAAATAATTAAAAAAATGACAATCAATTAAATAAATAACAATGTAATATCTAGACCTTTAAAAAAAATTCTTGTATAAAAGAGTGGTTTGGTAATTTTAATATACAGGCAAAAATACATTGTTGCTCCCTAAAGTTTGTCTTAAACCCATTTGGTTCCTAAAGTTTCAAAGCACATTTGGTTCTTAAAGTTTCAAGAGGGCATTATTGAAAATCTCTCTCTCTCTCTCTCTCTCTCTCTCTCAAGTTGAAAACTCTAGCCACCCCTAGGCTCAATAGGTGTTTCTAACTCAAATTAACGCCAAAGAGAAGACTACCTAAGGATTTCAATGAGAACATGCTTGAAAATTCTTAAGATTTTTTCAATATGCATTGAAAGATGTTTCACTAGCCTTTTTCATTACTTATGTGGGCAAGTGATGGATTTGACTCCTGAACTTTATATGAATCATCAAGAAAGCTCAATAAATTCACATGACATGATAATTTCAGCTTATGTGCATGGCAAGAGAGCAAAAAGAACCCCAACATATTGACATGAAAAATTCAGCTTTCGTTTTTTTCTTTTTCATTTTTTTGGTAAAAGAGGGTTGCATTAAGAAAACTAAGAAACAAACATAGTCTTAGGACACTTCTCATTTAAATACGGACTAGTAAACTCAACTAAGAAAACATCAACAACATCCACAGGCGGACAACTAAAAATATTAAACTGATTTTCTTGGGCAACTCCTATCCTGGTCAGCTTGTCAGCAGTCTTGTTCGCTTTTCAAAAGCAATGTGTTAAACCAAATCTAGTGAATTTGGGTAGCTAGTAGCCTACAGTCATCCACCATAGGGGAAGCCAAACTATTAGAGCAATTTGAAGTAGACAAAACATCAATAATCGATTTAGCATCTAACTCAACTTCAACAGCATTAAAATTTCAATTTATGTAGAGTAAGAGCCCATCCCGTGTGAGGAGGCTGAAATAATAAAGCTAACCAGAATGTCATAGAGTTGCTGAAGTGTTAGGAGGCTGGTTATCTCTTCTTCTTCTTTTTTGGATTAGTGTCATAATTTTTTATTTATAACCAAATTTTCTGTAACATCTTTCATATATTTCACGCATCACAAAACGTCACAAAGTTACCAATTTACAATATATATAGTTGATAAAATACAATACACAATATAATTCAATTGAGAAAGTAGTATATAAATTTTGTTCATAGACTTACCAATTTTAACATGAAAACGTTTGACCGCTGAAAAGAATTCTGTATATTAAATAGAGAGTGCAGAAAAATACAGTGTTAGTTAGAAATAGGATGAAAGAATGAAGAAGAAACTAAAGGAGTATAGTGGGTTTAAACTTAGAGGGATTTAATATTATTAGAATTTAATGTGATCATCTTTTTTTTTTAGATAGAATGTGAGATACTTATACACACACACTAGCCTTTGAGCACAGCATACTCTGAAACTCTTCTATTTTTTGGATAAAAGTTCATAATTTGCATCTATTATAATTTAGAAATTTTTTTTTTTTCAAACAAATAAGAAGGATAAAATATAAAGATAAATAGTAACTATAATTTCTTTTTTGAACGTGAAGGGAAAAAAAATTATAAATTTTAAGAGTTCTCTTTTTGAATTTAAAATGAAATTTGTTATTTGACATTTATGACCTTATTTTTAAATGAAGTTACCCTTCATTAATGAAGGTATTTTTGAACCACATAAAAAGCCAATTGAAAGAGGGGAATCCTTGTATATATAGTATAGATAAATGCTATATTCATAATATTTTTACAACAAATTCTAAGTGACAGGTTTTTACAAGTTGTTATTAGTGGACAAAAAAATAATTTCAGTAATAGGTTCAAATTAGAGCCAATAACAACTTAGGGCTTGATTGGTTGGAGGATTTTTGTTTTTGTTTTCAAAACAATGTAAAAACAATTTTCAAAAAATTGAACTTGAAACTAGTTTTCAGATAAAAATTTTTATATATTACATGTTTGGCTCCCATTTTTAAGAACAATTTTCAAAATACTAAAAACAAAAATAATTGTTTGAGAGACCATTTCTACTTTTGAGATTTTAAAAAATATATATTTACAAAAAGTAACGTGTAGAATTTGTAGATTGCTTTTTTTTTTTTTTTGTGTGGATAATAATAAGGGAATAGAGCTCATCATTTTTATTTTTTTTTAAATGATAAGTTTCAAATTTGAAGTGTGATAATTCTTTTTGTGATAAAGATAAACTCCTTAATTTAAGAGATAAAAGAGTTTGGACAAATATGTGGAGTCTACTATTTTCAATTTATTTACAACTATGTCATTAAAAACATTTTCTGTATCCTGAAAACACCCCCTTAGCCATTTTCAAAATCTTGTTTTAAATCAAGAAAATAGGATACAATTTTTTGAAAACTATATTTAGAAAATATTAGCAAAATAATAATTCAAATGTGGGACCCACCATTTTATAGTTTGCAAAACAAAAAACTATATTTAAATACTCTTACCAAACAGCCCCTTACCATCTATGATTTTTTGTAGATATAACACTTCTCTTTTTTTTATAGAACATGGGTCAGTTTTTATTATTGTTATTATTATTATTATTATTTTATAGAAACATGGGGTAGTTTTAGTTGTGTACATGGGTAAAGTTTTTTTATTTTTTTATTTTTTGTATTTACTTTTACTCTATAGGTTTTATGTTTTTAATTTTTGTCTATTTATGTTTTTAACTTCATTTTTTATGTTTTAGGAATAAGGATAAGTTAATAAACTAGGAGTATTCCTCTTAATATATATGATGATGATGATTAATTATTGAGTACTCTCAGAGTACCATAAATGTGTACTCCCCTATTTCACATAACTGTAAGTCCCACTAATTAAATTTATGGTGGGACTCACAATTCATGTGAGAAGAGAGAGTATGTATTTATGGTACTTCTGAAATATTTAATAATTTTGCAATATATATAGATAGATAATAGATAATAATGGTGATGATAATTGATGAGACTTGGGATGTTCAACTCTATGCCAATGTTGCATGCAATTAATCATTATAGAAAAATAATAAATAATTTCTTATTTAAATAAATCATTCAACTTCCTGAAAATATGCCAAGATGAGAGGGTACTAGATACCGGTAAGATATTCTGATAGTTATGTTAGATCTTACAAACTACTCATATATTGAAAGGTGTCGCATTTGTTAATAAAAAACTTTAAGAAAGTTTTAATACTAGCATCAGTTGACTTTTCCCAATATTGAATTGTTTTTATGGTAAATTACTTTACTTACCCTCCTTTTAGGGTTGTCTTCCCTTTTAAAGTGATTTTGTCGGTTACTCTTGACCTGAAACTCCCGTTAGGAATGTTGCAAATATGTTAGATGCTTGCTAACAAGTAACAACTCAATCACAACGGTATTTAGTTAGCAGTTAATGCAACGTTATTTTTGACTAGTCAGGTTGTTGACCTCACATTTAACCGGGTGTCTGACTCTGAGTAGGATTTGTCAAGAACATTTAACTGGGTGTTCTGCACATCAATCATTTATTCATCGAACATTTAAATGAATAAATAATAATTAAATGATTGATGTGCATGTGGTAATGCTAACCCTATTGATCTCTGGATACCTTTTTTAAGAATGTTACTTTTTAATATTTGTTATTTTGGTTGATTCACTATAGCTCAATTATATGTATTTAATCCATAACAAAACATTTTACCACTTTTAGGGAATTACATTGAATAAGAATAATAAGGTATTTAGGCTTTTGTTTAAGATCCCACACAAATGATGCTAGACTTAAAAAAATACTCCGATTCGTATCCAAATAATAATAACTAGTCGCTAACCCGTGCGATGCATGGGAATGCTACCAAATTTTAAAATTAAAAATAAATAAAAATTATATCCATAATAAAAGGACATGAAATATCATTGCTATCCTGAAAGATGAGCATCAACTATAGTAGAAACATTAACTCGTATTATTCATTCCAGCCATCACGTTTTTTTTTTTTTTTTTTTTTTTTTTTTTTTGGAGTGCAAAACTACTTACTCAAACAATTAAACTAAATATATGAGATGGATTTTTGTCCATATCATCTTTGTAGCCGAAGCTCCTAAAGTGAGAAGAAATGTTAAAGAGGAGAACACATTAGTTCACATTTTAACTGTGAAGGAAAAAATAGATCACTGGAACATTAAGATGAACCTCCAAATGATGTGACATTAGAATTGTAACAGCCATCAAATAATAACAAAATATACGTTATGGGTGTTCCTAGCCATTTTTCTCCTTCCAAATATCATTCCCATATTTCTAGATTAAAAAAATGACACAAAAGGAGTGTATATAATGGAAAGAATAAGTTCACCTACCACATCCAAAGGCACATAGTAGGCCATTAAATATTTTTATATTCAAACAAATAGGGTTAATTGTAGAAATCCATCATAAACAAAGGGGAACTTTCACTTTGCACTCCAAAATATAAATAACTTTCCATTAGCATCCCAATTGCACCTAAACATGGAAATTGCACCCCATATTTTGAATGATGATTAAAATTAACGGTCACATGTAATTCACGTGACAATAAAATAATTAACGATGATTCAGCTATATCTAAACCTTCAGTATATTTTAACATCATATCTTTTGATATTTCAAGTGATGTCAAAGCCAGGACTCTACCAGGCAATGATCCAACAGCAAAAGTGCCAAAACCTTTATAGAGGCCAAGGATACCATCAGTCCATCAGTCTTCAATTGGTTCTACAAATACAAAATTTGTATTTAAAGCAACACAAAATACAAATTTGTATTAAAGACACAATTTAAAAGCTATAAACACAGTACTTGATCTGATTTAGATAATAAGGAAGTTAAAGCATGAAGTTGGTGGTTTATAATCTATACAAAATTATAATAAACCAAGTGGGCCTTGGCAAATCTCTCACGTATTATAATAACATACCTTAGATCTTTAGAGCTCAAGCATTACACAATACATTATATACATACATACATATATATATAAAAACAGTAAAGGGATTCATACTTTGATCTCAATCAATTATTATTTAATATTGCATCAATTCGAGGGGATCCTAAGGTAGGAAGCAATTTGACACCCAAATAGAAACAGTCCAGTGTAGATTTTTGTGAAACAGTGCAGTGCAGAGCAGATTTTAGTTGTAAAAAAGTGCAGATTTTAGATGTAAAACACAGATTTTATGTTGATTCAGATTTAAACTCACTAAAAATTGAAAATTCAGATTTAATTTTCCTATAATTTTTACAAAACCATCTCAAGCAAGGTAGTTCCAACAATTTTCCTGACTTTCTCATGAATAAAGCTGCTAAGATAGGATGGTATTAGACATCCAATTAAATGAGCAAAAACCCAAAATCAGTGTCATTGTCAACATGAATTACAAAGAATTAAAAAACTCGCCAAAAAATTAAGATTATCTAAATAGGTAGCCTATTGATATAAATCATGCTCTTAATTGCATATGGTCTCCCAATCAATTTAAACACTCTTATACTTCTTACCCCTAATATCTTATTCTTTATTAGAGAGAAGTGTTTTAGTAAGAGGTAATTACCATAAAGCAATCAAACTAAAAAGAATTTGCAACCTCAATCCATGCTTAAAAATCCAAAAAGAAACCTAAGAAATCCAAACTATTCTAAGTCTGAGGATGGAGATCTGCCGTGGGTCTAAACGTTGGGGGAGCTGGTAAAGGAGGAGCTTTGGGTTGAGGGATTGGTAGAAGGAGCTTAAAGCCTGAATTTTGGAGAAAGAAAACGCAGAGTGTATATCGAGTTCGGGTTTTAAGAAGAGCTCTTGCCGTCTTGCATTTAGGTTTTTTTTTTTTTGGTTTTTGAACAGTTTGTCTTGCGTTTAGGTTTTTTTTTTTTTGGTTTTTGAAAAGTTTTTTTTTTGTTGGGTTTATATATTTTTTTTAAATACTGTGCTGACGTGGAAAATTGTGGGAGCTTCAAAAGCTTTGTTTATATATATATATATATATATAGATAATAATAATATTAATACTCCAAGTAAATGTTGTGCAGTTTGACTGCGTGAGAGTAAAAAATGACCATCCTACCTAAAATTTATTGCTAATTGTCACTTTTTAACTATACTTATACTACGGGTGTCATCACGTGTGGTTTGATATGACTTGAGAAAAATATAAGATTCAACAATTAGGAATCAATATATTCATTTTCTTTTCCTTTATTAATGAGGCTTTGATTGTTTTATTATAAAATATTTTCAAAATTTTTTTGGGTGTGTTTTGTTGCAAAACATTTGTCAACCCTAATAATATATATATATATATATATATATATATAGTTCACTGAAAAAACACAATTTTAATTTTTGTAAAATATTTTTCAAATTTGTCTTGCATATAGACTCCATCTCTCTTTTTTCTGCCATTGATTTTTCACTAATATAATTTGGGGGATATTTTTTGTTGGGTCTGTTTGGTTGAAATGATGGAAAAGTAGGAAAATAAAAAACGCAAAGAGGATAGAAAAGTGGGACGATAGAAAAAATTTTAGTTTCTCTCATTTGTGTTTGGTTGGAAGGGTGGAAAATTGGATAAATGGAAAACTTTTTTGTTTTGTTGAAAATAATATTTGTATAAATTGACCATCGTGTCTCTATTAAATAAAATAAAAGGTAATTTATTATTATTATTATTATTTTTTAACTATGTATAGATAGACACTAATTAAAGTGTGAGGTTATTTTATGCTTGGGATTTTTCCGAACTAAGAGTGAGGTTATCCGTTATTATGATCTTTTCTGCCAATCCTCATTTTGCAAACTCAATTGGTATCCTCCAAACCATGGTTGTCAAAATCCCGATCTGGATCCTACGATCCTACGATTTTACGATCCCACCTACCCAAAACGATCTAAATCTTTCAAGGATCTTTGCGATCGTTCAATATCGGTAGGATCGTACGATTCTAATGATCTCAAACGACCTTGGTTTCTTGTAATCTTCTTTAACTTAACAAAAGGCTCAGTTGGACCCAAATTAAAAATAAAATCCCAATAGACCAAGTTTTTCCACTCTAATGTATAGAGAGTGTCAGTTAGACTCAAATAAAAAATATTCTAATAAAGTATCACATTTTGAGGTTTTTGGCATCTTTAAATAATGCTTACAAATGAATGTAGTGATGTATGGTAATTATATCAATAAATGTATAATTTATGTGATTATTTAACATACCAATGTGTATTTTTTGTTTTTTTCTCAAATAATGTAGGATCTTACGATCCACGATCCGATCCTATGATTCACGATCCTACCTACCTCCCACGATCCTACGTAGAATCCCGATTTTGACAACCTTGCTCCAAACCCAATTCCTCACTTGATTGGTCACCATTATTCCTTTCATCGTCCCCATTAATTGCATGTTGTTGTTCATTACCCTCCTTTATTCTTCATTAATGACATTTTAAAAAGATCTCCATCAACTTGCTGCCCTGTACGTCCACCTCAAATAAGCTAAGGAGTCTCAACAAGATGAATTACGTGAAGTGATTGATCCAACTGCTAACATAAATTTACTTCATCAAACAATAACTCATGTCTTCTCAATTAGTAGCGGTCAGGAGGTCTTCAAACTTGATGTGATCAGAGTCCTACTCTCAATTCCAATATGAAACCAACCCATGATCAAACCTAATCCCAAATTTTAGATTATTCATACGTGTATAATAGAAAAAAAAAAAAGTAAAATTTACACAATTCTGCCTAAAAATGACCCACATCTGTTTATGTATAATTATGTAAATTTACAAGTTTGCTACAATAACCATGAAAATTTATGCTGATACTTGTTGTGTATGAAGAAAGAGAAACAATTAAAAAAATTTGATATTTTAATGAAATGTAGTGTAAAATAAATAATCTAATGTGAGGTGTTTTGGAATGTGAGTATCTAAAATAGAAAAAAAAAAAAAAAAAAGGTTCTTATGCTAAAATACACAAGAATTTTTGTACGATCTAATGTGAATGCTCTAAGCAATCAATTAAACGAGCCATTAACAATAAATAAACACACTAAAAGAAGGGTCCGGTTAATTTATGCCCTTAGGGCATACATATAATCATCTATTTTAGAAACTTAAAAATAAAAAAAAGAAAAAAAAAAAAGTTAGTCACATTTTTTTTCTCATAAAAATTTTATAAAATAGTTTATTAATATTCCTCTAACCCTTAAAAGAAATGTATTTTTTTTTTAATATATATACATATACATATACATATATATATATATATATATATATAAAATACACAACATCCAGGGGGATAGCCAGGAATAATTACTTGGGGGAGCCGGGTTGTAGTAAAGATATACTAAAATATAATTCAACCAATTTT
This sequence comes from Quercus robur, assembly GCF_932294415.1. Taxonomy (NCBI): domain Eukaryota; kingdom Viridiplantae; phylum Streptophyta; class Magnoliopsida; order Fagales; family Fagaceae; genus Quercus; species Quercus robur. The sequence continues at coordinate 40,125,088 of NC_065542.1, read as the reverse complement.
CATGTGATTCAAACCACAAAAATTGAAGACTACAACGATAATTTTTTGGTCCTTTGTATGGATATTCTATGTTTCTAGGTTAATATGGACCTATTATGAGAAAAACAGGTCGAATTTCATCTTGTTTGTTGATAGAGAATTCATATATTTATTTACGTGATCTTGGATCATGGTCTATCCCTTTAGATCAAATTTTTGAACATTTGGAGGGACGCTTATCAGACATTGAAGTATCAACATTTGTTTCTACAGATTTCCTAAGTTTTGAATGACATACAACCTTTTCTTAAAAAATGCATTAATTGTTTGTCATTTGCTCATTATTTGGCATCTAATTTCAATCAAAAAAAAAAAAAATCAATTCAAAAAATGATTGTTGAGGTACAAATTTTCGGGCCTTGATTTTATTAGCCCACTCACAAAATACCCACATGAGCCCACACAATATTCTAAACCCACATAAATATTCCCATATATATGTTACCCAAATATTCTCTATGCTATTGGGCCTTCACAAATACTCCGTACACAAGCCCATAAATTGTCATGGATCCTCTCACAAATATTACCCATTATATCCCACATATCATCCAACTTAAATTCTCCACAAATAATGCTCATCATATCACTACCAAAATTGGGCCACAAAATTACATTATCCCCACACAAAGCCCAACATCATTTGGCTTGTGGGCAAAACCCAAAGAAAGCCCAAACTCCCACAATTCCATAAATTGCCATGGGTCCTCTCACAAATATTACCCATTATATCCCACATATCATCCAACTTAAATTCTCCACAAATAATGCTCATCATATCACTACCAAAATTGGGCCACAAAATTACATTATCTCCACACAAAGCCCAACATCATTTGGCTTGTGGGCAAAACCCAAAGAAAGCCCAAACTCCCTAAAGTCCCACTACGATGTAGCTAATTCAAAAGTCCCACTACGATGTGGTTAATTCCAAAGTCTCACTACGATGTGGCTAATTCCAAAGTTCCACAACGATGTGGCTAATTCAATGTCCACTACGATGTGGCTAATTCAATGTCCCACTACGATGTGGCAAATTCAAAGCCCGCTATGGTGCGGCTCTATTTACAAAGCCCGTTGCTACACGGCACTTCTAAAAACCTGTTGCTACACGGCATCTTAAAACCCGTTATTACACGGCACCTCTAAAGCCCGTTGCTACATGGCAATACTTACAAAATCTCAAAATCATTTTACAAAGCCCAAATACTAATTTGGCACTGTTTCTACAAAGCCTAAATACTAATTTGACACTATTTTATAAAGCCCAAATACTAATTTGGCACTATTTCTACAAAGCCCAAATACTAATTTGGCACTATTTTATAAAGCCCAAATATTATTTTGGCAACTATTTCATAAAGCCCAAGTACTAATTTGACAATTCTCTTTACACTATATTTATAAAAGCCTAAATGCTAATTTGGCATCCATTTTACAAAGCCCAAAATAACATTTTGACAAAAACAATTACTTTATACTTAAAGCCCAAATACTAATTTGGTATCCATTTTACAGAGCCCAAAAATAATGTTTTGGCAAAAACAATTACTTTATACTCAAAACCCAAATGCTACTTTGGCACATATTTACTAAATTCAAATATTATTTTAACATTTGTTAAATCCTTAACTCATGAGAAATACAAATTACTCATCTCTCAAAAGAATATCTCTTTCACAAAATTTTATGGGAACTATGTCTATTATTTCCATAATCAACTAACTATAAAGCCCATGAAAATCATCCATGACAAAGCTACTCATCTTGTAGGGTTAACCAAGCCCAAGCAAGCTTATCAACAAAGCCCAACTGGTTCAGGCCAGCCCACACACGAATCTCAGCAATTGGAAAACACGTGAACTAGTCAGCCAAATTTTAGCAACAATTGAACAGTTGGAGCCCCTTCCCATCAAGTCCCAACTTGTTTAATCAGATCAGAAAGCAGACACGTGTCCACCAGGGGATGAATCATTTCTCCACAAGCTGGGATCCCATCATTTCTCAAGTGACATAAAAGGTGATGTGACAAAAAGCTGGGAAAGCTTCAGCTAGCTATTACTTCCTTCTCCTTTAGCTCATTCAGTCAAGAAACCAAAGCTGCCATGACCAGATCAGTGAAGCTCCTGAAACGACACAAAATCAGCTCATTTTCATACTAAAAATATGTATTTTCGGGTTCATGAACCAAGCACATGAACCTCAAATGGGGGAACTTAGGGAAATGTGGTTTGGAGGGCACCAAAGGGGATCCCAGCAGAGTTCTTAGCAAAGGCTCCAAGGTTGACACCTGGCTTGGGGTGGTCCAATCTGCCCTAGGGAACTCTGATTCTAGTTGCAGCATAACCAAGATCATTAGCCTAAAGCATGCTCTAATCCCATTAGCCAAGGCTAATCAGCATTCAATGCTAAAGCCAAAAACCCAGCTGTTATTACCCAAAACAGCAAGAGTCTTCTAAAGTTGAGCTTACTACTCTTAGCTAAAAATTTTAAGAACGATTCTCTAAGGATTTTCTAAACATTGGGGAAGATTTAGCAAGGATTATTTGCTAATCACCCCCTGAAAACCTTGATATAAAGGGAACTCTCCATTAATGCTTCAAAAAAAAAAAAAAAAAAAACCAACAACACACTAAGACATACACCAGAGAGATTCTTCCTTAACCTCTCTACTTAAGCTTTCTCTAAGCTCTGAAAAAGTCTCTGAGTTCTTAGTTTCAAGCCTAGAAACTAAGTTCCCTAGCTCCTAACTCACAAATATTTTCTCATAGCTCTACTCATAAACACTTACTTGTCCCAGCAGAACATTCCAATAGTACTACTATACATTGTTATTCATTACTCATACTACTCACAAATGATTCTCTCTACTCACTACATATATTATATTCATGAGCATGCCATGGTATCATAATGATCTTGCTGCGCTAGCTAGGATCTCTCTCTCTCCCTTCATCTCACACTAAGTCTTCTCCATTATTTGTCATTATGGAACCCATGATATTTACCTACTCATTTAATATCAATGGTTATGATGTAACTGTTATTATAGAGTTTTTCCCTCATATTGTTGTATTAAAAGACTCCTCTCCAGAGCTAACGGATGATAAGTTCGAAAACATAGATATTTCCCTTAGTCTGTATAGTAACTAACGGTTGGAGACTTATCTTGTTTTATTTTACTTTACTGCTGGGCCTTTTTCTACAGAAACATTTTCTACCGTTGGGCTGTTTTCTATAGAAATACTTTACTGCTGGGTTATTCTTACAGTATGTTTTTCAACCGTGTTGACGTGTTCGCTGTAGGGATTGTTTATGGGCCACTCTTGTCAGTTCCAATCTAAGCGCAAGGCATAAAATATAATGAACTTCTTAGATCTTCATTGATAGTCTTTGGGCCGTGCATCAAGCTTATCGTCGAGTTTCGATTTAGACCCTCCGACCCAACATAAATCTTATTTTTCAAGAAGGAAACTTTTTCGCCCCCGACAATGATAAACTAACTTGGAAGAGAGATATAATAAATTATCATATAAAATTCATTCTTACACAATCTCATGGCCCTCACCTCACCTGGACCCACTTAAGAGACAAACAACACAAAAACCAAAAAGGCCGAGTCATAGAGTTAGTGGGTCAAGAATAAAGAATCCAATAACAATAAACACAAAAAGATAAAGTCAAATAAATATAAATTGCTTTAGTAGCAAAAAATATCACATACACATACTTGATATTTCTATTATGCTATTTAGTATTTAGTTCAGTTCTAGAAAAAGAGAGAGAGAACTGAGATGAGAATGATTGAATGAGATACCTTGAGGAATTGAGGTGAGGGCTTTAGGATTTGAGGTTAAGCGATGAAGGATAGGTCAGGTCAGGTAAGTGGCTAGTGGAGCTACAACGTCATGGCGAGCCGAAAAGGCGTGACCGCATGACGTGAGGACTGGGAATTCAGGTAGCATGAATTGAGGCCGTCAAGCAGAGCGTAGAGGCGTGACTGCATGAAGACTAGGAATTTAGGCAGAAGCGTGAGGTGATGACTGAATAGTTTGTTTTGTTTGATTAGGATTAGCGATTTTAGATTTGGGGTTGGGTTAGGCTAGAAGTGCCTCTAGGTTAGAGGAGAAGAATTTTGTATGATTAAGGATTTTGAACTAGTCGGCTGGGCTGAATGTGGACAAATACTTTTGTTTTATTTGAAGTTGTATCGGACTGGTTGTTGAAATTTTTTTTTTATTTTTTTATTTTTTTAAAATACAAATACCCACCTCGTTTTTTGTCCTCTATGTGAAGAAAGAAAAGTTTTTAAGAACCACAGTCCATTACCATTACCATTGCCATTCGCATTCCTATTACCATTACCAACACGCAAACGACAACCTCACCAATCTTCCCATCAACGATAGATTAGGCTAGATTAGATTAAGGTTCCAAGGTTTCGCTCACAACCATGAGAGCCCACGGCGCAGTGGAGGTGGCGAAGACGGTCATAGAGGTTGCCGACGTAGCCTGGATGGCCTTGGAAAAAACCCACCACCACCAACACGAACACGAACACCAGGAACAGAACACCGCAACTCCAGACGAAGAATTGGAGTCTCTGCGATCGGAGAATTGGCGTCTCAAGAACTTGCTGGGGCAGAATCTCAAGCTCCTTCAGAACCTCTCTGAATCCCCTTCTTTATCACATGACTGCCCTCCAGATGTACGTCTTTGTTCTTTTCAAGCTTGATTGATTTCTTTAGTTGTGTGTTTTTATCGTTTGATGTTGAATTTTGTGGAATTCCTCGTGTGGGTTTTTATGGAAGTTGATAATTTGATTACGAAATTAGCTTCCTTCACATACCCTTTACTTGTCTTTTTCCAAGATCCAATATTTTATCAAATGTAATTAGTTGTCTTTGGCTTTTTTCATTAAAGACTTACCAATTTCATTGTTAAATTTTGCTTCCTACTTGTTTTATTTTTGGGCTTTTATCATTTCAAGCCTACTAAGTTAGAGGGAAAATTTAATAAGTTTGCCATAAGACTAGCTATGCTATATTATTTTGGCTGCTAAGAAGCAACATATCCATAAAAATGAGTGTAGTTGAATTGAGACCGTTAAGATGGATAGGTACAAATTTAAGGAAAAATAAGATTCGAAATGAGGAAATTTGCATAAATATAGGGGTGGCCCCTATTGATGAATAGATGAGAAAGAGTCACTTATGATGGTTTTGGTCATAGAGGAGGAGGGTGATTAATGCACCAATGAAGAAGAGTAATTTGATTTAGGTTGAGGGATCGAAAAGGTAGAGGAAGACATAAAATAACATTGTTAGAAGTAGTAAAAAAGGACATGTCCATTAAGGTGGTAATGAAGAGTATAACTTGGGATAGAATAGAATAACAAAAAATAATTCTTGTGGCTAACCCTGATTAGTCTATTGAGGATCTAGCCGACACCACAATTCTAGAGCTAAGACTTGGTTGTTGTTGTTATAATTTCAAAATTCAAATATCTTTATATTGAAAAGTAATGAAATTGGTCGCTCGTGATAGATTCAATTTTTTATTGATGTGCGGTGTTCAATTTCCAATTGCAGTTGTATGCTCGGCTTGTAGCAACTGTGGATTCTGAACACTTCTTGGCTCGCCTTGAATCCCTTCAGCAAGCATCGGTCAATGGAATTAGCTATGAGTTTCCTTTCAAGGAGGCCACAGGTTTTTTAGTTTATTTCATGGGTTTGAAAACTTCAATGCCACATCCTATCTATACCATAAGTAACACAATTTTGATCTTTCACTGGTTTCTTGGGTTTGTTCTTTGATTAGATGCTGATATGCGTTCAGCTGAAATTTTAATCAAAGTTGATGGTGAAGAACCCAGTTGGAGGGTATGGGTCATAGATGAAATGGTCCCAAGCAATGTTGAGGAATGAAGTGGAATTGATGATGAAAAATATGTAGTTGTTAGTGAGGAGCACGTGGTGGATGGGGTTGCCAACTTTATGGCTAGGTGCATTATGTCAAACCCAAAAGCTCAGGTAAATGGCAACCAAAGCCTATTGCTATTTAACTATTTACAGAATTTGACACCAGAAGAATTGCAAAAAAGTAAGTTTTCAGTCTAAAATTTTTGAGCATGCTTTTTCCATCATGATTTCTTAATCCAAAACTTCATAAATTTCATATAATCTGTTATCATTGTAACCTTTTTATTTTGTAGTATAGGGAGTGAGTAAGGGTTTTTTGGTAATAACTGATTTATCTTGTAATCATCTTCTGTTGCTGGATAAGGAAACCAATTTTCATTGGAATCAACTTTGTTATCTGAATCTCTAGCATTTATTAACAGCCACAAAAGAAAATGAATTGGATAGATGTTTGTATGTGCTTTGTTTGTGTACAACATTAAATTAATGGATTAGTTAAATGTCAAATCCATAGAAACGTTCCTTATACCTTGTGTACAAGTGACTCACTTTCTGAGTTTGATGGGGTAACTTTGAACATTTCGCATTTTTCTCAGTGATATAGTGAATGACAGACCTGGCTCTGGCTACTCCCACGGCATGTAGTCTTGTGTGCCAGGAGTGATTGTCAGTGTTACTTATTTTGTGATATTATGAAATTCCAGCTGTTGCAAAGGTGGTAGGTGGTGTCAGCCAACCGGAGAAGGTTTTAGGCATTTGGCATGCTAGGACTCAGTTTTATACCCTGTCCACCTGGGGACTTGCTCTAGCAGGGTGAGTTTAATTTTTTTTTTAAAGTATACAATAAGGATGCTTTGGTGAATGTTATTTTTGATCCTATTCCAACATGCAGTTATGGTATTACAATTCATATATGCTGTAGTTACATAATTTAAAATATTTTACAAAAAATGCATCTTATGCATCACATTTCATGGAAGATCAAAACACAAGACTAGTATTGGCAAGCAAAAAATATATATATATACTGAAATCATTTGTCCTTCCCTCTTCCCCAATACCGCACCAACCCAACTTCCTAAGTACCTATAGGTATGCAATCAGTTACTTGCAAGACCTTTTCGTACAGTTGTACAATCCATCAACCAATTGAGCAAGAGATCACTTTCATCTTTTGTTACATGTTTGAATGCATTACAATGTGTAGACAGTGAATATGATTTTTATGGCATCTTTACATTTAATCATTTAAATTTTAATGAATAGACCCTTTTAAAGCCAATGAGCTATAGCTCAACTGGCACTTCATCCTCCCATACTGGGTGCATGTATAACTTGGAAACTTGCATGATCTGAATTCCAAGTTGTGGTTAGGAGGCAAAGTTTATTATTAGTACCGCAGGTTAAATATCTGTATTTATAGCCCCGGTGTTTGATAAGTTGCAAGGTTTTGTGTATGTGTCCTAATAACAATAGCTCTCAGCTGTGTTCTAATAGAATTCTTAACCTTTGACTCAGCAAAAAGGACTTGAGTATGTGTTGTCTTTGTGACATCTCTTCATTGACAAGGGATTTGTGTTGCAGGTTATATAAGACTCGTGCTGTGTTCAAACTTGCCGCACTGGGCGTTCACACAACCAACAAAGTGGTTATGAGGGCTCTCTAAATATGGCTATTCCATAGCTGTGAACCATATGATTGCAATTGGACATATTAATGCTAGCCTCTTGCGTGTGTGCAGAAAAATCAACTTTATGATTCAACACTTCTGTCAACTGTGGTTATTTTGTTTGTACATAATTGTGAATAGCATTTGCCTTTGAAACTGGTGTACTCCTTCAATGACTTGCTGTTTCCATTGATCTCTAGCGCAACACAACCACCCCCACCCCACCCCCCCTAAAAAAAAAAAAAAAAAAAAAAAAAAAAAATTGCCATCAAGGTATTGGCATCCATAAAGATTTTATGTCTGTTATTTATTTCTTTCTAGCAACACATTGCAACGTGCCAAGAGTTATTCTAATGTGATTTCTTGTATTTGTGAAGTCAAGTTTGCTCAACACCTCCACTTCCGATGTTTTTCCTAAATGATTGTAAAGGCTAGATAAAAGCCATGCGACCATCTCTCAATTTCTCATGCTCTTTATTATTTTTTTGCTTTTCCTTCTGATTGACATGAAAAAGAAAAAGAAAAAATAGAAGTCAGCCGCTCCTGCAAACTTGATACTAACATTTCCTTAACTATAAATTGCATCCCACACTAATGACATTAACTAAGTATAAATATAGCGTTATTGATAAGGTTCAGAAAAACCCATTGAAAAAAAGATGTAGAATTCATACAAATGTTCATATGCGGCAACATACTTGCCAAGATTAAAATAAAAGACAAGGTGCAACATTGTCAATTACCTTTTGGTACAATCGCTAGCTTTTTAGCACAATTTGTTGAATGCAAAATTAATCATTGCTACATCTCAAAACAAAAGTCTGATATGGTCTACTAGCTATAGGGGCCAAAATTGTGATGTATACAGTATACCTAAATTGTCTCAGCAAATATTTTCTGGTTCCCAAACAGCTCAATTGAAAAAAACCAATTGCTAGGAAATTCGAACCAGACATACCAGTTCAACAACACAAATAATTGAACTGTAATATATGGAAGAGCATCAAAAACAGATCATTTTACTTCTGATGAATCATCAAAAATGAATAATTAAAAATACATCTGCTTGTAGAAGAGTAAGATTATGATTCTGGAGTCTTTCTCTTAAGATTGGAAGCAGAGGCAACATCTGTCTGGGCCTGACCAAATACTGACCTGCATGATGTCCAAAGCCACAACTATAATCAAGAGAGGCAAATCAATGATAGAACTAACCTCTCAGAAATGCAGAGCAATTATTGTTTGTTTTTTACAAAATAACTATTTGGCAAATTAATGATGTCCAAGGCAAAAGTAATTTGATTCATCTAGAGAACTATTTTTTTGACACCAAAGATCAAGAGTAGCAATCTACAGTGACTGTTTTCTCTTTTCCATTCATGTTGTTGTCAACCTTACTTTATCATGCAGTTGCACAGTGGCCTAACTAAATAATATACTAACAAATTCTCCTGTCCCCATCTCAAACTCCTGAAAAAAGCTCAACGTAGAAATTCATCACAAACTGTAATAGGCTTCACCATCCAGCTACTGGCAACCCCCATATCCTATTTGGAGAGCAGAAAAGATTTCTCACTCCCTTCAACCCTCAAGTCTGATGATTCAAGACCATATCTCAGGCTTAATCAGAAAGATAGCCTTTTGTGATAGCATTAAGGATATCCTCATAGCAAAAAATTCTTTTAGTTTCTTTGTGATTTTATACTTAGTCCGGTAAACTATCAATTGTCCAAAAAGTTTAGATTGTTAGGAAATGGTGACTTTAATTACTTAACCATTATTCTAACAACTACCAATAGGTTTAGTTTGATTATAAGCGGTGACACTATTGTAAGCAGCATGTCATAAACATCATAATACAACTTAAAAGATGGTATATCTACTCACCCACAGGTTGAACATTTCTTGTGATGCTTACAGAATATGGACAAGCATACAGAACATATGTAGCCCATGTCTATTGTCTTTTTATGGCAAAAGCACCTGCAAGTTTCATAATCTCAATAAGGTGCAAGGAATTCAAAAGGTGGGTGTGTGAGTGTGCATGTATGTTAAATTATTGCTAATACATATTACATATGGGGAAACAAATTAAGATTTTTACTGCTTCAAAGTGATAGCAAATGAGATTGAAGGCTTTGCTTTGATTAAGAAAACAGCCTATCATGACTGATATTAGTAACCCAAGGGTTGTTTCATCACTTCCTATGGTCTTATGGAAGATGTTATATTGTGACAAAACTACATATTGTGACATTCTAGTACGTTAGCTGTATCCACTATTATTAGACACCCAAACAAAATCATCAATCTAGATCCAAAAGTAAAGTTGAGAACTACCCTCTAATGTTTAGCTTTATGTAAAAAATAATACAGATAATCAATTCATTGCACATAAAAACAATATATTTCTAATCGGTTTGAATTTTCTAACCCCCCTCTTCCCCCCACACACAGAATAATTTATCAAATTAAGGTCAGTTGTAGCGCAGGCAGTATATTCAAGGGATAATCACAGTTGCTAAAAAACAGTAATTGATGCAGCTCCCTTCACCAGTATATAGAGTAGATCAGCAATAAAACATAAAGCTGTGACTTTGGTATTTCAAAAAGTAAAAATCCAGAAGAACAGAGGTCATGAAACAACAACATAAAGAGGCACAAATGAAAGACTAAGAGTTTTGACTTACGAGGCACGGAAGTCAACACCAACAGACTTAGGAAGCTGTAGGAAGGTTCGAGAATGCAAATCAGTTGCAAAAACCGTCTGCATGAAACAACAAACAAAAGTTAGCAAGAGTGACATAATAGGAAAAAGGATAATCATATATATATGACAGGCCAAAGAGATCAAATGCAACAAACAAAATTGTCAGAAAATATATATCACTAATAGTAAAGGCAGATCTTCAATAAGACAAAAGAAAGCCAGCTTCATCAATTCCTTTTTATATAAAATCTGAATGAATTTTGCTTTTCAAAAGCAAAATATCTCAAAGTTATTAAAGGTCCACCAAGTTCTTGCTAGATTTTCTGATTCAAACCAAATCAATTATGTTGAACCTAACAATAAATATTCACTTCTAATCTGAAGAGTTCTATAAATTCTGAACCAAATACCGAAACAGCAGAAAAAAAAAATTTGCCATGGTTGATTTAATATGTACAAGAATATCATTGAGGTATAAGACGCTAACAGGGCTTAAATAATGCTTTTGGTCTGTTCTCGTGCCAATATGTTCGAGATGCTTGATAGCTGTAATTTGTGTGCTTAATGTTGGTGTACATTAAGCACATGGGTAAATATTCTCTTTTGTATACATCTTGTATACATGGGTTGTGCCCCTTTGCATTTAATCACTGGACTATTTACTTATCCGGAAAAGATTAATAAATAAAAATCCCAAACTATCCACAGCACTGATAGAAAAGCGCAGCCAACCGCCCCACATCACAACACAAACAGAACCCCAACCACCACCAGCAATCCAAATAGTCCCAAATGTTGTCAATCAATCAGCCACAAATAGTGGGAATGAACTTGCTGCCATAACCCCAATCCTAGGCATTGGTCACAACAAGTCAAGGCCACCTTAGTTGTGATTGCCATGTTTATTCAGTCCACACTGTTGCTGCCAAACCTCCCTAGCCATGAACATGCTCACCAAACCACCAGCTTGAAGCTCTGTCATCAACCCATCGCTCTGCCTTCAACTTTGACCACAAAGGGTCTTTTCGTCACACATCCCAAACCAGCTTGAAGCTTTGTCATCAACCCATTGCTCTGCCATCAAATTTGACCACAAAGGTTCTTTTCGTCACAAATCCCAAACATCTCCAAGCGCTGTTGAGACAAGCTGGCGCCAACAAAGCCTACAGTGGAGGCCAGCTTGCAGCTGCCACCACCAAGCCTTTCAACCTGGTTTTCTAAAGTTTAAAACAACACCACTTGGTTTTCTAAGGATTACAACCCAACCCATTAAAGAACCCCTACAAGCTCTTCAACCTGACACCTTTACTATTAAAAGAGAGAAGAAGAAAAAAGTCCCAGCCAGTCCAAGGTTCACAATCCATATCGTGCCACCATGAGCTACTCTTGACGAGGTTCCCACCTAGGGTGAGTTGGTGCAAACAATTAATTGGACATATTAATTCTAACTGATTTTGTTGGATCTGATTGATTGTGATTGACATTGATTGATGCTATTAGAGGGATTTGATTTTTATTTTCATATCTTATGTATTTTGAGTTTATTTTCTTTCCATGTTGAATCTAACTATAAGAGTTTATTAAAAAACCCTTGGACTCACTATTGTAAATAGTTGATAAATTGATTTATAAAACTTGGGTTGGAAGTTTTCTTCCAGTGCTTGGTAATGATTCCAATCAACCATAGGTGGTGATTTGTAGGTTATATTTTCTTTTTTCATTACTTGGCGGTGATTCCTAGGTCCTATCTTTTTGTTCCCTCAAACACGAGTCCCTTTTCGAGTGATCATTGTCATGACACCATTATCCTTCAACAGCAACAAAAATCTCAAGATCTCACTCTTGTGCGGGCTTCATACCCCATTGTTATTAAGCCAGATATGAGATATTACCTAGAATTCAAATATCGGTTATCCAAACAACCTATGAAGAACCAAAAAAAGAGCAGGCCACATTGAACAAGAAACAATGTCTGTTTTGAAACATTATCTGAACAAACCATGTCCAAGTCTTTCCCGTTGGAGCTACACAAGTTTGGCCAACCTGAGCTTAAGACATGCACAGGCCAAGTGATATGATAGTAAACTCACTAATTCGGCACCGGTATTAGATTTTATTTCAGGTTTCATGAACCAAGTTATTTGAAAATGCAATGGTTCTTTTGAAATGCTCTCAACAATATACACATCAAGATATAAAATTTTTCAAAGCATTACAGAACGTTATAACCAATGCTGATTTTAAGTTAACCTATGACCAGTTAACCATGTGTAGATCATGTAGCCCCGGTTTTTGATAGACAGGAAAATCAACATAAGCAAGGAATTTTTTTCAAAGCATCACAGAACATTATAACTAGTGCCAATTTTAACCTATGACCAGTTAACGATGTGTAGATCGTGTATCCCCATTTTGATAGACAGGAAAATCAACATAAGCAAGGTAACAGAGTTGTAAAGAACACTGTATATTTGTCATATGTCGTGCCTCCCAATTGGTGGAGTCTAATTTGCATTTGCAGTGACTTTTCTGAGTTGTAATCAGCAATATACATAATCAGGAAAGTAAGCTCTTTCAAATGTTCATCAGATTATTGGAAAATTTAGCAACGGACAGACAGAATTGTAGTGTTTATCTTGAAGATAATGCAATTTGAGCTTCCCCTTTATATATTTCATGTTATAGTCCAAATAGTCTTGAAATTTGCCAAGCATATCACATAATATTTTAAAATAAATTATGAAGTTCGTACAGGACAAGCAAGCTCAATCAGCAGAGAACAAGATACAGGACTACAAATTGAAAGAACTTTGCCAAAATTATACACAACCTACCGAGAGATATTGAAAGAGCCCATCCAGTTGCTGGGGTTTCTGATACACACCACCAGTTATGTAAGAAGCCTGTTGTTCACAAACATTAAAAGCAATCACTGAAGTAAACAGAGGGCTGATGCTAATAATAACTCATGTCTGGCAAAAAATTCATTAAGAATGCGTGCTAAAGACAAAGTACCTGCTGTAGGAAGGCAGAATTGTTAGAACCTATATAACAAGAATCTATAGGAACCTGCAAAAGGAGCACATTGATTTCACATGAGACATCTTTAACTTGAAAACAAAAATGATAATTCAATCTATTAAAAGATGTGAAGGATCAAAAATCTTATAAGAGGACCTTTGTACTCTCCCAATGTACCTAAAGTGATCATAATCTACATGCTACTAGTATGCATACAGTTTAAAAAAGATATCTAAACTTGACATCCAATTGGCATGGCAGTAACCTGTTCAACAAAGCTTGAGTTACTTTGATAGACAGACAATTTAATAAGCCATCATATATCTCACACAGCATTGAAAAAACATGAAATTACATACCCTAATGTTGTTGACACATTTCAGCACTCGCTGATAGTAGTTTTTTCCCACTCAGAGTGTTAGAACATGTCAAAAACAGTTTAACAAAACTGAATGATGACCAACATTTTCCTTTAAAGGCTAAATTGTCAGACAAAGAAGCTGAATGTTTAACAATCAATAGGCCCACTTTTCGACTTTTAGACTCCTGGTTCACACAGCCATATTACGAGTGTATATTTATAGGGGATGTCTCAACCATGGGGTACAATCTTATTTGATAAACCCAATATTTCACATGGACCCAAGAGAACATTGTTATGTGTCAAGATTATCCCGTCTCAAATGCCTAAATCAAATTTATGGCCCTTTTATTTATTTTATTTTATTTTTTTCATTTCAAAATAATGATCAAATTCAAGTCTTCACCACATCGTTAAGATGAGATTTGCAGATACTTCACTTACTATTATGACTACGGAAAAGGAAAGAAAAAAAAAAAAAAAAAAAAAAAACTAAATCTTGTAATAAACTACCATTGGCAGTGAACCTTGCATTTTGGTTGCTTAGCTCCATTCAAAATTAAAGGTTTTGAATAGCGCTTGAATTTGTTCAATTCATCAGCACTGTCAACAGAGCCAAGTTGAAAGTACAAACAGGTTACAAAGAAAATGAACAAAAACCTGAGACAAACAGGGAGAAAGTACACGGTGGTCACAAGTTGGAAATTTTTGAAAGGGAATTAATAAGCAGGTGATCCAAAGAGGATAAAGGCAAAAAAATTGACAAGGGGATAAAACAAAGTAGGCTAACAGGAGAGGTTAGATAACTTGGTGAAAACGAGGTGTTTTGAGGAACTCATGTGAGTCGGAGTTTATTACAAAGCAGTTTAAAACAGTGGATGCCATGTTGGCAGGGAGAAGGACGGGAAATTTAACAATCAAGACCTGGGTGGTTGAAGCACAAACAGAAGATTGTCAAACTTATGTTAGATAGTAAACTGGATGCAACTCTTATTGATGATCATTATTCTCGGAACACACGCCAATTTATGGTACTTGGTAACTAAATATTCTTTAACGAGTATGGCAAAAATGCAAATGCATGGTAATCAGCCACAATTCTCATTCCAAAGTAAGATTTACATATGATGGTAAATCACAATTATTTTATAGAACTATGGCAAAATGAACTACATTTGCCAACTAATTCTTGTCCATCTATAGCAAAATGCATAGTATAGCTTTCATGCTCAACAACCAAACAATAATAACAACTTAGGGACTTTGATTTTGATTATTCCTGAATATGCTCCACATATAATAGCCAATTTTTCATATTAAATGTTTGGGGACCCAAAACCAGAGCCATTTATGGTACAAGTTAACATCATAAGATATCAAACTAGAATTCCTAGAAGCATTCTCAACCTTCATTGGAATTGAAGGGAAATTGAATGAAAGACACCGGACTACTTCCAAATACTGATCCAGCCATTCGCAATCCAAAAATTAGATTGTTGTAAAGAGATTGTTAATAAGACATGTTAAAAGCTTAAACTGCATACCATTGAACGCTGTGCTGAGAATATTGAATTCATGATTGCAACATATCTGGAGAAGGGGAGAAAAACTTTCAGAGTAAAAGCTCAACCAAGCAGTACAAAAAATATAACATAATAATAAAATACTTCCAAAGATTATAAAGAACATACTGTTCTGGCCCATCTGACGATCCCTGCACACATAAAATCTGCTCCCATATGTTAGTAACTTTACCAGAGAAATATACCATTAAGTTCATGAAAATCCTATAAGAATGTGATAAAATGATGAAACATCAAATAAAGATAAAAATAGAAATAGAAATACAAAAAAAAACCCACAGAAGGTTGGCTCTAAGAAACAGAAGCAATGCACATGCATATATATAATTGGCCTTGCCAATTGCTCTGATCAGGCCAGCCACATAAATCAATCTGGATGATAATTCACATGAGTTTGGTAAAATATATGTCAACTTTGGATGATAACAAAAGCTGTTTAAGTATCATATCACCACAGGTAAACATTTGTAATAAATCAAGAGTTTGTAGAACCAAAAAAGAAAAAATTCTGTTTAAGATCTTAATGGCGCTCGCATTCATTGTCAATAATTACACTTTTTAGTGCATCAATGACCAGGATCATCTTTATATAAATTTTTGCAAAGGCAGTAAAGAAGGAAACATAACAAAAACACTATAGGAATCACTAACGGATAACTGTAGTTTTTAGTTTTTACAAACCTGAAAAAGGCTGTAGTAGCTATTAACATATCACATATTTTCTAAAGTTGTATTGTCAAATAACAAGATTATTATAGCACATGCATATCATCTTGGAAAACAAAACCCCACAGCTCCACGATACATGGGCAGTTAAATGAACAAAATAAATATCAGCATCCCAACTTAGCAAAAACCGTAAGAATTAAAAATATGAATAGTAATACTCACTCGAGGATGTGGATGGAGTGGTCCTGAACGAAAAACTCTCTGTATATCTATTCATGGAATGAATGAAGCGAAAACACTCCATTTTATTTGTATTTGTATATACAACACATTTTTTTAATTTATACACACAGAATTGACAAAAGCTGCATCATTATAAGGATTAGGATACAACAAAGAGCCATGGACAAGGAGCCCGATAGCAGCGAAGATGTGGTGATGGGTGGTAGAGACTGTGACTGTTGCTTATTCAATTGCTCATCCCTGGTGACAAAGTCTTCCAATTTCTTCAACAACTCAGAGAAGAGAGCCGGGAGCTTTCCGTTCTCGATGCCGGGGTTGGTCGACAAAGAGGAATCGTAGATGTAGTCGCAGGAATTGCATCCCGTAGCGATCACTGCGATTTGGTTGATTTGGTTGAGAAGCAGAATCGAGTTCAAAAACGAGAGCACCTGCAGAAGAAGACCAATCAAAATTATTTTAGAGAGAGAGAGAGAGAGAGTTAGGGTTTAGGAGAGAGAGAGAGAGAGAGAAAGTACGTGAGAAAGGAACTTGGAGAAAGGGAGAGAGGAAGTGCTCCAGAAGAAAGGGTTTGTGTCCAATAGAACCACTAGCAGGCTGACGTCATCTGCAAATTTAACAAAAACATCAATGAGAAGAAGAAGAAAGTAGAGAGAGAGAGAGAGAGAGAGAGAGAGAGACCTGCGTAGAGCTTTGTAGGAGCGGAGGGCATGACTGATTGTGATTGAGTAAGTAGGAGGAGCTAGGAATTGATTTTCGATTTCGCGGGAAGCTTTGAGGCTACAAATGGGGATTCTCTCTCTGCACTGCAGACCACCCCACCGGACACCACTTCCACTGCCAACCCCTTTCCCTTTCCCACTCAGGATGTTTCGGACAATTTATATTTTCACTTATTTCTGCTTCATCGAAGGATGATGGAGAGTAACCTAAGATAATTCGATAAGAATCAGAGTTGCTTCACGTTTGAGGTAACAAAATTAATATTAGTATAAATAATTAAAAAAAAAAAAGACATATCAATTAAATAAATAACGGTATAATATCAAGACCTTTAAAAACATACCGGGTAGGCTATGTACATGATCTCTATTTTAGGCTGTGTTTGGTTGCTGGAAAACGTTTTCCGGAAAATACATATTTTCCGGAAATGCTAATTTCCGGAAAAGGAAAATGTTTTCATGGTGTTTGGTTGCACTTCAAAAAATTTTCCGGAAAATATTTTCTGCTGTTTGGAAAAGAAAGGAAAACACAAATTCAGAAAAACACAACCCACAACCTAGGAAAAAATCGCGATCCACGGCGACAAATTCAGTCCGACGACCGCGCCGTCGATCGCGATCCACGGCGCGATCGCGATCCGAGATCGCGATCCACGGCGCGATCGCGATCCGAGATCGCGATCCGCCGGCGAGATCGCGATGGCGCGATCTGGGTTGTGGCTTGTGTCTGGATCCGCCCACTGGTCTTCTCCCTCGCGCGCGCGCTCTCTCCCTCTCTCTCTCTCTTTTCCGGAAATCCTTTGAAGTGAAAATAGAGCCGGTAATTGATTTCCGTGGTCAAAGGCTAATTTTTTCGGTCAACGGATTTCAATTTCCGGAAAATAGAATTTTCCGGACCAACCAAACACACCTATTTTCCGGAAAATCATTTCCGGAATGCGTTTGAAGTCGATTCAAACGCACCCTTATAAACCATATTTTAATTTAGTCCTTAATTTTTTAATTGTGTCAATTTAGTTCCTAACTTTTCAATACCGTGTCAATTTAGTCCTTATTATTATTTTTGGATGAAAATTGATAACGCGTTTAATGGTCAAAATAAAAAATTAGATTTCGTTGATGTGACAATATGCTATAATTTTATTTTGACCGTTTGACATGTCTTCAATTTTCATCTAAAATATAACAATAAGGACTAAAATGACTCGACACTAAAAGGTTAGGGACCAAATTGACACAATTAAAAGGTTAAGGACCAAATTGAAATATACTATAAAGGATAAGGACCAAATATGTAGTTTACCCAAAAATATTCTTGTATAAAAAGAGTGGTTTGGTAATTTTACTTTGGGTTAGTAACATACAGGCATTATTGCTTCCTAAAGTTTGCCTTAAACCTATTTGGTTCCTAAAGTTTCAAAGTGCATTTGGTTCTTAAAATTTCAAGGGGGCATTATTGAAAAAAAAAAAATATATATATATATATATATATATATCTCTCTCTCTCTCTCTCTCTCTCTCGCTCTCTCTCTCTCTTAAGTTGAAAACTCTAGCCACCCCTAGGCTCAATAGGTGTTTCCAACTCATATTTACACCAAAGAGAAGACAACCTAAGGATTTTACTGAGAACATGCTTGAAAATTCTTAAGATTTTTTCAATATGCATTGAAAGATGCGTCATTGGCCTTTCTTTTTTTTGAGAAACCACGTTATTGGCCTTTCTCATTGCTTATGTGAGCGAGTAGTGGATTTGACTCCTAAACTTTATATGTATCATCAAGAAAGCTCAATAAATTCACATGACATGATAATTTCAGCTTATGTGCATGGCAAGAGAGCAAAAGGAACCCCAACACATTGACATGAAAAATTCAGCTTTCTTTTTTTTATCATTTGATTATATTTCCCTAATCCCCCATTTTTATGCCTCGTTCTAATAGTTCCCACATCAACCATGAGAAGGCAACATGGCCTGTATTCATTAGATGAACATGAGTTCTAATTTCCGGATTTGGATCCCATGCAAATAAGGGGTGTAATAGCATCCAATGGTCTGCAAAAATTTGAAAAAATCTTTGCCATTGGATCATATTTTTCAAATAACTTTTTACTGTATACTTTGTTTTTAAACTTTTCCAATCTGATCCAATGGAAAAGATTTTTTCAGCTTGTTTTGAACTTTT
The DNA here is from genome assembly GCF_932294415.1 of Quercus robur. NCBI lineage: Eukaryota > Viridiplantae > Streptophyta > Magnoliopsida > Fagales > Fagaceae > Quercus > Quercus robur. The sequence continues at coordinate 40,105,970 of NC_065542.1, read as the reverse complement.
TGGATGCTATTGCACCCTCCCATTTCCAGTCCCACGCCCATAAATTAGAGTAGTTTGGTCGAAGTGTAAGCTCAAAGTCCATTACTGCACAAAATCTTAGATAGAGTCAAATGAAAGAAGAGAATTGATCCCAACTCCTACTTAGCAAGTCTTCCCAATACAATTTCGTGAACATATTCAGGTCACTGTCACTCTCTTCCCACAGCATTGCTGTTTCCTCAAGTACATGCTTTACTTCCTCAATTTGCCAAAAACTAAACTATCATTAAGATGCCAATAAAAGACAAGCTAGCTACAGCAAAAGATCAAGTGTTTGATACCATGTCTGTTCAACAAACATTACACCAAAATAAGTCGATTACATCAAGTGTTAATGCAACAAAATTAGTATAGTGGTATTAGACATAATATCACATTTAAAAATTAAAAGTCGTTGCAATAGTAACTTAAAAATAGTAAATTATTACATTATTAATAATAATTAGTTGTAATAATTTATAATTTTCAATTGCAATAGAAATTTTAATACTAAATTGAATTTAGAAAATTTTTTGCAATAGTTTAAATTGAAGAAATCAATTTTTTTTTTTAATAACTTAAATTGAAGAAATCAATTTTTTTTAATAACTTAAATTGAAGAAACCATTGTAATAACTTGATACCGATTATATATTTTGCGATATATTATAATAGATCGAAATTTCAAAGAGATGGCTTATTGCAACAAATTTAACATTGCAATAACTAAAATATCAATTATTTTACAATCTATTGCAATGACAAATATGAAGCTGCAATGAATATATTATAACAATGATTTAATTCCAATTATTTTACAATCTATTATAAGAAAAAATATGAAAAATTTAACTATTATAATAAATATACCGTTGCAAAATTTGAACCCAAATTATTTTTGTCAATTCTTTACAATCTATTGTAATAAAATTTATGAAATAATAGTCTATTGCTACAAGATATTCAAAGTAATAAATTTTTTATTGCAATAGCAAATATATTATTACATCAAAATTTTAATTAAAATTGTAGGGGCGGTTTTTGGGGCCTAGGCCCAGCAAGTAAGTGGTTCTGGCCCAAAAGTCCCTAGACAATGAATTTGTAGAGAGCGGGTTACAGAACTAGGACTGGACGAAGTGAATGTTAGTTAGTTGTATGCCATGCAACAGTCTGAACGTGAGAATATTCCATTTAAGTTCGCAGGATACCGGTCCAAGGAGACGTATAAGTGCACCTCTTGCTCTGGTTACAGACTACAGAATTCTTTAACCTCTCTCTCTCTCTCTTTTCTCTAAATTTTCTGATCCCCTCTTCATGGGGATTTCCTTCTCTTATATAGCCTCCTTAAATTGATAAAGACCTTACACTTGTTAACCATCTGGACCTTCACTTGAGTGCCTGTCCTATCAGACATCTTCCTTATCTTTCTGTGAGTTGCACTGGCCAATGTAACACTGTTCGCCTGTCTTCTCCACATTAATGCGGCTGAAAAAGTAGCTTCCTTGCATTTAATGCGGCAATTGTGGCTTCTCCCTGGACGTCTTACATTTTCCTCTTTCCTGCTGTGTGAGGCTCATCCTACTACCCACGTTTGTCTGAGATGGTTCTTCACTGTGGAGGGGACGCACATTGGGCCCATATTTGTGTGTCCGAGGAGACATTCCTCCTCGGACGTCTTTTAAAACAAACTGGGCTCAACAGGATTGGGTCAAAAGCCTTTTGGTCCCCCTTTTCCCTTTGGGTCATGGTTGAGCTTCGTGCGGGGTCTCAGGCCCATTGTTGACTTTGGGAATTTTACCCCTACAATAGCCCCTCAAAATTCCGGCTCCTTCTTTCTTGTCCGAGGAGGAAAGGCGGGATTTTGACATTCATAGGATTATTTATTATGGATTCCTGCTTCACCCGTGCGGAGGTATGCTTCTCACGTGCCTCATTAATGATGGAGGTGTTTAATGACCCATGAGGCTCTAATTATTGCTTTTAGCGGTTTTATATCTTTTTAATCCGACGGTTGGATGCTAGATCAACGGTTGGGATCATTTCCGTTTCTCTAGGCAGGAGTATGTCTGTCCAACTTCTCCCGGATACATAAGATTTTCAAAGGCATTTCCTTCTCATTTTTGGACAAGCACTCAAGCACTCAGAGCACTCCAGTACTTTCCCTTTCAAAGTGTTCAAGCCTTCGCAGTCGTCCCCTTGAAGATTTCCTGCAAGTTCCTCACCCGTAAGTGCACATTCCTTTTCCATTGCCTTTTCCGACGTTATTCCTTAAGTAAATCGTCTTTGCGTCACCTAGGATTAGGGGGATGGGTAAGCTTGAGAAAATGGTAGATTCCCCGGCCGGTATGGAAGGCTTCAGGGCTAAATACCGTATTCCGCCGGAGGTAGGTCTAGAGTATTGTTCTCTGGAGGAAGTCTTAATCAAGAGAAGAACGGGGCAGGTTGCCATTTCAGTGATAGCCTTCGTGGAAGGAGGAATGACCATCCCTATGGGGAGGATAACTAGAGATTATTTGCGTGGTCATAGGTTGGCCCCTCACCAATGCGTCGCGAATATGTTCCGAATTCTGGGGTGCGTAGAGGTCTTGAACAATCAGATGAACCTTGGCCTTACATGGCATGACGTGGTTCATCTATATGAATTGCACAACCTCGGCGACTCATATTACTTGAAGTCCAGGTCCGATGAGGTGAGGTTGATATCCTGTCTTCCCAAGTCCAACAAAGGCTTGAAGGACGACCTTTTGATCGTCTCCGGACAATGGCACGACGGTATTCACTGCCCAGTCAGGGCAGGAAAACCAGGTGGGACACCATAGAGTTAGATCCCTTGGAAGGGATCTTAGTTTTGATCTTTCTTTTTCTTCGTTTCAATTTTGACTTTGCATGTTTGCCTTCTCGGACTAACATAACCCTCTCTTTGGGCTTTGCAGACAAGGCGCATACGACTCCTCGGCTAAGTTTGGTCAACATCCAAGCACTCAATTTCCTTCTAAGATCTGAGATTTACGTGAGTGTAGACGGGCAATTGCGGGCTGTACCTCTGATTTTGGACTACGAGCCCCTTACTCGTGCTCTAGTGGAGGCCGGTCAAGCAATCAAGGCTGGCAGTCCGCGATTAGCACGAATCGACGTCTCCATACTAGGTTTTCTCGCTTCGAGAGATTTACCTCCTTTCTAGCTGCCTGCTCAGCGTGCTTTTCCCGCAGTAGTTGTCCCAGCGGAAGAAGCCGGTTCCTCGCACTCGTCTTTGGAAGATCAGATAGACCAGTTCCATTTCGCCGAGGAGGGAGAGGTGTCGGCCAGGCCAGTAGAGCTCTCGGACTCTGATTCAGATTTAGACCGTGCCTTGGCAGCCCTTGATCTTGGATTAGCAATCGCACAAGTTGATACCAGCCAAGAGGTTGAAGAAGAAGGAATGGACCTGAAATAAAGGTCTGGTCTCAGGGCCCTCCTTTCCAATAGGAACAAAGGGCAGTCCCCCAAGGATGTCCTGAAGGAACAGCTGACCTCCAAGGCTCCTCCTCCTCTTCCTCCCACATCAGATGCGGCACTGCAGCCTATGCTCAATTTGAGGCGAAATAGGCATGTGGAGGAATTGGAGGAGGGCGAGGTTGGCCAAGAAAAAGCTAAGCCTCAGAAGAAAGGCAAAGAGACCAAAGAGCCCAAAGAGAAGAGGACCAGGTCCACTGATAGCTGAGACAAGAAGGCTATTCGGAGGGAACAACGAATATGGTCGCCACGGCTCGAACTGGACGGCGCTCCAATTTCCTGGTATGCGACCCTATGGGAATCCCAGCGAGGGCAGGCATCATTCCTGGTTGAGGCCCTGCAGCAGCCTCTTCTTTTGCCTCGCGATATGAAGGGGCTCCGAGATACTCGGCAACCAGACCTCTTCATGTCGCTGAAGAGGGACATGGCTATGGTAAGTGAAAACTTTTACTATCTCATTCTCTTGTTATGTATCTGTTTATTCATCATTCTCTTTTAATTAGGCCTTTACTTTTTCTGGCGCAGGTCACTCAGCAAATCTTTGTTGCTGAGGAATGGGCCAAAAAGGCACGTGAGGACCTTCACAGTGAGGTTCAGTCCCGCTGTGCTGCCGAGAGGACTGCTGGCGACCTCAGGCAGGAAAATGATAGCCTCAGCAATGAAGTAAAGGAGGCAAAGAAGGGCCGTGCGAGCGCGGAAGCCGGCCTTAAAAACGCCACTAAGCAGGCTGAGGATCTACGCCTACAGCTCTGCCAGTCCGAGGAAAATCTCTTGACAGAGAAGCAGACGGTTTCAGATCTCAAGGCCGAGCTTGCGAAGGTCAAGGGGGAGGCCCGTCTGGCCAGGGAGGCGGCTGAGAAAGCAGTTACAGCCTCTTATGATCGCGGAGTCAGGGACACTGAGGTCAGGTTGACCGAGGAGGTGGCCGCTGTATGCAGGGAATACATCACCCTGTCTTGGGGTGTAGCCTTGGATCAGGCAACAGTCCCAGCGGATTCCGATCTCAGGAAAGCTGAGAATGTCTTTTTTTCGGAGGACATTCATGAGGTTCCCGACGTGGTTGCCCCTGAAGAGCCTCTCCCAACAAAGGCCTTAGCCTCGGACCCCCCTATACCTGAAGCTGAGGACGCGCAGCTGGCCGTGAAGGACAAATTTCCCGAGGACAGTCTTTCAATCAGGGAGGTTGTTGCACAGGCTAAGGAGGCTGTTCCGAGACCCCAGGCAGCAGACGGTCAACCCGGGCCTACTCAGGGTTCAGACTTAGGAAAGTAGTGTAGGATTTTATTTGTTTTGCCCTTCATATTCTGTTTTGTTAATGTTTGTAGAAGGATCGCTTTTGGATTTTAATGAGAAGAGTTGTTTTCCTTTAAATCTTGTTGTTTTACTTTCTCTTCTGTTTTCATCATGAATGGATGTCTATTCCGTCATTAACTGTTGAAAACCAATCATAAGTGAATGAATATGTGGAAAAATGATAGTCGATAATTAGACAAAATAGCTGCGAGGTTAATTTCCCCCAAGTCTGTGGTCCGAGGAGCCAGGCAGGACTTAGGTTTTGTTTAACGCTTAGTGAAAATAGCTGCGAGGTTAATTTCCCCCAAGTCTGTGGTCCGAGGAGTCAAGCAGGACTTGGGTTATGTTTAACGCTTAGTGAAAATAGCTGCGAGATTAATTTCCCCCAAGTCTGTGGTCCGAGGAGCCAGGCAGGACTTGGGTTCTGTTTAACGCTTAGTGAAAATAGCCGCGAGGTTAATTTCCCCCAAGTCTGTGGTCCGAGGAGCCAGGCAGGACTTGGGTTCTGTTTAACGCTTAGTGAAAATAGTTGCGAGGTTAATTTCCCCCAAGTCTGTGGTCCGAAAAGTCAGACAGGACTTGGGTTCTGTTTAACGCTTAGTGAAAATAGCTGCGAGGTTAATTTCCCCCAAGTCTGTGGTCCGAGGAGCCAGGCAGGACTTGGGTTCTGTTTAACACTTAGTGAAAATAATTGCGAGATTAATTTCCCCCAAGTTTGTCGTCTGAGGAGTCAGGCAGGACTTGGGTTCTGTTTAACGCTTAGTGAAGATAGCTGTGAGGTTAATTTCCCCCAAGTCTGTGGTCCGAGGAGCCAGGCAGGACTTGGGTTCTGTTTAACGCTTAGTGAAGATAGCTGCAAGGTTAATTTCCCCCAAGTCTGTGGTCCGAGGAGCCAGGCAGGACTTGGGTTCTGTTTAACACTTAATGAAAATAGCTGCGAGGTTAATTTCCCCTAAGTCTGTGGTCCGAGGAGTCAGGCAGGACTTGGGTTTTGTTTAACGCTTAGTGAAGATAGCTGCGAGGTTAATTTCCCCCAAGTCTGTGGTCCGAGGAGTCAGGCAGGACTTGGGTTTTGTTTAACACTTAGTGAAGATAGCTGCGAGGTTAATTTCCCCCAAGTCTATGGTCCGAGGAGCCAGGCAGGACTTGAGTTCTGTTTAACGCTTAGTGAAGATAGCTGCGAGGTTAATTTCCCCCAAGTCTGTAGTCCAAGGAGCCAAGCAGGACTTGGGTTCTGTTTAACACTTAGTGAAGATAGCTAGTGAAAATAGTTGTACAGTAATACGGCGTCAAGAATGATGTCTTTCATTAATAATAGTACCTTTTCAGGTTATTTACATTCCAAGGGCGTGGCACTACATGTTCATCCAAATCTTCCAAAAAGTAGGCTCCTATGCCGGCTACGGAAGTGATCGGTATGGGCCTTCCTAGTTTGGTCCAAGTTTTCCCCATGCAGGGTTCCTCGTGGTGCCCAGGACCTTCCTCAGTACTAGATCCCCGGGTGCCAATGGCCTTGACTTCACCTTGGCGTCGTAACCCTGTTTGAGCTTTTGCTGATAGTATGCTAGGTGGATCATTGCACTTTCCCTTTTTTCTTCGAGGAGGTCCAAGCTTTTTTCCAGAAGTTTGTTATTAGCAATGGGGCTGAAGGCAGTAGTCATCTGTGTTGGGAAGTTTATCTCAGTGGGATGACAGCCTCGGCTCCGTAGGTCATTGAAAACGGGGTTTCTCCCGTGGACCTGCGAGGCGTGGTGCGGTATGTCCATAAGACGTGGGCTAACTCTTCAACCTACCTCCCTTTCACATCGTCCAACCTCTTTTTCAGCCCATTCACTATGGTTTTATTGATGGCTTCCGCCTGTCCATTACCCTGTGGGTAGGCCGGTGTGGAGTACCGATTGATAATTCCCAGCTCATTACAATATTTTCTGAAGGCTTTGCTGTCAAACTAGAGGCCGTTGTCCGAGATCAGGGTGTGCGGGGTCCCGAACCTAGTGATAATATTTTTCCAAACAAACTTCTTGACATCGACGTCCCTAATGTTTGCCAGCACCTCAGCTTCGACCCACTTTGTGAAGTAATCGGTGTCGACGAGAAGAATTTCTTGTTCCCTGCCACTTTGGGGAATGGTCCTAGTATGTCTAGGCCCCATTGTGCGAATGGCTAAGGGCTGGACAGCGGGTTAAGTTCTCCGCCTGGCTGGTGTATGTTCAGGGCGAACCTTTGGCACTGGTCGCACTTCTTCACATATTCCAGAGCCTCTTTATGCATGCTCGGCCACCAATAACCCAGAGTCATGGCCCTGTGGGACAGGGACCTACCCCCCGTATGACTTCCGCAAATCCCTTCATGTAACTCCTCCAGGATGAGTTCAGTAGCCTCTGGGTGCACACACAGCAGGTATGGCCCCGAGAACGAGCGTCGGTAAAGCTTGGAGTCCTCGAACAGCCAGAATCGAGAAGCTTTCCTCCTGATTTTGTCGGCCTTAACCTTATCATCAGGCAAGGTGTCGTGCTTTAAGAACAGCACCAGAGGATCCATCCAGCTAGGTCCTGCCTCAACGTTGTGTACTCGAATTCCGTTGGCCTTCTCTGTTGTTGGGCGGTAGAGATCTTCAACTAAAATAACCCGCAGAAGGGGCTGAGCCGAGGAGGTGGCCAGCATTGCGATAGAATCAGCATGGGTGTTCCCACTCCTGGGTACATGCGTTAAACGGAAGTGATAGAAATGGGTCTGCAGGTGCTTAGCCCGGGCCAAGTACTCTTGCATTCTTTCATCCTTCGCCTCCAACTCCCCGTTTACTTGTCCCACGATGAGTCTCGAATCCGAGAACATATTTACGAATTTTCCACCCAATTTCCGGATCATTGGCATCCCCTCCAATAGCACCTCATACTCGGCTTCATTATTCGTGACTGAGAATCCGAGCCTCAACGAATTTTCTATGGTTATCCCTTCGGGAGAGACTAGAACGAGCCCCACCCCTGAGCCCCTTTGGTTTGCTGCACCGTCGATGTGTGCTTTCCACCAATTGTGTTCATGCTGAGAGATTGTGCTGATCAGTTTCTCACCAGCACTTGGTGATCTCGACACTTCCATTCCTTCTAAGGTGGGCTCCGCAAATTCAGCGACTAGATCGGCGAGGACCTGACCTTTTATGACAGTGCGAGGCATGTATCTAATGTCGAAGGCGCCGAGGATCGTTCCCCATTTTGCAATTCTACTTGTGTAGTCGGTGCTGCGGAGGACGGTTTTCAACGGAAGTTGAGTTAGCACAACTACTGTTTGTGCCTGAAAATAGTGGGGGAGCTTCCGCGTGGCTTGTACGACGGCCAAGATAGCTTTTTCAAGAGGGAGATACCGGGTCTCTGCCTCCTACAGCGATTTTCTCACGTAATAGACGGGTCACTGCGTGCCATTGTCTTCTCGAATTAGCACTAAGCTCACCGCTTGAGAGGCTACTGCGATGTAGGCGAGCAACACCTCGTCGGCATTGGGACTGGACATAATCGGTGGTCGGGCGAGGTATTCCTTGAGCTGTTGGAAAGCTAAAGCACACTCCTCAGTCCACTCGAAGCCCTTCCACTTGTGCAATAGGAGGAAGAAAGGCCTGCATTTGTCCGCTGAGCGGGAGATGAAACGGTTTAAAGCAGCTATTATGCCGGTGAGCTTCTGGCCCTCTTTGGGATTCCGAGGAGGCTGCAGGCTATGAATGGCTCTTATTTGATCAGGGTTAACTTCTATTCCTCTGTGGGTCACCATATAGCCGAATAATTTTCCTGATCCCACCCCAAATGAACATTTGGATGCGTTCAGTCGTAGCTTGTACTTTCTCAGAATTTGAAAGACTTCGCCGAGGTCTCTGATGTGGTCGACCACCAATTTGCTCTTTACCACCATGTCATCTATATACACTTCAACGCTCTTACCCATCTGCTGTTCAAACATCCTAGTCATCATCCTTTGATAGGTCGACCCGACATTCTTCAAGTTGAAGGGCATCACCTTATAATGATAGTTTCCAACTGGGGTGACAAAAGTAGTTTTTTCTTGGTCTTCGACAGCCAGGGATATCTGATGGTAGCCCTAGAAGGCGTCCAAAAAACTCATTCGGGGGTGTCCGACAGTCGCATCTACCAATCAGTCTATCCGCGGCATTGGAAAAGGATCCTTCGGGCAGGCCTTGTTTAAGTCCGTGAAGTCTATGCAGACCCGCCATTTCCTACTCTTCTTTTTTACCATGACTGTGTTGGCTAACCATTCGGGGTAGAATACTTCCTTGATAGCCCCAGCTTTCTTCAATTTTGCGACCTCTTCTCTCACAGCGTCTGCATGTTCTTTTGATGGCCGTCGAGGAGGTTGCTTCTTAGGCGTTATAGCCGAGTTAACATTAAGGTCATGGCATATGAGATCTGAGTCAACCCCGGGGGCCTCATAGGGATCCCAGGCGAATACGTCCACATTCCGTCGAAGAAAATCAATTAGTGTTGACTTCTCCTGTGGTGGTAATTCTGAGCCGATCTGAAAAAACCTCTCAGGGTCTGATCCGACGAGTACTTTCTCTAGCTCCTCACAGCTCACTTCCGTGGCTGATCCTCCACCACCCGCAGTTGGGACCGGGGTCATTGATTGCTATAAGCCGTTCTCGGCTGAAGTGGAAGGTTCACTATTTGGTCGTCGTGAGATTGCCGACACCATGCATTACCTAGCCATTCCTTGGTTCCCTATTATTTCTTTGACTTGACCTCTTGACGGATACTTCACTTTCTGGTGCAGGGTTAATGGCACAGCCCCTAGTGCATGAAGCCACGGCCGGGCCACGATAGCTGTGTAGGGGGAGTACGCATCTACGACAATGAAGTTCACCTCTACCACGTCTGAGTCTGTTTGCACAGGCAGCCTAATCATGCCTTTCGGGGTGACGATTTTTCCTTCAAAGCTGACCAGAGGGGAATCGTATAGCGACAGGTCTTCTGGCTTCAAGTTCAACCCCTTATACAAATCAGGGTACATTACCTCCACGGCGCTGCCTTGATCAACTAACACCCTTTTCACGTCATAACCTCCAATTCTGAGCGTGACGACTAGGGCATTGTCGTGGGGTTGAAGGGTTCCTTGCTTGTCCTCCTCCAAGAACCCGATTAAGGGAGTGGCACTCACTCTAGCTCTTTTGGATTCCCTTTCGTCCGGCTCAGTTGGGAATCTGCTGACATTACTCTAAAAGGGCTGGAACCGGTCCTTCCAGGTGCGGCAAGAATGACATTTATTGTGCCAATGGGTGGCCTCAATGTGCCTTGTCTGGTTTCGATATTTGACTGTTCCTACCATCCTTCAGGGCGGTACAACAGATGCCTCAACTTCCCTTCCCAGATAAGCCGATCCAAATAGTTTTTCAGATTCCTACAATCATCGATGGTGTGACCTGGCTCCTGGTGGTACGCGCAGTACAGATTCTGATTACGTTTTGAGGGGTCCCCTGCCATCCTGTTCGGCCATTGAAAGAAAGGTTCGCACCTCACCTTCTCTAGGATCTTGTGTAATGGTTCTCGGAACATAGCATGGACTGCCTGAGCCCCAGTAGGTCCAGACTGTTCCGCGTAGTCTCTTCTCGGCCTGTTACTGCTGTTAAAGCAGTTCGACTTGAAGTCCCTCCTCTCCTGAGGGACAACCTTCACTTTACCCTTCCCCATCTACTGGTCCTCCTCAACCCTTTTGTACTTGTCAATTCTGTCCATGAGTTGGCGCACGCTGGTGACTGGCTTCCCAGTGAGGGACTTTCTTAAGCCATGTTCTGTCGGCAGGCCCCTTTTGAACGTACTAATGGCGACGTCATCGTAATTTCCTTCTATCTCATTATACATTTCCCAGTACCTGTCTGAGTAGGCCTTCAACGTCTCTCCTTCCTGCATAGACAAGGATAGGAGGGAATCGAGGGGCCGAGGGGCTCTACTGCTGGTGATGAAGCGGGAACCAAAAGCCTGTGTCAGCTGTTTGAAGGAATCTATGGAATTCGGTTGGAGGACATCAAACCATCTCATCGCCATAGGTCCCAAGCTAGACAGAAACACCTTACACATTAACGCCTTATCCCTGGAGTGGACGGCCATCCTCTGATTAAATTGGCTTACATGCTCTACTGGGTCAGTCCGACCATTGTATATGGCAAACGTTGGTTGATGGAACCGCCGAGGAAGCACTGCCCTCTCTATTCTACGCGTAAACGGCGACTGGAAGATGCGATCCAGGGTCTTGCTCATGGCATCGTTGGCTAGACCTTGGTAAGATGGGCTTTTGTGGCCGCGTTTGCGAGGCCGCGCTTCCTCGTAGGAAAAATTCTCGCTCGGAGGGGTTCTTGATCTTCGCCTGTATTCGTTATCCTCATCACTGCTAGTGTCCGAGCCGGGTGAAGGACATTTTCGCTGCGCTCGGCGCAGCTTCTTCTTCAAATCATCAATCTCTTGCTGTAGAGTCTTTCGATCGCTTTGCTTATGGGATGCATGATCTTTCCCTTTTGAGCGGCTTCTACTCGTGTGAGAGGTGTTCACACTGCCCTCTCGTTGCTTATCTTGGTCATTCTCTCGTTTGAGATTCAAAAAATTGTCCCGCCGTTGAGAATCTGCACTTCTGGTTTGGCGCGGACCTGATCCTTCCATTTCTTACAGATTCACTTGTCGAGACACAAGTTCTCCCCACAGACGGCGCCAATTGTAGGGGCGGTTTTTGGGGCCCAGGCCCAGCAAGTAAGTGGTTCTGGCCCAAAAGTCCCTAGACAATGAATTTGTAGAGAGCGGGTTACAGAACTAGGGCTGAACGAAGTGAATGTTAGTTAGTTGTATGCCATGCAACAGTCTGAACGTGAGAATATTCCATTTAAGTTCGCAGGATACCGGTCCGAGGAGACGTATAAGTGCACCTCTTACTCTGGTTACAGACTACAGAATTCTTTAACCTCTCTCTCTCTCTCTCTTTTCTCTAAATTTTCCAATCCCCTCTTCATGGGGATTTCCTTCTCTTATATAGCCTCCTTAAATTGATAAGGACCTTACACTTGTTAACCATCTGGACCTTCACTTGAGTGCCTGTCCCATCGGACATCTTCCTTATCTTTCTATGAGTTGCACTGGCCAATGTAACACTGTTCGCCTGTCTTCTCCACATTAATGCGGCTGAAAAAGTAGTTTCCTTGCATTTAATGCAGCAGTTGTGGCTTCTCCCTGGACGTCTTACATTTTCCTCTTTCCTGCTGTGTAAGGCTCATCCTACTACCCACGTTTGTCTGAGATGGTTCTTCACTGTGGAGGGGACGCACATTGGGCCCATATTTGTGTGTCCGAGGAGACATTCCTCCTCGGACGTCTTTTAAAACAAACTGGGCTCAACAGGATTGGGCCAAAAGCCTTTTGGTCCCCCTTTTCCCTTTGGATCATGGTTGGGCATCGTGCGGGGCCCCAGGCCCATTGTTGACTTTGGGAATTTTACCCCTACAAAAATATTTAAGATTTATTGCAACAAAATTTTTTTTGTAGCACAAACTTATTACCTCAAATTTTATTGCAACACTTTGCATAAACTATTGCAATGACTTTGATGTTATTGCAACAATTTTTTTTGTTGCAATAAACATTTTTTGTTGTAGTGGAATTTGAAAAAAGCTTCATTTATGGAATCATGATAACAGTACATGTCATAAAGGTGTATTAATCTGGTGGAAGGGACTCATGAATTTGGAACTCTGGTGAGCCACCCTTGACAGTTCTTCTTTTGGCACACTTACAAGCACATGAAGTTCCACAACTATGTCCAGAAGCATGGCATGGGCATCTAATTGTTTTGCAAGAAGAGTTTTTACTGCAAGAGCTACAATAGAGTTTTTTTTCTTCTTCTGACTCTGGCACCCAATCATCATCATCCAAATCATCCAAATATTTTGATTCAGATGTATCCATGTCTTCCGATCTAAAGAAGCTCCTGTAGCCCTAAAATCATGTATAGAATAATTCAGCCAGTAAAATACAAAAAATAAAAATAAGCGAACAGTTTTTGGTTGATGGTAAAAAAAGAAAAGAAAAAAAGAACACCAATAGAAACAATTAACCAATAATATGTGACTGGAAATCATGTATAGCATAATTCAGCAAGTAAAATACCCAAAAAAAAAAAAAAAAAAAAAAGCAAACTATTTTTGGCTAATTGTCAAAAAAGAAGAGAAGGGTGCGCGTACCTGGTTGCACGAGTCATTCCTGTGCCCTTCATTGTTTAGGTTCCCATCCATTGCCATTCTCATTTTCTTCGAGGCATTCTATTACAAAGTAGAATAGAAAAAAAAAATGATAAGAATAATAACAGACAACCATGTCCAAGAAAGTCAAAAGGACAGTTTAACAACGTATGATGTCACTTAATAAGTTTAGCTATATAGATCCAAATCCAATAGATGTTATGTATATATGTAGATTGTATCACTATTTTTTTTTCCCTCTCCAAAGATATATTAGTCATGGCCAGATTAGAGGAACCGTAAAAGGCATGGATCACACTGAGCCATGCACTTACCAGTGAATGTATAAGTTCTGCCTTTTCCATCTCCAACTTCACAACCTTTTCCTTCAAATCTCTTATTTCTAAGTCCTTTTCTCTACAGTCTGCTTTTTCCATCTCCAACTTCACAATAAATATACCGTTGCAATAATTTGAACCCAAATTATTTTTGTCAATTCTTTACAATCTATTGTAATAAAATTTATGAAATAATAGTCTATTGCTACAAGATATTCAAAGTAATAAATTGTTTATTGCAATAGCAAATATATTATTACATCAAAATTTTCATTAAAATATTTAAGATTTATTGCAACAAAATTTTTTTGTAGCACAAACTTATTACCTCAAATTTTATTGCAACACTTCGCATAAACTATCACTACAACAAAAAATGTTTAATACAACAAAAAAAATCATTGCAATAACATTGAAGTCATTACAATAGTTTATGTGAAGTGTTGCAATAAAATTTGAGGTAATAAGTTTGTGCTACAAAAAAATTTTGTTGCAATAAATCTTAAATATTTTAATGAAACTTTTGATGTAATAATATATTTGCTATTGCAATAAACAATTTATTATTTGAATATCTTGTAGCAATAGACTATTATTTCATAAATTTTATTACAATAAATTGTAAAGAATTGACAAAAATAATTTGGGTTCAAATTATTGTAACGGTATATTTATTGTGAAGTTGGAGATGGAAAAAGCAGACTGTAGAGAAAAGGACTCAGAAATAAGAGATTTGAAGGAAAAGGTTGTGAAGTTGGAGATGGAAAAAGCAGAACTTATACATTCACTGGTAAGTGCATGGCTCAGTGTGATCTATGCCTTTTACAGTTCCTCTAATCTAGCCATGATTTGGATCTATATAGCTAAACTTATTAAGTGACATCATACGTTGTTAAACTGTCCTTTTGACTTTCTTGGACATGGTTGTCTGTTATTATTCTTATCATTTTTTTTCTATTCTACTTTGCAATAGAATGCCTCGAAGAAAATGAGAATGGCAATGGATGGGGACCTAAACAATGAAGGGCATAAGAATGACTCGTGCAACCAGGTAGGCGCACCCTTCTCTTCTTTTTGACAATCAGCCAAAAATAGTTTGTTTTTTTTTTTTTGGTATTTTACTTGCTGAATTATGCTATACATGATTTCCAGTCACATATTATTGGTTAATTGTTTCTATTGGTGTTCTTTTTTTCTTTTCTTTTTTTACCATCAGCCAAAAACTGTTCACTTATTTTTATTTTTTGTATTTTACTGGCTGAATTATTCTATACATGATTTTAGGGCTACAGGAGCTTCTTTAGATCGGAAGACATGGATACATCTGAATTAGAATATTTGGATGATTCGGATGATGATGATTGGGTGCCAGAGTCAGAAGAAGAAGAAAAACTCTATTGTAGCTCTTGCAGTAAAAACTCTTCTTGCAAAAGAAGATTGCCATGCTTCTGGACATAGTTGTGGGACTTCATGTGCTTGTAAGTGTGCCAAAAGAAGAACTATCAAGGGTGGCTCACCAGAGTTCCAAATTCATGAGTCCCTTCCACCAGATTAATACACCTTTATGACATGTACTGTTATCATGATTCCATGAATGAAGCTTTTTTCAAATTCCACTACAACAAAAAATGTTTATTACAACAAAAAAAATCGTTGCAATAACATCAAAGTCATTGCAATACACTACAACAAAAAATGTTTATTACAACAAAAAAAATTGTTGCAATAACATTGAAGTCATTGCAATAGTTTATGCGAAATGTTGCAATAAAACTTGAGATAATAAGTTTGTGCTACAAAAAAATTTTATTGCAATAAATCTTAAATATTTTAATGAAAATTTTGATGTAATAATATATTTGCTATTGCAATAAACAATTTATTACTTTGAATATCTTGTAGCAATAGGCTATTATTTCATAAATTTTATTACAATAGATTGTAAAGAATTGACAAAAATAATTTGGGTTCAAATTATTGCAACGGTATATTTATTGTAATAGTTAAATTTTTCATATTTTTTCTTACAATAGATTGTAAAATAATTGGAATTAGTTCATTGTAATAATATATTCATTGCAATTTCATATTTGTCATTACAATAGATTGTAAAATAATTGATATTTAAGTTATTGCAATGTTAAATTTGTTGCAATAAGCTATACAAAATTTTAGTTATTGCAAAGTTAAATTTCCTTTTTTTTTTTTTTGTTGCAACAAAATTTGTTGCAATAAGCAATAAGCTATACAAATTTGTTGCAATAATTGATATTTTAGTCATACAAAATTCTTCTCCTCTAACCTAAAGGCACTTCCAGCCCAACCCAACCCCAAATCTAAAATCCCTAATCCTAATCAAACAAAACAAAATCTTCAGTCATCACCTCACGCTTTTGCCTAAATTCCTAGCCTTCACGCAGTCATGCCTTTGTGCTCTACTTGACGGCCTCAATTCATGCTGCTTGAAATCCTAGTCCTCACGTCATGCGAGCCTTTCCGGCTCGCCATGATGCTGTAGCTCCACTAGCCGCTGACCTGACCTAGCCTTCATCGCTCAACCTCAAATCCTAAAGCCCTCACCTCAATTCCTCAAGGTATCTCATTCAATCATTCTCATCTCAGTTCTCTCTCTCTCTTTTTCTAGAACTGAACTAAATACTAAATAGCATAATAGAAATATCAAGTATGTGTATGTGATATTTTTTGCTAGTAAAGCAATTTATATTTATTTGACTTTATCTTTTTGTGTTTATTGTTATTGGATTCTTTATTCTTGACCCACTAACTCTATGACTTAGCCTTTTTGGCTTTTGTGTTGTTTGTCTCTTAAGTGGGTTTGGGTGAGGTGAGAGCCATGAGACTGTGTAAGAATGAATTTTATATGATAATTTATTATTTCTCTCTTCCAAGTTAGTTTATCATTTTTTGAATTGATTTTTTTTTTTTTTTGGATTGAAATTAGATGTCAAATAATGAGCAAATGACAAACAATTAATGCGTTTTTCAAGAAAAAGTTGTATGTCATTCAAAACTTAGGTAATCTGTAGAAACAAATGTTGATACTTCAATGTTTGATGAGCGTCCCTCCAAATGTTCAAGAATTCGATCTAAAGGGATAGACCATGATCTAGGATCACGTAAATAAATATATGAATTCTGTATCAACAAACAAGATGAAATTCGACTTGCTTATCTCATAATAGGTCCATATTAACCTAGAAACAATGAATATCCATACAAAGGACCAAAAAATTATCGTTGTAGTTTTCAATTTTTGTGGTTTGAATCACATGAAGATTGGTTGAATTATATTTTAGTATATCTTTACTACAACCTGGTCCCCCAAGTAATTATTCCTGGCTATGCCCCTGGATGTCGTGTATTTTATATATATATATATATATATATATATATTAAAAAAATACATTTCTTTTAAGGGTTAGAGGAGTATTAATAAACTATTTTATAAAATCTTTAAGAGAAAAAAAAATGTGACTAACTTTTTTCTTCATTTTTATTTTTATTTTTATTTTTTAGGTTTCTAAAATAGATGATTATATGTATGTCCTAAGGGTATAAATTAACCGGACCCTTCTTTTAATGTGTTTATTTATTGTTAATGGCTCGTTTAATTGATTGCTTAGAGCATTCACATTAGCTCATGCAAAAATTCTTATGTATTTTAGCATAAGAACCTTTTTCTTTTATTTTTTTAAGATACTCACTTTTCAAAACACCTCACATTAGATTATCTATTTTACACTACATTTCATTAAAATACTATTTTTTTTTAATTGTTTCTCTTTCTTCATACACAACAACCATCATTCAATCTCTTCTTTTATCCTCAAGATACATAAAAAAAGAATAAACAACTAAATGCAAAATGAATAGTATCAGTGTAAATTTTCACGGTTATTGTAGCAAACTTGTAAATTTACATAATTATACATAGACAGATGTGGGTCATTTTTAGGCAGAACTATGTAAATTTTACATTTTTTTTTCTATCATACACAGATTAATGTGAATGATCTAAAATTTGGGATTAGGTTTGATCATGGGTTGGTTTCGTATTGGAATTGAGAGTATGACTCTGATCACATCAAGTTTGAAGACCTCCTGACCGCTACTAATCGAGAAGACATGAGTTATTGTTTGATGAAGTAAATTTATGTTAGCAGTTGGATCAATCACTTCACGTAATTCATCTTGTTGAGACTCCTTAGCTTATCTGAGATGGGCGTACAGGGCAGCAAGTTGATGGAGATCTTTTTAAAATGTCATTAATGAAGAATAAAGGAGGGTAATGAACAACAACATGCAATTAATGGGGACGATGAAAGGAATAATGGTGACCAATCAAGTGAGGAATTGGGTTTGGAGGATACCAATTGAGTTTGCAAAGTGAGGATTGGTAGAAAAGATCAAAATAACCTCACACTTAGTTCGGAAAAATCCCAAGCATAAAATAACCTCACAGGCTCACACTTTAATTAGTGTCTATCTACACATAATTTAAAAAAAAAATATATATATATATATATAATGTGTTACCTTCTATTTTATTTAATAGAGATATGATGGTCAATTTATACAAACATTATTTTTAACAAAACAAAAAAGTTTTCCATTTATCTAATTTTCCACCCTTCCAACTAAACACAAATGAGAGAAACCAAAAGGAGGGTAAGTAAAGTAATTTACCATAAAAACAATTCAATATAGGAAAAAGCTAATTGATGCTAGTATTAAAACTTTCTTAAAGTTTTTTATTAACAAATGTGACACCTTTCAATATATGAGTAGTTTGTAAGATCTAACATAACTATCAGAATATCTTACCGGTATCTAGTACCCTCTCATCTTGGCATATTTTCAGGAAGTTGAATGATTTATTTAAATAAGAAATTATTTATTATTTTTCTATAATGATTAATTGCATGCAACATTGGCTTAGAGTTGAACATCCCAAGTCTCATCAATTATCATCACCATTATTATCTATTATCTATCTATATATATTGCAAAATTATTGAATACTTCAGGAGTATCATAAATGCATACTCTCCTCTCTCACATGAATTGTAAGTCCCACCATAATTTTAATTAGTGGGAACTGTAGTTATGTGAAAGGGGGGAGTACGCATTTATGGTACTTCGGGAGTACTCAATAATTAATCATCATCATCATCATCATCATATATATTAAGAGAATTCAGAAAGTTAGTTATTGTCATTTTGACTTTCAAAAATACTCCTAATTTATTAACTTATCCTTATTCCTAAAACATAAAAAATGAAGTTAAAAACATAAATAGACAAAAATTAAAAACATAAAAACTTATAGAGTAAAAACTATGGTAGATAAATACAAAAAATAAATAAATAATAATAAAAAAAAAAAAAAAAAAAACTGCCCCAAGTTCTATAAAAAAAGAGAAGTGTTATATCCACAAAAAAATTATAGATGGTAAAGGGTTGTTTGGTAAGAGTATTTAAATATAGTTTTTTGTTTTGCAAACTATAAAATGGTGGGTCCCACACCTGAATTTATTGTTTGGCTAATATTTTCTAAATACAGTTTTCAAAAAATTGTATCCTATTTTCCTAATTTAAATCAGGATTTTGAAAACGACTAAGGGGGAGTTTTCAGGATATAAAAAATGTTTTTAATGACATAGTTGTAAATAAATTGAAAATAATGGATTCCACATATTTGTTCAAACTCTTTTATCTCTTAAATTAAGAAGTTTATCTTTATCAGAAAAAGAATTCTCACTCTTCAAATTTGAAACTTATCATTTAAAAAAAAAAAAACATGATGAGCTCTATTCCCTTATTATTATCCACAAAAAAAAAAAAAAAAAAAACAATCTATAAATTCTACACGTTACTTTTTGTAAATATATATTTTTTAAATCTCAAAAATAAAAATGGTCTCTCAAACAATTATTTTTGTTTTTAGTATTTTGAAAATTGTTCTTAAAAGTGGGAGCCAGACATGTAATATATAAAAATTGTTATCTGAAAACTAGTTTCAAGTTCAATTTTTTGAAAATTGTTTTCACACTGTTTTGAAAACAAAAACAAAAATCCTCCAACCAATCAACCCTAAGTTGTTATTGGCTCTAATTTGAACCTATTATCGAAATTAGTTTTTTGTCCACTAATAACAACTTGTAAAAACCTGCAACTTAGGATTTGTTGTAAAAATATTATGAACATAGCATTTATCTATACTATGTATAAGAGGATTCCCCTCTTTCAACTGGCTTTTTATGTGGTTCAAAAATACCCTCATTAATGAAGGGTAACTTCATTTAGAAATAAAGTCATAAATGTCAAATAACAATTTTCATTTTAAATTCAAAAAAAGAACTCCTAAAATTTACAATTTTTTTCCTCTTTACGTTCAAAATAGAAATTATAGTTGTTGTTTATCTCTAAAGTTTATCCTTCTTATTTGTTTGAAAAATAAAAAATATATATTTCTAAATTATTATAGATGCAAATTATTAATTTCTATCCAAAAAATAGAAGAGCTTCTGAACATGCGCGTGACGTGCGTGCTCAAAGGCTAGTGTGTGTGTGTATGACCATCTCACATTCCATCTAAAAAAAAGACGATCACATTAAATTCTAATAATATTAAATCCCTCTAAGTTTAAACCCACAATACTCCTTTAGTTTCTTCTTCATTCTTTCATCCTATTTCTAACTAACATTGTCTTTTTCTGCACTCTCTATTTAATATATAGAATTCTTTTCAGTGGTCAAACATTTTCCTGTTAAAATTGGTAAGCCTATGAACAAAATTTATATACTACTTTCTCAATTGAATTATATTGTGTATTGTATTTTATCAACTATATATATATATTGTAAATTGGTGACTCTGTGACGTTCTGTGATGCGTGAAATATATGAAAGATGTTACAGAAAATTTGGTTATAAATAAAAAATTATGACACCAAACCAAAAAAAGAAGTGATAACCAGCCTCCTCACACTTCAGCAACTCTATGACGTTCTAGTTAGCTTTATTATTTCAGGCTTTTCACAATTTTATTTTGGCATGGCTATGCTGTTATTAGGATTACCTGATGCCCATAGGTTCATTAACATAGAATAACGTATTTATTATTAATGGCTGATGAACTACTTGTGTTTGGTTACTGCATTAAAATTTCAATCTCGCCTGCAACCAAGACATATCTTATCTTCTGGATTTGGAAAGATTGTCCTACTTATCCTCTTACGCTTATGCTTCTATTTCAGTGTATTTTAGTCTATGTTTATTCTTCTGCCTTTGACTTCCTTCATTATTTTGTTTGTTTTTTAGATTTGATAAGATCTATCTCAACTTTTGTATCTTTATTCACACTTCAGCAAATATCTTTAGGGTTCGTTTGGTTAGAAGAGTGGAAAAGTGGGAGAATTAAAAATTGGGAGGGGATAGAAAATTGAGAGGATAGAAGAAATTTAGTTTTCTCTCATTTGTGTTTGGTTAGAAGGTTGAAAAAGTGGAGAGATGAAAAACTTATTTATTTAGTTGAGAGGAAAAATGAGAAGATTGAAAATGAAGTTGGTATAAATTTACAATTATGTCCTCATTAAATAAAACAAAAAAGTAACACATTTTTTTAGCAAAAAAATTGCGTATGTGCAAGTGGACGAAGGAAAAAAAAACTGGCAAACAAAGCAACTAAAAAAAAAAGGAAAAAGCTACTGACGTGGACGAAACCCATGTACAAGTGCACATGGACATTTTCGTCCATTAAGCAACTCCATTTTCTCCTCTCAATTTTCTTCCAATTTTGGGGAGAAAACTTTTTGGTGGATCTGGAGAGAAAACACTCGGGCCCCACTACAAAATTTTCCACTCTCCCTCCCAAATTTCTTTCTCTCAACTTTTCTCTCCTAAATTTTTTATTCTCCCTAAAATCTCTTCAAACAAACACATTCTTAGCTTATGTTATTAACTGATTCAAATGTTACCATCAAAGGAAAAAAAAAAAAAAAAAAAAAAATGGTTCATTTGTTAAATTTTCAAGTTTTTATGATTTAAAGTTGTGTATGAAAAATAAGTCTATTGATCGAATAGTAAATAATATCCAATTTGAACGAAATTTGATATGTATGCTAAGAACATAAGAAATATGAAATGCAACTGTTAGATTTTCAAAATTCAAACCCAAAAAAGAGATATATGATAAATTTAAAGAGTTTCTATTCAAATTAATTTGAAGAGAAACTTTATTCTCTGTGTGGTAGGTACATACAATGTACATGTAAGTCGGTCACTCTACCTCATTCATGGGTTAGAGGAACGTAATGAATTCCTTTGGTCCATTCAGGAGAAAGCTGCAGTGGTTGTAGAGTGGTATCATGTGAACATGGTGTTGTTGTACTCATTAGTTCCACGATTAAAATTCAGTTTCTAACAATTTTAAACAATGTCGTAATATACTAATATCATTTTAAAAAATTAATATCTACTAGCCTCTAAGCACGTACGTGAAGCTTTTCTATTTTTTTGAGAAAAAATTAATAATTTGCATCCATTATAATTTGAGATTACTACATTTTCTAATCACAAAAAAACCTAGGAGTGTGATGAAAAATTATTTCACCTGCAAACGCATAATACTCATCACACCCCTAGGTTTTTTTGTGATTTGAAAATGTAGTAATCACAAATTATAATAGATATAAATTATTAATTTTTTCCCAAAAAAATAAAAAAAGCCTCTGAGCGGGGCTAGTATTCATTATTCATATCATATGACAAGGTCTTCCTTTGGAACCGGAACCAGTAATACAATACCGTCACTTCTATATTTGTTCTATGCTATAAATTCCATTTGACATATAGATTCATAGTTACACACACCTATAGTAGAATTTTATCTTGTATCAACTATCAAAAAAAAAAAATGCGTCTTTTTATTTTAAGTTATTTTTCGGGTGAAAATATAATGTTCCATACTAGCAGAGAAAAAAAAAAAGGCATATTATTAATATTTCCAACAATGTCTGCCATGTGTTAGTTCTAATCAAAATTGACCCGCTTCTTATATACTAGTTCAAATGTATTGATTTTGGATTTATTAGTGTAAAGGTCATCACCATAAAATATAAATGCATCTAATTTGACAATAAGATCCGAGAAGCTAATCACTCACCAAATAAAATTATTCCTACCAATTATAACCATTTGAGCTAAAACTATCCCATGTTCTATCCAAAAAAATACCTACCTGGCCACCTTTTTTTTTTTTTTTTTTTTCAGATTCAAAGTTTAAAAACAGTACAAATTTGTGGATAACTACACGTTTAAAAGTTTATCAAAAAAAAAAAAACTACATATTTAAAAATTTCGGATTAAACTATTTTTTTTTTTTAAATCCCACTATTTGTTAAGTTTAAAAACAATACACGTTTGTCGATAACTACACGTGTAAAAATTTTGGATAAAACTACCCGTCTCCCATGTTTGCTTAATGTATGATTTATACATGTGGGTTGAAATAACACTCCCCACGTTAAAAACTTCTCATTTAATTCTAAAATGTTGTGTTTTAATCCTAAAATTTAGTCATGTACTACACATCCATAACAAAAAGTTAAAATAACATATATTTAAAATTTAGCAACTACCATTTTTTTTCTTTTACGGCAAAAGGCTCAATTTTAATCCTAAAATGTAGTGTTCTAATCCTAAAAGTTAGCCACTTACTACACATCCATAACAAAAGTTAAAGACTTTAAATTTCAAATATATTTCTTTTACTGTAAAATGATAAATTTTAATCCTAAAATGTAGGGTTTTAATCCTAAAAGTTAGCCACTTACTACACATCCATAACAAAAGTCAAAAAGAGTTTAAACATTATAACATTGTTGAGGTACAAATTTTCGGGCTTTGATTTTATTAGCCCACTCACAAAATACCCACATGAGCCCACACATTATTCTAAACCCACATAAATATTCCCATATATATATTACCCAAATATTCTCTATGCTATTGGGACTTCACAAATACTCCATACACAAGCCTATAAATTGCCTTGGGCCATCTCACAAATATTACCCATTATTTCCCACATATTACCCAACTAGAATTTTTCACAAAAATACTCATCATGTTACTTCCAAAATCGGACCACAAAATTATGCCATCCCCACAAAAAATCCCAAGCTCATTTACCTTGTGGGCAAAGCCCAAAAAATGGCCCAACAATATCATTTACTAAGTCTGTTGTGACATGGCATCTCTAAAAGCCTGTTGCTACACGGAACCTTAAAGCCCGTTGCTACACGGCACCTTAAAGCCCGTTGCTACACGACACCTCTAAAACCCGTTGCTACACGACACCCTAAAGCCCGTTGCTATACGGCACCGTAAAGCCCGTTGCTACACAGCACCTTAAAGCCCGTTGCTACACAACACCTTAAAGCTCGTTGCTACACGGCACCTCTAAAGTCTGTTGCTACCCGGCAATACTTTACAAAATCTCAAAATCATTCTTACAAAGCCCAAATACTTATTTGGCACTATTTTTACAAAGCCCAAATACTAATTTGGCAACTATCTTTACACTATTCCATAAAACCCAAATATTATTTTGGCAACTCTTTCACAAAGCCCAAATATTAATTTGACACTATTTTACAAAACTCAAATACTAATTCGGCACTATTTTACAAAGCTCAAGTACTAATTTGGCAATTATCTTTACACTATTTTCATAAAAGCCCAAATGCTAATTTGGCATCTATTTTACAAAGCCCAAACATTAACATTCGGCACTCATTTTACAAAACCCAAATTCA
The DNA here is from genome assembly GCF_932294415.1 of Quercus robur. Classification (NCBI taxonomy): domain Eukaryota; kingdom Viridiplantae; phylum Streptophyta; class Magnoliopsida; order Fagales; family Fagaceae; genus Quercus; species Quercus robur. The sequence goes on along the minus strand of NC_065542.1, from coordinate 40,081,770 downwards.
TTTTAGCAATTAACTTACAAAGCCCAAAATAATATTTTGGCAAAAACAATCACTTTATACTCAAAGCCCAAATGTTAATTTGGCACTTATTTTACAAAGCCCGAATATTCTTTTGGCAACTATCTCATAAAGCCCAAATGCTACTTTGGCACATATCTACTAAATTTAAATATTATTTTGACACTTGTTAAATCCCTAACTCATGGGAAATACAAATTACTCATCTCTCAAAAGAATATTTCTTTCACAAAATTTTATGGGAACTATGTCTATTATTTCCATAATCAACTAACTATAAAGCCCATGAATATCACCAATGGCAAAACTACTCATCTTGTAGGGTTAACTAAGCCCAAGCAAGCTTATCTACAAAGCCCAGCTAGGTCAGGCCAACCCACACACAAATCTCAGCAACTGGAAAACACGTGAACTAGTCAGCCAAATTTCAGCAACAATTGTACAGCTGGAGCCCTTTCCTATCAGGTCCCAACTTGTCTAATCAGATCAGAAAACAGACACGTGTCCACCAAGGGATGAATCCTTTCCCCATAAGTTGAAATCCTATCATTTCTTAAGTGACATAAAGTTGAAGGTAGTGTGACAGAAAGCTGGGAAAGCTTTTGCCAGCTGTTACTTCTTTCTCCTTCAACTCATTTAGTCAAGAACCCAAAGCTGCCATGACTAGACCAGTGAAGCTCCTGAAACAACACAAAATCAACTCATTTTCATACTAAAAATATGTATTCTCTAGTTCATGAACCAAGCATATGAACCCCAAATGGGGAAACTTAGGGAAATGTGGTTTGAAGGGCACCAAGGGGATCCCAGCAGAGTTCCCAACAAGGGCTCCAAGGTTGGCACCTAGCTTGGGGTGGTTCAATCTGTCCTAGGAAACTCTGATTCTAATTGCAGCTTAACCAAGATCATTAGCTTAAAGCATGCTCTAATCCCATCAACCAAGGCTAATCAGCATTCAATACTAAAGCCAGAAACCCAGCTGTCATTACCCAAAACAACAAGAGCCTTCTAAAGTTAAGCTCACTACTCTTAACTAAAAATATTAAGAATGATTCTCTAAGGATTTTCTGGAGATTGAGGAAGATTTAGCAAAGATTATTTGCTAATCACCTCTTGAAAACCCTTATATAAATAGAACTCTCCATTAATGCTTAGGGAACTAACAATACACTAAGACATACACCAGAGAGATTCTTCCTTAACCTCTTTGCTTAAGCTTTCTCCTAGCTTTGAAAAAGTGTCTGAATTCTTAGTTTCAAGCCTAAAAACTAAGTTCCCTAGCTCTTAACTCACAATTTTTTTCTTATAGCTCTATTCTTATACACTTACTTGCCCCAGCAGAACATTCCAGCAGTACTACTATACACTCTCACTCATTACTCATACTACTCACAAATGATTCTCTCTACTCACTACATACACTATATTCACAAGCATGCTATGACACCATAATGATCTTGCTGCGCTAGCTGGGATCTCTCTCTCTCCCTTCATCTTATACTAAGTCTCTCTATTATTTGTTATTATGAAACCCATGATATTTACTTATTCATTTACTATCAATGGTTATGATGTAACTGTTACTATAGAGCTTTTCCCTCATATTGTTGTACTAGAAGACTCCTCTCCAGAGTTAATGGATGATGAGTCTGAAAATGTAGATATTTCCCTTAGTCTGTAAAGTAACTAACGGCTGGAGACCTATCTTGTTTTGTTTTACTTTACTGCTGGGCTATTTTCTGCAGGAACACCTTACCGCTGGGCCCTTTTTTGCAGAAACATTTCATTGCTAGGTTATTTTCTTGCAAAAACACTTTACCGTTGGGCTGTTTTCTGCAAAAATACTTTAACGCTGGGCTGTTTTCTACAGAAATACTTTATTGCTGGGCTATTTCTTACAGTATGTTTTTCAACCGTGCTGACGTGTTCGCTGTAGGGATTGTTCATGGGTCACTCTTGTCAATTCCAATCTGAGCCCAAGGCATAAAATATAGTGGATTTCTTAGACCTTCACCGATAGCCTTTGGGCCATGCATCGAAGCCTATCGTCGAGTTTCGGTTTAGACCTCCAACCCAACTTAAATCTTATTTGTCGAGAAGGAAACTTTTTTGCCCCCAACATTTTGGTGACTCCACTAGGGAGTCTACTGAAGCCAAGAGTTCACCATGCCTCTTAAGTTGCAGAACAGCCAGCAAGAGGGGACTAGAAACACCAGTCTCCCAGTAGCACAAAGCCATCACAGTCATGCTCCACAAGGAGATCAAACTGACCAACATAAGGTCAACCAAGAAGATTCTGACTGCCGATTCTCTTTTCTCTTGGAAACATTACAAGGAATGCAGTAAGCTCAATTCGAACTCGCTGAATCGTTAAAGGTCTTAAGAGCGACTCAAGGGTCAACGCCCCAATCATTACATGAAGAACCAGATCCTAGAACACAGCAGGAGAGGGGATCAGCCGTTGGGAATCCTCATTTTGGTGAGCAAAATGCCTCTCTTCCTTAATTTGTTACATTATCTGATCTTACTACTTTGCTGGAAAGGGAAAGGCTTAGCCAGCCAAAGGAACCAAGGCATTTTGTCCGTAGGCCTCCCTACCCAGCTGGGTTACTAAGCAAGCCATACTCGAAGAAATATGAAACTCCCACCTTCTCTCTTTACGATGGGAGGAAGGGAAATGCAATCGAGCATGTCAATAAGTTCCTTGATTCTATGGGACCTTTTGCTGGAAATGGTGATCTTTGCTTAAGGGAATTCTCAAAATCTCTTACCGACTGTGCTTACACATGGTACTCCACTCTGCAGCCAGGTTCCATTGCCATATGGGATGATATGGTTGAAAGTTTCTGTTCAAAGTATTTTTATGGAGAGGAAAAGGTTATCATCTTCACTCTTCACAATACCAAGCAAAATTCCTTTGAAGGACTCCTTGATTTCATCCGGCGATTCCGAGATTCTGCTCTTGATTGTTATGGGCAGTTCAAAGAGCAAGAGTTGGTTGAGATTTGCATTGGCAAAATGTCTCATGAGTACCGAGCTTATCTAGAAAATCTTGATATTATTCAGTTTGCCCAGTTGCTCCAGAAGGCTTGTAAGACAGCCGTATCAGTCAAACCTTTCACAGTTGAAAGGCCCCAGTCAGAAAAGAAAAATGCTCCTTAAGCTCTTGCAGTCTCCACCAATGAGCCAATAGTTGGGGAGAAGCAGAAAAGGGAAGAGGAGGAAGAGTATCCTCCCATACCATGCACTGATGAAGAAATGAACGCCGTCATTGACAAATGGATGGTTGATGGAGTACTTAGGCCCTTCAAGCCTATCCGTGAGCCTACTCAGGAAGATATGCAAAAATCCCTTTATTGTCGGTATCATTGATATGTGGGTCATGGAACTAGAGATTGTAAAGCAATCCGGAGAACATTTCATAAGAAAATTTCACATGGCACTTTGAACCTCACTTGTGAACAAGAGGTCCAGCGGAACCCACTGCCTCAGCATCACAGAGGGAAAGCTACAGCCACTGTACTTTTTCATAACGGGGCTGATGAGAATGAAACTGCCAATGGTACAAGCATGCCTCTAATAACTATCTCCACTCTTCAAAGAAGCCCTACCTTTCGGACTTTGTTCAATCAGTTGGGGCTCAAGGAGGAGTCAAGGAGATCAGCGACCGAAGCTCTTGTATCCATTGCTACTAGTTCTAGAACCCACTACCTCACAGCTGAAGCTCATGCTAGCCGTGCCTTCCTAGAGACTACTAATGTCATCACCTTCACCGACGAGGATATGGAGGTACAACACCCTGATCATAGTAAACCATTATATATTACTGCTCAGATTAATGATGTTCATATAAAAAGAGCACTAGTCGACACTGGTGCATCACTTAATCTTATTCCAGCCAGCATACTCAAAGCAACTAGGATCCCACTCAACAGAATAGCTGGGGCTCCTATTGAGGTTTTTGGTTTTGCTGGAATTCATGAATGTACTATTGGGAGTATACAGCTAGTTCTTAAAGTGGGGCCCATTGTCGCTCTCACCATATTTCATGTTATCGACTCACCGGTTTCTTATCATGCTCTACTTGGGAGGCCATGGCTCCACAAACACAAGCTTGTGCCATCTACTTACCACCAATGTGTCAAGAGGAGGTTTAATGGTAAGCCTATACGCATCCCTACTAATCCTACACCATTTGATCTATCCGAAGCACACTACTTTGAGGCTACTTTCTATGATGAGTTCACCCCAAGTGGGGAAGATTCTACCTTAAGACCGGTTGGGATTCCTTTACCTAGCTGGCAAGACATTGAGAATAATTCCGAAATAGACATGAGGTCTTTCCTTGATCAAAGAAAAAAGAAAAGAGAATGTGGGGAAACCTCCAGCGGTGCCTCACAGCCATGTTGTGTACAAGTCCAACTGCTGGATAGTCGTTTGGGGTATTGTTTATGACGGTATGCGGGGCCTAGCTGTCTCAAACAGAAGTGTCCCAGACTGAATAAAGCAAGCACTACACCAACATGTTGTTATACTCAAGAAAAAGAATCACCAGTGATAGAAGAAAATCTGCCCAGCAGTCTGGTAGAACTGTTTGAAGAGCCCCTAGCGGTAACTAATTTCTCACTTGATGTGGAGCTAGAAACCATAAATCTCAGTGATGATCCTAATGTCCAACGACCAACTTCAGTAAATGCAACTTTGCCACCACTGGAAAAGGCTCAACTCATTTCACTATTAAAAGAGTGCATTGATGTCTTCACTTAGGAGTACCATGAGATGCTCATTTTGGATCCTAACCTAGTAGCACATGCTCTTAACGTGGAACCAAGGGCAAAGCCAGTAGTACAGCCCATGCGGACCTTCCATCCTGATGTTGAAGCTCAGATCATTCAAGAAATCCAGAAACTTCTCACAGCTGGGTTCATCAAGCCTATCAGCACCCAAAGTGGCTTTCAAATATTGTACTGGTCAAGAAAAAGAATGGGCAGATACGATGTTGTGTTGACTTCCAAAATCTTAATAAAGCATACCCCAAAGATGAATTTCCACTTCCTAACATGGATATGCTCATTGATTCAGCTGCTGGGCATGCTCTGTTTTTATTCATGGATGGCTTCAACGGCTATAATCAGATCAGAATGTCATCCAAAGATGTAGCCAAAACAGCCTTTCGAAATCCTATTGGTAACTTTTATTACACCATCATGCCCTTCGGTCTCAGAAATGCCGGAGCTACATATCAAAGGGCTATGACCGCAATCTTTCATGACGTGATGCACAAAAAGATCGAGGACTATGTGGATGACAATGTTGTGAAGTCAAAAACCAGAGGAGATCATTTTGCTATCTTATGAAAGGTTTTCAAAAGGTGTCGACTTTACAAGCTTCGCATGAATCCACTCAAATGTGCTTTTGGAGTTATGGCTGGGAAATTTCTAGGATTTCTTGTACATCAAAGAGGTATAGATGTTTGAAAGTTCAAAAACGTGTACAAAAACACTTTTGAACGTTTAGACCCCCAAAAACCAACTTAATCAACACAAGCAATATGTTAAACAACTAGTGTGCGGAAACTTAACATATGCTATAATATGGAATTGGTTAAACAACTATCTAAGCCACAACAAAATAAACCACAGCAGATAATGTAAAGGCAGAGATAGAAGGAAGGAAGATGCAAACACAGAGATAACACCAGATGTGTTATCGAAGAGGAAACCGAAGACCTCGGCGAAAAACCTCTCCGCCGCCCTCCAAGCGGTAATCAATCTACTAGAAAATACAGTTGGGATACAAGGACAGCAATAGACCCTCCAAGCCTAATCTACCCAATGCACCTAAGCCCTCCAAGCTTCTTGCTCCAACGAGGTTGCGCCGAACCTTTTTCTTTTCTAGCTTTCCGGATTCCGCTACTACACCGTAGCATCAACCAATGAATATTGGCTCCTTCCTAACTGCTTCCCAGAACTCCAAACGACTGTCTCACAGAGATGATAATGGTGAGAACCAGGTTTGGTATAATGCCTCTCAAGGATTTGACAATGGAGAGGAAGAGAGTGAGGGAATTTGATGAGACTCTAAGGTAGAGATTGTGGGTGAAACAATCTGGTTTTTCTTTAGGGTTTCTCTCTCAAAATTCTCTCTGGAAGCTCTCTTTCAATCGTGGGTTAAAAGGGTATTTATACTGGAGTGAAGAGGAATGCGAAACGTCAGGTTTTTCCAAAACAGGGGTGGCTCGCGGCTTGACCTCGCGGCTTGACCAAGTCGCGAGATCCAGTCGCGAGTTAACCGTATGGCCAGTTGTCCTGTTTTGTCCTGTAGTGCTCCAGCTAGCATGACTGTTCATCTTCCAGCATGCTTGGCACGTGTGCATCTTCTGGCGGGTTGAAGCCGCGAGTCCACCCGCGAGTCCCAGCCGCGACACTCTGTTTTCTTGCACACTCTTGAGCAAACTTCACTCTATCTCACTCACTACCCTTACAACAATCCCACCTAAATACAGGGTTACTAAATGCTGAATTACAAGCAAATTTGGCACGGAATAAAGCCAATTAGATGGTTGAATAAATTCAACCTTACAATCTCCCCCTTTGGCTATTCCGTGACAAAACCCTAAAACAGACTCTAGACTTAACATGTGAGTTGGGAACAGTTGAATAAAACTCACTCACACCTAACTCTAGAAGCTGTGAAGCACTTGAATCATATGAACATAAACTCCTGAAACACAACAATACACCATGATCATTGTAAGCAGAAAATTATAAATGCATATGAAACAGGCAATATGAGATCAAGCAAAAATGGAGTTAATAAACAAACCATGGCTTGATCAACCAAGTGAACACCACAAGGTAGTGATCACAGTGCTCATTCACACTTGGAATGAACACAAGGGCATACAAGTTAACAAGCACAAGGCAAGACACTTGTATGCTCAACACTCAACCAATGCATAGTACACAAGGCATATGCATCTAGGAACAATCCTACAAGGGCACAAGAGTGACAGTACATAAACCAAAATGCAGAACATTTAGATTAAGGTACTGATTTCAACATAGCATAAAGGCTGCACTTAAGCAAGGTACATACCATAAAGCCTACAAACTATGCATAACACAATAACCCTAAAAGCTTACAAAAGCACATGGGTATAAACACATTATATTGAATAAAAACTTAAACAATATAAACTAAAAGTGCATAAAGTTTCTCCCCTTCAAAGTGATGAGAAACTGTGATGCACTTGGAACATATATACTTGTAACCTGAAACACTTGCACAAAACACATTAGACCCTCAAGGTAAATCAAGTAATAAAAGGACAAGTATAATGTAACAAGCAAATTGCGATCAAGTAAACATGATGTAAAACATATGAGCAACTTGATCAAACACCAAAACAGTCATATAGAAATGACTACAATGATCACATAGCAAATCAATTGATCATCCGAACATGCATTCAATGAAGCACAATAGCATAAGGAAGTATGCATGTCCAAAACAAAAGCATGATGCGAAGAGAATCACAAAACATAACTCAAAGCACCATAAAGCCTGTGCTTGTTCAATACAAAGTTTTCTTATTATCTCAATGTCTTCTCCCCCTTGGTATATGCATCTCCCCTATGGAATATCTCTCCCCCTACAAATGTGCATGAGAAATAGAATTTCTCCCCCTAAGGATGTGCACAAGAGTCATATAGAAATGACAAAACACTCCGACATACTCATTAGAGTATACTCTCCCCCTTTTTGTCAGGAATAGACAAAGGGTCAAGGAGAAACGAGGGCAAGAGATGAAGGTACGAACAATGCCAATGATGCATGAGGGGAAAAATGAAAAAAAAAATTTGAAAACAACTTTGAAAATAACCCTCAATATGCAAAACACGCGATTTTCGCGACTTGATTAAGTCGCCACACAGTCGCCAGCTCAAGCCGCCAAAGCACTCAAGAACAAAATTTTGAAAAATTTTTCTAAGTGTTTTTCGCGACTGGAAGGTCTACCCGCGAGTGAGTCGCGAGCTGAGCCGCGAAAATCTCTGAGAGAACCTCGCGACTGGGCCTTCCACTCGCGAACAAGTCGCCAAAAATGACCCGCGAAGACGCGACTGAGTCTTGCGACTTGACTTACCCGCGACTGGGTCGCCAAAACAGGGCAAAACTGGGTTTCTTGAAAAAATTCAGATTTTTTAACAAAATACTTTCCAAAAACACCTAAAACACTCAAAAATCTTTTTGGCTTGAATTAACAAAGATTGAGCATGTGAAAACACATTTCATCAAGTACAATCACACAAATGAATATGGCATTTATTGAACATAAACTTGTGTGTTGTGTGTGGATATCAACAATGAAATAGTCCTTAGTCTAATGTGAAGCTTCAATGATCAATTCAACCAAGGCATACACAATTAGCACTAGATCAAGTGATCCATCTCAATTATAGAAATATGTATATATGACCTCCCACAAAACTTGATAACATATCTTGGAGCTTTACATTTGACTCCATAACATTTGATCATTTTGATCTCTTGAGACAATCGCCTCTCATTGTGAGAGTGATATTTGATATTTCACTTTAATGAACAAGCCTTTGGCTTTTTGAATAAACATTCTCTTTAATATAAGGTCGCTTACCCTTTTTCCTAGTCGAATACTAGAATGTGCGACAGGCTTTTGCAGCTCAATATCTCTTTTCATTTGGAGATTTCCATTTGGTGAGCTCTTCTTAGCAAAAACAAAAATAAAGAGTGGGAAGATATATAGACACAAGTCTATGCAAGTTTCAAGATCAACATAACCATTCACTAATCATTCATGACAAGTTTGAAGATCTATTTACAACAATCACATAGATTTCAAGATTTCTTCCACAGTGATATGAGTGCAAAGAAACAAGCAATGCTCGAAAATGCACAAAGCCATTAGCACAAAGGTACAAGGCAAAACAAGTTTTGAGACAAAACTCAACAACGTCGATCAAGCTTTTTGATTTTTTACTTTTTATGTGGTTTTGGATTTTTACACACACAAACCAAAGACATAAAAGTAAGATCAAAACAAAAACAAAACAATGCATATAAAGATATGCATGATGCACAAATGCATGACAATGAAGCATCTAATGCATGAAGGGTCCTACAAAGATCGAAAGAATTAGATCAAGGATCAAAGGAGCAAAAGCTCAACCATAGGAACCCTTCCTCATCCAAACAGAACAATTGTTTGGAATGAGTGTCTCATGAGAAGTGAGACGAGGGTTGGAAGAATGAGAACCGGAGATGCACATAGACAAGGAGTTAAGAGCATTAAACACTTTCTTTAACAACATGCTATTATCACTCAAATCCGGTTTATCCTTTTTAGCACAACTTCCAAGAAGCTCAAGTTTTTCTTTTCTTTTGATTCTTTTAAAAGCATGAAACTTAGAGCATTGAGGTCTTAGATGACCAAAGGCACCACAATGGTGACACACAATGTGTTTAGGTCCACTAGGCCTTTTGGGAAGGGATCTAGCAATATGGTTTTGTTCCCTCTTCAACTTATGACATTGAGGTCTTATATGACCAATCACACCACAATGGTGGCAAGTTGGAACAAACTTAGATCCATCCAGAGCCTTAGGTTGAGACCTAAATAGAGGCTTTGACTTAACAGTCTTTCTCTCCACCTTTTGATTTCTTTTATGTGGAGGAATGTACACCGATTTGTCCTTTAAGGTAGAACACACACTAGGCACAAAATCGGGTATCACAACATGATTGCAACAAATATTTTCATCCTTTTTAACAATAGGTTCAGCAATCAAACACTTGGCATGCATCTTAAGAGATTCATTTTCACATTTAAGATCATCAACAAGTTTGTTAGACAAAACAAGTTTAGCATCCAAGTCCATATTCAAACATTCAAACTCTTTCAGCTTTTCAAGAGAAATTTCAGCAAGTTTTTTATATTTCTCAACCAATTTGTTGGATTCATTGAGCTTAGCAATCAAATCATCCTTTTCACAAAATAACTTGTTCAAATTCTTTTGAAACTTCTTAGCATTTTTCTTCAAGAGTTTGTCAACAACACCCATAGATTCAATTAACATGTCATCACAATTATGAGGATTAGCACTCATAGAGACATTTTCACAAACACGTGGCATGTTACATTCATCACCAACCAAATCATGCAAAGAGGCATACAAAGCACAATCCATGGCAAATAAACAAAAGGGGTCAAGGATCACACTTAGGTATTTAAACCACAATAAGTGAACCTGGCTCTGATACCAATTGAAAGTTCAAAAACGTGTACAAAAACACTTTTGAACGTTTAGACCCCCAAAAACCAACTTAATCAACACAAGCAATATGTTAAACAACTAGTGTGCGGAAACTTAACATATGCTATAATATGGAATTGGTTAAACAACTATCTAAGCCACAACAAAATAAACCACAGCAGATAATGTAAAGGCAGAGATAGAGAGGAAGGAAGATGCAAACACAGAGATAACACCAGATGTGTTATCGAAGAGGAAACCGAAGACCTCGGCGAAAAACCTCTCCGCCGCCCTCCAAGCGGTAATCAATCCACTAGAAAATACAGTTGGGATACAAGGACAGCAATAGACCCTCCAAGCCTAATCTACCCAATGCACCTAAGCCCTCCAAGCTTCTTGCTCCAACGAGGTTGCGCCGAACCTTTTTCTTTTCTAGCTTTCCGGATTCCGCTACTACACCGTAGCATCAACCAATGAATATTGGCTCCTTCCTAACTGCTTCCCAGAACTCCAAACGACTGTCTCACAGAGATGATAATGGTGAGAACCAGGTTTGGTATAATGCCTCTCAAGGATTTGACAATGGAGAGGAAGAGAGTGAGGGAATTTGATGAGACTCTAAGGTAGAGATTGTGGGTGAAACAATCTGGTTTTTCTTTAGGGTTTCTCTCTCAAAATTCTCTCTGGAAGCTCTCTTTCAATCGTGGGTTAAAAGGGTATTTATACTGGAGTGAAGAGGAATGCGAAACGTCAGGTTTTTCCAAAACAGGGGTGGCTCGCGGCTTGACCTCGCGGCTTGACCAAGTCGCGAGATCCAGTCGCGAGTTAACCGTATGGCCAGTTGTCCTGTTTTGTCCTGTAGTGCTCCAGCTAGCATGACTGTTCATCTTCCAGCATGCTTGGCACGTGTGCATCTTCTGGCGGGTTGAAGCCGCGAGTCCACCCGCGAGTCCCAGCCGCGACACTCTGTTTTCTTGCACACTCTTGAGCAAACTTCACTCTATCTCACTCACTACCCTTACAACAATCCCACCTAAATACAGGGTTACTAAATGCTGAATTACAAGCAAATTTGGCACGGAATAAAGCCAATTAGATGGTTGAATAAATTCAACCTTACAATGTTGATCCTAGCAAAGTGCAAACCATTACCACCATGAAGCCAACTGTAACACTCACACAGCTCAAAAGTTTCCTTGGTAAACTCTCATACATCCGACGGTTTATTCCGGGTCTTGTTGCCTTCATAGCTACCTTTGCACCACTGCTAAAGAAAGGAAAACCCTTCCACTGGAATTCCAGATATCAACAAGCATTTCTCTAGCTGCAGCAACTCATGACCAAACTGCCAACCGTATGTGCGCCCGTACTAGGGAAACCACTCAAGCTGTATTTAGCTACCAATAACGAAGCAATAGGAGCACTCATAGCCCAAGATGATCAAGAAGGGATTAAGCGACTAGTTTATTATGTTAGCAGAAAGTTAAAGGATGCAGAAACCCGCTACCAAATGGTTGAAAGGGCTTGTCTTGCTCTAGTATATGCTGCCCAGCGACTGCGCCATTATCTGCTAGCTCACACGGTACAGCTTTTAACAAAATCTCATCCAATCCATTCACTCTTAAGGAGACCGGTTCTTTCCAAAAGGTTAGCACAATGGCTCTTGCAATTATTTGAGTTTGAGATCATAACAATCACCCCAATAGTTGTAAGGGGTCAAGCCATCGCTGATTTGTTGGCAAATTTTCCTGGCGAAGACAGCTGGGACATTACTGATGATGTACCTGGAGAACTGCCAAGAGTACTTGAGAAACAGTGAGTATGTCATTCAAGCTTGATTTTCCATGCACTAACAATATGGCTGAATATGAAACATATCTCATGGGCCTAGCGGTAGCTCGTCAAATGGGTATCAAACACTTTCAAGTAATTGGAGACTCAAATATGGTTGTTTGCCAAGCTAGAGGAGATTTTACACTCAAGGAACCATCTTTAGCTCCATATAGAGCTATGGCTCAAAGGTTGGAGGACTCTTTTGAAGAATTCAATATTGAACACTCTCTAAGGTCCGACAATCGCTTTACTGATGCTCTAGCCACATTGGGATCAAAAATCATATTTGAAGGTGCAACTACAGATGTTACTATTGTGAAAAGGCCAATCCCAGTGGTGCAAATGCTGAAGGAAGAGTTCTTTGATCAACCGCTGGGACATACAGACTAGCGGTCTTCCATTAAAGAAGCACTATTATCATCGGATGAGAAGGATTATTTGAAGGTACTCAAAGATTATGCTCTAATGGCAGGGGAATTATACAAAAAGCTACCTGGAGGAGTTTTAGCTAGATGCTTGAGTCTTGGTAAGTCCACTAAGCGATTAAAAGAAGTTCATGAAAAATCTTGTGGCCCTAGCAGTTCTATCAGTCTCTACAGACGCCTCCAGCGATTAGGCTATTACTGGCCAGAAATGGCAAACAAGCTGCCACTGTCCAAGAGCAATGTATTGACTGCCAAAATCCTCTTGATAAGATGAAATCATGTGCAGCCTTTACCACCAGTGATTGGTATGTACCCTTTCTTGAGTATCTCATAGAGGGCATCTTGCCAAACAATCATGAAGAGGCCTGCTGCTTGAGAAAGTTGGCCACTCGCTATTTTGTGGAAGGAGGTATTCTTTTTAGGAAAGGGTTCAATAGGGAGCCTTTGAGATGCTTAGGGCCCCCTGAAGCACAATCGGTTATGCAAGAGGTGCATACAGGTGAGGGTGGTAACCATCAAAGCAAAAGGCGACTTCTCCAGCAACTGCTCAATCTGGGGTATTTTTGGCCCACCATGAAGCAAGATGCAGCTGAATGTGTGAAGACATGCCATACTTGCCAAGTCCATGGGAATCTCATACATACTCACCCCACCAACCTTCAAAACATGATGACTCTTTGGCCATTTCACACTTGGGGGCTCGACCTAATAGGCCCAATCAATCCACCATACAAGTGTCATATTTGGATATTAGTGGCCACTGAATACTTTACAAAGTTGGTTGAAGCCATCTCCCTAAAGAAGGCTATGTCCAACTGTTGCCAATTTCATCTGAGAGCACATAATCTACAGGTTGGGTATTCCTCATAAGATTGTTACAATAATGGCACTCCCTTTGTCAACAAAGATGTTCGAAAATTGCTAGACCATCGCCACATCAAGCATTGCAAGTCCACTCCTTATTATCCACAAGGAAATAGTCAAGTGGAAACCACCAACCGAGTGTTATTAAGAATTCTTAGCAAGATGGTGCATGAATATGAGGGTGGCTGGACAGAACACCTATTAGAAACTCTGTAGGCATACCGAAGCTCAAGCAAAACAGTCACCGAACTATCACCATTCTCTCTTGTATATGGTACCGAGGCTACAGCAAGTCATTGAAGGAGTACACGATATGATTGCAATTGGACATATTAATGCTGGCCTCTTGCGTGTGTACAAAAAAATCAACTTTATGATTCAACACTTCTGTCAACTGTGGTTATTTTGTTTGCACGTAATTTTGAATAGCATTTTCCTTTGAAACTGGTGTACTCCTTCAATGACTTGCTGTTTCAATTGATCTCTAGCGCAACCCAACTACCCCCCCACCAAAAAAAAAAAATTTGCCATCAAGGTATTGGCATCCATAAAGATTTTATGTCTGTTATTTATTTCTTTCTAGCAACACATTGCAACGTGCCAAGAGTTATTCTAATGTGATTTCTTGTATTTGTGAAGTCAAGTTTGCTCAACACCTCCACTTCCTATGTTTTTCCGAAATGATTGTAAAGGCTAGATAAAAGCCATGCGACCATCTCTCAATTTCTCATGCTCTTTATTATTTTTTTGCTTTTCCTTTTGATTGACATGAAAAAGAAAAAGAAAAAATACAAGTCAGTCGCTCCTACAAACTTGATACTCACATTTCCTTAACTATAAATTGCATCCCACACTAATGGCATTAACTAAGTATAACTATTGCGTTATTGATAAGGTTCAGAAAAACCCATTGAAAAAAAGATGTAGAATTCATACAAATGTTCATATGCGGCAACATACTTGCCAAGATTAAAATAAAAGACAAGTGCAACATTGTCAAAAACCTAAGATTAAAATAAAGGCGAAAAGCACATTTTAGTCCCTACATTTTCAGGCTATTCCCATTTTAGTCCCTACATTTTATTTTTACCGCTTTTAGTCTTTATCCTGAAAAACGCTTCCCGTTTTGGTCCCTGCCGTTACATCAGAAACGGAGAAAGCTGACGTGGCAAACGACAAGAATAAATAATACTAAATTAATGTACACATGGCTAAATTAATAATAAAAAAAATATTTTTTGGCAAAAAATGCCACATCAGCATCTAAATTAAAAAAAAAAATTTATTAATTTTAACTAAATAAAAAAAATTAAAAACAGAATTAAAAACTAAAAATCATATGAATTGAGATATAAGTATGTCTTGAATAAGAACAACAAGAATACAAACCTAAATCCATAAACACAAACACAGAAATAAATAAAAAATAAAAATAAATAAAAATAAAAACCACGGCCACAATTCCTCAACAAACCCAAAAAAAAACCCGGATCCTCTATGCTTCTCTCTTTCAGATCTGGATCGATAGACCACCCAATCACTACCGATTGGCCATGGGGTTAAAGAGAGAGACAAAGATGATGAGTTAGAGAGAGAAAGAACTAGACATCAAGAGCTTGAACTAAGAAGATGAAAGATCTGGGTTTTAATCACAGAGCGAGATCTTGGTGAAAGCTCTTCGGGACTGAGATTGTAAGAGCAATCCATGTTAGCAAACTCTCATCCTAAAGTTCTCTCTATTTCTCTAGAAATTTTCTTGCTTCTGGATATTTTCTTGTTTCTAACACTCTCATTCGTCCCTCATTTCTTTATTTTATTGTCTTTGTGGGACATTTACACTTTGGTACACAATGCACGCACCATCACAGGGTCACAGCACACATTCTAATTCTAATTTATATGCATGCTCCGATTTTTGCTCACCTGAACACAAAGCACACAAGCACAAAAACCCAGCATTTGAGCAAGTGTTCTTCACGCGCTTCCACCGCCGCTGTGGTTCGTGGTCGGCTCGTGAGGCCTTTAGCCTTCACACCTTCATTATGTGGCTCATGCGCCGAGTATGGATCTCCTAGGTAGTAGATCAAAGCTTGGAAGTTTGAGATTGTGGGTTTAAGAGAGTAGCTTTTGGTTTGGGTAGAGAGAAAGAAAATGAGATGAGAGAGCTTTGGAAGCCATCCACGGGTGGTGGTGCTTGATGTTTATCGTGGAGGAGCTGCTTCATTCCGTTTAGATCTGAGTGTTTGCAGAAAGTAAGAGAATCGGTCTGAGTGATTGGAGTTTCTGTGTTTGGACTTTAGATAGAGAAGGTGAGAACCACCTTCGTGGTGGTGCTTGCCATTTGGATTAGAGGGACAAAATGGGCTTCTGCCCTTTTTGGGCAAATTAATTAGCATTTTGCCCTTCTTCTCAAACTAAATAAGGAAATGTCCCTCTTTTGGAAATCGAGTTTCTCAAAATCAAGTTAAAAAAAAAAAAAAAAAAAAAAATCTAAAGCCCTATAGTGACCTTTTTAAGGACCTATAGTGATGTTTTATAACTTGATATTCATGAAATCGAGTTATAGGCAATAAAACGTCACTATAGGTCCTTAAAACGTTACTATAGAGCTTAAATCGATTTTGAAAAACTCGATTTTCAAAAGAGGGGCATTTCCCTATTTAGTTTGGGAAGAAGGGTAAAAGGCTAATTAATTTGCCCAAAAAGGACAGAAGCCCATTTTGTCCTGGATTAGAGCGAGATCTGGAATTTTTTTTTTTTTTTTTAATTTCTAAGTTTGTGTTCTTGGATTTGAGTTTGTGTTCTTGTTGTTCTTGTTCAAGACACACTTAAATCTCTATTCTTTTGACTTTTAGTTTTTAATTCTGTTTTTAATTTTTTTTATTTAATTAAAATTAATAATTTTTTTTTTTAATTTAAATGCTGATGTGGCATTTTTTAATACCAAAAAATATTTTTTTATTATTAATTTAGCCACGTGTCCATTAATTTAGTATTATTTATTCTTGCCGTTTGCCACGTTAGTTTTCTCCATTTCTGATGTAATGGCAGGGGCCAAAACGAGAAGCTTTTTTCAGGATAGGGACTAAAACCGGTAAAAATAAAATGTAGGGACTAAAATGTGTTTTTCGCCTAAAATAAAAGACAAGGTGCACAATTACCTTTTGGTACAACCGCTAGCTTTAGGAACAATTTGTTGAATGCAAAATTAACCATTGCTACATCTCAAAACAAAAGTCTGATATGCTCTACTAGGGGCCAAAATTGTGATGTATACAGTATACCTAAATTGTCTCAGCAAATATTTTCTGGTTCCCAAACAGCTCAATTGAAAAAAACCAATTGCTAGGAAATTTGAACCAGAAATACCAGTTCAATGACACAAATAATTGAACTGTAATATATGGAAGAGCATCAAAAACAGATCATTTTACTTCTGATGAATCACCAAAAATGAATAATTAAAAATACATCTGCTTGTAGAAGAGTACGATTATGTTTCTGGAGTCTCTCTCTTAAGATTGGAAGCTGAGGCAACATCTGACTGGGCCTGACCAAATACTGACCTGCATGATGTCCAAAGCCACAACTATAATCAAGAGAGGCAAATCAATGATAGAACTAACCTCTCAGAAATGCAGAGCAATTATTGTTTGTTTTTCCCAAAATAACTATTTGGCAAATTAATGATGTCCAAGGCAGAAATAATTTGATTCACCTAGAGAACTATTTTTTTGACACCAAAGATCAAGAATAGCAATCTACAGTGACTGTTTTCTCTTTTCTTTCTTTTTATTTTTGGCTAAGTTTGCACCAAAAACCCAACCACTAATTCATTTTAACTTACCTTCAGGTTGTAAAGCATTTCTTCCTGCAATGAAGTCATGGTATTTTTTCCATCCATGCTGTTGTCAACCATACTCACTTTATCATGCAGTTCCACAGTGGCCTAACTAAATAATATACTAACAAATTCTCCTGTCCCCATCTCAAACTCTTGAAAAAAGCCCAACGTAGAAATTCATCACAAACTGTAATAGGCTTCACCATCCAGCTACTGGCAACCCCCATATCCTATTTGGAGAGCAGAAAAGATTTCTCACTCCCTTGAACCCTCAAGTCTGATGATTCAAGACCATATCTCAGGCTTAATCAGAAAGATAGCCTTTTGCAATAGCATTAAGGATATCCTCATAGCAAAATATTCTTTTAGTTTCTTTGTGATTTTATACTTAGTCTGGTAAACTATCACTTGTCCAAAAAGTTTAGATTGTTAGGAAATGGTGAATTTAATTACTTAACCATTATTCTAACTACTACCAATAGGTTTAGTTTGATTATAAGCAGTGACACTATTGTAAGCAGCATGTCATAAACATCATAATACAACTTAAAATATGATATATCTACTCACCCACAGGTTGAACATTTCTTGTGATGCTTACAGAATATGGACAAGCATACAGAACATATGTAGCCCATGTCTATTGTCTTTTTATGGCAAAAGCACCTGCAAGTTTCATAGTCTCAATAAGGTGCAAGGAATTCAAAAGGTGGGTGTGTGAGTGTGCATGTATGCTAAATTATTGCTAATACATATTACATATGGGGAAAACAAATTAAGATTTTTACTGCTTCAAAGTGATAGCAAATGAGATTGAAGGCTTTGCTTTGATTAAGAAAACAGCCTATCATGACTGATATTTGTAACCCAAGGGTTGTTTCATCACTTCCTATGGTCTTATGGAAGATGTTATATTGTGACAAAACTACATATTGTGACATTCTAGTATGTTAGCTGTATCCACTATTATTAGACACCCAAACAAAATCATCAATCTAGATCCAAAAGTAAAGTTGAGAACTACCCTCTAATGTTTAGCTTTATGTAAAAAAAAATACAGATAATCAATTGGCTCTAAGAAACAGAAGCAATGCACATGCATATATAAATTGGCCTTGCCAATTGCTCTGATCAGGCCAGCCACATAAATCAATCTGGATGATAATTCACATGAGTTTGGTAAAATACATGTCAACTTTGGATGATAACGAAAGCTGTTTAAGTATCATATCACCAAGAACATCACAACAGGTCAACATTCGTAATAAATCAAGAGTTTGTAGAATCAAAAAAGAAAAAATTCCGTTTAAGGTCTTAATGGCGCTCGCATTCATTGTCAATAATTACACTTTTTAGTGCATCAATGACCAGCATCATCTTTACATAAATTTTTGCAAAGGCAGTAAAGAAGGAAACATAACAAAAACACTATAGGAATCACTAACGGATAACTGTACTTTTTAGTTTTTACAAACCTGAAAAAGGCTGTAGTAGCTATTAACATATCACATATTTTCTAAAGTTGTTTTGTCAAATAATAAGATTATTATAGCACATGCATATCATCTTGGAAAACAAAATCCCACAGCTCCACGATACATGGGCAGTTAAATGAACAAAATAAATATCAGCATCCCAACTTAGCAAAAACCGTAAGAATTAAAAACAGGGACGAACCCAGGAGGGGGGCAAAGGGGGCTCAGGCGCCCCCCCCCCCCCCCCCGGGCCCAAAACAAAAAAATTTTAGCAGCTAAAATTTTCCAAAAAAAAGAGAAAGGAGCTTGGGCCCCCCTTAGTTTTAGCTTAGGCCCCCTCCCAAAAATATGAACCCCTGTCCATCATCTGGCCAGCCCATGACCCATGTAAATCTAAAAAAAAAAAAAAAAAACTCAGCTCTCAGCAGTCCAAAACCAAACCAAACGGAGAAAGCAAAAAAATGAAGGAAAAAAAAGAAAAGAAAGGAAAGTGAGACTTGAGAGCTGAGAGGCGAGACAGAGAGATCAGAGATAGAGAGGCGAGACAGAGAGACCCACCCCGAGACACCGTCGCCGCCACCCACTTCAAACCCACTTGCCGCCGTCGCCGGTTGCTCGAGACCCACTTGCCGCTGCCGCTCACAAGTATTTACTCTTATCTTTTCCTTCAAAACTTAATAAATATAAAATGTTTGTGATCTGATTTGAGAATCTGAGATTCACAGCAACTGTGCTTGTGCCTTGTGGACTGGTGGTGATTCATGTTTGTGTTTTTACTGATGAACTGAACTGATGTTGGTGATTGACTGATTATGAATTGAATATGTGCTGCCTGTGGTAATTTTTTTTTTTTTTTGGGCTTTTTGGCTGTGTTTGCAACTCTCTATATAGATAAGAGAGAGAGAGAGAGAGTAGAGCTTGTAGTTGTAGAGATTAGTTTTTTCTTTGTGGACTGGTAGTTGGGCATAATAGGGACAAGTGGAGTTGGGCAACGGACAAAAGGTAAAGTTACAGTCTTTAACTTTACCCTTTTTTTTTTTTTTTTTTTTCTTTTGGAAGCTCAATTAGTGTCGGTAGTGGCCAGTGGGATTCATTGGGTTAGTGGGTCAATGTTAGAAAGAGGGAGACAACACAAAGACATAAATAAAGGCAGACCAAACACAAAAAGAAAAAAACAAATCATATAATATAAAAAATTGTCACACAAATTTAAGAAAATAATGGTGATTCTTATATGATTCTTATTTTATTGGTAGATCATGAAAAAATCAATTACAATGCTTGATTTTTTCAAAAGAAAAGGTTCAACTTCAAATTCTTCAAAAGTCAACATGGAATAACCAATCAAGGTGAAAATTTCATAGTGATATATATTTTTGAAAAGTGTTGCCAATGAAAATCTCTAGCTTTGTAGTTTTGAATGAACATTTCATAATTTGAACTGTTGCCATACTTCATTATGTTGAAAGTTATATAATTTATAATGTTGAACTTCATGTTAACTTTTTGTACCATTTTCTAGTCGCTCACATATGCTATCTTTACAATTACTATGGAGCAAAAGAAAGTTGCACGCTTCGTAGCCAGAGTAACTAATGAAGACATTGGTGATGACAACATATGTGCAAAACTGCTTCTAGTGGATCTCGCTGGTTCTGAATGTGCAAAACAAACGGGTGCAAATGGCAAGCTTCTTGAAGAGGGTAGTATGGTACAGACTTGGTCTTGGGGTTTCAATTTGTTACAATATGGTTAATAAAATAGTGGCAAGATGAACATCTATAGCTTTGTAGTTTTAAATTATAAAATAGCCATCTGTTGTGAATGTGATATATGGAATGATAAGTATGTTACATCATTTAAATTGGAGTTTTCCCCATTTGTGTTTGTTTTAATAGTTTATTTAATGTAGGAAAACATATCAATAAGGGTTTATTGGCACTTGGCAAAGTGACAAATGCCTTGGGAGATAAAAAAAAGAGATCACGTTCCGTATCGTGAGAGCAGGTTAACCCGCTTGTTACAGGCAAGTGAATAAATATTTATTTTTCTTATTTAAATTGTAAGTATAATTTATCAGAATTTGCTTGTACCAATGAAATTCGATTTGGTCATGGATTAGTACATTATATTTTACATAACACAAGAACACATAGTAAGAAGTTGTAATATGGAGGCTGCCATAAGTACCAAAATAATGGAATAAGGGTTATTATTTACATTTTTTGGTATTTAAAGTGAAAATTTGACTGATTGTAAAAAATTCTCTCATTCCAACTTCTTACAATCAGTCAAATTTTCACTTTAAATACCAAAAAATGTAAATAATAACCCTTATTCCATTATTTTGGTACTTATGGCAGCCTCCATATTACAACTTCTTACTATGTGTTCTTGTGTTATGTAAAATATAATGTACTAATCCATGACCAAATCGAATTTCATTGGTACAAGCAAATTCTGATAAATTATACTTACAATCTAAGTAAGAAAAATAAATATTTATTCACTTGCCTGTAACAAGCGGGTTAACCTGCTCTCACGATACGGAACGTGATCTCTTTTTTTATCTCCCAAGGCATTTGTCACTTTGCCAAGTGCCAATAAACCCTTATTGATATGTTTTCCTACATCAAATAAACTATTAAAACAAACACAAATGGGGTAAACTCCAATTTAAATGATGTAACATACTTATCATTCCATATATCACATTCACAACAGATGGCTATTTTATAATTTAAAACTACAAAGCTATAGATGTTCATCTTGCCACTATTTTATTAACCATATTGTAACAAATTGAAACCCCAAGACCAAGTCTGTACCATACTACCTTCTTCAAGAAGCTTGCCATTTGCACCCGTTCGTTTTGCACATTCAGAACCAGCGAGATCCACTAGAAGCAGTTTTGCACATATGTTGTCATCACCAATGTCTTCATTAGTTACTCTGGCTACAAAGCGTTCAACTTTCTTTTGCTCCATAGTAATTGCAAAGATAGCATGTGAGCGACTGGAAAATGGTACAAAAAGTTAACATGAAGTTCAACATTATAAATTATATAACTTTCAACATAATGAAGTATGGCAACAGTTCAAATTCTGAAATGTTCATTCAAAACTACAAAGCTAGAGATTTTCATTGGCAACACTTTTCAAAAATATATATCACTATGAAATTTTCACCTTGATTGGTTATTCCAAGGTGACTTCCATGTTGACTTTGGAAGAATTTGAAGTTGAACCTTTTCTTTTGAAAAAATCAAGCATTGTAATTGATTTTTTCATGATCTACCAATAAAATAAGAATCATATAAGAATCACCATTATTTTCTTAAATTTGTGTGACAATTTTTTATATCATATGATTTGTTTTTTTTTTTTTTTGTTTGGTCTGCCTTTATTTATGTCTTTGTGTTGTCTCCCTCTTTCTAACATTGACCCACTAACCCAATGAATCCCACTGGCCACTACCGACACTAATTGAGCTTCCAGAAGAAAAAAAAAAAAAAAAAAAGGTAAAGTTAAAGACTGTAACTTTACCTTTTGTCCGTTGCCCAACTCCACTTGTCCCTATTATACCCAACTACCAGTCCACAAAGAAAAAACTAATCTCTACAACTACAAGCTCTACTCTCTAGGTGAGTTTGGTTCAGTTTTTTGAAAAAGTGGAGTTTTGTAAAAGTGCATAATAAAAAAGTGGAGTTTCAAAAAGCTGAGTGTTTCGTAAAAACTGTTAAAAAGTGCATAATGAAAAAGCTGAATGTTTGGTAAAAACTGTTAAAAGTGGCTTTTTGAGGGGTAAATGACCAAAAAGGACAATGTATATATAAGGGAATTTATTTCAAACATTTTTTTTTTTTTTTTTTTTTTTGTGGATGTGAGTTTATTTCATACTTATTAAATCATCTATTTCATATACTTACTAAACAATAATAATAATAATATTAATTAAATCTAAATAATTTCCATCAACATGAAGCACAAAATAAAAATGTAAAAAGATGATAAAATATACACCAATAATCTAAGTTTAAATTGTACTACATAAAAATGTAAAAACATATAAAATACATATCAATAATCTAAGTTTAAATTGTACAACACAAAAATGTAAAAAAAGATGATAAAATACATACCAATAACCCAAGTTTAAATTGTACTACATAATATTTCCCTAGAAAAAAAAAAATTCAATTGTTTTAACACACTCATATAATATGTAATTATAATGAATAATTGATTAACCAATTACAATAGGCTCTTTCTAAGGAGAGTTAGTCATGCATATATACATATTACAGAGGTCATGAACATCAAACATATCACAATCAGGGTAATAGAAGGTATGAGAAAGCATATACATGTATGATAGAGAGGGACAGCACACATCTAATCACTTGCCTATGTCATCAAAATAGCACACTCAGTAAAAAAAAAAAAAAAAAAAAAATTCAGATCAGTGTTATATATTCATAGCAAGATCCGAAATTTTGTTATCCTGGTAAGAAGACAAACTAACTCCTGTTAAGAGCTAAACAAAGAAAAGAAAAAGATATAAACAACTAGTACATTTACGACATAGGTGTCAAAGATAAAAAGTAGAATTTTGGCATCCGGACTTTTAACAAAGACATAAGTAGGCTAGCACTTTTGTGATTGCAAGGGTCTATTGGGCCTAGAACTTTTTGAGCCATGTTTTAGAAATTCAAATTACTAGAGCACCAATTATTTAGGGCGCTTAACCAGACACAAAAATCCAAGCCTTGCAATTTGTTAAAGGTAAGATAGAATCTGTTTCTTTCTTTTTTTTTAGAAGAAGATAGGATCTAAGTTGAATGGATTTAGATGGGAGAAAAAGCATCCTTCAATGGGCAGATAGGAGTACTCTAATAAACCGCCTAGCTCAATCCATTCTATCATTTATCATGTCTTCCTGCTACCTAACAAAGAAGATATGCCCTAAACTGAATGTTGCAAGCAAGAATTTTTGCTAGATTTCAAGCAAATCAGATGGGAAATTGCTGGATTGGAAGTTTTGGAACAGATTATGTCAATCTAAAAAGTTTGTCTTCCCAAGATATGAAGATTTTAGACTAAAATACATTTTTGGACCTTAACATTTGGGATTATTTTTATTTTGACCCTTGATGTTTGATTCCTTTTTAATATTGGTCATGCTATCCATTTTCACTAATCTAACCAACAGACACCCTTTAGATTTAACTATTTCATGGAATACTATCTCTAAAATGTTGTGGAATGCAAGAATTTAATTGTAGGTAGAAAAACTTATAATGGATGATCAAATTACTAATGGAAATAGACAGTAGAACTAATATGAAAATGGAATCAAACATAAAATGCCAAAATAAAATTTTGAAACGTACAAGGCCAAAATAAAAGCAACTCAAAATTTTAAGGGTCAAAAGCGTACACTAATCAAGATTCAATTAGGAGATGATACCATCCAAACAACAATTGAGTTGTATAAAAAATGTTCAAAGGCATATTTGTTATTCCAGTAGACAGTGTACCCAATACTTAATGAAAACTAGTGTTTAACCCGCGCAATGCGCGGGGTCATTTTATGATTTAGGGTCAGCTTTACAACACTCACCATAAAAATCCTTTGATAGGTTTGGCCTTTGTCTTTCGTATAAGACATGCAATATAATACCCTATATTTATGTTGTTGTCGTTAAAAATTTTGAGTTTGCATGTCATCAATATGTGTTGCAATATAAAAGAAATTTTTTAAAGAAATGTAAAGGTTATTATAAATTTTTTAAGTTGTATAAGTAAAATTGATACCTTTGTCTCTAAGTTCCATTCCAAGTCTTCTATTTCAGTGAAATGTTACCTTTATAAATTTTCACAATAGCTTAAATGACTATTACAATGAACGATCCTTTATATGTTTTGTAGAAATCATAATCTTTCTTATCTACCTTTATTGCTTTTACAAAAACGTGGAAAAAAAAAAAGGTATTTAGAATGGATAAGACTCTAAAAACTAAATTTCATTTACTGTATGTATACCAGTTTAACAATTATAATTATCTAAAATCCAAAAAAGCTTGTTGTGTTTAAACAAATGAACCGTAAAAACACTTTTGAACTTTGTTTAACACCAAACTCAATTTTAACTATTTAATTTAATATTTCCATTCATATTAGAGTGGAATAATGAAGTCACAAAATAGAGTATATATGCTTGGACAATGAAAATAAAACTGAACATTATCTTGATGAAGGAATTAAAGAAAAAAAAGAACCATAAAATTCCATATTCAATCATTTTGACAGGAAGCCAACTTATTTGGAACTACCACCTAAAAATTAAAGAATTAAGATACCTACTTTGGCATTATAGGATATCTTAAGAATTTCAATATCGTTGGAGTCTTAAATTTGCTCACAACTGTAAAATGATGTAAAAAATATTTTACATGGTACTAACATGCGGTGCGGAGGAACGAAACCTATCGTAAACAAAGATGACCAACAATCCAAACATGTGTGATCATAGCTAGAAAAAATAAGTACCAAAATAGTTCTCATCATAGTCAAACTTTCTTTAAAATGTTGATTTTCAATTGGAAATCTTATAAATTATATGTTAGCAATACTATTAACCACTCTTCAATTGGCATATCTGATCCACATATAAGGAAAAATGTACAATAGAGAAAACATTGAAATTAGAGACTATGTATAAAATTGGATAAACAATAGTTAACATTACTATAACAAAGCAGTAGGGTTCAGTGAGTGTTCATGCATTGCTTCATTTAAACATCTACAATAATAATAATCTCTAAGAAAATGCATCAATTAACCTTTTTTTAACCACAGTAAAACAAATATGTACAATCTGCGAATCTCAACAATAATAGAGGATTTAAGAGTTCTCTGACCAAATAGAATAACATCCCAAAACAATAAATAAATATATCCTTCTATGTAACTCTTGTAGACGACATCCATCCCATATAGCATCTTGCCAAAAACAACATGGCATTCCATCAAAGGGGAGAAAAAAAAAAAAAAAAAAAAAGACATCATGGCATTCCATCCAACCTTTTAAAGGAAACAAAAAGCAAGTATGTAAGGAAAGAAAAAAAAAATCCAGGTTATAAAAAATGTGCACTAAACAGATTGTGTAAATTACCATTGTTCAAATACATTTTAAAAATAATATAAAAAATCCTCCACATGTTGCTAATTCAGCACATAGACACTCAAATTCATGTAATGAGTCTACCCACACCTAAATATGAAAAAAAGACCTTGATCTACCTTAATCAATAAAATCTTCAAATTTGAACTTGAATCAAACCATTTACTTACAAACCAACAACTTTAAGTACAACACTACTTATTTAATAGGAAAAACAACACCTGGAGCCTATATTCAAAAATTAATGAAATTAAGATGGATGCATGGAGTTCCAAAATAACTCTACAAAACAAAGTATTCAATAGTATGAAAGATAGAGACTAACAATTAAATAGATGCAATAGAGAGAGAATTTTGAGTTCTTAGGCTTCTTAGATTTTACTGTTCTCTCTTCATACCATAAATTGAACCACAATACACACATACATAAGGTGAGCCAAAATTCCAAGGTTCAGTTAATTTTCCCATATGAATTTTAAAATATGGGGACAACATTAATAACATGAACAAAAATGGAAGTCAAGTTTTTTCTTTTTTTTTCCTTGTAAATTTAAGTCAAGTCATTTACTTGGAAATTCTTCACAACCACTCATTTTCTGACCCATGGATTCCTTGAGGAGCAGCACAACAATTGGACCCATCTTCTACCAAAGTATCATCTGTACTTACGTTCAACCTAGTTTCTCCAAAGGAATGGCCCATGTCAACATCGATATCTAATAATCAAATGTGAATTGAAAGTTTTATTTTCAAATTTTTAAAAAAGAATGTTTAAAGAACTAATAAGTACAGAGTGGTAGAAAGAGAAGTGAACCTCTTGACACATAAAAGTTTATACTTGTACCAAGTGAATGCAACAAAGAGCAGTCATGAGTTATTGCCATTCTATCCCTGCTTTTTTTCCTAGCCTGGGTAATTTTATTTTGTAAACTATCTTTTCTTTCATGCCATTTTCTTTTGGATCGTTTCTCAAACATTAGCATTCGTCTTTTTAGGTGTGCTTCTCTTGCATTTTCCTTTCTTTTTTCTTTTTTTCTTTTTGCTATCATATCATGGTAAAGGAAAGAAATAAGTTTTAGCATTTATTTTTAGAATCAAAGAGTCCATATTTGATATGTTTAAAACTATTTTACTTTTACTTCTTTTTTTTTTAATCAGTCATTAACAAAGGACAAAGAGTTATAAACTAAACAATAGCTACAAAGAAAAATTAGGCTTTCCTTACCTTTCAATTTAATTCAGTAGTTCTTCTCGAATAGTAGCCAAAAGTCTTATAAGTCAGGGATGACTAATCTGAATTAACATGTGAGGGAAAATATGTTATTATAAATACAGAATTCCTGATAAGAGTCAATATAAATGAGGTGCTAGAAACTAAGATCCTATAAAACATGTGATTGTGTGTCATATAATTAATTATAATTATCTAAAATTCAGAACACATGGCAGTTTTATATAAATGAAACATTACAAATTTTGAATCAATACCAAACTCAAATTTAACAACATAAAGTAATATTTTATGCTCTATTTTGTATATAATGATTCTGCTTTTGGTTTTTGGTCAATTTCTGCATTATCTAAAGCAATTTAATACCTTAGTTTACAATAATAAAATATACTGTTAGGATTAACTATGCTTTCTAATAAGTTTGCCTAATCTGTTGCAATAAGCACATTCTTTGACGCTCGTACTCATTCAGAAAGCAATTAGAAGGAATTGCTAAGTAAAGGCTGAGGGAGAATTCGGGTATGATCATCCAATGGGTGGTCTCACAATTCCTTGCAGTGAAGACATCTTCATTGATCTCACTTCTCGCTTACATGAATTGTGATATGGTGCCTCTAAGATGAAACAGTAGTGACAATTTTGTATATCTATGTAAGTTCTTTCTTTCTTTAGGCAGAAGAAGAGATGGGGATTGTCCATCCACAAAAGATGTTACAATTAGAAATTCTGTAGGCCTTCTCACATTCTCCAAAGAAATGTAAAATTGAGTCATCTTTTTGTTGGAAGGGGTTCTTTTTGGTTTTATGATATTTCTTGTCCTTTTAATTTGATTTAACATGCCAAGGATTTCTTTGGGTAATAGTGATCTGTGCAATTATTCTCTTTAGAGACTATGATATATCTATTCCCTTTAATTTAATTTAACTTCGCATGATGTTTCTATGGATAATAGTGATCTATGCAACTTTTTTCATCTGAAAGTCATCCTCAATGATTTATTGGAACAACTTTTTTTTTTACGTACTTAAGAATGTCCTTCCATTGGTCAAAGAATTCAGTTGAAACCAAATAATGAAATCATCTAATTGAGTTGGTTTTTGGTTTGCACAGCATGTGAAACCAAAAAATGACATCTCTTAACCATTAGAGCAGAGATTGCAAACTATTTTTCTTGTTGCATCAAGTACTGTAGCCTTACTTCCTACTTTTAAAGTCCTACAACAGAAGGTAAGATCCAATTCATGTCTAGTGGAATTTCAAGTGCATTGTATCATGCGTGTGATGTGTAACTGGTGTGCTCTATCTTTTACTGCTTTACAGGTGCAAGGTCTGTGCAAAACATCTTCCTTAGCTCCACTATTCATAAGATTTTAGTTTCAAGTTTAACACTTTTACTACTGCTTTGGTATCAGTTTATGTATTTTTGGTTTTCTTTCTTGGCTGTGGTGAGCACTTTTGTATACCTAACTATTCTTAGTAAAACTGCAAAGAGGACAATCCACATAATTGCAGCCATTATTTTTGATTGCTCAAAAAAAAAAAAATCATAGCAATTTTAAATTGCAGCAGAGAAAGATGAAAGAAATACCGCAAACGAAGCCTAAGAAAACATTGAAAATATGGGTTGAATTGTAAAAATTAATGCAGCAGTTCAGTGACAATTTAAATCTGTAAAATGAAGGTTTGGACCACAACAAATCAAACCTTGATTCTGCATTTTTTAGTGGTTCATGTACAACCCAAAATTCAGATAGCTACAAAATCTATCCTTGTAACAATAACAATAAATAAATAAATAAAAAGTTATTCCGTACTAGAGTTGGACTAAATACACTAATTAACTTAAAATTTAAGGAAAAATATATATAAAAAGCACAGGTGAGAAGTTCCAAGAAAATCATGCGTACCTTCCTAATACACACTTGAAGAGAAGTGATGGGGGCAGACAACTAACAGAGCAGAGAAACATAACCCTAAACCAAAATCACCGTTGAGGCTGTGATTGAATGGAGTCGGAGATGGGTGGTGCTGGACCAAAAACGTAACCCTAAATCAAAATCAAGTCTTTCAAAAGACTAAACCATATTTAAAATTGAGAAAAAAAACATTTTGATAGAGAATCCAAAAACCAAAAACAAAAATGAATCAAATCTAAACCTATCCAACAAAAAAACATAATTAAAAGTAACCTTTCATACCCAAATCTGGAAACTGACTCATCAAACTGTTCCACAATTGCATCCCCAAACCCTACCCGTAAGTGGTTCTCCCTCTCTGCCTCTCTCTCAAGACCCCAAAACCCTAACCCTTGAGAACTCAATCTGTTGTGACTCTAAACTGTCCTGATGGCAGAAATCTAAGCGGGCAGGTTTGCACTCTGTCGCAGAGAAGAAACAGAACAGAGCGCAAAGCAGATCGGCAGGGAAGGTTTAAAGAAATATCAGCATAACATTAAATTCTATACTTATCCCAATGATTTTGTTCAGATTAGAAATGGAAGTACAAAAGTAAACCCGAAATTTCATGGAGAAACTATAAAACGGTGCAACTGAGAGAATAGCATAAAATTGAGAAAAAAAAAATTTCGTAGATAACCCAAAAACCCAAAACAAAAACGAATCAAAGCCAAAATCAAAAATAAACCTATACAACAAAAAAACTCAATAAAAAGTAACATTGCATACCCAAATCTTAAAAATAAATAAATAAAATGTACCGGTGCCGGTTCCGACAAAATAGCTCAATAAAAAGATAGATTTCATACCCAAATCTAAAAAAAAATGAGGAAAACGTACCGGAACCGGTTCCGACGATCTGATGGTGGCAGATATGTAGCCTAACGGTGTTGATGCCCATAGATTTTTCTTCCTCTATGTGCTTGCAGCGGTGCTCTACGTCTGAAGAGGAACGGAGAACCCTCTACTTCTTTCTGTATCCAGCGCTTTTTTTTTTTTTTTTTTTTTTAGTATTCCAAGCCTAAATTGTATTTGGGCCGGTTTTTTTTCTTTTTATGCGAGAGAGGTAGAGCTATCATACGGTGTGTTATCTTTGGGAAACAATATAATGAATCGCTTTTTAAAGTTACACTTGTCTGAATTTTAGGTAGGGACTTTTCCTATTTGTCATTATCTCCTTAATTCTAGGAATTCATTTTCTCTCAGTTTCTGCTTTTATATATAGATATAGATATCAAAAGCTTGTTCCAATAAGATTATTTAGCTGACTTAACAAACATCAGTAACTAATGAAGAAGGTCCTTCAAGTATAATTTCTTGCATCAAAGAATCCTTACGCCATTGTACAGCTTATATCATGAACTTACAAAGCAACAACTTTACGATTAGTATCCTGGGGAATTAAAATAATTTAATCATATAACCTTTGCTAATACTTGCTTGAACTGCTTTGACATCAGTAAAGGAAAACACAGAAAAGTGAAATCTAAACGTCCATTACAGGGAGAGGCGAATAAAAAATAAATTGTATCATTGATCTAGACGTTAAATGTTACAAACCAAAACACAAGCTAACACAACTGAAATATATAAGTTATTCGAAGAGTACAAAATGTTACAACCAGTCTGTGAAGCATAACAATATCTCCAAGTTAATACACATTCATAGCAAGATCCGAAATTTTGTTATAACAAAACAAATAACAAAAACACTTCATGAGAACATGTATATATTCCAATCAGCAAGATCCGAAAACAATACCCATTATATATTCATCAAACTAAACACTTCATTATATATTCCAATCAGCAAAAACAAATAACAAAACAAGTAAAGGAACAATACCCATTCATAGCAAGATCCAAATTTTTTTTCCCACACTCGGTAAAAAAAAAAAAAAAAAATTCAGATCAGTGTTAGTACCTGGTTTTTGGTAGCAAATCAGTGTTTTTGGTACCTGAGAAATCAAAACCCACACACCAAAAGTGAGAAATCAACCAAAGAACAAAGAAATCAAACCCAGATCCATGAGAAATCAACCAAAGAACAGAGAAATCAAAACCAAAAAAACCCAAATCAGACCCATAAGAATCAACCCAGGTTCGGTCCAAATCAAAACAACCCATACCCATGAGAAATCAACCCAAAGAACACACAGAAAAATCATTACCCATAAAACAAACCACAATCCAAAACTACAGAAAGACTTACGGAGAGGAAGAACCAGAAAGAAAGAAAGAAAGAAGAAGAGGAAGACGAAGCGGAAGAAGAAAAGGAAGACAAAGAAAAAAGACAGAGAGTAGAGAGACTTACGAAGGCAGAGCAAGGCAGAGAGAAGAGATGGAGGCGTCAAATGCGAAGGGAGAGCAGAGATGAGAGATGAGGGACGTCAAACTGCTGGGTAAAATGGTCTTTTTGGTTATTGCAACGGTAATATAACAAAACGCGCTTGCGCGTTTTGATTTATAGACCGCTGCCTCACCATTTTCCTTCCGCGTTTTGCCCTCAGTTTTTTCTAAAAGTTCAAAACGCAACTTTTATAAAAAAGTTGCGTTTTGAGCTTACCAAACGCAAAACTGGGTTAAGCTTTTTTGAAAGCGCTTTTTGGGCTTCAAATGCTGAACCAAACGGGCACTCTCTCTCTCTCTCTCTCTCTCTTATCTATATAGAGAGTTGCAAATACAGTCATAAAGCCAAAAAGCCCAAAAAAAAAAAAAATTACCACAAGCAGCACATATTCAATTCATAATCAGTCAATCACCAACATCAGTTCAGTTCATCAGTAAAAACACAAACATGAATCACCACCAGTCCACAAGGCACAAGCACAGTTTTTGTGAATCTCAGATTCTCAAATCAGATCACAAACATTTTATATTTATTAAGTTTTGAAGGAAAAGATAAGAGTAAATACTTGTGAGCGGCAGCGGCAAGTGGGTCTCGAGCAACCGGCGACGGCGGCAAGTGGGTTTGAAGTGGGCGGCGGCAAGTGGGTCTCTGGTAGCAAGATCAACTGATCAAGATGGGTCTCGCTCACGCAAGCGTCATGGTGACACGGCGTGGGCATGGGCGGCGGCGACGGCGTCTCGGGGTGGGTCTCTCTATCTCGCCTCTCTATCTCTGATCTCTTTGTCTCGCCTCTCAGCTCTCAAGTCTCACTTTCCTTTCTTTTCTTTTTTTTCCTTCGTTTTTTTGCTTTCTCCGTTTGGTTTGGTTTTGGACTGTTGAGAGCTGAGTTTTTTTTTTTTTTTTTAGATTTACATGGGTCATGGGCTGGCCGGATGATGGGCAGGGGTTCATATTTTTGGGAGGGGGCCTGAGCTAAAACTAAGGGGGCCCAAGCTCTTTTCTCTTTTTTTTGGAAAATTTTAGCTGCTAAATTTTTTTTGGGCCCACGGGGGCCTGAGCCCCCTTTGCCCCCCTCCTGAGTACCCTAGGCCCAACAACATTACACGAGGCACCCCATATAAGCTAAAATACTTAAATCAAGTGCAGAGTATGACGGTGGGCTAAGAAGTTCATATTTTGTAGACATTCGTAGTAACACTTTGATGGATGGAACACAGTTAGTGGACAATAGCTATTGGACGAATAAGGATTGAACGCCCAACTTTCTTATGGGATAACCGAACTAGGCTTCTAAGTTCTAGGGATGTGCAATTGGTGTGATGGAGTCAAGACTTTTGAGCCCAATTAATCAACCAATTCAGACTCCCTTGATGAAGCAACAAAACTTGCTACTCACCAATTTTTTGTGTATCTAGGATCATTTTGAAGACGCTTCTTACTGGCAAAAGTGTTGGCTTCCAATCCGATGATCCAAACACTAGGAAAACCCAAAACTAAAAGGCTAAAACTTATTACACACGTGTGATGTGTGTAACAAACAGTGCTCGACCTAAAAACCAATTAGCTATACGGCTATGCCTATGTCACAATGTGTAATAGCATTACAAAAAGGTCGGACTTACCCAGTTACCCTATGAAATCAAGCAATTATTTATTTATTATTATTCAATAGTTTTTTTTTTAATAATATTTCAATCTTATAAGGACAAAAAATTATTACTAGTTAAACTCACTTGAACCCACTTTTATTATTCAATAGTTATGAAGGAGGGATTTAAACTCTAATGTCTCCATAGAAAATACTAAAAAGTATCAATTTTTTTTTTTTTTGGGATAAAACTCTTTTTCGTCCTTACATTTTCACACGATTCTCACTTTGGTCCCTATATTTTATTTTCACAGCTTTTAGTCCCTAAAATCAAAAAGGCAATCTCATTTTTGTCCCTACTGTCAGTGCCCTAACGGCAAAGTCCTAGGTGACAGACGGAACAGCCTATTAACTAACGTGGCGCTGATGTGGCACTGATGTGGCGATTAAAATATTATTAAAAAATATTATTTGGCATTAAATGCCACGTCAGCATTTTAATTTTTTTTAAAAAGCCATGTCAGAAAATTTAAACTAAAATTTAAAAAAAATTAAAAAACAAAACTTAAATCTAATTAAAAAATGGTTTCAAAAAGAAAAAAATCTAATTAAAAAACAAACACAAACACAAACACAAAAATAAGATGGAGCTTCCCAAATCTCAGATCAAATTCTCTTCTCTTCTTTCCCTCTTTACACTCTTACCCTCAGTAAATCCCCAAATTCATAGCCCTAAACCCCTAAATCAAAAAAAACAAAGAAGAAAAAGAAGAAGAAGAAGAAGAATGTTGAGCAACACTGCAGCAGCAGCAATCAAAACCAAAACCAAAGATCCTCTACAACAATGCCACACCATCCTCCACTCCCTCGCCTACCTCCCACGCGCCGCCCAACACCGCCTCCGCCCTTGTCAACTCATCCTTTGCCTTGGCTCCGTCGACTCGACCCTCGCCGCCGACCTCGGTCTTCGCCTCCTCCACGTGGATGCCTCGAGAGCAGAAGAGATCGCCAATACGGTTATGGCCCTCTTCCTTGGGTTGTCGAGAAGGACTCATCTGCTCTCGCGGCATGCTCTCTCCGCTGCGGGTTGGCTTGGGTCTGTTCAGCCGCTTTGTAGAGGAATGCGATGGTGCCGTGGCTTGGTTTTGGGGATTATTGGTAGATCTACTTCAGCTAGGTCTTTGGCTACGAGATGCTTAGCCTTCAAGATTAGCGTGCTCTATTTTGATGTTCACAGGGTTTTTTTTTTTTTTTTTTTTCAAATTTCCTATTATTCACTTCTCTTTTTCACTGTGATTTGTCTATGATTTTTGTGAGAGTTGGATTTGAGCACATTGTTGCTCATTTTTTTGGATTTCATGATTAGCATTTGAGTACTGAAGTGATGTGTGGGTATGAGTGAGTACATTTTGTTCGAGAGGATGTGGAATTTTTTGATTTTATGGGTTTTTTGTGTGTTTGTTTCCCAAGAAAATTTTCTGGGTTTATGGGTTTGCTAGAGATTGGGTTAGTTACTGTGTTTATGGGTTTGTTTCTTGGATTTATTTTTTGTTTTTCTGGATTTGATGGAGATTGGGTTTGGTTGTTGGATTTGGATTTGGGGTTTGCTAGAGATTGGTTTGGTTGCTTCTTGGATTTGGGAAGAACATGAAGAAAATTTCCTATTAGTATTTAATTTAATTTTTTCTTCTTGTTTTTGTTTGTGTTCTTCTTATATGGGTTTGAGTTCTTGGTTGCTGGGTTTGGTTTGTGAAGAACACGAAGAACAAGCTGCAGAATAGGAAGAACAAGTTGAAGAACATGAATATTAAGAAAAAAAATTTTAATTAAAATTTTAAATTAATTAGATTTAAGGTTTTTCTTTAAATTAATTTTTTTTTTAATTTCTGACATGGCTTTAAAAAAAATTAAAATGCTGACGTGGCATATAAACATGCCAAATAATATTTTTTAATAATATTTTAATCGCCACATCAGTGCAACATTAACGCCACGTCAGCTAATAGACTATTCCGTTTGCCACCTAGGATTTTGCCATTAGGGCACTAACGGTAAGGACAAAAACGAGATTGCTTTCTTGATTTTAGGGACTAAAAGCAATGAAAAAAAAAGTTAGGGATCAAAGTGAGAATCGTGTGAAAATGTAGGGACGAAAAAGGGTTTTATCCATTTTTTTTTGTATCAATTGAATTGCAAACTTTTGAAAAATCAAGCAAATTATGTAAACTATTATGTCATGAACATGCAATTACATACCTGTCATAGCCTTAATTTGATTCCAACCCCCCCCCCCCCCCCCCCCAAAAAAAAGTCTAGTTGAAACATTCGAAGCC
Organism: Quercus robur; assembly: GCF_932294415.1. NCBI lineage: Eukaryota > Viridiplantae > Streptophyta > Magnoliopsida > Fagales > Fagaceae > Quercus > Quercus robur. The sequence goes on along the minus strand of NC_065542.1, from coordinate 40,046,377 downwards.
ATTGTCAAACAAGTGGGTCATCTATATACTATTACTATTAGTATCAGAATTCTCTGTTTGAGTTTCAACATTTTACATATTAAAATATCCTCACACAAATTCTTTTACTCTCTAAAATATCCCTATCTTTTAGTTAAATAATTTTAAATTTAAAAACTTAAACTAGTTAAAAGAGTAATTTATCATTTTTTAGAAAGTTCTAAAGTTTTAGGTTTTCAAACTTTTATCAATTCTTAACTAGAGAAATATCTTAAAAATTTGGACACTATTTCTATCTAACTTTTAAGCATTATTTGTTCCCTAAATCTAAAATAAAAAATAAAAAAGACCCGAGCGCAAAGCGATGAATGTAGTTATCTAAAACACGTATCTTTCCTCCTAACCAAAAATCATTATCATTGCTTGTTGACAAAGTAATTGCTAATTAAGATAAGGCAAATAGGCGGTGATGGAGGGCTTGTTTTTGGCCTAACTTCTCATTCTCCACTCGCTTACTTCTCCTAGATATTCGGAAGAGCATCAGAGGAAAAAATCCAAACAACACCAACACATCCCACCAAAAAAAAAAAAAAACCAAAACAATAACCATGGCAAGCAGAGGTGGTCCGAATCCGAATGGAGGGTGGGACTTTCGGAGTGGAGGCGTTATCTCTCCTGATGGAAATTGGAACTACAATTGGGGGGCTGGTTCAGGCTCTGGTGGCACCACTTTTGGCTTTGGTTCTAGTGCAAGCTCTAGTCCTAATGGTGGTGGGTTTGGGTTTGGGTTTGGGTTTGGATCGGGTAGCTTTACTTCAATTGGAGCTAGCAGGTTTGGGTTTGGTGCTGGCAGTGGTGGTGTTAATGGTGCTGCTAGTGTCAATTTAAACAGTGAATTCAGATTTGGATTTGGATTTGGTGGAAGTATTAGGTACCCAACAGACCAAGTCAGGTCTAATGGGGTTCGTGACACTAACGTTTACAACGGGAACAATCATGCTGCCAATGGCAATGGAGCCGCTGGGAGCCGTTAGATATTTAGTGGTGATTGTAGGTAAATTGTATTAGTATCATCATACATCATCATATAATAATGTCAATGTCATACTGTAATGTAAATGTAATTTTTCTTATTTGAATTGAAGCATGTACGTGATGTTAATTAAAACAAGAAAGATGCGTATGGAATATGCCAATTTGGAGTGGATGCCACTAGTTTTAGTCCATAAGACTTAATAAATTAATAATTAGCCAAGGTTAATGTGCATCAATTAGTATGAGTGCTTTAATTAAGTGTGAAATTCGTAGTCATTATTATTATTATTATTATTTTTTTTTTGAACCGGAAAATTCTACAACAAACTAGCTGCAAATAGAGGCTAAATTGAAAATAAATAAAGGATAAAATTTAGTTGATTGTAGCCTTATGCTACAACCTTACTCAATCTATTTTTATTGGTAGTGAATTTTGACAAATTCACCATTGAATTACACGTTTTTCTTATATTTTCCATGCTTGCAAAATTTCTAGAAAATCAAAGATCAATAGTTATGTCATTAATAAATTGTTTAAATTGCAAGTTTTTGTAGTTTAAAATTATGTATAAAATATAAACTTATAGATAATATAGTAAATAATATATAATTGACATAAAATTCAACATGCATATTAAAAACGCAAAGAACATGTAATTTAACGGTTAAATTTTCAAAATATATAGGGTATGTTTATTTTATTGAGTAAGGTTGCCGTCTTAGGCTACAACAAATTTTCTAGCTAAACTTTGTTCATAAATAAATAAGTTCTTTCTCACTTGGAAAGTTCCATAAACCAAAATTCTTGCTCACTGTTCTACAAGAAAACAGCTGCAAATTAATCAAATCAACGGTAAAATAAATAGAAAAAAAAGGTTTTTAATCTAACTAATTAAGCAATTCAATTCACAGTGGAACTGAATTAAACTAATTACGTAATTAATTATTGGAAAAACTAGTTTTGCATCTCATACAAAACCCATAGCAGAAGCAACATAAGAATCTACTTCATTCACGTGAAATAACAAGGAATATTTAGAGTTTTAGAAATAAAGATAGAAAGGTGTACCTTAATGCAGTGAAATTCAAAACAAAAGAAGATCGAACTTGGGAAGACCTTCAATTTTCACTCCAATTCCACTTGTGCCCAAAATGTGGGTTGCTTCCAACAATTTTATTTTTTGATCGTAAATCATTAGAAAGCAGAATAAATGTGTTTCATTTATTTTCTCTTTTGTTTATTTTATTCACATATTTCAATTAGGTAGTCAAAAGAAATTTGGCTGGTAAAAAGTATTGTTCTTTAATGCCAAATGTTTGCTTGAATTGGAAGCCTTAAGGAACAATTTTCATGAACAAGGAACTCTCATTTGTTTGGTATATTTTATGTTCAACTAGCCTTTGGTGTTACTATCAGTTACATATGGCTTGGTCTTAATGAAAGATTATTTCAAGGCAAAGTAAGTGGGGTTTCTGTACTGCTATTTATCTTTGAGTTGAGGACTTCTTTCATTGTAATTTTGGATGGTTCTTGCTTCATGTTGAACAAAATTTCTTGAATTTGTTGCAATCCTTGATGGGTATTGCTTAATGAAAAGTTATTTGTGTCGTATATGTGGTCAACTGCAACTATCACGGCCATCGCTCTTGCACATGAAGGGGTAAGTCCATATGACTTCAATTTTTTTTTTTTTTCATCTATCTTTTATAGCAAGGTTAGCAATCTGACACTGACCCAAAAAACATTGAAATAAATATGATTCTAGGCTTACTTTGTCTTGAAGATTTTCAAATTTTTTTTTTAAAATGTATGTGATATATGCTCACATTAATGATTTTTTTATATAGTGGATAATCCATTTGTGTCTTTTTAAGAAGTTTCAATGAGTAATATAATATTTTTTTATAAATCCATTCCTATTCAAGAATTATAGGAGCATAAGTATAGTGATGATCTTATTTTTGTTTCAAATGGTAATTTGTTTAAGCTTGAACATTTTTTTATAGGGACTAAGGCTTCACAATGTTGAAATTGTCAATTTGAAAGAAGCAGACAAGAAGAATTTATTAATTCATAAGAAGCTATATTTGGTTTTTGATTTAGATCATACGCTACTAAATTTTATTGAGCATACATATATGACATCAGAATAAGATATTTAAAGAAACAAATAGATTATTTGCAAGGTATTACTGTTACATTTATATTTTATTACTTTTGGTAGTGTGCTTAGCATTTTGTATATCATTTTTTTCATGTATCATGGTGACATTGCTTCTGTTTTTTTTGCTATTGTAACATTGTCATTTTGTAGAACTTTTAGAAGTCAACATGAATGATTATCGTTAGGTTCTAAATCAATAGTTCTGAATCTGTTGATGAAAGTTTTATTTGAGTGCTTTCAGTTTGTCAATGGAATGTTTTTTAAGTAAAAATAATAATAATAATAATAATAATAATAATAATGTATGATCAAGGGCGGCTCTACATTGTAGTCAGGGGGTTCAAATGAACCCCCTGACCTGAAATTTTTTTTTAATATATATAATATTTTTATTAAAAATTGTTTTGAACCCCTGACAATACAAATTTGCACACCCTCACCTTCAAACCTGACCCATTTTTATTTAAAGCCCAACTTAAACTCTGAAAAAAAAAAAAAAAAAAAAAAAAAAAATCCAATAGAAAATTTTAGTCTTTAATTTCAGAAATACAAAGTCCATAAATAAAATTATGAAAAAGCATAAAAATAAGGCCAAATAAAACCTAGTAGTTGTCGCTGCGTAGCCTCAAAAATTCCCACTATCCTTCTTCACTCTACAAACTCAAAGGAAAAAGGCTGCCTATGTTTCACACACAAAATCTGCCATTGCTTAGCCCCACGATCTGCAGCCGCTGCCACTTAATTGCCGCTTGATATGCCGCCTGAATCTGGTTTTGACAATCTATGTTCTTAATCGCTGCCTCCATATCTCTCTCTCTCATTGTGAGTGTGTTTTTGCTTTGTCTTTATCTCTATTCATGTGTCTTCTTTGAAGCTCCACCTCTTACTCACATGTTTGATGTCTTGTCATATGGAATATATGGGTTATAGTGTTTTGTATTTTTTAATTGAGTTTTGAGCCATATATGTGTCTGATTGTGTAGTCACTGTTACTATAGTTTCTATGAATCTATGTGTAGTCATAATTGAGTTTGTCTTTTGCACTTTGATTGAATTTGTGACTTGTGAGTAGTTGTTAGCTATGTGGGTGGGTTAATACATTAACACTAAAGGACAATAAAAATATAAAATATTTAAAGAATTGTAAACTTATAAATTAAAAAATTGCAAAAAAAATCAATTAACAACTGATGATGCCGAAAATATCACCAATAGGTCACACAGCACTCTTGACTCAAAGCGAACCTGCACAACAAAAATAATCGAAAAAACCTTAGAGAGCATCAGTGTGGTGCCGGCCAAATACTCTCCGAAGGTTAAATTAGAACTATTCTCACAACTCTAGAGTGCTAGAGAGGGTAAATTATGCATACCTTGATTTGCGAGGGTATTAGGGATTTTATAATAGTAGAGAGTCAGCTTTTCCTTCTTGGTGTAGAAGTCTTTTCCATATGGGACTCTATTTCAAGTCTTTCCGAGTGTGGTGAGCAAGTTTTTCCTTATAAAGGAGATCTACTTTCAGCGTGCGTGTCTTCTAGAATCACCCTTGTGCTCGAATTTCCATATTGGGATTTTAGGGCATTTCTAGGCAATGAACGATAGAGATCTCAGATCATGGGCCCTTACTGTGTCCTTCAGCGATGAGCCTTCAATGAGCGTTGGATCATCTCTACATCGGCCCAACAGTTCCTATCCGGCAGGCCCATTACCATAGGCCCGTCAGGCTTATATTTTATCCTCTTCAGTTGCCCCCTTCACCCCAAGGGTCTGTCAGCTTAGGACAAAGGAACCATGAGGTGACGACCCTAAGGTAAGGGCGTGACAGATAATTTTTTATGACGGAATGAGACCAATAAGACAAAAAAGGAGGTTTTAAGGTTATAGTTACCATGGGTTGACGGATTCATGCAAGCTAGGATGACGGTACAAACGAGGAGACCGTCGACCATACCAACTATAGACAGGCTGTACGAAAGTCATTAATGATGATGACACGTGTCGTAATCTGATTAGGTTTTATCTCGGATCGAAGCGACGCTTCGACTTCCGTGCATCTCCCTTATAAATAAGGGAGTCTTCCCTCTCATTTCTCTAATTTCAGCAAAAATTAGCTTGTCAGAGCTTACCCGTCACACCTGTCAGAGCATACCCGTCACGTTTTATTAGGGGCTGAACCGTCCAGTTGCTTCAATCGTCAGTGCTATACTTCCTCGTTTCGTTCATAAAATTGGTAAGTGTTCTTCTCAAAGCCACTCTTGTTTTAATTTTCCTTACAATCCACACCCGTTATGGACATACAGACCCGTCAGAGTCTTAGGCTCTTGTCGTTTCGTGTAGGAAATGTCTAGTGCGTCCAGTAATCAGTTGGTTGTTCGTGACGGGCTGGATTACAAGGAAGTATATCCGTCCGGTCATAGAGAACAAGATAGTCCCGGTGATGATAGGAGTCTGTCCTCCTCCTCCTCGTCCTCAACATATGAGGATACGGAGGTGGTTGAACAAGACGAGGACTTTGATGACGGTGAGGAATAGATTGTTAGATCCGTCGTTGGTGCTGATGGGCTCAGGGAGTTCGTCATGCTACCGGAGTGGACGGTGAATTACTTCTCGTCTGTCATCAAAGAAAAGCACTTTAAGACATTTAGGGATAACTATCAAATTCCAGACAATGTTTCCATCCGTCTACCCTATAAATCAGAGAGATGTTATTATGAAGGGGTAGAGGGTGTCGGGGTGTATGAGCAAATGTTGAAGGCCGGATTCAAGTTCCCATTGAGTTTGCTTCACCGTGAGCTCCTCCGATATTTGGGATTATCCGTGAATCAGATTTCCCCTAATACTTGGAGGGTCTTCATAGCGATGGAGATTTTGTACGGTGCAATGTCCAACGGCGCCAAGAGGCTGACGGTTAGGGAGTTCCTTCATTGCTACCGTCCGGACGAAATTGATAGGTCTAGGGAAATATATAGCTTCATCCCCAGGAGTCCACTATTGAAGGTCATCTATGACACGCCGGACTTAAATAGGGATTGGAAGAGCCGTTACTTCTTCCTAGAGGGTGACAGTTCGATGTGTCGTCCAGGGAACACAGATTACATGCCCGTCGACACCACTTGGGGCATATTACACCCGTCTAGTATGGACCGTCCTCAAAATTTTAACTTTTATTTCATTATGTATGTTTAAAACAATCTAACCGTCCTTTCTTCTTTGCAGTTAGACGACGCCCCCAAGTCGATATTGAGGAGTTCGCCTTCCTTGAGAAAATCTTCTCAAAGACCCAGCCGGAGGAAAGGACTTGGGCGAAGTTGGTGACACTTAAGACCATTCATTGGTATTGTGACGGACCAAAACCAACACCAGCAGCCGTCAAGTACGAGGCACAGATTAGAAGGTGTAAGTTCGTCACCCTATGCTTGATAAGTTACATATCTTATTTTGATAAACAATATTCCCGTTCACATTCCAAAAATGGACGACGCCAAGAGGAGAGCTTTGATTAGATCCAAAGCCGCAAAGGAGACTGGCGATGTTCCTCCCTCGGTGACGGGCCCAAGCAATCCATCCGCCAAAAGGAAAACACAGCCCAAAGTGGATCGTCAGGCCAAGAAGGCCAAAGTGTCCTTGGAACCCGTCGTGGGACTTATGGCGGAGCCTCCGAAGACGGCCACTCCAATCAAGCACTGGGTCGGCAAAGGCCTCATGAAGGGGCCGTCGAAGGATCAGGAGAAGCCGCCCGTTCTTCTTCGGGAGGATTCTAAGCATGCCTTAGAACAGATTTCCTCCATCATGTCGGTGGAGGATTATGAAGACCTAGGCAACCATTCGACGGAGGCCATGGGTGAGACGGGCCTTTTTGCAATTACACAGGTAAGACAACCCGTCTACTTTACAAATGCAAATTACATCTTTTTTGCCCATAGTTCGTTTCATAACTATCATTGTTATTATTTTTTAGGCAATGGTCATGATGAAGGGATTGATGGGACGGTGCCTTAGCCATGAGACGGCCCTGGATTGTGTACGAGCGAAAGCGGAGCAGACGGAGGAAGAACTACTTCAGTTGAGAAATTGGAAACCCAAGATGGAGAGGAAGCTTGAACTTTCCGAGAAGGCAAGGAAAAACCTTGAACAGGTGACGGAAGAGGCGATGAAGACTCTAGAAAGCAAGGACAAGGAGATAGAAGATTTGAAAAATGAATTCCGTCAGGCTAAGGATGTCGCGGTTCGTGAGTACCGTGACTCCGATGCCCTGATTACTGAGCTAGGTGACTCCTTCCATCAAGGTTTCATGGATGCCATCCGTCAGGTCAAGCAAGCTTATCCGGATTTGGACGTTTCAAAGTTCAAGGTTGAAGACCCAGCTCAGACATCCGTCATACCTGCTGCTTCAGAGGATACAGATGACCTCTTTGCTGATGACGATGCCCTTGGTGATGGGGAGTTAGCACCAGCAAAAGTTGCACAAGCTCAGCCTGACATGAAAACAGTTCCTCAGTCCGTCGTCAATGAGGACAAAGTTCAGTAGCTAGTTTTTTTTTTTTTTTTTTTTTTTTTAATATTTTTTTTATGTACTTGGGGAACAATTTTCATCCGTTGCTGATGATATGTAAACATTGCCCTTTAAGGGCCTATTGAATGCATCCGTTCACTCCATTTTATATGTTGAATGTTTTAATTTTCTAATTTTGCGCTTGAATTCTGTCATTGTGGGACCTATTTACACCCGTCGAATTATTTGTTACTATTGGGTCCGGCATGTATAGGTATGTTTTTTGTCTTAAGAATTTATTCTTTGGAAACCTGTCCACCCCGAGTGATAGCTTTAAGTCCGTCCGAGTTAATCATTAAATTTCATCCGTCCATTTTTTGGACTTGCTTTTATATCCGTCCACTTTGGACTAGACTCGTCACCATCGTAGGATGATCCGTCCACTTTGGACTAGACTCGTCACCATCGTAGGATGATCCGTCCACTTTGTGGACTTATTTTGGATTCGTCCATTTTGGACTTCTAATCGTCATCCTCGTGGGATGGGCCGTCCATTTTGTGGACATGTTTTATATTCGTCCATTTTGGACTTCAAGTCATCATCCATGTATGATGATCCATCCATCTTGTGGACTTATTTTGTATCCGTCCATTTTGGACTTCAAGTTGTTACCCTCGTAGGATGATCCATCCACTTTGTGGACTTATTTTGGATTCATCCATTTTGGACTTCAATTTGTCATCCTTATAGGATGATCCGTCCATCTTGTGGACTTATTTTGTATCTGTCCATTTTGGACTTCAAGTTGTCATCCTCGTAGGATGATCCGTCCACTTTGTGGACTTATTTTGTATCCGTCCATTTCAGACTTCAAATTGTCATCCTCGTAGGATGATCCATCCATCTTGTGGACTTATTTTGTATCCGTCCGTTTCGGACTTCAAGTTGTCATCCTCGTAGGATGATCCGTCCATCTTGTGGACTTATTTTGTATATGTCCATTTCGGACTTCAAATCATCATCTTCGTGGAATGATCTGTCCATCTTGTGGACTTATTTTGTATCCGTCCATTTCGGACTTCAAATCGTCATCCTTGTGGAATGATCTGTCCTACTTTGTGGATAATAATAACAAATACATGTAGAAAATCAAAATTGTATCTGATTATTATTCTTAATAGAAATGCGTAAGGGAAAAGTGCTTGCCCCCTTGGGCTTAAAAAGGCACGAATAGATTGTAGCAAAAAATAGTTGAAGAAAAACTAATAATTAAAAAACTTAAGATAAACTGGTCAATCGGGGGGGGGGGGGGGTCGTTGCTGTTCGCCGTGTTACTATTACTGGTAGTACTTTCTCAAGTGCTCGGCATTCCATGGATGCGGCAGCTTCTTTCCGTCTGTTGTCTCCAGGTGGTAGGTTCCTTTCCTTTGTCATGACGTAACTCGGTAAGGTCCTTCCCAATTGGGGCCGAGCTTTCCCTGTGTAGGGTCTCTAGTTGCACCCATGACCTTCTTGAGTACGAGGTCTCCTACTTGGAAGTCTCTGTGTCGGACCCGAGAGTTGTAGTGTCTGGCCATGTGATCTTGGTATCTAGCGAGCCTTTGCTCCGCCGCCGACCTAACCTCGTCTATCAGGTCCAGCTGTAGCCGCATTGTTTCGTCATTCCTACTCTCGTCATGGTTGTGAACCCTGTAACTTGTGAGCCCAACTTCTACCAGGATGACCGCCTCGCTCCCGTACGTTAGTCGGAATGGCGTCTCTCCTGTTAGGGTCCTCGCCGTTGTCCTGTATGCCCATAGCATGCTTGGCAATTCTTCAGGCCATATGCTATTTGCCCCCTCGAGCCGAGTCTTGATAATTTTAAGCAGGGATCGGTTCGTGACTTCAACCTGGCCATTAGCCTGAGGATGGGCGGGTGATGAGTAGTGGTTTTTTATTCCTAGCTGTGAGCAAAAATCCCGGAAGTAGTCGTTGCCGAACTGCCTCTCGTTATCTAAGACAAGGACTCTAGGAATACCAAACCTGCATATGATGCACCTCCAGACAAAACTTCTAATGTTCTTCTCCGTAATGGTGGCCAAAGCTTCTGCTTCTACCCATTTTGTAAAGTAGTCAATACCCACTACCAAGAACTTCAGCTGTTGTACCGCCGTTGGGAAAGGTCCCATAATGTCTAGTCCCCACTGAGCAAACGGCCATGGAGCCATCATCGGGGTCAGCTCCTCGGTTGGTTGTCTAATAATATTGCTGAATCTCTGGCATTTGTCACAGCTTTTAACGTAAGACTCGGCATCCTTCTGCATGGTTGGCCAGTAATACCTAGCTCGTACCAGTTTGTGCACCAACGACCTCGATCCAGAATGGTTCCCGCATATCCCTTCGTGTACTTCCGTCATTACGTAGTCTGCTTCTTCGGCACCCAGGCATCTTAGATATGGACGAGAGAAACCTTTCTTGTACAGGATGTCTTTTATTAAGACGAACCTTGCCACCTGGACCTTTAGTTTTCTTGCTGCCTCCTTCTCGTCTAGCAGTAACCCGTTCTTCAAGTATGAAATTATCTGTGTGGTCCAGTTACTTTCGAAGCATATCTCCTGCATGTTGCCAGGGTCTATTAGTAGAGAAAGTTGAACAAAAGAAAGTACATTACCCAGTGTTATCATATGATCTGCTGAAGTGGTTTTGGCTAGCCGGTCGGCGAGCTCATTTTCTCCCTTGGGGATTTGGATGACCTTGGCTTCTAGGTCATCGATTCTTGCCTTTACTTGATCAAGATATCTCTTCATCCTTTCCCCCTTGCATTCATAATCTCCGTTCACTTGATTGGTCACGACCTGAGAGTCGCAGTAAATGACTACGCTCTCGGCTCCTGCGGCTTTGGCTAGGTCGAGGCCTACTACCACTGCTTTGTATTCCGCTTCATTGTTGGTGGTGGGGAAGTCAAGATGAACCATACATTCAATCCTGTCTCCTTCAGGTGACAGCAATACGATGTCGGCTCCCCCGGCTCACCTATTGGATGATCCGTCGGTATATATGCTCCACTGAGGGGACTCTTCTGCCCCCTTGTAATTCTGCTATGTAGTCGGCTACGATCTATCCTTTAATGGCTGCTCGTGGGTGGTACTTGATATCAAATTCGCTCAACTCTATCGCCCACAACGTCAGTCGACCTGCAGCTTCAGGATTGCTCAATGCCCTTCGCAAGGGCTTGTCGGTCATTACGTTCACGGTATGGGCTTGAAAGTAGGGCTTGAGCTTGCGAGCCGCTGTGACTAATGCAAAAGCGAGTTTCTCCATAGGTGGGTATCTTTCTTCGGCACCGCGGAGCGCCCGGCTGGCGTAGTATACGGGCTTCTGTACCTTGTCCTCTTCTCTAATTAAGGCCGCGCTGACTGCGACAGGGGAGATAGCCAAGTAGAGGAAGAGTTCTTCACCTGGTTGCGAAGGGCTCAGTAGAGGTGGTGAAGATAGATAGGCTTTTAACTCCTCGAATTCTCGCTGACACTCGTCTGTCCACTCAAAAGACTTCTTTAACATGCGAAAGAAGGGCAAACACTTGTCCGTGGCTTTCGACACGAATCTATTTAATGCCGCTACCTTGCCGTTAAGGCTTTGTACTTTCTTCACATTTCTCGGGGGGGCCATCTCTATTATGGCTCGGATTTTATCCGGGTTAGCCTCAATCCCCCTTTGAGATACCATGAATCCTAGGAATTTTCCTGCTGTTACGCCGAATGCGCACTTTCCTGGATTGAGCTTCATGTTATAGGATCGAAGCGGGCCAAATGTTTCCCTAAGATCTTCTAGGTGGTCTTCCTCCTTCCGGCTCTTCACTAGCATGTCATCGACGTAGACCTGGACATTCCTCCCGATTTGCTGCACGAACATCTTGTTTATCAGCCTTTGGTATGTTGCTCCCGCATTTTTTAGGCCGAATGGCATTACTTTGTAGCAGAAGAGGCCATGACTGGTCACGAACGAAGTCTTCTCCTGATCAGCCTCATGCATGCGGATCTGGTTATAACCTGAGAAAGCGTCTATGAAGCTTAGTAACTGGTGTTGAGCCATCGAGTCTACTAGGACGTCGACCCTTGGAAGGGGATAGCTATCTTTGGGACACGCTTTGTTAAGATCGGTGAAGTCCACGCACATCCGCCACTTGTCGTTCGCTTTTTTAACCATTACTACGTTCGCCAGCCAATCGGGATAGTAGACTTCCCTAATGAAGCTTGCCTCTTATAGTTTGCGGACTTCTTCCACTATTGCTTGATCTCGTTCTGGGGCGAACACTCTCTTCTTCTGTTAGACGGGTGGAAAGGAGGGCAACACATTCAATTTATGTACCATGACCGAGGGATCGATTCCTGGCATGTCGTCATGACTCCAGGCGAACACATCTTGATTGCTCCTCAAGAAAGTTATGAGCTCTTGACGGATTGCGGGTTTGGCGAGCGTTCCGATCTTGGTTGTTCGATCCGGATTGGAGCTGTCGAGAGTAATCTCCTTTAGCTTCTCTGTTGGTTCCGCCACCGTTCGGTGCTCTTCTATGTTCAAGGCCTAGAATTGTACTTCCGTCTCCATCATAGCCACATAGCATTCCCGTGCGGCCATTTGACTTCCGTGCAGCTCTCCTACTCCATAATCTGTAGGAAATTTGATCATCAAGTGGTAAGTTGATGTCACCGCCTTCCACGAGTTGAGCGTGGGTCGTCCGAGGATAGCATTGTAGGTGGACGAGCAATCGACCACCAGGAAGGTTACGTCCCTGGTGATTTGCTGGGGGTAATCGCCTACCGTCACTGATAACGTGACCGCACCCAAAGGGAATACCCGGCTCCTTCCGAAACCAACGAGCGGGGCGTTCGTCGGCATTAATCGCTCCTTCTCAATTCTCATTTGCTGGAACGCCGGATAATACAAGATATCGGCTGAGCTGCCGTTGTCGACCAACACCTGGTGCATGTTGTAGTCTCCTACCCGCATGCTAACGACGAGGGCATCATCATGTGGATGGTGTAGGAGTCATGCATCTTTTTCTGAGAACCCGATAATGGGGCCTTCTCTCCTTGCTATCTTCGGCACGGTGCCCGTCAGCTGGGCGCTCTATACCATCCGAAGGTACGTTTTGCGAGCCTTTTTTAAAGACCCGGCTGCAGCTGTTCCTCCGATTATCATCCTTATGTCCCCTATGGGGGGTCTTGGTCGCTCGTTCGCTCGCCGGGGGTGTTGTTCTTGTGGGGGTGGATCTGTTCTCTCCTTGCTGACGAATTTTTGCAGTTTTCCTTATCGGATAAGGGCTTCAATTTGTTGCTTCAAGTCGTAGCAATCGGCTGTGTTTGACCATGGTCACGGTGGAAGCGGCAATATTTGTCCCTAGATCGTTTGTTGGGATCACTCTTCAGCTTTCCTAGAAACGTCAGGGCCCATTCGTCCTTAATCTGTATTAGGACTTGGTTTATCGGGGCTGTTAACGGGGTGAAACTTGTGAATCTTCCCCCCATGGGTTTAGGGTGTCTCTCCTCCCTTCGGTCTCCTATCCTGCCTTTCTTCTGCCCCTAGTCTTGTCGAGAGTCTTCTTGCCTGTCTCTTTTCTTGGGCCTCTCTTCTCGGGCCAACAACGTGTCTTCAGCGTTCATATATTTGGTGACCCTGTAAAGCACCTTTGACATGGTCTTTGGGCCGTTTTTGTATAGGGAGAACAAAAACTTACCCCCCTTCAGCCCATTCGTGAATGCTGCTACTAGTATCTTGTCGTCGGCTTCGTCGATCGAGAGCGCCTCTTTGTTGAAGCGTGATATGTAGGCCCTTAACGTCTCCTCCTCTCGCTGCTTGATATTCATTAAACAAGCTGTGGACTTCTTATACCAATGTTCTCCGATGAAGTGCGTAGTAAATTAAGCGCTTAGCTCCTTGAAGGTGCTGATGGAGTTGGGTGCTAACCGGCTAAACCAAATCCTTGTTGCGCCCTTTAGGGTTGTAGGAAAGGCCCTGCACATAATCGCGTCTGCCACTCCCTGAAGGTGCATCAGGGTCTTGAAGGTCTCTAGGTGATCTAGAGGGTCCTTGACCCCGTCATAACTATCCATATGTGGCATGCGGAACTTACTTGGCAGGGGGAAGGAGTTGACGGTTGTCGTAAATGGCGAGTCAGTCCGGTTGACAAGGTCGTCAAGATCACTGGACACTCGTCCCTTGAGAGCGTTCATCATCACTTCCATCTGTTCCTTCATCGCCTGCATCTCCGCGATGATGGGTGGTGGAGCCGTATCTGCAAGAGAAGGAAGGCTCGTGTCCCGTCGTTCTGGTCTGCTTGGGGCGTTGCTAGCCTGTGGTCCTTCGTGATTCCTCCTTTCAGCGTTGGTCCCTTCTTGATCTGCTCCTTGGTTATTGGGAGCCGCATTTTTCTGGTTCAGCTGCTCTTCTAAGTCGTGGTTTTGTTTGGTGACGCGCTCCACGGCTGTGGCGAGCATCCTAACCTGTCTCTCAAGAGTAGTCGTAGGGGCTTCTTCTTCTTGAACGTCGTTAGTGGTCGCCATTGAGCGAGTAAGTACCACGTAACTCTTTTGTCTAGGAAGCGATAATGTGCTACCATTCCCACAGACGGCGCCAACTGATGATGCCGAAAATATCACCAATAGGTCACATAGCACTCGCGACTCAAAGCGAACCTGCACAACAAAAATAATCGAAAAAACCTTAGAGAGCACCGATGTGGTGCCGGCCAAATACTCTCCGAAGGTCAAATTAGAACTATTCTCACAACTCTAGAGTGCTAGAGAGGGTAAATTATGCGTACCTTGATTTACGAGGGTATTAGGGCTTTTATAGTAGTAGAGAGTCGGCTTTTCCTTCTTGGTGTAGAAGTCTTTTCCATATGGGACTCTACTTCAAGTCTTTCCGAGCGTGGTGAGCAAGTTTTTCCTTATAGAGGAGATCTACTTTCAGCGTGCGTGTCTTCTAGAATCACCCTTGTGCTTGAATTTCCATATTGGGATTCTAGGGCGTTTCTAGGCAATGAGCGATAGAGATCTCAGATCATGGGCCCTTACTGTGTCCTTCAGCGATGGGCCTTCAATGAGCGTTGGATCATCTCTACATCGGCCCAACAGTTCCTATCCGGCAGGCCCATTACCATAGGCCCGTCAGGCTTATTACCATAGGCCCGTCAGGCTTACATTTTATCCTCTTCAATAACAATAATTAATATGTTTATTACATTAGAAAAAAAATGCCAAATGATCTTATAGTTTATTTTTTATTTTTTTACTAGAACTATGGACAAATTTGTAATAATAAACTCCGTAGACCGCAAGATTCATCTCTTACTCAAGATTTATCTTCTACTGAAGTTTCTTATTGACCCCCCTAGACAAAAATCCTGGAGCTGCCCCTGTGTATGATAGTCTATCATCCTAATATGATGCCACTCAATTTATTTGGTAGTTTAGACTTTAGAGATCATTCATGATAAAAGTCTTTCTAATTATGACTGAGATTATGCTTTGACAAGTTTCCAATTATTTGAAGTATGTATAGTTTCATTCTCAAAGGTTCTTGCTTCATCATATTGAACTTGACCTGTTTGTGTTTTGAAATTAACTTGAACTCTTATTAAAAGCTTGGTTTTGTATCTACTCTATGTGAAACACTGTAAAGAAGTAAACTTTGACTTTTTAGTTTTAAATTATAATTTTTAACTTCTGTATTCAAACTAAGAAGGGTGAAGGAAAAAGGCTTATGGATTTTATGAGATGTATATGTGTTGATTGTGATTTTTATGTTGTAGAATGATGAAAAGAATTGAGAAGGGAAAAAGGACCCTGTTTAGGATCCACTTGAAATAGGGCAAAAGCCTAAAGGTTGCTTCTAATGTTGCTGCACTTGGATGATTCAAAAGCTATGTAGACATGTGCTTATGCATTATATGTGATGTTCTGTTTCGCAAAATTTACATTTTTGAGGTTCTTCAATAAATGATTTTTTTTTTTTTTTTGGAGTTATGTGGATATGTGTAATTGTTATTTATCTTAATTCTTACCAATCAAAAACATATCATCTATCCTGATACTGGAATATCAAGATGAAGGATTTGCACTTGATCCATTAAGACCAAATTCGAACATGCAAGTGATTCTTTTACCCAATTTTGTAGTCTAATTTGCAAATGATTCTAATTGTAAAGCTTGACAATTTGTAACTTGCTTTGGATCCAATTAATATATATATATATATATATATATATATTGAGTTGATCTCATTTTTAGTAGTTTTCCCGTGCATCACACGGGTTAGCGACTAGTTATTTATAACATAATGTCATAACATAATATCATACACAGTATCGTACAATAGGATTTTAGGGCACTAATCCTAACATTAACTACTAACTATTTTTCATCTTTGGGCTTTTATATGATATGCTGAACTAGTGATATATATTGAGTCCAGAGAGTTTTCAGGCTTCCAAGGTAAGCCCATTTTCCATTCCCAATCAAAGAGATTTGGCCCATTTGCAGTTAAAAAAAATTAAAAAATAAAACTAAAATTGGTTTCCATCTGTGTCTGTGACCATATCCAATTCCAGTGTTATAGCAAAACCTCAGTCTCCTTTATACTTTATAGCTAAATCAAATACTATAATGTTTGGTTCAAATACTATAATGTTTGGTTAATGTGGTGCAGTAGGAGCAGTTTCTGATATTGGTATTCGACTTCGTCAATGTTTGGTTTACGATTATGGTTTTGAATGTTATGTTGGTGTCTCCTTTGTGCAGTTTCATGGTTTACATCTGCAATGCATTAATATCGGAGGAGGAGAGGGAGAGATTCCAGACAACAAGCGTCTGAAGACTACTCTTCAGCACATTCATGGAATTGGCCGCTCCAGAGCATGCCAAATTCTTAGCAGGCTAAACATTGAGAACAATCTTACTAGGGACTTAACAGGAAGAGAACTATATGCTCTCCGCGAGGAACTTAATAATTATATGGTCCAACAAGAATGGGTAAATCTCTCTTGCTCCCCCCTTCCTTTCCTCTCTCTCAAAATTCCAGTATCTGGGGTGTTTGCACCTTGGCAAAATAGGATTTAGGCTAGTGCTAATGTAATTGATGAAGCAAAATTAACTCAATTTTGAACTAGTTGGGTGTACATGCAGTTTATTTAGATTTGATAGTAAACAAGTTTATTGTACAACAAAAGAAGGATTTGGTTTACAATTGCTCTAATT
This sequence comes from Quercus robur, assembly GCF_932294415.1. NCBI lineage: Eukaryota > Viridiplantae > Streptophyta > Magnoliopsida > Fagales > Fagaceae > Quercus > Quercus robur. The sequence goes on along the minus strand of NC_065542.1, from coordinate 40,029,472 downwards.
ATGAATGCTAGAATATTAAGCAATTGAAGTTTAAAATTTATCATAATATTCACAAAATTTGGTTTTTGGTTTCAGAAGAATCAAGTTAAAAAGGATATTGATAGTTGAAGGATATTCAGTGCTATAGAGGAATAAGGCATAGTCAGGGATTACCTTGCAGAGGACAGCGCACGCACACCAATGCCCAGACCTGGAAGGGTAAGGCAGTTCCTATTGCAGGAAAGAAGAATGCATAACTATGTTGGATCATTCTCTGTTTCTTAGATTCTGGCCTATGAATCAGTTTGGAGTATAAATTTGTTCATTTTTAGTTAAAACTTTTTTCTTTTTCTTTTTTTACATTTTGAAGGTCTTTTATTTGTTCCTCTTTCTAAAATCTAATTTCTTTAGGTTTTATGCTATGCAATTTTTTATGTCCTTGATGAACAATAATTTTTTCAAGTGCATAAATTTACAGTGCTTTGAAAATAGTTAGCACTCACTAGTTTGGCATGAAATTTTGTATGTTTGCATAAATGGCATTGGGTTTGAAATCGACAGGGCAACCATACTTTGAATGGAGATTGTTTTCTCCAAATATTTTCCGGACTTTCTTTAGTGGAAATGAATTCAAGATAATGTAATTAAGGTTTTATTTGTACTGTTTGAATTTTTTTATTTGCGAAGTTACTTTTCTTCTTGTAATTATTCCCTTTTTCAATGGATGTTAGATGCTATTATATTGAGATCTATAGTCAGCCTTAAAATTTTAGGACTAAGACTAGGTGGTTGTCGTTGTATGGAAGACTCTTATTTTGACTTGACATGAAATTTACCATTGTCCAGTCTGCTATTGATAGGATTATTTAGCAGAGTTAGCTGTGAGCCAATTGGGGATTGCCGTTTTCATTCACGGACATAACTACAACAACCTTGGACATTGCCTCACCTGTTTTTTTGGATTGTTAGTTTCACTTTCATCTTTGCTAGTTATACTGGGTCTTTCATAGAGTTAAGTACAATAACATCCCGGGAAAGTCTTCATTGGTGCACAAGTAGCCAACTTTCTAGTCTCTGATAACAGATCAACATTGGTATTGCTGTTGGACAATGATTTTTGCTGTTAAGGAGCTTCAGACAATAAACTACTAGCAGAATTCTACAACATTGGCAGTTATTGGAAATTGACCAGTCTGCCCAGCCTAATGGTTAATTGGCTTAAATCAGGTCCAACCTACATTTTTCTTATTCTTGGTTAGACAAAGACTCACTTTGAAACTTGACTAGGACTGTCTTGACGTAGAAACAAGGTTTTCATCCAAATTGAAGGAATTCCCCTTATTTGATGATTTATTTAACCATCCATGTGTATTGTAAGGAAAAAATTCATGAAATTATTCAAATAAATTATGTGATTAGAAGTATCTATAGATGGTCATTTCAACTTGTCATGTATCGGATTGGAGGAAGTAAATTTTGTTCATCCACATATTTATTTAGGCATATGATTCATAAGTTATCTATATAAGTGTACATGATAGAATGGGCTGGTTTTTGATGGATAAGGCACTAAATCTTTACCATGACATTTACATAGCTCATGGATGCTAGTGTTTGGTAATGGGAAAATACAGCTAAAGAAAAGGAAAATGTAAAATTAAAATAACACAGTTTTTTACATTGAATTACCTCTTTTGGATCCTCCTCCATCATCCTTTTGTAGTGGTAGGGAGGAAGGCATTGTAGACATACATTATTTTCTTATTAGAGAAGGACAATGTGTTGCTTTCTTTTTGCCTATTGCAGAATATGTTGTCTTCTTATACGAGTGTTGCTCGGGAGGATTTGTTGCTTTCTTGACAAACTAGCCTTTTGCCGAAATATGGCCAAAATTCTACTATTTGTAATTGTAAAATGGTCCCTAATGTGCTAACTGAAGTCTCTCACCTATAGCTGGCATTATCCCCAAGGCTTCTTGTCATGTAGTTGATGGAGTACCTGATCAAAGGACTTTTGCCTGGGGCTAAAGGCTGATAGCCTATGACTATTGTCTACGTAAGTTTGTCTCATGGCTATATGCTTTCTTCAATGTCTAAAGGTTAATAGCCATATGCTTTTGAATCCGTATAATAAGTTGTATAGGTATTAGCCAAAGCCTTGCAGCTTAACTATCACTTCTTTATGTGTTTTCTACTTACATGTTTAGGGTTCAAATTCTTTCTTCCCCAATTATAATTGTTGAGATTTATCACTAATAAACTCAAGAAGAAAATACCTTATCAAATACTTTGTAATACATCTTACCACACTCAAATAGAATATATAAAAGAGCTCTCAATATTATAAAAAAAATTAAAAATAACGATACTTATAACATTACACACACTTTGCTATGCACCACACACCATCCTTTTATTTTTATTTTTTATTTGATAGAACCACACACCACCCTTAATTCTTATTTCTCCTACACTTATTTGCTTTCTAGTTATCTTACACTTGGATGTTTGATCCATAACTTTAGGAAACCTTATATAACAAACCAATATTACACTAAGGACACAAAAAAAAATATGTATGGGCTTGGGCCCGTTGGACCAAGAATGGCCCACGTGACCAAGGCCCAACACAATAGGGATAGGATTAGTCCACTGAGAAAATGGGCAAGAGTCAAAGGATACTGTTCGGGGTAAACTATATTATGTTCAGGCCAAGTTGGGCCCAATATTAACTAGTAAGCTAAAGGGAAGTCGGAAAAGGGACAGTCAACTTAAGGCCGATAACCGAGGATTATCAGTGCCTTTGGGGAATCCTCTACCGAGCACTATTTGACATCTGAAACAAGTTCCAAGAGAACCCTCTGAAGTTGTGAGGATTCCTTGAGATTCTAACAGACGTGGAAATATGTGCGAAGTGGGAAGATGGTAATGATGATAACCTCACTAACAAGAGACTATAACAAAAGGAAGAGGGTCAATAGAAATGGGGGAATTTTGGAAAAGATAGAGAAGATGAAGATTGAGAAAAAGCGGAACCCTACTAGAGAGAAAGAGAGGGAAACAGTGGGGATAAAGGGAGGAAGGTTTAGTTTGGATTGTCCAGGTGAAGTTTAGAGCTCAATTGGTAGGATTGAGATAAAGCCCACTTATAAATTAATTAGGGCCCAAATACTACTGAAGAAGGTTTGGGTACTACAATTGGCACCGTTTGTGGGGATCCTACTCCACTCGAGGCTTTGAGCAAGCTTGGTACTGTCCAATTATGGAAAATCCTCATGTTGGAGAGGGTTTTGCGGGGGAAAATTAGTCGAAGGCCTCTTCAAGGGGTCATAGAAGGCAGGAATAGGAGCATAGAAGGGAACAGTAGCACATGCATAATGGGCACGAGACCAAAGTAGACTATGATGAGGGATCTTCACAGGGGGAACGAATTGTATCTTACATCCCCGAGTGGTCTTGTCTCAGTAATTGAGTGCAAGAATTGGAGAATCTAAGGAAGCAAGTTAATGATTTGGAAATTAAGCTGAGAGGTCGACACCGCAGAAGAGATCGAGAGGATTCATCTGATAATCCCGACTATATTGCCGATGAGTCATCTCGGGGTAGTGGCTCGAGTTGGTCGAAAGACAGATCTTGTGAAACTATGGGGCTTTATCATGAGTCTCCCCATCACAAAAGGCACGGATATCGTAATGCCACTATGGATGCAATGAATCGAGCATTGAGGAGAGTTGTCCAATCACCATTCTCTGATGAGATTAAGTGTACGAAAATGCCAAGATGGTTCACACGGCCTCTGTTCACCATCTATGATGGAAAAACTTATCCAATGGAACATGTGAGTCATTACATACAAATGATGTGGCTTTGTTATCATAATAATGGGTTGATGTGTAAGGTGTTCCCATCTAGCCTTAGGCCGACATCAATGAGGTGGTTTAATGGTTTGAGGGAGGGGTCTATTCGAAGCTTTGGGAAGTCGATGTAAGCGTTTGAAGCCCGATTTATAACGTGCAACAAAGTTTTCCAACCGATAGGTTCTTTGTTATCCATGAGGATGAGAGGTGGTGAGATCCTCCGATCTTATACGAATAGGTATTGGGAGCCATACAACGAGATAGGAGGGGGAAATGAGCAAGTAGTAGCCAACACCTTCCAATTGGGTCTCCCCGAAGAGTCAAAGTTGAGAGATTTTCTAACCATGCGACCTTTCGAAGACATACATTAGCTGATGAGAAGGATTAAGGAGTATAAGAGGCTAGATGACGATCGGTTGCAGGGCAAAGGTAAAGCCCCTTCCTTATCACAATATTGTAAAGAGTATCGCCCCGAGAAGCTCCAGTAGAGAACTAGGAGAGAGCCAAGGCCCCCAGGAAGGGCTCAACACAGCATGCCAAGGGAATTAATGTGACGTTCAAGGAGCTCTTTTATAAAATCCTTGAATGCATTAAGAATGAGCCTTATTTCCAATGGTCGGGATAGATAGGTGGAGACCTAGAGAGAAGGAATCAAAGCTTTTACTATACCTATCACCGAGAAAAAGGGCATACCACCAAGTAATGCCGCGTGTTGGAGGATCACTTGGAGTAACTAGTAAAAGCTGGGCATCTCAAGGATTTTTTGGTTGGTTAAGAAGGAGTGAATGTCAGCCAGGGATCGAGAAATCGAAATGATCGTGCCCTTCCTCCTCCTTTAGGAGTCATTAAGGTTATCCATGCAACCTCTCGGGGAGTAAGCTTAAATAGTCAGAGGGGCATATTGAGTGTAGTGACTCCACCTGAGACTGATGTTGTTGATCGACCTGAGAAAAGATCCAAGAAGACCTTAGTCCTGATCACTTTTAGTGAAGCTAACTTGAAAGGAATGTCTCAGCCACGATGACACTTTAATAATGACTTCTCGGATTGACAGATTCTTGGTAAAGAAGGTAATGATAAATCAAGGGAGTGGAGTCGAGATTATGTACCCTGATCTCTTTATAAGGAACTAGGGCTGAAGCTGGCGGATTTGAGTAGATATGATACCCTGCTTATAGGTATCAATGGGAAAATTGTGACTCCTGAGGGATAGATAAAGTTGTCGGTTGTGACCGAGGGAAAAGAAGTGGAAGCTAATTTTATCGTGGTCAACGCCTACTCACCTTATACGACGATTTTGGGGAGCCTTTGGATCTATGCCATGGGGGCAGTACCATCAACATTGTATCAAAAGGTTAAATTCCCTACAAAAGATAGGGTCACGGTAGTTCGAGTTGATCAAAAGGTGGCAAGGTAGTGCTTAGTGGCAGCAATAAACCATGAAATTAAGCTGAAAGATCAAGTTGATCAAGAGCCATTATAGCAATTACCGATGACTGAGGGTCTAATGGGGGTAGATAGTGCCAAAGAGTTTATTCAAATACCAATTATGCCGTATTTTGACGGTATTTCCGAATAGGGAAAAGTTTGTCAGTAGAAGACCGAGTGGAAATTTTGTTATCATTGGTACAAAATTTGGACATGTTTGCATGGAGTCCATATGAAGTGCCTGGGGTTGACCCGACTTTTATCATGCATAAGTTAAATGTAGACCTCCTAGTCCCGCCAAAGAAACAAAGACCAAGGAGGTTCGCGAAACCCCATGTGGAGGCAGTAAAGGAGGAAGTGGAGAAATTAAAACGGTCAGGGGTCATAAAGGAAGTGTTCTTCCTCGAGTGGCTAGCTAATACAATGGTGGTGAAGAAGAAGAATGGAAAGTAGAGAGTTTGCGTTGACTTCACCAACCTAAATTGAGCATGCCTAAAGGACCCTTTTTCCAATGCTGAAGATAGATTAGTTGGTGGATGTTATAGTCGGACATTAAAGGATGAGCCTTTTAGATGCCTTTCAGGGCTACCATTAAATTGCTTTGGCTCCTGAGGATCAGGAGAAGACTTCTTTATAACGCCTGAGGGAAATTATCATTACACGGTGATGCCTTATGGGCTGAAGAATGTAAAGGCTACTTATCAGCGGATGGTCACATGCATGTTCAAGGGGTTGATCGGTAAAATGGTGGAGGTTTACATTGATGACTTGGTGGTGAAGACGAAGGAAAATGTGGGGTATGCCTCTGACCTGGTGGAGGTCTTTAATATATTAAGCAACATAAGTTACGCCTTAACATAGAGAAATGTACTTTCGGGGTAGGATCGACAAGTTCTTGGGTTATATGATGACCACACGAGGCATAGAGGTGAACCCTAACCAAATAACGGCTATTCAACAACTATACCAGCCTAACAATCCTAAAGAAGTCCAAAAGCTTACTGGTATAATTGCTGCTCTGAATAGGTTTGTGTCAAGATCAGTGGACATATGTAGACCGTTCTATTAGTTTTTGAAGAAGTGGAAGGGTTTTCAATGGACGGAAGAGTGTGATTCAGAATTTAAAGACTTAAAGTCTTACCTAGCCAGCCCACCCATTTTGTCCCGACCTAATCCCAAAGAGGATTTGTACATGTATTTGGCAGTCTCCAACCATGCCATCAGCTCGGTGTTGATTAGGCAGCATGAGGGGATCCAAAGGCCAGTATATTACCTTGGCAAAACTTTGGTGGATGCAGAGACTCGGTATTTGCCATTGGAGAAAATGGCATTGGCCCTCATACATACTACGAGGAAGATACCGCATTATATTCAAGCTCACATGGTATGGGTATTGACCGAGTACCCTTTGTAGTCACTATTAAGGAGGTCGGATTTCACAGGGAGGATAGTGAAGTGGGAGACAAGATTAGGGATGTTTGGCATACGTTACAAGCCGAGAAATTCCATTAAGGGTCAAGTGCTGGTGGACTTTGTGGCTGAATTCACTCCTTCTTCAGGGGTTTCTGTAGAAATATGCCAAGTCATAATTAGACGATGGAAAGTATATGTGGATAGTGCATCTAACGCAAGGGGGTCGGGGCTTGGGATAGTCATGGTGTAGCCCGAGGGTGTAAGATTGGAGAAATCACTCAGGTTGGGCTTTCGGGCTTCGAATAACGAAGCCAAATATGAAGCCCTCATTACTGGGTTGTGGGCAGCACAAAAGTTCAGACCTAAGGAAGTGGAGATGTTCTTGAATTCAAGATTAGTGGTGAGTCAAATAAATGAGAAATTTGAGGCACAAGACCCTCATATGTCACAGTACTTAAAGCTGTTTTGGTCTCTACGGGCGAACTTCCAGAAAGTTAGTGTAGTCAGAGTACCAAGAAGTTAGAACAATCATGCCGATTCCTTGGCTATGCTGGCATCCTCTTTAGATGATTGCATTCCTCGAATGATTCTTGTAGAACTATTGGAGCAACCATGCACTGAGCAACAGACAATGATAGCAGTTACGTCGAGGCAAGAGCCAAGTTGGTTGGATCCTTACATAGCGTTTTAATCCGATAGGTCTTTGTTGATGAATGACAAAGAGGCCGAGAAGGTGCGGAGGACATCGGTTCACTTTTGGTTGTTCGAGGATAAAAAGTTGTACCGGCATTCATTTGGAGGCCCATACTTGTTATGTCTTCATTTGAGCAAAATTTCTAAGTTGCTAGCTGAGCTTCACTAGGGGATATGTGGGGGGCACTCGGGGGGAAGATCGCTCGCCCACCGAGCTATGACCTAAGGATTTTGGTGGCCGAATATGCAATGAGAAGTAGCTGACTATGTTAAAATATGCGATTAGTGCCAGAGAAATGCATCTATCTTGCATCAACCTGGGGGAAATCTAAACCCAATCATTATTCCTTGGCCCTTTGCCCAATGGGGGCTAGATATAAACAGACCATTTCCTTGTGCATCGGGGAATAGGAGATATGTGGTGGTAGCAACGGACTATTTTACCAAGTGGGTGGAGGTCGAGGCCATGGCAAATATTGGGGACGAAGATGTGAAAAAATATGTACGGAAGAACATCATTATGAGGTTCAGAGTTCCCCGGGCACTAGTATCTAATAATGGGCTTCAGTTTGATAGTAAGATTTTCCGAGAGTACTTTGGTAGCCTTAGGATAACCAATAGGTACTCATCACCCGCGTACCCTCAAAGCAATGGGTAGGCTAAAGCAACAAACAAGACAATCGTTAATGGTTTGAAGAAGAGATTGGAGGGTGCAAAGGGAAATTGGGTCGAAGAGCTACCAAACATTTTGTGGGCCTACTAGATAACTCCTAGAAGATCAACATGTGAAACACCATTCTCCATGACTTACGGCATCGAGGCGATCATACTGATAGAGGTCGGTTTTTCAAGTATGAGGGTTGTCGACTTTACACGAAGCAATAATGATGAGTAAATGATAGGAAATCAGGATGCCCTGGAAGAACAGAGATAAATGGTATCGGTTCGGCTTGCTGACTATCAGCAAAAGTTGGCTCAAGGATACAACAAGAAGGTGAGGACTCGGGAGTTCATGGCAGGAGAACTTGTTTTGTGGAAGGCTGTTGGAAGTATAAAAGATCACAATGCTAGTAAATTGGCACCGAATTGGGAAGGACCTTACTATGTAACTGCAACAGCCGGAGCAGGATCTCTTTACTTCGAAGACATGGAGGAAAGACCCCTGCCTCGACCATGGAATGTTTGTAATTTGAAAAAGTACTACCCATGAATGTAATGTAGAATGTGGGATGTATGCCTAAAATTGTAGATTAACTTAAACAATGAAAGTAGAAGGAATTCAGTTACTTTGTGTTGTGTAGATTACAAGTAAAAAGAAAAGCATATACACATATAATTGGCAAAATATTCCTAAGGATAGAAATCTATTTTCGGTCTGACTTTCATCACCGATCAGGTGGAAACCTTGGCAAAATGTGGCTAAGGACAGAAACCTATCTTTAGCCTGACTTTCGTCACCGATCAGATGGAAACCTTAGCAAAATATTCCTAAGGACAGAAACCTATCTTCGGCCTGACCCTCATCACCAATCAGGTGGAAACCTTAGTAAAATATTCTCAAGGCCAGAAGCCTGTCTTCGGCTTGACCTTCATCACCAATCAAGTGGAAACTTAACAAGTATGTTTCTCATAATAGAAATCTAGCGCCGGGCTAACCATGGTCACCGACCAAATGAAACCCCTAAATGAATCTTTTATTCAGGAATCATTACCATGGGGAGCGTCTCGGTTAGTAGGATTAATTATTCGAATCCATAAGTTCATGGGATAATACCGAGCAAGAAGCTAGAGATTTTGTAGCATGATATCGACCATTTGTACTTAGGATTCGTTTTCTGGTAAGATTACGTAATTTAGTTGTGCATTAAAGGGCACCATGTATAAAAAAAATTTGGTCATACAACTACCCTTTAATTAAAACACAACCATAATAAGAGAAGTAGACTAAATGCTATAAAAAAATAATAATAATAAAGTGAATATGCCAATAAACAGCTTAAATTAGGTAATAATCATTTGGTTCAAAACAAGGCGAATGAAGTTAAGTACATAAACAGGGTTACAAATTGTCCAAAAATTAAAAAACCTTAGTCACTTTGTTAAAAAAGGAAAACATATAATAAAAGAAAATAAATAAATAAATAAACTAAGCAAATTGCTGGGCTAGGAGGTTGGATCACAGGACTCAATAGAGGCAGTGGTGGAAGCGACACTAGCCGATAAGGTGACTGAAGCAGGAGTGGACTGAGGGGCGCCTTGTGCCTGGGTGGGGGCAATAGTGGTTGGATTTTCCTCATCAAGCACAACCACATGGGCATCAATTTCTTGAGACAACTCCCTCATGCTCGGGTTGTCCTTTCCTTCCTCCTCCTCGACATCCCTCGATTGCTCTTCCACTTAAGCTTCAACAAGCGGGTCGTTAGGTAAGGGGATTTGGCTGGCATCTTTGAAGGCAAAACCCCCGGGTGCACCGACTGCACTAACTATTGCCATCCAACTCTCCGTGAACCCAAATTTTTGTGCTTGGAAGACAATTGCACCAATTGAGCTTTTAGCATCCTTGATCCCCATGTTGTAAAAAACTTGCTCACAGTTTTTCATTGTCTCTTTAAGACCAACAAGTTCTTTGTCTGGGGCTGAGACGATGCTAGAAACCTTGAAAAATTTTACTTCGGTCTAGTTAAGCTTCCCCTGTAGTTCCTCGACCCTTTTCTCAGCCAATTCCCGAGTTGTCTCTGCCATGATAGCTCGACGTTGAACCGAGCTTAACTCCAGGGTCTTTTTGTTCAGATTGGCCTCGGCTACTTATTTCAAGTCTTTTTTTCTTTGTCAGCCTCCTCCTTGATACCCTTAAACCGACCCTCCACCACGTGAGTCAATTGGGCAGCCTAGAACAATGGTAAAGATAATAAGGAAAGGGTCGGCGTGATCCGAGTGTTAACATTTAAAAAAATTGAAATCAGGTTGAAAGAAGCCAAGATTTTGTAACGAAAACTAAATGGGTAACAAATGCATTTGCAGCTCTAAGATGATGTCTTCATTCTGACAGTCTGCATAGTGGTTCATGTCGGCTAGAAGTAACAAAGCCTGGCCATGGCTATCAGAAATTTTCCCATCGAGATCATTCCGACAGGTTTGAAAGGAGGAGTCGACGGGAAGAACTTTTATCTCCCAGCTAAAAGGTGCATTCCCATCTGGAAGAGAATGTAGAAGTGGAAGCCACATGGGACCCGATCCCCATCGCTTGACTGGCTGGACTTGCCCCTTGAGTGGCCTTCTCGGGTTGGGGGATCGGGATGGTCATGGCGGAGTTCAGTGGGGGCTGATCGGTTGTTAGGGGATCGAATTCAGGTAAGGGGTCCTCGGCTACCCTCTTCCTCTTCCAAAGTTGTTGTTGCACAAGAGGGGGATTGGCTTGTTGAGGAGTTGTTTAAGGCACAACTTGTCCTTCGACAGGTCGTGCTAAACAAAATTAGCATTCTAAAGCCATGTTGCGCCTCTAAACCATTCCTTCAGCTAGATTTGGGGTGACCAGAATGTTTGTGACAGGGGCTTCAACTGGGATGTGCACTGCTCAGCCTTGAAAAACCGTGTCACTCAAGCCATCCCAAACTGGTTCAAAGGAGCCTTCCCAGACTCTTCTAGGTCCTTGGTGCCTGGCTTCCCCACTAGTGAGCTCATTCAAAAGGAATCCGAGTAGCCAAACGTCAAGATAAGACAACAAGGAGCTCCCAACTATAAGAGCTCCCGACAAGTCTTAGTAACTTGTGTACAAAGGAACACACCCAAGAATTAAGTGGGAAGCTCTCAACTGCCCGTCGTAGTGTATGAAAATTTCCAAGCGCAGCACAAAATTCAACTCCCGAACTCGTATGACGTTCAGGTCCAGCTGGAATTTTTTGGAATCTGTGACAAAGAACAGTAAAATAAATTAGGACCAAAAAAAAAAAACTCCTTAGGCAACATTACATATGACGAGGTACCGACCTATCTAGCAAGGAGAGGTTAGGCAGGTTAGTTTGCCATTTAACCAATTCCCGCTCACTCTCACAAACTCCCCTGCTGAGTTCTTATTGGAGTTGGGGAGGTAGGAAATCAGTCTAACCATGGTGTTTTGGGTCTGAAGATAATACCCATGCTTTAGACTCCCTCAAATGGCATACAGAAAATTTATATCATGATGGGTAAGGCTAAGGCCATATAGTCGGTTAAGACACCCCACACAACTAACTACCCTATAAAAGTTAGGTAAACATTGATCGGGGCAAAGTCCATAAAAACCCAGGGTCCTAAGTAGAAAAGGTTCTACAGGAAACCTAAGACCACCCTCTAATATTGACATTAAAGGAAAAAAGATTACATAGGGAAACCTTTGGTCTTCTATGTCACCCTCGTGACAATATGATATGTTCACGCCACGAGGAATGTTGAACCTAGTTCTGAAAGACTTAACGTTTGCGCTAGTTCTTAAGAGATGTGAAAAGCTCATTTTCTTTTCCTACCCAACCCACTAGAAGATTGACAGAGGGAAGAAGACTTACTGTGTGTTTTCTTGATGATAAGGACGAGCTCGGGAAGAATATGTGTGCTTGGGAGGAAGGATGAGACAAAACTCTTAACTTAAAAAAGAACTAAAGAAGATAATGGCGTGAAGTGTATCCGTATTTATAGAGATGAATGTCATTTAATGTGACTGCGAAATTCTAATTAATGCTTATCGTTGTGTCTTTTCACGCGTACCTCGGTAATCAAAGCGTTAGATCATCTTGACCGTCCGATGTCACAGATGCTACCACACGCACATAAAGGATGACCAGTTGTGTCCGCTGCATTGATTTAATGAAAGTTGATCTTCTCGAGATGCAACCGTCATTTTTGAAAAAGAGGAAGAGAGTGAAAACATAGCCGACCACCAAGCGAAGAACCCCGATCCTATCTCCACTACATGAAAATAGGATCTTTGGGGGCTATTGTAGGGACTTGGGCCTGTAGGATCGAGAATGGCCCATGTGACCAAGGCCCAGCACAGTAGGGATAGGATTAGTCCATTGAGAAAATGGGCATGAGTCAAAGGATACTATTCGGGGTAAACTGTATTGTGTTTAGGCTGAGTTGGGCCCAATTCTAACTAGTAAGCTAAAGGGAAATTGGAAAACGGATAGTGCCCAATTCTAACTTAAGGTCGGTAACCGAGCACTATCAGTGCCTTTACGGAATCCGCTACTGAGCACTATTTGACGTTTGGAACAAGTTCCAAGAGAATCCTCTAAAGTTGTGAGGATTCCTTGGGATTCTGACGAATGTGGAAATACGTACAAAGTGGGAAGATGGTAATGATGATAACCCCACTAACAAGAGACTATAAAAAGGGGAAGAGGGTCAACAAAAATGAGGGCTTTTGGAAAGATAGAGAGGGAGGGAGATTGAGAAAAAGAGGAACCCCACTAGAGAGAAAGAGAGGGAAATAGTGGGGATAAATGGAGGAAGGTTTAGTTTGGAATGTCCAGGTGAAGTTTAGAGCTCAGTTGGTAGGATTGAGAAAAAGCCCACTTATAAATTAATTGGGGCCCAAATACTTCTGAAGGAGGTTTGGGTACTACAAAATACAAGGAATTAAATCCAATCACCTAAAAGCAAAAGAGAAAGGTCATACCACCTATACGTTAAAGCTAAGATTTTTTATAGTGAAAGATTGCAACTTACTTATTAAAGAAAAAAGTGTTTTCTTCTTACCTTAAAGTCATGAAAAACATGTGTTGAGGTCCAAAATATTACAAGTATTAAAATCTAAAACTAGAGGGCCCTTAAAGATAAGAAAAGCCCAATCTGCCAACCAAAGCCCACTAAAAATGAGTAAAAGGAAGCCTAAGCCCATGAAAGGGTAAGACTTGGGCCTTAGAAAATGGAGGAAAAGGAAAAGAGAAGCTTGGCCCAGCCTTTGTGAGAAGAATTCCCATGGAGATCGGAAAGGAATTGGACCAGGATATTTTGGAACTGCTAGAACAAGGGGGGATCCTTGCGGAATGCAAGAAAGAACCAACTGAGATTTGGACAGCTTAAGGAAGCATGCTTATGGACACAAGGAATGAAGAAAGGCATGTCCCATCAGTTGTCTATGACTCAAAAATGGCTGATGATTTAGGAATAAGCACTTGATAAAAAGAAGCCTAGTACCTCATGAAACGCAGGAAGGTGAACTATGAAGGAAGGTTGCTGAGGATCTTTCAGCTTGACAGGGAGGAATCTACCTATTTAGAGATAACGACAAAAGGTGAAACAGCCAAAAAGAGGGGTCTAAAAATGTCCATCTAAAAGCTTTGGGAAAGAAGCTTGAAAGTTAGCCCTTAAAACCCCCTAAAAGAGGAAGGTCAGTTGGGGACTTTTTGGGGGGAAACCTAAAAAAAAGAATGTAGTGAGAAAATAAAGAAAGGACCAGCCACCAATATTGCTGACACAACATTGGTTTTGATTATAGTTGTCAAAATGTGAATCGTTTAGTGAATCGATTTTTATTTTTTTGTATCGTGTATCGTATCGTGTATTGTAAGATACACAAACACTTAATAAAATCTATAAAAAATTGTAGATATACATATATAAAGGGTATATATTCATTATAAATTTTGAATATATTCAACTAATGAGTAATTTATTCATCACTTATGTAATAATATTTAACAAGCTAACTAAATAAATCAAACTAGCACGTGTTTATAACATACACATTCAAATTGCTTAAATTCAAAAGTTATAATATATTACAAATGACCCAAAAATTAATTTATTTTATCATATTCATCATATTGGCTAATCAACCCCATCTAAGTCAATGCTATCATCACATTTATTATTTTGCAGATTTATTTATTCATTAACATTTTCTTCATCATCATTAACATTTACTATCTTTTCTTGTTCTTTTTATTTTAATAATTAAAAAAAAAAATTCTTCTTTGGTATTCTAGTTTCTTGGACTATAACAATAATGAAAAAAATAAAAAATAAAAAATAATATTTTCAATTAATATCTTATTCATAGTATAGAAAATAAATTTGTAAATATTAAAGTGAAGTATAAGTGTATACTGTGTAGTCCAAATTTTGTAAAAGAAAGAGAGAGAGAAACTTATGAATATGTTACTTTATTAGGTTAAATTAACTACCCTAATGATTTTATGTTAACTTGTTAGATTCAAATAAAAGTACAACTTTTAACAAAAAAAAAAATATCATTTTAAAGCATTTGTCTGTGTATCGTATGATACGTACAATTTTACGATACAATACGATTCATACGATACACACACTATATCATACGATTCACGAGCACTTACGATATGTCGATACGATACAAAACTTTTTACACACGATACGATACGTATCGTACGATACATATCGCGTATTGTACGATACTGACAACTATGGTTTTGATACCTAAGGCAATAAATGGAGGGAATCAATAGCACACCAAAAACCCTAAGAAGGTACTATAAAAGGAGGATCAAACCATCCGCAAAAGTCACTCAACAACAATTAATCAGAGCAAAAAGAGTCTTTAAGAAACTCATTTAAACCTCAGAAAAGAGAGAATAGGGTGTAAGGGATCTTGAGATAAGTGCTAGAGGATACACTTGGATTCAAGGGGATTCAAATCTCACAAGTCCTGGAAGCCTATAAAAAGCTATCTAAGTTTGTGACTTTTGAACTTATTTGAACTTTGTGACATATCCCCGCAAGAAATAGGGTCTAATGTACTAAAACTCAATATAATGACATATCACTTTATTTTCTGAGGATCCTTGATGTCTTTACTTGCTTTTTCTTTATTTCTTTATTGTTCCTTAGCCATTTACTTCACAATACGTATATATTTGTATGTATGTGTTGTAGGATCCATGTTTTTTAACTTGGTTTATAATCAGCCCAATATAACTGCGGTAAACCAAGCTCAGTCCACCAAACAACAAATATAAAACTCTTTTGGAGCCCAGAATCCTTGATTCCACTTGGGCCTAGGTACTATCCAAAATAAAAACCCATAAAATGTTAAAGTAAAAATAAACATGCAATATGCTTTAAATATATATATATATATATATATATTGCCCATTCGAGTCGGCAATGAATCTTACAATAACTATAGAATTATTAAAAAAAAAAAAAAAGTTACATAACTATTAATTAAATAAATATATTATGTGATTTGGCAACCATTGGACTTGGTAGGAGTGGCCCATAATTTGTTTAAGTCAGTTCGGCTAGGTTGGGCCCTTTCGGCCCAATTACGCGATTTTTGCAGAAGATAAGCCTAGCTGCGTCTGCGTTTCTGACCATTGACACAAAGTGAAAGCGGGGAGGAAATGGCACAGACGCTGGCAATGCCTCTGGCACCCTCGCTCTCCGTAATCTGCAACGGACCAAACCCTAGTTTCTCCTCTAAATGCCTTTCATTCTCAGTTTCAACCCCTCCTAAGGTAACCTGCACCTTCGCTTTCTTCTGCGCTTTATTTATTTTTTGCATTTCACTTTCAATTCTTTTTACTCTCTGCTTCCTTGGAAATTAGCTTTGCTTCTTTCTCTCAGCTTTGATTTCTTTTTGTTTCGCTCAGGAGAATTTAAATTGCTTAGAATTGACACTCAAATTGTTTAGATATAGTTAGGATTAGTTTTTTTTTTTTTTTTTTTTTTTTTTTGGGATAAAAAGTTAGAAATTTATTTATAAATGATAAATTGAGTGCTTCATTTGCCATTAAAGCGGAAAAACATTTTTCCTGTGCCCGAGTGTAAACTACTTAGGCTGTCAGGGGTAAATGTCCCTGACAACTAGTTCTAGCGGGTGGGGTGAGTTGCCTGTAATGTAAGTTTTATCAACTAGGGGCTAGTTTAACGGGCTCTTCTCTAGAAAGATTCCTTAGGATTAAAATAATAATTTAAAAAAAAACGCAGAAAAACACACTGGCAATTCCTCTAACCAAATGGCACTATCACTACTATCTTTAGCATAGAATGTCAAATGTCAATTGAGCAGCCTCTATTTCAATTCTTCTCTATGAAACTGACTGACCAAGGTGATCTAAAACCTTGCAAGAGCCCATTAAGTTCATCAATCAGATGTCCTTTGGGAACTATCGAACAAGAACCATGCTGTATAATTCTAAAAAATTCATGATTATCACACTCAAACATGCAAGCAAAACTAGCTACTTCCAGGACAGAATTTTGCAGCATCAAGAGCACCCATTATATAAACGATTGGCCCGACTCAATATGTGCACTCCCCTGCCTATCCCATGAATTCAGGAAATCTGCCAACCACTTCAAGCTGGATTTCCACTGTGGGAATTGAGTTGCATAGAGACCTTCATAGAAACAGTGGAACCTTCCTTGGAATCTTGAGCTTCCATAACAATTAACTGAGCTTATTATCCTGTGAGACAATTATTCACCATCCACATCTTATAAAGTTATAATTGTCGATATGCTGTACTCGCTGAAAACTCACCATTTCTTGATGCCATTCAAATAAGTTTTTCCTTGGATGAATATTGGACAAAGGAATCTTCCTTATACAGTCCACATCATCTCGTAAGAACACTAGGTGGATTAAAGAAACATTCCACCTATACCCATCAGCACTGGCAAAGTGCACGCGCACGCAGGGGGTGGGGGTGCATGCTCCCCTTGGCTTTCTAAAATTTCCCTCCCTCTTATATTTTTTATAAATATATATATATATATATATATATATATATTACGAATTCTCCCCATCCTCCCCCAACACACCCTCCCCTCAAAAAAAGAAAATTTGGCTCCACTACTAGCTATTAGGGTCTATAACCTAACACTCTCCATTGCCATTCGCCATCTTAATCCCTGTTGAGGTAGAGGTTTAGCAGCCAACACACTCCTCCAAGAATGGGATGGACGATTTCCAAGTTGGGCTTCTGAATGAACCGTTAGGATAATACTTGGCTGGCTACACCTAAGCAAACAGAGATTGTGGATTTTGAAGGAGTCGTCAATATTGTTTAGACAACATAACCATATTAAAAGATGTCATCCTCTAAAACCCAAACCTCTTTGGTCCTTAGGCCGACATAACTTTGTATAATTAAGCCAATGAATAGGGTGTTCATCTCTTTGCTGTCCTCACCAATAAGAGTTAATAATTGTTGTCAATTCATGACACAAACTCAATGGTAGTTTGAAGAACTCACATAAGTTGGGATTGATTGAGCAATAGCCTTAATGATAACCT
Organism: Quercus robur; assembly: GCF_932294415.1. Taxonomy (NCBI): domain Eukaryota; kingdom Viridiplantae; phylum Streptophyta; class Magnoliopsida; order Fagales; family Fagaceae; genus Quercus; species Quercus robur. The sequence continues at coordinate 40,011,845 of NC_065542.1, read as the reverse complement.
CCTTCCCAGCCACGAAGAGACTTTCATTCCAACCATGCAATCTCTGCCAAACATGTGTCTTCAAACCAGCAAAAACAGTTCTTCTTGATCATCAAACACAAGCAGGTAGTCCCAAATAGGTATCAAAACGAGTAGTTGAGCACCCAGCATTGTGCACATTAATGAACGATCCCTATATGAGGTATTCCTACTAAATAAGATTTGAGCTTTGGATTTATTAACAAACTATCCTATGCTTTCTCATATTTTAAAAACACTACCCAATCTACCAGTTAGGATGCAACCTAGTGGTTGTAGGCTTGGGATGAGTTGCAAACCCAGACATCTTGGGTTCAATCTCCACTAGGAGTTCCCTTGAATTACCTAATACACGATTCTCGTGAGTGGGTCATGTATCCATGGTGTACTTCCCTAGGATGGGTCCAAAGGGCCCTGCCTTGGTGAGATTCCACATCATAAAAAATAATAATAATAACAATGTTTTTACAAATATAGATATTGGTCGTTTAAAATAATGATATCCATATTATTTTATTAATTGAAGAATTAATAATTTGACCATTATGAATTTTGTAAATGACAAAGATACCCTTGAACATTTTTTAATATTTTGTTCTAAATTAACTATATGTAATTACTGGATTTAGATCCTCTAGATTTCTTAGGGTACTCTACCAAATAAATTTCCTTAAATCTTAACCATTCTTTAATGATTTAATGGTCTAGATTCTGCCATGTCAGCATTCCACTAACAATAATCTTAATTATTTTGTTTGCAATATTATTTTATTATTTTAAGAATATTGTTAGTGAAATGCAGACACGATAGAATCTAGACTATTAAATCATTAAAGAATGGTTAGTATTTAAGGAAATCTATTAATAGAGTATCCTAGAAATCTAGAGGATCTAAATCCGTAATTACTCATTAGTTTTAAGAAAGAAAAAAGTGAGAAGTTGAATTCAAATGTAACATTAGTTATTACATATATAAAAGAGATTGAAGAATTTCACTTTTCCTTTAGAAGTTAGTATTCTTGTATTTCATGGGAATTGTAATTCTTAAAAATTTTGACAAATCAACAACCGCATTTTCATGAAGTCACAAGAGTTAATAATTCGTATCCCCAATTACTACTTTACAAAGACACCCTTAGAGTCTATATGGTGGTTTCTTTATAGTCTTGTTGGTTTGTTTGCCAAAACCATTTTAGGGAAAGAGAAGAAAATACGGTATTAACTTGTTTTCTGTTATTTTATGTTTAACATTATCAACTTACAATTTTAGATTAGGGTTAGGTACTTGCGGTTTTAGTTTAAATGGGTCCCAAATAATTGAATCTCTGAGAGGGGAACTTTTTTTTTGGGTTATTTTTGGGGGGCATTCAAAATTTTATTTTATTTTATTTTATTTTGGTTTCCATTATACTTTGAGGAATTAAATTGGGAGTTATAGTTTTGTATAATTGGTGTGACCTGGGACTCATATGTTACATGTAGATTCGTGGTCTAAGCATTAAATGTGTTCGTGTTGGAAATGTGGAGATCCCAAATAACAAGAGGGTTGAGTACTCTCTTCAGTATATACATGGGATTGGCCGTAGCACAGCTCGCAAAATCCTTGGTGACCTCAACATTGCAAACAAAATCACCAAGGACTTATCTGAGGAAGAACTCATTACAGTGCGTGACCAAGTCTCCAAATATATGATTGAAGGCGACTTGGTAACTCACCTTCTCTCTTTCTATACATAAATGAAAATTTTAGTTTTAACGAAACTGATTGTGGGTGTTTCAGAGGCGGTTCAATGCACTGAATATAAGGAGATTGAAGGAGATTCAGTGCTACAGAGGGATGCGGCACATTCAAGGGCTGCCGTGTAGAGGACAACGAACGAAGAATAATTGCCGGACCTTGAAGGGTAAGAGGGTTGCTATTGCTGGAAAGAAGAAAGCTCCACGTTAAGCAAATAGGTTTTGCTTCTTCTGTAATTGATGAACTGTTGTCTGGTTTTGTATATGAATCAGCTTATGCTAATTGCTTTCAGTTGATCTGATTCAGTTTATCTGTTTATGTAATTGTGAACTGATCTGTTGAGGTGCATCATCTAACCTTCTGTTTTGTATTATCTTGTTTCTTTCTGGAATTGAGGTTCTTGGCAGTACATACCATGCATTATCCACAAAATATAAATTGTCTTGCTGACAAGTAACTTTTTTTGTGCATCGGTTTTTGCTGGTCAACGTTAGTTCCCTGGAAAGTTAAATTTCGTCTTGTAGTCTAACTGTCATTTTCTGACATTTTGTAAGATTCTTGTTAAAATACTGGACAGGTTGTATACTTGTATGAATCCTGGTCTGGCTTGAAAGTTTGAACTATTGGAAATGCTATGAAAATTAAAGAGCGGATGATGACTTTTTGAAATAGCGGAAAATACTAAAACCATTTTTTTTTTTCGTTCTAATGCACAAATGATATTAGTATTCCACTTCTCATCACTTTATGTATTCTAAATCTGTTAGCTTTTGACAAGTGCATTCATTATCTATAAATCTTGTGACACAAAATTCTTCACAACCTAACTGTGAAATCCTGACATTTTGTAAGATTCTAGTTAAAATACTGGACAAGTTCTATGAATCCTGGTCTTGCTTGAAATTTGAACTATTTGAAATGCTACGAAAATTGAAGTGCAGATGACTTTTTGAAAAAGTCTCAAATGCTAAAACTTCTTCCTACCCCCGGTGGCTCTCCCACTTCTCCTCCTATGCACAAATGATAGTAGTACTATACTCCTCATCAAATTATATTCTAAATCTGTTAGCTCTTGACAAGTTCATTCATTATCTATAAATCTAGTAACACAAAATTTTCCACAACTATTGACGTGACTTGTTGCGATCAATACATAATAAAAGTGGTGTCAATTGTAGGTCCATGTGAAAACAATGTTACTCTAATTAAAAAAATCACCATAGCAAGTTGTGAAGAATTGTGTCCTTAGTGTTGCACCTGATTTTTCTTCTATCTTGCTTATTTTGTATGTATATTCTTTAACTGTTGATTTTCTATGCATGCCTGAGACTGATACAATATTGTGAATCATTCACTTTGATCTGAATTGTGAATATCAATCAAAATACGCTTAAGAACACTTTTTGATCCATTCGATTTTTCTATTGTAGGAGTAGGAATGTTTCTACTGTGAGGAGAGAGGTGTCAAAAAAAGAAGTTATAATAAAAAAAAAGTACAATTATACAAAAACCAGGATTGACTCCAAACCATCATCAACAAGATGGATTGGGTTTGTAAAGTTAAAGATTGAGATAGGTCCAGTTCTATTACAGCTGAAGTTCATTGGGCCAGGTTATGAGCAGCAAACATTACGTCTCTCCTCACGGTAGAAACATTCCTACTCCTACAGCAACACTCTCCTAAGTACGAGGAGTATGTCGTCCACAATTGGAGCAAAGGTCCATGGAGGGAAACCACAACTGCTACCGAATGAGATCCTTTGTTTAATATGTGTTAAAATAAGAGCTTTACCTAACTAATAGGTGATTTATGTGCCATGATACCACGATACTATATGAGGTACTAACTTTCTTATAGAAACAACTTATTTTATGACTTTTCTTGCAACTTCTTGAGTTGGCAAGTTGTGAAGGGTGAACAATTACTTTCATATGATCTCATCACTAACACCATTTTTATTTTCTATCACTTACAACCAATTGCTTTAGCAATATGTGAAACAAGTTGTGTTGGTTGATTTATGTATCTAAAGTTTTAATTTGGGGGTGGGGGAATCTATTAGTTACTTGGCTTTTTTTTTTTTTTTTTTTTTTTTTTTTTTTTTTTTTTTTAACATAGAAATATAGGAATTTTATTATTGGTGCTAATTCCATCTACGTTTCACTATAGGCCACTAAGGTAGTAATCTAAGACCCCATCCATTGCCCAATAGAATATAATTAAGGTCTTCTTACCTATCTAAAAATTAGAAGAAAAAAAAAAAATTAACGCCCCTAAAATGCAGTGTCCCTAAAAAAAAAATGAATCAATAAAAGTTATTTAAAAAAATTTACTCTCTTTGAATATTTTGCAGAGTATTTAAGAGTGAAAAATTTCCCACCACTATACCAAAAGGTAAAGAGACTCTTCATTTCAATACCAATTCAATACTTGTTCCCAACTTCAAAGAGAGAGACAATGATTATTACTTCAGAATAAAAGGCAAAAACAAATAATCACACACTTTCTTTCCATTTTGAATTTTGAAGGAATCAAACCCTCTACTTACCTTGCTACTCTCTATCTTGATTCATTTTTTACCAACTTTCTTTGTAGATGCTCATCAATCAGTGTATGGTGTGTCAACTGCTCTTCATGTTGGTTTTTATATAATCTTCTTTCTTTTTATTGTTGTTCTTCTTATTTCTACTATTGCAAAATTATCTTCTTCTTTGTAGCTGTTCATCAATTGGTGTATATAAAAAACTAATTAATATTATTTAATTAATATTTATATATAAGATAAGGTCCACTTAGAATTTTCACCTGAGGCCTCAAAATAAATTAAATTGAACTTGATCTAGAGTTGATATTTCACAAAACATGGATAATATTTCACCTTGTTCCTCCTCTTTACCGACAAGCCTGATTTTCCATTTTTCAAGGGTTTTTTTTTTTTTTTTTTTGCTTGCACATGTGTCATTCTTTGATATGTTAATAGTCAAAATTGGGTCTTAAGGGAGTACTCAAGTTTAGAATTTATGCCAATAGGTCCTCATTGGCCGCTACAATTGTTCTTCCCTTTAAAGTTTAAACAATAAAGTAATGTAATTAATAAGTAAAATAAAATAGGAGGTCAAGGGATGACAATGGGGCAAGGTAGGTCCGAAGGATGGGGTTTTCACTCCTGCCCCGCATAGTTTTGTCTTACCCTATCCCCATCCCACCTCGCATGATGGGGACAATTTTCTTGCCCCATCCTTGCCCCTTGGAGCCCGCAAAGGCCTGCTTTATTCCGTAAAACTCTAATTTTTGTTAATTTGACCACTACTACTACAATTGTTTTTAATAAAATTTGTTTCGTTAATAAAAATATATTTGAAATTACAAATAAATTTATCCCGTCAAATCAAACTAATTTTTAGAAAAAATTGAATAATATTATTAAAGTGTTTAATAAGCCAATATCACAATGAAAACAAAAATCTTATAATACAAAATCAATGATTCAATAGTATATAAATTTTTTTATAATAAAGACAAAAGAAAATGTTATAATTGGTACCTTATTTTCAACCTTACTAGAGAAAAAAAGAGAGGCAGAAAGTCTTGTTGGGTAGAATAAAATAAGCTGATGATAAGTTTGTTTAAATAGTACGGTTTTAGGATATGAAAAATTTACAATTTAACCCTTGTTAATGTAGGACGGGACGGGTTGGGTCTAAAAAGTCTAAACTCATTCCTACCCTACCACCTTTATGAGGCGAGGAAAACCAGCATGGGGCGAAGCAAGGAGGGGCAGGTCAAGTAGGGCGGGGCAAAATTGCCATCCCTAAGGAGGTGGTGTAGGAAAAGAAATTAATAATAATATATATAGATCAGCTTTAATCATGGAGCATGGCTCCGTTCACCTCTACCGATTACCATCACACACAAATAGATATAGAGAACAAACCTAATTTTAAATTTTTTTAGATTTAACAAAAATATATATATGTTCAGAGGGTTTTCTTGGTTAAATTTGTATGAAAAATTTGTTTTGGATACAAAATTGTGTATGAATATTGATGTTTTTAGAAATGATTGTGCTTTTTATATACAAAATCCAAATATTTGTCAATCTCAAAATCTAAGGCAAGAAAATCAAATAGATTTAACAAAATTTTGGTTCTTTTTTTTTTTTTTTTTTTTTTTTTAAGAAATAGAAAGATCTTTGAAAATTTTCATGCATTTATTTTGTTTTGTTTTTCTTCTTCCCAAAATTTTATATATTGTTAAAAATAAATTTAATAATTTTTTGGATTTTCAATTTAAAAATACCAAAATCACATTGTTTTTAGACACTTCAACAATATCCCACCTAACAAAATTGGATGAAATGACTACATTGAAAAGAAGTAAAACTTATATGACAACAAGGATTTAAAAACTGTAATTCTCCATTCTCCCTGCTGATGTATCTCTTTTAATTAACCTTGATGCTATTAGGACTATGTATGAGCGTAGATGCTCTTTTGTTGATGTTTCTTAGTTAATGAAATTATCTTGTTTACCAAATAATAATAATAGTAATAATAATAAGGATTTAAAAACAAAAAATTATGTGGCTGAATTGAATTTTGAATAAAGTCATAGTGTAAAATGTAATTTCACCTCCATTTTTTTTTTTTTTTTTTTTTTGAGAATGTCTATTTAGTGCCAACTGGAAACCGCGGGTTTAATTGATAAACTTTTTTAATCTCCTCTTTACGAGTCTGCCACCAGTCTTCAATTTGCAATCACGGAAGAATTCTTCCACTATGGTTGGAAAGGAAAAGAAACTCCCAAATACAAAAAAATACAAATACGTAAACTATTGTGCCATAACACATTGACACAACATACTCGAGGCTAGCTCACAGCTGACAGTATTTGTCACTTTTGACAATTCAACTCTAGTAAGGGATAAATTAAAAATAAAAATAAAAAATACCATCCAAAAAATAAAAAGTAAGGACAAAAATATTTCCCCAATCTTTTGACAGCTGCAACTAATTCAGTGATTCAAATCATAATCAACTTATTATTGTTTAGCTTAAGAGTTGTAAAAGCAACTTTGCAATAGTCAACAAAACAAAGAAAGTGCCCAATATCTAATATTAAAATACATAAATTTTAGAATCGAGATGATACATGACAAAAAGAGACTGAGAGTTCTGCAAAAAGCCTAACACCATGCCGTGATAGTAGGCTATGACTTCCTTTTTTATGCTAAGACAACAAGACCAAGAAAGTGAAAATGCAGGAGCAATAATCATGGCCAACAGATGTTTACGTAGAAATGGATGTGGTTCTGATATTTTTCCTCTCTCTGCTTAAACCAGAGAATTCCAAAGAAGGCCAGAGCGGCAAATAGAAAGATTGTGCGTCGACCAAAGGGCTTAAGCTTTTCAGCACAAAAAATATAAAGGGCCTATGCTTGATATGCCACTTCGAATAGGGGTTCCAGGCTTTCTTCTAATATAACGCATGTTTTCTAACGTAGTATAGTATAGTATACATTGTGAAGTCCGAGTTCTATTACTAGTTTACGAATGGGGAGAAAAAGAAAAGGCGAGTACAAGGCTAAGTCCAGTTTTCCTATACATTTGACCTAATACAATGCAGACACATGACAAATGTTGTGGATGTGTCAGCATCGTATCGGGTCCAATGCATAGTAATATTGGACTCAATCTATGTCCATACAAACCTTGTCCTATGTGTCACTTAAGAGGTAACTCAATGTTAGGGTGCCCCTTTTTTTTTTTTTTTTTTTTTTTTTTTTTTAAATAACACCTATTTATTTTTCAAACGTCACCAACAAATTATTAAGCATACTTAAATATTTTTGACTATTACTATGCTAGCCCACAACCATTCTTCTTTCCATCACAAAATTTGGCTACAAATGTAAAACACTATAAGACCCAATATATTTGTAAAGCCTAAATTATTTATTGAGCAAGTTAAAATCTCATTCTTCCTAAAACCCAAGAATTTTATGCTTAGCAATGTTTGAAAAAGCCCATGATTCAAATACATGGCAAAACAATTTTATCAATGGAATTCAAGTCCATAATTAAAGCCCATGATTCAAATTCATGGCAATACTATTTTATCAATGGGATTCAACCCCATAGTCAAAGCTCATGATTCAAACTCATGGCAAATTATTTCATCAATGAAATTCAAATACCAGTTCTTGCTGGCAACATCAAAAAGCCCAATTCTCACTTGCAACATCAAAAGCCCAATTCCCATTGGCAACATCAAAAACCCAGTTCTCGCTAATTCTCGCTGGCAACATCAAAAGCCCAATTATTATTAGTAACATCAAAAACCCAATTCTCGTTAGCAACATCAGAAGCCCAACTATCGCTAGCAATATCAAAAGCCCAATTTACGTTGGCACTATTTTATCAAAAGTCCAAGATTATTAATGCTTGGCAAAAAATATTATGTCACTTAAAAGCCCAATGATGAACAATGTTCTAATTTCTTAAACATTACTATAATATATGGCAATTATCTCAAAAAATCATGGCAATCATTTTATAAAAGCTCATGGAAAGTTATTTATCTTAAAGATTATATTCATCTCATACCATATTATAAACCCATAAAATTTATGGTCATTATTTACATCACAACATTCATAATATTTATTTTCAAAGCTCGTGGTAACTATTCAATCCCACAAGCTCACCATTTAAATTATGATGTGATTATTAGAAATCATAAACATTACTTATGATATGAAATTCATCATTTTCAAAAATAGTAAATGTTATTTACAAAAGCATTTTGAAACTTTTGCTATTATTTTAAATATTACAACTCATTGCCCAAATATCCATGAAAACCCAAAATATTTACTAATAATAAGAGTCCATGAGGGATGAAATCCCATGGCAACATGTGTTATTGCTATTAATTTGGTAGGTTCAAATATGGGATGAACACAACCCAGCACAAAGGGACCAGCCCACATGAGCAAGCCCGATCCAAAGAACTCCAACAAGAGGTTGAGGATTGAAAATAAACAACCAACTTTGTTCATCTTTGACCAAGGTCCAGTTGGAGGCCTCTACAAGAGAACCAAGTCTTTGAGGATGAACTAAGGGCTGTCCCATCAATCTGTCACCCCCTACTTGATGTGAATAGTGCCCAGAGGTTGTGATATCAGTTGAAGTCTAATAGGTGATGGAACTTTATCATTTTCCTTAAGACTATATCTCCAGCGGAAGCGGAGCTAAAGCCAAGTTATCCAAATCTCAACAAATCAATGCTATAAATGTCAAAAACGTTCAAGACATGGTTCATGTGCCAAGCCCATAAATCCTAAAGGGAAAAATTTAGGAACGTATCTCTAGTAGAACCCTCTGAAGTAGGCTTAAACTTTGACACCTGGCTTGGGGTGTTGAATCCTACTTCTTGGTTTCCAAATCTCAGTTGTAGCACTAGGATTCCTCCTTGATACCTGCCTTAATCCTATTAGTTAAACTCAGCTTCAGAAATCTTGACATTTAATGCAAAAATACCCCAAAAACCCACCATGTGTCATGTTACCCAAAGAAGCAAAGCAGCCCCAAAAGCAAATCTCCCATTTATGGCCAAATCCTAGGATAATTAAGCCTGATACTCTGCCCTTTGATCAGTCCTATGTTTTTGGACTTTCGTTAATTAATACCTCTCTAAACACCACTATAAAAGGGTAAGCACACTAGCCCACAAGACACACCAACCCCTCTGAAATTTCTGATTTTCTTGCCACTTTACTTGTGGTTTAGCTCTCCCTAAGCTCATAAATCATTCCCCTTAGCCCACACTCACTTAACCTCAGACATTCCCTTTCCTTTTCTGCATATTCACAACCCATAAATGCTTCCTAATCAGTCACAAACAACCCTTTACTCACTAAATCCTTAACCTCATCATTAACAACATCACACCACCACAAGCCTAAATACCCACTCACTCAAAATAGCCCACACTACACCATTCATGCCTTATATATATTCCCCAGAATCTCAGTTCAACATTTGCTGAACTGAGCTAGAATCTCTCTCTCCCTTCGCACCATGCCAATTAACCCCTTTCTTCTTCCCAGGGAACCTTTAATTTTTACCTTTTGTTTTACTATTGAAGGATATAATGTATTTGTAACAATGGAATTCTTCTCTCATATTGATGTAATGATAGCTGAAAGTACAATAAATTCCCTTGACCGAGACATATAAGGACCCTCAAAAGTGAACACTTTCCTAAATTTATTTAATAATTGACTGTTGGACTTTAAGTGTAATTTCACCCTACCACTGGAGAATTTATTTCTCTTGCACTATCAAAACAAGACCACTAACGTACTAATGAACTATTGTGAAGTATTTTTATTGAGCTTTTGTTGCTGTTTTGTCAAGGTGTAGCCTTTATTTCTTGCTTGAATAGGCTTATCACCACACCGAAAGCCTTTGGGCATCATCTCAAGAGCCCATCATTGAGTTTCGGCTTGACTTCCCAATATTTTATTCAGAGGCATCACTTTCCCCCTCAACATTTTGGCGACTCCACTAGGGAGCCAATCATAAAGTGAAAGTCTATCATACCTCCAAGGTTGTGCAATAGCCAACAAGAAGTAAGTTAAGATAATGTTCATCCAGCGGCACAAAGCCACCACAGTCCAGTTGCACAAGATGACCAATCCGAGCAGCCTGAAGTCAACCAGGAGAATTCTAATCATCGATTCTCTTTTCTCCTTGAAATGCTACAACGAATGCCACCCACAGCTGTCAAATCTATCAAAGTTCTAAGGCTCAAGGTCAAGGTGTCCAACCGCCACATGAAGAACCAAACTCTCACACGTAGCAAGAAAGTAGTTCAAGAACTGGAAATCATCAATTTGGTGAACAAAACACTCTTGCATAGCAATTTGTCACTTTATTTGATCTCACTTCTCTACTAGAGAAAGAAAGAGGTAGGTAGCGGAAGGAGCCTAGGCATTATATTTGCAAACCCCCATATCTAGCGGAGCTACTTAGCAAACATATCCAGAGAAGTATGAAACACCTACCTTTGCCCTTTATGATGGGAGGAAGGGGAATGCGATGGAGCATGTTAGCAAATTTATGGATTCCATGGGTCCATTTGCAAGAGATGGGGAGCTTTATCTAAGGGAGTTCTCAAAATCCCTCATTGATTGTGCTTACACATGGTACTCTACTCTTCAACTTAATTCCATTCCCATGTGGGAAGATATGGTGGAAAGTTTCTGTACAAAGTATTTCCATGGCGAGGAGAAGGTCACCATCATCACTCTTCACAATACAAAACAAAAACCTTTCGAAGGGCTCCTTGATTTTATCCGACAATTTAGAGATATTGCCCTTGACTGTTATGGATAGTACAAAGAACAAGAGCTAATGGAGATTTGTGTTGATAACGTGTTCTTGGAATTTCGAGCACACTTGGAAAATCTTGACATTCATCAATTTGCCCAACTACTCCAAAAGGCTCGCAAGACAGCCCTATCAGTTAAGCCATTTGTCGCTGACAAGCCTAGAGCAAAAAAAAGAAGCCCTCCTCAAGCTTTTGCAATCTTCAGTGGTGAACCAGCAGCAAGGGTAAAACGCAAGAGGGACGATGGTACAGAACAACAGGAGCTGCCTCCCATTTCATGTACTAACGAAGAAATTAAGGTGATAGTTGAGAAGTGGGTAGCTAATAGAGTCCTTAGAGTCTTCAAGCCAAGCCGAGAGCCTACTAAGGAAGATAAGCAAAGTCCTTATTATTGTCACTATCACCAGTATGTGCATAATAAGACCAGAGATTGTAGGGCTCTTTGGACGATGTTTCATAAAAAAATCGCAGATGGAACCTTTGACTTAACCTAGGAATAAGAGGTCCAGTTGAACCCGCTGCCATAGCACAACAGAGGGAAGGCTACAGTGGCAGTGGTAATTCATGCAAGGAATATCGAGGATGTGAGCGACAGTAGGGAACTGCCACCCACAGCTGTCTTAGCAGTTCAGAGGAGCCCAGCCTTTCATGCCTTGTTCAACTAGCTCGGGTTCAATGAACAAGCAAGGAAGGTAGCAACTGAAGCACTAGTGTCCATTGCCTCTATCTCTGGTACATACTGCCTTATTGCTAAGGCCTATGCCAGCAGAGCTTTTTTAGAACCTACAAATGCCATCACCTTCACTGATGAAGACATGGAAGTGCAGCACCCTGAGCATAGCAGACCCTTATATGTAGCTGCTCAAATCAACGATGTCCACATACGAAGAGCACTAATTAATACCGGTGCATCCTTGAATCTCATCCCAACTAGCACACTCAAAGCAGCTCAAATTTCGCTTAGTCGAGTCATGGACACACCCATAGAAGTTGCTAGTTTCGTTGGAATGCAAGAGCATACCATTGAGAGCATACAACTTGTCCTTAGAGTGGGACCTATTGTGGCACTTACGAGGTTTCATGTGATCGATTCAGCTGTGTCATACCATGCCCTGCTTAAGCGGCCTTGACTCCATAGACACAAATTGGTCCATCCACATATCACCAATGTGTTAAAGGAAGGTTCAACGGCAAGCCCATACGCATCCCCACCAACCATACTCCATTCGACTTGTTTGAAGCCACCATTTTGAAGCAAATTTTTATGATGAGTTCACTCCGTGTGGGGAAGATGCCACATCAAAACCTATTAGGACCCTGCTGCCTAATTGGGATGTTATTAAGGAAGAACCTGAGATAGATCTGAAGGGGATCCTTGATCAAAAGAAAAAGAAAAGAGAGTGTAATGAAGCATCTAACAGCGGATCACAACTAAGGTATATGCAAGTCCAACTACCAGATGGGCATCTTGGTTACCGATTATGACGGTGCGCTAGGCCTAGCTGTCTCAAATAGAAAGGTCTCGGACTGAATGAAGCCAATACAACACCAACTTGCTGCTGCACTCAAGAAACAACAGCTCCAGCGAAGCATTCCTCTAACAATATTGCTGAACCATGTGATGAGTTATTATCGAGACCTAATGTATCCTTAACAACTGATATAGAGCTAGAAATTGTCAATCTTAGTGACAATCCTAATGTTCCACGAACAACCTCAATTAATGCAAATCTGTCACAGCTGGAGAAAACCCAGCTCATTGCACTTTTGAAGGAAAATGCCAATGTCTTTGCTTAGGAATATAATGAAATGCCTATTTGGATCCTAATTTAGTGGCACATGCTCTTAATGTTAAACCGGGTGTGAAACCGATGGTACAGCCCATGCGAACCTTCCATCTAGACATTGAAGCTCAAATCATCAAGGAAGTGTATAAACTCCTTGTAACTGGTTTCATCAAGCCCATTGAGCACTCGAAGTGGCTGTTAAACATAATACCTATCAAGAAAAAGAATGGGCAAATAAGGTGTTGCATTGATTTTCAAAATCTCAATAAAGCATGCTCAAAAGATGAATTTCCACTTCCAAACATGGACATGCTAATTGACTCGACTACCGGGCATGCTATGTTCTCTTTTATGGATGGTTTTAATGGCTACAACCAAATTAGGATGTCGCCTAAGGATGCAGCCAAGACTGCCTTCCGAACTCCCATTGGAAATTTTTACTATACTGTTCTACCCTTTGTCCTCAAGAACGCCAGTGCCACTTATCAAAGGGCCATGATTACAATCTTTCATGATATGATGCATAGAGAAATTGAAGATCATGTGGATGATATTGTGGTGAAGTTGAAAGCAAGGGAAAACCACTTTGATGTCCTAAGGAAAGTCTTTGAAAGATGCCGCCTTTACAAGTTTCGTATGAACCCCTTAAGTGTGCTTTTGGTGTATCTGCTGGAAAGTTTTTGGGTTTCCTCATTCACTAATGGGGGATATATGTTGATCCTAGCAAAGCACAAGCTATAGCTACCAAGAAGTTGCCTGCTACAGTCATAGAGCTTAAAAGCTTCCTTGGTAAGCTTTCATACATACGGAGGTTCATTCTCGGTCTAGCTGCTCTTACTGCTACCTTCACACCCCTACTGAAGAAGGGAAGACCTTATCGCTGGAATCAGAGATGCCAACAAGCTTTCTCTCAGTTACAACAACTCATGACCAAGCTGCCAACCGTGTGTGCACCCACACCAGGAAAGCCCCTTAAGCTCTATTTGGCCACCAATAGTGAGGTAGTGGGAGCATTAATAACCTAAGAAGATCAAAAGGGAGTTGAGCATCCAATTTACTATGTTAGCCGAATGTTGAAGGACGTTGAAACTCACTATTCAAAAGCTGAAAAGGCTTGCCTCTCTCTCATATATGCTGCACAACGATTACGACATTATTTTTTGGCTCACATAGTCTACCTCATGACGAAATCTCACCCCATATGTTCACTTTTGCAGCATCCCGTTCTTTCCAGAAGGTTAGCGTAATGGCTCTTGCAATTGTCTGAATTTGAAATTATCTTCATTGCTCCTACAACGGTACAAAATGATGGAATTCCTCTTATTTGTCAAAGAAGATAATTCTGTTGACTTCGCTGCAATTTCTTTCTCTAAAAATCTGCAATTTTCACCGCAAGCTCAGCCAACTTTATCTCGCCATCGTGAATAATGCATGATGCAGCAGTAGCCTTGAGCCAATTAAGAATGAACTCAACATTAAACTTCATGGATTGTAATTCACGAATTACGTTCTTCCACTCAAGTACTTTGTGCAAGTTGAGACTTTTAAGAGGTGTGCACTCCATGTCAAGGAAAATTACAAACAAGGATTGGAACATCACCTTTCTCATAGCATTACCATATGTGTATCTAGACATGAAATCCGGATGCTTTAACAGTATTTTCTCCAGCAGAGGTAGACCTTCAACAGGGACATCAAAATGCTGGAACTTCATTGTGACTTCGAAAAGTGTATAGAAATCCTCAATAGATTTGTCATTCTCCCTTTCTTGATTAAAAATCTCCATGAAACCTTGAACATTAACTTTATGAATTGCAACACTTGATGACTCTCCTTCCATAACTGTCAAACAAGATTACTGGAATCAATTTATTTGACAAAGAAACAAGAATGAAACTTTTTTTTATGAAGCGTGCTCAAGGTAAATCTTTGTATATTATTGGAATATGGGCAACAAAAACCGTACCTATAGTTTCTTTGCTTTTGGGAGGATCAAGGTCAAATAAGGGCATATTAGGTTCATTAGCAATATCCTTTCTAGTCGCACTAGCACAAGTAGCTCCTTCAGGTGGCAGCAGAGGATCAGCAACATCCCCTCCAGCGACTTCCTCAAGAACCAACGGAGGTACATCAGCCTCTCCCCCAGTTGCACTAACATCAACAACCACGCTAGGTGCCAGCAAAGGATCAATAACATCCCCAATCTCACCAATTTCTACGGTCTCCTCAGGCATCATTGGGGAATCAACAACTTTACCTGTGATATAAATGCAATCAACAGTAGCAGAAACACAGAATGATAAGGAGGCGAGTAGCAAAAGGTTACTGGAATCCATGATATTATCCATAAAGTCACGCCTACGCTCTTTTGACTGAGTCCTCTCACTGTCACTAGACTGTTGGGGTGGCTAACAACGCAAATATGTGTGTGTGTGTGTGTGTGTGTGTGTGTGTGTGTGTGTGTGTGTCAATATAGGAATAGAGTAAAAAAAAAGAGTTTAATGGTTAAGTATTTACCTCACCAGAGGAGCTCCCAACATCAGGTCCAATAGTTTTCATCTTATGAGTAGTGGTTTTTCTCTTATATTTATTTGCCTCAAAATCTAGGCCCAAGGAAGAAACAACTCTGGCAGTTGACACTGGTGAAGGCCTAACAACTTCTACCGCTGAAGTTTTAAGAGCAACACTTGTGTCTCTAACTAGATAATCATGCAACACAATCACCGAAGACTTGGATTTATCTTCCTTATTAGAGTGTAGTACAAATCAAGTGTTACAATGTAACATGAGTATATATAGTAGACTAAACCCTTGACTAATAGATTTCTAATACAAGTAAGAAACTTGGCTTGTACACAAAGTAGAATTAGGCTTGAACCTATGCTAATGGGCTTAAATATCTCTAATGCCCCCTTTCAAACTCAAGATGGAAGCTTGATAAAACCTTAAGATTTAAGAATGTTGAGAAGATCCCTTGAATGAAGTTTGGCTCTGTGATAGTGGTTTGAGGAAGGCAACGGTCTTGCAGTGTTGATGCGACTTCTAATGGTGTCATGACTATACCAGAGAGTTTTAGTGATATCAATGGGAAGCTAGAGAAGATGAATGCAACGAAGAAACACCGAGGAAGACAAAGATTGCTCGTAAGTACACTGTAAGGACAAAAAACCATGGCCACGGGAAGGTGGCTCTAATATCATGTTAAATATTAGGTATGATATATTTCATATTGAATATGCTTGAATAGATGCAGAAGAGGGAAGCATAAAATAGGAACACAAGAGTTACATGATTCAGCTTTACGGTCTACATTCACGGAGGAAAATCTAAAAGGCTACATCAATAATATATTAGAATGTAGTACAAATTTTGTGTTACAATGAATCATGACAAGGGTATTGTAGGGGCTCAAGCCCCTGAATTGTGAATGGCCTACGTCACCAAAGCCCAACATAAAGAGGGGCCCATGCGGCTAAAGCCCGTTACAGTGTGGTTGTCCCATGTGGCTAAAGTCAGACATGGAGGAGATGAGATTAGCTTGCTAACAAAATAGGCAAGTCCTCGGTAATATAGAGTTACGCTCAGGTCAAGTTGGGCCCAACACCGATAAGCCAGCCAAAGAAAAGACTGAGGGAGAATAGCCATTTAAGGTTGGAACTGAACATTGTTAAATAACTTTGGGGAGTTCACTGTCGAGCACTAATTGGCATCTGGAACAAGTTCCAAGGAAGTCCTCTAAATTCATGAGGATTCCTGGGGATTCAGATAGATGTGGGAAAGTGTGTCAAGTGGGGAAGTAATGATAGCTACCCCACTAAGGAGAGACTGTAAAAGGAGGAGAAGGTGAACATGTAAGGGGCATGGAAAAATTAAGGGAAGAAAAAGGGAGAGTAAAGGAAATATAGGGAACTAGTAAGAAACGTAGGGAAACAGGGGAGAACTACATTGTATTAAGGGTTAGGGGAAGACAAGCTAGGTGAAGTTTAGGTCCTAGTTTATAGGATCGTGACACATCCCACATATAAATAAATTGGGGCCCAAATACAAACTGAAAACAAAGTTTTTTGCCGCCACAATTGGCGCCATTTCTGGGAATCCTTTTCCACTTGAGGCGTTGAGCAAGTTTGGTACTGTCCCACTATGGAAGGTCCGCATGTTGGAGAGGGTTCTGCGAGAGGAAATTAGTTGAAGGCCTTCTCGAGGGGTTGTAGGAGGCGGGAAAGGGAGCGTAGAAAGGAACATTAGCACATGCATGACGAGCATGAGACGAGAGTAGACTCTGATGGGGGATCTTCCCATGGGGAACGAAGAGTATCATATATCCTCGAGCGGCATCATCGCAGTGATCGGCTGAGGGAGTTAGAGAATCTACGGAAGCAAGTCAATGATTTGGAGATTGAGCTGAGAGGCCGGAATCGAAGAAGAGACCAGGAGGATTCATTTGATGATCCTGACTACATTGCCAATGATTCATTTTGAGGTGGTGGCTTATGCCAGTCGAGAGACTGATCACGTGAAACTGAAGGGCGTTATCGTGAATCCCCCTATTGTGAAAGACATGGACACCATAATGTTGCTTTGGATGCAATGAGTTGGGCATTGAGGAGAGCAGCCCGATCATCGTTCACTGATGAGATTGAGCATATGGAAATGTTGAGATGGTTTGCGCGACCTCCATTCACCATCTACAATGGAAAAATCGACCTAGTGGAGCATGTGAGTCACTATATACCGATGATGTTGCTTTATTCTCATAATGATGGGTTAATGTGTAATGTGTTCCCATCTAGCCTTGGACTGACAGCAATGAGGTTGTTCAACGGTTTGAGGAAGGGGTCTATCCAAAATTTTGGGGAGTTAATACAAGCATTCGGAGCCCGATTCATTACATGTAGCAAAGTTCCTCAACCGATAGGTTCTTTGTTATCTATGAGGATGAGAAATGGTGAGACCCTTCGATCTTATACGAACAAGTATTGAGAACTTTATAATGAGATAGGAGAGGGGAATGAGCAAGTGGCAGCCAACACCTTCTGAATAGGCCTTCCCGAAGAGTTAGCGTTAAGACTTTCTCTAACCATGTGGCCTCCCGAAGACATGCACCAGCTAATGAGAAGGATTAAGGAGTATAAGAGACTGGAAGATGACTGACTGTAGGGCAAAGGTAAAGCCCCATTCTCATCGCAGTATTGTAAAGAATATCGCCTTGAAAAGTTTCAATAGAGAACTAAGAGAGAGCTAAGGGTGCCTGTGGAAGGCTCAGAGTAGTGTGTCGAGGGAGTTAACGCTATGTTCAAGGAACCGGTTTATAAAATCCTGGAACACATTAAGAATGAGCCTTATTTTTGATGCCCAGGGAAGATGGGTGAAGACCCGGCGAGAAGGAATCAGAGCTTATATTGCATGTACCATAGAAAAAAATGGCACACTACCAAGCAATGTCGTGTGTTGAAGGATCACTTGGAGTAGTTGGTGAAGGCTGGGCATCTTAAGGAGTTCTTAGCTTGGTAGGAAGGAATACATGTAGGTCAGGGGTCGGGAAGTCAAAATGACTAAACTCTCCGACCTCCCTTAGGGATCATTAAGGTTATCCATGCAACCTCTCGGGGTGTAAGCATGAATAGTTGGAAGGGGGTACTAAGCATGGTATCCCCACCTGAAGCAAATGCCATGGACTGACCTGAGAATAGGCCCTAAAGGACCTCCGTCCCGATCACTTACAGTGAGGCAGATTTGGAAGGAACATCTCAACCGCACGATGATGCTTTAGTTGTGACGTCTCGAATTGGAGGTTTCTTAGTAAAAAAGGTCATGGTGGATCAAGGCAGCGGAGTCGAGATAATGTACCTTGATCTTTACAAGGGACTAGGGCTGAAGCTAGAAGACTTGAGTAGATATGATACCTCGCTTGTCGGGTTTGACGGGAAGATTGTGACTCCTAAGGGGTAGATAAAGCTGCCAGTGGTAACCGAAGGCAAGGAAGTGGAGTTAATTTTATTGTGGTCAATGCTTTCTCTCCCTCCACAGCGATCCAGGGGAGGCCTTGGATCCATGCCATAGGAGAGGTACCATCAACTTTGCACCAGAAGATTAAGTTTCCTACAGAAGATGGGGGTCACGGTAGTCTAGGCTAATCAAAAGGTAGCAAGGCAATGTTTGGTGGTAGCGATAAACCACAAAATTAAGCAAAAGGAACAAGTTGATCAAGAGCCATTATAGCAATTACCGGTGACCGAGGTATTAATGGGGGTAGATAGCGTCCAAGAGTTAGTATAAATACCAATTATGTCGTATTCCGACAGGTATTTCCAGATTTGGAAAAGTTGTCTGCTAAGGACCGAGTGGAAATTCTACTATTGTTGGTGCAAAATTTGGACATGATTGAAGAAGTCCATACAAAGTGACCGGGGTTGACCTAGCCTTTATCATGCATAATTTGAATGTAGACCCCTTGGTCCCACCAAAAAAAAAAAAAACTGCGGAGATCCGCGAAACCCCATGTGGAGGCAGTAAAGGAGGAAGTGAAGAAGTTGAAGTAGTCGAGGGCCATCAAGGAAGTGTTCTTCCCCGAATGATTAGCTAACATGGTGGTGGTGAAGAAGAAGAATGGAAAGTGGAGAGTTTGCATCAACTTCACTGACCAGAACTGACCATTCTCTAGTGCCAAAGATAGATCAATTGGTGGATGCTACAGCCAGACACCAAAGGATGAGTTTTTTAGACGCCTTTCAAGGCTACCATCAAATTGCTTTGGCCCTCGAGGATCAGGAGAAAACTTCTTTATAATGCCTGAGGGAAACTATCATTATACGGTGATACCCTTTGAACTGAAGAATACGGGAGTTACTTATCAGTGAATGGTCACACACATGTTCAAGGAAATTGATCGGTAAGACGGTGGAGGTTTATATTGATGACATCTGTAGACACTCAATTTTGCACCCATAATTTAATCAAGGAAAATGACTTGAATGACCAATCCATGTACCCCAAAAATCATAATTGCATTACATGCATCAATTTGTTCTTGCATTACATGCATCAATTTGTCTTTGCATCACATGCATCAATTCATTCATTGCATATCATAAAAATGATTTTGAGATTCTAACAGTCACAGCGGTGATTTCGGTTTTCAAATCGGACCATCGGATCGAAAGATTTCGCATGATCAAGTTTGCACGGTCAACATGCATTGTGTCTAGCTAGAGTCGACCACACATGATTAGTTTAAATTAATTCTGATTGGTTAAACAATTTGATAGGCCAAGAACGTATTGACCCCTTGTGATAAATTAATCAATTGATTTAGCCAAGTTAATTAATTAATTCAATTAACATGCAAAATGCATGGCAACACAAACAAATCACCAATTAACTAAAGTGCAGCGGAAATTAAATTGACATGGTGATTTGTTTACAAATGGGGAAAATCTACATGGCAAAAATCCTACCGGGTGATTTTAAGGTCACCACTCTCGAGAATCCACTATTATCAAAACAAGTGGTTACAAGTAAAGGAATTCTTGTACCTTATACCAACCTATAGTTAAACCCTTACCTCAATACCTAATTGGACTTGTTCTGTAGTAACAATCTCTTCTTTTTAATGCACAACTCCCAATACGTGACTAACCAATATATGCGTGAATCCCAGTACGTGACTTTATCACCAACTTGAGAAAGATGTTGGCTGCAAAGTTTTTCAGTTCATCATACGATGAAGATCATGAAACTCCTTGGTCACAAAACCCTAAGGTGTACAAACACAGCAACTTCTTCAAGAGAAAGATGAATTAAGGCAAATTCTGTCTCCGGTCACAATTTGCATGAACACAACTTTGCTTCACACTTGCGCAACCTTTTACAGCCCTTAAAATAATTCTTATATATGTTTAGGGTTGTGAGAAAAGAAAGCCTAAACACATACTCACGGATTGGAGTGAAATCAGTTATGAAAAACTGAATTTCATAAACCTCGATAGATAGGGTATTTATTGAGCTAGCTATCGAGTTTCGAGTTTCAGCAATTTTTTAAACCTCGATAGATGCTAGCTGTCGAGCTTTAAAATCCAGCACTTTCTCACTTGTTTCTTGGATAGACTTGCGTGGCTTTAACACTTGAACTTGAAACCTTGTTCCTTGAAACATTAAACACATCCTAGATCTACCCAATTACAAGTAAAGTGCGTTTTGTTAAAGGATTAGCCAATTCTAACTTAACATATGTTCCTAACATCAAATCACATATGTCCTAACACAATTAAAATTGATTAAATAATTTTGTGATTGGTTGACAATTAATGTTTAAAATAGGGATGCATGCATGGGAATAAAAGAGATGATTGGATAACAATAAAATTGTAGATAATCTGAACTTTCTCTAGATTTATTTTAGGGTATTTATCTTCAAGATAATTATTCTTAAATAGCCAAAATTACCCAGAAAAGATAAAAAAAAAAAAATCATAGATGGAGGATGAAAACGCGTCTAAGTACAAGGACCAACCGAAAAACCCTAGAAGAGGAGTCTAAACGGCACTCGAACACGAAAGAGTGTTCGGAGCCATAGGGCCAATTTGGCACTTTTGGAGTGTCGAACAACACTCAAAAGGGCCGAATTTTCATGTGATGGGCTTTGGCCCAACGGCTTTCAGGTGACAATAAAGCACATCCTTTTCGACCTTTTCGCAAAAGGATGCGTCCAGATTCAAACCCTTATCGACCGTGCCTATTTTTTAGAGTCTTTTGGCCTCTATAAATAAAGACTGAACCTCATAATTCAACACCCTTTTTTTTACACTCTGAGAGGCACACATTTTGGGCTCCCAAATAGCTCATATTTTCTTATCTCCTCTTTGATTTTTTTGTAGAAGCTAGGGTTTTTAGGTTTCAAGGATAACTGAATAAGTTTATTTGAACCCTAAAACATCCTCTCAAGTAGAAGAGTGCTCATGCAAGAGGTTGTTTTCTAAACCCTTTTATTTTTATGCTTTTCTTATCATGATGATGTATGTTTAATTGTTTCAAATATTCATAATTTGGTTTATAAAAGCATGTTCTTGATTTATTTATTAATATGTTTCTTAATTTTAAAGATCTGTATGCAGTCAACTATTTTTCTTCAATCTGCATCTTTCTTAGATGCAGATCTGAATTTTTCTTCAAAATAAGATGGATCTGCATCTTTCTTAGATGCAAATCTATTTTATTTTATTTTTTTTAACAAAATAGATTTGCATCTTTCTTAGATGTAGATCTAAGTTTATCTTCAAACAAAAACAGATATGCATCTTTATGAGATGCAGATTTGAATTTTTCTCAAATCAAAACTAATTTATATCTTTCTTAAGATACAAATCTGATTTTTTTTTAATACATGCAAATTGTTGAAATAAAGAAAGAGATCTTGTACTACTATGTTTGTGTTTGTTTTAATTCATGATTGCATAAATTCATATTATGAGTGGAACTCTCTTCTTAAAAAAAATCCTTTTCATATATAAAAACAGATTTGATTTTTCCGTTATTAAAAACCATTTTTTTATCATCACAAAATAGATCTAATCTTTTACAAACCGAAAAGCCATTTTTTTAGTTCTTAAAAAACAGATCTGATGTTTTTCAAACCCAAAGACTTTATTTTATGTAATAAAACCATATCTGAATTTTTATCATCAAAAACCACTTTTTCTACGTCCTACAAAACAAATCTGGTATTTTCACAAATCAAAATCAATTTTTTTTACCAACCAAAACAAATCTGATTCTTTTCAAAAGAAGAGACTTCATTCATAAATAAATTTGTGTGATTTAATTTTTGTTTCACATGTTCAACATATCATTCATAACATGCATAAAAAGGTACATTGGTCACAAGAGTCTAGAAGACCAGACTTTGTCTGGGCAGAAGGGATGCCTAACACCTTCCCATTCCGTAACCTAGCCTTCAGATTTAGGTCATTGGTTAAGTATATCTAGCCTTGTCTTTACTTTTTATTTTGGGTAGAATGTAACTAGGACAAAAGGCCATGTAATTATTTGGTAGTTTGTAACTAGGACCCAAAACTATGTAATTTTTCAAATATGTAATTCTTTATTCAATCAATGAAATGATACTATTCAGACATGTTTTATTTTTTTTTTCTTATTTTTTGTATAAAAAATAAGTGGCGACTTCATACCACTTACCCAAAAAGAGAGGTGCCTTAAAAGCACTCGAATCTCTTTTTTGAGAGACACTTTTATCGAGGTCTCTCACAACATCGTGGTGAGGACTTAGGAGAGTGTGGGACATGCCGATGACCTGGTAGAGGTCATTGGTATACTGAGGCAGCACAAGTTATGCCTTAACGTCGAAAAATGTGCTTTTGGGGTAGGGTTGGGAAAATTCTAAGGTTATATGATCACCACTCGAGGGATAAAGGTGAACCCCGACCAAATAATGGCCATTCAACAGTTTTTCCCACCAAACAATCCTAAAGAGGTCTAGAAGCTTACTGGCATGATTGTCGCTTTGAATAGGTTTGTATCAAGATAAGCAAACATATGCAGACTGTTTTATCAGTTATTGAAGAAGTGGAAGGGTTTCCAGTGGATAGAAGAGTGTGATTTGGCATTCAAAGATTTAAAGTCTTACCTAGCCAGCCCACCCATTTTATCTTAACCTGAACTGTAGGAGGATTTATACATGTATTTAGCAGTCTCCAACCTTGCAATTAGTTTGATGTTAATTAGGCAGCACGAAGGGATCTAGAGGCCTGTGTATTACCTTAGCAAAACTTTGGTGGATGCAGAGACTCGGTACTTACTGTTGAAGAAAATGGCACTGGCCCTAGTGCATGCTACCAGGAAGTTATCACATTACTTTCAGGCCCACACAGTATGGGTATTAGCCAAGTACCCTTTCCAGTCACTGTTAAGGAGATCAGATTTCATTAGGAGGATAGCAAAATGGGGGACAAGATTGGGAACGTTTGGCATACATTACAAACCGAGGAACTCCATTAATGGTCAGGTGCTGGCAGACTTTGTGGCTGAGTTCACCCTTTCTTCACAGGGCTCTGTGGGGATATACCAAGTCACTGTTAGATGGTGGAAAGTGTTTATGCATGGAGCATCTAACACAAAAGGATCAGGGGTTAGGATAGTGTTGGTGTCACCCGAGGGTGTAAAATTGGAGAAGTCACTAAGGTTGGGCTTTCGGGCGTTGAACAATGAAGCCAAATATAAAGCCCTCATTGCTGGGCTGTGGGCAGCGCAAAAACTTGGTGCCAAGGAGGTGGAGATGTTCTCAGATTCAAGATTGGTGGTGAGTCAAATAAATGTGAGCTTCGAGGCAAAGGACTCTCACATGTCACAGTACTTAAAGTTGTTCATAAATATATGGGCAAACTTCTAGAAAGTTAGTGTAGTCAAAGTGCCGAGAAGTTAGAACAGTCATGCCAATTCCTTGGCCATATTGGCATCCTCTTTAGACGATTGCATTCCCCGAATGATTATCGTAGAACTGTTAGAGCAACAGAGCACTGAGCAGCAAACGGTGGTAGTAGTCACTTCAGAACTAGGGTCAAGTTGGTTAGACCTTTATATTGCATTTCTATCTGATGGGTCGTTGCCGACAAATGACAAAAAGGCTAAGAAGGTGTGGAGAACATCGGCTCAATTTTTGTTGTCCAAGGACAAGAAGTTGTACCGGCATTCATTTGGAGGACCATACTTGCTGTGTCTTCACTATAGCAAAGCTGCCAAGTTGTTAGTTGAGCTTCATGAAGGAATATGTGGGAGGCACTCAGAAGGCAAGTCACTCGCACACCAAGCTATGACCCAAGGATTCTGGTGGCCGAACATGTAGCAAGAGGCAGCTGACTATGTTAAAAAATGTGATCAGTGCAAGAGACACGCACCTATCTTGCACCAACTGAGAGGGGGGGGGGGGGAATTTGAACCCGATCACTAGTCCTTGGCCCTTTGCCTAATGCAGATTAGATATAATTAGGCCATTCCCCCCATGCATTTGGGAACAAGAGATATATGGTGGTGGCGGCGAACTATTTTACCAAGTGGGTAGAAGCCGAAGCCTTGGCAAATATTAGGGACATTGACGTGAAGAAATTTGTATGGAAGAACATCATTACAAGGTTCAAAGTTCCCTGGGCATTGGTGTCTGATAATGGGCTATAGTTCAATAGCAAGATTTTTCGAGAGTATTATGGTAGTCTCGGGATAACCAATAAGTGTTCATCACCCATGTACCCTCAGAGCAATGGTCAAGCCAAAGCAACAAATAAGATGATCGTTAGTGGTTTAAAGAAGAGACTGGAGGGGGCGAAGGGAAATTGGGTCGAAGAGCTTCTGAACATTTTATGGGCCTACCAAACAACTCCTAGAAGGTCAACAGGGGAGACAACCTTTTCCATGACCTACGGCACCGAGGCAGTTATACCGATAGAGATTAGCTTGTCAAGTATGAGGGTTATCGACTTTATGCGAAGCAACAATGATAAGTATTTGATTGGGAATTTGGATCCCTAGAAGAGCGGAGAGAAATGGTATCGATTCGACTGGCCATTACCAATAGAAGCTAGCTCGAGGGTATAATAGGAAGGTGAGGCCTCAGGAGTTCGTGGCAGGCTACCTTATTTTGTGAAAGGCTATTGGGAGCATAAGGGATATTAGTGCTGGAAAACTAGCATCAAATTAGGAGGGACCTCGGCTGGAGCAGGAGCTTATTACTTGGAAGATATGAAAGAGAGGCCCCTGTCCCAACCATGGAATGTTTGTAATCTAAAGAAATACTACCCATGAGTGTAATATAGAATGTAGTATGCATCTCTAAGACTATAGATTTACTTGACTGGTGAAAGTAGATGGAATTTAGTTACAAAGCTTTGTGTAGTATATAAGTGAACCAACGAGCACCCACGCATATCCTTAACAAATTTTTCTAAGGACAAAAACATGGCATTGACCTGACTTTGGTCACCGACCATGTGGAAACCTTAACAAATTTCTCTAAGGACAGAAACATGACCTTGGCCTAACCTCATTTGTGGTTTATTTGAATGTGAGCGATGATCCCCAGGAAATGGAGGTAGTAAGTTTTACATGTAAATTACTAAGTGTTGCTGCTTAAAAATCCTTTTGAGATAAGATAGCACCATCTCATTTAGAGTTATAGTATCGTTCATACAAAGAGGGCTTGGCCATGCGACTGATTGTTAATGAAAATTTAATTATAGCGAGACGATTGCACTAAGTGTCGTGAGAAAAAGAGATGAAACGTAAATACGAACAAACAATTTAACCAAGAAGAGCAAAAATGTTCAACATGGGAAGAATCAAATGTAGTTCAAATACATGATGCTCAAAACACTAAGCCGAGTACTAATCATGCAAAAAAAGAAAAAGAAAAAAGAAATAATAAATAATAAATAATAAACTTCTCCAAAAGATGGGTAAACTAACTGGACGGGTTTTGTGGGTCGGCAGCTGAGGTCTCGGGAGTGGCAGTAGTATTCGGGGGAACAAAGCTCAGATCTAATGGCAGAGTATTTTCGGCCTCGATCAGGGCAGTAGTGTTCTGATTCTCTTTGTCCAGCACCACTACATGGGCATCAATTTGCTTCGAAAATTCCCTCATGCCTAGGCCGTCCTCTCCCTCTTCCTCCTCGACATCCTCTGAATGCTCTTCCTCTTGAGCGTCTGTTAGTAGATCTTTAGGGAGGGGGATCTGGCTAGCATCTCTTAAGGAGGAATCCTCGAGAACACTAACCACGTTGACTGCAACCATCCAGCCCTTAGAGAACCTAAGCTTGTGAGCTTGGAAGATCACCACCCCAGCCGAGTTTTCTACGTCCTTGAACCCCATGTTATAGTAAATTTGCTCATAGTTATTCATTACCTCTTTAAGGTTGGCAAGTTCCTTCTCACGAGTTGTAACTAGGCTAGAAACCTCGGCCAACTTGACCTCGGTCTTATTAAGCTTCCCCTGCAACTCCTCGGCCACTTCCCGAGTCGCCTCCACCGTGGTGGCTCGGCGCTTTGCCAAATTTAACTTAAGGGTTTTTTTTTCATTTAGAGTGGCCTTAGCCACTTGTTTCAGGGCCTTTTCCTTGTCAGCCTCCCCCATGATACCCTTAAATCGACCTTCCACCACATGAGTCAGTTGGGAGGCTTGAAAAAAAAAAAAAGAATAATAACAAGGGTACAAGTTAGTTTGATCCAAGCATTAACACTTAGAAAAATTTGAATCAAGTTAAAGGGAATCGGGATCTAATAACACAGAATGAATGAGAGATAAATTCACTTACAACTATTGTGTGCCACTTTAGTTTTGAGAAGAGGTCGTAATCCCGACAACCCTCGTAGTGGTCCATGTCATTGGGGAGCAACAAGACGTTGCCGAGGCTGTCAGAGGTTTTCCCACCGAGGCTATTCTGCCATATTTCGGACAAAAGAGTCAATGGGGAGGACTTTATCACCCAGCATAAACGTGCACTCCCATCCATAAGAGGATGCGAAGGTGGAAGCTACATGAGACCCGATTGTCATCAGTTGATCAGCTAGACTTAACCCTTAGATGGCCCCCCGGATTGGGGAATCGGGGTAGTTACAGCTAAACTTGGGGAAGGCTACTCGGTCATCTGCGGGCCGGTCTAAGGAAGGGTTTCCTCTGCCACCCTTTTTCTTTTTCGGCGCTATTGCTACGTGGGGGGGGGGGGGGGGATTGGCTCGCTGAGGAGCCACTTGTGAAGCGACCTATCCCTTAGAAGCTTATGCTCCCGAGAACCAGCACTCCAAACCCATGGTACGCCTCTGAACCATTCCTTCAGCTGGATTGGGGGCTATTGGCACTTCGACGATGGGGGCTTTTACCTAAATGTGAACAGCACGACCTTGGAACACCGTGTCACCAGATCCGTCCCAAACTAGTTCAAGGGAATTAGCACGGGCTATCCTGGGCCCTAGGTGTCTTGCCTCCCAACTTGTGAGTCTGTGCAAAAGGAATCCGGGAAGCCGCATGTCAAGGTATGACAATAAAGAGCTACCAATCGTTAGGGCACCCGATGAATCTTGGTAGCTCATGTACGAAGGGACACACCCAAGAATCAATTGCCCGTCGTAGTGCACAAAAATCTCTGAGCGTAGCATGAAGTTTAATTCCCGAGCTCTTACAACACTCAGGTCGAGCTGGAACCTCCTAGAATCTTAAAAAAAATAAATAAATAAAATTAAAAAAATAACAGCAATAAGTAACGATATGTGCAGTACAACAAAAAGGGGGGGGGGGGGGGGGGAACTCCTAAAGCAATGTTACACTTGACAGGTTACCGACCTATCTGGTGAAGAGAGGTTGGATAGGTTAATTTTCCGTTTAACCAATTCCCGCTCACCCTCATGAACTCCCTTGCCGAGTTCATGTTGGAGTAGGGGAGGTAGGAGATCAATTTGACCGTGGTATTTCGGGTCTGAAGATAGTACCCATGCTTTAGACTCCCCCGAATAGTGTACAGGAAGTTGATGTAATAGTGGGTTAGGTGTAGACCATACAGTTGGTTAAGATGCCCCACACAACTGACTACCCTATGAAAGTTAGGCAGACATTGATCGGAGCTAAGCCCATAAAAACCCAGGGCCCTAAGCAACAAAGGCGCTATGGGGAACCTAACCCCACCCTCTAGTATTGACATTAAGGGAAAAAGGAGTACATGGGGTAACCTCTAGTCCTCTATATCACCTCATGACAGTATGATATATTCATGTCATGAGGGATATTATACCTAATTTTGAAAGACTTAACATCTGCACTAGTCCTTAGGAGGTGTGAAAAACTCATTTTCTTTTCTTTTCTCTACCCAACCCACAAGAAGATTTACAAGGGAAAGAAGACTTACTCGAAGATTTTGTTGATGATGGAGATGGGCTCAGGAGGAATATGTGGGCTTGGGAAGAAGAAGGAAACGAAGTTCAGAATTTGAAAAAGAAACAAAAGTATATAATGGCATGAAGAACATTAGCATTTATAGAGATGAACACCATTTAATGAGATTGCAAAAATCAATCAATGCTTACCATTGTTTCTTTTCACACGCGCCTTGGTAATCAAAGCGCTAGATCATCTCAACTGTCTAACGTTGAAGATTCTGCCACGTGCATATTCAGGATGAGCAATCATGTCCGCTGCATTAATTGAGTGACGGTTGATATTCTTAAGGCGTAACCGTCATAGTTGAAAAAGAGAGAGAGAAAAATCGCCGACCACATAGTAGGAAACCCTGATCCCATCTCAACTTCATGAAAATGGGATTATGAGGGGCTATTGTAGGGGCTTGAGCCCCAAAATCGTGAATGGCCCACATCACCAAAGCCTAACACAAAATTAGACACGGAAGAGATGAGATTAGCTCGCTAACAAAATGGGAAAGTCCTCGGTAATATAGAGTTATGCTCGAGCCAAGTTGGGCCCAACACTAACAAGCCAGCTAAAGGAAAGACCAAGGGAGAATAACCATTTGAGGTTGGAACCGAACATTGTTAAATAACTGTGGGGAGTTCATTGCTGAGCACTAATTGGCGTCTAGAACAAGTTCCAAGGAAGTCCTTTGAAGTCATGACGATTCCTAGGGATTCAAATAGATTTGGGAAAGTGTGTCAAGTGAGGAAGTAATGATAGCTCCCCCACTAAGGAGAGACTATAAAAGGAGAAGAAGGTGAACATGTAAGGGGGTTGGAAAAATTGAGGGAAGAAAAAGGGAAACACAGGGAACCAATAGGAAACGAAGGGGGAACTACATTGTATTAAGGGTTAGGGGAAGACAAGCCAGGCGAAGTTCAGGGCCTAGTTTGTAGGATCATGACACATCCCACATATAAATAAATTGGGGCCTAAGTACAAACTGAAAACAAAGTTTTTGGCTGCCACAAGTATATATAGTAGACTAAAACCCTAGACTAATAGACTTCTAAAACACTAGAAGACTTGGCTTGTAGACAAAGTAAAATTAAGATTGGGCTTATACTAATAGGCTAATATATCTCTAACACTCAAAAATAGTTTGATAATAGGTTACTAGCAAGTCCATTTGAAATATCGTCTCCATTACAATAAAGTTTTTTTTTTTTTTGTGGATAAAATGCAATAAAGTCTATTAATCCTACACACACACATATATATATAGACAGTAAATAACTGTTAATTAATTATTTTATTTTTTTGAAAACAATAACCGTTAATTAATAATAACTATTTAAAAGAGTTAATTTTAAGTGAGCCACACCTTTTTACATAATTATGTAAAAAAATTTGATATTAAGATTCACCTTGCTCGGCACTTTGCTTGATCAAACCTCAAGTAGGGACGGAACTAAGCTTGGACTTGCCCCCCTAATTTTTTTTTTTTAAATTATTAGTATATATATGGGTATTAATTTTAGCAATTTTTTTTAATAAAATTATACTTTTCCCCCCTAACAATATCATTGATTCTTTTAAGAGTAATACTATTGTAAGGATAGGAAGTTTGAGTAAGTATATTAGGTTATAGGCCGTGCTCGAGGACGAACAAAAGCTTGAGGATGGTCAAAGGGATTGTTAAGCCTAAATCAATGGGCCGAGGATAAAAGAAGAGAATGGCGGGTCAGCTGTGGTTCCTGAGGAGCCGAGTCACCTCAGGAGAGCTTTAGGTAGGTAACCATTTTGGAAAGATAAGCTTCAGGGAAGGTAGCAGAGTTGGGTCAACAATAAAAGAAGAACTAAATGGGAAGAAGGCTGTTACCACCACATTAAATGCACTGCACCAAATGAACTGGCCGCATTTATGGACAAATGACACCAAAATAGTGCCATCTCAATTCACAGCTACTCACAAAACTTCCAGGAGGTCCTGATGGGACAAGCATCCAAGGTATTTTCTACAAAATCAATAGGTGGAAGGCTGGGATGGAGGGGTGAAGGACTATATAAGGAAATGGCCACCGTAAAAAAAGGGGTATGTAATTGAAGAAGAAAGAAAAAAGAGAGGAACACACTGTATTCATATAAGCTTGAGTTAATATAAGAACATCTCATCCTCGGACTTGACTGAGGAGCGTTATTTCTATCAATTTGTGTTTTCGATCTTATTGGCATGAATCATATTAGATATGGCCCATACTTAATTTGTTGAGACGCTTTCTTGTAAAACTCATTCTCTAACAAATATATTGTTTTAGGCTTGTTGGGCTATCATCCACTATTCTTGGTGGGCTAAGGTTCATACTCTAGTCCTTACAACTATAGTCACAAACTTTTCTACAATATTTTTACAAAGTGTTGAGATAATAAATTCTTATTGGTTTGTATCTGTGCTCACCACTTATATCATTTATTTTATTTACCAAATGGCGCCCTCTATTTCTACTTCTAACTAAAGGCAAACAGCCGGCATTGCAAGCAAATAAAGAGCCTTTGGCTGTTTGAGTCGTTGCGAGCTGGAAAGTGTACCTGCAATTTGAGTTGTGAAAGGGCGGCTTGCTTTATTATATTATTATAATTAATAATAGATATATAATATTCTATATATATAAACAATAAGAAAATCATTTTTTTTTAATCCAATTCTTCATTCCTAGGAAGAGGAAAAAGCAGATAGAGCAAAGGCCTCCACTTTCCATCTGCTCTTCCCGAAGTGAGCAAATTGCATGTAGCGATTCGTAGGGGCTTATAGTTTAATTGGTTGAAATGTACCGCTTATAACAGTTATAGACAACCACCAGAGGTGCCACAAAGGGTAATCAAAACCCCCTAGTGTTAACAACAAATGAACCACTAGGAGAATCTAAAGCTAACTAGAGTTCTGTTCCATCCTTTGATAGAGTCACGCACCTATTTAAGTGAAATCGTTTGGCTGAAGCTTGTGAATTGAACACCTATAAAAATTCAGCTTGTTGAGACAGATACTTGAATGAAGCTTGGAATGAATTAATTAATAAATGAAATTAAGACAATACGACAGGGCAAAATCTAGCAACATTTTAATCTTTCTTGCCAAGTGGCTTCATTCGTGTCCTTCAATAAGGGGGGGTAAAGTAGCGTCTACTAGCACAGGAAGTCGCTATCCAACCGCATCTGTAACATTTTTTTTTTTTTTAAAGACCATAAAAAAATTTATAGATCTAAACTCTAAAACAAAATATACAAGCTCAAAAACATTAGCGCAACAACAAAAATTACCAATAGCAAAACTAAAAAAAATTAAGTCCAACCAACAAATTTTACCCAAAACAAACAACCAGATACTTAAAAAAAAAAAAAAAAAAAAAAAAAAAAAAAAAAAAAAAAAAAAAAAAACCCTCAGCGTCTAAGCAGCAAAGTTGGAGGCTGGAGTTGCCGCACATAACCAGTAGCAGAGCTACCCTCCTTACTCCAAATCCTGGCTTTGTCCTAACCTCAAGTAACATCAAACATAAACTTTTATCAATCTTTGCACAACACTAACTCAAGCAATGCTTAAACATAAATTTTTACTCAACTCTCACGCGACACTTGCTTGAGCTAACTTTTGAAAATCAAACTTCCACCCCTTCCAACGTGAGATTATTTCATGTATTACAACCTACCTCTCTCTCTCTCTCTCTCTCTCTCTCTCTCTCTCTCTCTATATATATATATATATATATATATCTGTGTGTGTCCAACTCTTATGGGGTATACTGTAGAGAGAGAGAGAGAGTTGTGATAGCACTAACTCTGACAATTCCCATGGGGCACATTGTAAATATACGAGTTCAAAAGGTTAGTAATGCCTGATTTTTCTTCTTCTTCTTTATTTTTTAATACATTAAAAATACAATTTCTAATTAACCAAATCACACACACTAATATATCATTGGCTAACTTGTCTAAAAATGAGATAAATTACTTCAAACACTTATTATAGGATCCTCTCATCCATCTCATGGTTTAGTTGAACATTAAAAATCTGGAAGTTTATGTAATCACTCTCCATTTTAAGTAGATCCATCTCCTAGTATAGATTGCACATTAAAAATCTAAAAGTATATGTGATCACAAGCCAGAAATAAAATTGTGAGGTTTTGAAAACAGACAGAAGCCAAGAACTAGAAGTTGTGAAGAAAAAATTCAAAGCAACACTAGCAAAATAAAACCCTCTGCTTTATTCCAGGAGCAACCTCACATTATTCAGTTTAACCCTTCACTTTTTACATGGAAAGTCAAAAGCATTTGCTCTAAATACTTTTTAGTACAAAGAACTTGTGATAACTCAACAACTATCTCAATTTGTTCATATTTTTCTGAAGGTGCCTTTCTTAAAACTAATTTACAATTGATATAACACCACACAAGCATTTCTCAAAACCTATTTTTATCTCGTTGTATGGCTATTTTGTTCAAAAACATAAGTTAGAATTTAGAACACAGGCTAAATTTGCACTATATGTAGAAAAAAAAAATAGTTTCTTCTTATAAATGTAACTCGTTTACTCTTTCTCATTACCACTGCATTACTTTTTTACTTGGTGCAAATGCACATCACAAGCTCTATTCAAAAGCCATGATAACTTTTAAAGAATGGTAAGACAAGTTATACTATGGGTCTGTTTGGATAGAACTTATTTTGCTGAAACTGAAAACTGAAAATACTGTAACAAAATAATTTTTAAATGTGTGAATAATGCTATGGGACTCATTTTTAATGAAAAAATTGATAAAAAATGAAATTTGTGAGTCCGTAAACAGTACACGGATGTACTATTCACGAAAGACTGATCAAAAGTTGCGACTACTGTTCATGTACAGTACATGAACAGTACCGCTTGTTGGGAAAACGGCATGAAAAAAAAAATAAAATAAAATAAAAAAAAAGGAAAACGCAGGAAACTTAAAACACAACAAACGCAACGTGGATCCAAACTCAGCCTATATACAACATTGACAATTATCATTTTTTTTTTTTTTTCAGAAACAAATGCACACAAGAGAGAAGAAAAAAGTTCCAAGACGGAGCCACACCACAAACACCACAAATTTAAAAAGCATCTGATAAACATAATAACATTTCATTACATTAGAAACAAGTTTTAAAGCATCTGCATGTCTAAAATATACAACATGAGTCCCCATAGTCTTTAGATCTCCTCAAAGGCTCAAACCTAAACAATTGATACTAACACTCAAGCTCACACTTGCTTCTTAAAACTAAACCCATGTTTCCAATTCACCCCAGATATTGGGGCATGCATTAACAAGCCCTAATCCACCCAGGGAGAGAATGAAAACACAGGAAGCAGGAGCAAAATACAATTCCTCCGAGAAAAATAAAAGACAACAACTATATTTGAAACAACCCCCACAGACCTTGTTTTCAATTCACCCCAGATTGTGCCACGTATTACCCCAAAACCAAGTCCAGGTAGAGAATGAAATCACAGATCACAGAGTTCACCCACTAGTCACGCAGCTTGCTTGCACCAGAGTCCAAATTCCTAAGCTAGTTTAGTTCTTTACCTAAACCAACACAGTCACAAGCTACCCCAAGGGTTAGTGAAGCTAAAGTACACCGATTCCTAGACAAACCAAACCTAGCTAATCATCATTTACAACTTCCAAGATCCAACTTAAACGCAAAGCAAGGTCAGAGAGAGAGAGAGAGAGAGAGTTATGTAATTATGTTAACAAACTGAACCTAGGGTAAACTAAACGACAGAACAAGCACATTGATATTGTTTCATCTTTCAAGAAGTTTTTCTCAGATGCTTTGGAGGTGCACAAGGTACATGTTCACCAACCGTCATGAACTTGCAGTTGTTGGAACCGTCCCTTGGAGGTTCTAAAACCACGGGCAGGAACGAATTGCGCTTACACCAGAACCTACTGGTTTTGAAACTCCCACTTAAAGCCTCTTTCCCCTGCACAAAGAGAAGGAATTAGTATGAATCACTGTTGTAATTGAAAACTCAAAGAAGCCAAACATACAAGATAAATAAGAACCAACGAAAACAACCCCACCACATGAAAAAATTGGGAATGATATTTGAAAAACTACATGGGAAATAAACCTGAATATCAGCCACAGTGACTTCACAAGTTTTCTTGTTTTTAGCAACTTCCCATACTTGTTTATGGAAAGAGTTGAAGAACCTAAATGCAGCCACAGCATTTGTAAAGTTCACAAACGCGTATCCCAGATTAGCTATTTTGCCTTCATTCCAACATTTCCTACGGGACAGAATCCCCAAAATTGAATTGAAATTAGAACACAGATTGTGACAAATATACAGAAAAAACAAAGAAAGTACACGGCAAATGATGCTTCAATTAAAGTTGCTACTACACACATGAAGTCCATGGGCAAGTAGACAAAATCGAAAGCAGACTTGCATGACAGTGAGTCTGCTTTTTGGTTCTCATCCCGACAATGCTTGTCCAGTATTGACAGCAGGATCTCCCTCCTGAACATTGTTATAGGACAACATGTTAAGCCCAAAAAAGAATAGAGCATGATACCCATGTACACAAGTTATTGCTTGTTTGAACTTAATCTTCGTGTAGATGCATACATTAATACAAACACTTGCACACGCTAAGACAAAAGGAACCCAGATATTCCAAGTCTCAAAAAGTCTGTCTTTATTTTAAGGCATCGAATAAAAAAGTGATGGACATCAATAACATCAGACAGATTTCTTCCGGATATTGTTACCAAATGTAGATAAAGGACAGAATAACCAGAGAAAGTACAACCAAACAATGACTTTTCCCAATTCATGCTTTCTCCGTCGCTTGAGAGACCAAAAGTCACAGACCATGGTCATTCAATTACTTAACTATTGATGATTCCGAATACAAATTAAGGTCAGAAGATCATGAAGTAATGAAAAAGCCACTAGGTGAAATCAAAGCAACGAAATTAACCTCATATAAACATAAATAAAATCAAAGAATTAAAGCTCACGTGAACTGGTTAGGAATGTTCTTGATCATAACTGTTGTGGTTCCAGAGCGCTGGACTTCATCAACAGTAGTTGGAAAAGGAACCACACGACCACTCCTCTTCAACGCCTTGCCATGAACAGTTGAAGGAGAAGTAAGAACACCATCACCACCAGCCTTCTTCGGCATCCATACAGACTTTCTTTGTGAAACCAATCTGGGTCCCACGACTCGTCCCTTGGTTCTCCTATCAACCCTTTTTCCAAAACTCAAACTCTGATGCACCTCCACACTCTTCAGCTTCTCCACCACCACTTGAGGCTGTGATTCAGCATCGTAGAATACTGCTTCACAAGGCAGATAAGCCCTGGGCTCACTGGGATGCCCATAATAAGAAGAACCAGACATAACTGGCCACGGCTGAAACGGTTGAGCTTGTTGGTAGTAGATTTCGTGAGGAACCGAGAGTCCCATAGTGGTGAGGAGAGATTTCTGCCAAGGTTGGAAGGACCTGGCATATGGGTTCAAGGGCTTGGACCCTTGGCTAGGGTTTGGAGTTGATGATGACAAGAAAAGAGCCATGGCTTTTGGGTTCAGGCACTTAATTTTGGGGACGAAAAGCTTGTAAAAAGAGATGGGGTTGTGGTTTTTTCTGTGACACAGAGATGGGTTTGTGGGGTTTTAGGGTTATAGTAATAGTAATTGGGATATTTGGTATGTGAATGGGCGGTGAAGAATGAGAGTGATAGGCAAAACCCTGATGGGGTTTTATTTTTGCAGAATTGTCTTTCGCTCTTCTAGATGAAAAAATCTCTGCAATGATGAAAGTTGGAGTTGGAGATTACTCATTATAGCTTTTATTTAATGCCTACTCTGGTTACAAGACAAAACCGATTTTGCTTTGGCGGCGAAAAATATATAGTGAGAGAGAGAAACAGAGACTTATTACATTATTTCATGCAGAGGCACGGCACTGGTGTTTTTTTTGTAAGTGTAGGCTAAAAATACGAATAAAAATCTGCTATTTGCTAAGAGTCCGATTAATGTATTAGCCCAAAATTATTATTATTATTTTTTTTTTGAAACAGGTTGAAATTACTATTATTTTGAGCATAATATTAATGTTGGATATGGGTTTGTGTGTCATATTAGTGTAGAGAATCTAGAGACATACATATTCTTTATTAGGTGGTTTTTCACCTACCTTTCCCTAAAAAAAAAGTTGGCTATAAAAATTGGGCAAAAATGACCTACTACTACTGTTTCTAAAAAAAAATTAGCAATATATCACTGTTTTGGAAATATATATAAGAATCTATTATCTTTTTTGAAATTCAAATTTGTGAAATTCGAGTTTATCGTGAAACTCAAGTTCTAAAAACTCAAGTTATTTGAAAAAATGTACTCATAAAAATTTTTCCATAGTACTCGAGTTCTATAAACTCGAGTACCATGAAAAACTCGATTTCGCTACAGTTGAGTACCCAAATAGTGGTAGATCTCTACATGTTTCGAAATAATGATAAATTACAACATAGTTTACAAAAATATGCTATTTGGCTATTTTCACCATAAAAATTGGATCAAACTTACAACTCAAAAGGAGATGAATTCTTTTATAAAACAAACAGAGAGAGATAAGATGAACACTTAATAGAGTACTTGTAATTAATTTTCTTGTTCGATCACTGTTGAATTGGTAATACTATTAATAATTTAATTAATATATTTTTATACAATTATAAAAATATATAAAATAAGTGAAAAATAATATATATATATATATATATATACACGCACAGAGTTTTAAGTCAACTTTCACACATTTTAATATTAAGAATGTTGTAAAAAAATGTATAAACAATTAAGTAAACAATACAAATCTAATTATCATATATGTTATATTAAAGTTGAATTACAATAAGAAATCTAAATTAAATTCAAATTAGTTTCAAATTATTATCTAATTTTGTATCATGCTTCCAATTTATTTTTCATGTTTTGGGGTCAAATAAGTAAGTAATCCATTCATAGTACTAAGCGCAACAACAAAGATGACTATATGTAAGACCATCTTTTCATTACTATAATTGAATATTTTCATGCATAAGCACAGTTATAAAAAAATAAGCACAGTTACAACTTACTAACAAAAATATTATTATTACCAAAATAAAAAAAAAATTATTACACTTTTTATTTATTTTCACTCAAATATCATGAAGGTATTAAATAATTATTAAGGAAAAACGAAACTAAATATCTCTACCTACCCTCACTTAAACAATTAGAATAATCAATTATCAAATTTAAATTTAAGTTATAAGTAGTTTTATTTTCAATATTAACAATCAAACTATCTTCAAAAACTCATACTTGAAGAGTCTAAAGATGTCTTTGGGAAATTGAAGTTTCAGCAATATAATCCAAAGATTTTTTAAATTATAAACATATTTTCTTTTAAAAATTATATAAATAATTATTAACTTAGACATTCCTAAATTATAAGATTTAAATTGTTATTATTATTTTCAACCTATGACATCTATTTCGATAATTGTTTTTATCATCAGGTTAAGACCCTAATGAAATTTTGGTGTAAGCAAAAATTGAACCTCATATATTACTACGAGGTAAGTTAATTGAACCCACTAGGATAAGTATTAACATTTTTAGAACTTTTTTTCTTTAATTATTTTCATACAACGTAATTGAGAATGAAATGATTTAATTGGAACCCACTACACTTACAGGATTGATAAAAATTTCTTGCAAGGACTTATTCTAAAAGAAAAAAAATATGAAATTAGATTTGTGTGTGTAGAACTTTCTACCTCATAAATACTTTTTTTTTTTTTGAGAGATACCTCATAAATACTGTAATAAACTATACACATTCATAATATTATATAAAAGTATAATAAATTTGAATTGGGTGTTTTTTTTATTATATATTTTCTAAGTTTGAATGCACAAATTTGTATATAAATATAATAAACACAAAATTAGAGCATAATTAGACTAATATTTGGCATGAAATCGAAGTGTATTGAAAATTTAAATACACTTGACCATTGACATTTATCTGTAGTTCAATTAGATTATATTGTTTTAGGCTTTAAAGTTTATATTATTCTTATTATATTAAAATTTTATATTGTAGATAGTTTTTATGTTATTTGTAAATATTTTTTAATTAAATCTATATTAGAAATATTGACGTGTATATGAAAAACATAAGGAAAAAATGAAAATTTTAATTGAATATCACATTAAGTTTCTTGATAAATCTATTACTAAGAATATAAAAATATAAGATAAAATTTATATGAAATCTCACAAATTAGTAAGAATTCATCAAAATTAAATGATTTAGAAGATATAAATAATACAACAAAAAGTCTTGCACAATGTGATTTATACGGGTGGGTGGGTTAAAATATAGTAAAATCCGTAGTTTTGAAAACCAGATGGATCGATTCAATCGATAATTAGGCACAAATCTGGTCCGATAAAACCTCAAAACTGATTAAAAAAAAAAATCAGGAACTAGGTGCTTTTCGGTTCTTTGACCGTATGGATTTTTAAAATCATGGTGAAAACCCTTCTTCTAATAAAATTTAGATTTCAAATCATGACAATTTTGTACGTACATAACTTTTTTTTTTTTTTTTTTTTTTTTTGCTGAAGCGAAAACTTTAAATTTAGCATGGTTGTATCATCTTCAATAGGCTATATTGCATTCAGTTCAATTCAAATTGAGTCGAATTTTTCTCTGATTTGAAACCTCAAATGTTTAACTCTCAATCAAATAAGTTCCACTCAAAAATTTGTTGTGATGTCGAAGATAAGAGCAAGAGATCAGCAAATCATCATCTCTGAGCAAACTTGAACTTCGTCATCTCTAATTGGCATTGGCCTAAATTCAATTATAGCACAATTTTATCATTTTTTAACCTTATAATTTGTTAACGAACATATCTATGATTCTATGGGCCCTAACATTTTTATATTTAATGAGATGAGACTATCTTAAATTTTTAAATTTAGTAGAATTCTATACATATAATATTTAGAAGCATTTAGATTTGAAAAACCTTTTTTTGGTCCCAAAGTTTGATACGTCTAATTATACCACTCCTTAACTATATAAAGGCTGTGTGATTGTGTGATAACTGTGATTGCTGCCTTACTGGTTACAATTTTTATTTTTTTATTTTTTTTTATGAAAGAAAAATAGGTAAGATGACGATCAACGTGAAAATCCTATCCAAACGTGATCATAATAGCATTTTACTCCTGAGTCCAAGACCTTACTAGAATGCAAGGGAACTGCGACAAGCCATTACAAACTAGCACTTTAAGCAAAGTAGCAAAGGAAGGGAAATGCCCAGATGAAAAATTCATTTGGAATGACACTGTTGTAGACAAAAAGCCTTATGAACTACTCATAAAAAGTTCAGAAGAGAATCGGCTTTTACGCAAAGTGGGGATTTGGGCCTAATCTTATTCTTTGCCTGTATTTTTACAAAAGAAAATTAAACCACGACAAAGTTCGTTTTTAATTAAACCACGACAAAGTTCGTTTAACTTTTGTTACAGCTACCCAAGTGATTAAGGGTAATGTTGTTTTGTTTAAGTATTGTGAAAATATGTGTAAATAAAAATATATTATAAAAATATTATTGTTTAAACAACACAATTAACAGTGGCGGCTCTAGGAATTTTGTTTAGGGGATCATTAAAAAACTTATATAAAAAAATTAATAAAAAGAGTACTTGAATATATCGAGTTATTGACAAAAAAAATTTTTTTGAAATTTGACAATTTCCTTCTACAAGTTTTCAAATTTTGAATTATTATATGATAGTTCATTATGAGTATTAATTGTCATTCTGGGTAGCTATGACCATTTTATTTTGTTAAGTTTGTCTAACATTTTTATTTTTATGCAATTGTTATTATTTATTTGTCTTTGTTTTTATAAAAATATTTTAAATTAAATGGATAAACTCAACTCATTGGTTTTGTATTAATTATTGACGCACATAACCATATTTATTCATACATAAATAATACACTACATGTCTACTTAACCAATAAAATACTTAAATAATCACTAACTTTATTATTTTTTTTCTTGAATTTTTCTGACTTTATAACAAAAAATTAAAAAATATTAAAAATGAGTCTCATGGTACTATTTACACATTTAAAAATTACTTTACTACGATGTTTTCAGTTTCTAATTTCAGTAAAAATAAGTTATATCTAAACGGACATAAGCATAATTTCACCGCTCACAATTTACAATTACCACGTGGCAAAAATTAAAAATTATTTCGCTTATAAGTCACCGCATTACAAAAAATTGTACAAATAATAATGTTCTTTAACGGAAGAAAAGTTGGCATCAGTTCCGAAATATCACAAAAGAGTTTATGTACCCTTTGTTTTCCGTTCCTTACGTGTCATCTCCTCACCCTAGCCGTATAAAAGCCCATGTGAAACCAAGTTGCTCAAGCACTTCAGAGTTCTGGGGAGAAAGTAAGGCATGAATAAGAAAAAGGGATATGGCATTTAATGCAGTGTACGAGGGAATGGACATTTCATAAATGAAGTTACTTTGTTTGACGCCATTGGAGCACCAATGTCACTATCAAAATCTCCATCAGAGGCAACAAAAGTACGATTTTTTCACCGATTTCTTACCATTTTTTAACACACAAAGGGACACTGTGTGCCTCAATATCACAATCTACAGCCTTCCCATACTTAAGGTTTTCCTAGAGCCATGCAATAAACCAGTCTTGCAGACTGTCACAGTCACAGAACCCAGAGTTCTGTGAAGCCTGCAAACTATCCCATTTCTCTGTCTTTCCTTGTGCCCTATCATCCCCTCGTGTCTTTTTGGCTAAATTCATACAAGGAGGCTATATTGCACTGAAGAGGTAGAAACTTTGAATTTTGTTTGGTATTATAGAGTAGTTGACTATTCCTCTTCTAGCTCTATGTCTGTAATGGAAACCCCTGTGCTGCTGCTACTGAAGTGAAAACGCATGCTGATTATTATTCCGATATTCTGCGGTTACCATATTTTCGTTAGGTGAGAAATTGGGATTCGGTTTTCACTTTTCATATGATTAAAATCATATTTTAGCTTCATTGACTATACGTTGAATATTATAGTCAGTATAAAAGAACCCACAAATTGCAATTAAAAAAAAAAAAAGTGACTGTTATTTCCCGTTGAAGTTCAATTATTAAGGCTATGTTTCACGACATGTAAAATATTTTTCGAGTAGAAAATATTTTTCGAGTAGAAAATATTTTTCGATGTTTGTTTGGGTTCTAAAAAATATAACAGAAAAGAATTTTCAGTGTTTAGTCGTGCATTTAAAAGCTTTTTTTCAGAAAATATTTTTTAGTATTTGGCCCCCCAATGTAAAACATTGTACAAGAAAAATGCCAACAAAATATACCTATAATACAATTGAGCATCTTAAAATATCTATACACATCATATATGCACATCCATTAATTCCAATCACAAAAAATATGAACATATACACATCCAAGTTTTACATTGTATGTTTTTAGACCCCTTAAAACACAATTAGATTAACTTAGTTAATTAGCCAAGTTATTTACTTAGTCCAAATTCCAAATCTAAGTTATCACAATCAAACAATCATATCATGCATAGTAGCGGAAATATAAATAACACAATGATATGATGACCCAGGAAATCACACCGGTAAAAACCTGGGAAGAATTTAACATAACTATCCTCAAGGTAAACATGAATCCACTATGAAAGAATCGAAGTTTTACAATAGGACTTAGACCACTAACATCCTATTGCTACCTACCAGTAGAAACTTACTGACACGACCATGTGCAAGCTCCGAGACCACGGACTCCTTCTTTCTTGGATTTTCCAGCAAGTACAAGCACACCCGCTTGTGTTTCTTTAAGCTTTTATTGCAGTAACTGAATGATCATTAAGCTCTCAATCAAATCTCCTTCTTGATAATCCTAAGCATGTGTGAAGGCAACCACCTCTAGATCTCACAAGAGATTTACACACACAGCAAATAGCTACCTCAAAAACGTGGCTAGGGTTTGCCTTTTATACTTAGGGCAAAACATAAAACCCTACACATTTTAATAAGCTAGGGCTGAGTTGGAAAAATCTGCAGAAAAAACATTCTACCCGTTCTTCGATCGATCAAGCCAAGCCGAAAGTCACTAATACTTCTACAGCCACTCGATTCTAACCTTACATATAATGCACACACTTTGAGCAAGTCTAAACAAGACTAACAACTGTTTTGATCATGGTTTGCCAACATTACACATTAGAATTCTAAATACATTAGTTCCTAAGTCTTTAGAACCTAACATACATAACAATTATAGAGGTACTCACATACAAAAATCAGAGATTAACACAACTTTCATGGTCATTCACCTAATTGTAGATGTGCCATTTTATTGAGTTCATTATCGGGTAGGACTTGAGATGCCACTGTGTTTAGCATTCTTGCATTCAACTTTGCAATCTTCATTGCATGGTTCCGCTGCTCAATTGCGATATCTAATTGAAATTTCAATAAATTGTATTTAACATCTCCTGTGCAATAGGGGCTTTCTTCAGTTGAAGGAGTACAAGAACTTGAGCTAGAATGAATAGAATATGTACTAGATAAAGAATCTTGTAGCACATTCCCACCATCAATCTACCAAAACTTCATAAAAGCAACTTTTGCTTCCATTTTATGCTTAATCACCTTGTGATTTGCTCCAGAATATTGATGAACTTGGGCACGGGCTTCTTCCCATGTGTCATACACCCCAAGCGCATGACCAACAAAAACAACGTATGTCTTACCCTTTAAGTGGTCAATAGGATAAATAGTTTAAAAACCAAAATTGGCCTTATGACATACATATTTGGCGTAGGAAATTATTTGACATACCATTCAATCAAATGTGTAAGCAAGAAGATAATATTTTCCAAAAAACATCCTGCAATACAAGACAATGTAAACCCATTCAACATCATCTCAGTAAAGTCTCCACAATAATTGTTGTTAAACCATCCAAATTCGCATAAATATTGTAACAAGCCCAATTCAAGAACAACGCTAAATTCAAGTTTAGCAAAATATTCACAAGCTGTCATATACCTTCACAAACACGATTGCAGATAACATTATGCTCATATTTTTTAAATACAAATAAATCTATAAATACGGATAAATATATTCATATATATCAATATCTAAATAAATAAATATAGATATATATATATCAATATACCTTCGAAAACCCTTCGGGTTTGTGGGATGGGTTTGAGGGATCGGTGTCAGAATACCTTTGGGTTTGAGGGATGGGTTTGAGGTCACGGTGTCGGAATACCTACAAGTTTGAGTGGTGGGTTTAAGGGATGGGTTTGAGCAAGATGTTTGAGGTCACAGTGTCGATAGAGGGACAAATCATGGGCTGGGATGCTGAAATCGGGGTGGGTTTAGCTAGGTGCATCGGGTACATGCAGTGCTCGATCTGGGCATGCTAATCAGAGATGGGTTTGAGCAATACAGAGGAGTTGAGGTTGGTCAAGGAGAGAAGAAAAGCCAAGGAAGAAAAGGAAATAGAGTACTTATCGACACGTGGAGGGGAATGAGGCGACGCGATCTAACCAGAATCGGGTTTAGGTGGATCTCCAAGTGACTTTCCAAAGCTG
This sequence comes from Quercus robur, assembly GCF_932294415.1. Taxonomy (NCBI): domain Eukaryota; kingdom Viridiplantae; phylum Streptophyta; class Magnoliopsida; order Fagales; family Fagaceae; genus Quercus; species Quercus robur. Next base: position 39,967,222 of record NC_065542.1, on the reverse strand, counting down.
CTCTCTCTCTCTTTTTTATTTTTCAGTCCGTAAAACTTGGTTTGAAGGTAAATTGAATGTGTAATTGATTTTACACTTGAAGGGCTTAAATTTTATAGTCAAAGGATTTGATTTTCAGTTTGACCAAGTTTTACATGTGCTCCCAAACGCATATGAGAGTGTAAAATATTTTCCAAATTTCATTTTCACTTGAAACAAACACAGCCTAAGTGATCAAGAAAAATGTTAGGGTCATATTTTCTATGTAATTAGTTAATCCTTTAATAAAACACAATTTACTTATAATTAGGTAGATTTAAGTTGGGTTTAATGTATCAAGAAGTATATTATTCAAACATATCAAGTGATAACATTAAAGACATGAAGTTTGATCCAAGAAACAAGTGAAGAAAAGTTGTTTCATTAAAACTCAACACAAGCTCGACATAAGTTGCCATCGAGGATTAATGGACAAGCTCAACACAAGCTCAATCTATCGAGAGTTATGATTTCAAAAATCTTAGATATAAAATTCGGCCCATGATGACTTGAATGATTAGGGTTTCTCTTCTTACAACCTTAGTCATATATAAGGATTATTTTAAAAGTCATCAAGTACGGAAATAGAGATCTAGAACTTGTAAGGTTGAATTTATTCAATCATGTGTTGGCTTTATTCCATGCCAAATTTGTTTGTATTTCAACAATTAGATATCCTGTATTTAGGTGGGAATAATGTAAGGGTTGTGTGTGAGAAGAGTGTGAAGAATTCAAGTGTGTGAGCATTCAAAGGATTCTCGCGATTTGATCTTGCGATTGACTCGCAACTGGCGACTTGCCAAAATGCCACACGTGTGAAGCATGTAGGAAACTGAAAGGTCACAACAGTTGGAGCACTATAGAAAAAAAAATTGATAGTCTGGCCTAGCAGTTAACTCGCAACTTAAACTCGCAACTCATTCCACTCACAAGTGAGTCACCAAAATGCTCTATTTTGTAGAAAAATGACTTTTCACATTCCTCACGTTCCTTACTATAAATAACCTTATACCCACAAAATGTAGAGAGTTTCTAGAGAGAATTTTGAGAGAGAAACCCGAAAGAAAAACAAGATTGACTCATCTGCAATCTTAGACTTTTGATTCTCCAAATTCATCTACTCTCACCCTCTCCATTGACATACTCTTGAGAGGTTTATTAGCCAAATCCTTATCTCACTATACCCATATCAGTAAGAAGATATTTTGGTACTTGGAAAGCAATTTGAAGATGACCAATTTACTTGGTTGATGCAATGGGCTTATTGCGGGATTCGAAAAGCTAAAGAAGACACGGTTAGGCTTAACCTTGTTGGACCAAGAAGCTTGGAGGGCTTAGGTGCATTGGGTAGATTAGGCTTGGAAGGTCTATTACTATTCATGTATTCCAACTTTATTCTTTAGTGGATCATTTTACCGCTTGGAAGGCGGCAGAGAGGTTTTTCGCTGAGTTATTTGGTTTCCTTTTTGATAACATGTGTCAATGTTATTTTTGTGTTTGCATCTCTCTAACCCTTACTCTCTACCTTTAATTGTGGATGTATTGTGATTAATTATGGTTTAGAGTTGTTTATTTAATTGGGTTTTTTATTGTACTTATTATTCCACACATCTATTGTTTGAGTATAAGCTTGTGTTGGTTATATTTGAAATTGGGGGTCTAAGTATTCATTAGTGTTTTACACACTTAGTGAACTTTCGGAACTCATATACTCTATGTGAAGTTACTACATTTGTACGTCTTAGGCTTTTGTAACTAAATACTTCCTGGTCTTCATCGTTTATGAAGTGAAGAATTTTACAGCCAACGACAATCAATCAAGTTGCTGGAGTTAGTCACGTACTAGTGTATAGGAGTTAATCACAGATTGGAGATTTGTGCAACAAAGAAAAGAAGTCTACTACAAGATCAAGTCCAATTGGATATTGGAGCAAAGGTTCAACTATAAGTTGGTATTTTGGGATAGGTTAGGGTGGTAGTAAGATTCCTCATACTTGTAATCACTTGATTATTGATTAGTGGATTCTTGAAAGTGGTGATCTTAAATTCACCCAGTGGGGTTTTTGCCTTGCGAAATGTTTTCTCCATTTGTCAACAAATCACCGTGTCAATTTAATTGATACTGCACTTAGTTTATTTGATAATTTGTTGGCGCCTCCACAATTTGCATGTAATTTGATCTAATTAATCAACTTGAGTAATTGAATTGATTAATTGGGGTCAATCTATTTTAACCCAACAAAGAAAAAAAAACATAATTATAAGACTGAAAGCAAAAGAAGCAATGAAGAAATTTAAAGTTCCCTACAACAAATAGATGATAAGCCAGATTTGGTGCCTTGGTCCCTCTGCCCCCTAGATGTCAAATATGTTAATGTGACTCCCTTCTTTATACTCGTTTATGTGTAAACAGATGAGGGTTGGTTTGTATACATATGCTAATTTGGGCAACGGGAACTTGGATTTAGATTAATTTGGGTGAAATCCAAATACCTTTTTTTTTTTTTTGAATAGTCCAAGTAGGCTAAGAATTTAAAATTTTCAAATTAATAAAAAATTTTAAGTCTTGAAATCCTAGAATTTGAAATAAAATTTAACCTAATGGAATTTTAGAAATTCTTAAGTATATTTTATTATTTTAATAAATTTAAAATTTTATAATTTCAATTCCTCCTATGTATAAGTTGCATTCAAATATGAAATATTAATTTCCCAACCAAGGTATTTAGTATAGGACTTATAGGTTGGGTAGAGAATGTAATTGTGGTAGTTTTATTCAGTGACTTCCTGAGCCAATTGTATTTGAATGCTCATATAAATAAATGAGAAAAGTTAACGGATGCTCTAAGAGCAATTTTTAAAAAACTATTTTAGTAAAGCTTTTATGGGAAAAGGAAAAAAAAAAAAAAAAACAATTAATGTTTTGATAACTTTTTCTATTTCTCATAAAAATAGTATCAAAACTTTTCTAAAATAGTTTATTAACAATTACCCAAGGACACCCGCTAACATTACCCTAAATAAATAACCAAAAGGAATTTTATGTCTAGTCCAGGAACAAAACAAATAAAAATAAAAATAAAGGACCAATAGCAGCATTTTCAAATGCCATTATAGGTCTAGCGCAAAAGAAAATTGAAAAAAAAAAAAAAGAGTTCAGGACCATAAAAAATAAAAAATAAAAAATAAAAATAAGGGACCTATAGCGGTGTTTCCAAACGCCATTATAGGTCCAGCACAAAAAACAAAACAAAAAATTAAATAAATTTGAGGGACCTATAGTGGCATTTAAAAACGCCACTATAGGTCCAGGAAAAAAAAAGAAGCTTTTGTTAAATTTCGAAATATCTCATTATCTCTCATTCTCTAGAGAAAGTATATGGTATTAAATGATACCATGTCAGCTATATTAAAATCTAATAAATATGAGACATGTCAGCAAAATATAACTACCCCACTAACAAATGAAAGACATGTGTTAGTGGGTAGTTATTTTTATATATATGTCTCTCATTTATTGGGTTTTGATATGGATGACGTAGTATCATTTGAGGTTTGCTTAGTTAGAGTTCTTTAACTCACTTCTGTTAAAAACATGGTAAACTATGCAATTTTGCTCCACTTTTATATCTCTCTCCTCCAAAAATACAAAATATAAAACTACGTGATCAAATAAGATCAAAAACAATCCAGCAGAACACTTGCATCGTAGGATTTCATATATAGGTAGGCAACTTAAATTTCGATCAAACCTTAGGTGGGTAAAATGTCAAATTTCAAACCACAGATAAGCAATTTAAATTTCGATCAAACCACAGGTAGGTAAGTTGTAATTTTCCCTTTATTTTGTTAGAAGTGTTTTGTATGATTTTAACTTTGTCTCTTCACCTTTTGTGTTTTCGAATATAGTGGGGTGCCTTAATAATGCATTCTATTAGACAATAAAATGAGCCTTAATTTTTTTTAGTGAAGCAACCTTGATTAAAATGTTAAAATAAATATATTATATTAGTTAATAGAGGGGGCCTTATTTCATTTGGAGTTTTAGGCCATTGTCTTAGTTGCCTGTATCGCTGAGCCGACCTTGCCTAAAAAAATTGTTGCCTCATTGTTGTTTATTTATTTTTTTTTCACCACTTAATGGAAAGGATTATTTTGACACTATACTAAAATGATAGAGATTTAACTAACACATTTGAAATGTTAGGAACCAAAATTTTAATTAAATAAAACTTTTATATATAAAAAATGAATGTTAACGTTTATGTTTATGTTTAAAACGTTTTTTATTTGAATATTGTTAAGAAAATAGTTCTTAATTTTTAAATTATTAACCCTTTATGGTATATGAAAAGTAAACATGATTCATTAGAAAATTTTAAACATATTATGAAAGTAGATTACAACAAAACAATTAAATACTGAAAAAAATTAAATGATAATTTAGCCATATCAACCACATTAGATTTTCACCATTTAATGACAGAGGCTATTTTGACACATTACTAAGATGTTAGGGACTAATTTAACACATGTAAAATGCTAAGGACCAAAATGATAATTAAACAAAAAAATTAATTTAATTTAAAAAATACGATTGTATATTTATATGTTTATTTTTATGGGGGGTTTTTTATTTAATATTGTAGAAGCATTTGGTTCATTACTTTTACATTCTCAATCATTTAAGATTTTTAAAACTGTATATGAAAAATAGACATGATTTGTTAGAATTGTTTAAGCATCTTATGAAAAATATATTATAACAAAACATTTAAATATTGAAAAATAAAATTCCATTTGCATAATCCTAATTAAAATGCATTATATTTATATTAATAATTATAAAAGCTAATTATTTTTTGGGGAGAAATACATATAAAATAATTGAGTGAAAAAAAAAAAGAATAAAAATATTTTTTTAATAAAATAGAGAAGTGGAAAAAAAAAAAAAAAAAAACCCGCTTGTTCGAGCTTATACTATTGTTGTTTTCAGGTAATTTTTATTAAAATTTAAAATTTATTTAAAAAAAAAATTGAAATACATTTTTATATGAAACAATTGATGATATTTTTATTATAAAATTATACAAATTGAACAAGAAAAGGTGGAAATGTAGAATCAATTTTTCCTTATGATGACAATGGAGTGTAGGATTGATTACAAATGCAACCACTTATTAAGTGTTGTTTTTATGTGCCTAAGTCATTTTTGAGCTAAAAGTAGTATGAAAATTACCATTTTGACCTTGGAATAAAGGGAAAGTAAAAAAGAAAAAAATTATTAACCCTAATTGAATATTGGATCAACAAATTTTGCAAGATCAGAGTTAAAATGATCTTTGTTGACCAAGCTTTGACTAAGTTAACGGATAGTCAAATGAAGTCAAAATTTTACCCAGTTACTAAATTTTATCATGTTACACCAAAATTAATATTTCCAAACATTTTTTAAAATTTTTGATCAAATTTAGGCCAAATTTGGCCTCGGTTAGCCCAAGTTTGGCCTTAGTTTGTCCAAGTTTGGATGGAATTTTGATTCCCAATGAGCACATGTTGAGTCTTATGTCTATGTTTATACATACATAATGAACGTGCCTTTTAATGCTAGGATCACATGCGATTTGATTAATATGTCCCATTCATTTGTGATTAGTAGTATCCCCATTCGTAAATCCTTTGATTATTGATGTAATCACAAGATGAGTTCTTGAATTTTATGGAATCAATTTATGGTTTGTTAGAGTTCACACTTGGAAGTTCAAATCTATTATCCATGCATGAGTGTTTACTTATTTGCATGACCAACTTAAACTTGGAGTTTGCTCCTTTTTTTTTTTTTCTTTTTCTCTTTTTGTCTTTTTCTTCTTATTTCTTTTGATGTGTGTCGGGGACGTTTTTACGACAAGGGACGAAAATGCGAGAATGGCCCAAATCTCCCCTTGGGTTCTTTAGAGGTGTTTATTGTGGAGAATCAAGCCCAAAATTCCAAATGTATAATGAACAAAAGGCTAATGGTGCTTTGACAAGAGAGAATCAAAATGCTAATAACAAAAGTGTAAAAAAAGCAAAAAAACATGTTGGTCTAAAATTTCGACCCACAGTCATCAAAAAGAGGAAATTGAGAAAGGTTGTGAGGAAGAGAAGGAATGTTCTCCTATAACCATATTTCCACCCCTAAGGTTCAAAATTGTGAAATTGTTGACAGGTTGAATAAGCTTTTGCTCTGAAATTTCAGGTATGTGGGTAGAACGTGGTTAGTTGATTTTGAATCTAATTGGGGCCTTTTGTATTGAACTTGGAGTGTTCTAAGTGACTGTTTTTGGTTAACAGAAGAGGTTTTGAACCCTAAGGTATGAATCAAAGAAGTTATGGTCAGATTTGATTTAATTGGGTAAGAAGGATGCCTTTTTTTTTTTTTTTTTTTTTTTTTTTTTTTTGTTTTGCATAATTTGGGAAATAAAGTAGCCTAAATTCATGGGCTGATGTTTCCTAGACATGGTACGTCCTTGGAGATTGCATTTAGTTGTTGCAGCAAACCAGGCCAACCACATAGGGTTAGCTATGTGTTTTAGGCAAAAAATGGTATAGCAGAACAGTTGGGCCACAGTCACCCAGAGTATAAAAGCTGTTTTGGGGTGGAAATTTAGGGTACAAGACCTCATCCATGAGCCTAAGGTGCTACTAGTGTCCCTTACCCACTTGGTAGCACATATGTGTTGGGCTCATGCAAAAGGTCCAAAAGAAACTGACCCATACCCTCCAAATCACACTTCCTCAATTTCTCCCAATAAGTCGCATGAGCTTGGACCATGCTTAAAAAAATATAATATAATATAATATAATACATGAATTGAGCTCACAAGGAAGTTGGGCTTGTGGAAAATGTGTCGCAAAAATGAGTATCAACAAGAGCATCTGCTTTAGTGCTCCAACTGAATGTGTTACAATGCTGGGTTTTTCTTTTTGGGAAATGCTTAGAATGCCTTTAAGGCATTGATTAATAATCCATTTAAAGAAAATTTTTATGAAGGAAAAAAAAGTAATTAATGTTTTGACAGTTTTCTTTCATTTCTCATAAAAATTGTATAAAAACTTTTCTAAAATAAATTGTTAACCAATGCTCTAAGGGTATTAGTTAGTATTATTCTTTATTTTTAAACGTATATAAAAATATGTAAAAAGTAATCTAAGTCTAAAGCCCAATGCGTTTCTTCTGCTGGGCTATAGGCACAAGGCCCAATGTGTCCTTAAAATATACATATCTGGGCTCCTCCAGATCCCGCTCAAAAAGAGTATTCTTCTTACAGCGAAATTGTATCTTCTCAAAACTTTAAAATTTAAAAATAAAAACAAAAATAAAACTAGGCGCATAAAAGCTGGGTTTTTGTTTATATATATATATATATATATATATAAAGTAATATAAGTCTAAAGCCCAATGTGTTTCTTCTGCTGGGCTGTATCTTCTCAAAACTTTAAAATTTAAAAATAAAAACAAAAATGAAATTAGGCGCTATTCTTCTTACAGCGAAATTGTATCTTCTCAAAACTTTAAAATTTAAAAATAAAAACAAAAATAAAACTAGGCGCATAAAAGCTGGGTTTTTGTTTATATATATATATATATATATATAAAGTGATATAAGTCTAAAGCCCAATGTGTTTCTTCTGCTGGGCTGTGTGTTCTCAAAACTTTAAAATTTAAAAATAAAAACAAAAATGAAATTAGGCGCTATTCTTCTTACAGCGAAATTGTATCTTCTCAAAACTTTAAAATTTAAAAATAAAAACAAAAATAAAACTAGGCGCATAAAAGCTGGGTTTTTGTTTATATATATATATATATATATATAAAGTGATATAAGTCTAAAGCCCAATGTGTTTCTTCTGCTGGGCTGTATCTTCTCAAAACTTTAAAATTTAAAAATGAAAACAAAAATAAAATTAGGCGCTAGAAGGAGGGCTTGAACCTCCGACCTTGTGGTTAACAGCCACACGCTCTAGCCAACTGAGCTATTCCAGCTTTTGTTTCTTACAGCAGGTTATAATATAATAATAATTTTTCAGAACGAGTGTAGGTTGCACAAGGCCTATTATGTAATAACCTTTAGCAAAGAACAATAGAAGTTACAAAATTGTGTGTAAAGTTTGTGAAGGGGTGGAGTAGTTTCCCCTCTATTTCCAGCTTTAAGCAGAAAAAAAAAAAAAAAGTATTAACCAAAATTTTATATGGAAAAACAAAATAATTCAATTGACCAAAATGAGCTGATTGTTTAAACGTTTAGAGATTATAGTACTTAGTAAAATTATTCATTTAACAGAACGAGGCTTGCTAAATGTTTGAATTGTATAAGAGTGGTCTCGAATCTCGATATATAGCACAATTATCTATTGAATGTGGAAATATAAATCGTATAATTTTGTGGTGTTGTTAACTATGAAGGAATAATCTTGAAATAATTTGTTCTTGTGGTCTAGATAATTAGCATATTGATATCGCTCCGAATCAGTAAGGTGGATGGCCTGGCTTCAGTGGGCTATCGAAACGGTTGAAGGCCTACAAGGAACAAAACACAATCAAAGAGGAGACCGGAGAAGACCGGTCGAACCCCCTCCGATGGAGAAGTTAGTCTCGCAGAGAAGGATGTTCCAAGTATTTGGGAAAATTGTCTCAGAGAAAATCTTACCGCTGTCGGGTTCAGGCCGGTCCTTTATATAGGGAGCCTGGGACGGTTATTTGTCCAATAACCTCCCCAGGATTTGTGGAAGCCAACAAGTCTGGAGCTAACTTCCTCAACGGCTATAAAACTGTAACCGCTAACGGAAGTTAACTTATTCGAAGGATTTGTTGAGATAGTTGCGGGTTTTGTCGAAAGTTCTAAGTGTTGCACTCTCGTCCGTCTGGTGTAGGACGGTTTGGTCGTCCAAGGATATCCGATGATTGTTCATGGACGACCCCCATGGACGATAATGTCGTCCATGGGAGACTTAAATTATAGAGTGGTGCTATTGTCCATGAACTTTTCTCCTTCTTCTGGGTTAACTCTTGGATCAACCTGCACTGTAGGCTCTGGACGATCCATTTGGACGAGCTGGAGATGGATTATTTTCCGCTTCTCTATCCGTTGCCCCTTTGTTCAAAGGGTCGTCCAGGACATTGTTGTGATTTTAACAAAATTTCGTTTTTTCGTACACCACGTGTCGCGAAACTGCTGGTTGGCCAATCATGTCGATCTCGTTTCCTAAAGCAATCGCCACGTGTCAATCTCTGAGTGGCGAGTGTCGTATCGTTGACCCTGTTGCTGGGGCCTATAAATAGTGCATTCTCTTTCATGCCCCTCACTTTTTTCCTCATTCTCTCTCCTGCCAACTCGTCCAAGATCCTCGTCTAGCTCTCGTCCTAGTTTCATCAGGTATTTCCTCTTTCTTTTTTAGGCTCTCATTTTAAGTCCTCTACATTTCAGCCATGTCTTCGTCTAGTAGTTTAGAGAAAGAGATAGACGAGTACCAGGACGATTCTTCTGGGAGTGGTAGTGTAGATAGCTCGTCCTGTACTGATTCCTCAGACGAGCATTACTTGTCTGGGGTTCCTGGCATTCCCTTAGAGGAATTTCAGGAACAACGACGTAGGGCGGCTTCTGGATCTGGGGCTAGTTCGTCTAGACAGCCACCTAGTCCCCCTCAAGACGAGGAAGAGGACGAAGAAGATGTTATCTATAGTTGTGCCCCAGAGGTAGCATCCACCTTAGACAGTGCTAAGTTAAAAACTCTTGTAGATAGATATCAAATCCCTAAAGAGCTTAACCCTCGTCTACCCAAGGCCGGAGAGTGGTGTTGTTCTCCTTCCTCTGGCTTAGGGGTATACGCTTCTTAGCTTTTAGCTAGTCTTAGGTTTCCCCTAAATTCTTTCTGTAGAGACCTCTTCCACAGGTTGGGTATTGGACCTAACCAGCTCAACCCCAATGGTTGGAGGACGATAGTTGCCATGCAAGTATTATGGCATGAGGCATTGGAAGGGGACCGTCCAATTACAGTGGACGAGTTCCTTTACTGTTATAAGCCCTCAGAGATCAAAAAATCTGCTGGTTTCTACCAGTTCTCGTCCAAAGGTTCATATTACAGTTTAATAAAGGGTCGTAGTTAGTCTGACCGGTTTTGGAAAAAAGAATTTTTTATTATTTCTGGGAATTGGGCTGGGGACCCAGCTGATGTGGGTAATCCCCTCTTCCCACTTTTTACCAGCCCTTTAGGTCGTCTTCGTCCTGAGGGTATGTTTTTCGTTCCATTTTATCCCGTTTGTCCTTTAAAATTTTTTTTTACATCTGTTAGTCATCTAACCCTTTCTCTTGGTGATGCAGCTGTTGTTCGTCCACACTTGGATAAGTTTTTCTTGGACCGGATAGAAGTGGTTCGCACCTTTCCAGGAAGGACTTTCCACAACTTAGTTACCCTTAGTCGTCTAGCAACTTGGGGACTTGGTCCAGTTCCTATTGCTGAGAACTTAAGTCACGAAGAGTTGACTCGTCGAAGTAAGTGTCGTCCATTATATTTTATTACTCCAGCTCTCCTTTCTCTTTTTTTTTTTTTTTTTTTTTTTAAATTAATTTTCCTCGTCATAGGGATAAGTATGATGAGAGAAAATAAAGAGAAAGCAGTGACTAGCGGGGACGAGGATGTTGCTGCCCCTACTGCCAAATTGGCTTTCGTCCAGGCTGGGAAGAGGAAGTCTAAACCAATCTCAAGTACTGTGGATCTGGACGACCTCCCCAGTCGTCGTGGCCACAAGAAACAAAAGTCAAGTAAGACTTACCTCCAAAGGTTCCCAAGTTCGTACCACCAACAGTGAACTTGTACGAACCTGTGGTGGACGTGGAGCCCATCCAAACAGTTCATCCTGTCCAGTCTGATCCTCCCCCTCCTCCCAAAGCTTCTCATAAGCCTAGCCCTTCTGAGTCCTCTGATCGTCCACCTAATTTGGTTCTGGACAAGGGTTATGCATGGAGGACGTTCAAAGGGATCGTCACTGAGCATGAAGTTAACGAATGTTACAACATGTCAGTGAAGGAATTTGAACGCTCTGGCATCCATGACCTTTTCAAGGTAAGTTTCTACCTCATCCTTGTGTATAAACATTTTATCTTGAATGAAATGTCTAACTCTTTTTCGTCCAAATGCAGGCTATGTCAAAGTTTTATACAGCAACCTGTCAAGCCAAGGAGCTTGCTTCAGATGCTAAGACGGCCAAGGATAAGGCTAAGGAGCTAAGCCATGAGATTTTGCTCAAGAAGGGGGAGGTCATTAGGTTGACTGAGGATTTTAATCGTCTGCTGGGAAGCGAGACGAAGCTGAAGAACGAAGTGGAAGAGCTCAAAGCTGACAACTTAGAGAAGGATACTCGCATCGTCCATCTCGAAGGACAAGTTACAGAGCTTACCTCGTCTTTGGAGAAGGCACGTGAAGAAGCTATTGTGGCCTTTAAGAAGTTTGACGAGTATAAGAATTGTCTAGATAGTCATTATGCAGCTGGCTATGAAGACTTCCGTGCTGATGCCAAAGAGGCATATCCTGAGTTGGACTTCAACTCCTTCAAGCTTCCTCTTGCTACAGAGAGTTCCGTGTTGCAGACGAGTTCTGAGGACGTCAACATCATGGACGACGCTAATACGGAGGTCACTCAGGACGACCCCAAGGCTAGTTTGCCTAAATGATTTGCAATTTCCTTTAAAATTTGTTTTACTTTTATCTGGAAGTGCCTGTTGTTTTGGGCTTTGTTTCTTCTTTTTCTTTTTATTCCAGTTCATACAAGTACAATTGTCTCGTCCATGATTGTGGACGAGTTTTATATACAGTTTCATTTTCACAACTTAAGGGGTTTTTGGACGTGGGTCGTCCACCCTTCTTTGAATTTCATGAAAAAATGAATACTTCTATTTTCATCTTCCATTGTGTTTGAATATATACATTTCCAGCTTTATGTATGAAATTTTTATTTTCATAAGTCACATCATTCGACTGTGTGGTTCGTCCACCCAGGAATTCAGTTCGCCTCGTCTTGAGTATGGGGGTGAATTTATATTACATCACCAAGATAGAGTAAATTGATTCCTTTTAGCTAGATTTTTCATCATTCAAGACTATGGACGATCATTTTGTCGTCCTTGATGATTAGACTTTCCAGCGATTTCTCGTCCAATGCAATGGATTGTTAAGCTAGTTTTGAAGTCTTTGCTCGTCCGTGTCTCGGACGAACACTTCTGGGAATTCATCTCGTCTTGAGTTTTAGACGGGTATACCCTTAACTTAGGTTTCATCTCGTCTTACGCTCTGGACGGATGGACCTTAGCTTTATTTTTAGCTTAGGTTTCATCTCGTCTCACGCTTTGGACGAATGTATCTTGTTTCATTTTTCCTTTGGAGGAAAGCTTATGGACGATATATCCTTGCGTCCAAGGATTTCATTCGTCCATGCTTATCTTTCTTTTTTGTGGATCAATCTGAATGAACATACAAAGGATTCCAATAATATATACTTGAAAACACAATACATATATATTTGAAAATCCAAACTTATGTAAACATTCGTCCACAGGCATGGCACATGCTCGTGAGCTAGTGCCTTATTGAATTAAAAATACAAACCAACTCGTCTATGAATAGCACAAAAGTGAAAACACTAATGTACTTTCTAGGGGATTATTAAAATATTTAAAACACACGATAGTAGTAACCACTTATGCTCGTCCAGGTATCTCGTCCAAGGACACTGGTGAAGAGTCAGCACTCATTGATGGTATTTCCTGAGGTGCTCAACATTCCATGGGTGCTCCAGCCTCCGTCTATCCAATGCTTCCAAATAATAGGATCCTTGCCTCTTGCAGTTGATAACCCTATAAGGTCCTTCCCAATTTAGGCCAAGTTTCCCGTAGGTCGGGTTTCTTGTTGCCAAGGTAACCCTCTTCAGGACGAGATCCCCGATGTTGAAATGCCTAGGCTTCACCATGGCGTCATATTGCCTTGCCATGAGATTTTTGTACCTCGCTGTCCTATGTTCTGCATCCATCCTGACCTCGTCCATAAGGTCAAGGTTAAGACGAAGCTGCTCTTCGTTTTCTTCAGTTTGATACTTCCTCACCCTGTGGCTCGTCATGTGTACTTCTGCTGGTATAACTGCCTCACTTCCATAGGCTAGTTTAAAAGGTGTTTCCCCTGTTGGAGTTCTCGCTATCGTTCTATAAGCCCATAAAACCCCTGGTAACTCATCCGGCCATACTCCCTTTGCCCCTTCGAGCCGAGTCTTGATGATCTTCAACAAGGATCGGTTCGCTACTTCCGCCTGGCCATTGGCTTGTGGGTGGGAGGGTAAGGAGTAATGGTTCTTCATTCCAAGCTGTTCACAAAATTCCCTGAAAGGTGTGTTGTCAAACTGTCGTCCATTGTCAGACACTAGTACTCTAGGTACCCCGAATCTGCATACAATGTTCTTCCAGACGAAGTTCTTGACATTCTGTTGCGTAATTTTGCTAAGGGTTCAGCTTCCATCCATTTTGTGAAGTAATCTATTCCTACCACCAGAAACTTCATTTGTCAAGTTCCCGTCGGAAAGGGCCCCAAGATGTCCAGTCCCCATTGCACGAACGGCCAAGGGGCCATCATTGGCGTGAGATATTCTGCTGGCTGTCTGGGAATGTTGTTGAAGCGTTGACATTGATCACATACTTTGACATATGCCTTGGCATCAGCTTGGATGGTTGGCCAATAGAATCCGCTCCGGATGACTTTATGGACGAGTGATCTGGCTCCTGAATGGTTTCCACATGCTCCTTCGTGAACCTCCCTCAACATGTAATTTGCCTCGTCCGGAGCCAAACATCTTAAGAGAGGCTGGGAAAAACCTCTTTTGTATAACACTTCGTCCATAAGTACATACCTGGCTGACTTGATCCTGAGCTTCCTAGCTTCGTCCTTCTCTTCTGGAAGGCTTCCGTCCTTTAAGTATGACACTATTGGGGTCATCCAATTTCCGTCACCTTCTATTTGCAGCATTTCTAGAAGGTCTATACTTGGCATGTAGTGTACTTCATCCAACTCGTCCAACGCTTCATTCGCAGATGCTTCCTTTGCCAGAATATCTGCTTCCATATTCTCTTCCCTCGGGATTTGAACAAAATCAGCTTTTTTGAATTTCTTTACAAGGCGTACCACCTTTCGTAGATATTTCTTCATTCTGTCTTTCTTGGCTTCGCATGTCCCATTTACTTAGCCTATGACCAATTGAGAGTCTCCCAAAACAAGTATTGAGTTTGCTTCTACAGACTTGGCCAACTCCAACCCCTTTAGAAGGGCTTCATACTCCACTTCGTTGTTAGTAGTCTGGTATTGCAAACGAGCCTTGTACTTTAATTTGTCTCCTTTTGGCGACTGCAAAACAACTCCTATTCCCCCAGCATACAATGTAGACGATCCATCTACATGGACGACCCATTTGTTATTATACTCTCCTTCCCCAAGATCCTCATGACTCGGAGTGAACTCTGCGATAAAATTTGCTAAGGCTTGAGCCTTTATTGCATTTCTCGGTTGGTACCGAATGTCGAATTCACTAAGTTCCACCGCCCATTGAGTCAGCCGTCCTGCGGCTTTCAGCTTGTTCATCGCCTTCTTAAGCAGATGGTCCGTCATGACATTGATGACATGAGCTTGGAAGTAATGTCTTAACTTCCTAGAAGCCGTTATCAGTGCAAAAGCCAATTTCTCTATAAGCGGATACCTTCCCTCTGCTCCTCTGAGTGCTCGGCTAGTGTAGTACACAGGTTTTTGTACTTTCCCCTCTTTTCTAATTAAAGCTGAACTTACGGCGTGTGGGGACACCGCTAAGTATAGATACAGTTCTTTTCCTTGCACATACGGACTTAATAATGGGGCAGTAGTGAGATAGTCCTTCAGGTCTTGGAAGGCCCTTTGACATTCGTCCGTCCATTCAAATGCCTTCCTGAGGACTTTGAAGAAAGGTAAACATTTGTCTGTGGCTTTCGAAACAAATCTGTTCAAGGCTGCAACTCGTCTTGTGAGGGAGTGGACTTCCTTGATACTCTTCGGTGGCTCCATGTCCAATATAGCTTGGATCTTGTCTGGATTCACCTCGATTCCTCTTTGCGAAACCATGAACCCCAGAAACTTTCCCGACGATACTCCGAATGCACACTTACTTGGGTTCAACTTCATCTTATATCGCCGAAGTGTTTCAAAGGTTTCCTGTAGGTCGTCTAGATGGCTTCCTTCGTCTATGCTTTTCACAAGCATGTCGTTGACATAAACCTCCACATTCCGTCCTATCTGTGGATGAAACATGTGATTCACCAACCTTTGATAAGTTGCCCCTGCGTTCTTCAAACCGAAGGGCATCACTTTGTAGCAAAACAAGCCTTGGCTGGTAATGAAGGAAGTTTTTTCCTGATCAGCTTCATCCATCTTGATCTGATTATATCCTGAGAAGGCGTCCATGAAGCTCAACAACTGATGGCCAGCCGTAGAGTCCACCAATTGATCAATGCGTGGCAAAGGATAACTATCCTTGGGACATGCCTTGTTCAAGTCAGTGAAATCCACGCATATTCTCCACTTTCCATTTGCTTTCTTCACCATCACCACATTGGCTAACCAATCCGGGTAATAAACTTCCTTAATGAACTGTGCCGTGGTTAGTTTCTGAACCTCTTCCTTGATCGCCTTATCCCGCTCGGGAGCAAATACCCTCTTTTTTCTGATGAACAGGTTTAAAAAAGGGGTACACATTCAATCGATGAGTGATCACACTCGAGTCGATTCTTGGCATGTTGTCATGACTCCATGCAAAAACGTCGATACTCTTTCTCAGGAACTGGATGAGGTCTTTTCTTGCCTTCTCCTTCATACCTGTTCCAATTCTGGTGAATTTCTCGGGATCATCTTCTTGCAAAAGAACATCTTCCAATACCTCTGTGGGCTCTACAATAACCCTTCTTTCCTCGATGTTCATTGTTTGCATCTGTTCGTCCAAAGCCATCATGGCTAAGTAGCATTCTCTAGCTGCCAACTGATCTCCTTGTGCTTGCCCTATCCCGTACTCCATAGGGAATTTGACTGATAGATGGTAGGTAGATGTTATCGCCTTCCAACTGTTCAGAGTTGGTCTTCCAATAATGGCATTGTATGAAGACGAACAGTCCACCACGAGGAAATTGACTTCCCTAGTTATCTACTGCGGGTATGACCCTACCACCACTGGTAATGTAATGGTGCCTACGGGCTGCACCTTCATTCCTCCGAACCCTATCAGTGGTGAGCAGACTAGACAAAGTTGATCCCGCCCAAGCCTCATCTGTTGGAAGGCAGGGTAGTACAATATGTCCGCTGAGCTTCCATTGTCAATTAAAACTCTCCTAGTCGTATAATCTGCAATAAGCAAAGTAATGACAATCGCATCGTCATGCGGGTGATGGATCCTCTCAGCATCTTCGTCGGTGAAGGAAATGGCCGTCTCGTCCCTTGATCTTGTTCGTGGTGATCGTCCAGATAGCTGGACGTTTTGCACCACTTTGAGATATGTCTTTTTCGACTTGGAAGATTGCCCCATCGAGTTTCCTCCAACGATAATCCTTATCTCTCCTAGTGGGGGCCAGTACGATTCCTCCATTTTTCCTTTCAACTTCTCATCTCTATGATCCCTTCCAACGAAGTACCTCAGCTTTCCTTGTCTAATAAGATTCTCAATCTGCTGCTTCAGGTCATAGCATTCATCCGTGTCATGCCCATGGTCCCTGTGGAAGCGACAATATTTACTCTTATTGCACTTATTGGGATCTCCCTTCATCTTCTCTGGCCATTTTAGGGAAGGATCGTCTTTGATTTGCATGAGCACCCGATCAAGTGGAGCGTTCAGGGGCGTGTAATTCTGGCTTCTTCCCAAGGGACCTGTCTTCTTGTTATCTCGTTCCTTCTTATCTTCCGTCCGTCCCTTCTTTGGACGAGGGGCTTGTTCTGAGTGTCAAGTTGGGTGTGCTTCCATTCTTTCAGCTCTTTTCCTCTTCTTGGCTATGATCGCATCTTCTGCATTCATGAAGTTCTGAGCCGAATGGACGAGCTTGGCCATGGTTTGAGGCTCCTTCTCATATAGCTTGTGGATAAATAAGTCAGAGTTGATCTCGTTATGGAAGGCTGCCAGTAGAAGCTTGTCGTCCACCTCGTCCACACTAAGGGCTTCCCTGTTGAAGCGAGTGATGAATGACCGCAGGCTTTCATTTTCCCTTTGTTCAATGGTGAGCAAGCTGGACGAAGAACGCTTGTGCCTCTGTCCCTCGATGAAATTGTTAACGAACAATTTGCTCAACTCTTCGAAAGAACTTACGGAACTTGGGGGTATCTTACTGAACCAAACTCGTGCCGGGCCTTTAAGGGTAGTAGGGAAGGCTCGACACATGATTTCATCAGGGACCCCTTGAAGGTGCATCGTTGTCTTGAAAGTTGCAATGTGATCAAATGGGTCACGCGTCCCATCGTACAAGTCCAGGGAAGGCAGTTTGAACTTTGATGGTAGAGGGTGGCCATTGATGGAAGCCGTAAAAGGAGAGTCAGTTCTGTGGACCAAATCTTCTATAAGATTCGTCCTCCTCATGTTCTCTTTCATCTCCTCCATGACTTTCTTCATTTGGTCCATCTCCTCTTTCAAGTGTGGCACCGCCCGTGAAGTGGTGCCTCTAAACTGACTTCCAATCTCAGTATTCTCTCTGTCACCATGGCCTTGTGTCTGTCCTTCGTGTTCCTCACGTGTCTGTCTTCTCTGATTGATCTCGATTCTTAACTCCTGGTTTTGGCGAGTCAATTTCGCCATCGCAGCCGCCATGGATTGCACATGCTGAACGGACGTCGTCTGCATGACTGGTGCAGATTGGCGATCACGCTGGGGATCACTTGAAGCGCCTCTGCTTCCCTGACGGCCAGGACTAGTAGCCCTCGACCTGGTCTTGACCATCCTAACCCTTTGTCGCGGAAAAGAAAGTTGCAAAACAACCTTCGCTTCCCACAGACGGCGCCAACTGATATCGCTTCGAATCATTAAGGTGGATGGCCTGGCTTCGGTGGGCTATCGAAACAGTTGAAGGCCTACAAGGAACAAAACACAATCAAAGAGGAGACCGGAGAAGACCGGTCTAACCCCCTCCGATGGAGAAGTTAGTCTCGCAGAGAAGGATGTTCTAAGTATTTGGGAAAATTGTCTCAGAGAAAATCTTACCGCTGTCGGGTTCAGACCGGTCCTTTATATAGGGAGCCTGGGACGGTTATTTGTCCAATAACCTCCCCAGGATTTGTGGGAGCCAACAAGTTCGGAGCTAACTTCCTCAACGGCTATAAAACTGTAACCGCTAATGGAAGTTAACTTCTTCGAAGGATTTGTTGAGATAGTTGCAGGTTTTGTCGAAAGTTCTAAGTGTTGCACTCTCGTCCGTCTGGTGTAGGACGGTTTGGTCGTCCAAGGATATCCGATGATTGTTCATGGACGACCCCCATGGACGATAATGTCGTCCATGGGAGACTTAAATTATAGAGTGGTGCCATTGTCCATGAACTTTTCTCCTTCTTCTGGGTTAACTCTTGGATCAACCTGCACTGTAGGCTCTGGACGATCCATTTGGACGAGCTGGAGATGGATTATTTTCCGCTTCTCTATCACATATTATTGAGTAATTACCTGTAGGGGTCCTAGACATCAAGAAATGTTGATTGGATAGATAGACATTTACCCACGGCAATTAGTACAAACATCCCCCAAATTTGCTTATCATAGTGTGTTGCTTCTCCGAATTGTGTACCTCAGACAAAAGTTATACTATAATTTTGTGTAACATGTTCATGGAACACAAACGAGTCAATGACATGGGGTGGCAAATTTTGAAGTGTTAATTTGCAATCACTTTCATGTCTCAAAGATGTTTCAGAAATAGGTGCAAAAGCACTTCGTGCCACATGTCAAAATTAAATCACCAATTGGGCAGGTTGATTTTATAGACCCTACTACAATATTTGGTTCAACAACAAGAGATCCCCACCACAAGAGGAAAGGGGTTGTCCTTTTGAATTAATGTTAGGTGAGTTGATGTGGGGTGTCTTTGCATTAAACATGGGAGGCCTGAGGTACGACATTTCTTGCAGTGTCTTAAGCCCTAATGGCAAAGGCATGAGAAAATTTTCAACCACATGGGTCATGGGTGTATAATTTCATTGACAAATGAAGTAATGTCTGGTTACAAGTTTCCAAGTTTTCTTGACTAGAAATTTTTGACGTGATTTAAGCATGTTGAAACAAGTTCTTGTCGGAATGTGATTATGGTATACAAAAAAATAACTGCATCTTAGAATACAGCATACAATCACTTAGGTTTTAAAAAAAAAATGAAATTTGTTAAAAATAAATAAGATAATTTAATAGTAAAAAAATGTAACTGTTATTTGTATGGGGTATGTGGAGCATTTATGTATATAATTGAAGGTGTGATTTTTTTTTTTTTTTTTTTCATTTATGGTAGATTTCAATTATTTTAATTAGTAAAATCTTTTATCGTCAAATAAAATATTTGAAATTTAATTCTCCCTTGCACCAAAAAATCAATTGCCGTCTTGGCCAAAATACTATAGTATCAATGGTGTGAGATTGGTGGGGGTTAGGGAATGATATGTAAGGAAGCCAAACCTAACGGCCTGAACAAGTTTGGCCCACGGTCGCCCAACTTAGTCCAATTGCATAAACCTCGCTAACAGACTACTTTTAAGAAAAGAAAAAAGAAAAATGGGACTTTACATTAACAGTTGAATCAACCTTGGTCCATGGGGTAAAATCCAAGAAAGTGTTAACTCATCTAAGAGCATCTCCATCCAGTTTTGCAATCTTATCCTATTTTACTATCCTAAAAAGTTATTTTATCAATTATACCATACCATTTTACAATACACCCAACATCCCAAAATTCTATTATTTTACCATTTTATTAAAATATTATTTTTTTAATCTTTCTTTATTATTTATTTCCAACATCCTGCCAAAACCACCAAAAACCACATCCTGCAAATCAGAACCACCAACCAAAAAAAAAAAAAAAAAAACCCACATCCAGTGGATAGCAACCAACCCTAGCAACCTGCAACCAAACCCAACAAAGAAAAGTCTCTGCCACCAACCCCAGCAACCTGCAACTAGCCACTGCTAGCCACGACCCCCGGTGGCAAAAAAAAACCCACAAAACCTCAACCACCGTGAACCCTCTGTGACCCATTCCAAACGCACCTGAGACCCACGGCCACACCCATTTGCAACCCATGAAACCTCACCTAAGACCCACCCGAAACCCACGGCCACACCCATCTGCAGTCCATGAAACCTCAGCTGAGACCCACCTGAAACCCACGGCCATACCCATTTGCAACCCACAAAACCCACGGCCACACCACCTGAGACCCACCCACGGTTACACCCATTTGTAACCCATGAAACCCACGGCCACACCACCTAAGACCCACCCATCATACCAAAACCCACAAGCCACAAATCACAAAACTGACAATCCGATCTCACCTTACAAATCATAAAAGTGGCAACCCAAACCCCACGAATCTGATCTCACCTCCAATGCCCACGAATCCGATCTCCACGTTGATGCCCATGAATCCAATCTCACCTCAATGCTGAGAGTCTTGGGTTTGAAGAGAGCAAAGAGTAGATGAGAAAGAGAGAAGGAAGAGAGAGAAAAGAAGAGAAAAAAATATAGAAGAGAGAGGAATTCTTGGGTTAAAAACGACCTCAAGTATTAATTTTTTTTTTTTAATCCCATTCAGCTACATTACCATCTTACATTTAAAATGGTACTGTAGTTATATCTCAAAAAAAATTAGCCTTTTCCCATTTGGCCTTCCCGTTGCTTAGCAGTTTTTGGGCCTGAATGCCAAATGTACCTCACATTTGGCATATAGCAGGCCCACTGCTGATGCTCTAAAGCTTGAATCAAGCTTTCGAGTAAATCTTATTTTATGAAAGGTTTAATTAATAATTTGATCCTCTAATTATTATATAAAGTTCTCTCATCGATTAATTATGTCAATGTTACTGCTTAACTTTCAAAACCAAATCTATTTTAGATTTCCCCTCTATTACAGTCTTAGCAAAAGTTGATAAAAAAATGTTATAAAGTGTGCATGTAACACACTTGCATGCATGTGATCTATCACGAATAAAATTAAATTGATTTTTAAATTGAGTGATAAAATTATCACAATCAAAAGTTGATGGGCCAAATTTAACTTTCTTCCATAATTGAAAGACCAAATTAGTGGTAATTACTAAGTAGTTGTATCAATTGTATGCATTCAACCCATCAACCTTTTAGCAGCAAAAAAAAAAAAAAACCATCAACTTGATCCAAACTGATGCCTTGACCATGGTTAGTTTTTTGTGAGCTAATGAGTTGGGATGGTTTTAATTTTTGTTAGAAATTCGGGGGTATGTCGGATTTGGGTTTGCAAAATTTTTAATATGAGTAATCTAACCCATTAATTTAAAAATATATATTATTTTTATTTTGAGACTTAGTTTAAATTTGTTGGTTTGATTTATTTTAGTATTTTGAGGCTTATTTCATTGAAATTGAAATATTATGTCCAGATGTGTAAATTATAATCTTTTATTGAATAATTAATTAAATAATTAAATGATAACCCAATTTTTTACTAGGCCAAACAAAATGGTCTTAACTCAAGGACTTAACTTCTAATTGTAAATGATGGTTTTTAGAACTATCATAGGTTAGGTTGAGTTGGGTTGGGCTGTAGAGTTTTCAATATATATAAACACTAGTCTTTAATGCATGAATCGCTACTGAGTATGTGACATGAAATGCAAAATAAAATTGAACATAGATAATAAATAAGAATAGAAAATTGAGTACTATCCAACAAATATTGTAACTATTTTTGGAATGACCTTAAATGAGCACAATGTTTAGAGTTTTTTTAAAAGATATATATTAAAGTTTTGCAAACACAACTTCCATAGATTTTTTTATGACACATTAGGATTCCAATCTCAAAAATCTCTAAGCTCAATATGAAACATGCAGTTACTAAAGGGAAAATATCGATTAATCAAAAATTTAAATACACATCATTATTCCAATCCCTAATATCCTCAATTATCCAATTGATGTTGCATTGTTAAAAGGAAAAACTCATCAAGTTAACAAAACTAAATTCACAAACTACTCCCAATTATCTGATAAAAAAAAAATAAATACTATTAGTGCTTTTGGTAGGAGTAAGAGCGAGAAATTACTTAAAAGAAAAACCATGGTGATTGTAAGGACCCAAAAATTTGTGGCCCAAGCCCACTTAGAGTAATGGGTTGTGCCTCTCAAATCTGGCTCAAATCAATAAAATTTGTAAGAGGAGGGAAAGAACAACAACAATGGGCTCTGCTTGAGGACAGCTACAAGGAAGAATCAAGTTTTTATTCAAAAGCAAATGAGTATCAAGATCTACACAAGTGCTCCTAAGGAGACTGAGTTTGCATAAAAAGTAGTTCTGTTTACTTTTTCCCTCAATGTTCTTCCTTCTGTTTCTTTTCTCTTTCTACCGATCCCTCGCTTGCCAATGCTCTCCCCTTTCCTTATATACCTTTACCTCCATCACATCTTCACCATCTGTTTCTACCTAACCTCCCTCCTTTTTTGACACCTGTTACCTTTCTCATCTGAAGAAGATGGTGGAAGAAATCTACTTAGCTGTGGCTTACACTGTTCAAGTCACTTCCTTATCAATGTGGCTGATAAAGCTGTTTAATGTGGATGCAACAAGCTACACCAGGCCAAAAAGCTTCCCTACTACCCACTGACTTCCATTCTCTTCAGATCCTAGCTCCCACCTAGATTACCAAAGAGTACCATGATTCATATCTTCTCCTCATCGGGCGGCTTCCTCCCTTAGGCCCGTGGCTTGCAGCATCACCACGTCAATATTGCGACCTCTCGACTTCATCCTTGATCCTCAGGCCAATGCGGCAACCCTTCAACTTCATCCTCAGTCATCGGGCACCCACAATAGCCTCCTAAAACTTTCGCTATTTTTTTAGAGACAAAAGTGAAGTTTTAGTCTCTCAAGTAAAACACGCACGTGCCACATGCGTTCCCACGTATCAACGTCCTTTCATCTGTCCTTCGCATGCCCTTGGCGCTTTGGAATCCATGATCTCACATTTATGGCATCAGGCGGCTACTTGTCTCCCCACATTCTAGGGTTTGATCAAGATCATATATTTCCCCTCACAGGTGGGCGGGAATTTTGCCGCTCACTTTTCCACTCCTATAAAAGGAGAACTTAAAGCTGGCTGAGGCTCATTTTAAACGTTCTGGCGATCTAAAGTTGAAGAGCAAAATTCCCGAGGAGCACTCTTTGCATTCATAAGTAGGTGTGTTGATTTCCCTTGTTTTTTCTTTTTCACAAGTTTCATACTTCACCCCTCAAAAGACCATGGGTAGATATGCTAAGTTAGTGGACACTGTCGAGGCTAAGGCAACCTTTAGGGCACAATATAGGATCCCCAATAATATTGAAATCCAACACTGTGAGGAGGGTGAGTGGTTGGTCTTGAACAGACCTTCTGAATCTGTGGTCATTCCTATGATCGCCTTTATTGAAGGCGGGATGGAACTTCCTATAGGAAGGGTAACTCGGGATTATCTTATAAACTATAGGTTAACCTCGACCCAGTGTTCACCTAACATCTTTAGGATCCTCGAGTGCGTAGATGCAATAAACCGTAGAATGGGGACTAACCTTACCTGGCACGATGTAAATTGGGTATACCAATGCTAGAAAGGGGAGAAAGCCAAGTATTACATGAAGTGTAGGGACCCCGCAGTTAGGCTGATCCCCTACCTGCCTGACTCAAGCAAAGGCATGGACGAGGACTTTCTTCTTGTCTTGGGAGGTTGGCATGATTGAATACACTGCCCCACCCAGGAAGGGGAACCAAGTAAGGTTCCCGAGGACCGGAGTGACACTTAGGACCTTTAGTTAACTTTGTCCACGCGAAAGTTCTTCATTGATTCACTTCATTAATAGCTCTTCTTATTTCTTTTTGTAGACGAATACCACACCACACTAGCTAAGCACTGGGTGAACTTCAAGGACCTAAATAGGATCCTTAGATTGGAAATATTTCTACACAAGGACATACAGCTTAGGGCAGCCCACGTCATCCTTGGGTACACGCCGTCCACCAAACGATTCCGAAGTCCAAAGAACGTTATTAGGGCCAGGAACCCTTGCTTGGCCCTAATTGACGTGGCAGTCCTTGGATTCCTGCTAACCGAACCTCCTCCGGAAGGGACTTAGGACGCTTAGTTACCCGCTCCCTTAGCTGTCAAACTTATCTATTCCCAAGAGCCGACTCTCCCCTCAGACGAGGAAGACAAAGAATCCACATCCGAGTCTGTTCAAGAAGTAATAAACAAGGATTTTGAAGCCTTTTACCACTCGGACACTCCCAGCACATCCCAAGCCCAAACTTCTACAGCTATGGGTTTTGAAGAAAAAACCCGAGACCTATTGGCCTTCCTCACAACCCATGCTGGGGGCTTTTCCCCAACTGTGGTGGTGGTGACCCAGCCACCCACCCCAGTTGCTACTCACACGTCTTCTGCTAACGCTAGAAAAGAAGAAGAAGAAGAAGAAAAAAAAAAAAAAAAAAAGAGGAAGGAAGAGAGCCCAGGGAGGCAAAAGTGCCGAAGAAGGGGAGATTACCCACTCCTCCCACTAGCCCCCAACAAAAGAAGCTCGGACTAGGAAGGGGCAATCGAAGAAGCACACCTCCACCAGGACTTCCAAAGAAGCTGGCAGGGAACAACCAAAGAAGGCCTCCATATGGAGGCATTCACTCTAAGTTCAGGCAATCCAGTCCTGAATGTCGCCAATTTGAGGGATCCCACTAAGGGCAACTCAGGCGTAGTAGCTGAGTGTTTAGAAAAGGCTTTGTGTCTACTAGAGGACATGGAGGAACTAAGATCCTTCAGGAAGTGCGAAATCTTCCTCACCCTCAAACAAGATCTGGCTAATGTATGTGAACACCCTCAATTGATTGCATGGCAATGCTTCATATGCAAGGTGTAACACTTTTGTATTTGTTCTTTGTGCAGTCTGTCCAAGATGCCTTTATGGCTGAGGAATGGGTGGACCATTCCCTAGAGATGGCTAGGGATGCCAAGGCCAATCAGGAGGCCGTCGAGAGGGCCCACTCGGACACCAACAAAAAGTTGAAGGAGACAATTGCTCAGTTGGCCGGGGTGGAGAAGGCTCGCAGAAATGCTAAGTTTGCCCTCTCGAGCTATGAAAGGCAGGTGATAGACGCCTTGGAGGCCTAAAGGAAGGCAAAGAATAAAATGGCTCTGATATTAATAGAGCTGAAGCAAGCCAATAAACAGTTGGAGATCAATGAAAAGACGAAAGCAGAGGCCGAGCAAGCGGCATATGATGCTGGAATGACCAAGGCGGCAGAGAGCCTCACAACCCAGCTTAAGGACGTCGCCCATGCTTTTTGTTTAGAGGTTTGGGGCCAAGCTTTGAATGTTATGGGGGTGAACATGGAATCAGAGCTTTGAGCTCCTGATAAAGTGTACTATCCCCTTGCTCTGCCTTTGGCTCCCACCCCTCCTCAGCCTCCTGCCGAGGTCAGCTCTGCTCCCCTTTCTTCCTCGGCTCAAACTGGTGATGCTCCCTCTTCCACTTCGGCCAAGGGTATGGAGAAGAAAAAGGTGGGTGTGCAGGATGTTGAGGCCGAAGAGGAAGCAGTTGAGGGGAACAACTAAAAAGGAAGAAAAAAGATAAAGAGTAGGAGAAGAAAGGGACCAAGGAGAAGGAGCAAACAACCTAGCTAAGTCTTTTAGACTAGGAAATACTTAGGAAAATTTTGTAGTGAGCTATATAGCCAGTGCCCACTTTCTCTTGGCTTTTGTATCACAGCTCTCTTAATCTTAATGGAAAAATTTGTTTGAAGTTACTTTTATTTGCTCATTGTTGTTTGTTTCTTTTTTACTTGTACATTTTTTATTCACTATGCACTTGTCATCTTATGCTCCAGTTACCTTTCTTTCTTTATAATAATCACGCCGTGGCAACTTGTAGTTTCATCACAACATAAATAGTGGGTTAACTTATGAAAATTCAAACAAAATACTAATCAGTACTTACTTGAAATTGGACTCAGACTCAGACAAACTTGCTAGCATTATTTCAAAAGTCCGAGGAAATTCCTTTAACCTTTATTGCTTAATTTGTTCAAACAAAATTGCCTACGTTAATTTACTCTAGGCTTGTGACTCGAGGAGCCAGGCAAGGCTTAGGTTCTATTTAACACTTAGAAAAGTTTTGTAACGTTAATTTACTCTAAGCTGGTGACCCGAGGAGCCAGATAAGGCATAGATTCTGTTTAACACTTAGAAAAATTTGGTAATGTTAATTTACCCTAAACTTGTGACCCGAGGAGCCAGACAAGGCCTAGATTCTGTTTAACGCTTAGAGTAATTTTGTAATGTTAATTTACCCTAAGCTTGTGACCCGAGAAGTCAAACAAGGCCTAAGTTTTGTTTAACACTTAGAAAAATTTTGTAATGTTAATTTACCATAGGCTTGTGACCCAAGGAGGCAGACAAGGCCTAGGTTCTATTTAACACTTAGAGCAATTTTGTAATGTTAATTTACCCTAGGCTTGTGACCCAAAGAGCCAAACAATGCCTAATTTCTATTTAACACTTTGAGCAATTTTGTAATGTTAATTTACCCTAGGCTTGTGACCCGAGGAGTCAGACAAGGCCTAGGTTCTGTTTAACATTTAGAAAAATTTTGTAATGTTAATTTACCCTAGGTTTATGACCCGAGGAGCCAGACAATGTCTAGATTCTGTTTAACATTTAGAAAATTTAGCAGACTAATTGTCTCGACAAACACATCCACAACAACATAAAACCAAGCAAGACATGAATGGCAATAGAATTTATTAATAATAATAATGTCGTAGATTTTTTACATTCCAGGGATGAGGGATTACATTCTCATCCAAATCTTCCAAGTAGTAGGCCCCAATTCTAGCAATGGAAATGATTCTATATGGCCCTTCCCAGTTGGGACCCAGCTTGCCTTAAGTAGGGTTCTTGACCGTCTCCACTACTTTCCTCAAGACCAGGTCTCCCAAGGCCAAGGGTCTGGATTTGACTCTCTTATCATACCTTTGCTTAAGTTTCTGTTGATAGTAAGCCATCTTTACCATTGCTACCTCTCGTCTTTTCTCGACTAGATCCAGGCTACGTAGGAGAAAATTGTGGTTCTCTTCAACATTCAATTGATTTGTTCTCAAAGTAAGGAATCCAGATTCAAGGGGGATTACTGCTTTTGACCTATAGGTCATTGAAAAAGGGGTCTTCCTCGTTGATCTTCGAGGTGTAGTACGATAGGTTCATAATACGTGGGGTAGTTCATCCACCCATTTTCCCTTAGCCTCGGCCTGCCCATTCCCCTGAGGATAAGCAGGTGTAGAATACCCATTCCTAATCCCTAACTCCCTGCAATATCTTCAAAAGGCTTTACTGTCAAATTGAAGACTGTTGTCTGTGATCAATGTGTGAGGAACTCCAAACCTGGTGACAATGTTCCTCCAGATAAATTTCTTAGCATCCACATCCCTGATGTTGGCAAGGGGCTTGGCTTCCACCCATTTGGTGAAGTAGTCCGTGCTAACGAGGAGCCATCTTTGGTTCCCTATAGCTCGGGGAAAGGGTCCCACTATATTCAAGCCCCACTAGGCAAACGGCCAGGGCCAAGACAAAGGATTCAGAATTCCCCCTGAATGGTGGATATTTGAGGCATACCTTTGACATTGGTCACACTTTTTTTACATAATCCTGAGAGGCTTTTTGCATGCTAGGCCACCAGTACCCCTGGGTGAGGGCCCTATGTGCTAAAGACTTTCCTCCTATATGACTCACACAAATGCCTTCATACAGTTCTTCCAATAAGGGCTCCACGGTTTCTGGGTGTACGCACAATAAACATGGCCCTAAGTAAGAGCACTTGTACAACTTCCGCTCCTCAAATAGCCAATAGCGAGGGGTAGCTTTGCACACCTTTTCCATCTCACACTTGTCCTCAGGCAAGAATCCCTGCTTCAGAAAGGTCACTATGGGGTCCATCCAACTCAGCCCCACATGGAGGCTACACACCCCTATCAAAGATGCCCCTATAAGACTTGAGGTGTCCATCTCCTCAACAACAACAACCCAAGGAAGACTTGACTCTAGTGAAGTGGCCAACATTGTTAGGGAATCTGCATGAGAGTTCTGTCCCCTTGGGAATTGCTTCAAAATAAAACCCTTAGACTGAGCTTGAGCATTCTATACTTTAGTAAGGTACCCTCGCATCCTTTCATCTCGAGCTTCAAAGTCACCATTGACTTGGCCCACGATCAATCTAGAATCCAAGTACAATTCCACCATTTCTCCTCCTAGCAGCCTGACCATAATTATCCCTGCTAGCAAGGCCTCGTATTCGGCCTCATTGTTGGTAGCTAAGAATCCTGGTCATAATGACTTCTCCATTATCAGCTTCTCGGGGGTGACCAACACAATCCCTACTCCTGCCCCTTTTCTGTTGGAAGCCCCATCCGTATAAACTTTCCATGAGGAGGCAACTATGGCCGACCAGACCAATCTACCCATAACTGCATTTTCCTCCTCAGGAACACCCTCGACGAATTCTACTACAAAGTTTGCTAAAACTTGTCCTTTTATGGCCGTCTAAGGCATGTACTTGACATCATAAGCTCCCATTTGGTTCCCCATTTAGCAATCCTGCCATGTAGTCAGATTTCCTTAGTAGGGCTTGCAAAGGGAGCTGGGTAAGCACCACAACGGTATAGGCTTGGAAGTAATGAGGAAGTTTCCTAGTGGCATGCACAACAGCCAGTACTGCCTTTTCCAAGGGAAGGTAATGCGTCTCAACCTCCTGTAGGGACTTGCTAACATAGTAGATGAGCCTCTGAATTCCGTCCTCGTTCCTGACTACGACAAAGCTAACAGCGTGTTAGTGATTGCCAGATATGATACAACACTTCCTCCTTATCGGGTCGGGAAAGTATCGGTGGATTGGACAAGTTGATGAGAATCAACAAGCATTCAAGGATCCATTGCATATTCTAGTTGGGCCTATTACTAAAGCAAGATCCAAGAAGATCAAAGAAGTACTTAACGGACCGATTCAAGAGATTTAGGCTGATTCAAACATAGGACATTCCAAGCTGGGCCTAAAGGAAGATGAAGGCATAATAAATGTAATTCAAGCTATTGAGGGTTGATTTGGCTTAATTGGCCTTGATTTATGGCGTGGATTAATGGCTGATTGATTTTCCAGTTCCATATCAGTTAATAGATATTTTTCCTATTCTGGAGCTTCTAATTTTGGACCAGATCTACCTTAATTTTAGGCTTTTATTATTTAGAACGTTTTTTAGCTATTTTCCTATTTTTGGATTTGCTAATTTCAGACAAAATCAACTTTTATTTAGGGTTTTATTATTTAGTACGTTTTTAGATTTTCTATTTTCAGTCATGTCCTATAAATAGCATGCACTCATTGTAATAGAGGGAATTATTGAATAAAAATCAGAAAAGGTGAGGCTTTGCTCTTCTTTGGTTCTTCAAGAACTGTGAACTTATCAGGGATTCTTCCTTGTGGTGTTCAAACTTTATACCTTTGGTTCGTGATTCAATTATAATCATTGGGTCAAGGTGTTATACTTATACCTTTGGTTCGCATTTCGATTATAAACGTTGGATTAGGGTTTCTATCAAAAATCTGAATTTTAGCTTTCTTGGGCAAGTATTCCAATATTTTTATTGGGTCTCAAAGCATGTCGATTGAGGTTCGCATCACAAGTACTGTTTGAGGTCCTCAAAAGTCGTTACACACTCTTCGGTCTATTGAAAATCCTTCCACTTGTGAAGCAGTTGGAAGAAAGGATGACACCTGTTTGCTGACCGAGAGATGAACCTATTTAAGGCTACTATCATCCTAATCAACCTCTGCATTTCCTTGGGATTTTGAGGAGGGTGCAATATTCTAAATTGATTTCGATTCCATGGTGAGTAATCATGTACCCCAGGAATTTGCCTGAGCTGACCCCAAAAGAACACTTAGATGCGTTGAGGCGTAGTTTATGTTCTCTCAACACTGAGAAAGTTTCTCCCAAATCGACTAGATGCTCTTCTGCCTTCTTGCTCTTAACTACCATATCAGCTATGTATGCATCCATGTTCCTCCTTATTTGCCTTTCAAACATCCGTGTTACCATTCTCTGATAAATGGATCTTGTGTTTTTTTGGCCGAAAGGCATTACGCGATAATGATAGTTCATATTGGGGGCACGAAAGGCAGTCTTCTCCTAGTTGGACGGTGACAAAGGTATCTGATAGTAGCCCTGAAAGGCATTCAGGAAACTCATCCGAGGATGTCCCACCATGGTGTCCACCAGTTGATCAATTCTAGGAATGGGGAAGGGGTCTTTTGGACAAGCTTTGTTCAGGTTTGTAAAATCCACGGACACTTACTATTTCCCGTTTTTCTTCTTAACCACTACCATGTTAGCCAGCCACTCGAGGTAGAAGATTTCCTTAATAGCTCTAGCCTGCTTCAACTTGTTCACTTTTGTTCTGGTTGCCTCGGCGTGATCTTTGATGATCGCCGAGGAGGCTACTTACGTGGCACGACCTCGAGATTTATGTTTAACCGGTGACATGCCAACTCGAGATTAATTCCTGGAACGTTATGAGCATTCCATGCAAAAACATCGGTATTTGCCTTTAAGAACTTCACCAATTCTGCATTTTCCAAGGGTGGCAACTATGAGCCTACTTGGAAATATTGCTTTGGGTCCTGCCTTATCATCACCTTTTCTAACTCCTCAGATGATTCTCTCGATGTCTCAGTCTGCTACCCACCTACAGGCCCCTTATGTTGCTATTGGATTAGATCCTTAGTCACCACGATAGGACCTGAAGACTGCTGCGTGATTGTTGATACTAGGCACTGCTTGGCCATGGCCTGATCACCTACCAATTCTCCCACTTTCCCCTGAGTAGGGTACTTGACCTTTAGATGTAATGTCGAGTGTACTACACCCATGGCGTGAAGCTAGGGCCTGCCTAGGATAGCTATGTATGGGGAGAACGCTTCTACCACTATGAAATTAACTTGGACCTCCACATCGCCAACCTACACGGGAAGTCTGATCATTCCTCGAGGGACCACCATTTTGCCATCGAAACCCATCAGCAGAGAATCATATGTATCCAGGTCCTCGGGCGTCAAGTTTAGCCCCCGATACAAATTTGGGTACATTATTTCTGCTCCACTTTCCTGGTCAACCAGTACTCTCCTCACATCATAGCCTCTAATCCTAATAGTAACCACTAAGGCATTATCATGTGGCTGGGGGGTTCCCTGCTTGTCCTTCTCAGAAAAACTCAAGCTGGGGGGACCACCACCCTTGCTCTTTTAGGAGTCTAATCTCTGGCCTCCAGGTCAGAGCCCCCTACCACGAACATGACTTCGGAACTTGCCCTAATATCACCCTCTGGCCTAGCTAAGATCACATTAATAGTGCCCAACGCTGGCCAAGGAGTGCCGTTTCCATGCATCCCATTTCCTGAGTGTCCGACCAGTTCCACAGGCTGATGTAGGAAATAATTGAGTTTCCCTGCCCTCGCCAACTGATTGAGGTGATCGCGCAAGGTCCTGCAGTTCTCCATGGTGTATCCTCTGTCCCGATGGTAATAGCAGTAGAGGCTTAGGTTTCTCTTGGATGGATCCCCACCCATCCTGTTGGGCCACCTGAAAAATGGCTTGTTTTTTATCTTCTCCAGTATCTGGTACACTAACTCCTTAAACAATGAATTGACCAATTGAACCCCCGCGGATGTCGTATGACTTAGGAAATCTCTCCGGAGCTGATCATTATGGTACCCTCCTCCTCGAAGATCCTTCTTTTTTGGGAAAACTTAAGCTTTTCATTTTCCCTGCATCTGGTCCTCTTCCAGCTTCTTGTACTTGTCTATGCGATCCATAAGTTGACGCATGTTCAAGGTAGACTTCATTTTTAATGACTTCCTCAGGTCATGCTAGGTCAGGAGGCCAACCTTAAAGGTCCTCACTGCCACATCCCTAAAATCTCCATCCACTTCATTGTTCATTTCCCAATATCGGTTTAAGTAGGTCTTGAGGGTCTCCCCCTCTCGCATGGCCATAGATAGCAAAGAATTCACTAGCTTGGGGACTCTACTGTAGGTTATAAATCTAACGCCAAATGCCTGTGTCAGCTCTTCAAAGGACCAAATTGACCCTTCCTCCAATGCATCAAACCAACGCATGGCAATAAGCCCAAGGCTGGAGGGGAAAACCTTATACATAAGGGCCTCATTGTTGGCATGGACGGCCATCTTCTGATTGAAGTTGCTGACATACTCCATGGGATCAGTCCTTCCATTATATATGGTGAATGTTGGCTGGGAAACCTGGCCTTATTAATCCTCCTCACAAAAGGGGACTTAAAAATCTGCCGTAAGGCTTTACTCATAGCATTGTTTCCCATGGTGTGATGAAAAGGCCCATTTCTGCGTTTGTTATGGCCCCTCTCCAACTTGTCCTGCCGTGAAGAAGCTAAGTAGGACTCTCTAGGTGGAGTTCTAAACCAACACCGGTACGAGTGATCATGGCTTCCCTCTCAACCCACACTTAATGGGGAAGATGGGCTCCTCCTGTCATGCCTCCTACGCCTCAACTTCCTGTTGCAGCTTTAGTGTCTCCTGGTCATGTGAAACATGACTCCTAGACTTGGAACGACTCCGCTCAATACGTTTAGTGTGATAAGATTCCATCACAACACTTAGGGTATGTTGCCTGTCTCAGCTACATTCCAAGTTAACAAATTGGTTCTCCCTCTGGAAGCCAACTAACTCCTCCCTATCCTAGCCAATGTTAGCCATCAGTACTTAAGACAGATCCTCCATAACTTGTTGTTCCCCTAGACAGCGCCAGTTGTAAGGACCCAAAAATTTGGGACCCAAGCCCACTTAGAGTAATGGGTTGTGCCTTTCAAATCTGGCCCAAATCAATAAAATTTGTAAGAGAAGGGAAAGCACAACAATAATGGGCTCTACCCGAGGACAGCTACAAGGAAGAATCAAGTTTTTTTCAAAAGTAAATGAGTATCAAGCTCTACACAAGTGCTCCCGAGGAGGCCGAGTTTGTATAAAAAGTAGTTATGTTCACTTTTTCCCTCAATGTTCTTCCTTCTATTTCTTTTCTCTTTCTTTCGATCCCCCCTTTTCCAATGCTCTCCCCTTTCCTTATATACCTCTACTTCCATCACATCTTCACCATCTGTTTCTACCTAACCTCCCTCTTTTTTTGAAACTTGTTACCTTTCTCATCTGAAGAAGATGGTGGAAGGAATCTGCTTAGCTGTAGCTTACACTATTCAGGTCATTTCCTCATCAATGCGACTAATAAAGCTGTTGTCCATCATTTAATGCAGATGCTACAGGCTACACCAGGCCAAAAAGCTTCTCTACTGTCCACTGACTTCCACTCTCTTCAAATCCTAGCTCCCACCTAGATTACCAAAGAGTACCATGATTCATTTCCTCTCCTCCTTAAGCAGCTTCCTCCCTTGGGCCCGTGGCTTGCAGCATTACCATGTCAATACTGCGACCTCTCGACTTCATCCTCGGTCCTCAGGCCAATGCGGCAACCCTTCAACTTCATTCTCGGTCCTCGAGCACCCACAGTGATAAAAGAAAAGATTTCAAAATTGAGCTTTCAAAGAACATTGCAAATTTCAGCCATAGGTACTGAATGCCAAGTTACACCAGTTGCTCTCCAAGGACTTTTGTCAAACACCTAGCAGATACAACTAAGAAATAGAACTCGATTAATCTACTGGTGCTGAAATAGAGGGGAGCACAAATTTCTAGCACCTAAGAAAAATTTAGAATAATGTAATCTCTAACTCTTGTTCCGCTTCTCCCTTGCCTTCAATAAGATCAAAATCCCAGAATTTCAAAACCTCATTAGTCATAACAAGACCATAAAAAACCCAAAACCAAGTGCAAAATCTATAATACAAAATACACTAAAATCAGCACCAAGAAATTAGAAAGTCATAATTAGTAATTACTGGCACAAATCTCTATAAAAACAAAAATCAATCACCTCAGAGTTCAACACTAAACTCATTAATATTAAGTTATTAACACAAAAAAATCATAGCTTGTTCAATTACTACGCAAGAAACAAAAAAGCATTAAATTTTAACAGTTTACAACACAAAAACTTCAAAAACCATCTACCTCATGAAATCAAAACACCGGAAAACAAACAGCCAAATATCTACCAAACAATATAGAATAAATAAATAAAGGTAAAATCCTATTTTTATCCCCAAATTTTAACAAAAGCTTGATTTTTGTTTCTAAACTTTATCAAGTTCATCCTTTGTTCACAATCTATTGAAAAGTTCATTTTTCATCCTTAAATTATTAAAAATGTTTCACTTTTGTCCTTAAACTTCAAAAATATTTTCTTTTTTTTTCATCTTTAAATTATTGAAAAAAAAAATCTTTTTCAAGCCATTTTTTGTCTTTAAATTATTATTTAAAAAAAAAAAAAAACTCTTGATGAATTTTTTTTTTTCCAAATTTTAGGGTCCAAAATAGTATTTTTACCCAATAAATAAATTGGATACCTTTCTTGGCAGACTTGGATGGTCCAAGAGGAACTGCATCAACCTACAAAATGAAGAAATATCAAAACACCAAAACAATAATAATTGAAATAAAAAACCAAAAACAGAGTATTTTCACAAAGATGTGATGTTTGTATTAAATCAAAAAAGAAGGGGGCAAAAGAAACTTAAATAGGCAAAGTTTAGCTACAAAATTGGTTGTAGCCTTAGGCTACAAACTCACTCAATAAAATAAATATTACTGCATATTTTGAAAATCTAACCGTTGAATTATATGTTTTTTACGCTTTTAATACACAAGTAAATATTTGTGTCAATCGGATATTATTTACTATATAATCTATAATCTTATATTTCATGTATAATTTTAAATTACAAAAACTTGCAATTTAAAAATTTATTGATGACATGACTATTGATCTTTAATTTTCTTGAAATTTTACAAACATGGAGGATATAAGAAGAAGATGTAATCCAATGGTGGATTTGTCAAAATTCACCTTCATTAAAAAGATATTGAGTGAGTTTGTAGCCTAAGACTACAATCAATTTTGTAGCTAAATTTTGTCCAACTTAAATTTGGTTGCTGACTTCTTACTCGATTTGCCCATAGTTGATGAAGAAGGTAGCTAACCTTTTTTGTGTGCCAGTAATTAGTTATTTAACTTGGAAATTCTGTAGTTAAACATAGAAGAAATCATAAAGTTCAATTCATTGAAAATAAAATATTATAATACTTGATTAAATAACTGATAATACAATGCACACACACTCATGTGCAAATTATTTCGCACTAATGCACTGAGCTACAAAGCCTGCATTAACTTGACATGGAAGCCACCTTCAAAATTAGAGAAACATGAACCATCACCGACAAAAGAAATAATAACTAACAGAGACAATTAACAATACCTCTAGGGGAAACTTGTACTTGAACCAAAGGGGTTGGAAATTTTGAATTTCTGCCCCATATAATGAAGCCTTGGTAAAATTACGAGTAATCTCCAGTAATTGAATAATAAAAACTGATATTTCAAAAATCCTAATTTTGAACTCAACAGATAAAATTTGAAAAAAAAAATAGAGAAAAAAAAAAATGAAAGAAGCATGCAGACAAAATTTAACTAAAAACTAGTGAAATACAACAACAGATATTAGAACTATGCAAATAAAACAAATTGAAAATTTTCAAGTATTAGAAGGCCTTACCACTCCAACAGATATTTCAAGATGTGTTGGTTATGGCGACAACTTTATTTTTGGTGATAAATCATAATTAAAAAAAATGAACACTTATTAACGAAAACACAACATTGTCAACACTAATTTGAGTGGAGGGGCAGTGATGATCATCTAAGAAAATTGTAAATCAGTGTGTTCAAACTTGAGGCTTGGATTGATTTTGGAACTCGATATATGGTGAGAGTTAAAGCTTTGGGGCTGGTGTTTACAATGAAACCACATATAGCAAATGGGTTTGTTTAAAATTGAAAGATTGGGATGATTTTGTAAGGAGAGATAAGATGGTGAGAATTGGAGAATATGGTGTGTTAGAGAGGAGAAGGTATTTAGTTTCAAGGGAAATTATTGTGTACTCTCGGATTACCATAAATGTGTACTCCCTCCTCTCATATGAATGATGGGTCCCACTAATTAAATTCATGGTAGGACTCACTATTCACGTAAGAGGAGAGAGTACGCATTTATGGTACTCTAGGAGTACCTAATAATTTTCCTAATATCAAATGATACCATGTTAGCAATATCAAAATCCAATAAGTATGAAACATATCAGCAAAAATGAATTACCTTACTAACAATTGAAAGACGTGTGTTAGTGGGTAGTTATTTTTGTGTACATGTCTCACATTTATTGGATTTTGATACATATGACATGATATCATCTATACTACTATTTAAGGGGCTTCCCCTGTTTGGATTCCACATTTTTCATGCCCACGATACCCTCATCATACCCACGTACAAGTTTTCAACCACCGAGGATAGATATGTAAATTAAATCTCCTACACTTTAAAACCACAAACTCACGTATGCTTTACAGTTTCTATCTCACTTTCTCTCTCTCATTCTTCTTCAAATTAAAGACATTTAGTTTAGCTCTACATCATCTTCTCTTTTTCTTCATATTAAAGATATTTACTGTCAGAGGCTTCAACAAATTTTCAGGTTCTATCTTTTGCAAGTTCCTCTTTGTTTTCTTTTCTTTTGTTTATGATTTACCTTCTTTAAGTTCTACTTTTTTTTTTTTTTTCTTATATGTATCACGTTAACTCTTTTTTTTCTTTTTCCCCTTCTTCTTTATTTTAAAATGTAATTTTGAAATAAATGGTTCCTTCATATACTCCACCATTGTACTTCTTAATGAATTGTCATTTCATGTTGTAGGTATTGTGATCCAAAGACAGGGCTGTCTTATGCTACAAAAGAAGTATTCAAAATCATTCTCCAACAGTTAAACAGTATGACTTCCCTTACCTCTTTTAATAGTCTTTGTTTACATTTTAAGAAATTATAACCATGATTACCTCATGAATAGATAGTGAGTTTTTTTAAAAAAAAATAAGGTCAACAATGTCCATCACTCTCTTATTAGGTTTTTAATTTTATTATTTCTTTAAAAAAAAAAAAAAAGGTTTTTCATTTTATCAAAAGGTTAACCACAATTATCTATTTCTAACTGCATTTGCACTAAATTTGAGTTCTACTTTTTTTTTTTTTTTATATATATATATGTATCACGTTAACTCTTTCTTTTTTTTAAAAAATTTAATTTTGAAATGTTGGTGGTGACTAAAAACAAAAAAAAGCCACGTTGTATAAAAAAAAAAAAAAAAATCCTACGTCTATAAAAAAAAAAAAACTATGGCCGACCCTTTTTCTTTTCAAATTCAAAAAAAAAAAAAAAAAAAACCCTTAACACGTTTGAATTCCACTCCCACATTTTACTCCTAACAAATTGTTTGAATTCCACTCTCCCATGTTTTACTCCTAAGAAACTGCTTTACTTTTTCTTTTTTTTCTTTTTTTTTTTAAATTTAATTTTGAAATGTTGGTGGTGACTAAAAACAAAAAAAAGCCACGTTGTATAAAAAAAAAAAAAAAAAATCCTACGTTTTGTAAAAAAAAAAAACTATGGCCGACCCTTTTTCTTTTCAAATTCAAAAAAAAAAAAAAAAAAAACCCTTAACACGTTTGAATTCCACTCCCACATTTTACTCCAAACAAATTGTTTGAATTCCACTCTCCCATGTTTTACTCCTAAGAAACTGCTTTACTTTTTTTTTTTCTTTTTTTTTTTTAATTTAATTTTGAAATGTTGGTGGTGACTAAAAACAAAAAAAAGCCACGTTGTATAAAAAAAAAAAAAAATCCTACGTTTTGTAAAAAAAAAAAACTATGGCCGACCCTTTTTCCACTCAAATTCAAAAAAAAAAAAAAAAAAAAAAAAAAAAACCCTTAACACGTTTGAATCCCACTCCCACATTTTACTCCTAACAAATTTATTGAATTCCACTCTCCCATGTTTTACTCCTAAGAAACTGTTTTACTTTTTTTTTTTTTTTTTTAATTTAATTTTGAAATGTTGGTGGTGACTAAAAACAAAAAAAAGCCACGTTGTATAAAAAAAAAAAAAAAATCCTACGTTTTGTAAAAAAAAAAAAACTATGGCCGACCCTTTTTCTTTTCAAATTCAAATTCAAAAAAAAAAAAAAACCCTTAACACGTTTGAATTCCACTCCCACATTTTACTCCTAACAAATTAAATCTTTGAGGATAGATATCTAAATTTCTTTTATCTCCTAAAAAAATTTCTTTTATCCACAGTATTGGTTACTCCTAATTCTTTTATCTCTCTCAGGTTCACGTAAGCACAAACTTTTTGGATTGCATTGAGGAGTCATTGGAATGGAATATTAGATAAGTTCGGGTGAGAGACTTTACAAGAATTATTATATGTATTAAACCTCACATAAAGTGGTTGTTATCTAAGAAACTGTTGTAAAACAATTTCTTTTGTAATAGAAACTATATTTCTTTTGTATACAATTAACGTGTATCTTTTGCCATAAAATTTTCAAATTAAGCTTTTATTTACTTATGTTATGGATGTTTAGTAAATGACTAAATTTTAGGATTAAAAATACTACATTTTACGAATAGACAAAAAATGATAACTGTCATACATAAAATTTGAAAAAAAAAAAAAAAAAAACCCACATCAACAACACCAAGAACGTGAGAGACTTTACAAGAATGAAATATTAGAATTTTAATTTTTTTTCCCTAAAATTTAGCATTTTTTTTTTTTTTCAAAATCAGATATGTTAGTGCCTAAATATAAGGATATGGATGGAGAAATTATAGTAGTAGTTTTATTGTACGAGTCTTTCTTTTCCAAAATATGGACGACATTAAAAAAAAAAGAAAAAAAAAAGAGAAAAACGTGAGATTTATTTTGTATACAATTAACATGTATCTCTTCACATAAAATTTCCAATTTAAGTTTTATTTACTTATGTTATGGATGTGTAGTAAATGACTAAATTTTAGGATTAAAAAAAACTACATTTTAGGAAAAGACACAAAATTATAACTGTCATACATAAAATTTGAAAAAAAAAAAAAAAAAAACAACAACAACAACAACTTAGATAGAGAGAGAGAGCGTGAGAGAAGAAGAGAGACATTGTAAGTGTGGGTTTAAAACTAGAAAGAAAACTATAGAAGAAGAGAACAGAAAAATCGAAGTAAAAGGACACAAAGTACAAAGACTAATAAGAACGGAAACAGAGAAACTGAAGAAAGAGAACACAGAGAATAAAGCCAACACAGAGAATATGGAAAAATAAATAAATAAGACAAGTTTGCTTCTTCTCTTTCACTTCAGCTCAAAAATTGCAATTAACTTGATCAAGGGAGGCATCCAATGAATGGAGAATGCTATCATACGTGAAGAAAAAGAAAAACTATTTAACTTATGCAATTAATAAGTAGTCTGTAAATATCTGACAATACTCTCTACTCGAACCTATCAGTTAAACTTATGCTTTAATTAAACTTGCGCATTTTCATAATGATAATAATAGAAACATATTCATATCCAAAATAAACCAAGAATAATTTTTTGATTCTATTTTTTTTTCATAATGTGGTGATGGATACAAACGGTTATAATAGAAGATCAGGTTTTTTATTATTTTTAATCATAAATGAACGTTAAGAATACCACATGTCTACATCCCATATTTATAAGATGGACTAAACAAATATCATTGAAAATTATTAAAAACATTTTACGTGAAAAAATAAAGTTAAAAAATTTTAAAATTAGTGATTACAAATCTTGCCAAAAAATCAAACGAAATAAAATATAGTCTTCAATAAATCAATAAAATAGAATGATATACATTTATGAATGGTATAAATATGTGTATGGAACTTCATAT
Organism: Quercus robur; assembly: GCF_932294415.1. NCBI lineage: Eukaryota > Viridiplantae > Streptophyta > Magnoliopsida > Fagales > Fagaceae > Quercus > Quercus robur. The sequence continues at coordinate 39,926,871 of NC_065542.1, read as the reverse complement.
TGTTACAAAAAATATATTATGGCATAAAGTAGTACATAGATAGAGAGAGAGAACGTGAGAGACTTTACAAGAATGAAATATTAGATTTAAAATTTTTTTCCCTAAAATTTAGCATTTTATTTTCTTTCAAAATCAATTATGTTAGTGCCTAAATATAAGGATATGGAAGGCGAAATTATAGTAGTAGTTTTATTGTAGGAGTCTTTTTTTTCCAAAATATGGAAGAGATTAAAAAAAAAAAAAAAGGATTTTTAAAATAGTTCATGGATAGATGTATATATATATATTTATTTAAAAAAAAACAAAACAAAGTACAAGATGTAAATACTTTGAATTTTCGAAAAAGATAAAACAGTAAAAATGATTATATTTTTCATTACCAAATAACGTATTATTTACTTCAAAAAGTAAATTAAAGATTAAGTTAAGAGAGGAGAATATACTTAGTTTAATGCTTTGGTCTAAATTTAAAGTGCGATTTTTTTAAATAGTACATGGAAAAGGTACTATTTAAATAATGGAGTGCATGATCAAGCAATATTGAACATGTAGGCCATTGATGAGTATTATGTGTAGTGAAATAATTTTTCATCACACCCCTAGACTTTTTTTTTTTTTGTGATTGGAAAATGTAATAATCCAAAATTATAATAAATGTTCTAAATTAACTCTTACACGTTAGCCATCTATCAGTATGTCCCACGTAATTAAGGGTATTTTTTTTACGGATAATTAAGGGAACTTTAGTAAAGAAGAGATTAAAAAAGTTTTAACGTAAAACAACAATATTTTTCTTTTCAAACTTCAACTCCTCTTTGTATATTTGTTTGATATTATATTTATATCCGGTAAAGTAAGAAATTAAATGTACATTCAAATCCTTTAAATCATCACCTCCACAACTCTCAACTTCTAAACTCACTAAGCCACTTCTTCTCTCCCTTACACTTACACACAGACACATAAAGTTACAAACAAACACATTATTTTCTCATCCAAATTAACCAAAATGGCATGATTTTTTTTTTAAAGTGTGTGAAATGAGTACGAAAAATTTAATCTAATTTTAACTATAAATAAATGATTTTTTGAAATAAATTAAACATTTTCTGAATTATATTTTCATCATATTGATCTAACAAATCATAACCTAAAATAATAATTTAATAATTTTAAGAAGTGTAACTTATTTCTCCTATTTTACTAAAAATTTATTACAATCACACATATTATTACAATTTTTACATGTGATTAATTTGTTCAAAATTAGTTCACTTTAATGAGGTTTTAAAACACCCTGTTTGTGACAAGGAAAAATCTATTGATTATTGTGTATGTATGCGCAACGACCACCATAAATTTAATTTAATTTTATGTAGAAATGAGTTCGCAAAATACATCGGCGGTGAATACCGATGACATAGAACGTCGTCGAGAACAATGGAGATATTATGCTCGCTTGAGAAGACAACGAGAAGACTATGAAAGCAGAAATATTCGATTGGCAAGACGTCGTGCTAATTACTCAAGACAAAGGCAACAAACTTTAGGTGGTGATCACATTTTAGTGGGAGGCCCAACAAATTTAAATGAAGAAGATGTTGTACATTCAAATTCAACATCAACAAACCCATCACTAATGCCACCTAATCACGAGGATGGACGAAGTCGTCGGCTTACCCATGTCCGTAACTTGGCACGCAATATGCCAGTTGAGCATAGGGCTATGCAAGAAGTCAGTGGTGAGATTATAGTTTAAGCTGTTTAAACATTCTTCATTTATTGGAATCTTATTATTTTGATAAAATCCATAATCTCTGGCATGTTAATTGTATGTCAATGTATACAAAGATACTAAGTCAATGTTTACTAGCCTCTAAGCACGCGCTCACGCGCGTGCTCAGAGGCTCTTCTATTTTTTGGGTAAAGGTTAATTTAGAGCATTTATTATAATTTGGGATTACTTCATTTTCCAATCACAAAAAAATCTAGGGGTGTGATTGGAAAATTATTTCTCCACACATGACACTCATCACACCCGTAGGTTTTTTTTGTGATTGGAAAATATAGTAATCCCAAATTATAATAAATGCTCTAAATTAACCTTTACCCAAAAAATAGAAGAGCCTCTGAGCACGCGCGTGAGAGCGTGCTTAGAGGCTAGTCTATATTTAAGGGACTGCCCCTGTTTGGACTAGATTTTTTTTTTGTTCCAAAATACCCCTATAGCCTATTTTTAAGTAAGGGCAAAACTTGGTAAAAATGTTTCTTTAACTTCTACGTTAAACACTATCTACAAAATAGGAACACTCACGTTGGTTTTCAAACTCAAATTGCTTCTTCTTCAATTCTCCAATTCTCTCAAAATAACTCCCACTAAAACATTACCTACAAAATAGAACCATTCTCCAAATGGTTTTTAAATTGTTTTATCCACTTATAAATTAAATTCTAAAAAAAGTATTATTAAAAAATTAAAACAAACTCTCTCTCTCTCTCTCTTCATTGATCCAAGTCTGCCTCCAAACCCAACAAAGTCGTTGGTAAGTTTTTTGTTTCTTCCACCAGCAATTTTTTTTTCTTATTCTTTTGTTGATTTCGGTTATTGGGTACTTTATTTTTGTTTTTGTTTTCTCTTTGGATCATATCAATGTTTAACTGTTTTATTGATCTGACAAACATCACAATTTCTTTGATTCTTATCAAGTTTTCCAAATTTTATTAAATAATTTTCTGAAAGGTATTCAAAAGTTCCTTTACTCATCGCAAGTGTTTTGGGGATTTCTCATCCCTCTTTCTTATTTTGTTTTTCTTTTGATAATGGTTATTGCATTGAAATATAATTGCATAATTTAGACATGATGCTAATCTGTGTTACATTTTTTTTAGGTATCATAATTCATAAATGCTTTTGTGTATTTAAATAGAAGCAACAACATGAGAGAAAAATTTACGTGGTAATCCTAATGTGTAGTGTAGAAGAAATAGTTCTATAGATACAAATTTGGGCCTGAACTTTATCAACTTTCTTTTAAAGAATGATGCACTCTTTCAATTTGCCTAGCAAATACTCACTATTTTTTTTTTGAATAACCGGTTTCCCTTGCTCCTTAATCTCATCTCACTGTTTATTTTATTTTTCCTTAAATATATTTGTTTTGAATTTGAAATTTTTTTTTAAAAAAAAGTAGAGATAAAACGTGAGGATAATATGCTAAAAATAATCTCTAACTCCCATGTAAAACGCTGCCTACAAAATAGGACAACAGTCACATTAGTTTTAAATCTCAACTTCTTCAATTTTTTTCTTCCTCAATTCCTCTCAATTCTATATTCTTTTTCTCTACACCATCATCATCATCATTTTTTTAAAATTCAAAATCCTAAAAAGAATTAAAACTTTACTTACAAAAATAAAAGTGCAGTTTTAATTGTTTTGGTTCAACATGTGAGAGTTGAGACTGTGAGAGCCTTTCTGGTTCAACATGTATGTCAATTTTACATTGCTCTTTTCTATATTGTTTTCTTATTTCCTTATATCATCAATTAAAAAAAAAAAATTACTATACGTTTGTGGGTTAAAGCTTATTCATGGCTTTACTTTCCTTTGATTACAATATTACAATGATTATCTTTGATTACAATATTATAGTAGAACACAAACTGTACAATTAGAACACAAACTATGCTATTTGGATAAGTACCAAATTGTGTTAAAGAAACACAAATTGTGCAATTTGTAAAAATAAGAAAAAAAAAATCCTCTGATTAGATCATTATACGACTACATTATTGACTTTGTTATATGTATACTCTTAACATAATAATATTTTTGTTATTAGTGATAGTTGTTCCATTTTTCTCAATACTTAAACATAGACTGTAGGGGTATTTTGGAACAAAAAATAATCCGATCCAAATAGAGGAAGTCCCTTAAATAATAGTACTAGCCTCTGAGCACGCGCTCACGATCATGCTCAGAGGCTTTTCTATTTTTTTGGGTAAAAGTTAATAATTTGAATCTATTATAATTTGGGATTACTACATTTTCTAATCATAAAATACCAAGGGGTGTGGTGAAAAAAATATTTCATCCATAAACGCATAACACTTATCACACCCTTAGGTATTTTATGATTAGAAAATGTTGTAATCCCAAATTATAATGGATTTAAATTATTAACTTTTATCCAAAAAATAGAAAAGCCTCTCAGCACGTGCTCTAGTCTATACTACTATTTAAGGGGCTTCCCCTGTTTGGACCGGATTTTTTTTTTTTTGGGTTCCCAAATACCCTTACACCCCCAGGTTTAACTAGAAACAAAACTAAAGGATAATCTGGTAAAAATATATGTCTAACTTGCACTAAAACATTACCTACAAAATAAAAACACTTTTCCACTAACCCATTTCTTTAAAGTAACTATACGTTTATTGTTTTTTTTTTTTTTTTAAATAGAAAAATAAGTTGAACAACCTACGTTGCTGCTGTTTTTTTTTTTTTTTTTTCTTCTTTTTCTTAAAAAAAAAAAAAAAACACCCATGTTTATCCAAAAAAAAAAAAAAACCAAAACAAAAAACTAAACTAAATAGATATATACACTTTTTTTTTTTTTAATAAATAGATACATCTTTATGAAATAATTTACTCATCACACTCTTAGGTTTTTTTGTAATTAAAAAATGTAATAATCGCAAATTATAATGGATTCAAATTATTAACTTTTACCAAAAAAAAAAAAAAAAAATAGAAAAGCCTCTGAGCATGTGCTCATGTGCGTACCCAGAGGCTAGTTTGATATAAAATACTTTTTCGTTGGAGAGAGTGTATGCGTATCCATTGGATTTGTGTTTGTGTTTTTCAGTAGGGAGAGAAAAACTTACTGGTATAAAAAAATTTAATGACAACTCAACAAAGAGAGGAAAAGAGAGAATGAAATTGTAGCAATGGTTGGCGCGGAAACAAGTCAATGTTGGGGGAACAACGGAGAGAGAAGGGTTTGAGGGGATTGACAGGGAGAAAGATGTACGAGTTAATGGCCTTTGCGTGAGGGAGAGAGATGAGAGGTGAAGGATTTTCTCAATGTACCATGCAAAAAGAAAGAAGGAGAGATGCAAATCGTGTTCGAAGAGTAATCTCGAAAAGAGATGGGTTGTTTTTTGAAAAAAAATATATAACTTAAATAAATAAGGAAATATATAAATATATATATACACACATATGCATATGCATTCGAATGATGTATTTTCTTAAAAAAATAAAATTAGTCCCTAACATTTTACTATTGTGTACAAATAGATCTTGTTAAATGGTGGATAAAAAAGCTGACGTGACTACATTATCATTTAATTTTATATATTATCTTTTATTTTTTAAACCCAACATATAGGCAGTGTCATTGATATTTTAGCGCCATTAGAATTCTATTTATCTTGGTATAGGAGTATTGGCAGCAATATTAGCGCCATAAGAGCATCCATTGCAGTGGAGCTAAAAATTTAGTTTTTTAGCTCCATCAAAAGTTACTTTATCTATTATACCTACACATATGCTACAGCAGTGAATCTATTTTAGCTATCAACATAATAAAATAATATAAACATCACAATAAAATAATATACCACCTACAATAAAATAATATATCCCACTACCCAAAAAAAACAACCCAGCACCATCCACAACCACCTCTACTATCAACCACCGCCACCACCACCACCACCAGACACAACCAAACCCACAAACAAAATAAAAAATCAAACCATTATCATAGTCACCAATCCATCACCACAGCCACCAAACCCACAGGAAAAAAAAAATCAAACACTGTACCACCAAACCATAGCCACAACAACCACCATCACCACCACCATAGCCACCAAACCCACAAGAAAAAAAAAATCAAACCCACAGAAGAAAAAAAAAATCAAACATCATTCCCATATGAAAATACATTAAAAAAAAAAAAAAAAAAAAACAAACAAACAAACAAACTCAATCACAGCAAAGAGAATTGGCGTGGGTCTGATCAGAGGACTAGGCAGAGGCGTTGATCGACGGAGTGGGGAGGACTGGGCAGCGTGAGTCTAATCGGAGGATTGGGCGGAGGCGTGGATCAGCGGCTTGGGGCTTGGGCTGGTGACGTTGAGGCCGGCAGAGGGGCACGGACTGGGCGATGGGGCTTGGCGTGGGTCGGCGAGCTGGGTCGGTGGAACAGGACGGCGGTGAGGGAGTTGGCAGGCGAGCTGAGGGATGAGGGAGATGAGGAAGGCCGACGAGCTAGAGAGAAAAAAAAAAAATTTGACTGGCGAGCTAGAGAGAAAAAAGAAAAATTTGACTGGCGAGCTAGAGAGAAAAAAAAATTGACCGGCGAGCTGAGGGATGAGGGAGATGAGAGACCGGTGAGCTTGAGAGAAAAAAAAATTTGAGGAAGAAAGAAGAATGAAGAGAAGCCGGAGAGAGAGAGAGAGAGAGAAAATGAATGGAATATTTTAATGAGAGAGGAGAGAGAAGTGTAATTTTTTTTTTTTTTAGCTTTGAGCTACAGTGTACATCTAAAGATAGATGTGCACTGTAGCTGAGGAGCTAAATCTTTTAGATTTAGCTCCACTACTGCGTGATGGTTTTTTGATATTTGGAGCTAAAAAATAGCATTATACCTATATAACACCACTGCTGTGAGTGCTCTAACAAATTGGATTTCAAATCTCTTTCTTAGTCACATCAATAAGAAAATTGATGTAAATGTCCTTTTTTTTGCCATTCTTTTATCTCTATTTATATAACAATTTTATCTCTATAAGCATTAAATTGAAACAAATAATTTTGTAATGGAAAAGAGTGTTTTAAACATTCATTCTCCTTGATAGCTTTTTAAATTTAATAAATTTAGACACCTATCAACCAGTATTCGTTCTGTCTACATGACCCATTATCAACCAGTATCTGTAGACATCCATCAACCATTTTTTATTTAATCATTCTCTTTCTTAAAAGAAATTGAGGGAATTAGATTTGAATACAGTTTTATGACAAAAGAAAGCGCTACAAGTTTGTGTATCATTTGGATGGTTTGGTTGTAATCCTTTTCACAATATGGAAAACGTTTATATTGATTACAAGGTATTTAACATAAAGGGTTCTTTTGGATACAGCTTATTTTTGCTGAAATTGAAAACTGAAACTGAAAACACTATAGCGAAATAATTTTTAAATGTGTAAATAGTGCTGTGGGATTCATTTTTAATGAAAAAATTACTGAAAAGTGTAATTTGTGGGACCCGTGAACAATGCATGGGTGCACTGTTCACAGTTGACTTGTCAACAATTGCACGCTGAACAAAAACAAAAAAAAAAAAAAAAAAGAGAGAGAAAAACGCAGATTACAAAACGCAAATGCCAAATTAATTTAAATCCAAACGGGTACAAAGTGTTCCATGGGTTTAAAGCAAAGGCTAGATATAAAGTTTTCTTTGAAATGAATCTTCTAGTTTAGTCAAACTTTCAAGTAGAAGTGATGAGCATGGTGATAAGCTTATATATAGTTGTTATTACATTTTGACAAAATTAGCTTTTATATATATATATATATATATATATGTGTGTGTGTGTATGAGACATTTTATTTTCTAATAGTTAAATGTTTAATTTGCTGTAATCTTTTTTCCATAATATGTGTAATTAATTTTAATGAATCATGTTTATGTTTCATATACCATTTAAATTTTTTAAAGGGTTAGGAATGTAAAAATTATGAACCATTTTTTTTACAATATTTAAATAAAAATTTGACAAACATAAACATAAACATTCCATATTTGTTAATATAAAATTTGTTTTAATTAACATTTTGGTTCCTAACATTTCAAATATATCAATTTTGTCACTAATATTTTAAAGTTGTGTCAAAATAGCTCTCGCCATTAAGTGGTGGAGGAAAGAAACTAATGTGAATGAGGTGATGACATTATCCACATATTATTATTCAAGACTATGTGAGAATATTATTTTAGGTGATTTGATTTAATTTATGAATCATCATCATCATCATCATCATTATTATTATTATTTGTAGAAAGCTATATAAAGGTTATGGGTAACATGTATGACATTATATATAAACCTAAAGATATTTTGGGATAATTAAATAATTTCTATAAAATTTTAGAGAAGTGCTATGTCCATAACATTTTCACAACAAATCATAGGTGATTAGTTATTATTGATTATAATTTGAATTTATCACTGAAATTACTTTTTTGCCCCACTAATCACAACTTGCCACTTAGAATTTGTTATAAAAATGTTGTGGACATAACATTTTTCAAAATTTTAAGAATAAACTTAATATTGTATAATTACATTCCTGAACATCTAAGTTCTAAAGCACCACATTTTTGAGAATTTGGATGCCAAGGGACTATAAATTTCTCAAATCAAACATTATATTAATGGGATTAAGGTAAAGTATCGATTTTATTCCTATTTTAAAAAGACAAATAAAAAGTGAATGATATAAAATTAAAAGTATGCATTTTTTTTCCTTTCTATTCTTTATTTTATAAATTTCCAAATATGCTAACAAAATGCACCATTTTTTTTTTTTTTTGAGAATATGCACCATATTATGTCAATTATAATATACCCATTTTGTTTCCTTACCTTGTTTTATAATCTTCCAAACATTTTATTAAGAATTTCCATGTCTCATAATCACTTGAGAATAGTTATGAATTTTGCTATTAGATAATGAGTTATGTTAACAGATGTCCTTAAATTAATTGTTAATAAATTATAAGAGAAAAATTTTGACACCACTTTCTTAAGAAATATAAAAAATTGTCAACAAAATTTATTATGATTGGACAAGCGTGAGCCTCTCTCTTCCCTGTTGGTCAGGGTTTTTTTTTTTTTTTTTCGCCTTTCTGTGGGCCTTTTCTGTCCTTTGTGGTAGTTTTCGTAGTCCTCTTCGTGGATCTTGTGCCGGCCTTGTAGGGTTGTCTGTCTCATAGGTGGTGGTCCAAATCTATGCTTCTTCAGTCTAGATTTGCCTTAGACCGGTTTGGATCTAAGTTCCTTTGCACCAAAATAAAGGCTGGAGTTCTAGCACCAAATGGGTTCCTCTTTATCATGAGAGTTTGATGAGATTTTGATTCTATTATATGTAATTTTTTTTTTGAGAGTTTTGTTCTCTCCCAACATATATTGTAGTTGTTTTTTCTATTCCTATATTTTGATTTTAGCAATAAAATTTCTGCCGTTTATAATCTCAAAAAAAATCTCTTTCACTTTTCTTTATATCCACTCTGATTTGGAGAGAAAAAAAAATAAAATAAAAATAAATATAAACTCCATTGAAATGCAATTCGGAGGTACGAACTAGCTCTAGTTAACAAAGTTCTTTGGTGTTATATACTAGACAGCTCAGGTCAAATATTGTATTCGGAGGAATAAAGGGTTTCATGGGAGAAGAAAGAGACTAACTGTATCGTACAGTCCTATGAACCATGACACCACTTCAAAATGTTTGCACGTGTTCATTTGCCTAAGCTTAAAAAATGAAATGAAATATAACTTTACTTTTACATAATAAGCACTTCAAACAAAATAAACCAATAAAAATAAACTATCCCAAACACATACACTAAGCTCTTTACCATCAGAAAACTACTTTGCAGTCTACATTCTAGGAAAAAAATTAAATAACATAACAAAACAAATAGATTTTTTTTTTTTTTAATTTATTAAAAAGAAGAGTAGAAGAAATTCGTATTTATCAGTGTGGAAAAAATTGAATAATTGTGACCATACACTCTGAGTTAAGACATGTAGGTCCGAATTCAAGTAGTGCATATATGATATATGCATGGTGGTGCACTTAAGCTGCTTCCATCACTATCCATCATAAAAATTAAAAAGAAAAAACCACAACAATGTCCAAGCTAGTTATCAACTTGCCATGGTCCACACCTCCTTTCTTTTCCACGAATTATGAACCACAAAAGCCACTGCTCTGTCCCTTTCACAATCCTATAAAATCGTATATCTCAAATTGTCTATGTGATAATGCCACTCAAATGGCTTGCTTGTTGAGAATTTAATTAAGACCAGAAAATAAATAAATGTTTTCTATGAATTCATGATATGTATAAATGGACTAATGGAGTCTCTAATTGCCACACAGAACTTGATTCTGATATCAAATGTTATAATTGACGTTACATAAAACCTTTAGAAATTTAGAACTTATCTAAGTTAGGCAGTTAGTTGTCAATTTTTGAATTTTCTCAAAAGATTTTTTTTTTTTTTTTTGGGGTTAAATATCACTATTGTTATCAAAAACTTGAATTCTAGGAGAGCTAGAGCACACCTTTCTAAGGAACCTCAGAGTCTCAGACAAAATGGTTAAACTTACGTTGTTTTGTCTAAACTTGCTTAGGTGGTGCAGAGAAATTATAAGCGTATAAAGGTTGGTTAATAATTAATTAACAAAGGAATTAATTAAAAATTGACCTACAAACTGAAAGAAAGAAATAGTTGGGTAAGTGTCCCCTCCAATGGAAACCTAATGTTGGGCATGATATGGACCTCTTCTAGACCAATGGCCGCATTTCTAATTTCAAAGTTTGGACAGCTTGCCCAAGCTAGGGAATACAATCATACTCATTCATACAATTTTTTATTTATTTTTATAAGTTTCAAGTGCTAGGTTAATTTGTAAATTGCAATATAACTTTCTCAGAGAGCAGGAGATTTTTAAGTTATCTATCTGAATTATGTTATGATTATGATCAAGGCCGGTCCAAGCATTTCGGAGGCCTAAGGCGAAATCTTCAAATGGGGCCTTTATGTTATCATTTAAATAATATTTAATTAGCATTTGTTATAATAATTTTTTTTTTAAATCCATTCTTTTTAATTTTTAATATGATTTTTTTTTTGAGAAAATGCTAAAGTTATAACAAATTTTACTACAAATTGGTATTGTAATGAATGTGATTAATGACATGAGACTTAAAAAAATACTAGAAATATTATAAAATTTACAACATGAGAATTACAAAGATATATCATCAACCACAAATATTCATTTAAAAATGCATTCAATAGTTTGGTGAAATCTACCTATCATATGACATCAAATTATAAAAGTTATGGAGATCACCATGCACCCGTGGTGCCGTGATAACTCCATAAGTATAAGTTCTTATGGCGTATGAAAAGCAATGGCCGAGATTTAAGTCTCTAGAAGATAGTTTCGCACACATATACTTAGATTAGACTAGATTATAATTTTTATCTTGTATAAAAATAATTAAATAAATAAAAGTTATGTAGTAAAATTTATAGTATTTTTTAACTTTTTCCTATTTGAATTACTTGTAATTAGTAACACGTCTATTTGTAAGACCTATTTATTTAAATTTGTCTTATCTCTATCTCTAGTATTACTTAATTCTTTGTTCTTAATAATGAAAGAAAAAAAAAAAGAGCAAACTAAAATGTTTTAATATCTTCCAAAAATATTTATATATAAAAAAAAAAAAAATTACCCTTAAATTTAGGGCCTTCTCTAGTAAGGGGACCCTAGGCAATGGCCTAATTGGCTAAGCCTAGGGCCGGCCTTGCTTATGATGATGAACATTTGAGGCTGGAAACTCAACAAATTTGAGGCTGTGAAAGAAAGGTGCATTTTAAAAATAAAAATAAAAATACTTTCTGAAAAAATCAGCAAGAAAATAATAGAAAATCAAGGCAAAATCTCTGTGTGATCAATTGCATAGTTTGGTGGCTAGCTAGTATGTGTTTTTATTTTTAAAGCAAGATCAATATCTTGTGGCCACATCAATAGGGGCCAAAATTGGCCATTAACCCCAATTTCCCAACTATATAGTTAGTAGGCACTGTTTTAAAACTATATTTTTTACTAATATCTCGAGTTTCTAAAACTCAATTTAGGAGTTATAAATCGAGTCTCAAAAACTTGATTTCAGTGTTCTGATTTGGCGTATTTTCCAAGTAGCGTCCAGTTGGAATTCGAGTCTCTAAGACTCAATTTATAAGCCAAAAATAAATTTAGTCTAAGTCTCTCATGTACACGCTATTCCCAGAAATACCAAAAATTTTTTTTTAAGAAATCACCACCAACCATTCCTTCTCTCACCCACCATTCCATCTCTCCCAAAACCCATTGGCGCCACCCACAGAACGATGCCACCCACTAGTGATGCCACACATAGACTCCACAAGTCCTCCTTCCTCTCGTCTCTCTCACAAAATCCATTGGGATCTAGATGCTGAGCGGCGGCTTGGGTTTTTGGTGGTTGCTCTAATCTTACTGGTGACTGTTCTGATCTTGCCACCACTAGATTTGCTAGGTTGTTGGATTTTTAGATTAGATTCTTTGTTCGTGGGTTTTCTTTTTAGGTTTTTGATTTGGTTTTGTGGGTATTGGTTTTGTGGGTATTTTTGCCTTTCTAATATGGATTTTTGGTTGTTGGTGGTTGTTTTTTGGGTGGTTGGTGGTTGTTTTTTTGGTAGTTGGTGGTGGTTTTTTGAATCTTTGTTGTTGGCTGGTGGTGGTTTTGATGGCTGTCTTTTGAATAGTTAATGGGGATTTCTATTTTTTTTTTTTTTTTGGGTATTTCTGGGAATGGCTTGCACATGAGATACTTAGACTTAAATTTTTTTTGGCTTATAAATCAAGTCTTAGAGACTCAATTTCCAAGTGGACGCCACGTAGAAAATACGCCAAATCAGATGTGATCAGAACACTGAAATCGAGTTAATAAAAAATATAGTTTCGAAACAGTGCTTACTAATTATATTGTTTAACAAACAGGATTAATTTCCAATTTTGGCCCATCAATAGGCCCCATGACTTTAGAGTTCCGGCCCCATGCAAAATTAAACAAATTAAGATTTTCCTAAACAATGTTCATTCCTAAAAATTATTATTATTATCATTATTATTATTATTTTGTTTTTACTAGAAATAATTGACTTCTTTTTTCTTTTTTTCTTACATGTCACACATCAAGAACCTTATAATTTGATATTGACACTTTTTGATATTTCCAATAAAAATGTTCATAGTTTAAACATACATTGCCTAATTGTAATTATCGATCAAGGATCATTGACAATTTGACACTATAAATTTACTTCTTATTGATGTCAATGGCATATATACTGTCCCCACATTTTATTATTACTTCTTGTGTGGGTTATTGCTAGCTAGCTTCAAATCACGTTGTTCTGTGACATGATTATCAATATCAACCACCCTCTTTCATGGCCCATACGGTAATCAACTTTCTTGTATCAGCTGCAACAATTTAGAACAAAATTAAGGTTTTTTTTTTTTTTTTTTTTGGTGGCAAAAAGATAACATTTTATGGGTTAATAAAACCACGTACGTGTTTTAACTCAGTTAGAAAATCTCTCTCTAAATTATTTCCCAACAGCAAAACTTGACCATTTGACGTTAATTTTGAGCAAAATGATGCATAAGCTCAAGCTCCAAAATTCAACCTAATGAATTTTGTTTTTGAGGTAAAATCGTTTTTTAAAACAAATATATTTATCAAAACAACAATAGCATTAGCGGAAAAAGGATCGTAAATTATGAGAATGAAGTAGCATGTTCTAGAAATTAAAATGTCCGAATGTTTATGTGTCTCATATTTGAAAACATAAAAAGAAGATAATAAATCAATCAAATCTACCATGAAATCATGCAAAATTATTCCAACTACGTTTAACCACATTGAAAAGTACAATGGAAGTACATGTAAAAATTATTTTTTATCCTAGGAAATCCATTGTGTCTACCAAGCCACCCTACCTAATAATAGAAGTATATATTGATATAACAAACCTACAATTTGGAAAACTTAAAGACACCATAATTAATTTGGGTTTATACTTACTTTTCTTTCACGATCTTCGTTGGGGAAATTGAATAATAATTTCAGTATAAAGTATTTAATTATGAAAAAGAACTTGTCCCCCTTCAAAGAAGCCTCATGTTGGGTATGATTATGCCTTTTCCCCGACATGTGGCCGCACCCAATTTAAGAAATTTAGAGGCCAAGAACTGATAGGGGCTCATCATTGTCGTTAGGTAAATTATAGAGTGGACTAAGGGGGGTCTGCTCTGCTTTCATTTTCTCATACTCGACCCCAATTTTTTTCAAATTATTTGCATAAATTTTTACGTGTTATAACTTATAAATGCATTAAAGTTTCACGAAATTACATTATACATATATAGTTAAGTAGTTCATCAAAAAAAAAAAACATATATAGTTAAGTACTGTGTTTGTACTATCGTATTTGCCACATATATTTATACTGCTTGTGTGTTTTTATACAGCACAATAAAATATACAGTTTAATATATATAATCTTTTAGACTTTAACACATTCATGGAATGAGTTAGCTTATTAAATCTATGAACTATGGAGTCAACTTCTAATACAAATGCAAACACATTAATTTGTACACAAGAAGCAATAGTTTTGTATGGATGACCTTAAAGAATGAGAACATATATATACATACATATATATATATATATATATATATCTCCTTCCTAGGTTTCTTTATGTTATCTTGCTATATCTTTATTCTATAACATGACTTCTTTCATTAAATTATTAAATCGAATTATTTGTAATCGATAGGACTTATAAGTGCAACAAAATATACTGCATCAACTGAAACACGTGACTTTTTTTTTTTTTGAGAAGGGAAACACATAACGTGACCTTAATTAAGCTCAACCACCCGAGTTTCTGTAATAAGTTAAACTTGTACCGTGAAAATTCGTTGAACTCATCCCCACAACTTTATAATGCAGTGTTCGGTTTGTATTTATTGATCTGAATGAAAGCTATAATAATGTCCTAAAAGTTTTAAACAAACTTCTGCTTCTGCTTTGTACCATAGTTATTGACTTCTTATTTTGGAATAAGTTGTCTAATCCAGTTATATTTCATTCATTCAACCAATTCAATCATCATTATTGAACTTTTTTTGTATCAAAGAAAGCATCTTCTTTCTCTCTATAATTCGAAAGTCTACAATACATATGGCCCCACAAAGAAAATTTATCCCCGAAATTAACAGGAAGATATATGGCAGATATTTCGAAAAGCATAGATAAATAAATAAATAAATAAATATATATATATATATATATATATTATATTCATAAAGTGTAAATAAGAACTTAAGAGCACGGCCAATTACATTTGTCAAATTATTAGGATGAGAGCTTTGATTTGTCGAACATTCTTAATCTATAAAATGAAGGATATTGCTATATATATATATATATATATATCAAGATTCATCTAGGTAGCTGATGATGACGAGTACGTACATCTCACGTATGTGAGAGAGATATATATACTGACATATTAAATATATATATATATATATATATATGATAAAAAATATTTTAAACCACATAGTTTAGAAATTATTTCAACTTAAACTCTATACTTTAAAAAATGATTCAATTCAAACTACGAACCTATTATATGTAAATGAATGATGAAATATTTATGTTTAAATAAGATAACACCGTGTGACTTTGAGTGAACTAATGTTTACTGAAAAATTACATAAAAAGGCGTGAGTTTATACATTGCTTCAAATTTTTTTTTTTTTTAAAGAGACATAGCTTCAAATTATATGTAAGGATTATAATTTTGTCAATTGAAGTTCTAAAGTTATAAAATCATTTCAATTTGAAATATTTGTCCACCTTCCCTATTCATTTCCTTTACTTTAAAAAAGTAATTGAGTAGAGAAAGCTGAAAACCATGAATTAAAATTCCTTTTTCACCTAAGGTTTGTCACATAATTTAAAATTTATTCCAAATTAAACCTGATCTTTTAAAAAATTTCAATTAAAATGACACGCCCATATATATAGAGCCGTTATGAAACATGCTTAAATTAAACAACAAAGTGTGACTTAGAGTGAAATAAGATTTAGGGGAACTCACATAAAAGGGCTCAAAGTCTATCTTTTGTTTCAAATTAGGTCCTAGGATTTTAATTTTGTGAAATAAAGTTTATAATTTATGAAATTATTTCAATTCGAAGCATTTGCCAATTTCTATTATTCATTCCCATTATTCTGGGCAGTAACATAGCAAAGGAAAACGGGAAACCATGAATTAAAATTTACATTTCACTCAGGGTTTTTTCATAAATCAATTTGGTAGTCAATAAACAAAGAGAGAGACTCGTTTACAGAGAGGAAACTTGGAAACTTTGCAAAGAGTGAGAATGTGATTTCCAGAAAATCATAGTTAATTGCCCAGGTGAAACACAATATTCTGGTAGCAATTTCTCTTTCTTTTTTCTTTTTTTGTTCAGTTTCTACTTTCTACTCACGTACAGTAATAGGAATGAAAAAAAAAAAAAGAGGACTTCAAATCAAAATAGCTTAACAAGTTTAAGAATTTAATTTTTTTTTTTTTTTTGAAACTAGTTTAAGAATTTAATTGACATAATTAAAAACATGGAAGCTAATATGAAATATGGTATAAACTTGGATTTCAATCCCCCTCCCTACTTAATAGCTTGTTTGGATAGAGGGGGAGTAGGAGTAGAGCGGAGTAGAAGGAGAAAGAATAAGTTAAATTATCTTGTTTAGATGTATTTTAAGGAAGGTATTTGGAAGAGTTCTAACTGCTTCTAACTCCTTATTTTTAATTCCATTAAATTGAAGAGATTTGGAGGGAGAGTAGAGTATAGAAATGCTTGACCAAATGAATTATCAAATTTACCTTTACCATATTAACAAAATTACAAATAATGAAAAGACTATTCTCTCTCTCTTACTTAATTTTAAAAACATCAAAATAAGATAGAGAATAACCATTCTCCTCTACTCTCTTCTCCACTACTCTCCTCACCATTACTCTTCTCTCCTTCCAAACTTTCAAACATCACATAAAGTCTCATCACGGATTACATTGAGTGCCACTGATTGAACATGAAGAACAAGGGATTTACTCATAAAAAGGTACTTTATATTCCTACCCCGTAGAACTCATAATCAAGATAAGCTTGAGACAATATATATATATATATATATATATATATTATCCGTGAATATGCAAAAAGATTTGTGATGAAGGAAACTCATGCATGCATATGAGTGAGGAGATAGAGAGATGCATGAATGGCTTCGGTGTTCAAGTAGACAAGTACCAAATTAATACGTGGTTACCAAAGCACGCATCAGGGGGAGAAGAACTTATTCTGCGGAATATATATTGATAGTGACACAGTCAGAGAAGAGAGAAAGAGAGAGGTGCATGCACGTTTTGTTCAAGAATGGGCAAGTGAATTATGAATCCATATTGTAGGACGTAACGCGTGCACTGGCATTTATACCATATCCATGTGTTTCTGAGTTGTTCTAATTTTCTCGAATGTCATTGAAGGGACCACATCTATATATTCAGTCACACACAGCAATTTCAAGAATAAAAATCGAACTATCGAAGGGAGGGTGGAAAAGGAAATCATTTTGTAGAACAAGAGTAAATTGTAAGCCAAAGGGTTTTTATGCGTGTAGTTGAAAAGCAGTTTAAACTATAAATAATAAGTGGTGATATTCAACTCGATATATTTGTCTGACCTCTATATATATATATATATATATATATATACACACACATATATATATATATATATAGAGAGAGAGAGAGAGAGAGAGAGAGAGAGAGAGAGAGAGAGAATCAACATAGCAAATTAGTTTAGAATCACTTTGTAAGGCACCATCTCACACGTAGATCTGGTAACCGTATTGGGTCACAATCGGATTTGACTTGGTTGAGTCCGGGTTAGAAATGAGTTATCCTAAATGGGTTATCAAATCTATGGCCTTAACACTCTCTTTTAAGAGACGAGTTCATCCAATATGAGTGACCTATATTTATTTTTTTCATAAAAACTTAGTCATATTATCTTCTTTTTTTTTTTTAATACAAATAAGAGAGTAAATAAATTTAAACACAAAAAAAATAAAGGCGAAAAACACATTTTGGTCTCTACATTTTCGCACGATTCCTACTTTGGTCTCTAAATTTTATTTTTACCGCTTTTAGTCCCTGTTTAGAAAAACGCCTTCTGTTTTAGTCCTTTCCGTCAATGCCGTTAGGGCACTGATCTACGTGGCAAACGGAATTATTAAAATAATAATAAAAAATTTTATTTTGTCATTAAAAAATGCCAAGTCAGCATTTAAATTTAAAAAAATAATTTATTAAATTTAACTAAATAAAAAAATAAAAAACAGAAATAAAAATAAAAAATCACATTTATCAAGATTGAAGTGTGTCTTGAGCAAGAACAACAAGAACACTAACCCAGATTTAAGTACACAAACCCAGAAATTAAAATTCAAAAATTAAAATTTTCAAAATCATCATTTTCTCAACCCAGCAAATTCATCAAATCCTAAAACTCCAAACTACCAAATCAATCCAAAAATACCTCACAACCAATCCAAACAAAAAAATCTCAAACTCAGAAAAACCCATCAACCACCACGTCTGAAGTAAGCCACGAACCCAGGGACAATCACAGTGACCAAACCCACCAATAAATCACAAACCAAACCACAAATGAAGAACCAAACCACGAAGTAAGCCACAAACCAAACCCAGATCGGAACCACCAACCACCATCACCCTGACCCAAATTGGAACCATAACCCAACAAAAATTAAGCCATGAAACCCACGAATTTAGAACATACACCGTGGCCCACTCCCAACAAACACAATCAACAAACCCCCCTCCCCCCCCCCCTCCAAAATCCAGGACCAGCGACAAAAGCCAAATGCGAAAGAGGGAGAAAAAGAACTACTGCCGTCATGCCGCCACCTTGGACCTAATCTAGTTGGACTGATGGGTTCACGATGGGCCGATGGTTTTCAGGTGGATGGGGACCATTGACGTCCGATCGGGCGCTGGTTCCAAGAGTGTGAGATTTAGAGTGAGAAATAGATCGACGAGGCGCGCCACCATGCTTCGGAGAGCGTCTCGACGAGGCGCACCACCACGACGTCGCGCGTGCGCTGCGTCGGCGGCCATATGCTGAACACTAAGGTGTTGGTATTTGAGAGAGAAAGAGAGAGTCATGGATCTAAAAAGAAAGAAGAAAAACAAAGACAAATAATGGATCTGGAAAGAACGAAGAAAAAGAGTATAAAATGAGAGTGGAATTGTTGTGTTGTGCTGGTTTTATTTTAATTTTTTGGGTATGTGTTTTGTGTTTTGTGTTTGTTTTCATTTTTAATTCCTTGTTCAGGTTTAATTTGATATTCTTATTTGTTGGGATTGTGATTTTTGGATTTTAATTTTGGTTCTTAGATCTGAGTTTGTGTTCTTGTTGTTCTTGCTCAAGACACACTTCAATCTTAATTAATGTAATTTTTTATTTTTATTTCTGTTTTTTATTAAGTTAAATTTAATAAATTATTTTTTTAAATTTAAATGCTGACTTGGCATTTTTTAATGACAAAATAAAATTTTTTATTATTATTTTAATAATTCCGTTTGCCACGTAGGTCAGTGCCCTAACGGCACTGACGAAAAAGACTAAAACAGAAGGCGTTTTTCTAAACAGGAACTAAAAGCGGTAAAAATAAAATTTAGGGACCAAAGTAGGAATCGTGCGAAAATGTAGGGACCAAAATGTGCTTTTCGCCAAAAATAAAATGTTAAATAATTCATAAAATTTAAAATTTACAATGTCCAAGTGAAATAATATATAAAATACTTGAGATCTTACAACCCAAAGTTGTTCACTAGCCTTATCAACACCACACAAGAATAGAAAAACAAAAATCATATGAGGACCATATCACATTATCAAGCTTGTTAGGTGCACTAATTGCATTTAAAATATAAATAAAGTTACATTACCTCACTACTAAAAAGTGGGGCTATAGCGGCTTTCGAGGTCCTCTCCCAACAACCTTGGGCTTTTGGGCTTAGGCCTCTAATTTATTTATACTCTAGGTTGGACTTATCCCACAATGGGAGGTTCAAGAAATGGCTTTGCTAGTTACTGATGAAGCCAAAGTGTTGCTTTAGCCCTCAACTCTATTGGCCTTGGCTCAGCTGAGATGATGACTGAGCAACCGAGCCCTTTCCTTGAAATTTGAGCAAGACCTTTTAATTCCCGAGGAATGTATTTTCCTCACTTCTCTCGTATCTCTCACCCCCAATTTTCTAAGCCTTGATTGATGCCTCTCCTCTCTTATTTATAGCCTCCCATTAGTGGGGTTATCATGATGAGGGGATATCATGATGAGGGGATTTTCCCATGTTAGTGGGTCCCTCTGCACCATATTTTTGACCAGAGGGGACTTACCACCTACTGCTGATATGACTTCCTAGAAACTTGAGTCTGACACCGGTTGTGGCATATCATGGGGTACGTAATAGTGAGGCTTATGCTATTTTAGATTGAGTGATGTCTCTAATATGGGACAAAACCCATGGAACCCTTTAAAGGGTTTTCATTTTTTTTTTTAAAAAAAAATCTATAATAGAAATCTTACTCTAGCTTAATCAAAATGTATGTATGAAGTTTCCTTCTAGAGACTTAAGCCTAGAGTTCTCCCCCTCCTCCTCTCCACTCCTTAATAACTTGTACTTGTGAAGTAACTATCACAAGAACTTGTTTGAGATTATGGAAAAGTGGGGTGATAGAAAATGAAAAGATGAAGGAAAAGTGGGTGAATAGAAAATATTTTAGTTTCTCTCATTTGTGTTTGATTAGAAGAGTGGAAAAGTTGAGGGATGAAAAAATTTTTTGTTTGGTTAAGAAGAAAAATGAAAGGATTGAAAATAGAGTTTATATAAATTTACCATCATGCCATATTACAAAAGGAAACATACTATACTTTTTTTTTAAATTGTGTATAGATCGGCACTTCATTAAAATAAATAATAAAAAAAATAAAAAATGAAAGAGCATGAGAAATTATGTCAAAACTATTTTCTAAAAACAAAAAACAAAAGCCAACCAAAATTGATGAGAAAAGAAACATATGAGCAACAAAAATAAAAAAATAAAGAGAGAGAGAGAGAGAGAGAGAGAGAGAGAGAGAGAGAGAGGGAGAGAGAGAAGGAAACGATTTGATAATGCTAGCAAAATGAGTAATTTGTAAGTACTCTTGGAACATGAAAAATGATGTTTTTTCCTCTCACAATCATGGTAGGGTCCATTTATTAAATTCATAATAGGGTCCATTATGAAATATGAATGTAAAATGAGAGAGTACCATTTCATTATACTCTGGAGTTCCTAAGAATTTTGCTAACAAAAGACTTCCCAAAAAAAAAGAAAAAGGAAGAGGCCGGCAAAGAAGAACTGTTAACGTATATTATGTTATGCGCTTTAGGCCCAGCTAGTTTACTTGTATAGCACACTTGTACTTGTACTACACTTTACTTGTACTGCACACATATGCTTACTTGTATTGCATACATATGCCTCCTATATAAAAGCACTCATGTATATTCTTTGATTATGAAATACAATACAATCATTCAGTATTTCTAACATGGTATCAGAGCCACTGCTCTAACCTTTTCTTAGCAGTCTTGTCTTTATTGGTGTTACTCCAATCTCATCATCGCTTCTGCCATCACAATAGTCACCGCAGCCTCTCGCCATTGAACCTTCAACGTCTTCCAGTCGTTGTCTTCGGGTTCCGGACCTGCAGCCGCTGTCGTTGAGGAGTCCAACACTGCACAGATCACTGCACGTCTCATCATCGCCGCGAATATTGCTCCGATCACATTTCTGGAGGTATCACTAAGATTGTCTTGAACCGATCTACTCGTCGGTGAAAGCCTCGTAGTCATCGGAAACCGCACGTGCCCTTACGCGTCGCCTAAAATTTCTACTTCAGCGCCCCACGCGCCACATACGCTGTCCTCAGTTCAAGTTTTGCGCCACGTCAACCCTAGTTGCGTCAGCATCCAGTCATCTGCTGACGTCAGCACCATGTCATCTGTTGACCTCGTTGACCGTTGACTTTGACCGATCGTTGACCGTTGGCCATTGACTTTGACCGTTGACTTTTCTCCAGGGTTGACTTTTGCAGTCCAAGTTTTCCTTACCCAGTTTTTTTTGCGTAGATTTCATTTTTGCAATCTGTTTTTGCATATTGTGTCTCTAAATGGATAAAAATGATGTTTTTCTTCCTTACCCCATTAATACTATATTGGAGGGGAACAAGAATTACTTATCTTGGTCTTAAGTTATGCGCAGTTTTCTTAAAGGTCGAATGCTCTGGCATTATTGTACTGGTGTAGTCACCATTCCTGTCAAGGGGGCAAGTGAAGAAGATGCTGCCTTTCTTGGTTGCATGATTGAATGGGATAGTCACAACCACATAATCCTCACATGGATTCGAAACACTTCCATTCCCTCCATCTCCAATCTGTTGGGCAGCTTTGATGATGCAAAATCAGCATGGGATATGTTGGCCAAAAGGTACTCCACTACTCACAGATCCATGAAATATCAGTTAGTGGTTGAATTGCATCAACTCAGGCAAGAACCAGGGCAATCCATCAATGACTACTATGATCAGCTTCACTTCATTTGGGACCAAATTGACCTTTTTAATCCAACTTGGGCATGCTCAAAGGATGCTCAGCAAGATGCTTCCATTAGAGATGAATTTCACCTCTATGAATTCCTGATGTCACTTCACAAGGACTTTGAGCCCATTCGAGGTCAGCTTTTAAATCGCAGTCCTGCTCCATCTCTTGATACTATTGTGAACGAGTTGATTAGAGAAGAAGCTCGTCTTGCAACCCTTCAAGCTCAGAATAAGTTTAATGTTTTGGCTATTAATCCTTCTACTCCATTCATAGAGCAACCTTAGCAATCAGGTGATTTCTCTGGCTCTAGCAATCGTCTCAAGCAAACCAACAAAAAGTTCTGCAATTATTGCAAGCGTCCTGGCCACACCATTGAGACTTGTTACCGTCGCAACAAATCTACTATTGTTGTTGTTGCTAACATTGAGCCTACTCCGCCAATGGCTTCCATTTCAGCTGAGTCCCAATCTTCTGGATCCATTATCAACCTCTCCCTCACTGAACTACATGAGATCATAGCTCAGGTTGTTCGTATGGCTAGTAATGCATCTCTTTCCACTGCTCTCTCAGTTCTACCCGGTAAGTCTCAAACTTGGCTTTTTGATTTTACCTGTTGCAATCACATGACACCTCACTCATCCTTATTCTCCAAACTTGACCTTGCACCACATCCTCTAAATATTCATATAGCTGATGGTTTCACCATGCATGGGAATAGTCTAGGCTTTGTTTCAACCTCTAACCTCTCTGTTCCTAGAGTCTTCCATGTACCTGACCTATCCTATAATTTGTGCTCTGTGGGACAATTATCTGAACTAGATTATCGCCTTATTTTTTACTATTCTGGGTGTATTGTGCAGGATCTGAGAACGGGGCAGGAGCTTGAGACCGATTCTAGAGTTGGGTGTATATTTCCCGTGAACAATCTTCATCTTCCACCTGTTGCTCCAGTTTCTGTTGCTATTGCAGTTTCTTCCTTACCATCCCTCGCACTTTGGCATTCTCATCTTGGTCATGCACCATCTTCTCGGGTACAACAGTTAGCTTCTAAGGGTTTGTTAGGTTCTGTGTCCAAAGACAATTTTGATTGTACTTCATGTCAATTAGGAAAATAGCCAGCTTTGCCTTTCAATAACAGTGAATCCATTTCTAATAGTATTTTTGAGTTAATTCATTCTGATATTTGGGGACCTTCTCCTGTTGCTAGTATTGGTGGATCTCGATATTTTGTTGTTTTCATTGATGATTATTCTCGTTATAGTTGGATCTTTCCTATGAAATCTCGTTCTAAAATTTTACCAATATACAGCAACTTTGCAAAAATGGTTGAAACACAATTCTCCAAGCGTATCAAAACTTTTCAATCTGATAATGCTCTTGAATATACTCAATATGCGTTTCAAGCTCTGTTACATTCCTATGGAACTGTACATCATCTAATTTATCCAGGTACCTCTCAGCAAAATGGTCGAGCCGAAAGAAAATTTCGTCATATTCTTGACACTATTCATGCTATTTTTCTTTCTGCAAAAGTTCCTGCCCCATTTTGGGGTGAAGCTGCTCTTCATGCTATTCATACGATTAATCGCATTTCAAGCACTGTCATCCATAATCAGACTCAGTATGAGCGTCTGTTTAGGTCACCCCCTGACTATCATCACCTTCGCTGTTTTGGATTTGCCTATTTCGTTCTTCTTCAACCTCATTAGCACAACAAACTTGAGCCTCGATCTAGACTTTGTTGTTTCCTTGGTTATGGCAAAACTCAAAAAGGGTATAGGTGTTATGATTCTGTCTCTCATCGTCTTCGTGTTTCTCGTAATGTTGTTTTTTGGGAACACCGATTGTTTGTTAAACTTTCTTACTTTCATTCTTCCCTGACTACCTCATCTGTTTTAGAAATCTTTCCAAATGAGTCTTTCTGTTCCTTCTACAAATACTTTTGATCCTTCTTTGGACTTCTCTCCAAATATTTTTGATACTTCTCCTAGACAGGTCAAAGATGAACAGGTTGATGACGAGCTATCCCACCTTGAGCCTGGGTCTCCTGCTCCTGCTCCGCCTGAAGATCTTCCACAAGACATTCCACCTTGCCACTCAACCCGGGTAAGATCCATTCCTATACATTTACTTGACTATCATTGTTACACTGCCCTTGCTACTCTTCACTAGCCTCAGACCTATCGTGAGGCCTCCACTGACCCTTTATGGCAGATTGCAATGAAAGAAGAAGTTGATGCATTAACCAAAAACCATACGTGGGATCTAGTCACTCTCCTTCCTGGACAGTCTGTGGTTGGTTATAAGTGGATCTATAAGATCAAGACTCACTCTGATGGTTCCATTAAGCGCTACAAGGCTCGTCTTGTTACAAAAAGTTTTACACAGGAGTATGTGATTGATTATGAAGAGACCTTTGCTCTAGTGGCTCGTATCTCATCTGTTCGTGCCCTCTTAGTTGTTGCTGTTGCTAGTAAATGGGATCTTTTTCAAATGGATGTTAAAAATATTTTCCTTAATGGGGATCTAAGTAAAGAAGTCTATATGCAACCTCCTCCTAGTTTCTCTGTTGAATCAAACAAGGTTTGTCGCCTTCGACGTGCGCTTTATGGCCTTAAACAAGCTCCACGAGCTTGGTTTGCCAAGTTCAACTCCACTATCTTTCTCTTGGGTTACATTGCTAGTCCGTATGATTCTGCCTTATTTCTTCGTCGTATTAATAAAGGCACCATTTTGCTTCTTCTATATGTGGATGATATGATCATAACTAGTGATGACCTCAGTGGCATTCAAGAACTCAAGGATTTTCTCAGTCAGCAGTTTGAGATGAAAGATCTTGGATATCTCAGTTATTTCTTGGGTCTTGAAATTACTCATTCCACAGATGGTCTTTATATTACTCAAGCCAAGTATGCTTCTGACTTTTTGTCTCGAGCTGGACTCATTGACAGCAAAACTGTTGACACTCCAGTTAAGCTTAATGTGCATCTGACGCCCTCAAGGGGGAAACCATTGTCTAATCCTTCTCTTTACAGATGATTGGTTGGCAGCCTAGTTTATCTCACAATTACTCGTCCAGACATCTCCTATGTTGTTCATCAATTGAGCCAGTATCTGTCTACTCCACGATCAACTCACTATGCTGTTGTTCTGCGCATTCTTCGATACCTGAAGGATATTCTTTTTCATGGCCTTTTCTACTCAGCTCAGTCACCTCTTGTACTCCGTGCATTCTTTGATGCTGACTGGGTAAGAGATCCCACTGATCGCAGGTCCACTACAGGTTATTGCTTTCTCCTTGGTTCTTCTTTGATTTCTTGGCGAAGTAAGAAACAAACCTTCGTGGCCCGCTCCAGTACTAAAGCAGAATATTGTGCTATTGATAATACCACATCTGAGCTCCTTTGGCTACGATGGCCTCTTAAGGATTTGGATGTGTCTACATCCTTTGCTACTCCCCTTTATTGTGACAACTAGAGTACCATTCATATTACTCACAATGATGTCTTCCATGAACGGACTAAACACATCGAGATTGATTGTCATTTTATCCGTTATCA
Organism: Quercus robur; assembly: GCF_932294415.1. Lineage (NCBI taxonomy): Eukaryota > Viridiplantae > Streptophyta > Magnoliopsida > Fagales > Fagaceae > Quercus > Quercus robur. The sequence continues at coordinate 39,900,651 of NC_065542.1, read as the reverse complement.
TCTTGTCCATGGTGCTCTCAAGCTTTTCTCCGTCTCCTTCAAAGATCAACTTGTAGATATCTTCACCAAGTCACTTCTTAAGGGACGCACTCGTGATTTGGTTGACAACCTCAAGCTAGTCTCACATCCATCTTGAGTTTAAGGGGGATTGTTAACGTATATTATGTTATGGGCTTTAGGCCCAGCTAGTTTACTTGTATAACACATTTGTACTTGTACTACATTTTACTTGTACCGCACATATATGCTTACTTGTACTGCACACATATGCCTCCTATATAAAGGCATTCATGTATATTCTTTGATTATAAAATACAATACAATAATTCAGTATTTCTAACAAGAACAATTTGTAGGTGCAAGGGCATTTTTGGCAGCTCATTTTCATGAGCCTTTTTCTCCATTTTAGTAAAACATTTTGATGGGCTTAGGAAGAAAACACCCAAACTCCGCCACTTTTTGTTTCTCCCCACTTTTTGATCAAATACCCGCTAAAAATATTTTCTCTCCACTTTTTTATTCTCAATTTTTTATTATTCCTAAAATCTTTCCAAACAAACCGACCCAAAGAATAGACGGTTTTTTCGTTTGTTATCTACTTATGAGTTGTCTGTAAATATCTATGTTTTATATATTATTTTCCCACTCTCACCACCCAGATGATCTTAACTTTGTCAAAAAGACAAATCAGCACAAAAGCTATTCCAAACTATAAACAATTTACTGAACAAAGTAGATAGCACATCAAGTTAGAAAGCCTTGGTCAGTTTAGAATTACATACCGAACTTAGGCCAATTAAAGTCACAATTCAGAAATGTTTCCATATTTGCATGGAAAACACTTGATTGGTTGCGTGCAACGTACTTGAATCATAAATGTTTGGTGTGGATTTGGAGTAAGGGCTAAGATTGGTTTTGTGTGAAGATCTTTGTTTTCCCTGAAGGGATTGTAGTTAGGGTGCGGAGCAAAATGTAGGCCAGGACACAGGCACTTTATGAAGGCACAAACTAGTTGGCCAGACACAGACAAATGTAACTGGACCAAATTTTCATAAATGTAAACAAACTGTTCTGCATGTCTGGTTCCAAGGAGAACAGCAGAAAAGAACAGGGAATATGAAAATTGCAGTGTCCTCAGTTTGCATTATTAGTCTGCTTGGGACTGTTGAGTTTTGCAGCTTCTTATTGTAGGGTGGAACCTTCCCTGCATTTGAAACTCGAATGCAAGACAAGAAAAGTCCGTTCAGCTGCTTTCAACACTAGGTAGTATAAGAACGGAGCAACATAGAATCGTAGACTCGTAGTAATAACTGTGGTAGTTCTGTTTTAAATTTCAGACTTAAGAGCTTTTCTGTGTCCCCAATTCAGACTGGTATTCAATGAGATATTAACTATTAGCAAGTTTTGATCCCTCTCTCTCTCTCTCTCTCTCTCATAAATATATTTAGAGAAATGCTAGCGAGTATCCTTATGATACTGATTAAAAATTCAGTTAAAGAAAGATTTTATGGGAAAAAAAAAAATTAATGTTTTGACAGGTTTTTCATTTCCCATAAAATTAATGTCAAAACTTTTCTAAAATAAATTGTTAATGAATACTTTTAGAACACTCGTTACTCGTTAGCATGACCCATATATTTATGCAAAATTTAGGTACAGAAACTTAAATATCCTTTTAAAATTCAACCATTTGTCTCACTAAATAACTCAATTAACAGTATTAACACAGTCCGTTTATCTGTCTTTTTCTTTTCACTTTTGTTTTTAGTTTCCCAAGATGTTAAAGAACCCATGAGAAAATCCAACATTTTTAGCTTTTCAATCTCTCAGACTTCTAAATTTTTAAAGAAATCAAGATTTTAGAAGAACAATAAGGCTGACTTAATTATGTGCATTGCGTTGTCAAGTAAAGGTTTGTTGCTTCTTGTCTGTGGCTAGGGACATAGTTAGAGAAGCAGAGAACTTGAACGGACAATGAATGACCATACCCAAAAATCACAGATCTAAGAATGACCATACCCAAAAACCCCATGTTTGGAATCCAACCAAAACCATCATGTCCTAACAACCAAAACAAACCCAATCCCCAAACCCACATAAAATCAAACGAGGAGAGGAGAAAAGATAAATTAAAGGAAAACTAAAGAACAAACAAAGAAAGAGAAGAGGAGGAAGAGGACGATCGGCGACCACCGCATCACTGGTGTGCTTCCGATGGTTGCAGAGCTCATGGGTTTCAGGCTTTTAGCCTTGGGAGGCTAGGCTAGACTTCAGCGAGAAGAGAAAATCCAAAAGAGACCATGAGTGTGGCTAACGGTGGCCTGCTGTGGCCGCCCTTGACAGCAGCCATGGAGATCCGGTGGTGGAGAGATCTTCAAGTTTGAGATGAGAGTGAGATGATGGAGGGATACAGTTAACAGAATTAGAGAAAGAGAGGGTGTTAACACCGTTAGCTAAGTTATTTTAATATGACAGGTGACTGAATTTTAAAAGGGGTATTTAAAATACAGTATCTAAGTTTTATTTTATATTTATTAAGTAATGTTAAAATCATAAATTTTGCCGCAACTTACTCATGGAGCAAGTCATAAGTGATGAATTTGTGGACTTGCTACTTTCACTCTATCGCTCATGATTTGTCACGTAAGCAAGTTGTGACAAAAGTTATGATCTTACTTTCTACCATTTTTTTTCATATTTATTCTCATGGTGCAGGTTTACAACTATTAAATATTGTGTAGATTCCAGTTTTTTTTTTTATGAACATTGTGTAGATTCCAGTTAAGTCAGTGATATTTTTTTTTTTTTTTTTTTTTTTGAAGGGGATAAAAATTTTTGTTATCAAATAAGATACTTGAAGTTTGAATTATTGCTCATACCAAAAATTGATTCATGTATAGTCACGAGGATTACAAAAAAAAAAAAAAAAAAAAAAAAAAAAAAAAAAAAAAAATCACCATCAAGCAGGCCATAAATTCTATAGAATTTAAAGTAGAAAACTTTGGGTACAAAAGGGAAAGTAATCGCATTTAATGGACATTTCTTCCATTTAGTATTGCAAAAAATTCTCTATTTTAGAGCAGCAAAAAGTTATTATTATTTTTACTTTACATAATCACCTTAATAATTAATACACCCTATATCCTATTCTCTTTTTCATTTCTAGTCTCTTCTCAGCAAAGAAAATTTCATCTCTAGTCTCTAGTAAAGAATGTGCTTTTTTTAAACCATCTAAGTTGTTTTTCCTAATAAGTTATTACAATTTACATGATATGTTCAAATTATATTTTAAATTATCAAATTTATCAAAACTAAATCTAAAATACCAATATAAATCAAAAGAAATTATTTAAATAAGTGTAATAAAATTAACTTATATTTGTTACCATTGGATTGAGTTGAGTTTGAAGAAATTACCAACCTAAACCCAACCCAAGACCTAAAAAAAATAGTTTTCAAAATGTTTTAGTTCATTTATAAGTCTTACTTATCTTTTGCTTGAAAAAAAAAAAAAAAAAAACCCACCCATGACCTAAAAAAAAGAGTTACAACTCAAACCAACTTAACCCACCAACCCACAAAAATCAACTTACAGCATAGAGTTGAGTTTGATTGGATTAGTTTTGTGGGATTGATGGTTTGATGCATATGCCTAATGTTACATACAATTTTATAATAATAAAAATAAAAATTTCTTTTTACACATTATTATCTTTCTTTCTTTTTCTCATAAATTTTTTTCCCCAACAATTGATTAGTTAATAAATTGTTGTTGATTTTCATATAAATTCACCATCTATATTTTATACTAGTTTATTATTTTTAATCACTAATTTGCCAACATAGCCATTAAACTTGAGTACATGCATGCAAGGGTGCAAGTGCAATACATGTTGGGCAGCAGCAGCGAGTATGTCCGAATCAACGACGACAGAGAGTACAATTATAAAAATAAACAAATAAAATCTCTTTCTTTTTCCTATGGTCCAACACATGCACCCAAAGTCGGACCAAAACTTGGTCTCTCAATCAAAAGACTATGTGATCTCCTTCGTATATGGTTTTTCTTTCCTTTTGGCGCTTTTAAGGCATGTATTGTCCACCTAGCTAGCAATGTAAGCCTTCTGTGATACATAGCAGGCCTACTACTATATACTCAGCCACTCTAAATCTCAGTACCACACCCACCCACCCTTCAGTTTCTTGAGAACTGTGCTACCACGCTTCTTTAATACTCTCTCTGCCTAGTCCACTGTTTGGATGTCAAGAAAACTGTTGAGAAGAACAAGAGAAACATAAAAATAAAAAATTTGCTCTGACAATTTACAAATACTGAAGCATGTTTGGTACATTCACTCAAATATATGTTTTTAATTTTTAAATAATATTATATATATTTTTATACATTTTTTCATCCACATGTACTTCCACACATATTTTTTAACATATATTTTTAGTTTTTAAGTGCATATACCCCACGTCTAAACATCTATGACATATATGAATTTGCCACAAACCAACTTAATTTTGCTCGTGTGACAGAAGCCTAAAAAAAAAACAGTAATAGAAAGCCGAATGCGTGGTTAGTTAAGCATTAGTTGTTGGAGGTATTTTTGCTTGTTCACACATGTGCAAGAGAGAATTGTGAATTCAAGTAATGATAAGTTATGCTAGTATTCAAATGACCCCGTGCTATAATACAATGAAAGTATTTAAGTGGTGCTGGAACATGGTGACCATACCTTCAACTATGTATTTTTTTTTCCTACCTATTATCTATAAAAAAGAAAAAGAAAAAAAGGGAGGCAGAAGTGTTAATTAGACTTGTGTATTTGGCAACTCAAAAGGCCATTTCTTTTAAAGCTTATTTTGGTTGGTCTTAAAGAAAAACTTCTCCTTATAAGATGGTATTTTGTGTAAAAATAAACAAATCAGAAAAACACATTCAAAGGCATGCTAACGAAAAATATTTCCATAAAAATAAATAACAAAATGATAACACTTTATATTGAAAGTTTTTATGTTATGTAAGTTTTATCTTGATAAAATTAATTAATGCTCTTATAAAAACTGGTGAAATCTATTCTTTTATTTATAAATAAGGATTATATTACATTACTACTGATGAAATCTATTGCTTTCCTGACAAGTAGCCCACTGCATCACTAGGTAATGCAACCTACTTTCTATACATTTCAAGTGTTGAGCGCATTAATCCATGTTTATGTTTCTCTATTCCACGAATCCCCACCTCCCAAAATGACTCATTTTCAAACCACACCTCTCCCCACCCCACCCCACCCACCCCCCCCCCCCCCCCCCCAAAAAAAAAAAGAAAAACCCACCTCCCTGACCCTTTTTAGATTAAGAGTTTGACTCACAAAAAAACTTAAATATTACAAAGTCACACTAGTTTATTATTGGTACCCATTTGGATTCAACTTAATCCTGTATCTACGTTTTGCAACAACGTTTTCGGTCCTTTTTTTTTTTACCTGCACGTGAACAGTGATTTTACCGTACAGAGGACAAAAATACTGTTCATGCATTGTTTATGTTGGGTCCCACGATACTATTCACACATTTAAAAATTATTTTGCTATAGTGTTTTCAGTTTTCAGTTTCAGTAACAATAAGTTCAATCCAAACAGACTCATTATGTCCACAATTTTCCATTCTTATCTTGAATATGGCCACGTTGAGCTGTGAGCTTTATTTTAAACAGGGAACAAAATGCCATTTCAACTGGAATATTATATTATTTGAAATTACCCTTACGGCCCTAACTTCTTTAAAGCCAGTTCTGCTATAAGGTTCTAATAATAATGAGGTTCTAATAATAAGGTTCTAACATGTGCTAGGCAAAAAAAAAAAAAAAAGACAGTCCTAAAATATGAGGTTCTAATAATAATCTTTCCTATCTCCTATTGGTGTGGTTCAATGCAATTCTTTTTTTCTAATATTACTCCAGAATATTGCATAGCTAGGCAATCCAAATAAAAGTGCATTGATTAGGTCGGATTTTAATTTAATATATGCATCAACAAGCTTCAATAGCTATCATCTTCAATATAATAATTAAAAATCTACCTTTCCAGTCAAAAAAAAAAAAAATATATATATATATATATAATAATTAAAAATAAAAATAAAAGTCTCAATGGAGTTTTAAGGGGTATTTGGTTTGTGTTTTTAAACAACCATTTTCAGTTTTTAAACAATATTACACGTATTTTCACACACACTTTTTCACTTACATATATTTCCACAAATATTTTCAAACAATGATTTTCAATTTTTAAACACATATACCAAACGGGTCCTAAATGTTAAGAAATATAAGCGATTAGGTGTATCATCATTCCTTCCTTTTTTTTTCTTTTTTTTTTTGGGAGGGGGAGGGGGGGGTGGTTGTGGGGAGTCAACTTTGTCCTACTTTGGAGCTAAAAATAAAAACAAACAAACAAAAATGAAAGCTTCACTAGGGTATCATTTTTAGAGAAATGCAAACTTCATCTTGGTTAAGGTGTGTGGAACTTTGCCTGAGTCTTTAACTTCGAAGCCCAAGGGTGTGACTCAATGTAAAGGTAGAATTCATTTAGGCAAACAGTGGACAATCTTTCCAGGAACGATTTTAATCTTTAATTTCTCTAAAGCCATTTTTACAGAATTGACAACAAATATAATCAAAGAACAGTGAAATACAAAAAAGTTTCTCTACTTTCACTATTAATTACAGTTCATGTTGTTCCTCAAAAAAAATGTTTACAGTTCATGTTTCATTTCATTTCCTGGCTTCTTCTCCATGTACCCTTTCAAGATCAAAAGAATTTGAATTCACAATATTTTTATGATTAGGCAATAAGAATGTTCTTTAACCATTTTCCTTTAATCAGACAAACAGAATTTGAAGTCGCAATAGAGTATACAAAGATAGTTATACCTTGATTATTAAAAATAAATCCTGTTTGACAATGCCAATTAACAATAAAATAAACTTTGGCTGCATGATCGATTCATCAAATAATATAAAACTCTAGAAGCATGAAATTTTAGACACATCAAAACGGCTGAAAATCATTAAAAAGCACACACAATAGCGGCATCATAACGCTATCTCATAATTATGAGGTGATAAGTTGTTAATCTCTAAACTGTAAAGACAGCAATTTTTTTTGGTTATTCAAAAATTGTAAAAAGACACGAGTGGACTTTGATGAAGAATGGACCCAGCAGGGGCAGCAAATTGCAATCCATAGTGTAATGAATCTCATGGTGATGGATGATATACCAGTGCTTTGGATCTCAGCAATCAGACAATAGAAGCTCCCAAAAAGAGAACAAGGTCAAAAAGAGAAGCAAAGGGGGGGTACTGGAAGAGCCCTCTCTCTCCCCACCTCTCTGCCACTGTCTTTGACCTATGCAGTAAAAGGTTAAAAAACTATTGCACCAGTCCCAATGCCCTAATCGTGTCACTCTCACAAAATGACTTCATTACCCTCCTAAACACGGAGCAATAACAATTTATTAATGAGTGCTTGTCACGTTGTTTGGTACTGTATAGATTCCTCCTCAACTTACAGTTAAGGAAGATGAGAGAACGAAGAGGAAGAGGGGGACCATTGTTTGGCCAAATAGTTTTTATTCCAACACTTCAATTGCGTTGTCAAGTTTAGTTTTACCTTATTTAAATAGTAACATTCAGTTCTTTCCAAACCAAAGTGTACTACTATCCCCATTATTTAATTTTTACTCTCTGCCTTTGCAAATAAGTTTTTATTATAAAAAATAAATAAAAAACAGTAAAAAAAAAAAAAAAAAGAAGAGTAAACAAAGTGAGTAGAAACAAGAAACGCCAGCGCATCTTTCTCTTGCTTTCTCTCCTTTTCATGTCTTTACCCTTTCATTGCAAAAGCAACGCAATGACCCCATTTCTATAAACACATGTAAGAGAGTCCATTTATATATAAACAGCTGATAAAAGAGAGAGAGAGAGAATACCCCATGGGTCCTCTCTAGCAATGTGATTCAAAATAAGTATTTTTGAAAAATATCTTACAAGGAAAAAAAAAAAAAAAGAATTTATGGAAAATATGGAATTCCATAAACTATCCGATCCTTTCTATGATACTGTACACTTATTCCAAGTCTCCCCTCCCATTTTGAATCTTTTCTCTAGGGAACATTTTTCTCAGTTCCCCATACCTATCTTTCAAATCTTCACATTCCTTGGTTACCACAAAAATTTAACCAAAAAAGAAAAGGCATATCAAAATCCACATTTCCCATCCCCCCCTCCCCTCGCATGTACAAGTTTTCTGACCTTCCAATATCCCATTACTACGGCTGTATCTTCAAAATCAGCCATTAGCAATTTAGCACCTTCCATAAGCCGCTTGCAGTGGCCTGGCCTCTGACCCATCAAGTAGTATTTGCTCCAACAACTGTTGGAAATTCTGTATGCTTCACAGCCTTTTTTTTAGAGGGGTTCAGATCTAAGTGAGGATTCTTCTCAATCCTCTGGCACTGGTTTTCATTACCAATATTCCATTTTAGAGCTACCAGTCTTCTATGAATGTTCTCCCTATGAAATCCCGAAACCTCTTTGAGTAGAGCTTCGGATCAACGGCTGAAATAGAAGTTGGGTCAGCTTGTAAGGACTTGTAGGCATGCTCTAATTTCTTGCTAATATCATAGTCCTGTAAAATGTCAATGATCCCAAAGTAAAGGACTACTTCGTAGCTCTCACCACTGCGTGAAGGTGTCAAACGGCTTATTCCACCCGGGGTATACTGATCAAAGTCACTCCTTCTAGCCATCCGTTCCGCTCTTGCAGGCATATTTGCTCCTAACCTGATTAATGGTTTCCTGATAGACATGGTTTCAATTTAAATTCAGTACATATGATTTCCCCAGTTCCTCGATAAAATAGACATGAAAGTTTCATTTTCTAACCAAATTTAACACATAAACATGCAATTGAAATGAAAGATCAAATCATGTCATTACTAAAAAAAAAAATACAATAAATAAACCAGAAGACAACATCATGCCAATGCATATTAAAAGATCCCTTTTCATTTTTTACATCCCTATATATAGGTCTATCCCCTGGTATCATTTCTACCCAATAAGTAAACACAAGGGGGAAGAATGAATAATTGTAAATGCTAATCTTGTTTGATTGAAAAAACTCAGCTCAGCTAGAATGAATTCTATCCAATATAATTGTTTTTAATAATGGCAATTATGAAACGAAATTGGTACTTTGATCATCCTTCGCAACAAATTTTATCAACCATTCAAAAAGAAAACGCGCATAAAGGAAATTTTAATTCTTATCAATGAAATTTAGGACCATACCCTGTAAATGCCCCCACATACAACTGTTGTCTACTGAACTACCCCCACAGAATCGCCAAGACACCCCAAGTCACCCCAAGTCACTTTCAATAGCCCCATCAAACACGTTCAAATACAATTGAAGAAATTATTGGCCACCATTTATACCATAAAAAATAGGAAGATAGAGCCCAACCACAATCCATTCTCACAGTTCTTTGTGACAAAGTATTTTGAAGTATTAATAATGAACTAGAGACCACAATTATGAACACTTGATACTTAGCTTTAGCTCAAACTAGAAAACAAAAGAAAAAGGTCAGAGAACATACCTGCCAGATAAAACTCTATCCCTATCTTGTAGCTCTGCTTCAAGGAAGCGACATCCACGCATATACTTTTCATTCTGATAAGAATCCTTTTTACCTGCAAAGGGCACACATTCAGCACAACATTCTTATGGCTCCACAAATCTATCTATTCATGAATTATTTGTGGAGTGATGCTATAATTGATTACCAGTACGCAAAAGGAATGGCGATAAACCCATTTTGTCACATGTATTGTCATCACGAAAGTGAAGACCAACCAAAAGACTGTAGTCCATGATTCTCTCCGATTCCAAGAACTCACAATCCCGATCAATTTGTCTGAACAAGGTTTGAAGCACATTAAAACAGATGCAAGAACCAGATGGAGAATCTGAGTGAAGCAAATTGAAGTAGGAAATGCAAATACACTCAGTGAACTTACTTGATGAGGTCTTGGTACCAACTTCTTTGAAGGCGAAACACAAAATTAAGATCATTGTCCTTGAGGGTTGTGGTTTCATCAATCTCACCCTCAGGCATGTCAGTCGTGCGGCCAAAAGATGATCCTTTTAGGTCAAATCGCCTATGGATCCGATACTCTGAGCAGAATAAATTGCCCATTACAATGAACCGGGTCTGCTTTCCAATCACAATACACAAAAATCAGAAAACAAAAAACCCATGTGAACCAAACCACTCAAATTTGTCCCCACAACACATTACCTTCTGGCCACCAATCGGTTTGACACAATGCACCCCAAAGAATCTTGTCACCAGGGAATTTTCATACCGACATACATGTTGGTAATAACTTGGAAGCATTCTAATTAGCACCTATAAAAAGATTACCAAACTTGAGATTTCAATCTAATTGCCCCACCTCTAACATGTCTCCCTTAATTATTAAAGTAGAGTGGTCACTACGAAAAAACAATTTCCAATATGCTAACAAAGCCTATCGAAATGCATTTATAACTCAACTCAGGCAAATTTTCAAAATTAACAAGACAAAAGTCAAAAGGGAGTGGCCACCGACCTTGACTTCTGATTTCCTCACTGTTTTGATCATAAATCTATCATCCTGTGTAAGGTAAAAGCAGCTTCCACTCTTCCCCGGAGAGGAAAGCTCCCGAAGGGCATCGGAGCCACAAATAGCCAGCATGTAATCAGCAGGATCTACTTGGAACCGCTCCCTCAAACGTCTGAAATAAATATATACATATTCCTTACAACCATAGCGCGCACACAAAAAAAAAAAAAAAAAAAAAAAATGGCACTAGTACTGGACATGTTAAAGCAAGCAATGCAGCAAAAACATAGCATTCTTATCCTCTTACTACATAACCCACAAACCTTAAATCATAGCCACACATACTAGATAAGTAGACAGATAAATAAAACAATACCTAAACACCATGGGACAATAATCTTTCCATCGAAACTCAGTAGACTGGTGGGGCGGCGTAATCTTGGATCCCTCTGGCGGAAACCTCGTCCAGAATTTCTCCTTGGGATCGAAATCACTCTCCTTTAGCTCACGCAATATGGAAGCATGCTTCCCCACAGAATACCTACACAACAATCAACAATCAACATATTAGATCCACTCAATCAATCCACACACATAAAACCAACAATCTCAATCCTCCGTAACAATACCTAATTCCCAATTGAAGATTAAGCATCAATTCATAATTCTTATGGCCTTTTGATATCATCTGCCCTGGCTTCTTCGCCTCCCCGGGAAAACAACATGGACTCCGTCTAAACTGGCGAAACCCTTCACGAGGATCCATCCCAATCCCAGTACCATCGCGATAAAACATGGAAGCCTCCACATTGTCGATTATATCACAAGTTATATCCCCTGCTTCCCCATCCGATTCCCAAATACAGATTCTCGGAAAATTCCTCTCCGTCACGCTCCCTCTAGCTCCGTCCACCGACGACCTTTTCCGCATCGTGATCATCAAATTGTCACACCCACCACCATTGCCGTCACTCTTCAAGCCCCTCTCTTTCCCATTTCCCGGATAAAAAGTACCGTTCATTTGCTGAATCTTGAGGTCCTTGTTCCAACTACCAACATAGCAACTACTATCAGGCCAAGTAAAAACCCCGTTCCCTTTCGGAACTCCGTTTTCCCACTCCCCGCTGTAACGGTTTCCGTTGGCCCAAAGCAAAACCCCACGACCCGAAATCACACCGTTTTTCCATTCCCCATCGTACTCGTTCCCATTCTTCCAAACGTAACGCCCTTGCCCATCTTGCACGTTCCGTTTCCAATACCCTTTGTAAAAGTCGCCGTTCGCGTAGCGCTTCTCTCCGTACCCGTGCTTCCGATCGGAGCTCCACGACCCGCGGTAGGTGTCCCCGTCGGATCCGATGAAAGTACCTAACCCTTCCATCCGACCCGACTTGAAGTCCCCCTCGTAGGTCGCCCCAGATGGCCACGAGAATTTGCCCTTTCCGTACGCTTTGCCACGTCGCCACTCGCCTTCGTACATGCACCCGTCCGTCCACAAGTACTTCCCAGATCCGTGCGGCGCGTTCCCTGACAAACCCCCGATGTACAGATCTCCGTTCGCGAGTGGCTTCTCCGCCACAGTTACGCCCACGTTTACGGCGGCGGTTAGCGAAGGTGAGCTAGTTAAGGTCGTTGGCGTTACCCTTCGTGTGCTACCAGCTTGGGATCGACTACGCGCGACTGTTAATATCACTTCGTCGGATTTCTTCTTCTTCGTGGTGGTGGATACGACGTCGTTCGGCTCATCACACAGTAGTGCTTCACGCATTTTTTGTTCTGGCTCATAAAACCAAAAACCCACTTCCAGATTAACTTTATTTATTTTGTTAAAATAAGTAAATACTAATCACCACCGCATTGACTCACTCGCCGGAGTTCGGAGCTTTGGCTGAGCATTTTCCGGCGACTCTAGACTTTTCTATTTTTATTTCTCTCTCTCTCTCTCTCCAAAACTTTCTCTTTAGTACCACCTGCTTTGTGTTTGGGAAAAATAGGTGGGAATCCAAAAACATACATACATCAACACAGAAAGAAGAGAGAGAAAGAAAGAGGAGAGAAGAGAGAGACAATAATGTGTTTGTGACTATATCATATCAATATTTGAAACCAAAAATTTTATTAAAAAAAAAAAAAAAGTAAAAGAGAGAGAGAGAGAGAGAGAGAAATTAATGAGAGCCGGCTTTGTCTTGGGAAACGTTGCTATTATGCAATGCAAGTAATATACCACCAGCTCAGCTTTTTGAGTCTTACTTACAATAATATATATTTTTATAAAAAAAAAAACAAAAAAACACGATGACGAATATACCCTCGTGTGTTTCTGTTATCTTTTTTTGGTCTGAGACAATTGTATGTGTTCATTTTTCTTCCTCCGGTTTCATCGTGACGTGACGGAATCACCTAAGTATTAGAAAGGGTATTAGCATGTAATTTTGGACTTACTCTCATTTCACCCTTGTCTTTTCATTTTAATCAGCTTTTTTTTTTTTTTAATAATTTTCCTTTTTCTCTGTTCTAAAAAGGGTTTCTTTGTGGTCCCTCCACTGTTCCGGTGACCTGTCCAAGGCTTTGACGATTCAATAACTTTTTGTTAAATTATTATGCTTTCAAATTATCTTGGTTGTTTCTCCAAAAAAAAAATTATCTTGGTTAAGAACATTTGCATTAACTTGTGCCAAAATTTTTACTTTAGTTTTATAATATTTTTTATTTTATATCATTATTTTTAAAAATATTTAGATCATATTATTTATTTTAAATCATCTATTGCTTTATATATATATATATATATATATAAAAGAAGTATTTATCAATAGAATTGCAAATAAATAGTAAAATTGTAAATTTACAAAGTTTTACTGTAACAACAATATAAATTTACACAAGTTTGACTAATATGGGTGCAGGAGCGGTTTGATGCATTTGGAGGCCTAAGGCGAGAATTGATCATTTTGTTTTAAATGTAAAATTACTACCAATTAACATAAACTATGTAGAATTTTTTTTTTTTAGAAATTTTATAGACAGAAAAAATTTGACAAAATTTTTCATACTTGTTGATGTGGTAGATTGATAGTGGTAAGTAAAACAGTGGCGTAAGTAGTAGACTTAGATGAAAACTAGTAAAAGTTTGTTAACTAAACTCTTATTATTATTATTATTATTTTTTCAGAAGTATAACATTTACAATATTTTTTACAACAAATCATAGATTTTAAACTGCTTCTTGTTTTCTATTTGAAAATATCACTATAATTATTTTTTTGCTATCAACAATAGGCTGTAACAACTTGCTACTTAGCATTAGTTGTAAAAGTGTTGTGAAAAATATTGTGGACATTGCATTTTTCTCTATTTTTTATTTGATTTTCATCTGGTAAAAAAAAAAAATTTTATTTATTGATTATAAATAACCCTATTGGTTAAAATTTGGGGGCCTTCTTTTTACTTGGGGTTTTAGGCGACCGCATTTCTTACTCCACCATTCAACCGGCCCTGTATGGGTGTTCAATTTAAATTTATACAAGTTTACATTAATTAATATGAGTATTCAATTTAAATTTGCACAAATTTGACTAATATGAGTGTTCAATCAAAATTTACACAAGTTTGGATTAAGTGATATGAGTGTTCAATCTAAATTTATACAAGTTTACATTTATATTGACTGGTATGAGTATTCAATCTAAATTTATAAAAGTTTGCATTTACTAATACAAGTATTTAATCTAAATTTACACAAGTTTGTCATTGACAAAATATGAGCGTTCAATCTAAATTTACACAAGTTTGTCATTGAATGACATGAGTATTCTAAGAAGTGAGAAAGTTTTTTTCTTTTTTTTTGGGGATGGATTCTAGTAAGAAAGTTATTAAAGCCTAAAGTTGGTACAAATAATAGTACCACCCCACCATAATCGCATTCTTTTCTGAATCTGATAGTATTTCAGTGTATTAATTTTTATCATTAATTAGTTGTTGTTTGGTTTGCAACAATGCAAACTCACAAGAATATCTATAATTTCGTACTGTAATCTGATTTGGGAAGTTGGGTGTTTAATAAATAATATCAGGTAGGTAGATATTCTTCTACAAATTGTGACTTCATGAGTTGGGGTGCTTAAAAAATTAGAAACCAAATCTGAACCTATTTTATTTTTTTCATTATACACAAATACGCGTGGACTGTGGAAAATAATTGTGCTTTAAGTAGTTCAAAATACACCAAATATGCTAATCATAAATTAAAGAAATTAGACAAAAAATAGTGCATAATAACAGGCTGATCTGATCAACAACCAGTTGTAGTGATGGAGCTTTGGAAATTGGAAATGGTGGTGCAAGGTGAATCATAAAGGCGTGGACCTTAGGTAGCTTGCGTGGCCCACTTTCTGGGCCCAATTTGAAGTAGTGCGTCGTCCAATTAGACTTGTGCTGTGAATGTGAAGTCGTTTCGTTCGTGGCCAAAATTTGGAATCGGATTTTTATATAATATCAATATTTATATGAGAGGCAACAATACTCCCAAGTCTAGAACACATCATTTTCTTTCTCTATTCACCGTTGCATGAATGTATGTATATCTATATATTTATATATATATATATATATAGACAAAGTTTAGTTATAAAATTAATTGTAGCTTAAGGCTACAACTTACTCAATAAAATAAATACTACAACATATTTTGAAAATCTAACCGTTGAATTGCATGTTCTTTACGACATTAATACACATGTTAAATTTTGTGTTAATCGGATATCATTTACTATATGATCTATAAGTTTATATTTTGTGCATAATTTTAAATTACAAAAACTTGCAATTTAAAAAATTTATTGATGACATAGCTACTGATCTTTAATTTTCTTGAAATTTCGCCTAATGGCGGATTTGTCAAAATTCACATTCAATAAAAAGATATTAAGTAAGGTTGTAGCCTAAGGTTACAACCAATTTTGTAGCTAAACTTTGTCCTATACAAGTGATTTAGGCTATAACCAATTTTGTAGCTAAATTTTGTCCTATACAAGTAAATGATTTTGTCATTAGGCTACAACCAATTTTGTAACTAAACTTTATCCTATACAAGTGAATGATTTTGTCACCAAAATGTTCGATACTGTTATTATAGGTAATTGACGTAAACTTACGTGCAAGTTAGATAACCTTCTATGGGATCCTCCTAAGTCCACAAACCTTGGAAATTGGAACAATGTGTTTTATTTGCTGCTGTATTGTCTTTAACGCAAGGTCTTCATTTGTATTGATTTCTTCTAAAAATAATTTCTTTTTTTCCCCCTCAATAAGATAGATATCTTTACTTCGTTCTTAATTTATTAAACAAAATGTTGAATGATGCTTAATTAAATAAATGGTTAAATATGTTATATTTTATGATGTAGTATACTAAACTTATTTGGTTATGTGTGCATAATTTTTATCTTTTCTTTTTTTCCCCTTGCTTTCTTTGGATTAGAGAATATTTTTTTGTCTTTAAAGTTTGGAATTATTTTTATTTTATTCTTTCAAATTTTAAATTTTTCATTTTGACTTTTTATGTTTGATTTTATTTTTATATTAATCATACATTCCATTTTTATTCATAATCAAATCACTAAATGCATAATCCCATTAGGAAATATCGTTCATATAATGCCAAGTTTCATCAAATTATTGACAAAAATTAATGGTGGAACCGTTATGAAATGACATAAAATGACAAAATGAAAATTTTAAAACGTAAAAAATCAAAGTAAAAGCAACTTCAACTTTAAGGGCCAAAAAAACGTACTTTAATTTTTTTTTTTTTTTTTTAATATAAAAGAATGAGATAAGCTACCAGTCATGACAATCCTATGGGGGTGACCATCATAACTAATCCACCTATCGAGGAACTGGTACGATGATACTAGAGGAGGTTAGATCATAATTATAAATTTAAAAGAAAATAATATATATATATATATATATATATATATGAATCCCAATTAATTTTATTTTATGTCTATAAATAAATTTTTTTTTTTTTGATAGGAATAAAATTTCTTCTTTAATGTATATAACTTTTTTTTTGGGGAAAATATAAAGTTATTTAAACCCCAAATAGAACCGCGTTCAGTGGCTGGTGGTCATGGCATCGAAGCCGATGGTGTTGTAGATCAGGATGATAATTCAATGCCAGGATTTTATGATTTGAGATTGTTTAATTATTCTCAGCAAAAAAAAAAAAAAAAAAGAGATTGTTTAATTACAAGCGGAAAATGAGATATGTTGGGACTTGTTAGCTCAGTTTATGAAAGCATATTTCTTTAAAAGAAAATTAAAAAATAATTTTGTCACTTTTTTGTTATTACAGCCAGTAACATTATAGGGTTTACATACTCACCCATTACATACCTTCTGATCCAATACAAAAAATTATACCGAAAATAACTAAAACACATCTCATATACATTGACAACCCTGAAACAATATATTGTATTGATAATAAGATATTTTGTTCTCTTGACTAAACTAAAATGATATTTATAAGTTTGCTCTACTTTGGAGTTTAAACCACAAACATTCCCCTCCAATGTGTTGAATCATCGCATGACTAATTAAGCTCAACTTTTCCTTATTTTTATTTTTATTTAAAAAAAATTAAACTAAGCTCCACCTATAGCACCAATGGTTTTAGAGAGAGGAATACTTCTTATTTTCACATATCCACGCTCAACAGAAGAAGTAAGAATAAAATTACCTATGTTCATAATAATGAGGGTGAATGGTGCCATAATATTGAGGAAGTTAAGGAAATTTTCAATACAAGTTTTAAGAAGCTGTATAAATCCAAACAAGTGTTTTGTCCTATTGCACCTCAATGGAGATCGAATTGGTGTGCCAAGCTCAGTCATGAGGATGCTGTTAGCATGGATAATATACCTTCGGATGGGGAAATTTGGAATGCTCTCAAATCAATGAAGCCTTACAAAGCTCCAGGTGTTGACGGGCTTCATGCTGGTTTTTTCCAGAGGTTTTGCTTAGTGGTGGGGGGTTCGGTTAAAAGGGAAATCAAAGAGGTGTTTATGAAGCATAAAGTACCTGAGTACCTTAATCAGACCCTAATTGCTCTAATCCCTAAACAACCTAGTCCTGAGATTGTCAGCCAGTATAGACCCATAAGCCTTTGCAACACGATTTACAAGGTTATTTCGAAGATTATTGTTTTGAGGATTCGTCATCTGCTATCTTCTTTGATTTCCCCAATGCAGACAGCATTTATTGAAGGAAGAAGGGGTACAGATAATGTTATAATTGCCCAAGAATTAATTTACTCTCTTAGGAAGAGGAAGGGGAGGACAGGGTTCATGGTTGTGAAAATTGATCTTGAAAAGGCCTATAACCGCCTAGAGTGGTCGTTTATCAAAATGGTGCTTGAGCATTTTGGGTTTTCGGAGAATATGATAAGGTTGATAATGAGCTGCATGTCTACCACTACCATAGCTCTATTGTTCAATGGAAGCAAGCTAGAGTCTTTTCAACCATCAAAAGGAATAAGGCAGGGAGACCCTATCTCTCCCTATCTATTTCTGTTGTGAATGGAATTTCTTGGAGCCCAAATCACTAGTATGTGTGAGGATAGAAGGTGGGATAAAGTGAGGGCTTCTAGAAGTGGTCCGAGCTTTTCTCATGTATTTTTCACTGATGACTTGATGCTGTTTGCTAAGGCAGACTACAAAAACTGTGAAGCTATCATTGAAGTTCTTGACAATTTCTGCAACCTTGCTGGGCAAAAAGTTAATACTACCAAATCAAAGATCATTTTTCTTCTAATGTAACTAGAAGAAGGGCGAGAGGCATTTGTAGGAGATTGGGCATTGCCGCAACCACCAACTTAGGTAAATACCTTAGTTTTCCCATCATTCACCAAGGAAGAGTGGGGAATGCCTTTAATTTTGTGGTTAATAAAATGCAAAGTAAGCTGGCTGGTTGGAGATCAAAACTGTTATCAAAGGCTGGTAAGTTGGTTCTTGTTAAATCATCTGCGACTCCTGTGGCAGAATATTATATGCAATGCCAATCGCTGCCTGTTAAAGTTTGCAATCAAATTGACAAACTAATAAGAGACTTTCTATGGGGTTCAACTGAAGAAAAAAGGAGGTTGCATCTGGTTAGGTGGGAGATTGTGACACTTCCCAAAGAGCTTGGGGGCTTGGGGCTGCATAATATGAAGGATAGAAAGAGTGCATTATTAGCTAAGCTTTGCTGGAGATTAGCTTGTGAACAGGAAGCTCCTTGGGCAAAGATGCTTGTGGCTAAATACCTCTCACCCAACAGATTGTCTGAGGAAGGTAATAAATGACCATGCTCTTCTATTTGGGCAGCTTGTAAGAAGGGAGGCCCAGTCTATGTCAAGGGGCTAAAATGGTCAGTGAGAAATGGGGAGAAAGTAAAGGTTTGGAATGATTTTTGGCTTCCTTTGGGTCCTTTGAAAACTCTAATTGAAGGGCCTTCAAACCGGGATGAAAATCTCATTACTGTGAAGTAATGTTTTGATCAAAATCATGAATGGCAAGCTCAATGCCTTTCCTTTTATCTGCCTGAACATATTCTTAGTGTCATCAAAGCTACTCCGCTGTCATGTAGTCCGGAAGCAAAGGATTCACTTCAATGGGCCTTTTCCAAAAATGGTTTTTTCTCTTTGAAATCTGCTTACTTATTGGCAAGGGGTTTAAACCCTTTGAACCTTGATACTATTACGGTGGATTGGGTGTGGAAAGCTGAAACTTATCCTAAGATTCAATTTTTTCTATGGCTTTGTCTTCACAATAGCGTGCCCACTGGGGAAGTTTTGGGTTCAAGGGGTTTAAGTCTTGATCCCATATGTAACTTATGTCATCAAAGCATGGAAACAATTGATCAGCTCTTAAGGGGCTGTTGGTTTGCTCGAGATTTTTGGCAGCAAATTCAGTTCCCGATTTGCATGAGGGAAACTTTCAATTTACCAGTTGGTAAATGGCTTGAAGTCAACTGTAAGGCAGATATCAAATGCTATAGAATGGGCATTCCTTGGAAGATTTTGTTTCCCATGGGAGTGTGGCAGTTATGGTTGCATAGAAACAACTTTATTTTCAAAACCGGCAAGGTGAACCGGTCATGTTTCAGGAGGAGTATTAAGGATAGTGTTGAGTTCTTCTCTGTTGGGTTGAATGCTAAGCTGCCTAAAGCCAAAACTATTGTTGCCGTGGGTTGGGTGAAGCTTAACTTAGATGGTTCTGCCCTAGGCAGCCTTGGACGTGCAGGTGGGGGCGGTGTAATCAGGGACCATGATGGGAAACGGTTGAAAGGCTATGCTCGGCCACTTGGTTGCACCAACAGTTGTATGGTTGAACTGTGGGCTCTTAGGGATGGTCTTTTATTAGCAAAGGAAATGGGGCTGAATAACCTCATTATTGAGTTGGATGCTTTAAGTGTTGTTTTACTCTTGAACGATAATACCACCAACTTGATTTTGGAACCATTGCTAAATGATTGCAAGAACCTGGTGAGGGAGATACCCAACATGTAGATAAAGCACATCTTTAGGGAGGCCAACCAATGTGCTAATACAATGGCCAAACTAGGTGCAAGCAGTGTAACTTCTTTTGTTGTATTTTTGCATCCACCACCTGTGGTGGAAAGAATTCTAGCTAATGATAAAGCTAGATTGTGTTGTAACAGACTTGTTAATTCCTAGTTTAATGCTATTTCCTTATTGACCAAAAAATAAATAAATATATTGAAAGGCAATAATCCATATATAAGTTTTCTCAAAGCTTGAATTTAGGCATTGATTCATCAAGTCATGTTCCTAAATGACCTCTAGTTGGTGGTATTACATGCATCAATTGATGCATGGTCGATTTTCTCGATCTCTAAAAACTCATTCTTTAAATCCTCCATCAATCATGAACAAAGAAAACCTTGTGTGCATAATTTTGGTAAAGAAATTATATCATACTTGTTTCGTTTGTTTTTGACTTTTGATCAGCTGTTGTATTTCATTGCACGTGTTTATACCGTAATCTTAAATCTTAAACAATCAAGAAGAGGAAGAGACAAATTAGGTCCAACAATTTTAGGAAGGTTTTACACCATTTCTTGACTGATGACCGACCCGTTTAAACCATGCATCATCCTTTTAAGTTTTAACGTGTTTCCCTCCCACAGGCCACAGCATTTTTGTGAGTCATAAATTGCTATCAATCTACTTTACTCTTTGTGAATCGCCCAAATTAAAAAAGTAATAATAATGTCCTTGCATTGCCTTGTGACAATGACCCCTTTTTTCCCCCTTATAGGATTGAAAAAAAAAAAAAGTTTTATTTAAGGAAAAACAAAAGGAATACATTGAGAGGAGCGGACCAATCCATCTCCTTCTTCAGGAGAAGGGGTCAATTTACTCTTTGTGAATCTCCCAATGAACAATGTCCTTGCATTGCCTTGTGACCATGAGCCAAAGAATGATAGGTTTCTATCTTTCTCTTTCTCTCTCCCTCCCTCTCTTTTTCTAGAATGAGGCAAAGAATGAAGTTAGATGTTTACTTTCAACTACCCAATAATTAAATTACACCCACTCATATTGGTTTGTTTTACTAGGCTATGATTTATGAATTGTTTTACTAGTCACTATTTTTGAAATGAGAACTGTTTACGTTTACAATATTTTCACAAAAAAGCTAAAGTGATAATTTGTTACTGGTTTTTATTTTGGCCTACTATTAACACTACTTTTTTACTTACAACAAATAGTATGCCACTTGAGATTCATTTTGAAATTATTATGAAATTGATGTGTACCTAACATTTTTCGTTGTGAGATATTTTAAGAAATGTGAAACAAAAATTGTAGCAAGAAGAATTAAGATGACATATGTCTCCCTTTTTTTCCCCCTGAATGGATGATATGCCATTTTTTATTTTGTATGAATGATGACATATTTGATTTTCTTTAACAAGAATGAGGATATAGATGTTATTACCTTTCAAAATCTCGATACAAATAACCTGTATTTAGAGGTGCTTTTCTACGCTTTTAATGTAAAGAGATGAAATTCTACTACTATTAAAATAAAAATAAATAAAAAACAAAATTCTACTACTTATAAGTGTGAACCAAGAGCAGACACTTCCTAATGCGTTTAAGGTTCAAATTCTCCATTTTCCGTTATTGTAATTAGGGATGGAGCTGAAAATCTTTTCTAGTGGAGGTCAAAACTTTAGAACCAAGATAAGATTGTATGAAACTCAAATCATATAGACACACAATTTCAAACATAATTATATATTACTTTTCTATTTTCTTGAAAAATGACTAACAATTTTCATATTTGGTGGAATATAAACTAAATTAAAAATATAGAGAACTTCTTGATTCAATTTATTTTTTTTATCTCAAGGTTTTCAAACTCGGATCAGACCATACGGTCCAACCCAATTAACCAGAAACCTCTCACCAATATAATTTTTAACTCTATAAATTGTTATATGCCAAAAATGCAAGGAACCATTTGAACTGAAGTCAAACCGATCAGGTTTGAAAACTGTAAAAATATGGTCTCCATTATTTTTACTTTTTTTGTTAATTATTTGTTAACTTTATTTACAGTGCTATTATTTTTTATGAGATATTATAAAAAAAAAAAAAAATTTAAGTCCCTTAAAAGATTAATCCATTGTTGCAAGAGGGGGGTAATTTATATTATTTGGGAGACCCTCTGTATCTAACTATCTATTGAAAAACTGGGAAAATAATTAACAAAAAGGTAAAAATAATGGGAAACAAAACAAGAAACTGAATAAGCCCGCTGTATCTTTTAACATATGACCTCAAGGACTTTTTTTTTTTTTTTTTTTTGAGAAGAACCATATGGACTTAGTCATCCAGTTAAAAACCAACAAACCCACAAACCCACTAAAGAAAGGTACTTATTGGATTTCAATTCTTGCAAAATGTTTTAAAGTCAATTTTAGTTGCTCATTAATATAATCTTTCAACTATAACTTCAAGTATTTAACTAAGGAATATAAATGGGATTAATGATATGGAAAATTATTAGATACTTCCAGAGGAGTCAAAATCTTCTGTCTCAAACTCTCTATACCACTCTATGCTCCACGAATTAAAATGTGCCATGTGCCCACTAATTCCTAAATTCATGCTTCTTATTTCACTTGCCAAAAAAAAAAACCCCACCCAACATCATCTCATCCCATTGACGTTAGTTTGCCAACGCCATCAAAAGCTGTTACAGCCATGGCTCTGCCTCCAGGTTCATGTGGATCAAAGCTGGTCTAAAACCCCCCATGAACCAATCGCTGCTCAGTCTGCCTTGTTCTCAGAAAGGTACAACAGGTTGCCCCCCACTGCCACCTCCTCGGCCTCTTCGTTTTCTTGTCATCAACACTAGTCCCATCCCCATCTCTGTCGGATCTGCCTTGCTCTCAGAACATCACCACCACCTCTGATTTGCTCCTCTTCTTCTTGCCATCAATGCCACACAAGGAGCACATCCTGTCTAAAGACAAAACCGACGTGCCAAACCAGGATGTGCTAGTGAAGTTGGCGGTGGTTGGCTCTTAGTAGTGGTGTCACCAAAGTTGATGGTGGTGACCGATGATGGCCTAATGGGATAATGTGAGATTTTTTTAGAAAGTTCTTTTTGGTAAGTGAAATAAGAAGCATAAATTTAGGAATTAGTGGACACATGGCATATTTTAATTCGTGGAGCATAGAATGGTATAGAGAGTTTGAGATAGAAGATTTTGACTCTTTCCAGAGTACCATAAATGTGTACTCTCTCCTCTCACATGAATGGTGGGTCATACCATGAATTTAGTTAGTAGGACCCACCATTCATGTGAGAGGAAGAAGTACGCATTTATGATACTCTGAAAGTACACAATAATTTTCCTAATGATATACTCATTTACGTTAACCTATTTATACAATTTATTGTTTTTTAATTTCTAGTCATACCACCCTGCACCCTTGGTGTAGTGGTCACTTTACAAGTATAAGTGCTTGTGAGGTATGGGGGGCAAGAGCCGAGGTTCAAGTTTCCAAAAGGGAGTTTCACACACATATACATTTAGATTAGGCTAAAGTAGAAATTCTATCTTGTATCTAAAAAAAAAAAAAATACTAGTCACTATTTTCTACATCCATAATGACTACTTCCATGGACTTTAGTCATGGTAAACAAAAAAAAAAAAAAATTGTTTATTTAAGATATATATAGTTGGGTTCAAGTTACACCTGGTGTAACTCTAAGTAATGTTACACCAATCAATATTTTTTAATTTGATGTGAATTTTGACAAATTGACCATTGGATTACATTATCTTTATATATTCTCCATACTTGCAAAATTTTAAGGTGATAAAAGATCAATAGTCATGTCGCCTATCAATTGTATAAATTCAAGTTTTTGTAGTTTAAAATAATGCATAGATCGAATAATAAATAACATCCTTAAGTATGAATATTGGCATGCATGTTTAGAACAAATAGAATATGTAATCCAACAGTGGAATTGTCAAAATATAAATTCATTAATAAGTTATTAGGTGATGTAACATTGCTAATATTTTTTTATTGATCTCATTTATTATTCTTTGTTTATGACATTCTTTATTTATCTCTAAACTCAAAAAAAGTGTATACATATCTCTCTCTCTCTCCTCCACCGCTTTTCCTTTCAATTTCAATTTCAATTTTTTGGATTTAAAAATTTTTTCTAAGTTTTTTCAATGACCATTCTAGGTCCTGCAAAATAAAATGAAGTGTACGTTTTAAGTCTTTCACAATCAGCTATATGCAATAAAGGTTTACATACCATTACTACCGTCATGATCAAACAATAAGGTTATAGGCTGTTGTAACCACGGTCTTGTGTCAAAGTGATTCCAGCAAGGTTATTGGACATAAACAAGTGCCATTGGTAGGATTTGTTGCAAATCAAAATTCCCTCCCATCTAGCTCAAGGTTTAAACATGTAGAGAGAGAGAGAGAGAGAGAGAGAGAGAGGTAAACACTTCTTTTGGATTTAGAGATAAGTATGGAAGTCATAAATAAAGAATAATAAATGAGATCAATTAGAATATTAGTATTAATGATGGTCTTTTTTTTTTTTATCGTTAAATCTATTTAAATTCAATGGTGTAGAAATTGCATTTTCTCTCCAGCATTTATGTTGAATAATAATAATAATAATAATAAAATAAAAATCTCTCATCATCCTATCTCTCTCTCTCTCTCTCTAAAAAAATTTAAAAAATTAAATAATAATAATAATAATGAATAGCGGCTGGTACCTATCCTAATGCCTTTCTTCGTCAAAGGCCACAACCTTGATAGACACAATACGAATATTAAGTGATGATGCCGAAACGATCACCAATAGATCACGCAGCACTCGCACGCTCAAAGTAGAAATGCACAACAAAATAATAGAAGACCTCACAGAGAGCACCAGTGTGGTGCTGGCCAAATACCCTCCGAAGGTCAAGTTAGAATTATTCTCATAACTTTAGAGTGCTAGAGAGGGTAAATTATGCATACCTTGATTTGTGAGGGTATTGGGGCTTAATATTAGTAGTAGTAGGATGGCCTTTTCTCCTTGATGTAGAAGTCTTTTCTTTATAGGAATCCTCTTGAGTAATCACAAACGTGATGGACAAGACATTTCCTTGTAGAGAGGATCTTTCATTAATGCGCGTATCTTCCAGAATGCTCTTTGCACTAGATTTCTGATTTCCTTTGAGACTCTACCAGGTTTCCAACGTGTGTAACAAGTATCTGGAATCATTCTAGGCCCTGGGCTCACCTATTGCCGGCCTATGGGCTTGGATCCGTCAGGCCCAATGTGGTGAAGGTTCGTCATGCTAATTTTTGCCCCTTCATTAAGCATCCTTTCTTATATTCTTTTGATGAAACCAATAGCAATTTTATGGCCTTATAGTCGAGGCTAAGATATGGAGCCAATTTGAAAATGTTATTATTAGCACCTTAATGAAACTGTTGAGGTTAATGCTTTTGAGGTTGAAGCATGATAATTGTAGAATGTGATATTAATAGTGAAGGTTGTTAGTTTGGTAATGTTTTGCTTCTTGGAATCTTTTTCAGTTTTTCTGTACTACCCTTTTTTCCTCTGTGCAACACAAGTAGTACCTACAACCAAAAGACCCCACTCTCCCCATGGTTAATTCTTGTTCTAGAACTTATCTCTCTTGGCTTGCCCCGTCTAGGCATCAACAAAAACTTCCCTCCTTGCTTTCTTACCATTGGTGCAATCACCACCACCGTTTCCCCCTTTTCACGGTCTCAAAATTTGTCAAGCGAGTCAGAGTTGATGGAAGTAGCTTATGAGATAAAGATTCAAAAAAATAAATAAAAGAGAGAGATGAACAAAGATAACGAGGCTGGAGAGATTTTTTTATTATATATATTTAATTATTATTACTTTTTAAAAATACTAGAGAGAATTAATGCAGTTAATCACTAATTTTTAGGACAATAAATGATATAACTATTAGTGTTTTTCCACCCTTAGATCTAATAAAAATCAATGGTGTAAAAAATGTGTAACTCATTTAAAGTTACATCGGGTGTAACTTAAACTCATCTATAGAGAGAGAGAGAGAGAGAGAGAGAGAGAGAGAGAGAGAGAGAGAGAGAGAGAGAGAGAGAGTTTCAACCTACGGCATTTGCTATGATAACTTTTTATCATTAGACCAAGACACTAATCAGTTTTTAGTGTAAGCAGGGATTAAACCCCAAATATTTTATTTAACTATCAAAGACTTTACCAGTTGAATTGCTCATTAATATAATTATTCTATTATAATTTTTTTTTAATACATCGATAGTTAGGTTGGAAAGATTTTGATCCTAATGTCTCTATTGAAAACACCAAGAAATACTAGTTGAGTTTCAATGCTCTTAACATTTTTATGATAACTTCAAGTATGAAATGAGAGAAGTATGTATTACCAAAAAAAAAAAAAAAAAAAAACGAATAGAGAATTATATATTATACAGGGTCCTAATTGTTCATTTAAGCTTTTAATTGAAATTTATTGTAAAATTAATAAAGCTAAAGAGAATAGAACTAGGCAATAAACAAGATTAATATCAATTTTTTTAAAAAAAATGAAAAATATCATTTTGGTTCTTACATTTTGGGGTTACAATCAATTTGATCCTTATTATTTTCAACTTGTAGTCAGTTTAGTAATTACCGTTAATTCATTAACGAAAATTGTCTATGTGGTAAAGAGTTTGCATTGTTGGTGCATACATAGCTAACATAATAATATAAAATCAAATATTAGGCACAAGAATCTCTTAAACCAAATATCTTTCTTACCCAACATAGCGATAGAGTACATCAAACTTCCAACTGCATCCATATAGGAAACTCCTGTCATTGTCTCTCTATTCCTTGTTAGATATAAGGCAATAGCCAAGGCTCAATATGTATCCATTCTCAATTGAAGTGCTTAGGAGTTTGGAATTATGCATACAGAATTGCTCTAAACTTTCTTATTGTAAATCTCTTGGGAAAATCCAAACTCAACTCCAAGCACATAATTTGCCTCTCCCATGCCCTTCATTTCACAAGTAGAGGACAATCACCCTTTGGTGGTGACAATCATCTCCATATCATTTTAAGCCAACAAGATGTCATCAACATATAAAGAAGAATAAGCAAACTCTTCCTCAATCGTTTAACATACACACAATGGCCCTCTTCCAACATTTCAAGCTAATAAAAAAAAATGTCCTAATGAAATTGATAGTACCATTGTGTAGTCGCTTTCTTTAGACCATAAGTGAAATGCTTAAAATGTCAATAGATTGATTCATATAGATCTCCTCATTTGATTCTCCATTGATAAAGATGTCCTCACATCCATTAGGAAGAGCTCCAAATCTAATTGTGCAACAAAGGTTAGAATGAGGTGAATAGAGTCAAATCTAACTACTAAAGAGAAAGTTTTGTAGTACTTTATACACATTTACATGGGAGTGGACCAAAATGGGCATTTGTCCCTTTCACCCAAAACAAGTAACAAAATGTCCCTGTTTTGAAACTATTTAGCCATATGTCCCTATTTTAAACTCGATTTTCTAAAAATTGAGTTTCAATGAAAAACTCAATTTTTAGAAAATCGAGTTATAGGCAAAAAACTTTTTTAAAAAAAATTACATGGAACTTGAGTTCCATGTAACATTTTGCAAGTAACTTGATTTTCATTAAATCGAGTTTTTCATTGAAACTCAATTTTTTAAAAATCGTGTTTCAAAATAAGAGCATTTTGCTAAATAGTTTCAGAATATGGGCATTTTGCTACTTGATGATGCCGTAAATATCACCAGTGAGCCACACAATTCTCACACGCTTGTAACGACACCTACAAAGAAAAGAGAGAAGACCTAACAGAGAGCACCGGTGTGGTGCCGGCCAAATACCCTCCGAAAGTCAAGTCAGAACTATTCTCACAACTTTAGAGTGCTAGAGAAGGGTAAATTATGTGTACCTTGATTTGTGAGGGTATTGGGGCTTTTATAGTAGTAGAAGGTTGGCCTCTCTTCCTTCGTGTAGAAGTCTTTTCCTTCTAGGAATCCTCTTGAATTGCCCTACATGTGATGGACAAGACACTTTCCTTGTAGAGAAGATCTTCATTTACATGTGTATCTTCCGGAATCCTCTTCACACTAGAATTCCATTTACCTAGGGATTCTATAGTGATTAGATGTGTGTCGCAAGTAATTTCCATTTGAGGTTCCTACTGTATGGGCCTTTGTACAAGTTTTGGGCTTGCCTTCTATTGGCCCACAGACATTGATCCGTCAGGCCCATTTAAAGGAGGCCCGTCAGACCAGATTTTTTCTCTTATCACTACTTATTTTGGGCAAAAGAGGCAAATGCCCATTTTGGCCCATGAGTATGATGGGAGTGTGTTACAAAAGGGGGTGTAACACTGTAACTCCAATTTTGTAACAAATACATTTGTTTTACTAACGCATTTGTCTAACTAATGCAAAGAGATGAAGGAACTCCTCGTCTCCTCCTCTTCACGGTCAGACATGCTCTTAGATTCTCATTGATATGGTTCTTTGGCTGTGAATTTCATGTGCCTTCCTCTAAAAGCAAATAACACCATGAGCTACAATTATTAAAGTCATGACAGCGTGAATTACAACATAAAATAGCAGCCCCGAGGTATGTGAATTAGACTAGAAGTATTTTTTTCAGACCCTAGGTATGTGCTTGTTTTCTAATTTTCTTTCTTATTTCAATTTAATTTGACTATAAGTTTTTTTTTTAAGAGAGTTTTAACCTATGGTATCCGCTCTGCTCTTGATGATAGAGATTTATTTAAACCAAAATACCAGTCAATTTTTGGAGAAATTATAGAGTTTTCTAGTGGATCACGTCACTTGTCCACCATTCCACTAAAAAACTTCCATTTGTTTAAAATTGCTGAGTCAGTAATTAATTTTTGTTTAAAAAAATTTTCTAACCAATAATTTTAAACAGGTGGAAGTTTTTTAATAGAATGGTAAACCACATCACTTGTCCACCATGTGGACCTTATGATTTCTCCAGCTTTTGGTGTAAGCAGGGATTGAACTTCAGATCTTTTATTCAACCATTAGAAACTTTATCAATTAAGTTAATTATTTCGAACCTTCCTCATATACACCTATATGATCTTATTATCTTAAAATTTTATTTTAATAGAAACTCTGGAAGAAAATGGTCTCTTGCTCCACGTGTCTCAGCCATTGTTATCACTTATATCATTCAACAATGACTTTCTATAATTTATATTTTCCTTAATGATATTCAAAAATAAATAACTTTTCATAAATAGTTGTAATATGTACTTTATAATTTTTCCTGGTATAGAGCTTCAAAAATGACATATATGAAACATGACAAGTGTACGTCGTGGGATCTTGGATAGCCAATTCAAATATTTTAATAAATTTATGTCCTCCAAATAATTGATTGATCAACAATTTTATATAAATCGAACTACTAATCAATCATCCCAAAAAAAAAAAAAAAAAAAAAACCCTCTAATCAACTTATCGGCTGCAGCTTCTTATTAATAATAGGGAGAAATGACTTACATATTTTTTCTTTGAAATTTTTTTTTTTTAATTTTAGGTGGAATGATTGAATTTTAGATCTCTTATTTAATTATCAAAGATTTTACAAAATTTTCTTTTATACATAAAGATTTTATTAACTAAGTTAATTAAAAGTATGCCATCCACAGCTTTAAAATTGATTTTTTTTTTTTTTGATTTTTTAAGAAAAAAAAAAAGTTTATAATAAAGGCCAAACAGTCGCTATAACAATTGGACCGCTGGGCTGGGCTGAGATGGGGCCCGACTTGACCTGGTGTTGTTAGCTGTCTTGTATGGAGACAGACAGTGTCGCTTTCCAACAGTCAGTTATAGTGTGCGACGCTGTCCTCTGCCCCAACCTTGCCGGTTTCAACGATAATCCTCGCCAACACTTTCCACGTGTCTCCTAATTAAGCTGACCCATTTGTTCTTCTAATTCCTAATTTGTTTGACTCTGTTCACTTAGCCATCGTAACTCATAGGGCATTCCATTTGGGCCCCCCTGCCTTGTGTTTACATTTTAGAAAGAAAAAGAAAACAAAAGAATAACATTGGATTGGATGTATGCTTCATCAAGAATCATTGGTAAATTTCAAAATAACAAAATAATATAAGCTACCATTTGAAGAATATAAATCATATAATGCCAAGTTTTTATCAAAATCCAAACATTACAATAAATTATAAAATAATTTAAAATAAATAATAAATTTCCTTCTAAATTTCTTGAATTTTTTTAATTCAATTTTGATTAGAGTCTTTTAATTTTTTTTTTTTTTTTGAGATAAAACATAGAGATTATATTCAGTCTTTAGTAAAAGAGTTTCACTCAAAGAGACCGAGTGAATAATTTTAATGTATTGATAGTGAATCATACCAGAATTCTATGTACAACATGTTAATACTTATAGTGAGCTAAAGTGTATGTATGACATATGCAAACCAATTTTTATTATTAAAAAATTGTGATAGATTATTGAAATTACAAACAATAAATAATAAAATTTGTAAAAACTATTGGTATTAGAATGTTAATTGGGAGTAATATTTTTTTAAAATTTTTGAAAGTTTAGCTATGGAGTTTCACATTATTTTTAATGTTTAATAATAAAAGGAGAGAGTATCTATTTTTTTTTTTTTTTTTTTTTTTTTTTTTTTTGGAGAAGAAAGAGAGTGTCTACTTTTTTTTTTTTTTTTTTTTTTCTTTTTTTGAAAGTGTCTACTTGATGCAACTATAGCATGTAAGTAAGATATGAGCTGACCATAGTATGATCTAAGCTCATATAATATTAATTTCACCGTGAATATTTTAGAGACAATAATTAAATGAATGACAGTGTACCAAACATCTTATCTTTTACATGGAATAAGTTTTTGTGTTTAATAAATGTTATTCACAAATTTATATAAAGTTATATTACATTATACATGGAATAAGTTTTTGTGTTTGATAAATTTTAGTCACAAATTTATATAAATTTCTATTACATTTGGTTAGTAGTGAACATTGAAAGCGTTAATTGAAAAAAAAAAATTTAACTTCATGATGTTAGTTAAAGAAATTTAAATTATAGGATTTAATTTGAAACCACCAAAGAGGATAGGAAATTATGTCATTTGTCAGTTCTTTTTAATGAAGTTTAGATATTTGATGCAATCACTAATTTTTAAGATCCAACGTTCATTGCATGGTATATGATTTGAGCCGTGAATGATCTTGCCAATGTATAGAATCCTTATAATTGTTGAATAACTTGAACCAGTAAGAAATTTACATGATATCAATTTAACATGTGGCAAATAAATTAGTACATAAAAGCTGTAAATAAATCATACTAATTATTTTACCCGCATCAAATTTTAGTTAAAGACAATAAACCTATTAATATATAAAAATTGGTAATTTAAAATAAATAGAAATTTAAAATTTTATTTATTGTTATCACAATAACTTAAAAAAACTTGGATTGGACCAGCCGGTTGAACCAAATTAATCGCATATACCAATTCAATAAAAAATAAAGTTAGACTTGAACTTGCTCAAACTACGACCAAGCTGATCAATTTGTTAAACCATTCATGGTTTTACTTATCGGGTTTAATTTTTTTTACTAGAAATTCTCAATAACAATGGCAACCAAACATCCGAGAGTCATCGACGTCAGTTGTCGAATTGATTTAGTCTTTGATTTACCTGTCGGTTGTCGCCGTTGATATTACTTGAACATGTTTAGATAATTTTTCAGTCAATATTACTAATTTTTATTCATTGGTTTTTTAGTCTATTTTCATATTAACTAATAATTAGTGAATATGTGAAGGCGATACCTTACCCACTATCACAATTTGAATTTGTTTCAAATTATGAAATATATTAAGAACTAGTTATTGGCTCGTGCTTTGCATGATTTATTTTCCAATTTATTATAGTATATAAATATTATAAGTAGGCATGTTATCAAAAAATTTAAAAGCACTATTTATTTGAGAGAATGTGTTATTATTATTATATACGGAAGCTTTTTGTTGTTATTTTACGTGGTCTTCTATTAATTTGTGTTCGAATCTAATTAGAATTTTTTGTGATACACACACTAGATTCATCACATGTATTTTGTGCATGCAATAATGTTCTTTTTTCTATTTATTTTTTTTTTTTTTGGTTTAGTGTTATAATATTTAAAAGTAAAATATAAATAACCATGTATATATATATATATATATATATATTTTTTTTTTAAAGAAAGAAGTAAGGTAACGTGAAATAATGTTTAAAAATAAGATAGAGATAATGCCCTAGGTTTTAGGCTGAATGGAGAAGATAAAAGAAAAAGTCTAAAACTTAGAAACAGTAAATTACTCTTTTAACTAGTTTATGTTTTTTAAGGAACCCTCTTATTAATAGTGTTATATAGATATATATATATATATATATATATATTGTAAATGCTCAAATAAATTGTAACTGTAAGGATCAAATTTGAGTTCCTTAGCCTAAAGGTTGGTGGACTTAGACCCAAAAAGCCCAAAACAATGAACTTGTAAAGAGTGGGTTGGAAAAACTAGGCTTTGATGATTCAAAAAAATACTAAGGTAGATTGAAATGACAAAAGAATGAAAACAGACGGGTTTATGCTGAAGAAAAATGTCCTCGACAAGATCCGAGGAGAACATCTCTTATATATTGCTCTTAAGTTTAATTACAAGATTGGTTCCTGATTGTTAAAGTATTTTCCTCTTGATTTCTCGATCTCCTTCTCTCCTTTCATCCCTTCTCTTTTATACTCTCTTTTCCCTTCACCTTTGCTCTCCACGTGCATGCCAAATGGCTTTTGCTGATACTTGTCCCATCAACCCCTTCCATAAGTCTCTGTGTACTAGTTGTAAGGCTAATAACTATTGTTCAGGCATCATTTCCACATTAATGTGATCAGAGAGTTAGCTGCAAAGCAATTAATGCGGTGGTAGCAAATTTCTCCTAAGATATTTTAGGACTCCCCTCTATACCTTGTTTCTGTAATGCTTATCCATGCCAACAGAATTTGCTGGAACATCCCCCTGGACTGCAACCCACCCATTCGGACCTCGGCTTTGGCTAGCTGAGGATGCATTTATCCTCGGCCCACCCTTTTAAGCCATTATGACCAAAACTAACTTCTTTATTTACTAACACAATCTCTTCTGACAAAGATTTATCCTCTTTGGACAACCTCTCGTCTTCAACTTGGGCCACGGGCCCAATATATAAACAGATAATGAACTCCTGGGCCCAACATCCCTACAATAGCCCTTCGAGATTCTTCTTTCTGGCTCTTCAAGAAGAAAGGAGGATTTTGACGTCACTGTAGTCGCTCTGTGTTCTTTGCATCCCACCTCTGCCTAAGAAGACACCTTTTTAACTGCCCAAGGCACGCTCCTGGTGCTTTAGCACTCAAGACGCGCCTTCATTAAATTCTTACGGTTCCCTGTCCCCCACATTTTATAGCGTGATGCAGATCCAACAACTGATGTTTTCGTTGGGTACCGAGCGGGAATTTTCCCGCTTCTAACTTTTTCTTTGATATAAATATCACTCAAATCAATCATTCACTCACCTTACTTTAGCATTCACTTAGCTCTAGCACTCATACACTAAACCTGCCAACCTTCCCAAACTTACTCATGCTCTTACAAATACCAAAAGCCTGTCCGAGGATAATATTCTTTCTTCTGTAAGTTTTCGTTTATCCCCGTCACTTTATTTTTCCACGTACTTCTCTTCTCTTAGTGTCCTTTTCTCCTCGGCTTTTCCTCCCTTTCATTATCTCCTTAGTGCATCCAATTCCCCCTAAGAATGGGTAGATTCAAAAATTTGGTAGATTCTGAAGAGGGTTTAGAGAGTTTTAGGGCTCAATATAGGATTCCCCCAGAAGTAGACATTAGATATTGTAAGGAGGGCAGTGATTTGAAGAAAGGCGAGAGAGAAAGGTAGTAATCTCAATGATTGCCTTCATAGAAGGGGGGATGAGAATCCCTATGGGCACGGTCACTAGGGATTATCTTAGGGCCCATAGGTTAGCGCCCATCCAGTGTGCCCCCAATATGTTTAGGATATTAGGTTGTGTAGATGCCCTAAATGAGAGAATGGGCTTTAACCTACCCACCACGATATAAATTGGATTTACAGCCTCCACCACCTCACCAGGTAGGGATACTACCTAAGGTCTAGGTACCCTGAGGTTAGGCTCATCCAATGCCTTCCCGACTCCAATAAAGGCTTGAAAAATGACTTTTTGATCCTGTCAGGGGAGTGGCACGATGGTCTCCCTTATTCGACGAGGGAGGGGAAACCAAGTAGGGCTCTAGGTTTAGATTCACAATTTCAAAATTATCCCTTTTTATTGTTTCTTAACCTTTGCTCATATCTAAAATTTCCTTTGACTCACATTTTGCCAACGATGTTCTTTTTTCTTTTTCTTTTTTGTCTTTCTTGATGGTTTTGCAGATCCACATATTGCTGTGCCCAACTTCGGCCTTGTAAACCATGAGAGTTTGGACAAGATTTTGAAGGCCGAGGTCTTTGTCCATTCTGACGGCCAGCTTAGGGCAGCCCACTTGATATTGGGCTACACACCAATATCCAAGAGTTTCCAAGTGCCTAAGTGCATTTTTAAAGTAAAGGATCCCCGGCTGCACTGGATTAGCGTCGCTGCTCCAGGCTTCCTCGTCACTGAACCAGTACTAGAAGGCACTCTTGCCACCATACCTATCCCAGAGGGAATACCAAGGGTAGCCCCACCCTTACAACACACTATCGAGGAGGCCACTTCATCACAGCCAACTATTAAGGAAGAGGAAGAAGATAGAGGGGTGGTGGAAACTAACTGATTCTGAAGATGAGTTTGCTGTTTTCGACCAACCACTATCTCCGGACTCCTTGGTTCAAGCAGATAACTTTCGAGGAGACATCATTGTTCTTGAAGAGATGGGAATCCAGCGTAAGCAAAGATCAACCCTTTAGGTGCTGCTTGAGTCCCAGCCTGGGGGAAAAGCATCTGGGAAAGCAGCCTAGACTCGACTTCCTACTCCTCCAACCCAGACCCGACTTCTTACTCCTCCACCTGCCCAACATACCCGGGCTGACCATAAAAGGAAGAGGGAGGACAAGGGCAAGGAAGCTATGGAGCCTAGGAGGACCCACTCCTCCCAAGAAGTTGAACCTCAGAGGGGGTTCAAGCAGCCTAAAGGCATGTAAACGAGGTCGGCCCATGAGGCAGAAAGGAGGGGCGAGCATCAAGTTGCAACCCCAGCCTAGGCCTCACCCTTCGAACTGGATAGGGCTCCCCTATCAAGTAATGCCTCCATCCGGGATTTTTAGGGGGGCAAGACTGGATACATAACTGATGCTATGAAGCAAACCCTATTGCTGCCAAAGGATATGGCCGACCTCAGATCCATGAGGAAACATGAGGTCTTCCTCGGTTTGAAGAAGGACTTGGCCATGGTAAGGGTTTTTTTTTTTTTTTTTTTTTTTTTTTTCCTTCCCAGGCTGTCCAAGCAGTTTTTAGGGCCGAGGAGATGGTGGGTAGTTCTTGGCGTATGTACAAGGAAGAGGAGGGGAGGCGAATTGCAGCCGTGGAGGCTTTCCAGGTGGCTAAAAAAAGCGTCAAAGACCTTAAGGCCAAACTGATCGAGGAGGAGAGAGAAAGAAAAAGCGTTGTTGCTACCTTGGAGAGTGCTAAGAGGCAAACAGAAGACCAGAGGGTGCTGCTCAGCAATGTCGAGGACCAATCGGCTGCCTCCAAGGAACAGATACTTGCTGTGAAGAAGAAGTTGAAAGAGGTCCAAAAGGCTAAAGATCACACCGAGAAGGCTAAGGAAGAGGTAGATAAAACTCGGGAGGAGGCAGAGCAACATGGATATGATGTTGGAGTGGTCGAGACCGAGGACGCCCTTAGGGCTGAGGTCCTAGGGGTATGTAGACTTTACTGTGCCCAAGTATGGGATAAAGCCCTCAACCAAGCTAGGGTTGAGGCTTCTTCTGTGCTGAGGAGGGTAGAAAGTGGCTACTACCCCCCAACCATCCATGCCTCTTTCTCAAGCAACGCCAAGCCAAACGTCCCTCTTAAGGTAGCAGATCCTGAGAAAAGCAGCCCCCATAAGGTCCCCCCCTCTTCTGGCAGCCCTCCAAAAATAGTCGAGCAGATTAGGGCAAATGAAAATATGACTAAGGAAACAAAGGTGGTGGCCTCTGATGCCATTACGCCCTCAGCTGTTCCCCAAGATCCTGCTAAAGACAGAGAGGCATCTAGGATGAAGTTTGTTCTTGCAACTCTTCCAATTCCTTCCAAAGGTGACCCTAAAGGCACAGGCCAAAGATCCTCGGAGGCTACTGTCCCACAATCCCAGGCCCTTCCTTATAGAAAGATTGTAATAAAAAAGAAGTAGATTTAACAGAGTTCTCTTTTTCTTTTGTCTGGCAACTTCTATTTTGGTTTTCATAATTTGTAACCAAGTTGCCATTTTGTATTCAATCTGCCTTGCTTCAAGGCTTTATTTAATGAAAGATATGAATACTTTTCTTATTTCCATGTTTCTTACACAAGTGTTGATATAATTTCTGCATTGTTGAACATTTAACAAACGTAATAATAAAGCGAAACTCTTTCTCACCATGATTCTACAATAATGCTACTACATATATATAGGTTTAAAATTACTTTGTGTCTTACTCATTGATAAGTTTATAGGATCAAAGGGATAATCAATTTTCAAATTGACATAGGTATGCCTGTAAATGCTTTAAGTGATGCTCATGTGCATCTAGTTCAGATTCTTATTATAGTGAAAGTCATTGCTATTTGGAGTGATTATACCTAACATTAAAGTAATCAATAAGGAATACTAATTTATCTTTAATGTGTAATCCAAAAAGTCTGTAATAACTAAGGTTTTGCCCTATCATTTAGCAATTTGATGGAAAGTACTAATTTACCAGAAAGCATGTAGTTCGAGGAGCCAGGCATAGCAAAGGTTCTATTCAATACTTGGAACTGTGATTAAAAGATATCAATTCACCCAAGGCATGTGGTCCGAGGAGCCAGGCATGACCAAGGTTCTATTTGATTCTTAGAAAGATGTCATAATGTGTTAATTTTCCTAAAACATGTGGTTTGAGGAACCAGGCATAGCCAAGGTTCTGTTTAACACTTAGAAAAATAACTTGTAAAATATCAATTTACTCAAGGTATGTGGTCTAAGGAGTCAGGTATGACCAAGGTTCTGTTTGATATTTAGATAGATGTTAGGGAGTATTAATTTACCCAATGTATGTGGTTCGAGGAGCCAGGCATGACTAAGGTTTTGTTTAATACTTAGAAAGATGTCATAACGTGTTAATTTTCCAAAAGCATGTAGTCTGAGGAGCCAAGCATAGCTAAGGTTCTGTTTAACACTTAGAAAAATAACTTTTAAGATATCAATTTACCCAAGGTATGTGGTCCGAGGAGTCAGGCATGACCAAGATTCTGTTTGATTCTTAGAAAGATATCAGGGAGTATTAATTTACCCAAGGTATGTGGCTTGAGTAGTTAGGCATGACTAAGGTTATGTTTAATACTTAGAAAGATGTTATAATGTATTAATTTTCCCAAAGTATGGGGTCCGAGGAGCCTAGCATAGTTAAGGTTATGTTTAACACTTAGAAAAATAACTTGTAAGACATCAATTTACCCAAGGTATATGGTCCGAGGAGTCAGGCATGGCCAAGGTTCTGTTTGATTTTTAGAAAGATATCATAAAATATTAATTTACCCAAGGTATGTGGTCCGAGGAGTCAGGCATGACCAAGGTTCTGTTTAATACTTAGAAAGATAGTAGAACGCATGACACACAACATAGTAAATTCAAATGTGGTGAAGAAAGCTTTTATTAATAATAATACATTCTCAGGTTATTTACATTCCAGGGGCGTGGTACAGCCTTTTCCTCTAAATCTTCAAGATAATATGCACCTATTTCGGCCATCGATGTGATACGATATGGCCGTTCCCAGTTGGGTCCCAATTTTCCCCATGCTAGGTTCTTTGCAGTGCCTAAAACTTTTCTTAAGACCAAGTCTCCAACTGTTAATGGCCTTAGCTTTACGTTGGCATCATACCCCTGTTTGAACTTGTGTTGATAGTAGGCCAATTGGACCATGGCATTTTCTCTTCGTTCTTAATTAAATCTAAACTTTTCTTCAATAGCCCATCATTGTTGCTTGGAGTGAAAGAACTAGTTCTTAGCGTGGGAAATCCAGTTCCCAAAGGAATGATAGCCTCAACTCCATAAGTCATCGAGAAGGGCGTCTCCCTAGTGGATCTGTAAGGAGTAGTTCGGTAAGTCCAAAGGACGTGTGACAACTCTTCCACCCATTTCCCCTTCCCATCATCCAGTCTCTTCTTAAGTCCACTCACTATAACCTTATTGACAATCTCGGCCTATCCATTCCCCTGTGGATATACTGGGGTGGAATATCTATTTGTTATGCCCAAGTCACAACAATATCTCTGAAAGGCTTTATTGTTGAACTGAAGTCCATTATCTGAGATGAGTCTTTGAGGGATTCCAAACCAGGTGACAATATTTTTCCAAACGAATCTTTTTGCATCCATGTCTCTAATATTTGCCAGTGGTTCAACTTCAACCCATTTGGTGAAATAATCCATACCGACCAATAAATATCTCTTATTCCCTGCTGCCTTGGGGAAAGGACCTATGATGTCCAACCTCCATTGAACGAAAGGCCAGGGGTTGGACAGTGGAATGAGGACCCCACCAAGTTGATGAATGTTTGGTGCAAATCTTTGGCATAGATCGTACTTCTTCACATATTTCTGTGCTTCTTTCTGCATATTTGGCTACCAATAATCTTGTGCGAAGGCCCTGTAAGATAAAGATTTGCCTCCTATGTGGCTTTCACAAATCCCATCATGTAATTCTTCCAAGAGTAGCTCAACTGCTTCTAGGTGTATGCATAGCAGGTATGGGCCAGAAAAGGATCTCTTATACAACTTTTGGTCCTCGGACAACCAAAACCGAGGAGTTTTTCTTTGTACCTTGTTGGCCTCAGATTTATTCTCGGGCAAGACATCCTCTTTAAGGAATAATACGATAGAGTCCATTCAGCTAGGACCCACCTTTATTTGATGAACATGGACCACATTTCCCTTTTCCTCTGTAGGTTTACATAAGTCCTCCACAAGGATCACTCTAGGTAAACTTTGTGTCGAGGAGGTTGCTAATGTGGCAAAAGAGTCTGCATGGGTATTTCTACTTCTAGGGACTTGTGACAAATTAAAAAATGCAAACCTAGATAGTAAATGTCTAACCTGGCTCAAATATTCCTACATTCTGGGATCTCTGGCTTCCAATTCTCCCTGGACTTGGCCTACAACCAGCCTTGAATCAGAGAATATTTCCACCGCTTTTCCACCTATCTTCTGAGCCATGGTCATCCCTACCAATAGAGTTTCATACTCGGCCTCATTGTTTGTAACCGAGAATCTCAATCTCAAGGACTTTTCAATTCTGATATTCTCTGGAGATACTAGAACTAGCCCCATTCCAGATCATTTGTGATTAGCTGCACTATCAACGTAGACTTCCCAGGACAAGGGCTCTTGCAAGGAGATTACACCAACCAATTTTCCATCCATGTTTTGCTCCTCTAATCTATCTTTTAATGGAGTCTCGGTAAACTCAACTACTAAGTCGGCGAGGACTTGACCCTTGACAGAGGTGCGAGGCATATATTTAATATCAAAAGCCTTTAGAATCGTGCCCCACTTTACAATTCTCCCTATGTAATCAGTACTCTGAAGTAAAGATTTGAGTAGGAGTTGGGTCAGGACAACAACTGTGTGTGATTGGAAATAGTAGGGCAGCTTACGCGTAGCATGTACCACTGTTAGAATGGCCCTCTCTAGTGGTAAGAAACGGACCTCGGCCTCATGTAATGACTTGCTCACATAATAAACCAACCTCTGTACACCATTATCAACCCGTATTAACACCAAACTCATCGCGTGGGAGGCCACTACGATGTAGGCAAACAAAACCTCCTCCACCTCGGGTCTAGACATGATGGGTGGCCGAGACAGATATTCTTTCAACTCCTAGAAAGCCAAGACACACTCCTCAGTCCATTCAAACCCCTTCCACTTGTTCAACAATTGAAAGAAAGGCCTACGCCTATTTGCTGACCGAGAAATAAATTGGTTTAAAACAGTGGTCATCCCTATAAGCTTCTGGACCTCTTTGAGATTTCGAGGTGGTTGCAGATTATTGATTGCCTTAATCTGGTCGGGATTGACTTCAATTCCGCAGTGTGTGACCATGTAGCCCAAGAACTTCCCTGATTCGACACCAAAAGAACACTTGGAAGCATTAAGTCGTAGCTTGTGTCTCCTCAAGATATTAAAAATATTCCTGAGGTCATTAACATGCTCGGACTCTACCTTACTCTTTACCACCATATTATCAATATAAATCTCAATGTTTTTCCCCAACTATGGCTCAAACATCCTAGTCATCATCCTCTGGTAGGTAGCACCCACATTTTTCAAACCAAAGGGTATCACTTTGTAATGGTAATTCCCAATAGGAGTGACAAAAGTTGTCCTCTCCTAATCTTTCATAGTTAGAGGTATCTGATGGTATCCTTAAAAAGCATCCAAAAAGCTCATCCAAGAATGACCCACAATGACATCCACTAGCTAGTCGATCCGAGGTATGGGGAAAAGGTCTTTTGGACATGATTTGTTCAAATCTGTAAAGTCCACACATACCCGCCACTTACCGTTTTTCTTCTTCACCACCACAATGTTGGTTAACCATTTAAGGTAAAACAGTTCTTTAATAACCCTAGCCTGCTTAAGCTTCATCACCTAATCTTTGACAGTGTCAGAATGGTCCTTAGAGGAGCGCCAATGTGGTTGCTTTCTGGGGATAACAGATGGGTTGACATTCAAATGATGACAAATGAAGTTCGAATCCACCCCCGGAGCTTCGTAAGCATTCCAAGAAAATACATTAACGTTTTTCCTGAGAAATTTCACCAACTCTCCTTTCTCTTGAGGTGGTAATTAAGCTACAACCTGAAAAAACTTCTCCGAATCATCACTTACAACAAATCTCTCTAAATATTCACATTTGGCCTCCTTGACTGGCCCCTTCATAGGTAATACCAGAGACTTTGACTGCTATAAGTCTTTCTCAACAGAGGCCGAGGACTCAGCTGCTGGTTGATGTGAAATTGCACACATAAGGCACTGCTTAGCCATGGATTGGTCCCCTACCAGCTCTTCAATCTAGTCTTCTGACAGATACTTCACCCTCTGATGCAGAGTTGAAGAAACAGATCCTAGGGTATGGAGCCATGGTTTGGCCACAATGGCTATGTAGAAGGAGTATACGTCCACCATAATGAAATCTACTTCCACCACCTCTGAGCCTGCCTAAACGAGCATCCTAATCTGGCCCTTTGGGGTAACAACTTTCCTATCAAAACTTACCAAAGGTGAATCATAGGCTGTCAGATCTTCAGGCTTTAAATTCAGCCCCTTATACAAGTAGGATACATGATCTCTAAACAATTGCCCTGGTCTACCATTACTCTCTTCACATCATACCCATATATTCTGAGGGTGACCACTAAAGCGTTATCATACGGTTGGATAGTTCCAATCTTGTCTTCGTCCGAGAAACTTAGCAATGGTCGAACCTCCATCCTAGCCCTCTTCGGCTCAGAGCTAAAGTCCTCGACCAGTAGCCTAGCTACAGATATCACTTTGGAAGGGTGAGAACCAGTTCTCCCAGGTGTAGCAAAAATGACATTGATTGTACCTAATGGGGGCCTTGAAGGAGTATTCCCTTGAGCCCTTGACCTTGATTAGTCCCCTTGTCCGTTGGGCTGGTACAGAAATTGTTGCAACTTTCCCCTCTTTGACCAATTGCTCTAGATAGTTTCACAGTGTTCTGCAGTCCTTTGTGGTATGTCCCCACTCTTGGTGGTACTGGCAATGAACGCTTTGGTTGTGCCTCAAAGGATCTCCATTCATTCTGTTTGGCCATTTGAAGTATGGCTCATTTTTTATCTTCTCCAAAACCTGATGCACCGGTTCTTTGAACACAACATTAACCACTTGAGGAGTTGCAGGCTCAGACTACCTAGCAAAATCCCTTCGGGGTCTGTTATTGTTATAACAGTCCGACCTGAAATCCCTCATCTCCTGAGGGATAACCTTGCCCTTTCCCTTACCTTGCTGCTAGTCCTCTTCAACCCTTTTATACTTATCAATCCTATTCATGAGTTGGAGTACACTGGTAACAGGTTTCCCAGTCAAAGACTTCTTTAAGTCATGCTCAGCAGGTAGGCCAAGTTTGAAGGTGTTGATGGCTACATTGTCAAAATCGCCATTTATCTCGTTGAACATCTCCCAATATCTATCCAAATATGTTTTCAGGATTTCTCATTCTCTCATGGACAGAGACAACAAGGAAGCTAAAGGTCGAGGAACCCTACAGCACGAAATAAAGCAGAATCCAAACGC
Organism: Quercus robur; assembly: GCF_932294415.1. Taxonomy (NCBI): domain Eukaryota; kingdom Viridiplantae; phylum Streptophyta; class Magnoliopsida; order Fagales; family Fagaceae; genus Quercus; species Quercus robur. Next base: position 39,857,727 of record NC_065542.1, on the reverse strand, counting down.
TTAAGTGAGTTCCTTGAAGGAATCAATGGAACCTGCCTTCAGACCATCAAACCACTTCATCGCCACAGGCCCCAAACTGGATGGGAATACCTTGCACATCAAGGCCTTGTTCTTGGAGTGTACAACCATCCTTTGATTAAAGTGGCTAACATGCTCCACAAGGTCTATTTTACCATTGTACATAGTGAATGTGGACTGAGTGAACTGCCGAGGAAGTCTCCCACCCTCAATCCAGTGCATGAAAGGTGACCTGGAAATTTGGTTGAGGGCTTTACTCATAGCATCATTTCCTAGGCCTACCAAGGACAAATTTCTATTTCTGCGCTCATGATGATAGTCCTCATCATATGAGAAAGACTCGCTAGGAGGAGTCCTTGATCTGGGCCTATAGCTGCCATCCTTTTCACCATCGAAGGAGAAGTCAGAATTGGATGGAGCTCGCTTTTGCCGTTCATGGCATAAGCTTCTCTTCAAGTGATCAATTTCCTTCTACATGGCTTTGGTATCTTTCTCCTGAGAGAGATGACTACCACCCCAAGAATGGCTCTTACTAGTATGGGTAGTATATGTACTCCCCTCCCGATCTCTCTTTTGCTCAAGTTCACGGAAGTGATCTTGACGTTAGGACCCCATGGATTCTGCTTGGTTTGAACGTGAACCTACCATAGTTAAACATCAAACTCATTATCACACCAGTAATTCCCACAGATGGCACCAATTGTAAGGACCAAATTTGAGTTTCTTAGCCTAAAGGTTGGTAGACTTAGGCCCAAAAAACCTAAAACAATGAATTTGTAGAGAGTGGGTTGGAAAAACTGGGCTTTAATCATTCAAAAAAATACTAAGATAGATTGAAATGACAAAAGAATGAAAACAAACAGGTTTATGCTGAAAAAAAATGTCCTCAGCAAGATTCGAGGAGAACAGCTTTTATATATTGCTCTTAGGTTTGATTATAAGATTGGTTCCTAATTGTTACAGTATTTTCCTCTTAATTTCTCGATCTCCTTTTCTCCTTGCATCCTTTCTCTTTTATACTCTCTTTTCCCTTCACCTTTGTCCTCCACGTGCATGCCAGATGGCTGGTGTTGATACTTGTCCCATCAGCCCCTTCCATATGTCTTTGTGTAGAAGCTGTAAGGCTGATAACTACTGTTCAGGTATCACCTCCACATTAATGCGGTCAGAGAGTTAGCTGCAGAGCAATTAATGCGGTGGTAGCAGTTTTCTCCTAAGATATTTTAGGACTCCCCTCTGTATCTTGTTTATGTAATGCTTATCCGTGCCATCAGAACTTCTTGGAACATCCCCTTGGACGGCAACCCACCCATTTGGACCTCGGCTTTGGCTAGCCGAGGATGCATTTATCCTCGGCCCACCCTCTTAAGCCATTATGACCAAAACTAACTTCTTTATTTACTAACACAATCTCTTCTGACAAAGATTTATCCTCTTCGGACAACCTCTCGTCCTCAACTTAGGCCACGGGTCCAATACATAAACAGATAATGAACTCCTGGGTCCAACATCCCTACAGTAATGAATATGTTAAAATAAATTAATAAATTCATTCAACAAAAAAAATGTTTAAAAAAAAAAAGTCTACACACCAATAGTTAATATTAGAAATGTGGGTTCCAGTTAGCTCAACTGGTAAAGTTTCTGATGCTTGAATAAAAGATTTGAGGTTCAATCCCTGCCTACACAAAAAATTTATTGGTGTCATGGTTTGATTATAAAGAGCTATCATAAAAAATGGACGTCATAGGTTGAAACTATCTATATAAAATAATAATAATAATAATTGATGATGCACAAAAATCAGTAAGCTGAATGCTTCGAGCTTCAATGATCTGGAAGGCCTAAAAAGGAAAACAAACAATCAAAGAAGACCGGAGGTGACCGGCCAAGAACCCTTCGATGCTTAAGTTAGTTTCTCTCTAAATTTCTAGAGTTCCAACTTTTTGGGAATTGTCACACACTTACCTTTTCTTGTCATGAATGAGTGCTTATATAGTGTACTCTTGAAGCGATTACATGTCTTGTAACTTCCCCCATATTTGTGGAGGTCAGAGGGTTTACACTCAACTCTTACAACCGCTAGAGAAGTTATAATGTTTACTCTTATCTTCTATAACTGTTATTGAAAGTTAAGTGCTTTGCAAGAAGTTATAACGATGAATCAGGATCTCACTCATATACTAGAATGGTTACACATGGTCCGATTTATAAGCTATTGTAAATGTTGTATTTAGAAATATTCCAAGTATTGAAGGGTCATCCATATCTAGACAACCTTCCTTAGTCTAGACAAGCTTCCTCTAAGGCACCCCATGAATAATACAATGGGTGAGGAGCAGCCTAATTGCCATGGTATCTTACATCCTATGGACAACCAATTAAAGATGAGCCATACATTCTATGGACTACCACTCAAGGATGAGTTATACTTGTCTTTCCCCATCAATAATAATAATAATAATAATAATAATAATAGAAATGACGTAAGATTTGCTATGAAAAAAAAAAGAGAAAATCAATTGGAAGCATAATTATAGAGAACATCAACAATAATAGAATTCCATTAGGATTAAGATAAATGATGTGAGAAGTTTTGTATCTCTTCTTTTATTGCTAATTAAAAAGGAAAGTTTCGAAATAGAACTTCATCAACTTCAAAAGAAGGGAAACTTAGGGATTCCATGTCTCTCTCTCTCTCTCTCTCCTTAAAAAATTTGTTGAATTTTTCAGTGACTTTCTATTTATGAATAACATCAACAACAAAATTTAAATAAATTATTTTCTATCTACTTTATTTATCAAAGAAAATAGAAAATAACTTGAAAAATGAAAAGAAAAAGATAAAATAACTTGAAAATGAATGAAAGTTTAACAACGCCAAACCTTTGTGAAGATTCTTTTGTTGCATTTGGAATTCATAGTGTTATATGCTAATATATAGTGCAATTTTTGTCTATTAATAAAATTTAAGGTTTTCATTTTTTGGTTTTTAGAGGAGATGAGTAGGCATGAGTTACAACTTACAATACTAAAGAAAATGGAGAGTTATGAGTTACAAATGATGGTATAACAACTCATTATTTTTTTAATATAAAATATAACCCATTAAATTGCAATTATTTTTAGAAAAATATTTTTTCTATTTTTTAAAAAAACCATTTTTCCTATTTTATAATTACATTATTCATTATCAAATGGTCAAATGTGAATGGTAAATTGCAATTTGTAATATATTATAATATTATATATATATATATATATATTATTAAATGCAAAATATTTATAACATACCATTAATTTAGGGTTAAATTTATTGCCACATGTCAGATGTGATTTGTTATGGACAAACTGCTTCCTGCCATGTAGCAATATTCATTTACATCATTCTAAATATATTGAAAATTACGCCACTTGTCATTGTTGTGTACCTCCACTAGTTGTGGAATTCAATTTTTATAATATACTAGCATCATTCCCGTGCATTGCACAACTTTGGCTATAAGCTATTAGAATAATTTTATTGAAAAATAATAAATTAATGATCACTTAAGTCTAGATCATATAAATTGTATATAAAGTATTGTTCTTTAGATTCAAACAATCATGTAACATATTTATGTGAAAGAATTTCCTGAATTTAATAATTAAAAACCTAAGGAAACTTAACCAGAGGATTTTCATTTGTTAAAATATTTGTAGTACATCTAAAATGTGCTATGCACCTGAAGAGTATAGAGTACATAGTATTTTGTTTTTCAAACCTTTATTTAGAGTTACTTTTCAATACACTAATGGTTTCTTTTATTTAAATAGTATCTCCTTAAAAATGAGTGGAGAGTCATGAAAATTTAATATTAAAAGAGTCCTAATAGCACTCGCACTAGTAGGTGCAAACTAGAAAAAAAAGTGCACCATGCACATTTTTACATATTTTTGCTCAAAATTTGCCCACATCAGTCCTTCTATACTAGTATAGATATGCATTATTGTTATAGTATCTGCGTAAATTTACACGGTTACTGTGGTTTTGTATTTTATTATTTTAATAATTTCTCTCTCTCTCTCTCTCTTTTAGACTCCGTTTGGGAGTTCATAAGGGAAGGGAAGGGAATGGAATGGAATGGAATGATCATAAGTGAATGGAAAGGAATGGAATGGAATGGAATATATTTAAGTAAGAGAAAGGAATGGAAAAGAATAGAATGGAATGGAATTAAGTAACCTTGATTGGATGTTTTAAAATAAATGAATGGAATGTAAGGAATCTTGTTTGGGAGCAACATGGAGGGAATGGAATGGAATTATTTTATAACAATATTACTATTAGACCCCTATTTTAAAATAAGGGGTTGAATATATAAGGGTATTTTGGGAGTTTTAGTAAAAAAACATTAAATCTAATTTCATTCCTTCCCATTCTTCCCAATTTCGAGGGGAATGAAAATTTGAGATTTTAAGGGAATAGAGAGGAATGAGTGTTCCCTCCTACCCATTCCATTCCCTCCCACTTAAACTTCCAAACAAGGGAATAGGTTTTCCATTCCCTCCATTAAAACTCCCAAACAAGGGAAGGGAAGAATATTCTAAAATTATTCTTTTCATTTCTTTCCATTTCATTCCATTCCCTCCTCCCAAATGAGGCCTTAGTTGTACCCTCTCACTCTTTCTTTTTCCATTTCAGAATATCTCTCATAGAACCATCTCTTTTTTTCTCATCTCATCATCTTCCTTTGTCAAAGTTCCATGGCTGACGGCTCACCACCGCTTGCCGCTCACCGCTTCCACCTTCGTGGTGGTTTTCCTTCATTCCTCATTGCAAAACCCTCTTCGATCTCACCCTTACTTCTGTTCAATCTCACTCTCTTTCTTCTCCTTGCACCAAGCTTAGCCACACCTAAACCCCAACAACCCATGCCGCTCGCCAGTGCCGCCTTTGTGGAGGTTTTCCTTCTTCTATTTTTTCTTTGTTTGATTTGTGTGTTTAGGGATTTAGATTTGGCTTGACTATTAAAGATTTGATGTTGCCTGCATGTGCTTGGTTTGGATTAGATTTTGATTTCAAATGTATTTGGGTCATCTCAAGGAAAATTTGAATGGAGTTTCTGATGTGGTGGATTTGGTTTGAGATTTCCTTGGATTTGTTGTTTGTGCTACTGTGGGTGTGAGTTCTGAAATGGGCTTTGCTTCAACATGGGTTGGATATGGTGTTGTATGCATTTTGGTGGTTGTTGTGGTGGTAGTGGTTATGGTAGAACATGGGTGGAAGCTGTGATGGTAGCTGTGAGAGAGAGGGAGAGAGAGAATGTTGAACTGTTGAAGGAAGTAATAAAAAATTAAATTAAATGAATATTATATTGAAATAAATTTGTAAAATAGATAAACTGATGTTGATACTTTTAGAAAGTGGGCGTTTAAAATATAAAAAATAGATTATTATGTTAAAATAGATACAAATTTATGTACATACTGATGTGAATGCTTTAAGGGATAAAAAGGTTATAGACAATTGTTAGAAAAAATTATTAGTTCAAGCAAATAGTTGCACGATCATATTAAGATATGAATTCATTCTCATGATGTAAAAAAACAAAGGAGAGTTAGATTTTTAAACAACATAGAAATTGTAAGAGAATGAGAATTATTGATAATGGGGGAGAGAAAAGAAGAAGAAGAAGTTGTGCCTAAGAATATATAAAAATACACTGAAAAACTATATATATATATATATATATATAGAGAGAGAGAGAGAGAGAGAGAGAGAGAGAGAGAGAGAGAATTTTCAATTGTGAGGAAATTAGATTTCTAATCGTTTTAGAAATTATAAGAAAAGAAGAATTAATTTAGGATGTATGTTTATCCAAAAAAAAAAAAAAGTCATACAATCATTGAACATAATGTAATAAATAAAAAAAGGAAAGAAAGTAAGTAAGGTTGCGTTTGTTTCAGCTGAAAACGAATTCCAAAATTACTTTTACACCCTTGTGTGTGTTTGGCTCCAACAGAAAATATGGTCAAATGGAAAATCAATTACACGTTGATCGTAAAATCACCCACTTCAGCCGTAAAACCAATGCAACCTTCATTTTACCTTCAAATGATTTCCAAGACTCACAGGCAAAGAGAGAGAGAGAGAGAGAGAGAGCTCGAGCACCTCGCACAGTCCAAAACCCAGATCAAGCCTCACCTCAGCCAAGCTCCGGCTAGCCCAGATCGTGCTGCCCCACAGCCCAGATCACATTGCCCCACCACCCAGATCACGCGCCGGCCAAGCTTCCTCTTTTTTCTCTCTTCTTCCTCAACGTCGCTGCCATCTAGATCGGAGCCTTGCATCTCGTTCTCGTCGTCACCACCTAAGACTGATCTCATTCTTGACCCACCCAAGACCGATCTCGTCGCCACCGTTGAAGATGGTCACTGTCGTTGAAGATCGATCTCTCTTTCCCGATCTATCTCTCTTTCCCTCAATCTCTCAATCTCTCTCTTTGATCTCTGATTTTGTCGTCGTAGTTGTGGTGGTGTGGGGGGTGGTGTTTTGGTGGTTTTTGTGTTGTGTGGTGGTGGGTTTTGTGTGGATAATGGTGGATTTTCTATGGGTGCTGGTGTGTCGGTGGTGGTGGATTTTCTAATATAAAATTTGTTTGGAAGCTGAGAAAATGGCTGAGAAAATGTGAAAAATTTGTAGGAAAATAGCATTTTCAGAATGTTACCAAACACTAGAAATCGTTTTCCGGACTATTTTCCATTGCACACCCAAACGCTCGGATTTTAATTTCCTTACGGGAATTCATTTTCCCCTGCATTCATTTTACACTTGGAATTCGATTTACATCGAACCAAACACAGCCTAAATGTGAATGGCAATAAGAAAAGGTTGATTCCCATTTTGGTCCTTGTTTTAATTTTACTACTATTTCAGTTCTTAAAAACAGAAAATCAATTTTATTTTAGTTCATACCAACCCACTAACAGAAAACTTCTACATGGCAGATGAAGTGCCCTACTTGCTGACATGGCCATTAAAATATTATTAAAAAAATTATTTGGCATTTTCTAAATGCCACATCATATTTAAATTAATAATTAAAAAAAATCCATATCAAAAAATTCAAAGAAATTTTAAAAGTAAACATTAATCTAATTAAATTAATTTTTTTTATACTTTTTTTTTGTAAGAACATTTCTTCTTTCCCTAGAACATGAACTTCATGTTCTTCCCCAACAAACAATCTAGCAAACCCAAAACTTTTCTTAGGAAACAAACGCACACAAAAAACCCAAAAAATTTAGCTCAAAAACAATTTCATAAATCTTAAAGCCACCATTTTCTCAAATCCCAGCAAAATCAATTCAAAAATACAACACAACCAACCTAAACAAAAAAATTTCAACCCCAGAAAAATCCATCTCAACCAAGTTGAACCCAGCAAACCCACCTCTAGCAAGTTCGAAACCCACACTAACAAAAAACCCAACCAACGATCACCAATCAAACCAACCAACCAACCAACCCTGTAATTCGAAACCCATATGAACAAATTAGACTAGGGGTGTGCAAAAAACCGAAGAACCGAAAAAACCGCTTCAAACTGACCGAAATCGAATTGAAATTTCAGTTCGGTTTCGGTTTTATTATGTAAAAAACCGAAAAGTTCGGTTCGGTTTTTGGTTGCAAATTTTAATACACCGAACCGAACTGAAATATATTATTATATATTATTATATTAAATATATAATATTTTGTAAATATTGGCTGGCAGCTTTGTGTTGGGCAGTGGACCTTTCCATCAACCATCCTTTCATTTCAATACAACCCAGTGATTCACAACTGGCAGTGGCTTCCCTCATTTCATTTCAAAATTCAAATCATCTGGCCAAGTAAACTAAGTAAATATATCATTTTAAAATGCATTAAATTAATCATCTGTAATTAAACAAAGTAAATATTTAATTAAACTAATTAAACTAAAACTAATTAGAGTATAAAATGAAAGGTTAGAAAACCCAACCCTACATTCCCAAATTTTTCAGATTTCACTCTCACGGTCTCACACTTTCCTCTCTTTCACGTTCAAGCTTCAGACAGCCTCACTCCACAGTCTCACACCGAATCTCCCTCTGCCGCCGCCTCCACACACCGCCGACCGCCCAGATCAAGCGCCGGCCAAACACTCAAGACCCACAAACACCGGTCCACCCAGATCTCAGCCCACCCCTCCCTCATCACCGATCCACCTCTCCAATCGCCAGTCATGCATAGATGAGCTTCGATCTTGACAACCGACCCAGACCACCACCATCGATCGCCGATCTGGCCACGCTTCTCCCATACTGAGTCACAGGTAGCGCCTTGGAAAGCACGGATGAGCCACATGCAGGGAAACCGATCTGGCCGTCGCCGCTCCATCCACTCCAATCCTCTCTTTCCCTCAATCTCTCACCCTTTCTTCCTCCTCTCACCGGGTTTGTGAATAAAATATGGTTTTATTTTGATTTTTAGTTGTGTTAAGGGTATATTTTGAATTTTTTTGTTATAAAATTTGTTTGGGAGTTGAGAAAATGGCTGGAAAAATGCGAAAAATTGGTAGGAAAAAATAAAAGGCCCAACTAGCCCAAACTCTAGGCCCAAAAACCGGAACCGACCGAAAAACCGACCGAAACCGAAATCGATGGTTTTTCAACTATTTCGGTCGGTTTCAGTTGAGACTTTTAGAAACCGGAAATTTTGGTTTCGGTTGGCCGGATAAAAAAAAAAACCTACCGAACCGAACCGATTACAGCCCTAAATTAGACCACTGCTACCACCAATTAGTCACCAAACCAACGATCCACTCTATTGATTAGTCTCCAAACCCACCGATTGGTCACCAAACCAATCACCAAACCCTCCAGTCAACAAACCCACGCCAACAAAGTCACCAAACCCACTACCACCATCGTTGATCAAACAAGAGAAAGGAAGAGGGATTTGGGTTTAGAGCGAGAGAGAGAAAAAGTCGGAGATTGAACAAAGAAAGAAGAAAAAGAAAGATACAAACACAAACAAGCCAACGATTTGGCTCAGCCGCTTGTGGAGGCACAAATTCCGTTCAAGATCCATATCGTGAAGGATCACGATATGAAGGAAAGGCTTTGTCTTGAGGTTGAAAGGCTTGGACTCAACATCATCGTTACGGGGAGCCGTGGCTTAGACACTTCTAGTTGGAATAGACTGTCGCTAGAATAGCAAGTCCATTACTGAGAGCAAGTCATGAACCTGCATCTGAAAAGAAAAAGAAAAAGAAATAGATGCCAAACACAACAAAGACTAAGAGAGAGAGAGAGAGAGAGAGAGAGAGATAACATTTATTTAGAGCACTTGTAATAGTGGAGCTAAAAAGCTATTTTAACTCCACCAAAACACAAAAAAACCCATGCAGCAGTGGAGCTAAACCTATTTTTTTTTAGCTTCATTGCTATAGTGCACATCCATAGATGGATGTGCATTGTAGCTTAGAGCTAAAAAAAGAAAAAAAATTATTCCCCAACTGGATTAAAATAATATTTGTTGCTCACCATGCGTCTCTCTATCTTTTATCCTTACTGTGTGTCTCTCTGTCTCACCTTCTCTTAAAACTCTCTCAAGCTCTCACCTCTCTCTCTCACCGATGGTGGTGGTGGTTGTGTGGGTAGATTGACGTCGGTGGGTGGCTGGGTTCGTCAACATCAGTGGGCTGTGGTGTGGTTGAATAGTTGCTAGGTTGTGGTGGGTAGATCGGCGTCGTTGGGCTTATGGGTAGATTGGTGTGTTCGTGGTGATGGTGGCTTAGGTGGGTTTCGTGGTGGTGGGTGTGGGTGTTGCCTGGTGGGTCGGGTGGGTGTGGGCTTGGTTGATTTTTTTTTCTTTATGGTGGTGGTGGTGGTGGTGGTTGTGGTCGTGATGGTTGTTTATTGTAGATGATATATTATTTTATTGTAATGGATATATTATTTTATTGTGATACTTATATTATTTTATTGTGTTGAAAGCTAAAATAGATCCACTGCTACAACATGTTAGTAGGTAAAATAGATAAAGTAACTTTTTGTAGTGCCAAATAGCTAAATTTTTAACTCTACTACTGTGGATGCTCTTATTAATTTATTTTTGTTTTGATTTTACTTTTTTGGTTTATGTTAAAAGAAAGAAGAAAATGAAATAGATACAAACACAAACACAGAAATGTCAACATAGAATGTGAAGGAGTGTTAATTTAGTGTTTGTTTCTTAAGAAAGTTCAAGAAAGATTGAAATAATTGCTATAAATATTTTTCTCAATCTTTAAAATTGAAAAGTTTTGTTTTTGCTTTTTTTATTTATTTATTTATAATTTTTTCAGTTTAAATTGAATTTTTTTATTAATTAAAATGAAGACAAGTCATTTTCTAAAAGTCAAATAAAATTTTTAATATTATTTTATTAGCCACGTCAGGATCTAACATGCCACCTATGCACTCCGTCTACCACGTATTAATTTTCTGTTAATGGGTTGACAGCAGAGATTAATATAGAATTGATTTTCTATTTTTAGACACTGGAATAGTAGCAAAATCAAATAGGGACCAAAATGGAAATCGATCCAAAATGTAGGAACTTAAAGTGTATTTTTACTTTTTATTTTTATTTTTTATATATATAATCAGTTTAAAAGTTTAAAGTTATCCAAAAAAGAAGAAGAAGTTAAACTCAACATAACTTTATCTAAAAAAATTGGATTGTAATCAAATTAAGATAGAATTTAGATTGTAATCAAAGTAATTATAGGAGAAGAAAAATTATATCTATTTTTTTCTTAAAAAAAAAAAATCTACAATATATTAAAATCACTTGATGTAACTACGGTTTTTAAGCCAATTTTTATTATATAAGTAATATTGTTTTTTTGGTAAAAATATTATATAAGTATATGATATTAGGGTCCGGTTAGTAAAATCCTATTATAAATAGGAAAGTTGAAAATTTGAAGTAGATGAAGCCACAACACCATTCCGTTTTATACAGCGTCACTCCGACAACTAGATGAAACCTCGACACCATAAATGTGATGATGTACGAAGTGAAAGCATAACATACTTTCACGTGAAGCAAGAAGATGGAAAGACCGAATAGCAGTGGACGCTTGAGGTTGTAGACTTGTACGTAAGTGTTTTGAAAATAAAAAAGAATTGTGAAAATATTTGTGGTGTTTAAACACTAAAAAATTATTGCTTAATCACCTCTATCAATCACCCTATTTTTTTTTGAAGAGTATCAATCACCCTATTGCCGCCCAAGGAAATCACACGTCAATATTCTTTGCTCTTTTAAACAAAAATGCCCAGAAAAAATTAGAGTAGTTCCAAGGGAGGTGAGTGTGACATATTCCTTTATTAATCACAACTTGTAGTTGGCACAAATTGTGCCTCTTGGTGTGACACTGGACTTTTTCCAAAATTTATGACAAACTTTTGAAATGAAATGAGGTAAGAACAGCAGGATTGAGATGACAGAACACATACTAGCACACTATTATTGCCTCGTTAAATACCTCATTGATACTGCCACAAAGACACAGCTGAGGGTTTTTTTTTTTTGGTTGGAAAGTAGTAATTAAAAAAGCATTGAAAATCCCTCACCATCAAAATCCAATCCCAAAACAAAACAAAATTCTGATATTCTCATGTCCCCAATCGAGGAGGCTTCACACATTTCTGTCACATGAGATTGGGCTGATAACAGACTATTCCAAACAGGAAGGTTCAGATGGATGAGGGGTCCTTTTCAGATACGTTATATTGAACGGTCAAGATTGATTAGACGGTTTGATCCATGTGTTTTCGGCTGTGGAGATTGAGCTTCGTTTGGTCACCCATCCATCCATCCATCTCTCTCTCTCTCTCTCTCTCTCTCTCTCTCTCTCTCTCTCTCCAACAAAATCACAGATCAGATTAGAGAGAGCATGTAGGAGAGAGAGAGTGAGAGCTATATAATTATAGCCTTTACCCTTTAGGCTAAGGTGGGGGTATCTTCTAATGTCAGAAACTCAGAATACAAATCTCTAATTTGCGTCATCCTATAACTATAAGCATAGGTGAGTGAGAGACAAGGAAACAAGGAGGGACAGAGTTCATGTCAATATTGTATTGTATTTGCGGATATCGCAACTCAACAAAGTACGTGAGTCAAACAAACTATGCTTTGTGTTGTAGAATATTAAAAATTTTAAGGCCATAAATTAATCCACTATTTTTGTTACAACTGTTTATGATGATGATGAAGATGATGATGATGTATTGATGTGAGAATAAAAAACAACTAATTATAACTGCTGAGCAAGATAATTATGTGACAAAATTGTTGATATTTTATATAATAATGAAACTACCGGCAGAATATTTAGGATGGACATGATCAAAATGAAATGACAGGTCTAATGATAAGGATAATACTAGTACTAGTGAATAATAATTAAAAAAATGAAATGGCCAGTTAGATTGTGTGTACGTGTAGCTATTATTCTAATCGACTATCATCAACAGGATAGGATCATCAGCCATCAGATCAGAATGTTTTCAAATATAAGAGATTATGATTTGGAAAAAAATTCAAATGAAATGAGATGGCGAATTGACAAAGGGAAAGCCTGAATATGGTATAGGACTATAGGTTCCTCACTTTCCCCTACAAGATTCTAACCTTTTTGTAAAAGCAACCATTGTTCTCAAGGTGGATGTCCATTCAAACCCCACACCTTATTATGCAAAATACACTATACATGTGTGTGTGTTTTTGAAGCTAAGGGTGCGTTTGTTTTGCCTTCAAACCACTTTTGAAAATACTTTTCCGTAAAAGTGGGCGTTTGGTTATTACTGAAAATTGGGTCAAACTGCAAATGTTTTCAGTATTGATTGTAAAATAAGGGCTACGGGACGTAAAATATTTTCCGTTGTTATTTTTACTTCAAACCATTTTCGGAGACGTGCAAAGAGAGAAAGAGGGAGAGAAAGAAGGACTCATAGACACGCAAACATAGAGAGAGAGAGAGAGAGAGAGAGAGAGAGAGAGAGAGAGAGAGAGAGAGAGAGAGAGAGAGAGAGAGAGATTGCACCGTCGAACCCATGATCGCGCTGGTCAGATCGTCGTCCTCGTCCCCTCCACGCAACGGTGAGTGCTCTGTTCATCCAAGCACCACTGAGATCGCACACCAGCACCCTAGCACCGGTGAGATCAATCCACATCCAAGAGCTCCGATCCCTCCTCCATAAGCTCCGATCCACATGACCCACCCATGCCCGATCTCTCTCTTTCTCGATCTACCTCTCCATTTCCCTCACTTGTCGATCACTCTCTCTTCCTCCTCTCCGTTTGACCAAGATTTTGGTGTTAACAAATGTTTTGTTCTGATTTTTGTTTGATTTTGTTTTGATTTTTGTTTGTTTTAAGTTTATGTATTGAAATTTTCTATTATGAAATTTGTTTGGAAGCTGAGAAAATGTGAGAAATTAGTAGAAAAATAGCATTTTCAGAACACAACCAAACACTAGAAAATATTTTCCAAAGCATTTTTTTGAATGCAACCAAACACTTGAAAATATTTTCCTTTCCCGAAAATATTTTCACTTGAAAATATTTTACACTCGAAAAATATTTTACATTCAACCAAACACAACCTAAGATAACAATATATTTGATCAATGGTGTGGTTAGAAGTTAGAACCAAAGTTCATTCTAAAAATTTATGTCATAAACCTTGAAACTCCATAATATTATGCAAGATCCTTCAATTCTTGATTAAAAAATTGAAAGTACAATTGAGGATGTTAAGGTCTTGTTATCAGCCTTTAAAGTGGAGTTTTTCTGTTTTTGTTATACCCAGAGGCCAATTCGATGTCCCCATAAACGTTCTTCACGAGCATCCCTCAAAATGGCCAATGCATCTTTTGAGCAAAGGGAGAATTCTATTTCTACATCTTTTCCATACAGCAAAATTGCCATCACAGTACATTATGTAATTTGATTTATTGATTTCCACCTCATTTTAGCATTATAGCATTACATCCTTTGAAATCAAAATAGAAATCCTTTATAGCCATTATATATCCATTGTTAAATATATTTTAGATTTGAAATATAATGTCTACTATAGCATGCTTTTCTCTAATATTAAGTGCTTTCATTGAGAAGCTAATGAACTCTACAACAAACATTGCATATCAACAACCTTAATACCGAGTACCAATCCTTGCGATACCTTTTAAATTTGTTTAAAGGTAACCCTTGCAAAACCTAAATTTTCAATTCTGAAGACAAAGGGCATTAAGTAAATATCTTTTTTTTTGCTAAACAAAAATGGGGGCCCTTATGGTTGTATCATGCCACCCGGGTTAGTATAACCATGTGAGGGACAGGACCCACCAAATCCCACCGAGGTACCCGCCAAGGCTCGAACCCGATGTTCCCCTTAAATCCCTCACACAGCAGCCCACCAACAAGAGTCCGCTGGCAACGGGAATCGAACCTAAGCTGGTTAGGCGAAGTGAATGATCCATGCCAGCTGAGCCAAGCTCTTGTTGGCCATTAAGCAAATATCTTATCATATAAAGCTGTAAGTACTCTAATACAATGTACAAGGTAGTCTGTAGCCCAACACGTGACATTTTTGACACTTGTGTTTAGGTCACATTCAATGCACTGAAGCAATTAACACATGCCATGTCCTATCTTATCCAATTGTGAGCTGGACTAAATGTGAATGTTTCATCCCAAACCCATTTTCCATCTTCACTCATCATTTAACACCCACTTTTTAAAATAAAATAAGTAAATAATGTATTCATCAAGTCAAAAGAGCACAATCACAATCATAGTATTTATTGGATGTAAATAAGTCGTTTCAAACTGTACAATAAAAGTTTGAGCTTGTTCATTTAATTTTATTTTGAACATAAATTGAACTCAAATTTATTATCAAATAAGATCACATGTTCAAGCTTGAGCTTATTCATGAGTTACTTGATTAACTAATTATTTTTTCTTATATAGTAATAGTAAAACCATGACTAAATTTTTGTTGACCCTTTTCACAAATTTTTGAATTTTTACAACAAATAGATTGTTTATATTATCAATAAATCACAAAAAAAATTCTATATCATGTGAACTTATTTACAAATTTACACAATCTGATCTCAACTATAAATGAATATATTTTTAAACAAGTAATATAATAAAATATGATATAATATATGATTAAATTGAGCTTCATGTTCATGAGTTAGTTCATAAATACATTATTATGTTTGAGTTTAACTCGTTTAATAGTCAAACCTAAACTTGAGCATGAACTTAACTTGTTTGCTAAGCAAACAAGCTTTCCTGCTAGCTCGAGCCGTTCATAAACTTAATTCATTTACGCTTACACGAGAGCATACAGTGATTGCTTACTACTTTCTTTGAGTATAATGAACAAACACTGATCAAAATTGATAAATAAATAAATATATATATATATATAAAATAAAATAAAAAAGTAAAAACAATTCTAAGATTTTTTTTCCCCCAAACAGATACGACAACATCAACAATTGCAATTCTAGTTACGATTAGGGGTGTGCAAAAAACCGACGAACCGAAAAAACCGCTTCAAACTGACCGAACCGATGCAAAAATTTCAGTTCGGTTTCGGTTTTATTATCTAAAAAACCGAAAATTTCGGTTCGGTTTTCGGTTGCAAATTCTAATGCACCGAACCGACCGAACCGAACCGAAATATATTAAATAATAATTTGTACAAATTATTTCAACTACGTTCCTAGTATCCTAATGGCAAGGACGCGCGTTAGTCTCTAGTCAGCCCAGGTTCGACCCTTACTAATAGCCTTTTTATTTTTCCTCTCCTTATTACCAAAACTACGTCGTTTTGGGGTTTGCTTTATAACCCTAATCCTATTTTCAGCATTTGTCTTTCACTTCAGTCTTCAACAGCAGCCGTTCTCTTCTCCCCTTTCCCTCTCCAGTCATTCTCTTCCTCCCCATCTCTCTCTTTCTGTAATAGGGTCATGCCTCCGTTTCTCTCTCTCTCCATCACGCCGTCGTTTCTCTCTCTCTATCACTCTGCTTCAGTACACTTCTTCGCCGGTACGTTGCTTCGCTGTTCTCTCCTTTTTTTTTTTTGGTTTTGTGTTTGCTACTTTGCTTGGTGCTTGGTGTTTGGGTGGTGAGAAAACGTGGGAAAGCAAAGGGATTTTCTGGGTTTGTTAATTTTTTCTGGGTTTGTTAATTTTTTTTTTCGGTTTGTTAATGTTTTTTGGGTTTGTTAATTTTTTTTCTTTATTTGCTTTCTTAGAAAATAAATAAGGAAACCGAAAAACCCACCGGTACGCTGCTTAGTCATTATTTTCTGGGTTTGTTTACTTTCTTCGCCGGTACGCTGCTTCACCGTTCTCTCTCTCTCTCTTTTTTTTTTTTTTTTTTTTTTTTTTTTTTTTTTTTTTTTTTTTGGTTTTGTGTTTGCTACTTTGCTTGGTGCTTGGTGTTTGGGTGGTGAGAAAACGTGGGAAAGCAAAGGGATTTTCTGGGTTTGTTAATTTTTTTTTGGGTTTGTTAATATTTTCTGGGTTTCTGGGTTTGTTAATTTTTTTTCTTTGTTTGCTTTCTTAGAAATTAAATGATAAGGAAATCAAAAAACCCACTGGTACGCTGCTTCGCCGTTATTTTCTGGGTTTGTTTGCTCTCTTCGTTGGTATGCTGCTTCGCCATTCTCTCTCTCTCTCTCTCTCTCTTTTTTTTTTTTTTTTTTTTTTTTTTTTGCTACTTTGCTTGGTGCTTGGTGTTTGGGTAGTGAGAAAACGTGGGAAGGCAAAGGGATTTTCTGGGTTTGTTGATTTTTTTTCTTTGTTTGCTTTCTTAGAAAATAAATGATAAGGAAACCGAAAAACCGACCGAAACCGACCGAAACCGAAATCCAACCGAAACCGATGGTTTTCCAATTACTTCGGTCGGTTTCGGTTGAGAATTTCACAAACCGAAAATTTCGGTTTCGGTTGGCCAACACTTAGAAAACCGACCGAAACCGAACCGACACACCCCTAGTTACGATGCTCCATTCCACGTGATAATTCATAGATGTTTTAGGACCCGTTTGATACGTATGTTTAAACAATAATTTTCAGTTTTTTTGAAAATATATATGAGTGAAAAAGTGTGTGAAAATACGTGTAATGTTATTTAAAAAGTGAAAACATGTATTTAAATACATGTACCAAACATACCCTTAGCTTTCTTGCACAAATTTAATCCCCAACTGGAGTGCTGGAAACATTGCATGTAAATGGTATCAACAGTTTTACGAATTCTCATTCTAGATTGTGAATCTGTGGTCTAGCTAAATCAACGATTCAACATGATAGGTTCTACACCACTATAGCTTTCTTGCACAAATATAACCTCCAACTGGAGTTCTGGACACGAGTCCAATATATGGTCTTTTTTTAAAGGTCACATGACTAACATTCAATGGATTAAAGCATCCTATTTTCTTGGCCAAAAAAAAAAAAGGAAAAAAAAAAAGTCCTATCTTATCCAACAGCTGGACTAAATGTGAACACTTCATTCCTGACCCTAAACCCATCTTCCAGATTCACTCAAATATCAAATCAAACCCACCCCCCCCCCCCCCGGCAAAAAAAAAAAAACAAAAAACTCATAGGCAATTCTTGTCATCTTGAGAGCCCATTTGGTATATGTGTTTAGAAACTGAAAATTGTTGTTTAAAAACTTTTGTAAAAATACGTATGAGTGAAAAAGTGTGTGAAAATCCGTGAAATGTTGTTTAAAAACTGAAATTGTTGTTTCAAAAACCATATATTTTCTGCCATTTGTTTTCACATTCAACCCTTATTCATAAGATGTTTAACAGAGTTTCAAATTACCTTACAAGATCTCAAACACCTAAAGTGAAAAGATTGCAGACTTCTCTTATTAAAAAAAATTATTTAGTCATAAAGAGAAGCATGCAAGCGACCCTAGGGAATGGGAAGGGAGCATACAGAGGCTACTTTCTTTGAGTATAATGAATAAACATCATGTCCAAGATTTTTTTCCCCAAATAGACGAAATGTTCTCACCTGTTTCCAAGCATGAGATACCACGTCCAAACAGACATGGTTGTCACATGGACCATCTAGCTTCCTTAAGACATGTAATCTCCAACTGGAGTTCTGGAAACATTGTTTGTAAATGTTATAAAATGTTTTATGAATTCTCATTCTGGATTGTGATTAGCTAGATCACCCCAACTGTAGTAACACTCCTTACACTATGATCATGCCCATATTCTTAATACAGAATGGAAGCACACATGAAAATCATTTTTCTGTTATTAAAATCCACAATCTCTCATATGTTTTAATTAAATGCATATCACGGGACATCTTAACAGTTCAGATGTGTAGTCAGTTGCTAATATCAGTGAAAAATGAGAGAATCAACACACCAAGATTGAGAATTTGGACTTAGATGGCTGATCAGATGGGTTTTTGCCAGAGATATCAGATGATTTTGATCCCAACTTTCCGGTTCTCAGGCTTCCCATAACCCACCAGTACAGCAGTATAAATAACTACCTTTATCTTTAACAAACAAGCATGGTTTCCAAGCCCACTCTTGCATCTTTGAAGACTGAACTTCATCCAAATTGAAACATCACATTAATTACCATTAAAACCAAATTACTTATCTTAAAAGCATTCAAAATAGTGAAGATGACATACTAACCTAAATAGCATGGGGGACTTAATTTCATTTAAAAAAAAAAAAAGCAAGGGGACCTACTATAAGGGACCTTAATTGCCTATGTGGAGGACAGTGGCCAAGTTTGTCAAATAATATATGTGGCACAGCAAGCTTTGCTCTATTCAGATATTTTGGGGCAGCTTCTTATTTATAACACAACTTCTTAAATCCAAAATAACTACCTAATTTTGATTGAACTCATGTAACCATCTAGTTGAAACAATCAATTTCACTGTATATATGACTCACTCTAGAAAGATTTAGAACCTCGAGTATTTGCATCTGTACATTCATGTCAAGCAGCAACGGGTTTCTGTTCATTAAAACATTTTGGGGGGGAGTCTTCTGGACATTGTAGCATGACTTGTTTATCTACATTGCCAGTTAGGTGTTTACTTGAATTCCAGATTCAAGAAGAAAATTTTTGTGAAAGACACTTGGAAGTTGTTTATCCTACAAGGCATCAACCCTTTGAATTTTTTGTTTGGTGATTTGGGTAGAGAAAATTGAAAATTACACATGAATTGTCTAAAAAACTAGATGGGCTTTTCCTTCAATGCTGGAATTTAAGATGAAAATTATTGTGAAGGTGGTTTATCCAACCTCACCTTAAAATACTCGACTAGTGGGTGGTTCGATGAAAATTGTATCTCCATGGTAAAACATTTGTACTAGATCCTATCTACTAATTTATATGTTCAACAAAAAAAATTTATATGTTCAACAGGGAATCATTCTATCAGACAACTTCTCTTGCACTTTGCAAATGATGAGAGAGGAGAGAGTCCTCAATTTTCCTGCATCTTCACTGCTGGAGGAAATGAACATCTTTTCCAGATTATTGTAGACATGTTCTGTTGTGTGTCTGTTAATAGGGGATATAGGAACATGGCAATGCTGGCCAGACTGGGAAGATATCATGTGAGAAAATGGGTTTCTTAATGATTTCCTAATGGATTGAGTGTCTAAATTTTTTTTCTAGATGAGCACAGTCTTTTTCCTCAATCCAGCCAAGTGAGAGAACGTTTATGGGTGGCCTCATTGATATTCAAGTTTTCCTTTGCAGTCTTTGCTTTTTTTTTTTTTCCTTTTTTGGGGTGGAGGGGGGGGGGGGGGGGGTGGATTATTAAGTTACATATTTACCCATCTCTATAAATGGCATAGAAACACAATAAAAATGCAACATAAAGATTACTTACCATTGCCGCTGCTCTACCCACAACTTCTCTGCACCTGCCATTTCATTTCCAAGTACCTTCGTCGAGTCTTAGCCTTGAATTTGTAGGTGACATTTTTCCTGGATATATATATATAAAAGACAGAAATAAATATCCCAACAAATTAAGAAAAGAAGTGTGCCTTAGCCTTGAATTTGTAGGTGACATTTTTCCTGGATATATATATAAAAGACAGAAATAAATATCCCAACAAATTAAGAAAAGAAGTGTGCGGGACAAACCAAAAAAATCAACAAGAAAATTAAAGAATTTAAAAAATAAAGGATAGAAGGAGTCAACACTTAGGGGTGGTTGGAGTCCACACTAGACCATGGAGACAATTTCAATAGAAATCTTTCTTCATCAAAATAATCTCCTTTTGATTGGAATACAATACTTTTCTTATACAGGAATACTAAACCCTAATTCTAACTGGCACAGAAAACCCTAATTTCTTATTACAAATATAACCTTGCTTCTAAAATTAAAGTACTAATAACCTAATAAACTACTAGGACCTAAAATAAAAATATAATTGGACAATAAAAATACAATTGACTTACAAAATAAAATAAAACTAAATTAAAATAATATCTGAAAAAGACTCAAATCCATTTCCATTCCTAGAAGAGTCTCCATTCACATGTACATGCTTACATCCAATCATCCAATAACATCCTAGAATGCCACCATTTCTATAAATGCTATCATGTCTTGCTTGAATAAGGAACCTGCTGCACAAGAGTGAGTTGGAATCCAGTTGACCAGACACAATAAACAACTACAAGTTAGAGAAAGAACATCAGGACTAGCTACAAAATGCAACATTAGCAGTGAAAATTTCTCTCTTTGTTCAGCTTCTAATACAGAAAATATAAGACTCACAAAATTTTATACCCTCTGCTGTATTTTCATACAGTGGAACCCCGGTTATCAACTCTTTTCCTGCTGACAAACATTTTACAATAGGAAGTAACATAAACCATAGGATGCAGACAGATTTATAGGCCACCTTAGACAACCTACTCCCTCAAAGCAAGAAGCAGAAGTATTTAGTCTTTAGAGAACCAAGCCTTTGGGTGTGGCGAATGCAAGCAACTCCAACCTCTATCAAGGTGGTATTAAACACAGAAGATTACAACATGGAATAAGGTGTACTAGATTGTTACTTGTAAATCAGATCACATCCACAGCAATTTGGGGTATATATCCTGAAAGGATTGTGATTTAATTCAAACATCCAATATTTGAGTCAAATGCAATCAAACGTAACCTAGCATTACTACATTTCTCCTTTGGTATCAAAGCCCTAGAATCCTAAGTTTTAGGGTACATGAAATGCAGTTGCCTAGGCAAACTTGGCATTTTTATGAGGGTCTTTCCCCTCAAGTTACTGATGATTCAAAATAATGCAGGAAAGTACACCAAGGATTGATGAACCTACAAACAATTTCCAACAATCTCAGTACTTCATATCATAAACTTTTCTTATATTTTACAACAGGTTGTACTATTATGATGACCTAAATCACTGAACTTTTACTTTGATTATTAATCACAACCTAATACTAAAAACATTAATATGGAAATTTACTCCCAACCCAATACCAAATACATTAATATGGAAACTCACAGGTTTTCCATATTAATCACAACCCAATAACAACTAAACAGGCTTTCCTCAACTCAGATCTCCTAGGATTGCTAATGCACATTGCTTTTCAATGAGTGACCCAAAACAACAAAATTGTAATGAAGAAAATTTAATTCAACACCCACCAAAATTCATATAGAATTTAGCAAAAAAAAAAAAAAAAAATCATACATCATCAAAGTGCACTATTAGCATACGATAGATTGCACAAACTTGACACCAAATTGTTTTCCCCATTTTTTTTAATTAATTTTTTACAACAAAAGAATACGAATAGCAAACACAACCTAGTATTTTTCATAAAGCAACAATGAAATTGAAACCCCAAAAACCGTGGGATTTACTGTACAAAAGAAAGAAAAAAAATAATTCACAGACAAACTCTATATAGGTTTCAATTGGAAGCTACAGCGATGGTGGGTTTGGGCTTGTTGGGTTCAGAGTCAGAGATGATGGGCTTGGAGAGCAAGAAAGGTCGGTCATGGGCCTCGTCGATTTCGTCTTCTTCGAGGTCGGTGGTGCCGAGGTTGATACAGGAGCAGCGTTCCAGTGAGGCGAAGAAGGCGGAGGCTACGTTGGAGCCTACCCAGTTGGCCGCACGATCTATCTTTTCGCACGATATGAAGCTGCAGTTTTTCTCCATCGTTGGATCTTTTCTTCGTTTCTTTGATGATTTTGTTTTCAGAAAGAGAGGATAGGGTAAAGAGAGGAGGAGAGATTCAGAGATAGGATGTGAATGTAAATGTGACTGAACGTCGTCTTTGTCCGTTATATGGGTACTTGCCGGAAAATTGACGTTTTTTTTATTTTTTATTTTTTATTTCTAAATGCATTGGATGTAACAAAAATAATTTCTTCCCTCTTATTTTCTATTTTATCATTTGGGTTAATTTTTTTTTATTTGTTTTATTTTTTTAAGGCAACGGAGCATACAATATGAGGACTGCAAACGTTTGACGAAAGTTGGGTTGTCCAAACAGGTGTATGTTGCTGTCAATAAATTTGACTAGGATTGTCTAAACTCTAAACACTAATCTGTTATGTATTTACCCCTCATATGAGGTAGATCCTACATCTACACAAACATGGGTTAAAATTGGCTCAGGTTTGAGGTTAACCCACCAATTGAATGGATAACCAAGTCACTCAAGTGAATGGTAGCTATTTTTTTTTTAGAGAGAGAGAGAGGATTGAATATTGAATTTGAAAATGAAAAGGAAAAAAAAAGGATGGGAAGTGATTGAGTTTTGATCCAATCAATGAGTGAATGGCACCCAATCTCTAAATATGGCCGGATTGTTATATTATTTTCAATTAGGTCGATTTGGGCAAGGTGAGAAATCACCCAAATTGATACTTGAACCAAGAATCATTGGTTTCAAGTATCAAAGACCGCAATCAATTGTCCCACCATTCAAAACCATCTATGAGTCTTCGGGTCAGATTGGATTGTATGGGCGAGTCGAGTTTAGTAGGTCTTTGGATAGCCCTAACCCTAGGGATGATAAAAAATCTCAACATCGCTTTATCCATCTTGCTTTGTGCTAATTTTTCTTGTTCCAAAGAGATGACAGGATGGGGACGAGTTTTGCTTGCCCAACCTCATCTTAGCTGTGTGTGTATATATATAATTATTTATATATAGAATTTAATTGCTATTACACAAATCTAATTTATAATATGTTTTTGTTGTACATATTCTATTACCATACTCCAAAACTTACTTTCTCTCCCATTTAGCACTCTCATAACCCCATTCCTAGTGACATCTCTACCAGAACTTGGCAAAGATCTCTTCACCTCTCTTAACACTTAATGGCTTAGATTTGTGCCATTATCGCCAAATCTGCAACCATAATTCACCCATAATTGGTTTCAATTTCATTTGACCAGCTCCCGTGGACTTCCAAATGGTCAAGATAACGTTTTTATTTAATCAATAATGGCTTCCGTCCTCCCCTAGCCGACATGGTCATGTTGAATGATAGACTAAGCCTCAAATCAACTTGACTTGACTTGGACACCCCCTAAAAATGGAAAGTAATATTGTTGATTGATGTTCATAGTAGGTGATTTGTATCTTCATCAACTAAGCCACAAAGTTCCTAGAGATTATGATATATTGGAGCAACACTAACTACTTAATATAAGACACCGAGAAATAGCCTTAGAGAAAAATAGAGGATAGGTGTTGTGAAATTATTTTCTTCATGCCAAATAGCATTTTTGATATTTCAATGGAAACATTCGGATTCAAATCTTCCTCCCTACTTTTTTTTTTTTTTTTTTTTTAAGGGGGATCTTCCTCCCTACTTAAAAGTGTATAAAACATAATCCTTTCCAAATTATATTGACTAAGAAATTAACATTATCAGCTCCATTCCAAAAATGATTAAGTTATTTGCTTTATACACACACAATCTATTTACATTTTTATACTACTGATTTTACTTGTACCAAATATTAATTTTACTCATATATGCTAAAAGTCTAGTAACTCAACCAGCATCTTTTAATATTTTCGAAGGAGATGTCAAGGGTTCAGATCCTCCCTCCTCCAACTTGAGAAGTATCCTGAAAAATTGGAATCATTTATTGCAATAACTTGTTCTCTTGCTTTTCAATTTTCAAAGACTCTTGGACAATAATGTTCATGCATTTTAGACGGTTTAAAAGGTATGTCGGCGGGCCTACCGGACGATATAAATACTTTATTGTTAATTATTTACGTACAATACAAATGTGCCAGTAAGAAGCGCATCTGGTGTGGTGGTATCATAGTACCCTCCCACGGTACTGACCGGGATTCGATTCCCTGGATGCGCACATAAACAATTTGTTATTAATTTGTTTTTTTTTTTTTTTTTTTTTTATTTTTATTTTTTTTTTTATATATATCTCCTCGCACACTTTGGTATTAACTTTTTTTTTTTCTTTCTAGTATCCCCAATCCCAACAATCACTGATGATGGGAATGACGAGATTACATCCTACAGACGAAGCTAACACTAATGACGAAGAGAGCATCCATGACGAAGTCGCCACTGAATAACGAAGAAACCAGTCATCACTGACGAAGGCAGGAGAGTCATTCAATGCAGTCAATCAATGACCTGGGCAGTTACCAAATCAACCAGGCAGATCGTTGGGAGTCTCTTAAAAGTCCCATTATTGGACCAGAGGCGTTACCTGGGAAAGCATTAACAACCACAACGGTTAGCCCCCAAAGCCACAGGTATAAAGTCTTCACACAGTCAACAGAAGGTAAGGATATACATTCACATTCTGAGAGAGCACTCTGGTTTCTTACATTGTTTTTCATTTCATAAGGTGTTTCCATTATTCTGACTTTGGCATCGGAGGCGTTGTGGCAGGCACCACACCGGTGACCCTTATAGAGCATACACTCACGCCAACAAGGGATTCCATCTGCTCACTTCTACTGACGAGCTCGTGCTTCATCAGTTTGGTACCGTCTGTGGGGAAACGACATTTTCAGATTCATATTCGAAAACGTGGTTTCCATTAACTCTTTACATTCAGATGGAATCCAACCAAGATTCAGCAGCCTTGGCCCAGCAAGTTCAAGCTCTTGCAGCCACCATTGAAGAACTCACCAAACAAAACCAAGAAATGAAGCTACGACTCCAGCAGGTCCAACAGGCTTAACAGGACGAAAGCCGGTCCAAGGGTAACCTGGAGGGAGAAGGGGATAGCTACAGGAGAGGTACCCCTCAAAGGCCGGCTACTCCGGACGAACAGAACTCAGATCTCCTTCGAGAAATGAGGAAAGAGATGGACGAACTAAGGAGCGCCATTAAGGAGAAGATGGACTGAAGCATAGACAAGATGGTAAGGGCTACGGATTCGCCTTTCACCTCAACGATACTTGAATGCCCTGTACTGTCCAAGTTTCGCTTACCTCAACTTGAGCCATTCGACGGACTCAAAGACCCTCAGGATCATCTTAATACCTTTAAGACAACTCTAGGTTTCAACAACCAGCTGACGAGATACTGTGTCGTTCTTTCCCAACCACTCTCAGAGGAGCTGTAAGAGAATGGTTCACGAAGTTTGCGACCTCGTCCATAGACAACTTCGATCAATTAAGTAGTGCCTTCCTGCGCCATTTCATAGGGGGGCAACGTCCAAAGAGGCCGGTAGACTACTTACTCACCATAAGACAGGGAGAGAAGGAAACTTTGAGGTCGTATGTCAAACGATTCACCCGGGAGACTGTGGAGGTGGACGAAGCCGATGACAAGGTGTAGCTGACGACCTTTAAGGCGAGGCTGAGGTCTAGAGATCTTGTGGCCTCCCTCGCAAAGAATCCACTAAAGACGATGGTGGAAATGCTCCTGAAGGTACAGAAGTACATGAATGCTGAAGATGCTTTAGCTGCCATAAAGGGTGCTGAGAAGCCAGGCGACAAGGCTAAGAGGGAAGACGACCGTAGGGGGTAGAAAAGAGATCGACCAGATCGTCGGAACAATGACGGGAACAGGAGGAAAGATGATAAAAGTCCTCGGACGGTAAGATTTACTCCCTTGGTTATGCCTGTTGACAAAATTTTCATGCAGATCAAGGACGAGCATTATCTCAAATGGCCTAGACCATTGCACTCATCCCCCAATGTCCGTGAGAAGAACAAGTACTGCCGGTTCCACAAAGATCACGATCACAACACAGAAGATTGCAAAGACCTAAAGGAGCAAATAGAGGAATTAATACGAAAAGAGAAGTTACAGAAATATGTGAAGAAAGGAGAATATAGCAAGTTCAGGGAGGACAATAAAATCCAGCATGAATCCTTCTCCCGGGATGATGACCGTCCGTCCCAGCCTCCACACACTGTGATCGGGGAGATAAACACGATTACAGGAGGGCCGTTTTTAGGAGGGTCGTTTAAATCACTCAAAAAGGCATACCAGAGACAGGTGAACAGCGTCCACGCCATACCTCCATCCAAGCACCGACGAACATACTAGGACATATCCTTCAGTGAAGGAGACGTCATGGGAGTGAAGCAACCCCACAACGATCCCTTGGTTATAATGCTGAATATAGAAGGGTTCAATACCAAGAGGATCCTCGTCGATAATGGCAGCTCCGCGGACATCATCTACCTCCCAGCCTTCCAGCAGCTGAGACTAGATCCGAAAAGACTGCGCCCTTTTGACTCTCCACTCGTTAGCTTTAGCGGAGACAGGGTCTACCTTAGGGGTATAGTGACATTGACGGTGATGGCGGAGACCTACCCAGTGCAGCTGACCCGACAAGTAGACTTCCTGGTGGTAGATTGTCTCTTATCCTACAATGTCATCGTTGGAAGGCCCACGCTCAATAAGTGGAAAGCGGCGACGTCAACCTACTGTTTAAAGGTAAAATTCCCAACAGATAATGGTGTCAGTGAAGTGAAAGGAGATCAAGTCCTAGCAAGAGAATGCTATCAAGCCGTCCTGGCTGGGAAGGAAAACCACATATGAATGATTGAAGAAAAGGAAGAAGACAGGATAGAGGCCCTGGAGACGGTAGAATTGGTAGAAGGAAAAGCGAGCAAGACGATCAAGATAGGAATGACGTTGAGCCCCGAGATGAGAACAAGACTCATAAGGTTCCTTAAAGAGAATCTAGATGTCTTCACATGGAGCCACGAGGACATGTCGGGCATATCTCCAGAAGTCATCCAGCATAAGTTGAATGTGGACCCAGAACGGAAACCCGTCCAGCAACGACGAAGAACCTTCACCCCAGAACGAGACCAGGCAGTTGCAGAGGAAGTCACCAAACTCTTGAATGGCTCGCAAATGTCGTCCTGGTAAAGAAAGCAAACGGGAAATGGAGGATGTGTATAGACTTCACCGACCTGAACAAGGCATGCCCAAAGGACAGCTTCCCTCTACCAAGAATAGACCAGCTCGTGGACTCCACAGTCGGGCACAAGTTACTGACATTCATGGATGCCTTCTCAGGGAACAACCAGATAAAGATGGCTGAGGAAGACCAGGAGAAGACCGCCTTCATCACAAGTCAAGGACTCTACTGTTACAAAGTAATGCCTTTTGGGTTGAAGAATGCCGGGGCTTCGTATCAGAGGTTGGTGAACAAAATGTTCAGCCAACAGATTGGTAGGAACATGGAAGTGTACGTGGACAATATGCTCGTCAAGGGCAAAGAAGAGCTCGCACATCTGGATGACCTGAAGGAGACATTTGCAACCCTTAAAACACACCAGATGAGGTTGAATCCAAGTAAGTGTGTCTTTGGGGTAGCGTTGGGAAAATTCCTGGGATTCATGGTGTCCCAAAGAGGAATAGAAGCAAACCTAGAAAAAGTACGAGCCATCATAGACATGACGTCGCCCAGGACCGTAAAGGAAGTTCAAAAACTCACAGGAAGAATAGCAGCTTTGAATAGGTTCGTTTCCAGGGCTACAGACAAATGCCTACCCTTTTTCAAGACTTTGAAGTAGGCCTTTGCCTGGACCGACGAATGCGAAGCTGCGTTCCAGGAACTAAAGCGTTACCTGAGCAGTCCACCCTTCCTAAGCCCGTCCAAAGAAGGGGAAAACCTATACTTATACCTGGCAATGTCAGCCTTGGCAGTAAGTGCAGCCCTAATCAGGGAAGAGGGCAAGAAGCAGCTCCCGGTTTACTATGTCAGCCAAGCCTTCCAAGGAGCTGAGTCTAGGTACCCAAGGATCGAAAAGATCGAGTTTGCGCTAATAGTAGCCTCACGCAAGCTAAGGCAATACTTCCAGGCAAATCCCATTCTTGTAATGACAGACCAACCAATCAAGAAATCAATGAGCAAGCCCGAAGCAACAGGAAGAATGCTCTAGTGGGCGATTGAACTTAGTCAACTTGACATCGAGTACCATCCCAGAACGGCGATCAAGGCGCAAGCTCTGGCAGACTTCATCGCAGAGTTCACTCTTCCAGACGAAGACAAGATTACCGACGAGGTAGATAGATGGACAATACAAACTGATGGTTCGTCAGCTTATAGGAAGGGGGGAGTAGGGGTCGTCATAACCACCTTTGACGGAGAAGTGCTGAAATATGGGGTCCAACTAAAATTCCCGGCCACCAACAACGAAGCTGAATACGAGGGGATACTGACGGGACTAAGGCTTGGAAAGGCACTTGGTGCTAAAAACTTGTTGATCCAAAGTGATTCAAAGCTAGTGATCGGGCAGATTCGGGGAGAGTACGAAGCAAACGAAGAAAGGATGCAGAAATACCTCAAGCTGATGAAACATCTAACTCAGGAGTTCGATGTAGTGGAGTTCGTGCAGATCCCAAGGAGTCAGAATATGGGGGCTGACGAAGTCTCAAAGCTAGCATCATCAGAAGAAGGGGAGATTAGCACAGATCTGGCGATGGAGGTCCAAAAACACCCTAATATTGAAGAAATTGCAACATTCACCATCCAGAGCACAGACAACTGGATGACACCCATAATATCCTACATCCAGGACGGGCACCTCCCTCAGAACACGGAGGAAGCTAAAAAGATCAAAAAGAGGGCGGCCAGGTTCACGATCCTTAATGACACCTTATACAAGAGAGGCTTCTCTATGCCTTACTTGAAGTGTGTCGACGAAGAAGAAGCTAGATACATCCTGGAGGAAATCCACGGAGGAATTTGCGGCGACCATGCTGGCCCTAGATCCCTGGTGAACAAGGTAGTACGAACTGGATATTTTTAGCCAACCATGTAGGTAGATGCTGCTGAGATCGTCAAGAGGTGCGACAAGTGCCAGGGATATGGGAATGTGCAACGGCTTCTAGCAGAGAGACTAACAATTATAGCTTCCCCATGGCCATTCGCATAATGGGGAATGGACATCATCGGCCCACTACCCCAAGGTAAAGGTCAGGTAAAGTTCCTGCTTATTGCTATTGATTATTTCACAAAGTGGGTTGAAGCAAAGGCTCTAGCAACGATTACTGAGGCTCGAATTCGGAGCTTTGTGTGGAAGAACATAATCTGCAGGTTCGGAATTCCCTTGACGATCATAACAGATAATGGGAGGCAGTTCGACAGCCAAGACTTCAGAGAATTCTATTCAAATCTTGGAATCAAGAGTCAGTTCTCATCCCCGGGGCACCCCCAGGCAAACGGACAAACGGAAGTGACGAACCGGACGCTGCTCAAGATTATCAAAACCAGGCTGGACAATGCGAAGGGTGCCTGACCAGAAGAATTACCTAATGTCCTATGGGCTTACAAAATCACAGTCAGAACCCCGACAGGAGAGACCCCCTTCAGGCTTACCTATGGCACGAAAGCAGTAATCCCAGTAGAAGTGGGGGTAACGGGCATCAGACGAGGAACGTTCAGCGAAGGACTTAATGACGATGAACTGTGACTCAACCTGGACTTTCTGGACGAAGTAAGAGACAACGCATCCAGCAAGATGACAAAGTATCAGAAAAAGATGGCCGAGTACTACAATAAAAGGGTTAAACTCAGACGATTGGACATAGGAGACCTCGTCCTGGGCAAGACCACCACAGCAACTAAAGACCCTACCCAACGAAAGCTAGGTCCCACATAGAAAGGACCTTACCGAGTCATTCATTACTCAAGACAAGGAAGTTACCACCTGGAAACCATGGATGGATAAAGGCTCCCTCGACCATAGAACATTGAGCATTTAAAAAAGTACCACCAATAAATGTAATAGACGAATGCATTCATTCTTGAATTTAATAAAAGAATTATTCCTCTGATGTCTTTGTGCAAGCAGGTCTAATAAATCGTAAGGCATACAAAAACTAAGTAACAAGATTCCGCCTCGACGGATGTGAGTTACTGACGACAACCCCAACGGGTATGAGACATACTAAAGTAACAAGATTCCGCTTCGAGGGATGTGAGTTACTGACGACAACCCCAACGGGTATAAGACATACTAAAGTAACAAGATTCCGCCTCGACGGATGTGAGTTACTGACGACAACCCCAACAGGTATGAGACATACTAAGGTAACAAGATTCCGCCTTGACGGATGTAAGTTACTGACGGCCCTTATAATGGGTACAAAGGCTATAAAAGCTAAGTGATAAAATTCCGCTAAGACGGATGTAAGTCACTAATGCAGTCTAAGTGACAAGATTCCGCTTTGACGGATGTAAGTCACCCCAGGCACAATCCTTTAGCAGGTGCAAGTGACAAGATCTCATCTAACGAAGTCACACAAAAAGAAGGGAAAAAGAAAAGGGACAAGAACCTTGCAACAAATTAAAACAACACTCAGACTGCACCCAAGCTCGTCAAAACAATCAAGGAACAAATCATAGACGAATAAAAGAGCGCAAAGTGCAAAATATAGACGATTGAAAATTAGCCAAAACATCTGTTAAACAAGTAAGTATGCTTCATTGAAAACCCATCATTAAAAGCCCATAAACACTAGGCCACAAGCATTGTTTTCAAAATAAGAGTCAAGCGTCAGCAACAGCATCTTCACCAGTAGGTGCGTCAGTAGCAGGCTCAGGGGCATCACCATCTGGTGCAGAAGACTGAGCAGCTTCGTTCATGGCCATCTCCTTATCCACCTCCTCTAGGTCTAGACTCTCCATGTCGACCCTAGCAGGATGCTTGACCAGATACCTCCTAAGAAGCTCGAAGCCTTTGAAGTACCAACTGAAGAGTACGGTATTGTACTCGTCAGCGGTCTGGAAAGCCTCCATAGATCTGGCAACAATGGTTATAAGTTTCTCCTTCGCGGAAAGAAGCTGCTCATCCTTCTCCTGAGTCAACTTGCGCTCCATCCGGAGGTCGTCACCCAGTGTCTTGACCTTCTCCAAAGCCTCCATTCGGGATGTCAGAGACGCCACCTTAGCCTCTTGAGTGAGTTATTTGGAGGTAATATGTAAGCTCTCCCCTAACACCTGGAAGAAATCATAGAGTCGTTAGTAAAAAAAAAAAAAAAAAAAAAAAAAAAAAAAAAAAAAAAAAAAAAAAAAAGAGGAAGAAGAACACCCTACCTGGACGAGCTTGTGGACATGACGAGACGCGACCTCGTTCAGTGACATGTCGGAAAGAGCCCTCAAATCCACTGGAGTGACAACCTCGTGAGCCCTGTCCACGGCCAGCCTCTCATCATCCCATATTGTGGACGAACGGGTATCAACCTTCTCCTTCTCCTTGCCAGTCACATGTGGCCTTTTGGAGCCTAGAGTAGGGATCTCCTCTATTGACGCGGTTGGAGAGGCCGTCCTCATCGTCTCAGTAGCAGAAGCTATGGGAGGGACGGAGCTAAGAGGATTGGGGGCAGGGCCCTTCCCGGTCACACGCACGGTTTTCTTCCCCAGGTTGGACAGCGGTTTGTCCTTTTTGGACCTCATCTTCGCATACATGTCTTTGTTAAATTTGGTCGTCATCTCTGCAAGAGGAAAACGTTTCACAGGAATACCTAAGTGTACATGAAAAGAATCAACACTGACGAGGATAATACTTACTTTTTTTGCCCTCAATACCGATTTGGTGAAGAACGTAAGGAGACAGGTCAGGACCGAGGTTGTAGAAAGCGAGGGTCCGGGGATCGACCAGGTCGTCCCAGTTCTCGATCGTCTCAGCGTACTCGATTGTGGTTTGCATGCGCTCCTTGTGCCTGCTCTTGAGCTTAGGCCGTCTCTTAACTGTACCAAATAAGAAATAAAGGAGTTAGCAATACTAAAGCCTTAGAGGTGACAAAATTAAAACGATGGGGAGAAATACTGACACACCTAAGGTCGGGGTTCCCCACCGACGAAGCAACCTCGAGATATCGCCCCAAATACTGCTGGATTAAGTCTCGAAATCATCCCCAGACACAAAGAAAAAGCGCGACTTCCAATATCTGAAGGACGAAGGTAAACCCTTGACAATCCTCGCTCTTCTCTCCCAAGGGACTAACTCATAATACCCACACTCCTTGGACTCTTTCAAACGGTATAGATAGGTGAGTTCACCCATCTTGATCATATCTCCGTTGGAGGCCAACCATATTTGCATACAGTTGATCACGATCCTCTATGAGTTGGGCATGAGCTGCCCTGGAGCAATACCAAAATGAGCTAAAAGTTCCATCAGGAACGGGTGGACGGGGAGCCTAAGCCCGCAAGAGAAGCTTGACTCATAAAAACACACTTCACCCGGAAAAAAGTGGCAGGCCCTATCTTCGTCCTTGGGTAGACGGACACGAACCCGCGCCGGAAACTGGAACCTATCCTTGAATCTATTCACAGTTTTGGCGTCCAAACCACACGCCTCCCTGAGGGCATAAAAAGCCCTAACCTCCCGAGGAGCAGAGACGGCTGTGTCCCCTTCCACTGGGTTGCCATTAGACAACAACCTAGTCTCGAGATCGCTAGACCTAACCTCAGACATCACTTCTCTCCTTACTAAACCCTCGAACCAATTAAGCGATTGATGAAGCAAAGGCAGCAATTTGCCCAAATCCACACTTAGACAATTGCCCTCAAAGACAAAATTTTCCAAAAACGGGAAAACACCCAAAGACCCCCCTAGGCGCACAAAGAGAAAGGAGATCGATGGGCAAGCTATCCTAACCTCCAAGTTATCAACCATGGAAATATAGAAAACAGAGGGCAAAGAAAGACAACACAAGCTAAATCCCCAGAAAATCAAAGACCGACAAAGAAAAGGAAGAAAAGAAAAAGAGAATCAGAAACTACACTACAGTAAGATAAAAGGAAAAGATAAGGAAAAGACCAGTAAGGAAAAACATACCTCCAATGGCGAAACACCAAGGCACAACACAACGGTTTGAAGAAGAAGGAAGTCTCGAGAAAAACGCTCGGAGTACCGTTTGGGAGTTTTTGTTTTGCTTTCTGAAAAGTAAAAGAAATTAGAAGAGGAGAAGTTTTAAACTTAGGCCAAAAATTGATTGGAAAACCAACGAGAAACCCAAGAGTCATGCCCTTAATTCCACGGATCCGCACGCGCCACGTGGCCACGTTGCGTGAAGCGCCGCCCCTAAGCATTAACTTCGGAACAGAACCCCAAGAGTCACAGACAGCTCAAGAAAACTTTTCATCTTCCGTGATCGTCATGACACGTCACAGATGACCACAGAACCTAGGGGGCAACTGATGGGAATGACGAGATTACATCCCACAGACAAAGCTAACACTAATGACGTAGAGAGCATCCATGACGAAGTCGCCACTGAATAACGAAGAAACCAGTCATTATTGACGAAGGCAGGGGAGTCATTCAATGCAGTCAATCAATGACCTGGGCAGTTACCAAATCAACCAAGCAGACCGTTGGGAGTCTCTTAAAAGTCCCATTATTGGATCAGAGGCGTTACCTGGGAAAGCATTAACAACCACAACGGCTAGCCCCCAAAGCCACAGGTATAAAGTCTTCACACAGTCAACAGAAGGTAAGGATATACATTCACACTCTAAGAGAGCACTCTGGTTTCTTATATTGTTTTTCATTTCATAAGGTGTTTCCATTATTCTGACTTTGGCATCAGAGGCGTTGTGGCAGGCACCACACTGGTGACCCTTATAGAGCATACACTCATGCCAACAAGGGATTCCATCTGCTCACTTCTACTGACGAGCTCGTGCTTCATCAACTGATATGGCGAATTTGCATGAAATGAAAGTAGAATAAATGCCTATCAAAAAAAGAAAAAGAAAAAGAAGTAGAATAAATGACATAATAAAAATCATGATCTATCTTTTCTTATTAACATCATGAACATCTAGCGAGTGAAAGAAGACAAAATTAAGAAACGACTGATTTGTAGCCATTGCGCAAGTGACTATGACATTTGACATTTCACAAGTGGGGTGTGAGATGTTTAAGCACTGGAGTCTTAACTTCCTAAAGTCCTACCCAACAACAAACGCCATGATGATAATTACTGCTAGCGAATTTTTGGTTAGGAAAGGAGGACTCAGGCCTAATTCAAAGCACAAAGTAATGCTCATCAATCGTATCGGTAACAGTTTGTATTTGCAATGCATCAAGCAATGATATACACTTATAACAGTTTGTTTTAAAAGTACTCATCAATTGTAGAAAATAATATCTCATTCCAAAGCTTGGGGAAAACATATCCGGTTCTAGGCCAGATACTAACACTAACTGAATCTAGAAAATTTCTAAATGAAACCTAGTCAAACGCGAACATTAATGAGTTATTCTACTAGCTATTTATTGTTTGATTAACTAACTAACCAACTCCTTCAAACTTCTTGGGCTTGATTTAGACAATCTGCAGACTAACTAAGTACCCGTTTGGATTCAAATGATTGTGGCGTTTGCGTTTTTGTTCTGCGTTTTTCTCTTTTTTTTTTTTTTTTCTTTTTTTTTTTTTTTTTTTTTTTCCCACAATGGTTGATCAGTCAACTGTGAACAGTGCACCCGTGCACTATTTACGGGTCCCACAAATTACATTTTTCATCAACTTTTTCATTAAAAATGGGTCCCACAGCACTATTTACACATTTAAAAATTATTTCGCTACAGTGTTTTCAGTTTTAGTTTTCAATTTCAACAAAAATAAGCTCAATCCAAACGGACCCTAAATATCAGCCAGCATGTGACACCAAGTTAATGTCAATTGCAACAACAGAGAGCCTCTTGTTAGCCACAAAAATCATGAAGTACTAGCAATTATGCCATAAATCTCCTACAACTCTGTTAGCTCAAAATGATCTTAAATTATGCTTATATTCAAAGCGATTCGTTTGGATTCAGGAGGCATAAGAAATGGCCTAATAGGATTAATAGAGCATAGAACATTGTTGTGCACTTAGAAGGCAAGAAGTTAAGCTGTACAGAGCGAAGGAAACTAACTGATTTTAGCTTGAAAATCCATTGCAGACATTCCCCAATCCAAAACAGAAAACCAAAAAAGAAAGAAAGAAGAAAATTAATCTGGTCATTCCTTCTTTACATGCAAATCTATGGCCATTTGAAACATAAATGATTCCAAAACAAATCCAAGAATTATCCGCTAGTAGTCAACTTTGAGTCGTACCTCACAAATATGAGGCATAAAAAAGGACAAAGTTTTGCTCCAAGCCTCCAATCAATTACATGTTGATCTATAAACCATTCATGTGTATTATTTAAACAAGTCACATAACTCATTAAACAGACCATGTAGTATGTTGGAGAAATTTTTCTCAAAACCAGTTTGGACTTTGGAGATTAACTTTCCTTAAAAAATAGGTAGATCTTCTAATTGCATACTACATCTATATTGGATGATCATGAATTTTTCTAAATCATCTGGAATATTATACACAGATATGTTAGATTTTGTCAATTCTGAATAGCAAGACAAAAGTTCTGATTGCAGAATCCAGTTTAATGGTCTACAACCTACAAGGTGCCTGATTTTTAGGGCCCAAAACTGAGTCATATTTTAGATATATTTGTCCAAAAAATAGAGAATGGAATGTATCTAAGAAAAATAAAGGCCATATTAATTTGAAGTATTAATTTAAATTATGGTATCATTTCACAACCAATGTCATAATCGTGGATATTCACATATTGGGGTTCAGCTGTATCAAGCACACATTCTGACATTCTCTGAACTAGTAAAGAGCGATATCTTTGTTCCTATATCATAAGTATGTTTAGTTAGCTAAAGGTTTAAGAAAAGGCTTGGTCATAATTTATTTAGCTAAGATTTAGAGAAATGGATTGGGTATAATTTTCGTAACTTTTTTTATTCCTCCTTTAATACCCAAATTATTAAATCAACAGAAAAAGAACAAAGCATTTCTACCCAAAGAATGAAACTTTAAGATCATATCCAACAAGTAATAGCAACTAATCAAGGAAACTATTTCCAATTTTCAGCAAATGGACAGTTTCAGCCACCATTCACAAAAAATAGAAGATAATGGGGATTCTGAGATACTATCCACCCATAACTAAAGTTATACATTTGTGATAACCGTATACCTGTTATTGCAATTCAACCTTAATCTCATCTCTATGGTGGAAATGAAGCAGAGCGCGTAAGCCTTGGATTGGCTATCCTCTTATCCTCTTCAAGAGATATCATAACGAGATTGGAAGGGTTCTCAATCATCATTTTAGCAATCAGGTAGCCAGAAATGCTCCATGTCTGGTACTTCCTGGCTTGCTTTCCAATGTAACGCCCAGTCTTACCATCATAATACTCTGGCCAGCCATCCTTGGAAAGCCGTTGCTCTACCAGATCAATTGCCCGCTTTGCGATTTGAGGCCTTCCAGTCTTGATGCATGCTGCTGTAAGTAGCCACAGCAGAACTACAAAAACATTCCCGACCACCAAATCAGCACAAAACTTGTTACACAATATGAATAGATATTTCTTGTTTATCAAAATGCAGTTTATTTCTTAGCTGATGGTTTCTAAATTGATGCGTTGTCTTTGAATGGCCTAAACAACAAGGAAATACTGCCTCCAAAGTGTTAAGAAGTTAAATGCCATATATCTAAACCAAAAAGGCCAGACATATCAAATGCTGTTTTAAGTCACAACAAGGAAACATTCATTGAAGATTGTTATGAGTAGTTGATTACATAAAATCCATTCATGATGTTTATTTACTAGAAAGACTACAAAGTAACACAGCATGAGATCAGAATCTAAGATACAGTAAGGTTCCAAAGTGTTTGTTTATCTGAAACATTATTTTTAAATAACATAAATACCAAGCAGCAATGCAATTTACATTCTGAGCTTTATGTTCACGATTTTCACCTGGCCAAGAGCCACCATTATGGTAACTCCACCGTGTATTCTTTGGATCAAAACCAGTCACAGTCCTCCAGTCATGTCCCTCCAGTGCTGGGTAAACAATCTTCAAAGGCATCTCCCCAACCAAGTCCTCCCAGCGCTCCTCAACAAGATCCATTATCGCTGTAGCCTGTGCACCTGTGGCTAGACAGCTCAAAATGGCGATGCAATTCCCGAGTAAGAACCATCGGAAGTCCATTCGAGCTGGGCTGACATTGCCAATCAAATACCCTCCTCTCAAGGGCATGAAATCAAACACCCAATCAGGGATAGACTCTGGGATGACATTAAATTTATTGACAGCAGTGTGGGAGTACTCCTCAGTTTTGTACCGGTATATTTTATTTAACTGTGTAAAGTCGAGCCAGTAGTACTGCTGTATGTGAAAGCTGAGAGCTGTGATCCGCTTATCAATTCGCTCAATCAATTCCTTACCACCACGCTCTGGTTTCAGCATCTGCCTTGCACATCTTAGTGCAAAATAAAAGAGGGCTTGGATCTCAATTGGATATCCATATATTCCCTGTTTCAAAGGCATTTCAAAGTGTTGTCATTCAAAAGTAACTGAAAATGTAAAACCCATATATTGAATGGGGTCCTAGGAAGGCTAGAACCAAGCACAAGAACATCCTCTAGTGCCAGTGTTACTTTTCTTGGAACCCAAACTATTGCTACCACTAACTGCTGAACATCAACATAGAGAAATGGACACAACCAGTTAGGCCCAAACGTGAAAGATAGAAATCTATGATATCATTGCTTCTAAGCCATATCGAGTGAACTGTCAAAACTCACTATTCACAGATGGTGAAAAATTGACTAGATATGATAACTTTATTAGCATCAAATTGTTTTAATTGATACTTAAAAACCTATCATACAAATACTACTCTGGAAACTATTAAAAATGATTGGAAAGCAAAAGACTCACCATCCTCCTGTCAATCATGCTACACCCATCTGCACATAGAAGTGTTGGGAAAGTGTCAAAGCCGTCCGAGAGGCAAAGATTGAGTATTAATTTCATTCCCCTCTGTACCTCAGGAAGCTCCGCCAGTGCGTAATCACGTGTACACTTGGTATATGATCTTAAAAGTATAATCCACCAGAACCCAGAATCAAGTGGTGCAACTCTTCCAATTGCACTCCCACCAAAATCCGCAATCAAAGTTTCCTTCAGACGGTGTGAGTCAAAGAGAACTTTAAAACTTGCAGGCATGACACCTTCTCCAAGAGTAAAGTTGTCAATCCTCTTCTCCCAACCTTGGAGGTGGAGGGTCTTTAAAAGGAAATTTTTTACAATTTCAGGTTCTGGGGGGTCTTTCATCAGGCAGGCCAAGCCACTAGGAAAAAAATCTCTCACGAAAACCTGCAAGCAAGTTCAGATGAATAATATTTTTTTGGGCCAATTGGAGGTAGGCAAATCAGGGATTGTTAGTGTTACTGAAACACTTTGTACGTACAACAGTCTAAGCATTATAAATGTGATCTAATTGGGCCATTAGGATAATACAACTGCAGTAGATGCAAAGTGTCATATAGAAGACACAATGATATACCAAGTGATCATCCAAGATGGGTCTAGCCGTCTAGGCACCTTGTCACTCTCATTCCATTATTAATGGTAACAGAGAAGTAGTGAAAAAGCTTCTCAAAGTCATTAGAGTCTGATTTATAGGTTCTCCAAAAAAGAGTTCATTGAACAGTCCATATATTCAAATAATTTTTATCAGCAAACAAATTAAGTTGCAAATTAACATATTTGATCCACTACAAATGAACCACGTCAGAATTGTGGCACAAAAGTCATGTCCCTAAATCTTCTGTTCCAAAAATTGGGTTGCATTCATTCACTAATGCTCAGTCAGATATTACTCTATTAGCCGATTACAAAAGTGCAGATATCATAAATCATCATTTCAAGAACAATACACACCTAATTAATAATAATAATAATAATAATATCACTTAGAAACAGAGGAAACTACTGTATTGCATATTTTTTTTTTTTTTTTTTTACATAAAATCAAGATAATGCTTCAAATTCTCAAGAAACTCCAAGAAAAGAAGTATTTATTGTACCTGATTGTAGTTCAAAGTCTCAGCGCTTGGATCCATAGCTGCGAGTGTTCCGACCTCCTTTCCTTTATAGTAGACGTAAGACTTTTTGAGCAGCTCCCAAGCCTCTTCCACCATGGCATTGCTCTCTCCATTACCACCAGCACCGTTGGATCTGAACATCGGTGAATTGTCTATCTGATCAAAGCTCTCAAGGCTCATGCCAACACTCGGACACGACTTCAGCGTCATGAGCTTCGGCATGCTTGGAATCTCTGACACTGACACAGACACGTTCTCATTGCACTTCATCCTCACACTCTTCTTTGGCTTCGGTGTCAGAGCCTCTCCTTTCTCCGAAGAATCCGACGGTTTTTCCAGAGACTCCTCTTCTTCTTTTGACTCCAAGCTTCCTTCGGAAATTGAAATTAGAGATTTCTCTTCGGATTCTTTCTGTTTCTCTTTTGATTCCAAGCTTCCTTTCTCTGAAATTAGAGATGTCTCTTCAGATTTTGGACTTGCATTTTTTGATGAGCCAGAAGGTTTGTCCAAATATAGATAAATCTCTATATAATCTGGCGATTTCTCGATCGCTTTTGAACCTTCCTTATTCAGAGGATCTGAATCTTTCTCAGGCGAGCTTGACTCATTTTCAGTTGCCGAAACCGAACTGTCCTTGTATTGAAGATCAAGCAACCATTCCGCGACCTCAGCTTCTCGGACCGAGAGCTCGTTCGCTCCGGCCGGTGACTCTGCTTGCAAAATTTCCGACGAGGTTCCAAAGAGAATTCCGATTTCGGAGTCATCGCTTGGCTCATCGTTTTTCAAAAGAGCGAAAAGTTGAGCGAGAGTCGGAGCCATTCTAGCCATTTTAGAGAGAGAAAATAGAGAGTTTTTAGAGTTCAGGAACAGGAAGCGAAAAAATCTAGAGAAACAGTGAAATACGATAGATTCTTGAGAGAGAGATAGAGAGAGAGTGTACGTACAGTACAGTTTATAGAGAAATTGGCTGCAAAGAGAGAGAGACAGAGAGAGAGACAGAGTGTGTACGTACAGTGCAGTTTATAGAGAAATTGGCTGCAAAGAGAGAGAGAGAGAGAGAGAGAGAGAGAGGTTGTTATACAAATGCTGGTTTGTTTTCGGTTTCAGTTTTGGCGGTTAGACTCTTAAGACTCTGAGCTTTGCACTTGAGTGAATAAATGGGGCTTACTTTTTACAAATATTTACGAAGATGCAATTAGGGTGCGCGGGATGCTAAGAATTACTGTTAGGTGACCGTTATGCTTTCAGATTTAATTAACTAATAGTAATTTTCTTTAAAAAACTAGATAATGTTCATAAAATAATGTTACAGATTACAACCCTTCAAAATACATGTTGAAATTCATGTTGAAAAACACAATTAAATGCTCTAAAATTATGGGTTCTAGTTAGTTCAACCGATAAAGTTTTTTATGGCAAATATTTTTAGTTTTAGTTTCAATTTTGGCGATTAGACTCTTAAGACTCTGAGCTTTGCACTTGAGTGAATAAATGGGGCTTACTTTTTACAAATATTTACGAAGATGCCATTAGGGTGCGCGGGATGCTAAAAATTACTGTTAGGTGACAATTATGCTTTCAGATTTAATTAACTAATAGTAATTTTCTTAAAAAAACTAGATAATATTCATAAAATAATGTTACAGATTACAACCCTTCAAAATACATGTTGAAATTCACGTTGAAAAATACAATTAAATGTTCTAAAATTGTGGGTTCTAGTTAGTTCAACTGATAAAGTTTTTTATGGTTAAATAAGAGATCTGGGTCTGTTTACACCAAAAATGGATTGGTATTTTGGTCTAATAATAAAGAACTATTATTAGGAGTAAACATCATAGATTGAAACTCTCTCTAAAAAAAATAAAAATAAAAACCCTAAAATTACTACCATACAAAGAATAAGAAATTAATTATACAAAAATGTTAAGTCCGATTCTAACTTAATGAGAAATTCAAATCCATGTGAGTTTTAATGCTTAAGGAAAATATGTATATATATATATATATAATAGAACATACAATTTTTTAGGGGAAATTACATTTTACTACCCTAATTACACTTCGCACCCTAAACTATTTGAATGCACATTTTGCACCTTAAACTATGACATTTGCTACACTTTGCATCCTAGCATTAATTTATTATGTTGGAAGAAAACTATAGCACATGACTCGCATGTGAGTTTTGCCTAAGTGGCATAACATTAAAAGACCAAAAACCCTTTTTCCAATCAATTAAAAACAAAATTTTCTTTCTTTATTTTTACTCAGCTCTCTCTCTCTCTCTCTCCAAATCAAAATATATGTAACCCTAAATATCCAAAGCAAAATCATCAATGGCTCTACCATCACAACAAAATCCCTAAGTCCCCAAATCAAAATTTATTCAAAGTTCTGAACAAATGTTACTTTTTACCTTACCACCGGGGAGCTTTTCTTTCTTACTTTTTTGAATAAGTAGCAGCAAAGTGATGCCCATTTTCTATTTTATTGCCAAAAAAAGGTATTTTCTATGTTGTAATATAGCAGGTAAATGAAAAGGATTTTATTTGATGGACAGAAAATACAGATTAAGTAGTCTACTTAAAACAAATTCTTGAAGAGAATTGAACAACCATAATATAATATCTCTAGAGATTACAATACAACGACTTAAACTTTTCTTAAATTTAACTTTTGAGTTTTGACTGCTCTATGAAAAACATAAGGATTTAATACCAAGAACTTATGCGGACGTAATTCGCTTTTTTAGGTCCTTTGTCAGCATCTTCTTGATTAGATCTTTTGCACTCTTTGAAATCAATGCAACGGTTCACTTACAAAGTCAATTTCTCCTTGCAGTACGGCTTTCAACAAATTTTGATTTGGGGACTTTTGGATTTTGTCCTGGTGGAGGTGGTGGAGCTACTCCGAGAGAGGATAATAAATAAAGAAGAGGGGTTTTTGTTCTTTTAATGTTGTGCCACTTAAGCACCACCGCATACTCTTGGTGCATTGGTCACTCCACAAGTATAAGTGCTTGTAAGATGTGGGAGGCAAGAGCCAAGATTCAAGTCTCCAAGAGGGAGATTCACACATATACACTTAGATTAGGCTAGAGTAAAATTTCTATCTTGTATAAAAAAAAAATAAAAAAAATGTTGTGCCACTTAAGCAAAACTCATGTGCAAGTCGCATGCTATAGATTGCCATTCAACATAACAATAAAATTAATTAATACCCGGGTGTAAAGTTTAACAATGGTCATAGTTTAGGGTGCAAAACATACATTCAAATAGTTCAGGGTGCAATGTGTAATTTAGGTTAGTAAAGTATAATTTTCCCAATTTTTTAATCAAACATGCATGAATCATTCAAGATACACTCAAATAAATTGATCTATTTCAACAGTATTCAGTAACATAATATGGCAACCAAAAAAAATTTAATAAAGGAAAGGAAAAAAAGAAAAAAAAGAAAAAAAAAAAAGGAAGGATACGAAAATGAAAATGAAAATAAGAGAAATTAAAATATCTCACGTTTTCAATGGAATTCAAAGAAAAGGATTTTTTTTTTGGAGAATTAAAGAAAAAGAAATTAATATCAACAAAATGTATAGTGCATGATTAAAACACTTACTCTTATTTTATTCAAAGTGGTTGATAAGACCCAAAAAAAAAATTGTTGTTTTTATTTTAAATATTATTGTAATTTGGTGCAGTCATTCAGTAATTCATTTCATGGGAAAACATGCTATTTATAAAAGTTTTTTTTTTTTTTTTTAATTATTATTCAATCTTAAGTAAGGCCTCACGGTTGCCAAACAGCATGCTGACAAATGATTCACTTGAATCCGACTTCCCAAATACTAAAGCTTCTTGATACAACTGATTATCCAATTTAAATAACCCTCAGCCTCAATTAAATGAATTTAGCTCCAAAAGTCCTCGTTAAGACATCAACTAATCAGGATTTACTACATAGGTTAAATAGAGAGACGAAAAAGAGTTTGATTTTGATTAATATTCTACTTCTATTTGTGATATCTCAGGTTTGTTTTTGTCTTTTCAACTCTTTTTAATTGGTTAACTAAAATTAAATCACATTTTTCCAATAGTATATTAATCATTGTTCACAACACATACCCAAGTTAGGGGTGACAAAATTCGATACAACCCATGAACACGACACGATACAGCACGACACAAAGTTAGCAAGTTATGTGTTAAAATTTATTGAGTTCATGTCATATTTAGATTGATACAACTGATTTGTTTAATAAACATGTTGTGTTTATGTTCAAATCACGAAACTCATTTGACTCATTTAACTAAATATCATTTCACTAATATATCCAATGGCAGCTCCAGAAATTTTTTTTTTTAGAGTGGTCATAAGAAACATAAATTATATAAAATTTAATAATAAAAAACTTGAATATATCAAAATCACAAAATATGCATGCAAATATATAAAGTTTTATAATTTCATTCTAAGAGTTTTCATATTTTGAATTCATTATATGATAGTTTCATTACCAATGCTATAAGTTACATCTCTTCTATATACATTGATAGGCCAAAAACGAATCGACCCCTTGTAATAAATTAACCAATTAATTTAGCCAAATAAATTAATTAAGTTAATTAACATGCAAACGCGTTGTAGCACAAACAAATCACCAAATAACTAAATATGCAGCGGAAAATAAATGACACGGTGATTTGTTTATGAATGGGGAAAATATAACGGCAAAAATTCCATCGGGTGATTTTCAGGTCACCACTCCCAAAATTCCACTATTATCACAACAAACAGTTACAAATAAAGGAATCCCAATACCATATACCAACTAATGCACACCAAGGAGCTGGACATGCTGATTATACAAGTGGAAATGGAGCTAAACTTGCACAAGACCTTTTGTCATTTTCTAGTGGCCCAATTACAAGACTTAGAGCCAAACGTTTCAAGGAAGCACTGAATGGGCTAGTCCAACAAAATTGGGCTGATTCTAAAAAGACCAAAATGGGCTCAAATAATAATCAAGGTTTAGTCCATGTCATCAAAGCAATTGAAGAGGCTAATGCATGCAAATTCGCAACCACCATGGTCTGACCATAAAAGGGTGTGAATTTGTTAAGTTC
The DNA here is from genome assembly GCF_932294415.1 of Quercus robur. Classification (NCBI taxonomy): domain Eukaryota; kingdom Viridiplantae; phylum Streptophyta; class Magnoliopsida; order Fagales; family Fagaceae; genus Quercus; species Quercus robur. The sequence continues at coordinate 39,813,040 of NC_065542.1, read as the reverse complement.
CAAGGATATTAAATGGGAAGATGTCTTGGTAGCATGGTCTGACCATAAAAGGGTGTGAATTTGTTAAGTTCCAAGGATATTAAATGGGAAGATGCCTTGGTATTGGCTGGGCATGTTAATCCTAGTCATTTAGCTATTTTTTATTGCCTTTAGAAGTCCTAGAAAACTAAAAAAACGTGGAAACTTGATTATATTAATTTTTGTGTTGTTTTTGAAGTTGTAATTATGATTTTTACCTATTCTTGGAGGGTTGTTCAAAGTATAAATCTGGTAGTACGAATTTTAAAGAGGACAGATTGGTATTCAGAAAATTATTCTCCTTGTGAGTCTTGTGATCTTCTTGGTTCTTAAAAGAACTCTTGAACTTATCAAGTTAATCTTGTGGCGTTCAAACAACCAAACTTATCACCTTTGATTCTTGAGAGATTCTTAGGAATTCTTGGTGTGGCGTTTCAATTCTATCATAGTCTTGGTTTTCATTTGATTAGGTGACGGGTCAAGGCTCAACAAATCTTGTCTACACGACCTTGGGGTTCCAAACCATCATTGTTATTGGGTTTCATCACAATTGTTGGTGAAGTTCATATCATTTTGGTATTAGAGCTTTGGTTCTAAGATAAGTTTGACTATCTTTTATTTTCGTTCTATTTCCTGTTCCCTGCTCAAAAAAAAAAAAAAAAAAAGAAAAGAAAAGAAGATTTCTCAATACACGAAGTTGAAAATTTCTCAGTAATATTATTTCCAGAAAGAAAATTTCTTCATTTCAATCTTGTTTCTCACCTTATTCAAGTTCTTGACCTTGTTGATGAGTTTTGGTTGTTTCTCATTTTGAATTGCTGCTAGTTTATTTTGAATTAGTTTCTTGAAGTTCGATTAAGAACTAAAGAAGACACACAAAAGAGTGGAAAAAGGCAAGAGTGTGTGAGACCATAAGAGGATAAAAGCCATTTAGAGTGAAAACACGAGTGCGAGTGTATCAATTCTTGAGTAAAACACGTAAGGGAGGGCTTGTGAGGATTCTAACTTTGTTTTGCAGATTTTAAATATGTCCAATAATCAAGAAGAAGACATAACCAAAGGACTTCGACCACCAACGGATCAGACCCTCCAAATGCAAGCGATGCTAGGGGAGATGAGGTGTATGTTGAGGGCTGAATTAGAACCTATTCATGAGAGGTTGGATAGGGTAGAAGCGGGAACTCCTAGGGGCCAGCAACATGACAACCCCAATAGGCAGCAAGGTGGGCGTGTTCCATGGCGGAGTCGGAGGAGGTTGATGGGCCATATGTGAATCGAGGCAGGTTTGAGCGTGGGTATGAGAATAGAGAAGCAAGGATGGGTAGGCCTAGGAGGGATAATGATTTAGGAAACATAAAGATTACAATCCCATCTTTTCAAGGTAAAAATGATCCTAAAGTTTATTTTGAGTGGGAAACTAAAATGGAGATGGTGTTTGATTGTCACAGCTATTCGGAGATAAAGAAGGTGAAGTTGGCTGCAATTGAATTTACTGATTATGCCATTGTTTGGTGGGATCAATTATTGATTAATAGGAGGAGGAATAGAGAACCACCTGTGGACACTTGGGAGGAGATGAAAATGCTTATGAGGAGGCGTTTTGTACCCAATCACTATTATAGGGGATTGTATCAAAAGTTGCAGAGGTTAACTCAAGGTTCCAAGAGTGTGGATGAGTATTACAAGGAGATGGAGGTAGCTATGATCCGGGCTAATGTAGAAGTGGACTAGGAAGCCACCATGGCTAGGTTCTTGCACGGTTTAAATCATGAGATTGCGGATATAGTTGAGATGCAGCACTATGTTGAATTAACGGATATGGTGCATCAAGCCATAAACGTGGAGGAACAATTCAAACGAAAGGGATTGGCTAGGAGGGGACAACCTATGGCTACCACCAATCCATGGAAGATAGCTCCAAAAAGGGACGAGCAGCTACAAAATAAGCCAAAAATTGAACCATTTAAGAGTGCCAACTCAAAGACCACTTTAGGTAACACCGAGGCTTCGAGTTCTAAAACACGTGATATTAAGTGTTTTAAATGTCAAGGGCGGGGACACATAGCCAGCCAGTGTGTAAACAAAAGGGTGATGGTGATAAATGCTCAAGGAGAGCTTGAGTCGGAGTATGAGGAAGAAGTAGATGATGATGACATGCCATCTTTGGAGGATGCCGATGGTGAGCAAAATGCTGTAGTTAGAGATTTATTGGTAGCAAGGCGAGTTCTCAATGTGCAGGTTAAGGAGGAAGAAAGTAATCAAAGGGAGAACTTGTTTCATACTTGGTGCTTTGTAAATAACAAAGTTTGTAATGTCATTATCGATGGAGGGAGTTGCACAAACGTAGCCAACACTTATTTGGTGGAAAAATTGGCCTTAACTCCCTTGAAATATCCTCAACCTTACCGACTTTAGTGGTTGAATGAATGTGGCGAAATCAAGGTGACAAGACAAGTGTTGGTGGCATTATCCATTGGCAAATATGAGGATGAGGTGCTATGTGATGTGGTTCCCATGCATGCGTGCCATGTATTGTTGGGAAGACTATGGCAGTATGATCGAAAGGTTAAGCATGATGGATTCACAAATAAGTATTCTTTCATTCTTAAAGTGAAACCTATTACTCTTGTGCCATTAACTCCTAAACAGGTTAGGGAGGACCAATTGAAGTTACAAAAATCAAATGAAAAAAAAAAAAAAAAAAAGGAAAAAGAAAGGAAGGCCGAAATTGAAAAAAAAGAGTTAAAAAAAAAAGGAGAGAAAAACAGTGATCAGAGTGAAAAAGAAAGAGAAAGGGATTCGGCCATAATAAGAGCAAGAGAGGAAAAATTCAATTACATTGCAAAAAAAAAGTGAGATCAAGAGAGCATTATTTTCACACCAGCCCCTTATTGTACTCATGTACAAGGAGGCTCTTTTATGTACTAATGATCTCGCCAGTGCATTACCGAGCAATATTGTTTCTCTTTTGCAGGAGTTTGAAGATGTCCTTCCCGAAGAGGTACCTCATGGTTTACCTCCAATTCGATGGATTGAACATTAAATTGATTTCATACCTAGTGCATCAATTCCAAACCGACCTGCTTATAGGAGTAATCCCAAGGAGACCAAGGGACTTCAAAGGCAAGTAGGTGAATTATTGGAAAAGGGGTATGTGCAAGAAAGCATGAGTCCTTGTGCGGTTCCGGTGTTATTAGTTCCTAAGAAGGATGGAACATGGAGGATGTGTGTCGACTGCCGAGCCATCAACAACATAACGGTAAAATATCGTCATCCCATTCCTAGATTAGATGATATGCTAGATGAATTACATGGTTCTTGTGTCTTTACAAAAATTGATCTTAAGAATGGATATCACCAGATTAGGATGAAGGAAGGTGATGAATGGAAAACTGCTTTTAAGACTAAATATGGTTTATATGAGTGGTTAGTAATGCCTTTCGGTTTAACTAATGCTTCAAGCACATTTATGCGTTTGATGAACCATGTTTTGCGTGCATTTATTGGCAGATTTGTAGTTGTGTATTTTGATGATATCCTAATTTATAGCAAAAATTTGGAAGAGCATGTAATGCATTTGAAATTTGTTTTGGAAATTCTAAGGAAAGAAAGGTTGTTTGCTAACCTCAAAAAGTGCACATTTTGTACGGATAAGCTTGTGTTTCTTGATTTTGTTGTTAGTAAAGGAGGAATTGAGGTGGATGAGGAAAAGGTGAAGGCAATCCAAGAGTGGCCAACGCCTACAACAATCAGCCAAGTGAGGAGTTTCCACGGCTTAGCTAGCTTCTATAGACGGTTTGTGCGTGCTTTTAGTAGCTTAGCCGCCCCTCTCACTAAAGTCATCAAGAAAAATGTGTCGTTTAAGTAGGGGAAAGAACAAGAAAAGGCATTTAATCAGCTCAAAGAAAAGTTAACTAATGCACCTTTGCTTGTTTTACCTAACTTTGCTAAAACTTTTGAAATTGAGTGTGATGCTTCAAGAATAGGTATTGGAGCTGTTTTGATGCAAGAAGGCCGTCCAGTTGCTTATTTCAGTGAAAAGTTTGGTGGGGCAGCCCTAAATTACCCCACTTATGATTAGGAGATTTATGCCCTGGTAAGGGCTTTGGAAAATTGGCAACACTATCTATGGCCAAAGGAATTTGTGATTCACACAAATCATGAATCTTTAAAGCATTTGAAAGGGCAGCAAAGGTTGAACAAATGCCATGCCAAGTGGGTGGACTTCATTGAAACATTTCCTTATTTGATCAGATACAAGCAAGGTAAGGAAAATATGGTGGCTGATGCATTGTCCCGAAGGTATGCTTTACTTTCCATTTTAGATACAAAAATGATTGGCTTTGAATACATTAAGGATATGTATGCACAAGATTCTGATTTTTGTGATGTGTTCAATGCATGTGAAAAAGTAGCATTTGGTAAGTTTTATAGGCATGATGGATTTTTGTTTTGGGAAAATAAACTATGTGCCTATGTGTTCTTTGCGTGAATTGCTTGTGAGAGAAGCTCATGGTGGTGGTTTAATGGGTCACTTTGGTGTAGCTAAGACTTTAGGAATTTTGCATGATCATTTTTTTTGGCCTCATATGAAACGTGATGTGGAAAGAATCTGTGAGACATGTATCATGTGTAAACAAGCTAAGTCTAAGTTGAAACCCCATGGTTTGTACACCCCTTTTCCAATACCTAGTGAACCTTGGACTGATATTTCTATGGATTTTGTTTTAGGTTTACCTAGGACTAAGAGGGGGAGATTCAGTTTTTGTGGTGGTCGATAGATTTTCCAAGATGGCACACTTCATTGCATGTCACAAAGCTAATGATGCATCACACATAGCTGATTTATTCTTCAAAGAAATTGTTAGGCTACATGGTATGCCTAGGACCATTGTTTCTGATAAGGATGCAAAGTTTTTGAGTTACTTTTGGAAAACTTTGGGGGGAAAGTTGGGCACCAAGTTATTGTTTTCTACTACTTGTCATCCACAAACGGATGGTCAAACTGAAGTAGTAAATAGAACTTTGTCTTCCTTGTTGCGTGCTATCATTAAAACGAACTTGAAAACCTGGTAAGATTGTTTGCCACATGTTGAATTTGCTTACAATAGAAGTATACATTCTGCATCTAAGTTTTCACCATTTGAAATTGTTTATGGTTTTAACCCATTGTCACCTTTGGATTTAAGTCCTTTACCTTTGAGTGAACATGTGAACTTAGATGGCAAAAAGAAAGCAGAATTTGTAAAGATGATTCATGAAAAGGCACGACTGAACATTGAAAGGAGGACTCAACAATATGTCCATTAAGCCAACAAGGGACGCAAGAAGGTAGTGTTTGAACCAAGAGATTGGGTTTGGTTGCACTTAAGGAAGGAACGTTTTCCAGAGAAACGACGTTCAAAACTCCTACCTCGGGGTGATGGACCATTTCAAGTAATGGAGTGCATCAATGATAATGCCTACAAGCTAGACTTACTCGGTGAGTATGGTGTTAGTGCAAGCTTTAATGTTGTTGATTTGTCTCCTTTTGATATAGGTGACGATTTGAGGACAAATCCTTCTGAAGAGGGGGAGAATGATGCACACCAAGGAGCTAGACATGCTGATTATACAAGTGGAAATGGAGTTGAACTTGCACAAGACCCTTTGTCATTTTCTAGTGGCCCGATTACAAGACTTAGAGTCAAACGTTTCAAGGAAGCACTGAATGGGCTAGTCTAAGAGAATTGGGCTGATTCTAAAAAGACCAAGATGGGCTCAAATAATAATCAAGGTTTAGTCCATGTCATCAAAGCAATTGAAGAGGCTAATGCATGCAAATTCGCAACCAGCATGGTTTGACCATAAAATGGTGTGAATTTGTTAAGTTCCAAGGATATTAAATGGGAAGATGTCTTGGTAGCATGGTCTAACCATAAAAGGGTGTAAATTTGTTAAGATCTAAGGATATTAAATGGGAAGATGCCTTGGTATTGGCTGGGCATGTTAATCCTAGTCATTTAGCTATTTTTGACTGCCTTTAGAAGTCCTAGAAAACTAAAAAAACGTGGGAACTTGATTATATTAATTTTTGTGTTGTTTTTGAAGTTGTAATTATGATTTTTACCTATTCTTGGAAGGTTCTTTCAAGTATAAATCTGGTAGTACGAATTTTAAAGAGGACAGATTGGTATTCAGAAAATTACTCTCCTTGTGAGTCTTATGATTGTCTTGGTTCTTAAAAGAACTCTTGAACTTATCAAGTTAATCTTGTGGCGTTCAAACAACCAAACTTATCACCTTTAATTCTTGAGAGATTCTTAGGAATTCTTGGTGTGGCGTTTCAATTCTATCGTAGTCTTGGTTTTCATTTGGTTAGGTGACGGGTCAAGGCTCAACAAATCTTTTCTACACAATCTTGGGGTTCCAAACCATCATTGTTATTGGGTTTCATCACAATTGTTGGTGAAGGTCATATCACCAACCTACAGTTGAACCCTTACCCCAATACCTAATTGGACTTATTCTATAGTGACAATTTCCCTTTTTGATGCACAACTCTCAAGTACGTGACTAACCAATGTGCAGATCCCAGTATACAACTTCAATCACTAACTAAAGAAGGTTGTTGGCTACAAAATTCTTCAGTTCATCCCAACGATAAAGATCAAGAAGATGCTTGGTCACAAAACCCTACGGTGCACATACATAGCAACTTCTTCACAAGAATGATGAACTAGGGCAAAACTTTGTCTCCGGTTACAAATTGTTTGAACAAACTTTGCTCAACACTTGTGCAGCTTGTGTTACACTTTGACGGCCCTTAAAATAATCATTTTATATGTCTAGGGTTAGAATAAAAAAAGGCCCAAACACATAATCACAGATTAGAGTCAAAACAAAACTGGAATTCTGTTTTTCATAAAGCTCGACAGATAGCTGTCTGTCAAGGTGCTGTCAAGCCACGGGGCTGGAATAGCTTCTTAAGCTTAATGGATAGCTAGCTGTTAAGTTTTAATGAACAACACTTCTTTAGCTTGAATCTTGGACAGACTTGCATGTCTTCAACACTTGATCTTGAAACATAGTTTCTTAAAGTATTAAACATATCCTAGATCTACCCAAATACAAGTAAAGTGTGTTTTGTTAAAGGATAAGCCAATTACATAAAATAATGACATATATTCCTAACAAGTGAATCACATATGTCCTAACAATCTCTCCCTTTGGCAATCCATGACAAAACCACAACAAACAAATGAACATATGAGAGAAGTCATAAATCACTTAACTCATATTCACTTGTTGAATACAATAAAATCTATCCCAACACAAACTCTTGAAAAACTTTGCAAAAAGAGAGTTTATGGCAAGTAGACTTTGACAACCTATAGTTCTGAAATACTTTTAAAAAAACTCTCAAGGCATCTTTATGTGAAACTGAAATAATAGATTGCATACACGTAATAAGAAGCATGTGCATAAAGAGAGAAAAGAAACAACACATGTAAGGGTAAGTGAAAGAAACATACATCAACATATAAAGAAGTTAAGTACAATGTATGTCAAAATGGTCACAAGACCCATGTACAAGAACAAATGTATCTAAAATAGAGAAAAGAAAAAGATATATGTAATCCTCACTACATCCCTCAGATATCAACACTCTCCCTAACAAAATGTCCTATACTAACTCTCCTCCTAAGAATGACTACTCTCATATCCAAAACTACTACTCCCCCTTTTTGTCACGAGTGACAAAGGGTAAGAGTGTTAAGTAGATATCTCATCGATAGAGATAGCATCTCCATCATCATCATCCAAAGCATCATCGTCATCACCATCATCATCATCATCATCCTCAGACTCAGAAGCCACTATAGGAGGTGGTGGAGGAGAAGTCTCAGGAGCATAACCACCCATGGTTGCCTGTCGTCGTGTAATACAACTGACATGAACGTTCACCTCATATAACTCCATAGAGAGTGTAACAAGGCGAGCATCCATGCGCTACAGCTGCGCCATAATGTCTGCTAGAGTCACATCACTCGAAGAAGAAGAGGGAGCGAATGTGGATGGAGCAGAATGAGACGGAGCAGAATGGGAGGGAGGAGCTGCTGAATTCGATTGCCGAGACCGAAACTGCGCCTAGCTACGTTTAACGGTAGCGTAGACTATGGTACACATGACAGGAAAATGGTCAGAAGAGGGAAAAGGAACAGAAAAAATGGCGTAGAATCCGCATGATAGTCGAAGGGAAAATGAGTTTATCATAGGTAGCCATATCCCTATACACATCTAAGATAAAAAGAATGAAATGTGAAGGAAAATCTATAGTGAGGTGCTCTAATAAAGAAAGCAAAAATTGAGCACGAGGCTCTGTGTTAAAGTTATAGTGAGAAAGTAGGTGCAAAACAAAAGTCATTACCATGTTCATGAATCTAGGACCTTTAGCAAAAGGCCGACATGGTGTCAACTGATGATCACCCCAATCTGCGGGACGCTCACAGAAAGCGGAAATCATCTCGTCTTTGGACACAGTCCGTAGACGCTTACAACCGGGGTAGTTAGGATACTCTACCTTCGGAACATGAAGCACATCTGCAACAAGCTATAGTGTGACTATAATGTGCGTACCTCAAACGCAAGTAGAAAAGAGAGGTACTGAAAAATCGAAACCATGCATGTTGGAGTAAAACTCCTGGATCAGCACGATCGGACAAGTGACTGAAACATCACACAGTGACTTCCATCCCCGACTATGAATGACAGTGGGAAGGTCAGTGTCGGTGAAGTCCGCCAAAATGACTTGGCGTTTCGAATGAACACCTCGTCAAGAAAAGTTCTCTGAGAAATCCTTTCGGGCATTCTCATCATGAAACCGAATATAAGGAGTAGGATCAGAAGAAGACGATGTCCTAGAATGCAAAGGGTTCTGGGACGGAGCTGACTTACACTTAGGTGTCATAGACATGACTAACGTAAATAGAAAGAGGGAGCGAAAGAAAGAAAGACAATCAGAAAAGCTCCAAAGTAGTTCAAATATAACAAGTATATTGAAAAGAAAGTACGTATGCATGTGGAATGCATGAACATGTGATATGCAAAAGAAATTGCATCATGGGCTCAGCCGAATCCAATCCTACCAGCACACAATCAATTGCACACATCTAAAATGCATGATAATACTGTTATTATGCTAATGTGATGCAATGCATGAGATTTTAAACTCATTTAAGCAAAACCCAGCCCAAAATTTCAACAAACACTCATCAATTTTGAAAAACCCCAAAATTTTTCAAAATCCCCATAAACTTAGGTTTTAGAGAATGAAATGCATGAAAATGAGGGATTAGAGACATACCAAGTGAGGAAAAACTTGATTAAGCTCGAGAATCCCTTGGGAAAGAGGTTAAGAGTGAGTGAGAAAGGTTAGGGAGGTGAAAAGATAGAGGTATCGAGAAAGAGATCGAGAGAAATAAGGTTCAGATCGCACGAGAAAGTATATATAGAACCTCAGTAAAGCTCGATAGATGAGGTGTCAAGAAAGGTGCCAAGGATTTTGCCGTCGACAAATACAGGTGTCGAGGTACAAAAACATCAGACACAAGAGATGAGGCTCGATCGATCCACCAGGTGTCGAGAAGCTATTGAGGGTCTAGGAACTTTCTCGTTCGATCCACCAGCTATCGAGGATCTGTCGAGATTGTGATAAGAAAAGACCTTAAGAGCTCGACAAATAGCCAGGTGTCGAGGAGCTATCAAGGAGGTGTCGAGATTGCTTAAAAATCGTTTTTCAAGAAGGGAAAAACACAGATATGAATGCAATCAAGCATGCAACTCAACCAAGGATCCAATCAACATTTTAAGCTCTCAAAATAATCTCTCAACAAAAATCTTAAGCACATGGATCCCAAAAATAGACACACACACTAAACAAATCTAACCAATTTTATATTTAAAAAACAAGTCAAGACAGTTTAGTGAGCATACATTAGCACATGTAAAACCTTATGATAGCCAAATCACATTGTACCTGCACATGTATCAAAAGTAGCAAAGAATGTTGTTTGTTGTGTGTGAAAAATATCGCAAGATTACATAAGTGTATACATGTTATGACGATTTGAAATATGAGAAAATCACTTTAACTCACACACAATCATAACTGTTTGATAGGGACTATCACCTTCGAGGTACACCCTATAACTCCCACATCTCTTAGAGTACACGCTTGCAATCATATTAAAAGCATTTTTGATGTTTTTGTTTTTCATTTTCTTTGCATATTTTATTTAAGCAAATCATGCATGGGCATATAAGAGAGAGAAAAGAAATACCCAATGATGGTAAGCATTTGACATTCCAATTTTGCTATGCCGAAGCACAAAAATGTCATTGACACTGCACTTTTGCTATGCCGAAGCATACAGGTGTCATATTATGATTGGCGGGCAACAGTGGTGAGATAGTTATTTATGCCTTTCTCTTAGGATTTTCTAGTCCTTCCCGTCAAAAAGAGTGATACGAGTGTTAAATACAAGAGATAACTTAATCTTACTCATCACAAATAAGAGCCACAAAGCTCACTTGCTTAGTTGTGCATAGAGATGCTCATCTAAGTTACAAGAGATACAAAGTTTAGAAAACTTTGTTTCAATGGTCATCCAAGGTACACAAGTACCAATGTACACATAACACACACTGTTTTTGTATTTTTCTAATTTTTCAATTTTTTTTTTATTTTTATATTAAAAAAAATAATCAAAACTAAAAACAAACAAAAACAAGTTAAACAATGCAAAGTATAAAAACTAGACCGACTCAAAATTTGAAACAAAACACTTAACTAATGCACACACAAAAACAAGAAAAGATAGAGAGAGAAGTGATAGAATCACTTGGAGCCCTTTTCCTTCCATACCCTAGAAGAACCTTTCCTTTGATTAAACCCTTGAACCGGCAGTGAGGGGGAAGAATTAAAACCGTTCAAGTTCGAAAGGAACATGAGGGCTTTGAGAAGATCTCCAAGGGGAGCAGGAGAGGATTGAAGTTGATTCTGGCTTCCAGATGCTATCATGCCATTGCTCTATTGGGTGGCAAGTCACTTATAGCAATTTGGTCAAGTATGACCGGCAACTCCACAATGATGACAGAGATGTTGCTTCTTTTTTTTAGGCTTTTGAGAGTTAGCCTTCTTAGCCCTGGGATTCTTAACTTCCTTCTTATCTTGCTTAGAGGGTGAGCCTAAGATAGATTTTCCCTTGACTAAGTTCTCACTAGCTAAAACAGCTTTTAACATTATTGTTCTCAATTTCAACATTATTGCTAGGAGGAATAAAAACAGTAGTACTAGTAGAAGCAGTATTAGAGGAAGAGAAACCATATCCTAAACCTGTTCAATCAAAAGCAGATTTTTGAAGACTGAGCATCTCATTAAGTTTTGCACTTGGAAGTCCTCTCCAATTGAGATCTGACTTGAAATAGCTCTACTTCAAGCTTCTTGGTCTTCTTAGCTAAGAAATTGTTCTCGTACTTTAGTGCTCCAATAGTCTGATTAGCCTTATCAAACTTTGTGGAAAGCTCTTCACGATCATGTACCACATCACTGAGCTTCTTGGTGGTCAGCCTGTAAAGTTTCTCATGTTTCTCAGAAAGCTTGTATAATTTCTCATAGGCTGTATGGATATCATCTTGATCATCCATCTTCTCAAACTTGAATTCCACCAATTCTTCTTCTTTAACCACATCTTCAACAATCCCATCAGTAGGATTAACAGTGGCAGTGAAGGCATTCAAGATTCCGTCATCCTCATTGTCGGAATCATCCTCAGGCTTGATGTTGCTCAAGGTAGCAACAAGTGCCTCACTCTTCTTAATGCTCTCGAGATATGTAGAACACTCTTGTTTCATGTGACCGAAGTCTTGACAGCCAAAGCACTTAGGTCCTGCAGGAATAGTGTACTGACCGCCATCCCTTACATCCTTCTTCCCTTTGTCTTGGATCTTGAACTGAGAAGAACTAGATTGCTTACGGTCTTTATCGAAACCCTTTCCATTGGCATTTTTCATAAACTTCTTGAACTGCCTGGTGATGTGGGACTTCATCTTAGAATCTTCATTATCTGAAGACTCATCTGTCTCACTATTCTTAGCCTTCAGTGCCATGCTCTTGCCTTTACCCATCTTACCAATCCTAGTCAACCCTAGCTCGTAGGTCTGCAGATTTCCAACCAACTCTGTCAAAGGAATCTTGTCAATGTCCTTTGATTCCTCGATTGCCGTAATCTTAGCATGGAATCTCTCAGGTAAAGATCTGAGCACCTTTCTCACAATCTTAGGTTTAGGAATGGTTTCCCTAAGATTGAAAGCTGAGTTCACTATGTCCTTGAGCTTGGCATAGAACTCATCGAACGACTCATCCTCCTTCATCTTAATCTCTTCAAAGCTTGTAGTGAGCCTTTAAAGTTTTGAATCCTTATCCGCCTTTGTTCCCTCATAGGTTGTCTGGAGGATGATCCATGCTTCCTTAGCAGTTTCAGTGGAGGATATCTTCTTGAACTCCTCATTGGTGACCGCAATGAATAAGGCAATCAATGCTCTATTGTTGAAGTTTGCTGCTTTGATCTTGACATCATCCCAGTTGACTGGAGCTTCCTTCAACTTGGTCTAGCCTATCTCAACAACTTGCCACACTTTCTCATCTAAAGACTGCAAGAAAGCTCTCATGTGTACTTTCCAGCATGTATAGTTAGTGCCATCAAATAAAGGAGGTATGATTAATGACTGTCCTTTATCCATGACAAACAGGGGTCAATGGATCAACACAGCAAAGATTAAACCCTAATCAGAGTGTGTCTATTCTGATACCATTTGATAGGCCAAAAACAAATCGACCCCTTATGATAAATTAACCAATTAATTTAGCCAAGTGAATTAATTAAGTTAATTAACATGCAAACGCATGGTAGCACAAACAAATCACCAAATAACTAAATATGCAGCGGAAAAAAAATGACACGGTGATTTGTTTACGAATGGGGAAAACCTAATGGCAAAAACTCTACCGGGTGATTTTCAGGTCACCACTCCTGAAATTCCATTATTATCACAACAAGCAGTTACAAGTAAAGGAATCCCAGTACCTTATACCAACCTACAGTTGAACCCTTACCCCAATATCCAATTGGACTTGTTATATAGTGACAATTTCCCTTTCCAATGCACAACTCCTAAGTACGTGACTAACCAATGCACAGATCCCAGTACGTGACTTCAATCACCAACTAAAGAAGATTGTTGGCTACAAAATTCTTCAATTCATCCCAACGATGAAGATCAAGAAGATGCTTGGTCACAAAACCCTACGATGAACATACACAGCAACTTCTTCACAAGAATGATGAACTAGGGTAAAACTTTGTCTCCGATCACAAATTACTTGAACAAACTTTGCTCAACACTTGTGTACACTTTGACGGACCTTAAAATAATCCTTTTATATATCTAAGGTTAGAAGAAAAGAAGGCCCAAACACATAATCATGGATTAGAGTCAAAATAGAACTGGAATTTTTTTTTTCATAAAGCTCGACAGATAGCTATCTGTCGAGGTGCTGTCGAGTAGTTGTCGAGCCAAAGGGCTGGAACAGTTTCTTAAACTCGATGGATAGCTAGCTATCAAGCTTTAATGAACAGCACTTCTTCAGCTTGAATCTTGGACAGACTTGCATGTCTTCAACACTTGATCTTGAAACACAGTTTTTTGAAGTATTAAACACATTCTAGATTTACCCAAATACAAGTAAAGTGTGTTTTGTCAAAGGATAAGCCAATTACATAAAATAATGACATATGTTCCTAACAAGTGAATCACATATGTCCTAACATACATAACTAAGCAATCATTCATCCAATATTGTGTTTGTAGCATTACTATATTAAGATGAAAATTCAACTCAAATTTAATTTTTGTTGCATTATTTTTGTTGTATGCATATCATTACGAATTTTTCATAATACTTTAATTTTGTTTGTGTAACTAGTATTACTCTATTAACAATTTAATGTATAAAAGTTGTAAATACATTGGCTCACCCCAATGACTTCAATAGTCTAATTTTGTTCAAAATAATTACTACCCCACTCCCACGCATGCCCCACTCAAGAAAATGAAGCCTGGATGATGTTTTTTAATTTTTAGAATTTTTTTGCATTTATTTTTGAATTTTCTAAATCTGGTCGGGTTCGAACGGGTAGGAAGGAAATTTTTTTTCTTCTCTATTTTTCGGCCTATCCTTTCCCGTTTAGTCTTGAAATAAAGCCTGGATGATGTTTTTTAATTTTTAGAATTTTTTTGCATTTATTTTTGAATTTTCTAAGTCGGGTCGGGTTTGAACGGATAGGAAGGAAATTTTTTTTCTTCTCTATTTTTCGGCTTGTCCATACCCGTATCTTCTTGAAATGAAGCCTGGATGATGTTTTTTAATTTTTAGAATTTTTTTGCATTTATTTTTGAATTTTCTAACTCGGGTCGGGTTCGAACGGATAGGAAGGAAATTCTTTTTCTTTTCTATTTTTCGGCTTGTCCATACCCGTATCTTCTTGAAATGAAGCCTGAATGATGTTTTTTAATTTTTAGAATTTTTTTACATTTATTTTTGAATTTTCTAACTCGGGTCGGGTTCGAACGGATAGGAAGGAAATTTTTTTTCTTCTCTATTTTTCGTACTGTCCGGACCCGTTTCATCTTGAAATGAAGCCTGGATGATGTTTTTAAATTTTTAGAATTTTTTTGCATTTATTTTTGAATTTTCTAACTCGGGTCGGGTTCGAATGGATAGGAAGGAAATTTTTTTCCTTTTCTATTTTTCGGCCTGTCCGGACCCGTTTCATCTTGAAATGAAGCCAGGATGATGTTTTTTAATTTTTAGAATGTTTTGCATTTATTTTTGAATTTTCTAACTCGGGTCGGGTTCGAACGGATAGGAAGGAAATTTTTTTTCTTCTCAATTTTTCGGCCTGTCCATACCCGTTTAGTCTGGAAATGAAGCATGGATGATGTTTTTTAATTTTTAGAATTTTTTTGCATTTATTTTTGAATTTTCTAAGTCGGGTCGGGTTAGAACGAATAAGAAGGAAATTTTTTTTCTTCTCAATTTTTCGGCCTGTCCATACCCGTTTAGTCTGGAACTGAAGCATGGATGATATTTTTTAATTTTTAGAATTTTTTTGCATTTATTTTTGAATTTTCTAAGTCGGGTCGGGTTAGAACGGATAGGAGGGAAATTTTTTTTCTTCTCTATTTTTCGGCTTGTCCATACCCGTATCTTCTTGAAATGAAGCCTGGATGATGTTTTTTAATTTTTCGAATTTTTTTGCATTTAGTTTTTAATTTTCTAACTCGGGTCGGGTTCGAACGGATAGGAAGGAAATTTTTTTTCCTCTCTATTTTCGGCCTGTTCTGACCCGTTTCGTCTTGAAATGAAGTCAAGATGATGTTTTTAAATTTTTAGAATTTTATTGCATTTATTTTTGAAATTTCTAACTCGGGTCGGGTTCGAACGGATACGAAGGAAATTTTTTTTCTTCTCAATTTTTCGGCCTATCCATACCCGTTTAGTCTTGAAATGAAGCCTGGATGATGTTTTTTAATTTTTAGAATTTTTTTGCATTTATTTTTTAATTTTCTAACTCGGGTCGGGTTCGAACGGATAGGAAGGAAATTTCTTTTCCTCTCTATTTTTCAGCCTGTCCTGACCCGTTTCATCTTGAAATGAAGCCAGGATGATGTTTTTTAATTTTTAGAATTTTTTTGCATTTATTTTTGAATTTTCTAACTCGGGTCGGGTTCGAACGGATAGGAAGGAAATTTTTTTCTTCTCTATTTTTCGGCCTGTCCATACCCATTTAGTCTTGAAATGAAGCATGGATGATGTTTTTTAATTTTTAGAATTTTTTTGCATTTATTTTTGAATTTTCTAAGTCGGGTCGAGTTAAAACGGATAGGAAGGAAATTTTTTTTCTTCTCTATTTTTCGGCTTGTCCATACCCGTATCTTCATGAAATGAAGCCTGGATGATGTTTTTTAATTTTTAGAATTTTTTTGCATTTATTTTTGAATTTTCTAAATCTGGTCGGGTTCGAACGGGTAGGAAGGAAATTTTTTTTCTTCTCTATTTTTCGGCCTGTCCTTTCCCATTTAGTCTTGAAATAAAGCCTGGACGATGTTTTTTAATTTTTACAATTTTTTTGCATTTATTTTTGAATTTTCTAAATCGGGTCGGGTTCGAACGGATAGGAAGGAAATTTTTTTTCTTCTCTATTTTTCGGCTTGTCCATACCCATATCTTCTTGAAATGAAGCCTGGATGATGTTTTTTAATTTTTGGAATTTTTTTGCATTTAGTTTTTAATATTCTAACTCGGGTCGGGTTCGAACGGATAGAAAGGAAATTTTTTTTCCTTTCTATTTTTCGGCCTGTCCTGACCCGCTTCGTCTTGAAATGAAGCAAAGATGATGTTTTTTAATTTTTAGAATTTTTTTGCATTTATTTTTGAATTTTCTAACTCGAGTCGGGTTCGAACGGATAGGAAGGAAATTTTTTTTCTTCTCTATTTTTCGGCCTGTCCATACCGGTTTAGTCTTGAAATGAAGCCTGGATGATGTTTTTTAATTTTTAGAATTTTTTTGCATTTATTTTTGAATTTTCTAACTCGGGTCGGGTTCGAACGGATAGGAAGGAAATTTTTTTTCCTTTCTATTTTTCGGCCTGTCCGGACCCGTTTAGTCTTGAAATGAAGCATGGATGATGTTTTTAAATTTTTAGAATTTTTTTGCATTTATTTTTGAATTTTCTAAGTCGGGTCGGGTTAGAACGGATAGGAAGGAAATTTTTTTTCTTCTCTATTTTTCGGCTTGTCCATACCCGTATCTTCTTGAAATGAAGCCTGGATGATGTTTTTTAATTTTTGGAATTTTTTTGCATTTAGTTTTTAATATTCTAACTCGGGTCGGGTTCGAACGGATAGAAAGGAAATTTTTTTTCCTTTCTATTTTTCGGCCTGTCCTGACCCGCTTCGTCTTGAAATGAAGCAAAGATGATGTTTTTTAATTTTTAGAATTTTTTTGCATTTATTTTTGAATTTTCTAACTCGAGTCGGGTTCGAACGGATAGGAAGGAAATTTTTTTTCTTCTATATTTTTCAGCCTGTCCATACCCGTTTAGTCTTGAAATGAAGCCTGGATGATGTTTTTTAATTTTAGAATTTTTTTGCATTTATTTTTTAATTTTCTAACTCGGGTCGGGTTCGAACGGATAGGAAGAAAATTTTTTTTCCTTTCTATTTTTCGGCCTGTCCTGACCCGTTTCATCTTGAAATGAACTCAGGATGATGTTTTTTAATTTTTAGAATTTTTTTGCATTTATTTTTGAATTTTCAACTCGGGTCGGGTTCGAACGGATAGGAAGGAAATTTTTTTTCCTCTCTATTTTTCAGCCTGTCCTGACCCGTTTCATCTTGAAATGAAGCCAGGATGATGTTTTTTAATTTTTAGAATTTTTTTGCATTTATTTTTGAATTTTCTAACTCGGGTCGGGTTCGAACGGATAGGAAGGAAATTTTTTTTCTTCTCTATTTTTCGGCCTGTCCATACCCGTTTAGTCTTGAAATGAAGCATGGATGATGTTTTTTAATTTTTAGAATTTTTTTGCATTTATTTTTTAATTTTCTAAGTCGGGTCGGGTTAGAACGGATAGGAAGGAAATTTTTTTTCTTCTCTATTTTTCAGCTTGTCCATACCCGTATCTTCATGAAATGAAGCCTGGATGTTGTTTTTTAATTTTTAGAATTTTTTTGCATTTATTTTTGAATTTTCTAACTCGGGTCGGGTTCGAACGGATAGGAAGGAAATTTTTTTTCCTCTCTATTTTTCAGCCTGTCCTGACCCGTTTCATCTTGAAATGAAGCCAGGATGATGTTTTTTAATTTTTAGAATTTTTTTGCATTTATTTTTGAATTTTCTAAATCTGGTCGGGTCCGAACGGATAGGAAGGAAATTTTTTTTCTTCTCTATTTTTCGGCCTGTCCATACCCGTTTAGTCTTGAAATGAAGCATGGATGATGTTTTTTAACTTTTAGAATTTTTTTTCATTTTATTTTTGAATTTTCTATCTCGGGTCGGGTTCGAACGGATAGGATGGAAATTTTTTTTCTTCTCTATTTTTCGGCCTGTCCATACCCATTTAGTCTTGAAATGAAGCCTGGATGATGTTTTTTAATTTTTAGAATTTTTTTGCATGTATTTTTTAATTTTCTAACTCGGGTCGGGTTCGAACGGATAGGAAGGAAATTTTTTTTCCTCTCTATTTTTCGGACTGTCCTGACCCGTTTCATCTTGAAATGAACTAAGGATGATGTTTTTTAATTTTTAGAATTTTTTTGCATTTATTTTTGAATTTTCAAACTCGGGTCGGGTTCGAACGGATAGGAAGGAAATTTTTTTTCTTCACTATTTTTCGGCCTGTCCTGACCCGTTTCATCTTGAAATGAAGCCAGGATGATGTTTTTTAATTTTTAGAATTTTTTTGCATTTATTTTTGAATTTTCTAACACGGGTCGAGTTCGAACGGATAGGAAGGAAATTTTTTTTCCTCTCTATTCTTCGGCCTGTCCGGACCCGTTTCATCTTGAAATGAAGCCAGGATGATGTTTTTTAATTTTTAGAGTTTTTTTGCTTTTATTTTTGAATTTTGTGACTCGGGTCGGGTTCGAACGGATAGGAAGGAAATTTTTTTTCTTCTCTATTTTTCGGCCTGTCCATACCCGTTTAGTCTTGAAATGAAGCATGGATGATGTTTTTTAATTTTTAGAATTTTTTTGCATTTATTTTTGAATTTTCTAAATCTGGTCGGGTTCGAACGGGTAGGAAGGAAATTTTTTTTCTTCTCTATTTTTCGGCCTGTCCTTTCCCGTTTAGTCTTGAAATAAAGCCTGGACGATATTTTTTAATTTTTACAATTTTTTTGCATTTATTTTTGAATTTTCTAAGTCGGGTCGGGTTCGAACGGATAGGAAGAAAATTTTTTTTCTTCTCTATTTTTCGGCTTGTCCATACCCGTATCTTCTTGAAATGAAGTCTGGATGATGTTTTTTAATTTTTAGAATTTATTTGCATTTATTTTTGAATTTTCTAACTCGGGTCGGGTTCGAACGGATAGGAAGGAAATTTTTTTTCTTTTCTATTTTTCGGCTTGTCCGGACCCGTTTCATCTTCAAATGAAGCCAGGATGATGTTTTTTAATTTTTAGAATTTTTTTGCATTTATTTTTGAATTTTCTAACTCGGGTCGGGTTCGAACGGATAGGAAGGAAATTTTTTTTCTTCTCTATTTTTCGTACTGTCCATACCCGTTTACTCTTGAAATGAAGCCTGGATGATGTTTTTAAATTTTTAGAATTTTTTTGCATTTATTTTAAAATTTTCTAACTCGGGTCGGTTTCGAACGGATAGGAAGGAAATTTTTTTTCCTTTCTATTTTTCGGCCTGTCCGGACCCGTTTAGTCTTGAAATGAAGCATGGATGATGTTTTTAAATTTTTAGAATTTTTTTGCATTTATTTTTGAATTTTCTAACTCGGGTCGGGTTAGAACGGATAGGAAGGAAATTTTTTTTCTTCTCTATTTTTCGGCTTTTCCATACCCGTATCTTCTTGAAATGAAGCCTGGATGATGTTTTTTAATTTTTGGAATTTTTTTGCATTTAGTTTTTAATATTCTAACTCGGGTCGGGTTCGAACGGATAGAAAAGAAATTTTTTTTCCTTTCTATTTTTCGGCCTGTCCTGACCCGCTTCGTCTTGAAATGAAGCCAAGATGATGTTTTTTAATTTTTAGAATTTTTTTGCATTTATTTTCGAATTTTCTATCTCGAGTCGGGTTCGAACGGATAGGAAGGAAATTTTTTTTCTTCTCTATTTTTCGGCCTGTCCATACCCGTTTCATCTTGAAATGAACTCAGGATGATGTTTTTTAATTTTTAGAATTTTTTTGCATTTATTTTTGAATTTTCTAACTCGGGTCGGGTTCGAACGGATAGGAAGGAAATTTTTTTTCTTCTCTATTTTTCAGCCTGTCCTTACCCGTTTCATCTTGAAATGAAGCCAGGATGATGTTCTTTAATTTTTAGAATTTTTTTGCATTTATTTTTGAATTTTCTAACTCGGGTCGGGTTCGAACGGATAGGAAGGAAATTTTTTTTCTTCTCTATTTTTCGGCCTGTCCATACCCGTTTAGTCTTGAAATGAAGCATGGATGATGTTTTTTAATTTTTAGAATTTTTTTGCATTTATTTTTGAATTTTCTAAGTCGGGTCTGGTGAGAACGGTTAGGAAGGAAATTTTTTTTCTTCTCTATTTTTCGGCTTGTCCATACCCGTATCTTCATGAAATGAGGCCTGGATGTTGTTTTTTAATTTTTAGAATTTTTTTGCATTTATTTTTGAATTTTCTAACTCGGGTCGGGTTCGAACGGATAGGAAGGAAATTTTTTTTCCTCTCTATTTTTCAGCCTGTCCTGACCCGTTTCATCTTGAAATGAAGCCAGGATGATGTTTTTTAATTTTTAGAATTTTTTTGCATTTATTTTTGAATTTTCTAACTCGGGTCGGGTTCGAACGGATAGGAAGGAAATTTTTTTTCTTCTCTATTTTTCCAACTGTCCATACCCGTTTACTCTTGAAATGAAGCCTGGATGATGTTTTTAAATTTTTAGAATTTTTTTGCATTTATTTTTGAATTTTCTAACTCGGGTCGGGTTCGAACGGATAGGAAGGAAATTTTTTTTCCTTTCTATTTTTCGGCCTGTCCGGACCCGTTTAGTCTTGAAATGAAGCATGGATGATGTTTTTAAATTTTTAGAATTTTTTTGTATTTATTTTTGAATTTTCTAAGTCGGGTCGAGTTAGAACGGATAGGAAGGTTTCTTCTCTATTTTTCGGCTTGTCCATACCCGTATCTTCTTGAAATGAAGCCTGGATGATGTTTTTTAATTTTTGGAATTTTTTTGCATTTAGTTTTTAATATTCTAACTCGGGTCGGGTTCGAACGGATAGAAAGGAAATTTTTTTTCCTTTCTATTTTTCGGCCTGTCCTGACCCGCTTCGTCTTGAAATGAAGCCAAGATGATGTTTTTTAATTTTTAGAATTTTTTTGCATTTATTTTTGAATTTTCTAACTCGAGTCGGGTTCGAACGGATAGGAAGGAAATTTTTTTTCTTCTCTATTTTTCGGCCTGTCCATACCCGTTTAGTCTTGAAATGAAGCCTGGATGATGTTTTTTAATTTTTAGAATTTTTTTGCATTTATTTTTTAATTTTCTAACTCGGGTCGGGTTCGAACGGATAGGAAGGAATTTTTTTTTCCTCACTATTTTTCGGCTTGTCCTGACCTGTTTCATCTTGAAATGAACTCAGGATGATGTTTTTTAATTTTTAGAATTTTTTTGCATTTATTTTTTAATTTTCTAACTCGGGTCGGGTTCGAACGGATAGGAAGAAAATTTTTTTTCCTCTCTATTTTTCAGCCTGTCCTGACCCGTTTCATCTTGAAATGAAGCCAGGATGATGTTTTTTAATTTTTAGAATTTTTTTGCATTTATTTTTGAATTTTCTAACTCGGGTCGGGTTCGAACGGATAGGAAGAAAATTTTTTTTCTTCTCTATTTTTCGTACTGTCCATACCCGTTTACTCTTGAAATGAAGCCTGGATGATGTTTTTTAATTTTTAGAATTTTTTTGCATTTATTTTTGAATTTTCTAACTCGGGTCGGGTTCGAACGGATAGGAAGGAAATTTTTTTTCCTTTCTATTTTTCGGCCTGTCCGGACCCGTTTAGTCTTGAAATGAAGCATGGATGATGTTTTTAAATTTTTAGAATTTTTTTGCATTTATTTTTGAATTTTCTAAGTCGGGTCGGGTTAGAACGGATAGGAAGGAAATTTTTTTTCTTCTCTATTTTTCGGCTTGTCCATACCCGTATCTTCTTGAAATGAAGCCTGGATGATGTTTTTTAATTTTTGGAATTTTTTTGCATTTAGTTTTTAATATTCTAACTCGGGTCGGGTTCGAACGGATAGAAAGGAAATTTTTTTTCCTTTCTATTTTTCGGCCTGTCCTGACCCGCTTCGCCTTGAAATGAAGCCAAGATGATGTTTTTTAATTTTTAGAATTTTTTTGCATTTATTTTTGAATTTTCTAACTCGAGTCGGGTTCGAACAGATAGGAAGGAAATTTTTTTTCTTCTCTATTTTTCGGCCTGTCCATACCCGTTTCATCTTGAAATGAACTCAGGATGATGTTTTTTAATTTTTAGAATTTTTTTGCATTTATTTTTGAATTTTCTAACTCGGGTCGGGTTCGAACGGATAGGAAGGAAATTTTTTTTCTTCTCTATTTTTCAGCCTGTCCTGACCCGTTTCATCTTGAAATGAAGCCAGGATGATGTTCTTTAATTTTTAGAATTTTTTTGCATTTATTTTTGAATTTTCTAACTCAGGTCGGGTTCGAACGGATAGGAAGGAAATTTTTTTTCTTCTCTATTTTTCGGCCTGTCCATACCCGTTTAGTCTTGAAATGAAGCATGGATGATGTTTTTTAATTTTTAGAATTTTTTTGCATTTATTTTTGAATTTTCTAAGTCGGGTCTGGTGAGAACGGTTAGGAAGGAAATTTTTTTTCTTCTCTATTTTTCGGCTTGTCCATACCCGTATCTTCATGAAATGAGGCCTGGATGTTGTTTTTTAATTTTTAGAATTTTTTTGCATTTATTTTTGAATTTTCTAACTCGGGTCGGGTTCGAACGGATAGGAAGGAAATTTTTTTTCCTCTCTATTTTTCAGCCTGTCCTGACCCGTTTCATCTTGAAATGAAGCCAGGATGATGTTTTTTAATTTTTATAATTTTTTTGCATTTATTTTTGAATTTTCTAACTCGGGTCGGGTTCGAACGGATAGGAAGGAAATTTTTTTTCTTCTCTATTTTTCCTACTGTCCATACCCGTTTACTCTTGAAATGAAGCCTGGATGATGTTTTTAAATTTTTAGAATTTTTTTGCATTTATTTTTGAATTTTCTAACTCGGGTCGGGTTCGAACGGATAGGAAGGAAATTTTTTTTCCTTTCTATTTTTCGGCCTGTCCGGACCCGTTTAGTCTTGAAATGAAGCATGGATGATGTTTTTAAATTTTTAGAATTTTTTTGCATTTATTTTTGAATTTTCTAAGTCGGGTCGAGTTAGAACGGATAGGAAGGTTTCTTCTCTATTTTTCGGCTTGTCCATACCCGTATCTTCTTGAAATGAAGCCTGGATGATGTTTTTTAATTTTTGGAATTTTTTTGCATTTAGTTTTTAATATTCTAACTCGGGTCGGGTTCGAACGGATAGAAAGGAAATTTTTTTTCCTTTCTATTTTTCGGCCTGTCCTGACCCGCTTCGTCTTGAAATGAAGCCAAGATGATGTTTTTTAATTTTTAGAATTTTTTTGCATTTATTTTTGAATTTTCTAACTCGAGTCGGGTTCGAACGGATAGGAAGGAAATTTTTTTTCTTCTCTATTTTTCGGCCTGTCCATACCCGTTTAGTCTTGAAATGAAGCCTGGATGATGTTTTTTAATTTTTAGAATTTTTTTCCATTTATTTTTTAATTTTCTAACTCGGGTCGGGTTCGAACGGATAGGAAGGAATTTTTTTTTCCTCACTATTTTTCGGCTTGTCCTGACCTGTTTCATCTTGAAATGAACTCAGGATGATGTTTTTTAATTTTTAGAATTTTTTTGCATTTATTTTTTAATTTTCTAACTCGGGTCGGGTTCGAACGGATAGGAAGAAAATTTTTTTTCCTCTCTATTTTTCAGCCTGTCCTGACCCGTTTCATCTTGAAATGAAGCCAGGATGATGTTTTTTAATTTTTAGAATTTTTTTGCATTTATTTTTGAATTTTCTAACTCGGGTCGGGTTCGAACGGATAGGAAGAAAATTTTTTTTCTTCTCTATTTTTCGTACTGTCCATACCCGTTTACTCTTGAAATGAAGCCTGGATGATGTTTTTAAATTTTTAGAATTTTTTTGCATTTATTTTTGAATTTTCTAACTCGGGTCGGGTTCGAACGGATAGGAAGGAAATTTTTTTTCCTTTCTATTTTTCGGCCTGTCCGGACCCGTTTAGTCTTGAAATGAAGCATGGATGATGTTTTTAAATTTTTAGAATTTTTTTGCATTTATTTTTGAATTTTCTAAGTCGGGTCGGGTTAGAACGGATAGGAAGGAAATGTTTTTTCTTCTCTATTTTTCGGCTTGTCCATACCCGTATCTTCTTGAAATGAAGCGTGGATGATGTTTTTTAATTTTTGGAATTTTTTTGCATTTAGTTTTTAATATTCTAACTCGGGTCGGGTTCGAACGGATAGAAAGGAAATTTTTTTTCCTTTCTATTTTTCGGCCTGTCCTGACCCGTTTAGTTTTTGAATGAAGCATGGATGATGTTTTTTAATTTTTAGAATTTTTTTGCATTTATTTTTGAATTTTCTAACTCGGGTCGGGTTCGGATGGATGGGAAGGAAATTTTTTTTCCTCTCTATTTTTCAGCCTGTCCTGACCCGTTTCATCTTGAAATGAAGCCAAGATGATGTTTTTTAATTTTTAGAATTTTTTTGCATTTATTTTTGAATTTTCTAAATCTGGTCGGGTCCGAACGGATAGGAAGGAAATTTTTTTTCTTCTCTATTTTTCGGTCTGTCCATACCCGTTTAGTTTTTGAATGAAGCATGGATGATGTTTTTTAATTTTTACAATTTTTTTGCATTTATTTTTGAATTTTATAAGTCGGGTCGGGTTCGAACGGATAGGAAGGAAATTTTTTTTCTTCTCTATTTTTCGGCTTGTCCATACCCGTATCTTCTTGAAATGAAGCTTGGATGATGTTTTTTAATTTTTAGAATTTTTTTGCATTGATTTTTGAATTTTCTAACTCGGGTCGGGTTCGAACGGATAGGAAGGAAATTTTTTTTCTTTTCTATTTTTCGGCTTGTCCGGACCCGTTTCATCTTCAAATGAAGCCAGGATGATGTTTTTTAATTTTTAGAATTTTTTTGCATTTATTTTTGAATTTTCTAACTCGGGTAGGGTTCGAACGGATAGGAAGAAAATTTATTTTTCTTCTCTATTTTTTGTACTGTCCATACCCGTTTACTCTTGAAACGATGCCTGGATGATGTTTTTAAATTTTTAGAATTTTTTTGCATTTATTTTTGAATTTTCTAACTCGGGTCGGGTTCGAACGGATAGGAAGGAAATTTTTTTTCCTTTCTATTTTTAGGCCTGTCCGGACCCGTTTAGTCTTGAAATGAAGCATGGATGATGTTTTTAAATTTCTAGAATTTTTTAGAATTTATTTTTGAATTTTCTAAGTCGGGTCGGGTTAGAACGGATAGGAAGGAAATTTTTTTTCTTCTCTATTTTTCGGCTTGTCCATACCCGTACCTTCTTGAAATGAAGCCTGGAGGATGTTTTTTAATTTTTGGAATTTTTTTGCATTTAGTTTTTAATATTCTAACTCGGGTCGGGTTCGAACGGATAAAAAGGAAATTTTTTTTCCTTTCTATTTTTCGGCCTGTCCTGACCCGCTTCGTCTTGAAATGAAGCCAAGATGATGTTTTTTAATTTTTAGAATTTTTTTGCATTTATTTTTGAATTTTCTAACTCGAGTCGGTTCGAACGGATAGGAAGGAAATTTTTTTTCTTCTCTATTTTTCGGCCTGTCCATACCCGTTTAGTCTTGAAATGAAGCCTGGATGATGTTTTTTAATTTTTAGAATTTTTTTGCATTTATTTTTTAATTTTCTAACTCGGGTCGGGTTCGAACGGATAGGAAGGAATTTTTTTTTCCTCACTATTTTTCGGCCTGTCCTGACCTGTTTCATCTTGAAATGAACTCAGGATGATGTTTTTTAATTTTTAGAATTTTTTTTCATTTATTTTTGAATTTTCTAACTCGGGTCGGGTTCGAACGGATAGGAAGGAAATTTTTTTTCCTCTCTATTTTTCAGCCTGTCCTGACCCGTTTCATCTTGAAATGAAGCCAGGATGATGTTTTTTAATTTTTAGAATTTTTTTGCATTTATTTTTGAATTTTCTAACTCGGGTCGGGTTCGAACGGATAGGAAGGAAATTTTTTTTCTTCTCTATTTTTCGGCCTGTCCATACCCGTTTAGTCTTGAAATGAAGCATGAATGATGTTTTTTAATTTTTAGAATTTTTTTGCATTTATTTTTGAATTTTCTAAGTCGGGTCGGGTTAGAACGGTTAGGAAGGAAATTTTTTTTCTTCTCTATTTTTCGGCTTGTCCATACCCGTATCTTCATGAAATGAAGCCTGGATGTTGTTTTTTAATTTTTAGAATTTTTTTGCATTTATTTTTGAATTTTCTAACTCGGGTTGGGTTCGAACGGATAGGAAGGAAATTTTTTTTCCTCTCTATTTTTCAGCCTGTCCTGACCCGTTTCATCTTGAAATGAAGCCAAGATGATGTTTTTTAATTTTTAGAAATTTTTTGCATTTATTTTTGAATTTTCTAAATCTGGTCGAGTCCGAACGGATAGGAAGGAAATTTTTTTTCTTCTCTATTTTTCGGCCTGTCCATACCCATTTAGTCTTGAAATGAAGCATGGATGATGTTTTTTAATTTTTAGAATTTTTTTGCATTTATTTTTGAATTTTCTAAGTCGGGTCGGGTTAGAACGGATAGGAAGAAGATTTTTTTTCTTCTCTATTTTTCGGCTTGTCCATACCCGTATCTTCATGAAATGAAGCCTGGATGATGTTTTTTAATTTTTAGAATTTTTTTGCATTTATTTTTGAATTTTCTAAATCTGGTCGGGTTCGAACGGGTAGGAAGGAAATTTTTTTTCTTCTCTATTTTTCGGCCTGTCCTTTCCCGTTTAGTCTTGAAATAAAGAATGGACGATGTTTTTTAATTTTTACAATTTTTTTGCATTTATTTTTGAATTTTCTAAGTCGGGTCGGGTTCGAACGGATAGGAAGGAAATTTTTTTTTCTTCTTTATTTTTCGGCTTGTCCATACCCGTATCTTCTTGAAATGAAGCCTGGATGATGTTTTTTAATTTTTAGAATTTTTTTGCATTTATTTTTGAATTTTCTAACTCGGGTCGAGTTCGAACGGATAGGAAGGAAATTTTTTTTCCTCTCTATTCTTCGGCCTGTCCGGACCCGTTTCATCTTGAAATGAAGCCAGGATGATGTTTTTTAATTTTTAGAATTTTTTTGCATTTATTTTTGAATTTTCTAACTCGGGTCGGGTTCGAACGGATAGGAAGGAAATTTTTTTTCTTCTCTATTTTTCGGCCTGACCATACCCGTTTAGTCTTGAAATGAAGCCTGGATGATGTTTTTTAATTTTTAGAATTTTTTTGCATTTACTTTAGATTTTTCTATCTCAGGTTGGGTTCAAACGGATAGGAAGGAAATTTTTTTTCTTCTCTATTTTTCGGCCTGTCCAAACCCGTTTAGTCTTGAAATGAAGCATGGATGATGTTTTTAAATTTTTAGAATTTTTTTGCATTTATTTTATAATTTTCTAAGTCGCGTAGGGTTAGAACGGATAGGAAGGAAATTTTTTTTCTTCTCTATTTTTCGGCCTGTCCTGACCCGTTTCATCTTGAAACGAAGCCAGGATGATGTTTTTTAATTTTTAGAATTTTTTTGCATTTATTTTTGAATTTTCTAACTCGGGTCGGGTTCCAACGGATAGGAAGGAAATTTTTTTTCTTCTCTATTTTTCGGGCTGTCCATACCCGTTTAGTCTTGAAATGAAGCCTGGATGAAGTTTTTTAATTTTTAGAATTTTTTTGCATCTTATTTTTGAATTTTCTATTTCGAGTCGGGTTCGAACGGATAGGAAGGAAATTTTTTTTCTTCTCTATTTTTCGGCCTGTCTTGACCCGTTTCATCTTGAAATGAAGTCTGGATGATGTTTTTTCATTTTTAGAATTTTTTTTGTATTTTATTTTTGAATTTTCTATCTCGGGTCGGGTTCGAACGGATAGGAAGGAAATTTTTTTTCTTCTCTATTTTTTGGCCTGTCCTGACCCGTTTCATCTTGAAATGAAGCCAGGATTATGTTTTTTTATTTTTAGAATTTTTTTGCATTTATTTTTGAATTTTCAAACTCGGGTCGGGTTCGAACGGATAGGAAGGAAATTTTTTTTCTTCTCTATTTTTTGGCCTGTCCAAACCCGTTTAGTCTTAGAATGAAGCCTGGATGATGTTTTTTAATTTTTAGAATTTTTTTGCATTTTATTTTTGAATTTTTTATCTCGGGTCGGGTTCGAACGGATAGGATGGAAATTTTTTTTCTTCTCTATTTTTCGTCCTGTCCATACCCGTTTAGTCTTGAAATGAAGCCTGGATGATGTTTTTTAATTTTCAAAATTTTTTTGCATTTATTTTTGAATTTTCTATCTCGGGTCGGGTTCGAACGGATAGGAAGAAAATTTTTTTTCTTCTCTATTTTTCGGCCTGTCCTGATCCGTTTCATCTTGAAATGAAGCCTCGATGATGTTCATTAATTTTTAGAATTTTTTTGCATTTATTTTTGAATTTTCTATATTGGGTCGGGTTCGAATGGATAAGAAGGAAATTTTTTTTTCTTCTCTATTTTTCAGCCTGTCCATACCCGTATCTTCTTGAAATGAAGCCAGGATGATGTTTTCTAATTTTTAGAATTTTTTTGGATTTTATTTTTGAATTTTCTATCTCGGGTCTGGTTCGAACGGATAGGAAGGAATTTTTTTTTTCTTCTCTATTTTTCGGCCTGTCCTGACCCGTTTCATCTTGAAATGAAGCCAGGATTATGTTTTTTAATTTTTAGAATTTTTTTGCATTAATTTTTGAATTTTCTAACTCGGGTCGAGTTTGCACGGATAGGAAGAAAATTTTTTTTCTTCTCTATTTTTCGGCCTGTCCATACCCGTTTAGTCTTGAAATGAAGCCTGGATGATGTTTTTTAATTTTTAGAATTTTTTTGCATTTTATTTTTGAATTTTCTATCTCGGGTCAGGTTCGAACAGATAGGATGGAAATTTTTTCTCTTCTCTATTTTTCGGCCTGTCCATTCCCGTTTAGTCTTGAAATGAAGCCTGGATGATGTTTTTTAATTTTTAGAATTTTCTTGCATTTTATTTTTGAATTTTCTATCTCGAGTCGAGTTCGAACGGATAGGAAGGAAATTTTTTTTCTTCTCTATTTTTCGGCCTGTCTTTACCCGTTTCATCTTGAAATGAAGCCTGGATGATGTTTTTTCATTTTTAGAATTTTTTTTGTATTTTATTTTTGAATTTTCTATCTCGAGTCGGGTTCGAACGGATAGGAAGGAAATTTTTTTTCTTCTCTATTTTTTGGCCTGTCCTGACCCGTTTCATCTTGAAATGAAGCCAGGATGATGTTTTTTAATTTTTAGAATTTTTTTGCATTTATTTTTGAATTTTCAAACTCGGGTCGGGTTCGAACGGATGGGAAGGAAATTTTTTTTCCTCTCTATTTTTCGGCCTGTCCTGACCCGTTTCATCTTGAAATGAAGCCAGGATGATGTTTTTTAATTTTTAGAATTTTTTTGCATTTATTTTTGAATTTTCTAACTCGGGTCGGGTTTGAACGGATAGGAAGAAATTTTTTTTTCTTCTCTATTTTTAGGCCTGTCCATACCAGTTTAGTCTTGAAATGAAGCCTGGATGACGTTTTTTAACTTTTAGAATTTTTTTGCATTTTATTTTTGAATTTTCTATCTCGTGTCGGGTTCGAACGAATAGGAAGGAAAATTTTTTTCTTCTCTATTTTTCGGCCTGTCCTGATCCGTTTCATCTTGAAATGAAGCCTGGATGATGTTTTTTAATTTTTAGAATTTATTTTTTAATTTTCTAAGTCGGGTCGGGTTAGAACGGATAGGAAGGAAATTTTTTTTCTTCTCTATTTTTCGGCTTGTCCATACTCGTATCTTCTTGAAATGAAGCCTGGATGATGTTTTTTCATTTTTAGAATTTTTTTTGTATTTTATTTTTAATTTTCTATCTCGGGTCGGGTTCGAACGGATAGGAAGAAAATTTTTTTTCTTCTCTATTTTTCGGCCTGTCCTGATCCGTTTCATCTTGAAATGAAGCCTCGATGATGTTCATTAATTTTTAGAATTTTTTTGCATTTATTTTTGAATTTTCTATATTGGGTCGGGTTCGAATGGATAAGAAGGAAATTTTTTTTTCTTCTCTATTTTTCAGCCTGTCCATACCCGTATCTTCTTGAAATGAAGCCAGGATGATGTTTTCTAATTTTTAGAATTTTTTTGGATTTTATTTTTGAATTTTCTATCTCGGGTCTGGTTCGAACGGATAGGAAGGAATTTTTTTTTTCTTCTCTATTTTTCGGCCTGTCCTGACCCGTTTCATCTTGAAATGAAGCCAGGATTATGTTTTTTAATTTTTAGAATTTTTTTGCATTAATTTTTGAATTTTCTAACTCGGGTCGAGTTTGCACGGATAGGAAGAAAATTTTTTTTCTTCTCTATTTTTCGGCCTGTCCATACCCGTTTAGTCTTGAAATGAAGCCTGGATGATGTTTTTTAATTTTTAGAATTTTTTTGCATTTTATTTTTGAATTTTCTATCTCGGGTCAGGTTCGAACAGATAGGATGGAAATTTTTTCTCTTCTCTATTTTTCGGCCTGTCCATTCCCGTTTAGTCTTGAAATGAAGCCTGGATGATGTTTTTTAATTTTTAGAATTTTCTTGCATTTTATTTTTGAATTTTCTATCTCGAGTCGAGTTCGAACGGATAGGAAGGAAATTTTTTTTCTTCTCTATTTTTCGGCCTGTCTTTACCCGTTTCATCTTGAAATGAAGCCTGGATGATGTTTTTTCATTTTTAGAATTTTTTTTGTATTTTATTTTTGAATTTTCTATCTCGAGTCGGGTTCGAACGGATAGGAAGGAAATTTTTTTTCTTCTCTATTTTTTGGCCTGTCCTGACCCGTTTCATCTTGAAATGAAGCCAGGATGATGTTTTTTAATTTTTAGAATTTTTTTGCATTTATTTTTGAATTTTCAAACTCGGGTCGGGTTCGAACGGATGGGAAGGAAATTTTTTTTCCTCTCTATTTTTCGGCCTGTCCTGACCCGTTTCATCTTGAAATGAAGCCAGGATGATGTTTTTTAATTTTTAGAATTTTTTTGCATTTATTTTTGAATTTTCTAACTCGGGTCGGGTTTGAACGGATAGGAAGAAAATTTTTTTTCTTCTCTATTTTTAGGCCTGTCCATACCAGTTTAGTCTTGAAATGAAGCCTGGATGACGTTTTTTAACTTTTAGAATTTTTTTGCATTTTATTTTTGAATTTTCTATCTCGTGTCGGGTTCGAACGAATAGGAAGGAAAATTTTTTTCTTCTCTATTTTTCGGCCTGTCCTGATCCGTTTCATCTTGAAATGAAGCCTGGATGATGTTTTTTAATTTTTAGAATTTATTTTTTAATTTTCTAAGTCGGGTCGGGTTAGAACGGATAGGAAGGAAATTTTTTTTCTTCTCTATTTTTCGGCTTGTCCATACTCGTATCTTCTTGAAATGAAGCCTGGATGATGTTTTTTCATTTTTAGAATTTTTTTTGTATTTTATTTTTAATTTTCTATCTCGGGTCGGGTTCGAACGGAAAGGAAGGAAATTTTTTTTCTTCCCTATTTTTTGGCCTGTCCTGACCCGTTTCATGTTGAAATGAAGCCAGGATTATGTTTTTTAAGTTTTAGAATTTTTTTGCATTTATTTTTGAATTTTCAAACTCGGGTCGGGTTCGAACGGATAGGAAGGAAATTTTTTTTCTTCTCTATTTTTTGGCCTGTCCAAACCCGTCTAGTCTTAAAATGAAGCCTGGATGATGTTTTTTAATTTTTAGAATTTTTTTGCATTTTATTTTTGAATTTTCTATCTCGGGTCAGGTTCGAACGGATAGGATGAAAATTTTTTTTCTTCTCTATTTTTCGTCCTGTCCATACCCGTTTAGTCTTGAAATGAAGCCTGGATGATGTTTTTTAATTTTTAGAATTTTTTTGCATTTATTTTTGAATTTTCTATCTCGGGTCGGGTTCGAACGGATAGGAAGAAAAATTTTTTTCTTCTCTATTTTTCGGCCTGTCCTGATCCGTTTCATCTTGAAATGAAGCCTCGATGATGTTTTTTAATTTTTAGAATTTTTTTGCATTTTATTTTTGAATTTTCTATCTCGGGTCAGGTTCGAACGGATAGGATGGAAATTTTTTTTCTTCTCTATTTTTCGTCCTGTCCATACCCGTTTAGTCTTGAAATGAAGCCTGGATGATGTTTTTTAATTTTTAGAATTTTTTTGCATTTATTTTTGAATTTTCTATATCGGGTCGGGTTCGAATGGATAGGAAGGAAATTTTTTTTTCTTCACTATTTTTCGGCTTGTCCATACCCGTATCTTCTTGAAATGAAGCCTGGATGATGTTTTTTAATTTTTAGAATTTTTTTGGATTTTATTTTTGAATTTTCTATCTCGGGTCGGGTTCGAACAGATAGGAAGGAATTTTTTTTTTCTTCCCTATTTTTCGGCCTGTCCTGACCCGTTTCATCTTGAAATGAAGCCAGGATGATGTTTTTTAATTTTTAGAATTTTTTTACATTAATTTTTGAATTTTCTAACTCGGGTCGGGTTCGAACGGATAGGAAGGAAATTTTTTTTCTTTTCAATTTTTCGGCCTGTCCATACCCGTTTAGTCCTGAAATGAAGCATGGATGATGTTTATTAATTTTTAGAATTTTTTTGCATTTTATTTTTGAATTTTCTATCTCGGGTCGGGTTCGAACGGATAGGAAGAAAATTTTTTTTCTTCTCTATTTTTCGGCCTGTCCTGATCCGTTTCATCTTGAAATGAAGCCTCGATGATGTTTTTTAATTTTTAGAGTTTTTTTGCATTTATTTTTGAATTTTCAATATCGGGTCGGGTTCGAATGGATAGGAAGGAAATTTTTTTTTCTTCACTATTTTTCGGCTTGTCCATACCCATATCTTCTTGAAATGAAGCCTGGATGATGTTTTTTAATTTTTAGAATTTTTTTGGATTTTATTTTTGAATTTTCTATCTCGGGTCGGGTTCGAACGGATAGGAAGGAATTTTTTTTTTCTTCCCTATTTTTCGGCCTGTCCTGACCCGTTTCATCTTGAAATGAAGCCAGGATGATGTTTTTTAATTTTTAGAATTTTTTTGCATTTATTTTTGAATTTTCAAACTCGGGTCGGGTTCGAACGGATAGGAAGGAAATTTTTTTTCCTCCCTATTTTTCGGCCTGTCCTGACCCGTTTCATCTTGAAATGAAGCCAGGATGATGTTTTTTAATTTTTAGAATTTTTTTGCATTTATTTTTGAATTTTTTAACTCGGGTCGGGTTCGATCGGATAGGAAGGAAATTTTTTTTCTTCTCTATTTTTCGACCTGTCCATACCCGTTTAGTCTTGAAATGAAGCCTGGATGATGTTTTTTAATTTTTAGAATTTTTTTGCATTTATTTTTGAATTTTCTAACTCGGGTCGGGTTCGAACGGATAGGAAGGAAATATTTTTTCTTCTCTATTTTTCGGGATGTCCATACCCGTTTAGTCTTGAAATGAAGCCTGGATGATGTTTTTTAATTTTTAGAATTTTTTTGCATTTTATTTTTGAATTTTCTATCTCGAGTCGGGTTCGAACGGATAGGAAGGAAATTTTTTTTCTTCTCTATTTTTCGGCCTGTCTTGACCCGTTTCATCTTGAAATGAAGCCTGGATGATGTTTTTTCATTTTTAGAATTTTTTTTGTATGTTATTTTTTAATTTTCTATCTCGGGTCGGGTTCGAACGGATAGGAAGGAAATTTTTTTTCTTCTCTATTTTTGCCCTGTCCTGACCCGTTTCATCTTGAAATGAAGCCAGGATGATGTTTTTTAAATTTTAGAATTTCTTTGCATTTATTTTTGAATTTTCAAACTCGGGTCGGGTTCGAACGGATGGGAAGGAAATTTTTTTTCCTCTCTATTTTTCGGCCTGTCCTGACCCGTTTCATCTTGAAATGAAGCCAGGATGATGTTTTTTAATTTTTAGAATTTTTTTGCATTTATTTTTAAATTTTCTAACTCGGGTCGGGTTTGAACGGATAGGAAGAAAAATTTTTTTCTTTTCTATTTTTAGGCCTGTCCATACCAGTTTAGTCTTGAAATGAAGCCTGGATGACGTTTTTTAATTTTTAGAATTTTTTTGCATTTTATTTTGGAATTTTCTATCTCGGGTCGGGTTCGAACGAATAGGAAGGAAAATTTTTTTCTTCTCTATTTTTCGGCCTGTCCTGATCCGTTTCATCTTGAAATGAAGCCTGGATGATGTTTTTTAATTTTTAGAATTTATTTTTTAATTTTCTAAGTCGGGTCGGGTTAGAACGGATAGGAAGGAAATTTTTTTTCTTCTCTATTTTTCGGCTTGTCCATACTCGTATCTTCTTGAAATGGAGCCTGGATGATGTTTTTCAATTTTTAAAATTTTTTTGCATTTTATTTTTGAATTTTCTATCTCGGGTCGGGTTCGAACGGATAGGAAGGAAATTTTTTTTCTTCTCTATTTTTCGGCCTGTCCTGATCCGTTTCATCTTGAAATGAAGCCTGGATGATGTTTTTTAATTTTTAGAATTTATTTTTTAATTTTCTAAGTCGGGTCGGGTTAGAACGGATAGGAAGGAAATTTTTTTTCTTCTCTATTTTTCGGCTTGTCCATACTCGTATCTTCTTGAAATGAAGCCTGAATGATGATTTTCAATTTTTAAAATTTTTTTGCATTTATTTTTAAATTTTCTAACTCGGGTCGGGTTCGAACGGATAGGAAGGAAATTTTTTTTCCTCTCTATTTTTCGGCCTGTCCTGATCCGTTTCATCTTTAAACGAAGCCAGGATGATGTTTTTCAATTTTTAAAATTTTTTTGCATTTTATTTTTGAATTTTCTATCTCGGGTCGGGTTCGAACGGATAGGAAGGAAATTTTTTTTCTTCTCTATTTTTCGGCCTGTCCTGATCCGTTTCATCTTGAAATGAAGCCTGGATGATGTTTTTTAATTTTTAGAATTTATTTTTTAATTTTCTAAGTCGGGTCGGGTTAGAACGGATAGGAAGGAAATTTTTTTTCTTCTCTATTTTTCGGCTTGTCCATACTCGTATCTTCTTGAAATGAAGCCTGAATGATGATTTTCAATTTTTAAAATTTTTTTGCATTTATTTTTAAATTTTCAAACTCGGGTCGGGATCGAACGGATAGGAAGGAAATTTTTTTTCCTCTCTATTTTTCGGCCTGTCCTGACCCGTTTCATCTTGAAATGAAGCCAGGATGATGTTTTTTAATTTTTAGAATTTTTTTGCATTTATTTTTGAATTTTCTAACTCGGATCGAGTTCGAACGGATAGGAAGGAAATTTTTTTTCTTCTCTATTTTTCGGCCTGTCCATACCCGTTTAGTCTTGAAATGAAGCCTGGATGACGTTTTTTAATTTTTAGAATTTTTTTGCATTTTATTTTTGAATTTTCTATCTCGGGTCGGGTTCGAACGGATAGGAAGGAAATTTTTTTTCTTCTCTATTTTTCGGCCTGTCCTGATCCGTTTCATCTTGAAATGAAGCCTGGATGATGTTTTGTAGTTTTTAGAATTTTTTTTACATTTATTTTTGAATTTTCTATATCGGGTCGGATTCGAACGGATGGGAAGGAAATTTTTTTTCCTCTCTATTTTTCGGCCTGTCCTGACCCGTTTCATCTTGAAATGAAGCCAGGATGATGTTTTTTAATTTTTAGAATTTTTTTGCATTTATTTTTGAATTTTCTAACTCGGATCGGGTTCGAACGGATAGGAAGGGAATTTTTTTTCCTCTCTATTTTTCGGCCTGTCCTGATCCGTTTCATCTTTAAACGAAGCCAGGATGATGTTTTTTAATTTTTAGAATTTTTTTACATTTATTTTTGAATTTTCTAACCCGGGTCGGGTTCGAACGGATAGGAAGGAAATTTTTTTTCTTCTCTATTTTTCGGGCTGTCCATACCCGTTTAGGTTTGAAATGAAGCCTGGATGATGTTTTTTAATTTTTAGAATTTTTTTGCATTTTATTTTTGAATGTTCTATCTCGAGTCGGGTTCGAACGGATAGGAAGTAAATTTTTTCCTTCTCTATTTTTCGGACTGTCTTGACCCGTTTCATCTTGAAATGAAGCCTGGATGATGTTTTTTCATTTTTAGAATTTTTTTTGTATTTTATTTTTGAATTTTCTATCTCGTGTCGGGTTCGAACGGATAGGAAGGAAATTTTTTTTCTTCTCTATTTTTTGGCCTGTCCTGACCCATTTCATCTTGAAATGAAGCCAGAATGATGTTTTTTAATTTTTAGAATTTTTTTGCATTTATTTTTGAATTTTCAAACTCGGGTCGGGATCGAACGGATAGGAAGGAAATTTTTTTTCCTCTCTATTTTTCGGCCTGTCCTGACCCGTTTCATCTTGAAATGAAGCCAGGATGATGTTTTTTAATTTTTAGAATTTTTTTGCATTTATTTTTGAATTTTCTAACTCGGATCGGGTTCGAACGGATAGGAAGGAAATTTTTTTTCTTCTCTATTTTTCGGCCTGTCCATACCCGTTTAGTCTTGAAATGAAGCCTGGATGACGTTTTTTAATTTTTAGAATTTTTTTGCATTTTATTTTTGAATTTTCTATCTCGGGTCGGGTTCGAACGGATAGGAAGGAAATTTTTTTTCTTCTCTATTTTTCGGCCTGTCCTGATCCGTTTCATCTTGAAATAAAGCCTGGATGATGTTTTGTAGTTTTTAGAATTTTTTTTGCATTTATTTTTGAATTTTCTATATCGGGTCGGATTCGAACGGATAGGAAGGAAATTTTTTTTCCTCTCTATTTTTCGGCCTGTCCTGACCCGTTTCATCTTGAAATGAAGCCAGGATGATGTTTTTTAATTTTTAGAATTTTTTTGCATTTATTTTTGAATTTTCTAACTCGGATCGGGTTCGAACGGATAGGAAGGAAATTTTTTTTCTTCTCTATTTTTCGGCCTGTCCATACCCGTTTAGTCTTGAAATGAAGCCTGGATGACGTTTTTTAATTTTTAGAATTTTTTTGCATTTTATTTTTGAATTTTCTATCTCGGGTCGGGTTCGAACGGATAGGAAGGAAATTTTTTTTCTTCTCTATTTTTCGGCCTGTCCTGATCCGTTTCATCTTGAAATGAAGCCTGGATGATGTTTTGTAGTTTTTAGAATTTTTTTGCATTTATTTTTGAATTTTCAAACTCGGGTCGGGTTCGAACAGATAGGAAGGAAATTTTTTTTCTTCTCTATTTTATGGCCTGTCCAAACCCGTTTAGTCTTAAAATAAAGCCTGGATGATGTTTTTTAATTTTTAGAATTTTTTTGCATTTTATTTTTGAATTTTCTATCTCGGGTCAGGTTCGAACGGATAGGATGGAAATTTTTTTTCTTCTCTATTTTTCGTCCTGTCCATACCCGTTTAGTCTTGAAATGAAGCCTGGATGATGTTTTTTAATTTTTAGAATTTTTTTGCATTTTATTTTTGAATTTTCTATCTCGGGTCGGGTTCGAACGGATAGGAAGAAAATTTTTTTTCTTCTCTATTTTTCGGCCTGTCTTGACCGGTTTCATCTTAAAATGAAGCCTGGATGATGTTTTTTCATTTTTAGAATTTTTTTTGTATTTTATTTTTGAATTTTCTATCTCGGGTCGGGTTCGAACGGATAGGAAGGAAATTTTTTTTCTTCTCTATTTTTTGGCCTGTCCTGACCCGTTTCATCTTGAAATGAAGCCAGGATGATGTTTTTTAATTTTTAGAATTTTTTTGCATTTATTTTTGAATTTTCAAACTCGGGTCGGGTTCGAACGGATAGGAAGGAAATTTTTTTTCCTCCTTATTTTTCGGCCTGTCCTGATCCATTTCATCTTGAAATGAAGCCAGGATGATGTTTTTTAATTTTTAGAATTTTTTTGCATTTATTTTTGAATTTTCTAACTCGGGTCGGGTTCGAACGGATAGGAAGGAAATTTTTTTTCTTCTCTATTTTTCGGCCTGTCCATACCCGTTTAGTCTTGAAATGAAGCCTGGATGACGTTTTTTAATTTTTAGAATTTTTTTGCATTTTATTTTTGAATTTTCTATCTCGGGTCGGGTTCGAACGGATAGGAAGGAAATTTTTTTTCTTCTCTATTTTTCGGCCTGTCCTGATCCATTTCATCTTGAAATGAAGCTTGGATGATGTTTTTTAATTTTTAGAATTTTTTTTGCATTTATTTTTGAATTTTCTATATCGGTTCGGATACGAACGGATAGGAAGGAAATTTTTTTTTCTTCTCTATTTTTCGGCTTGTCCATACCCGTATCTTCTCGAAATGAAGCCTGGATGATGTTTTTCAATTTTTAAAATTTTTTTGCATTTATTTTTCAATTTTCTAACTCGGGTCGGGTTCGAACGGATAGGAAGGAAATTTTTTTTCCTCTCAATTTTTCGGCCTGTCCTGACCCGTTTCATCTTGAAACGAAGCCAGGATGATGTTTTTTAATTTTTAGAATTTTTTTGCATTTATTTTTGAATTTTCTAAATCGGGTCGGGTTCGAACGGATAGGAAGGAAATTTTTTTTCTTCTCTATTTTTCGGCCTGTCTTGACCCGTTTCATCTTGAAATGAAGCCTGGATGATGTTTTTTCATTTTAAGAATTTTTTTTGTATTTTATTTTTGAATTTTCTATCTCGGGTCGGGTTCGAATGGATAGGAAGGAAATTTTTTTTCGTCTCTATTTTTTGGCCTGTCCTGACCCGTTTCATCTTGAAATGAAGCCAGGATTATGTTTTTTAATTTTTAGAATTTTTTTGCATTTATATTTGAATTTTCAAACTCGGGTTGGGTTCGAACGGATAGGAAGGAAATTTTTTTTCCTATCTATTTTTCAGCCTGTCCTGACCCGTTTCATCTTGAAATGCAGCCAGGATGATGTTTTTTAATTTTTAGAATTTTTTTGCATTTATTTTTGAATTTTCTAACTCGGGTCGGGTTCGAACGGATAGGAAGGAAATTTTTTTTCTTTTCTATTTTTAGGCCTGTCCATACCCGTTTAGTCTTGAAATGAAGCCTGGATGACGTTTTTTAATTTTTAGAATTTTTTTGCATTTTATTTTTGAATTTTTTGTCTCGGGTCGGGTTCGAACGGATAGGATGGAAATTTTTTCTCTTCTCTATTTTTCGGCCTGTCCTGATCCGTTTCATCTTGAAATGAAGCCTGGATGATGTTTTGTAGTTTTTAGAATTTTTTTTGCATTTATTTTTGAATTTTCTATCTCGGGTCAGGTTCGAACGGATAGGATGGAAATTTTTTTTCTTCTCTATTTTTCGTCCTGTCCATACCCGTTTAGTCTTGAAATGAAGCCTGGATGATGTTTTTTAATTTTTAGAATTTTTTTGCATTTATTTTTGAATTTTCTATATCGGGTCGGGTTCGAATGGATAGGAAGGAAATTTTTTTTTCTTCACTATTTTTCGGCTTGTCCATACCCGTATCTTCTTGAAATGAAGCCTGGATGATGTTTTTTAATTTTTAGAATTTTTTTGGATTTTATTTTTGAATTTTCTATCTCGGGTCGGGTTCGAACAGATAGGAAGGAATTTTTTTTTTC
Organism: Quercus robur; assembly: GCF_932294415.1. NCBI lineage: Eukaryota > Viridiplantae > Streptophyta > Magnoliopsida > Fagales > Fagaceae > Quercus > Quercus robur. Next base: position 39,773,227 of record NC_065542.1, on the reverse strand, counting down.
TTCCCTATTTTTCGGCCTGTCCTGACCCGTTTCATCTTGAAATGAAGCCAGGATGATGTTTTTTAATTTTTAGAATTTTTTTGCATTAATTTTTGAATTTTCTAACTCGGGTCGGGTTCGAACGGATAGGAAGGAAATTTTTTTTCTTTTCTATTTTTCGGCCTGTCCATACCCGTTTAGTCTTGAAATGAAGCATGGATGATGTTTTTTAATTTTTAGAATTTTTTTGCATTTTATTTTTGAATTTTCTATCTCGGGTCGGGTTCGAACGGATAGGAAGAAAATTTTTTTTCTTCTCTATTTTTCGGCCTGTCCTGATCCGTTTCATCTTGAAATGAAGCCTCGATGATGTTTTTTAATTTTTAGAGTTTTTTTGCATTTATTTTTGAATTTTCAATATCGGGTCGGGTTCGAATGGATAGGAAGGAAATTTTTTTTTCTTCACTATTTTTCGGCTTGTCCATACCCATATCTTCTTGAAATGAAGCCTGGATGTTGTTTTTTAATTTTTAGAATTTTTTTGGATTTTATTTTTGAATTTTCTATCTCGGGTCGGGTTCGAACGGATAGGAAGGAATTTTTTTTTTCTTCCCTATTTTTCGGCCTGTCCTGACCCGTTTCATCTTGAAATGAAGCCAGGATGATGTTTTTTAATTTTTAGAATTTTTTTGCATTTATTTTTGAATTTTCAAACTCGGGTCGGGTTCGAACGGATAGGAAGGAAATTTTTTTTCCTCCCTATTTTTCGGCCTGTCCTGACCCGTTTCATCTTGAAATGAAGCCAGGATGATGTTTTTTAATTTTTAGAATTTTTTTGCATTTATTTTTGAATTTTTTAACTCGGGTCGGGTTCGATCGGATAGGAAGGAAATTTTTTTTCTTCTCTATTTTTCGACCTGTCCATACCCGTTTAGTCTTGAAATGAAGCCTGGATGATGTTTTTTAATTTTTAGAATTTTTTTGCATTTATTTTTGAATTTTCTAACTCGGGTCGGGTTCGAACGGATAGGAAGGAAATATTTTTTCTTCTCTATTTTTCGGGCTGTCCATACCCGTTTAGTCTTGAAATGAAGCCTGGATGATGTTTTTTAATTTTTAGAATTTTTTTGCATTTTATTTTTGAATTTTCTATCTCGAGTCGGGTTCGAACGGATAGGAAGGAAATTTTTTTTCTTCTCTATTTTTCGGCCTGTCTTGACCCGTTTCATCTTGAAATGAAGCCTGGATGATGTTTTTTCATTTTTAGAATTTTTTTTGTATGTTATTTTTTAATTTTCTATCTCGGGTCGGGTTCGAACGGATAGGAAGGAAATTTTTTTTCTTCTCTATTTTTGCCCTGTCCTGACCCGTTTCATCTTGAAATGAAGCCAGGATGATGTTTTTTAAATTTTAGAATTTTTTTGCATTTATTTTTGAATTTTCAAACTCGGGTCGGGTTCGAACGGATGGGAAGGAAATTTTTTTTCCTCTCTATTTTTCGGCCTGTCCTGACCCGTTTCATCTTGAAATGAAGCCAGGATGATGTTTTTTAATTTTTAGAATTTTTTTGCATTTATTTTTAAATTTTCTAACTCGGGTCGGGTTTGAACGGATAGGAAGAAAATTTTTTTTCTTCTCTATTTTTAGGCCTGTCCATACCAGTTTAGTCTTGAAATGAAGCCTGGATGACGTTTTTTAATTTTTAGAATTTTTTTGCATTTTATTTTTGAATTTTCTATCTCGGGTCGGGTTCGAACGAATAGGAAGGAAAATTTTTTTCTTCTCTATTTTTCGGCCTGTCCTGATCCGTTTCATCTTGAAATGAAGCCTGGATGATGTTTTTTAATTTTTAGAATTTATTTTTTAATTTTCTAAGTCGGGTCGGGTTAGAACGGATAGGAAGGAAATTTTTTTTCTTCTCTATTTTTCGGCTTGTCCATACTCGTATCTTCTTGAAATGGAGCCTGGATGATGTTTTTCAATTTTTAAAATTTTTTTGCATTTTATTTTTGAATTTTCTATCTCGGGTCGGGTTCGAACGGATAGGAAGGAAATTTTTTTTCTTCTCTATTTTTCGGCCTGTCCTGATCCGTTTCATCTTGAAATGAAGCCTGGATGATGTTTTTTAATTTTTAGAATTTATTTTTTAATTTTCTAAGTCGGGTCGGGTTAGAACGGATAGGAAGGAAATTTTTTTTCTTCTCTATTTTTCGGCTTGTCCATACTCGTATCTTCTTGAAATGAAGCCTGAATGATGTTTTTCAATTTTTAAAATTTTTTTGCATTTATTTTTAAATTTTCTAACTCGGGTCGGGTTCGAACGGATAGGAAGGAAATTTTTTTTCCTCTCTATTTTTCGGCCTGTCCTGATCCGTTTCATCTTTAAACGAAGCCAGGATGATGTTTTTTAATTTTTAGAATTTTTTTACATTTATTTTTGAATTTTCTAACTCGGGTCGGGTTCGAACGGATAGGAAGGAAATTTTTTTTCTTCTCTATTTTTCGGGCTGTCCATACCCGTTTAGGTTTGAAATGAAGCCTGGATGATGTTTTTTAATTTTTAGAATTTTTTTGCATTTTATTTTTGAATGTTCTATCTCGAGTCGGGTTCGAACGGATAGGAAGTAAATTTTTTCCTTCTCTATTTTTCGGCCTGTCTTGACCCGTTTCATCTTGAAATGAAGCCTGGATGATGTTTTTTCATTTTTAGAATTTTTTTTGTATTTTATTTTTGAATTTTCTATCTCGTGTCGGGTTCGAACGGATAGGAAGGAAATTTTTTTTCTTCTCTATTTTTTGGCCTGTCCTGACCCATTTCATCTTGAAATGAAGCCAGGATGATGTTTTTTAATTTTTAGAATTTTTTTGCATTTATTTTTGAATTTTCAAACTCGGGTCGGGATCGAACGGATAGGAAGGAAAATTTTTTTCCTCTCTATTTTTCGGCCTGTCCTGACCCGTTTCATCTTGAAATGAAGCCAGGATGATGTTTTTTAATTTTTAGAATTTTCTTGCATTTATTTTTGAATTTTCTAACTCGGATCGGGTTCGAACGGATAGGAAGGAAATTTTTTTTCTTCTCTATTTTTCGGCCTGTCCATACCCGTTTAGTCTTGAAATGAAGCCTGGATGACGTTTTTTAATTTTTAGAATTTTTTTGCATTTTATTTTTGAATTTTCTATCTCGGGTCGGGTTCGAACGGATAGGAAGGAAATTTTTTTTCTTCTCTATTTTTCGGCCTGTCCTGATCCGTTTCATCTTGAAATGAAGCCTGGATGATGTTTTGTAGTTTTTAGAATTTTTTTTGCATTTATTTTTGAATTTTCTATATCGGGTCGGATTCGAACGGATAGGAAGGAAATTTTTTTTTCTTCACTATTTTTGGGCTTGTCCATACCCGTATCTTCTTGAAATGAAGCCTGGATGATGTTTTTTAATTTTCAGAATTTTTTTGCATTTATTTTTTAATTTTCTAACTCGGGTCTGGTTCGAACGGATAGGAAGGAATTTTTTTTTCTTCTCTATTTTTCGGCCTGTCCTGACCGTTTCATCTTGAAATGAAGCCAGGATGATGTTTTTTAATTTTTAGAATTTTTTGCATTTATTTTTGAATTTTCTAACTCGGGTCGGGTTCGCACGAATAGGAAGGAAATATTTTTTCTTCTCTAATTTTCGGCCTGTCCATACCCGTTTAGTCTTGAAATGAAGCCTGGTTGATGTTTTTTAATTTTTAGAATTTTTTTGCATTTATTTTTGAATTTTCAAACTCGGGTCGGGATCGAACGGATAGGAAGGAAATTTTTTTTCCTCTCTATTTTTCGGCCTGTCCTGACCCGTTTCATCTTGAAATGAAGCCAGGATGATGTTTTTTAATTTTTAGAATTTTTTTGCATTTATTTTTGAATTTTCTAACTCGGATCGGGTTCGAACGGATAGGAAGGAAATTTTTTTTCTTCTCTATTTTTCGGCCTGTCCATACCCGTTTAGTCTTGAAATGAAGCCTGGATGACGTTTTTTAATTTTTAGAATTTTTTTGCATTTTATTTTTCAATTTTCTATCTCGGGTCGGGTTCGAACGGATAGGAAGGAAATTTTTTTTCTTCTCTATTTTTCGGCCTGTCCTGATCCGTTTCATCTTGAAATGAAGCCTGGATGATGTTTTGTAGTTTTTAGAATTTTTTTTGCATTTATTTTTGAATTTTCTATATCGGGTCGGATTCGAACGGATAGGAAGGAAATTTTTTTTCCTCTCTATTTTTCGGCCTGTCCTGACCCGTTTCATCTTGAAATGAAGCCAGGATGATGTTTTTTAATTTTTAGAATTTTTTTGCATTTATTTTTGAATTTTCTAACTCGGATCGGGTTCGAACGGATAGGAAGGAAATTTTTTTTCCTCTCTATTTTTCGGCCTGTCCTGATCCGTTTCATCTTTAAACGAAGCCAGGATGATGTTTTTTAATTTTTAGAATTTTTTTACATTTATTTTTGAATTTTCTAACTCGGGTCGGGTTCGAACGGATAGGAAGGAAATTTTTTTTCTTCTCTATTTTTCGGGCTGTCCATACCCGTTTAGGTTTGAAATGAAGCCTGGATGATGTTTTTTAATTTTTAGAATTTTTTTGCATTTTATTTTTGAATGTTCTATCTCGAGTCGGGTTCGAACGGATAGGAAGTAAATTTTTTCCTTCTCTATTTTTCGGACTGTCTTGACCCGTTTCATCTTGAAATGAAGCCTGGATGATGTTTTTTCATTTTTAGAATTTTTTTTGTATTTTATTTTTGAATTTTCTATCTCGTGTCGGGTTCGAACGGATAGGAAGGAAATTTTTTTTCTTCTCTATTTTTTGGCCTGTCCTGACCCATTTCATCTTGAAATGAAGCCAGGATGATGTTTTTTAATTTTTAGAATTTTTTTGCATTTATTTTTGAATTTTCAAACTCGGGTCGGGATCGAACGGATAGGAAGGAAATTTTTTTTCCTCTCTATTTTTCGGCCTGTCCTGACCCGTTTCATCTTGAAATGAAGCCAGGATGATGTTTTTTAATTTTTAGAATTTTTTTGCATTTATTTTTGAATTTTCTAACTCGGATCGGGTTCGAACGGATAGGAAGGAAATTTTTTTTACTTCTCTATTTTTCGGCCTGTCCATACCCGTTTAGTCTTGAAATGAAGCCTGGATGACGTTTTTTAATTTTTAGAATTTTTTTGCATTTTATTTTTGAATTTTCTATCTCGGGTCGGGTTCGAACGGATAGGAAGGAAATTTTTTTTCTTCTCTATTTTTCGGCCTGTCCAGATCCGTTTCATCTTGAAATAAAGCCTGGATGATGTTTTGTAGTTTTTAGAATTTTTTTTGCATTTATTTTTGAATTTTCTATATCGGGTCGGATTCGAACGGATAGGAAGGAAATTTTTTTTCCTCTCTATTTTTCGGCCTGTCCTGACCCGTTTCATCTTGAAATGAAGCCAGGATGATGTTTTTTAATTTTTAGAATTTTTTTGCATTTATTTTTGAATTTTCTAACTCGGATCGGGTTCGAACGGATAGGAAGGAAATTTTTTTTCTTCTCTATTTTTCGGCCTGTCCATACCCGTTTAGTCTTGAAATGAAGCCTGGATGACGTTTTTTAATTTTTAGAATTTTTTTGCATTTTATTTTTGAATTTTCTATCTCGGGTCGGGTTCGAACGGATAGGAAGGAAATTTTTTTTCTTCTCTATTTTTCGGCCTGTCCTGATCCGTTTCATCTTGAAATGAAGCCTGGATGATGTTTTGTAGTTTTTAGAATTTTTTTGCATTTATTTTTGAATTTTCAAACTCGGGTCGGGTTCGAACAGATAGGAAGGAAATTTTTTTTCTTCTCTATTTTATGGCCTGTCCAAACCCGTTTAGTCTTAAAATAAAGCCTGGATGATGTTTTTTAATTTTTAGAATTTTTTTGCATTTTATTTTTGAATTTTCTATCTCGGGTCAGGTTCGAACGGATAGGATGGAAATTTTTTTTCTTCTCTATTTTTCGTCCTGTCCATACCCGTTTAGTCTTGAAATGAAGCCTGGATGATGTTTTTTAATTTTTAGAATTTTTTTGCATTTTATTTTTGAATTTTCTATCTCGGGTCGGGTTCGAACGGATAGGAAGAAAATTTTTTTTCTTCTCTATTTTTCGGCCTGTCTTGACCCGTTTCATCTTGAAATGAAGCCTGGATGATGTTTTTTCATTCTTAGAATTTTTTTTGTATTTTATTTTTGAATTTTCTATCTCGGGTCGGGTTCGAACGGATAGGAAGGAAATTTTTTTTCTTCTCTATTTTTTGGCCTGTCCTGACCCGTTTCATCTTGAAATGAAGCCAGGATGATGTTTTTTAATTTTTAGAATTTTTTTGTATTTATTTTTGAATTTTCAAACTCGGGTCGGGTTCGAACGGATAGGAAGGAAATTTTTTTTCCTCCTTATTTTTCGGCCTGTCCTGATCCATTTCATCTTGAAATGAAGCCAGGATGATGTTTTTTAATTTTTAGAATTTTTTTGCATTTATTTTTGAATTTTCTAACTCGGGTCGGGTTCGAACGGATAGGAAGGAAATTTTTTTTCTTCTCTATTTTTCGGCCTGTCCATACCCGTTTAGTCTTGAAATGAAGCCTGGATGACGTTTTTTAATTTTTAGAATTTTTTTGCATTTTATTTTTGAATTTTCTATCTCGGGTCGGGTTCGAACGGATAGGAAGGAAATTTTTTTTCTTCTCTATTTTTCGGCCTGTCCTGATCCATTTCATCTTGAAATGAAGCTTGGATGATGTTTTTTAATTTTTAGAATTTTTTTTGCATTTATTTTTGAATTTTCTATATCGGTTCGGATACGAACGGATAGGAAGGAAATTTTTTTTTCTTCTCTATTTTTCGGCTTGTCCATACCCGTATCTTCTTGAAATGAAGCCTGGATGATGTTTTTCAATTTTTAAAATTTTTTTGCATTTATTTTTCAATTTTCTAACTCGGGTCGGGTTCGAACGGATAGGAAGGAAATTTTTTTTCCTCTCAATTTTTCGGCCTGTCCTGACCCGTTTCATCTTGAAACGAAGCCAGGATGATGTTTTTTAATTTTTAGAATTTTTTTGCATTTATTTTTGAATTTTCTAAATCGGGTCGGGTTCGAACGGATAGGAAGGAAATTTTTTTTCTTCTCTATTTTTCGGCCTGTCTTGACCCGTTTCATCTTGAAATGAAGCCTGGATGATGTTTTTTCATTTTAAGAATTTTTTTTGTATTTTATTTTTGAATTTTCTATCTCGGGTCGGGTTCGAATGGATAGGAAGGAAATTTTTATTCGTCTCTATTTTTTGGCCTGTCCTGACCCGTTTCATCTTGAAATGAAGCCAGGATTATGTTTTTTAATTTTTAGAATTTTTTTGCATTTATATTTGAATTTTCAAACTCGGGTTGGGTTCGAACGGATAGGAAGGAAATTTTTTTTCCTATATATTTTTCAGCCTGTCCTGACCCGTTTCATCTTGAAATGCAGCCAGGATGATGTTTTTTAATTTTTAGAATTTTTCTGCATTTATTTTTGAATTTTCTAACTCGGGTCGGGTTCGAACGGATAGGAAGGAAATTTTTTTTCTTTTCTATTTTTCGGCCTGTCCATACCCGTTTAGCCTTGAAATGAAGCCTGGATGATATTTTTTAATTTTTAGAATTTTTTTGCATTTTATTTTTGAATTTTCTACCTCGGGTCGGGTTCGAAAGGATAGGAAGGAAATTTTTTTTCTTCTCTACTTTTCGGCCTGTCCTGATCCGTTTCATCTTGAAATGAAGCCTGGATGATGTTTTTTTAATTTTTAGAATTTTTTTGCATTTTATTTTTGAATTTTCTATCTCGAGTCGGGTTCGAACGGATAGGAAGGAAATTTTTTTTCTTCTCTATTTTTGGGCCTATCTTGACCCGTTTCATCTTGAAATGAAGCCTGGATGATGTTTTTTCATTTTTAGAATTTTTTTTGTATTTTATTTTTGAATTTTCTATCTCGGGTCGGGTTCGAACGGATAGGAAGGAGATTTTTTTTCTTCTCTATTTTTTGGCCTGTCCTGACCCGTTTCATCTTGAAATGAAGCCAGGATGATGTTTTTTAATTTTTAGAATTGTTTTGCATTTATTTTTGAATTTTCAAACTCGGATCGGGTTCGAACGGATAGGAAGGAAATTTTTTTCCTCTCTATTTTTTAGCCTGTCCTGACCCGTTTCATCTTGAAATGCAGCCAGGATGATGTTTTTTAATTTTTAGAATTTTTTTGCATTTATTTTTAGAATTTTCTAACTCGGGTCGGGTTCGAACGGATAGGAAGGAAATTTTTTTTCTTCTCTATTTTTAGGCCTGTCCATACCCGTTTAGTCTTGAAATGAAGCCTGGATGATGTTTTTTAATTTTTAGAATTTTTTTGCATTTTATTTTTGAATTTTCTGTCTCGGGTCGGGTTCGAACGGATAGGATGGAAATTTTTTCTCTTCTCTATTTTTCGGCCTGTCCATACCCGTTTAGCCTTGAAATGAAGCCTGGATGATGTTTTTTAATTTTTAGAATTTTTTTGCATTTTATTTTTGAATTTTCTACCTCGGGTCGGGTTCGAAAGGATAGGAAGGAAATTTTTTTTCTTCTCTACTTTTCGGCCTGTCCTGATCCGTTTCATCTTGAAATGAAGCCTGGATGATGTTTTTTTAATTTTTAGAATTTTTTTGCATTTTATTTTTGAATTTTCTATCTCGAGTCGGGTTCGAACGGATAGGAAGGAAATTTTTTTTCTTCTCTATTTTTGGGCCTATCTTGACCCGTTTCATCTTGAAATGAAGCCTGGATGATGTTTTTTCATTTTTAGAATTTTTTTTGTATTTTATTTTTGAATTTTCTATCTCGGGTCGGGTTCGAACGGATAGGAAGGAGATTTTTTTTCTTCTCTATTTTTTGGCCTGTCCTGACCCGTTTCATCTTGAAATGAAGCCAGGATGATGTTTTTTAATTTTTAGAATTTTTTTGCATTTATTTTTGAATTTTCAAACTCGGATCGGGTTCGAACGGATAGGAAGGAAATTTTTTTCCTCTCTATTTTTTAGCCTGTCCTGACCCGTTTCATCTTGAAATGCAGCCAGGATGATGTTTTTTAATTTTTAGAATTTTTTTGCATTTATTTTTAGAATTTTCTAACTCGGGTCGGGTTCGAACGGATAGGAAGGAAATTTTTTTTCTTCTCTATTTTTAGGCCTGTCCATACCCGTTTAGTCTTGAAATGAAGCCTGGATGATGTTTTTTAATTTTTAGAATTTTTTTGCATTTTATTTTTGAATTTTCTATCTCGAGTCGGGTTCGAACGGATAGGAAGGAAATTTTTTTTCTTCTCTATTTTTCGGCCTGTCTTGACCCGTTTCATCTTGAAATGAAGCCTGGATGATGTTTTTTCATTCTTAGAATTTTTTTTGTATCTTATTTTTGAATTTTCTATCTCGGGTCGGGTTCGAACGGATAGGAAGTAAATTTTTTTTCTTCTCTATTTTTTGGCCTGTCCTGACCCGTTTCATCTTGAAATGAAGCCAGGATGATGTTTTTTAATTTTTAGAATTTGTTTGCATTTATTTTTGAATTTTCAAACTCGGGTCGGGATCGAACGGATAGGAAGGAAATTTTTTTTCCTCTCTATTTTTCGGCCTGTCCTGACCCGTTTCATCTTGAAATGAAGCCAGGATGATGTTTTTTAATTTTTAGAATTTTTTTGCATTTATTTTTGAATTTTCTAACTCGGGTCGGGTTCGAACGGATAGGAAGGAAATTTTTTTTCTTCTATATTTTTAGGCCTGTCCATACCCGTTTAGTCTTGAAATGAAGCCTGGATGACGTTTTTTAATTTTTAGAATTTTTTTGCATTTTATTTTTGAATTTTCTATCTCGGGTCGGGTTCGAATGGATAGGAAGGAAAATTTTCTTTCTTCTCTATTTTTCGGCCTGTCCTGATCCGTTTCATCTTGAAACGAAGCCAGGATGATGTTTTCTAATTTTTAGAATTTTTTTGCATTTATTTTTGAATTTTCTAACTCAGGTCGGGTTCGAACGGATTGGAAGGAAATTTTTTTTCTTCTCTATTTTTCGGGCTGTCCATACCCGTTTAGTCTTGAAATGAAGCCTGGATGATGTTTTTTAATTTTTAGAATTTTTTTGCATTTATTTTTGAATTTTCTAACTCGGATCGGGTTCGAACGGATAGGAAGGAAATTTTTTTTCGTCTCTATTTTTTCGCCTTTCCTGACCCGTTTCATCTTGAAATGAAGTCAGGATTAAGTTTTTTAATTTTTAGAATTTTTTTGTATTTATTTTTGAATTTTCAAACTCGGGTCGGGTTCGAACGGATAGGAAGGAAATTTTTTTTCCTCTCTATTTTTTGGCCTGTCCTGACCCGTTTCATCTTGAAATGAAGCCTGGATGATGTTTTTTAATTTTTAGAATTTTTTTGCATTTTATTTTTGAATTTTCTATCTCGGGTCGGGTTCGAACGGATAGGATGGAAATTTTTTCTCTTCTTTATTTTTCGGCATGTCCATACCCGTTTAGTCTTGAAATGAAGCCTGGATGATGTTTTTTAATTTTTAGAATTTTTTTGCATTTTATTTTTGAATTTTCTATCTCGGGTCGGGTTCGAAAGGATAGGAAGGAAATTTTTTTCTTCTCTTCTTTTCGGCCTGTCCTGATCCGTTTCATCTTGAAATGAAGCCTGGATGATGTTTTTTTAATTTTTTGAATTTTGTTGCATTTTATTTTTGAATTTTCTATCTCCAGTCGGGTTCGAACGGATAGGAATGAAATTTTTTTTCTTCTCTATTTTTCGGCCTGTCTTAACCCGTTTCATCTTGAAATGAAGCCTGGATGATGTTTTTTAATTTTTAGAATTTTTTTGCATTTTATTTTTGAATTTATTTCTCGGGTCGGGTTCGAAAGGATAGGAAGGAAATTTTTTTTCTTCTCTACTTTTCGGCCTGTCCTGATCTGTTTCATCTTGAAATGAAGCCTGGATGATGTTTTTTTAATTTTTAAAATTTTTTTGCATTTTATTTTTGAATTTTCTATCTCCAGTCGGGTTCGAACGGATAGGAATGAAATTTTTTTTCTTCTCTATTTTTCGGCCTGTCTTAACCCGTTTCATCTTGAAATGAAGCCTGGATGATGTTTTTTAATTTTTAGAATTTTTTTGCATTTTATTTTTGAATTTTCTATCTCGGGTCGGGTTCGAAAGGATAGGAAGGAAATTTTTTTTCTTCTCTACTTTTCGGCCTGTCCTGATCCGTTTCATCTTGAAATGAAGCCAGGATGATGTTTTTTTAATTTTTAGAATTTTTTTGCATTTTATTTTTGAATTTTCTATCTCGGGTCGGGTTCGAACGGATAGGAAGGAAATTTTTTTTCCTCCCTATTTTTCAGCCTGTCCTGACCCGTTTCATCTTGAAATGCAGCCAGGATGATGTTTTTTAATTTTTAGAATTTTTTTGCATTTATTTTTGAATTTTCTATCTCGGGTCGGGTTCGAAAGGATAGGAAGGAAATTCTTTTTCTTCTCTACTTTTCGGCCTGTCCTGATCCGTTTCATCTTGAAATGAAGCCTGGATGATGTTTTTTAATTTTTAGAATTTTTTTGCATTTATTTTTGAATTTTCAAACTCGGGTCGGGTTCGAACGGATAGGAAGGAAATTTTTTTTCTTCTCTATTTTTAGGCCTGTCCATACCCGTTTAGTCTTGAAATGAAGCCTGGATGACGTTTTTTAATTTTTAGAATTTTTTTGCATTTTATTTTTGAATTTTCTATCTCGGGTCGGGTTCGAACGGATGGGAAGGAAAATTTTTTTTCTTCTCTATTTTTCGGCCTGTCCTGATCCTTTTCATCTTGAAACGAAGCCATGATGATGTTTTCTAATTTTTAGAATTTTTTTGCATTTATTTTTGAATTTTCTAACTTGGGTCGGGTTCGAACGGATTGGAAGGAAATTTTTTTTCTTCTCTATTTTTCGGGCTGTACATACCCGTTTAGTCTTGAAATGAAGCCTGGATGATGTTTTTTAATTTTTAGAATTTTTTTGCATTTTATTTTTGAATTTTCTATCTCGAGTCGGGTTCGAACGGATAGGAAGGAAATTTTTTTTCTTCTCTATTTTTCGGCCTGTCTTGACCCGTTTCATCTTGAAATGAAGCCTGGATGATGTTTTTTCATTCTTAGAATTTTTTTTGTATCTTATTTTTGAATTTTCTATCTCGGGTCGGGTTCGAACGGATAGGAAGTAAATTTTTTTTCTTCTCTATTTTTTGGCCTGTCCTGACCCGTTTCATCTTGAAATGAAGCCAGGATGATGTTTTTTAATTTTAAGAATTTTTTTGCATTTATTTTTGAATTTTCAAACTCGGGTCGGGATCGAACGGATAGGAAGTAAATTTTTTTTCCTCTCTATTTTTCGGCCTGTCCTGACCCGTTTCATCTTGAAATGAAGCCAGGATGATGTTTTTTAATTTTTAGAATTTTTTTGCATTTATTTTTGAATTTTCTAACTCGGGTCGGGTTCGAACGGATAGGAAGGAAATTATTTTTCTTCTCTATTTTTAGGCCTGTCCATACCCGTTTAGTCTTGAAATGAAGCCTGGATGACGTTTTCTAATTTTTAGAATTTTTTTGCATTTTATTTTTTAATTTTCTATCTCGGGTCGGGTTCGAACGGATAGGAAGGAAAATTTTTTTTCTTCTCTATTTTTCGGCCTGTCCTGATCCGTTTCATCTTGAAACGAAGCCAGGATGATGTTTTCTAATTTTTAGAATTTTTTTGCATTTATTTTTGAATTTTCTAACTCGGGTCGGGTTCGAACGGATTGGAAGGAAATTTTTTTTCTTCTCTATTTTTCGGGCTGTCCATACCCGTTTAGTCTTGAAATGAAGCCTGGATGATGTTTTTTAATTTTTAGAATTTTTTTGCATTTTATTTTTGAATTTTCTATCTCGAGTCGGGTTCGAACGGATAGGAAGGAAATTTTTTTTCTTCTCTATTTTTCGGCCTGTCTTGACCCGTTTCATCTTGAAATGAAGCCTGGATGATGTTTTTTCATTTTTAGAATTTTTTTTGTATCTTATTTTTGAATTTTCTATCTCGGGTCGGGTTCGAACGGATAGGAAGGAAATTTTTTTTCTTCTCTATTTTTTGGCCTGTCCTGACCCGTTTCATCTTGAAATGAAGCCAGGATGATGTTTTTTAATTTTTAGAATTTTTTTGCATTTATTTTTGAATTTTCAAACTCGGGTCGGGATCGAACGGATAGGAAGGAAATTTTTTTTCCTCTCTATTTTTCGGCCTGTCCTGACCCGTTTCATCTTGAAATGAAGCCAGGATGATGTTTTTTAATTTTTAGAATTTTTTTGCATTTCTTTTTGAATTTTCTATCTCGGGTCGGGTTTGAAAGGATAGGAAGGAAATTTTTTTTCTTCTCTACTTTTCGGCCTGTCCTGATCCGTTTCATCTTGAAATGAAGCCTGGATGATGTTTTTTTAATTTTTAGAATTTTTTTGCATTTTATTTTTGAATTTTCTATCTCATGTCGGGTTCGAACGGATAGGAAGGAAATTTTTTTTCCTCTCTATTTTTTAGCCTGTCCTGACCCGTTTCATCTTGAAATGAAGCCAGGATTATGTTTTTTAATTTTTAGAATTTTTTTGCATTTATTTTTGAATTTTCAAACTCGGGTCGGGTTCGAACGGATAGGAAGGAAATTTTTTTTCCTCTCTATTTTTTGGCCTGTCCTGACCAGTTTCATCTTGAAATGAAGCCTGGATGATGTTTTTTAATTTTTAGAATTTTTTTGCATTTTATTTTTGAATTTTCTATCTCGGGTCGGGTTCGAACGGATAGGATGGAAATTTTTTCTCTTCTCTATTTTTCGGCCTGTCCATACCCGTTTAGTCCTTAAATGAACCCTGGATGATGTTTTTTAATTTTTAGAATTTTTTTGCATTTTATTTTTGAATTTTCTATCTCGGGTCGGGTTCGAAAGGATAGGAAGGAAATTTTTTTTCTTCTCTACTTTTCGACCTGTCCTGATCCGTTTCATCTTGAAATGAAGCCTGGATGATGTTTTTTTAATTTTTAGAACTTTTTTACATTTTATTTTTGAATTTTCTATCTCCAGTCGGGTTCGAACGGATAGGAATGAAATTTTTTTTCTTCTCTATTTTTCGGCCTGTCTTAACCCGTTTCATCTTGAAATGAAGCATGGATGATGTTTTTTAATTTTTAGAATTTTTTTGCATTTTATTTTTGAATTTTCTATCTCGGGTCGGGTTCGAAAGGATAGGAAGGAAATTTTTTTTCTTCTCTGCTTTTCGGCCTGTCCTGATCCGTTTCATCTTGAAATGAAGCCTGGATGATGTTTTTTTAATTTTTAGAATTTTTTTGCATTTTATTTTTGAATTTTCTATCTCGGGTCGGGTTCGAACGGATAGAAAGGAAATTTTTTTTCCTCTCTATTTTTCAGCCTGTCCTGACCCGTTTCATCTTGAAATGCAGCCAGGATGATGTTTTTTAATTTTTAGAATTTTTTTGCATTTATTTTTGAATTTTCTAACTCGGGTCGGGTTCGAACGGATAGGAAGGAAATTTTTTTTCTTCTCTATTTTTAGGCCTGTCCATACCCGTTTAGTCTTGAAATGAAGCCTGGATGACGTTTTTTAATTTTTAGAATTTTTTTGCATTTTATTTTTGAATTTTCTATCTCGGGTTGGATTCGAACGGATAGGAAGGAAAATTTTTTTTCTTCTCTATTTTTCGGCCTGTCCTGATCCGTTTCATCTTGAAACGAAGCCAGGATGATGTTTTCTAATTTTTAGAATTTTTTTGCATTTCTTTTTGAATTTTCTAACTCGGGTCGGGTTCGAACGGATTGGAAGGAAATTTTTTTTCTTCTCTATTTTTCGGGCTGTCCATACCCGTTTAGTCTTGAAATGAAGCCTGGATGATGTTTTTTAATATTTAGAATTTTTATGCATTTTATTTTTGAATTTTCTATCTCGAGTCGGGTTCGAACGGATAGGAAGGAAATTTTTTTTCTTCTTTATTTTTCGGCCTGTCTTGACCCGTTTCATCTTAAAATGAAGCCTGGATGATGTTTTTTCATTTTTAGAATTTTTTTTGTATCTTATTTTTGAATTTTCTATCTCGGGTCGGGTTCGAACGGATAGGAAGGAAATTTTTTTTCCTCTCTATTTTTCATCCTGTCCTGACCCGTTTCATCTTGAAATGCAGCCAGGATGATGTTTTTTAATTTTTAGAATTTTTTTGCATTTATTTTTGAATTTTCTAACTCGGGTCGGGTTCGAACGGATAGGAAGGAAATTTTTTTTCTTCTCTATTTTTAGGCCTGTCCATACCCGTTTAGTCTTGAAATGAAGCCTGGATGATGTTTTTTAATTTTTAGAATTTTTTTGCATTTTATTTTTTAATTTTCTATCTCGGGTCGGGTTCGAACGGATAGGAAGGAAAATTTTTTTCTTTTCTATTTTTTGGCCTGTCCTGACCCGTTTCATCTTGAAATGAAGCCAAGATGATGTTTTTTAATTTTTAGAATTTTTTTGCGTTTATTGTTTAATTTTCAAACTCGGGTCGGGTTCGAACGGATAGGAAGGAAATTTTTTTTCCTCTCTATTTTTCAGCCTGTCCTGACCCGTTTCATCTTGAAATGAAGCCAGGATGATGTTTTTGAATTTCTAGAATTTTTTTGCATTTATTTTTGAATTTTCTGACTCGGGTCGGGTTCAAACGGATAGGAAGGAAATTTTTTTTCTTCTCTATTTTTAGGCCTGTCCATACCCGTTTAGTCTTGAAATGAAGCCTGGATGACGTTTTTTAATTTTTAGAATTTTTTTGCATTTTATTTTTGAATTTTCTATCTCGGGTCGGGTTCGAACGGATAGGAAGGAAAATTTTTTTCTTCTCTATTTTTCGGCCTGTCCTGATCCGTTTCATCTTGAAACGAAGCCAGGATGATGTTTTTTAATTTTTAGAATTTTTTTGCATTTATTTTTGAATTTTCTAACTCGGGTCGGGTTCGAACGGATAGGAAGGAAATTTTTTTCTTCTCTATTTTTCGGGCTGTCCATACCCGTTTAGTCTTGAAATGAAGCCAGGATGATGTTTTTTAATTTTTAGAATTTTTTTGCATTTTATTTTTGAATTTTCTATCTCGAGTCGGGTTCGAACGGATAGGAAGGAAATTTTTTTTCTTCTCTATTTTTCGGCCTGTTTTGACCCGTTTCATCTTGAAATAAAGCCTGGATGATGTTTTTTCATTTTTAGAATTTTTTTTGTATTTTATTTTTGAATTTTCTATCTCGGGTCGGGTTCGAACGGATAGGAAGGAATTTTTTTTTCTTCTCTATTTTTTGGCCTGTCCTGACCCGTTTCATCTTGAAATGAAGCCAGGATGATGTTTTTTAATTTTTAGAATTTTTTTGCATTTATTTTTGAATTTTCAAACTCGGGTCGGGATCGAACGGATAGGAAGGAAATTTTTTCTCCTCTCTATTTTTCGGCCTGTCCTGACCCGTTTCATCTTGAAATGAAGCCAGGATGATGTTTTTTAATTTTTAGAATTTTTTTGCATTTATTTTTGAATTTTCTAACTCGGATCGGGTTCGAACGGATAGGAAGGAAATTTTTTTTCTTCTCTATTTTTCGGCTTGTCCTGTGCCGTTTAATCCTTAAATGAAGCCTGGATGATGTTTTTTAATTTTTAGAATTTTTTTTGCATCTATTTTTGAATTTTTTATATCGGGTCGGATTTGAAGGAATTTTTTTTTTCTTCTCTATTTTTCGGCTTGTCCATACCCGTATCTTCTTGAAATGAAGCCTGGATGATGTTTTTTAATTTTCAGAATTTTTTTGCATTTATTTTTTAATTTTCTAACTCGGCTCTGGTTCGAACGGATAGGAAGGAAATTTTTTTTATTCTCTATTTTTCGGCCTGTCCTGACCGTTTCATCTTGAAATGAAGCCAGGATGATGTTTTTTAATTTTTAGAATTTTTTTGCATTTATTTTTGAATTTTCTAACTCGGGTCGGGTTCGAACGGATAGGAAGGAAATTTTTTTTCTTCTCTATTTTTAGGCCTGTCCATACCCGTTTAGTCTTGAAATGAAGCCTGGATGACGTTTTTTAATTTTTAGAATTTTTTTGCATTTTATTTTTGAATTTTCTATCTCGGGTCGGGTTCGAACGGATATGAAGGAAAATTTTTTCTTCTCTATTTTTTGGCCTGTCCTGACCCGTTTCATCTTGAAATGAAGCCAAGATGATGTTTTTTAATTTTTAGAATTTTTTTGCATTTATTTTTGAATTTTCAAACTCGTGTCGGGTTCGAACGGATAGGAAGGAAATTTTTTTCCCTCTCTATTTTTCAGCCTGTCCTGACCCGTTTCATCTTGATATGAAGCCAGGATGATGTTTTTTAATTTTTAGAATTTTTTTGCATTTATTTTTGAATTTTCTAACTCGGGTCGGGTTCGAACGGATAGGAAGGAAATTTTTTTTCTTCTCTACTTTTCGGCCTGTCCTGATCCGTTTCATCTTGAAATGAACCCTGGATGATGTTTTTTTAATTTTTAGAATTTTTTTGCATTTTATTTTTGAATTTTCTATCTCCATTCGGGTTCGAACGGATAGGAATGAAATTTTTTTTCTTCTCTATTTTTCGGCCTGTCTTCACCCGTTTCATCTTGAAATGAAGCCTGGATGATGTTTTTTAATTTTTAGAATTTTTTTGGATTTATTTTTGAATTTTCAAACTCGGGTCGGGATCGAACGGATAGGAAGGAAATTTTTTTTCCTCTCTATTTTTCGGCTTGTCCTGACCCGTTTCATCTTGAAATGAAGCCAGGATGATGTTTTTTAATTTTTAGAATTTTTTTGCATTTATTTTTGAATTTTCTAACTCGGATCGGGTTCGAACGGATAGGAAGGAAATTTTTTTTCTTCTCTATTTTTCGGCCTGTCCATACCCGTTTAGTCTTGAAATGAAGCCTGGATGACGTTTTTTAATTTTTAGAATTTTTTTGCATTTTATTTTTGAATTTTCTATCTCGGGTCGGGTTCGAACGAATAGGAAGGAAATTTTTTTCCTTCTCTATTTTTCGGCTTGTCCTGTGCCGTTTAATCCTTAAATGAAGCCTGGATGATGTTTTTTAATTTTTAGAATTTTTTTTGCATTTATTTTTGAATTTTTTATATCGGGTCGGATTCGAACGGATAGGAAGGAATTTTTTTTTTCTTCTCTATTTTTCGGCTTGTCCATACCCGTATCTTCTTGAAATGAAGCCTGGATGATGTTTTTTAATTTTCAGAATTTTTTTGCATTTATTTTTTAATTTTCTAACTCGGCTCTGGTTCGAACGGATAGGAAGGAAATTTTTTTTATTCTCTATTTTTCGGCCTGTCCTGACCGTTTCATCTTGAAATGAAGCCAGGATGATGTTTTTTAATTTTTAGAATTTTTTTGCATTTATTTTTGAATTTTCTAACTCGGGTCGGGTTCGAACGGATAGGAAGGAAATTTTTTTTCTTCTCTATTTTTAGGCCTGTCCATACCCGTTTAGTCTTGAAATGAAGCCTGGATGACGTTTTTTAATTTTTAGAATTTTTTTGCATTTTATTTTTGAATTTTCTATCTCGGGTCGGGTTCGAATGGATATGAAGGAAAATTTTTTCTTCTCTATTTTTTGGCCTGTCCTGACCCGTTTCATCTTGAAATGAAGCCAAGATGATGTTTTTTAATTTTTAGAATTTTTTTGCATTTATTTTTGAATTTTCAAACTCGTGTCGGGTTCGAACGGATAGGAAGGAAATTTTTTTCCCTCTCTATTTTTTAGCCTGTCCTGGCCCGTTTCATCTTGATATGAAGCCAGGATGATGTTTTTTAATTTTTAGAATTTTTTTGCATTTATTTTTGAATTTTCTAACTCGGGTCGGGTTCGAACGGATAGGAAGGAAATTTTTTTTCTTCTCTACTTTTCGGCCTGTCCTGATCCGTTTCATCTTGAAATGAAGCCTGGATGATGTTTTTTTAATTTTTAGAATTTTTTTGCATTTTATTTTTGAATTTTCTATCTCCATTCGGGTTCGAACGGATAGGAATGAAATTTTTTTTCTTCTCTATTTTTCGGCCTGTCTTCACCCGTTTCATCTTGAAATGAAGCCTGGATGATGTTTTTAAATTTTTAGAATTTTTTTGCATTTATTTTTGAATTTTCAAACTCGGGTCGGGATCGAACGGATAGGAAGGAAATTTTTTTTCCTCTCTATTTTTCGGCCTGTCCTGACCCGTTTCATCTTGAAATGAAGCCAGGATGATGTTTTTTAATTTTTAGAATTTTTTTGCATTTATTTTTGAATTTTCTAACTCGGATCGGGTTCGAACGGATAGGAAGGAAATTTTTTTTCTTCTCTATTTTTCGGCCTGTCCATACCCGTTTAGTCTTGAAATGAAGCCTGGATGACGTTTATTAATTTTTAGAATTTTTTTGCATTTTATTTTTGAATTTTCTATCTCGGGTCGGGTTCGAACGGATAGGAAGGAAATTTTTTTTCCTCCCTATTTTTCAGCCTGTCCTGACCCGTTTCATCTTGAAATGCAGCCAGGATGATGTTTTTTAATTTTTAGAATTTTTTTGCATTTATTTTTGAATTTTCTAACACGGGTCGGATTCGAACGGATAGGAAGGAAATTTTTTTTCTTCTCTATTTTTAGGCCTGTCCATACCCGTTTAGTCTTGAAATGAAGCCTGGATGACGTTTTTTAATTTTTAGAATTTTTTTGCATTTTATTTTTTAATTTTCTATATCGGGTCGAGTTCGAACGGATAGGAAGGAAAATTTTTTTTCTTCTCTATTTTTCGGCCTGTCCTGATCCGTTTCATCTTGAAACGAAGCCAGGATGATGTTTTCTAATTTTTAGAATTTTTTTGCATTTATTTTTGAATTTTCTAACTCGGGTCGGGTTTGAACGGATTGGATGGAAATTTTTTTTCTTCTCTATTTTTCGGGCTGTCCATACCCGATTAGTCTTGAAATGAAGCCTGGATGATATTTTTTAATTTTTAGAATTTTTTTGTATTTTATTTTTGAATTTTCTATCTCGAGTTGGGTTCGAACGGATAGGATGGAAATTTTTTTTCTTCTCTATTTTTCGGCCTGTCTTGACCCGTTTCATCTTGAAATGAAGCCAGGATGATGTTTTTTAATTTTTAGAATTTTTTTGCATTTATTTTTGAATTTTCTAACTCGGATCGGGTTCGAACGGATAGGAAGGAAATTTTTTTTCTTCTCTATTTTTCGGCCTGTCTTGACCCGTTTCATCTTGAAATGAAGCCTGGATGATGTTTTTTCATTTTTACAATTTTTTTTTGTATTTTATTTTTGAATTTTCTATCTCGGGTCGGGTTCGAATGGATAGGAAGGAAATTTTTTTTCGTCTCTATTATTTCGCTTGTCCTGACCCGTTTCATCTTGAAATGAAGCCAGGATTATGTTTTTTAATTTTTAGAATTTTTTTGCATTTATTTCTGAATTTTCATACTCGGGTCGGGTTCGAACGGATAGGAAGGAAATTTTTTTTCCTCTCTATTTTTTGGCCTGTCCTGACCCGTTTCATCTTGAAATGAAGCCTGGATGATGTTTTTTAATTTTTAGAATTTTTTTGCATTTTATTTTTGAATTTTCTATCTCGGGTCGGGTTCGAACGGATAGGATGGAAATTTTTTCTCTTCTCTATTTTTCGGCCTGTCCATACCCGTTTAGTCTTGAAATGAAGCCTGGATGACGTTTTTTAATTTTTAGAATTTTTTTGCATTTTATTTTTGAATTTTCTATCTCGGGTCGGGTTCGAACGGATAGGAAGGAAAATTTTTTTCTTCTCTATTTTTCGGCCTGTCCTGATCCGTTTCATCTTGAAACGAAGCCAGGATGATGTTTTTTAATTTTTAGAATTTTTTTGCATTTATTTTTGAATTTTCTAACTCGGGTCGGGTTCGAACGGATAGAAAGGAAATTTTTTTCTTCTCTATTTTTCGGGCTGTCCATACCCGTTTAGTCTTGAAATGAACCAGGATGATGTTTTTTAATTTTTAGAATTTTTTTGCATTTTATTTTTGAATTTTCTATCTCGAGTCGGGTTCGAACGGATAGGAAGGAAATTTTTTTTCTTCTCTATTTTTCGGCCTGTCTTGACCCGTTTCATCTTGAAATAAAGCCTGGATGATGTTTTTTCATTTTTAGAATTTTTTTTGTATTTTATTTTTGAATTTTCTATCTCGGGTCGGGTTCGAACGGATAGGAAGGAATTTTTTTTTCTTCTCTATTTTTTGGCCTGTCCTGACCCGTTTCATCTTGAAATGAAGCCAGGATGATGTTTTTTAATTTTTAGAATTTTTTTGCATTTATTTTTGAATTTTCAAACTCGGGTCGGGATCGAACGGATAGGAAGGAAATTTTTTTTCCTCTCTATTTTTCGGCCTGTCTTGACCCGTTTCATCTTGAAATGAAGCCAGGATGATGTTTTTTAATTTTTAGAATTTTTTTGCATTTATTTTTGAATTTTCTAACTCGGATCGGGTTCGAACGGATAGGAAGGAAATTTTTTTTCTTCTCTATTTTTCGGCCTGTCCATACCCGTTTAGTCTTGAAATGAAGCCTGGATGACGTTTTTTAATTTTTAGAATTTTTTTGCATTTTATTTTTGAATTTTCTATCTCGGGTCGGGTTCGAACGAATAGGAAGGAAATTTTTTTCCTTCTCTATTTTTCGGCTTGTCCTGTGCCGTTTAATCCTTAAATGAAGCCTGGATGATGTTTTTTAATTTTTAGAATTTTTTTTGCATTTATTTTTGAATTTTTTATATCGGGTCGGATTCGAACGGATAGGAAGGAATTTTTTTTTTCTTCTCTATTTTTCGGCTTGTCCATACCCGTATCTTCTTGAAATGAAGCCTGGATGATGTTTTTTAATTTTCAGAATTTTTTTGCATTTATTTTTTAATTTTCTAACTCGGCTCTGGTTCGAACGGATAGGAAGGAAATTTTTTTTATTCTCTATTTTTCGGCCTGTCCTGACCGTTTCATCTTGAAATGAAGCCAGGATGATGTTTTTTAATTTTTAGAATTTTTTTGCATTTATTTTTGAATTTTCTAACTTGGGTCGGGTTCGAACGGATAGGAATGAAATTTTTTTTCTTCTCTATTTTTAGGCCTGTCCATACCCGTTTAGTCTTGAAATGAAGCCTGGATGACGTTTTTTAATTTTTAGAATTTTTTTCCATTTTATTTTTGAATTTTCTATCTCGGGTCGGGTTCGAACGGATATGAAGGAAAATTTTTTCTTCTCTATTTTTTGGCCTGTCCTGACCCGTTTCATCTTGAAATGAAGCCAAGATGATGTTTTTTAATTTTTAGAATTTTTTTGCATTTATTTTTGAATTTTCAAACTCGTGTCGGGTTCGAACGGATAGGAAGGAAATTTTTTTCCCTCTCTATTTTTCAGCCTGTCCTGACCCGTTTCATCTTGATATGAAGCCAGGATGATGTTTTTTAATTTTTAGAATTTTTTTGCATTTATTTTTGAATTTTCTAACTCGGGTCGGGTTCGAACGGATAGGAAGGAAATTTTTTTTCTTCTCTACTTTTCGGCCTGTCCTGACCCGTTTCATCTTGAAATGAAGCCTGGATGATGTTTTTTTAATTTTTAGAATTTTTTTGCATTTTATTTTTGAATTTTCTATCTCCATTCGGGTTCGAACGGATAGGAACGAAATTTTTTTTCTTCTCTATTTTTCGGCCTGTCTTCACCCGTTTCATCTTGAAATGAAGCCTGGATGATGTTTTTTAATTTTTAGAATTTTTTTGCATTTATTTTTGAATTTTCAAACTCGGGTCGGGATCGAACGGATAGGAAGGAAATTTTTTTTCCTCTCTATTTTTCGGCCTGTCCTGACCCGTTTCATCTTGAAATGAAGCCAGGATGATGTTTTTTAATTTTTAGAATTTTTTTGCATTTATTTTTGAATTTTCTAACTCGGATCGGGTTCGAACGGATAGGAAGGAAATTTTTTTTCTTCTCTATTTTTCGGCCTGTCCATACCCGTTTAGTCTTGAAATGAAGCCTGGATGACGTTTATTAATTTTTAGAATTTTTTTGCATTTTATTTTTGAATTTTCTATCTCGGGTCGGGTTCGAACGGATAGGAAGGAAATTTTTTTTCCTCCCTATTTTTCAGCCTGTCCTGACCCGTTTCATCTTGAAATGCAGCCAGGATGATGTTTTTTAATTTTTAGAATTTTTTTGCATTTATTTTTGAATTTTCTAACACGGGTCGGATTCGAACGGATAGGAAGGAAATTTTTTTTCTTCTCTATTTTTAGGCCTGTCCATACCCGTTTAGTCTTGAAATGAAGCCTGGATGACGTTTTTTAATTTTTAGAATTTTTTTGCATTTTATTTTTGAATTTTCTATATCGGGTCGAGTTCGAACGGATAGGAAGGAAAATTTTTTTTCTTCTCTATTTTTCGGCCTGTCCTGATCCGTTTCATCTTGAAACGAAGCCAGGATGATGTTTTCTAATTTTTAGAATTTTTTTGCATTTATTTTTGAATTTTCTAACTCGGGTCGGGTTCGAACGGATTGGAAGGAAATTTTTTTTCTTCTCTATTTTTCGGGCTGTCCATACCCGATTAGTCTTGAAATGAAGCCTGGATGATGTTTTTTAATTTTTAGAATTTTTTTGTATTTTATTTTTGAATTTTCTATCTCGAGTTGGGTTCGAACGGATAGGATGGAAATTTTTTTTCTTCTCTATTTTTCGGCCTGTCTTGACCCGTTTCATCTTGAAATGAAGCCTGGATGATGTTTTTTCATTTTTAGAATTTTTTTTGTATCTTATTTTTGAATTTTCTATCTGGGGTCGGGTTCGAACGGATAGGAAGGAAATTTTTTTTCTTCTCTATTTTTTGGCCTGTCCTGACCCGTTTCATCTTGAAATGAAGCCAGGATGATGTTTTTTAATTTTTAGAATTTTTTTGCATTTATTTTTGAATTTTCAAACTCGGGTCGGGATCGAACGGATAGGAAGGAAATTTTTTTTCCTCTCTATTTTTCGGCCTGTGCTGACCCGTTTCATCTTGAAATGAAGCCAGGATGATGTTTTTTTATTTTTAGAATTTTTTTGCATTTATTTTTGAATTTTCTAACTCGGATCGGGTTCGAACGGATAGGAAGGAAATTTTTTTTCTTCTCTATTTTTCGGCCTGTCTTGACCCGTTTCATCTTGAAATGAAGCCTGGATGTTGTTTTTTCATTTTTACAATTTTTTTTGTATTTTATTTTGGAATTTTCTATCTCGGGTCGGGTTCGAATGGATAGGAAGGAAATTTTTTTTCGTCTCTATTATTTCGCTTGTCCTGACCCGTTTCATCTTGAAATGAAGCCAGGATTATGTTTTTTAATTTTTAGAATTTTTTTGCATTTATTTCTGAATTTTCATACTCGGGTCGGGTTCGAACGGATAGGAAGGAAATTTTTTTTCCTCTCTATTTTTTGGCCTGTCCTGACCCGTTTCATCTTGAAATGAAGCCTGGATGATGTTTTTTAATTTTTAGAATTTTTTTGCATTTTATTTTTGAATTTTCTATCTCGGGTCGGGTTCGAACGGATAGGATGGAAATTTTTTCTCTTCTCTATTTTTCGGCCTGTCCATACCCGTTTAGTCTTGAAATGAAGCCTGGATGACGTTTTTTAATTTTTAGAATTTTTTTGCATTTTATTTTTGAATTTTCTATCTCGGGTCGGGTTCGAACGGATAGGAAGGAAAATTTTTTTCTTCTCTATTTTTCGGCCTGTCCTGATCCGTTTCATCTTGAAACGAAGCCAGGATGATGTTTTTTAATTTTTAGAATTTTTTTGCATTTATTTTTGAATTTTCTAACTCGGGTCGGGTTCGAACGGATAGGAAGGAAATTTTTTTCTTCTCTATTTTTCGGGCTGTCCATACCCGTTTAGTCTTGAAATGAAGCCAGGATGATGTTTTTTAATTTTTAGAATTTTTTTGCATTTTATTTTTGAATTTTCTATCTCGAGTCGGGTTCGAACGGATAGGAAGGAAATTTTTTTTCTTCTCTATTTTTCGGCCTGTCTTGACCCGTTTCATCTTGAAATAAAGCCTGGATGATGTTTTTTCATTTTTAGAATTTTTTTTGTATTTTATTTTTGAATTTTCTATCTCGGGTCGGGTTCGAACGGATAGGATGGAATTTTTTTTCCTCCCTATTTTTCAGCCTGTCCTGACCCGTTTCATCTTGAAATACAGCCAGGATGATGTTTTTTAATTTTTAGAATTTTTTTGCATTTATTTTTGAATTTTCTAACACGGGTCGGATTCGAACGGATAGGAAGGAAATTTTTTTTCTTCTCTATTTTTAGGCCTGTCCATACCCGTTTAGTCTTGAAATGAAGCCTGGATGACGTTTTTTAATTTTTAGAATTTTTTTGCATTTTATTTTTGAATTTTCTATATCGGGTCGAGTTCGAACGGATAGGAAGGAAAATTTTTTTTCTTCTCTATTTTTCGGCCTGTCCTGATCCGTTTCATCTTGAAACGAAGCCAGGATGATGTTTTCTAATTTTTAGAATTTTTTTGCATTTATTTTTGAATTTTCTAACTCGGGTCGGGTTCGAACGGATTGGAAGGAAATTTTTTTTCTTCTCTATTTTTCGGGCTGTCCATACCCGATTAGTCTTGAAATGAAGCCTGGATGATGTTTTTTAATTTTTAGAATTTTTTTGTATTTTATTTTTGAATTTTCTATCTCGAGTTGGGTTCGAACGGATAGGATGGAAATTTTTTTTCTTCTCTATTTTTCGGCCTGTCTTGACCCGTTTCATCTTGAAATGAAGCCTGGATGATGTTTTTTCATTTTTAGAATTTTTTTTGTATCTTATTTTTGAATTTTCTATCTGGGGTCGGGTTCGAACGGATAGGAAGGAAATTTTTTTTCTTCTCTATTTTTTGGCCTGTCCTGACCCGTTTCATCTTGAAATGAAGCCAGGATGATGTTTTTTAATTTTTAGAATTTTTTTGCATTTATTTTTGAATTTTCAAACTCGGGTCGGGATCGAACGGATAGGAAGGAAATTTTTTTTCCTCTCTATTTTTCGGCCTGTGCTGACCCGTTTCATCTTGAAATGAAGCCAGGATGATGTTTTTTTATTTTTAGAATTTTTTTGCATTTATTTTTGAATTTTCTAACTCGGATCGGGTTCGAACGGATAGGAAGGAAATTTTTTTTCTTCTCTATTTTTCGGCCTGTCTTGACCCGTTTCATCTTGAAATGAAGCCTGGATGATGTTTTTTCATTTTTACAATTTTTTTTGTATTTTATTTTGGAATTTTCTATCTCGGGTCGGGTTCGAATGGATAGAAAGGAAATTTTTTTTCGTCTCTATTATTTCGCTTGTCCTGACCCGTTTCATCTTGAAATGAAGCCAGGATTATGTTTTTTAATTTTTAGAATTTTTTTGCATTTATTTCTGAATTTTCATACTCGGGTCGGGTTCGAACGGATAGGAAGGAAATTTTTTTTACTCTCTATTTTTTGGCCTGTCCTGACCCGTTTCATCTTGAAATGAAGCCTGGATGATGTTTTTTCATTTTTAGAATTTTTTTTGTATTTTATTTTTGAATTTTCTATCTCGGGTCGGGTTCGAACGGATAGGATGGAATTTTTTTTTCTTCTCTATTTTTTGGCCTGTCCTGACCCGTTTCATCTTGAAATGAAGCCAGGATGATGTTTTTTAATTTTTAGAATTTTTTTGCATTTATTTTTGAATTTTCAAACTCGGGTCGGGATCGAACGGATAGGAAGGAAATTTTTTTTCCTCTCTATTTTTCGGCCTGTCCTGACCCGTTTCATCTTGAAATGAAGCCAGGATGATGTTTTTTAATTTTTAGAATTTTTTTGCATTTATTTTTGAATTTTCTAACTCGGATCGGGTTCGAACGGATAGGAAGGAAATTTTTTTTCTTCTCTATTTTTCGGCCTGTCCATACCCGTTTATTCTTGAAATGAAGCCTGGATGACGTTTTTTAATTTTTAGAATTTTTTTGCATTTTATTTTTGAATTTTCTATCTCGGGTCGGGTTCGAACGAATAGGAAGGAAATTTTTTTCCTTCTCTATTTTTCGGCTTGTCCTGTGCCGTTTAATCCTTAAATGAAGCCTGGATGATGTTTTTTAATTTTTAGAATTTTTTTTGCATTTATTTTTGAATTTTTTATATCGGGTCGGATTCGAACGGATAGGAAGGAATTTTTTTTTTCTTCTCTATTTTTCGGCTTGTCCATACCCGTATCTTCTTGAAATGAAGCCTGGATGATGTTTTTTAATTTTCAGAATTTTTTTGCATTTATTTTTTAATTTTCTAACTCGGCTCTGGTTCGAACGGATAGGAAGGAAATTTTTTTTATTCTCTATTTTTCGGCCTGTCCTGACCGTTTCATCTTGAAATGAAGCCAGGATGATGTTTTTTAATTTTTAGAATTTTTTTGCATTTATTTTTGAATTTTCTAACTCGGGTCGGGTTCGAACGGATAGGAAGGAAATTTTTTTTCTTCTCTATTTTTAGGCCTGTCCATACCCGTTTAGTCTTGAAATGAAGCCTGGATGACGTTTTTTAATTTTTAGAATTTTTTTGCATTTTATTTTTGAATTTTCTATCTCGGGTCGGGTTCGAACGGATATGAAGGAAAATTTTTTCTTCTCTATTTTTTGGCCTGTCCTGACCCGTTTCATCTTGAAATGAAGCCAAGATGATGTTTTTTAATTTTTAGAATTTTTTTGCATTTATTTTTGAATTTTCAAACTCGTGTCGGGTTCGAACGGATAGGAAGGAAATTTTTTTCCCTCTCTATTTTTCAGCCTGTCCTGACCCGTTTCATCTTGATATGAAGCCAGGATGATGTTTTTTAATTTTTAGAATTTTTTTGCATTTATTTTTGAATTTTCTAACTCGGGTCGGGTTCGAACGGATAGGAAGGAAATTTTTTTTCTTCTCTACTTTTCGGCCTGTCCTGATCCGTTTCATCTTGAAATGAAGCCTGGATGATGTTTTTTTAATTTTTAGAATTTTTTTGCATTTTATTTTTGAATTTTCTATCTCCATTCGGGTTCGAACGGATAGGAATGAAATTTTTTTTCTTCTCTATTTTTCGGCCTGTCTTCACCCGTTTCATCTTGAAATGAAGCCTGGATGATGTTTTTTAATTTTTAGAATTTTTTTGCATTTATTTTTGAATTTTCAAACTCGGGTCGGGATCGAACGGATAGGAAGGAAATTTTTTTTCCTCTCTATTTTTCGGCCTGTCCTGACCCGTTTCATCTTGAAATGAAGCCAGGATGATGTTTTTTAATTTTTAGAATTTTTTTGCATTTATTTTTGAATTTTCTAACTCGGATCGGGTTCGAACGGATAGGAAGGAAATTTTTTTTCTTCTCTATTTTTCGGCCTGTCCATACCCGTTTAGTCTTGAAATGAAGCCTGGATGACGTTTATTAATTTTTAGAATTTTTTTGCATTTTATTTTTGAATTTTCTATCTCGGGTCGGGTTCGAACGGATAGGAAGGAAATTTTTTTTCCTCCCTATTTTTCAGCCTGTCCTGACCCGTTTCATCTTGAAATGCAGCCAGGATGATGTTTTTTAATTTTTAGAATTTTTTTGCATTTATTTTTGAATTTTCTAACACGGGTCGGATTCGAACGGATAGGAAGGAAATTTTTTTTCTTCTCTATTTTTAGGCCTGTCCATACCCGTTTAGTCTTGAAATGAAGCCTGGATGACGTTTTTTAATTTTTAGAATTTTTTTGCATTTTATTTTTGAATTTTCTATATCGGGTCGAGTTCGAACGGATAGGAAGGAAATTTTTTTTTCTTCTCTATTTTTCGGCCTGTCCTAATCCGTTTCATCCTGAAACGAAGCCAGGATGATGTTTTCTAATTTTTAGAATTTTTTTGCATTTATTTTTGAATTTTCTAACCCGGGTCGGGTTCGAACGGATTGGAAGGAAATTTTTTTTCTTCTCTATTTTTCGGACTGTCCATACCCGATTAGTCTTGAAATGAAGCCTGGATGATGTTTTTTAATTTTTAGAATTTTTTTGTATTTTATTTTTGAATTTTCTATCTCGAGTTGGGTTCGAACGGATAGGATGGAAATTTTTTTTCTTCTCTATTTTTCGGCCTGTCTTGACCCGTTTCATCTTCAAAATGAAGCCTGGATGATGTTTTTTCATTTTTTGAATTTTTTTTGTATCTTATTTTTGAATTTTCTATCTCGGGTCGGGTTCGAACGGATAGGAAGGAAATTTTTTTTCTTCTCTATTTTTTGGCCTGTCCTGACCCGTTTCATCTTGAAATGAAGCCAGGATGATGTTTTTTAATTTTTAGAATTTTTTTGCATTTATTTTTGAATTTTCAAACTCGGGTCGGGATCGAACGGATAGGAAGGAAATTTTTTTTCCTCTCTATTTTTCGGCCTGCGCTGACCCGTTTCATCTTGAAATGAAGCCAGGATGATGTTTTTTAATTTTTAGAATTTTTTTGCATTTATTTTTGAATTTTCTAACTCGGATCGGGTTCGAACGAATAGGAAGGAAATTTTTTTTCTTCTCTATTTTTCGGCCTGTCTTGACCCGTTTCATCTTGAAATGAAGCCTGGATGATGTTTTTTTCATTTTTACAATTTTTTTTTGTATTTTATTTTTGAATTTTCTATCTCGGGTCGGGTTCGAATGGATAGGAAGGAAATTTTTTTTCGTCTCTATTATTTCGCTTGTCCTGACCCGTTTCATCTTGAAATGAAGCCAGGATTATGTTTTTTAATTTTTAGAATTTTTTTGCATTTATTTCTGAATTTTCATACTCGGGTCGGGTTCGAACGGATAGGAAGGAAATTTTTTTTCCTCTCTATTTTTTGGCTTGTCCTGACCCGTTTCATCTTGAAATGAAGCCTGGATGATGTTTTTTAATTTTTAGAATTTTTTTGCATTTTATTTTTGAATTTTCTATCTCGGGTCGGGTTCGAACGGATAGGATGGAAATTTTTTCTCTTCTCTATTTTTCGGCCTGTCCATACCCGTTTAGTCTTGAAATGAAGCCTGGATGACGTTTTTTAATTTTTAGAATTTTTTTGCATTTTATTTTTGAATTTTCTATCTCGGGTCGGGTTCGAACGGATAGGAAGGAAAATTTTTTTCTTCTCTATTTTTCGGCCTGTCCTGATCCGTTTCATCTTGAAACGAAGCCAGGATGATGTTTTTTAATTTTTAGAATTTTTTTGCATTTATTTTTTAATTTTCTAACTCGGGTCGGGTTCGAACGGATAGGAAGGAAATTTTTTTCTTCTCTATTTTTCGGGCTGTCCATACCCGTTTAGTCTTGAAATGAAGCCAGGATGATGTTTTTTAATTTTTAGAATTTTTTTGCATTTTATTTTTGAATTTTCTATCTCGAGTCGGGTTCGAACGGATAGGAAGGAAATTTTTTTTCTTCTCTATTTTTCGGCCTGTCTTGACCCGTTTCATCTTGAAATAAAGCCTGGATGATGTTTTTTCATTTTTAGAATTTTTTTTGTATTTTATTTTTGAATTTTCTATCTCGGGTCGGGTTCGAACGGATAGGAAGGAATTTTTTTTTCTTCTCTATTTTTTGGCCTGTCCTGACCCGTTTCATCTTGAAATGAAGCCAGGATGATGTTTTTTAATTTTTAGAATTTTTTTGCATTTATTTTTGAATTTTCAAACTCGGGTCGGGATCGAACGGATAGGAAGGAAATTTTTTTTCCTCTCTATTTTTCGGCCTGTCCTGACCCGTTTCATCTTGAAATGAAGCCAGGATGATGTTTTTTAATTTTTAGAATTTTTTTGCATTTATTTTTGAATTTTCTAACTCGGATCGGGTTCGAACGGATAGGAAGGAAATTTTTTTTCGTCTCTATTTTTCGGCCTGTCCATACCCGTTTAGTCTTGAAATGAAGCCTGGATGACGTTTTTTAATTTTTAGAATTTTTTTGCATTTTATTTTTGAATTTTCTATCTCGGGTCGGGTTCGAACGAATAGGAAGGAAATTTTTTTCCTTCTCTATTTTTCGGCTTGTCCTGTGCCGTTTCATCCTTAAATGAAGCCTGGATGATGTTTTTTAATTTTTGAATTTTTTTTGCATTTATTTTTGAATTTTCTATATCGGGTCGGATTCGAACGGATAGGAAGGAATTTTTTTTTTCTTCTCTATTTTTCGGCTTGTCCATACCCGTATCTTCTTGAAATGAAGCCTGGATGATGTTTTTTAATTTTCAGAATTTTTTTGCATTTATTTTTTAATTTTCTAACTCGGCTCTGGTTCGAACGGATAGGAAGGAAATTTTTTTTATTCTCTATTTTTCGGCCTGTCCTGACCGTTTCATCTTGAAATGAAGCCAGGATGATGTTTTTTAATTTTTAGAATTTTTTTGCATTTATTTTTGAATTTTCTAATTCGGGTCGGGTTCGAACGGATAGGAAGGAAATTTTTTTTCTTCTCTATTTTTAGGCCTGTCCATACCCGTTTAGTCTTGAAATGAAGCCTGGATGACGTTTTTTAATTTTTAGAATTTTTTTGCATTTTATTTTTGAATTTTCTATCTCGGGTCGGGTTCGAACGGATATGAAGGAAAATTTTTTCTTCTCTATTTTTTGGCCTGTCCTGACCCGTTTCATCTTGAAATGAAGCCAAGATGATGTTTTTTAATTTTTAGAATTTTTTTGCATTTATTTTTGAATTTTCAAACTCGTGTCGGGTTCGAACGGATAGGAAGGAAATTTTTTTCCCTCTCTATTTTTCAGCCTGTCCTGACCCGTTTCATCTTGATATGAAGCCAGGATGATGTTTTTTAATTTTTAGAATTTTTTTGCATTTATTTTTGAATTTTCTAACTCGGGTCGTGTTCGAACGGATAGGAAGGAAATTTTTTTTCTTCTCTACTTTTCGGCCTGTCCTGATCCGTTTCATCTTGAAATGAAGCCTGGATGATGTTTTTTTAATTTTTAGAATTTTTTTGCATTTTATTTTTGAATTTTCTATCTCCATTCGGGTTCGAACGGATAGGAATGAAATTTTTTTTCTTCTCTATTTTTCGGCCTGTCTTCACCCGTTTCATCTTGAAATGAAGCCTGGATGATGTTTTTTAATTTGTAGAATTTTTTTGGATTTATTTTTGAATTTTCTAACACGGGTCGGATTCGAACGGATAGGAAGGAAATTTTTTTTCTTCTCTATTTTTAGGCCTGTCCATACCCGTTTAGTCTTGAAATGAAGCCTGGATGACGTTTTTTAATTTTTAGAATTTTTTTGCATTTTATTTTTGAATTTTCTATATCGGGTCGAGTTCGAACGGATAGGAAGGAAAATTTTTTTTCCTCTCTATTTTTCGGCCTGTCCTGATCCGTTTCATCTTGAAACGAAGTCAGGATGATGTTTTCTAATTTTTAGAATTTTTTTGCATTTATTTTTGAATTTTCTAACTCGGGTCGGGTTCGAACGGATTGGAATGAAATTTTTTTTCTTCTCTATTTTTCGGGCTGTCCATACCCGATTAGTCTTGAAATGAAGCCTGGATGATGTTTTTTAATTTTTAGAATTTTTTTGTATTTTATTTTTGAATTTTCTATCTCGAGTTGGGTTCGAACGGATAGGATGGAAATTTTTTTTCTTCTCTATTTTTCGGCCTGTCTTGACCCGTTTCATCTTGAAATGAAGCCTGGATGATGTTTTTTCATTTTTAGAATTTTTTTTGTATCTTATTTTTGAATTTTCTATCTCGAGTCGGGTTCGAACGGATAGGAAGGAAATTTTTTTTCTTCTTTATTTTTTGGCCTGTCCTGACCCGTTTCATCCTGAAATGAAGCCAGGATGATGTTTTTTAATTTTTAGAATTTTTTTGCATTTTATTTTTGAATTTTCTATCTCCATTCGGGTTCGAACGGATAGGAATGAAATTTTTTTTCTTCTCTATTTTTCGGCCTGTCTTCACCCGTTTCATCTTGAAATGAAGCCTGGATGATGTTTTTTAATTTTTAGAATTTTTTTGCATTTATTTTTGAATTTTCAAACACGGGTCGGGATCGAACGGATAGGAAGGAAATTTTTTTTCTTCTCTACTTTTCGGCCTGTCCTGATCCGTTTCATCTTGAAATGAAGCCTGGATGATGTTTTTTTAATTTTTAGAATTTTTTTGCATTTTATTTTTGAATTTTCTATCTCCATTCGGGTTCGAACGGATAGGAATGAAAATTTTTTTCTTCTCTATTTTTCGGCCTGTCTTCACCCGTTTCATCTTGAAATGAAGCCTGGATGATGTTTTTTAATTTTTAGAATTTTTTTGCATTTATTTTTGAATTTTCAAACTCGGGTCGGGATCGAACGGATAGGAAGGAAATTTTTTTCTTCTCTATTTTTCGGCCTGTCTTGACCCGTTTCATCTTGAAATGAAGCCTGGATGATGTTTTTTCATTTTTAGAATTTTTTTTGTATCTTATTTTTGAATTTTCTATCTCGGGTCGGGTTCGAACGGATAGGAAGGAAATTTTTTTTCTTCTTTATTTTTTGGCCTGTCCTGACCCGTTTCATCCTGAAATGAAGCCAGGATGGTGTTTTTTAATTTTTAGAATTTTTTTGCATTTTATTTTTGAATTTTCTATCTCCATTCGGGTTCGAACGGATAGGAATGAAATTTTTTTTCTTCTCTATTTTTCGGCCTGTCTTCACCCGTTTCATCTTGAAATGAAGCCTGGATGATGTTTTTTAATTTTTAGAATTTTTTTGCATTTATTTTTGAATTTTCTAACTCGGGTCGGGTTCGAACGGATAGGAAGGAAATTTTTTTTCTTCTCTACTTTTCGGCCTGTCCTGATCCGTTTCATCTCGAAATGAAGCCTGGATGATGTTTTTTTAATTTTTAGAATTTTTTTGCATTTTATTTTTGAATTTTCTATCTCCATTCGGGTTCGAACGGATAGGAATGAAATTTTTTTTCTTCTCTATTTTTCGGCCTGTCTTCACCCGTTTCATCTTGAAATGAAGCCTGGATGATGTTTTTTAATTTTTAGAATTTTTTTGCATTTATTTTTGAATTTTCAAACTCGGGTCCGGATCGAACGGATAGGAAGGAAATTTTTTTTCCTCTCTATTTTTCGGCCTGTCCTGACCCGTTTCATCTTGAAATGAAGCCAGGATGATGTTTTTTAATTTTTAGAATTTTTTTGCATTTATTTTTGAATTTTCTAACTCGGATCGGGTTCGAACGGATAGGAAGGAAATTTTTTTTGTTCTCTATTTTTCGGCCTGTCCATACCCGTTTAGTCTTGAAATGAAGCCTGGATGACGTTTTTTAATTTTTAGAATTTTTTTGCATTTTATTTTTGAATTTTCTATCTCGGGTCGGGTTCGAACGGATAGGAAGGAAATTTTTTTTCCTCCCTATTTTTCAGCCTGTCCTGACCCGTTTCATCTTGAAATGCAGCCAGGATGATGTTTTTTAATTTTTAGAATTTTTTTGCATTTATTTTTGAATTTTCTAACACGGGTCGGATTCGAACGGATAGGAAGGAAATTTTTTTTCTTCTCTATTTTTAGGCCTGTCCATACCCGTTTAGTCTTGAAATGAAGCCTGGATGACGTTTTTTAATTTTTAGAATTTTTTTGCATTTTATTTTTGAATTTTCTATATCGGGTCGAGTTCGAACGGATAGGAAGGAAAATTTTTTTTCTTCTCTATTTTTCGGCCTGTCCTGATCCGTTTCATCTTGAAACGAAGCCAAGATGATGTTTTCTAATTTTTAGAATTTTTTTGCATTTATTTTTGAATTTTCTAACTCGGGTCGGGTTCGAACGGATTGGAAGGAAATTTTTTTTCTTCTCTATTTTTCGGGCTGTCCATACCCGATTAGTCTTGAAATGAAGCCTGGATGATGTTTTTTAATTTTTAGAATTTTTTTGTATTTTATTTTTGAATTTTCTATCTCGAGTTGGGTTCGAACGGATAGGATGGAAATTTTTTTTCTTCTCTATTTTTCGGCCTGTCTTGACCCGTTTCATCTTGAAATGAAGCCTGGATGATGTTTTTTCACTTTTAGAATTTTTTTTGTATCTTATTTTTGAATTTTCTATCTCGGGTCGGGTTCGAACGGATAGGAAGGAAATTTTTCTTCTTTCCTATTTTTTGGCCTGTCCTGACCCGTTTCATCTTGAAATGAAGCCAGGATGATGTTTTTTAATTTTTAGAATTTTTTTGCATTTATTTTTGAATTTTCAAACTCGGGTCGGGATCGAACGGATAGGAAGGAAATTTTTTTTCCTCTCTATTTTTCGGCCTGTGCTGACCCGTTTCATCTTGAAATGAAGCCAGGATGATGTTTTTTAATTTTTAGAATTTTTTTGCATTTATTTTTGAATTTTCTAACTCGGATCGGGTTCGAACGGATAGGAAGGAAATTTTTTTTCTTCTCTATTTTTCGGCCTGTCCATACCCGTTTAGTCTTGAAATGAAGCCTGGATGACGTTTTTTAATTTTTAGAATTTTTTTGCATTTTATTTCTCAATTTTCTATCTCGAGTTGGGTTCGAACGGATAGGATGGAAATTTTTTTTCCTCTCTATTTTTCGGCCTGTCTTGACCCGTTTCATCTTGAAATGAAGCCTGGATGATGTTTTTTCATTTTTACAATTTTTTTTGTATTTTATTTTTGAATTTTCTATCTCGGGTCGGGTTCGAATGGATAGGAAGGAAATTTTTTTTCGTCTCTATTATTTCGCTTGTCCTGACCCGTTTCATCTTGAAATGAAGCCAGGATTATGTTTTTTAATTTTTAGAATTTTTTTGCATTTATTTCTGAATTTTCAAACTCGGGTCGGGTTCGAACGGATAGGAAGGAAATTTTTTTTCCTCTCTATTTTTTGGCCTGTCCTGACCCGTTTCATCTTGAAATGAAGCCTGGATGATGTTTTTTAATTTTTAGAATTTTTTTGCATTTTATTTTTGAATTTTCTATCTCGGGTCGGGTTCGAACGGATAGGATGGAAATTTTTTTCTCTTCTCTATTTTTCGGCCTGTCCATACCCGTTTAGTCTTGAAATGAAGCCTGGATGACGTTTTTTAATTTTTAGAATTTTTTTGCAGTTTATTTTTGAATTTTCTATCTCGGGTCGGGTTCGAACGGATAGGAAAGAAAATTTTTTTCTTCTCTATTTTTCGGCCTGTCCTGATCCGTTTCATCTTGAAACGAAGCCAGGATGATGTTTTTTAATTTTTAGAATTTTTTTGCATTTATTTTTGAATTTTCTAACTCGGGTCGGGTTCGAACGGATAGGAAGGAAATTTTTTTCTTCTCTATTTTTCGGGCTGTCCATACCCGTTTAGTCTTGAAATGAAGCCAGGATGATGTTTTTTAATTTTTAGAATTTTTTTGCATTTTATTTTTGAATTTTCTATCTCGAGTCGGGTTCGAACGGATAGGAAGGAAATTTTTTTTCTTCTCTATTTTTCGGCCTGTCTTGACCCGTTTCATCTTGAAATAAAGCCTGGATGATGTTTTTTCATTTTTAGAATTTTTTTTGTATTTTATTTTTGAATTTTCTATCTCGGGTCGGGTTCGAACGGATAGGAAGGAATTTTTTTTTCTTCTCTATTTTTTGCCCTGTCCTGACCCGTTTCATCTTGAAATGAAGCCAGGATGATGTTTTTTAATTTTTAGAATTTTTTTGCATTTATTTTTGAATTTTCAAACTCGGGTCGGGATCGAACGGATAGGAAGGAAATTTTTTTTCCTCTCTATTTTTCGGCCTGTCCTGACCCGTTTCATCTTGAAATGAAGCCAGGATGATGTTTTTTAATTTTTAGAATTTTTTTGCATTTATTTTTGAATTTTCTAACTCGGATCGGGTTCGAACGGATAGGAAGGAAATTTTTTTTCTTCTCTATTTTTCGGCCTGTCCATACCCGTTTAGTCTTGAAATGAAGCCTGGATGACGTTTTTTAATTTTTAGAATTTTTTTGCATTTTATTTCTCAATTTTCTATCTCGGGTCGGGTTCGAACGAATAGGAAGGAAATTTTTTTCCTTCTCTATTTTTCGGCTTGTCCTGTGCCGTTTCATCCTTAAATGAAGCCTGGATGATGTTTTTTAATTTTTAGAATTTTTTTTGCATTTATTTTTGAATTTTCTATATCGGGTCGGATTCGAACGGATAGGAAGGAATTTTTTTTTTCTTCTCTATTTTTCGGCTTGTCCATACCCGTATCTTCTTGAAATGAAGCCTGGATGATGTTTTTTAATTTTCAGAATTTTTTTGCATTTATTTTTTAATTTTCTAACTCGGCTCTGGTTCGAACGGATAGGAAGGAAATTTTTTTTATTCTCTATTTTTCGGCCTATCCTGACCGTTTCATCTTGAAATGAAGCCAGGATGATGTTTTTTAATTTTTAGAACTTTTTTGCATTTATTTTTGAATTTTCTAACTCGGGTCGGGTTCGAACGGATAGGAAGGAAATTTTTTTTCTTCTCTATTTTTAGGCCTGTCCATACCCGTTTCATCTTGAAATGAAGCCTGGATGACGTTTTTTAATTTTTAGAATTTTTTTGCATTTTATTTTTGAATTTTCTATCTCGGGTCGGGTTCGAACGGATATGAAGGAAAATTTTTTCTTCTCTATTTTTTGGCCTGTCCTGACCCGTTTCATCTTGAAATGAAGCCAAGATGATGTTTTTTAATTTTTAGAATTTTTTTGCATTTATTTTTGAATTTTCAAACTCGTGTCGGGTTCGAACGGATAGGAAGGAAATTTTTTTCCCTCTCTATTTTTCAGCCTGTCCTGACCCGTTTCATCTTGATATGAAGCCAGGATGATGTTTTTTAATTTTTAGAATTTTTTTGCATTTATTTTTGAATTTTCTAACTCGGGTCGGGTTCGAACGGATAGGAAGGAAATTTTTTTTCTTCTCTACTTTTCGGCCTGTCCTGATCCGTTTCATCTTGAAATGAAGCCTGGATGATTTTTTTTAATTTTTAGAATTTTTTTGCATTTATTTTTGAATTTTCAAACTCGGGTCGGGATCGAACGGATAGGAAGGAAATTTTTTTTCTTCTCTACTTTTCGGCCTGTCCTGATCCGTTTCATCTTGAAATGAAGCCTGGATGATGTTTTTTTAATTTTTAGAATTTTTTTGCATTTTATTTTTGAATTTTCTATCTCCATTCGGGTTCGAACGGATAGGAATGAAAATTTTTTTCTTCTCTATTTTTCGGCCTGTCTTCACCCGTTTCATCTTGAAATGAAGCCTGGATGATGTTTTTTAATTTTTAGAATTTTTTTGCATTTATTTTTGAATTTTCAAACTCGGGTCGGGATCGAACGGATAGGAAGGAAATTTTTTTCTTCTCTATTTTTCGGCCTGTCTTGACCCGTTTCATCTTGAAATGAAGCCTGGATGATGTTTTTTCATTTTTAGAATTTTTTTTGTATCTTATTTTTGAATTTTCTATCTCGGGTCGGGTTCGAACGGATAGGAAGGAAATTTTTTTTCTTCTTTATTTTTTGGCCTGTCCTGACCCGTTTCATCCTGAAATGAAGCCAGGATGATGTTTTTTAATTTTTAGAATTTTTTTGCATTTTATTTTTGAATTTTCTATCTCCATTCGGGTTCGAACGGATAGGAATGAAATTTTTTTTCTTCTCTATTTTTCGGCCTGTCTTCACCCGTTTCATCTTGAAATGAAGCCTGGATGATGTTTTTTAATTTTTAGAATTTTTTTGCATTTATTTTTGAATTTTCTAACTCGGGTCGGGTTCGAACGGATAGGAAGGAAATTTTTTTTCTTCTCTACTTTTCGGCCTGTCCTGATCCGTTTCATCTTGAAATGAAGCCTGGATGATGTTTTTTTAATTTTTAGAATTTTTTTGCATTTTATTTTTGAATTTTCTATCTCCATTCGGGTTCGAACGGATAGGAATGAAATTTTTTTCCTTCTCTATTTTTCGGCCTGTCTTCACCCGTTTCATCTTGAAATGAAGCCTGGATGATGTTTTTTAATTTTTAGAATTTTTTTGCATTTATTTTTGAATTTTCAAACTCGGGTCGGGATCGAACGGATAGGAAGGAAATTTTTTTTCCTCTCTATTTTTCGGCCTTTCCTGACCCGTTTCATCTTGAAATGAAGCCAGGATGATGTTTTTTAATTTTTAGAATTTTTTTGCATTTATTTTTGAATTTTCTAACTCGGATCGGGTTCGAACGGATAGGAAGGAAAATTTTTTTCTTCTCTATTTTTCGGCCTGTCCATACCCGTTTAGTCTTGAAATGAAGCCTGGATGACGTTTTTTAATTTTTAGAATTTTTTTGCATTTTATTTTTGAATTTTCTATCTCGGGTCGGGTTCGAACGGATAGGAAGGAAATTTTTTTTCCTCCCTATTTTTCAGCCTGTCCTGACCCGTTTCATCTTGAAATGCAGCGAGGATGATGTTTTTTAATTTTTAGAATTTTTTTGCATTTATTTTTGAATTTTCTAACACGGGTCGGATTCGAACGGATAGGAAGGAAATTTTTTTTCTTCTCTATTTTTAGGCCTGTCCATACCCGTTTTGTCTTGAAATGAAGCCTGGATGACG
Source organism: Quercus robur (assembly GCF_932294415.1). Taxonomy (NCBI): domain Eukaryota; kingdom Viridiplantae; phylum Streptophyta; class Magnoliopsida; order Fagales; family Fagaceae; genus Quercus; species Quercus robur. The sequence continues at coordinate 39,733,455 of NC_065542.1, read as the reverse complement.
TTTTTTAATTTTTAGAATTTTTTTGCATTTTATTTTTGAATTTTCTATATCGGGTCGAGTTCGAACGGATAGGAAGGAAAATTTTTTTTCTTCTCTATTTTTCGGCCTGTCCTGATCCGTTTCATCTTGAAACGAAGCCAAGATGATGTTTTCTAATTTTTAGAATTTTTTTGCATTTATTTTTGAATTTTCTAACTCGGGTCGGGTTCGAACGGATTGGAAGGAAATTTTTTTTCTTCTCTATTTTTCGGGCTGTCCATACCCGATTAGTCTTGAAATGAAGCCTGGATGATGTTTTTTAATTTTTAGAATTTTTTTGTATTTTATTTTTGAATTTTCTATCTCGAGTTGGGTTCGAACGGATAGGATGGAAATTTTTTTTCTTCTCTATTTTTCGGCCTGTCTTGACCCGTTTCATCTTGGAATGAAGCCTGGATGATGTTTTTTCATTTTTAGAATTTTTTTTGTATCTTATTTTTGAATTTTCTATCTCGGGTCGGGTTCGAACGGATAGGAAGGAAATTTTTCTTCTTTCCTATTTTTTGGCCTGTCCTGACCCGTTTCATCTTGAAATGAAGCCAGGATGATGTTTTTTAATTTTTAGAATTTTTTTGCATTTATTTTTGAATTTTCAAACTCGGGTCGGGATCGAACGGATAGGAAGGAAATTTTTTTTCCTCTCTATTTTTCGGCCTGTGCTGACCCGTTTCATCTTGAAATGAAGCCAGGATGATGTTTTTTAATTTTTAGAATTTTTTTGCATTTATTTTTGAATTTTCTAACTCGGATCGGGTTCGAACGGATAGGAAGGAAATTTTTTTTCTTCTCTATTTTTCGGCCTGTCTTGACCCGTTTCATCTTGAAATGAAGCCTGGATGATGTTTTTTCATTTTTACAATTTTTTTTGTATTTTATTTTTGAATTTTCTATCTCGGGTCGGGTTCGAATGGATAGGAAGGAAATTTTTTTTCGTCTCTATTATTTCGCTTGTCCTGACCCGTTTCATCTTGAAATGAAGCCAGGATTATGTTTTTTAATTTTTAGAATTTTTTTGCATTTATTTCTGAATTTTCAAACTCGGGTCGGGTTCGAACGGATAGGAAGGAAATTTTTTTTCCTCTCTATTTTTTGGCCTGTCCTGACCCGTTTCATCTTGAAATGAAGCCTGGATGATGTTTTTTAATTTTTAGAATTTTTTTGGATTTTATTTTTGAATTTTCTATCTCGGGTCGGGTTCGAACGGATAGGATGGAAATTTTTTCTCTTCTCTATTTTTCGGCCTGTCAATACCCGTTTAGTCTTGAAATGAAGCCTGGATGACGTTTTTTAATTTTTAGAATTTTTTTGCATTTTATTTTTGAATTTTCTATCTCGGGTCGGGTTCGAACGGATAGGAAGGAAAATTTTTTTCTTCTCTATTTTTCGGCCTGTCCTGATCCGTTTCATCTTGAAACGAAGCCAGGATGATGTTTTTTAATTTTTAGAATTTTTTTGCATTTATTTTTGAATTTTCTAACTCGGGTCGGGTTCGAACAGATAGGAAGGAAATTTTTTTCTTCTCTATTTTTCGGGCTGTCCATACCCGTTTAGTCTTGAAATGAAGCCAGGATGATGTTTTTTAATTTTTAGAATTTTTTTGCATTTTATTTTTGAATTTTCTATCTCGAGTCGGGTTCGAACGGATAGGAAGGAAATTTTTTTTCTTCTCTATTTTTCGGCCTGTCTTGACCCGTTTCATCTTGAAATAAAGCCTGGATGATGTTTTTTCATTTTTAGAATTTTTTTTGTGTTTTATTTTTGAATTTTCTATCTCGGGTCGGGTTCGAACGGATAGGAAGAAATTTTTTTTTCTTCTCTATTTTTTGGCCTGTCCTGACCCGTTTCATCTTGAAATGAAGCCAGGATGATGTTTTTTAATTTTTAGAATTTTTTTGCATTTATTTTTGAATTTTCAAACTCGGGTCGGGATCGAACGGATAGGAAGGAAATTTTTTTTCCCCTCTATTTTTCGGCCTGTCCTGACCCGTTTCATCTTGAAATGAAGCCAGGATGATGTTTTTTAATTTTTAGAATTTTTTTGCATTTATTTTTGAATTTTCTAACTCGGATCGGGTTCGAACGGATAGGAAGGAAATTTTTTTTCTTCTCTATTTTTCGGCCTGTCCATACCCGTTTAGTCTTGAAATGAAGCCTGGATGACGTTTTTTAATTTTTAGAATTTTTTTGCATTTTATTTTTGAATTTTCTATCTCGGGTCGGGTTCGAACGAATATGAAGGAAATTTTTTTCCTTCTCTATTTTTCGGCTTGTCCTGTGCCGTTTCATCCTTAAATGAAGCCTGGATGATGTTTTTTAATTTTTAGAATTTTTTTTGCATTTATTTTTGAATTTTCTATATCGGGTCGGATTCGAACGGATAGGAAGGAATTTTTTTTTTCTTCTCAATTTTTCGGCTTGTCCATACCCGTATCTTCTTGAAATGAAGCCTGGATGATGTTTTTTAATTTTCAGAATTTTTTTGCATTTATTTTTTAATTTTCTAACTCGGCTCTGGTTCGAACGGATAGGAAGGAAATTTTTTTTATTCTCTATTTTTCGGCCTATCCTGACCGTTTCATCTTGAAATGAAGCCAGGATGATGTTTTTTAATTTTTAGAATTTTTTTGCATTTATTTTTGAATTTTCTAACTCGGGTCGGGTTCGAACGGATAGGAAGGAAATTTTTTTTCTTCTCTATTTTTAGGCCTGTCCATACCCGTTTAGTCTTGAAATGAAGCCTGGATGACGTTTTTTAATTTTTAGAATTTTTTTGCATTTTATTTTTGAATTTTCTATCTCGGGTCGGGTTCGAACGGATATGAAGGAAAATTTTTTCTTCTCTATTTTTTGGCCTGTCCTGACCCGTTTCATCTTGAAATGAAGCCAAGATGATGTTTTTTAATTTTTAGAATTTTTTTGCATTTATTTTTGAATTTTCAAACTCGTGTCGGGTTAGAACGGATAGGAAGGAAATTTTTTTCCCTCTCTATTTTTCAGCCTGTCCTGACCCGTTTCATCTTGATATGAAGCCAGGATGATGTTTTTTAATTTTTAGAATTTTTTTGCATTTATTTTTGAATTTTCTAACTCGGGTCGGGTTCGAACGGATAGGAAGGAAATTTTTTTTCTTCTCTACTTTTCGGCCTGTCCTGATCCGTTTCATCTTGAAATGAAGCCTGGATGATGTTTTTTTAATTTTTTGAATTTTTTTGCATTTTATATTTGAATTTTCTATCTCCATTCGGGTTCGAACGGATAGGAATGAAATTTTTTTTCTTCTCTATTTTTCGGCCTGTCTTCACCCGTTTCATCTTGAAATGAAGCCTGGATGATGTTTTTTAATTTTTAGAATTTTTTTGCATTTATTTTTGAATTTTCAAACTCGGGTCGGGATCGAACGGATAGGAAGGAAATTTTTTTTCCTCTCTATTTTTCGGCCTGTCCTGACCCGTTTCATCTTGAAATGAAGCCAGGATGATGTTTTTTAATTTTTAGAATTTTTTTGCATTTATTTTTGAATTTTCTAACTCGGATCGGGTTCGAACGGATAGGAAGGAAATTTTTTTTCTTCTCTATTTTTCGGCCTGTCCATACCCGTTTAGTCTTGAAATGAAGCCTGGATGACGTTTTTTAATTTTTAGAATTATTTTGCATTTTATTTTTGAATTTTCTATCTCGGGTCGGGTTCGAACGGATAGGAAGGAAATTTTTTTTCCTCCCTATTTTTCAGCCTGTCCTGACCCGTTTCATCTTGAAATGCAGCCAGGATGATGTTTTTTAATTTTTAGAATTTTTTTGCATTTATTTTTGAATTTTCTAACACGGGTCGGATTCGAACGGATAGGAAGGAAATTTTTTTTCTTCTCTATTTTTAGGCCTGTCCATACCCGTTTAGTCTTGAAATGAAGCCTGGATGACGTTTTTTAATTTTTAGAATTTTTTTGCATTTTATTTTTGAATTTTCTATATCGGGTCGAGTTCGAACGGATAGGAAGGAAAATTTTTTTTCTTCTCTATTTTTCGGCCTGTCCTAATCCGTTTCATCCTGAAACGAAGCCAGGATGATGTTTTCTAATTTTTAGAATTTTTTTGCATTTATTTTTGAATTTTCTAACTCGGGTCGGGTTCGAACGGATTGGAAGGAAATTTTTTTTCTTCTCTATTTTTCGGGCTGTCCATACCCGATTAGTCTTGAAATGAAGCCTGGATGATGTTTTTTAATTTTTAGAATTTTTTTGTATTTTATTTTTGAATTTTCTATCTCGAGTTGGGTTCGAACGGATAGGATGGAAATTTTTTTTCTTCTCTATTTTTCGGCCTGTCTTGACCCGTTTCATCTTGAAATGAAGCCTGGATGATGTTTTTTCATTTTTAGAATTTTTTTTGTATCTTATTTTTGAATTTTCTATCTCGGGTCGGGTTCGAACGGATAGGAAGGAAATTTTTTTTCTTCTCTATTTTTTGGCCTGTCCTGACCCGTTTCATCTTGAAATGAAGCCAGGATGATGTTTTTTAATTTTTAGAATTTTTTTGCATTTATTTTTGAATTTTCAAACTCGGGTCGGGATCGAACGGATAGGAAGGAAATTTTTTTTCTTCTCTATTTTTCGGCCTGTGCTGACCCGTTTCATCTTGAAATGAAGCCAGGATGATGTTTTTTAATTTTTAGAATTTTTTTGCATTTATTTTTGAATTTTCTAACTCGGATCGGGTTCGAACGGATAGGAAGGAAATTTTTTTTCTTCTCTATTTTTCGGCCTGTCTTGACCCGTTTCATCTTGAAATGAAGCCTGGATGATGTTTTTTCATTTTTACAATTTTTTTTGTATTTTATTTTTGAATTTTCTATCTCGGGTCGGGTTCGAATGGATAGGAAGGAAAATTTTTTTCGTCTCTATTATTTCGCTTGTCCTGACCCGTTTCATCTTGAAATGAAGCCAGGATTATGTTTTTTAATTTTTAGAATTTTTTTGCATTTATTTCTGAATTTTCAAACTCGGGTCGGGTTCGAACGGATAGGAAGGAAATTTTTTTTCCTCTCTATTTTTTGGCCTGTCCTGACCCGTTTCATCTTGAAATGAAGCCTGGATGATGTTTTTTAATTTTTAGAATTTTTTTGCATTTTATTTTTGAATTTTCTATCTCGGGTCGGGTTCGAACGGATAGGATGGAAATTTTTTCTCTTCTCTATTTTTCGGCCTGTCCATACCCGTTTAGTCTTGAAATGAAGCCTGGATGATGTTTTTTAATTTTTAGAATTTTTTTGCATTTTATTTTTGAATTTTCTATCTCGGGTCGGGTTCGAAAGGATAGGAAGGAAATTTTTTTTCTTCTCTACTTTTCGGCCTGTCCTGATCCGTTTCATCTTGAAATGAAGCCTGGATGATGTTTTTTTAATTTTTAGAATTTTTTTGCATTTTATTTTTGAATTTTCTATCTCCAGTCGGGTTCGAACGGATAGGAATGAAATTTTTTTTCTTCTCTATTTTTCGGCCTGTCTTAACCCGTTTCATCTTGAAATGAAGCCTGGATGATGTTTTTTCATTTTTAGAATTTTTTTGTATTTTATTTTTGAATTTTCTATCTCGGGTCGGGTTCGAACGGATAGGAAGGAAAATTTTTTTCTTCTCTATTTTTTGGCCTGTCCTGACCCGTTTCATCTTGAAATGAAGCCAAGATGATGTTTTTTAATTTTTAGAATTTTTTTGCATTTATTTTTGAATTTTCAAACTCGGGTCGGGTTCGAACGGATAGGAAGGAAATTTTTTTTCCTCTCTATTTTTCAGCCTGTCCTGACCCGTTTCATCTTGAAATGAAGCCAGGATGATGTTTTTTAATTTTTAGAATTTTTTTGCATTTATTTTTGAATTTTCTAACTCGGGTCGGGTTCGAACGGATAGGAAGGAAATTTTTTTTCTTCTCTATTTTTAGGCCTGTCCATACCCGTTTAGTCTTGAAATGAAGCCTGGATGACGTTTTTTAATTTTTAGAATTTTTTTGCATTTTATTTTTGAATTTTCTATCTCGGGTCGTGTTCGAACGGATAGGAAGGAAAATTTTTTTCTTCTCTATTTTTCGGCCTGTCCATACCCGTTTAGTCTTGAAATGAAGCCTGGATGATGTTTTTTAATTTTTAGAATTTTTTTGCATTTTATTTTTGAATTTTCTATCTCGAGTCGGGTTCGAACGGATAGGAAGGAAATTTTTTTTCTTCTCTATTTTTCGGCCTGTCTTGACCCGTTTCATCTTGAAATGAAGCCTGGATGATGTTTTTTCATTTTTAGAATTTTTTTTGTATTTTATTTTTGAATTTTCTATCTCGGGTCGGGTTCGAACGGATAGGAAGGAAATTTTTTTTCTTCTCTATTTTTTGGCCTGTCCTGACCCGTTTCATCTTGAAATGAAGCCAGGATGATGTTTTTTAATTTTTAGAATTTTTTTGCATTTATTTTTGAATTTTCAAACTCGGGTCGGGATCGAACGGATAGGAAGGAAATTTTTTTTCCTCTCTATTTTCGGCCTGTCCTGACCCGTTTCATCTTGAAATGAAGCCAGGATGATGTTTTTTAATTTTTAGAATTTTTTTGCATTTATTTTTGAATTTTCTAACTCGGATCGGGTTCGAACGGATAGGAAGGAAATTTTTTTCCTTCTCTATTTTTCGGCCTGTCCTGAGCCGTTTCATCCTTAAATGAAGCCTGGATGATGTTTTTTAATTTTTAGAATTTTTTTTGCATTTATTTTTGAATTTTCTATATCGGGTCGGATTCGAACGGATAGGAAGGAAATTTTTTTTTCTTCTCTATTTTTCGGCTTGTCCATACCCGTATCTTCTTGAAATGTAGCCTGGATGATGTTTTTTAATTTTCAGAATTTTTTTGCATTTATTTTTTAATTTTCTAACTCGGCTCTGGTTCGAACGGATAGGAAGGAAATTTTTTTTATTCTCTATTTTTCGGCCTGTCCTGACCGTTTCATCTTGAAATGAACCCAGGATGATGTTTTTTAATTTTTAGAATTTTTTTGCATTTATTTTTGAATTTTCTAACTCGGGTCGGGTTCGCACGGATAGGAAGGAAATTTCTTTTCTTCTCTAATTTTCGGCCTGTCCATACCCGTTTACTCTTGAAATGAAGCCGGGATGATGTTTTTTAATTTTTAGAATTTTTTTGCATTTTATTTTTGAATTTTCTATCTCGGGTCGGGTACGAACGGATAGGATGAAAATTTTTTTTTCTTCTCTATCTTTCGGCCTGTCCTGACCCGTTTCATCTTGAAATGCGGCCTGGATGATGTTTTTTAATTTTTAGAATTTATTTTCGAATTTTCTAAGTCGGGTCGGGTTAGAACGGATAGGAAGGAAATTTTTTTTCTTCTCTATTTTTCGGCTTGTCCATACTCGTATCTTCTTGAAATGAAGCCTGGATGATGTTTTCCAATTTTTACAATTTTTTTGCATTTATTTTTTAATTTTCTAACTCGGGTCGGGTTCGAACGGATAGGAAGGAAATTTTTTTTCTTCTCTATTTTTTGGCCTGTCCTGACCCGTTTCATCTTGAAATGAAGCCAGGATGTTGTTTTTTAATTTTTAGAATTTTTTTGCATTTATTTTTGAATTTTCAAACTCGGGTCGGGTTCGAACGGATAAGAAGGAAATTTTTTTTCCTCTCTATTTTTCAGCCTGTCCTGACCCGTTTCATCTTGAAATGCAGCCAGGATGATGTTTTTTAATTTTTAGAATTTTTTTGCATTTATTTTTGAATTTTCTAACTCGGGTCGGGTTCGAACGGATAGGAAGGAAATTTTTTTTCTTCTCTATTTTTAGGCCTGTCCATACCCGTTTAGTCTTGAAATGAAGCCTGGATGACGTTTTTTAATTTTTAGAATTTTTTTGCATTTTATTTTTGAATTTTCTATCTCGGGTCGGGTTCGAACGGATAGGAAGGAAAATTTTTTTCTTCTCTATTTTTTGGCCTGTCCTGACCCGTTTCATCTTGAAATGAAGCCAAGATGATGTTTTTTAATTTTTAGAATTTTTTTGCATTTATTTTTGAATTTTCAAACTCGGGTCGGGTTCGAACGGATAGGAAGGAAATTTTTTTTCCTCCCTATTTTTCAGCCTGTCCTGACCCGTTTCATCTTGAAATGAAGCCATGATGATGTTTTTTAATTTTTAGAATTTTTTTGCATTTATTTTTGAATTTTCTAACTCGGGTCGGGTTCGAACGGATAGGAAGGAAATTTTTTTTCTTCTCTATTTTTAGGCCTGTCCATACCCGTTTGGTCTTGAAATGAAGCCTGGATGACGTTTTTTAATTTTTAGAATTTTTTTGCATTTTATTTTTGAATTTTCTATCTCGGGTCGGGTTCGAACGGATAGGAAGGAAAATTTTTTTCTTCTCTATTTTTCGGCCTGTCCTGATCCGTTTCATCTTGAAACGAAGCCAGGATGATGTTTTTTAATTTTTAGAATTTTTTTTCCATTTTTTTTTGAATTTTCTAACTCGGGTCGGGTTCGAACGGATAGGAAGGAAATTTTTTTCTTCTCTATTTTTCGGGCTGTCCATACCCGTTTAGTCTTGAAATGAAGCCTGTATGATGTTTTTTAATTTTTAGAATTTTTTTGCATTTTATTTTTGAATTTTCTATCTCGAGTCGGGTTCGAACGGATAGGAAGGAAATTTTTTTTCTTCTCTATTTTTCGGCCTGTCTTGACCCGTTTCATCCTGAAATGAAGCCTGGATGATGTTTTTTCATTTTTAGAATTTTTTTTGTATTTTATTTTTGAATTTTCTATCTCGGGTCGGGTTCGAACGGATAGGAAGGAAATTTTTTTTCTTCTCTATTTTTTGGCCTGTCCTGACCCGTTCATCTTGAAATGAAGCCAGGATGATGTTTTTTAATTTTTAGAATTTTTTTGCATTTATTTTTGAATTTTCAAACTCGGGTCAGGATCGAACGGATAGGAAGGAAATTTTTTTTCCTCTCTATTTTTCGGCCTGTCCTGACCCGTTTCATCTTGAAATGAAGCCAGGATGATGTTTTTTAATTTTTAGAATTTTTTTGCATTTATTTTTGAATTTTCTAACTCGGATCGGGTTCGAACGGATAGGAAGGAAATTTTTTTCCTTCTCTATTTTTCGGCCTGTCCTGAGCCGTTTCGTCCTTAAATGAAGCCTGGATGATGTTTTTTAATTTTTAGAATTTTTTTTGCATTTATTTTTGAATTTTCTATATCGGGTCGGATTCTAACGGATAGGAAGGAAATTTTTTTTTCTTCTCTATTTTTCGGCTTGTCCATACCCGTATCTTCTTGAAATGAAGCCTGGATGATGTTTTTTAATTTTCAGAATTTTTTTGCATTTATTTTTTAATTTTCTAACTCGGCTCTGGTTCGAACGGATAGGAAGGAAATTTTTTTTATTCTCTATTTTTCGGCCTGTCCTGACCGTTTCATCTTGAAATGAAGCCAGGATGATGTTTTTTAATTTTTAGAATTTTTTTGCATTTATTTTTGAATTTTCTAACTCGGGTCGGGTTCGCACGGATAGGAAGGAAATTTCTTTTCTTCTCTAATTTTCGGCCTGTCTATACCCGTTTACTCTTGAAATGAAGCCGGGATGATGTTTTTTAATTTTTAGAATTTTTTTGCATTTTATTTTTGAATTTTCTATCTCGGGTCGGGTACGAACGGATAGGATGAATATTTTTTTTTCTTCTCTATCTTTCGGCCTGTCCTGACCCGTTTCATCTTGAAATGCGGCCTGGATGATGTTTTTTAATTTTTAGAATTTATTTTTGAATTTTCTAAGTCTGGTCGGGTTAGAACGGATAGGAAGGAAATTTTTTTTCTTCTCTATTTTTCGGCTTGTCCATACTCGTATCTTCTTGAAATGAAGCCTGGATGATGTTTTTCAATTTTTACAATTTTTTTGCATTTATTTTTTAATTTTCTAACTCGGGTCGGGTTCGAACGGATAGGAAGGAAATTTTTTTTCCTCTCTATTTTTCGGCCTGTCCTGACCCGTTTCATCTTGAAACGAAGCCAGGATGATGTTTTTTAATTTTTAGAATTTTTTTGCATTTATTTTTGAATTTTCTAACTCGGGTCGGGTTCGAACGGATAGGAAGGAAATTTTTTTTCTTCTCTATTTTTCGGGCTGTCCATACCCGTTTAGTCTTGAAATGAAGCCTGGATGATGTTTTTTAATTTTTAGAGTTTTTTTGCATTTTATTTTTGAATTTTCTATCTCGAGTCGGGTTCGAACGGATAGGAAGGAAATTTTTTTTCTTCTCTATTTTTCGGCCTATCTTGACCCGTTAAATCTTGAAATGAAGCCTGGATGATGTTTTTTCATTTTTAGAATTTTTTTTGTATTTTATTTTTGAATTTTCTATCTCGGGTCGGGTTCGAACGGATAGGAAGGAAATTTTTTTTCTTCTCTATTTTTTGGCCTGTCCTAACCCGTTTCATCTTGAAATGAAGCCAGGATTATGTTTTTTAATTTTTAGAATTTTTTTGCATTTATTTTTGAATTTTCAAACTCGGGTCGGGTTCGAACGGATAGGAAGGAAATTTTTTTTCTTCTTTATTTTTTGGCCGTTCCAAACCCGTTTAGTCTTAAAATGAAGCCTGGATGATGTTTTTTAATTTTTAGAATTTTTTTGCATTTTATTTTTGAATTTTCTATCCCGGGTCGGGTTCGAACGGATAGGATGGAAATTTTTTTTCTTCTCTATTTTTCGTCCTGTCCATACCCGTTTAGTCTTGAAATGAAGCCTGGATGATGTTTTTTAATTGTTAGAATTTTTTTGCATTTTATTTTTGAATTTTCTATCTCGGGTCGGGTTCGAACGGATAGGAAAATTTTTTTTTTTCTTCTCTATTTTTCGGCCTGTCCTAATCCGTTTCATCTTGAAATGAAGCCTCGATGATGTTTTTTAATTTTTAGAATTTTTTTGCATTTATTTTTGAATTTTCTATATCGGGTTGGGTTCGAATGGATAGGAAGGAAATTTTTTTTTCTTCACTATTTTTCGGCTTGTCCATACCCGTATCTTCTTGAAATGAAGCCTGGATGATGTTTTTTAATTTTTAGAATTTTTTTGGATTTTATTTTTGAATTTTCTATCTCGGGTCGGGTTCGAATGGATAGGAAGGAATTTTTTTTTTCTTCTATATTTTTCGGCCTGTCCTGACCCGTTTCATCCTGAAATGAAGCCAGGATGATGTTTTTTAATTTTTAGAATTTTTTTGCATTAATTTTTGAATTTTCTAACTCGAGTCGGGTTCGAACGGATAGGAAGGAAATTTTTTTTCTTGTCTATTTTTCGGCCTGTCTTGACCCGTTTCATCTTGAAATGAAGCCTGGATGATGTTTTTTCATTTTTAGAATTTTTTTTGTATTTTATTTTTGAATTTTCTATCTCGGGTCGGGTTCGAACAGATCGGAAGGAAATTTTTTTTCTTCTCTATTTATTGGCCTGTCCTGACCCGTTTCATATTGAAATGAAGCCAGGATGATGTTTTTTAATTTTTAGAATTTTTTTGCATTTATTTTTGAATTTTCAAACTCGGGTTGGGTTCGAACGGATAGGAAGGAAATTTTTTTTTCCTCTCTATTTTTCGGCCTGTCCTGACCCGTTTCATCTTGAAACGAAGCCAGGATGATGTTTTTTAATTTTTAGAATTTTTTTGCATTTATTTTTGAATTTTCTAACTCGGGTCGGGTTCGAACGGATAGGAAGGAAATTTTTTTTCTTCTCTATTTTTCGGGCTGTCCATACCCGTTTAGTCTTGAAATGAAGCCTGGATGATGTTTTTTAATTTTTAGAGTTTTTTTGCATTTTATTTTTGAATTTTCTATCTCGAGTCGGGTTCGAACGGATAGGAAGGAAATTTTTTTTCTTCTCTATTTTTCGGCCTATCTTGACCCGTTAAATCTTGAAATGAAGCCTGGATGATGTTTTTTCATTTTTAGAATTTTTTTTGTATTTTATTTTTAAATTTTCTATCTCGGGTCGGGTTCGAACGGATAGGAAGGAAATTTTTTTTCTTCTCTATTTTTTGGCCTGTCCTAACCCGTTTCATCTTGAAATGAAGCCAGGATTATGTTTTTTAATTTTTAGAATTTTTTTGCATTTATTTTTGAATTTTCAAACTCGGGTCGGGTTCGAACGGATAGGAAAAAATTTTTTTTTCTTCTCTATTTTTCGGCCTGTCCTGATCCGTTTCATCTTGAAATGAAGCCTCGATGATGTTTTTTAATTTTTAGAATTTTTTTGCATTTATTTTTGAATTTTCTATATCGGGTTGGGTTCGAATGGATAGGAAGGAAATTGTTTTTTCTTCACTATTTTTCGGCTTGTCCATACCTGTATCTTCTTGAAATGAAGCCTGGATGATGTTTTTTAATTTTTAGAATTTTTTTGCATTTTATTTTTGAATTTTCTATCTCGGGTCGGGTTCGAACGGATCGGAAGGAAATTTTTTTTCTTCTCTATTTTTTGGCCTGTCCTGACCCGTTTCATATTGAAATGAAGCCAGGATGATGTTTTTTAATTTTTAGAATTTTTTTGCATTTATTTTTGAATTTTCAAACTCGGGTTGGGTTCGAACGGATAGGAAGGAAATTTTTTTTTCCTCTCTATTTTTCGGCCTGTCCATACCCGTTTAGTCTTGAAATGAAGCCTGGATGACGTTTTTTAATTTTTAGAATTTTTTTGCATTTTATTTTTGAATTTTCTATCTCGGGTCGGGTTCGAACGGATAGGAAGGAAATTTTTTTTCTTCTCTTTTTTTCAGCCTGTCCATACCCGTTTAGTCTTGAAATGAAGCCTGGATGACGTTTTTTAATTTTTAGAATTTTTTTGCATTTTATTTTTGAATTTTCTATCTCGAGTCGGGTTCGAACGGTTAGGAAGGAAATTTCTTTTCTTCTCTATTTTTCGGCCTGTCCATACCCGTTTAGTCTTAAAATGAAGCCTGGATGACGTTTTTTAATTTTTAGAATTTTTTTGCATTTTATTTTTGAATTTTCTATCTCGGGTCGGGTTCGAACGGATAGGAAGGAAATTTTTTTCCTTCTCTATCTTTCGGCCTGTCCTGATCCGTTTCATCTTGAAATGAAGCCTGGATGATGTTTTTTAATTTTTTGAATTTTTTTGCATTTATTTTTGAATTTTCTATATCGGGTCGGATACGAACGGATAGGAAGGAAATTTTTTTTTCTTCTCTATTTTTCGGCATGTCCATACCCGTATCTTCTTGAAATGAAGCCTGGATGATGTTTTTTAATTTTCAGAATTTTTTTGCATTTATTTTTTAATTTTCTAACTCGGGTCTGGTTCGAACGAATTGGAAGGAAATTTTTTTTATACTCTATTTTTCAGCCTGCCCTGACCGTTTCATCTTTAAATGAAGCCAGGACGATATTTTTTAATTTTTAGAATTTTTTTGCATTTATTTCTGAATTTTCTAACTCGGGTCGGGTTTGCACGGATAGGAAGGAAATTTTTTTTCTTCTCTAATTTTCGGCCTGTCCATACCCGTTTAGTCTTGAAATGAAGCCTGGATGATGTTTTTTAATTTTTAGAATTTTTTTGCATTTTATTTTTGAATTTTCTATCTCGGGTTGGGTTCGAACGGATAGGATGAAAAATTTTTTTCTTCTCTATCCTTCGGCCTGTCCTGACCCGTTTCATCTTGAAATGCAGCCTGGATGATGTTTTTTAATTTTTAGAATTTATTTTTGAATTTTCTAAGTCGGGTCGGGTTAGAACGGATAGGAAGGAAATTTTTTTTCTTCTTTATTTTTTGGCCGTTCCAAACCCGTTTAGTCTTAAAATGAAGCCTGGATAATGTTTTTTAATTTTTAGAATTTTTTTGCATTTTATTTTTGAATTTTCTATCCCGGGTCGGGTTCGAACGGATAGGATGGAAATTTTTTTTCTTCTCTATTTTTCGTCCTGTCCATACCCGTTTAGTCTTGAAATGAAGCCTGGATGATGTTTTTTAATTGTTAGAATTTTTTTGCATTTTATTTTTGAATTTTCTAACTCGGGTCGGGTTCGAACGGATAGGAAAAATTTTTTTTTTCTTCTCTATTTTTCGGTCTGTCCAAATCCGTTTCATCTTGAAATGAAGCCTCGATGATGTTTTTTAATTTTTAGAATTTTTTTGCATTTATTTTTGAATTTTCTATATCGGGTTGGGTTCGAATGGATAGGAAGGAAATTTTTTTTTCTTCACTATTTTTCGGCTTGTCCATACCCGTATCTTCTTGAAATGAAGCCTGGATGATGTTTTTTAATTTTTAGAATTTTTTTGGATTTTATTTTTGAATTTTCTATCTCGGGTCGGGTTCGAACGGATAGGAAGGAATTTTTTTTTTCTTCTATATTTTTCGGCCTGTCCTGACCCGTTTCATCCTGAAATGAAGCCAGGATGATGTTTTTTAATTTTTAGAATTTTTTTGCATTAATTTTTGAATTTTCTAACTCGAGTCGGGTTAGAACGGATAGGAAGGAAATTTTTTTTCTTCTCTATTTTTCGGCCTGTCTTGACCCGTTTCATCTTGAAATGAAGCCTGGATGATGTTTTTTCATTTTTAGAATTTTTTTTGTATTTTATTTTTGAATTTTCTATCTCGGGTCGGGTTCGAACGGATCGGAAGGAAATTTTTTTTCTTCTCTATTTATTGGCCTGTCCTGACCCGTTTCATATTGAAATGAAGCCAGGATGATGTTTTTTAATTTTTAGAATTTTTTTGCATTTATTTTTGAATTTTCAAACTCGGGTTGGGTTCGAACGGATAGGAAGGAAATTTTTTTTTCCTCTCTATTTTTCGGCCTGTCCTGACCCGTTTCATCTTGAAACGAAGCCAGGATGATGTTTTTTAATTTTTAGAATTTTTTTGCATTTATTTTTGAATTTTCTAACTCGGGTCGGGTTCGAACGGATAGGAAGGAAATTTTTTTTCTTCTCTATTTTTCGGGCTGTCCATACCCGTTTAGTCTTGAAATGAAGCCTGGATGATGTTTTTTAATTTTTAGAGTTTTTTTGCATTTTATTTTTGAATTTTCTATCTCGAGTCGGGTTCGAACGGATAGGAAGGAAATTTTTTTTCTTCTCTATTTTTCGGCCTATCTTGACCCGTTAAATCTTGAAATGAAGCCTGGATGATGTTTTTTCATTTTTAGAATTTTTTTTGTATTTTATTTTTGAATTTTCTATCTCGGGTCGGGTTCGAACGGATAGGAAGGAAATTTTTTTTCTTCTCTATTTTTTGGCCTGTCCTAACCCGTTTCATCTTGAAATGAAGCCAGGATTATGTTTTTTAATTTTTAGAATTTTTTTGCATTTATTTTTGAATTTTCAAACTCGGGTCGGGTTCGAACGGATAGGAAGGAAATTTTTTTTCTTCTTTATTTTTTGGCCGTTCCAAACCCGTTTAGTCTTAAAATGAAGCCTGGATGATGTTTTTTAATTTTTAGAATTTTTTTGCATTTTATTTTTGAATTTTCTATCCCGGGTCGGGTTCGAACGGATAGGATGGAAATTTTTTTTCTTCTCTATTTTTCGTCCTGTCCATACCCGTTTAGTCTTGAAATGAAGCCTGGATGATGTTTTTTAATTGTTAGAATTTTTTTGCATTTTATTTTTGAATTTTCTATCTCGGGTCGGGTTCGAACGGATAGGAAAATTTTTTTTTTTCTTCTCTATTTTTCGGCCTGTCCTAATCCGTTTCATCTTGAAATGAAGCCTCGATGATGTTTTTTAATTTTTAGAATTTTTTTGCATTTATTTTTGAATTTTCTATATCGGGTTGGGTTCGAATGGATAGGAAGGAAATTTTTTTTTCTTCACTATTTTTCGGCTTGTCCATACCCGTATCTTCTTGAAATGAAGCCTGGATGATGTTTTTTAATTTTTAGAATTTTTTTGGATTTTATTTTTGAATTTTCTATCTCGGGTCGGGTTCGAATGGATAGGAAGGAATTTTTTTTTTCTTCTATATTTTTCGGCCTGTCCTGACCCGTTTCATCCTGAAATGAAGCCAGGATGATGTTTTTTAATTTTTAGAATTTTTTTGCATTAATTTTTGAATTTTCTAACTCGAGTCGGGTTCGAACGGATAGGAAGGAAATTTTTTTTCTTGTCTATTTTTCGGCCTGTCTTGACCCGTTTCATCTTGAAATGAAGCCTGGATGATGTTTTTTCATTTTTAGAATTTTTTTTGTATTTTATTTTTGAATTTTCTATCTCGGGTCGGGTTCGAACAGATCGGAAGGAAATTTTTTTTCTTCTCTATTTATTGGCCTGTCCTGACCCGTTTCATATTGAAATGAAGCCAGGATGATGTTTTTTAATTTTTAGAATTTTTTTGCATTTATTTTTGAATTTTCAAACTCGGGTTGGGTTCGAACGGATAGGAAGGAAATTTTTTTTTCCTCTCTATTTTTCGGCCTGTCCTGACCCGTTTCATCTTGAAACGAAGCCAGGATGATGTTTTTTAATTTTTAGAATTTTTTTGCATTTATTTTTGAATTTTCTAACTCGGGTCGGGTTCGAACGGATAGGAAGGAAATTTTTTTTCTTCTCTATTTTTCGGGCTGTCCATACCCGTTTAGTCTTGAAATGAAGCCTGGATGATGTTTTTTAATTTTTAGAGTTTTTTTGCATTTTATTTTTGAATTTTCTATCTCGAGTCGGGTTCGAACGGATAGGAAGGAAATTTTTTTTCTTCTCTATTTTTCGGCCTATCTTGACCCGTTAAATCTTGAAATGAAGCCTGGATGATGTTTTTTAATTTTTAGAATTTTTTTTGTATTTTATTTTTAAATTTTCTATCTCGGGTCGGGTTCGAACGGATAGGAAGGAAATTTTTTTTCTTCTCTATTTTTTGGCCTGTCCTAACCCGTTTCATCTTGAAATGAAGCCAGGATTATGTTTTTTAATTTTTAGAATTTTTTTGCATTTATTTTTGAATTTTCAAACTCGGGTCGGGTTCGAACGGATAGGAAAAAATTTTTTTTTCTTCTCTATTTTTCGGCCTGTCCTGATCCGTTTCATCTTGAAATGAAGCCTCGATGATGTTTTTTAATTTTTAGAATTTTTTTGCATTTATTTTTGAATTTTCTATATCGGGTTGGGTTCGAATGGATAGGAAGGAAATTGTTTTTTCTTCACTATTTTTCGGCTTGTCCATACCTGTATCTTCTTGAAATGAAGCCTGGATGATGTTTTTTAATTTTTAGAATTTTTTTGCATTTTATTTTTGAATTTTCTATCTCGGGTCGGGTTCGAACGGATCGGAAGGAAATTTTTTTTCTTCTCTATTTTTTGGCCTGTCCTGACCCGTTTCATATTGAAATGAAGCCAGGATGATGTTTTTTAATTTTTAGAATTTTTTTGCATTTATTTTTGAATTTTCAAACTCGGGTTGGGTTCGAACGGATAGGAAGGAAATTTTTTTTTCCTCTCTATTTTTCGGCCTGTCCATACCCGTTTAGTCTTGAAATGAAGCCTGGATGACGTTTTTTAATTTTTAGAATTTTTTTGCATTTTATTTTTGAATTTTCTATCTCGGGTCGGGTTCGAACGGATAGGAAGGAAATTTTTTTTCTTCTCTTTTTTTCAGCCTGTCCATACCCGTTTAGTCTTGAAATGAAGCCTGGATGACGTTTTTTAATTTTTAGAATTTTTTTGCATTTTATTTTTGAATTTTCTATCTCGAGTCGGGTTCGAACGGTTAGGAAGGAAATTTCTTTTCTTCTCTATTTTTCGGCCTGTCCATACCCGTTTAGTCTTAAAATGAAGCCTGGATGACGTTTTTTAATTTTTAGAATTTTTTTGCATTTTATTTTTGAATTTTCTATCTCGGGTCGGGTTCGAACGGATAGGAAGGAAATTTTTTTCCTTCTCTATCTTTCGGCCTGTCCTGATCCGTTTCATCTTGAAATGAAGCCTGGATGATGTTTTTTAATTTTTTGAATTTTTTTGCATTTATTTTTGAATTTTCTATATCGGGTCGGATACGAACGGATAGGAAGGAAATTTTTTTTTCTTCTCTATTTTTCGGCATGTCCATACCCGTATCTTCTTGAAATGAAGCCTGGATGATGTTTTTTAATTTTCAGAATTTTTTTGCATTTATTTTTTAATTTTCTAACTCGGGTCTGGTTCGAACGAATTGGAAGGAAATTTTTTTTATACTCTATTTTTCAGCCTGCCCTGACCGTTTCATCTTTAAATGAAGCCAGGACGATATTTTTTAATTTTTAGAATTTTTTTGCATTTATTTCTGAATTTTCTAACTCGGGTCGGGTTTGCACGGATAGGAAGGAAATTTTTTTTCTTCTCTAATTTTCGGCCTGTCCATACCCGTTTAGTCTTGAAATGAAGCCTGGATGATGTTTTTTAATTTTTAGAATTTTTTTGCATTTTATTTTTGAATTTTCTATCTCGGGTTGGGTTCGAACGGATAGGATGAAAAATTTTTTTCTTCTCTATCCTTCGGCCTGTCCTGACCCGTTTCATCTTGAAATGCAGCCTGGATGATGTTTTTTAATTTTTAGAATTTATTTTTGAATTTTCTAAGTCGGGTCGGGTTAGAACGGATAGGAAGGAAATTTTTTTTCTTCTTTATTTTTTGGCCGTTCCAAACCCGTTTAGTCTTAAAATGAAGCCTGGATAATGTTTTTTAATTTTTAGAATTTTTTTGCATTTTATTTTTGAATTTTCTATCCCGGGTCGGGTTCGAACGGATAGGATGGAAATTTTTTTTCTTCTCTATTTTTCGTCCTGTCCATACCCGTTTAGTCTTGAAATGAAGCCTGGATGATGTTTTTTAATTGTTAGAATTTTTTTGCATTTTATTTTTGAATTTTCTAACTCGGGTCGGGTTCGAACGGATAGGAAAAATTTTTTTTTTCTTCTCTATTTTTCGGTCTGTCCAAATCCGTTTCATCTTGAAATGAAGCCTCGATGATGTTTTTTAATTTTTAGAATTTTTTTGCATTTATTTTTGAATTTTCTATATCGGGTTGGGTTCGAATGGATAGGAAGGAAATTTTTTTTTCTTCACTATTTTTCGGCTTGTCCATACCCGTATCTTCTTGAAATGAAGCCTGGATGATGTTTTTTAATTTTTAGAATTTTTTTGGATTTTATTTTTGAATTTTCTATCTCGGGTCGGGTTCGAACGGATAGGAAGGAATTTTTTTTTTCTTCTATATTTTTCGGCCTGTCCTGACCCGTTTCATCCTGAAATGAAGCCAGGATGATGTTTTTTAATTTTTAGAATTTTTTTGCATTAATTTTTGAATTTTCTAACTCGAGTCGGGTTAGAACGGATAGGAAGGAAATTTTTTTTCTTCTCTATTTTTCGGCCTGTCTTGACCCGTTTCATCTTGAAATGAAGCCTGGATGATGTTTTTTCATTTTTAGAATTTTTTTTGTATTTTATTTTTGAATTTTCTATCTCGGGTCGGGTTCGAACGGATCGGAAGGAAATTTTTTTTCTTCTCTATTTATTGGCCTGTCCTGACCCGTTTCATATTGAAATGAAGCCAGGATGATGTTTTTTAATTTTTAGAATTTTTTTGCATTTATTTTTGAATTTTCAAACTCGGGTTGGGTTCGAACGGATAGGAAGGAAATTTTTTTTTCCTCTCTATTTTTCGGCCTGTCCTGACCCGTTTCATCTTGAAACGAAGCCAGGATGATGTTTTTTAATTTTTAGAATTTTTTTGCATTTATTTTTGAATTTTCTAACTCGGGTCGGGTTCGAACGGATAGGAAGGAAATTTTTTTTCTTCTCTATTTTTCGGGCTGTCCATACCCGTTTAGTCTTGAAATGAAGCCTGGATGATGTTTTTTAATTTTTAGAGTTTTTTTGCATTTTATTTTTGAATTTTCTATCTCGAGTCGGGTTCGAACGGATAGGAAGGAAATTTTTTTTCTTCTCTATTTTTCGGCCTATCTTGACCCGTTAAATCTTGAAATGAAGCCTGGATGATGTTTTTTCATTTTTAGAATTTTTTTTGTATTTTATTTTTGAATTTTCTATCTCGGGTCGGGTTCGAACGGATAGGAAGGAAATTTTTTTTCTTCTCTATTTTTTGGCCTGTCCTAACCCGTTTCATCTTGAAATGAAGCCAGGATTATGTTTTTTAATTTTTAGAATTTTTTTGCATTTATTTTTGAATTTTCAAACTCGGGTCGGGTTCGAACGGATAGGAAGGAAATTTTTTTTCTTCTTTATTTTTTGGCCTGTCCAAACCCGTTTAGTCTTAAAATGAAGCCTGGATGATGTTTTTTAATTGTTAGAATTTTTTTGCATTTTATTTTTGAATTTTCTATCTCGGGTCGGGTTCGAACGGATAGGAAAAATTTTTTTTTTCTTCTCTATTTTTCGGCCTGTCCTGATCCGTTTCATCTTGAAATGAAGCCTCGATGATGTTTTTTAATTTTTAGAATTTTTTTGCATTTATTTTTGAATTTTCTATATCGGGTTGGGTTCGAATGGATAGGAAGGAAATTTTTTTTTCTTCACTATTTTTCGGCTTGTCCATACCCGTATCTTCTTGAAATGAAGCCTGGATGATGTTTTTTAATTTTTATAATTTTTTTGCATTTTATTTTTGAATTTTCTATCTCGGGTCGGGTTCGAAAGGATAGGAAGGAAATTTTTTTTCTTCTCTACTTTTCGGCCTGTCCTGATCCATTTCATCTTGAGATGAAGCCTGGATGATGATTTTTAATTTTTAGAATTTTTTTGCATTTATTTTTGAATTTTCTAACTCGGGTCGGGTTCGAATGGATAGGAAGGAAATTTTTTTTCTTCGCTATTTTTCGGGCTGTCCATACCCGTTTAGTCTTGAAATGAAGCCTGGATGATGTTTTTTAATTTTTAGAATTTTTTTGCATTTTATTTCTGAATTTTCTATCTCGAGTCGGGTTCGAACGGATAGGAAGGAAATTTTTTTTCTTCTCTATTTTTCGGCCTGTCTTGACCCGTTTCATCTTGAAATGAAGCCTGGATGATGTTTTTTCATTTTTAGAATTTTTTTTGTATTTTATTTTTGAATTTTCTATCTCGGGTCGGGTTCGAACGGATCGGAAGGAAATTTTTTTTCTTCTCTATTTTTTGGCCTGTCCTGACCCGTTTCATATTGAAATGAAGCCAGGATGATGTTTTTTAATTTTTAGAATTTTTTTGCATTTATTTTTGAATTTTCAAACTCGGGTTGGGTTCGAACGGATAGGAAGGAAATTTTTTTTTCCTCTCTATTTTTCGGCCTGTCCATACCCGTTTAGTCTTGAAATGAAGCCTGGATGACGTTTTTTAATTTTTAGAATTTTTTTGCATTTTATTTTTGAATTTTCTATCTCGGGTCGGGTTCGAACGGATAGGAAGGAAATTTTTTTTCTTCTCTATTTTTCAGCCTGTCCATACCCGTTTAGTCTTGAAATGAAGCCTGGATGACGTTTTTTAATTTTTAGAATTTTTTTGCATTTTATTTTTGAATTTTCTATCTCGAGTCGGGTTCGAACGGTTAGGAAGGAAATTTCTTTTCTTCTCTATTTTTCGGCCTGTCCATACCCGTTTAGTCTTGAAATGAAGCCTGGATGACGTTTTTTAATTTTTAGAATTTTTTTGCATTTTATTTTTGAATTTTCTATCTCGGGTCGGGTTCGAACGGATAGGAAGGAAATTTTTTTTCTTCTCTATCTTTCGGCCTGTCCTGTCCGTTTCATCTTGAAATGAAGCCTGGATGATGTTTTTTAATTTTTTGAATTTTTTTTGCATTTATTTTTGAATTTTCTATATCGGGTCGGATACGAACGGATAGGAAGGAAATTTTTTTTTCTTCTCTATTTTTCGGCATGTCCATACCCGTATCTTCTTGAAATGAAGCCTGGATGATGTTTTTTAATTTTCAGAATTTTTTTGCATTTATTTTTTAATTTTCTAACTCGGGTCTGGTTCGAACGAATAGGAAGGAAATTTTTTTTATACTCTATTTTTCAGCCTGCCCTGACCGTTTCATCTTTAAATGAACCAGGACGATATTTTTTAATTTTTAGAATTTTTTTGCATTTATTTCTGAATTTTCTAACTCGGGTCGGGTTTGCACGGATAGGAAGGAAATTTTTTTTCTTCTCTAATTTTCGGCCTGTCCATACCCGTTTAGTCTTGAAATGAAGCCTGGATGATGTTTTTTAATTTTTAGAATTTTTTTGCATTTTATTTTTGAATTTTCTATCTCGGGTTGGGTTCGAACGGATAGGATGAAAAATTTTTTTCTTCTCTATCCTTCGGCCTGTCCTGACCCGTTTCATCTTGAAATGCAGCCTGGATGATGTTTTTTAATTTTTAGAATTTATTTTTGAATTTTCTAAGTCGGGTCGGGTTAGAACGGATAGGAAGGAAATTTTTTTTCTTCTCTATTTTTCGGCTTGTCCATACTCGTATCTTCTTGAAATGAAGCCTGGATGATGTTTTTTAATTTTTAAAATTTTTTTGCATTTATTTTTTAATTTTTTAACTCGGGTCGGGTTCGAACGGATAAGAAGGAAATTTTTTTTCCTCTCTATTTTTCGGCCTGTCCTGACCCGTTTCATCTTGAAACGAAGCCAGGATGATGTTTTTTAATTTTTAGAATTTCTTTGCATTTATTTTTGAATTTTCTATCTCGGGTCGGGTTCGAACGGATAGGAAGGAAATTTTTTTTCTTCTCTATCTTTCGGCCTGTCCTGATCCGTTTCATCTTGAAATGAAGCCTGGATGATGTTTTTTAATTTTTTGAATTTTTTTTGCATTTATTTTTGAATTTTCTATATCGGGTCGGATACGAACGGATAGGAAGGAAATTTTTTTTCCTTCTCTATTTTTCGGCATGTCCATACCCGTATCTCCTTGAAATGAAGCCTGGATGATGTTTTTTAATTTTCAGAATTTTTTTGCATTTATTTTTTAATTTTCTAACTCGGGTCTGGTTCGAACGAATAGGAAGGAAATTTTTTTTATACTCTATTTTTCAGCCTGCCCTGACCGTTTCATCTTTAAATGAAGCCAGGATGATATTTTTTAATTTTTAGAATTTTTTTGCATTTATTTCTGAATTTTCTAACTCGGGTCGGGTTTGCACGGATAGGAAGGAAATTTTTTTTCTTCTCTAATTTTCGGCCTGTCCATACCCGTTTAGTCTTGAAATGAAGCCTGGATGATGTTTTTTAATTTTTAGAATTTTTTTGCATTTTATTTTTGAATTTTCTATCTCGGGTTGGGTTCGAACGGATAGGATGAAAAAATTTTTTCTTCTCTTTCTTTCGGCCTGTCCTGACCCGTTTCATCTTGAACTGCAGCCTGGATGATGTTTTTTAATTTTTAGAATTTATTTTTGAATTTTCTAAGTCGGGTCGGGTTAGAACGGATAGGAAGGAAATTTTTTTTCTTCTCTATTTTTCGGCTTGTCCATACTCGTATCTTCTTGAAATGAAGCCTGGATGATGTTTTTCAATTTTTAAAATTTTTTTGCATTTATTTTTTAATTTTTTAACTCGGGTCGGGTTCGAACGGATAAGAAGGAAATTTTTTTTCCTCTCTATTTTTCGGCCTGTCCTGACCCGTTTCATCTTGAAACGAAGCCAGGATGATGTTTTTTAATTTTTAGAATTTTTTTGCATTTATTTTTGAATTTTCTAACTCGGTTCGGGTTCGAACGGATAGGAAGGAAATTTTTTTTTCCTCTCTATTTTTCGGCCTGTCCTGACCCGTTTCATCTTGAAATGAAGCCAGGATGATGTTTTTTAATTTTTAGAATTTTTTTGCATTTATTTTTGAATTTTCTAACTCGGGTCGGGTTCGAACGGATAGGAAGGAAATTTTTTTTCTTCTCTATTTTTCGGGCTGTCCATACCCGTTTAGTCTTGAAATGAAGCCTGGATGACGTTTTTTAATTTTTAGAATTTTTTTGCATTTTATTTTTGAATTTTCTATCTCGGGTCGGGTTCGAACGGATAGGAAGGAAATTTTTTTTCCTCTCTATTTTTCGGCCTGTCCTGATCCGTTTCATCTTGAAATGAAGTCTGGATAATGTTTTTTAATTTTTTGAATTTTTTTTGCTTTTCTTTTTGAATTTTCTATATCGGGTCGGATACGAACGGATAGGAAGGAAATTTTTTTTTCTTCTCTATTTTTCGGCTTGTCCATACCCGTATCTTCTTGAAATGAAGCCTGGATGATGTTTTTTAATTTTCAGAATTTTTTTGCATTTATTTTTCAATTTTCTAACTCGGGTCTGGTTCGAACGGATAGGAAGGAAATTTTTTTTATACTCTATTTTTCAGCCTGCCCTGACCGTTTCATCTTGAAATGAAGCCAGGATGATGTTTTTTAGTTTTTAGAATTTTTTTGCATTTATTTCTGAATTTTCTAACTCGGGTCGGGTTCGCACGGATAGGAAGGAAATTTTTTTTCTTCTCTAATTTTCGGCCTGTCCATACCCGTTTAGTCTTGAAATGAAGCCTGGATGATGTTTTTTAATTTTTAGAATTTTTTTGCATTTTATTTTTGAATTTTCTATCTCGGGTCAGGTTCGAAAGGATAGGAAGGTAATTTTTTTTCTTCTCTACTTTTCGGCCTGTCCTGATCCGTTTCATCTTGAAATGAAGCCTGGATGATGTTTTTTAATTTTTAGAATTTTTTTACATTTATTTTTGAATTTTCTAACTCGGGTCGGGTTCGAATGGATAGGAAGGAAATTTTTTTTCTTCTCTATTTTTCGGGCTGTCCATACCCGTTTAGTCTTGAAATGAAGCCTGGATGACGTTTTTTAATTTTTAGAATTTTTTTGCATTTTATTTTTGAATTTTCTATCTCGAGTCGGGTTCGAACGGATAGGAAGGAAATTTTTTTTCTTCTCTATTTTTCGGCCTGTCTTGACCCGTTTCATCTTGAAATGAAGCCTGGATGATGTTTTTTCATTTTTAGAATTTTTTTTGTATTTTATTTTTGAATTTTCTATCTCGGGTCGGGTTCGAACGGATAGGAAGGAAATTTTTTTTCTTCTCTATTTTTTGGCCTGTCCTGACCCGTTTCATCTTGAAATGTAGCCAGGATGATGTTTTTTAATTTTTAGAATTTTTTGCATTTTATTTTTGAATTTTCTATCTCGAGTCGGGTTCAAACGGATAGGAAGTAAATTTTTTTTCTTCTCTATTTTTCGGCCTGTCTTGACCCGTTTCATCTTGAAATGAAGCCTGGATGATGTTTTTTCATTTTTAGAATTTTTTTTGTATTTTATTTTTGAATTTTCTATCTCGGGTCGGGTTCGAACGGATAGGAAGGAAATTTTTTTTCTTCTCTATTTTTCGGCCTGTCCATACCCGTTTAGTCTTGAAATGAAGCCTGGATGATGTTTTTTAATTTTTAGAATTTTTTTGCATTTTATTTTTGAATTTTCTATCTTGGGTCGGGTTCGAACGGATAGGAAGGAAATTTTTTTTCTTCTCTATTTTTCGGCCTGTCCATACCCGTTTAGTCTTGAAATGAAGCCTGGATGACGTTTTTTAATTTTTAGAATTTTTTTGCATTTTATTTTTGAATTTTCTATCTCGGGTCGGGTTCGAACGGATAGGAAGGAAATTTTTTTTCTTCTCTATTTTTCAGCCTGTCCATACCCGTTTAGTCTTGAAATGAAGCCTGGATGACGTTTTTTAATTTTTAGAATTTTTTTGCATTTTATTTTTGAATTTTCTATCTCGAGTCGGGTTCGAACGGTTAGGAAGGAAATTTTTTTTCTTCTCTATTTTTCGGCCTGTCCATACCCGTTTAGTCTTCAAATGAAGCCTGGATGACGTTTTTTAATTTTTAGAATTTTTTTGCATTTTATTTTTGAATTTTCTATCTCGGGTCGGGTTCGAACGGATAGGAAGGAAATTTTTTTTCTTCTCTATCTTTCGGCCTGTCCTGATCCGTTTCATCTTGAAATGAAGCCTGGATGATGTTTTTTAATTTTTTGAATTTTTTTTGCATTTATTTTTGAATTTTATATATCGGGTCGGATACGAACGGATAGGAAGGAAATTTTTTTTTCTTCTCTATTTTTCGGCATGTCCATACCCGTATCTTCTTGAAATGAAGCCTGGATGATGTTTTTTAATTTTCAGAATTTTTTTGCATTTATTTTTTAATTTTCTAACTCGGGTCTGGTTCGAACGAATAGGAAGGAAATTTTTTTTATACTCTATTTTTCAGCCTGCCCTGACCGTTTCATCTTTAAATGAAGCCAGGACGATATTTTTTAATTTTTAGAATTTTTTTGCATTTATTTCTGAATTTTCTAACTCGGGTCGGGTTTGCACGGATAGGAAGGAAATTTTTTTTCTTCTCTAATTTTCGGCCTGTCCATACCCGTTTAGTCTTGAAATGAAGCCTGGATGATGTTTTTTAATTTTTAGAATTTTTTTGCATTTTATTTTTGAATTTTCTATCTCGGGTTGGGTTCGAACGGATAGGATGAAAAATTTTTTTCTTCTCTATCTTTCGGCCAGTCCTGACCCGTTTCATCTTGAAATGCAGCCTGGATGATGTTTTTTAATTTTTAGAATTTATTTTTGAATTTTCTAAGTCGGGTCGGGTTAGAACGGATAGGAAGGAAATTTTTTTTCTTCTCTATTTTTCGGCTTGTCCATACTCGTATCTTCTTGAAATGAAGCCTGGATGATGTTTTTTAATTTTTAAAATTTTTTTGCATTTATTTTTTAATTTTTTAACTCGGGTCGGGTTCGAACGGATAAGAAGGAAATTTTTTTTCCTCTCTATTTTTCGGCCTGTCCTGACCCGTTTCATCTTGAAACGCAGCCAGGATGATGTTTTTTAATTTTTAGAATTTTTTTGCATTTATTTTTGAATTTTCTATCTCGGGTCGGGTTCGAACGGATAGGAAGGAAATTTTTTTTCTTCTCTATCTTTCGGCCTGTCCTGATCCGTTTCATCTTGAAATGAAGCCTGGATGATGTTTTTTAATTTTTTAATTTTTTTTGCATTTATTTTTGAATTTTCTATATCGGATCGGATACGAACGGATAGGAAGGAAATTTTTTTTTCTTCTCTATTTTTCGGCATGTCCATACCCGTATCTCCTTGAAATGAAGCCTGGATGATGTTTTTTAATTTTCAGAATTTTTTTGCATTTATTTTTTAATTTTCTAACTCGGGTCTGGTTCGAACGAATAGGAAGGAAATTTTTTTTATACTCTATTTTTCAGCCTGCCCTGACCGTTTCATCTTTAAATGAAGCCAGGATGATATTTTTTAATTTTTAGAATTTTTTTGCATTTATTTCTGAATTTTCTAACTCGGGTCGGGTTTGCACGGATAGGAAGGAAATTTTTTTTCTTCTCTAATTTTCGGCCTGTCCATACCCGTTTAGTCTTGAAATGAAGCCTGGATGATGTTTTTTAATTTTTAGAATTTTTTTGCATTTTATTTTTGAATTTTCTATCTCGGGTTGGGTTCGAACGGATAGGATGAAAAATTTTTTTCTTCTCTATCTTTCGGCCTATCCTGACCCGTTTCATCTTGAACTGCAGCCTGGATGATGTTTTTTAATTTTTAGAATTTATTTTTGAATTTTCTAAGTCGGGTCGGGTTAGAACGGATAGGAAGGAAATTTTTTTTCTTCTCTATTTTTCGGCTTGTCCATACTCGTATCTTCTTGAAATGAAGCCTGGATGATGTTTTTCAATTTTTAAAATTTTTTTGCATTTATTTTTTAATTTTTTAACTCGGGTCGGGTTCGAACGGATAAGAAGGAAATTTTTTTTCCTCTCTATTTTTCGGCCTGTCCTGACCCGTTTCATCTTGAAACGAAGCCAGGATGATGTTTTTTAATTTTTAGAATTTTTTTGCATTTATTTTTGAATTTTCTAACTCGGGTCGGGTTCGAACGGATAGGAAGGAAATTTTTTTTTCCTCTCTATTTTTCGGCCTGTCCTGACCCGTTTCATCTTGAAATGAAGCCAGGATGATGTTTTTTAATTTTTAGAATTTTTTTGCATTTATTTTTGAATTTTCTAACTCGGGTCGGGTTCGAACGGATAGGAAGGAAATTTTTTTTCTTCTCTATTTTTCGGGCTGTCCATACCCGTTTAGTCTTTAAATGAAGCCTGGATGACGTTTTTTAATTTTTAGAATTTTTTTGCATTTTATTTTTGAATTTTCTATCTCGGGTCGGGTTCGAACGGATAGGAAGAAAATTTTTTTTCTTCTCTATTTTTCGGCCTGTCCTGATCCGTTTCATCTTGAAATGAAGTCTGGATGATGTTTTTTAATTTTTTGAATTTTTTTTGCTTTTCTTTTTGAATTTTCTATATCGGGTCGGATACGAACGGATAGGAAGGAAATTTTTTTTTCTTCTCTATTTTTCGGCTTGTCCATACCCGTATCTTCTTGAAATGAAGCCTGGATGATGTTTTTTAATTTTCAGAATTTTTTTGCATTTATTTTTTAATTTTCTAACTCGGGTCTGGTTCGAACGGATAGGAAGGAAATTTTTTTTATACTCTATTTTTCAGCCTGCCCTGACCGTTTCATCTTGAAATGAAGCCAGGATGATGTTTTTTAATTTTTATAATTTTTTTGCATTTATTTTTGAATTTTCTAACTCGGGTCGGGTTCGCACGGATAGGAAGGAAATTTTTTTTCTTCTCTAATTTTCGGCCTGTCCATACCCGTTTAGTCTTGAAATTAAGCCTGGATGATGTTTTTTAATTTTTAGAATTTTTTTGCATTTTATTTTTGAATTTTCTATCTCGGGTCGGGTACGAATGGATAGGATGAAAATTTTTTTTCCTTCTCTATCTTTCGGCCTGTCCTGACCCGTTTCATCTTGAAATGCAGCCTGGATGATGTTTTTTAATTTTTAGAATTTATTTTTTTAATTTTCTAAGTCCGGTCGGGTTAGAACGGATAGGAAGGAAATTTTTTTTCTTCTCTATTTTTCGGCTTGTCCATAGTCGTATCTTCTTGAAATGAAGCCTGGATGATGTTTTTCAGTTTTTAAAATTTTTTTGCATTTATTTTTTAATTTTCTAACTCAGGTCGAGTTCGAACGGATAGGAAGGAAATTTTTTTTCCTCTCTATTTTTCGGCCTGTCCTGACCCGTTTCATCTTGAAACGAAGCCAGGATGATGTTTTTTAATTTTTAGAATTTTTTTGCATTTATTTTAAAATTTTCTAACTCGGGTTGGGTTCAAACGGATAGGAAGGAAATTTTTTTTCTTCTCTATTTTTCGGGCTGTCCATACCCGTTTAGTCTTGAAATGAAGCCTGGATGATGTTTTTTAATTTTTAGAATTTTTTTGCATTTTATTTTTGAATTTTCTATCTCGAGTCGGGTTCGAACGGATAGGAAGGAAATTTTTTTTCTTCTCTATTTTTCGGCCTGTCTTGACCCGTTTCATCTTGAAATGAAGCCTGGATGATGTTTTTTCATTTTTAGAATTTTTTTTGTATTTTATTTTTGAATTTTCTATCTCGGGTCGGGTTCGAACGGATAGGAAGGAAATTTTTTTTCTTCTCTATTTTTCGGCCTGTCTTGACCCGTTTCATCTTGAAATGAAGCCTGGATGATGTTTTTTCATTTTTAGAATTTTTTTTGTATTTTATTTTTGAATTTTCTATAGCGGGTCGGGTTCGAACGGATAGGATGGAAATTTTTTCTCTTCTCTATTTTTCGGCCTGTCCATACCCGTTTAGTCTTGAAATGAAGCCCGGATGATGTATTTTAATTTTTAGAATTTTTTTGCATTTTATTTTTGAATTTTCTATCTCGGGTCAGGTTCGAACGGATAGGATGGAAATTTTTTCTCTTCTCTATTTTTCGGCCTGTCCATACCCGTTTAGTCTTGAAATGAAGCCAGGATGATGTTTTTTAATTTTTAGAATTTTTTTGCATTTATTTTTGAATTTTCTAACTCGGGTCGGGTACGCACGGATAGGAAGGAAATTTTTTTTCTTCTCTCATTTTCGGCCTGTCCATACCCGTTTAGTCTTGAAATGAAGCCTGGATGATGTTTTTTAATTTTTAGAATTTTTTTGCATTTTATTTTTGAATTTTCTATCTCGGGTCGGGTTCGAACGGATAGGAAGGAAATTTTTTTTCTTCTCTATTTTTCAGCCTGTCCATACCCGTTTAGTCTTGAAATGAAGCCTGGATGACGTTTTTTAATTTTTAGAATTTTTTTGCATTTTCTTTTTGAATTTTCTATCTCGAGTCGGGTTCGAACGGTTAGGAAGGAAATTTTTTTTCTTCTCTATTTTTCGGCCTGTCCATACCCGTTTAGTCTTGAAATGAAGCCTGGATGACGTTTTTTAATTTTTAGAATTTTTTTTGCATTTTATTTTTGAATTTTCTATCTCGGGTCGGGTTCGAACGGATAGGAAGGAAATTTTTTTTCTTCTCTATTTTTCGGCCTGTCCATACCCGTTTAGTCTTGAAATGAAGCCTGGATGACGTTTTTTAATTTTTAGAATTTTTTTGCATTTTATTTTTGAATTTTCTATCTCGAGTCGGGTTCGAATGGTTAGGAAGGAAATTTTTTTTCTTCTCTATTTTTCGGCCTGTCCATACCCGTTTAGTCTTCAAATGAAGCCTGGATGACGTTTTTTAATTTTTAGAATTTTTTTGCATTTTATTTTTGAATTTTCTATCTCGGGTCGGGTTCGAACGGATAGGAAGGAAATTTTTTTTCTTCTCTATCTTTCGGCCTGTCCTGATCCGTTTCATCTTGAAATGAAGCCTGGATGATGTTTTTTAATTTTTTGAATTTTTTTTGCATTTATTTTTGAATTTTCTATATCGGGTCGGATACGAACGGATAGGAAGGAAATTTTTTTTTCTTCTCTATTTTTCGGCATGTCCATACCCGTATCTTCTTGAAATGAAGCCTGGATGATGTTTTTTAATTTTCAGAATTTTTTTGCATTTATTTTTTAATTTTCTAACTCGGGTCTGGTTCGAACGAATAGGAAGGAAATTTTTTTTATACTCTATTTTTCAGCCTGCCCTGACCGTTTCATCTTTAAATGAAGCCAGGACGATATTTTTTAATTTTTAGAATTTTTTTGCATTTATTTCTGAATTTTCTACCTCGGGTCGGGTTTGCACGGATAGGAAGGAAATTTTTTTTCTTCTCTAATTTTCGGCCTGTCCATACCCGTTTAGTCTTGAAATGAAGCCTGGATGATGTTTTTTAATTTTTAGAATTTTTTTGCATTTTATTTTTGAATTTTCTATCTCGGGTTGGGTTCGAACGGATAGGATGAAAAATTTTTTTCTTCTCTATCTTTCGGCCAGTCCTGACCCGTTTCATCTTGAAATGCAGCCTGGATGATGTTTTTTAATTTTTAGAATTTATTTTTGAATTTTCTAAGTCGGGTCGGGTTAGAACGGATAGGAAGGAAATTTTTTTTCTTCTCTATTTTTCGGCTTGTCCATACTCGTATCTTCTTGAAATGAAGCCTGGATGATGTTTTTTAATTTTTAGAATTTTTTTGCATTTTATTTTTGAATTTTCTATCTCGGGTCGGGTTCGAACGGATAGGAAGGAAATTTTTTTTCTTCTCTATTTTTCAGCCTGTCCATACCCGTTTAGTCTTGAAATGAAGCCTGGATGACGTTTTTTAATTTTTAGAATTTTTTTGCATTTTCTTTTTGAATTTTCTATCTCGAGTCGGGTTCGAACGGATAGGAAGGAAATTTTTTTTCTTCTCTATTTTTCAGCCTGTCCATACCCGTTTAGTCTTGAAATGAAGCCTGGATGACGTTTTTTAATTTTTAGAATTTTTTTGCATTTTCTTTTTGAATTTTCTATCTCGAGTCGGGTTCGAACGGTTAGGAAGGAAATTTTTTTTCTTCTCTATTTTTCGGCCTGTCCATACCCGTTTAGTCTTGAAATGAAGCCTGGATGACGTTTTTTAATTTTTAGAATTTTTTTTGCATTTTATTTTTGAATTTTCTATCTCGGGTCGGGTTCGAACGGATAGGAAGGAAATTTTTTTTCTTCTCTATCTTTCGGCCTGTCCTGATCCGTTTCATCTTGAAATGAAGCCTGGATGATGTTTTTTAATTTTTTGAATTTTTTTTGCATTTATTTTTTAATTTTCTATATCGGGTCGGATACGAACGGATAGGAAGGAAATTTTTTTTTCTTCTCTATTTTTCGGCATGTCCATACCCGTATCTTCTTGAAATGAAGCCTGGATGATGTTTTTTAATTTTCAGAATTTTTTTGCATTTATTTTTTAATTTTCTAACTCGGGTCTGGTTCGAACGAATAGGAAGGAAATTTTTTTTATACTCTATTTTTCAGCCCGCCCTGACCGTTTCATCTTTAAATGAAGCCAGGTCGATATTTTTTAATTTTTAGAATTTTTTTGCATTTATTTCTGAATTTTCTAACTCGGGTCGGGTTTGCACGGATCGGAAGGAAATTTTTTTTCTTCTCTAATTTTCGGCCTGTCCATACCCGTTTAGTCTTGAAATGAAGCCTGGATGATGTTTTTTAATTTTTAGAATTTTTTTGCATTTTATTTTTGAATTTTCTATCTCGGGTTGGGTTCGAACGGATAGGATGAAAAATTTTTTTCTTCTCTATCCTTCGGCCTGTCCTGACCCGTTTCATCTTGAAATACAGCCTGGATGATGTTTTTTAATTTTTAGAATTTATTTTTGAATTTTTTAAGTCGGGTCGGGTTAGAACGGATAGGAAGGAAATTTTTTTTCTTCTCTATTTTTCGGCTTGTCCATACTCGTATCTTCTTGAAATGAAGCCTGGATGATGTTTTTTAATTTTTAAAATTTTTTTGCATTTATTTTTTAATTTTTTAACTCGGGTCGGGTTCGAACGGATAAGAAGGAAATTTTTTTTCCTCTCTATTTTTCGGCCTGTCCTGAGCCGTTTCATCTTGAAACGAAGCCAGGATGATGTTTTTTAATTTTTAGAATTTCTTTGCATTTATTTTTGAATTTTCTATCTCGGGTCGGGTTCGAACGGATAGGAAGGAAATTTTTTTTCTTCTCTATCTTTCGGCCTGTCCTGATCCGTTTCATCTTGAAATGAAGCCTGGATGATGTTTTTTAATTTTTAGAATTTTTTTGCATTTTATTTTTGAATTTTCTATCTCGGGTCGGGTTCGAACGGATAGGAAGGAAATTTTTTTTCTTCTCTATTTTTCAGCCTGTCCATACCCGTTTAGTCTTGAAATGAAGCCCGGATGACGTTTTTTAATTTTTAGAATTTTTTTGCATTTTATTTTTGAATTTTCTATCTCGAGTCGGGTTCGAACGGTTAGGAGGGAAATTTTTTTTCTTCTCTATTTTTCGGCCTGTCCATACCCGTTTAGTCTTGAAATGAAGCCTGGATGACGTTTTTTAATTTTTAGAATTTTTTTGCATTTTATTTTTGAATTTTCTATCTCGGGTCGGGTTCGAACGGATAGGAAGGAAATTTTTTTTCTTCTCTATTTTTCGGCCTGTCTTGACCCGTTTCATCTTGAAATGAAGCCTGGATGAGGTTTTTTCATTTTTAGAATTTTTTTTGTATTTTATTTTTGAATTTTCTATCTCGGGTCGGGTTCGAACGGATAGGAAGGAAATTTTTTTTCTTCTCTATTTTTCGGCCTGTCCATACCCGTTTAGTCTTGAAATGAAGCCTGGATGATGTTTTTTAATTTTTAGAATTTTTTGGCATTTTATTTTTGAATTTTCTATAGCGGGTCGGGTTCGAACGGATAGGATGGAAATTTTTTCTCTTCTCTATTTTTCGGCCTGTCCATACCCGTTTAGTCTTGAAATGAAGCCTGGATGATGTATTTTAATTTTTAGAATTTTTTTGCATTTTATTTTTGAATTTTCTATCTCGGGTCGGGTTCGAACGGATAGGATGGAAATTTTTTCTCTTCTCTATTTTTCGGCCTGTCCATACCCGTTTAGTCTTGAAATGAAGCCAGGATGATGTTTTTTAATTTTTAGAATTTTTTTGCATTTATTTTTGAATTTTCTAACTCGGGTCGGGTACGCACGGATAGGAAGGAAATTTTTTTTCTTCTCTCATTTTCGGCCTGTCCATACCCGTTTAGTCTTGAAATGAAGCCTGGATGACGTTTTTTAATTTTTAGAATTTTTTTGCATTTTATTTTTGAATTTTCTATCTCGGGTCGGGTTCGAACGGATAGGAAGGAAATTTTTTTTCTTCTCTATTTTTCAGCCTGTCCATACCCGTTTAGTCTTGAAATGAAGCCTGGATGACGTTTTTTAATTTTTAGAATTTTTTTGCATTTTATTTTTGAATTTTCTATCTCGAGTCGGGTTCGAACGGTTAGGAAGGAAATTTTTTTTCTTCTCTATTTTTCGGCCTGTCCATACCCGTTTAGTCTTGAAATGAAGCCTGGATGACGTTTTTTAATTTTTAGAATTTTTTTGCATTTTATTTTTGAATTTTCTATCTCGGGTCGGGTTCGAACGGATAGGAAGGAAATTTTTTTTCTTCTCTATCTTTCGGCATGTCCTGATCCGTTTCATCTTGAAATGAAGCCTGGATGATGTTTTTTAATTTTTTGAATTTTTTTTGCATTTATTTTTGAATTTTCTATATCGGGTCGGATACGAACGGATAGGAAGGAAATTTTTTTTTCTTCTCTATTTTTCGGCATGTCCATACCCGTATCTTCTTGAAATGAAGCCTGGATGATGTTTTTTAATTTTCAGAATTTTTTTGCATTTATTTTTTAATTTTCTAACTCGGGTCTGGTTCGAACGAATAGGAAGGAAATTTTTTTTATACTCTATTTTTCAGCCTGCCCTGACCGTTTCATCTTTAAATGAAGCCAGGACGATATTTTTTAATTTTTAGAATTTTTTTGCATTTATTTCTGAATTTTCTAACTCGGGTCGGGTTTGCACGGATAGGAAGGAAATTTTTTTTCTTCTCTAATTTTCGGCCTGTCCATACCCGTTTAGTCTTGAAATGAAGCCTGGATGATGTTTTTTAATTTTTAGAATTTTTTTGCATTTTATTTTTGAATTTTCTATCTCGGGTTGGGTTCGAACGGATAGGATGAAAAATTTTTTTCTTCTCTATCCTTCGGCCTGTCCTGACCCGTTTCATCTTGAAATACAGCCTGGATGATGTTTTTTAATTTTTAGAATTTATTTTTGAATTTTCTAAGTCGGGTCGGGTTAGAACGGATAGGAAGGAAATTTTTTTTCTTCTCTATTTTTCGGCTTGTCCATACTCGTATCTTCTTGAAATGAAGCCTGGATGATGTTTTTTAATTTTTAAAATTTTTTTGCATTTATTTTTTAATTTTTTAACTCGGGTCGGGTTCGAACGGATAAGAAGGAAATTTTTTTTCCTCTCTATTTTTCGGCCTGTCCTGAGCCGTTTCATCTTGAAACGAAGCCAGGATGATGTTTTTTAATTTTTAGAATTTCTTTGCATTTATTTTTGAATTTTCTATCTCGGGTCGGGTTCGAACGGATAGGAAGGAAATTTTTTTTCTTCTCTATCTTTCGGCCTGTCCTGATCCGTTTCATCTTGAAATGAAGCCTGGATGATGTTTTTTAATTTTTTGAATTTTTTTTGCATTTATTTTTGAATTTTCTATATCGGGTCGGATACGAACGGATAGGAAGGAAATTTTTTTTCCTTCTCTATTTTTCGGCATGTCCATACCCGTATCTCCTTGAAATGAAGCCTGGATGATGTTTTTTAATTTTCAGAATTTTTTTGCATTTATTTTTTAATTTTCTAACTCGGGTCTGGTTCGAACGAATAGGAAGGAAATTTTTTTTATACTCTATTTTTCAGCCTGCCCTGACCGTTTCATCTTTAAATGAAGCCAGGATGATATTTTTTAATTTTTAGAATTTTTTTGCATTTATTTCTGAATTTTCTAACTCGGGTCGGGTTTGCACGGATAGGAAGGAAATTTTTTTTCTTCTCTAATTTTCGGCCTGTCCATACCCGTTTAGTCTTGAAATGAAGCCTGGATGATGTTTTTTAATTTTTAGAATTTTTTTGCATTTTATTTTTGAATTTTCTATCTCGGGTTGGGTTCGAACGGATAGGATGAAAAAAATTTTTCTTCTCTATCTTTCGGCCTGTCCTGACCCGTTTCATCTTGAACTGCAGCCTGGATGATGTTTTTTAATTTTTAGAATTTATTTTTGAATTTTCTAAGTCGGGTCGGGTTAGAACGGATAGGAAGGAAATTTTTTTTCTTCTCTATTTTTCGGCTTGTCCATACTCGTATCTTCTTGAAACGAAGCCTGGATAATGTTTTTCAATTTTTAAAATTTTTTTGCATTTATTTTTTAATTTTTTAACTCGGGTCGGGTTCGAACGGATAAGAAGGAAATTTTTTTTCCTCTCTATTTTTCGGCCTGTCCTGACCCGTTTCATCTTGAAACGAAGCCAGGATGATGTTTTTTAATTTTTAGAATTTTTTTGCATTTATTTTTGAATTTTCTAACTCGGGTCGGGTTCGAACGGATAGGAAGGAAATTTTTTTTTCCTCTCTATTTTTCGGCCTGTCCTGACCCGTTTCATCTTGAAATGAAGCCAGGATGATGTTTTTTAATTTTTAGAATTTTTTTGCATTTATTTTTGAATTTTCCAACTCGGGTCGGGTTCGAACGGATAGGAAGGAAATTTTTTTTCTTCTCTATTTTTCGGGCTGTCCATACCCGTTTAGTCTTGAAATGAAGCCTGGATGACGTTTTTTAATTTTTAGAATTTTTTTGCATTTTATTTTTGAATTTTCTATCTCGGGTCGGGTTCGAACGGATAGGAAGGAAATTTTTTTTCTTCTCTATTTTTCGGCCTGTCCTGATCCGTTTCATCTTGAAATGAAGTCTGGATGATGTTTTTTAATTTTTTGAATTTTTTTTGCTTTTCTTTTTGAATTTTCTATATCGGGTCGGATACGAACGGATAGGAAGGAAATTTTTTTTTCTTCTCTATTTTTCGGCTTGTCCATACCCGTATCTTCTTGAAATGAAGCCTGGATGATGTTTTTTAATTTTCAGAATTTTTTTGCATTTATTTTTGAATTTTCTAACTCGGGTCGGGTTCGCACGGATAGGAAGGAAATTTTTTTTCTTCTCTAATTTTCGGCCTGTCCATACCCGTTTAGTCTTGAAATGAAGCCTGGATGATGTTTTTTAATTTTTATAATTTTTTTGCATTTTATTTTTGAATTTTCTATCTCGGGTCGGGTTCGAAAGGATAGGAAGGTAATTTTTTTTCTTCTCTACTTTTCGGCCTGTCCTGATCCATTTCATCTTGAAATGAAGCCTGGATGATGTTTTTTAATTTTTAGAATTTTTTTACATTTATTTTTGAATTTTCTAACTCGGGTCGGGTTCGAATGGATAGGAAGGAAATTTTTTTTCTTCTCTATTTTTCGGGCTGTCCATACCCGTTTAGTCTTCAAATGAAGCCTGGATGACGTTTTTTAATTTTTAGAATTTTTTTGCATTTTATTTTTGAATTTTCTATCTCGAGTCGGGTTCGAACGGATAGGAAGGAAATTTTTTTTCTTCTCTATTTTTCGGCCTGTCTTGACCCGTTTCATCTTGAAATGAAGCCTGGATGATGTTTTTTCATTTTTAGAATTTTTTTTGTATTTTATTTTTGAATTTTCTATCTCGGGTCGGGTTCGAACGGATAGGAAGGAAATTTTTTTTCTTCTCTATTTTTTGGCCTGTCCTGACCCGTTTCATCTTGAAATGAAGCCAGGATGATGTTTTTTAATTTTTAGAATTTTTTGCATTTTATTTTTGAATTTTCTATCTCGAGTCGGGTTCAAACGGATAGGAAGGAAATTTTTTTTCTTCTCTATTTTTCGGCCTGTCTTGACCCGTTTCATCTTGAAATGAAGCCTGGATGATGTTTTTTCATTTTTAGAATTTTTTTTCTATTTTATTTTTGAATTTTCTATCTCGGGTCGGGTTCGAACGGATAGGAAGGAAATTTTTTTTCTTCTCTATTTTTCGGCCTGTCCATACCCGTTTAGTCTTGAAATGAAGCCTGGATGATGTTTTTTAATTTTTAGAATTTTTTTGCATTTTATTTTTGAATTTTCTATCTTGGGTCGGGTTCGAACGGATAGGAAGGAAATTTTTTTTCTTCTCTATTTTTTGGCCTGTCCATACCCGTTTAGTCTTGAAATGAAGCCTGGATGACGTTTTTTAATTTTTAGAATTTTTTTGCATTTTATTTTTGAATTTTCTATCTCGGGTCGGGTTCGAACGGATAGGAAGGAAATTTTTTTTCTTCTCTATTTTTCAGCCTGTCCATACCCGTTTAGTCTTGAAATGAAGCCTGGATGACGTTTTTTAATTTTTAGAATTTTTTTGCATTTTATTTTTGAATTTTCTATCTCGAGTCGGGTTCGAACGGTTAGGAAGGAAATTTTTTTTCTTCTCTATTTTTCGGCCAGTCCATACCCGTTTAGTCTTGAAATGAAGCCTGGATGACGTTTTTTAATTTTTAGAATTTTTTTGCATTTTATTTTTGAATTTTCTATCTCGGGTCGGGTTCGAACGGATAGGAAGGAAATTTTTTTTCTTCTCTATCTTTCGGCCTGTCCTGATCCGTTTCATCTTGAAATGAAGCCTGGATGATGTTTTTTAATTTTTTGAATTTTTTTTGCATTTATTTTTGAATTTTATATATCGGGTCGGATACGAACGGATAGGAAGGAAATTTTTTTTTCTTCTCTATTTTTCGGCATGTCCATACCCGTATCTTCTTGAAATGAAGCCTGGATGATGTTTTTTAATTTTCAGAATTTTTTTGCATTTATTTTTGAATTTTCTAACTCGGGTCTGGTTCGAACGAATAGGAAGGAAATTTTTTTTATACTCTATTTTTCAGCCTGCCCTGACCGTTTCATCTTTAAATGAAGCCAGGACGATATTTTTTAATTTTTAGAATTTTTTTGCATTTATTTCTGAATTTTCTAACTCGGGTCGGGTTTGCACGGATAGGAAGGAAATTTTTTTTCTTCTCTAATTTTCGGCCTGTCCATACCCGTTTAGTCTTGAAATGAAGCCTGGATGATGTTTTTTAATTTTTAGAATTTTTTTGCATTTTATTTTTGAATTTTCTATCTCGGGTTGGGTTCGAACGGATAGGATGAAAAAATTTTTTCTTCTCTATCTTTCGGCCTGTCCTGACCCGTTTCATCTTGAAATGCAGCCTGGATGATGTTTTTTAATTTTTAGAATTTATTTTTGAATTTTCTAAGTCGGGTCGGGTTAGAACGGATAGGAAGGAAATTTTTTTTCTTCTCTATTTTTCGGCTTGTCCATACTCTTATCTTCTTGAAATGAAGCCTGGATGATGTTTTTTAATTTTTAAAATTTTTTTGCATTTATTTTTTAATTTTTTAACTCGGGTCGGGTTCGAACGGATAAGAAGGAAATTTTTTTTCCTCTCTATTTTTCGGCCTGTCCTGACCCGTTTCATCTTGAAACGAAGCCTGGATGATGTTTTTTAATTTTTAGAATTTTTTTGCATTTATTTTTGAATTTTCTATCTCGGGTCGGGTTCGAACGGATAGGAAGGAAATTTTTTTTCTTCTCTATCTTTCGGCCTGTCCTGATCCGTTTCATCTTGAAATGAAGCCTGGATGATGTTTTTTAATTTTTTGAATTTTTTTGCATTTATTTTTGAATTTTCTATATCGGGTCGGATACGAACGGATAGGAAGGAAATTATTTTTTCTTCTCTATTTTTCGGCATGTCCATACCCGTATCTCCTTGAAATGAAGCCTGGATGATGTTTTTTAATTTTCAGAATTTTTTTGCATTTATTTTTTAATTTTCTAACTCGGGTCTGGTTCGAACGAATAGGAAGGAAATTTTTTTTATACTCTATTTTTTAGCCTGCCCTGACCGTTTCATCTTTAAATGAAGCCAGGATGATATTTTTTAATTTTTAGAATTTTTTTGCATTTATTTCTGAATTTTCTAACTCGGGTCGGGTTTGCACGGATAGGAAGGAAATTTTTTTTCTTCTCTAATTTTCGGCTTGTCCATACCCGTTTAGTCTTGAAATGAAGCCTGGATGATGTTTTTTAATTTTTAGAATTTTTTTGCATTTTATTTTTGAATTTTCTATCTCGGGTTGGGTTCGAACGGATAGGATGAAAAAAATTTTTCTTCTCTATCTTTCGGCCTGTCCTGACCCGTTTCATCTTGAACTGCAGCCTGGATGATGTTTTTTAATTTTTAGAATTTATTTTTGAATTTTCTAAGTCGGGTCGGGTTAGAACGGATAGGAAGGAAATTTTTTTTCTTCTCTATTTTTCGGCTTGTCCATACTCGTATCTTCTTGAAATGAAGCCTGGATGATGTTTTTCAATTTTTAAAATTTTTTTGCTTTTATTTTTTAATTTTTTAACTCGGGTCGGGTTCGAACGGATAAGAAGGAAATTTTTCTTCCTCTCTATTTTTCGGCCTGTCCTGACCCGTTTCATCTTGAAACGAAGCCAGGATGATGTTTTTTAATTTTTAGAATTTTTTTGCATTTATTTTTGAATTTTCTAACTCGGGTCGGGTTCGAACGGATAGGAAGGAAATTTTTTTTTCCTCTCTATTTTTCGGCCTGTCCTGACCCGTTTCATCTTGAAATGAAGCCAGGATGATGTTTTTTAATTTTTAGAATTTTTTTGCATTTATTTTTGAATTTTCTAACTCGGGTCGGGTTCGAACGGATAGGAAGGAAATTTTTTTTCTTCTCTATTTTTCGGGTTTCCATACCCGTTTAGTCTTGAAATGAAGACTGGATGACGTTTTTTTATTTTTAGAATTTTTTTGCATTTTATTTTTGAATTTTCTATCTCGGGTCGGGTTCGAACGGATAGGAAGGAAATTTTTTTTCTTCTCTATTTTTCGGCCTGTCCTGATCCGTTTCATCTTGAAATGAAGTCTGGATGATGTTTTTTAATTTTTTGAATTTTTTTTGCTTTTCTTTTTGAATTTTCTATATCGGGTCGGATACGAACGGATAGGAAGGAAATTTTTTTTTCTTCTCTATTTTTCGGCTTGTCCATACCCGTATCTTCTTGAAATGAAGCCTGGATGATGTTTTTTAATTTTCAGAATTTTTTTGCATTTATTTTTTAATTTTCTTACTCGGGTCTGGTTCGAACGGATAGGATGGAAATTTTTTTTATACTCTATTTTTCAGCCTGCCCTGACCGTTTCATCTTGAAATGAAGCCAGGATGATGTTTTTTAATTTTTAATATTTTTTTGCATTTATTTTTGAATTTTCTAACTCGGGTCGGGTTCGCACGGATAGGAAGGAAATTTTTTTTCTTCTCTAATTTTCGGCCTGTCCATACCCGTTTAGTCTTGAAATGAAGCCCGGATAATGTTTTTTAATTTTTAGAATTTTTTTGCATTTTATTTTTGAATTTTCTATCTCGGGTCGGGTACGAACGGATAGGATGAAAATTTTTTTTCCTTCTCTATCTTTCGGCCTGTCCTGACCCGTTTCATCTTGAAATGCAGCCTGGATGATGTTTTTTAATTTTTAGAATTTATTTTTTTAATTTTCTAAGTCCGGTCGGGTTAGAACGGATAGGAAGGAAATTTTTTTTCTTCTCTATTTTTCGGCTTGTCCATAGTCGTATCTTCTTGAAATGAAGCCTGGATGATGTTTTTCAATTTTTAAAATTTTTTTGCATTTATTTTTTAATTTTCTAACTCGGGTCGGGTTCGAACGGATAGGAAGGAAATTTTTTTTCCTCTCTATTTTTCGGCCTGTCCTGACCCGTTTCATCTTGAAACGAAGCCAGGATGATGTTTTTTAATTTTTAGAATTTTTTTGCATTTATTTTAAAATTTTCTAACTCGGGTCGGGTTCGAACGGATAGGAAGGAAATTTTTTTTCTTCTCTATTTTTCGGGCTGTCCATACCCGTTTAGTCTTGAAATGAAGCCTGGATGATGTTTTTTAATTTTTAGAATTTTTTTGCATTTTATTTTTGAATTTTCTATCTCGAGTCGGGTTCGAACGGATAGGAAGGAAATTTTTTTTCTTCTCTATTTTTCGGCCTGTCTTGACCCGTTTCATCTTGAAATGAAGCCTGGATGATGTTTTTTCATTTTTAGAATTTTTTTTGTATTTTATTTTTTAATTTTCTATCTCGGGTCGGGTTCGAACGGATAGGAAGAAAATTTTTTTTCTTCTCTATTTTTCGGCCTGTCCATACCCGTTTAGTCTTGAAATGAAGCCTGGATGATGTTTT
Organism: Quercus robur; assembly: GCF_932294415.1. NCBI lineage: Eukaryota > Viridiplantae > Streptophyta > Magnoliopsida > Fagales > Fagaceae > Quercus > Quercus robur. The sequence continues at coordinate 39,691,075 of NC_065542.1, read as the reverse complement.
TTAATTTTTAGAATTTTTTGGCATTTTATTTTTGAATTTTCTATCTCGGGTCGGGTTCGAACGGATAGGATGAAAATTTTTTCTCTTCTCTATTTTTCGGCCTGTCCATACCCGTTTAGTCTTGAAATGAAGCCTGGATGATGTATTTTAATTTTTAGAATTTTTTTGCATTTTATTTTTGAATTTTCTATCTCGGGTCGGGTTCGAACGGATAGGATGGAAATTTTTTCTCTTCTCTATTTTTCGGCCTGTCCATACCCGTTTAGTCTTGAAATGAAGCCAGGATGATGTTTTTTAATTTTTAGAATTTTTTTGCATTTATTTTTGAATTTTCTAACTCGGGTCGGGTACGCACGGATAGGAAGGAAATTTTTTTTCTTCTCTCATTTTCGGCCTGTCCATACCCGTTTAGTCTTGAAATGAAGCCTGGATGATGTTTTTTAATTTTTAGAATTTTTTTGCATTTTATTTTTGAATTTTCTATCTCGGGTCGGGTTCGAACGGATAGGATGAAATTTTTTTTTCTTCTCTATCTTTCGGCCTGTCCTGACCCGTTTCATCTTGAAATGCAGCCTGGATGATGTTTTTTAATTTTTAGAATTTATTTTTGAATTTTCTAAGTCGGGTCGGGTTAGAACGGATAGGAAGGAAATTTTTTTTCTTTTCTATTTTTCGGCTTGTCCATACTCGTATCTTCTTGAAATGAAGCCTGGATGATGTTTTTCTATTTTTAAAATTTTTTTGCATTTATTTTTTAATTTCCTAACTCGGGTCGGGTTCGAACGGATAAGAAGGAAATTTTTTTTCCTCTCTATTTTTCGGCCTGTCCTGACCCGTTTCATCTTGAAACGAAGCCAGGATGATGTTTTTTAATTTTTAGAATTTTTTTGCATTTATTTTTGAATTTTCTAACTCGGGTCGGGTTCGAACGGATAGGAAGGAAATTTTTTTTTTCTCTATTTTTCGGGCTGTCCATACCCGTTTAGTCTTGAAATGAAGCCTGGATGATGTTTTTTCATTTTTAGAATTTTTTTGCATTTTATTTTTGAATTTTCTATCTTGGGTCGGGTACGAACGGATAGGATGAAAATTTTTTTTTCTTCTCTATCTTTCGGCCTGTCCTGACCCGTTTCATCTTGAAATGCAGCCTGGATGATGTTTTTTAATTTTTAGAATTTATTTTTTAATTTTCTAAGTCGGGTCGGGTTAGAACGGATAGGAAGGAAATTTTTTTTCTTCTCTATTTTTCGGCTTGTCCATACTCGTATCTTCTTGAAATGAAGCCTGGATGATGTTTTTCAATTTTTAAAATTTTTTTGCATTTATTTTTTAATTTTCTAACTCGGGTCGGGTTCGAACGGATAGGAAGGAAATTTTTTTTCGTCTCTATTTTTCGGCCTGTCCTGACCCGTTTCATCTTGAAACGAAGCCAGGATGATGTTTTTTAATTTTTAGAATTTTTTTGCATTTATTTTTAAATTTTCTAACTCGGGTCGGGTTCGAACGGATAGGAAGGAAATTTTTTTTCTTCTCTATTTTTCGGGCTGTCCATACCCGTTTAGTCTTGAAATGAAGCCTGGATGATGTTTTTTAATTTTTAGAATTTTTTTGCATTTTATTTTTGAATTTTCTATCTCGAGTCGGGTTCGAACGGATAGGAAGGAAATTTTTTTTCTTCTCTATTTTTCGGCCTGTCTTGACCCGTTTCATCTTGAAATGAAGCCTGGATGATGTTTTTTCATTTTTAGAATTTGTTTTGTATTTTATTTTTGAATTTTCTATCTCGGGTCGGGTTCGAACGGATAGGAAGAAAATTTTTTTTCTTCTCTATTTTTCGGCCTGTTCATACCCGTTTAGTCTTGAAATGAAGCCTGGATGACGTTTTTTAATTTTTAGAATTTTTTTGCATTTTATTTTTGAATTTTCTATCTCGGGTCGGGTTCGAACGGATAGGAAGGAAATTTTTTTTCTTCTCAATTTTTCGGCCTGTCTTGACCCGTTTCATCTTGAAATGAAGCCTGGATGAGGTTTTTTCATTTTTAGAATTTTTTTTGTATTTTATTTTTGAATTTTCTATCTCGGGTCGGGTTCGAACGGATAGGAAGGAAATTTTTTTTCTTCTCTATTTTTCGGCCTGTCCATACCCGTTTAGTCTTGAAATGAAGCCTGGATGATGTTTTTTAATTTTAAGAATTTTTTGGCATTTTATTTTTGAATTTTCTATCTCGGGTCGGGTTCGAACGGATAGGATGGAAATTTTTTCTCTTCTCTATTTTTCGGCCTGTCCATACCCGTTTAGTCTTGAAATGAAGCCAGGATGATGTTTTTTAATTTTTAGAATTTTTTTGCATTTATTTTTGAATTTTCTAACTCGGGTCGGGTACGCACGGATAGGAAGGAAATTTTTTTTCTTCTCTCATTTTCGGCCTGTCCATACCCGTTTAGTCTTGAAATGAAGCCTGGATGATGTTTTTTTATTTTTAGAATTTTTTTGCATTTTATTTTTGAATTTTCTATCTCGGGTCGGGTTTGAACGGATAGGATGAAATTTTTTTTTCTTCTCTATCTTTCGGCCTGTCCTGACCCGTTTCATCTTGAAATGCAGCCTGGATGATGTTTTTTAATTTTTAGAATTTATTTTTGAATTTTCTAAGTCGGGTCGGGTTAGAACGGATAGGAAGGAAATTTTTTTTCTTCTCTATTTTTCGGCTTGTCCATACTCGTATCTTCTTGAAATGAAGCCTGGATGATGTTTTTCTATTTTTAAAATTTTTTTGCATTTATTTTTTAATTTCCTAACTCGGGTCGGGTTCGAACGGATAAGAAGGAAATTTTTTTTCCTCTCTATTTTTCGGCCTGTCCTGACCCGTTTCATCTTGAAACGAAGCCAGGATGATGTTTTTTAATTTTTAGAATTTTTTTGCATTTATTTTTGAATTTTCTAACTCAGGTCGGGTTCGAACGGATAGGAAGGAAATTTTTTTTTTCTCTATTTTTCGGGCTGTCCATACCCGTTTAGTCTTGAAATGAAGCCTGGATGATGTTTTTTCATTTTTAGAATTTTTTTGCATTTTATTTTTGAATTTTCTATCTCGGGTCGGGTACGAACGGATAGGATGAAAATTTTTTTTTCTTCTCTATCTTTCGGCCTGTCCTGACCCGTTTCATCTTGAAATGCAGCCTGGATGATGTTTTTTTAATTTTTAGAATTTATTTTTTAATTTTCTAAGTCGGGTCGGGTTAGAACGGATAGGAAGGAAATTTTTTTTCTTCTCTATTTTTCGGCTTGTCCATACTCGTATCTTCTTGAAATGAAGCCTGGATGATGTTTTTCAATTTTTAAAATTTTTTTGCATTTATTTTTTAATTTTCTAACTCGGGACGGGTTCGAACGGATAGGAAGGAAATTTTTTTTCCTCTCTATTTTTCGGCCTGTCCTGACCCGTTTCATCTTGAAACGAAGCCAGGATGATGTTTTTTAATTTTTAGAATTTTTTTGCATTTATTTTTAAATTTTCTAACTCGGGTCGGGTTCGAACGGATAGGAAGGAAATTTTTTTTCTTCTCTATTTTTCGGGCTGTCCATACCCGTTTAGTCTTGAAATGAAGCCTGGATGATGTTTTTTAATTTTTAGAATTTTTTTGCATTTTATTTTTGAATTTTCTATCTCGAGTCGGGTTCGAACGGATAGGAAGGAAATTTTTTTTTTCTCTATTTTTCGGCCTGTCCATACCCGTTTAGTCTTGAAATGAAGCCTGGATGATGTTTTTTAATTTTTAGAATTTTTTTGCATTTTATTTTTGAATTTTCTATCTCGGGTCGGGTTCGAACGGATAGGAAGGAAATTTTTTTTCTTCTATATTTTTCGGCCTGTCCTGACCCGTTTCATCTTGAAATGAAGCCAGGATGATGTTTTTTAATTTTTAGAATTTTTTTGCATGAATTTTTGAATTTTTTAACTCGGGTTGGGTTCGCACGGATAGGAAGGAAATTTTTTTTCTTCTCTATTTTTCGGCCTGTCCATACCCGTTTAGTCTTGAAATGAAGCCTGGCTGATGTTTTTTAATTTTTAGAATTTTTTGGCATTTTATTTTTGAATTTTCTATCTCGGGTCGGGTTCGAACGGATAGGATGGAAATTTTTTCTCTTCTCTATTTTTCGGCCTGTCCATACCCGTTTAGTCTTGAAATGAAGCCTGGATGATGTTTTTTAATTTTTAGAATTTTTTTGCATTTTATTTTTGAATTTTCTATCTCGGGTCGGGTTCGAACGGATAGGATGGAAATTTTTTCTCTTCTCTATTTTTCGGCCTGTCCATACCCGTTTAGTCTTGAAATGAAGCCAGGATGATGTTTTTTAATTTTTAGAATTTTTTTGCATTTATTTTTGAATTTTCTAACTCGGGTCGGGTACGCACGGATAGGAAGGAAATTTTTTTTCTTCTCTCATTTTCGGCCTGTCCATACCCGTTTAGTCTTGAAATGAAGCCTGGATGATGTTTTTTAATTTTTAGAATTATTTTGCATTTTATTTTTGAATTTTCTATCTCGGGTCGGGTTCGAACGGATAGGATGAAATTTTTTTTTCTTCTCTATCTTTCGGCCTGTCCTGACCCGTTTCATCTTGAAATGCAGCCTGGATGATGTTTTTTAATTTTTAGAATTTATTTTTGAATTTTCTAAGTCGGGTCGGGTTAAAACGGATAGGAAGGAAATTTTTTTTCTTCTCTATTTTTCGGCTTGTCCATACTCGTATCTTCTTGAAATGAAGCCTGGATGATGTTTTTCAATTTTTAAAATTTTTTTGCATTTATTTTTTAATTTCCTAACTCGGGTCGGGTTCGAACGGATAAGAAGGAAATTTTTTTTCCTCTCTATTTTTCGGCCTGTCCTGACCCGTTTCATCTTGAAACGAAGCCAGGATGATGTTTTTTAATTTTTAGAATTTTTTTGCATTTATTTTTGAATTTTCTAACTCGGGTCGGGTTCGAACGGATAGGAAGGAAATTTTTTTTTTCTCTATTTTTCGGGCTGTCCATACCCGTTTAGTCTTGAAATGAAGCCTAGATGATGTTTTTTCATTTTTAGAATTTTTTTGCATTTTATTTTTGAATTTTCTATCTCGGGTCGGGTACGAACGGATAGGATGAAAATTTTTTTTTCTTCTCTATCTTTCGGCCTGTCCTGACCCGTTTCATCTTGAAATGCAGCCTGGATGATGTTTTTTAATTTTTAGAATTTATTTTTTAATTTTCTAAGTCGGGTCGGGTTAGAACGGATAGGAAGGAAATTTTTTTTCTTCTCTATTTTTCGGCTTTTCCATACTCGTATCTTCTTGAAATGAAGCCTGGATGATGTTTTTCAATTTTTAAAATTTTTTTGCATTTATTTTTTAATTTTCTAACTCGGGTTGGGTTCGAACGGATAGGAAGGAAATTTTTTTTCCTCTCTATTTTTCGGCCTGTCCTGACCCGTTTCATCTTGAAACGAAGCCAGGATGATGTTTTTTAATTTTTAGAATTTTTTTGCATTTTATTTTTGAATTTTCTATCTCGAGTCGGGTTCGAACGGATAGGAAGGAAATTTTTTTTCTTCTCTATTTTTCGGCCTGTCTTGACCCGTTTCATCTTGAAATGAAGCCTGGATGATGTTTTTTCATTTTTAGAATTTTTTTGTATTTTATTTTTGAATTTTCTATCTCGGGTCGGGTTCGAACGGATAGGAAGGAAATTTTTTTTCTTCTATATTTTTCGGCCTGTCCTGACCCGTTTCATCTTGAAATGAAGCCAGGATGATGTTTTATAATTTTTAGAATTTTTTTGCATTAATTTTTGAATTTTCTAACTCGGGTTGGGTTCGCACGGATAGGAAGGAAATTTTTTTTCTTCTCTATTTTTCGGCCTGTCCATACCCGTTTAGTCTTGAAATGAAGCCTGGATGATGTTTTTTAATTTTTAGAATTTTTTGGAATTTTATTTTTGAATTTTCTATCTCGGGTCGGGTTCGAACGGATAGGATGGAAATTTTTTCTCTTCTCTATTTTTCGGCCTGTCCATACCCGTTTAGTCTTGAAATGAAGCCTGCATGATGTTTTTTAATTTTTAGAATTTTTTTGCATTTTATTTTTGAATTTTCTATCTCGGGTCGGGTTCGAAAGGATAGGAAGGAAATTTTTTTTCTTCTCTACTTTTCGGCCTGTCCTGATCCGTTTCATCTTGAAATGAAGCCTGGATGATGTTTTTTAATTTTTAGAATTTTTTTACATTTATTTTTGAATTTTCTAACTCGGGTCGAGTTCGAATGGATAGGAAGGAAATTTTTTTTCTTCTCTATTTTTCGGGCTGTCCATACCCGTTTAGTCTTGAAATGAAGCCTGGATGAAGTTTTTTAATTTTTAGAATTTTTTTGCATTTTATTTTAGAATTTTCTATCTCGAGTCGGGTTCGAACGGATAGGAAGGAAATTTTTTTTCTTCTCTATTTTTCGGCCTGTCTTGACCCGTTTCATCTTGAAATGAAGCCTGGATGATGTTTTTTCATTTTTAGAATTTTTTTTGTATTTTATTTTTGAATTTTCTATCTCGGGTCGGGTTCGAACGAATAGGAAGGAAATTTTTTTTCTTCTCTATTTTTTGGCCTGTCCTGACTCGTTTCATCTTGAAATGAAGCCAGGATGATGTTTTTTAGTTTTTAGAATTTTTTGCATTTTATTTTTGAATTTTCTATCTCGAGTCGGGTTCGAACGGATAGGAAGGAAATTTTTTTTCTTCTCTATTTTTCGGCCTGTCTTGACCCGTTTCATCTTGAAATGAAGCCTGGATGATGTTTTTTCATTTTTAGAATTTTTTTTGTATTTTATTTTTGAATTTTCATTATCGGGTCGGGTTCGAACGGATAGGAAGGAAATTTTTTTTCTTCTCTATTTTTCGGCCTGTCCATACCCGTTTAGTCTTGAAATGAAGCCTGGATGATGTTTTTTAATTTTTAGAATTTTTTTGCATTTTATTTTTGAATTTTCTATCTTGGGTCGGGTTCGAACGGATAGGAAGGAAATTTTTTTTCTTCTCTATTTTTCGGCCTGTCCATACCCGTTTAGTCTTGAAATGAAGCCTGGATGACGTTTTTTAATTTTTAGAATTTTTTTGCATTTTATTTTTGAATTTTCTATCTCGGGTCGGGTTCGAACGGATAGGAAGGAAATTTTTTTTCTTCTCTATTTTTCAGCCTGTCCATACCCGTTTAGTCTTGAAATGAAGCCTGGATGACGTTTTTTAATTTTTAGAATTTTTTTGCATTTTATTTTTGAATTTTCTATCTCGAGTCGGGTTCGAACGGTTAGGAAGGAAAATTTTTTTTCTTCTCTATTTTTCGGCCTGTCCATACCCGTTTAGTCTTGAAATGAAGCCTGGATGACGTTTTTTAATTTTTAGAATTTTTTTGCATTTTATTTTTGAATTTTCTATCTCGGGTCGGGTTCGAACGGATAGGAAGGAAATTTTTTTTCTTCTCTATCTTTCGGCCTGTCCTGATCCGTTTCATCTTGAAATGAAGCCTGGATGATGTTTTTTAATTTTTTGAATTTTTTTTGCATTTATTTTTGAATTTTCTATTTCGGGTCGGATACGAACGGATAGGAAGGAAATTTTTTTTTCTTCTCTATTTTTCGGCATGTCCATACCCGTATCTTCTTGAAATGAAGCCTGGATGATGTTTTTTAATTTTCAGAATTTTTTTGCATTTATTTTTTAATTTTCTAACTCGGGTCTGGTTCGAACGAATAGGAAGGAAATTTTTTTTATACTCTATTTTTCAGCCTGCCCTGACCGTTTCATCTTGAAATGAAGCCAGGATGATATTTTTTAATTTTTAGAATTTTTTTGCATTTATTTCTGAATTTTCTAACTCGGGTCGGGATTGCACGGATAGGAAGGAAATTTTTTTTCTTCTCTAATTTTCGGCCTGTCCATACCCGTTTAGTCTTGAAATGAAGCCTGGATGATGTTTTTTAATTTTTAGAATTTTTTTGCATTTTATTTTTGAATTTTCTATCTCGGGTTGGGTTCGAACGGATAGGATGAAAAATTTTTTTCTTCTCTATCTTTCGACCTGTCCTGACCCGTTTCATCTTGAAATGCAGCCTGGATAATGTTTTTTAATTTTTAGAATTCATTTTTGAATTTTCTAAGTCGGGTCGGGTTAGAACGGATAGGAAGGAAATTTTTTTTCTTCTCTATTTTTCGGCTTGTCCATACTCGTATCTTCTTGAAATGAAGCCTGGATGATGTTTTTCAATTTTTAAAATTTTTTTGCATTTATTTTTTAATTTTTTAACTCGGGTCGGGTTCGAACGGATAAGAAGGAAATTTTTTTTCCTCTCTATTTTTCGGCCTGTCCTGACCCGTTTCATCTTGAAACGAAGCCAGGATGATGTTTTTTCATTTTTAGAATTTTTTTGCATTTATTTTTGAATTTTCTAACTCGGGTCGGGTTCGAACGGATAGGAAGGAAATTTTTTTTTCCTCTCTATTTTTCGGCCTGTCCTGACCCGTTTCATCTTGAAATGAAGCCAGGATGATGTTTTTTAATTTTTAGAATTTTTTTGCATTTATTTTTGAATTTTCTAACTCGGGTCGGGTTCGAACGGATAGGAAGGAAATTTTTTTTCTTCTCTATTTTTCGGGCTGTCCATACCCGTTTAGTCTTGAAATGAAGCCTGGATGACGTTTTTTAATTTTTAGAATTTTTTTGCATTTTATTTTTGAATTTTCTATCTCGGGTCGGGTTCGAACGGATAGGAAGGAAATTTTTTTTCTTCTCTATTTTTCGGCCTGACCTGATCCGTTTCATCTTGAAATGAAGTCTGGATGATGTTTTTTAATTTTTTGAATTTTTTTTGCATTTCTTTTTGAATTTTCTATATCGGGTCGGATACGAACGGATAGGAAGGAAATTTTTTTTTCTTCTCTATTTTTCGGCTTGTCCATACCCGTATATTCTTGAAATGAAGCCTGGATGATGTTTTTTAATTTTCAGAATTTTTTAGCATTTATTTTTTAATTTTCTAACTCGGGTCTGGTTCGAACGGATAGGAAGGAAATTTTTTTTATACTCTATTTTTCAGCCTGCCCTGACCGTTTCATCTTGAAATGAAGCCAGGATGATGTTTTTTAATTTTTAGAATTTTTTTGCATTTATTTTTGAATTTTCTAACTCGGGTCGGGTTCGCACGGATAGGAAGGAAATTTTTTTTCTTCTCTAATTTTCGGCCTGTCCATACCCGTTTAGTCTTGAAATGAAGCCTGGATGATGTTTTTTAATTTTTAGAATTTTTTTGCATTTTATTTTTGAATTTTCTATCTCGGGTCGGGTACGAATGGATAGGATGAAAATTTTTTTTCCTTCTCTATCTTTCGGCCTGTCCTGACCCGTTTCATCTTGAAATGCAGCCTGGATGATGTTTTTTAATTTTTAGAATTTATTTTTTTAATTTTCTAAGTCCGGTCGGGTTAGAACGGATAGGAAGGAAATTTTTTTTCTTCTTTATTTTTCGGCTTGTCCATACTCGTATCTTCTTGAAATGAAGCCTGGATGATGTTTTTCAATTTTTAAAATTTTTTTGCATTTATTTTTTAATTTTCTAACTCGGGTCGGGTTCGAACGGATAGGAAGGAAATTTTTTTTCCTCTCTATTTTTCGGCCTGTCCTGACCCGTTTCATCTTGAAACGAAGCCAGGATGATGTTTTTTAATTTTTAGAATTTTTTTGCATTTATTTTTAAATTTTCTAACTCGGGTCGGGTTCGAACGGATAGGAAGGAAATTTTTTTTCTTCTCTATTTTTCGGGCTGTCCATACCCGTTTAGTCTTGAAATGAAGCCTGGATGATGTTTTTTAATTTTTAGAATTTTTTTGCATTAATTTTTGAATTTTCTAACTCGGGTTGGGTTCGCACGGATATGAAGGAAATTTTTTTTTCTTCTCTATTTTTCGGCTTGTCCAGACCCGTATCTTCTTGAAATGAAGCCTGGATGATGTTTTTTAATTTTCAGAATTTTTTTACATTTATTTTTTAATTTTCTAACTCGGGTCTGGTTCGAACGGATAGGAAGGAAATTTTTTTTATACTCTATTTTTCAGCCTGCCCTGACCGTTTCATCTTGAAATGAAGCCAGGATGATGTTTTTTAATTTTTAGAATTTTTTTGCATTTATTTTTGAATTTTCTAACTCGGGTCGGGTTCGCACGGATAGGAAGGAAATTTTTTTTCTTCTCTAATTTTCGCCCTGTCCATACCCGTTTAGTCTTGAAATGAAGCCTGGATGATGTTTTTTAATTTTTAGAATTTTTTTGCATTTTATTTTTTAATTTTCTATCTCGCGTCGGGTTCGAACGGATAGGATGAAAATTTTTTCTCTTCTCTATTTTTCGGCCTGTCCATACCCGTTTAGTCTTGAAATGAAGCCTAGATGATGTTTTTTAATTTTTAGAATTTTTTTGCATTTTATTTTTGAATTTTCTATCTCGGGTCGGGTTCGAAAGGATAGGAAGGTAATTTTTTTTATACTCTATTTTTCAGCCTGCCCTGGCCGTTTCCTCTTGAAATGAAGCCAGGATGATGTTTTTTAATTTTTAGAATTTTTTTGCATTTATTTTTGAATTTTCTAACTCGGGTCGGGTTCGAACGGATAGGAAGGAAATTTTTTTTCTTCTCTATTTTTCGGCCTGTCCATACCCGTTTAGTCTTGAAATGAAGCCAGAATGATGTTTTTTAATTTTTAGAATTTTTTTGCATTAATTTTTGAATTTTCTAACTCGGGTTGGGTTCGCACGGATATGAAGGAAATTTTTTTTTCTTCTCTATTTTTCGGCTTGTCCATACCCGTATCTTCTTGAAATGAAGCCTGGATGATGTTTTTTAATTTTCAGAATTTTTTTGCATTTATTTTTTAATTTTCTAACTCGGGTCTGGTTCGAACGGATAGGAAGGAAATTTTTTTTATACTCTATTTTTCAGCCTGCACTGACCGTTTCATCTTGAAATGAAGCCAGGATGATGTTTTTTAATTTTTAGAATTTTTTTGCATTTATTTTTGAATTTTCTAACTCGGGTCGGGTTCGCACGGATAGGAAGGAAATTTTTTTTCTTCTCTAATTTTCGGCCTGTCCATACCCGTTTAGTCTTGAAATGAAGCCTGGATGATGTTTTTTAATTTTTAGAATTTTTTTGCATTTTATTTTTGAATTTTCTATCTCGGGTCGGGTTCAAACGGATAGGATGAAAATTTTTTTTCTTCTCTATCTTTCGGCCTGTCCTGACCCGTTTCATCTTGAAATGCAGCCTGGATGATGTTTTTTACTTTTTAGAATTTATTTTTGAATTTTCTATCTCGGGTCGGGTTCGAAAGGATAGGAAGGTAATTTTTTTTCTTCTCTACTTTTCGGCCTGTCCTGATCCATTTCATCTTGAAATGAAGCCTGGATGATGTTTTTTAATTTTTAGAATTTTTTTACATTTATTTTTGAATTTTCTAACTCGGGTCGGGTTCGAATGGATAGGAAGGAAATTTTTTCTCTTCTCTATTTTTCGGGCTGTCCATACCTGTTTAGTCTTGAAATGAAGCCTGGATGATGTTTTTTAATTTTTAGAATTTTTTTGCATTTTATTTTTGAATTTTCTATCTCGAGTCGGGTTCGAACGGATAGGAAGGAAATTTTTTTTCTTCTCTATTTTTCGGCCTGTCTTGACCCGTTTCATCTTGAAATGAAGCCTGGATGATGTTTTTTCATTTTTAGAATTTTTTGCATTTTATTATTGAATTTTCTATCTCGAGTCGGGTTCGAACGGATAGGAAGGAAATTTTTTTTCTTCTCTATTTTTCGGCCTGTCTTGACCCGTTTCATCTTGAAATGAAGCCTGGATGATGTTTTTTCATTTTTTGAATTTTTTTTTTATTTTATTTTTGAATTTTCTATCTCGGGTCGGGTTCGAACGGATAAGAAGGAAATTTTTTTTCTTCTCTATTTTTCGGCCTGTCCATACCCGTTTAGTCTTGAAATGAAGCCTGGATTATGTTTTTTAATTTTTAGAATTTTTTTGCATTTTATTTTTGAATTTTCTATCTCGGGTCGGGTTCGAACGGATAGGAAGGAAATTTTTTTTCTTCTCTATTTTTCGGCCTGTCCATACCCGTTTAGTCTTGAAATGAAGCCTGGATGACGTTTTTTAATTTTTAGAATTTTTTTGCATTTTATTTTTGAATTTTCTATCTCGGGTCGGGTTCGAGCGGATAGGAAGGAAATTTTTTTTCTTCTCTATTTTTCAGCCTGTCCATACCCGTTTAGTCTTGAAATGAAGCCTGGATGACGTTTTTTAATTTTTAAAATTTTTTTGCATTTTATTTTTGAATTTTCTATCTCGAGTCGGGTTCGAACGGTTAGGAAGGAAATTTTTTTTCTTCTCTATTTTTCGGCCTCTCCATACCCGTTTAGTCATGAAATGAAGCCTGGATGACGTTTTTTAATTTTTAGAATTTTTTTGCATTTTATTTTTGAATTTTCTATCTCGGGTCGGGTTCGAACGGATAGGAAGGAAATTTTTTTTCTTCTCTATCTTTCGGCCTGTCCTGATCCGTTTTATCTTGAAATGAAGCCTGGATGATGTTTTTTAATTTTTTGAATTTTTTTTGCATTTATTTTTGAATTTTCTATATCGGGTCGGATACGAACGGATAGGAAGGAAATTTTTTTTTCTTCTCTATTTTTCGGCTTGTCCATACCCGTATCTTCTTGAAATGAAGCCTGGATGATGTTTTTTAATTTTCAGAATTTTTTCGCATTTATTTTTTAATTTTCTAACTCGGGTCTGGTTCGAACGAATAGGAAGGAAATTTTTTTTATACTCTATTTTTCAGCCTGCCCTGACCGTTTCATCTTGAAATGAAGCCAGGATGATGTTTTTTAATTTTTAGAATTTTTTTGCATTTATTTCTGAATTTTCTAACTCGGGTCGGGTTTGCACGGATAGGAAGGAAATTTTTTTTCTTCTCTAATTTTCGGCCGGTCCATACCCGTTTAGTCTTCAAATGAAGCCTGGATGATATTTTTTAATTTTTAGAATTTTTTTGCATTTTATTTTTGAATTTTCTATCTCGGGTTGGGTTCGAACGGATAGGATGAAAAATTTTTTTCTTCTCTATCTTTCGGCCTGTCCTGACCCGTTTCATCTTGAAATGCAGCCTGGATGATGTTTTTTAATTTTTAGAATTTATTTTTGAATTTTCTAAGTCGGGTCGGGTTAGAACGGATAGGAAGGAAATTTTTTTTCTTCTCTATTTTTCGGCTTGTCCATACTCGTATCTTCTTGAAATGAAGCCTCGATGATGTTTTTCAATTTTTAAAATTTTTTTGCATTTATTTTTAAATTTTTTAACTCGGGTCGGGTTCGAACGGATAAGAAGGAAATTTTTTTTCCTCTCTATTTTTCGGCCTGTCCTGACCCGTTTCATCTTGAAACGAAGCCAGGATGATGTTTTTTAATTTTTAGAATTTTTTTGCATTTATTTTTGAATTTTCTAACTCGGGTCGGGTTCGAACGGATAGGAAGGAAATTTTTTTTTCCTCTCTATTTTTCGGCCTGTCCAGACCCGTTTCATCTTGAAATGAAGCCAGGATGATGTTTTTTAATTTTTAGAATTTTTTTGCATTTATTTTTGAATTTTCTAACTCGGGTCGGGTTCGAACGGATAGGAAGGAAATTTTTTTTCTTCTCTATTTTTCGGGCTGTCCATACATGTTTAGTCTTGAAATGAAGCCTGGATGACGTTTTTTAATTTTTAGAATTTTTTTGCATTTTATTTTTGAATTTTCTATCTCGGGTCGGGTTCGAACGGATAGGAAGGAAATTTTTTTTCTTCTCTATTTTTCGGCCTGTCCTGATCCGTTTCATCTTGAAAAGAAGTCTGGATGATGTTTTTTAATTTTTTGAATTTTTTTTGCATTTCTTTTTGAATTTTCTATATCGGGTCGGATACGAACGGATAGGAAGGAAATTTTTTCTTCTTCTCTATTTTTCGGCTTGTCCATACCCGTATCTTCTTGAAATGAAGCCTGGATGATGTTTTTTAATTTTCAGAATTTTTTTGCATTTATTTTTTAATTTTCTAACTCGGGTCTGGTTCGAACGGATAGGAAGGAAATTTTTTTTATACTCTATTTTTCAGCCTGCCCTGACCGTTTCATCTTGAAATGAAGTCACGATGATATTTTTTAATTTTTAGAATTTTTTTGCATTTATTTTTGAATTTTCTAACTCGGGTCGGGTTCGCACGGATAGGAAGGAAATTTTTTTTCTTCTCCAATTTTCGGCCTGTCCATACCCGTTTAGTCTTGAAATGAAGCCTGGATGAGGTTTTTTAATTTTTAGAATTTTTTTGCATTTTATTTTTGAATTTTCTATCTCGGGTCGGGTACGAATGGATAGGATGAAATTTTTTTTTCCTTCTCTATCTTTCGGCCTGTCCTGACCCGTTTCATCTTGAAATGCAGCCTGGATGATGTTTTTTAATTTTTAGAATTTATTTTTTTAATTTTCTAAGTCCGGTCGGGTTAGAACGGATAGGAAGGAAATTTTTTTTCTTCTCTATTTTTCGGCTTGTCGATACTCGTATCTTCTTGAAATGAAGCCTGGATGATGTTTTTCAATTTTTAAAATTTTTTTGCATTTATTTTTTAATTTTCTAACTCGGGTCGGGTTCGAACGGATAGGAAGGAAATTTTTTTTCTTCTCTATTTTTCGGGCTGTCCATACCCGTTTAGTGTTGAAATGAAGCCTGGATGATGTTTTTTAATTTTTAGAATTTTTTTGCATTTTATTTTTGAATTTTCTATCTCGAGTCGGGTTCGAACGGATAGGAAGGAAATTTTTTTTCTTCTCTATTTTTCGGCCTGTCTTGACCCGTTTCATCTTGAAATGAAGCCTGGATGATGTTTTTTCATTTTTAGAATTTTTTTTGTATTTTATTTTTGAATTTTCTATCTCGGGTCGGGTTCGAACGGATAGGAAGGAAAATTTTTTTCTTCTCTATTTTTCGGCCTGTCCATACCCGTTTAGTCTTGAAATGAAGCCTGGATGACGTTTTTTAATTTTTAGAATTTTTTTGCATTTTATTTTTGAATTTTCTATCTCGGGTCGGGTTCGAACGGATAGGAAGGAAATTTTTTTCTTCTCTATTTTTCGGCCTGTCCATACCCGTTTAGTCTTGAAATGAAGCCTGGATGACGTTTTTTAATTTTTAGAATTTTTTTGCATTTTATTTTTGAATTTTCTATCTCGGGTCGGGTTCGAACGGATAGGATGGAAATTTTTTCTCTTCTCTATTTTTCGGCCTGTCCATACCCGTTTAGTCTTGAAATGAAGCCTGGATGATGTTTTTTAATTTTTAGAATTTTTTTGCATTTTATTTTTGAATTTTCTATCTCGGGTCAGGTTCGAAAGCATAGGAAGGTAATTTTTTTTCTTCTCTACTTTTCGGCCTGTCCTGATCCGTTTCATCTTGAAATGAAGCCTGGATGATGTTTTTTAATTTTTGAATTTTTTTACATTTATTTTTGAATTTTCTAACTCGGGTCGGGTTCGAATGGATAGGAAGGAAATTTTTTTTCTTCTCTATTTTTCGGGCTGTCCATACCCGTTTAGTCTTGAAATGAAGCCTGGATGATGTTTTTTAATTTTTAGAATTTTTTTGCATTTTATTTTTGAATTTTCTATCTCGAGTCGGGTTCGAACGGATAGGAAGGAAATTTTTTTTCTTCTCTATTTTTCGGCCTGTCTTGACCCGTTTCATCTTGAAATGAATCCTGGATGATGTTTTTTCATTTTTAGAATTTTTTTTGTATTTTATTTTTGAATTTTCTATCTCGGGTCGGGTTCGAACGGATAGGAAGGAAATTTTTTTTCTTCTCTATTTTTTGGCCTGTCCTGACCCGTTTCATCTTGAAATGAAGCCAGGATGATGTTTTTTAATTTTTAGAATTTTTTGCATTTTATTTTTGAATTTTCTATCTCGAGTCGGGTTAGAACGGATAGGAAGGAAATTTTTTTTCTTCTCTATTTTTCTGCCTGTCTTGACCCGTTTCATCTTCAAATGAAGCCTGGATGATGTTTTTTCATTTTTAGAGTTTTTTTTGTATTTTATTTTAGAATTTTCTATCTCGGGTCGGGTTCGAACGGATAGGAAGGAAATTTTTTTTCTTCTCTATTTTTCGGCCTGTTCATACCCGTTTAGTCTTGAAATGAAGCCTGGATGATGTTTTTTAATTTTTAGAATTTTTTTGCATTTCATTTTTGAATTTTCTATCTCGGGTCGGGTTCGAACGGATAGGAAGGAAATTTTTTTTCTTCTCTATTTTTCGGCCTGTCCATACCCGTTTAGTCTTGAAATGAAGCCTGGATGACGTTTTTTAATTTTTAGAATTTTTTTGCATTTTATTTTTGAATTTTCTTTCTCGGGTCGGGTTCGAACGGATAGGAAGGAAATTTTTTTTCTTCTCTATTTTTCAGCCTGTCCATACCCGTTTAGTCTTGAAATGAAGCCTGGATGACGTTTTTTAATTTTTAGAATTTTTTTGCATTTTATTTTTGAATTTTCTATCTCGAGTCGGGTGCGAACGGTTAGGAAGGAAATTTTTTTTCTTCTCTAATTTTCGGCCTGTCCATACCCGTTTAGTCTTGAAATGAAGCCTGGATGATGTTTTTTAATTTTTAGAATTTTTTTGCATTTTATTTTTGAATTTTCTATCTCGGGTCGGGTTCGAACGGATAGGAGGAAAATTTTTTTTCTTCTCTATCTTTCGGCCTGTCCTGACCCGTTTCATCTTGAAAGGCAGCCTGGATGATGTTTTTTAATTTTTAGAATTTATTTTAGAATTTTCTAAGTCGGGTCGGGTTAGAACGGATAGGAAGGAAATTTTTTTTCTTCTCTATTTTTCGGCTTGTCCATACTCGTATCTTCTTGAAATGAAGCCTGGATGATGTTTTTCAATTTTTAAAATTTTTTTGCATTTATTTTTTAATTTTTTAACTCAGGTCGGGTTCGAACGGATAAGAAGGAAATTTTTTTTCCTCTCTATTTTTCGGCCTGTCCTGACCCGTTTCATCTTGAAACGAAGCCAGGATGATGTTTTTTAATTTTTAGAATTTTTTTGCATTTATTTTTGAATTTTCTAACTCGGGTCGGGTTCGAACGGATAGGAAGGAAATTTTTTTTTCCTCTCTATTTTTCGGCCTGTCCTGACCCGTTTCATCTTGAAATGAAGCCAGGATGATGTTTTTTAATTTTTAGAATTTTTTTGCATTTAGTTTTGAATTTTCTAACTCGGGTCGGGTTCGAACGGATAGGAAGGAAATTTTTTTTCTTCTCTATTTTTCGGGCTGTCCATACCCGTTTAGTCTTGAAATGAAGCCTGGATGACGTTTTTTAATTTTTAGAATTTTTTTGCATTTTATTTTTGAATTTTCTATCTCGGGTCGGGTTCGAACGGATAGGAAGGAAATTTTTTTTCTTCTCTATTTTTCGGCCTGTCTTGATCCGTTTCATCTTGAAATGAAGTCTGGATGATGTTTTTTAATTTTTTGAATTTTTTTTGCATTTCTTTTTGAATTTTCTATATCGGGTCGGATACGTACGGATAGGAAGGAAATTTTTTTTTCTTATCTATTTTTCGGCTTGTCCATACCCGTATCTTCTTGAAATGAAGCCTGGATGATGTTTTTTAATTTTCAGAATTTTTTTGCATTTATTTTTTAATTTTCTAACTCGGGTCTGGTTCGAACGGATAGGAAGGAAATTTTTTTTATACTCTATTTTTCAGCCTGCCCTGACCGTTTCATCTTGAAATGAAGCCAGGATGATGTTTTTTAATTTTTAGAATTTTTTTGCATTTATTTTTGAATTTTCTAACTCGGGTCGGGTTCGCACGGATAGGAAGGAAATTTTTTTTCTTCTCTAATTTTCGGCCTGTCCATACCCGTTTAGTCTTGAAATGAAGCCTGGATGATGTTTTTTAATTTTTAGAATTTTTTTGCATTTTATTTTTGAATTTTCTATCTCGGGTCGGGTTCGAACGGATAGGATGAAAATTTTTTTTCTTCTCTATTTTTCGGCTTGTCCATACTCGTATCTTCTTGAAATGAAGCCTGGATGATGTTTTTCAATTTTTAAAATTTTTTTGCATTTATTTTTTAATTTTCTAACTCGGGTCGGGTTCGAACGGATAAGAAGGAAATTTTTTTTCCTCTCTATTTTTCGGCCTGTCTTGACCCGTTTCAACTTGAAACGAAGCCAAGATGATGTTTTTTAATATTGTGATTTTTTTTGCATTTATTTTTGAATTTTCTAACTCGGGTCGGGTTCGAACGGATAGGAAGGAAAAATTTTTTTTTTCTCTATTTTTCGGGCTGTCCATACCCGTTTAGTCCTGAAATGAAGCCTGGATGATGTTTTTTCATTTTTAGAATTTTTTTGCATTTTATTTTTGAATTTTCTATCTCGGGTCGGGTACGAACGGATAGGATGAAAATTTTTTTTTCTTCTCTATCTTTCGGCCTGTCCTGACCCGTTTCATCTTGAAATGCAGCCTGGATAATGCTTTTTAATTTTTAGAATTTATTTTTTAATTTTCTAAGTCGGGTCGGGTTAGAACGGATAGGAAGGAAATTTTTTTTCTTCTCTATTTTTCGGCTTGTCCATACTCGTATCTTCTTGAAATGAAGCCTGGATGATGTTTTTCAATTTTTAAAATTTATTTGCATTTATTTTTTAATTTTCTAACTCGGGTCGGGTTCGAACGGATAGGAAGGAAATTATTTTTCCTCTCTATTTTTCGGCCTGTCCTGACCCGTTTCATCTTGAAACGAAGCCAGGATGATGTTTTTTAATTTTTAGAATTTTTTTGCATTTATTTTTAAATTTTCTAACTCGGGTCGGGTTCGAACGGATAGGAAGGAAATTTTTTTTCTTCTCTATTTTTCGGGCTGTCCATACCCGTTTAGTCTTGAAATGAAGCCTGGATGATGTTTTTTAATTTTTAGAATTTTTTTGCATTTTATTTTTGAATTTTCTATCTCGAGTCGGGTTCGAACAGATAGGAAGGAAATTTTTTTTTCATCTCTATTTTTCGGCCTGTCTTGACCCGTTTCATCTTGAAATGAAGCCTGGATGATGTTTTTTCATTTTTAGAATTTTTTTTGTATTTTATTTTTTAATTTTCTATCTCGGGTCGGGTTCGAACGGATAGGAAGGAAATTTTTTTTCTTCTCTATTTTTCGGCCTGTCCATACCCGTTTAGTCTTGAAATGAAGCCTGGATGACGTTTTTTAATTTTTAGAATTTTTTTGCATTTTATTTTTGAATTTTCTATCTCGGGTCGGGTTCGAACGGATAGGAAGGAAATTTTTTTTCTTCTCTATTTTTCGGCCTGTCCATACCCGTTTAGTCTTGAAATGAAGCCTGGATGACGTTTTTTAATTTTTAGAATTTTTTTGCATTTTATTTTTGAATTTTCTATCTCGGGTCGGGTTCGAACGGATAGGAAGGAAATTTTTTTTCTTCTCTATTTTTCGGCCTGTCCATACCCGTTTAGTCTTGAAATGAAGCCTGGATGACGTTTTTTAATTTTTCGAATTTTTTTGCATTTTATTTTTGAATTTTCTATCTCGAGTCGGGTTCGAACGGATAGGAAGGAAATTTTTTTTCTTCTCTATTTTTCGGCCTGTCCATACCCGTTTAGTCTTGAAATGAAGCCTGGATGACGTTTTTTAATTTTTAGAATTTTTTTGCATTTTATTTTTGAATTTTCTATCTCGGGTCGGGTTCGAACGGATAGGAAGAAAATTTTTTTTCTTCTGTATTTTTCGGCCTGTCCTGATCCGTTTCATCTTGAAATGAAGCCTGGATGATGTTTTTTAATTTTTTGAATTTTTTTTGCATTTATTTTTGAATTTTCTATATCGGTTCGGATACGAACGGATAGGAAGGAAATTTTTTTTTCTTCTCTATTTTTCGGCTTGTCCAAACCCGTATCTTCTTGAAATGAAGCCTGGATGATGTTTTTTAATTTTCAGAATTTTTTTGCATTTATTTTTTAATTTTCTAACTCGGGTCTGGTTCGAACGAATAGGAAGGAAATTTTTTTTATACTCTATTTTTCAGCCTGCCCTGACCGTTTCATCTTGAAATGAAGCCAGGATGATGTTTTTTAATTTTTAGAATTTTTTTGCATTTATTTTTGAAGTTTCTAACTCGGGTCGGGTTCGCACGGATAGGAAGGAAATTTTTTTTCTTCTCTAATTTTCGGCCTGTCCATACCCGTTTAGTCTTGAAATGAAGCCTGGATGATATTTTTTAATTTTTAGAATTTTTTTGCATTTTATTTTTGAATTTTCTAACTCGGGTCGGGTTCGAACGGATAGGAAGGAAATTTTTTTTTTCCTCTATTTTTCGGGTGTCCATACCCGTTTAGTCTTGAAATGAAGCCTGGATGATGTTTTTTCATTTTTAGAATTTTTTTGCATTTTATTTTTGAATTTTCTATCTCGGGTCGGGTACGAACGGATAGGATGAAAATTTTTTTTTCTTCTCTATCTTTCGGCCTGTCCTGACCCGTTTCATCTTGAAATGCAGCCTGGATGATGTTTTTTAATTTTTAGAATTTATTTTTTAATTTTCTAGGTCGGGTCGGGTTAGAACGGATAGGAAGGAAATTTTTTTTCTTCTCTATTTTTCGGCTTGTCCATACTCGTATCTTCTTGAAATGAAGCCTGGATGATGTTTTTCAATTTTTAAAATTTATTTGCATTTATTTTTTAATTTTCTAACTCGGGTCGGGTTCGAATGGATAGGAAGGAAATTTTTTTTCCTCTCTATTTTTCGGCCTGTCCTGACCCGTTTCATCTTGAAACGAAGCCAGGATGATGTTTTTTAATTTTTAGAATTTTTTTGCATTTATTTTTAAATTTTCTAACTCAGGTCGGGTTCGAACGGATAGGAAGGAAATTTTTTTTCTTCTCTATTTTTCGGGCTGTCCATACCCGTTTAGTCTTGAAATGAAGCCTGGATGATGTTTTTTAATTTTTAGAATTTTTTTGCATTTTATTTTTGAATTTTCTATCTCGAGTCGGGTTCGAACGGATAGGAAGGAAATTTTTTTTCTTCTCTATTTTTCGGCCTGTCTTGATCCGTTTCATCTTGAAATGAAGCCTGGATAATGTTTTTTCATTTTTAGAATTTTTTTTGTATTTTCTTTTTGAATTTTCTATCTCGGGTCGGGTTCGAACGGATAGGAAGGAAATTTTTTTTCCTCTCTATTTTTCGGCCTGTCCATACCCGTTTATTCTTGAAATGAAGCCTGGATGACGTTTTTTAATTTTTAGAATTTTTTTGCATTTTATTTTTGAATTTTCTATCTCGGGTCGGGTTCGAACGGATAGGAAGGAAATTTTTTTTCATCTCTATTTTTCGGCCTGTCCATACCCGTTTAGTCTTGAAATGAAGCCTGGATGACGTTTTTTAATTTTTAGAATTTTTTTGCATTTTATTTTTGAATTTTCTATCTCGGGTCGGGTTCGAACGGATAGGAAGGAAATTTTTTTTCTTCTCTATTTTTCGGCCTGTCCATACCCGTTTAGTCTTGAAATGAAGCCTGGATGACGTTTTTTAATTTTTAGAATTTTCTTGCATTTTATTTTTGAATTTTCTATCTCGAGTCGGGTTCGAACAGATAGGAAGGAAATTTTTTTTCTTCTCTATTTTTCGGCCTGTCCATACCCGTTTAGTCTTGAAATGAAGCCTGGATGACGTTTTTTAATTTTTAGAATTTTTTTGCATTTTATTTTTGAATTTTCTATCTCGGGTCGGGTTCGAACGGATAGGAAGGAAATTTTTTTTCTTCTCTATTTTTCGGCCTGTCCTGATCCGTTTCATCTTGAAATGAAGCCTGGATGATGTTTCTTAATTTTTTGAATTTTTTTTGCATTTATTTTTGAATTTTCTATATCGGGTCGGATACGAACGGATAGGAAGGAAATTTTTTTTTCTTCTCTATTTTTCGGCTTGTCCATACCCGTATCTTCTTGAAATGAAGCCTGGATGATGTTTTTTAATTTTCAGAATTTTTTTGCATTTATTTTTTAATTTTCTAACTCGGGTCTGGTTCGAACGAATAGGAAGGAAATTTTTTTTATACTCTATTTTTCAGCCTGCCCTGACCGTTTCATCTTGAAATGAAGCCAGGATGATGTTTTTTAATTTTTAGAATTTTTTTGCATTTATTTTTGAATTTTCTAACTCGGGTCGGGTTCGCACGGATAGGAAGGAAATTTTTTTTCTTCTCTAATTTTCGGCCTGTCCATACCCGTTTAGTCTTCAAATGAAGCCTGGATGATATTTTTTAATTTTTAGAATTTTTTTGCATTTTATTTTTGAATTTTCTATCTCGGGTCGGGTTCGAACGGATAGGATGAAAATTTTTTTTCTTCTCTATCTTTCGGCCTGTCCTGACCCGTTTCATCTTGAAATGCAGCCTAGATGATGTTTTTTAATTTTTAGAATTTATTTTTGAATTTTCTAAGTCGGGTCGGGTTAGAACGGATAGGAAGGAAATTTTTTTTCTTCTCCATTTTTCGGCTTGTCCATACTCGTATCTTCTTGAAATGAAGCCTGGATGATGTTTTTTAGTTTTTAGAATTTTTTTGCATTTTATTTTTGAATGTTCTATCTCGGGTCGGGTTCGAACGGATAGGAAGGAAATTTTTTTTCTTCTCTATTTTTCGGCCTGTCCAGATCCGTTTCATCTTGAAATGAAGCCTGGATGATGTTTTTTAATTTTTTGAATTTTTTTTGCATTTATTTTTGAATTTTCTATATCGGGTCGGATACGAACGGATAGGAAGGAAATTTCTTTTTCTTCTCTATTTTTCGGCTTGTCCATACCCGTATCTTCTGGAAATGAAGCCTGGATGATGTTTTTTAATTTTCAGAATTTTTTTGCATTTATTTTTTAATTTTCTAACTCGGGTCGGGTTCGAACGAATAGGAAGGAAATTTTTTTTATACTCTATTTTTCAGCCTGCCCTGACCGTTTCATCTTGAAATGAAGCCAGGATGATGTTTTTTAATTTTAAAATTTTTTTGCATTTATTTTTGAATTTTCTAACTCGGGTCGGGTTCGCACGGATAGGAAGGAAATTTTTTTTCTTCTCTAATTTTCGGCCTGTCCATACCCGTTTAGTCTTGAAATGAAGCCTGGATGATATTTTTTAATTTTTAGAATTTTTTTGCATTTTATTTTTGAATTTTCTAACTCGGGTCGGGTTCGAACGGATAGGAAGGAAATTTTTTTTTTCCTCTATTTTTCGGGTGTCCATACCCGTTTAGTCTTGAAATGAAGCCTGGATGATGTTTTTTCATTTTTAGAATTTTTTTGCATTTTATTTTTGAATTTTCTATCTCGGGTCGGGTACGAACGGATAGGATGAAAATTTTTTTTTCTTCTCTATCTTTCGGCCTGTCCTGACCCGTTTCATCTTGAAATGCAGCCTGGATGATGTTTTTTAATTTTTAGAATTTATTTTTTAATTTTGTAGGTCGGGTCGGGTTAGAACGGATGGGAAGGAAATTTTTTTTCTTCTCTATTTTTCGGCTTGTCCATACTCGTATCTTCTTGAAATGAAGCCTGGATGATGTTTTTCAATTTTTAAAATTTATTTGCATTTATTTTTTAATTTTCTAACTCGGGTCGGGTTCGAATGGATAGGAAGGAAATTTTTTTTCCTCTCTATTTTTCGGCCTGTCCTGACCCGTTTCATCTTGAAACGAAGCCAGGATGATGTTTTTTAATTTTTAGAATTTTTTTGCATTTATTTTTAAATTTTCTAACTCAGGTCGGGTTCGAACGGATAGGAAGGAAATTTTTTTTCTTCTCTATTTTTCGGGCTGTCCATACCCGTTTAGTCTTGAAATGAAGCCTGGATGATGTTTTTTAATTTTTAGAATTTTTTTGCATTTATTTTTGAATTTTCTAACTCGGGTCGGGTTCGCACGGATAGGAAGGAAATTTTTTTTCTTCTCTAATTTTCGGCCTGTCCATACCCGTTTAGTCTTGAAATGAAGCCTGGATGATATTTTTTAATTTTTAGAATTTTTTTGCATTTTATTTTTGAATTTTCTAACTCGGGTCGGGTTCGAACGGATAGGAAGGAAATTTTTTTTTTCCTCTATTTTTCGGGTGTCCATACCCGTTTAGTCTTGAAATGAAGCCTGGATGATGTTTTTTCATTTTTAGAATTTTTTTGCATTTTATTTTTGAATTTTCTATCTCGGGTCGGGTACGAACGGATAGGATGAAAATTTTTTTTTCTTCTCTATCTTTCGGCCTGTCCTGACCCGTTTCATCTTGAAATGCAGCCTGGATGATGTTTTTTAATTTTTAGAATTTATTTTTTAATTTTCTAGGTCGGGTCGGGTTAGAACGGATGGGAAGGAAATTTTTTTTCTTCTCTATTTTTCGGCTTGTCCATACTCGTATCTTCTTGAAATGAAGCCTGGATGATGTTTTTCAATTTTTAAAATTTATTTGCGTTTATTTTTTAATTTTCTAACTCGGGTCGGGTTCGAATGGATAGGAAGGAAATTTTTTTTCCTCTCTATTTTTCGGCCTGTCCTGACCCGTTTCATCTTGAAACGAAGCCAGGATGATGTTTTTTAATTTTTAGAATTTTTTTGCATTTATTTTTAAATTTTCTAACTCAGGTCGGGTTCGAACGGATAGGAAGGAAATTTTTTTTCTTCTCTATTTTTCGGGCTGTCCATACCCGTTTAGTCTTGAAATGAAGCCTGGATGATGTTTTTTAATTTTTAGAATTTTTTTGCATTTTATTTTTGAATTTTCTATCTCGAGTCGGGTTCGAACGGATAGCAAGGAAATTTTTTTTCTTCTCTATTTTTCGGCCTGTCTTGATCCGTTTCATCTTGAAATGAAGCCTGGATAATGTTTTTTCATTTTTAGAATTTTTTTTGTATTTTCTTTTTGAATTTTCTATCTCGGGTCGGGTTCGAACGGATAGGAAGGAAATTTTTTTTCCTCTCTATTTTTCGGCCTGTCCATACCCGTTTAGTCTTGAAATGAAGCCTGGATGACGTTTTTTAATTTTTAGAATTTTTTTGCATTTTATTTTTGAATTTTCTATCTCGGGTCGGGTTCGAACGGATAGGAAGGAAATTTTTTTTCATCTCTATTTTTCGGCCTGTCCATACCCGTTTAGTCTTGAAATGAAGCCTGGATGACGTTTTTTAATTTTTAGAATTTTTTTGCATTTTATTTTTGAATTTTCTATCTCGGGTCGGGTTCGAACGGATAGGAAGGAAATTTTTTTTCTTCTCTATTTTTCGGCCTGTCCATACCCGTTTAGTCTTGAAATGAAGCCTGGATGACGTTTTTTAATTTTTAGAATTTTTTTGCATTTTATTTTTGAATTTTCTATCTCGAGTCGGGTTCGAACGGATAGGAAGGAAATTTTTTTTCTTCTCTATTTTTCGGCCTGTCCATACCCGTTTAGTCTTGAAATGAAGCCTGGATGACGTTTTTTAATTTTTAGAATTTTTTTGCATTTTATTTTTGAATTTTCTATCTCGGGTCGGGTTCGAACGGATAGGAAGGAAATTTTTTTTCTTCTCTATTTTTCGGCCTGTCCTGATCCGTTTCATCTTGAAATGAAGCCTGGATGATGTTTCTTAATTTTTTGAATTTTTTTTGCATTTCTTTTTGAATTTTCTATATCGGGTCGGATACGAACGGATAGGAAGGAAATTTTTTTTTCTTCTCTATTTTTCGGCTTGTCCATACCCGTATCTTCTTGAAATGAAGCCTGGATGATGTTTTTTAATTTTCAGAATTTTTTTGCATTTATTTTTTAATTTTCTAACTCGGGTCTATTTCGAACGAATAGGAAGGAAATTTTTTTTATACTCTATTTTTCAGCCTGCCCTGACCGTTTCATCTTGAAATGAAGCCAGGATGATGTTTTTTAATTTTTAGAATTTTTTTGCATTTATTTTTGAATTTTCTAACTCGGGTCGGGTTCGCACGGATAGGAAGGAAATTTTTTTTCTTCTCTAATTTTCGGCCTGTCCATACCCGTTTAGTCTTCAAATGAAGCCTGGATGATATTTTTTAATTTTTAGAATTTTTTTGCATTTTATTTTTGAATTTTCTATCTCGGGTCGGGTTCGAACGGATAGGATGAAAATTTTTTTTCTTCTCTATCTTTCGGCCTGTCCTGACCCGTTTCATCTTGAAATGCAGCCTGGATGATGTTTTTTAATTTTTAGAATTTATTTTTTGAATTTTCTAAGTCGGGTCGGGTTAGAACGGATAGGAAGGAAATTTTTTTTCTTCTCCATTTTTCGGCTTGTCCATACTCGTATCTTCTTGAAATGAAGCCTGGATGATGTTTTTCAATTTTTAAAATTTTTTTGCATTTATTTTTTAATTTTCTAACTCGGGTCGGGTTCGAACGGATAAGAAGGAAATTTTTTTTCCTCTCTATTTTTCGGCCTGTCCTGACCCGTTTCATCTTGAAACAAAGCCAGGATGATGTTTTTTAATTTTTAGAATTTTTTTGCATTTATTTTTGAATTTTCTAACTCGGGTTGGGTTCGAACGGATAGGAAGGAAATTTTTTTTTTCCTCTATTTTTCGGGCTGTCCATACCCGTTTAGTCTTGAAATGAAGCCGGATGATGTTTTTTCATTTTTAGAATTTTTTTGCATTTTATTTTTGAATTTTCTATCTCGGGTCGGGTACGAACGGATAGGATGAAAATTGTTTTTTCTTCTCTATCTTTCGGCCTGTCCTGACCCGTTTCATCTTGAAATGCAGCCTGGATGATGTTTTTCAATTTTTAGAATTTATTTTTTAATTTTCTAGGTCGGGTCGGGTTAGAACGGATAGGAAGGAAATTTTTTTTCTTCTCTATTTTTCGGCTTGTCCATACTCGTATCTTCTTGAAATGAAGCCTGGATGATGTTTTTCAATTTTTAAAATTTTTTTGCATTTATTTTTTAATTTTCTAACTCGGGTCGGGTTCGAACGGATAGGAAGGAAATTTTTTTTCCTCTCTATTTTTCGGCCTGTCCTGACCCGTTTCCTCTTGAAACGAAGCCAGGATGATGTTTTTTAATTTTTAGAATTTTTTTGCATTTATTTTTAAATTTTCTAACTCGGGTCGGGTTCGAACGGATAGGAAGGAAATTTTTTTTCCTCTCTATTTTTCAGGCTGTCCATACCCGTTTAGTCTTGAAATGAAGCCTGGATGATGTTTTCTTATTTTTAGAATTTTTTTGCATTTTATTTTTGAATTTTCTATCTCGAGTCGGATTCGAACGGATAGGAAGGAAATTTTTTTTCTTCTCTATTTTTCGGCCTGTCTTGACCCGTTTCATCTTGAAATGAAGCCTGGATGATGTTTTTTCATTTTTAGAATTTTTTTTGTATTTCATTTTTGAATTTTCTATCTCGGGTCGTGTTCGAACGGATAGGAATGAAATTTTTTTTCTTCTCTATTTTTCGGCCTGTCCATACCCGTTTAGTCTTGAAATGAAGCCTGGATGACGTTTTTTAATTTTTAGAATTTTTTTGCATTTTATTTTTGAATTTTCTATCTCGGGTCGGGTTCGAACGGATAGGAAGGAAATTTTTTTTCTTCTCTATTTTTCAGCCTGTCCATACCCGTTTACTCTTGAAATGAAGCCTGGATGACGTTTTTTAGTTTTTAGAATTTTTTTGCATTTTATTTTTGAATTTTCTATCTCGAGTCGGGTTCGAACGGATAGGAAGGAAATTTTTTTTCTTCTCTATTTTTCGGCCTGTCCATACCCGTTTAGTCTTGAAATGAAGCCTGGATGACGTTTTTTAATTTTTAGAATTTTTTTGCATTTTATTTTTGAATGTTCTATCTCGGGTCGGGTTCGAACGGATAGGAAGGAAATTTTTTTTCTTCTCTATTTTTCGGCCTGTCCTGATCCGTTTCATCTTGAAATGAAGCCTGGATGATGTTTTTTAATTTTTTGAATTTTTTTTGCATTTATTTTTGAATTTTCTATATCGGGTCGGATACGAACGGATAGGAAGGAAATTTCTTTTTCTTCTCTATTTTTCGGCTTGTCCATACCCGTATCTTCTGGAAATGAAGCCTGGATGATGTTTTTTAATTTTCAGAATTTTTTTGCATTTATTTTTTAATTTTCTAACTCGGGTCTGGTTCGAACGAATAGGAAGGAAATTTTTTTTATACTCTATTTTTCAGCCTGCCCTGACCGTTTCATCTTGAAATGAAGCCAGGATGATGTTTTTTAATTTTTAGAATTTTTTTGCATTTATTTTTGAATTTTCTAACTCGGGTCGGGTTTGCACGGATAGGAAGGAAATTTTTTTTCTTCTCTAATTTTCGGCCTGTCCATACCCGTTTAGTCTTGAAATGAAGCCTGGACGATGTTTCTTAATTTTTAGAATTTTTTTTGCATTTCTTTTTGAATTTTCTATATCGGGTCGGATACGAACGGATAGGATGGAAATTTTTTTTTCTTCTCTATTTTTCGGCTTGTCCATACCCGTATTTTCTTGAAATGAAGCTTGGATGATGTTTTTTAATTTTCAGAATTTTTTTGCATTTATTTTTTAATTTTCTAACTCGGGTCTGGTTCGAACGGAAAGGAAGGAAATTTTTTTTATACTCTATTTTTCAGCCTGCCCTGACCGTTTCATCTTGAAATGAAGCCAGGATGATGTTTTTTAATTTTTAGAATTTTTTTGCATTTATTTTTGAATTTTCTAACTCGGGTCGGGTTCGCACGGATAGGAAGGAAATTTTTTTTCTTCTCTAATTTTTGGCCTGTCCATACCCGTTTAGTCTTGAAATGAAGCCTGGATGATGTTTTTTAATTTTTAGAATTTTTTTAAATTTTATTTTTGAATTTTCTATCTCGGGTCGGGTTCGAACGGATAGGATGAAAATTTTTTTTCTTCTCTATCATTCGGCCTGTCCTGACCCGTTTCATCTTGAAATGCTGCCTGGATGATGTTTTTTAATTTTTAGAATTTTTTTTGCATTTCTTTTTGAATTTTCTATATCGGGTCGGATACGAACGGATAGGATGGAAATTTTTTTTTCTTCTCTATTTTTCGGCTTGTCCATACCCGTATCTTCTTGAAATGAAGCCTGGATGATGTTTTTCAATTTTTAAAATTTTTTTGCATTTATTTTTTTATTTTCTAACTCGGGTCGGGTTCGAACGGAGAAGAAGTAAATTTTTTTTCCTCTCTATTTTTCGGCCTGTCCTGACCCGTTTCATCTTGAAACGAAGCCAGGCTGATGTTTTTTAATTTTTAGAATTTTTTTGCATTTATTTTTGAATTTTCTAACTCGGGTCGGGTTCGAACGGATAGGAAGGAAATTTTTTTTTTCTCTATTTTTCGGGCTGTCCATACCCGTTTAGTCTTGAAATGAAGCCTGGATGATGTTTTTTCATTTTTAGAATTTTTTTGCATTTTATTTTTGAATTTTCTATCTCGGGTCGGGTACGAACGGATAGGATGAAATTTTTTTTTTTCTTCTCTATCTTTCGGCCTGTCCTGACCCGTTTCATCTTGAAATGTAGCCTGGATGATGTTTTTTAATTTTTAGAATTTATTTTTTCATTTTCTAAGTCGGGTCGGGTTAGAACGGATAGGAAGGAAATTTTTTTTCTTCTCTATTTTTCGGCTTGTCCATACTCGTATCTTCTTGAAATGAAGCCTGGATGATGTTTTTCAATTTTTAAAATTTTTTTGCATTTATTTTTTAATTTTCTAACTCGGGTCGGGTTCGAACGGATAGGAAGGAAATTTTTTTTCCTCTCTATTTTTCGGCCTGTCCTGACCCGTTTCATCTTGAAACGAAGCCAGGATGATGTTTTTTAATTTTTAGAATTTTTTTGCATTTATTTTTAAATTTTCTAACTCGGGTCGGGTTCGAACGGATAGGAAGGAAATTTTTTTTCCTCTCTATTTTTCAGGCTGTCCATACCCGTTTAGTCTTGAAATGAAGCCTGGATGATGTTTTCTTATTTTTAGAATTTTTTTGCATTTTATTTTTGAATTTTCTATCTCGAGTCGGATTCGAACGGATAGGAAGGAAATTTTTTTTCTTCTCTATTTTTCGGCCTGTCTTGACCCGTTTCATCTTGAAATGAAGCCTGGATGATGTTTTTTCATTTTTAGAATTTTTTTTGTATTTCATTTTTGAATTTTCTATCTCGGGTCGTGTTCGAACGGATAGGAATGAAATTTTTTTTCTTCTCTATTTTTCGGCCTGTCCATACCCGTTTAGTCTTGAAATGAAGCCTGGATGACGTTTTTTAATTTTTAGAATTTTTTTGCATTTTATTTTTGAATTTTCTATCTCGGGTCGGGTTCGAACGGATAGGAAGGAAATTTTTTTTCTTCTCTATTTTTCAGCCTGTCCATACCCGTTTACTCTTGAAATGAAGCCTGGATGACGTTTTTTAGTTTTTAGAATTTTTTTGCATTTTATTTTTGAATTTTCTATCTCGAGTCGGGTTCGAACGGATAGGAAGGAAATTTTTTTTCTTCTCTATTTTTCGGCCTGTCCATACCCGTTTAGTCTTGAAATGAAGCCTGGATGACGTTTTTTAATTTTTAGAATTTTTTTGCATTTTATTTTTGAATGTTCTATCTCGGGTCGGGTTCGAACGGATAGGAAGGAAATTTTTTTTCTTCTCTATTTTTCGGCCTGTCCTGATCCGTTTCATCTTGAAATGAAGCCTGGATGATGTTTTTTAATTTTTTGAATTTTTTTTGCATTTATTTTTGAATTTTCTATATCGGGTCGGATACGAACGGATAGGAAGGAAATTTCTTTTTCTTCTCTATTTTTCGGCTTGTCCATACCCGTATCTTCTGGAAATGAAGCCTGGATGATGTTTTTTAATTTTCAGAATTTTTTTGCATTTATTTTTTAATTTTCTAACTCGGGTCTGGTTCGAACGAATAGGAAGGAAATTTTTTTTATACTCTATTTTTCAGCCTGCCCTGACCGTTTCATCTTGAAATGAAGCCAGGATGATGTTTTTTAATTTTTAGAATTTTTTTGCATTTATTTTTGAATTTTCTAACTCGGGTCGGGTTTGCACGGATAGGAAGGAAATTTTTTTTCTTCTCTAATTTTCGGCCTGTCCATACCCGTTTAGTCTTGAAATGAAGCCTGGACGATGTTTCTTAATTTTTAGAATTTTTTTTGCATTTCTTTTTGAATTTTCTATATCGGGTCGGATACGAACGGATAGGATGGAAATTTTTTTTTCTTCTCTATTTTTCGGCTTGTCCATACCCGTATTTTCTTGAAATGAAGCTTGGATGATGTTTTTTAATTTTCAGAATTTTTTTGCATTTATTTTTTAATTTTCTAACTCGGGTCTGGTTCGAACGGAAAGGAAGGAAATTTTTTTTATACTCTATTTTTCAGCCTGCCCTGACCGTTTCATCTTGAAATGAAGCCAGGATGATGTTTTTTAATTTTTAGAATTTTTTTGCATTTATTTTTGAATTTTCTAACTCGGGTCGGGTTCGCACGGATAGGAAGGAAATTTTTTTTCTTCTCTAATTTTTGGCCTGTCCATACCCGTTTAGTCTTGAAATGAAGCCTGGATGATGTTTTTTAATTTTTAGAATTTTTTTAAATTTTATTTTTGAATTTTCTATCTCGGGTCGGGTTCGAACGGATAGGATGAAAATTTTTTTTCTTCTCTATCATTCGGCCTGTCCTGACCCGTTTCATCTTGAAATGCTGCCTGGATGATGTTTTTTAATTTTTAGAATTTTTTTTGCATTTCTTTTTGAATTTTCTATATCGGGTCGGATACGAACGGATAGGATGGAAATTTTTTTTTCTTCTCTATTTTTCGGCTTGTCCATACCCGTATCTTCTTGAAATGAAGCCTGGATGATGTTTTTCAATTTTTAAAATTTTTTTGCATTTATTTTTTTATTTTCTAACTCGGGTCGGGTTCGAACGGAGAAGAAGTAAATTTTTTTTCCTCTCTATTTTTCGGCCTGTCCTGACCCGTTTCATCTTGAAACGAAGCCAGGATGATGTTTTTTAATTTTTAGAATTTTTTTGCATTTATTTTTGAATTTTCTAACTCGGGTCGGGTTCGAACGGATAGGAAGGAAATTTTTTTTTTCTCTATTTTTCGGGCTGTCCATACCCGTTTAGTCTTGAAATGAAGCCTGGATGATGTTTTTTCATTTTTAGAATTTTTTTGCATTTTATTTTTGAATTTTCTATCTCGGGTCGGGTACGAACGGATAGGATGAAATTTTTTTTTTCTTCTCTATCTTTCGGCCTGTCCTGACCCGTTTCATCTTGAAATGTAGCCTGGATGATGTTTTTTAATTTTTAGAATTTATTTTTTCATTTTCTAAGTCGGGTCGGGTTAGAACGGATAGGAAGGAAATTTTTTTTCTTCTCTATTTTTCGGCTTGTCCATACTCGTATCTTCTTGAAATGAAGCCTGGATGATGTTTTTCAATTTTTAAAATTTTTTTGCATTTATTTTTTAATTTTCTAACTCGGGTCGGGTTCGAACGGATAGGAAGGAAATTTTTTTTCCTCTCTATTTTTCGGCCTGTCCTGACCCGTTTCATCTTGAAACGAAGCCAGGATGATGTTTTTTAATTTTTAGAATTTTTTTGCATTTATTTTTAAATTTTCTAACTCGGGTCGGGTTCGAACGGATAGGAAGGAAATTTTTTTTCCTCTCTATTTTTCAGGCTGTCCATACCCGTTTAGTCTTGAAATGAAGCCTGGATGATGTTTTCTTATTTTTAGAATTTTTTTGCATTTTATTTTTGAATTTTCTATCTCGAGTCGGATTCGAACGGATAGGAAGGAAATTTTTTTTCTTCTCTATTTTTCGGCCTGTCTTGACCCGTTTCATCTTGAAATGAAGCCTGGATGATGTTTTTTCATTTTTAGAATTTTTTTTGTATTTCATTTTTGAATTTTCTATCTCGGGTCGTGTTCGAACGGATAGGAATGAAATTTTTTTTCTTCTCTATTTTTCGGCCTGTCCATACCCGTTTAGTCTTGAAATGAAGCCTGGATGACGTTTTTTAATTTTTAGAATTTTTTTGCATTTTATTTTTGAATTTTCTATCTCGGGTCGGGTTCGAACGGATAGGAAGGAAATTTTTTTTCTTCTCTATTTTTCAGCCTGTCCATACCCGTTTACTCTTGAAATGAAGCCTGGATGACGTTTTTTAGTTTTTAGAATTTTTTTGCATTTTATTTTTGAATTTTCTATCTCGAGTCGGGTTCGAACGGATAGGAAGGAAATTTTTTTTCTTCTCTATTTTTCGGCCTGTCCATACCCGTTTAGTCTTGAAATGAAGCCTGGATGACGTTTTTTAATTTTTAGAATTTTTTTGCATTTTATTTTTGAATGTTCTATCTCGGGTCGGGTTCGAACGGATAGGAAGGAAATTTTTTTTCTTCTCTATTTTTCGGCCTGTCCTGATCCGTTTCATCTTGAAATGAAGCCTGGATGATGTTTTTTAATTTTTTGAATTTTTTTTGCATTTATTTTTGAATTTTCTATATCGGGTCGGATACGAACGGATAGGAAGGAAATTTCTTTTTCTTCTCTATTTTTCGGCTTGTCCATACCCGTATCTTCTGGAAATGAAGCCTGGATGATGTTTTTTAATTTTCAGAATTTTTTTGCATTTATTTTTTAATTTTCTAACTCGGGTCTGGTTCGAACGAATAGGAAGGAAATTTTTTTTATACTCTATTTTTCAGCCTGCCCTGACCGTTTCATCTTGAAATGAAGCCAGGATGATGTTTTTTAATTTTTAGAATTTTTTTGCATTTATTTTTGAATTTTCTAACTCGGGTCGGGTTTGCACGGATAGGAAGGAAATTTTTTTTCTTCTCTAATTTTCGGCCTGTCCATACCCGTTTAGTCTTGAAATGAAGCCTGGACGATGTTTCTTAATTTTTAGAATTTTTTTTGCATTTCTTTTTGAATTTTCTATATCGGGTCGGATACGAACGGATAGGATGGAAATTTTTTTTTCTTCTCTATTTTTCGGCTTGTCCATACCCGTATTTTCTTGAAATGAAGCTTGGATGATGTTTTTTAATTTTCAGAATTTTTTTGCATTTATTTTTTAATTTTCTAACTCGGGTCTGGTTCGAACGGAAAGGAAGGAAATTTTTTTTATACTCTATTTTTCAGCCTGCCCTGACCGTTTCATCTTGAAATGAAGCCAGGATGATGTTTTTTAATTTTTAGAATTTTTTTGCATTTATTTTTGAATTTTCTAACTCGGGTCGGGTTCGCACGGATAGGAAGGAAATTTTTTTTCTTCTCTAATTTTTGGCCTGTCCATACCCGTTTAGTCTTGAAATGAAGCCTGGATGATGTTTTTTAATTTTTAGAATTTTTTTAAATTTTATTTTTGAATTTTCTATCTCGGGTCGGGTTCGAACGGATAGGATGAAAATTTTTTTTCTTCTCTATCATTCGGCCTGTCCTGACCCGTTTCATCTTGAAATGCTGCCTGGATGATGTTTTTTAATTTTTAGAATTTTTTTTGCATTTCTTTTTGAATTTTCTATATCGGGTCGGATACGAACGGATAGGATGGAAATTTTTTTTTCTTCTCTATTTTTCGGCTTGTCCATACCCGTATCTTCTTGAAATGAAGCCTGGATGATGTTTTTCAATTTTTAAAATTTTTTTGCATTTATTTTTTTATTTTCTAACTCGGGTCGGGTTCGAACGGAGAAGAAGTAAATTTTTTTTCCTCTCTATTTTTCGGCCTGTCCTGACCCGTTTCATCTTGAAACGAAGCCAGGATGATGTTTTTTAATTTTTAGAATTTTTTTGCATTTATTTTTGAATTTTCTAACTCGGGTCGGGTTCGAACGGATAGGAAGGAAATTTTTTTTTTCTCTATTTTTCGGGCTGTCCATACCCGTTTAGTCTTGAAATGAAGCCTGGATGATGTTTTTTCATTTTTAGAATTTTTTTGCATTTTATTTTTGAATTTTCTATCTCGGGTCGGGTACGAACGGATAGGATGAAATTTTTTTTTTCTTCTCTATCTTTCGGCCTGTCCTGACCCGTTTCATCTTGAAATGTAGCCTGGATGATGTTTTTTAATTTTTAGAATTTATTTTTTCATTTTCTAAGTCGGGTCGGGTTAGAACGGATAGGAAGGAAATTTTTTTTCTTCTCTATTTTTCGGCTTGTCCATACTCGTATCTTCTTGAAATGAAGCCTGCATGATTTTTTCAATTTTTAAAATTTTTTTGCATTTATTTTTTAATTTTCTAACTCGGGTCGGGTTCGAACGGATAGGAAGGAAATTTTTTTTCTTCTCTATTTTTCGGCCTGTCCATACCCGTTTAGTCTAGAAATGAAGCCTGGATGACGTTTTTTAATTTTTAGAATTTTTTTGCATTTTATTTTTGAATTTTCTATCTCGGGTCGGGTTCGAACGGATAGGAAGGAAATTTTTTTTCTTCTCTATTTTTCGGGCTGTCCATACCCGTTTAGTCTTGAAATGAAGCCTGGATGAAGTTTTTTAATTTTTAGAATTTTTTTGCATTCAATTTTTGAATTTTCTATCTCGGATCGGGTTCGAACGGATAGGAAGGAAATTTTTTTTCTTCTATATTTTTCGGCCTGTCCTGACCCGTTTCATCTTGAAATGAAGCCAGGATGATGTTTTTTAATTTTTAGAATTTTTTTGCATTAATTTTTGAATTTTCTAACTCCGGTTGGGTTCGCACGGATAGGAAGGAAATTTTTTTTCTTATCTATTTTTCGGCCTGTCCATACCCGTTTAGTCTTGAAATGAAGCCTGGATGATGTTTTTTAATTTTTAGAATTTTTTGGCATTTTATTTTTGAATTTTCTATCTCGGGTCGGGTTAGAACGGATAGGATGGAAATTTTTTCTCTTCTCTATTTTTCGGCCTGTCAATACCCGTTTAGTCTTGAAATGAAGCCTGGATGATGTTTTTTAATTTTTAGAATTTTTTTGCATTTTATTTTTGAATTTTCTATCTCGGGTCGGGTTCGAAAGGATAGGAAGGTAATTTTTTTTCTTCTCTACTTTTCGGCCTGTCCTGATCCGTTTCATCTTGAAATGAAGCCTGGATGATGTTTTTTAATTTTTTGAATTTTTTTACATTTATTTTTGAATTTTCTAACTCGGGTCGGGTTCGAATGGATAGGAAGGAAATTTTTTTTCTTCTCTATTTTTCGGGCTGTCCATACCCGTTTAGTCTTGAAATGAAGCCTGGATGATGTTTTTTAATTTTTAGAATTTTTTTGCAATTTATTTTTGAATTTTCTATCTCGAGTCGGGTTCGAACGGATAGGAAGGAAATTTTTTTTCTTCTATATTTTTCGGCCTGTCCTGACCCGTTTCATCTTGAAGTGAAGCCAGGATGATGTTTTTTAATTTTTAGAATTTTTTTGCATTAATTTTTGAATTTTCTAACTCGGGTTGGGTTCGCACGGATAGGAAGGAAATTTTTTTTCTTATCTATTTTTCGGCCTGTCCATACCCGTTTAGTCTTGAAATGAAGCCTGGATGATGTTTTTTAATTTTTAGAATTTTTTGGCATTTTATTTTTGAATTTTCTATCTCGGGTCGGGTTAGAACGGATAGGATGGAAATTTTTTCTCTTCTCTACTTTTCGGCCTGTCAATACCCGTTTAGTCTTGAAATGAAGCCTGGATGATGTTTTTTAATTTTTAGAATTTTTTTGCATTTTATTTTTGAATTTTCTATCTCGGGTCGGGTTCGAAAGGATAGGAAGGTAATTTTTTTTCTTCTCTACTTTTCGGCCTGTCCTGATCCGTTTCATCTTGAAATGAAGCCTGGATGATGTTTTTTAATTTTTTGAATTTTTTTACATTTATTTTTAAATTTTCTAACTCGGGTCGGGTTCGAATGGATAGGAAGGAAATTTTTTTTCTTCTCTATTTTTCGGGCTGTCCATACCCGTTTAGTCTTGAAATGAAGCCTGGATGATGTTTTTTAATTTTTAGAATTTTTTTGCAATTTATTTTTGAATTTTCTATCTCGAGTCGGGTTCGAACGGATAGGAAGGAAATTTTTTTTCTTCTCTATTTTTCGGCCTGTCTTGACCCGTTTCATCTTGAAATGAAGCCTGGATGATGTTTTTTCATTTTTAGAATTTTTTTTGTATTTTATTTTTGAATTTTCTATCTCGGGTCGGGTTCGAACGGATAGGAAGGAAATTTTTTTTCTTCTCTATTTTTTGGCCTGTCCTGACCCGTTTCATCTTGAAATGAAGCCAGGATGATGTTTTTTAATTTTTAGAATTTTTTTGCATTTATTTTTGAATTTTCAAACTCGGGTCGGGTTCGAACGGATAGGAAGGAAATTTTTTTTTCCTCTCTATTTTTCGGCCTGTCCTGACCCGTTTCATCTTGAAATGAAGCCAGGATGACGTTTTTTAATTTTTAAAATTTTTTTGCATTTTATTTTTGAATTTTCTATCTCGGGTCGGGTTCGAACGGATAGGAAGGAAATTTTTTTTCTTCTCTATTTTTCGGCCTGTCCATACCCGTTTAGTCTTGAAATGAAGCCTGGATGACGTTTTTTAATTTTTAGAATTTTTTTGCATTTTATTTTTGAATTTTCTATCTCGGGTCGGGTTCGAACGGATAGGAAGGAAATTTTTTTTCTTCTATATTTTTCGGCCTGTCCTGACCCGTTTCATCTTGAAATGAAGCCAGGATGATGTTTTTTAATTTTTAGAATTTTTTTGCATTAATTTTTGAATTTTCTAACTCGGGTTGGGTTCGCACGGATAGGAAGAAAATTTTTTTTCTTCTCTATTTTTCGGCCTGTCCATACCCGTTTAGTCTTGAAATGAAGCCTGGATGATGTTTTTTAATTTTTTGAATTGTTTTTTGCATTTCTTTTTGAATTTTCTATATCGGGTCGGATACGAACGGATAGGAAGGAATTTTTTTTTTCTTCTCTATTTTTCGGCTTGTCCATACCCGTATCTTCTTGAAATGAAGCCTGGATGATGTTTTTTAATTTTCAGAATTTTTTTGCATTTATTTTTTAATTTTCTAACTCGGGTCTGGTTCGAACGGATAGGAAGGAAATTTTTTTTATACTCTATTTTTCAGCCTGCCCTGACCGTTTCATCTTGAAATGAAGCCAGGATGATGTTTTTTAATTTTTAGAATTTTTTTGCATTTATTTTTGAATTTTCTAACTCGGGTCGGGTTCGCACGTAGAGGAAGGAAATTTTTATTCTTCTCTAATTTTCGGCCTGTCCGTACCCGTTTAGTCATGAAATGAAGCCTGGATGATGTTTTTTTATTTTTAGAATTTTTTTGCATTTTATTTTTGAATTTTCTATCTCGGGTCGGGTTCGAACGGATAGGATGAAAATTTTTTTTCTTCTCTATCTTTCGGCCTGTACTGACCCGTTTCATCTTGAAATGCAGCCTGGATGATGTTTTTTAATTTTTAGAATTTATTTTTGAATTTTCTAAGTCGGGTCGGGTTAGAACGGATAGGAAGGAAATTTTTTTTCTTCTCTATTTTTCGGCTTGTCCATACTCGTATCTTCTTGAAATGAAGCCTGGATGATGTTTTTCAATTTTTAAAATTTTTTTGCATTTATTTTTTAATTTTCTAACTCGGGTCGGGTTCGAACGGATAAGAAGGAAATTTTTTTTCCTCTTTATTTTTCAGCCTGTCCTGACCCGTTTCATCTTGAAACGAAGCCAGGATGATGTTTTTTAATTTTTAGAATTTTTTTGCATTTATTTTTAAATTTTCTAACTCGGGTCGGGTTCGAACGGATAGGAAGGAAATTTTTTTTTTCTCTATTTTTCGGGCTGTCCATACCCGTTTAGTCTTGAAATGAAGCCTGGATGATGTTTTTTCATTTTTAGAATTTTTTCGCATTTTATTTTTGAATTTTCTATCTCGGGTCGGGTACGAACGGATAGGATGAAAATTTTTTTTTCTTCTATCTTTCGGCCTGTCCTGACCCGTTTCATCTTGAAATGCAGCCTGGATGATGTTTTTTAATTTTTAGAATTTATTTTTTAATTTTCTAAGTCGGGTCGGGTTAGAACGGATAGGAAGGAAATTTTTTTTCTTCTCTATTTTTCGGCTTGTCCATATTCGTATCTTCTTGAAATGAAGCCTGGATGATGTTTTTCAATTTTTAAAATTTTTTTGCATTTATTTTTTAATTTTCTAACTCGGGTCGGGTTCGAACGGATAGGATGGAAATTTTTTTTCCTCTTTATTTTTCGGCCTGTCCTGACCCTTTTCATCTTGAAACGAAGCCAGGATGATGTTTTTTAATTTTTAGAATTTTTTTGCATTTATTTTTAAATTTTCTAACTCGGGTCGGGTTCGAACGGATAGGAAGGAAATTTTTTTTCTTCTCTATTTTTCGGGCTGTCCATACCCGTTTAGTCTTGAAATGAAGCCTGGATGATGTTTTTTAATTTTTAGAATTTTTTTGCATTTTATTTTTGAATTTTCTATCTCGAGTCGGGTTCGAACGGATAGGAAGGAAATTTTTTTTCTTCTCTATTTATCGGCCTGTCTTGACCCGTTTCATCTTAAAATGAAGCCTGGATGATGTTTTTTCATTTTTAGAATTTTTTTTGTATTTTATTTTTGAATTTTTTATCTCGGGTCGGGTTCGAACGGATGGGAAGGAAATTTTTTTTCTTCTCTATTTTTCGGCCTGTCCATACCCGTTTAGTCTTGAAATGAAGCCTGGATGACGTTTTTTAATTTTTAAAATTTTTTTGCATTTTATTTTTGAATTTTCTATCTCGGGTCGGGTTCGAACGGATAGGAAGGAAATTTTTTTTCTTCTCTATTTTTCGGCCTGTCCATACCCGTTTAGTCTTGAAATGAAGTCTGGATGACGTTTTTTAATTTTTAGAATTTTTTTGCATTTTATTTTTGAATTTTCTATCTCGGGTCGGGTTCGAACGGATAGGAAGGAAATCTTTTTTCTTCTATATTTTTCGGCCTGTCCTGACCCGTTTCATCTTGAAATGAAGCCAGGATGATGTTTTTTAATTTTTAGAATTTTTTTGCATTAATTTTTGAATTTTCTAACTCGGGTTGGGTTCGCACGGATAGGAAGAAAATTTTTTTTCTTCTCTATTTTTCGGCCTGTCCATACCCGTTTAGTCTTGAAATGAAGCCTGGATGATGTTTTTTAATTTTTAGAATTTTTTGGCATTTTATTTTTGAATTTTCTATCTCGGGTCGGGTTCGAACGGATAGGATGGAAATTTTTTCACTTCTCTATTTTTCGGCCTGTCCATACCCGTTTAGTCTTGAAATGAAGCCTGGATGATGTTTTTTAATTTTTAGAATTTTTTTGCATTTTATTTTTGATTTTTCTATCTCGGGTCGGGTTCGAAAGGATAGGAAGGTAATTTTTTTTCTTCTCTACTTTTCGGGCTGTCCTGATCCATTTCATCTTGAAATGAAGCCTGGATGATGTGTTTTAATTTTTAGAATTTTTTTACATTTATTTTTGAATTTTCTAACTCGGGTCGGGTTCGAATGGATAGGAAGGAAATTTTTTTTCTTCTCTATTTTTCGGGCTGTCCATACCCGTTTAGTCTTGAAATGAAGCCTGGATGATGTTTTTTAATTTTTAGAATTTTTTTGCATTTTATTTTTGAATTTTCTATCTCGAGTCGGGTTCGAACGGATAGGAAGGAAATTTTTTTTCTTCTCTATTTTTCGGCCTGTCTTGACCCGTTTCATCTTGAAATGAAGCCTGGATGATGTTTTTTCATTTTTAGAATTTTTTTGCATTTATTTTTGAATTTTCTAACTCGGGTCGGGTTCGAACGGATAGGAAGGAAATTTTTTTTCTTCTCTATTTTTCGGGCTGTCCATACCCGTTTAGTCTTGAAATGAAGCCTGGATGACGTTTCTTAATTTTTTGAATTTTTTTTCATTTTATTTTTGAATTTTCTATCTCGGGTCGGGTTCGAACGGATAGGAAGGAAATTTTTTTTCTTCCCTATTTTTCGGCCTGTCCTGATCCGTTTCATCTTGAAATGAAGCCAGGATGATATTTTTTAATTTTTAGAATTTTTTTGCATTTATTTTTGAATTTTCTAACTCGGGTCGGGTTCGAACGGATAGGAAGGAAATTTTTTTTCTTCTCTATTTTTCGGGCTGTCCATACCCGTTTAGTCTTGAAATGAAGCCTGGATGACGTTTCTTAATTTTTTGAATTTTTTTTCATTTTATTTTTGAATTTTCTATCTCGGGTCGGGTTCGAACGGATAGGAAGGAAATTTTTTTTCTTCCCTATTTTTCGGCCTGTCCTGATCCGTTTCATCTTGAAATGAAGCCTGGATGATGTTTTTTAATTTTTTGAATTTTTTTTGCATTTCTTTTTGAATTTTCTATATCGGGTCGGATACGAACGGATAGGAAGGAAAATTTTTTTTCTTCTCTATTTTTCGGCTTGTCCATACCCGTATCTTCTTGAAATGAAGCCTGGATGAGTTTTTTAATTTTCAGAATTTTTTCGCATTTATTTTTTAATTTTCTAACTCGGGTCTGGATCAAACGGATAGGAAGGAAATTTTTTTTATACTCTATTTTTCAGCCTGCCCTGACCGTTTCATCTTGAAATGAAGCCAGGATGATGTTTTTTAATTTTTAGAATTTTTTTGCATTTATTTTTGAATTTTCTAACTCGGGTCGGGTTCGCACGGATAGGAAGGAAATTTTTTTTCTTCTCTAATTTTCGGCCTGTCCATACCCGTTTAGTCTTGAAATGAAGCCTGGATAATGTTTTTTACTTTTTAGAATTTGTTTGCATTTTATTTTTGAATTTTCTATCTCGGGTCGGGTTCGAACGGATAGGATGAAAATTTTTTTTCTTCTCTATCTTTCGGCCTGTCCTGACCCGTTTCATCTTGAAATGCAGCCTGGATGATGTTTTTTAATTTTTAGAATTTATTTTTGAATTTTCTAAGTCGGGTCGGGTTAGAACGGATAGGAAGGAAATTTTTTTTCTTCTCTATTTTTCGGCTTGTCCATACTCGTATCTTCTTGAAATGAAGCCTGGATGATGTTTTTCAATTTTTAAAATTTTTTTGCATTTATTTTTTAATTTCCTAACTCGGGTCGGGTTTGAACGGATAAGAAGGAAATTTTTTTTCCTCTCTATTTTTCGGCCTCTCCTGACCCGTTTCATCTTGAAACGAAGCCAGGATGATGTTTTTTAATTTTTAGAATTTTTTTGCATTTATTTTTGAATTTTCTAACTCGGGTCGGGTTCGAACGGATAGGAAGGAAATTTTTTTTTTTCTCTATTTTTCGGGCTGTCCATACCCGTTTAGTCTTGAAATGAAGCCTGGATGATGTTTTTTCATTTTTAGAATTTTTTTGCATTTTATTTTTGAATTTTCTATCTCGGGTCGGGTACGAACGGATAGGATGAAAATTTTTTTTTCTTCTCTATCTTTCGGCCTGTCCTGACCCGTTTCATCTTGAAATGCAGCCTGGATGATGTTTTTTAATTTTTAGAATTTATTTTTTAATTTTCTAAGTCGGGTCGGGTTAGAACGGATAGGAAGGAAATTTTTTTTCTTCTCTATTTTTCGGCTTGTCCATACTCGTATCTTCTTGAAATGAAGCCTGGATGATGTTTTTCAATTTTTAAAATTTTTTTGCATTTATTTTTTAATTTTCTAACTCGGGTCGGGTTCGAACGGATAAGAAGGAAATTTTTTTTCCTCTCTATTTTTCGGCCTGTCCTGACCCGTTTCATCTTGAAACGAAGCCAGGATGATGTTTTTTAATTTTTAGAATTTTTTTGCATTTATTTTTGAATTTTCTAACTCGGGTCGGGTTCGAACGGATAGGAAGGAAATTTTTTTTTTTCTCTATTTTTCGGGCTATCCATACCCGTTTAGTCTTGAAATGAAGCCTGGATGATGTTTTTTCATTTTTAGAATTTTTTTGCATTTTATTTTTGAATTTTCTATCTCGGGTCGGGTACGAACGGATAGGATGAAAATTTTTTTTTCTTCTCTATCTTTCGGCCTGTCCTGACCCGTTTCATCTTGAAATGCAGCCTGGATGATGTTTTTTAATTTTTAGAATTTATTTTTTAATTTTCTAAGTCGGGTCGGGTTAGAACGGATAGGAAGGAAATTTTTTTTCTTCTCTATTGTTCGGCTTGTCCATACTCGTATCTTCTTGAAATGAAGCCTGGATGATGTTTTTCAATTTTTAAAATTTTTTTGCATTTATTTTTTAATTTTCTAACTCGGGTCGGGTTCGAACGGATAGGAAGGAAATTTTTTTTCCTCTTTATTTTTCGGCCTGTCCTGACCCTTTTCATCTTGAAACGAAGCCAGGATGATGTTTTTTAATTTTTAGAATTTTTTTGCATTTATTTTTAAATTTTCTAACTCGGGTCGGGTTCGAACGGATAGGAAGGAAATTTTTTTTCTTCTCTATTTTTCGGGCTGTCCATACCCGTTTAGTCTTGAAATGAAGCCTGGATGATGTTTTTTAATTTTTAGAATTTTTTTGCATTTTATTTTTGAATTTTCTATCTCGAGTCGGGTTCGAACGGATAGGAAGGAAATTTTTTTTCTTCTCTATTTATCGGCCTGTCTTGACCCGTTTCATCTTAAAATGAAGCCTGGATGATGTTTTTTCATTTTTAGAATTTTTTTTGTATTTTATTTTTGAATTTTTTATCTCGGGTCGGGTTCGAACGGATGGGAAGGAAATTTTTTTTCTTCTCTATTTTTCGGCCTGTCCATACCCGTTTAGTCTTGAAATGAAGCCTGGATGACGTTTTTTAATTTTTAAAATTTTTTTGCATTTTATTTTTGAATTTTCTATCTCGGGTCGGGTTCGAACGGATAGGAAGGAAATTTTTTTTCTTCTCTATTTTTCGGCCTGTCCATACCCGTTTAGTCTTGAAATGAAGTCTGGATGACGTTTTTTAATTTTTAGAATTTTTTTGCATTTTATTTTTGAATTTTCTATCTCGGGTCGGGTTCGAACGGATAGGAAGGAAATCTTTTTTCTTCTATATTTTTCGGCCTGTCCTGACCCGTTTCATCTTGAAATGAAGCCAGGATGATGTTTTTTAATTTTTAGAATTTTTTTGCATTAATTTTTGAATTTTCTAACTCGGGTTGGGTTCGCACGGATAGGAAGAAAATTTTTTTTCTTCTCTATTTTTCGGCCTGTCCATACCCGTTTAGTCTTGAAATGAAGCCTGGATGATGTTTTTTAATTTTTAGAATTTTTTTGCATTTTATTTTTGAATTTTCTATCTCGGGTCGGGTTCGAACGGATAGGATGGAAATTTTTTCACTTCTCTATTTTTCGGCCTGTCCATACCCGTTTAGTCTTGAAATGAAGCCTGGATGATGTTTTTTAATTTTTAGAATTTTTTTGCATTTTATTTTTG
Organism: Quercus robur; assembly: GCF_932294415.1. Taxonomy (NCBI): domain Eukaryota; kingdom Viridiplantae; phylum Streptophyta; class Magnoliopsida; order Fagales; family Fagaceae; genus Quercus; species Quercus robur. The sequence continues at coordinate 39,646,449 of NC_065542.1, read as the reverse complement.
ATTTTTCTATCTCGGGTCGGGTTCGAAAGGATAGGAAGGTAATTTTTTTTCTTCTCTACTTTTCGGGCTGTCCGGATCCATTTCATCTTGAAATGAAGCCTGGATGATGTGTTTTAATTTTTAGAATTTTTTTACATTTATTTTTGAATTTTCTAACTCGGGTCGGGTTCGAATGGATAGGAAGGAAATTTTTTTTCTTCTCTATTTTTCGGGCTGTCCATACCCGTTTAGTCTTGAAATGAAGCCTGGATGATGTTTTTTAATTTTTAGAATTTTTTTGCATTTTATTTTTGAATTTTCTATCTCGAGTCGGGTTCGAACGGATAGGAAGGAAATTTTTTTTCTTCTCTATTTTTCGGCCTGTCTTGACCCGTTTCATCTTGAAATGAAGCCTGGATGATGTTTTTTCATTTTTAGAATTTTTTTGCATTTATTTTTGAATTTTCTAACTCGGGTCGGGTTCGAACGGATAGGAAGGAAATTTTTTTTCTTCTCTATTTTTCGGGCTGTCCATACCCGTTTAGTCTTGAAATGAAGCCTGGATGACGTTTCTTAATTTTTTGAATTTTTTTTCATTTTATTTTTGAATTTTCTATCTCGGGTCGGGTTCGAACGGATAGGAAGGAAATTTTTTTTCTTCCCTATTTTTCGGCCTGTCCTGATCCGTTTCATCTTGAAATGAAGCCAGGATGATATTTTTTAATTTTTAGAATTTTTTTGCATTTATTTTTGAATTTTCTAACTCGGGTCGGGTTCGAACGGATAGGAAGGAAATTTTTTTTCTTCTCTATTTTTCGGGCTGTCCATACCCGTTTAGTCTTGAAATGAAGCCTGGATGACGTTTCTTAATTTTTTGAATTTTTTTTCATTTTATTTTTGAATTTTCTATCTTGGGTCGGGTTCAAACGGATAGGAAGGAAATTTTTTTTCTTCCCTATTTTTCGGCCTGTCCTGATCCGTTTCATCTTGAAATGAAGCCTGGATGATGTTTTTTAATTTTTTGAATTTTTTTTGCATTTCTTTTTGAATTTTCTATATCGGGTCGGATACGAACGGATAGGAAGGAAATTTTTTTTTCTTCTCTATTTTTCGGCTTGTCCATACCCGTATCTTCTTGAAATGAAGCCTGGATGAGTTTTTTAATTTTCAGAATTTTTTCGCATTTATTTTTTAATTTTCTAACTCGGGTCTGGTTCAAACGGATAGGAAGGAAATTTTTTTTATACTCTATTTTTCAGCCTGCCCTGACCGTTTCATCTTGAAATGAAGCCAGGATGATGTTTTTTAATTTTTAGAATTTTTTTGCATTTATTTTTGAATTTTCTAACTCGGGTCGGGTTCGCACGGATAGGAAGGAAATTTTTTTTCTTCTCTAATTTTCGGCCTGTCCATACCCGTTTAGTCTTGAAATGAAGCCTGGATAATGTTTTTTACTTTTTAGAATTTTTTTGCATTTTATTTTTGAATTTTCTATCTCGGGTCGGGTTCGAACGGATAGGATGAAAATTTTTTTTCTTCTCTATCTTTCGGCCTGTCCTGACCCGTTTCATCTTGAAATGCAGCCTGGATGATGTTTTTTAATTTTTAGAATTTATTTTTGAATTTTCTAAGTCGGGTCGGGTTAGAACGGATAGGAAGGAAATTTTTTTTCTTCGCTATTTTTCGGCTTGTCCATACTCGTATCTTCTTGAAATGAAGCCTGGATGATGTTTTTCAATTTTTAAAATTTTTTTGCATTTATTTTTTAATTTTCTAACTCGGGTCGGGTTTGAACGGATAAGAAGGAAATTTTTTTTCCTCTCTATTTTTCGGCCTGTCCTGACCCGTTTCATCTTGAAACGAAGCCAGGATGATGTTTTTTAATTTTTAGAATTTTTTTGCATTTATTTTTGAATTTTCTAACTCGGGTCGGGTTCGAACGGATAGGAAGGAAATTTTTTTTTTCTCTATTTTTCGGGCTGTCCATACCCGTTTAGTCTTGAAATGAAGCCTGGATGATGTTTTTTCATTTTTAGAATTTTTTTGCATTTTATTTTTGAATTTTCTATCTCGGGTCGGGTACGAACGGATAGGATGAAAATTTTTTTTTCTTCTCTATCTTTCGGCCTGTCCTGACCCGTTTCATCTTGAAATGCAGCCTGGATGATGTTTTTTAATTTTTAGAATTTATTTTTTAATTTTCTAAGTCGGGTCGGGTTAGAACGGATAGGAAGGAAATTTTTTTTCTTCTCTATTTTTCGGCTTGTCCATACTCGTATCTTCTTGAAATGAAGCCTGGATGATGTTTTTCAATTTTTAAAATTTTTTTGCATTTATTTTTTAATTTTCTAACTCGGGTCGGGTTCGAACGGATAAGAAGGAAATTTTTTTTCCTCTCTATTTTTCGGCCTGTCCTGACCCGTTTCATCTTGAAACGAAGCCAGGATGATGTTTTTTAATTTTTAGAATTTTTTTGCATTTATTTTTGAATTTTCTAACTCGGGTCGGGTTCGAACGGATAGGAAGGAAATTTTTTTTTTTTCTCTATTTTTCGGGCTGTCCATACCCGTTTAGTCTTGAAATGAAGCCTGGATGATGTTTTTTCATTTTTAGAATTTTTTTGCATTTTATTTTTGAATTTTCTATCTCGGGTCGGGTACGAACGGATAGGATGAAAATTTTTTTTTCTTCTCTATCTTTCGGCCTGTCCTGACCCGTTTCATCTTGAAATGCAGCCTGGATGATGTTTTTTAATTTTTAGAATTTATTTTTTAATTTTCTAAGTCGGGTCGGGTTAGAACGGATAGGAAGGAAATTTTTTTTCTTCTCTATTGTTCGGCTTGTCCATACTCGTATCTTCTTGAAATGAAGCCTGGATGATGTTTTTCAATTTTTAAAATTTTTTTGCATTTATTTTTTAATTTTCTAACTCGGGTCGGGTTCGAACGGATAAGAAGGAAATTTTTTTTCCTCTCTATTTTTCGGCCTGTCCTGACCCGTTTCATCTTGAAACGAAGCCAGGATGATGTTTTTTAATTTTTAGAATTTTTTTGCATTTATTTTTGAATTTTCTAACTCGGGTCGGGTTCGAACGGATAGGAAGGAAATTTTTTTTTTCTCTATTTTTCGGGCTGTCCATACCCGTTTAGTCTTGAAATGAAGCCTGGATGATGTTTTTTCATTTTTAGAATTTTTTTGCATTTTATTTTTGAATTTTCTATCTCGGGTCGAGTACGAACGGATAGGATGAAAATTTTTTTTTCTTCTCTATCTTTCGGCCTGTCCTGACCCGTTTCATCTTGAAATGCAGACTGGATGATGTTTTTTAATTTTTAGAATTTATTTTTTAATTTTCTAAGTCGGGTCGGGTTAGAACGGATAGGAAGGAAATTTTTTTTCTTCTCTATTTTTCGGCTTGTCCATACTCGTATCTTCTTGAAATGAAGCCTGGATGATGTTTTTCAATTTTTAAAATTTTTTTGCATTTATTTTTTAATTTTCTAACTCGGGTCGGGTTCGAACGGATAAGAAGGAAATTTTTTTTCCTCTCTATTTTTCGGCCTGTCCTGACCCGTTTCATCTTGAAACGAAGCCAGGATGATGTTTTTTAATTTTTAGAATTTTTTTGCATTTATTTTTGAATTTTCTAACTCGGGTCGGGTTCGAACGGATAGGAAGGAAATTTTGTTTTTCTCTATTTTTCGGGCTGTCCATACCCGTTTAGTCTTGAAATGAAGCCTGGATGATGTTTTTTAATTTTTAGAATTTTTTTGCATTTTATTTTTGAATTTTCTATCTCGAGTCGGGTTCGAACGGATAGGAAGGAAATTTTTTTTCTTCTCTATTTATCGGCCTGTCTTGACCCGTTTCATCTTAAAATGAAGCCTGGATGATGTTTTTTCATTTTTAGAATTTTTTTTGTATTTTATTTTTGAATTTTTTATCTCGGGTCGGGTTCGAACGGATGGGAAGGAAATTTTTTTTCTTCTCTATTTTTCGGCCTGTCCATACCCGTTTAGTCTTGAAATGAAGCCTGGATGACGTTTTTTAATTTTTAAAATTTTTTTGCATTTTATTTTTGAATTTTCTATCTCGGGTCGGGTTCGAACGGATAGGAAGGAAATTTGTTTTCTTCTCTATTTTTCGGCCTGTCCATACCCGTTTAGTCTTGAAATGAAGCCTGGATGACGTTTTTTAATTTTTAGAATTTTTTTGCATTTTATTTTTGAATTTTCTATCTCGGGTCGAGTTCGAACGGATAGGAAGGAAATCTTTTTTCTTCTATATTTTTCGGCCTGTCCTGACCCGTTTCATCTTGAAATGAAGCCAGGATGATGTTTTTTAATTTTTAGAATTTTTTTGCATTAATTTTTGAATTTTCTAACTCGGGTTGGGTTCGCACGGATAGGAAGAAAATTTTTTTTCTTCTCTATTTTTCGGCCTGTCCATACCCGTTTAGTCTTGAAATGAAGCCTGGATGATGTTTTTTAATTTTTAGAATTTTTTGGCATTTTATTCTTGAATTTTCTATCTCGGGTCGGGTTCGAACGGATAGGATGGAAATTTTTTCTCTTCTCTATTTTTCGGCCTGTCCATACCCGTTTAGTCTTGAAATGAAGCCTGGATGATGTTTTTTAATTTTTAGAATTTTTTTGCATTTTATTTTTGAATTTTCTATCTCGGGTCGGGTTCGAAAGGATAGGAAGGTAATTTTTTTTCTTCTCTACTTTTCGGGCTGTCCTGATCCATTTCATCTTGAAATGAAGCCTGGATGATGTGTTTTAATTTTTAGAATTTTTTTACATTTATTTTTGAATTTTCTAACTCGGGTCGGGTTCGAATGGATAGGAAGGAAATTTTTTTTCTTCTCTATTTTTCGGGCTGTCCATACCCGTTTAGTCTTGAAATGAAGCCTGGATGATGTTTTTTAATTCTTAGAATTTTTTTGCATTTTATTTTTGAATTTTCTATCTCGAGTCGGGTTCGAACGGATAGGAAGGAAATTTTTTTTCTTCTCTATTGTTCGGCCTGTCTTGACCCGTTTCATCTTGAAATGAAGCCTGGATGATGTTTTTTCATTTTTAGAATTTTTTTTGTATTTTATTTTTGAATTTTCTATCTCGGGTCGGGTTCGAACGGATAGGAAGGAAATTTTTTTTCTTCTCTATTTTTTGGCCTGTCCTGACCCGTTTCATCTTGAAATGAAGCCAGAATGATGTTTTTTAATTTTTAGAATTTTTTTGCATTTATTTTTGAATTTTCAAACTCGGGTCGGGTTCGAACGGATAGGAAGGAAATTTTTTTTTCCTCTCTATTTTTCGGCCTGTCCTGACCCGTTTCATCTTGAAATGAAGCCAGGATGATATTTTTTAATTTTTAGAATTTTTTTGCATTTATTTTTGAATTTTCTAACTCGGGTCGGGTTCGAACGGATAGGAAGGAAATTTTTTTTCTTCTCTATTTTTCGGGCTGTCCATACCCGTTTAGTCTTGAAATGAAGCCTGGATGATGTTTTTTAATTTTTAGAATTTTTTTGCATTTTATTTTTGAATTTTCTATCTCGAGTCGGGTTCGAACGGATAGGAAGGAAATTTTTTTTCTTCTCTATTTATCGGCCTGTCTTGACCCGTTTCATCTTAAAATGAAGCCTGGATGATGTTTTTTCATTTTTAGAATTTTTTTTGTATTTTATTTTTGAATTTTTTATCTCGGGTCGGGTTCGAACGGATGGGAAGGAAATTTTTTTTCTTCTCTATTTTTCGGCCTGTCCATACCCGTTTAGTCTTGAAATGAAGCCTGGATGACGTTTTTTAATTTTTAAAATTTTTTTGCATTTTATTTTTGAATTTTCTATCTCGGGTCGGGTTCGAACGGATAGGAAGGAAATTTTTTTTCTTCTCTATTTTTCGGCCTGTCCATACCCGTTTAGTCTTGAAATGAAGTCTGGATGACGTTTTTTAATTTTTAGAATTTTTTTGCATTTTATTTTTGAATTTTCTATCTCGGGTCGGGTTCGATCGGATAGGAAGGAAATCTTTTTTCTTCTATATTTTTCGGCCTGTCCTGACCCGTTTCATCTTGAAATGAAGCCAGGATGATGTTTTTTAATTTTTAGAATTTTTTTGCATTAATTTTTGAATTTTCTAACTCGGGTTGGGTTCGCACGGATAGGAAGAAAATTTTTTTTCTTCTCTATTTTTCGGCCTGTCCATACCCGTTTAGTCTTGAAATGAAGCCTGGATGATGTTTTTTAATTTTTAGAATTTTTTGGCATTTTATTTTTGAATTTTCTATCTCGGGTCGGGTTCGAACGGATAGGATGGAAATTTTTTCACTTCTCTATTTTTCGGCCTGTCCATACCCGTTTAGTCTTGAAATGAAGCCTGGATGATGTTTTTTAATTTTTAGAATTTTTTTGCATTTTATTTTTGATTTTTCTATCTCGGGTCGGGTTCGAAAGGATAGGAAGGTAATTTTTTTTATTCTCTACTTTTCGGGCTGTCCTGATCCATTTCATCTTGAAATGAAGCCTGGATGATGTGTTTTAATTTTTAGAATTTTTTTACATTTATTTTTGAATTTTCTAACTCGGGTCGGGTTCGAATGGATAGGAAGGAAATTTTTTTTCTTCTCTATTTTTCGGGCTGTCCATACCCGTTTAGTCTTGAAATGAAGCCTGGATGATGTTTTTTAATTTTTAGAATTTTTTTGCATTTTATTTTTGAATTTTCTATCTCGAGTCGGGTTCGAACGGATAGGAAGGAAATTTTTTTTCTTCTCTATTTTTCGGCCTGTCTTGACCCGTTTCATCTTGAAATGAAGCCTGGATGATGTTTTTTCATTTTTAGAATTTTTTTGCATTTATTTTTGAATTTTCTAACTCGGGTCGGGTTCGAACGGATAGGAAGGAAATTTTTTTTCTTTTCTATTTTTCGGGCTGTCCATACCCGTTTAGTCTTGAAATGAAGCCTGGATGACGTTTCTTAATTTTTTGAATTTTTTTTCATTTTATTTTTGAATTTTCTATCTCGGGTCGGGTTCGAACGGATAGGAAGGAAATTTTTTTTCTTCCCTATTTTTCGGCCTGTCCTGATCCGTTTCATCTTGAAATGAAGCCAGGATGATATTTTTTAATTTTTAGAATTTTTTTGCATTTATTTTTGAATTTTCTAACTCGGGTCGGGTTCGAACGGATAGGAAGGAAATTTTTTTTCTTCTCTATTTTTCGGGCTGTCCATACCCGTTTAGTCTTGAAATGAAGCGTGGATGACGTTTCTTAATTTTTTGAATTTTTTTTCATTTTATTTTTGAATTTTCTATCTCGGGTCGGGTTCGAACGGATAGGAAGGAAATTTTTTTTCTTCCCTATTTTTCGGCCTGTCCTGATCCGTTTCATCTTGAAATGAAGCCTGGATGATGTTTTTTAATTTTTTGAATTTTTTTTGCATTTCTTTTTGAATTTTCTATATCGGGTCGGATACGAACGGATAGGAAGGAAATTTTTTTTTCTTCTCTATTTTTCGGCTTGTCCATACCCGTATCTTCTTGAAATGAAGCCTGGATGAGTTTTTTAATTTTCAGAATTTTTTCGCATTTATTTTTTAATTTTCTAACTCGGGTCTGGTTCAAACGGATAGGAAGGAAATTTTTTTTATACTCTATTTTTCAGCCTGCCCTGACCGTTTCATCTTGAAATGAAGCCAGGATGATGTTTTTTAATTTTTAGAATATTTTTGCATTTATTTTTGAATTTTCTAACTCGGGTCGGGTTCGCACGGATAGGAAGGAAATTTTTTTTCTTCTTTAATTTTCGGCCTGTCCATACCCGTTTAGTCTTGAAATGAAGCCTGGATAATGTTTTTTACTTTTTAGAATTTTTTTGCATTTTATTTTTGAATTTTCTATCTCGGGTCGGGTTCGAACGGATAGGATGAAAATTTTTTTTCTTCTCTATCTTTCGGCCTGTCCTGACCCGTTTCATCATGAAATGCAGCCTGGATGATGTTTTTTAATTTTTAGAATTTATTTTTGAATTTTCTAAGTCGGGTCGGGTTAGAACGGATAGGAAGGAAATTTTTTTTCTTCTCTATTTTTCGGCTTGTCCATACTCGTATCTTCTTGAAATGAAGCCTGGATGATGTTTTTCAATTTTTAAAATTTTTTTGCATTTATTTTTTAATTTTCTAACTCGGGTCGGGTTTGAACGGATAAGAAGGAAATTTTTTTTCCTCTCTATTTTTCGGCCTGTCCTGACCCGTTTCATCTTGAAACGAAGCCAGGATGATGTTTTTTAATTTTTAGAATTTTTTTGCATTTATTTTTGAATTTTCTAACTCGGGTCGGGTTCGAACGGATAGGAAGGAAATTTTTTTTTTTCTCTATTTTTCGGGCTGTCCATACCCGTTTAGTCTTGAAATGAAGCCTGGATGATGTTTTTTCATTTTTAGAATTTTTTTGCATTTTATTTTTGAATTTTCTATCTCGGGTCGGGTACGAACGGATAGGATGAAAATTTTTTTTTCTTCTCTATCTTTCGGCCTGTCCTGACCCGTTTCATCTTGAAATGCAGCCTGGATGATGTTTTTTAATTTTTAGAATTTATTTTTTAATTTTCTAAGTCGGGTCGGGTTAGAACGGATAGGAAGGAAATTTTTTTTCTTCTCTATTTTTCGGCTTGTCCATACTCGTATCTTCTTGAAATGAAGCCTGGATGATGTTTTTCAATTTTTAAAATTTTTTTGCATTTATTTTTTAATTTTCTAACTCGGGTCGGGTTCGAACGGATAAGAAGGAAATTTTTTTTCCTCTCTATTTTTCGGCCTGTCCTGACCCGTTTCATCTTGAAACGAAGCCAGGATGATGTTTTTTAATTTTTAGAATTTTTTTGCATTTATTTTTGAATTTTCTAACTCGGGTCGGGTTCGAACGGATAGGAAGGAAATTTTTTTTTTTCTCTATTTTTCGGGCTATCCATACCCGTTTAGTCTTGAAATGAAGCCTGGATGATGTTTTTTCATTTTTAGAATTTTTTTGCATTTTATTTTTGAATTTTCTATCTCGGGTCGGGTACGAACGGATAGGATGAAAATTTTTTTTTCTTCTCTATCTTTCGGCCTGTCCTGACCCGTTTCATCTTGAAATGCAGCCTGGATGATGTTTTTTAATTTTTAGAATTTATTTTTTAATTTTCTAAGTCGGGTCGGGTTAGAACGGATAGGAAGGAAATTTTTTTTCTTCTCTATTGTTCGGCTTGTCCATACTCGTATCTTCTTGAAATGAAGCCTGGATGATGTTTTTCAATTTTTAAAATTTTTTTGCATTTATTTTTTAATTTTCTAACTCGGGTCGGGTTCGAACGGATAAGAAGGAAATTTTTTTTCCTCTCTATTTTTCGGCCTGTCCTGACCCGTTTCATCTTGAAACGAAGCCAGGATGATGTTTTATAATTTTTAGAATTTTTTTGCATTTATTTTTGAATTTTCTAACTCGGGTCGGGTTCGAACGGATAGGAAGGAAATTTTTTTTTTCTCTATTTTTCGGGCTGTCCATACCCGTTTAGTCTTGAAATGAAGCCTGGATGATGTTTTTTCATTTTTAGAATTTTTTTGCATTTTATTTTTGAATTTTCTATCTCGGGTCGAGTACGAACGGATAGGATGAAAATTTTTTTTTCTTCTCTATCTTTCGGCCTGTCCTGACCCGTTTCATCTTGAAATGCAGCCTGGATGATGTTTTTTAATTTTTAGAATTTATTTTTTAATTTTCTAAGTCGGGTCGGGTTAGAACGGATAGGAAGGAAATTTTTTTTCTTCTCTATTTTTCGGCTTGTCCATACTCGTATCTTCTTGAAATGAAGCCTGGATGATGTTTTTCAATTTTTAAAATTTTTTTGCATTTATTTTTTAATTTTCTAACTCGGGTCGGGTTCGAACGGATAAGAAGGAAATTTTTTTTCCTCTCTATTTTTCGGCCTGTCCTGACCCGTTTCATCTTGAAACGAAGCCAGGATGATGTTTTTTAATTTTTAGAATTTTTTTGCATTTATTTTTGAATTTTCTAACTCGGGTCGGGTTCGAACGGATAGGAAGGAAATTTTTTTTTTCTCTATTTTTCGGGCTGTCCATACCCGTTTAGTCTTGAAATGAAGCCTGGATGATGTTTTTTCATTTTTAGAATTTTTTTGCATTTTATTTTTGAATTTTCTATCTCGGGTCGAGTACGAACGGATAGGATGAAAATTTTTTTTTCTTCTCTATCTTTCGGCCTGTCCTGACCCGTTTCATCTTGAAATGCAGCCTGGATGATGTTTTTTAATTTTTAGAATTTATTTTTTAATTTTCTAAGTCGGGTCGGGTTAGAACGGATAGGAAGGAAATTTTTTTTCTTCTCTATTTTTCGGCTTGTCCATACTCGTATCTTCTTGAAATGAAGCCTGGATGATGTTTTTCAATTTTTAAAATTTTTTTGCATTTATTTTTTAATTTTCTAACTCGGGTCGGGTTCGAACGGATAAGAAGGAAATTTTTTTTCCTCTCTATTTTTCGGCCTGTCCTGACCCGTTTCATCTTGAAACGAAGCCAGGATGATGTTTTTTAATTTTTAGAATTTTTTTGCATTTATTTTTGAATTTTCTAACTCGGGTCGGGTTCGAACGGATAGGAAGGAAATTTTGTTTTTCTCTATTTTTCGGGCTGTCCATACCCGTTTAGTCTTGAAATGAAGCCTGGATGATGTTTTTTAATTTTTAGAATTTTTTTGCATTTTATTTTTGAATTTTCTATCTCGAGTCGGGTTCGAACGGATAGGAAGGAAATTTTTTTTCTTCTCTATTTATCGGCCTGTCTTGACCCGTTTCATCTTAAAATGAAGCCTGGATGATGTTTTTTCATTTTTAGAATTTTTTTTGTATTTTATTTTTGAATTTTTTATCTCGGGTCGGGTTCGAACGGATGGGAAGGAAATTTTTTTTCTTCTCTATTTTTCGGCCTGTCCATACCCGTTTAGTCTTGAAATGAAGCCTGGATGACGTTTTTTAATTTTTAAAATTTTTTTGCATTTTATTTTTGAATTTTCTATCTCGGGTCGGGTTCGAACGGATAGGAAGGAAATTTGTTTTCTTCTCTATTTTTCGGCCTGTCCATACCCGTTTAGTCTTGAAATGAAGCCTGGATGACGTTTTTTAATTTTTAGAATTTTTTTGCATTTTATTTTTGAATTTTCTATCTCGGGTCGGGTTCGAACGGATAGGAAGGAAATCTTTTTTCTTCTATATTTTTCGGCCTGTCCTGACCCGTTTCATCTTGAAATGAAGCCAGGATGATGTTTTTTAATTTTTAGAATTTTTTTGCATTAATTTTTGAATTTTCTAACTCGGGTTGGGTTCGCACGGATAGGAAGAAAATTTTTTTTCTTCTCTATTTTTCGGCCTGTCCATACCCGTTTAGTCTTGAAATGAAGCCTGGATGATGTTTTTTAATTTTTAGAATTTTTTGGCATTTTATTCTTGAATTTTCTATCTCGGGTCGGGTTCGAACGGATAGGATGGAAATTTTTTCTCTTCTCTATTTTTCGGCCTGTCCATACCCGTTTAGTCTTGAAATGAAGCCTGGATGATGTTTTTTAATTTTTAGAATTTTTTTGCATTTTATTTTTGAATTTTCTATCTCGGGTCGGGTTTGAAAGGATAGGAAGGTAATTTTTTTTCTTCTCTACTTTTCGGGCTGTCCTGATCCATTTCATCTTGAAATGAAGCCTGGATGATGTGTTTTAATTTTTAGAATTTTTTTACATTTATTTTTGAATTTTCTAACTCGGGTCGGGTTCGAACGGATAGGAAGGAAATTTTTTTTCTTCTCTATTTTTCGGGCTGTCCATACCCGTTTAGTCTTGAAATGAAGCCTGGATGATGTTTTTTAATTTTTAGAATTTTTTTGCATTTTATTTTTAAATTTTCTATCTCGAGTCGGGTTCGAACGGATAGGAAGGAAATTTTTTTTCTTCTCTATTTTTCGGCCTGTCTTGACCCGTTTCATCTTGAAATGAAGCCTGGATGATGTTTTTTCATTTTTAGAATTTTTTTTGTATTTTATTTTTGAATTTTCTATCTCGGGTCGGGTTCGAACGGATAGGAAGGAAATTTTTTTTCTTCTCTATTTTTTGGCCTGTCCTGACCCGTTTCATCTTGAAATGAAGCCAGAATGATGTTTTTTAATTTTTAGAATTTTTTTGCATTTATTTTTGAATTTTCAAACTCGGGTCGGGTTCGAACGGATAGGAAGGAGATTTTTTTTCTTCTCTATTTTTCGGCCTGTCCATACCCGTTTAGTCTTGAAATGAAGCCTGGATGACGTTTTTTAATTTTTAGAATTTTTTTACATTTTATTTTTGAATTTTATATCTCGGGTCGGGTTCGAACGGATAGGAAGGAAATTTTTTTTCCTCTTTATTTTTCGGCCTGTCCTGACCCGTTTAATCTTGAAACGAAGCCAGGATGATGTTTTTTAATTTTTAGAATTTTTTTGCATTTATTTTTGAATTTTCTAACTCGGGTCGGGTTCGAACGGATAGGAAGGAAATTTTTTTTTACTCTATTTTTCGGGCTGTCCATACCCGTTTAGTCTTGAAATGAAGCCTGGATGATGTTTTTTCATTTTTAAAATTTTTTTGCATTTTATTTTTGAATTTTCTATCTCGGGTCGGGTACGAACGGATAGGATGAAAATTTTTTTTTCTTCTCCATCTTTTGGCCTGTCCTGACCCGTTTCATCTTGAAATGCAGCCTGGATGATGTTTTTTAATTTTTAGAATTTATTTTTTAATTTTCTAAGTCGGGTCGGGTTAGAACGGATAGGAAGGAAATTTTTTTTCTTCTCTATTTTTCGGCTTGTCCATACTCGTATCTTCTTGAAATGAAGCCTGGATGATGTTTTTCAATTTTTAAAATTTTTTTGCATTTATTTTTTAATTTTCTAACTCGGGTCGGGTTCGAACGGATAGGAAGGAAATTTTTTTTCCTCTCTATTTTTCGGCCTGTCCTGACCCGTTTCATCTTGAAACGAAGCCAGGATGATGTTTTTTAATTTTTAGAATTTTTTTGCATTTATTTTTAAATTTTCTAACTCGGGTCGGGTTCGAACGGATAGGAAGGAAATTTTTTTTCTTCTCTATTTTTTGGCCTGTCCATACCCGTTTAGTCTTGAAATGAAGCCTGGATGACGTTTTTTAATTTTTAGAATTTTTTTGCATTTTATTTTTGAATTTTCTATCTCGAGTCGGGTTCGAACGGATAGGAAGGAAATTTTTTTTCTTCTCTATTTTTCGGCCTGTCCATACCCGTTTAGTCTTGAAATGAAGCCTGGATGACGTTTTTTAATTTTTAGAATTTTTTTGCATTTTATTTTTGAATTTTCTATCTCGAGTCGGGTTCGAACGGATAGGAAGGAGATTTTTTTTCTTCTCTATTTTTCGGCCTGTCCATACCCGTTTAGTCTTGAAATGAAGCCTGGATGACGTTTTTTAATTTTTAGAATTTTTTTGCATTTTATTTTTGAATTTTCTATCTCGGGTCGGGTTCGAACGGATAGCAAGGAAATTTTTTTTCTTCTCTATTTTTCGGCCTGTCCTGATCCGTTTCATCTTGAAATGAAGCCTGGATGATGTTTTTTAATTTTTTGAATTTTTTTTGCATTTATTTTTGAATTTTCTATATCGGGTCGGATACGAACGGATAGGAAGAAATTTTTTTTTCTTCTCTATTTTTCGGCTTGTCCATACCCGTATCTTCTTGAAATGAAGCCTGGATGATGTTTTTTAATTTTCAGAATTTTTTTGCATTTATTTTTTAATTTTCTAATTCGGGTCTGGTTCGAACGAATAGGAAGGAAATTTTTTTTATACTCTATTTTTCAGCCTGCCCTGACCGTTTCATCTTGAAATGAAGCCAGGATGATGTTTTTTAATTTTTAGAATTTTTTTGCATTTATTTTTGAATTTTCTAACTCGGGTCGGGTTTGCACGGATAGGAAGGAAATTTTTTTTCTTCTCTAATTTTCGGCCTGTCCATACCCGTTTAGTCTTTAAATGAAGCCTGGATGATGTTTTTTAATTTTTAGAATTTTTTTGCATTTTATTTTTGAATTTTCTATCTCGGGTCGGGTTCAAACGGATAGGATGAAAATTTTTTTTCTTCTCTATCTTTCGGCCTGTCCTGAACCGTTTCATCTTGAAATGCAGCCTGGATGATGTTTTTTAATTTTTAGAATTTATTTTTGAATTTTCTAAGTCGGGTCGGGTTAGAACGGATAGGAAGGAAATTTTTTTTCTTCTCTATTTTTCGGCTTGTCCATACTCGTATCTTCTTGAAATGAAGCCTGGATGATGTTTTTCAATTTTTAAAATTTTTTTGCATTTATTTTTTAATTTTCTAACTCGGGTCGGGTTCGAACGGATAAGAAGGAAATTTTTTTTCCTCTCTATTTTTCGGCCTGTCCTGACCCGTTTCATCTTGAAACGAAGCCAGGATGATGTTTTTTAATTTTTAGAATTTTTTTGCATTTATTTTTGAATTTTCTAACTCGGGTCGGGTTCGAACGGATAGGAAGGAAATTTTTTTTCTTCTCTATTTTTTGGCCTGTCCATACTCGTTTAGTCTTGAAATGAAGCCTGGATGATGTTTTTTAATTTTTTGAATTTTTTTTGCATTTATTTTTGAATTTTCTAACTCGGGTCGGGTTCGAACGGATAGGAAGGAAATTTTTTTTTTCTCTATTTTTCGGGCTGTCCATACCCGTTTAGTCTTGAAATGAAGCCTGGATGATGTTTTTTCATTTTTAGAATTTTTTTGCATTTTATTTTTGAATTTTCTATCTCGGGTCGAGTACGAACGGATAGGATGAAAATTTTTTTTTCTTCTCTATCTTTCGGCCTGTCCTGACCCGTTTCATCTTGAAATGCAGCCTGGATGATGTTTTTTAATTTTTAGAATTTATTTTTTAATTTTCTAAGTCGGGTCGGGTTAGAACGGATAGGAAGGAAATTTTTTTTCTTCTCTATTTTTCGGCTTGTCCATACTCGTATCTTCTTGAAATGAAGCCTGGATGATGTTTTTCAATTTTTAAAATTTTTTTGCATTTATTTTTTAATTTTCTAACTCGGGTCGGGTTCGAACGGATAAGAAGGAAATTTTTTTTCCTCTCTATTTTTCGGCCTGTCCTGACCCGTTTCGTCTTGAAATGAAGCCTGGATGATGTTTTTTAATTTTTAGAATTTTTTTGCATTTATTTTTGAATTTTCTAACTCGGGTCGGGTTCGAACGGATAGGAAGGAAATTTTGTTTTTCTCTATTTTTCGGGCTGTCCATACCCGTTTAGTCTTGAAATGAAGCCTGGATGATGTTTTTTAATTTTTAGAATTTTTTTGCATTTTATTTTTGAATTTTCTATCTCGAGTCGGGTTCGAACGGATAGGAAGGAAATTTTTTTTCTTCTCTATTTATCGGCCTGTCTTGACCCGTTTCATCTTAAAATGAAGCCTGGATGATGTTTTTTCATTTTTAGAATTTTTTTTGTATTTTATTTTTGAATTTTTTATCTCGGGTCGGGTTCGAACGGATGGGAAGGAAATTTTTTTTCTTCTCTATTTTTCGGCCTGTCCATACCCGTTTAGTCTTGAAATGAAGCCTGGATGACGTTTTTTAATTTTTAAAATTTTTTTGCATTTTATTTTTGAATTTTCTATCTCGGGTCGGGTTCGAACGGATAGGAAGGAAATTTGTTTTCTTCTCTATTTTTCGGCCTGTCCATACCCGTTTAGTCTTGAAATGAAGCCTGGATGACGTTTTTTAATTTTTAGAATTTTTTTGCATTTTATTTTTGAATTTTCTATCTCGGGTCGGGTTCGAACGGATAGGAAGGAAATCTTTTTTCTTCTATATTTTTCGGCCTGTCCTGACCCGTTTCATCTTGAAATGAAGCCAGGATGATGTTTTTTAATTTTTAGAATTTTTTTGCATTAATTTTTGAATTTTCTAACTCGGGTTGGGTTCGCACGGATGGGAAGAAAATTTTTTTTCTTCTCTATTTTTCGGCCTGTCCATACCCGTTTAGTCTTGAAATGAAGCCTGGATGATGTTTTTTAATTTTTAGAATTTTTTGGCATTTTATTTTTGAATTTTCTATCTCGGGTCGGGTTCGAACGGATAGGATGGAAATTTTTTCTCTTCTCTATTTTTCGGCCTGTCCATACCCGTTTAGTCTTGAAATGAAGCCTGGATGATGTTTTTTAATTTTTAGAATTTTTTTGCATTTTATTTTTGAATTTTCTATCTCGGGTCGGGTTCGAAAGGATAGGAAGGTAATTTTTTTTCTTCTCTACTTTTCGGGCCGTCCTGATCCATTTCATCTTGAAATGAAGCCTGGATGATGTGTTTTAATTTTTAGAATTTTTTTACATTTATTTTTGAATTTTCTAACTCGGGTCGGGTTCGAATGGATAGGAAGGAAATTTTTTTTCTTCTCTATTTTTCGGGCTGTCCATACCCGTTTAGTCTTGAAATGAAGCCTGGATGATGTTTTTTAATTTTTAGAATTTTTTTGCATTTTATTTTTGAATTTTCTATCTCGAGTCGGGTTCGAACGGATAGGAAGGAAATTTTTTTTCTTCTCTATTTTTCGGCCTGTCTTGACCCGTTTCATCTTGAAATGAAGCCTGGATGATGTTTTTTCATTTTTAGAATTTTTTTTGTATTTTATTTTTGAATTTTCTATCTCGGGTCGGGTTCGAACGGATAGGAAGGAAATTTTTTTTCTTCTCTATTTTTTGGCCTGTCCTGACCCGTTTCATCTTGAAATGAAGCCAGAATGATGTTTTTTAATTTTTAGAATTTTTTTGCATTTATTTTTGAATTTTCAAACTCGGGTCGGGTTCGAACGGATAGGAAGGAAATTTTTTTTTCCTCTCTATTTTTCGGCCTGTCCTGACCCGTTTCATCTTGAAATGAAGCCAGGATGATGTTTTTTAATTTTTAGAATTTTTTTGCATTTATTTTTGAATTTTCTAACTCGGGTCGGGTTCGAACGGATAGGAAGGAAATTTTTTTTCTTCTCTATTTTTCGGGCTGTCCATACCCGTTTAGTCTTGAAATGAAGCCTGGATGACGTTTTTTAATTTTTTGAATTTTTTTTCATTTTATTTTTGAATTTTCTATCTCGGGTCGGGTTCGAACGGATAGGAAGGAAATTTTTTTTCTTCCCTATTTTTCGGCCTATCCTGATCCGTTTCATCTTGAAATGAAGCCTGGATGATGTTTTTTAATTTTTTGAATTTTTTTTGCATTTCTTTTTGAATTTTCTATATCGGGTCGGATACGAACGGATAGGAAGGAAATTTTTTTTTCTTCTCTATTTTTCGGCTTGTCCATACCCGTATCTTCTTGAAATGAAGCCTGGATGAGTTTTTTAATTTTCAGAATTTTTTCGCATTTATTTTTTAATTTTCTAACTCGGGTCTGGTTCGAACGGATAGGAAGGAAATTTTTTTTATACTCTATTTTTCAGCCTGCCCTGACCGTTTCATCTTGAAATGAAGCCAGGATGATGTTTTTTAATTTTTAGAATTTTTTTGCATTTATTTTTGAATTTTCTAACTCGGGTCGGGTTCGCACGGATAGGAAGGAAATTTTTTTTCTTCTCTAATTTTCGGCCTGTCCATACCCGTTTAGTCTTGAAATGAAGCCTGGATAATGTTTTTTAATTTTTAGAATTTTTTTGCATTTTATTTTTGAATTTTCTATCTCGGGTCGGGTTCGAACGGATAGGATGAAATTTTTTTTTCTTCTCTATCTTTCGGCCTGTCCTGACCCGTTTCATCTTGAAATGCAGCCTGGATGATGTTTTTCAATTTTTAGAATTTATTTTTGAATTTTCTAAGTCGGGTCGGGTTAGAACGGATAGGAAGGAAATTTTTTTTCTTCTCTATTTTTCGGCTTGTCCATACTCGTATCTTCTTGAAATGAAGCCTGGATGATGTTTTTCAATTTTTAAAATATTTTTGCATTTATTTTTTAATTTTCTAACGCGGGTCGGGTTCGAACGGATATGAAGGAAATTTTTTTTCCTCTCTATTTTTCGGCCTGTCCTGACCCGTTTCATCTTGAAACGAAGCCAGGATGATGTTTTTTAATTTTTAGAATTTTTTTGCATTTATTTTTTAATTTTCTAACTCGGGTCGGGTTCGAACGGATAGGAAGGAAAATTTTTTTTTTCTCTATTTTTCGGGCTGTCCATACCCGTTTAGTCTTGAAATGAAGCCTGGATGATGTTTTTTCATTTTTAGAATTTTTTTGCATTTTATTTTTGAATTTTCTATCTCGGGTCGGGTACGAACGGATAGGATGAAAATTTTTTTTTCTTCTCTATCTTTCGGCCTGTCCTGACCCGTTTCATCTTGAAATGCAGCCTGGATGATGTTTTTTAATTTTTAGAATTTATTTTTTAATTTTCTAAGTCGGGTCGGGTTAGAACGGATAGGAAGGAAATTTTTTTTCTTCTATATTTTTCGGCTTGTCCATACTCGTATCTTCTTGAAATGAAGCCTGGATGATGTTTTTCAATTTTTAAAATATTTTTGCATTTATTTTTTAATTTTCTAACGCGGGTCGGGTTCGAACGGATAGGAAGGAAATTTTTTTTCCTCTCTATTTTTCGGCCTGTCCTGACCCGTTTCATCTTGAAACGAAGCCAGGATGATGTTTTTTAATTTTTAGAATTTTTTTGCATTTATTTTTAAATTTTCTAACTCAGGTCGGGTTCGAACGGATAGGAAGGAAATTTTTTTTCTTCTCTATTTTTCGGGCTGTCCATACCCGTTTAGTCTTGAAATGAAGCCTGGATGATGTTTTTTAATTTTTAGAATTTTTTTGCATTTTATTTTTGAATTTTCTATCTCGAGTCGGGTTCGAACGGATAGGAAGGAAATTTTTTTTCTTCTCTATTTTTCGGCCTTTCTTGACCCGTTTCATCTTGAAATGAAGCCTGGATGATGTTTTTTCATTTTTAGAATTTTTTTTGCATTTTATTTTTGAATTTTCTATCTCGGGTCGGGTTCGAACGGATAGGAAGGAAATTTTTTTTCCTCTCTATTTTTCGGCCTGTCCATACCCGTTTAGTCTTGAAATGAAGCCTGGATGACGTTTTTTAATTTTTAGAATTTTTTTGCATTTTTTTTTTGAATTTTCTATCTCGAGTCGGGTTCGAACGGATAGGAAGGAGATTTTTTTTCTTCTCTATTTTTCGGCCTGTCCATACCCGTTTAGTCTTGAAATGAAGCCTGGATGACGTTTTTTAATTTTTAGAATTTTTTTGCATTTTATTTTTGAATTTTATATCTCGGGTCGGGTTCGAACGGATAGGAAGGAAATTTTTTTTCTTCTCTATTTTTCGGCCTGTCCTGATCCGTTTCATCTTGAAATGAAGTCTGGATGATGTTTTTTAATTTTTTGAATTTTTTTTGCATTTATTTTTGAATTTTCTATATCGGGTCGGATACGAACGGATAGGAAGGAAAATTTTTTTTCTTCTCTATTTTTCGGCTTGTCCATACCCGTATCTTCTTGAAATGAAGCCTGGATGATGTTTTTTAATTTTCAGAATTTTTTTGCATTTATTTTTTAATTTTCTAATTCGGGTCTAGTTCGAACGAATAGGAAGGAAATTTTTTTTATACTCTATTTTTCAGCTTGCCCTTACCGTTTCATCTTGAAATGAAGCCAGGATGATGTTTTTTAATTTTTAGAATTTTTTTGCATTTATTTTTGAATTTTCTGACTCGGGTCGGGTTTGCACGGATAGGAAGGAAATTTTTTTTCTTTTCTAATTTTCGGCCTGTCCATACCCGTTTAGTCTTTAAATGAAGCCTGGATGATGTTTTTTAATTTTTAGAATTTTTTTGCATTTTATTTTTGAATTTTCTATCTCGGGTCGGGTTCAAACGGATAGGATGAAAATTTTTTTTCCTCTCTATCTTTCGGCCTGTCCTGAACCGTTTCATCTTGAAATGCAGCCTGGATGATGTTTTTTAATTTTTAGAATTTATTTTTGAATTTTCTACGTCGGGTCGGGTTAGAACGGATAGGAAGGAAATTTTTTTTCTTCTCTATTTTTCGGCTTGTCCATACTCGTATCTTCTTGAAATGAAGCCTGGATGATGTTTTTCAATTTTTAAAATTTTTTTGCATTTATTTTTTAATTTTCTAACTCGGGTCGGGTTCGAACGGATAAGAAGGAAATTTTTTTTCCTCTTTATTTTTCGGCCTGTCCTGACCCGTTTAATCTTGAAACGAAGCCAGGATGATGTTTTTTAATTTTTAGAATTTTTTTGCATTTATTTTTGAATTTTCTAACTCGGGTCGGGTTCGCACGGATAGGAAGGAAATTTTTTTTCTTCTCTAATTTTCGGCCTGTCCATACCCGTTTAGTCTTGAAATGAAGCCTGGATAATGTTTTTTAATTTTTAGAATTTTTTTGCATTTTATTTTTGAATTTTCTATCTCGGGTCGGGTTCGAACGGATAGGATGAAATTTTTTTTTCTTCTCTATCTTTCGGCCTGTCCTGACCCGTTTCATCTTGAAATGCAGCCTGGATGATGTTTTTTAATTTTTAGAATTTATTTTTGAATTTTCTAAGTCGGGTCGGGTTAGAACGGATAGGAAGGAAATTTTTTTTCTTCTCTATTTTTCGGCTTGTCCATACTCGTATCTTCTTGAAATGAAGCCTGAATGATGTTTTTCAATTTTTAAAATTTTTTTGCATTTATTTTTTAATTTTCTAACTCGGGTCGGGTTTGAACGGATAAGAAGGAAATTTTTTTTCCTCTCTATTTTTCGGCCTGTCCTGACCCGTTTCATCTTGAAACGAAGCCAGGATGATGTTTTTTAATTTTTAGAATTTTTTTGCATTTATTTTTTAATTTTCTAACTCGGGTCGGGTTCGAACGGATAGGAAGGAAAATTTTTTTTTTCTCTATTTTTCGGGCTGTCCATACCCGTTTAGTCTTGAAATGAAGCCTGGATGATGTTTTTTCATTTTTAGAATTTTTTTGCATTTTATTTTTGAATTTTCTATCTCGGGTCGGGCACGAACGGATAGGATGAAAATTTTTTTTTCTTCTCTATCTTTCGGCCTGTCCTGACCCGTTTCATCTTGAAATGCAGCCTGGATGATGTTTTTTAATTTTTAGAATTTATTTTTTAATTTTCTAAGTCGGGTCGGGTTAGAACGGATAGGAAGGAAATTTTTTTTCTTCTATATTTTTCGGCTTGTCCATACTCGTATCTTCTTGAAATGAAGCCTGGATGATGTTTTTCAATTTTTAAAATATTTTTGCATTTATTTTTTAATTTTCTAACGCGGGTCGGGTTCGAACGGATAGGAAGGAAATTTTTTTTCCTCTCTATTTTTCGGCCTGTCCTGACCCGTTTCATCTTGAAACGAAGCCAGGATGATGTTTTTTAATTTTTAGAATTTTTTTGCATTTATTTTTAAATTTTCTAACTCAGGTCGGGTTCGAACGGATAGGAAGGAAATTTTTTTTCTTCTCTATTTTTCGGGCTGTCCAAACCCGTTTAGTCTTGAAATGAAGCCTGGATGATGTTTTTTAATTTTTAGAATTTTTTTGCATTTTATTTTTGAATTTTCTATCTCGAGTCGGGTTCGAACGGATAGGAAGGAAATTTTTTTTCTTCTCTATTTTTCGGCCTTTCTTGACCCGTTTCATCTTGAAATGAAGCCTGGATGATGTTTTTTCATTTTTAGAATTTTTTTTGCATTTTATTTTTGAATTTTCTATCTCGGGTCGGGTTCGAACGGATCGGAAGGAAATTTTTTTTCCTCTCTATTTTTCGGCCTGTCCATACCCGTTTAGTCTTGAAATGAAGCCTGGATGACGTTTTTTAATTTTTAGAATTTTTTTGCATTTTTTTTTGAATTTTCTATCTCGAGTCGGGTTCGAACGGATAGGAAGGAGATTTTTTTTCTTCTCTATTTTTCGGCCTGTCCATACCCGTTTAGTCTTGAAATGAAGCCTGGATGACGTTTTTTAATTTTTAGAATTTTTTTGCATTTTATTTTTGAATTTTATATCTCGGGTCGGGTTCGAACGGATAGGAAGGAAATTTTTTTTCCTCTTTATTTTTCGGCCTGTCCTGACCCGTTTAATCTTGAAACGAAGCCAGGATGATGTTTTTTAATTTTTAGAATTTTTTTGCATTTATTTTTGAATTTTCTAACTCGGGTCGGGTTCGAACGGATAGGAAGGAAATTTTTTTTTTCTCTATTTTTCGGGCTGTCCATACCCGTTTAGTCTTGAAATGAAGCCTGGATGATGTTTTTTCATTTTTAAAATTTTTTTGCATTTTATTTTTGAATTTTCTATCTCGGGTCGGGTACGAACGGATAGGATGAAATTTTTTTTTTCTTCTCCATCTTTTGGCCTGTCCTGACCCGTTTCATCTTGAAATGCAGCCTGGATGATGTTTTTTAATTTTTAGAATTTATTTTTTAATTTTCTAAGTCGGGTCGGGTTAGAACGGATAGGAAGGAAATTTTTTTTCTTCTCTATTTTTCGGCTTGTCCATACTCGTATCTTCTTGAAATGAAGCCTGGATGATGTTTTTCAATTTTTAAAATTTTTTTGCATTTATTTTTTAATTTTCTAACTCGGGTCGGGTTCGAACGGATAGGAAGGAAATTTTTTTTCCTCTCTATTTTTCGGCCTGTCCTGACCCGTTTCATCTTGAAACGAAGCCAGGATGATGTTTTTTAATTTTTAGAATTTTTTTGCATTTATTTTTAAATTTTCTAACTCGGGTCGGGTTCGAACGGATAGGAAGGAAATTTTTTTTCTTCTCTATTTTTTGGCCTGTCCATACCCGTTTAGTCTTGAAATGAAGCCTGGATGACGTTTTTTAATTTTTAGAATTTTTTTGCATTTTATTTTTGAATTTTCTATCTCGAGTCGGGTTCGAACGGATAGGAAGGAAATTTTTTTTCTTCTCTATTTTTCGGCCTGTCCATACCCGTTTAGTCTTGAAATGAAGCCTGGATGACGTTTTTTAATTTTTAGAATTTTTTTGCATTTTATTTTTGAATTTTCTATCTCGAGTCGGGTTCGAACGGATAGGAAGGAGATTTTTTTTCTTCTCTATTTTTCGGCCTGTCCATACCCGTTTAGTCTTGAAATGAAGCCTGGATGACGTTTTTTAATTTTTAGAATTTTTTTGCATTTTATTTTTGAATTTTCTATCTCGGGTCGGGTTCGAACGGATAGCAAGGAAATTTTTTTTCTTCTCTATTTTTCGGCCTGTCCTGATCCGTTTCATCTTGAAATGAAGCCTGGATGATGTTTTTTAATTTTTTGAATTTTTTTTGCATTTATTTTTGAATTTTCTATATCGGGTCGGATACGAACGGATAGGAAGAAATTTTTTTTTCTTCTCTATTTTTCGGCTTGTCCATACCCGTATCTTCTTGAAATGAAGCCTGGATGATGTTTTTTAATTTTCAGAATTTTTTTGCATTTATTTTTTAATTTTCTAATTCGGGTCTGGTTCGAACGAATAGGAAGGAAATTTTTTTTATACTCTATTTTTCAGCCTGCCCTGACCGTTTCATCTTGAAATGAAGCCAGGATGATGTTTTTTAATTTTTAGAATTTTTTTGCATTTATTTTTGAATTTTCTAACTCGGGTCGGGTTTGCACGGATAGGAAGGAAATTTTTTTTCTTCTCTAATTTTCGGCCTGTCCATACCCGTTTAGTCTTGAAATGAAGCCTGGATAATGTTTTTTAATTTTTAGAATTTTTTTGCATTTTATTTTTGAATTTTCTATCTCGGGTCGGGTTCGAACGGATAGGATGAAATTTTTTTTTCTTCTCTATCTTTCGGCCTGTCCTGACCCGTTTCATCTTGAAATGCAGCCTGGATGATGTTTTTTAATTTTTAGAATTTATTTTTGAATTTTCTAAGTCGGGTCGGGTTAGAACGGATAGGAAGGAAATTTTTTTTCTTCTCTATTTTTCGGCTTGTCCATACTCGTATCTTCTTGAAATGAAGCCTGGATGATGTTTTTCAATTTTTAAAATTTTTTTGCATTTATTTTTTAATTTTCTAACTCGGGTCGGGTTTGAACGGATAAGAAGGAAATTTTTTTTCCTCTCTATTTTTCGGCCTGTCCTGACCCGTTTCATCTTGAAACGAAGCCAGGATGATGTTTTTTAATTTTTAGAATTTTTTTGCATTTATTTTTTAATTTTCTAACTCGGGTCGGGTTCGAACGGATAGGAAGGAAAATTTTTTTTTTCTCTATTTTTCGGGCTGTCCATACCCGTTTAGTCTTGAAATGAAGCCTGGATGATGTTTTTTTCATTTTTAGAATTTTTTTGCATTTTATTTTTGAATTTTCTATCTCGGGTCGGGTACGAACGGATAGGATGAAAATTTTTTTTTCTTCTCTATCTTTCGGCCTGTCCTGACCCGTTTCATCTTGAAATGCAGCCTGGATGATGTTTTTTAATTTTTAGAATTTATTTTTTAATTTTCTAAGTCGGGTCGGGTTAGAACGGATAGGAAGGAAATTTTTTTTCTTCTATATTTTTCGGCTTGTCCATACTCGTATCTTCTTGAAATGAAGCCTGGATGATGTTTTTCAATTTTTAAAATATTTTTGCATTTATTTTTTAATTTTCTAACGCGGGTCGGGTTCGAACGGATATGAAGGAAATTTTTTTTCCTCTCTATTTTTCGGCCTGTCCTGACCCGTTTCATCTTGAAACGAAGCCAGGATGATGTTTTTTAATTTTTAGAATTTTTTTGCATTTATTTTTAAATTTTCTAACTCAGGTCGGGTTCGAACGGATAGGAAGGAAATTTTTTTTCTTCTCTATTTTTCGGCCTGTCCTGATCCGTTTCATCTTGAAATGAAGTCTGGATGATGTTTTTTAATTTTTTGAATTTTTTTTGCATTTATTTTTGAATTTTCTATATCGGGTCGGATACGAACGAATAGGAAGGAAATTTTTTTTTCTTCTCTATTTTTCGGCTTGTCCATACCCGTATCTTCTTGAAATGAAGCCTGGATGATGTTTTTTAATTTTCAGAATTTTTTTGCATTTATTTTTTAATTTTCTAATTCGGGTCTGGTTCGAACGAATAGGAAGGAAATTTTTTTTATACTATATTTTTCAGCTTGCCCTGACCGTTTCATCTTGAAATGAAGCCAGGATGATGTTTTTTAATTTTTAGAATTTTTTTGCATTTATTTTTGAATTTTCTGACTCGGGTCGGGTTTGCACGGATAGGAAGGAAATTTTTTTTCTTTTCTAATTTTCGGCCTGTCCATACCCGTTTAGTCTTTAAATGAAGCCTGGATGATGTTTTTTAATTTTTAGAATTTTTTTGCATTTTATTTTTGAATTTTCTATCTCGGGTCGGGTTCAAACGGATAGGATGAAAATTTTTTTTCCTCTCTATCTTTCGGCCTGTCCTGAACCGTTTCATCTTGAAATGCAGCCTGGATGATGTTTTTTAATTTTTAGAATTTATTTTTGAATTTTCTACGTCGGGTCGGGTTAGAACGGATAGGAAGGAAATTTTTTTTCTTCTCTATTTTTCGGCTTGTCCATACTCGTATCTTCTTGAAATGAAGCCTGGATGATGTTTTTCAATTTTTAAAATTTTTTTGCATTTATTTTTTAATTTTCTAACTCGGGTCGGGTTCGAACGGATAAGAAGGAAATTTTTTTTCCTCTTTATTTTTCGGCCTGTCCTGACCCGTTTAATCTTGAAACGAAGCCAGGATGATGTTTTTTAATTTTTAGAATTTTTTTGCATTTATTTTTGAATTTTCTAACTCGGGTCGGGTTCGCACGGATAGGAAGGAAATTTTTTTTCTTCTCTAATTTTCGGCTTGTCCATACCAGTTTAGTCTTGAAATGAAGCCTGGATAATGTTTTTTAATTTTTAGAATTTTTTTGCATTTTATTTTTGAATTTTCTATCTCGGGTCGGGTTCGAACGGATAGGATGAAATTTTTTTTTCTTCTCTATCTTTCGGCCTGTCCTGACCCGTTTCATCTTGAAATGCAGCCTGGATGATGTTTTTTAATTTTTAGAATTTATTTTTGAATTTTCTAAGTCGGGTCGGGTTAGAACGGATAGGAAGGAAATTTTTTTTCTTCTCTATTTTTCGGCTTGTCCATACTCGTATCTTCTTGAAATGAAGCCTGGATGATGTTTTTCAATTTTTAAAATTTTTTTGCATTTATTTTTTAATTTTCTAACTCGGGTCGGGTTTGAACGGATAAGAAGGAAATTTTTTTTCCTCTCTATTTTTCGGCCTGTCCTGACCCGTTTCATCTTGAAACGAAGCCAGGATGATGTTTTTTAATTTTTAGAATTTTTTTGCATTTATTTTTTAATTTTCTAACTCGGGTCGGGTTCGAACGGATAGGAAGGAAAATTTTTTTTTTCTCTATTTTTCGGGCTGTCCATACCCGTTTAGTCTTGAAATGAAGCCTGGATGATGTTTTTTCATTTTTAGAATTTTTTTGCATTTTATTTTTGAATTTTCTATCTCGGGTCGGGTACGAACGGATAGGATGAAAATTTTTTTTTCTTCTCTATCTTTCGGCCTGTCCTGACCCGTTTCATCTTGAAATGCAGCCTGGATGATGTTTTTTAATTTTTAGAATTTATTTTTTAATTTTCTAAGTCGGGTCGGGTTAGAACGGATAGGAAGGAAATTTTTTTTCTTCTATATTTTTCGGCTTGTCCATACTCGTATCTTCTTGAAATGAAGCCTGGATGATGTTTTTCAATTTTTAAAATATTTTTGCATTTATTTTTTAATTTTCTAACGCGGGTCGGGTTCGAACGGATAGGAAGGAAATTTTTTTTCCTCTCTATTTTTCGGCCTGTCCTGACCCGTTTCATCTTGAAACGAAGCCAGGATGATGTTTTTTAATTTTTAGAATTTTTTTGCATTTATTTTTAAATTTTCTAACTCAGGTCGGGTTCGAACGGATAGGAAGGAAATTTTTTTTCTTCTCTATTTTTCGGGCTGTCCATACCCGTTTAGTCTTGAAATGAAGCCTGGATGATGTTTTTTAATTTTTAGAATTTTTTTGCATTTTATTTTTGAATTTTCTATCTCGAGTCGGGTTCGAACGGATAGGAAGGAAATTTTTTTTCTTCTCTATTTTTCGGCCTTTCTTGACCCGTTTCATCTTGAAATGAAGCCTGGATGATGTTTTTTCATTTTTAGAATTTTTTTTGCATTTTATTTTTGAATTTTCTATCTCGGGTCGGGTTCGAACGGATAGGAAGGAAATTTTTTTTCCTCTCTATTTTTCGGCCTGTCCATACCCGTTTAGTCTTGAAATGAAGCCTGGATGACGTTTTTTAATTTTTAGAATTTTTTTGCATTTTTTTTTTGAATTTTCTATCTCGAGTCGGGTTCGAACGGATAGGAAGGAGATTTTTTTTCTTCTCTATTTTTCGACCTGTCCATACCCGTTTAGTCTTGAAATGAAGCCTGGATGACGTTTTTTAATTTTTAGAATTTTTTTGCATTTTATTTTTGAATTTTATATCTCGGGTCGGGTTCGAACGGATAGGAAGGAAATTTTTTTTCCTCTTTATTTTTCGGCCTGTCCTGACCCGTTTAATCTTGAAACGAAGCCAGGATGATGTTTTTTAATTTTTAGAATTTTTTTGCATTTATTTTTGAATTTTCTAACTCGGGTCGGGTTCGAACGGATAGGAAGGAAATTTTTTTTTTCTCTATTTTTCGGGCTGTCCATACCCGTTTAGTCTTGAAATGAAGCCTGGATGATGTTTTTTCATTTTTAAAATTTTTTTGCATTTTATTTTTGAATTTTGTATCTCGGGTCGGGTACGAACGGATAGGATGAAAATTTTTTTTTCTTCTCCATCTTTTGGCCTGTCCTGACCCGTTTCATCTTGAAATGCAGCCTGGATGATGTTTTTTAATTTTTAGAATTTATTTTTTAATTTTCTAAGTCGGGTCGGGTTAGAACGGATAGGAAGGAAATTTTTTTTCTTCTCTATTTTTCGGCTTGTCCATACTCGTATCTTCTTGAAATGAAGCCTGGATGATGTTTTTCAATTTTTAAAATTTTTTTGCATTTATTTTTTAATTTTCTAACTCGGGTCGGGTTCGAACGGATAGGAAGGAAATTTTTTTTCCTCTCTATTTTTCGGCCTGTCCTGACCCGTTTCATCTTGAAACGAAGCCAGGATGATGTTTTTTAATTTTTAGAATTTTTTTGCATTTATTTTTAAATTTTCTAACTCGGGTCGGGTTCGAACGGATAGGAAGGAAATTTTTTTTCTTCTCTATTTTTTGGCCTGTCCATACCCGTTTAGTCTTGAAATGAAGCCTGGATGACGTTTTTTAATTTTTAGAATTTTTTTGCATTTTATTTTTGAATTTTCTATCTCGAGTCGGGTTCGAACGGATAGGAAGGAAATTTTTTTTTCTTCTCTATTTTTCGGCCTGTCCATACCCGTTTAGTCTTGAAATGAAGCCTGGATGACGTTTTTTAATTTTTAGAATTTTTTTGCATTTTACTTTTGAATTTTCTATCTCGAGTCGGGTTCGAACGGATAGGAAGGAGATTTTTTTTCTTCTCTATTTTTCGGCCTGTCCATACCCGTTTAGTCTTGAAATGAAGCCTGGATGACGTTTTTTAATTTTTAGAATTTTTTTGCATTTTATTTTTGAATTTTCTATCTCGGGTCGGGTTCGAACGGATAGCAAGGAAATTTTTTTTCTTCTCTATTTTTCGGCCTGTCCTGATCCGTTTCATCTTGAAATGAAGCCTGGATGATGTTTTTTAATTTTTTGAATTTTTTTTGCATTTATTTTTGAATTTTCTATATCGGGTCGGATACGAACGGATAGGAAGAAATTTTTTTTTCTTCTCTATTTTTCGGCTTGTCCATACCCGTATCTTCTTGAAATGAAGCCTGGATGATGTTTTTTAATTTTCAGAATTTTTTTGCATTTATCTTTTAATTTTCTAATTCGGGTCTGGTTCGAACGAATAGGAAGGAAATTTTTTTTATACTCTATTTTTCAGCCTGCCCTGACCGTTTCATCTTGAAATGAAGCCAGGATGATGTTTTTTAATTTTTAGAATTTTTTTGCATTTATTTTTGAATTGTCTAACTCGGGTCGGGTTTGCACGGATAGGAAGGAAATTTTTTTTCTTCTCTAATTTTCGGCCTGTCCATACCCGTTTAGTCTTTAAATGAAGCCTGGATGATGTTTTTTAATTTTTACAATTTTTTTGCATTTTATTTTTGAATTTTCTATCTCGGGTCGGGTTCAAACGGATAGGATGAAAATTTTTTTTCTTCTCTATCTTTCGGCCTGTCCTGAACCGTTTCATCTTGAAATGCAGCCTGGATGATGTTTTTTAATTTTTAGAATTTATTTTTGAATTTTCTAAGTCGGGTCGGGTTAGAACGGATAGGAAGGAAATTTTTTTTCTTCTCTATTTTTCGGCTTGTCCATACTCGTATCTTCTTGAAATGAAGCCTGGATGATGTTTTTCAATTTTTAAAATTTTTTTGCATTTATTTTTTAATTTTCTAACTCGGGTCGGGTTCGAACGGATAAGAAGGAAATTTTTTTTCCTCTCTATTTTTCGGCCTGTCCTGACCCGTTTCATCTTGAAACGAAGCCAGGATGATGTTTTTTAATTTTTAGAATTTTTTTGCATTTATTTTTGAATTTTCTAACTCGGGTCGGGTTCGAACGGATAGGAAGGAAATTTTTTTTCTTCTCTATTTTTTGGCCTGTCCATACCCGTTTAGTCTTGAAATGAAGCCTGAATGATGTTTTTTAATTTTTTGAATTTTTTTTGCATTTATTTTTGAATTTTCTATATCGGGTCGGATACGAACGGATAGGAAGAAATTTTTTTTTCTTCTCTATTTTTCGGCTTTTCCATACCCGTATCTTCTTGAAATGAAGCCTGGATGATGTTTTTTAATTTTCAGAATTTTTTTGCATTTATTTTTTAATTTTCTAATTCGGGTCTGGTTCGAACGAATAGGAAGGAAATTTTTTTTATACTCTATTTTTCAGCCTGCCCTGACCGTTTCATCTTGAAATGAAGCCAGGATGATGTTTTTTAATTTTTAGAATTTTTTTGCATTTATTTTTGAATTTTCTAACTCGGGTCGGGTTTGCACGGATAGGAAGGAAATTTTTTTTCTTCTCTAATTTTCGGCCTGTCCATACCCGTTTAGTCTTTAAATGAAGCCTGGATGATGATTTTTAATTTTTAGAATTTTTTTGCATTTTATTTTTGAATTTTCTATCTCGGGTCGGGTTCAAACAGATAGGATGAAAATTTTTTTTCTTCTCTATCTTTTGGCCTGTCCTGAACCGTTTCATCTTGAAATGCAGCCTGGATGATGTTTTTTAATTTTTAGAATTTATTTTTGAATTTTCTAAGTCGGGTCGGGTTAGAACGGATAGGAAGGAAATTTTTTTTCTTCTCTATTTTTCGGCTTGTCCATGCTCGTATCTTCTTGAAATGAAGCCTGGATGATGTTTTTCAATTTTTAAAACTTTTTTGCATTTATTTTTTAATTTTCTAACTCGGGTCGGGTTCGAACGGATAAGAAGGAAATTTTTTTTCCTCTCTATTTTTCGGCCTGTCCTGACCCGTTTCATCTTGAAACGAAGCCAGGATGATGTTTTTTAATTTTTAGAATTTTTTTGGATTTATTTTTGAATTTTCTAGCTCGGGTCGGGTTCGAACGGATAGGAAGGAAAATTTTTTTTTTCTCTATTTTTCGGGCTGTCCATACCCGTTTAGTCTTGAAATGAAGCCTGGATGACGTTTTTTAATTTTTAGAATTTTTTTGCATTTTATTTTTGAATTTTCTATCTCGAGTCGGGTTCGAACGGATAGGAAGGAAATTTTTATTCTTCTCTATTTTTCGGCCTGTCTTGACCCGTTTCATCTTGAAATGAAGCCTGGATGATGTTTTTTCATTTTTAGAATTTTTTTTGTATTTTATTTTTGAATTTTCTATCTCGGGTCGGGTTCGAACGGATAGGAAGGAAATTTTTTTTCTTCTCTATTTTTCGGCCTGTCCATACCCGTTTAGTCTTGAAATGAAGCCTGGATGACGTTTTTTAATTTTTAGAATTTTTTTGCATTTTATTTTTGAATTTTCTATCTCGGGTCGGGTTCGAACGGATAGGAAGGAAATTTTTTTTCTTCTCTATTTTTCGGCCTGTCCTGAACCGTTTCATCTTGAAATGCAGCCTGGATGATGTTTTTTAATTTTTAGAATTTATTTTTGAATTTTCTAAGTCGGGTCGGGTTAGAACGGATAGGAAGGAAATTTTTTTTCTTCTCTATTTTTCGGCTTGTCCATACTCGTATCTTCTTGAAATGATGCCTGGATGATGTTTTTCAATTTTTAAAATTTTTTTGCATTTATTTTTTAATTTTCTAACTCGGGTCGGGTTCGAACGGATAAGAAGGAAATTTTTTTTCCTCTTTATTTTTCGGCCTGCCTGACCCGTTTCATCTTGAAACGAAGCCAGGATGATGTTTTTTAATTTTTAGAATTTTTTTGCATTTATTTTTGAATTTTCTAACTCGGGTCGGGTTCGAACGGATAGGAAGGAAATTTTTTTTTTTTCTCTATTTTTCGGGCTGTCCATACCCGTTTAGTCTTGAAATGAAGCCTGAATGATGTTTTTTCATTTTTAGAATTTTTTTGCATTTTATTTTTGAATTTTCTATCTCGGGTCGGGTACGAACGGATAGGATGAAAATTTTTTTTTCTTCTCCATCTTTTGGCCTGTCCTGACCCGTTTCATCTTGAAATGCAGCCTGGATGATGTTTTTTAATTTTTAGAATTTATTTTTTAATTTTCTAAGTCGGGTCGGGTTAGAACGGATAGGAAGGAAATTTTTTTTCTTCTCTATTTTTCGGCTTGTCCATACTCGTATCTTCTTGAAATGAAGCCTGGATGATGTTTTTCAATTTTTAAAATTTTTTTGCATTTATTTTTTAATTTTCTAACTCGGGTCGGGTTCGAACGGATAGGAAGGAAATTTTTTTTCCTCTCTATTTTTCGGCCTGTCCTGACCCGTTTCATCTTGAAACGAAGCCAGGATGATGTTTTTTAATTTTTAGAATTTTTTTGCATTTATTTTTAAATTTTCTAACTCGGGTCGGGTTCGAACGGATAGGAAGGAAATTTTTTTTCTTCTTTATTTTTTGGCCTGTCCATACCCGTTTAGTCTTGAAATGAAGCCTGGATTAAGTTTTTTAATTTTTAGAATTTTTTTGCATTTTAGTTTTGAATTTTCTATCTCGAGTCGGGTTCGAACGGATAGGAAGGAAATTTTTTTTCTTCTCTATTTTTCGGCCTGTCCATACCCGTTTAGTCTTGAAATGAAGCCTGGATGACGTTTTTTAATTTTTAGAATTTTTTTGCATTTTATTTTTGAATTTTCTATCTCGAGTCGGGTTCGAACGGATAGGAAGGAGATTTTTTTTCTTCTCTATTTTTCGACCTGTCCATACCCGTTTAGTCTTGAAATGAAGCCTGGATGACGTTTTTTAATTTTTAGAATTTTTTTGCATTTTATTTTTGAATTTTCTATCTCGGGTCGGGTTCGAACGGATAGGAAGGAAATTTTTTTTCTTCTCTATTTTTCGGCCTGTCCTGATCCGTTTCATCTTGAAATGAAGCCTGGATGATGTTTTTTAATTTTTTGAATTTTTTTTGCATTTATTTTTGAATTTTCTATATCGGGTCGGATACGAACGGATAGGAATGAAATTTTTTTTTCTTCTCTATTTTTCGGCTTGTCCATACCCGTATCTTCTTGAAATGAAGCCTGGATGATGTTTTTTAATTTTCAGAATTTTTTTGCATTTATTTTTTAATTTTCTAATTCGGGTCTGGTTCGAACGAATAGGAAGGAAATTTTTTTTATACTCTATTTTTCAGCCTGCCCTGACCGTTTCATCTTGAAATGAAGCCAGGATGATGTTTTTTAATTTTTAGAATTTTTTTGCATTTATTTTTGAATTTTCTAACTCGGGTCGGGTTTGCACGGATAGGAAGGAAATTTTTTTTCTTCTCTAATTTTCGGCCTGTCCATACCCGTTTAGTCTTTAAATGAAGCCTGGATGATGTTTTTTAATTTTTAGAATTTTTTTGCATTTTATTTTTGAATTTTCTATCTCGGGTCGGGTTCAAACGGATAGGATGAAAATTTTTTTTCTTCTCTATCTTTCGGCCTGTCCTGAACCGTTTCATCTTGAAATGCAGCCTGGATGATGTTTTTTAATTTTTAGAATTTATTTTTGAATTTTCTAACTCGGGTCGGGTTAGAACGGATAGGAAGGAAATTTTTTTTCTTCTCTATTTTTCGGCTTGTCCATACCCGTATCTTCTTGAAATGAAGCCTGGATGATGTTTTTTAATTTTCAGAATTTTTTTGCATTTATTTTTTAATTTTCTAATTCGGGTCTGGTTCGAACGAATAGGAAGGAAATTTTTTTTATACTCTATTTTTCAGCCTGCCCTGACCGTTTCATCTTGAAATGAAGCCAGGATGATGTTTTTTAATTTTTAGAATTTTTTTGCATTTTATTTTTGAATTTTCTATCTCGAGTCGGGTTCGAACGGATAGGAAGGAAATTTTTTCTTCTCTATTTTTCGGCCTGTCCATACCCGTTTAGTCTTGAAATGAAGCCTGGATGACGTTTTTTAATTTTTAGAATTTTTTTGCATTTTATTTTTGAATTTTCTATCTCGAGTCGGGTTCGAACGGATAGGAAGGAAATTTTTTTTCTTCTCTATTTTTCGGCCTGTCCATACCCGTTTAGTCTTGAAATGAAGCCTGGATGACGTTTTTTAATTTTTAGAATTTTTTTGCATTTTATTTTTGAATTTTCTATCTCGGGTCGGGTTCGAACGGATAGGAAGGAAATTTTTTTTCTGCTCTATTTTTCGGCCTGTCCTGATCCGTTTCATCTTGAAATGAAGCCTGGATGATGTTTTTTAATTTTTTGAATTTTTTTTGCATTTATTTTTGAATTTTCTATATCGGGTCGGATACGAACGGATAGGAAGGAAATTTTTTTTTCTTCTCTATTTTTCGGCTTGTTCATACCCGTATCTTCTTGAAATGAAGCCTGGATGATGTTTTTTAATTTTCAGATTTTTTTTGCATTTATTTTTTAACTTTCTAATTCGGGTCTGGTTCGAACGAATAGGAAGGAAATTTTTTTTATACTCTATTTTTCAGCCTGCCCTGACCGTTTCATCTTGAAATGAAGCCAGGATTATGTTTTTTAATTTTTAGAATTTTTTTGCGTTTATTTTTGAATTTTCTAACTCGGGTCGGGTTCGCACGGATAGGAAGGAAATTTTTTTTCTTCTCTAATTTTCGGCCTGTCCATACCCGTTTAGTCTTTAAATGAAGCCTGGATGATGTTTTTTAATTTTTAGAATTTTTTTGCATTTTATTTTTGAATTTTCTATCTCGGGTCGGGTTCGAACGGATAGGATGAAATTTTTTTTTCTTCTCTATCTTTCGGCCTGTCCTGACCCATTTCATCTTGAAATGCAGCCTGGATGATGTTTTTTAATTTTTAGAATTTATTTTTGAATTTTCTAAGTCGGGTCGGGTTAGAACGGATAGGAAGGAAATTTTTTTTCTTCCCTATTTTTCGGCTTGTCCATACTCGTATCTTCTTGAAATGAAGCCTGGATGATGTTTTTCAATTTTTAAAATTTTTTTGCATTTATTTTTTAATTTTCTAACTCGGGTCGGGTTCGAACGGATAAGAAGGAAATTTTTTTTCCTCTCTATTTTTCGGCCTGTCCTGACCCATTTCATCTTGAAACGAGGCCAGGATGATGTTTTTTAATTTTTAGAATTCTTTTGCATTTATTTTTGAATTTTCTAACTCGGGTCGGGTTCGAACGGATAGGAAGGAAATTTTTTTTTCTCTATTTTTCGGGCTGTCCATACCCGTTTAGTCTTGAAATGAAGCCTGGATGATGTTTTTTCATTTTTAGAATTTTTTTGCATTTTATTTTTGAATTTTTTATCTCGGGTCGGGTACGAACGGATAGGATGAAAATTTTTTTTTCTTCTCCATCTTTTGGCCTGTCCTGACCCGTTTCATCTTGAAATGCAGCCTGGATGATGTTTTTTAATTTTTAGAACTTATTTTTTAATTTTCTAAGTCGGGTCGGGTTAGAACGGATAGGAAGGAAATTTTTTTTCTTCTCTATTTTTCGGCTTGTCCATACTCGTATCTTCTTGAAATGAAGCCTGGATGATGTTTTTCAATTTTTAAAATTTTTTTGCATTTATTTTTAAATTTTCTAACTCGGGTCGGGTTCGAACGGATAGGAAGGAAATTTTTTTTCTTCTCTATTTTTTGGCCTGTCCATACCCGTTTAGTCTTGAAATGAAGCCTGGATGACGTTTTTTAATTTTTAGAATTTTTTTGCATTTTATTTTTGAATTTTCTATCTCGAGTCGGGTTCGAACGGATAGGAAGGAAATTTTTTTTCTTCTCTATTTTTCGGCCTGTCCATACCCGTTTAGTCTTGAAATGAAGCCTGGATGACGTTTTTTAATTTTTAGAATTTTTTTGCATTTTATTTTTGAATTTTCTATCTCGAGTCGGGTTCGAACGGATAGGAAGGAGATTTTTTTTCTTCTCTATTTTTCGGCCTGTCCATACCCGTTTAGTCTTGAAATGAAGCCTGGATGACGTTTTTTAATTTGTAGATTTTTTTGCATTTTATTTTTGAATTTTCTATCTCGGGTCGGGTTCGAACGGATAGCAAGGAAATTTTTTTTCTTCTCTATTTTTCGGCCTGTCCTGATCCGTTTCATCTTGAAATGAAGCCTGGATGATGTTTTTTAATTTTTTGAATTTTTTTTGCATTTATTTTTGAATTTTCTATATCGGGTCGGATACGAACGGATAGGAAGAAATTTTTTTTTCTTCTCTATTTTTCGGCTTGTCCATACCCGTATCTTCTTGAAATGAAGCCTGGATGATGTTTTTTAATTTTCAGAATTTTTTTGCATTTATTTTTTAATTTTCTAATTCGGGTCTGGTTCGAACGAATAGGAAGGAAATTTTTTTTATACTCTATTTTTCAGCCTGCCCTGACCGTTTCATCTTGAAATGAAGCCAGGATGATGTTTTTTAATTTTTAGAATTTTTTTGCATTTATTTTTGAATTTTCTAACTCGGGTCGGGTTCGAACGGATAGGAAGGAATTTTTTTTTCTTCTCTATTTTTCTGCCTGTCCTGACCCGTTTCATCTTGAAATGCAGCCAGGATGATGATTTTTAATTTTTAGAATTTTTTTGCATTTATTTTTGAATTTTCTAACTCGGGTCGGGTTCGAACGGATAGGAAGGAAATTTTTTTTCTTCTCTATTTTTAGGCCTGTCCATACCCGTTTAGTCTTGAAATGAAGCCTGGATGACGTTTTTTAATTTTTAGAATTTTTTTGCATTTTATTTTTGAATTTTCTATCTCGGGTCGGGTTCGAACGGAGAGGAAGGAAAATTTTTTTCTTCTCTATTTTTCGGCCTGTCCTGATCCGTTTCATCTTGAAACGAAGCCAGGATGATGTTTTTTAATTTTTAGAATTTTTTGCATTTTATTTCTGAATTTTCTATCTCGAGTCGGGTTCGAACGGATAGGAAGGAAATTTTTTTTCTTCTGTATTTTTCGGCCTGTCTTGACCCGTT
Source organism: Quercus robur (assembly GCF_932294415.1). Lineage (NCBI taxonomy): Eukaryota > Viridiplantae > Streptophyta > Magnoliopsida > Fagales > Fagaceae > Quercus > Quercus robur. Next base: position 39,609,617 of record NC_065542.1, on the reverse strand, counting down.
TCATCTTGAAATGAAGCCTGGATGATGTTTTTTCATTTTTAGAATTTTTTTTGTATTTTATTTTTGAATTTTCTATCTCGGGTCGGGTTCGAACGGATAGGAAGGAAATTTTTTTTCTTCTCTATTTTTTGGCCTGCCTGACCCGTTTCATCTTGAAATGAAGCCAGGATGATGTTTTTTAATTTTTAAAATTTTTTTGCATTTATTTTTGAATTTTCAAACTCGGGTCGGGTTCGAACGGATAGGAAGGAAATTTTTTTTCCTCTCTATTTTTCATCCTGTCCTGACCCGTTTCATCTTGAAATGAAACCAGGATGATGTTTTTTTATTTTTAGAATTTTTTTGCATTTATTTTTGAATTTTCTAACTCGGGTCGGGTTCGAACGGATAGGAAGGAAATTTTTTTTTCTTCTCTATTTTTCGGCCTGTCTTGACCCGTTTCATCTTGAAACGAAGCCTGGATGATGTTTTTTCATTTTTAGAATTTTTTTTGTATTTTATTTTTGAATTTTCTATCTCGGGTCGGGTTCGAACGGATAGGAAGGAAATTTTTTTTCTTCTCTATTTTTCGGCCTATCCATACCCGTTTAGTCTTGAAATGAAGCCTGGATGATGTTTTTTCATTTTTAGAATTTTTTTTGTATTTTATTTTTGAATTTTCTATCTCGGGTCGGGTTCGAACGGATAGGAAGGAAATTTTTTTTCTTCTCTATTTTTCGGCCTATCCATACCCGTTTAGTCTTGAAATGAAGCCTGGATGATGTTTTTTCATTTTTAGAATTTTTTTTGTATTTTATTTTTGAATTTTCTATCTCGGGTCGGGTTCGAAAGGATAGGAAGGAAATTTTTTTTCTTCTCTATTTTTCGGCCTATCCATACCCGTTTAGTCTAGAAATTAAGCCAGGATGATGTTTTTTAATTTTTAGAATTTTTTTGCATTTATTTTTGAATTTTCAAACTCGGGTCGGGTTCGAACGGATAGGAAGGAAATTTTTTTTCTTCTCTATTTTTCTGCCTGTCCTGACCCGTTTCATCTTGAAATGTAGCCAGGATGATGATTTTTAATTTTTAGAATTTTTTTGCATTTATTTTTGAATTTTCTAACTCGGGTCGGGTTCGAACGGATAGGAAGGAAATTTTTTTTCTTCTCTATTTCTAGGCCTGTCCATACCCGTTTAGTCTTGAAATGAAGCCTGGATGACGTTTTTTTAATTTTTAGAATTTTTTTGCATTTTATTTTTGAATTTTCTATCTCGGGTCGGGTTCGAACGGAGAGGAAGGAAAATTTTTTTCTTCTCTATTTTTCGGCCTGTCCTGATCCGTTTCATCTTGAAACGAAGCCAGGATGATGTTTCTTAATTTTTAGAATTTTTTTGCATTTATTTTTGAATTTTCTAACTCGGGTCGGGTTCGAACGGATAGGAAGGAAATTTTTTTTCTTCTCTATTTTTCGGGCTGTCCATACCCGTTTAGTCTTGAAATGAAGCCTGGATGATGTTTTTTAATTTTTAGAATTTTTTTGCATTTTATTTTTGAATTTTCTATCTCTAGTCGGGTTCGAACGGTTAGGAAGGAAATTTTTTTTTCTTCTCTATTTTTCGGCCTGTCTTGACCGGTTTCATCTTGAAATGAAGCCTGGATGATGTTTTTTCATTTTTAGAATTTTTTTTGTATTTTATTTTTGAATTTTCTATCTCGGGTCGGGTTCGAACGGATAGGAAGGAAATTTTTTTTCTTCTCTATTTTTCGGCCTATCCATACCCGTTTAGTCTTGAAATGAAGCATGGATGATGTTTTTTCATTTTTAGAATTTTTTTTGTATTTTATTTTTGAATTTTCTATCTCGGGTCGGGTTCGAACGGATAGGAAAGAAATTTTTTTTCTTCTCTATTTTTCGGCCTATCCATACCCGTTTAGTCTTGAAATTAAGCCAGGATGATGTTTTTTAATTTTTAGAATTTTTTTGCATTTATTTTTGAATTTTCAAACTCGGGTCGGGTTCGAACGGATAGGAAGGAAATTTTTTTTCTTCTCTATTTTTCTGCCTGTCCTGACCCGTTTCATCTTGAAATGCAGCCAGGATGATGTTTTTTAATTTTTAGAATTTTTTTGCATTTATTTTTGAATTTTCTATCTCGGGTCGGGTTCGAACGGATAGGAAGGAAAATTTTTTTCTTCTCTATTTTTCGGCCTGTCCTGATCCGTTTCATCTTGAAACGAAGCCAGGATGATGTTTTTTAATTTTTAGAATTTTTTTGCATTTATTTTTGAATTTTCTAACTCGGGTCGGGTTCGAACGGATAGGAAGGAAATTTTTTTTCTTCTCTATTTTTCGGGCTGTCCATACCCGTTTAGTCTTGAAATGAAGCCTGGATGATGTTTTTTCAGTTTTAGAATTTTTTTTGTATTTTATTTTTGAATTTTCTATCTCGGGTCGGGTTCGAACGGATAGGAAGGAAATTTTTTTTCTTCTCTACTTTTCGGCCTATCCATACCCGTTTAGTCTTGAAATTAAGCCAGGATGATGTTTTTTAATTTTTAGAATTTTTTTGCATTTATTTTTGAATTTTCAAACTCGGGTCGGGTTCGAACGGATAGGAAGGAAATTTTTTTTCTTCTCTATTTTTCTGCCTGTCCTGACCCGTTTCATCTTGAAATGCAGCCAGGATGATGTTTTTTAATTTTTAGAATTTTTTTGCATTTATTTTTGAATTTTCTATCTCGGGTCGGGTTCGAACGGATAGGAAGGAAATTTTTTTTCTTCTCTATTTTTCGGCCTATCCATACCCGTTTAGTCTTGAAATGAAGCCTGGATGATGTTTTTTCATTTTTAGAATTTTTTTTGTATTTTATTTTTGAATTTTCTATCTCGGGTCGGGTTCGAACGGATAGGAAGGAAATTTTTTTTCTTCTCTATTTTTCGGCCTATCCATACCCGTTTAGTCTTGAAATGAAGCCAGGATGATGTTTTTTAATTTTTAGAATTTTTTTGCATTTATTTTTGAATTTTCAAACTCGGGTCGGGTACGAACGGATAGGAAGGAAATTTTTTTTCTTCTCTATTTTTCTGCCTGTCCTGACCCGTTTCATCTTGAAATGCAGCCAGGATGATGATTTTTAATTTTTAGAATTTTTTTGCATTTATTTTTGAATTTCCTAACTCGGGTCGGGTTCGAACGGATAGGAAGGAAATTTTTTTTCTTCTCTATTTTTAGGCCTGTCCATACCCGTTTAGTCTTGAAATGAAGCCTGGATGACGTTTTTTAATTTTTAGAATTTTTTTGCATTTTATTTTTGAATTTTCTATCTCGGGTCGGGTTCGAACGGAGAGGAAGGAAAATTTTTTTCTTCTCTATTTTTCGGCCTGTCCTGATCCGTTTCATCTTGAAACGAAGCCAGGATGATGTTTTTTAATTTTTAGAATTTTTTTGCATTTATTTTTGAATTTTCTTACTCGGGTCGGGTTCGAACGGATTGGAAGGAAATTTTTGTTCTTCTCTATTTTTCGGGCTGTCCATACCCGTTTAGTCTTGAAATGAAGCCTGGATGATGTTTTTTAATTTTTAGAATTTTTTGCATTTTATTTTTGAATTTTCTATCTCGAGTCGGGTTCGAACGGATAGGAAGGAAATTTTTTTTCTTCTCTATTTTTCGGCCTGTCTTGACCCGTTTCATCTTGAAATGAAGCCTGGATGATGTTTTTTCATTTTTAGAATTTTTTTTGTATTTTATTTTTGAATTTTCTATCTCGGGTCGGGTTCGAACGGATAGGAAGGAAATTTTTTTTCTTCTCTATTTTTCGGCCTATTCATACCCGTTTAGTCTTGAAATGAAGCCTAGATGATGTTTTTTCATTTTTAGAATTTTTTTTGTATTTTATTTTTGAATTTTCTATCTCGGGTCGGGTTCGAACGGATAGGAAGGAAATTTTTTTTCTTCTCTATTTTTTGGCCTGTCCTGACCCGTTTCATCTTGAAATGAAGCCAGGATGATGTTTTTTAATTTTTAAAATTTTTTTGCATTTATTTTTGAATTTTCAAACTCGGGTCGGGTTCGAACGGATAGGAAGGAAATTTTTTTTCCTCTCTATTTTTCATCCTGTCCTGACCCGTTTCATCTTGAAATGAAGCCAGGATGATGTTTTTTAATTTTTAGAATTTTTTTGCATTTATTTTTGAATTTTCTAACTCGGGTCGGGTTCGAACGGATAGGAAGGAAATTTTTTTTCTTCTCTATTTTTAGGCCTGTCCATACCCGTTTTGTCTTGAAATGAAGCCTGGATGACGTTTTTTAATTTTTAGAATTTTTTTGCATTTTATTTTTGAATTTTCTATCTCGGGTCGGGTTCGAACGGATAGGAAGGAAAATTTTTTTCTTCTCTATTTTTCGGCCTGTCCTGATCCGTTTCATCTTGAAACGAAGCCAGGATGATGTTTTTTAATTTTTAGAATTTTTTTGCATTTATTTTTGAATTTTCTAACTCGGGTCGGGTTCGAACGGATAGGAAGGAAATTTTTTTTCTTCTCTATTTTTCGGGCTGTCCATTCCCGTTTAGTCTTGAAATGAAGCCTGGATGATGTTTTTTAATTTTTAGAATTTTTTTGCATTTTATTTTTGAATTTTCTATCTCTAGTCGGGTTCGAACGGATAGGAAGGAAATTTTTTTTCTTCTCTATTTTTCGGCCTGTCTTGATCCGTTTCATCTTGAAATGAAGCCTGGATGATGTTTCTTCATTTTTAGAATTTTTTTTGTATTTTATTTTTGAATTTTCTATCTCGGGTCGGGTTCGAACGGATAGGAAGGAAATTTTTTTTCTTCTCTATTTTTCGGCCTATCCATACCCGTTTAGTCTTGAAATGAAGCCTGGATGATGTTTTTTCATTTTTAGAATTTTTTTTGTATTTTATTTTTGAATTTTCTATCTCGGGTCGGGTTCGAACGGATAGGAAGGAAATTTTTTTTCTTCTCTATTTTTCGGCCTATCCATACCCGTTTAGTCTTGAAATGAAGCCAGGATGATGTTTTTTAATTTTTAGAATTTTTTTGCATTTATTTTTTTGAATTTTCAAACTCGGGTCGGGTTCGAACGGATAGGAAGGAAATTTTTTTTCGTCTCTATTTTTCTACCTGTCCTGACCCGTTTCATCTTGAAATGCAGCCAGGATGATGTTTTTTAATTTTTAGAATTTTTTTGCATTTATTTTTGAATTTTCTAACTCGGGTCGGGTTCGAACGGATAGGAAGGAAATTTTTTTTCTTCTCTATTTTTAGGCCTGTCCATACCCGTTTAGACTTGAAATGAAGCCTGGATGACGTTTTTTAATTTTTAGAATTTTTTTGCATTTTATTTTTGAATTTTCTATCTCGGGTCGGGTTCGAACGGAGAGGAAGGAAAATTTTTTTCTTCTCTATTTTTCGGCCTGTCCTGATCCGTTTCATCTTGAAACGAAGCCAGGATGATGTTTTTTAATTTTTAGAATTTTTTTGCATTTATTTTTGAATTTTCTTACTCGGGTCGGGTTCGAACGGATTGGAAGGAAATTTTTGTTCTTCTTTATTTTTCGGGCTGTCCATACCCGTTTAGTCTTAAAATGAAGCCTGGATGATGTTTTTTAATTTTTAGAATTTTTTTGCATTTTATTTTTGAATTTTCTATCTCGAGTCGGGTTCGAACGGAGAGGAAGGAAATTTTTTTTCTTCTCTATTTTTCGGCCTGTCTTGACCCGTTTCATCTTGAAATGAAGCCTGGATGATGTTTTTTCATTTTTAGAATTTTTTTGTATTTTATTGTTGAATTTTCTATCTCGGGTCGGGTTCGAACGGATAGGAAGGAAATTTTTTTTCTTCTCTATTTTTTGGCCTGTCCTGACCCGTTTCATCTTGAAATGAAGCCAGGATGATGTTTTTTAATTTTTAAAATTTTTTTGCATTTATTTTTGAATTTTCAAACTCGGGTCGGGTTCGAACGGATAGGAAGGAAATTTTTTTTCCTCTCTATTTTTCATCCTGTCCTGACCCGTTTCATCTTGAAATGAAGCCAGGATGATGTTTTTTAATTTTTAGAATTTTTTTGCATTTATTTTTGAATTTTCAAACTCGGGTCGGGTTCGAACGGATAGGAAGGAAATTTTTTTTCTTCTCTATTTTTAGGCCTGTCCATACCCGTTTAGTCTTGAAATGAAGCCTGGATGACGTTTTTTAATCTTTAGAATTTTTTTGCATTTTATTTTTGAATTTTCTATCTCGGGTCGGGTTCGAACGGAGAGGAAGGAAAATTTTTTTCTTCTCTATTTTTCGGCCTGTCCTGATCCGTTTCATCTTGAAACGAAGCCAGGATGATGTTTTTTAATTTTTAGAATTTTTTTGCATTTATTTTTGAATTTTCTTACTCGGGTCGGGTTCGAACGGATTGGAAGGAAATTTTTGTTCTTCTCTATTTTTCGGGCTGTCCATACCCGTTTAGTCTTAAAATGAAGCCTGGATGATGTTTTTTAATTTTTAGAATTTTTTTGCATTTTATTTTTGAATTTTCTATCTCGAGTCGGGTTCGAACGGATAGGAAGGAAATTTTTTTTCTTCTCTATTTTTCGGCCTGTCTTGACCCGTTTCATCTTGAAATGAAGCCTGGATGATGTTTTTTCATTTTTAGAATTTTTTTTGTATTTTATTTTTGAATTTTCTATCTCGGGTCGGGTTCGAACGGATAGGAAGGAAATTTTTTTTCTTCTCTATTTTTTGGCCTGTCCTGACCCGTTTCATCTTGAAATGAAGCCAGGATGATGTTTTTTAATTTTTAAAATTTTTTTGCATTTATTTTTGAATTTTCAAACTCGGGTCGGGTTCGAACGGATAGGAAGGAAATTTTTTTTCCTCTCTATTTTTCATCCTGTCCTGACCCGTTTCATCTTGAAATGAAGCCAGTATGATGTTTTTTAATTTTTAGAATTTTTTTGCATTTATTTTTGAATTTTCTAACTCGGGTCGGGTTCGAACGGATAGGAAGGAAATTTTTTTTCTTCTCTATTTTTAGGCCTGTCCATACCCGTTTAGTCTTGAAATGAAGCCTGGATGACGTTTTTTAATTTTTATAATTTTTTTACATTTTATTTTTGAATTTTCTATCTCGGGTCGGGTTCGAACGGATAGGAAGGAAAATTTTTTTCTTCTCTATTTTTCGGCCTGTCCTGATCCGTTTCATCTTGAAACGAAGCCAGGATGATGTTTTTTAATTTTTAGACTTTTTTTGCATTTATTTTTGAATTTTCTAACTCGGGTCGGGTTCGAACGGATAGGAAGGAAATTTTTTTTCTTCTCTATTTTTCGGGCTGTCCATACCCGTTTAGTCTTGAAATGAAGCCTGGATGATGTTTTTTAATTTTTAGAATTTTTTTGCATTTTATTTTTGAATTTTCTATCTCTAGTCGGGTTCGAACGGATAGGAAGGAAATTTTTTTTTCTTCTCTATTTTTCGGCCTGTCTTGACCCGTTTCATCTTGAAATGAAGCCTGGATGATGTTTTTTCATTTTTAGAATTTTTTTTGTATTTTATTTTTGAATTTTCTATCTCGGGTCGGGTTCGAACGGATAGGAAGGAAATTTTTTTTCTTCTCTATTTTTCGGCCTATCCATACCCGTTTAGTCTTGAAATGAAGCCTGGATGATGTTTTTTCATTTTTAGAATTTTTTTTGTATTTTATTTTTGAATTTTCTAACTCGGGTCGGGTTCGAACGGATAGGAAGGAAATTTTTTTTCTTCTCTATTTTTCGGCCTATCCATACCCGTTTAGTCTTGAAATGAAGCCTTGATGATGTTTTTTCATTTTTAGAATTTTTTTTGTATTTTATTTTTGAATTTTCTATCTCGGGTCGGGTTCGAACGGATAGGAAGGAAATCTTTTTTCTTCTCTATTTTTCGGCCTATCCATACCCGTTTAGTCTTGAAATTAAGCCAGGATGATGTTTTTTAATTTTTAGACTTTTTTTGCTTTTATTTTTGAATTTTCAAACTCGGGTCGGGTTCGAACGGATAGGAACGAAATTTTTTTTCTTCTCTATTTTTCTGCCTGTCCTGACCCGTTTCATCTTGAAATGCAGCCAGGATGATGTTTTTTAATTTTTAGAATTTTTTTGCATTTATTTTGAATTTTCTATCTCGGGTCGGGTTCGAACGGATAGGAAGGAAAATTTTTTTCTTCTCTATTTTTCGGCCTGTCCTGATCCGTTTCATCTTGAGACGAAGCCGGGATGATGTTTTTTAATTTTTAGAATTTTTTTGCATTTATTTTTGAATTTTCTAACTCGGGTCGGGTTCGAACGGATAGGAAGGAAATTTTTTTTCTTCTCTATTTTTCGGCCTGTCCTGATCCGTTTAATCTTGAAACGAAGCCAGGATGATGTTTTTTAATTTTTAGAATTTTTTTGCATTTATTTTTGAATTTTCTAACTCGGGTCGGGTTCGAACGGATAGGAAGGAAATTTTTTTTCTTCTCTATTTTTCGGGCTGTCCATTCCCGTTTAGTCTTGAAATGAAGCCTGGATGATGTTTTTTAATTTTTAGAATTTTTTTGCATTTTATTTTTGAATTTTCTATCTCGGGTCGGGTTCGAACGGATAGGAAGGAAAATTTTTTTCTTCTCTATTTTTCGGCCTGTCCTGATCCGTTTCATCTTGAAACGAAGCCAGGATGATGTTTTTTAATTTTTAGAATTTTTTTGCATTTATTTTTGAATTTTCTAACTCGGGTCGGGTTCGAACGGATAGGAAGGAAATTTTTTTTCTTCTCTATTTTTCGGGCTGTCCATACCCGTTTAGTCTTGAAATGAAGCCTGGATGATGTTTTTTAATTTTTAGAATTTTTTTGCATTTTATTTTTGAATTTTCTATCTCTAGTCGGGTTCGAACGGATAGGAAGGAAATTTTTTTTCTTCTCTATTTTTCGGCCTGTCTTGATCCGTTTCATCTTGAAATGAAGCCTGGATGATGTTTCTTCATTTTTAGAATTTTTTTTGTATTTTATTTTTGAATTTTCTATCTCGGGTCGGGTTCGAACGGATAGGAAGGAAATTTTTTTTCTTCTCTATTTTTCGGCCTATCCATACCCGTTTAGTCTTGAAATGAAGCCTGGATGATGTTTTTTCATTTTTAGAATTTTTTTTGTATTTTATTTTTGAATTTTCTATCTCGGGTCGGGTTCGAACGGATAGGAAGGAAATTTTTTTTCTTCTCTATTTTTCGGCCTATCCATACCCGTTTAGTCTTGAAATGAAGCCAGGATGATGTTTTTTAATTTTTAGAATTTTTTTGCATTTATTTTTTTGAATTTTCAAACTCGGGTCGGGTTCGAACGGATAGGAAGGAAATTTTTTTTCCTCTCTATTTTTCTACCTGTCCTGACCCGTTTCATCTTGAAATGCAGCCAGGATGATGTTTTTTAATTTTTAGAATTTTTTTGCATTTATTTTTGAATTTTCTAACTCGGGTCGGGTTCGAACGGATAGGAAGGAAATTTTTTTTCTTCTCTATTTTTAGGCCTGTCCATACCCGTTTAGACTTGAAATGAAGCCTGGATGACGTTTTTTAATTTTTAGAATTTTTTTGCATTTTATTTTTGAATTTTCTATCTCGGGTCGGGTTCGAACGGAGAGGATGGAAAATTTTTTTCTTCTCTATTTTTCGGCCTGTCCTGATCCGTTTCATCTTGAAACGAAGCCAGGATGATGTTTTTTAATTTTTAGAATTTTTTTGCATTTATTTTTGAATTTTCTTACTCGGGTCGGGTTCGAACGGATTGGAAGGAAATTTTTGTTCTTCTTTATTTTTCGGGCTGTCCATACCCGTTTAGTCTTAAAATGAAGCCTGGATGATGTTTTTTAATTTTTAGAATTTTTTTGCATTTTATTTTTGAATTTTCTATCTCGAGTCGGGTTCGAACGGAGAGGAAGGAAATTTTTTTTCTTCTCTATTTTTCGGCCTGTCTTGACCCGTTTCATCTTGAAATGAAGCCTGGATGATGTTTTTTCATTTTTAGAATTTTTTTGTATTTTATTGTTGAATTTTCTATCTCGGGTCGGGTTCGAACGGATAGGAAGGAAATTTTTTTTCTTCTCTATTTTTTGGCCTGTCCTGACCCGTTTCATCTTGAAATGAAGCCAGGATGATGTTTTTTAATTTTTAAAATTTTTTTGCATTTATTTTTGAATTTTCAAACTCGGGTCGGGTTCGAACGGATAGGAAGGAAATTTTTTTTCCTCTCTATTTTTCATCCTGTCCTGACCCGTTTCATCTTGAAATGAAGCCAGGATGATGTTTTTTAATTTTTAGAATTTTTTTGCATTTATTTTTGAATTTTCAAACTCGGGTCGGGTTCGAACGGATAGGAAGGAAATTTTTTTTCTTCTCTATTTTTAGGCCTGTCCATACCCGTTTAGTCTTGAAATGAAGCCTGGATGACGTTTTTTAATCTTTAGAATTTTTTTGCATTTTATTTTCGAATTTTCTATCTCGGGTCGGGTTCGAACGGAGAGGAAGGAAAATTTTTTTCTTCTCTATTTTTCGGCCTGTCCTGATCCGTTTCATCTTGAAACGAAGCCAGGATGATGTTTTTTAATTTTTAGAATTTTTTTGCATTTATTTTTGAATTTTCTTACTCGGGTCGGGTTCGAACGGATTGGAAGGAAATTTTTGTTCTTCTCTATTTTTCGGGCTGTCCATACCCGTTTAGTCTTAAAATGAAGCCTGGATGATGTTTTTTAATTTTTAGAATTTTTTTGCATTTTATTTTTGAATTTTCTATCTCGAGTCGGGTTCGAACGGATAGGAAGGAAATTTTTTTTCTTCTCTATTTTTCGGCCTGTCTTGACCCGTTTCATCTTGAAATGAAGCCTGGATGATGTTTTTTCATTTTTAGAATTTTTTTTGTATTTTATTTTTGAATTTTCTATCTCGGGTCGGGTTCGAACGGATAGGAAGGAAATTTTTTTTCTTCTCTATTTTTTGGCCTGTCCTGACCCGTTTCATCTTGAAATGAAGCCAGGATGATGTTTTTTAATTTTTAAAATTTTCTTGCATTTATTTTTGAATTTTCAAACTCGGGTCGGGTTCGAACGGATAGGAAGGAAATTTTTTTTCCTCTCTATTTTTCATCCTGTCCTGACCCGTTTCATCTTGAAATGAAGCCAGTATGATGTTTTTTAATTTTTAGAATTTTTTTGCATTTATTTTTGAATTTTCTAACTCGGGTCGGGTTCGAACGGATAGGAAGGAAATTTTTTTTCTTCTCTATTTTTAGGCCTGTCCATACCCGTTTAGTCTTGAAATGAAGCCTGGATGACGTTTTTTAATTTTTATAATTTTTTTGCATTTTATTTTTGAATTTTCTATCTCGGGTCGGGTTCGAACGGATAGGAAGGAAAATTTTTTTCTTCTCTATTTTTCGGCCTGTCCTGATCCGTTTCATCTTGAAACGAAGCCAGGATGATGTTTTTTAATTTTTAGAATTTTTTTGCATTTATTTTTGAATTTTCTAACTCGGGTCGGGTTCGAACGGATAGGAAGGAAATTTTTTTTCTTCTCTATTTTTCGGGCTGTCCATACCCGTTTAGTCTTGAAATGAAGCCTGGATGATGTTTTTTAATTTTTAGAATTTTTTTGCATTTTATTTTTGAATTTTCTATCTCTAGTCGGGTTCGAACGGATAGGAAGGAAATTTTTTTTTCTTCTCTATTTTTCGGCCTGTCTTGACCCGTTTCATCTTGAAATGAAGCCTGGATGATGTTTTTTCATTTTTAGAATTTTTTTTGTATTTTATTTTTGAATTTTCTATCTCGGGTCGGGTTCGAACGGATAGGAAGGAAATTTTTTTTCTTCTCTATTTTTCGGCCTATCCATACCCGTTTAGTCTTGAAATGAAGCCTGGATGATGTTTTTTCATTTTTAGAATTTTTTTTGTATTTTATTTTTGAATTTTCTAACTCGGGTCGGGTTCGAACGGATAGGAAGGAAATTTTTTTTCTTCTCTATTTTTCGGCCTATCCATACCCGTTTAGTCTTGAAATGAAGCCTTGATGATGTTTTTTCATTTTTAGAATTTTTTTTGTATTTTATTTTTGAATTTTCTATCTCGGGTCGGGTTCGAACGGATAGGAAGGAAATCTTTTTTCTTCTCTATTTTTCGGCCTATCCATACCCGTTTAGTCTTGAAATTAAGCCAGGATGATGTTTTTTAATTTTTAGAATTTTTTTGCTTTTATTTTTGAATTTTCAAACTCGGGTCGGGTTCGAACGGATAGGAACGAAATTTTTTTTCTTCTCTATTTTTCTGCCTGTCCTGACCCGTTTCATCTTGAAATGCAGCCAGGATGATGTTTTTTAATTTTTAGAATTTTTTTGCATTTATTTTGAATTTTCTATCTCGGGTCGGGTTCGAACGGATAGGAAGGAAAATTTTTTTCTTCTCTATTTTTCGGCCTGTCCTGATCCGTTTCATCTTGAGACGAAGCCGGGATGATGTTTTTTAATTTTTAGAATTTTTTTGCATTTATTTTTGAATTTTCTAACTCGGGTCGGGTTCGAACGGATAGGAAGGAAATTTTTTTTCTTCTCTATTTTTCGGCCTGTCCTGATCCGTTTCATCTTGAAACGAAGCCAGGATGATGTTTTTTAATTTTTAGAATTTTTTTGCATTTATTTTTGAATTTTCTAACTCGGGTCGGGTTCGAACGGATAGGAAGGAAATTTTTTTTCTTCTCTATTTTTCGGGCTGTCCATTCCCGTTTAGTCTTGAAATGAAGCCTGGATGATGTTTTTTAATTTTTAGAATTTTTTTGCATTTTATTTTTGAATTTTCTATCTCGGGTCGGGTTCGAACGGATAGGAAGGAAAATTTTTTTCTTCTCTATTTTTCGGCCTGTCCTGATCCGTTTCATCTTGAAACGAAGCCAGGATGATGTTTTTTAATTTTTAGAATTTTTTTGCATTTATTTTTGAATTTTCTAACTCGGGTCGGGTTCGAACGGATAGGAAGGAAATTTTTTTTCTTCTCTATTTTTCGGGCTGTCCATTCCCGTTTAGTCTTGAAATGAAGCCTGGATGATGTTTTTTAATTTTTAGAATTTTTTTGCATTTTATTTTTGAATTTTCTATCTCTAGTCGGGTTCGAACGGATAGGAAGGAAATTTTTTTTCTTCTCTATTTTTCGGCCTGTCTTGATCCGTTTCATCTTGAAATGAAGCCTGGATGATGTTTCTTCATTTTTAGAATTTTTTTTGTATTTTATTTTTGAATTTTCTATCTCGGGTCGGGTTCGAACGGATAGGAAGGAAATTTTTTTTCTTCTCTATTTTTCGGCCTATCCATACCCGTTTAGTCTTGAAATGAAGCCTGGATGATGTTTTTTCATTTTTAGAATTTTTTTTGTATTTTATTTTTGAATTTTCTATCTCGGGTCGGGTTCGAACGGATAGGAAGGAAATTTTTTTTCTTCTCTATTTTTCGGCCTATCCATACCCGTTTAGTCTTGAAATGAAGCCAGGATGATGTTTTTTAATTTTTAGAATTTTTTTGCATTTATTTTTTTGAATTTTCAAACTCGGGTCGGGTTCGAACGGATAGGAAGGAAATTTTTTTTCCTCTCTATTTTTCTACCTGTCCTGACCCGTTTCATCTTGAAATGCAGCCAGGATGATGTTTTTTAATTTTTAGAATTTTTTTGCATTTATTTTTGAATTTTCTAACTCGGGTCGGGTTCGAACGGATAGGAAGGAAATTTTTTTTCTTCTCTATTTTTAGGCCTGTCCATACCCGTTTAGACTTGAAATGAAGCCTGGATGATGTTTTTTAATTTTTAGAATTTTTTTGCATTTTATTTTTGAATTTTCTATCTCGGGTCGGGTTCGAACGGAGAGGATGGAAAATTTTTTTCTTCTCTATTTTTCGGCCTGTCCTGATCCGTTTCATCTTGAAACGAAGCCAGGATGATGTTTTTTAATTTTTAGAATTTTTTTGCATTTATTTTTGAATTTTCTTACTCGGGTCGGGTTCGAACGGATTGGAATGAAATTTTTGTTCTTCTTTATTTTTCGGGCTGTCCATACCCGTTTAGTCTTAAAATGAAGCCTGGATGATGTTTTTTAATTTTTAGAATTTTTTTGCATTTTATTTTTGAATTTTCTATCTCGAGTCGGGTTCGAACGGAGAGGAAGGAAATTTTTTTTCTTCTCTATTTTTCGGCCTGTCTTGACCCGTTTCATCTTGAAATGAAGCCTGGATGATGTTTTTTCATTTTTAGAATTTTTTTGTATTTTATTGTTGAATTTTCTATCTCGGGTCGGGTTCGAACGGATAGGAAGGAAATTTTTTTTCTTCTCTATTTTTTGGCCTGTCCTGACCCGTTTCATCTTGAAATGAAGCCAGGATGATGTTTTTTAATTTTTAAAATTTTTTTGCATTTATTTTTGAATTTTCAAACTCGGGTCGGGTTCGAACGGATAGGAAGGAAATTTTTTTTCCTCTCTATTTTTCATCCTGTCCTGACCCGTTTCATCTTGAAATGAAGCCAGGATGATGTTTTTTAATTTTTAGAATTTTTTTGCATTTATTTTTGAATTTTCAAACTCGGGTCGGGTTCGAACGGATAGGAAGGAAATTTTTTTTCTTCTCTATTTTTAGGCCTGTCCATACCCGTTTAGTCTTGAAATGAAGCCTGGATGACGTTTTTTAATCTTTAGAATTTTTTTGCATTTTATTTTCGAATTTTCTATCTCGGGTCGGGTTCGAACGGAGAGGAAGGAAAATTTTTTTCTTCTCTATTTTTCGGCCTGTCCTGATCCGTTTCATCTTGAAACGAAGCCAGGATGATGTTTTTTAATTTTTAGAATTTTTTTGCATTTATTTTTGAATTTTCTTACTCGGGTCGGGTTCGAACGGATTGGAAGGAAATTTTTGTTCTTCTCTATTTTTCGGGCTGTCCATACCCGTTTAGTCTTAAAATGAAGCCTGGATGATGTTTTTTAATTTTTAGAATTTTTTTGCATTTTATTTTTGAATTTTCTATCTCGAGTCGGGTTCGAACGGATAGGAAGGAAATTTTTTTTCTTCTCTATTTTTCGGCCTGTCTTGACCCGTTTCATCTTGAAATGAAGCCTGGATGATGTTTTTTCATTTTTAGAATTTTTTTTGTATTTTATTTTTGAATTTTCTATCTCGGGTCGGGTTCGAACGGATAGGAAGGAAATTTTTTTTCTTCTCTATTTTTTGGCCTGTCCTGACCCGTTTCATCTTGAAATGAAGCCAGGATGATGTTTTTTAATTTTTAAATTTTTTTTGCATTTATTTTTGAATTTTCAAACTCGGGTCGGGTTCGAACGGATAGGAAGGAAATTTTTTTTCCTCTCTATTTTTCATCCTGTCCTGACCCGTTTCATCTTGAAATGAAGCCAGTATGATGTTTTTTAATTTTTAGAATTTTTTTGCATTTATTTTTGAATTTTCTAACTCGGGTCGGGTTCGAACGGATAGGAAGGAAATTTTTTTTCTTCTCTATTTTTAGGCCTGTCCATACCCGTTTAGTCTTGAAATGAAGCCTGGATGACGTTTTTTAATTTTTATAATTTTTTTGCATTTTATTTTTGAATTTTCTATCTCGGGTCGGGTTCGAACGGATAGGAAGGAAAATTTTTTTCTTCTCTATTTTTCGGCCTGTCCTGATCCGTTTCATCTTGAAACGAAGCCAGGATGATGTTTTTTAATTTTTAGAATTTTTTTGCATTTATTTTTGAATTTTCTAACTCGGGTCGGGTTCGAACGGATAGGAAGGAAATTTTTTTTCTTCTCTATTTTTCGGGCTGTCCATACCCGTTTAGTCTTGAAATGAAGCCTGGATGATGTTTTTTAATTTTTAGAATTTTTTTGCATTTTATTTTTGAATTTTCTATCTCTAGTCGGGTTCGAACGGATAGGAAGGAAATTTTTTTTTCTTCTCTATTTTTCGGCCTGTCTTGACCCGTTTCATCTTGAAATGAAGCCTGGATGATGTTTTTTCATTTTTAGAATTTTTTTTGTATTTTATTTTTGAATTTTCTATCTCGGGTCGGGTTCGAACGGATAGGAAGGAAATTTTTTTTCTTCTCTATTTTTCGGCCTATCCATACCCGTTTAGTCTTGAAATGAAGCCTGGATGATGTTTTTTCATTTTTAGAATTTTTTTTGTATTTTATTTTTGAATTTTCTAACTCGGGTCGGGTTCGAACGGATAGGAAGGAAATTTTTTTTCTTCTCTATTTTTCGGCCTATCCATACCCGTTTAGTCTTGAAATGAAGCCTTGATGATGTTTTTTCATTTTTAGAATTTTTTTTGTATTTTATTTTTGAATTTTCTATCTCGGGTCGGGTTCGAACGGATAGGAAGGAAATCTTTTTTCTTCTCTATTTTTCGGCCTATCCATACCCGTTTAGTCTTGAAATTAAGCCAGGATGATGTTTTTTAATTTTTAGAATTTTTTTGCTTTTATTTTTGAATTTTCAAACTCGGGTCGGGTTCGAACGGATAGGAACGAAATTTTTTTTCTTCTCTATTTTTCTGCCTGTCCTGACCCGTTTCATCTTGAAATGCAGCCAGGATGATGTTTTTTAATTTTTAGAATTTTTTTGCATTTATTTTGAATTTTCTATCTCGGGTCGGGTTCGAACGGATAGGAAGGAAAATTTTTTTCTTCTCTATTTTTCGGCCTGTCCTGATCCGTTTCATCTTGAGACGAAGCCGGGATGATGTTTTTTAATTTTTAGAATTTTTTTGCATTTATTTTTGAATTTTCTAACTCGGGTCGGGTTCGAACGGATAGGAAGAAAATTTTTTTTCTTCTCTATTTTTCGGGCTGTCCATACCCGTTTAGTCTTGAAATGAAGCCTGCATGATGTTTTTTAATTTTAAGAATTTTTTTGCATTTTATTTTTGAATTTTCTATCTCTAGTCGGGTTCGAACGGATAGGAAGGAAATTTTTTTTTCTTCTCTATTTTTCGGCCTGTCTTGACCCGTTTCATCTTGAAATGAAGCCTGGATGATGTTTTTTCATTTTTAGAATTTTTTTTGTATTTTATTTTTGAATTTTCTATCTCGGGTCGGGTTCGAACGGATAGGAAGGAAATTTTTTTTCTTCTCTATTTTTCGGCCTATCCATACCCGTTTAGTCTTGAAATGAAGCCTGGATGATGTTTTTTCATTTTTAGAATTTTTTTTGTATTTTATTTTTGAATTTTCTATCTCGGGTCGGGTTCGAACGGATAGGAAGGAAATTTTTTTTTCTTCTCTATTTTTCGGCCTGTCTTGACCCGTTTCATCTTGAAATGAAGCCTGGATGATGTTTTTTCATTTTTAGAATTTTTTTTGTATTTTATTTTTGAATTTTCTATCTCGGGTCGGGTTCGAACGGATAGGAAGGAAATTTTTTTTCTTCTCTATTTTTTGGCCTGTCCTGACCCGTTTCATCTTGAAATGAAGCCAGGATGATGTTTTTTAATTTTTAAAATTTTTTTGCATTTATTTTTGAATTTTCAAACTCGGGTCGGGTTCGAACGGATAGGAAGGAAATTTTTTTTCCTCTCTATTTTTCATCCTGTCCTGACCTGTTTCATCTTGAAATGAAGCCAGGATGATGTTTTTTAATTTTTAGAATTTTTTTGCATTTATTTTTGAATTTTCTAACTCGGGTCGGGTTCGAACGGATAGGAAGGAAATTTTTTTTCTTCTCTATTTTTCGGCCTATCCATACCCGTTTAGTCTTGAAATGAAGCCTGGATGATGTTTTTTCATTTTTAGAATTTTTTTTGTATTTTATTTTTGAATTTTCTATCTCGGGTCGGGTTCGAACGGATAGGAAGGAAATTTTTTTTCTTCTCTATTTTTCGGCCTATCCATACCTGTTTAGTCTTGAAATGAAGCCAGGATGATGTTTTTTAATTTTTAGAATTTTTTTGCATTTATTTTTGAATTTTCAAACTCGGGTCGGGTTCGAACGGATAGGAAGGAAATTTTTTTTCTACTCTATTTTTCTGCCTGTCCTGACCCGTTTCATCTTGAAATGCAGCCAGGATGATGATTTTTAATTTTTAGAATTTTTTTGCATTTATTTTTGAATTTTCTAACTCGGGTCGGGTTCGAACGGATAGGAAGGAAATTTTTTTTCTTCTCTATTTTGAGGCCTGTCCATACCCGTTTAGTCTTGAAATGATGCCTGGATGACGTTTTTTAATTTTTAGAATTTTTTTTCATTTTATTTTTGAATTTTCTATCTCGGGTCGGGTTCGAACGGAGAGGAAGGAAAATTTTTTTCTTCTCTATTTTTCGGCCTGTCCTGATCCGTTTCATCTTGAAACGAAGCCAGGATGATGTTTTTTAATTTTTAGAATTTTTTTACATTTATTTTTGAATTTTCTAACTCGGGTCGGGTTCGAACGGATAGGAAGGAAATTTTTTTTCTTCTCTATTTTTCGGGCTGTCCATACCCGTTTAGTCTTGAAATGAAGCCTGGATGATGTTTTTTAATTTTTAGAATTTTTTTGCATTTTATTTTTGAATTTTCTATCTCTAGTCGGGTTCGAACGGATAGGAAGGAAATTTTTTTTCTTCTCTATTTTTCGGCCTGTCTTGACCCGTTTCATCTTGAAATGAAGCCTGGATGATGTTTTTTCATTTTTAGAATTTTTTTTGTATTTTATTTTTGAATTTTCTATCTCGGGTCGGGTTCGAACGGATAGGAAGGAAATTTTTTTTCTTCTCTATTTTTTGGCCTGTCCTGACCCGTTTCATCTTGAAATGAAGCCAGGATGATGTTTTTTAATTTTTAAAATTTTTTTGCATTTATTTTTGAATTTTCAAACTCGGGTCGGGTTCGAACGGATAGGAAGGAAATTGTTTTTCCTCTCTATTTTTCATCCTGTCCTGACCCGTTTCATCTTGAAATGAAGCCAGGATGATGTTTTTTAATTTTTAGAATTTTTTTGCATTTATTTTTGAATTTTCTAACTCGGGTCGGGTTCGAACGGATAGGAAGGAAATTTTTTTTCTTCTCTATTTTTAGGCCTGTCCATACCCGTTTAGTCTTGAAATGAAGCCTGGATGACGTTTTTTAATTTTTAGAATTTTTTTGCATTTTATTTTTGAATTTTCTATCTCGGGTCGGGTTCGAACGGAGAGGAAGGAAAATTTTTTTCTTCTCTATTTTTCGGCCTGTCCTGATCCGTTTCATCTTGAAACGAAGCCAGGATGATGTTTTTTCATTTTTAGAATTTTTTTGCATTTATTTTTGAATTTTCTTACTCGGGTCGGGTTCGAACGGATTGGAAGGAAATTTTTGTTCTTCTCTATTTTTCGGGCTGTCCATACCCGTTTAGTCTTGAAATGAAGCCTGGATGATGTTTTTTAATTTTTAGAATTTTTTGCATTTTATTTTTGAATTTTCTATCTCGAGTCGGGTTCGAACGGATAGGAAGGAAATTTTTTTTCTTCTCTATTTTTCGGCCTGTCTTGACCCGTTTCATCTTGAAATGAAGCCTGGATGATGTTTTTTCATTTTTAGAATTTTTTTTGTATTTTATTTTTTAATTTTCTATCTCGGGTCGGGTTCGAACGGATAGGAAGGAAATTTTTTTTCTTCCCTATTTTTTGGCCTGTCCTGACCCGTTTCATCTTGAAATGAAGCCAGGATGATGTTTTTTAATTTTTAAAATTTTTTTGCATTTATTTTTGAATTTTCAAACTCGGGTCGGGTTCGAACGGATAGGAAGGAAATTGTTTTTCCTCTCTATTTTTCATCCTGTCCTGACCCGTTTCATCTTGAAATGAAGCCAGGATGATGTTTTTTAATTTTTAGAATTTTTTTGCATTTATTTTTGAATTTTCTAACTCGGGTCGGGTTCGAACTGATAGGAAGGAAATTTTTTTTCTTCTCTATTTTTAGGCCTGTCCATACCCGTTTAGTCTTGAAATGAAGCCTGGATGATGTTTTTTCATTTTTAGAATTTTTTTTGTATTTTATTTTTGAATTCTCTATCTCGGGTCGGGTTCGAACGGATAGGAAGGAAATTTTTTTTCTTCTCTATTTTTCGGCCTCTCCATACCCGTTTAGTCTTGAAATTAAGCTAGGATCAGTTTTTTAATTTTTAGAATTTTTTTACATTTATTTTTGAATTTTCAAACTCGGGTCGGGTTCGAACGGATAGGAAGGAAATTTTTTTTCCTCTCTATTTTTCATCCTGTCCTGACCTGTTTCATCTTGAAATGAAGCCAGGATGATGTTTTTTAATTTTTAGAATTTTTTTGCATTTATTTTTGAATTTTCTAACTCGGGTCGGGTTCGAACGGATAGGAAGGAAATTTTTCTTCTTCTCTATTTTTAGGCCTATCCATACCCGTTTAGTCTTGAAATGAAGCCTGGATGACGTTTTTTAATTTTTATAATTTTTTTGCATTTTATTTTTGAATTTTCTATCTCGGGTCGGGTTCGAACGGATAGGAAGGAAAATTTTTTTCTTCTCTATTTTTCGGCCTGTCCTGATCCGTTTCATCTTGAAACGAAGC
The DNA here is from genome assembly GCF_932294415.1 of Quercus robur. NCBI lineage: Eukaryota > Viridiplantae > Streptophyta > Magnoliopsida > Fagales > Fagaceae > Quercus > Quercus robur. The sequence goes on along the minus strand of NC_065542.1, from coordinate 39,589,046 downwards.
CAGGATGATGTTTTTTAATTTTTAGAATTTTTTTGCATTTATTTTTGAATTTTCAAACTCGGGTCGGGTTCGAACGGATAGGAAGGAAATTTTTTTTCTTCTCTATTTTTCTGCCTGTCCTGACCCGTTTCATCTTGAAATGCAGCCAGGATGATGATTTTTAATTTTTAGAATTTTTTTGCATGTATTTTCGAATTTTCTAACTCGGGTCGGGTTCGAACGGATAGGAAGGAAATTTTTTTTCTTCTCTATTTTTAGGCCTGTCCATACCCGTTTAGTCTTGAAACGAAGCCAGGATGATGTTTTTTAATTTTTAGAATTTTTTTACATTTATTTTTGAATTTTCTAACTCGGGTCGGGTTCGAACGGATAGGAAGGAAATTTTTTTTCTTCTCTATTTTTCGGGCTGTCCATACCCGTTTAGTCTTGAAATGAAGCCTGGATGATGTTTTTTAATTTTTAGAATTTTTTTGCATTTTATTTTTGAATTTTCTATCTCTAGTCGGGTTCGAACGGATAGGAAGGAAATTTTTTTTTCTTCTCTATTTTTCGGCCTGTCTTGACCCGTTTCATCTTGAAATGAAGCCTGGATGATGTTTTTTCATTTTTAGAATTTTTTTTGTATTTTATTTTTGAATTTTCTATCTCGGGTCGGGTTCGAACGGATAGGAAGGAAATTTTTTTTCTTCTCTATTTTTTGGCCTGTCCTGACCCGTTTCATCTTGAAATGAAGCCAGGATGATGTTTTTTAATTTTTAAAATTTTTTTGCATTTATTTTTGAATTTTCAAACTCGGGTCGGGTTCGAACGGATAGGAAGGAAATTTTTTTTCCTCTCTATTTTTCATCCTGTCCTGACCTGTTTCATCTTGAAATGAAGCCAGGATGATGTTTTTTAATTTTTAGAATTTTTTTGCATTTATTTTTGAATTTTCTAACTCGGGTCGGGTTCGAACGGATAGGAAGGAAATTTTTTTTCTTCTCTATTTTTAGGCCTATCCATACCCGTTTAGTCTTGAAATGAAGCCTGGATGACGTTTTTTAATTTTTATAATTTTTTTGCATTTTATTTTTGAATTTTCTATCTCGGGTCGGGTTCGAACGGATAGGAAGGAAAATTTTTTTCTTCTCTATTTTTCGGCCTGTCCTGATCCGTTTCATCTTGAAACGAAGCCAGGATGATGTTTTTTAATTTTTAGAATTTTTTTGCATTTATTTTTGAATTTTCTAACTCGGGTCGGGTTCGAACGGATAGGAAGGAAATTTTTTTTCTTCTCTATTTTTCGGGCTGTCCATACCTGTTTACTCTTGAAATGAAGCCAGGATGATGTTTTTTAATTTTTAGAATTTTTTTGCATTTATTTTTGAATTTTCAAACTCGGGTCGGGTTCGAACGGATAGGAAGGAAATTTTTTTTTCTTCTCTATTTTTCGGCCTGTCTTGACCCGTTTCATCTTGAAATGAAGCCTGGATGATGTTTTTTAATTTTTATAAATTTTTTGCATTTTATTTTTGAATTTTCTATCTCGGGTCGGGTTCGAACGGATAGGAAGGAAAATTTTTTTCTTCTCTATTTTTCGGCCTGTCCTGATCCGTTTCATCTTGAAACGAAGCCAGGATGATGTTTTTTAATTTTTAGAATTTTTTTGCATTTATTTTTGAATTTTCTAACTCGGGTCGGGTTCGAACGGATAGGAAGGAAATTTTTTTTCTTCTCTATTTTTCGGGCTGTCCATACCCGTTTAGTCTTGAAATGAAGCCTGGATGATGTTTTTTAATTTTTAGAATTTTTTTGCATTTTATTTTTGAATTTTCTATCTCTAGTCGGGTTCGAACGGATAGGAAGGAAATTTTTTTTCTTCTCTATTTTTCGGCCTGTCTTGACCGGTTTCATCTTGAAATGAAGCCTGGATGATGTTTTTTCATTTTTAGAATTTTTTTTGTATTTTATTTTTGAATTTTCTATCTCGGGTCGGGTTCGAACGGATAGGAAGGAAATTTTTTTTCTTCTCTATTTTTCGGCCTATCCATACCCGTTTAGTCTTGAAATGAAGCCTGGATGATGTTTTTTCATTTTTAGAATTTTTTTTGTATTTTATTTTTGAATTTTCTATCTCGGGTCGGGTTCGAACGGATAGGAAGGAAATTTTTTTTCTTCTCTATTTTTCGGCCTATCCATACCCGTTTAGTCTTGAAATTAAGCCAGGATGATGTTTTTTAATTTTTAGAATTTTTTTGCATTTATTTTTGAATTTTCAAACTCGGGTCGGGTTCGAACGGATAGGAACGAAATTTTTTTTCTTCTCTATTTTTCTGCCTGTCCTGACCCGTTTCATCTTGAAATGCAGCCAGGATGATGTTTTTTAATTTTTAGAATTTTTTTGCATTTATTTTTGAATTTTCTATCTCGGGTCGGGTTCGAACGGATAGGAAGGAAAAATTTTTTCTTCTCTATTTTTCGGCCTGTCCTGATCCGTTTCATCTTGAAACGAAGCCAGGATGATGTTTTTTAATTTTTAGAATTTTTTTGCATTTATTTTTGAATTTTCTAACTCGGGTCGGGTTCGAACGGATAGGAAGGAAATTTTTTTTCTTCTCTATTTTTCGGGCTGTCCATACCCGTTTAGTCTTCAAATGAAGCCTGGATGATGTTTTTTAATTTTTAGAATTTTTTTGCATTTTATTTTTGAATTTTCTATCTCTAGTCGAGTTCGAACGGATAGGAAGGAAATTTTTTTTTCTTCTCTATTTTTCGGCCTGTCTTGACCCGTTTCATCTTGAAATGAAGCCTGGATGATGTTTTTTCATTTTTAGAATTTTTTTTGTATTTTATTTTTGAATTTTCTATCTCGGGTCGGGTTCGAACGGATAGGAAGGAAATTTTTTTTCTTCTCTATTTTTCGGCCTATCCATACCCGTTTAGTCTTCAAATGAAGCCTGGATGATGTTTTTTCATTTTTAGAATTTTTTTTATATTTTATTTTTGAATTTTCTATCTCGGGTCGGGTTCGAACGGATAGGAAGGAAATTTTTTTTCTTCTCTATTTTTCGGCCTATCCATACCCGTTTAGTCTTGAAATGAAGCCAGGATGATGTTTTTTAATTTTTAGAATTTTTTTGCATTTATTTTTGAATTTTCAAACTCGGGTCGGGTTCGAACGGATGGGAAGGAAATTTTTTTTCTTCTCTATTTTTCTGCCTGTCCTGACCCGTTTCATCTTGAAATGCAGCCAGGATGATGATTTTTAATTTTTAGAATTTTTTTGCATTTATTTTTGAATTTTCTAACTCGGGTCGGGTTCGAACGGATAGGAAGGAAATTTTTTTTCTTCTCTATTTTTAGGCCTGTCCATACCCGTTTAGTCTTGAAATGAAGCCTGGATGACGTTTTTTAATTTTTAGAATTTTTTTGCATTTTATTTTTGAATTTTCTATCTCGGGTCGGGTTCGAACGGAGAGGAAGGAAAATTTTTTTCTTCTCTATTTTTCGGCCTGTCCTGATCCGTTTCATCTTGAAACGAAGCCAGGATGATGTTTTTTCATTTTTAGAATTTTTTTGCATTTATTTTTGAATTTTCTTACTCGGGTCGGGTTCGAACGGATTGGAAGGAAATTTTTGTTCTTCTCTATTTTTCGGGCTGTCCATACCCGTTTAGTCTTGAAATGAAGCCTGGATGATGTTTTTTAATTTTTAGAATTTTTTGCATTTTATTTTTGAATTTTCTATCTCGAGTCGGGTTCGAACGGATAGGAAGGAAATTTTTTTTCTTCTCTATTTTTCGGCCTGTCTTGACCCGTTTCATCTTGAAATGAAGCCTGGATGATGTTTTTTCATTTTTAGAATTTTTTTTGTATTTTATTTTTTAATTTTCTATCTCGGGTCGGGTTCGAACGGATAGGAAGGAAATTTTTTTTCTTCCCTATTTTTTGGCCTGTCCTGACCCGTTTCATCTTGAAATGAAGCCAGGATGATGTTTTTTAATTTTTAAAATTTTTTTGCATTTATTTTTGAATTTTCAAACTCGGGTCGGGTTCGAACGGATAGGAAGGAAATTGTTTTTCCTCTCTATTTTTCATCCTGTCCTGACCCGTTTCATCTTGAAATGAAGCCAGGATGATGTTTTTTAATTTTTAGAATTTTTTTGCATTTATTTTTGAATTTTCTAACTCGGGTCGGGTTCGAACTGATAGGAAGGAAATTTTTTTTCTTCTCTATTTTTAGGCCTGTCCATACCCGTTTAGTCTTGAAATGAAGCCTGGATGATGTTTTTTCATTTTTAGAATTTTTTTTGTATTTTATTTTTGAATTCTCTATCTCGGGTCGGGTTCGAACGGATAGGAAGGAAATTTTTTTTCTTCTCTATTTTTCGGCCTCTCCATACCCGTTTAGTCTTGAAATTAAGCTAGGATCAGTTTTTTAATTTTTAGAATTTTTTTACATTTATTTTTGAATTTTCAAACTCGGGTCGGGTTCGAACGGATAGGAAGGAAATTTTTTTTCCTCTCTATTTTTCATCCTGTCCTGACCTGTTTCATCTTGAAATGAAGCCAGGATGATGTTTTTTAATTTTTAGAATTTTTTTGCATTTATTTTTGAATTTTCTAACTCGGGTCGGGTTCGAACGGATAGGAAGGAAATTTTTCTTCTTCTCTATTTTTAGGCCTATCCATACCCGTTTAGTCTTGAAATGAAGCCTGGATGACGTTTTTTAATTTTTATAATTTTTTTGCATTTTATTTTTGAATTTTCTATCTCGGGTCGGGTTCGAACGGATAGGAAGGAAAATTTTTTTCTTCTCTATTTTTCGGCCTGTCCTGATCCGTTTCATCTTGAAACGAAGCCAGGATGATGTTTTTTAATTTTTAGAATTTTTTTGCATTTATTTTTGAATTTTCAAACTCGGGTCGGGTTCGAACGGATAGGAAGGAAATTTTTTTTCTTCTCTATTTTTCTGCCTGTCCTGACCCGTTTCATCTTGAAATGCAGCCAGGATGATGATTTTTAATTTTTAGAATTTTTTTGCATGTATTTTCGAATTTTCTAACTCGGGTCGGGTTCGAACGGATAGGAAGGAAATTTTTTTTCTTCTCTATTTTTAGGCCTGTCCATACCCGTTTAGTCTTGAAACGAAGCCAGGATGATGTTTTTTAATTTTTAGAATTTTTTTACATTTATTTTTGAATTTTCTAACTCGGGTCGGGTTCGAACGGATAGGAAGGAAATTTTTTTTCTTCTCTATTTTTCGGGCTGTCCATACCCGTTTAGTCTTGAAATGAAGCCTGGATGATGTTTTTTAATTTTTAGAATTTTTTTGCATTTTATTTTTGAATTTTCTATCTCTAGTCGGGTTCGAACGGATAGGAAGGAAATTTTTTTTTCTTCTCTATTTTTCGGCCTGTCTTGACCCGTTTCATCTTGAAATGAAGCCTGGATGATGTTTTTTCATTTTTAGAATTTTTTTTGTATTTTATTTTTGAATTTTCTATCTCGGGTCGGGTTCGAACGGATAGGAAGGAAATTTTTTTTCTTCTCTATTTTTTGGCCTGTCCTGACCCGTTTCATCTTGAAATGAAGCCAGGATGATGTTTTTTAATTTTTAAAATTTTTTTGCATTTATTTTTGAATTTTCAAACTCGGGTCGGGTTCGAACGGATAGGAAGGAAATTTTTTTTCCTCTCTATTTTTCATCCTGTCCTGACCTGTTTCATCTTGAAATGAAGCCAGGATGATGTTTTTTAATTTTTAGAATTTTTTTGCATTTATTTTTGAATTTTCTAACTCGGGTCGGGTTCGAACGGATAGGAAGGAAATTTTTTTTCTTCTCTATTTTTAGGCCTATCCATACCCGTTTAGTCTTGAAATGAAGCCTGGATGACGTTTTTTAATTTTTATAATTTTTTTGCATTTTATTTTTGAATTTTCTATCTCGGGTCGGGTTCGAACGGATAGGAAGGAAAATTTTTTTCTTCTCTATTTTTCGGCCTGTCCTGATCCGTTTCATCTTGAAACGAAGCCAGGATGATGTTTTTTAATTTTTAGAATTTTTTTGCATTTATTTTTGAATTTTCTAACTCGGGTCGGGTTCGAACGGATAGGAAGGAAATTTTTTTTCTTCTCTATTTTTCGGGCTGTCCATACCTGTTTACTCTTGAAATGAAGCCAGGATGATGTTTTTTAATTTTTAGAATTTTTTTGCATTTATTTTTGAATTTTCAAACTCGGGTCGGGTTCGAACGGATAGGAAGGAAATTTTTTTTTCTTCTCTATTTTTCGGCCTGTCTTGACCCGTTTCATCTTGAAATGAAGCCTGGATGATGTTTTTTAATTTTTATAAATTTTTTGCATTTTATTTTTGAATTTTCTATCTCGGGTCGGGTTCGAACGGATAGGAAGGAAAATTTTTTTCTTCTCTATTTTTCGGCCTGTCCTGATCCGTTTCATCTTGAAACGAAGCCAGGATGATGTTTTTTAATTTTTAGAATTTTTTTGCATTTATTTTTGAATTTTCTAACTCGGGTCGGGTTCGAACGGATAGGAAGGAAATTTTTTTTCTTCTCTATTTTTCGGGCTGTCCATACCCGTTTAGTCTTGAAATGAAGCCTGGATGATGTTTTTTAATTTTTAGAATTTTTTTGCATTTTATTTTTGAATTTTCTATCTCTAGTCGGGTTCGAACGGATAGGAAGGAAATTTTTTTTCTTCTCTATTTTTCGGCCTGTCTTGACCGGTTTCATCTTGAAATGAAGCCTGGATGATGTTTTTTCATTTTTAGAATTTTTTTTGTATTTTATTTTTGAATTTTCTATCTCGGGTCGGGTTCGAACGGATAGGAAGGAAATTTTTTTTCTTCTCTATTTTTCGGCCTATCCATACCCGTTTAGTCTTGAAATGAAGCCTGGATGATGTTTTTTCATTTTTAGAATTTTTTTTGTATTTTATTTTTGAATTTTCTATCTCGGGTCGGGTTCGAACGGATAGGAAGGAAATTTTTTTTCTTCTCTATTTTTCGGCCTATCCATACCCGTTTAGTCTTGAAATTAAGCCAGGATGATGTTTTTTAATTTTTAGAATTTTTTTGCATTTATTTTTGAATTTTCAAACTCGGGTCGGGTTCGAACGGATAGGAACGAAATTTTTTTTCTTCTCTATTTTTCTGCCTGTCCTGACCCGTTTCATCTTGAAATGCAGCCAGGATGATGTTTTTTAATTTTTAGAATTTTTTTGCATTTATTTTTGAATTTTCTATCTCGGGTCGGGTTCGAACGGATAGGAAGGAAAAATTTTTTCTTCTCTATTTTTCGGCCTGTCCTGATCCGTTTCATCTTGAAACGAAGCCAGGATGATGTTTTTTAATTTTTAGAATTTTTTTGCATTTATTTTTGAATTTTCTAACTCGGGTCGGGTTCGAACGGATAGGAAGGAAATTTTTTTTCTTCTCTATTTTTCGGGCTGTCCATACCCGTTTAGTCTTCAAATGAAGCCTGGATGATGTTTTTTAATTTTTAGAATTTTTTTGCATTTTATTTTTGAATTTTCTATCTCTAGTCGAGTTCGAACGGATAGGAAGGAAATTTTTTTTTCTTCTCTATTTTTCGGCCTGTCTTGACCCGTTTCATCTTGAAATGAAGCCTGGATGATGTTTTTTCATTTTTAGAATTTTTTTTGTATTTTATTTTTGAATTTTCTATCTCGGGTCGGGTTCGAACGGATAGGAAGGAAATTTTTTTTCTTCTCTATTTTTCGGCCTATCCATACCCGTTTAGTCTTCAAATGAAGCCTGGATGATGTTTTTTCATTTTTAGAATTTTTTTTATATTTTATTTTTGAATTTTCTATCTCGGGTCGGGTTCGAACGGATAGGAAGGAAATTTTTTTTCTTCTCTATTTTTCGGCCTATCCATACCCGTTTAGTCTTGAAATGAAGCCAGGATGATGTTTTTTAATTTTTAGAATTTTTTTGCATTTATTTTTGAATTTTCAAACTCGGGTCGGGTTCGAACGGATGGGAAGGAAATTTTTTTTCTTCTCTATTTTTCTGCCTGTCCTGACCCGTTTCATCTTGAAATGCAGCCAGGATGATGATTTTTAATTTTTAGAATTTTTTTGCATTTATTTTTGAATTTTCTAACTCGGGTCGGGTTCGAACGGATAGGAAGGAAATTTTTTTTCTTCTCTATTTTTAGGCCTGTCCATACCCGTTTAGTCTTGAAATGAAGCCTGGATGACGTTTTTTAATTTTTAGAATTTTTTTGCATTTTATTTTTGAATTTTCTATCTCGGGTCGGGTTCGAACGGAGAGGAAGGAAAATTTTTTTCTTCTCTATTTTTCGGCCTGTCCTGATCCGTTTCATCTTGAAACGAAGCCAGGATGATGTTTTTTCATTTTTAGAATTTTTTTGCATTTATTTTTGAATTTTCTTACTCGGGTCGGGTTCGAACGGATTGGAAGGAAATTTTTGTTCTTCTCTATTTTTCGGGCTGTCCATACCCGTTTAGTCTTGAAATGAAGCCTGGATGATGTTTTTTAATTTTTAGAATTTTTTGCATTTTATTTTTGAATTTTCTATCTCGAGTCGGGTTCGAACGGATAGGAAGGAAATTTTTTTTCTTCTCTATTTTTCGGCCTGTCTTGACCCGTTTCATCTTGAAATGAAGCCTGGATGATGTTTTTTCATTTTTAGAATTTTTTTTGTATTTTATTTTTTAATTTTCTATCTCGGGTCGGGTTCGAACGGATAGGAAGGAAATTTTTTTTCTTCCCTATTTTTTGGCCTGTCCTGACCCGTTTCATCTTGAAATGAAGCCAGGATGATGTTTTTTAATTTTTAAAATTTTTTTGCATTTATTTTTGAATTTTCAAACTCGGGTCGGGTTCGAACGGATAGGAAGGAAATTGTTTTTCCTCTCTATTTTTCATCCTGTCCTGACCCGTTTCATCTTGAAATGAAGCCAGGATGATGTTTTTTAATTTTTAGAATTTTTTTGCATTTATTTTTGAATTTTCTAACTCGGGTCGGGTTCGAACTGATAGGAAGGAAATTTTTTTTCTTCTCTATTTTTAGGCCTGTCCATACCCGTTTAGTCTTGAAATGAAGCCTGGATGATGTTTTTTCATTTTTAGAATTTTTTTTGTATTTTATTTTTGAATTCTCTATCTCGGGTCGGGTTCGAACGGATAGGAAGGAAATTTTTTTTCTTCTCTATTTTTCGGCCTCTCCATACCCGTTTAGTCTTGAAATTAAGCTAGGATCAGTTTTTTAATTTTTAGAATTTTTTTACATTTATTTTTGAATTTTCAAACTCGGGTCGGGTTCGAACGGATAGGAAGGAAATTTTTTTTCCTCTCTATTTTTCATCCTGTCCTGACCTGTTTCATCTTGAAATGAAGCCAGGATGATGTTTTTTAATTTTTAGAATTTTTTTGCATTTATTTTTGAATTTTCTAACTCGGGTCGGGTTCGAACGGATAGGAAGGAAATTTTTCTTCTTCTCTATTTTTAGGCCTATCCATACCCGTTTAGTCTTGAAATGAAGCCTGGATGACGTTTTTTAATTTTTATAATTTTTTTGCATTTTATTTTTGAATTTTCTATCTCGGGTCGGGTTCGAACGGATAGGAAGGAAAATTTTTTTCTTCTCTATTTTTCGGCCTGTCCTGATCCGTTTCATCTTGAAACGAAGCCAGGATGATGTTTTTTAATTTTTAGAATTTTTTTGCATTTATTTTTGAATTTTCAAACTCGGGTCGGGTTCGAACGGATAGGAAGGAAATTTTTTTTCTTCTCTATTTTTCTGCCTGTCCTGACCCGTTTCATCTTGAAATGCAGCCAGGATGATGATTTTTAATTTTTAGAATTTTTTTGCATTTATTTTCGAATTTTCTAACTCGGGTCGGGTTCGAACGGATAGGAAGGAAATTTTTTTTCTTCTCTATTTTTAGGCCTGTCCATACCCGTTTAGTCTTGAAACGAAGCCAGGATGATGTTTTTTAATTTTTAGAATTTTTTTACATTTATTTTTGAATTTTCTAACTCGGGTCGGGTTCGAACGGATAGGAAGGAAATTTTTTTTCTTCTCTATTTTTCGGGCTGTCCATACCCGTTTAGTCTTGAAATGAAGCCTGGATGATGTTTTTTAATTTTTAGAATTTTTTTGCATTTTATTTTTGAATTTTCTATCTCTAGTCGGGTTCGAACGGATTGGAAGGAAATTTTTTTTCTTCTCTATTTTTCGGCCTGTCTTGACCCGTTTCATCTTGAAATGAAGCCTGGATGATGTTTTTTCATTTTTAGAATTTTTTTTGTATTTTATTTTTGAATTTTCTATCTCGGGTCGGGTTCGAACGGATAGGAAGGAAATTTTTTTTCTTCTCTATTTTTTGGCCTGTCCTGACCCGTTTCATCTTGAAATGAAGCCAGGATGATGTTTTTTAATTTTTAAAATTTTTTTGCATTTATTTTTGAATTTTCAAACTCGGGTCGGGTTCGAACGGATAGGAAGGAAATTTTTTTTCCTCTCTATTTTTCATCCTGTCCTGACCTGTTTCATCTTGAAATGAAGCCAGGATGATGTTTTTTAATTTTTAGAATTTTTTTGCATTTATTTTTGAATTTTCTAACTCGGGTCGGGTTCGAACGGATAGGAAGGAAATTTTTTTTCTTCTCTATTTTTAGGCCTATCCATACCCGTTTAGTCTTGAAATGAAGCCTGGATGACGTTTTTTAATTTTTATAATTTTTTTGCATTTTATTTTTGAATTTTCTATCTCGGGTCGGGTTCGAACGGATAGGAAGGAAATTTTTTTTCTTCTCTATTTTTCTGCCTGTCCTGACCCGTTTCATCTTGAAATGCAGCCAGGATGATGATTTTTAATTTTTAGAATTTTTTTGCATTTATTTTCGAATTTTCTAACTCGGGTCGGGTTCGAACGGATAGGAAGGAAATTTTTTTTCTTCTCTATTTTTAGGCCTGTCCATACCCGTTTAGTCTTGAAACGAAGCCAGGATGATGTTTTTTAATTTTTAGAATTTTTTTACATTTATTTTTGAATTTTCTAACTCGGGTCGGGTTCGAACGGATAGGAAGGAAATTTTTTTTCTTCTCTATTTTTCGGGCTGTCCATACCCGTTTAGTCTTGAAATGAAGCCTGGATGATGTTTTTTAATTTTTAGAATTTTTTTGCATTTTATTTTTGAATTTTCTATCTCTAGTCGGGTTCGAACGGATTGGAAGGAAATTTTTTTTCTTCTCTATTTTTCGGCCTGTCTTGACCCGTTTCATCTTGAAATGAAGCCTGGATGATGTTTTTTCATTTTTAGAATTTTTTTTGTATTTTATTTTTGAATTTTCTATCTCGGGTCGGGTTCGAACGGATAGGAAGGAAATTTTTTTTCTTCTCTATTTTTCGGCCTATCCATACCCGTTTAGTCTTCAAATGAAGCCTGGATGATGTTTTTTCATTTTTAGAATTTTTTTTATATTTTATTTTTGAATTTTCTATCTCGGGTCGGGTTCGAACGGATAGGAAGGAAATTTTTTTTCTTCTCTATTTTTCGGCCTATCCATACCCGTTTAGTCTTGAAATGAAGCCAGGATGATGTTTTTTAATTTTTAGAATTTTTTTGCATTTATTTTTGAATTTTCAAACTCGGGTCGGGTTCGAACGGATGGGAAGGAAATTTTTTTTCTTCTCTATTTTTCTGCCTGTCCTGACCCGTTTCATCTTGAAATGCAGCCAGGATGATGATTTTTAATTTTTAGAATTTTTTTGCATTTATTTTTGAATTTTCTAACTCGGGTCGGGTTCGAACGGATAGGAAGGAAATTTTTTTTCTTCTCTATTTTTAGGCCTGTCCATACCCGTTTAGTCTTGAAATGAAGCCTGGATGACGTTTTTTAATTTTTAGAATTTTTTTGCATTTTATTTTTGAATTTTCTATCTCGGGTCGGGTTCGAACGGAGAGGAAGGAAAATTTTTTTCTTCTCTATTTTTCGGCCTGTCCTGATCCGTTTCATCTTGAAACGAAGCCAGGATGATGTTTTTTCATTTTTAGAATTTTTTTGCATTTATTTTTGAATTTTCTTACTCGGGTCGGGTTCGAACGGATTGGAAGGAAATTTTTGTTCTTCTCTATTTTTCGGGCTGTCCATACCCGTTTAGTCTTGAAATGAAGCCTGGATGATGTTTTTTAATTTTTAGAATTTTTTGCATTTTATTTTTGAATTTTCTATCTCGAGTCGGGTTCGAACGGATAGGAAGGAAATTTTTTTTCTTCTCTATTTTTCGGCCTGTCTTGACCCGTTTCATCTTGAAATGAAGCCTGGATGATGTTTTTTCATTTTTAGAATTTTTTTTGTATTTTATTTTTTAATTTTCTATCTCGGGTCGGGTTCGAACGGATAGGAAGGAAATTTTTTTTCTTCCCTATTTTTTGGCCTGTCCTGACCCGTTTCATCTTGAAATGAAGCCAGGATGATGTTTTTTAATTTTTAAAATTTTTTTGCATTTATTTTTGAATTTTCAAACTCGGGTCGGGTTCGAACGGATAGGAAGGAAATTGTTTTTCCTCTCTATTTTTCATCCTGTCCTGACCCGTTTCATCTTGAAATGAAGCCAGGATGATGTTTTTTAATTTTTAGAATTTTTTTGCATTTATTTTTGAATTTTCTAACTCGGGTCGGGTTCGAACTGATAGGAAGGAAATTTTTTTTCTTCTCTATTTTTAGGCCTGTCCATACCCGTTTAGTCTTGAAATGAAGCCTGGATGATGTTTTTTCATTTTTAGAATTTTTTTTGTATTTTATTTTTGAATTCTCTATCTCGGGTCGGGTTCGAACGGATAGGAAGGAAATTTTTTTTCTTCTCTATTTTTCGGCCTCTCCATACCCGTTTAGTCTTGAAATTAAGCTAGGATCAGTTTTTTAATTTTTAGAATTTTTTTACATTTATTTTTGAATTTTCAAACTCGGGTCGGGTTCGAACGGATAGGAAGGAAATTTTTTTTCCTCTCTATTTTTCATCCTGTCCTGACCTGTTTCATCTTGAAATGAAGCCAGGATGATGTTTTTTAATTTTTAGAATTTTTTTGCATTTATTTTTGAATTTTCTAACTCGGGTCGGGTTCGAACGGATAGGAAGGAAATTTTTTTTCTTCTCTATTTTTAGGCCTATCCATACCCGTTTAGTCTTGAAATGAAGCCTGGATGACGTTTTTTAATTTTTATAATTTTTTTGCATTTTATTTTTGAATTTTCTATCTCGGGTCGGGTTCGAACGGATAGGAAGGAAAATTTTTTTCTTCTCTATTTTTCGGCCTGTCCTGATCCGTTTCATCTTGAAACGAAGCCAGGATGATGTTTTTTAATTTTTAGAATTTTTTTGCATTTATTTTTGAATTTTCAAACTCGGGTCGGGTTCGAACGGATAGGAAGGAAATTTTTTTTCTTCTCTATTTTTCTGCCTGTCCTGACCCGTTTCATCTTGAAATGCAGCCAGGATGATGATTTTTAATTTTTAGAATTTTTTTGCATTTATTTTCGAATTTTCTAACTCGGGTCGGGTTCGAACGGATAGGAAGGAAATTTTTTTTCTTCTCTATTTTTAGGCCTGTCCATACCCGTTTAGTCTTGAAACGAAGCCAGGATGATGTTTTTTAATTTTTAGAATTTTTTTACATTTATTTTTGAATTTTCTAACTCGGGTCGGGTTCGAACGGATAGGAAGGAAATTTTTTTTCTTCTCTATTTTTCGGGCTGTCCATACCCGTTTAGTCTTGAAATGAAGCCTGGATGATGTTTTTTAATTTTTAGAATTTTTTTGCATTTTATTTTTGAATTTTCTATCTCTAGTCGGGTTCGAACGGATTGGAAGGAAATTTTTTTTCTTCTCTATTTTTCGGCCTGTCTTGACCCGTTTCATCTTGAAATGAAGCCTGGATGATGTTTTTTCATTTTTAGAATTTTTTTTGTATTTTATTTTTGAATTTTCTATCTCGGGTCGGGTTCGAACGGATAGGAAGGAAATTTTTTTTCTTCTCTATTTTTTGGCCTGTCCTGACCCGTTTCATCTTGAAATGAAGCCAGGATGATGTTTTTTAATTTTTAAAATTTTTTTGCATTTATTTTTGAATTTTCTAACTCGGGTCGGGTTCGAACGGATAGGAAGGAAATTTTTTTTCCTCTCTATTTTTCATCCTGTCCTGACCTGTTTCATCTTGAAATGAAGCCAGGATGATGTTTTTTAATTTTTAGAATTTTTTTGCATTTATTTTTGAATTTTCTAACTCGGGTCGGGTTCGAACGGATAGGAAGGAAATTTTTTTTCTTCTCTATTTTTAGGCCTATCCATACCCGTTTAGTCTTGAAATGAAGCCTGGATGACGTTTTTTAATTTTTATAATTTTTTTGCATTTTATTTTTGAATTTTCTATCTCGGGTCGGGTTCGAACGGATAGGAAGGAAAATTTTTTTCTTCTCTATTTTTCGGCCTGTCCTGATCCGTTTCATCTTGAAACGAAGCCAGGATGATGTTTTTTAATTTTTAGAATTTTTTTGCATTTATTTTTGAATTTTCTAACTCGGGTCGGGTTCGAACGGATAGGAAGGAAATTTTTTTTCTTCTCTATTTTTCGGGCTGTCCATACCCGTTTAGTCTTGAAATGAAGCTTGGATGATGTTTTTTAATTTTTAGAATTTTTTTGCATTTTATTTTTGAATTTTCTATCTCTAGTCGGGTTCGAACGGATAGGAAGGAAATTTTTTTTTCTTCTCTATTTTTCGGCCTGTCTTGACCCGTTTCATCTTGAAATGAAGCCTGGATGATGTTTTTTCATTTTTAGAATTTTTTTTGTATTTTATTTTTGAATTTTCTATCTCGGGTCGGGTTCGAACGGATAGGAAGGAAATTTTTTTTCTTCTCTATTTTTCGGCCTATCCATACCCGTTTAGTCTTGAAATGAAGCCTGGATGATGTTTTTTCATTTTTAGAATTTTTTTTGTATTTTATTTTTGAATTTTCTATCTCGGGTCGGGTTCGAACGGATAGGAAGGAAATTTTTTTTCTTCTTTATTTTTCGGCCTATCCATACCCGTTTAGTCTTGAAATTTTTTTTTCTTCTCTATTTTTCGGCCTGTCTTGACCCGTTTCATCTTGAAATGAAGCCTGGATGATGTTTTTTCATTTTTAGAATTTTTTTGCATTTTATTTTTGAATTTTCTATCTCTAGTCGGGTTCGAACGGATAGGAAGGAAATTTTTTTTCTTCTGTATTTTTCGGCCTGTCTTGACCCGTTTCATCTTGAAATGAAGCCTGGATGATGTTTTTTCATTTTTAGAATTTTTTTTGTATTTTAATTTTGAATTTTCTATCTCGGGTCGGGTTCGAACGGATAGGAAGGAAATTTTTTTTCTTCTCTATTTTTTGGCCTGTCCTGACCCGTTTCATCTTGAAATGAAGCCAGGATGATGTTTTTTAATTTTTAAAATTTTTTTGCATTTATTTTTGAATTTTCAAACTCGGGTCGGGTTCGAACGGATAGGAAGGAAATTTTTTTTCCTCTCTATTTTTCATCCTGTCCTGACCCGTTTCATCTTGAAATGAAGCCAGGATGATGTTTTTTAATTTTTAGAATTTTTTTGCATTTATTTTTGAATTTTCTAACTCGGGTCGGGTTCGAACGGATAGGAAGGAAATTTTTTTTCTTCTCTATTTTTAGGCCTGTCCATACCCGTTTACTCTTGAAATGAAGCCAGGATGATGTTTTTTAATTTTTAGAATTTTTTTGCATTTATTTTTGAATTTTCAAACTTGGGTCGGGTTCGAACGGATAGGAAGGAAATTTTTTTTTCTTCTCTATTTTTCGGCCTGTCTTGACCCGTTTCATCTTGAAATGAAGCCTGGATGATGTTTTTTTAATTTTTATAAATTTTTTGCATTTTATTTTTGAATTTTCTATCTCGGGTCGGGTTCGAACGGATAGGAAGGAAAATTTTTTTCTTCTCTATTTTTCGGCCTGTCCTGATCCGTTTCATCTTGAAACGAAGCCAGGATGATGTTTTTTAATTTTTAGAATTTTTTTGCATTTATTTTTGAATTTTCTAACTCGGGTCGGGTTCGAACGGATAGGAAGGAAATTTTTTTTCTTCTCTATTTTTCGGGCTGTCCATACCCGTTTAGTCTTGAAATGAAGCCTGGATTATGTTTTTTAATTTTTAGAATTTTTTTGCATTTTATTTTTGAATTTTCTATCTCTAGTCGGGTTCGAACGGATAGGAAGGAAATTTTTTTTCTTCTCTATTTTTCGGCCTGTCTTGACCGGTTTCATCTTGAAATGAAGCCTGGATGATGTTTTTTCATTTTTAGAATTTTTTTTGTATTTTATTTTTGAATTTTCTATCTCGGGTCGGGTTCGAACGGATAGGAAGGAAATTTTTTTTCTTCTCTATTTTTCGGCCTATCCATACCCGTTTAGTCTTGAAATGAAGCCTGGATGATGTTTTTTCATTTTAGAATTTTTTTTGTATTTTATTTTTGAATTTTCTATCTCGGGTCGGGTTCGAACGGATAGGAAGGAAATTTTTTTTCTTCTCTATTTTTCGGCCTATCCATACCCGTTTAGTCTTGAAATTAAGCCAGGATGATGTTTTTTAATTTTTAGAATTTTTTTGCATTTATTTTTGAATTTTCAAACTCGGGTCGGGTTCGAACGGATAGGAACGAAATTTTTTTTCTTCTCTATTTTTCTGCCTGTCCTGACCCGTTTCATCTAGAAATGCAGCCAGGATGATGTTTTTTAATTTTTAGAATTTTTTTGCATTTATTTTTGAATTTTCTATCTCGGGTCGGGTTCGAACGGATAGGAAGGAAAATTTTTTTCTTCTCTATTTTTCGGCCTGTCCTGATCCGTTTCATCTTGAAACGAAGCCAGGATGATGTTTTTTAATTTTTAGAATTTTTTTGCATTTATTTTTGAATTTTCTAACTCGGGTCGGGTTCGAACGGATAGGAAGGAAATTTTTTTTCTTCTCTATTTTTCGGGCTGTCCATACCCGTTTAGTCTTCAAATGAAGCCTGGATGATGTTTTTTAATTTTTAGAATTTTTTTGCATTTTATTTTTGAATTTTCTATCTCTAGTCGAGTTCGAACGGATAGGAAGGAAATTTTTTTTTCTTCTCTATTTTTCGGCCTGTCTTGACCCGTTTCATCTTGAAATGAAGCCTGGATGATGTTTTTTCATTTTTAGAATTTTTTTTGTATTTTATTTTTGAATTTTCTATCTCGGGTCGGGTTCGAACGGATAGGAAGGAAATTTTTTTTCTTCTCTATTTTTCGGCCTATCCATACCCGTTTAGTCTTCAAATGAAGCCTGGATGATGTTTTTTCATTTTTAGAATTTTTTTTGTATTTTATTTTTGAATTTTCTATCTCGGGTCGGGTTCGAACGGATAGGAAGGAAATTTTTTTTCTTCTCTATTTTTCGGCCTATCCATACCCGTTTAGTCTTGAAATGAAGCCAGGATGATGTTTTTTAATTTTTAGAATTTTTTTGCATTTATTTTTGAATTTTCAAACTCGGGTCGGGTTCGAACGGATGGGAAGGAAATTTTTTTTCTTCTCTATTTTTCTGCCTGTCCTGACCCGTTTCATCTTGAAATGCAGCCAGGATGATGATTTTTAATTTTTAGAATTTTTTTGCATTTATTTTTGAATTTTCTAACTCGGGTCGGGTTCGAACGGATAGGAAGGAAATTTTTTTTCTTCTCTATTTTTCGGGCTGTCCATACCCGTTTAGTCTTGAAATGAAGCCTGGATGATGTTTTTTAATTTTTAGAATTTTTTTGCATTTTATTTTTGAATTTTCTATCTCGGGTCGGGTTCGAACGGAGAGGAAGGAAAATTTTTTTCTTCTCTATTTTTCGGCCTGTCCTGATCCGTTTCATCTTGAAACGAAGCCAGGATGATGTTTTTTCATTTTTAGAATTTTTTTGCATTTATTTTTGAATTTTCTTACTCGGGTCGGGTTCGAACGGATTGGAAGGAAATTTTTGTTCTTCTCTATTTTTCGGGCTGTCCATACCCGTTTAGTCTTGAAATGAAGCCTGGATGATGTTTTTTAATTTTTAGAATTTTTTGCATTTTATTTTTGAATTTTCTATCTCGAGTCGGGTTCGAACGGATAGGAAGGAAATTTTTTTTCTTCTCTATTTTTCGGCCTGTCTTGACCCGTTTCATCTTGAAATGAAGCCTGGATGATGTTTTTTCATTTTTAGAATTTTTTTTGTATTTTATTTTTTAATTTTCTATCTCGGGTCGGGTTCGAACGGATAGGAAGGAAATTTTTTTTCTTCCCTATTTTTTGGCCTGTCCTGACCCGTTTCATCTTGAAATGAAGCCAGGATGATGTTTTTTAATTTTTAAAATTTTTTTGCATTTATTTTTGAATTTTCAAACTCGGGTCGGGTTCGAACGGATAGGAAGGAAATTGTTTTTCCTCTCTATTTTTCATCCTGTCCTGACCCGTTTCATCTTGAAATGAAGCCAGGATGATGTTTTTTAATTTTTAGAATTTTTTTGCATTTATTTTTGAATTTTCTAACTCGGGTCGGGTTCGAACTGATAGGAAGGAAATTTTTTTTCTTCTCTATTTTTAGGCCTGTCCATACCCGTTTAGTCTTGAAATGAAGCCTGGATGATGTTTTTTCATTTTTAGAATTTTTTTTGTATTTTATTTTTGAATTCTCTATCTCGGGTCGGGTTCGAACGGATAGGAAGGAAATTTTTTTTCTTCTCTATTTTTCGGCCTCTCCATACCCGTTTAGTCTTGAAATTAAGCTAGGATCAGTTTTTTAATTTTTAGAATTTTTTTACATTTATTTTTGAATTTTCAAACTCGGGTCGGGTTCGAACGGATAGGAAGGAAATTTTTTTTCCTCTCTATTTTTCATCCTGTCCTGACCTGTTTCATCTTGAAATGAAGCCAGGATGATGTTTTTTAATTTTTAGAATTTTTTTGCATTTATTTTTGAATTTTCTAACTCGGGTCGGGTTCGAACGGATAGGAAGGAAATTTTTTTTCTTCTCTATTTTTAGGCCTATCCATACCCGTTTAGTCTTGAAATGAAGCCTGGATGATGTTTTTTAATTTTTATAATTTTTTTGCATTTTATTTTTGAATTTTCTATCTCGGGTCGGGTTCGAACGGATAGGAAGGAAAATTTTTTTCTTCTCTATTTTTCGGCCTGTCCTGATCCGTTTCATCTTGAAACGAAGCCAGGATGATGTTTTTTAATTTTTAGAATTTTTTTGCATTTATTTTTGAATTTTCAAACTCGGGTCGGGTTCGAACGGATAGGAAGGAAATTTTTTTTCTTCTCTATTTTTCTGCCTGTCCTGACCCGTTTCATCTTGAAATGCAGCCAGGATGATGATTTTTAATTTTTAGAATTTTTTTGCATTTATTTTCGAATTTTCTAACTCGGGTCGGGTTCGAACGGATAGGAAGGAAATTTTTTTTCTTCTCTATTTTTAGGCCTGTCCATACCCGTTTAGTCTTGAAACGAAGCCAGGATGATGTTTTTTAATTTTTAGAATTTTTTTACATTTATTTTTGAATTTTCTAACTCGGGTCGGGTTCGAACGGATAGGAAGGAAATTTTTTTTCTTCTCTATTTTTCGGGCTGTCCATACCCGTTTAGTCTTGAAATGAAGCCTGGATGATGTTTTTTAATTTTTAGAATTTTTTTGCATTTTATTTTTGAATTTTCTATCTCTAGTCGGGTTCGAACGGATTGGAAGGAAATTTTTTTTCTTCTCTATTTTTCGGCCTGTCTTGACCCGTTTCATCTTGAAATGAAGCCTGGATGATGTTTTTTCATTTTTAGAATTTTTTTTGTATTTTATTTTTGAATTTTCTATCTCGGGTCGGGTTCGAACGGATAGGAAGGAAATTTTTTTTCTTCTCTATTTTTTGGCCTGTCCTGACCCGTTTCATCTTGAAATGAAGCCAGGATGATGTTTTTTAATTTTTAAAATTTTTTTGCATTTATTTTTGAATTTTCAAACTCGGGTCGGGTTCGAACGGATAGGAAGGAAATTTTTTTTCCTCTCTATTTTTCATCCTGTCCTGACCTGTTTCATCTTGAAATGAAGCCAGGATGATGTTTTTTAATTTTTAGAATTTTTTTGCATTTATTTTTGAATTTTCTAACTCGGGTCGGGTTCGAACGGATAGGAAGGAAATTTTTTTTCTTCTCTATTTTTAGGCCTATCCATACCCGTTTAGTCTTGAAATGAAGCCTGCATGACGTTTTTTAATTTTTATAATTTTTTTGCATTTTATTTTTGAATTTTCTATCTCGGGTCGGGTTCGAACGGATAGGAAGGAAAATTTTTTTCTTCTCTATTTTTCGGCCTGTCCTGATCCGTTTCATCTTGAAACGAAGCCAGGATGATGTTTTTTAATTTTTAGAATTTTTTTGCATTTATTTTTGAATTTTCTAACTCGGGTCGGGTTCGAACGGATAGGAAGGAAATTTTTTTTCTTCTCTATTTTTCGGGCTGTCCATACCCGTTTAGTCTTGAAATGAAGCTTGGATGATGTTTTTTAATTTTTAGAATTTTTTTGCATTTTATTTTTGAATTTTCTATCTCTAGTCGGGTTCGAACGGATAGGAAGGAAATTTTTTTTTCTTCTCTATTTTTCGGCCTGTCTTGACCCGTTTCATCTTGAAATGAAGCCTGGATGATGTTTTTTCATTTTTAGAATTTTTTTTGTATTTTATTTTTGAATTTTCTATCTCGGGTCGGGTTCGAACGGATAGGAAGGAAATTTTTTTTCTTCTCTATTTTTCGGCCTATCCATACCCGTTTAGTCTTGAAATGAAGCCTGGATGATGTTTTTTCATTTTTAGAATTTTTTTTGTATTTTATTTTTGAATTTTCTATCTCGGGTCGGGTTCGAACGGATAGGAAGGAAATTTTTTTTCTTCTTTATTTTTCGGCCTATCCATACCCGTTTAGTCTTGAAATTTTTTTTTCTTCTCTATTTTTCGGCCTGTCTTGACCCGTTTCATCTTGAAATGAAGCCTGGATGATGTTTTTTCATTTTTAGAATTTTTTTGCATTTTATTTTTGAATTTTCTATCTCTAGTCGGGTTCGAACGGATAGGAAGGAAATTTTTTTTCTTCTGTATTTTTCGGCCTGTCTTGACCCGTTTCATCTTGAAATGAAGCCTGGATGATGTTTTTTCATTTTTAGAATTTTTTTTGTATTTTAATTTTGAATTTTCTATCTCGGGTCGGGTTCGAACGGATAGGAAGGAAATTTTTTTTCTTCTCTATTTTTTGGCCTGTCCTGACCCGTTTCATCTTGAAATGAAGCCAGGATGATGTTTTTTAATTTTTAAAATTTTTTTGCATTTATTTTTGAATTTTCAAACTCGGGTCGGGTTCGAACGGATAGGAAGGAAATTTTTTTTCCTCTCTATTTTTCATCCTGTCCTGACCCGTTTCATCTTGAAATGAAGCCAGGATGATGTTTTTTAAATTTTAGAATTTTTTTGCATTTATTTTTGAATTTTCTAACTCGGGTCGGGTTCGAACGGATAGGAAGGAAATTTTTTTTCTTCTCTATTTTTAGGCCTGTCCATACCCGTTTACTCTTGAAATGAAGCCAGGATGATGTTTTTTAATTTTTAGAATTTTTTTGCATTTATTTTTGAATTTTCAAACTTGGGTCGGGTTCGAACGGATAGGAAGGAAATTTTTTTTTCTTCTCTATTTTTCGGCCTGTCTTGACCCGTTTCATCTTGAAATGAAGCCTGGATGATGTTTTTTAATTTTTATAAATTTTTTGCATTTTATTTTTGAATTTTCTATCTCGGGTCGGGTTCGAACGGATAGGAAGGAAAATTTTTTTCTTCTCTATTTTTCGGCCTGTCCTGATCCGTTTCATCTTGAAACGAAGCCAGGATGATGTTTTTTAATTTTTAGAATTTTTTTGCATTTATTTTTGAATTTTCTAACTCGGGTCGGGTTCGAACGGATAGGAAGGAAATTTTTTTTCTTCTCTATTTTTCGGGCTGTCCATACCCGTTTAGTCTTGAAATGAAGCCTGGATGATGTTTTTTAATTTTTAGAATTTTTTTGCATTTTATTTTTGAATTTTCTATCTCTAGTCGGGTTCGAACGGATAGGAAGGAAATTTTTTTTCTTCTCTATTTTTCGGCCTGTCTTGACCGGTTTCATCTTGAAATGAAGCCTGGATGATGTTTTTTCATTTTTAGAATTTTTTTTGTATTTTATTTTTGAATTTTCTATCTCGGGTCGGGTTCGAACGGATAGGAAGGAAATTTTTTTTCTTCTCTATTTTTCGGCCTATCCATACCCGTTTAGTCTTGAAATGAAGCCTGGATGATGTTTTTTCATTTTAGAATTTTTTTTGTATTTTATTTTTGAATTTTCTATCTCGGGTCGGGTTCGAACGGATAGGAAGGAAATTTTTTTTCTTCTCTATTTTTCGGCCTATCCATACCCGTTTAGTCTTGAAATTAAGCCAGGATGATGTTTTTTAATTTTTAGAATTTTTTTGCATTTATTTTTGAATTTTCAAACTCGGGTCGGGTTCGAACGGATAGGAACGAAATTTTTTTTCTTCTCTATTTTTCTGCCTGTCCTGACCCGTTTCATCTAGAAATGCAGCCAGGATGATGTTTTTTAATTTTTAGAATTTTTTTGCATTTATTTTTGAATTTTCTATCTCGGGTCGGGTTCGAACGGATAGGAAGGAAAATTTTTTTCTTCTCTATTTTTCGGCCTGTCCTGATCCGTTTCATCTTGAAACGAAGCCAGGATGATGTTTTTTAATTTTTAGAATTTTTTTGCATTTATTTTTGAATTTTCTAACTCGGGTCGGGTTCGAACGGATAGGAAGGAAATTTTTTTTCTTCTCTATTTTTCGGGCTGTCCATACCCGTTTAGTCTTCAAATGAAGCCTGGATGATGTTTTTTAATTTTTAGAATTTTTTTGCATTTTATTTTTGAATTTTCTATCTCTAGTCGAGTTCGAACGGATAGGAAGGAAATTTTTTTTTCTTCTCTATTTTTCGGCCTGTCTTGACCCGTTTCATCTTGAAATGAAGCCTGGATGATGTTTTTTCATTTTTAGAATTTTTTTTGTATTTTATTTTTGAATTTTCTATCTCGGGTCGGGTTCGAACGGATAGGAAGGAAATTTTTTTTCTTCTCTATTTTTCGGCCTATCCATACCCGTTTAGTCTTCAAATGAAGCCTGGATGATGTTTTTTCATTTTTAGAATTTTTTTTGTATTTTATTTTTGAATTTTCTATCTCGGGTCGGGTTCGAACGGATAGGAAGGAAATTTTTTTTCTTCTCTATTTTTCGGCCTATCCATACCCGTTTAGTCTTGAAATGAAGCCAGGATGATGTTTTTTAATTTTTAGAATTTTTTTGCATTTATTTTTGAATTTTCAAACTCGGGTCGGGTTCGAACGGATGGGAAGGAAATTTTTTTTCTTCTCTATTTTTCTGCCTGTCCTGACCCGTTTCATCTTGAAATGCAGCCAGGATGATGATTTTTAATTTTTAGAATTTTTTTGCATTTATTTTTGAATTTTCTAACTCGGGTCGGGTTCGAACGGATAGGAAGGAAATTTTTTTTCTTCTCTATTTTTCGGGCTGTCCATACCCGTTTAGTCTTGAAATGAAGCCTGGATGATGTTTTTTAATTTTTAGAATTTTTTTGCATTTTATTTTTGAATTTTCTATCTCGGGTCGGGTTCGAACGGAGAGGAAGGAAAATTTTTTTCTTCTCTATTTTTCGGCCTGTCCTGATCCGTTTCATCTTGAAACGAAGCCAGGATGATGTTTTTTCATTTTTAGAATTTTTTTGCATTTATTTTTGAATTTTCTTACTCGGGTCGGGTTCGAACGGATTGGAAGGAAATTTTTGTTCTTCTCTATTTTTCGGGCTGTCCATACCCGTTTAGTCTTGAAATGAAGCCTGGATGATGTTTTTTAATTTTTAGAATTTTTTGCATTTTATTTTTGAATTTTCTATCTCGAGTCGGGTTCGAACGGATAGGAAGGAAATTTTTTTTCTTCTCTATTTTTCGGCCTGTCTTGACCCGTTTCATCTTGAAATGAAGCCTGGATGATGTTTTTTCATTTTTAGAATTTTTTTTGTATTTTATTTTTGAATTTTCTATCTCGGGTCGGGTTCGAACGGATAGGAAGGAAATTTTTTTTCTTCACTATTTTTTGGCCTGTCCTGACCCGTTTCATCTTGAAATGAAGCCAGGATGATGTTTTTTAATTTTTAAAATTTTTTTGCATTTATTTTTGAATTTTCAAACTCGGGTCGGGTTCGAACGGATAGGAAGGAAATTGTTTTTCCTCTCTATTTTTCATCCTGTCCTGACCCGTTTCATCTTGAAACGAAGCCAGGATGATGTTTTTTAATTTTTAGAATTTTTTTGCATTTATTTTTGAATTTTCTAACTCGGGTCGGGTTCGAACGGATAGGAAGGAAATTTTTTTTCTTCTCTATTTTTCGGGCTGTCCATACCCGTTTAGTCTTGAAATGAAGCCTGGATGATGTTTTTTAATTTTTAGAATTTTTTTGCATTTTATTTTTGAATTTTCTATCTCTAGTCGGGTTCGAACGGATAGGAAGGAAATTTTTTTTCTTCTCTATTTTTCGGCCTGTCTTGACCGGTTTCATCTTGAAATGAAGCCTGGATGATGTTTTTTCATTTTTAGAATTTTTTTTGTATTTTATTTTTGAATTTTCTATCTCGGGTCGGGTTCGAACGGATAGGAAGGAAATTTTTTTTCTTCTCTATTTTTCGGGCTGTCCATACCCGTTTAGTCTTGAAATGAAGCCTGGATGATGTTTTTTAATTTTTAGAATTTTTTTGCATTTTATTTTTGAATTTTCTATCTCTAGTCGGGTTCGAACGGATAGGAAGGAAATTTTTTTTCTTCTCTATTTTTCGGCCTGTCTTGACCGGTTTCATCTTGAAATGAAGCCTGGATGATGTTTTTTCATTTTTAGAATTTTTTTTGTATTTTATTTTTGAATTTTCTATCTCGGGTCGGGTTCGAACGGATAGGAAGGAAATTTTTTTTCTTCTCTATTTTTCGGCCTATCCATACCCGTTTAGTCTTGAAATGAAGCCTGGATGATGTTTTTTCATTTTAGAATTTTTTTTGTATTTTATTTTTGAATTTTCTATCTCGGGTCGGGTTCGAACGGATAGGAAGGAAATTTTTTTTCTTCTCTATTTTTCGGCCTATCCATACCCGTTTAGTCTTGAAATTAAGCCAGGATGATGTTTTTTAATTTTTAGAATTTTTTTGCATTTATTTTTGAATTTTCAAACTCGGGTCGGGTTCGAACGGATAGGAACGAAATTTTTTTTCTTCTCTATTTTTCTGCCTGTCCTGACCCGTTTCATCTAGAAATGCAGCCAGGATGATGTTTTTTAATTTTTAGAATTTTTTTGCATTTATTTTTGAATTTTCTATCTCGGGTCGGGTTCGAACGGATAGGAAGGAAAATTTTTTTCTTCTCTATTTTTCGGCCTGTCCTGATCCGTTTCATCTTGAAACGAAGCCAGGATGATGTTTTTTAATTTTTAGAATTTTTTTGCATTTATTTTTGAATTTTCTAACTCGGGTCGGGTTCGAACGGATAGGAAGGAAATTTTTTTTCTTCTCTATTTTTCGGGCTGTCCATACCCGTTTAGTCTTCAAATGAAGCCTGGATGATGTTTTTTAATTTTTAGAATTTTTTTGCATTTTATTTTTGAATTTTCTATCTCTAGTCGAGTTCGAACGGATAGGAAGGAAATTTTTTTTTCTTCTCTATTTTTCGGCCTGTCTTGACCCGTTTCATCTTGAAATGAAGCCTGGATGATGTTTTTTCATTTTTAGAATTTTTTTTGTATTTTATTTTTGAATTTTCTATCTCGGGTCGGGTTCGAACGGATAGGAAGGAAATTTTTTTTCTTCTCTATTTTTCGGCCTATCCATACCCGTTTAGTCTTCAAATGAAGCCTGGATGATGTTTTTTCATTTTTAGAATTTTTTTTGTATTTTATTTTTGAATTTTCTATCTCGGGTCGGGTTCGAACGGATAGGAAGGAAATTTTTTTTCTTC
Organism: Quercus robur; assembly: GCF_932294415.1. Taxonomy (NCBI): domain Eukaryota; kingdom Viridiplantae; phylum Streptophyta; class Magnoliopsida; order Fagales; family Fagaceae; genus Quercus; species Quercus robur. The sequence goes on along the minus strand of NC_065542.1, from coordinate 39,562,867 downwards.
TCTATTTTTCGGCCTATCCATACCCGTTTAGTCTTGAAATGAAGCCAGGATGATGTTTTTTAATTTTTAGAATTTTTTTGCATTTATTTTTGAATTTTCAAACTCGGGTCGGGTTCGAACGGATGGGAAGGAAATTTTTTTTCTTCTCTATTTTTCTGCCTGTCCTGACCCGTTTCATCTTGAAATGCAGCCAGGATGATGATTTTTAATTTTTAGAATTTTTTTGCATTTATTTTTGAATTTTCTAACTCGGGTCGGGTTCGAACGGATAAGAAGGAAATTTTTTTTCTTCTCTATTTTTCGGGCTGTCCATACCCGTTTAGTCTTGAAATGAAGCCTGGATGATGTTTTTTAATTTTTAGAATTTTTTTGCATTTTATTTTTGAATTTTCTATCTCGGGTCGGGTTCGAACGGAGAGGAAGGAAAATTTTTTTCTTCTCTATTTTTCGGCCTGTCCTGATCCGTTTCATCTTGAAACGAAGCCAGGATGATGTTTTTTCATTTTTAGAATTTTTTTGCATTTATTTTTGAATTTTCTTACTCGGGTCGGGTTCGAACGGATTGGAAGGAAATTTTTGTTCTTCTCTATTTTTCGGGCTGTCCATACCCGTTTAGTCTTGAAATGAAGCCTGGATGATGTTTTTTAATTTTTAGAATTTTTTGCATTTTATTTTTGAATTTTCTATCTCGAGTCGGGTTCGAACGGATAGGAAGGAAATTTTTTTTCTTCTCTATTTTTCGGCCTGTCTTGACCCGTTTCATCTTGAAATGAAGCCTGGATGATGTTTTTTCATTTTTAGAATTTTTTTTGTATTTTATTTTTGAATTTTCTATCTCGGGTCGGGTTCGAACGGATAGGAAGGAAATTTTTTTTCTTCCCTATTTTTTGGCCTGTCCTGACCCGTTTCATCTTGAAATGAAGCCAGGATGATGTTTTTTAATTTTTAAAATTTTTTTGCATTTATTTTTGAATTTTCAAACTCGGGTCGGGTTCGAACGGATAGGAAGGAAATTGTTTTTCCTCTCTATTTTTCATCCTGTCCTGACCCGTTTCATCTTGAAATGAAGCCAGGATGATGTTTTTTAATTTTTAGAATTTTTTTGCATTTATTTTTGAATTTTCTAACTCGGGTCGGGTTCGAACGGATAGGAAGGAAATTTTTTTTCTTCTCTATTTTTCGGGCTGTCCATACCCGTTTAGTCTTGAAATGAAGCCTGGATGATGTTTTTTAATTTTTAGAATTTTTTTGCATTTTATTTTTGAATTTTCTATCTCTAGTCGGGTTCGAACGGATAGGAAGGAAATTTTTTTTCTTCTCTATTTTTCGGCCTGTCTTGACCGGTTTCATCTTGAAATGAAGCCTGGATGATGTTTTTTCATTTTTAGAATTTTTTTTGTATTTTATTTTTGAATTTTCTATCTCGGGTCGGGTTCGAACGGATAGGAAGGAAATTTTTTTTCTTCTCTATTTTTCGGCCTATCCATACCCGTTTAGTCTTGAAATGAAGCCTGGATGATGTTTTTTCATTTTAGAATTTTTTTTGTATTTTATTTTTGAATTTTCTATCTCGGGTCGGGTTCGAACGGATAGGAAGGAAATTTTTTTTCTTCTCTATTTTTCGGCCTATCCATACCCGTTTAGTCTTGAAATTAAGCCAGGATGATGTTTTTTAATTTTTAGAATTTTTTTGCATTTATTTTTGAATTTTCAAACTCGGGTCGGGTTCGAACGGATAGGAACGAAATTTTTTTTCTTCTCTATTTTTCTGCCTGTCCTGACCCGTTTCATCTAGAAATGCAGCCAGGATGATGTTTTTTAATTTTTAGAATTTTTTTGCATTTATTTTTGAATTTTCTATCTCGGGTCGGGTTCGAACGGATAGGAAGGAAAATTTTTTTCTTCTCTATTTTTCGGCCTGTCCTGATCCGTTTCATCTTGAAACGAAGCCAGGATGATGTTTTTTAATTTTTAGAATTTTTTTGCATTTATTTTTGAATTTTCTAACTCGGGTCGGGTTCGAACGGATAGGAAGGAAATTTTTTTTCTTCTCTATTTTTCGGGCTGTCCATACCCGTTTAGTCTTCAAATGAAGCCTGGATGATGTTTTTTAATTTTTAGAATTTTTTTGCATTTTATTTTTGAATTTTCTATCTCTAGTCGAGTTCGAACGGATAGGAAGGAAATTTTTTTTTCTTCTCTATTTTTCGGCCTGTCTTGACCCGTTTCATCTTGAAATGAAGCCTGGATGATGTTTTTTCATTTTTAGAATTTTTTTTGTATTTTATTTTTGAATTTTCTATCTCGGGTCGGGTTCGAACGGATAGGAAGGAAATTTTTTTTCTTCTCTATTTTTCGGCCTATCCATACCCGTTTAGTCTTCAAATGAAGCCTGGATGATGTTTTTTCATTTTTAGAATTTTTTTTATATTTTATTTTTGAATTTTCTATCTCGGGTCGGGTTCGAACGGATAGGAAGGAAATTTTTTTTCTTCTCTATTTTTCGGGCTGTCCATACCCGTTTAGTCTTGAAATGAAGCCTGGATGATGTTTTTTAATTTTTAGAATTTTTTTGCATTTTATTTTTGAATTTTCTATCTCGGGTCGGGTTCGAACGGAGAGGAAGGAAAATTTTTTTCTTCTCTATTTTTCGGCCTGTCCTGATCCGTTTCATCTTGAAACGAAGCCAGGATGATGTTTTTTCATTTTTAGAATTTTTTTGCATTTATTTTTGAATTTTCTTACTCGGGTCGGGTTCGAACGGATTGGAAGGAAATTTTTGTTCTTCTCTATTTTTCGGGCTGTCCATACCCGTTTAGTCTTGAAATGAAGCCTGGATGATGTTTTTTAATTTTTAGAATTTTTTGCATTTTATTTTTGAATTTTCTATCTCGAGTCGGGTTCGAACGGATAGGAAGGAAATTTTTTTTCTTCTCTATTTTTCGGCCTGTCTTGACCCGTTTCATCTTGAAATGAAGCCTGGATGATGTTTTTTCATTTTTAGAATTTTTTTTGTATTTTATTTTTGAATTTTCTATCTCGGGTCGGGTTCGAACGGATAGGAAGGAAATTTTTTTTCTTCCCTATTTTTTGGCCTGTCCTGACCCGTTTCATCTTGAAATGAAGCCAGGATGATGTTTTTTAATTTTTAAAATTTTTTTGCATTTATTTTTGAATTTTCAAACTCGGGTCGGGTTCGAACGGATAGGAAGGAAATTGTTTTTCCTCTCTATTTTTCATCCTGTCCTGACCCGTTTCATCTTGAAATGAAGCCAGGATGATGTTTTTTAATTTTTAGAATTTTTTTGCATTTATTTTTGAATTTTCTAACTCGGGTCGGGTTCGAACTGATAGGAAGGAAATTTTTTTTCTTCTCTATTTTTCGGCCTATCCATACCCGTTTAGTCTTGAAATGAAGCCTGGATGATGTTTTTTCATTTTTAGAATTTTTTTACATTTATTTTTGAATTTTCAAACTCGGGTCGGGTTCGAACGGATAGGAAGGAAATTTTTTTTCTTCTCTATTTTTCTGCCTGTCCTGACTCGTTTCATCTTGAAATGCAGCCAGGATGATGTTTTTTAATTTTTAGAATTTTTTTGCATTTATTTTTGAATTTTCTATCTCGGGTCGGGTTCGAACGGATAGGAAGGAAATTTTTTTTCTTCTCTATTTTTCGGCCTATCCATACCCGTTTAGTCTTGAAATGAAGCCTGGATGATGTTTTTTCATTTTTAGAATTTTTTTTGTATTTTATTTTTGAATTTTCTATCTCGGGTCGGGTTCGAACGGATAGGAAGGAAATTTTTTTTCTTCTCTATTTTTCGGCCTATCCATACCCGTTTAGTCTTGAAATGAAGCCAGGATGATGTTTTTTAATTTTTAGAATTTTTTTGCATTTATTTTTGAATTTTCAAACTCGGGTCGGGTTCGAACGGATAGGAAGGAAATTTTTTTTCTTCTCTATTTTTTTGCCTGTCCTGACCCGTTTCATCTTGAAATGCAGCCAGGATGATGATTTTTAATTTTTAGAATTTTTTTGCATTTATTTTTGAATTTTCTAACTCGGGTCGGGTTCGAACGGATAGGAAGGAAATTTTTTTTCTTCTCTATTTTTCGGCCTATCCATACCCGTTTAGTCTTGAAATGAAGCCTAGATGATGTTTTTTCATTTTTAGAATTTTTTTTGTATTTTATTTTTGAATTTTCTATCTCGGGTCGGGTTCGAACGGATAGGAAGGAAATTTTTTTTCTTCTCTATTTTTCGGGCTATCCATACCCGTTTAGTCATGAAATGAAGCCAGGATGATGTTTTTTAATTTTTAGAATTTTTTTGCATTTATTTTTGAATTTTCAAACTCGGGTCGGGTTCGAACGGATAGGAAGGAAATTTTTTTTTCTTCTCTATTTTTCGGCCTGTCTTGACCCGTTTCATCTTGAAACGAAGCCTGGATGATGTTTTTTCATTTTTAGAATTTTTTTTGTATTTTATTTTTGAATTTTCTATCTCGGGTCGGGTTCGAACGGATAGGAAGGAAATTTTTTTTCTTCTCTATTTTTCGGCCTATCCATACCCGTTTAGTCTTGAAATGAAGCCTGGATGATGTTTTTTCATTTTTAGAATTTTTTTTGTATTTTATTTTTGAATTTTCTATCTCGGGTCGGGTTCGAACGGATAGGAAGGAAATTTTTTTTCCTCTCTATTTTTCGGCCTATCCATACCCGTTTAGTCTTGAAATGAAGCCTGGATGATGTTTTTTCATTTTTAGAATTTTTTTTGTATTTTATTTTTGAATTTTCTATCTCGGGTCGGGTTCGAAAGGATAGGAAGGAAATTTTTTTTCTTCTCTATTTTTCGGCCTATCCATACCCGTTTAGTCTTGAAATTAAGCCAGGATGATGTTTTTTAATTTTTAGAATTTTTTTGCATTTATTTTTGAATTTTCAAACTCGGGTCGGGTTCGAACGGATAGGAAGGAAATTTTTTTTCTTCTCTATTTTTCTGCCTGTCCTGACCCGTTTCATCTTGAAATGCAGCCAGGATGATGATTTTTAATTTTTAGAATTTTTTTGCATTTATTTTTGAATTTTCTAACTCGGGTCGGGTTCGAACGGATAGGAAGGAAATTTTTTTTCTTCTCTATTTTTAGGCCTGTCCATACCCGTTTAGTCTTGAAATGAAGCCTGGATGACGTTTTTTAATTTTTAGAATTTTTTTGCATTTTATTTTTGAATTTTCTATCTCGGGTCGGGTTCGAACGGAGAGGAAGGAAAATTTTTTTCTTCTCTATTTTTCGGCCTGTCCTGATCCGTTTCATCTTGAAACGAAGCCAGGATGATGTTTTTTAATTTTTAGAATTTTTTTGCATTTATTTTTGAATTTTCTAACTCGGGTCGGGTTCGAACGGATAGGAAGGAAATTTTTTTTCTTCTCTATTTTTCGGGCTGTCCATACCCGTTTAGTCTTGAAATGAAGCCTGGATGATGTTTTTTCATTTTTAGAATTTTTTTTGTATTTTATTTTTGAATTTTCTATCTCGGGTCGGGTTCGAACGGATAGGAAGGAAATTTTTTTTCTTCTCTATTTTTCGGCCTATCCATACCCGGTTAGTCTTGAAATTAAGCCAAGATGATGTTTTTTAATTTTTAGAATTTTTTTGCATTTATTTTTGAATTTTCAAACTCGGGTCGGGTTCGAACGGATAGGAAGGAAATTTTTTTTCTTCTCTATTTTTCTGCCTGTCCTGACCCGTTTCATCTTGAAATGCAGCCAGGATGATGTTTTTTAATTTTTAGAATTTTTTTGCATTTATTTTTGAATTTTCGATCTCGGGTCGGGTTCGAACGGATAGGAAGGAAATTTTTTTTCTTCTCTATTTTTCGGGCTATCCATACCCGTTTAGTCTTGAAATGAAGCCAGGATGATGTTTTTTAATTTTTAGAATTTTTTTGCATTTATTTTTGAATTTTCAAACTCGGGTCGGGTTCGAACGGATAGGAAGGAAATTTTTTTTCTTCTCTATTTTTCGGCCTGTCTTGACCGGTTTCATCTTGAAATGAAGCCTGGATGATGTTTTTTCATTTTTAGAATTTTTTTTGTATTTTATTTTTGAATTTTCTATCTCGGGTCGGGTTCGAACGGATAGGAAGGAAATTTTTTTTCTTCTCTATTTTTCGGCCTATCCATAACCGTTTAGTCTTGAAATGAAGCCTGGACGATGTTTTTTCATTTTTAGAATTTTTTTTTTATTTTATTTTTGAATTTTCTATCTCGGGTCGGGTTCGAACGGATAGGAAGGAAATTTTTTTTCTTCTCTATTTTTCGGCCTATCCATACCCGTTTAGTCTTGAAATTAAGCCAGGATGATGTTTTTTAATTTTTAGAATTTTTTTGCATTTATTTTTGAATTTTCAAACTCGGGTCGGGTTCGAACGGATAGGAAGGAAATTTTTTTTTCTTCTCTATTTTTCTGCCTGTCCTGACCCGTTTCATCTTGAAATGCAGCCAGGATGATGTTTTTTAATTTTTAGAATTTTTTTGCATTTATTTTTGAATTTTCTATCTCGGGTCGGGTTCGAACGGATAGGAAGGAAAATTTTTTTCTTCTCTATTTTTCGGCCTGTCCTGATCCGTTTCATCTTGAAACGAAGCCAGGATGATGTTTTTTAATTTTTAGAATTTTTTTGCATTTATTTTTGAATTTTCTAACTCGGGTCGGGTTCGAACGGATAGGAAGGAAATTTTTTTTCTTCTCTATTTTTCGGGCTGTCCATACCCGTTTAGTCTTGAAATGAAGCCTGGATGATGTTTTTTCATTTTTAGAATTTTTTTTGTATTTTATTTTTGAATTTTCTATCTCGGGTCGGGTTCGAACGGATAGGAAGGAAATTTTTTTTCTTCTCTATTTTTCGGCCTATCCATACCCGTTTAGTCTTGAAATTAAGCCAAGATGATGTTTTTTAATTTTTAGAATTTTTTTGCATTTATTTTTGAATTTTCAAACTCGGGTCGGGTTCGAACGGATAGGAAGGAAATTTTTTTTCTTCTCTATTTTTCTGCCTGTCCTGACCCGTTTCATCTTGAAATGCAGCCAGGATGATGTTTTTTAATTTTTAGAATTTTTTTGCATTTATTTTTGAATTTTCGATCTCGGGTCGGGTTCGAACGGATAGGAAGGAAATTTTTTTTCTTCTCTATTTTTCGGCCTATCCATACCCGTTTAGTCTTGAAATGAAGCCTGGATGATGTTTTTTCATTTTTAGAATTTTTTTTGTATTTTATTTTTGAATTTTCTATCTCGGGTCGGGTTCGAACGGATAGGAAGGAAATTTTTTTTCTTCTCTATTTTTCGGCCAGGATGATGTTTTTTAATTTTTACAATTTTTTTGCATTTATTTTTGAATTTTCAAACTCGGGTCGGGTTCGAACGGATAGGAAGGAAATTTTTTTTCTTCTCTATTTTTCTGCCTGTCCTGACCCGTTTCATCTTGAAATGCAGCCAGGATGATGTTTTTTAATTTTTAGAATTTTTTTGCATTTATTTTTGAATTTTCGATCTCGGGTCGGGTTCGAACGGATAGGAAGGAAATTTTTTTTCTTCTCTATTTTTCGGCCTATCCATACCCGTTTAGTCTTGAAATGAAGCCTGGATGATGTTTTTTCATTTTTAGAATTTTTTTTGTATTTTATTTTTGAATTTTCTATCTCGGGTCGGGTTCGAACGGATAGGAAGGAAATTTTTTTTCTTCTCTATTTTTAGGCCTGTCCATACCCGTTTAGTCTTGAAATGAAGCCTGGATGACGTTTTTTAATTTTTAGAATTTTTTTGCATTTTATTTTTGAATTTTCTATCTCGGGTCGGGTTCGAACGGAGAGGAAGGAAAATTTTTTTCTTCTCTCTTTTTCGGCCTGTCCTGATCCGTTTCATCTTGAAACGAAGCCAGGATGATGTTTTTTAATTTTTAGAATTTTTTTGCATTTATTTTTGAATTTTCTTACTCGGGTCGGGTTCGAACGGATTGGAAGGAAATTTTTGTTCTTCTCTATTTTTCGGGCTGTCCATACCCGTTTAGTCTTGAAATGAAGCCTGGATGATGTTTTTTAATTTTTAGAATTTTTTGCATTTTATTTTTGAATTTTCTATCTCGAGTCGGGTTCGAACGGATAGGAAGGAAATTTTTTTTCTTCTCTATTTTTCGGCCTGTCTTGACCCGTTTCATCTTGAAATGAAGCCTGGATGATGTTTTTTCATTTTTAGAATTTTTTTTGTATTTTATTTTTGAATTTTCTATCTCGGGTCGGGTTCGAACGGATAGGAAGGAAATTTTTTTTCTTCCCTATTTTTTGGCCTGTCCTGACCCGTTTCATCTTGAAATGAAGCCAGGATGATGTTTTTTAATTTTTAAAATTTTTTTGCATTTATTTTTGAATTTTCAAACTCGGGTCGGGTTCGAACGGATAGGAAGGAAATTTTTTTTCCTCTCTATTTTTCATCCTGTCCTGACCCGTTTCATCTTGAAATGAAGCCAGGATGATGTTTTTTAATTTTTAGAATTTTTTTGCATTTATTTTTGAATTTTCGATCTCGGGTCGGGTTCGAACGGATAGGAAGGAAATTTTTTTTCTTCTCTATTTTTCGGCCTATCCATACCCGTTTAGTCTTGAAATGAAGCCTGGATGATGTTTTTTCATTTTTAGAATTTTTTTTGTATTTTATTTTTGAATTTTCTATCTCGGGTCGGGTTCGAACGGATAGGAAGGAAATTTTTTTTCTTCTCTATTTTTAGGCCTGTCCATACCCGTTTAGTCTTGAAATGAAGCCTGGATGACGTTTTTTAATTTTTAGAATTTTTTTGCATTTTATTTTTGAATTTTCTATCTCGGGTCGGGTTCGAACGGAGAGGAAGGAAAATTTTTTTCTTCTCTCTTTTTCGGCCTGTCCTGATCCGTTTCATCTTGAAACGAAGCCAGGATGATGTTTTTTAATTTTTAGAATTTTTTTGCATTTATTTTTGAATTTTCTTACTCGGGTCGGGTTCGAACGGATTGGAAGGAAATTTTTGTTCTTCTCTATTTTTCGGGCTGTCCATACCCGTTTAGTCTTGAAATGAAGCCTGGATGATGTTTTTTAATTTTTAGAATTTTTTGCATTTTATTTTTGAATTTTCTATCTCGAGTCGGGTTCGAACGGATAGGAAGGAAATTTTTTTTCTTCTCTATTTTTCGGCCTGTCTTGACCCGTTTCATCTTGAAATGAAGCCTGGATGATGTTTTTTCATTTTTAGAATTTTTTTTGTATTTTATTTTTGAATTTTCTATCTCGGGTCGGGTTCGAACGGATAGGAAGGAAATTTTTTTTCTTCCCTATTTTTTGGCCTGTCCTGACCCGTTTCATCTTGAAATGAAGCCAGGATGATGTTTTTTAATTTTTAAAATTTTTTTGCATTTATTTTTGAATTTTCAAACTCGGGTCGGGTTCGAACGGATAGGAAGGAAATTTTTTTTCTTCTCTATTTTTAGGCCTGTCCATACCCGTTTAGTCTTGAAATGAAGCCTGGATGATGTTTTTTCATTTTTAGAATTTTTTTTGTATTTTATTTTTGAATTTTCTATCTCGGGTCGGGTTCGAACGGATAGGAAGGAAATTTTTTTTCTTCTCTATTTTTCGGCCTATCCATACCCGTTTAGTCTTGAAATTAAGCGAGGATGATGTTTTTTAATTTTTAGAATTTTTTTGCATTTATTTTTGAATTTTCAAACTCGGGTCGGGTTCGAACGGATAGGAAGGAAATTTTTTTTCTTCTCTATTTTTCTGCCTGTCCTGACTCGTTTCATCTTGAAATGCAGCCAGGATGATGTTTTTTAATTTTTAGAATTTTTTTGCATTTATTTTTGAATTTTCTATCTCGGGTCGGGTTCGAACGGATAGGAAGGAAATTTTTTTTCTTCTCTATTTTTCGGCCTATCCATACCCGTTTAGTCTTGAAATGAAGCCTGGATGATGTTTTTTCATTTTTAGAATTTTTTTTGTATTTTATTTTTGAATTTTCTATCTCGGGTCGGGTTCGAACGGAAAGGAAGGAAATTTTTTTTCTTCTCTATTTTTCGGCCTATCCATACCCGTTTAGTCTTGAAATGAAGCCAGGATGATGTTTTTTAATTTTTAGAATTTTTTTGCATTTATTTTTGAATTTTCAAACTCGGGTCGGGTTCGAACGGATAGGAAGGAAATTTTTTTTCTTCTCTATTTTTCTGCCTGTCCTGACCCGTTTCATCTTGAAATGCAGCCAGGATGATGATTTTTAATTTTTAGAATTTTTATGCATTTATTTTTGAATTTTCTAACTCGGGTCGGGTTCGAACGGATAGGAAGGAAATTTTTTTTCTTCTCTATTTTTCGGCCTATCCATACCCGTTTAGTCTTGAAATGAAGCCTAGATGATGTTTTTTCATTTTTAGAATTTTTTTTGTATTTTATTTTTGAATTTTCTATCTCGGGTCGGGTTCGAACGGATAGGAAGGAAATTTTTTTTCTTCTCTATTTTTCGGGCTATCCATACCCGTTTAGTCTTGAAATGAAGCCAGGATGATGTTTTTTAATTTTTAGAATTTTTTTGCATTTATTTTTGAATTTTCAAACTCGGGTCGGGTTCGAACGGATAGGAAGGAAATTTTTTTTTCTTCTCTATTTTTCGGCCTGTCTTGACCCGTTTCATCTTGAAACGAAGCCTGGATGATGTTTTTTCATTTTTAGAATTTTTTTTGTATTTTATTTTTGAATTTTCTATCTCGGGTCGGGTTCGAACGGATAGGAAGGAAATTTTTTTTCTTCTCTATTTTTCGGCCTATCCATACCCGTTTAGTCTTGAAATGAAGCCTGGATGATGTTTTTTCATTTTTAGAATTTTTTTTGTATTTTATTTTTGAATTTTCTATCTCGGGTCGGGTTCGAACGGATAGGAAGGAAATTTTTTTTCTTCTCTATTTTTCGGCCTATCCATACCCGTTTAGTCTTGAAATGAAGCCTGGATGATGTTTTTTCATTTTTAGAATTTTTTTTGTATTTTATTTTTGAATTTTCTATCTCGGGTCGGGTTCGAAAGGATAGGAAGGAAATTTTTTTTCTTCTCTATTTTTCGGCCTATCCATACCCGTTTAGTCTTGAAATTAAGCCAGGATGATGTTTTTTAATTTTTAGAATTTTTTTGCATTTATTTTTGAATTTTCAAACTCGGGTCGGGTTCGAACGGATAGGAAGGAAATTTTTTTTCTTATCTATTTTTCTGCCTGTCCTGACCCGTTTCATCTTGAAATGCAGCCAGGATGATGATTTTTAATTTTTAGAATTTTTTTGCATTTATTTTTGAATTTTCTAACTCGGGTCGGGTTTGAACGGATAGGAAGGAAATTTTTTTTCTTCTCTATTTTTAGGCCTGTCCATACCCGTTTAGTCTTGAAATGAAGCCTGGATGACGTTTTTTCATTTTTAGAATTTTTTTTGTATTTTATTTTTGAATTTTCTATCTCGGATCGGGTTCGAACGGATAGGAAGGAAATTTTTTTTCTTCTCTATTTTTAGGCCTATCCATACCCGTTTAGTCTTGAAATGAAGCCTGGATGATGTTTTTTCATTTTTAGAATTTTTTTTGTATTTTATTTTTGCATTTTCTATCTCGGGTCGGGTTCGAACGGATAGGAAGGAAATTTTTTTTCTTCTCTATTTTTCGGCCTATCCATACCCGTTTAGTCTTGAAATGAAGCCAGGATGATGTTTTTTAATTTTTAGAATTTTTTTGCATTTATTTTTGAATTTTCAAACTCGGGTCGGGTTCGAACGGATAGGAAGGAAATTTTTTTTCTTCTCTATTTTTCTGCCTGTCCTGACCCGTTTCATCTTGAAATGCAGCCAGGGTGATGATTTTTAATTTTTAGAATTTTTTTGCATTTATTTTTGAATTTTCTAACTCGGGTCGGGTTCGAACGGATAGGAAGGAAATTTTTTTTCTTCTCTATTTTTCGGCCTATCCATACCCGTTTAGTCTTGAAATGAAGCCTAGATGATGTTTTTTCATTTTTAGAATTTTTTTTGTATTTTATTTTTGAATTTTCTATCTCGGGTCGGGTTCGAACGGATAGGAAGGAAATTTTTTTTCTTCTCTATTTTTCGGGCTATCCATACCCGTTTAGTCTTGAAATGAAGCCAGGATGATGTTTTTTAATTTTTAGAATTTTTTTGCATTTATTTTTGAATTTTCAAACTCGGGTCGGGTTCGAACGGATAGGAAGGAAATTTTTTTTTCTTCTCTATTTTTCGGCCTGTCTTGACCCGTTTCATCTTGAAACGAAGCCTGGATGATGTTTTTTCATTTTTAGAATTTTTTTTGTATTTTATTTTTGAATTTTCTATCTCGGGTCGGGTTCGAACGGATAGGAAGGAAATTTTTTTTCTTCTCTATTTTTCGGCCTATCCATACCCGTTTAGTCTTGAAATGAAGCCTGGATGATGTTTTTTCATTTTTAGAATTTTTTTTGTATTTTATTTTTGAATTTTCTATCTCGGGTCGGGTTCGAACGGATAGGAAGGAAATTTTTTTTCTTCTCTATTTTTCGGCCTATCCATACCCGTTTAGTCTTGAAATGAAGCCTGGATGATGTTTTTTCATTTTTAGAATTTTTTTTGTATTTTATTTTTGAATTTTCTATCTCGGGTCGGGTTCGAAAGGATAGGAAGGAAATTTTTTTTCTTCTCTATTTCTCGGCCTATCCATACCCGTTTAGTCTTGAAATTAAGCCAGGATGATGTTTTTTAATTTTTAGAATTTTTTTGCATTTATTTTTGAATTTTCAAACTCGGGTCGGGTTCGAACGGATAGGAAGGAAATTTTTTTTCTTCTCTATTTTTCTGCCTGTCCTGACCCGTTTCATCTTGAAATGCAGCCAGGATGATGATTTTTAATTTTTAGAATTTTTTGCATTTATTTTTGAATTTTTTAACTCGGGTCGGGTTCGAACGGATAGGAAGGAAATTTTTTTTCTTCTCTATTTTTAGGCCTGTCCATACCCGTTTAGTCTTGAAATGAAGCCTGGATGACGTTTTTTAATTTTTAGAATTTTTTTGCATTTTATTTTTGAATTTTCTATCTCGGGTCGGGTTCGAACGGAGAGGAAGGAAAATTTTTTTCTTCTCTATTTTTCGGCCTGTCCTGATCCGTTTCATCTTGAAACGAAGCCAGGATGATGTTTTTTAATTTTTAGAATTTTTTTGCATTTATTTTTGAATTTTCTTACTCGGGTCGGGTTCGAACGGATTGGAAGGAAATTTTTGTTCTTCTCTATTTTTCGGTCTATCCATACCCGTTTAGTCTTGAAATTAAGCCAGGATGATGTTTTTTAATTTTTAGAATTTTTTTGCATTTATTTTTGAATTTTCAAACTCGGGTCGGGTTCGAACGGATAGGAAGGAAATTTTTTTTCTTCTCTATTTTTCTGCCTGTCCTGACCCGTTTCATCTTGAAATGCAGCCAGGATGATGTTTTTTAATTTTTAGAATTTTTTTGCATTTATTTTTGAATTTTCTATCTCGTGTTGGGTTCGAACGGATAGGAAGGAAAATTTTTTTCTTCTCTATTTTTCGGCCTGTCCTGATCCGTTTCATCTTGAAACGAAGCCAGGATGATGTTTTTTAATTTTTAGAATTTTTTTGCATTTATTTTTGAATTTTCTAACTCGGGTCGGGTTCGAACGGATAGGAAGGAAATTTTTTTTCTTCTCTATTTTTCGGGCTGTCCATACCCGTTTAGTCTTGAAATGAAGCCTGGATGATGTTTTTTCATTTTTAGAATTTTTTTTGTATTTTATTTTTGAATTTTCTATCTCGGGTCGGGTTCGAACGGATAGGAAGGAAATTTTTTTTCTTCTCTATTTTTCAGCCTATCCATACCCGTTTAGTCTTGAAATTAAGCCAGGATGATGTTTTTTAATTTTTAGAATTTTTTTGCATTTATTTTTGAATTTTCAAACTCGGGTCGGGTTCGAACGGATAGGAAGGAAATTTTTTTTCTTCTCTATTTTTCGGCCTATCCATACCCGTTTAGTCTTGAAATGAAGCCTGGATGATGTTTTTTCATTTTTAGAATTTTTTTTGTATTTTATTTTTGAATTTTCTATCTCGGGTCGGGTTCGAACGGATAGGAAGGAAATTTTTTTTCTTCTCTATTTTTCGGCCTATCCATACCCGTTTAGTCTTGAAATGAAGCCTGGATGATGTTTTTTCATTTTTAGAATTTTTTTTGTATTTTATTTTTGAATTTTCTATCTCAGGTCGGGTTCGAACGGATAGGAAGGAAATTTTTTTTCTTCTCTATTTTTCGGCCTATCCATACCCGTTTAGTCTTGAAATGAAGCCTGGATGATGTTTTTTCATTTTTAGAATTTTTTTTGTATTTTATTTTTGAATTTTCTATCTCGGGTCGGGTTCGAAAGGATAGGAAGGAAATTTTTTTTCTTCTCTATTTTTCGGCCTATCCATACCCGTTTAGTCTTGAAATTAAGCCAGGATGATGTTTTTTAATTTTTAGAATTTTTTTGCATTTATTTTTGAATTTTCAAACTCGGGTCGGGTTCGAACGGATAGGAAGGAAATTTTTTTTCTTATCTATTTTTCTGCCTGTCCTGACCCGTTTCATCTTGAAATGCAGCCAGGATGATGATTTTTAATTTTTAGAATTTTTTTGCATTTATTTTTGAATTTTCTAACTCGGGTCGGGTTCGAACGGATAGGAAGGAAATTTTTTTTCTTCTCTATTTTTAGGCCTGTCCATACCCGTTTAGTCTTGAAATGAAGCCTGGATGACGTTTTTTCATTTTTAGAATTTTTTTTGTATTTTATTTTTGAATTTTCTATCTCGGATCGGGTTCGAACGGATAGGAAGGAAATTTTTTTTCTTCTCTATTTTTAGGCCTATCCATACCCGTTTAGTCTTGAAATGAAGCCTGGATGATGTTTTTTCATTTTTAGAATTTTTTTTGTATTTTATTTTTGAATTTTCTATCTCGGGTCGGGTTCGAACGGATAGGAAGGAAATTTTTTTTCTTCTCTATTTTTCGGCCTATCCATACCCGTTTAGTCTTGAAATGAAGCCAGGATGATGTTTTTTAATTTTTAGAATTTTTTTGCATTTATTTTTGAATTTTCAAACTCGGGTCGGGTTCGAACGGATAGGAAGGAAATTTTTTTTCTTCTCTATTTTTCTGCCTGTCCTGACCCGTTTCATCTTGAAATGCAGCCAGGGTGATGATTTTTAATTTTTAGAATTTTTTTGCATTTATTTTTGAATTTTCTAACTCGGGTCGGGTTCGAACGGATAGGAAGGAAATTTTTTTTCTTCTCTATTTTTCGGCCTATCCATACCCGTTTAGTCTTGAAATGAAGCCTAGATGATGTTTTTTCATTTTTAGAATTTTTTTTGTATTTTATTTTTGAATTTTCTATCTCGGGTCGGGTTCGAACGGATAGGAAGGAAATTTTTTTTCTTCTCTATTTTTCGGGCTATCCATACCCGTTTAGTCTTGAAATGAAGCCAGGATGATGTTTTTTAATTTTTAGAATTTTTTTGCATTTATTTTTGAATTTTCAAACTCGGGTCGGGTTCGAACGGATAGGAAGGAAATTTTTTTTTCTTCTCTATTTTTCGGCCTGTCTTGACCCGTTTCATCTTGAAACGAAGCCTGGATGATGTTTTTTCATTTTTAGAATTTTTTTTGTATTTTATTTTTGAATTTTCTATCTCGGGTCGGGTTCGAACGGATAGGAAGGAAATTTTTTTTCTTCTCTATTTTTCGGCCTATCCATACCCGTTTAGTCTTGAAATGAAGCCTGGATGATGTTTTTTCATTTTTAGAATTTTTTTTGTATTTTATTTTTGAATTTTCTATCTCGGGTCGGGTTCGAACGGATAGGAAGGAAATTTTTTTTCTTCTCTATTTTTCGGCCTATCCATACCCGTTTAGTCTTGAAATGAAGCCTGGATGATGTTTTTTCATTTTTAGAATTTTTTTTGTATTTTATTTTTGAATTTTCTATCTCGGGTCGGGTTCGAAAGGATAGGAAGGAAATTTTTTTTCTTCTCTATTTTTCGGCCTATCCATACCCGTTTAGTCTTGAAATTAAGCCAGGATGATGTTTTTTAATTTTTAGAATTTTTTTGCATTTATTTTTGAATTTTCAAACTCGGGTCGGGTTCGAACGGATAGGAAGGAAATTTTTTTTCTTCTCTATTTTTCTGCCTGTCCTGACCCGTTTCATCTTGAAATGCAGCCAGGATGATGATTTTTAATTTTTAGAATTTTTTGCATTTATTTTTGAATTTTTTAACTCGGGTCGGGTTCGAACGGATAGGAAGGAAATTTTTTTTCTTCTCTATTTTTAGGCCTGTCCATACCCGTTTAGTCTTGAAATGAAGCCTGGATGACGTTTTTTAATTTTTAGAATTTTTTTGCATTTTATTTTTGAATTTTCTATCTCGGGTCGGGTTCGAACGGAGAGGAAGGAAAATTTTTTTCTTCTCTATTTTTCGGCCTGTCCTGATCCGTTTCATCTTGAAACGAAGCCAGGATGATGTTTTTTAATTTTTAGAATTTTTTTGCATTTATTTTTGAATTTTCTTACTCGGGTCGGGTTCGAACGGATTGGAAGGAAATTTTTGTTCTTCTCTATTTTTCGGTCTATCCATACCCGTTTAGTCTTGAAATTAAGCCAGGATGATGTTTTTTAATTTTTAGAATTTTTTTGCATTTATTTTTGAATTTTCAAACTCGGGTCGGGTTCGAACGGATAGGAAGGAAATTTTTTTTCTTCTCTATTTTTCTGCCTGTCCTGACCCGTTTCATCTTGAAATGCAGCCAGGATGATGTTTTTTAATTTTTAGAATTTTTTTGCATTTATTTTTGAATTTTCTATCTCGGGTCGGGTTCGAACGGATAGGAAGGAAAATTTTTTTCTTCTCTATTTTTCGGCCTGTCCTGATCCGTTTCATCTTGAAACGAAGCCAGGATGATGTTTTTTAATTTTTAGAATTTTTTTGCATTTATTTTTGAATTTTCTAACTCGGGTCGGGTTCGAACGGATAGGAAGGAAATTTTTTTTCTTCTCTATTTTTCGGGCTGTCCATACCCGTTTAGTCTTGAAATGAAGCCTGGATGATGTTTTTTCATTTTTAGAATTTTTTTTGTATTTTATTTTTGAATTTTCTATCTCGGGTCGGGTTCGAACGGATAGGAAGGAAATTTTTTTTCTTCTCTATTTTTCGGCCTATCCATACCCGTTTAGTCTTGAAATTAAGCCAGGATGATGTTTTTTAATTTTTAGAATTTTTTTGCATTTATTTTTGAATTTTCAAACTCGGGTCGGGTTCGAACGGATAGGAAGGAAATTTTTTTTCTTCTCTATTTTTCGGCCTATCCATACCCGTTTAGTCTTGAAATGAAGCCTGGATGATGTTTTTTCATTTTTAGAATTTTTTTTGTATTTTATTTTTGAATTTTCTATCTCGGGTCGGGTTCGAACGGATAGGAAGGAAATTTTTTTTCTTCTCTATTTTTCGGCCTATCCATACCCGTTTAGTCTTGAAATGAAGCCAGGATGATGTTTTTTAATTTTTAGAATTTTTTTGCATTTATTTTTGAATTTTCAAACTCAGGTCGGGTTCGAATGGATAGGAAGGAAATTTTTTTTCTTCTCTATTTTTCTGCCTGTCCTGACCCGTTTCATCTTGAAATGCAGCCAGGATGATGATTTTTAATTTTTAGAATTTTTTTGCATTTATTTTTGAATTTTCTAACTCGGGTCGGGTTCGAACGGAGAGGAAGGAAAATTTTTTTCTTCTCTATTTTTCGGCCTGTCCTGATCCGTTTCATCTTGAAACGAAGCCAGGATGATGTTTTTTAATTTTTAGAATTTTTTTGCATTTATTTTTGAATTTTCTTACTCGGGTCGGGTTCGAACGGATTGGAAGGAAATTTTTGTTCTTCTCTATTTTTCGGTCTATCCATACCCGTTTAGTCTTGAAATTAAGCCAGGATGATGTTTTTTAATTTTTAGAATTTTTTTGCATTTATTTTTGAATTTTCAAACTCGGGTCGGGTTCGAACGGATAGGAAGGAAATTTTTTTTCCTCTCTATTTTTCATCCTGTCCTGACCCGTTTCATCTTGAAATGAAGCCAGTATGATGTTTTTTAATTTTTAGAATTTTTTTGCATTTATTTTTGAATTTTCTAACTCGGGTCGGGTTCGAACGGATAGGAAGGAAATTTTTTTTCTTCTCTATTTTTAGGCCTATCCATACCCGTTTAGTCTTGAAATGAAGCCTGGATGATGTTTTTTCATTTTTAGAATTTTTTTTGTATTTTATTTTTGAATTTTCTATCTCGGGTCGGGTTCGAACGGATAGGAAGGAAATTTTTTTTCTTCTCTATTTTTCGGCCTATCCATACCCGTTTAGTCTTGAAATGAAGCCAGGATGATGTTTTTTAATTTTTAGAATTTTTTTGCATTTATTTTTGAATTTTCAAACTCGGGTCGGGTTCGAACGGATAGGAAGGAAATTTTTTTTCTTCTCTATTTTTCTGCCTGTCCTGACCCGTTTCATCTTGAAATGCAGCCAGGGTGATGATTTTTAATTTTTAGAATTTTTTTGCATTTATTTTTGAATTTTCTAACTCGGGTCGGGTTCGAACGGATAGGAAGGAAATTTTTTTTCTTCTCTATTTTTCGGCCTATCCATACCCGTTTAGTCTTGAAATGAAGCCTAGATGATGTTTTTTCATTTTTAGAATTTTTTTTGTATTTTATTTTTGAATTTTCTATCTCGGGTCGGGTTCGAACGGATAGGAAGGAAATTTTTTTTCTTCTCTATTTTTCGGGCTGTCCATACCCGTTTAGTCTTGAAATGAAGCCAGGATGATGTTTTTTAATTTTTAGAATTTTTTTGCATTTATTTTTGAATTTTCAAACTCGGGTCGGGTTCGAACGGATAGGAAGGAAATTTTTTTTTCTTCTCTATTTTTCGGCCTGTCTTGACCCGTTTCATCTTGAAACGAAGCCTGGATGATGTTTTTTCATTTTTAGAATTTTTTTTGTATTTTATTTTTGAATTTTCTATCTCGGGTCGGGTTCGAACGGATAGGAAGGAAATTTTTTTTCTTCTCTATTTTTCGGCCTATCCATACCCGTTTAGTCTTGAAATTAAGCCAGGATGATGTTTTTTAATTTTTAGAATTTTTTTGCATTTATTTTTGAATTTTCAAACTCGGGTCGGGTTCGAACGGATAGGAAGGAAATTTTTTTTCTTCTCTATTTTTCGGCCTATCCATACCCGTTTAGTCTTGAAATGAAGCCTGGATGATGTTTTTTCATTTTTAGAATTTTTTTTGTATTTTATTTTTGAATTTTCTATCTCGGGTCGGGTTCGAACGGATAGGAAGGAAATTTTTTTTCTTCTCTATTTTTCGGCCTATCCATACCCGTTTAGTCTTGAAATGAAGCCAGGATGATGTTTTTTAATTTTTAGAATTTTTTTGCATTTATTTTTGAATTTTCAAACTCAGGTCGGGTTCGAATGGATAGGAAGGAAATTTTTTTTCTTCTCTATTTTTCTGCCTGTCCTGACCCGTTTCATCTTGAAATGCAGCCAGGATGATGATTTTTAATTTTTAGAATTTTTTTGCATTTATTTTTGAATTTTCTAACTCGGGTCGGGTTCGAACGGATAGGAAGGAAATTTTTTTTCTTCTCTATTTTTAGGCCTGTCCATACCCGTTTAGTCTTGAAATGAAGCCTGGATGACGTTTTTTCATTTTTAGAATTTTTTTTGTATTTTATTTTTGAATTTTCTATCTCGGATCGGGTTCGAACGGATAGGAAGGAAATTTTTTTTCTTCTCTATTTTTAGGCCTATCCATACCCGTTTAGTCTTGAAATGAAGCCTGGATGATGTTTTTTCATTTTTAGAATTTTTTTTGTATTTTATTTTTGAATTTTCTATCTCGGGTCGGGTTCGAACGGATAGGAAGGAAATTTTTTTTCTTCTCTATTTTTCGGCCTATCCATACCCGTTTAGTCTTGAAATGAAGCCAGGATGATGTTTTTTAATTTTTAGAATTTTTTTGCATTTATTTTTGAATTTTCAAACTCGGGTCGGGTTCGAACGGATAGGAAGGAAATTTTTTTTCTTCTCTATTTTTCTGCCTGTCCTGACCCGTTTCATCTTGAAATGCAGCCAGGGTGATGATTTTTAATTTTTAGAATTTTTTTTGCATTTATTTTTGAATTTTCTAACTCGGGTCGGGTTCGAACGGATAGGAAGGAAATTTTTTTTCTTCTCTATTTTTCGGCCTATCCATACCCGTTTAGTCTTGAAATGAAGCCTAGATGATGTTTTTTCATTTTTAGAATTTTTTTTGTATTTTATTTTTGAATTTTCTATCTCGGGTCGGGTTCGAACGGATAGGAAGGAAATTTTTTTTCTTCTCTATTTTTCGGGCTATCCATACCCGTTTAGTCTTGAAATGAAGCCAGGATGATGTTTTTTAATTTTTAGAATTTTTTTGCATTTATTTTTGAATTTTCAATCTCGGGTCGGGTTCGAACGGATAGGAAGGAAATTTTTTTTTCTTCTCTATTTTTCGGCCTGTCTTGACCCGTTTCATCTTGAAACGAAGCCTGGATGATGTTTTTTCATTTTTAGAATTTTTTTTGTATTTTATTTTTGAATTTTCTATCTCGGGTCGGGTTCGAACGGATAGGAAGGAAATTTTTTTTCTTCTCTATTTTTCGGCCTATCCATACCCGTTTAGTCTTGAAATGAAGCCAGGATGATGTTTTTTAATTTTTAGAATTTTTTTGCATTTATTTTTGAATTTTCAAACTCGGGTCGGGTTCGAACGGATAGGAAGGAAATTTTTTTTCTTCTCTATTTTTCTGCCTGTCCTGACCCGTTTCATCTTGAAATGCAGCCAGGATGATGATTTTTAATTTTTAGAGTTTTTTTGCATTTATTTTTGAATTTTTTAACTCGGGTCGGGTTCGAACGGATAGGAAGGAAATTTTTTTTCTTCTCTATTTTTAGGCCTGTCCATACCCGTTTAGTCTTGAAATGAAGCCTGGATGACGTTTTTTAATTTTTAGAATTTTTTTGCATTTTATTTTTGAATTTTCTATCTCGGGTCGGGTTCGAACGGAGAGGAAGGAAAATTTTTTTCTTCTCTATTTTTCGGCCTGTCCTGATCAGTTTCATCTTGAAACGAAGCCAGGATGATGTTTTTTAATTTTTAGAATTTTTTTGCATTTATTTTTGAATTTTCTTACTCGGGTCGGGTTCGAACGGATTGGAAGGAAATTTTTGTTCTTCTCTATTTTTCGGCCTATCCATACCCGTTTAGTCTTGAAATTAAGCCAGGATGATGTTTTTTAATTTTTAGA
This sequence comes from Quercus robur, assembly GCF_932294415.1. NCBI lineage: Eukaryota > Viridiplantae > Streptophyta > Magnoliopsida > Fagales > Fagaceae > Quercus > Quercus robur. Next base: position 39,541,392 of record NC_065542.1, on the reverse strand, counting down.
ATTTTTTTGCATTTATTTTTGAATTTTCAAACTCGGGTCGGGTTCGAACGGATAGGAAGGAAATTTTTTTTCTTCTCTATTTTTCTGCCTGTCCTGACCCGTTTCATCTTGAAATGCAGCCAGGATGATGTTTTTTAATTTTTAGAATTTTTTTGCATTTATTTTTGAATTTTCTATCTCGGGTCGGGTTCGAACGGATAGGAAGGAAAATTTTTTTCTTCTCTATTTTTCGGCCTGTCCTGATCCGTTTCATCTTGAAACGAAGCCAGGATGATGTTTTTTAATTTTTAGAATTTTTTTGCATTTATTTTTGAATTTTCTAACTCGGGTCGGGTTCGAACGGATAGGAAGGAAATTTTTTTTCTTCTCTATTTTTCGGGCTGTCCATACCCGTTTAGTCTTGAAATGAAGCCTGGATGATGTTTTTTCATTTTTAGAATTTTTTTTGTATTTTATTTTTGAATTTTCTATCTCGGGTCGGGTTCGAACGGATAGGAAGGAAATTTTTTTTCTTCTCTATTTTTCGGCCTATCCATACCCGTTTAGTCTTGAAATTAAGCCAGGATGATGTTTTTTAATTTTTAGAATTTTTTTGCATTTATTTTTGAATTTTCAAACTCGGGTCGGGTTCGAACGGATAGGAAGGAAATTTTTTTTCTTCTCTATTTTTCTGCCTGTCCTGACCCGTTTCATCTTGAAATGCAGCCAGGATGATGTTTTTTAATTTTTAGAATTTTTTTGCATTTATTTTTGAATTTTCGATCTCGGGTCGGGTTCGAACGGATAGGAAGGAAATTTTTTTTCTTCTCTATTTTTCGGCCTATCCATACCCGTTTAGTCTTGAAATGAAGCCTGGATGATGTTTTTTCATTTTTAGAATTTTTTTTGTATTTTATTTTTGAATTTTCTATCTCGGGTCGGGTTCGAACGGATAGGAAGGAAATTTTTTTTCTTCTCTATTTTTTGGCCTATCCATACCCGTTTAGTCTTGAAATGAAGCCAGGATGATGTTTTTTAATTTTTAGAATTTTTTTGCATTTATTTTTGAATTTTCAAACTCAGGTCGGGTTCGAATGGATAGGAAGGAAATTTTTTTTCTTCTCTATTTTTCTGCCTGTCCTGACCCGTTTCATCTTGAAATGCAGCCAGGATGATGATTTTTAATTTTTAGAATTTTTTTGCATTTATTTTTGAATTTTCTAACTCGGGTCGGGTTCGAACGGATAGGAAGGAAATTTTTTTTCTTCTCTATTTTTAGGCCTGTCCATACCCGTTTAGTCTTGAAATGAAGCCTGGATGACGTTTTTTCATTTTTAGAATTTTTTTTGTATTTTATTTTTGAATTTTCTATCTCGGATCGGGTTCGAACGGATAGGAAGGAAATTTTTTTTCTTCTCTATTTTTAGGCCTATCCATACCCGTTTGGTCTTGAAATGAAGCCTGGATGATGTTTTTTCATTTTTAGAATTTTTTTTGTATTTTATTTTTGAATTTTCTATCTCGGGTCGGGTTCGAACGGATAGGAAGGAAATTTTTTTTCTTCTCTATTTTTCGGCCTATCCATACCCGTTTAGTCTTGAAATGAAGCCAGGATGATGTTTTTTAATTTTTAGAATTTTTTTGCATTTATTTTTGAATTTTCAAACTCGGGTCGGGTTCGAACGGATAGGAAGGAAATTTTTTTTCTTCTCTATTTTTCTGCCTGTCCTGACCCGTTTCATCTTGAAATGCAGCCAGGGTGATGATTTTTAATTTTTAGAATTTTTTTGCATTTATTTTTGAATTTTCTAACCCGGGTCGGGTTCGAACGGATAGGAAGGAAATTTTTTTTCTTCTCTATTTTTCGGCCTATCCATACCCGTTTAGTCTTGAAATGAAGCCAGGATGATGTTTTTTAATTTTTAGAATTTTTTTGCATTTATTTTTGAATTTTCTATCTCGGGTCGGGTTCGAACGGATAGGAAGGAAATTTTTTTTCTTCTCTATTTTTCGGCCTATCCATACCCGTTTAGTCTTGAAATGAAGCCAGGATGATGTTTTTTAATTTTTAGAATTTTTTTGCATTTATTTTTGAATTTTCAATCTCGGGTCGGGTTCGAACGGATAGGAAGGAAATTTTTTTTCTTCTCTATTTTTCGGCCTATCCATACCCGTTTAGTCTTGAAATGAAGCCTGGATGATGTTTTTTCATTTTTAGAATTTTTTTTGTATTTTATTTTTGAATTTTCTATCTCGGGTCGGGTTCGAACGGATAGGAAGGAAATTTTTTTTCTTCTCTATTTTTCGGCCTATCCATACCCGTTTAGTCTTGAAATGAAGCCTGGATGATGTTTTTTCATTTTTAGAATTTTTTTTGTATTTTATTTTTGAATTTTCTATCTCGGGTCGGGTTCGAACGGATAGGAAGGAAATTTTTTTTCTTCTCTATTTTTCGGCCTATCCATACCCGTTTAGTCTTGAAATGAAGCCTGGATGATGTTTTTTCATTTTTAGAATTTTTTTTGTATTTTATTTTTGAATTTTCTATCTCGGGTCGGGTTCGAAAGGATAGGAAGGAAATTTTTTTTCTTCTCTATTTTTCGGCCTATCCATACCCGTTTAGTCTTGAAATTAAGCCAGGATGATGTTTTTTAATTTTTAGAATTTTTTTGCATTTATTTTTGAATTTTCAAACTCGGGTCGGCTTCGAACGGATAGGAAGGAAATTTTTTTTCTTCTCTATTTTTCTGCCTGTCCTGACCCGTTTCATCTTGAAATGCAGCCAGGATGATGATTTTTAATTTTTAGAATTTTTTTGCATTTATTTTTGAATTTTTTAACTCGGGTCGGGTTCGAACGGATAGGAAGGAAATTTTTTTTCTTCTCTATTTTTAGGCCTGTCCATACCCGTTTAGTCTTGAAATGAAGCCTGGATGACGTTTTTTAATTTTTAGAATTTTTTTGCATTTTATTTTTGAATTTTCTATCTCGGGTCGGGTTCGAACGGAGAGGAAGGAAAATTTTTTTCTTCTCTATTTTTCGGCCTGTCCTGATCCGTTTCATCTTGAAACGAAGCCAGGATGATGTTTTTTAATTTTTAGAATTTTTTTGCATTTATTTTTGAATTTTCTTACTCGGGTCGGGTTCGAACGGATTGGAAGGAAATTTTTGTTCTTCTCTATTTTTCGGCCTATCCATACCCGTTTAGTCTTGAAATTAAGCCAGGATGATGTTTTTTAATTTTTAGAATTTTTTTGCATTTATTTTTGAATTTTCAAACTCGGGTCGGGTTCGAACGGATAGGAAGGAAATTTTTTTTCTTCTCTATTTTTCTGCCTGTCCTGACCCGTTTCATCTTGAAATGCAGCCAGGATGATGTTTTTTAATTTTTAGAATTTTTTTGCATTTATTTTTGAATTTTCTATCTCGGGTCGGGTTCGAACGGATAGGAAGGAAAATTTTTTTCTTCTCTATTTTTCGGCCTGTCCTGATCCGTTTCATCTTGAAACGAAGCCAGGATGATGTTTTTTAATTTTTAGAATTTTTTTGCATTTATTTTTGAATTTTCTAACTCGGGTCGGGTTCGAACGGATAGGAAGGAAATTTTTTTTCTTCTCTATTTTTCGGGCTGTCCATACCCGTTTAGTCTTGAAATGAAGCCTGGATGATGTTTTTTCATTTTTAGAATTTTTTTTGTATTTTATTTTTGAATTTTCTATCTCGGGTCGGGTTCGAACGGATAGGAAGGAAATTTTTTTTCTTCTCTATTTTTCGGCCTATCCATACCCGTTTAGTCTTGAAATTAAGCCAGGATGATGTTTTTTAATTTTTAGAATTTTTTTGCATTTATTTTTGAATTTTCAAACTCGGGTCGGGTTCGAACGGATAGGAAGGAAATTTTTTTTCTTCTCTATTTTTCTGCCTGTCCTGACCCGTTTCATCTTGAAATGCAGCCAGGATGATGTTTTTTAATTTTTAGAATTTTTTTGCATTTATTTTTGAATTTTCGATCTCGGGTCGGGTTCGAACGGATAGGAAGGAAATTTTTTTTCTTCTCTATTTTTCGGCCTATCCATACCCGTTTAGTCTTGAAATGAAGCCTGGATGATGTTTTTTCATTTTTAGAATTTTTTTTGTATTTTATTTTTGAATTTTCTATCTCGGGTCGGGTTCGAACGGATAGGAAGGAAATTTTTTTTCTTCTCTATTTTTCGGCCTATCCATACCCGTTTAGTCTTGAAATGAAGCCAGGATGATGTTTTTTAATTTTTAGAATTTTTTTGCATTTATTTTTGAATTTTCAAACTCAGGTCGGGTTCGAATGGATAGGAAGGAAATTTTTTTTCTTCTCTATTTTTCTGCCTGTCCTGACCCGTTTCATCTTGAAATGCAGCCAGGATGATGATTTTTAATTTTTAGAATTTTTTTGCATTTACTTTTGAATTTTCTAACTCGGGTCGGGTTCGAACGGATAGGAAGGAAATTTTTTTTCTTCTCTATTTTTAGGCCTGTCCATACCCGTTTAGTCTTGAAATGAAGCCTGGATGACGTTTTTTAATTTTTAGAATTTTTTTGCATTTTATTTTTGAATTTTCTATCTCGGGTCGGGTTCGAACGGAGAGGAAGGAAAATTTTTTTCTTCTCTATTTTTCGGCCTGTCCTGATCCGTTTCATCTTGAAACGAAGCCAGGATGATGTTTTTTAATTTTTAGAATTTTTTTGCATTTATTTTTGAATTTTCTTACTCGGGTCGGGTTCGAACGGATTGGAAGGAAATTTTTGTTCTTCTCTATTTTTCGGGCTGTCCATACCCGTTTAGTCTTGAAATGAAGCCTGGATGATGTTTTTTAATTTTTAGAATTTTTTGCATTTTATTTTTGAATTTTCTATCTCGAGTCGGGTTCGAACGGATAGGAAGGAAATTTTTTTTCTTCTCTATTTTTCGGCCTGTCTTGACCCGTTTCATCTTGAAATGAAGCCTGGATGATGTTTTTTCATTTTTAGAATTTTTTTTGTATTTTATTTTTGAATTTTCTATCTCGGGTCGGGTTCGAACGGATAGGAAGGAAATTTTTTTTCTTCTCTATTTTTCGGCCTATCCATACCCGTTTAGTCTTGAAATGAAGCCTAGATGATGTTTTTTCATTTTTAGAATTTTTTTTGTATTTTATTTTTGAATTTTCTATCTCGGGTAGGGTTCGAACGGATAGGAAGGAAATTTTTTTTCATCTCTATTTTTCGGCCTATCCATACCCGTTTAGTTTTGAAATGAAGCCAGGATCATGTTTTTTAATTTTTAGAATTTTTTTGCATTTATTTTTGAATTTTCAAACTCGGGTCGGGTTCGAACGGATAGGAAGGAAATTTTTTTTTCTTCTCTATTTTTCGGCCTGTCTTGACCCGTTTCATCTTGAAATGAAGCCTGGATGATGTTTTTTCATTTTTAGAATTTTTTTTGTATTTTATTTTTGAATTTTCTATCTCGGGTCGGGTTCGAACGGATAGGAAGGAAATTTTTTTTCTTCTCTATTTTTCGGCCTATCCATACCCGTTTAGTCTTGAAATGAAGCCTGGATGATGTTTTTTCATTTTTAGAATTTTTTTTGTATTTTATTTATGAATTTACTATCTCGGGTCGGGTTCGAACGGATAGGAAGGAAATTTTTTTTCTTCTCTATTTTTCTGCCTGTCCTGACCCGTTTCATCTTGAAATGCAGCCAGGATGATGATTTTTAATTTTTAGAATTTTTTTGCATTTATTTTTGAATTTTCTAACTCGGGTCGGGTTCGAACGGATAGGAAGGAAATTTTTTTTCTTCTCTATTTTTCTGCCTGTCCTGACCCGTTTCATCTTGAAATGCAGCCAGGATGATGATTTTTAATTTTTAGAATTTTTTTGCATTTATTTTTGAATTTTCTAACTCGGGTCGGGTTCGAACGGATAGGAAGGAAATTTTTTTTCTTCTCTATTTTTCGGCCTCTCCATACCCGTTTAGTCTTGAAATGAAGCCTAGATGATGTTTTTTCATTTTTAGAATTTTTTTTGTATTTTATTTTTGAATTTTCTATCTCGGGTCGGGTTCGAACGGATAGGAAGGAAATTTTTTTTCTTCTCTATTTTTCGGGCTATCCATACCCGTTTAGTCTTGAAATGAAGCCAGGATGATGTTTTTAATTTTTAGAATTTTTTTGCATTTATTTTTGAATTTTCAAACTCGGGTCGGGTTCGAACGGATAGGAAGGAAATTTTTTTTTCTTCTCTATTTTTCGGCCTGTCTTGACCCGTTTCATCTTGAAACGAAGCCTGGATGATGTTTTTTCATTTTTAGAATTTTTTTTGTATTTTATTTTTGAATTTTCTATCTCGGGTCGGGTTCGAACGGATAGGAAGGAAATTTTTTTTCTTCTCTATTTTTCGGCCTATCCATACCCGTTTAGTCTTGAAATGAAGCCTGGATGATGTTTTTTCATTTTTAGAATTTTTTTTGTATTTTATTTTTGAATTTTCTATCTCGGGTCGGGTTCGAACGGATAGGAAGGAAATTTTTTTTCTTCTCTATTTTTCGGCCTATCCATACCCGTTTAGTCTTGAAATGAAGCCTGGATGATGTTTTTTCATTTTTAGAATTTTTTTTGTATTTTATTTTTGAATTTTCTATCTCGGGTCGGGTTCGAAAGGATAGGAAGGAAATTTTTTTTCTTCTCTATTTTTCGGCCTATCCATACCCGTTTAGTCTTGAAATTAAGCCAGGATGATGTTTTTTAATTTTTAGAATTTTTTTGCATTTATTTTTGAATTTTCAAACTCGGGTCGGGTTCGAACGGATAGGAAGGAAATTTTTTTTCTTCTCTATTTTTCTGCCTGTCCTGACCCGTTTCATCTTGAAATGCAGCCAGGATGATGATTTTTAATTTTTAGAATTATTTTGCATTTATTTTTGAATTTTCTAACTCGGGTCGGGTTCGAACGGATAGGAAGGAAATTTTTTTTCTTCTCTATTTTTAGGCCTGTCCATACCCGTTTAGTCTTGAAATGAAGCCTGGATGACGTTTTTTAATTTTTAGAATTTTTTTGCATTTTATTTTTGAATTTTCTATCTCGGGTCGGGTTCGAACGGAGAGGAAGGAAAATTTTTTTCTTCTCTATTTTTCGGCTTGTCCTGATCCGTTTCATCTTGAAACGAAGCCAGGATGATGTTTTTTAATTTTTAGAATTTTTTTGCATTTATTTTTGAATTTTCTTACTCGGGTCGGGTTCGAACGGATTGGAAGGAAATTTTTGTTCTTCTCTATTTTTCGGCCTATCCATACCCGTTTAGTCTTGAAATTAAGCCAGGATGATGTTTTTTAATTTTTAGAATTTTTTTGCATTTATTTTTGAATTTTCAAACTCGGGTCGGGTTTGAACGGATAGGAAGGAAATTTTTTTTCTTCTCTATTTTTCAGCCTGTCCTGACCCGTTTCATCTTGAAATGCAGCCAGGATGATGTTTTTTAATTTTTAGAATTTTTTTGAATTTATTTTTGAATTTTCTATCTCGGGTCGGGTTCGAACGGATAGGAAGGAAAATTTTTTTCTTCTCTATTTTTCGGCCTGTCCTGATCCGTTTCATCTTGAAACGAAGCCAGGATGATGTTTTTTAATTTTTAGAATTTTTTTGCATTTATTTTTGAATTTTCTAACTCGGGTCGGGTTCGAACGGATAGGAAGGAAATTTTTTTTCTTCTCTATTTTTCGGGCTGTCCATACCCGTTTAGTCTTGAAATGAAGCCTGGATGATGTTTTTTCATTTTTAGAATTTTTTTTGTATTTTATTTTTGAATTTTCTATCTCGGGTCGGGTTCGAACGGATAGGAAGGAAATTTTTTTTCTTCTCTATTTTTCGGCCTATCCATACCCGTTTAGTCTTGAAATTAAGCCAGGATGATGTTTTTTAATTTTTAGAATTTTTTTGCATTTATTTTTGAATTTTCAAACTCGGGTCGGGTTCGAACGGATAGGAAGGAAATTTTTTTTCTTCTCTATTTTTCTGCCTGTCCTGACCCGTTTCATCTTGAAATGCAGCCAGGATGATGTTTTTTAATTTTTAGAATTTTTTTGCATTTATTTTTGAATTTTCGATCTCGGGTCGGGTTCGAACGGATAGGAAGGAAATTTTTTTTCTTCTCTATTTTTCGGCCTATCCATACCCGTTTAGTCTTGAAATGAAGCCTGGATGATGTTTTTTCATTTTTAGAATTTTTTTTGTATTTTATTTTTGAATTTTCTATCTCGGGTCGGGTTCGAACGGATAGGAAGGAAATTTTTTTTCTTCTCTATTTTTCGGCCTATCCATACCCGTTTAGTCTTGAAATGAAGCCAGGATGATGTTTTTTAATTTTTAGAATTTTTTTGCATTTATTTTTGAATTTTCAAACTCGGGTCGGGTTCGAACGGATAGGAAGGAAATTTTTTTTCTTCTCTATTTTTCTGCCTGTCCTGACCCGTTTCATCTTGAAATGCAGCCAGGATGATGATTTTTAATTTTTAGAATTTTTTTGCATTTATTTTTGAATTTTCAAACTCGGGTCGGGTTCGAACGGATAGGAAGGAAATTTTTTTTCTTCTCTATTTTTCTGCCTGTCCTGACCCGTTTCATCTTGAAATGCAGCCAGGATGATGTTTTTTTATTTTTAGAATTTTTTTGCATTTATTTTTGAATTTTCGATCTCGGGTCGGGTTCGAACGGATAGGAAGGAAATTTTTTTTCTTCTCTATTTTTCGGCCTATCCATACCCGTTTAGTCTTGAAATGAAGCCTGGATGATGTTTTTTCATTTTTAGAATTTTTTTTGTATTTTATTTTTGAATTTTCTATCTCGGGTCGGGTTCGAACGGATAGGAAGGAAATTTTTTTTCTTCTCTATTTTTCGGCCTATCCATACCCGTTTAGTCTTGAAATGAAGCCAGGATGATGTTTTTTAATTTTTAGAATTTTTTTGCATTTATTTTTGAATTTTCAAACTCGGGTCGGGTTCGAACGGATAGGAAGGAAATTTTTTTTCTTCTCTATTTTTCTGCCTGTCCTGACCCGTTTCATCTTGAAATGCAGCCAGGATGATGATTTTTAATTTTTAGAATTTTTTTGCATTTATTTTTGAATTTTCTAACTCGGGTCGGGTTCGAACGGATAGGAAGGAAATTTTTTTTCTTCTCTATTTTTAGGCCTGTCCATACCCGTTTAGTCTTGAAATGAAGCCTGGATGACGTTTTTTAATTTTTAGAATTTTTTTGCATTTTATTTTTGAATTTTCTATCTCGGGTCGGGTTCGAACGGAGAGGAAGGAAAATTTTTTTCTTCTCTATTTTTCGGCCTGTCCTGATCCGTTTCATCTTGAAACGAAGCCAGGATGATGTTTTTTAATTTTTAGAATTTTTTTGCATTTATTTTTGAATTTTCTTACTCGGGTCGGGTTCGAACGGATTGGAAGGAAATTTTTGTTCTTCTCTATTTTTCGGGCTGTCCATACCCGTTTAGTCTTGAAATGAAGCCTGGATGATGTTTTTTAATTTTTAGAATTTTTTGCATTTTATTTTTGAATTTTCTATCTCGAGTCGGGTTCGAACGGATAGGAAGGAAATTTTTTTTCTTCTCTATTTTTCGGCCTGTCTTGACCCGTTTCATCTTGAAATGAAGCCTGGATGATGTTTTTTCATTTTTAGAATTTTTTTTGTATTTTATTTTTGAATTTTCTATCTCGGGTCGGGTTCGAACGGATAGGAAGGAAATTTTTTTTCTTCTCTATTTTTCGGCCTATCCATACCCGTTTAGTCTTGAAATGAAGCCTAGATGATGTTTTTTCATTTTTAGAATTTTTTTTGTATTTTATTTTTGAATTTTCTATCTCGGGTCGGGTTCGGACGGATAGGAAGGAAATTTTTTTTCTTCTCTATTTTTCGGCCTATCCATACCCGTTTAGTTTTGAAATGAAGCCAGGATCATGTTTTTTAATTTTTAGAATTTTTTTGCATTTATTTTTGAATTTTCAAACTCGGGTCGGGTTCGAACGGATAGGAAGGAAATTTTTTTTTCTTCTCTATTTTTCGGCCTGTCTTGACCCGTTTCATCTTGAAATGAAGCCTGGATGATGTTTTTTCATTTTTAGAATTTTTTTTGTATTTTATTTTTGAATTTTCTATCTCGGGTCGGGTTCGAACGGATAGGAAGGAAATTTTTTTTCTTCTCTATTTTTCGGCCTATCCATACCCGTTTAGTCTTGAAATGAAGCCTGGATGATGTTTTTTCATTTTTAGAATTTTTTTTGGATTTTATTTTTGAATTTCTATCTCGGGTCGGGTTCGAACGGATAGGAAGGAAATTTTTTTTCTTCTCTATTTTTCGGCCTATCCATACCCGTTTAGTCTTGAAATGAAGCCTGGATGATGTTTTTTCATTTTTAGAATTTTTTTTGTATTTTATTTTTGAATTTTCTATCTCGGGTCGGGTTCGAAAGGATAGGAAGGAAATTTTTTTTCTTCTCTATTTTTCGGCCTATCCATACCCGTTTAGTCTTGAAATTAAGCCAGGATGATGTTTTTTAATTTTTAGAATTTTTTTGCATTTATTTTTGAATTTTCAAACTCGGGTCGGGTTCGAACGGATAGGAAGGAAATTTTTTTTCTTCTCTATTTTTCTGCCTGTCCTGACCCGTTTCATCTTGAAATGCAGCCAGGATGATGATTTTTAATTTTTAGAATTTTTTTGCATTTATTTTTGAATTTTCTTACTCGGGTCGGGTTCGAACGGATTGGAAGGAAATTTTTGTTCTTCTCTATTTTTCGGGCTGTCCATACCCGTTTAGTCTTGAAATGAAGCCTGGATGACGTTTTTTAATTTTTAGAATTTTTTTGCATTTTATTTTTGAATTTTCTATCTCGGGTCGGGTTCGAACGGAGAGGAAGGAAAATTTTTTTCTTCTCTATTTTTCGGCTTGTCCTGATCCGTTTCATCTTGAAACGAAGCCAGGATGATGTTTTTTAATTTTTAGAATTTTTTTGCATTTATTTTTGAATTTTCTTACTCGGGTCGGGTTCGAACGGATTGGAAGGAAATTTTTGTTCTTCTCTATTTTTCGGCCTATCCATACCCGTTTAGTCTTGAAATTAAGCCAGGATGATGTTTTTTAATTTTTAGAATTTTTTTGCATTTATTTTTGAATTTTCAAACTCGGGTCGGGTTCGAACGGATAGGAAGGAAATTTTTTTTCTTCTCTATTTTTCTGCCTGTCCTGACCCTTTTCATCTTGAAATGCAGCCAGGATGATGTTTTTTAATTTTTAGAATTTTTTTGCATTTATTTTTGAATTTTCTATCTCGGGTCGGGTTCGAACGGATAGGAAGGAAAATTTTTTTCTTCTCTATTTTTCGGCCTGTCCTGATCCGTTTCATCTTGAAACGAAGCCAGGATGATGTTTTTTAATTTTTAGAATTTTTTTGCATTTATTTTTGAATTTTCTAACTCGGGTCGGGTTCGAACGGATAGGAAGGAAATTTTTTTTCTTCTCTATTTTTCGGGCTGTCCATACCCGTTTAGTCTTGAAATGAAGCCTGGATGATGTTTTTTCATTTTTAGAATTTTTTTTGTATTTTATTTTTGAATTTTCTATCTCGGGTCGGGTTCGAACGGATAGGAAGGAAATTTTTTTTCTTCTCTATTTTTCGGCCTATCCATACCCGTTTAGTCTTGAAATTAAGCCAGGATGATGTTTTTTAATTTTTAGAATTTTTTTGCATTTATTTTTGAATTTTCAAACTCGGGTCGGGTTCGAACGGATAGGAAGGAAATTTTTTTTCTTCTCTATTTTTCTGCCTGTCCTGACCCGTTTCATCTTGAAATGCAGCCAGGATGATGTTTTTTAATTTTTAGAATTTTTTTGCATTTATTTTTGAATTTTCGATCTCGGGTCGGGTTCGAACGGATAGGAAGGAAATTTTTTTTCTTCTCTATTTTTCGGCCTATCCATACCCGTTTAGTCTTGAAATGAAGCCTGGATGATGTTTTTTCATTTTTAGAATTTTTTTTGTATTTTATTTTTGAATTTTCTATCTCGGGTCGGGTTCGAACGGATAGGAAGGAAATTTTTTTTCTTCTCTATTTTTCGGCCTATCCATACCCGTTTAGTCTTGAAATGAAGCCAGGATGATGTTTTTTAATTTTTAGAATTTTTTTGCATTTATTTTTGAATTTTCAAACTCGGGTCGGGTTCGAACGGATAGGAAGGAAATTTTTTTTCTTCTCTATTTTTCTGCCTGTCCTGACCCGTTTCATCTTGAAATGCAGCCAGGATGATGATTTTTAATTTTTAGAATTTTTTTGCATTTATTTTTGAATTTTCAAACTCGGGTCGGGTTCGAACGGATAGGAAGGAAATTTTTTTTCTTCTCTATTTTTCTGCCTGTCCTGACCCGTTTCATCTTGAAATGCAGCCAGGATGATGTTTTTTTATTTTTAGAATTTTTTTGCATTTATTTTTGAATTTTCGATCTCGGGTCGGGTTCGAACGGATAGGAAGGAAATTTTTTTTCTTCTCTATTTTTCTGCCTGTCCTGACCCGTTTCATCTTGAAATGCAGCCAGGATGATGTTTTTTAATTTTTAGAATTTTTTTGCATTTATTTTTGAATTTTCGATCTCGGGTCGGGTTCGAACGGATAGGAAGGAAATTTTTTTTCTTCTCTATTTTTCGGCCTATCCATACCCGTTTAGTCTTGAAATGAAGCCTGGATGATGTTTTTTCATTTTTAGAATTTTTTTTGTATTTTATTTTTGAATTTTCTATCTCGGGTCGGGTTCGAACGGATAGGAAGGAAATTTTTTTTCTTCTCTATTTTTCGGCCTATCCATACCCGTTTAGTCTTGAAATGAAGCCAGGATGATGTTTTTTAATTTTTAGAATTTTTTTGCATTTATTTTTGAATTTTCAAACTCGGGTCGGGTTCGAACGGATAGGAAGGAAATTTTTTTTCTTCTCTATTTTTCTGCCTGTCCTGACCCGTTTCATCTTGAAATGCAGCCAGGATGATGATTTTTAATTTTTAGAATTTTTTTGCATTTATTTTTGAATTTTCAAACTCGGGTCGGGTTCGAACGGATAGGAAGGAAATTTTTTTTCTTCTCTATTTTTCTGCCTGTCCTGACCCGTTTCATCTTGAAATGCAGCCAGGATGATGTTTTTTTATTTTTAGAATTTTTTTGCATTTATTTTTGAATTTTCGATCTCGGGTCGGGTTCGAACGGATATGAAGGAAATTTTTTTTCTTCTCTATTTTTCGGCCTATCCATACCCGTTTAGTCTTGAAATGAAGCCTGGATGATGTTTTTTCATTTTTAGAATTTTTTTTGTATTTTATTTTTGAATTTTCTATCTCGGGTCGGGTTCGAACGGATAGGAAGGAAATTTTTTTTCTTCTCTATTTTTCGGCCTATCCATACCCGTTTAGTCTTGAAATGAAGCCAGGATGATGTTTTTTAATTTTTAGAATTTTTTTGCATTTATTTTTGAATTTTCAAACTCGGGTCGGGTTCGAACGGATAGGAAGGAAATTTTTTTTCTTCTCTATTTTTCTGCCTGTCCTGACCCGTTTCATCTTGAAATGCAGCCAGGATGATGATTTTTAATTTTTAGAATTTTTTTGCATTTATTTTTGAATTTTCTAACTCGGGTCGGGTTCGAACGGATAGGAAGGAAATTTTTTTTCTTCTCTATTTTTAGGCCTGTCCATACCCGTTTAGTCTTGAAATGAAGCCTGGATGACGTTTTTTAATTTTTAGAATTTTTTTGCATTTTATTTTTGAATTTTCTATCTCGGGTCGGGTTCGAACGGAGAGGAAGGAAAATTTTTTTCTTCTCTATTTTTCGGCCTGTCCTGATCCGTTTCATCTTGAAACGAAGCCAGGATGATGTTTTTTAATTTTTAGAATTTTTTTGCATTTATTTTTGAATTTTCTTACTCGGGTCGGGTTCGAACGGATTGGAAGGAAATTTTTGTTCTTCTCTATTTTTCGGGCTGTCCATACCCGTTTAGTCTTGAAATGAAGCCTGGATGATGTTTTTTAATTTTTAGAATTTTTTGCATTTTATTTTTGAATTTTCTATCTCGAGTCGGGTTCGAACGGATAGGAAGGAAATTTTTTTTCTTCTCTATTTTTCGGCCTGTCTTGACCCGTTTCATCTTGAAATGAAGCCTGGATGATGTTTTTTCATTTTTAGAATTTTTTTTGTATTTTATTTTTGAATTTTCTATCTCGGGTCGGGTTCGAACGGATAGGAAGGAAATTTTTTTTCTTCTCTATTTTTCGGCCTATCCATACCCGTTTAGTCTTGAAATGAAGCCTAGATGATGTTTTTTCATTTTTAGAATTTTTTTTGTATTTTATTTTTGAATTTTCTATCTCGGGTCGGGTTCGGACGGATAGGAAGGAAATTTTTTTTCTTCTCTATTTTTCGGCCTATCCATACCCGTTTAGTTTTGAAATGAAGCCAGGATCATGTTTTTTAATTTTTAGAATTTTTTTGCATTTATTTTTGAATTTTCAAACTCGGGTCGGGTTCGAACGGATAGGAAGGAAATTTTTTTTTCTTCTCTATTTTTCGGCCTGTCTTGACCCGTTTCATCTTGAAATGAAGCCTGGATGATGTTTTTTCATTTTTAGAATTTTTTTTGTATTTTATTTTTGAATTTTCTATCTCGGGTCGGGTTCGAACGGATAGGAAGGAAATTTTTTTTCTTCTCTATTTTTCGGCCTATCCATACCCGTTTAGTCTTGAAATGAAGCCTGGATGATGTTTTTTCATTTTTAGAATTTTTTTTGGATTTTATTTTTGAATTTCTATCTCGGGTCGGGTTCGAACGGATAGGAAGGAAATTTTTTTTCTTCTCTATTTTTCGGCCTATCCATACCCGTTTAGTCTTGAAATGAAGCCTGGATGATGTTTTTTCATTTTTAGAATTTTTTTTGTATTTTATTTTTGAATTTTCTATCTCGGGTCGGGTTCGAAAGGATAGGAAGGAAATTTTTTTTCTTCTCTATTTTTCGGCCTATCCATACCCGTTTAGTCTTGAAATTAAGCCAGGATGATGTTTTTTAATTTTTAGAATTTTTTTGCATTTATTTTTGAATTTTCAAACTCGGGTCGGGTTCGAACGGATAGGAAGGAAATTTTTTTTTCTTCTCTATTTTTCTGCCTGTCCTGACCCGTTTCATCTTGAAATGCAGCCAGGATGATGATTTTTAATTTTTAGAATTTTTTTGCATTTATTTTTGAATTTTCTTACTCGGGTCGGGTTCGAACGGATTGGAAGGAAATTTTTGTTCTTCTCTATTTTTCGGGCTGTCCATACCCGTTTAGTCTTGAAATGAAGCCTGGATGACGTTTTTTAATTTTTAGAATTTTTTTGCATTTTATTTTTGAATTTTCTATCTCGGGTCGGGTTCGAACGGAGAGGAAGGAAAATTTTTTTCTTCTCTATTTTTCGGCTTGTCCTGATCCGTTTCATCTTGAAACGAAGCCAGGATGATGTTTTTTAATTTTTAGAATTTTTTTGCATTTATTTTTGAATTTTCTTACTCGGGTCGGGTTCGAACGGATTGGAAGGAAATTTTTGTTCTTCTCTATTTTTCGGCCTATCCATACCCGTTTAGTCTTGAAATTAAGCCAGGATGATGTTTTTTAATTTTTAGAATTTTTTTGCATTTATTTTTGAATTTTCAAACTCGGGTCGGGTTCGAACGGATAGGAAGGAAATTTTTTTTCTTCTCTATTTTTCTGCCTGTCCTGACCCGTTTCATCTTGAAATGCAGCCAGGATGATGTTTTTTAATTTTTAGAATTTTTTTGCATTTATTTTTGAATTTTCTATCTCGGGTCGGGTTCGAACGGATAGGAAGGAAAATTTTTTTCTTCTCTATTTTTCGGCCTGTCCTGATCCGTTTCATCTTGAAACGAAGCCAGGATGATGTTTTTTAATTTTTAGAATTTTTTTGCATTTATTTTTGAATTTTCTAACTCGGGTCGGGTTCGAACGGATAGGAAGGAAATTTTTTTTCTTCTCTATTTTTCGGGCTGTCCATACCCGTTTAGTCTTGAAATGAAGCCTGGATGATGTTTTTTCATTTTTAGAATTTTTTTTGTATTTTATTTTTGAATTTTCTATCTCGGGTCGGGTTCGAACGGATAGGAAGGAAATTTTTTTTCTTCTCTATTTTTCGGCCTATCCATACCCGTTTAGTCTTGAAATTAAGCCAGGATGATGTTTTTTAATTTTTAGAATTTTTTTGCATTTATTTTTGAATTTTCAAACTCGGGTCGGGTTCGAACGGATAGGAAGGAAATTTTTTTTCTTCTCTATTTTTCTGCCTGTCCTGACCCGTTTCATCTTGAAATGCAGCCAGGATGATGTTTTTTAATTTTTAGAATTTTTTTGCATTTATTTTTGAATTTTCGATCTCGGGTCGGGTTCGAACGGATAGGAAGGAAATTTTTTTTCTTCTCTATTTTTCGGCCTATCCATACCCGTTTAGTCTTGAAATGAAGCCTGGATGATGTTTTTTCATTTTTAGAATTTTTTTTGTATTTTATTTTTGAATTTTCTATCTCGGGTCGGGTTCGAACGGATAGGAAGGAAATTTTTTTTCTTCTCTATTTTTCGGCCTATCCATACCCGTTTAGTCTTGAAATGAAGCCAGGATGATGTTTTTTAATTTTTAGAATTTTTTTGCATTTATTTTTGAATTTTCAAACTCGGGTCGGGTTCGAACGGATAGGAAGGAAATTTTTTTTCTTCTCTATTTTTCTGCCTGTCCTGACCCGTTTCATCTTGAAATGCAGCCAGGATGATGATTTTTAATTTTTAGAATTTTTTTGCATTTATTTTTGAATTTTCAAACTCGGGTCGGGTTCGAACGGATAGGAAGGAAATTTTTTTTCTTCTCTATTTTTCTGCCTGTCCTGACCCGTTTCATCTTGAAATGCAGCCAGGATGATGTTTTTTATTTTTAGAATTTTTTTTGCATTTATTTTTGAATTTTCGATCTCGGGTCGGGTTTCGAACGGATAGGAAGGAAATTTTTTTTCTTCTCTATTTTTCGGCCTATCCATACCCGTTTAGTCTTGAAATGAAGCCTGGATGATGTTTTTTCATTTTTAGAATTTTTTTTGTATTTTATTTTTGAATTTTCTATCTCGGTCGGGTTCGAACGGATAGGAAGGAAATTTTTTTTCTTCTCTATTTTTCGGCCTTATCCATACCCGTTTAGTCTTGAAATGAAGCCAGGATGATGTTTTTTAATTTTTAGAATTTTTTTGCATTTATTTTTGAATTTTCAAACTCGGGTCGGGTTCGAACGGATAGGAAGGAAATTTTTTTTCTTCTCTATTTTTCTGCCTGTCCTGACCCGTTTCATCTTGAAATGCAGCCAGGATGATGATTTTTAATTTTTAGAATTTTTTTTGCATTTATTTTTGAATTTTCTAACTCGGGTCGGGTTCGAACGGATAGGAAGGAAATTTTTTTTCTTCTCTATTTTTAGGCCTGTCCATACCCGTTTAGTCTTGAAATGAAGCCTGGATGACGTTTTTTAATTTTTAGAATTTTTTTGCATTTTATTTTTGAATTTTCTATCTCGGGTCGGGTTCGAACGGAGAGGAAGGAAAATTTTTTTCTTCTCTATTTTTCGGCCTGTCCTGATCCGTTTCATCTTGAAACGAAGCCAGGATGATGTTTTTTAATTTTTAGAATTTTTTTGCATTTATTTTTGAATTTCTTACTCGGGTCGGGTTCGAACGGATTGGAAGGAAATTTTTGTTCTTCTCTATTTTTCGGGCTGTCCATACCCGTTTAGTCTTGAAATGAAGCCTGGATGATGTTTTTTAATTTTTAGAATTTTTTGCATTTTATTTTTGAATTTTCTATCTCGAGTCGGGTTCGAACGGATAGGAAGGAAATTTTTTTTCTTCTCTATTTTTCGGCCTGTCTTGACCCGTTTCATCTTGAAATGAAGCCTGGATGATGTTTTTTCATTTTTAGAATTTTTTTTGTATTTTATTTTTGAATTTTCTATCTCGGGTCGGGTTCGAACGGATAGGAAGGAAATTTTTTTCTTCTCTATTTTTCGGCCTATCCATACCCGTTTAGTCTTGAAATGAAGCCTAGATGATGTTTTTTCATTTTTAGAATTTTTTTTGTATTTTATTTTTGAATTTTCTATCTCGGGTCGGGTTCGGACGGATAGGAAGGAAATTTTTTTTCTTCTCTATTTTTCGGCCTATCCATACCCGTTTAGTTTTGAAATGAAGCCAGGATCATGTTTTTTAATTTTTAGAATTTTTTTGCATTTATTTTTGAATTTTCAAACTCGGGTCGGGTTCGAACGGATAGGAAGGAAATTTTTTTTTCTTCTCTATTTTTCGGCCTGTCTTGACCCGTTTCATCTTGAAATGAAGCCTGGATGATGTTTTTTCATTTTTAGAATTTTTTTTGTATTTTATTTTTGAATTTTCTATCTCGGGTCGGGTTCGAACGGATAGGAAGGAAATTTTTTTTCTTCTCTATTTTTCGGCCTATCCATACCCGTTTAGTCTTGAAATGAAGCCTGGATGATGTTTTTTCATTTTTAGAATTTTTTTGGGATTTTATTTTTGAATTTCTATCTCGGGTCGGGTTCGAACGGATAGGAAGGAAATTTTTTTTCTTCTCTATTTTTCGGCCTATCCATACCCGTTTAGTCTTGAAATGAAGCCTGGATGATGTTTTTTCATTTTTAGAATTTTTTTTGTATTTTATTTTTGAATTTTCTATCTCGGGTCGGGTTCGAAAGGATAGGAAGGAAATTTTTTTTCTTCTCTATTTTTCGGCCTATCCATACCCGTTTAGTCTTGAAATTAAGCCAGGATGATGTTTTTTAATTTTTAGAATTTTTTTGCATTTATTTTTGAATTTTCAAACTCGGGTCGGGTTCGAACGGATAGGAAGGAAATTTTTTTTCTTCTCTATTTTTCTGCCTGTCCTGACCCGTTTCATCTTGAAATGCAGCCAGGATGATGATTTTTAATTTTTAGAATTTTTTTGCATTTATTTTTGAATTTTCTAACTCGGGTCGGGTTCGAACGGATAGGAAGGAAATTTTTTTTCTTCTCTATTTTTAGGCCTGTCCATACCCGTTTAGTCTTGAAATGAAGCCTGGATGACGTTTTTTAATTTTTAGAATTTTTTTGCATTTTATTTTTGAATTTTCTATCTCGGGTCGGGTTCGAACGGAGAGGAAGGAATATTTTTTTCTTCTCTATTTTTCGGCCTGTCCTGATCCGTTTCATCTTGAAATGAAGCCAGGATGATGTTTTTTAATTTTTAGAATTTTTTTGCATTTATTTTTGAATTTTCTTACTCGGGTCGGGTTCGAACGGATTGGAAGGAAATTTTTGTTCTTCTCTATTTTTCGGGCTGTCCATACCCGTTTAGTCTTGAAATGAAGCCTGGATGATGTTTTTTAATTTTTAGAATTTTTTGCATTTTATTTTTGAATTTTCTATCTCGAGTCGGGTTCGAACGGATAGGAAGGAAATTTTTTTTCTTCTCTATTTTTCGGCCTGTCTTGACCCGTTTCATCTTGAAATGAAGCCTGGATGATGTTTTTTCATTTTTAGAATTTTTTTTGTATTTTATTTTTGAATTTTCTATCTCGGGTAGGGTTCGAACGGATAGGAAGGAAATTTTTTTTCTTCTCTATTTTTCGGCCTATCCATACCCGTTTAGTCTTGAAATTAAGCCAGGATGATGTTTTTTAATTTTTAGAATTTTTTTGCATTTATTTTTGAATTTTCAAACTCGGGTCGGGTTCGAACGGATAGGAAGGAAATTTTTTTTCTTCTCTATTTTTCTGCCTGTCCTGACCCGTTTCATCTTGAAATGCAGCCAGGATGATGTTTTTTAATTTTTAGAATTTTTTTGCATTTATTTTTGAATTTTCGATCTCGGGTCGGGTTCGAACGGATAGGAAGGAAATTTTTTTTCTTCTCTATTTTTCGGCCTATCCATACCCGTTTAGTCTTGAAATGAAGCCTGGATGATGTTTTTTCATTTTTAGAATTTTTTTTGTATTTTATTTTTGAATTTTCTATCTCGGGTCGGGTTCGAACGGATAGGAAGGAAATTTTTTTTCTTCTCTATTTTTCGGCCTATCCATACCCGTTTAGTCTTGAAATGAAGCCAGGATGATGTTTTTTAATTTTTAGAATTTTTTTGCATTTATTTTTGAATTTTCAAACTCGGGACGGGTTCGAACGGATAGGAAGGAAATTTTTTTTCTTCTCTATTTTTCTGCCTGTCCTGACCCGTTTCATCTTGAAATGCAGCCAGGATGATGATTTTTAATTTTTAGAATTTTTTTGCATTTATTTTTGAATTTTCAAACTCGGGTCGGGTTCGAACGGATAGGAAGGAAATTTTTTTTCTTCTCTATTTTTCTGCCTGTCCTGACCCGTTTCATCTTGAAATGCAGCCAGGATGATGTTTTTTTATTTTTAGAATTTTTTTGCATTTATTTTTGAATTTTCGATCTCGGGTCGGGTTCGAACGGATAGGAAGGAAATTTTTTTTCTTCTCTATTTTTCGGCCTATCCATACCCGTTTAGTCTTGAAATGAAGCCTGGATGATGTTTTTTCATTTTTAGAATTTTTTTTGTATTTTATTTTTGAATTTTCTATCTCGGGTCGGGTTCGAACGGATAGGAAGGAAATTTTTTTTCTTCTCTATTTTTCGGCCTATCCATACCCGTTTAGTCTTGAAATGAAGCCAGGATGATGTTTTTTAATTTTTAGAATTTTTTTGCATTTATTTTTGAATTTTCAAACTCGGGTCGGGTTCGAACGGATAGGAAGGAAATTTTTTTTCTTCTCTATTTTTCTGCCTGTCCTGACCCGTTTCATCTTGAAATGCAGCCAGGATGATGATTTTTAATTTTTAGAATTTTTTTGCATTTATTTTTGAATTTTCTAACTCGGGTCGGGTTCGAACGGATAGGAAGGAAATTTTTTTTCTTCTCTATTTTTAGGCCTGTCCATACCCGTTTAGTCTTGAAATGAAGCCTGGATGACGTTTTTTAATTTTTAGAATTTTTTTGCATTTTATTTTTGAATTTTCTATCTCGGGTCGGGTTCGAACGGAGAGGAAGGAAAATTTTTTTCTTCTCTATTTTTCGGCCTGTCCTGATCCGTTTCATCTTGAAACGAAGCCAGGATGATGTTTTTTAATTTTTAGAATTTTTTTGCATTTATTTTTGAATTTTCTTACTCGGGTCGGGTTCGAACGGATTGGAAGGAAATTTTTGTTCTTCTCTATTTTTCGGGCTGTCCATACCCGTTTAGTCTTGAAATGAAGCCTGGATGATGTTTTTTAATTTTTAGAATTTTTTGCATTTTATTTTTGAATTTTCTATCTCGAGTCGGGTTCGAACGGATAGGAAGGAAATTTTTTTTCTTCTCTATTTTTCGGCCTGTCTTGACCCGTTTCATCTTGAAATGAAGCCTGGATGATGTTTTTTCATTTTTAGAATTTTTTTTGTATTTTATTTTTGAATTTTCTATCTCGGGTCGGGTTCGAACGGATAGGAAGGAAATTTTTTTTCTTCTCTATTTTTCGGCCTATCCATACCCGTTTAGTCTTGAAATGAAGCCTAGATGATGTTTTTTCATTTTTAGAATTTTTTTTGTATTTTATTTTTGAATTTTCTATCTCGGGTCGGGTTCGGACGGATAGGAAGGAAATTTTTTTTCTTCTCTATTTTTCGGCCTATCCATACCCGTTTAGTTTTGAAATGAAGCCAGGATCATGTTTTTTAATTTTTAGAATTTTTTTGCATTTATTTTTGAATTTTCAAACTCGGGTCGGGTTCGAACGGATAGGAAGGAAATTTTTTTTTCTTCTCTATTTTTCGGCCTGTCTTGACCCGTTTCATCTTGAAATGAAGCCTGGATGATGTTTTTTCATTTTTAGAATTTTTTTTGTATTTTATTTTTGAATTTTCTATCTCGGGTCGGGTTCGAACGGATAGGAAGGAAATTTTTTTTCTTCTCTATTTTTCAACCTATCCATACCCGTTTAGTCTTGAAATTAAGCCAGGATGATGTTTTTTAATTTTTAGAATTTTTTTGCATTTATTTTTGAATTTTCAAACTCGGGTCGGGTTCGAACGGATAGGAAGGAAATTTTTTTTCTTCTCTATTTTTCTGCCTGTCCTGACCCGTTTCATCTTGAAATGCAGCCAGGATGATGATTTTTAATTTTTAGAATTATTTTGCATTTATTTTTGAATTTTCTAACTCGGGTCGGGTTCGAACGGATAGGAAGGAAATTTTTTTTCTTCTCTATTTTTAGGCCTGTCCATACCCGTTTAGTCTTGAAATGAAGCCTGGATGACGTTTTTTAATTTTTAGAATTTTTTTGCATTTTATTTTTGAATTTTCTATCTCGGGTCGGGTTCGAACGGAGAGGAAGGAAAATTTTTTTCTTCTCTATTTTTCGGCTTGTCCTGATCCGTTTCATCTTGAAACGAAGCCAGGATGATGTTTTTTAATTTTTAGAATTTTTTTGCATTTATTTTTGAATTTTCTTACTCGGGTCGGGTTCGAACGGATTGGAAGGAAATTTTTGTTCTTCTCTATTTTTCGGCCTATCCATACCCGTTTAGTCTTGAAATTTAGCCAGGATGATGTTTTTTAATTTTTAGAATTTTTTTGCATTTATTTTTGAATTTTCAAACTCGGGTCGGGTTCGAACGGATAGGAAGGAAATTTTTTTTCTTCTCTATTTTTCTGCCTGTCCTGACCCGTTTCATCTTGAAATGCAGCCAGGATGATGTTTTTTAATTTTTAGAATTTTTTTGCATTTATTTTTGAATTTTCTATCTCGGGTCGGGTTCGAACGGATAGGAAGGAAAATTTTTTTCTTCTCTATTTTTCGGCCTGTCCTGATCCGTTTCATCTTGAAACGAAGCCAGGATGATGTTTTTTAATTTTTAGAATTTTTTTGCATTTATTTTTGAATTTTCTAACTCGGGTCGGGTTCGAACGGATAGGAAGGAAATTTTTTTTCTTCTCTATTTTTCGGGCTGTCCATACCCGTTTAGTCTTGAAATGAAGCCTGGATGATGTTTTTTCATTTTTAGAATTTTTTTTGTATTTTATTTTTGAATTTTCTATCTCGGGTCGGGTTCGAACGGATAGGAAGGAAATTTTTTTTCTTCTCTATTTTTCGGCCTATCCATACCCGTTTAGTCTTGAAATTAAGCCAGGATGATGTTTTTTAATTTTTAGAATTTTTTTGCATTTATTTTTGAATTTTCAAACTCGGGTCGGGTTCGAACGGATAGGAAGGAAATTTTTTTTCTTCTCTATTTTTCTGCCTGTCCTGACCCGTTTCATCTTGAAATGCAGCCAGGATGATGTTTTTTAATTTTTAGAATTTTTTTGCATTTATTTTTGAATTTTCGATCTCGGGTCGGGTTCGAACGGATAGGAAGGAAATTTTTTTTCTTCTCTATTTTTCGGCCTATCCATACCCGTTTAGTCTTGAAATGAAGCCTGGATGATGTTTTTTCATTTTTAGAATTTTTTTTGTATTTTATTTTTGAATTTTCTATCTCGGGTCGGGTTCGAACGGATAGGAAGGAAATTTTTTTTCTTCTCTATTTTTCGGCCTATCCATACCCGTTTAGTCTTGAAATGAAGCCAGGATGATGTTTTTTAATTTTTAGAATTTTTTTGCATTTATTTTTGAATTTTCAAACTCGGGTCGGGTTCGAACGGATAGGAAGGAAATTTTTTTTCTTCTCTATTTTTCTGCCTGTCCTGACCCGTTTCATCTTGAAATGCAGCCAGGATGATGATTTTTAATTTTTAGAATTTTTTTGCATTTATTTTTGAATTTTCAAACTCGGGTCGGGTTCGAACGGATAGGAAGGAAATTTTTTTTCTTCTCTATTTTTCTGCCTGTCCTGACCCGTTTCATCTTGAAATGCAGCCAGGATGATGTTTTTTTATTTTTAGAATTTTTTTGCATTTATTTTTGAATTTTCGATCTCGGGTCGGGTTCGAACGGATAGGAAGGAAATTTTTTTTCTTCTCTATTTTTCGGCCTATCCATACCCGTTTAGTCTTGAAATGAAGCCTGGATGATGTTTTTTCATTTTTAGAATTTTTTTTGTATTTTATTTTTGAATTTTCTATCTCGGGTCGGGTTCGAACGGATAGGAAGGAAATTTTTTTTCTTCTCTATTTTTCGGCCTATCCATACCCGTTTAGTCTTGAAATGAAGCCAGGATGATGTTTTTTAATTTTTAGAATTTTTTTGCATTTATTTTTGAATTTTCAAACTCGGGTCGGGTTCGAACGGATAGGAAGGAAATTTTTTTTCTTCTCTATTTTTCTGCCTGTCCTGACCCGTTTCATCTTGAAATGCAGCCAGGATGATGATTTTTAATTTTTAGAATTTTTTTGCATTTATTTTTGAATTTTCTAACTCGGGTCGGGTTCGAACGGATAGGAAGGAAATTTTTTTTCTTCTCTATTTTTAGGCCTGTCCATACCCGTTTAGTCTTGAAATGAAGCCTGGATGACGTTTTTTAATTTTTAGAATTTTTTTGCATTTTATTTTTGAATTTTCTATCTCGGGTCGGGTTCGAACGGAGAGGAAGGAAAATTTTTTTCTTCTCTATTTTTCGGCCTGTCCTGATCCGTTTCATCTTGAAACGAAGCCAGGATGATGTTTTTTAATTTTTAGAATTTTTTTGCATTTATTTTTGAATTTTCTTACTCGGGTCGGGTTCGAACGGATTGGAAGGAAATTTTTGTTCTTCTCTATTTTTCGGGCTGTCCATACCCGTTTAGTCTTGAAATGAAGCCTGGATGATGTTTTTTAATTTTTAGAATTTTTTGCATTTTATTTTTGAATTTTCTATCTCGAGTCGGGTTCGAACGGATAGGAAGGAAATTGTTTTTCTTCTCTATTTTTCGGCCTGTCTTGACCCGTTTCATCTTGAAATGAAGCCTGGATGATGTTTTTTCATTTTTAGAATTTTTTTTGTATTTTATTTTTGAATTTTCTATCTCGGGTCGGGTTCGAACGGATAGGAAGGAAATTTTTTTTCTTCTCTATTTTTCGGCCTATCCATACCCGTTTAGTCTTGAAATGAAGCCTAGATGATGTTTTTTCATTTTTAGAATTTTTTTTGTATTTTATTTTTGAATTTTCTATCTCGGGTCGGGTTCGGACGGATAGGAAGGAAATTTTTTTTCTTCTCTATTTTTCGGCCTATCCATACCCGTTTAGTTTTGAAATGAAGCCAGGATCATGTTTTTTAATTTTTAGAATTTTTTTGCATTTATTTTTGAATTTTCAAACTCGGGTCGGGTTCGAACGGATAGGAAGGAAATTTTTTTTTCTTCTCTATTTTTCGGCCTGTCTTGACCCGTTTCATCTTGAAATGAAGCCTGGATGATGTTTTTTCATTTTTAGAATTTTTTTTGTATTTTATTTTTGAATTTTCTATCTCGGGTCGGGTTCGAACGGATAGGAAGGAAATTTTTTTTCTTCTCTATTTTTCGGCCTATCCATACCCGTTTAGTCTTGAAATGAAGCCTGGATGATGTTTTTTCATTTTTAGAATTTTTTTTGGATTTTATTTTTGAATTTCTATCTCGGGTCGGGTTCGAACGGATAGGAAGGAAATTTTTTTTCTTCTCTATTTTTCGGCCTATCCATACCCGTTTAGTCTTGAAATGAAGCCTGGATGATGTTTTTTCATTTTTAGAATTTTTTTTGTATTTTATTTTTGAATTTTCTATCTCGGGTCGGGTTCGAAAGGATAGGAAGGAAATTTTTTTTCTTCTCTATTTTTCGGCCTATCCATACCCGTTTAGTCTTGAAATTAAGCCAGGATGATGTTTTTTAATTTTTAGAATTTTTTTGCATTTATTTTTGAATTTTCAAACTCGGGTCGGGTTCGAACGGATAGGAAGGAAATTTTTTTTCTTCTCTATTTTTCTGCCTGTCCTGACCCGTTTCATCTTGAAATGCAGCCAGGATGATGATTTTTAATTTTTAGAATTTTTTTGCATTTATTTTTGAATTTTCTAACTCGGGTCGGGTTCGAACGGATAGGAAGGAAATTTTTTTTCTTCTCTATTTTTAGGCCTGTCCATACCCGTTTAGTCTTGAAATGAAGCCTGGATGACGTTTTTTAATTTTTAGAATTTTTTTGCATTTTATTTTTGAATTTTCTATCTCGGGTCGGGTTCGAACGGAGAGGAAGGAATATTTTTTTCTTCTCTATTTTTCGGCCTGTCCTGATCCGTTTCATCTTGAAATGAAGCCAGGATGATGTTTTTTAATTTTTAGAATTTTTTTGCATTTATTTTTGAATTTTCTTACTCGGGTCGGGTTCGAACGGATTGGAAGGAAATTTTTGTTCTTCTCTATTTTTCGGGCTGTCCATACCCGTTTAGTCTTGAAATGAAGCCTGGATGATGTTTTTTAATTTTTAGAATTTTTTGCATTTTATTTTTGAATTTTCTATCTCGAGTCGGGTTCGAACGGATAGGAAGGAAATTTTTTTTCTTCTCTATTTTTCGGCCTGTCTTGACCCGTTTCATCTTGAAATGAAGCCTGGATGATGTTTTTTCATTTTTAGAATTTTTTTTGTATTTTATTTTTGAATTTTCTATCTCGGGTAGGGTTCGAACGGATAGGAAGGAAATTTTTTTTCTTCTCTATTTTTCGGCCTATCCATACCCGTTTAGTCTTGAAATTAAGCCAGGATGATGTTTTTTAATTTTTAGAATTTTTTTGCATTTATTTTTGAATTTTCAAACTCGGGTCGGGTTCGAACGGATAGGAAGGAAATTTTTTTTCTTCTCTATTTTTCTGCCTGTCCTGACCCGTTTCATCTTGAAATGCAGCCAGGATGATGTTTTTTAATTTTTAGAATTTTTTTGCATTTATTTTTGAATTTTCGATCTCGGGTCGGGTTCGAACGGATAGGAAGGAAATTTTTTTTCTTCTCTATTTTTCGGCCTATCCATACCCGTTTAGTCTTGAAATGAAGCCTGGATGATGTTTTTTCATTTTTAGAATTTTTTTTGTATTTTATTTTTGAATTTTCTATCTCGGGTCGGGTTCGAACGGATAGGAAGGAAATTTTTTTTCTTCTCTATTTTTCGGCCTATCCATACCCGTTTAGTCTTGAAATGAAGCCAGGATGATGTTTTTTAATTTTTAGAATTTTTTTGCATTTATTTTTGAATTTTCAAACTCGGGTCGGGTTCGAACGGATAGGAAGGAAATTTTTTTTCTTCTCTATTTTTCTGCCTGTCCTGACCCGTTTCATCTTGAAATGCAGCCAGGATGATGATTTTTAATTTTTAGAATTTTTTTGCATTTATTTTTTAATTTTCAAACTCGGGTCGGGTTCGAACGGATAGGAAGGAAATTTTTTTTCTTCTCTATTTTTCTGCCTGTCCTGACCCGTTTCATCTTGAAATGCAGCCAGGATGATGTTTTTTTATTTTTAGAATTTTTTTGCATTTATTTTTGAATTTTCGATCTCGGGTCGGGTTCGAACGGATAGGAAGGAAATTTTTTTTCTTCTCTATTTTTCGGCCTATCCATACCCGTTTAGTCTTGAAATGAAGCCTGGATGATGTTTTTTCATTTTTAGAATTTTTTTTGTATTTTATTTTTGAATTTTCTATCCCGGGTCGGGTTCGAACGGATAGGAAGGAAATTTTTTTTCTTCTCTATTTTTCGGCCTATCCATACCCGTTTAGTCTTGAAATGAAGCCAGGATGATGTTTTTTAATTTTTAGAATTTTTTTGCATTTATTTTTGAATTTTCAAACTCGGGTCGGGTTCGAACGGATAGGAAGGAAATTTTTTTTCTTCTCTATTTTTCTGCCTGTCCTGACCCGTTTCATCTTGAAATGCAGCCAGGATGATGATTTTTAATTTTTAGAATTTTTTTGCATTTATTTTTGAATTTTCTAACTCGGGTCGGGTTCGAACGGATAGGAAGGAAATTTTTTTTCTTCTCTATTTTTAGGCCTGTCCATACCCGTTTAGTCTTGAAATGAAGCCTGGATGACGTTTTTTAATTTTTAGAATTTTTTTGCATTTTATTTTTGAATTTTCTATCTCGGGTCGGGTTCGAACGGAGAGGAAGGAAAATTTTTTTCTTCTCTATTTTTCGGCCTGTCCTGATCCGTTTCATCTTGAAACGAAGCCAGGATGATGTTTTTTAATTTTTAGAATTTTTTTGCATTTATTTTTGAATTTTCTTACTCGGGTCGGGTTCGAACGGATTGGAAGGAAATTTTTGTTCTTCTCTATTTTTCGGGCTGTCCATACCCGTTTAGTCTTGAAATGAAGCCTGGATGATGTTTTTTAATTTTTAGAATTTTTTGCATTTTATTTTTGAATTTTCTATCTCGAGTCGGGTTCGAACGGATAGGAAGGAAATTTTTTTTCTTCTCTATTTTTCGGCCTGTCTTGACCCGTTTCATCTTGAAATGAAGCCTGGATGATGTTTTTTCATTTTTAGAATTTTTTTTGTATTTTATTTTTGAATTTTCTATCTCGGGTCGGGTTCGAACGGATAGGAAGGAAATTTTTTTTCTTCTCTATTTTTCGGCCTATCCATACCCGTTTAGTCTTGAAATGAAGCCTAGATGATGTTTTTTCATTTTTAGAATTTTTTTTGTATTTTATTTTTGAATTTTCTATCTCGGGTCGGGTTCGGACGGATAGGAAGGAAATTTTTTTTCTTCTCTATTTTTCGGCCTATCCATACCCGTTTAGTTTTGAAATGAAGCCAGGATCATGTTTTTTAATTTTTAGAATTTTTTTGCATTTATTTTTGAATTTTCAAACTCGGGTCGGGTTCGAACGGATAGGAAGGAAATTTTTTTTTCTTCTCTATTTTTCGGCCTGTCTTGACCCGTTTCATCTTGAAATGAAGCCTGGATGATGTTTTTTCATTTTTAGAATTTTTTTTGTATTTTATTTTTGAATTTTCTATCTCGGGTCGGGTTCGAACGGATAGGAAGGAAATTTTTTTTCTTCTCTATTTTTCGGCCTATCCATACCCGTTTAGTCTTGAAATGAAGCCTGGATGATGTTTTTTCATTTTTAGAATTTTTTTTGGATTTTATTTTTGAATTTCTATCTCGGGTCGGGTTCGAACGGATAGGAAGGAAATTTTTTTTCTTCTCTATTTTTCGGCCTATCCATACCCGTTTAGTCTTGAAATGAAGCCTGGATGATGTTTTTTCATTTTTAGAATTTTTTTTGTATTTTATTTTTGAATTTTCTATCTCGGGTCGGGTTCGAAAGGATAGGAAGGAAATTTTTTTTCTTCTCTATTTTTCGGCCTATCCATACCCGTTTAGTCTTGAAATTAAGCCAGGATGATGTTTTTTAATTTTTAGAATTTTTTTGCATTTATTTTTGAATTTTCAAACTCGGGTCGGGTTCGAACGGATAGGAAGGAAATTTTTTTTCTTCTCTATTTTTCTGCCTGTCCTGACCCGTTTCATCTTGAAATGCAGCCAGGATGATAATTTTTAATTTTTAGAATTTTTTTGCATTTATTTTTGAATTTTCTAACTCGGGTCGGGTTCGAACGGATAGGAAGGAAATTTTTTTTCTTCTCTATTTTTAGGCCTGTCCATACCCGTTTAGTCTTGAAATGAAGCCTGGATGACGTTTTTTAATTTTTAGAATTTTTTTGCATTTTATTTTTGAATTTTCTATCTCGGGTCGGGTTCGAACGGAGAGGAAGGAATATTTTTTTCTTCTCTATTTTTCGGCCTGTCCTGATCCGTTTCATCTTGAAATGAAGCCAGGATGATGTTTTTTAATTTTTAGAATTTTTTTGCATTTATTTTTGAATTTTCTTACTCGGGTCGGGTTCGAACGGATTGGAAGGAAATTTTTGTTCTTCTCTATTTTTCGGGCTGTCCATACCCGTTTAGTCTTGAAATGAAGCCTGGATGATGTTTTTTAATTTTTAGAATTTTTTGCATTTTATTTTTGAATTTTCTATCTCGAGTCGGGTTCGAACGGATAGGAAGGAAATTTTTTTTCTTCTCTATTTTTCGGCCTGTCTTGACCCGTTTCATCTTGAAATGAAGCCTGGATGATGTTTTTTCATTTTTAGAATTTTTTTTGTATTTTATTTTTGAATTTTCTATCTCGGGTCGGGTTCGAACGGATAGGAAGGAAATTTTTTTTCTTCTCTATTTTTCGGCCTATCCATACCCGTTTAGTCTTGAAATGAAGCCTAGATGATGTTTTTTCATTTTTAGAATTTTTTTTGTATTTTATTTTTGAATTTTCTATCTCGGGTCGGGTTCGAACGGATAGGAAGGAAATTTTTTTTCTTCTCTATTTTTCGGCCTATCCATACCCGTTTAGTTTTGAAATGAAGCCAGGATCATGTTTTTTAATTTTTAGAATTTTTTTGCATTTATTTTTGAATTTTCAAACTCGGGTCGGGTTCGAACGGATAGGAAGGAAATTTTTTTTTCTTCTCTATTTTTCGGCCTGTCTTGACCCGTTTCATCTTGAAATGAAGCCTGGATGATGTTTTTTCATTTTTAGAATTTTTTTTGTATTTTATTTTTGAATTTTCTATCTCGGGTCGGGTTCGAACGGATAGGAAGGAAATTTTTTTTCTTCTCTATTTTTCGGCCTATCCATACCCGTTTAGTCTTGAAATGAAGCCTGGATGATGTTTTTTCATTTTTATAATTTTTTTTGTATTTTATTTTTGAATTTTCTATCTCGGGTCGGGTTCGAACGGATAGGAAGGAAATTTTTTTTCTTCTCTATTTTTCGGCCTATCCATACCCGTTTAGTCTTGAAATGAAGCCTGGATGATGTTTTTTCATTTTTAGAATTTTTTTTGTATTTTATTTTTGAATTTTCTATCTCGGGTCGGGTTCGAAAGGATAGGAAGGAAATTTTTTTTCTTCTCTATTTTTCGGCCTATCCATACCCGTTTAGTCTTGAAATTAAGCCAGGATGATGTTTTTTAA
Source organism: Quercus robur (assembly GCF_932294415.1). Classification (NCBI taxonomy): domain Eukaryota; kingdom Viridiplantae; phylum Streptophyta; class Magnoliopsida; order Fagales; family Fagaceae; genus Quercus; species Quercus robur. The sequence goes on along the minus strand of NC_065542.1, from coordinate 39,510,291 downwards.
TTTTTAGAATTTTTTTGCATTTATTTTTGAATTTTCAAACTCGGGTCGGGTTCGAACGGATAGGAAGGAAATTTTTTTTCTTCTCTATTTTTCTGCCTGTCCTGACCCGTTTCATCTTGAAATGCAGCCAGGATGATGATTTTTAATTTTTAGAATTTTTTTGCATTTATTTTTGAATTTTCTAACTCGGGTCGGGTTCGAACGGATAGGAAGGAAATTTTTTTTCTTCTCTATTTTTAGGCCTGTCCATACCCGTTTAGTCTTGAAATGAAGCCTGGATGACGTTTTTTAATTTTTAGAATTTTTTTGCATTTTATTTTTGAATTTTCTATCTCGGGTCGGGTTCGAACGGAGAGGAAGGAATATTTTTTTCTTCTCTATTTTTCGGCCTGTCCTGATCCGTTTCATCTTGAAATGAAGCCAGGATGATGTTTTTTAATTTTTAGAATTTTTTTGCATTTATTTTTGAATTTTCTTACTCGGGTCGGGTTCGAACGGATTGGAAGGAAATTTTTGTTCTTCTCTATTTTTCGGGCTGTCCATACCCGTTTAGTCTTGAAATGAAGCCTGGATGATGTTTTTTAATTTTTAGAATTTTTTGCATTTTATTTTTGAATTTTCTATCTCGAGTCGGGTTCGAACGGATAGGAAGGAAATTTTTTTTCTTCTCTATTTTTCGGCCTGTCTTGACCCGTTTCATCTTGAAATGAAGCCTGGATGATGTTTTTTCATTTTTAGAATTTTTTTTGTATTTTATTTTTGAATTTTCTATCTCGGGTCGGGTTCGAACGGATAGGAAGGAAATTTTTTTTCTTCTCTATTTTTCGGCCTATCCATACCCGTTTAGTCTTGAAATGAAGCCTGGATGATGTTTTTTCATTTTTAGAATTTTTTTTGTATTTTATTTTTGAATTTTCTATCTCGGGTCGGGTTCGAACGGATAGGAAGGAAATTTTTTTTCTTCTCTATTTTTCGGCCTATCCATACCCGTTTAGTCTTGAAATGAAGCCTGGATGATGTTTTTTCATTTTTAGAATTTTTTTTGTATTTTATTTTTGAATTTTCTATCTCGGGTCGGGTTCGAGAGGATAGGAAGGAAATTTTTTTTCTTCTCTATTTTTCGGCCTATCCATACCCGTTTAGTCTTGAAATTAAGCCAGGATGATGTTTTTTAATTTTTAGAATTTTTTTGCATTTATTTTTGAATTTTCAAACTCGGGTCGGGTTCGAACGGATAGGAAGGAAATTTTTTTTCTTCTCTATTTTTCTGCCTGTCCTGACCCGTTTCATCTTGAAATGCAGCCAGGATGATGATTTTTAATTTTTAGAATTTTTTTGCATTTATTTTTGAATTTTCTAACTCGGGTCGGGTTCGAACGGATAGGAAGGAAATTTTTTTTCTTCTCTATTTTTAGGCCTGTCCATACCCGTTTAGTCTTGAAATGAAGCCTGGATGACGTTTTTTAATTTTTAGAATTTTTTTGCATTTTATTTTTGAATTTTCTATCTCGGGTCGGGTTCGAACGGAGAGGAAGGAAAATTTTTTTCTTCTCTATTTTTCGGCCTGTCCTGATCCGTTTCATCTTGAAATTAAGCCAGGATGATGTTTTTTAATTTTTAGAATTTTTTTGCATTTATTTTTGAATTTTCTTACTCGGGTCGGGTTCGAACGGATTGGAAGGAAATTTTTGTTCTTCTCTATTTTTCGGCCTATCCATACCCGTTTAGTCTTGAAATTAAGCCAGGATGATGTTTTTTAATTTTTAGAATTTTTTTGCATTTATTTTTGAATTTTCAAACTCGGGTCGGGTTCGAACGGATAGGAAGGAAATTTTTTTTCTTCTCTATTTTTCTGCCTGTCCTGACCCGTTTCATCTTGAAATGCAGCCAGGATGATGTTTTTTAATTTTTAGAATTTTTTTGCATTTATTTTTGAATTTTCTATCTCGTGTCGGGTTCGAACGGATAGGAAGGAAAATTTTTTTCTTCTCTATTTTTCGGCCTGTCCTGATCCGTTTCATCTTGAAACGAAGCCAGGATGATGTTTTTTAATTTTTAGAATTTTTTTGCATTTATTTTTGAATTTTCTAACTCGGGTCGGGTTCGAACGGATAGGAAGGAAATTTTTTTTCTTCTCTATTTTTCGGGCTGTCCATACCCGTTTAGTCTTGAAATGAAGCCTGGATGATGTTTTTTCATTTTTAGAATTTTTTTTGTATTTTATTTTTGAATTTTCTATCTCGGGTCGGGTTCGAACGGATAGGAAGGAAATTTTTTTTCTTCTCTATTTTTCGGCCTATCCATACCCGTTTAGTCTTGAAATTAAGCCAGGATGATGATTTTTAATTTTTAGAATTTTTTTGCATTTATTTTTGAATTTTCTAACTCGGGTCGGGTTCGAACGGATAGGAAGGAAATTTTTTTTCTTCTCTATTTTTAGGCCTGTCCATACCCGTTTAGTCTTGAAATGAAGCCTGGATGACGTTTTTTAATTTTTAGAATTTTTTTGCATTTTATTTTTGAATTTTCTATCTCGGGTCGGGTTCGAACGGAGAGGAAGGAAAATTTTTTTCTTCTCTATTTTTCGGCCTGTCCTGATCCGTTTCATCTTGAAATTAAGCCAGGATGATGTTTTTTAATTTTTAGAATTTTTTTGCATTTATTTTTGAATTTTCTTACTCGGGTCGGGTTCGAACGGATTGGAAGGAAATTTTTGTTCTTCTCTATTTTTCGGCCTATCCATACCCGTTTAGTCTTGAAATTAAGCCAGGATGATGTTTTTTAATTTTTAGAATTTTTTTGCATTTATTTTTGAATTTTCAAACTCGGGTCGGGTTCGAACGGATAGGAAGGAAATTTTTTTTCTTCTCTATTTTTCTGCCTGTCCTGACCCGTTTCATCTTGAAATGCAGCCAGGATGATGTTTTTTAATTTTTAGAATTTTTTTGCATTTATTTTTGAATTTTCTATCTCGTGTCGGGTTCGAACGGATAGGAAGGAAAATTTTTTTCTTCTCTATTTTTCGGCCTGTCCTGATCCGTTTCATCTTGAAACGAAGCCAGGATGATGTTTTTTAATTTTTAGAATTTTTTTGCATTTATTTTTGAATTTTCTAACTCGGGTCGGGTTCGAACGGATAGGAAGGAAATTTTTTTTCTTCTCTATTTTTCGGGCTGTCCATACCCGTTTAGTCTTGAAATGAAGCCTGGATGATGTTTTTTCATTTTTAGAATTTTTTTTGTATTTTATTTTTGAATTTTCTATCTCGGGTCGGGTTCGAACGGATAGGAAGGAAATTTTTTTTCTTCTCTATTTTTCGGCCTATCCATACCCGTTTAGTCTTGAAATTAAGCCAGGATGATGTTTTTTAATTTTTAGAATTTTTTTGCATTTATTTTTGAATTTTCAAACTCGGGTCGGGTTCGAACGGATAGGAAGGAAATTTTTTTTCTTCTCTATTTTTCTGCCTGTCCTGACCCGTTTCATCTTGAAATGCAGCCAGGATGATGTTTTTTAATTTTTAGAATTTTTTTGCATTTATTTTTGAATTTTCGATCTCGGGTCGGGTTCGAACGGATAGGAAGGAAATTTTTTTTCTTCTCTATTTTTCGGCCTATCCATACCCGTTTAGTCTTGAAATGAAGCCTGGATGATGTTTTTTCATTTTTAGAATTTTTTTTGTATTTTATTTTTGAATTTTCTATCTCGGGTCGGGTTCGAACGGATAGGAAGGAAATTTTTTTTCTTCTCTATTTTTCGGCCTATCCATACCCGTTTAGTCTTGAAATGAAGCCAGGATGATGTTTTTTAATTTTTAGAATTTTTTTGCATTTATTTTTGAATTTTCAAACTCGGGTCGGGTTCGAACGGATAGGAAGGAAATTTTTTTTCTTCTCTATTTTTCTGCCTGTCCTGACCCGTTTCATCTTGAAATGCAGCCAGGATGATGATTTTTAATTTTTAGAATTTTTTTGCATTTATTTTTGAATTTTCAAACTCGGGTCGGGTTCGAACGGATAGGAAGGAAATTTTTTTTCTTCTCTATTTTTCTGCCTGTCCTGACCCGTTTCATCTTGAAATGCAGCCAGGATGATGTTTTTTTATTTTTAGAATTTTTTTGCATTTATTTTTGAATTTTCGATCTCGGGTCGGGTTCGAACGGATAGGAAGGAAATTTTTTTTCTTCTCTATTTTTCGGCCTATCCATACCCGTTTAGTCTTGAAATGAAGCCTGGATGATGTTTTTTCATTTTTAGAATTTTTTTTGTATTTTATTTTTGAATTTTCTATCTCGGGTCGGGTTCGAACGGATAGGAAGGAAATTTTTTTTCTTCTCTATTTTTCGGCCTATCCATACCCGTTTAGTCTTGAAATGAAGCCAGGATGATGTTTTTTAATTTTTAGAATTTTTTTGCATTTATTTTTGAATTTTCAAACTCGGGTCGGGTTCGAACGGATAGGAAGGAAATTTTTTTTCTTCTCTATTTTTCTGCCTGTCCTGACCCGTTTCATCTTGAAATGCAGCCAGGATGATGATTTTTAATTTTTAGAATTTTTTTGCATTTATTTTTGAATTTTCTAACTCGGGTCGGGTTCGAACGGATAGGAAGGAAATTTTTTTTCTTCTCTATTTTTCGGCCTATCCATACCCGTTTAGTCTTGAAATGAAGCCTGGATGATGTTTTTTCATTTTTAGAATTTCTTTTGGATTTTATTTTTGAATTTCTATCTCGGGTCGGGTTCGAACGGATAGGAAGGAAATTTTTTTTCTTCTCTATTTTTCGGCCTATCCATACCCGTTTAGTCTTGAAATGAAGCCTGGATGATGTTTTTTCATTTTTAGAATTTTTTTTGTATTTTATTTTTGAATTTTCTATCTCGGGTCGGGTTCGAAAGGATAGGAAGGAAATTTTTTTTCTTCTCTATTTTTCGGCCTATCCATACCCGTTTAGTCTTGAAATTAAGCCAGGATGATGTTTTTTAATTTTTAGAATTTTTTTGCATTTATTTTTGAATTTTCAAACTCGGGTCGGGTTCGAACGGATAGGAAGGAAATTTTTTTTCTTCTCTATTTTTCTGCCTGTCCTGACCCGTTTCATCTTGAAATGCAGCCAGGATGATGATTTTTAATTTTTAGAATTTTTTTGCATTTATTTTTGAATTTTCTAACTCGGGTCGGGTTCGAACGGATAGGAAGGAAATTTTTTTTCTTCTCTATTTTTAGGCCTGTCCATACCCGTTTTGTCTTGAAATGAAGCCTGGATGACGTTTTTTAATTTTTAGAATTTTTTTGCATTTTATTTTTGAATTTTCTATCTCGGGTCGGGTTCGAACGGAGAGGAAGGAATATTTTTTTCTTCTCTATTTTTCGGCCTGTCCTGATCCGTTTCATCTTGAAATGAAGCCAGGATGATGTTTTTTAATTTTTAGAATTTTTTTGCATTTATTTTTGAATTTTCTTACTCGGGTCGGGTTCGAACGGATTGGAAGGAAATTTTTGTTCTTCTCTATTTTTCGGGCTGTCCATACCCGTTTAGTCTTGAAATGAAGCCTGGATGATGTTTTTTAATTTTTAGAATTTTTTGCATTTTATTTTTGAATTTTCTATCTCGAGTCGGGTTCGAACGGATAGGAAGGAAATTTTTTTTCTTCTCTATTTTTCGGCCTGTCTTGACCCGTTTCATCTTGAAATGAAGCCTGGATGATGTTTTTTCATTTTTAGAATTTTTTTTGTATTTTATTTTTGAATTTTCTATCTCGGGTCGGGTTCGAACGGATAGGAAGGAAATTTTTTTTCTTCTCTATTTTTCGGCCTATCCATACCCGTTTAGTCTTGAAATGAAGCCTAGATGATGTTTTTTCATTTTTAGAATTTTTTTTGTATTTTATTTTTGAATTTTCTATCTCGGGTCGGGTTCGAACGGATAGGAAGGAAATTTTTTTTCTTCTCTATTTTTCGGCCTATCCATACCCGTTTAGTTTTGAAATGAAGCCAGGATCATGTTTTTTAATTTTTAGAATTTTTTTGCATTTATTTTTGAATTTTCAAACTCGGGTCGGGTTCGAACGGATAGGAAGGAAATTTTTTTTCTTCTCTATTTTTCTGCCTGTCCTGACCCGTTTCATCTTGAAATGCAGCCAGGATGATGATTTTTAATTTTTAGAATTTTTTTGCATTTATTTTTGAATTTTCTAACTCGGGTCGGGTTCGAACGGATAGGAAGGAAATTTTTTTTCTTCTCTATTTTTAGGCCTGTCCATACCCGTTTAGTCTTGAAATGAAGCCTGGATGACGTTTTTTAATTTTTAGAATTTTTTTGCATTTTATTTTTGAATTTTCTATCTCGGGTCGGGTTCGAACGGAGAGGAAGGAATATTTTTTTCTTCTCTATTTTTCGGCCTGTCCTGATCCGTTTCATCTTGAAATGAAGCCAGGATGATGTTTTTTAATTTTTAGAATTTTTTTGCATTTATTTTTGAATTTTCTTACTCGGGTCGGGTTCGAACGGATTGGAAGGAAATTTTTGTTCTTCTCTATTTTTCGGGCTGTCCATACCCGTTTAGTCTTGAAATGAAGCCTGGATGATGTTTTTTAATTTTTAGAATTTTTTGCATTTTATTTTTGAATTTTCTATCTCGAGTCGGGTTCGAACGGATAGGAAGGAAATTTTTTTTTCTTCTCTATTTTTCGGCCTGTCTTGACCCGTTTCATCTTGAAATGAAGCCTGGATGATGTTTTTTCATTTTTAGAATTTTTTTTGTATTTTATTTTTGAATTTTCTATCTCGGGTCGGGTTCGAACGGATAGGAAGGAAATTTTTTTTCTTCTCTATTTTTCGGCCTATCCATACCCGTTTAGTCTTGAAATGAAGCCTAGATGATGTTTTTTCATTTTTAGAATTTTTTTTGTATTTTATTTTTGAATTTTCTATCTCGGGTCGGGTTCGAACGGATAGGAAGGAAATTTTTTTTCTTCTCTATTTTTCGGCCTATCCATACCCGTTTAGTCTTGAAATGAAGCCAGGATGATGTTTTTTAATTTTTAGAATTTTTTTGCATTTATTTTTGAATTTTCAAACTCGGGTCGGTTTCGAACGGATAGGAAGGAAATTTTTTTTCTTCTCTATTTTTCGGCCTATCCATACCCGTTTAGTCTTGAAATGAAGCCTAGATGATGTTTTTTCATTTTTAGAATTTTTTTTGTATTTTATTTTTGAATTTTCTATCTCGGGTCGGGTTCGAACGGATAGGAAGGAAATTTTTTTTCTTCTCTATTTTTCGGCCTATCCATACCCGTTTAGTCTTGAAATGAAGCCTAGATGATGTTTTTTCATTTTTAGAATTTTTTTTGTATTTTATTTTTGAATTTTCTATCTCGGGTCGGGTTCGAACGGATAGGAAGGAAATTTTTTTTCTTCTCTATTTTTCGGCCTATCCATACCCGTTTAGTCTTGAAATGAAGCCAGGATGATGTTTTTTAATTTTTAGAATTTTTTTGCATTTATATTTGAATTTTCAAACTCGGGTCGGGTTCGAACGGATAGGAAGGAAATTTTTTTTCTTCTCTATTTTTCGGCCTATCCATACCCGTTTAGTCTTGAAATGAAGCCTAGATGATGTTTTTTCATTTTTAGAATTTTTTTTGTATTTTATTTTTGAATTTTCTATCTCGGGTCGGGTTCGAACGGATAGGAAGGAAATTTTTTTTCTTCTCTATTTTTCGGCCTATCCATACCCGTTTAGTCTTGAAATGAAGCCAGGATGATGTTTTTTAATTTTTAGAATTTTTTTGCATTTATTTTTGAATTTTCAAACTCGGGTCGGGTTCGAACGGATAGGAAGGAAATTTTTTTTTCTTCTCTATTTTTCGGCCTGTCTTGACCCGTTTCATCTTGAATTGAAGCCTGGATGATGTTTTTTCATTTTTAGAATTTTTTTTGTATTTTATTTTTGAATTTTCTATCTCGGGTCGGGTTCTAACGGATAGGAAGGAAATTTTTTTTCTTCTCTATTTTTCGGCCTATCCATACCCGTTTAGTCTTGAAATGAAGCCTGGATGATGTTTTTACATTTTTAGAATTTTTTTTGTATTTTATTTTTGAATTTTCTATCTCGGGTTGGGTTCGAACGGATAGGAAGGAAATTTTTTTTCTTCTCTATTTTTCGGCCTATCCATACCCGTTTAGTCTTGAAATGAAGCCAGGATGATGTTTTTTAATTTTTAGAATTTTTTTGTATTTATTTTTGAATTTTCTAACTCGGGTCGGGTTCGAACGGATAGGAAGGAAATTTTTTTTCTTCTCTATTTTTCATGCTGTCCATACCCGTTTAGTCTTGAAATGAAGCCTGGATGATGTTTTTTAATTTTTAGAATTTTTTTGCATTTTATTTTTGAATTTTCTATCTCTAGTCGGGTTCGAACGGATAGGAAGGAAATTTTTTTTCTTTTCTATTTTTCGGCCTGTCTTGACCGGTATCATCTTGAAATGAAGCCTGGATAATGTTTTTTCATTTTTAGAATTTTTTTTGTATTTTATTTTTGAATTTTCTATCTCGGGTCGGGTTCGAACGGATAGGAAGGAAATTTTTTTTCTTCTCTATTTTTCGGCCTATCCATACCCGTTTAGTCTTGAAATGAAGCCTGGATGATGTTTTTTCATTTTTAGAATTTTTTTTGTATTTTATTTTTGAATTTTCTATCTCGGGTCAGGTTCGAACGGATAGGAAGGAAATTTTTTTTCTTCTCTATTTTTCGGCCTATCCATACCCGTTTAGTCTTGAAATTAAGCCAGGATGATGTTTTTTAATTTTTAGAATTTTTTTGCATTTATTTTTGAATTTTCAAACTCGGGTCGGGTTCGAACGGATAGGAAGGAAATTTTTTTTCTTCTCTATTTTTCTGCCTGTCCTGACCCGTTTCATCTTGAAATGCAGCCAGGATGATGTTTTTTAATTTTTAGAATTTTTTTGCATTTATTTTTGAATTTTCTATCTCGGGTCGGGTTCGAACGGATAGGAAGGAAAATTTTTTTCTTCTCTATTTTTCGGCCTGTCCTGATCCGTTTCATCTTGAAACGAAGCCAGGATGATGTTTTTTAATTTTTAGAATTTTTTTGCATTTATTTTTGAATTTTCTAACTCGGGTCGGGTTCGAACGGATAGGAAGGAAATTTTTTTTCTTCTCTATTTTTCGGGCTGTCCATACCCGTTTAGTCTTGAAATGAAGCCTGGATGATGTTTTTTAATTTTTAGAATTTTTTTGCATTTTATTTTTGAATTTTCTATCTCTAGTCGGGTTCGAACGGATAGGAATGAAATTTTTTTTCTTCTCTATTTTTCGGCCTGTCTTGACCGGTTTCATCTTGAAATGAAGCCTGGATGATGTTTTTTCATTTTTAGAATTTTTTTTGTATTTTATTTTTGAATTTTCTATCTCGGGTCGGGTTCGAACGGATAGGAAGGAAATTTTTTTTTTTCTCTATTTTTCGGCCTATCCATACTCGTTTAGTCTTGAAATGAAGCCTGGATGATGTTTTTTCATTTTTAGAATTTTTTTTGTATTTTATTTTTGAATTTTCTATCTCGGGTCGGGTTCGAACGGATAGGAAGGAAATTTTTTTTCTTCTCTATTTTTCGGCCTATCCATACCCGTTTAGTCTTGAAATTAAGCCAGGATGACGTTTTTTAATTTTTAGAATTTTTTTGCATTTATTTTTGAATTTTCAAACTCGGGTCGGATTCGAACGGATAGGAAGGAAATTTTTTTTCTTCTCTATTTTTCTGCCTGTCCTGACCCGTTTCATCTTGAAATGCAGCCAGGATGATGTTTTTTAATTTTTAGAATTTTTTTGCATTTATTTTTGAATTTTCTATCTCGGGTCGGGTTCGAACGGATAGGAAGGAAAATTTTTTTCTTCTCTATTTTTCGGCCTGTCCTGATCCGTTTCATCTTGAAACGAAGCCAGGGTGATGTTTTTTAATTTTTAGAATTTTTTTGCATTTATCTTTGAATTTTCTAACTCGGGTCGGGTTCGAACGGATAGGAAGGAAATTTTTTCTTCTTCTCTATTTTTCGGGCTGTCCATACCCGTTTAGTCTTGAAATGAAGCCTGGATGATGTTTTTTAATTTTTAGAATTTTTTTGCATTTTATTTTTGAATTTTCTATCTCTAGTCGAGTTCGAACGGATAGGAAGGAAATTTTTTTGTCTTCTCTATTTTTCGGCCTGTCTTGAGCCGTTTCATCTTAAAATGAAGCCTGGATGATGTTTTTTCATTTTTAGAATTTTTTTTGTATTTTATTTTTGAATTTTCTATCTCGGGTCGGGTTCGAACGGATAGGAAGGAAATTTTTTTTCTTCTCTATTTTTCGGCCTATCCATACCCGTTTAGTCTTGAAATGAAGCCAGGATGATGTTTTTTAATTTTTAGAATTTTTTTGCATTTATTTTTGAATTTTCAAACTCAGGTCGGGTTCGAACGGATAGGAAGGAAATTTTTTTTCTTCTCTATTTTTCTGCCTGTCCTGACCCGTTTCATCTTGAAATGCAGCCAGGATGATGATTTTTAATTTTTAGAATTTTTTTGCATTTATTTTTGAATTTTCTAACTCGGGTCGGGTTCGAACGGATAGGAAGGAAATTTGTTTTCTTCTCTATTTTTCGGGCCGTCCATACCCGTTTCGTCTTGAAATGAAGCCTGGATGATATTTTTTAATTTTTAGAATTTTTTTGCATTTATTTTTGAATTTTCAAAATCGGGTCGGGTTCGAACGGATAGGAAGGAAATTTTTTTTCTTCTCTATTTTTCGGCCTATCCATACCCGTTTAGTCTTGAAATTAAGCCAGGATGATGTTTTTTAATTTTTAGAATTTTTTTGCATTTATTTTTGAATTTTCAAACTCGGGTCGGGTTCGAACGGATAGGAAGGAAATTTTTTTTCTTCTCTATTTTTCTGCCTGTCCTGACCCGTTTCATCTTGAAATGCAGCCAGGATGATGTTTTTTAATTTTTAGAATTTTTTTGCATTTATTTTTGAATTTTCTATCTCGGGTCGGGTTCGAACGGATAGGAAGGAAAATTTTTTTCTTCTCTATTTTTCGGCCTGTCCTGATCCGTTTCATCTTGAAACGAAGCCAGGATGATGTTTTTTAATTTTTAGAATTTTTTTGCATTTATTTTTGAATTTTCTAACTCGGGTCGGGTTCGAACGGATAGGAAGGAAATTTTTTTTCTTCTCTATTTTTCGGGCTGTCCATACCCGTTTAGTCTTGAAATGAAGCCTGGATGATGTTTTTTAATTTTTAGAATTTTTTTGCATTTATTTTTGAATTTTCTTACTCGGGTCGGGTTCGAACGGATTGGAAGGAAATTTTTGTTCTTCTCTATTTTTCGGGCTGTCCATACCCGTTTAGTCTTGAAATGAAGCCTGGATGATGTTTTTTAATTTTTAGAATTTTTTGCATTTTATTTTTGAATTTTCTATCTCGAGTCGGGTTCGAACGGATAGGAAGGAAATTTTTTTTCTTCTCTATTTTTCGGCCTATCCATACCCGTTTAGTCTTGAAATTAAGCCAGGATGATGTTTTTTAATTTTTAGAATTTTTTTGCATTTATTTTTGAATTTTCAAACTCGGGTCGGGTTCGAACGGATAGGAAGGAAATTTTTTTTCTTCTCTATTTTTCTGCCTGTCCTGACCCGTTTCATCTTGAAATGCAGCCAGGATGATGTTTTTTAATTTTTAGAATTTTTTTGCATTTATTTTTGAATTTTCTATCTCGGGTCGGGTTCGAACGGATAGGAAGGAAAATTTTTTTCTTCTCTATTTTTCGGCCTGTCCTGATCCGTTTCATCTTGAAACGAAGCCAGGATGATGTTTTTTAATTTTTAGAATTTTTTGGCATTTATTTTTGAATTTTCTAACTCGGGTCGGGTTCGAACGGATAGGAAGGAAATTTTTTCTTCTTCTCTATTTTTCGGACTATCCATACCCGTTTAGTCTTGAAATTAAGCCAGGATGATGTTTTTTAATTTTTAGAATTTTTTTGCATTTATTTTTGAATTTTCTAACTCGGGTCGGGTTCGAACGGATAGGAAGGGAATTTTTTTGTCTTCTCTATTTTTCGGCCTGTCTTGACCCGTTTCATCTTGAAATGAAGCCTGGATGATGTTTTTTATTTTTAGAATTTTTTTTGTATTTTATTTTTGAATTTTCTATCTCGGGTCGGGTTCGAACGGATAGGAAGGAAATTTTTTTTCTTCTCTATTTTTCGGCCTCTCCATACCCGTTTAGTCTTGAAATGAAGCCTGGATGATGTTTTTTCATTTTTAGAATTTTTTTTTGTATTTTATTTTTGAATTTTCTATCTCGGGTCGGGTTCGAACGGATAGGAAGGAAATTTTTTTTCTTCTCTATTTTTCGGCCTATCCATACCCGTTTAGTCTTGAAATGAAGCCAGGATGATGTTTTTTAATTTTTAGAATTTTTTTGCATTTATTTTTGAATTTTCAAACTCGGGTCGGGTTCGAACGGATAGGAAGGAAATTTTTTTTCTTCTCTATTTTTCTGCCTGTCCTGACCCGTTTCATCTTAAAATGCAGCCAGGATGATGATTTTTAATTTTTAGAATTTTTTTGCATTTATTTTTGAATTTTCTAACTCGGGTCGGGTTCGAACGGATAGGAAGGAAATTTGTTTTCTTCTCTATTTTTCGGGCTGTCCATACCCGTTTAGTCTTGAAATGAAGCCTGGATGATGTTTTTTAATTTTTAGAATTTTTTTGCATTTATTTTTGAATTTTCAAACTCGGGTCGGGTTCGAACGGATAGGAAGGAAATTTTTTTTCTTCTCTATTTTTCGGCCTATCCATACCCGTTTAGTCTTGAAATTAAGCCAGGATGATGTTTTTTAATTTTTAGAATTTTTTTGCATTTATTTTTGAATTTTCTAACTCGGGTCGGGTTCGAACGGATAGGAAGGAAATTTTTTCTTCTTCTCTATTTTTCGGGCTGTCCATACCCGTTTAGTCTTGAAATGAAGCCTGGATGATGTTTTTTAATTTTTAGAATTTTTTTGCATTTTATTTTTGAATTTTCTATCTCTAGTCGAGTTCGAACGGATAGGAAGGAAATTTTTTTGTCTTCTCTATTTTTCGGCCTGTCTTGACCCGTTTCATCTTGAAATGAAGCCTGGATGATGTTTTTTCATTTTTAGAATTTTTTTTGTATTTTATTTTTGAATTTTCTATCTCGGGTCGGGTTCGAACGGATAGGAAGGAAATTTTTTTTCTTCTCTATTTTTCGGCCTCTCCATACCCGTTTAGTCTTGAAATGAAGCCTGGATGATGTTTTTTCATTTTTAGAATTTTTTTTGTATTTTATTTTTGAATTTTCTATCTCGGGTCGGGTTCGAACGGATAGGAAGGAAATTTTTTTTCTTCTCTATTTTTTGGCCTATCCATACCCGTTTAGTCTTGAAATGAAGCCAGGATGATGTTTTTTAATTTTTAGAATTTTTTTGCATTTATTTTTGAATTTTCAAACTCGGGTCGGGTTCGAACGGATAGGAAGGAAATTTTTTTTCTTCTCTATTTTTCTGCCTGTCCTGACCCGTTTCATCTTGAAATGCAGCCAGGATGATGATTTTTAATTTTTAGAATTTTTTTGCATTTATTTTTGAATTTTCTAACTCGGGTCGGGTTCGAACGGATAGGAAGGAAATTTGTTTTCTTCTCTATTTTTCGGGCTGTCCATACCCGTTTAGTCTTGAAATGAAGCCTGGATGATGTTTTTTAATTTTTAGAATTTTTTTGCATTTATTTTTGAATTTTAAAACTCGGGTCGGGTTCGAACGGATAGGAAGGAAATTTTTTTTTCTTCTCTATTTTTCGGCCTGTCTTGACCCGTTTCATCTTGAAACGAAGCCTGGATGATGTTTTTTCATTTTTAGAATTTTTTTTGTATTTTATTTTTGAATTTTCTATCTCGGGTCGGGTTCGAACGGATAGGAAGGAAAATTTTTTTCTTCTCTATTTTTCGGCCTGTCCTGATCCGTTTCATCTTGAAACGAAGCCAGGATGATGTTTTTTAATTTTTAGAATTTTTTTGCATTTATTTTTGAATTTTCTAACTCGGGTCGGGTTCGAACGGATAGGAAGGAAATTTTTTCTTCTTCTCTATTTTTCGGGCTGTCCATACCCGTTTAGTCTTGAAATGAAGCCTGGATGATGTTTTTTAATTTTTAGAATTTTTTTGCATTTTATTTTTGAATTTTCTATCTCTAGTCGAGTTCGAACGGATAGGAAGGAAATTTTTTTGTCTTCTCTATTTTTCGGCCTGTCTTGACCCGTTTCATCTTGAAATGAAGCCTGGATGATGTTTTTTCATTTTTAGAATTTTTTTTGTATTTTATTTTTGAATTTTCTATCTCGGGTCGGGTTCGAACGGATAGGAAGGAAATTTTTTTTCTTCTCTATTTTTCGGCCTCTCCATACCCGTTTAGTCTTGAAATGAAGCCTGGATGATGTTTTTTCATTTTTAGAATTTTTTTTGTATTTTATTTTTGAATTTTCTATCTCGGGTCGGGTTCGAACGGATAGGAAGGAAATTTTTTTTCTTCTCTATTTTTCGGCCTATCCATACCCGTTTAGTCTTGAAATGAAGCCAGGATGATGTTTTTTAATTTTTAGAATTTTTTTGCATTTATTTTTGAATTTTCAAACTCGGGTCGGGTTCGAACGGATAGGAAGGAAATTTTTTTTCTTCTCTATTTTTCTGCCTGTCCTGACCCGTTTCATCTTGAAATGCAGCCAGGATGATGATTTTTAATTTTTAGAATTTTTTTGCATTTATTTTTGAATTTTCTATTTCGGGTCGGGTTCGAACGGATAGGAAGGAAAATTTTTTTCTTCTCTATTTTTCGGCCTGTCCTGATCCGTTTCATCTTGAAACGAAGCCAGGATGATGTTTTTTAATTTTTAGAATTTTTTTGCATTTATTTTTGAATTTTCTAACTCGGGTCGGGTTCGAACGGATAGGAAGGAAATTTGTTTTCTTCTCTATTTTTCGGGCTGTCCATACCCGTTTCGTCTTGAAATGAAGCCTGGATGATGTTTTTTAATTTTTAGAATTTTTTTGCATTTACTTTTGAATTTTCAAACTCGGGTCGGGTTCGAACGGATAGGAAGGAAATTTTTTTTCTTCTCTATTTTTCGGCCTATCCATACCCGTTTAGTCTTGAAATTAAGCCAGGATGATGTTTTTTAATTTTTAGAATTTTTTTGCATTTATTTTTGAATTTTCAAACTCGGGTCGGGTTCGAACGGATAGGAAGGAAATTTTTTTTCTTCTCTATTTTTCTGCCTGTCCTGACCCGTTTCATCTTGAAATGCAGCCAGGATGATGTTTTTTAATTTTTAGAATTTTTTTGCATTTATTTTTGAATTTTCTATCTCGGGTCGGGTTCGAACGGATAGGAAGGAAAATTTTTTTCTTCTCTATTTTTCGGCCTGTCCTGATCCGTTTCATCTTGAAACGAAGCCAGGATGATGTTTTTTAATTTTTAGAATTTTTTTGCATTTATTTTTGAATTTTCTAACTCGGGTCGGGTTCGAACGGATAGGAAGGAAATTTTTTTTCTTCTCTATTTTTCGGGCTGTCCATACCCGTTTAGTCTTGAAATGAAGCCTGGATGATGTTTTTTAATTTTTAGAATTTTTTTGCATTTATTTTTGAATTTTCTTACTCGGGTCGGGTTCGAACGGATTGGAAGGAAATTTTTGTTCTTCTCTATTTTTCGGGCTGTCCATACCCGTTTAGTCTTGAAATGAAGCCTGGATGATGTTTTTTAATTTTTAGAATTTTTTGCATTTTATTTTTGAATTTTCTATCTCGAGTCGGGTTCGAACGGATAGGAAGGAAATTTTTTTTCTTCTCTATTTTTCGGCCTATCCATACCCGTTTAGTCTTGAAATTAAGCCAGGATGATGTTTTTTAATTTTTAGAATTTTTTTGCATTTATTTTTGAATTTTCAAACTCGGGTCGGGTTCGAACGGATAGGAAGGAAATTTTTTTTCTTCTCTATTTTTCTGCCTGTCCTGACCCGTTTCATCTTGAAATGCAGCCAGGATGATGTTTTTTAATTTTTAGAATTTTTTTGCATTTATTTTTGAATTTTCTATCTCGGGTCGGGTTCGAACGGATAGGAAGGAAAATTTTTTTCTTCTCTATTTTTCGGCCTGTCCTGATCCGTTTCATCTTGAAACGAAGCCAGGATGATGTTTTTTAATTTTTAGAATTTTTTGGCATTTATTTTTGAATTTTCTAACTCGGGTCGGGTTCGAACGGATAGGAAGGAAATTTTTTCTTCTTCTCTATTTTTCGGACTATCCATACCCGTTTAGTCTTGAAATTAAGCTAGGATGATGTTTTTTAATTTTTAGAATTTTTTTGCATTTATTTTTGAATTTTCTAACTCGGGTCGGGTTCGAACGGATAGGAAGGGAATTTTTTTGTCTTCTCTATTTTTCGGCCTGTCTTGACCCGTTTCATCTTGAAATGAAGCCTGGATGATGTTTTTTATTTTTAGAATTTTTTTTGTATTTTATTTTTGAATTTTCTATCTCGGGTCGGGTTCGAACGGATAGGAAGGAAATTTTTTTTCTTCTCTATTTTTCGGCCTCTCCATACCCGTTTAGTCTTGAAATGAAGCCTGGATGATGTTTTTTCATTTTTAGAATTTTTTTTTGTATTTTATTTTTGAATTTTCTATCTCGGGTCGGGTTCGAACGGATAGGAAGGAAATTTTTTTTCTTCTCTATTTTTCGGCCTATCCATACCCGTTTAGTCTTGAAATGAAGCCAGGATGATGTTTTTTAATTTTTAGAATTTTTTTGCATTTATTTTTGAATTTTCAAACTCGGGTCGGGTTCGAACGGATAGGAAGGAAATTTTTTTTCTTCTCTATTTTTCTGCCTGTCCTGACCCGTTTCATCTTAAAATGCAGCCAGGATGATGATTTTTAATTTTTAGAATTTTTTTGCATTTATTTTTGAATTTTCTAACTCGGGTCGGGTTCGAACGGATAGGAAGGAAATTTGTTTTCTTCTCTATTTTTCGGGCTGTCCATACCCGTTTAGTCTTGAAATGAAGCCTGGATGATGTTTTTTAATTTTTAGAATTTTTTTGCATTTATTTTTGAATTTTCAAACTCGGGTCGGGTTCGAACGGATAGGAAGGAAATTTTTTTTCTTCTCTATTTTTCGGCCTATCCATACCCGTTTAGTCTTGAAATTAAGCCAGGATGATGTTTTTTAATTTTTAGAATTTTTTTGCATTTATTTTTGAATTTTCTAACTCGGGTCGGGTTCGAACGGATAGGAAGGAAATTTTTTCTTCTTCTCTATTTTTCGGGCTGTCCATACCCGTTTAGTCTTGAAATGAAGCCTGGATGATGTTTTTTAATTTTTAGAATTTTTTTGCATTTTATTTTTGAATTTTCTATCTCTAGTCGAGTTCGAACGGATAGGAAGGAAATTTTTTTGTCTTCTCTATTTTTCGGCCTGTCTTGACCCGTTTCATCTTGAAATGAAGCCTGGATGATGTTTTTTCATTTTTAGAATTTTTTTTGTATTTTATTTTTGAATTTTCTATCTCGGGTCGGGTTCGAACGGATAGGAAGGAAATTTTTTTTCTTCTCTATTTTTCGGCCTCTCCATACCCGTTTAGTCTTGAAATGAAGCCTGGATGATGTTTTTTCATTTTTAGAATTTTTTTTGTATTTTATTTTTGAATTTTCTATCTCGGGTCGGGTTCGAACGGATAGGAAGGAAATTTTTTTTCTTCTCTATTTTTTGGCCTATCCATACCCGTTTAGTCTTGAAATGAAGCCAGGATGATGTTTTTTAATTTTTAGAATTTTTTTGCATTTATTTTTGAATTTTCAAACTCGGGTCGGGTTCGAACGGATAGGAAGGAAATTTTTTTTCTTCTCTATTTTTCTGCCTGTCCTGACCCGTTTCATCTTGAAATGCAGCCAGGATGATGATTTTTAATTTTTAGAATTTTTTTGCATTTATTTTTGAATTTTCTAACTCGGGTCGGGTTCGAA
The DNA here is from genome assembly GCF_932294415.1 of Quercus robur. Lineage (NCBI taxonomy): Eukaryota > Viridiplantae > Streptophyta > Magnoliopsida > Fagales > Fagaceae > Quercus > Quercus robur. Next base: position 39,492,184 of record NC_065542.1, on the reverse strand, counting down.
CGGATAGGAAGGAAATTTGTTTTCTTCTCTATTATTCGGGCTGTCCATACCCGTTTAGTCTTGAAATGAAGCCTGGATGATGTTTTTTAATTTTTAGAATTTTTTTGCATTTATTTTTGAATTTTCAAACTCGGGTCGGGTTCGAACGGATAGGAAGGAAATTTTTTTTCCTTCTCTATTTTTCGGCCTGTCTTGACCCGTTTCATCTTGAAACGAAGCCTGGATGATGTTTTTTCATTTTTAGAATTTTTTTTGTATTTTATTTTTGAATTTTCTATCTCGGGTCGGGTTCGAACGGATAGGAAGGAAAATTTTTTTCTTCTCTATTTTTCGGCCTGTCCTGATCCGTTTCATCTTGAAACGAAGCCAGGATGATGTTTTTTAATTTTTAGAATTTTTTTGCATTTATTTTTGAATTTTCTAACTCGGGTCGGGTTCGAACGGATAGGAAGGAAATTTTTTCTTCTTCTCTATTTTTCGGGCTGTCCATACCCGTTTAGTCTTGAAATGAAGCCTGGATGATGTTTTTTAATTTTTAGAATTTTTTTGCATTTTATTTTTGAATTTTCTATCTCTAGTCGAGTTCGAACGGATAGGAAGGAAATTTTTTTGTCTTCTCTATTTTTCGGCCTGTCTTGACCCGTTTCATCTTGAAATGAAGCCTGGATGACGTTTTTTCATTTTTAGAATTTTTTTTGTATTTTATTTTTGAATTTTCTATCTCGGGTCGGGTTCGAACGGATAGGAAGGAAATTTTTTTTCTTCTCTATTTTTCGGCCTCTCCATACCCGTTTAGTCTTGAAATGAAGCCTGGATGATGTTTTTTCATTTTTAGAATTTTTTTTGTATTTTATTTTTGAATTTTCTATCTCGGGTCGGGTTCGAACGGATAGGAAGGAAATTTTTTTTCTTCTCTATTTTTCGGCCTATCCATACCCGTTTAGTCTTGAAATGAAGCCAGGATGATGTTTTTTAATTTTTAGAATTTTTTTGCATTTATTTTTGAATTTTCAAACTCGGGTCGGGTTCGAACGGATAGGAAGGAAATTTTTTTTCTTCTCTATTTTTCTGCCTGTCCTGACCCGTTTCATCTTGAAATGCAGCTAGGATGATGATTTTTAATTTTTAGAATTTTTTTGCATTTATTTTTGAATTTTCTATCTCGGGTCGGGTTCGAACGGATAGGAAGGAAAATTTTTTTCTTCTCTATTTTTCGGCCTGTCCTGATCCGTTTCATCTTGAAACGAAGCCAGGATGATGTTTTTTAATTTTTAGAATTTTTTTGCATTTATTTTTGAATTTTCTAACTCGGGTCGGGTTCGAACGGATAGGAAGGAAATTTGTTTTCTTCTCTATTTTTCGGGCTGTCCATACCCGTTTCGTCTTGAAATGAAGCCTGGATGATGTTTTTTAATTTTTAGAATTTTTTTGCATTTATTTTTGAATTTTCAAACTCGGGTCGGGTTCGAACGGATAGGAAGGAAATTTTTTTTCTTCTCTATTTTTCTGCCTGTCCTGACCCGTTTCATCTTGAAATGCAGCCAGGATGATGATTTTTAATTTTTAGAATTTTTTTGCATTTATTTTTGAATTTTCTATCTCGGGTCGGGTTCGAACGGATAGGAAGGAAAAATTTTTTCTTCTCTATTTTTCGGCCTGTCCTGATCCGTTTCATCTTGAAACGAAGCCAGGATGATGTTTTTTAATTTTTAGAATTTTTTTGCATTTATTTTTGAATTTTCTAACTCGGGTCGGGTTCGAACGGATAGGAAGGAAATTTGTTTTCTTCTCTATTTTTCGGGCTGTCCATACCCGTTTCGTCTTGAAATGAAGCCTGGATGATGTTTTTTAATTTTTAGAATTTTTTTGCATTTATTTTTGAATTTTCAAACTCGGGTCGGGTTCGAACGGATAGGAAGGAAATTTTTTTTCTTCTCTATTTTTCGGCCTATCCATACCCGTTTAGTCTTGAAATTAAGCCAGGATGATGTTTTTTAATTTTTAGAATTTTTTTGCATTTATTTTTGAATTTTCAAACTCGGGTCGGGTTCGAACGGATAGGAAGGAAATTTTTTTTCTTCTCTATTTTTCTGCCTGTCCTGACCCGTTTCATCTTGAAATGCAGCCAGGATGATGTTTTTTAATTTTTAGAATTTTTTTGCATTTATTTTTGAATTTTCTATCTCGGGTCGGGTTCGAACGGATAGGAAGGAAAATTTTTTTCTTCTCTATTTTTCGGCCTGTCCTGATCCGTTTCATCTTGAAACGAAGCCAGGATGATGTTTTTTAATTTTTAGAATTTTTTTGCATTTATTTTTGAATTTTCTAACTCGGGTCGGGTTCGAACGGATAGGAAGGAAATTTTTTTTCTTCTCTATTTTTCGGGCTGTCCATACCCGTTTAGTCTTGAAATGAAGCCTGGATGATGTTTTTTAATTTTTAGAATTTTTTTGCATTTATTTTTGAATTTTCTTACTCGGGTCGGGTTCGAACGGATTGGAAGGAAATTTTTGTTCTTCTCTATTTTTCGGGCTGTCCATACCCGTTTAGTCTTGAAATGAAGCCTGGATGATGTTTTTTAATTTTTAGAATTTTTTGCATTTTATTTTTGAATTTTCTATCTCGAGTCGGGTTCGAACGGATAGGAAGGAAATTTTTTTTCTTCTCTATTTTTCGGCCTATCCATACCCGTTTAGTCTTGAAATTAAGCCAGGATGATGTTTTTTAATTTTTAGAATTTTTTTGCATTTATTTTTGAATTTTCAAACTCGGGTCGGGTTCGAACGGATAGGAAGGAAATTTTTTTTCTTCTCTATTTTTCTGCCTGTCCTGACCCGTTTCATCTTGAAATGCAGCCAGGATGATGTTTTTTAATTTTTAGAATTTTTTTGCATTTATTTTTGAATTTTCTATCTCGGGTCGGGTTCGAACGGATAGGAAGGAAAATTTTTTTCTTCTCTATTTTTCGGCCTGTCCTGATCCGTTTCATCTTGAAACGAAGCCAGGATGATGTTTTTTAATTTTTAGAATTTTTTGGCATTTATTTTTGAATTTTCTAACTCGGGTCGGGTTCGAACGGATAGGAAGGAAATTTTTTCTTCTTCTCTATTTTTCGGACTATCCATACCCGTTTAGTCTTGAAATTAAGCCAGGATGATGTTTTTTAATTTTTAGAATTTTTTTGCATTTATTTTTGAATTTTCTAACTCGGGTCGGGTTCGAACGGATAGGAAGGGAATTTTTTTGTCTTCTCTATTTTTCGGCCTGTCTTGACCCGTTTCATCTTGAAATGAAGCCTGGATGATGTTTTTTATTTTTAGAATTTTTTTTGTATTTTATTTTTGAATTTTCTATCTCGGGTCGGGTTCGAACGGATAGGAAGGAAATTTTTTTTCTTCTCTATTTTTCGGCCTCTCCATACCCGTTTAGTCTTGAAATGAAGCCTGGATGATGTTTTTTCATTTTTAGAATTTTTTTTTGTATTTTATTTTTGAATTTTCTATCTCGGGTCGGGTTCGAACGGATAGGAAGGAAATTTTTTTTCTTCTCTATTTTTCGGCCTATCCATACCCGTTTAGTCTTGAAATGAAGCCAGGATGATGTTTTTTAATTTTTAGAATTTTTTTGCATTTATTTTTGAATTTTCAAACTCGGGTCGGGTTCGAACGGATAGGAAGGAAATTTTTTTTCTTCTCTATTTTTCTGCCTGTCCTGACCCGTTTCATCTTAAAATGCAGCCAGGATGATGATTTTTAATTTTTAGAATTTTTTTGCATTTATTTTTGAATTTTCTAACTCGGGTCGGGTTCGAACGGATAGGAAGGAAATTTGTTTTCTTCTCTATTTTTCGGGCTGTCCATACCCGTTTAGTCTTGAAATGAAGCCTGGATGATGTTTTTTAATTTTTAGAATTTTTTTGCATTTATTTTTGAATTTTCAAACTCGGGTCGGGTTCGAACGGATAGGAAGGAAATTTTTTTTCTTCTCTATTTTTCGGCCTATCCATACCCGTTTAGTCTTGAAATTAAGCCAGGATGATGTTTTTTAATTTTTAGAATTTTTTTGCATTTATTTTTGAATTTTCTAACTCGGGTCGGGTTCGAACGGATAGGAAGGAAATTTTTTCTTCTTCTCTATTTTTCGGGCTGTCCATACCCGTTTAGTCTTGAAATGAAGCCTGGATGATGTTTTTTAATTTTTAGAATTTTTTCGCATTTTATTTTTGAATTTTCTATCTCTAGTCGAGTTCGAACGGATAGGAAGGAAATTTTTTTGTCTTCTCTATTTTTCGGCCTGTCTTGACCCGTTTCATCTTGAAATGAAGCCTGGATGATGTTTTTTCATTTTTAGAATTTTTTTTGTATTTTATTTTTGAATTTTCTATCTCGGGTCGGGTTCGAACGGATAGGAAGGAAATTTTTTTGTCTTCTCTATTTTTCGGCCTGTCTTGACCCGTTTCATCTTGAAATGAAGCCTGGATGATGTTTTTTCATTTTTAGAATTTTTTTTGTATTTTATTTTTGAATTTTCTATCTCGGGTCGGGTTCGAACGGATAGGAAGGAAATTTTTTTTCTTCTCTATTTTTCGGCCTCTCCATACCCGTTTAGTCTTGAAATGAAGCCTGGATGATGTTTTTTCATTTATAGAATTTTTTTTGTATTTTATTTTTGAATTTTCTATCTCGGGTCGGGTTCGAACGGATAGGAAGGAAATTTTTTTTCTTCTCTATTTTTTGGCCTATCCATACCCGTTTAGTCTTGAAATGAAGCCAGGATGATGTTTTTTAATTTTTAGAATTTTTTTGCATTTATTTTTGAATTTTCAAACTCGGGTCGGGTTCGAACGGATAGGAAGGAAATTTTTTTTCTTCTCTATTTTTCTGCCTGTCCTGACCCGTTTCATCTTGAAATGCAGCCAGGATGATGATTTTTAATTTTTAGAATTTTTTTGCATTTATTTTTGAATTTTCTAACTCGGGTCGGGTTCGAACGGATAGGAAGGAAATTTGTTTTCTTCTCTATTTTTCGGGCTGTCCATACCCGTTTAGTCTTGAAATGAAGCCTGGATGATGTTTTTTAATTTTTAGAATTTTTTTGCATTTATTTTTGAATTTTCAAACTCGGGTCGGGTTCGAACGGATAGGAAGGAAATTTTTTTTTCTTCTCTATTTTTCGGCCTGTCTTGACCCGTTTCATCTTGAAACGAAGCCTGGATGATGTTTTTTCATTTTTAGAATTTTTTTTGTATTTTATTTTTGAATTTTCTATCTCGGGTCGGGTTCGAACGGATAGGAAGGAAAATTTTTTTCTTCTCTATTTTTCGGCCTGTCCTGATCCGTTTCATCTTGAAACGAAGCCAGGATGATGTTTTTTAATTTTTAGAATTTTTTTGCATTTATTTTTGAATTTTCTAACTCGGGTCGGGTTCGAACGGATAGGAAGGAAATTTTTTCTTCTTCTCTATTTTTCGGGCTGTCCATACCCGTTTAGTCTTGAAATGAAGCCTGGATGATGTTTTTTAATTTTTAGAATTTTTTTGCATTTTATTTTTGAATTTTCTATCTCTAGTCGAGTTCGAACGGATAGGAAGGAAATTTTTTTGTCTTCTCTATTTTTCGGCCTGTCTTGACCCGTTTCATCTTGAAATGAAGCCTGGATGATGTTTTTTCATTTTTAGAATTTTTTTTGTATTTTATTTTTGAATTTTCTATCTCGGGTCGGGTTCGAACGGATAGGAAGGAAATTTTTTTTCTTCTCTATTTTTCGGCCTCTCCATACCCGTTTAGTCTTGAAATGAAGCCTGGATGATGTTTTTTCATTTTTAGAATTTTTTTTGTATTTTATTTTTGAATTTTCTATCTCGGGTCGGGTTCGAACGGATAGGAAGGAAATTTTTTTTCTTCTCTATTTTTCGGCCTATCCATACCCGTTTAGTCTTGAAATGAAGCCAGGATGATGTTTTTTAATTTTTAGAATTTTTTTGCATTTATTTTTGAATTTTCAAACTCGGGTCGGGTTCGAACGGATAGGAAGGAAATTTTTTTTCTTCTCTATTTTTCTGCCTGTCCTGACCCGTTTCATCTTGAAATGCAGCTAGGATGATGATTTTTAATTTTTAGAATTTTTTTGCATTTATTTTTGAATTTTCTATCTCGGGTCGGGTTCGAACGGATAGGAAGGAAAATTTTTTTCTTCTCTATTTTTCGGCCTGTCCTGATCCGTTTCATCTTGAAACGAAGCCAGGATGATGTTTTTTAATTTTTAGAATTTTTTTGCATTTATTTTTGAATTTTCTAACTCGGGTCGGGTTCGAACGGATAGGAAGGAAATTTGTTTTCTTCTCTATTTTTCGGGCTGTCCATACCCGTTTCGTCTTGAAATGAAGCCTGGATGATGTTTTTTAATTTTTAGAATTTTTTTGCATTTATTTTTGAATTTTCAAACTCGGGTCGGGTTCGAACGGATAGGAAGGAAATTTTTTTTCTTCTCTATTTTTCGGCCTATCCATACCCGTTTAGTCTTGAAATTAAGCCAGGATGATGTTTTTTAATTTTTAGAATTTTTTTGCATTTATTTTTGAATTTTCAAACTCGGGTCGGGTTCGAACGGATAGGAAGGAAATTTTTTTTCTTCTCTATTTTTCTGTCTGTCCTGACCCGTTTCATCTTGAAATGCAGCCAGGATGATGTTTTTTAATTTTTAGAATTTTTTTGCATTTATTTTTGAATTTTCTATCTCGGGTCGGGTTCGAACGGATAGGAAGGAAAATTTTTTTCTTCTCTATTTTTCGGCCTGTCCTGATCCGTTTCATCTTGAAACGAAGCCAGGATGATGTTTTTTAATTTTTAGAATTTTTTTGCATTTATTTTTGAATTTTCTAACTCGGGTCGGGTTCGAACGGATAGGAAGGAAATTTTTTTTCTTCTCTATTTTTCGGGCTGTCCATACCCGTTTAGTCTTGAAATGAAGCCTGGATGATGTTTTTTAATTTTTAGAATTTTTTTGCATTTATTTTTGAATTTTCTTACTCGGGTCGGGTTCGAACGGATTGGAAGGAAATTTTTGTTCTTCTCTATTTTTCGGGCTGTCCATACCCGTTTAGTCTTGAAATGAAGCCTGGATGATGTTTTTTAATTTTTAGAATTTTTTGCATTTTATTTTTGAATTTTCTATCTCGAGTCGGGTTCGAACGGATAGGAAGGAAATTTTTTTTCTTCTCTATTTTTCGGCCTATCCATACCCGTTTAGTCTTGAAATTAAGCCAGGATGATATTTTTTAATTTTTAGAATTTTTTTGCATTTATTTTTGAATTTTCTAACTCGGGTCGGGTTCGAACGGATAGGAAGGAAATTTTTTCTTCTTCTCTATTTTTCGGGCTGTCCATACCCGTTTAGTCTTGAAATGAAGCCTGGATGATGTTTTTTAATTTTTAGAATTTTTTCGCATTTTATTTTTGAATTTTCTATCTCTAGTCGAGTTCGAACGGATAGGAAGGAAATTTTTTTGTCTTCTCTATTTTTCGGCCTGTCTTGACCCGTTTCATCTTGAAATGAAGCCTGGATGATGTTTTTTCATTTTTAGAATTTTTTTTGTATTTTATTTTTGAATTTTCTATCTCGGGTCGGGTTCGAACGGATAGGAAGGAAATTTTTTTTCTTCTCTATTTTTCGGCCTCTCCATACCCGTTTAGTCTTGAAATGAAGCCTGGATGATGTTTTTTAATTTTTAGAATTTTTTTTGTATTTTATTTTTGAATTTTCTATCTCGGGTCGGGTTCGAACGGATAGGAAGGAAATTTTTTTTCTTCTCTATTTTTTGGCCTATCCATACCCGTTTAGTCTTGAAATGAAGCCAGGATGATGTTTTTTAATTTTTAGAATTTTTTTGCATTTATTTTTGAATTTTCAAACTCGGGTCGGGTTCGAACGGATAGGAAGGAAATTTTTTTTCTTCTCTATTTTTCTGCCTGTCCTGACCCGTTTCATCTTGAAATGCAGCCAGGATGATGATTTTTAATTTTTAGAATTTTTTTGCATTTATTTTTGAATTTTCTAACTCGGGTCGGGTTCGAACGGATAGGAAGGAAATTTGTTTTCTTCTCTATTTTTCGGGCTGTCCATACCCGTTTAGTCTTGAAATGAAGCCTGGATGATGTTTTTTAATTTTTAGAATTTTTTTGCATTTATTTTTGAATTTTCAAACTCGGGTCGGGTTCGAACGGATAGGAAGGAAATTTTTTTTTTCTTCTCTATTTTTCGGCCTATCTTGACCCGTTTCATCTTGAAACGAAGCCTGGATGATGTTTTTTTATTTTTAGAATTTTTTTTGTATTTTATTTTTGAATTTTCTATCTCGGGTCGGGTTCGAACGGATAGGAAGGAAAATTTTTTTCTTCTCTATTTTTCGGCCTGTCCTGATCCGTTTCATCTTGAAACGAAGCCAGGATGATGTTTTTTAATTTTTAGAATTTTTTTGCATTTATTTTTGAATTTTCTAACTCGGGTTGGGTTCGAACGGATAGGAAGGAAATTTTTTCTTCTTCTCTATTTTTCGGGCTGTCCATACCCGTTTAGTCTTGAAATGAAGCCTGGATGATGTTTTTTAATTTTTAGAATTTTTTTGCATTTTATTTTTGAATTTTCTATCTCTAGTCGAGTTCGAACGGATAGGAAGGAAATTTTTTTGTCTTCTCTATTTTTCGGCCTGTCTTGACCCGTTTCATCTTGAAATGAAGCCTGGATGATGTTTTTTCATTTTTAGAATTTTTTTTGTATTTTATTTTTGAATTTTCTATCTCGGGTCGGGTTCGAACGGATAGGAAGGAAATTTTTTTTCTTCTCTATTTTTCGGCCTCTCCATACCCGTTTAGTCTTGAAATGAAGCCTGGATGATGTTTTTTCATTTTTAGAATTTTTTTTGTATTTTATTTTTGAATTTTCTATCTCGGGTCGGGTTCGAACGGATAGGAAGGAAATTTTTTTTCTTCTCTATTTTTCGGCCTATCCATACCCGTTTAGTCTTGAAATGAAGCCAGGATGATGTTTTTTAATTTTTAGAATTTTTTTGCATTTATTTTTGAATTTTCTAACTCGGGTCGGGTTCGAACGGATAGGAAGGAAATTTGTTTTCTTCTCTATTTTTCGGGCTGTCCATACCCGTTTCGTCTTGAAATGAAGCCTGGATGATGTTTTTTAATTTTTAGAATTTTTTTGCATTTATTTTTGAATTTTCAAACTCGGGTCGGGTTCGAACGGATAGGAAGGAAATTTTTTTTCTTCTCTATTTTTCGGCCTATCCATACCCGTTTAGTCTTGAAATTAAGCCAGGATGATGTTTTTTAATTTTTAGAATTTTTTTGCATTTATTTTTGAATTTTCAAACTCGGGTCGGGTTCGAACGGATAGGAAGGAAATTTTTTTTCTTCTCTATTTTTCTGCCTGTCCTGACCCGTTTCATCTTGAAATGCAGCCAGGATGATGTTTTTTAATTTTTAGAATTTTTTTGCATTTATTTTTGAATTTTCTATCTCGGGTCGGGTTCGAACGGATAGGAAGGAAAATTTTTTTCTTCTCTATTTTTCGGCCTGTCCTGATCCGTTTCATCTTGAAACGAAGCCAGGATGATGTTTTTTAATTTTTAGAATTTTTTTGCATTTATTTTTGAATTTTCTAACTCGGGTCGGGTTCGAACGGATAGGAAGGAAATTTTTTTTCTTCTCTATTTTTCGGGCTGTCCATACCCGTTTAGTCTTGAAATGAAGCCTGGATGATGTTTTTTAATTTTTAGAATTTTTTTGCATTTATTTTTGAATTTTCTTACTCGGGTCGGGTTCGAACGGATTGGAAGGAAATTTTTGTTCTTCTCTATTTTTCGGGCTGTCCATACCCGTTTAGTCTTGAAATGAAGCCTGGATGATGTTTTTTAATTTTTAGAATTTTTTGCATTTTATTTTTGAATTTTCTATCTCGAGTCGGGTTCGAACGGATAGGAAGGAAATTTTTTTTCTTCTCTATTTTTCGGCCTATCCATACCCGTTTAGTCTTGAAATTAAGCCAGGATGATGTTTTTTAATTTTTAGAATTTTTTTGCATTTATTTTTGAATTTTCAAACTCGGGTCGGGTTCGAACGGATAGGAAGGAAATTTTTTTTCTTCTCTATTTTTCTGCCTGTCCTGACCCGTTTCATCTTGAAATGCAGCCAGGATGATGTTTTTTAATTTTTAGAATTTTTTTGCATTTATTTTTGAATTTTCTATCTCGGGTCGGGTTCGAACGGATAGGAAGGAAAATTTTTTTCTTCTCTATTTTTCGGCCTGTCCTGATCCGTTTCATCTTGAAACGAAGCCAGGATGATGTTTTTTAATTTTTAGAATTTTTTGGCATTTATTTTTGAATTTTCTAACTCGGGTCGGGTTCGAACGGATAGGAAGGAAATTTTTTCTTCTTCTCTATTTTTCGGACTATCCATACCCGTTTAGTCTTGAAATTAAGCCAGGATGATGTTTTTTAATTTTTAGAATTTTTTTGCATTTATTTTTGAATTTTCTAACTCGGGTCGGGTTCGAACGGATAGGAAGGGAATTTTTTTGTCTTCTCTATTTTTCGGCCTGTCTTGACCCGTTTCATCTTGAAATGAAGCCTGGATGATGTTTTTTATTTTTAGAATTTTTTTTGTATTTTATTTTTGAATTTTCTATCTCGGGTCGGGTTCGAACGGATAGGAAGGAAATTTTTTTTCTTCTCTATTTTTCGGCCTCTCCATACCCGTTTAGTCTTGAAATGAAGCCTGGATGATGTTTTTTCATTTTTAGAATTTTTTTTTGTATTTTATTTTTGAATTTTCTATCTCGGGTCGGGTTCGAACGGATAGGAAGGAAATTTTTTTTCTTCTCTATTTTTCGGCCTATCCATACCCGTTTAGTCTTGAAATGAAGCCAGGATGATGTTTTTTAATTTTTAGAATTTTTTTGCATTTATTTTTGAATTTTCAAACTCGGGTCGGGTTCGAACGGATAGGAAGGAAATTTTTTTTCTTCTCTATTTTTCTGCCTGTCCTGACCCGTTTCATCTTAAAATGCAGCCAGGATGATGATTTTTAATTTTTAGAATTTTTTTGCATTTATTTTTGAATTTTCTAACTCGGGTCGGGTTCGAACGGATAGGAAGGAAATTTGTTTTCTTCTCTATTTTTCGGGCTGTCCATACCCGTTTAGTCTTGAAATGAAGCCTGGATGATGTTTTTTAATTTTTAGAATTTTTTTGCATTTATTTTTGAATTTTCAAACTCGGGTCGGGTTCGAACGGATAGGAAGGAAATTTTTTTTCTTCTCTATTTTTCGGCCTATCCATACCCGTTTAGTCTTGAAATTAAGCCAGGATGATGTTTTTTAATTTTTAGAATTTTTTTGCATTTATTTTTGAATTTTCTAACTCGGGTCGGGTTCGAACGGATAGGAAGGAAATTTTTTCTTCTTCTCTATTTTTCGGGCTGTCCATACCCGTTTAGTCTTGAAATGAAGCCTGGATGATGTTTTTTAATTTTTAGAATTTTTTCGCATTTTATTTTTGAATTTTCTATCTCTAGTCGAGTTCGAACGGATAGGAAGGAAATTTTTTTGTCTTCTCTATTTTTCGGCCTGTCTTGACCCGTTTCATCTTGAAATGAAGCCTGGATGATGTTTTTTCATTTTTAGAATTTTTTTTGTATTTTATTTTTGAATTTTCTATCTCGGGTCGGGTTCGAACGGATAGGAAGGAAATTTTTTTGTCTTCTCTATTTTTCGGCCTGTCTTGACCCGTTTCATCTTGAAATGAAGCCTGGATGATGTTTTTTCATTTTTAGAATTTTTTTTGTATTTTATTTTTGAATTTTCTATCTCGGGTCGGGTTCGAACGGATAGGAAGGAAATTTTTTTTCTTCTCTATTTTTCGGCCTCTCCATACCCGTTTAGTCTTGAAATGAAGCCTGGATGATGTTTTTTCATTTTTAGAATTTTTTTTGTATTTTATTTTTGAATTTTCTATCTCGGGTCGGGTTCGAACGGATAGGAAGGAAATTTTTTTTCTTCTCTATTTTTTGGCCTATCCATACCCGTTTAGTCTTGAAATGAAGCCAGGATGATGTTTTTTAATTTTTAGAATTTTTTTGCATTTATTTTTGAATTTTCAAACTCGGGTCGGGTTCGAACGGATAGGAAGGAAATTTTTTTTCTTCTCTATTTTTCTGCCTGTCCTGACCCGTTTCATCTTGAAATGCAGCCAGGATGATGATTTTTAATTTTTAGAATTTTTTTGCATTTATTTTTGAATTTTCTAACTCGGGTCGGGTTCGAACGGATAGGAAGGAAATTTGTTTTCTTCTCTATTTTTCGGGCTGTCCATACCCGTTTAGTCTTGAAATGAAGCCTGGATGATGTTTTTTAATTTTTAGAATTTTTTTGCATTTATTTTTGAATTTTCAAACTCGGGTCGGGTTCGAACGGATAGGAAGGAAATTTTTTTTTCTTCTCTATTTTTCGGCCTGTCTTGACCCGTTTCATCTTGAAACGAAGCCTGGATGATGTTTTTTCATTTTTAGAATTTTTTTTGTATTTTATTTTTGAATTTTCTATCTCGGGTCGGGTTCGAACGGATAGGAAGGAAAATTTTTTTCTTCTCTATTTTTCGGCCTGTCCTGATCCGTTTCATCTTGAAACGAAGCCAGGATGATGTTTTTTAATTTTTAGAATTTTTTTGCATTTATTTTTGAATTTTCTAACTCGGGTCGGGTTCGAACGGATAGGAAGGAAATTTTTTCTTCTTCTCTATTTTTCGGGCTGTCCATACCCGTTTAGTCTTGAAATGAAGCCTGGATGATGTTTTTTAATTTTTAGAATTTTTTTGCATTTTATTTTTGAATTTTCTATCTCTAGTCGAGTTCGAACGGATAGGAAGGAAATTTTTTTGTCTTCTCTATTTTTCGGCCTGTCTTGACCCGTTTCATCTTGAAATGAAGCCTGGATGATGTTTTTTCATTTTTAGAATTTTTTTTGTATTTTATTTTTGAATTTTCTATCTCGGGTCGGGTTCGAACGGATAGGAAGGAAATTTTTTTTCTTCTCTATTTTTCGGCCTCTCCATACCCGTTTAGTCTTGAAATGAAGCCTGGATGATGTTTTTTCATTTTTAGAATTTTTTTTGTATTTTATTTTTGAATTTTCTATCTCGGGTCGGGTTCGAACGGATAGGAAGGAAATTTTTTTTCTTCTCTATTTTTCGGCCTATCCATACCCGTTTAGTCTTGAAATGAAGCCAGGATGATGTTTTTTAATTTTTAGAATTTTTTTGCATTTATTTTTGAATTTTCAAACTCGGGTCGGGTTCGAACGGATAGGAAGGAAATTTTTTTTCTTCTCTATTTTTCTGCCTGTCCTGACCCGTTTCATCTTGAAATGCAGCTAGGATGATGATTTTTAATTTTTAGAATTTTTTTGCATTTATTTTTGAATTTTCTATCTCGGGTCGGGTTCGAACGGATAGGAAGGAAAATTTTTTTCTTCTCTATTTTTCGGCCTGTCCTGATCCGTTTCATCTTGAAACGAAGCCAGGATGATGTTTTTTAATTTTTAGAATTTTTTTGCATTTATTTTTGAATTTTCTAACTCGGGTCGGGTTCGAACGGATAGGAAGGAAATTTGTTTTCTTCTCTATTTTTCGGGCTGTCCATACCCGTTTCGTCTTGAAATGAAGCCTGGATGATGTTTTTTAATTTTTAGAATTTTTTTGCATTTATTTTTGAATTTTCAAACTCGGGTCGGGTTCGAACGGATAGGAAGGAAATTTTTTTTCTTCTCTATTTTTCGGCCTATCCATACCCGTTTAGTCTTGAAATTAAGCCAGGATGATGTTTTTTAATTTTTAGAATTTTTTTGCATTTATTTTTGAATTTTCAAACTCGGGTCGGGTTCGAACGGATAGGAAGGAAATTTTTTTTCTTCTCTATTTTTCTGCCTGTCCTGACCCGTTTCATCTTGAAATGCAGCCAGGATGATGTTTTTTAATTTTTAGAATTTTTTTGCATTTATTTTTGAATTTTCTATCTCGGGTCAGGTTCGAACGGATAGGAAGGAAAATTTTTTTCTTCTCTATTTTTCGGCCTGTCCTGATCCGTTTCATCTTGAAACGAAGCCAGGATGATGTTTTTTAATTTTTAGAATTTTTTTGCATTTATTTTTGAATTTTCTAACTCGGGTCGGGTTCGAACGGATAGGAAGGAAATTTTTTTTCTTCTCTATTTTTCGGGCTGTCCATACCCGTTTAGTCTTGAAATGAAGCCTGGATGATGTTTTTTAATTTTTAGAATTTTTTTGCATTTATTTTTGAATTTTCTTACTCGGGACGGGTTCGAACGGATTGGAAGGAAATTTTTGTTCTTCTCTATTTTTCGGGCTGTCCATACCCGTTTAGTCTTGAAATGAAGCCTGGATGATGTTTTTTAATTTTTAGAATTTTTTGCATTTTATTTTTGAATTTTCTATCTCGAGTCGGGTTCGAACGGATAGGAAGGAAATTTTTTTTCTTCTCTATTTTTCGGCCTATCCATACCCGTTTAGTCTTGAAATTAAGCCAGGATGATATTTTTTAATTTTTAGAATTTTTTTGCATTTATTTTTGAATTTTCTAACTCGGGTCGGGTTCGAACGGATAGGAAGGAAATTTTTTCTTCTTCTCTATTTTTCGGGCTGTCCATACCCGTTTAGTCTTGAAATGAAGCCTGGATGATGTTTTTTAATTTTTAGAATTTTTTCGCATTTTATTTTTGAATTTTCTATCTCTAGTCGAGTTCGAACGGATAGGAAGGAAATTTTTTTGTCTTCTCTATTTTTCGGCCTGTCTTGACCCGTTTCATCTTGAAATGAAGCCTGGATGATGTTTTTTCATTTTTAGAATTTTTTTTGTATTTTATTTTTGAATTTTCTATCTCGGGTCGGGTTCGAACGGATAGGAAGGAAATTTTTTTTCTTCTCTATTTTTCGGCCTCTCCATACCCGTTTAGTCTTGAAATGAAGCCTGGATGATGTTTTTTCATTTTTAGAATTTTTTTTGTATTTTATTTTTGAATTTTCTATCTCGGGTCGGGTTCGAACGGATAGGAAGGAAATTTTTTTTCTTCTCTATTTTTCTGCCTGTCCTGACCCGTTTCATCTTGAAATGCAGCCAGGATGATGTTTTTTAATTTTTAGAATTTTTTTGCATTTATTTTTGAATTTTCTATCTCGGGTCGGGTTCGAACGGATAGGAAGGAAAATTTTTTTCTTCTCTATTTTTCGGCCTGTCCTGATCCGTTTCATCTTGAAACGAAGCCAGGATGATGTTTTTTAATTTTTAGAATTTTTTTGCATTTATTTTTGAATTTTCTAACTCGGGTCGGGTTCGAACGGATAGGAAGGAAATTTTTTTTCTTCTCTATTTTTCGGGCTGTCCATACCCGTTTAGTCTTGAAATGAAGCCTGGATGATGTTTTTTAATTTTTAGAATTTTTTTGCATTTATTTTTGAATTTTCTTACTCGGGTCGGGTTCGAACGGATTGGAAGGAAATTTTTGTTCTTCTCTATTTTTCGGGCTGTCCATACCCGTTTAGTCTTGAAATGAAGCCTGGATGATGTTTTTTAATTTTTAGAATTTTTTGCATTTTATTTTTGAATTTTCTATCTCGAGTCGGGTTCGAACGGATAGGAAGGAAATTTTTTTTCTTCTCTATTTTTCGGCCTATCCATACCCGTTTAGTCTTGAAATTAAGCCAGGATGATGTTTTTTAATTTTTAGAATTTTTTTGCATTTATTTTTGAATTTTCAAACTCGGGTCGGGTTCGAACGGATAGGAAGGAAATTTTTTTTCTTCTCTATTTTTCTGCCTGTCCTGACCCGTTTCATCTTGAAATGCAGCCAGGATGATGTTTTTTAATTTTTAGAATTTTTTTGCATTTATTTTTGAATTTTCTATCTCGGGTCGGGTTCGAACGGATAGGAAGGAAAATTTTTTTCTTCTCTATTTTTCGGCCTGTCCTGATCCGTTTCATCTTGAAACGAAGCCAGGATGATGTTTTTTAATTTTTAGAATTTTTTGGCATTTATTTTTGAATTTTCTAACTCGGGTCGGGTTCGAACGGATAGGAAGGAAATTTTTTCTTCTTCTCTATTTTTCGGACTATCCATACCCGTTTAGTCTTGAAATTAAGCCAGGATGATGTTTTTTAATTTTTAGAATTTTTTTGCATTTATTTTTGAATTTTCTAACTCGGGTCGGGTTCGAACGGATAGGAAGGGAATTTTTTTGTCTTCTCTATTTTTCGGCCTGTCTTGACCCGTTTCATCTTGAAATGAAGCCTGGATGATGTTTTTTATTTTTAGAATTTTTTTTGTATTTTATTTTTGAATTTTCTATCTCGGGTCGGGTTCGAACGGATAGGAAGGAAATTTTTTTTCTTCTCTATTTTTCGGCCTCTCCATACCCGTTTAGTCTTGAAATGAAGCCTGGATGATGTTTTTTCATTTTTAGAATTTTTTTTTGTATTTTATTTTTGAATTTTCTATCTCGGGTCGGGTTCGAACGGATAGGAAGGAAATTTTTTTTCTTCTCTATTTTTCGGCCTATCCATACCCGTTTAGTCTTGAAATGAAGCCAGGATGATGTTTTTTAATTTTTAGAATTTTTTTGCATTTATTTTTGAATTTTCAAACTCGGGTCGGGTTCGAACGGATAGGAAGGAAATTTTTTTTCTTCTCTATTTTACTGCCTGTCCTGACCCGTTTCATCTTAAAATGCAGCCAGGATGATGATTTTTAATTTTTAGAATTTTTTTGCATTTATTTTTGAATTTTCTAACTCGGGTCGGGTTCGAACGGATAGGAAGGAAATTTGTTTTCTTCTCTATTTTTCGGGCTGTCCATACCCGTTTAGTCTTGAAATGAAGCCTGGATGATGTTTTTTAATTTTTAGAATTTTTTTGCATTTATTTTTGAATTTTCAAACTCGGGTCGGGTTCGAACGGATAGGAAGGAAATTTTTTTTCTTCTCTATTTTTCGGCCTATCCATACCCGTTTAGTCTTGAAATTAAGCCAGGATGATGTTTTTTAATTTTTAGAATTTTTTTGCATTTATTTTTGAATTTTCTAACTCGGGTCGGGTTCGAACGGATAGGAAGGAAATTTTTTCTTCTTCTCTATTTTTCGGGCTGTCCATACCCGTTTAGTCTTGAAATGAAGCCTGGATGATGTTTTTTAATTTTTAGAATTTTTTTGCATTTTATTTTTGAATTTTCTATCTCTAGTCGAGTTCGAACGGATAGGAAGGAAATTTTTTTGTCTTCTCTATTTTTCGGCCTGTCTTGACCCGTTTCATCTTGAAATGAAGCCTGGATGATGTTTTTTCATTTTTAGAATTTTTTTTGTATTTTATTTTTGAATTTTCTATCTCGGGTCGGGTTCGAACGGATAGGAAGGAAATTTTTTTTCTTCTCTATTTTTCGGCCTCTCCATACCCGTTTAGTCTTGAAATGAAGCCTGGATGATGTTTTTTCATTTTTAGAATTTTTTTTGTATTTTATTTTTGAATTTTCTATCTCGGGTCGGGTTCGAACGGATAGGAAGGAAATTTTTTTTCTTCTCTATTTTTTGGCCTATCCATACCCGTTTAGTCTTGAAATGAAGCCAGGATGATGTTTTTTAATTTTTAGAATTTTTTTGCATTTATTTTTGAATTTTCAAACTCGGGTCGGGTTCGAACGGATAGGAAGGAAATTTTTTTTCTTCTCTATTTTTCTGCCTGTCCTGACCCGTTTCATCTTGAAATGCAGCCAGGATGATGATTTTTAATTTTTAGAATTTTTTTGCATTTATTTTTGAATTTTCTAACTCGGGTCGGGTTCGAACGGATAGGAAGGAAATTTGTTTTCTTCTCTATTTTTCGGGCTGTCCATACCCGTTTAGTCTTGAAATGAAGCCTGGATGATGTTTTTTAATTTTTAGAATTTTTTTGCATTTATTTTTGAATTTTCAAACTCGGGTCGGGTTCGAACGGATAGGAAGGAAATTTTTTTTTCTTCTCTATTTTTCGGCCTGTCTTGACCCGTTTCATCTTGAAACGAAGCCTGGATGATGTTTTTTCATTTTTAGAATTTTTTTTGTATTTTATTTTTGAATTTTCTATCTCGGGTCGGGTTCGAACGGATAGGAAGGAAAATTTTTTTCTTCTCTATTTTTCGGCCTGTCCTGATCCGTTTCATCTTGAAACGAAGCCAGGATGATGTTTTTTAATTTTTAGAATTTTTTTGCATTTATTTTTGAATTTTCTAACTCGGGTCGGGTTCGAACGGATAGGAAGGAAATTTTTTCTTCTTCTCTATTTTTCGGGCTGTCCATACCCGTTTAGTCTTGAAATGAAGCCTGGATGATGTTTTTTAATTTTTAGAATTTTTTTGCATTTTATTTTTGAATTTTCTATCTCTAGTCGAGTTCGAACGGATAGGAAGGAAATTTTTTTGTCTTCTCTATTTTTCGGCCTGTCTTGACCCGTTTCATCTTGAAATGAAGCCTGGATGATGTTTTTTCATTTTTAGAATTTTTTTGCATTTATTTTTGAATTTTCAAACTCGGGTCGGGTTCGAACGGATAGGAAGGAAATTTTTTTTCTTCTCTATTTTTCTGCCTGTCCTGACCCGTTTCATCTTGAAATGCAGCCAGGATGATGATTTTTAATTTTTAGAATTTTTTTGCATTTATTTTTGAATTTTCTAACTCGGGTCGGGTTCGAACGGATAGGAAGGAAATTTGTTTTCTTCTCTATTTTTCGGGCTGTCCATACCCGTTTAGTCTTGAAATGAAGCCTGGATGATGTTTTTTAATTTTTAGAATTTTTTTGCATTTATTTTTGAATTTTCAAACTCGGGTCGGGTTCGAACGGATAGGAAGGAAATTTTTTTTTCTTCTCTATTTTTCGGCCTGTCTTGACCCGTTTCATCTTGAAACGAAGCCTGGATGATGTTTTTTCATTTTTAGAATTTTTTTTGTATTTTATTTTTGAATTTTCTATCTCGGGTCGGGTTCGAACGGATAGGAAGGAAAATTTTTTTCTTCTCTATTTTTCGGCCTGTCCTGATCCGTTTCATCTTGAAACGAAGCCAGGATGATGTTTTTTAATTTTTAGAATTTTTTTGCATTTATTTTTGAATTTTCTAACTCGGGTCGGGTTCGAACGGATAGGAAGGAAATTTTTTCTTCTTCTCTATTTTTCGGGCTGTCCATACCCGTTTAGTCTTGAAATGAAGCCTGGATGATGTTTTTTAATTTTTAGAATTTTTTTGCATTTTATTTTTGAATTTTCTATCTCTAGTCGAGTTCGAACGGATAGGAAGGAAATTTTTTTGTCTTCTCTATTTTTCGGCCTGTCTTGACCCGTTTCATCTTGAAATGAAGCCTGGATGATGTTTTTTCATTTTTAGAATTTTTTTTGTATTTTATTTTTGAATTTTCTATCTCGGGTCGGGTTCGAACGAATAGGAAGGAAATTTTTTTTCTTCTCTATTTTTCGGCCTCTCCATACCCGTTTAGTCTTGAAATGAAGCCTGGATGATGTTTTTTCATTTTTAGAATTTTTTTTGTATTTTATTTTTGAATTTTCTATCTCGGGTCGGGTTCGAACGGATAGGAAGGAAATTTTTTTTCTTCTCTATTTTTCGGCCTATCCATACCCGTTTAGTCTTGAAATGAAGCCAGGATGATGTTTTTTAATTTTTAGAATTTTTTTGCATTTATTTTTGAATTTTCAAACTCGGGTCGGGTTCGAACGGATAGGAAGGAAATTTTTTTTCTTCTCTATTTTTCTGCCTGTCCTGACCCGTTTCATCTTGAAATGCAGCTAGGATGATGATTTTTAATTTTTAGAATTTTTTTGCATTTATTTTTGAATTTTCTATCTCGGGTCGGGTTCGAACAGATAGGAAGGAAAATTTTTTTCTTCTCTATTTTTCGGCCTGTCCTGATCCGTTTCATCTTGAAACGAAGCCAGGATGATGTTTTTTAATTTTTAGAATTTTTTTGCATTTATTTTTGAATTTTCTAACTCGGGTCGGGTTCGAACGGATAGGAAGGAAATTTGTTTTCTTCTCTATTTTTCGGGCTGTCCATACCCGTTTCGTCTTGAAATGAAGCCTGGATGATGTTTTTTAATTTTTAGAATTTTTTTGCATTTATTTTTGAATTTTCAAACTCGGGTCGGGTTCGAACGGATAGGAAGGAAATTTTTTTTCTTCTCTATTTTTCGGCCTATCCATACCCGTTTAGTCTTGAAATTAAGCCAGGATGATGTTTTTTAATTTTTAGAATTTTTTTGCATTTATTTTTGAATTTTCAAACTCGGGTCGGGTTCGAACGGATAGGAAGGAAATTTTTTTTCTTCTCTATTTTTCTGCCTGTCCTGACCCGTTTCATCTTGAAATGCAGCCAGGATGATGTTTTTTAATTTTTAGAATTTTTTTGCATTTATTTTTGAATTTTCTATCTCGGGTCGGGTTCGAACGGATAGGAAGGAAAATTTTTTTCTTCTCTATTTTTCGGCCTGTCCTGATCCGTTTCATCTTGAAACGAAGCCAGGATGATGTTTTTTAATTTTTAGAATTTTTTTGCATTTATTTTTGAATTTTCTAACTCGGGTCGGGTTCGAACGGATAGGAAGGAAATTTTTTTTCTTCTCTATTTTTCGGGCTGTCCATACCCGTTTAGTCTTGAAATGAAGCCTGGATGATGTTTTTTAATTTTTAGAATTTTTTTGCATTTATTTTTGAATTTTCTTACTCGGGTCGGGTTCGAACGGATTGGAAGGAAATTTTTGTTCTTCTCTATTTTTCGGGCTGTCCATACCCGTTTAGTCTTGAAATGAAGCCTGGATGATGTTTTTTAATTTTTAGAATTTTTTGCATTTTCTTTTTGAATTTTCTATCTCGAGTCGGGTTCGAACGGATAGGAAGGAAATTTTTTTTCTTCTCTATTTTTCGGCCTATCCATACCCGTTTAGTCTTGAAATTAAGCCAGGATGATGTTTTTTAATTTTTAGAATTTTTTTGCATTTATTTTTGAATTTTCAAACTCGGGTCGGGTTCGAACGGATAGGAAGGAAATTTTTTTTCTTCTCTATTTTTCTGCCTGTCCTGACCCGTTTCATCTTGAAATGCAGCCAGGATGATGTTTTTTAATTTTTAGAATTTTTTTGCATTTATTTTTGAATTTTCTATCTCGGGTCGGGTTCGAACGGATAGGAAGGAAAATTTTTTTCTTCTCTATTTTTCGGCCTGTCCTGATCCGTTTCATCTTGAAACGAAGCCAGGATGATGTTTTTTAATTTTTAGAATTTTTTGGCATTTATTTTTGAATTTTCTAACTCGGGTCGGGTTCGAACGGATAGGAAGGAAATTTTTTCTTCTTCTCTATTTTTCGGACTATCCATACCCGTTTAGTCTTGAAATTAAGCCAGGATGATGTTTTTTAATTTTTAGAATTTTTTTGCATTTATTTTTGAATTTTCTAACTCGGGTCGGGTTCGAACGGATAGGAAGGGAATTTTTTTGTCTTCTCTATTTTTCGGCCTGTCTTGACCCGTTTCATCTTGAAATGAAGCCTGGATGATGTTTTTTATTTTTAGAATTTTTTTTGTATTTTATTTTTGAATTTTCTATCTCGGGTCGGGTTCGAACGGATAGGAAGGAAATTTTTTTTCTTCTCTATTTTTCGGCCTCTCCATACCCGTTTAGTCTTGAAATGAAGCCTGGATGATGTTTTTTCATTTTTAGAATTTTTTTTTGTATTTTATTTTTGAATTTTCTATCTCGGGTCGGGTTCGAACGGATAGGAAGGAAATTTTTTTTCTTCTCTATTTTTCGGCCTATCCATACCCGTTTAGTCTTGAAATGAAGCCAGGATGATGTTTTTTAATTTTTAGAATTTTTTTGCATTTATTTTTGAATTTTCAAACTCGGGTCGGGTTCGAACGGATAGGAAGGAAATTTTTTTTCTTCTCTATTTTACTGCCTGTCCTGACCCGTTTCATCTTAAAATGCAGCCAGGATGATGATTTTTAATTTTTAGAATTTTTTTGCATTTATTTTTGAATTTTCTAACTCGGGTCGGGTTCGAACGGATAGGAAGGAAATTTGTTTTCTTCTCTATTTTTCGGGCTGTCCATACCCGTTTAGTCTTGAAATGAAGCCTGGATGATGTTTTTTAATTTTTAGAATTTTTTTGCATTTATTTTTGAATTTTCAAACTCGGGTCGGGTTCGAACGGATAGGAAGGAAATTTTTTTTCTTCTCTATTTTTCGGCCTATCCATACCCGTTTAGTCTTGAAATTAAGCCAGGATGATGTTTTTTAATTTTTAGAATTTTTTTGCATTTATTTTTGAATTTTCTAACTCGGGTCGGGTTCGAACGGATAGGAAGGAAATTTTTTCTTCTTCTCTATTTTTCGGGCTGTCCATACCCGTTTAGTCTTGAAATGAAGCCTGGATGATGTTTTTTAATTTTTAGAATTTTTTTGCATTTTATTTTTGAATTTTCTATCTCTAGTCGAGTTCGAACGGATAGGAAGGAAATTTTTTTGTCTTCTCTATTTTTCGGCCTGTCTTGACCCGTTTCATCTTGAAATGAAGCCTGGATGATGTTTTTTCATTTTTAGAATTTTTTTTGTATTTTATTTTTGAATTTTCTATCTCGGGTCGGGTTCGAACGGATAGGAAGGAAATTTTTTTTCTTCTCTATTTTTCGGCCTCTCCATACCCGTTTAGTCTTGAAATGAAGCCTGGATGATGTTTTTTCATTTTTAGAATTTTTTTTGTATTTTATTTTTGAATTTTCTATCTCGGGTCGGGTTCGAACGGATAGGAAGGAAATTTTTTTTCTTCTCTATTTTTTGGCCTATCCATACCCGTTTAGTCTTGAAATGAAGCCAGGATGATGTTTTTTAATTTTTAGAATTTTTTTGCATTTATTTTTGAATTTTCAAACTCGGGTCGGGTTCGAACGGATAGGAAGGAAATTTTTTTTCTTCTCTATTTTTCTGCCTGTCCTGACCCGTTTCATCTTGAAATGCAGCCAGGATGATGATTTTTAATTTTTAGAATTTTTTTGCATTTATTTTTGAATTTTCTAACTCGGGTCGGGTTCGAACGGATAGGAAGGAAATTTGTTTTCTTCTCTATTTTTCGGGCTGTCCATACCCGTTTAGTCTTGAAATGAAGCCTGGATGATGTTTTTTAATTTTTAGAATTTTTTTGCATTTATTTTTGAATTTTCAAACTCGGGTCGGGTTCGAACGGATAGGAAGGAAATTTTTTTTTCTTCTCTATTTTTCGGCCTGTCTTGACCCGTTTCATCTTGAAACGAAGCCTGGATGATGTTTTTTCATTTTTAGAATTTTTTTTGTATTTTATTTTTGAATTTTCTATCTCGGGTCGGGTTCGAACGGATAGGAAGGAAAATTTTTTTCTTCTCTATTTTTCGGCCTGTCCTGATCCGTTTCATCTTGAAACGAAGCCAGGATGATGTTTTTTAATTTTTAGAATTTTTTTGCATTTATTTTTGAATTTTCTAACTCGGGTCGGGTTCGAACGGATAGGAAGGAAATTTTTTCTTCTTCTCTATTTTTCGGGCTGTCCATACCCGTTTAGTCTTGAAATGAAGCCTGGATGATGTTTTTTAATTTTTAGAATTTTTTTGCATTTTATTTTTGAATTTTCTATCTCTAGTCGAGTTCGAACGGATAGGAAGGAAATTTTTTTGTCTTCTCTATTTTTCGGCCTGTCTTGACCCGTTTCATCTTGAAATGAAGCCTGGATGATGTTTTTTCATTTTTAGAATTTTTTTTATATTTTATTTTTGAATTTTCTATCTCGGGTCGGGTTCGAACGAATAGGAAGGAAATTTTTTTTCTTCTCTATTTTTCGGCCTCTCCATACCCGTTTAGTCTTGAAATGAAGCCTGGATGATGTTTTTTCATTTTTAGAATTTTTTTTGTATTTTATTTTTGAATTTTCTATCTCGGGTCGGGTTCGAACGGATAGGAAGGAAATTTTTTTTCTTCTCTATTTTTCGGCCTATCCATACCCGTTTAGTCTTGAAATGAAGCCAGGATGATGTTTTTTAATTTTTAGAATTTTTTTGCATTTATTTTTGAATTTTCAAACTCGGGTCGGGTTCGAACGGATAGGAAGGAAATTTTTTTTCTTCTCTATTTTTCTGCCTGTCCTGACCCGTTTCATCTTGAAATGCAGCTAGGATGATGATTTTTAATTTTTAGAATTTTTTTGCATTTATTTTTGAATTTTCTATCTCGGGTCGGGTTCGAACAGATAGGAAGGAAAATTTTTTTCTTCTCTATTTTTCGGCCTGTCCTGATCCGTTTCATCTTGAAACGAAGCCAGGATGATGTTTTTTAATTTTTAGAATTTTTTTGCATTTATTTTTGAATTTTCTAACTCGGGTCGGGTTCGAACGGATAGGAAGGAAATTTGTTTTCTTCTCTATTTTTCGGGCTGTCCATACCCGTTTCGTCTTGAAATGAAGCCTGGATGATGTTTTTTAATTTTTAGAATTTTTTTGCATTTATTTTTGAATTTTCAAACTCGGGTCGGGTTCGAACGGATAGGAAGGAAATTTTTTTTCTTCTCTATTTTTCGGCCTATCCATACCCGTTTAGTCTTGAAATTAAGCCAGGATGATGTTTTTTAATTTTTAGAATTTTTTTGCATTTATTTTTGAATTTTCAAACTCGGGTCGGGTTCGAACGGATAGGAAGGAAATTTTTTTTCTTCTCTATTTTTCTGCCTGTCCTGACCCGTTTCATCTTGAAATGCAGCCAGGATGATGTTTTTTAATTTTTAGAATTTTTTTGCATTTATTTTTGAATTTTCTATCTCGGGTCGGGTTCGAACGGATAGGAAGGAAAATTTTTTTCTTCTCTATTTTTCGGCCTGTCCTGATCCGTTTCATCTTGAAACGAAGCCAGGATGATGTTTTTTAATTTTTAGAATTTTTTTGCATTTATTTTTGAATTTTCTAACTCGGGTCGGGTTCGAACGGATAGGAAGGAAATTTTTTTTCTTCTCTATTTTTCGGGCTGTCCATACCCGTTTAGTCTTGAAATGAAGCCTGGATGATGTTTTTTAATTTTTAGAATTTTTTTGCATTTATTTTTGAATTTTCTTACTCGGGTCGGGTTCGAACGGATTGGAAGGAAATTTTTGTTCTTCTCTATTTTTCGGGCTGTCCATACCCGTTTAGTCTTGAAATGAAGCCTGGATGATGTTTTTTAATTTTTAGAATTTTTTGCATTTTCTTTTTGAATTTTCTATCTCGAGTCGGGTTCGAACGGATAGGAAGGAAATTTTTTTTCTTCTCTATTTTTCGGCCTATCCATACCCGTTTAGTCTTGAAATTAAGCCAGGATGATGTTTTTTAATTTTTAGAATTTTTTTGCATTTATTTTTGAATTTTCAAACTCGGGTCGGGTTCGAACGGATAGGAAGGAAATTTTTTTTCTTCTCTATTTTTCTGCCTGTCCTGACCCGTTTCATCTTGAAATGCAGCCAGGATGATGTTTTTTAATTTTTAGAATTTTTTTGCATTTATTTTTGAATTTTCTATCTCGGGTCGGGTTCGAACGGATAGGAAGGAAAATTTTTTTCTTCTCTATTTTTCGGCCTGTCCTGATCCGTTTCATCTTGAAACGAAGCCAGGATGATGTTTTTTAATTTTTAGAATTTTTTGGCATTTATTTTTGAATTTTCTAACTCGGGTCGGGTTCGAACGGATAGGAAGGAAATTTTTTCTTCTTCTCTATTTTTCGGACTATCCATACCCGTTTAGTCTTGAAATTAAGCCAGGATGATGTTTTTTAATTTTTAGAATTTTTTTGCATTTATTTTTGAATTTTCTAACTCGGGTCGGGTTCGAACGGATAGGAAGGGAATTTTTTTGTCTTCTCTATTTTTCGGCCTGTCTTGACCCGTTTCATCTTGAAATGAAGCCTGGATGATGTTTTTTATTTTTAGAATTTTTTTTGTATTTTATTTTTGAATTTTCTATCTCGGGTCGGGTTCGAACGGATAGGAAGGAAATTTTTTTTCTTCTCTATTTTTCGGCCTCTCCATACCCGTTTAGTCTTGAAATGAAGCCTGGATGATGTTTTTTCATTTTTAGAATTTTTTTTTGTATTTTATTTTTGAATTTTCTATCTCGGGTCGGGTTCGAACGGATAGGAAGGAAATTTTTTTTCTTCTCTATTTTTCGGCCTATCCATACCCGTTTAGTCTTGAAATGAAGCCAGGATGATGTTTTTTAATTTTTAGAATTTTTTTGCATTTATTTTTGAATTTTCAAACTCGGGTCGGGTTCGAACGGATAGGAAGGAAATTTTTTTTCTTCTCTATTTTACTGCCTGTCCTGACCCGTTTCATCTTAAAATGCAGCCAGGATGATGATTTTTAATTTTTAGAATTTTTTTGCATTTATTTTTGAATTTTCTAACTCGGGTCGGGTTCGAACGGATAGGAAGGAAATTTGTTTTCTTCTCTATTTTTCGGGCTGTCCATACCCGTTTAGTCTTGAAATGAAGCCTGGATGATGTTTTTTAATTTTTAGAATTTTTTTGCATTTATTTTTGAATTTTCAAACTCGGGTCGGGTTCGAACGGATAGGAAGGAAATTTTTTTTCTTCTCTATTTTTCGGCCTATCCATACCCGTTTAGTCTTGAAATTAAGCCAGGATGATGTTTTTTAATTTTTAGAATTTTTTTGCATTTATTTTTGAATTTTCTAACTCGGGTCGGGTTCGAACGGATAGGAAGGAAATTTTTTCTTCTTCTCTATTTTTCGGGCTGTCCATACCCGTTTAGTCTTGAAATGAAGCCTGGATGATGTTTTTTAATTTTTAGAATTTTTTTGCATTTTATTTTTGAATTTTCTATCTCTAGTCGAGTTCGAACGGATAGGAAGGAAATTTTTTTGTCTTCTCTATTTTTCGGCCTGTCTTGACCCGTTTCATCTTGAAATGAAGCCTGGATGATGTTTTTTCATTTTTAGAATTTTTTTTGTATTTTATTTTTGAATTTTCTATCTCGGGTCGGGTTCGAACGGATAGGAAGGAAATTTTTTTTCTTCTCTATTTTTCGGCCTCTCCATACCCGTTTAGTCTTGAAATGAAGCCTGGATGATGTTTTTTCATTTTTAGAATTTTTTTTGTATTTTATTTTTGAATTTTCTATCTCGGGTCGGGTTCGAACGGATAGGAAGGAAATTTTTTTTCTTCTCTATTTTTTGGCCTATCCATACCCGTTTAGTCTTGAAATGAAGCCAGGATGATGTTTTTTAATTTTTAGAATTTTTTTGCATTTATTTTTGAATTTTCAAACTCGGGTCGGGTTCGAACGGATAGGAAGGAAATTTTTTTTCTTCTCTATTTTTCTGCCTGTCCTGACCCGTTTCATCTTGAAATGCAGCCAGGATGATGATTTTTAATTTTTAGAATTTTTTTGCATTTATTTTTGAATTTTCTAACTCGGGTCGGGTTCGAACGGATAGGAAGGAAATTTGTTTTCTTCTCTATTTTTCGGGCTGTCCATACCCGTTTAGTCTTGAAATGAAGCCTGGATGATGTTTTTTAATTTTTAGAATTTTTTTGCATTTATTTTTGAATTTTCAAACTCGGGTCGGGTTCGAACGGATAGGAAGGAAATTTTTTTTTCTTCTCTATTTTTCGGCCTGTCTTGACCCGTTTCATCTTGAAACGAAGCCTGGATGATGTTTTTTCATTTTTAGAATTTTTTTTGTATTTTATTTTTGAATTTTCTATCTCGGGTCGGGTTCGAACGGATAGGAAGGAAAATTTTTTTCTTCTCTATTTTTCGGCCTGTCCTGATCCGTTTCATCTTGAAACGAAGCCAGGATGATGTTTTTTAATTTTTAGAATTTTTTTGCATTTATTTTTGAATTTTCTAACTCGGGTCGGGTTCGAACGGATAGGAAGGAAATTTTTTCTTCTTCTCTATTTTTCGGGCTGTCCATACCCGTTTAGTCTTGAAATGAAGCCTGGATGATGTTTTTTAATTTTTAGAATTTTTTTGCATTTTATTTTTGAATTTTCTATCTCTAGTCGAGTTCGAACGGATAGGAAGGAAATTTTTTTGTCTTCTCTATTTTTCGGCCTGTCTTGACCCGTTTCATCTTGAAATGAAGCCTGGATGATGTTTTTTCATTTTTAGAATTTTTTTTATATTTTATTTTTGAATTTTCTATCTCGGGTCGGGTTCGAACGAATAGGAAGGAAATTTTTTTTCTTCTCTATTTTTCGGCCTCTCCATACCCGTTTAGTCTTGAAATGAAGCCTGGATGATGTTTTTTCATTTTTAGAATTTTTTTTGTATTTTATTTTTGAATTTTCTATCTCGGGTCGGGTTCGAACGGATAGGAAGGAAATTTTTTTTCTTCTCTATTTTTCGGCCTATCCATACCCGTTTAGTCTTGAAATGAAGCCAGGATGATGTTTTTTAATTTTTAGAATTTTTTTGCATTTATTTTTGAATTTTCAAACTCGGGTCGGGTTCGAACGGATAGGAAGGAAATTTTTTTTCTTCTCTATTTTTCTGCCTGTCCTGACCCGTTTCATCTTGAAATGCAGCTAGGATGATGATTTTTAATTTTTAGAATTTTTTTGCATTTATTTTTGAATTTTCTATCTCGGGTCGGGTTCGAACAGATAGGAAGGAAAATTTTTTTCTTCTCTATTTTTCGGCCTGTCCTGATCCGTTTCATCTTGAAACGAAGCCAGGATGATGTTTTTTAATTTTTAGAATTTTTTTGCATTTATTTTTGAATTTTCTAACTCGGGTCGGGTTCGAACGGATAGGAAGGAAATTTGTTTTCTTCTCTATTTTTCGGGCTGTCCATACCCGTTTCGTCTTGAAATGAAGCCTGGATGATGTTTTTTAATTTTTAGAATTTTTTTGCATTTATTTTTGAATTTTCAAACTCGGGTCGGGTTCGAACGGATAGGAAGGAAATTTTTTTTCTTCTCTATTTTTCGGCCTATCCATACCCGTTTAGTCTTGAAATTAAGCCAGGATGATGTTTTTTAATTTTTAGAATTTTTTTGCATTTATTTTTGAATTTTCAAACTCGGGTCGGGTTCGAACGGATAGGAAGGAAATTTTTTTTCTTCTCTATTTTTCTGCCTGTCCTGACCCGTTTCATCTTGAAATGCAGCCAGGATGATGTTTTTTAATTTTTAGAATTTTTTTGCATTTATTTTTGAATTTTCTATCTCGGGTCGGGTTCGAACGGATAGGAAGGAAAATTTTTTTCTTCTCTATTTTTCGGCCTGTCCTGATCCGTTTCATCTTGAAACGAAGCCAGGATGATGTTTTTTAATTTTTAGAATTTTTTTGCATTTATTTTTGAATTTTCTAACTCGGGTCGGGTTCGAACGGATAGGAAGGAAATTTTTTTTCTTCTCTATTTTTCGGGCTGTCCATACCCGTTTAGTCTTGAAATGAAGCCTGGATGATGTTTTTTAATTTTTAGAATTTTTTTGCATTTATTTTTGAATTTTCTTACTCGGGTCGGGTTCGAACGGATTGGAAGGAAATTTTTGTTCTTCTCTATTTTTCGGGCTGTCCATACCCGTTTAGTCTTGAAATGAAGCCTGGATGATGTTTTTTAATTTTTAGAATTTTTTGCATTTTCTTTTTGAATTTTCTATCTCGAGTCGGGTTCGAACGGATAGGAAGGAAATTTTTTTTCTTCTCTATTTTTCGGCCTATCCATACCCGTTTAGTCTTGAAATTAAGCCAGGATGATGTTTTTTAATTTTTAGAATTTTTTTGCATTTATTTTTGAATTTTCAAACTCGGGTCGGGTTCGAACGGATAGGAAGGAAATTTTTTTTCTTCTCTATTTTTCTGCCTGTCCTGACCCGTTTCATCTTGAAATGCAGCCAGGATGATGTTTTTTAATTTTTAGAATTTTTTTGCATTTATTTTTGAATTTTCTATCTCGGGTCGGGTTCGAACGGATAGGAAGGAAAATTTTTTTCTTCTCTATTTTTCGGCCTGTCCTGATCCGTTTCATCTTGAAACGAAGCCAGGATGATGTTTTTTAATTTTTAGAATTTTTTGGCATTTATTTTTGAATTTTCTAACTCGGGTCGGGTTCGAACGGATAGGAAGGAAATTTTTTCTTCTTCTCTATTTTTCGGACTATCCATACCCGTTTAGTCTTGAAATTAAGCCAGGATGATGTTTTTTAATTTTTAGAATTTTTTTGCATTTATTTTTGAATTTTCTAACTCGGGTCGGGTTCGAACGGATAGGAAGGGAATTTTTTTGTCTTCTCTATTTTTCGGCCTGTCTTGACCCGTTTCATCTTGAAATGAAGCCTGGATGATGTTTTTTATTTTTAGAATTTTTTTTGTATTTTATTTTTGAATTTTCTATCTCGGGTCGGGTTCGAACGGATAGGAAGGAAATTTTTTTTCTTCTCTATTTTTCGGCCTCTCCATACCCGTTTAGTCTTGAAATGAAGCCTGGATGATGTTTTTTCATTTTTAGAATTTTTTTTTGTATTTTATTTTTGAATTTTCTATCTCGGGTCGGGTTCGAACGGATAGGAAGGAAATTTTTTTTCTTCTCTATTTTTCGGCCTATCCATACCCGTTTAGTCTTGAAATGAAGCCAGGATGATGTTTTTTAATTTTTAGAATTTTTTTGCATTTATTTTTGAATTTTCAAACTCGGGTCGGGTTCGAACGGATAGGAAGGAAATTTTTTTTCTTCTCTATTTTACTGCCTGTCCTGACCCGTTTCATCTTAAAATGCAGCCAGGATGATGATTTTTAATTTTTAGAATTTTTTTGCATTTATTTTTGAATTTTCTAACTCGGGTCGGGTTCGAACGGATAGGAAGGAAATTTGTTTTCTTCTCTATTTTTCGGGCTGTCCATACCCGTTTAGTCTTGAAATGAAGCCTGGATGATGTTTTTTAATTTTTAGAATTTTTTTGCATTTATTTTTGAATTTTCAAACTCGGGTCGGGTTCGAACGGATAGGAAGGAAATTTTTTTTCTTCTCTATTTTTCGGCCTATCCATACCCGTTTAGTCTTGAAATTAAGCCAGGATGATGTTTTTTAATTTTTAGAATTTTTTTGCATTTATTTTTGAATTTTCTAACTCGGGTCGGGTTCGAACGGATAGGAAGGAAATTTTTTCTTCTTCTCTATTTTTCGGGCTGTCCATACCCGTTTAGTCTTGAAATGAAGCCTGGATGATGTTTTTTAATTTTTAGAATTTTTTTGCATTTTATTTTTGAATTTTCTATCTCTAGTCGAGTTCGAACGGATAGGAAGGAAATTTTTTTGTCTTCTCTATTTTTCGGCCTGTCTTGACCCGTTTCATCTTGAAATGAAGCCTGGATGATGTTTTTTCATTTTTAGAATTTTTTTTGTATTTTATTTTTGAATTTTCTATCTCGGGTCGGGTTCGAACGGATAGGAAGGAAATTTTTTTTCTTCTCTATTTTTCGGCCTCTCCATACCCGTTTAGTCTTGAAATGAAGCCTGGATGATGTTTTTTCATTTTTAGAATTTTTTTTGTATTTTATTTTTGAATTTTCTATCTCGGGTCGGGTTCGAACGGATAGGAAGGAAATTTTTTTTCTTCTCTATTTTTTGGCCTATCCATACCCGTTTAGTCTTGAAATGAAGCCAGGATGATGTTTTTTAATTTTTAGAATTTTTTTGCATTTATTTTTGAATTTTCAAACTCGGGTCGGGTTCGAACGGATAGGAAGGAAATTTTTTTTCTTCTCTATTTTTCTGCCTGTCCTGACCCGTTTCATCTTGAAATGCAGCCAGGATGATGATTTTTAATTTTTAGAATTTTTTTGCATTTATTTTTGAATTTTCTAACTCGGGTCGGGTTCGAACGGATAGGAAGGAAATTTGTTTTCTTCTCTATTTTTCGGGCTGTCCATACCCGTTTAGTCTTGAAATGAAGCCTGGATGATGTTTTTTAATTTTTAGAATTTTTTTGCATTTATTTTTGAATTTTCAAACTCGGGTCGGGTTCGAACGGATAGGAAGGAAATTTTTTTTTCTTCTCTATTTTTCGGCCTGTCTTGACCCGTTTCATCTTGAAACGAAGCCTGGATGATGTTTTTTCATTTTTAGAATTTTTTTTGTATTTTATTTTTGAATTTTCTATCTCGGGTCGGGTTCGAACGGATAGGAAGGAAAATTTTTTTCTTCTCTATTTTTCGGCCTGTCCTGATCCGTTTCATCTTGAAACGAAGCCAGGATGATGTTTTTTAATTTTTAGAATTTTTTTGCATTTATTTTTGAATTTTCTAACTCGGGTCGGGTTCGAACGGATAGGAAGGAAATTTTTTCTTCTTCTCTATTTTTCGGGCTGTCCATACCCGTTTAGTCTTGAAATGAAGCCTGGATGATGTTTTTTAATTTTTAGAATTTTTTTGCATTTTATTTTTGAATTTTCTATCTCTAGTCGAGTTCGAACGGATAGGAAGGAAATTTTTTTGTCTTCTCTATTTTTCGGCCTGTCTTGACCCGTTTCATCTTGAAATGAAGCCTGGATGATGTTTTTTCATTTTTAGAATTTTTTTTGTATTTTATTTTTGAATTTTCTATCTCGGGTCGGGTTCGAACGGATAGGAAGGAAATTTTTTTTCTTCTCTATTTTTCGGCCTCTCCATACCCGTTTAGTCTTGAAATGAAGCCTGGATGATGTTTTTTCATTTTTAGAATTTTTTTTGTATTTTATTTTTGAATTTTCTATCTCGGGTCGGGTTCGAACGGATAGGAAGGAAATTTTTTTTCTTCTCTATTTTTCGCCTATCCATACCCGTTTAGTCTTGAAATGAAGCCAGGATGATGTTTTTTAATTTTTAGAATTTTTTTGCATTTATTTTTGAATTTTCAAACTCGGGTCGGGTTCGAACGGATAGGAAGGAAATTTTTTTTCTTCTCTATTTTTCTGCCTGTCCTGACCCGTTTCATCTTGAAATGCAGCCAGGATGATGATTTTTAATTTTTAGAATTTTTTTGCATTTATTTTTGAATTTTCTATCTCGGGTCGGGTTCGAACGGATAGGAAGGAAAATTTTTTTCTTCTCTATTTTTCGGCCTGTCCTGATCCGTTTCATCTTGAAACGAAGCCAGGATGATGTTTTTTAATTTTTAGAATTTTTTTGCATTTATTTTTGAATTTTCTAACTCGGGTCGGGTTCGAACGGATAGGAAGGAAATTTGTTTTCTTCTCTATTTTTCGGGCTGTCCATACCCGTTTCGTCTTGAAATGAAGCCTGGATGATGTTTTTTAATTTTTAGAATTTTTTTGCATTTATTTTTGAATTTTCAAACTCGGGTCGGGTTCGAACGGATAGGAAGGAAATTTTTTTTCTTCTCTATTTTTCGGCCTATCCATACCCGTTTAGTCTTGAAATTAAGCCAGGATGATGTTTTTTAATTTTTAGAATTTTTTTGCATTTATTTTTGAATTTTCAAACTCGGGTCGGGTTCGAACGGATAGGAAGGAAATTTTTTTTCTTCTCTATTTTTCTGCCTGTCCTGACCCGTTTCATCTTGAAATGCAGCCAGGATGATGTTTTTTAATTTTTAGAATTTTTTTGCATTTATTTTTGAATTTTCTATCTCGGGTCGGGTTCGAACGGATAGGAAGGAAAATTTTTTTCTTCTCTATTTTTCGGCCTGTCCTGATCCGTTTCATCTTGAAACGAAGCCAGGATGATGTTTTTTAATTTTTAGAATTTTTTTGCATTTATTTTTGAATTTTCAAACTCGGGTCGGGTTCGAACGGATAGGAAGGAAATTTTTTTTCTTCTCTATTTTTCGGGCTGTCCATACCCGTTTAGTCTTGAAATGAAGCCTGGATGATGTTTTTTAATTCTTAGAATTTTTTTGCATTTATTTTTGAATTTTCTTACTCGGGTCGGGTTCGAACGGATTGGAAGGAAATTTTTGTTCTTCTCTATTTTTCGGGCTGTCCATACCCGTTTAGTCTTGAAATGAAGCCTGGATGATGTTTTTTAATTTTTAGAATTTTTTGCATTTTATTTTTGAATTTTCTATCTCGAGTCGGGTTCGAACGGATAGGAAGGAAATTTTTTTTCTTCTCTATTTTTCGGCCTATCCATACCCGTTTAGTCTTGAAATTAAGCCAGGATGATGTTTTTTAATTTTTAGAATTTTTTTGCATTTATTTTTGAATTTTCAAACTCGGGTCGGGTTCGAACGGATAGGAAGGAAATTTTTTTTCTTCTCTATTTTTCTGCCTGTCCTGACCCGTTTCATCTTGAAATGCAGCCAGGATGATGTTTTTTAATTTTTAGAATTTTTTTGCATTTATTTTTGAATTTTCTATCTCGGGTCGGGTTCGAACGGATAGGAAGGAAAATTTTTTTCTTCTCTATTTTTCGGCCTGTCCTGATCCGTTTCATCTTGAAACGAAGCCAGGATGATGTTTTTTAATTTTTAGAATTTTTTGGCATTTATTTTTGAATTTTCTAACTCGGGTCGGGTTCGAACGGATAGGAAGGAAATTTTTTCTTCTTCTCTATTTTTCGGACTATCCATACCCGTTTAGTCTTGAAATTAAGCCAGGATGATGTTTTTTAATTTTTAGAATTTTTTTGCATTTATTTTTGAATTTTCTAACTCGGGTCGGGTTCGAACGGATAGGAAGGGAATTTTTTTGTCTTCTCTATTTTTCGGCCTGTCTTGACCCGTTTCATCTTGAAATGAAGCCTGGATGATGTTTTTTATTTTTAGAATTTTTTTTGTATTTTATTTTTGAATTTTCTATCTCGGGTCGGGTTCGAACGGATAGGAAGGAAATTTTTTTTCTTCTCTATTTTTCGGCCTCTCCATACCCGTTTAGTCTTGAAATGAAGCCTGGATGATGTTTTTTCATTTTTAGAATTTTTTTTTGTATTTTATTTTTGAATTTTCTATCTCGGGTCGGGTTCGAACGGATAAGAAGGAAATTTTTTTTCTTCTCTATTTTTCGGCCTATCCATACCCGTTTAGTCTTGAAATGAAGCCAGGATGATGTTTTTTAATTTTTAGAATTTTTTTGCATTTATTTTTGAATTTTCAAACTCGGGTCGGGTTCGAACGGATAGGAAGGAAATTTTTTTTCTTCTCTATTTTTCTGCCTGTCCTGACCCGTTTCATCTTAAAATGCAGCCAGGATGATGATTTTTAATTTTTAGAATTTTTTTGCATTTATTTTTGAATTTTCTAACTCGGGTCGGGTTCGAACGGATAGGAAGGAAATTTGTTTTCTTCTCTATTTTTCGGGCTGTCCATACCCGTTTAGTCTTGAAATGAAGCCTGGATGATGTTTTTTAATTTTTAGAATTTTTTTGCATTTATTTTTGAATTTTCAAACTCGGGTCGGGTTCGAACGGATAGGAAGGAAATTTTTTTTCTTCTCTATTTTTCGGCCTATCCATACCCGTTTAGTCTTGAAATTAAGCCAGGATGATGTTTTTTAATTTTTAGAATTTTTTTGCATTTATTTTTGAATTTTCTAACTCGGGTCGGGTTCGAACGGATAGGAAGGAAATTTTTTCTTCTTCTCTATTTTTCGGGCTGTCCATACCCGTTTAGTCTTGAAATGAAGCCTGGATGATGTTTTTTAATTTTTAGAATTTTTTTGCATTTTATTTTTGAATTTTCTATCTCTAGTCGAGTTCGAACGGATAGGAAGGAAATTTTTTTGTCTTCTCTATTTTTCGGCCTGTCTTGACCCGTTTCATCTTGAAATGAAGCCTGGATGATGTTTTTTCATTTTTAGAATTTTTTTTGTATTTTATTTTTGAATTTTCTATCTCGGGTCGGGTTCGAACGGATAAGAAGGAAATTTTTTTTCTTCTCTATTTTTCGGCCTCTCCATACCCGTTTAGTCTTGAAATGAAGCCTGGATGATGTTTTTTCATTTTTAGAATTTTTTTTGTATTTTATTTTTGAATTTTCTATCTCGGGTCGGGTTCGAACGGATAGGAAGGAAATTTTTTTTCTTCTCTATTTTTTGGCCTATCCATACCCGTTTAGTCTTGAAATGAAGCCAGGATGATGTTTTTTAATTTTTAGAATTTTTTTGCATTTATTTTTGAATTTTCAAACTCGGGTCGGGTTCGAACGGATAGGAAGGAAATTTTTTTTCTTCTCTATTTTTCTGCCTGTCCTGACCCGTTTCATCTTGAAATGCAGCCAGGATGATGATTTTTAATTTTTAGAATTTTTTTGCATTTATTTTTGAATTTTCTAACTCGGGTCGGGTTCGAACGGATAGGAAGGAAATTTGTTTTCTTCTCTATTTTTCGGGCTGTCCATACCCGTTTAGTCTTGAAATGAAGCCTGGATGATGTTTTTTAATTTTTAGAATTTTTTTGCATTTATTTTTGAATTTTCAAACTCGGGTCGGGTTCGAACGGATAGGAAGGAAATTTTTTTTTCTTCTCTATTTTTCGGCCTGTCTTGACCCGTTTCATCTTGAAACGAAGCCTGGATGATGTTTTTTCATTTTTAGAATTTTTTTTGTATTTTATTTTTGAATTTTCTATCTCGGGTCGGGTTCGAACGGATAGGAAGGAAAATTTTTTTCTTCTCTATTTTTCGGCCTGTCCTGATCCGTTTCATCTTGAAACGAAGCCAGGATGATGTTTTTTAATTTTTAGAATTTTTTTGCATTTATTTTTGAATTTTCTAACTCGGGTCGGGTTCGAACGGATAGGAAGGAAATTTTTTCTTCTTCTCTATTTTTCGGGCTGTCCATACCCGTTTAGTCTTGAAATGAAGCCTGGATGATGT
Source organism: Quercus robur (assembly GCF_932294415.1). Taxonomy (NCBI): domain Eukaryota; kingdom Viridiplantae; phylum Streptophyta; class Magnoliopsida; order Fagales; family Fagaceae; genus Quercus; species Quercus robur. Next base: position 39,455,254 of record NC_065542.1, on the reverse strand, counting down.
TTTTTAACTTTTAGAATTTTTTTGCATTTTATTTTTGAATTTTCTATCTCTAGTCGAGTTCGAACGGATAGGAAGGAAATTTTTTTGTCTTCTCTATTTTTCGGCCTGTCTTGACCCGTTTCATCTTGAAATGAAGCCTGGATGATGTTTTTTCATTTTTAGAATTTTTTTTGTATTTTATTTTTGAATTTTCTATCTCGGGTCGGGTTCGAACGGATAGGAAGGAAATTTTTTTTCTTCTCTATTTTTCGGCCTCTCCATACCCGTTTAGTCTTGAAATGAAGCCTGGATGATGTTTTTTCATTTTTAGAATTTTTTTTGTATTTTATTTTTGAATTTTCTATCTCGGGTCGGGTTCGAACGGATAGGAAGGAAATTTTTTTTCTTCTCTATTTTTCGGCCTATCCATACCCGTTTAGTCTTGAAATGAAGCCAGGATGATGTTTTTTAATTTTTAGAATTTTTTTGCATTTATTTTTGAATTTTCAAACTCGGGTCGGGTTCGAACGGATAGGAAGGAAATTTTTTTTCTTCTCTATTTTTCTGCCTGTCCTGACCCGTTTCATCTTGAAATGCAGCCAGGATGATGATTTTTAATTTTTAGAATTTTTTTGCATTTATTTTTGAATTTTCTATCTCGGGTCGGGTTCGAACGGATAGGAAGGAAAATTTTTTTCTTCTCTATTTTTCGGCCTGTCCTGATCCGTTTCATCTTGAAACGAAGCCAGGATGATGTTTTTTAATTTTTAGAATTTTTTTGCATTTATTTTTGAATTTTCTAACTCGGGTCGGGTTCGAACGGATAGGAAGGAAATTTTTTTTCTTCTCTATTTTTCGGGCTGTCCATACCCGTTTAGTCTTGAAATGAAGCCTGGATGATGTTTTTTAATTTTTAGAATTTTTTTGCATTTTATTTTTGAATTTTCTATCTCTAGTCGGGTTCGAACGGATAGGAAGGAAATTTTTTTTCTTCTCTATTTTTCGGCCTATCCATACCCGTTTAGTCTTGAAATGAAGCCAGGATGATGTTTTTTAATTTTTAGAATTTTTTTGCATTTATTTTTGAATTTTCAAACTCGGGTCGGGTTCGAACGGATAGGAAGGAAATTTTTTTTCTTCTCTATTTTTCTGCCTGTCCTGACCCGTTTCATCTTGAAATGCAGCCAGGATGATGATTTTTAATTTTTAGAATTTTTTTGCATTTATTTTTGAATTTTCTATCTCGGGTCGGGTTCGAATGGATAGGAAGGAAAATTTTTTTCTTCTCTATTTTTCGGCCTGTCCTGATCCGTTTCATCTTGAAACGAAGCCAGGATGATGTTTTTTAATTTTTAGAATTTTTTTGCATTTATTTTTGAATTTTCTAACTCGGGTCGGGTTCGAACGGATAGGAAGGAAATTTTTTTTCTTCTCTATTTTTCGGGCTGTCCATACCCGTTTAGTCTTGAAATGAAGCCTGGATGATGTTTTTTAATTTTTAGAATTTTTTTGCATTTTATTTTTGAATTTTCTATCTCTAGTCGGGTTCGAACGGATAGGAAGGAAATTTTTTTTTTTCTCTATTTTTCGGCCTATCCATACTCGTTTAGTCTTGAAATGAAGCCTGGATGATGTTTTTTCATTTTTAGAATTTTTTTTGTATTTTATTTTTGAATTTTCTATCTCGGGTCGGGTTCGAACGGATAGGAAGGAAATTTTTTTTCTTCTCTATTTTTCGGCCTATCCATACCCGTTTAGTCTTGAAATTAAGCCAGGATGATGTTTTTTAATTTTTAGAATTTTTTTGCATTTATTTTTGAATTTTCAAACTCGGGTCGGGTTCGAACGGATAGGAAGGAAATTTTTTTTCTTCTCTATTTTTCTGCCTGTCCTGACCCGTTTCATCTTGAAATGCAGCCAGGATGATGTTTTTTAATTTTTAGAATTTTTTTGCATTTATTTTTGAATTTTCTATCTCGGGTCGGGTTCGAACGGATAGGAAGGAAAATTTTTTTCTTCTCTATTTTTCGGCCTGTCCTGATCCGTTTCATCTTGAAACGAAACCAGGATGATGTTTTTTAATTTTTAGAATTTTTTTGCATTTATCTTTGAATTTTCAAACTCGGGTCGGGTTCGAACGGATAGGAAGGAAATTTTTTTTCTTCTCTATTTTTCTGCCTGTCCTGACCCGTTTCATCTTGAAATGCAGCCAGGATGATGATTTTTAATTTTTAGAATTTTTTTGCATTTATTTTTGAATTTTCTATCTCGGGTCGGGTTCGAACGGATAGGAAGGAAAATTTTTTTCTTCTCTATTTTTCGGCCTGTCCTGATCCGTTTCATCTTGAAACGAAGCCAGGATGATGTTTTTTAATTTTTAGAATTTTTTTGCATTTATTTTTGAATTTTCTAACTCGGGTCGGGTTCGAACGGATAGGAAGGAAATTTTTTTTCTTCTCTATTTTTCGGGCTGTCCATACCCGTTTAGTCTTGAAATGAAGCCTGGATGATGTTTTTTAATTTTTAGAATTTTTTTGCATTTTATTTTTGAATTTTCTATCTCTAGTCGGGTTCGAACGGATAGGAAGGAAATTTTTTTTCTTCTCTATTTTTCGGCCTGTCTTGACCGGATTCATCTTGAAATGAAGCCTGGATGATGTTTTTTCATTTTTATAATTTTTTTTGTATTTTATTTTTGAATTTTCTATCTCGGGTCGAGTTCGAACGGATAGGAAGGAAATTTTTTTTTTTCTCTATTTTTCGGCCTATCCATACTCGTTTAGTCTTGAAATGAAGCCTGGATGATGTTTTTTCATTTTTAGAATTTTTTTTGTATTTTATTTTTGAATTTTCTATCTCGGGTCGGGTTCGAACGGATAGGAAGGAAATTTTTTTTCTTCTCTATTTTTCGGCCTATCCATACCCGTTTAGTCTTGAAATTAAGCCAGGATGATGTTTTTTAATTTTTAGAATTTTTTTGCATTTATTTTTGAATTTTCAAACTCGGGTCGGGTTCGAACGGATAGGAAGGAAATTTTTTTTCTTCTCTATTTTTCTGCCTGTCCTGACCCGTTTCATCTTGAAATGCAGCCAGGATGATGTTTTTTAATTTTTAGAATTTTTTTGCATTTATTTTTGAATTTTCTATCTCGGGTCGGGTTCGAACGGATAGGAAGGAAAATTTTTTTCTTCTCTATTTTTCGGCCTGTCCTGATCCGTTTCATCTTGAAACGAAACCAGGATGATGTTTTTTAATTTTTAGAATTTTTTTGCATTTATCTTTGAATTTTCTAACTCGGGTCGGGTTCGAACGGATAGGAAGGAAATTTTTTCTTCTTCTCTATTTTTCGGGCTGTCCATACCCGTTTAGTCTTGAAATGAAGCCTGGATGATGTTTTTTAATTTTTAGAATTTTTTTGCATTTTATTTTTGAATTTTCTATCTCTAGTCGAGTTCGAACGGATAGGAAGGAAATTTTTTTGTCTTCTCTATTTTTCGGCCTGTCTTGACCCGTTTCATCTTGAAATGAAGCCTGGATGATGTTTTTTCATTTTTAGAATTTTTTTTGTATTTTATTTTTGAATTTTCTATCTCGGGTCGGGTTCGAACGGATAGGAAGGAAATTTTTTTTCTTCTCTATTTTTCGGCCTATCCATACCCGTTTAGTCTTGAAATGAAGCCAGGATGATGTTTTTTAATTTTTAGAATTTTTTTGCATTTATTTTTGAATTTTCAAACTCGGGTCGGGTTCGAACGGATAGGAAGGAAATTTTTTTTCTTCTCTATTTTTCTGCCTGTCCTGACCCGTTTCATCTTGAAATGCAGCCAGGATGATGATTTTTAATTTTTAGAATTTTTTTGCATTTATTTTTGAATTTTCTAACTCGGGTCGGGTTCGAACGGATAGGAAGGAAATTTGTTTTCTTCTCTATTTTTCGGGCTGTCCATACCCGTTTCGTCTTGAAATGAAGCCTGGATGATGTTTTTTAATTTTTAGAATTTTTTTGCATTTATTTTTGAATTTTCAAACTCGGGTCGGGTTCGAACGGATAGGAAGGAAATTTTTTTTCTTCTCTATTTTTCGGCCTATCCATACCCGTTTAGTCTTGAAATTAAGCCAGGATGATGTTTTTTAATTTTTAGAATTTTTTTGCATTTATTTTTGAATTTTCAAACTCGGGTCGGGTTCGAACGGATAGGAAGGAAATTTTTTTTCTTCTCTATTTTTCTGCCTGTCCTGACCCGTTTCATCTTGAAATGCAGCCAGGATGATGTTTTTTAATTTTTAGAATTTTTTTGCATTTATTTTTGAATTTTCTATCTCGGGTCGGGTTCGAACGGATAGGAAGGAAAATTTTTTTCTTCTCTATTTTTCGGCCTGTCCTGATCCGTTTCATCTTGAAACGAAGCCAGGATGATGTTTTTTAATTTTTAGAATTTTTTTGCATTTATTTTTGAATTTTCTAACTCGGGTCGGGTTCGAACGGATAGGAAGGAAATTTTTTTTCTTCTCTATTTTTCGGCCTATCCATACCCGTTTAGTCTTGAAATTAAGCCAGGATGATGTTTTTTAATTTTTAGAATATTTTTGCATTTATTTTTGAATTTTCAAACTCGGGTCGGGTTCGAACGGATAGGAAGGAAATTTTTTTTCTTCTCTATTTTTCTGCCTGTCCTGACCCGTTTCATCTTGAAATGCAGCCAGGATGATGTTTTTTAATTTTTAGAATTTTTTTGCATTTATTTTTGAATTTTCTATCTCGGGTCGGGTTCGAACGGATAGGAAGGAAAATTTTATTCTTTTCTATTTTTCGGCCTGTCCTGATCCGTTTCATCTTGAAACGAAGCCAGGATGATGTTTTTTAATTTTTAGAATTTTTTTGCATTTATTTTTGAATTTTCTAACTCGGGTCGGGTTCGAACGGATAGGAAGGAAATTTTTTTTCTTCTCTATTTTTCGGGCTGTCCATACCCGTTTAGTCTTGAAATGAAGCCTGGATGATGTTTTTTAATTTTTAGAATTTTTTGCATTTTATTTTTGAATTTTCTATCTCGAGTCGGGTTCGAACGGATAGGAAGGAAATTTTTTTTCTTCTCTATTTTTCGGCCTGTCTTGACCCGTTTCATCTTGAAATGAAGCCTGGATGATGTTTTTTCATTTTTAGAATTTTTTTTGTATTTTATTTTTGAATTTTCTATCTCGGGTCGGGTTCGAACGGATAGGAAGGAAATTTTTTTTCTTCTCTATTTTTCGGCCTATCCATACCCGTTTAGTCTTGAAATGAAGCCTAGATGATGTTTTTTCATTTTTAGAATTTTTTTTGTATTTTATTTTTGAATTTTCTATCTCGGGTCGGGTTCGAACGGATAGGAAGGAAATTTTTTTTCTTCTCTATTTTTCGGCCTATCCATACCCGTTTAGTCTTGAAATGAAGCCAGGATGATGTTTTTTAATTTTTAGAATTTTTTTGCATTTATTTTTGAATTTTCAAACTCGGGTCGGGTTCGAACGGATAGGAAGGAAATTTTTTTTCTTCTCTATTTTTCGGCCTATCCATACCCGTTTAGTCTTGAAATGAAGCCTAGATGATGTTTTTTCATTTTTAGAATTTTTTTTGTATTTTATTTTTGAATTTTCTATCTCGGGTCGGGTTCGAACGGATAGGAAGGAAATTTTTTTTCTTCTCTATTTTTCGGCCTATCCATACCCGTTTAGTCTTGAAATGAAGCCTAGATGATGTTTTTTCATTTTTAGAATTTTTTTTGTATTTTATTTTTGAATTTTCTATCTCGGGTCGGGTTCGAACGGATAGGAAGGAAATTTTTTTTCTTCTCTATTTTTCGGCCTATCCATACCCGTTTAGTCTTGAAATGAAGCCAGGATGATGTTTTTTAATTTTTAGAATTTTTTTGCATTTATATTTGAATTTTCAAACTCGGGTCGGGTTCGAACGGATAGGAAGGAAATTTTTTTTCTTCTCTATTTTTCGGCCTATCCATACCCGTTTAGTCTTGAAATGAAGCCTAGATGATGTTTTTTCATTTTTAGAATTTTTTTTGTATTTTATTTTTGAATTTTCTATCTCGGGTCGGGTTCGAACGGATAGGAAGGAAATTTTTTTTCTTCTCTATTTTTCGGCCTATCCATACCCGTTTAGTCTTGAAATGAAGCCAGGATGATGTTTTTTAATTTTTAGAATTTTTTTGCATTTATTTTTGAATTTTCAAACTCGGGTCGGGTTCGAACGGATAGGAAGGAAATTTTTTTTTCTTCTCTATTTTTCGGCCTGTCTTGACCCGTTTCATCTAGAAATGAAGCCTGGATGATGTTTTTTCATTTTTAGAATTTTTTTTGTATTTTATTTTTGAATTTTCTATCTCGGGTCGGGTTCGAACGGATAGGAAGGAAATTTTTTTTCTTCTCTATTTTTCGGCCTATCCATACCCGTTTAGTCTTGAAATGAAGCCTGGATGATGTTTTTACATTTTTAGAATTTTTTTTGTATTTTATTTTTGAATTTTCTATCTCGGGTTGGGTTCGAACGGATAGGAAGGAAATTTTTTTTCTTCTCTATTTTTCGGCCTATCCATACCCGTTTAGTCTTGAAATGAAGCCAGGATGATGTTTTTTAATTTTTAGAATTTTTTTGCATTTATTTTTGAATTTTCTAACTCGGGTCGGGTTCGAACGGATAGGAAGGAAATTTTTTTTCTTCTCTATTTTTCGGGCTGTCCATACCCGTTTAGTCTTGAAATGAAGCCTGGATGATATTTTTTAATTTTTAGAATTTTTTTGCATTTTATTTTTGAATTTTCTATCTCTAGTCGGGTTCGAACGGATAGGAAGGAAATTTTTTTTCTTTTCTATTTTTCGGCCTGTCTTGACCGGTATCATCTTGAAATGAAGCCTGGATGATGTTTTTTCATTTTTAGAATTTTTTTTGTATTTTATTTTTGAATTTTCTATCTCGGGTCGGGTTCGAACGGATAGGAAGGAAATTTTTTTTCTTCTCTATTTTTCGGCCTATCCATACCCGTTTAGTCTTGAAATGAAGCCTGGATGATGTTTTTTCATTTTTAGAATTTTTTTTGTATTTTATTTTTGAATTTTCTATCTCGGGTCAGGTTCGAACGGATAGGAAGGAAATTTTTTTTCTTCTCTATTTTTCGGCCTGTCTTGACCCGTTTCATCTTGAAATGAAGCCTGGATGATGTTTTTTCATTTTTAGAATTTTTTTTGTATTTTATTTTTGAATTTTCTATCTCGGGTCGGGTTCGAACGGATAGGAAGGAAAATTTTATTCTTCTCTATTTTTCGGCCTGTCCTGATCCGTTTCATCTTGAAACGAAGCCAGGATGATGTTTTTTAATTTTTAGAATTTTTTTGCATTTATTTTTGAATTTTCTAACTCGGGTCGGGTTCGAACGGATAGGAAGGAAATTTTTTTTCTTCTCTATTTTTCGGGCTGTCCATACCCGTTTAGTCTTGAAATGAAGCCTGGATGATGTTTTTTAATTTTTAGAATTTTTTGCATTTTATTTTTGAATTTTCTATCTCGAGTCGGGTTCGAACGGATAGGAAGGAAATTTTTTTTCTTCTCTATTTTTCGGCCTGTCTTGACCCGTTTCATCTTGAAATGAAGCCTGGATGATGTTTTTTCATTTTTAGAATTTTTTTTGTATTTTATTTTTGAATTTTCTATCTCGGGTCGGGTTCGAACGGATAGGAAGGAAATTTTTTTTCTTCTCTATTTTTCGGCCTATCCATACCCGTTTAGTCTTGAAATGAAGCCTAGATGATGTTTTTTCATTTTTAGAATTTTTTTTGTATTTTATTTTTGAATTTTCTATCTCGGGTCGGGTTCGAACGGATAGGAAGGAAATTTTTTTTCTTCTCTATTTTTCGGCCTATCCATACCCGTTTAGTCTTGAAATTAAGCCAGGATGATGTTTTTTAATTTTTAGAATTTTTTTGCATTTATTTTTGAATTTTCAAACTCGGGTCGGGTTCGAACGGATAGGAAGGAAATTTTTTTTCTTCTCTATTTTTCGGCCTGTCTTGACCCGTTTCATCTTGAAATGAAGCCTGGATGATGTTTTTTCATTTTTAGAATTTTTTTTGTATTTTATTTTTGAATTTTCTATCTCGGGTCGGGTTCGAACGGATAGGAAGGAAATTTTTTTTCTTCTCTATTTTTCGGCCTATCCATACCCGTTTAGTCTTGAAATGAAGCCTAGATGATGTTTTTTCATTTTTAGAATTTTTTTTGTATTTTATTTTTGAATTTTCTATCTCGGGTCGGGTTCGAACGGATAGGAAGGAAATTTTTTTTCTTCTCTATTTTTCGGCCTATCCATACCCGTTTAGTCTTGAAATGAAGCCAGGATGATGTTTTTTAATTTTTAGAATTTTTTTGCATTTATTTTTGAATTTTCAAACTCGGGTCGGGTTCGAACGGATAGGAAGGAAATTTTTTTTCTTCTCTATTTTTCGGCCTATCCATACCCGTTTAGTCTTGAAATGAAGCCTAGATGATGTTTTTTCATTTTTAGAATTTTTTTTGTATTTTATTTTTGAATTTTCTATCTCGGGTCGGGTTCGAACGGATAGGAAGGAAATTTTTTTTCTTCTCTATTTTTCGGCCTATCCATACCCGTTTAGTCTTGAAATGAAGCCTAGATGATGTTTTTTCATTTTTAGAATTTTTTTTGTATTTTATTTTTGAATTTTCTATCTCGGGTCGGGTTCGAACGGATAGGAAGGAAATTTTTTTTCTTCTCTATTTTTCGGCCTATCCATACCCGTTTAGTCTTGAAATGAAGCCAGGATGATGTTTTTTAATTTTTAGAATTTTTTTGCATTTATATTTGAATTTTCAAACTCGGGTCGGGTTCGAACGGATAGGAAGGAAATTTTTTTTCTTCTCTATTTTTCGGCCTATCCATACCCGTTTAGTCTTGAAATGAAGCCTAGATGATGTTTTTTCATTTTTAGAATTTTTTTTGTATTTTATTTTTGAATTTTCTATCTCGGGTCGGGTTCGAACGGATAGGAAGGAAATTTTTTTTCTTCTCTATTTTTCGGCCTATCCATACCCGTTTAGTCTTGAAATGAAGCCAGGATGATGTTTTTTAATTTTTAGAATTTTTTTGCATTTATTTTTGAATTTTCAAACTCGGGTCGGGTTCGAACGGATAGGAAGGAAATTTTTTTTTCTTCTCTATTTTTCGGCCTGTCTTGACCCGTTTCATCTAGAAATGAAGCCTGGATGATGTTTTTTCATTTTTAGAATTTTTTTTGTATTTTATTTTTGAATTTTCTATCTCGGGTCGGGTTCGAACGGATAGGAAGGAAATTTTTTTTCTTCTCTATTTTTCGGCCTATCCATACCCGTTTAGTCTTGAAATGAAGCCTGGATGATGTTTTTACATTTTTAGAATTTTTTTTGTATTTTATTTTTGAATTTTCTATCTCGGGTTGGGTTCGAACGGATAGGAAGGAAATTTTTTTTCTTCTCTATTTTTCGGCCTATCCATACCCGTTTAGTCTTGAAATGAAGCCAGGATGATGTTTTTTAATTTTTAGAATTTTTTTGCATTTATTTTTGAATTTTCTAACTCGGGTCGGGTTCGAACGGATAGGAAGGAAATTTTTTTTCTTCTCTATTTTTCGGGCTGTCCATACCCGTTTAGTCTTGAAATGAAGCCTGGATGATATTTTTTAATTTTTAGAATTTTTTTGCATTTTATTTTTGAATTTTCTATCTCTAGTCGGGTTCGAACGGATAGGAAGGAAATTTTTTTTCTTTTCTATTTTTCGGCCTGTCTTGACCGGTATCATCTTGAAATGAAGCCTGGATGATGTTTTTTCATTTTTAGAATTTTTTTTGTATTTTATTTTTGAATTTTCTATCTCGGGTCGGGTTCGAACGGATAGGAAGGAAATTTTTTTTCTTCTCTATTTTTCGGCCTATCCATACCCGTTTAGTCTTGAAATGAAGCCTGGATGATGTTTTTTCATTTTTAGAATTTTTTTTGTATTTTATTTTTGAATTTTCTATCTCGGGTCAGGTTCGAACGGATAGGAAGGAAATTTTTTTTCTTCTCTATTTTTCGGCCTGTCTTGACCCGTTTCATCTTGAAATGAAGCCTGGATGATGTTTTTTCATTTTTAGAATTTTTTTTGTATTTTATTTTTGAATTTTCTATCTCGGGTCGGGTTCGAACGGATAGGAAGGAAAATTTTATTCTTCTCTATTTTTCGGCCTGTCCTGATCCGTTTCATCTTGAAACGAAGCCAGGATGATGTTTTTTAATTTTTAGAATTTTTTTGCATTTATTTTTGAATTTTCTAACTCGGGTCGGGTTCGAACGGATAGGAAGGAAATTTTTTTTCTTCTCTATTTTTCGGGCTGTCCATACCCGTTTAGTCTTGAAATGAAGCCTGGATGATGTTTTTTAATTTTTAGAATTTTTTGCATTTTATTTTTGAATTTTCTATCTCGAGTCGGGTTCGAACGGATAGGAAGGAAATTTTTTTTCTTCTCTATTTTTCGGCCTGTCTTGACCCGTTTCATCTTGAAATGAAGCCTGGATGATGTTTTTTCATTTTTAGAATTTTTTTTGTATTTTATTTTTGAATTTTCTATCTCGGGTCGGGTTCGAACGGATAGGAAGGAAATTTTTTTTCTTCTCTATTTTTCGGCCTATCCATACCCGTTTAGTCTTGAAATGAAGCCTAGATGATGTTTTTTCATTTTTAGAATTTTTTTTGTATTTTATTTTTGAATTTTCTATCTCGGGTCGGGTTCGAACGGATAGGAAGGAAATTTTTTTTCTTCTCTATTTTTCGGCCTATCCATACCCGTTTAGTCTTGAAATGAAGCCAGGATGATGTTTTTTAATTTTTAGAATTTTTTTGCATTTATTTTTGAATTTTCAAACTCGGGTCGGGTTCGAACGGATAGGAAGGAAATTTTTTTTCTTCTCTATTTTTCGGCCTATCCATACCCGTTTAGTCTTGAAATGAAGCCTAGATGATGTTTTTTCATTTTTAGAATTTTTTTTGTATTTTATTTTTGAATTTTCTATCTCGGGTCGGGTTCGAACGGATAGGAAGGAAATTTTTTTTCTTCTCTATTTTTCGGCCTATCCATACCCGTTTAGTCTTGAAATGAAGCCTAGATGATGTTTTTTCATTTTTAGAATTTTTTTTGTATTTTATTTTTGAATTTTCTATCTCGGGTCGGGTTCGAACGGATAGGAAGGAAATTTTTTTTCTTCTCTATTTTTCGGCCTATCCATACCCGTTTAGTCTTGAAATGAAGCCAGGATGATGTTTTTTAATTTTTAGAATTTTTTTGCATTTATATTTGAATTTTCAAACTCGGGTCGGGTTCGAACGGATAGGAAGGAAATTTTTTTTCTTCTCTATTTTTCGGCCTATCCATACCCGTTTAGTCTTGAAATGAAGCCTAGATGATGTTTTTTCATTTTTAGAATTTTTTTTGTATTTTATTTTTGAATTTTCTATCTCGGGTCGGGTTCGAACGGATAGGAAGGAAATTTTTTTTCTTCTCTATTTTTCGGCCTATCCATACCCGTTTAGTCTTGAAATGAAGCCAGGATGATGTTTTTTAATTTTTAGAATTTTTTTGCATTTATTTTTGAATTTTCAAACTCGGGTCGGGTTCGAACGGATAGGAAGGAAATTTTTTTTCTTCTCTATTTTTCTGCCTGTCCTGACCCGTTTCATCTTGAAATGCAGCCAGGATGATGATTTTTAATTTTTAGAATTTTTTTGCATTTATTTTTGAATTTTCTAACTCGGGTCGGGTTCGAACGGATAGGAAGGAAATTTGTTTTCTTCTCTATTTTTCGGGCTGTCCATACCCGTTTCGTCTTGAAATGAAGCCTGGATGATGTTTTTTAATTTTTAGAATTTTTTTGCATTTATTTTTGAATTTTCAAACTCGGGTCGGGTTCGAACGGATAGGAAGGAAATTTTTTTTCTTCTCTATTTTTCGGCCTATCCATACCCGTTTAGTCTTGAAATTAAGCCAGGATGATGTTTTTTAATTTTTAGAATTTTTTTGCATTTATTTTTGAATTTTCAAACTCGGGTCGGGTTCGAACGGATAGGAAGGAAATTTTTTTTCTTCTCTATTTTTCTGCCTGTCCTGACCCGTTTCATCTTGAAATGCAGCCAGGATGATGTTTTTTAATTTTTAGAATTTTTTTGCATTTATTTTTGAATTTTCTATCTCGGGTCGGGTTCGAACGGATAGGAAGGAAAATTTTTTTCTTCTCTATTTTTCGGCCTGTCCTGATCCGTTTCATCTTGAAACGAAGCCAGGATGATGTTTTTTAATTTTTAGAATTTTTTTGCATTTATTTTTGAATTTTCTAACTCGGGTCGGGTTCGAACGGATAGGAAGGAAATTTTTTTTCTTCTCTATTTTTCGGCCTATCCATACCCGTTTAGTCTTGAAATTAAGCCAGGATGATGTTTTTTAATTTTTAGAATATTTTTGCATTTATTTTTGAATTTTCAAACTCGGGTCGGGTTCGAACGGATAGGAAGGAAATTTTTTTTCTTCTCTATTTTTCTGCCTGTCCTGACCCGTTTCATCTTGAAATGCAGCCAGGATGATGTTTTTTAATTTTTAGAATTTTTTTGCATTTATTTTTGAATTTTCTATCTCGGGTCGGGTTCGAACGGATAGGAAGGAAAATTTTATTCTTCTCTATTTTTCGGCCTGTCCTGATCCGTTTCATCTTGAAACGAAGCCAGGATGATGTTTTTTAATTTTTAGAATTTTTTTGCATTTATTTTTGAATTTTCTAACTCGGGTCGGGTTCGAACGGATAGGAAGGAAATTTTTTTTCTTCTCTATTTTTCGGGCTGTCCATACCCGTTTAGTCTTGAAATGAAGCCTGGATGATGTTTTTTAATTTTTAGAATTTTTTGCATTTTATTTTTGAATTTTCTATCTCGAGTCGGGTTCGAACGGATAGGAAGGAAATTTTTTTTCTTCTCTATTTTTCGGCCTGTCTTGACCCGTTTCATCTTGAAATGAAGCCTGGATGATGTTTTTTCATTTTTAGAATTTTTTTTGTATTTTATTTTTGAATTTTCTATCTCGGGTCGGGTTCGAACGGATAGGAAGGAAATTTTTTTTCTTCTCTATTTTTCGGCCTATCCATACCCGTTTAGTCTTGAAATGAAGCCTAGATGATGTTTTTTCATTTTTAGAATTTTTTTTGTATTTTATTTTTGAATTTTCTATCTCGGGTCGGGTTCGAACGGATAGGAAGGAAATTTTTTTTCTTCTCTATTTTTCGGCCTATCCATACCCGTTTAGTCTTGAAATGAAGCCAGGATGATGTTTTTTAATTTTTAGAATTTTTTTGCATTTATTTTTGAATTTTCAAACTCGGGTCGGGTTCGAACGGATAGGAAGGAAATTTTTTTTCTTCTCTATTTTTCGGCCTATCCATACCCGTTTAGTCTTGAAATGAAGCCTAGATGATGTTTTTTCATTTTTAGAATTTTTTTTGTATTTTATTTTTGAATTTTCTATCTCGGGTCGGGTTCGAACGGATAGGAAGGAAATTTTTTTTCTTCTCTATTTTTCGGCCTATCCATACCCGTTTAGTCTTGAAATGAAGCCTAGATGATGTTTTTTCATTTTTAGAATTTTTTTTGTATTTTATTTTTGAATTTTCTATCTCGGGTCGGGTTCGAACGGATAGGAAGGAAATTTTTTTTCTTCTCTATTTTTCGGCCTATCCATACCCGTTTAGTCTTGAAATGAAGCCAGGATGATGTTTTTTAATTTTTAGAATTTTTTTGCATTTATATTTGAATTTTCAAACTCGGGTCGGGTTCGAACGGATAGGAAGGAAATTTTTTTTCTTCTCTATTTTTCGGCCTATCCATACCCGTTTAGTCTTGAAATGAAGCCTAGATGATGTTTTTTCATTTTTAGAATTTTTTTTGTATTTTATTTTTGAATTTTCTATCTCGGGTCGGGTTCGAACGGATAGGAAGGAAATTTTTTTTCTTCTCTATTTTTCGGCCTATCCATACCCGTTTAGTCTTGAAATGAAGCCAGGATGATGTTTTTTAATTTTTAGAATTTTTTTGCATTTATTTTTGAATTTTCAAACTCGGGTCGGGTTCGAACGGATAGGAAGGAAATTTTTTTTTCTTCTCTATTTTTCGGCCTGTCTTGACCCGTTTCATCTAGAAATGAAGCCTGGATGATGTTTTTTCATTTTTAGAATTTTTTTTGTATTTTATTTTTGAATTTTCTATCTCGGGTCGGGTTCGAACGGATAGGAAGGAAATTTTTTTTCTTCTCTATTTTTCGGCCTATCCATACCCGTTTAGTCTTGAAATGAAGCCTGGATGATGTTTTTACATTTTTAGAATTTTTTTTGTATTTTATTTTTGAATTTTCTATCTCGGGTTGGGTTCGAACGGATAGGAAGGAAATTTTTTTTCTTCTCTATTTTTCGGCCTATCCATACCCGTTTAGTCTTGAAATGAAGCCAGGATGATGTTTTTTAATTTTTAGAATTTTTTTGCATTTATTTTTGAATTTTCTAACTCGGGTCGGGTTCGAACGGATAGGAAGGAAATTTTTTTTCTTCTCTATTTTTCGGGCTGTCCATACCCGTTTAGTCTTGAAATGAAGCCTGGATGATATTTTTTAATTTTTAGAATTTTTTTGCATTTTATTTTTGAATTTTCTATCTCTAGTCGGGTTCGAACGGATAGGAAGGAAATTTTTTTTCTTTTCTATTTTTCGGCCTGTCTTGACCGGTATCATCTTGAAATGAAGCCTGGATGATGTTTTTTCATTTTTAGAATTTTTTTTGTATTTTATTTTTGAATTTTCTATCTCGGGTCGGGTTCGAACGGATAGGAAGGAAATTTTTTTTCTTCTCTATTTTTCGGCCTATCCATACCCGTTTAGTCTTGAAATGAAGCCTGGATGATGTTTTTTCATTTTTAGAATTTTTTTTGTATTTTATTTTTGAATTTTCTATCTCGGGTCAGGTTCGAACGGATAGGAAGGAAATTTTTTTTCTTCTCTATTTTTCGGCCTGTCTTGACCCGTTTCATCTTGAAATGAAGCCTGGATGATGTTTTTTCATTTTTAGAATTTTTTTTGTATTTTATTTTTGAATTTTCTATCTCGGGTCGGGTTCGAACGGATAGGAAGGAAAATTTTATTCTTCTCTATTTTTCGGCCTGTCCTGATCCGTTTCATCTTGAAACGAAGCCAGGATGATGTTTTTTAATTTTTAGAATTTTTTTGCATTTATTTTTGAATTTTCTAACTCGGGTCGGGTTCGAACGGATAGGAAGGAAATTTTTTTTCTTCTCTATTTTTCGGGCTGTCCATACCCGTTTAGTCTTGAAATGAAGCCTGGATGATGTTTTTTAATTTTTAGAATTTTTTGCATTTTATTTTTGAATTTTCTATCTCGAGTCGGGTTCGAACGGATAGGAAGGAAATTTTTTTTCTTCTCTATTTTTCGGCCTGTCTTGACCCGTTTCATCTTGAAATGAAGCCTGGATGATGTTTTTTCATTTTTAGAATTTTTTTTGTATTTTATTTTTGAATTTTCTATCTCGGGTCGGGTTCGAACGGATAGGAAGGAAATTTTTTTTCTTCTCTATTTTTCGGCCTATCCATACCCGTTTAGTCTTGAAATGAAGCCTAGATGATGTTTTTTCATTTTTAGAATTTTTTTTGTATTTTATTTTTGAATTTTCTATCTCGGGTCGGGTTCGAACGGATAGGAAGGAAATTTTTTTTCTTCTCTATTTTTCGGCCTATCCATACCCGTTTAGTCTTGAAATGAAGCCAGGATGATGTTTTTTAATTTTTAGAATTTTTTTGCATTTATTTTTGAATTTTCAAACTCGGGTCGGGTTCGAACGGATAGGAAGGAAATTTTTTTTCTTCTCTATTTTTTGGCCTATCCATACCCGTTTAGTCTTGAAATGAAGCCTAGATGATGTTTTTTCATTTTTAGAATTTTTTTTGTATTTTATTTTTGAATTTTCTATCTCGGGTCGGGTTCGAACGGATAGGAAGGAAATTTTTTTTCTTCTCTATTTTTCGGCCTATCCATACCCGTTTAGTCTTGAAATGAAGCCTAGATGATGTTTTTTCATTTTTAGAATTTTTTTTGTATTTTATTTTTGAATTTTCTATCTCGGGTCGGGTTCGAACGGATAGGAAGGAAATTTTTTTTCTTCTCTATTTTTCGGCCTATCCATACCCGTTTAGTCTTGAAATGAAGCCAGGATGATGTTTTTTAATTTTTAGAATTTTTTTGCATTTATATTTGAATTTTCAAACTCGGGTCGGGTTCGAACGGATAGGAAGGAAATTTTTTTTCTTCTCTATTTTTCGGCCTATCCATACCCGTTTAGTCTTGAAATGAAGCCTAGATGATGTTTTTTCATTTTTAGAATTTTTTTTGTATTTTATTTTTGAATTTTCTATCTCGGGTCGGGTTCGAACGGATAGGAAGGAAATTTTTTTTCTTCTCTATTTTTCGGCCTATCCATACCCGTTTAGTCTTGAAATGAAGCCAGGATGATGTTTTTTAATTTTTAGAATTTTTTTGCATTTATTTTTGAATTTTCAAACTCGGGTCGGGTTCGAACGGATAGGAAGGAAATTTTTTTTTCTTCTCTATTTTTCGGCCTGTCTTGACCCGTTTCATCTAGAAATGAAGCCTGGATGATGTTTTTTCATTTTTAGAATTTTTTTTGTATTTTATTTTTGAATTTTCTATCTCGGGTCGGGTTCGAACGGATAGGAAGGAAATTTTTTTTCTTCTCTATTTTTCGGCCTATCCATACCCGTTTAGTCTTGAAATGAAGCCTGGATGATGTTTTTACATTTTTAGAATTTTTTTTGTATTTTATTTTTGAATTTTCTATCTCGGGTTGGGTTCGAACGGATAGGAAGGAAATTTTTTTTCTTCTCTATTTTTCGGCCTATCCATACCCGTTTAGTCTTGAAATGAAGCCAGGATGATGTTTTTTAATTTTTAGAATTTTTTTGCATTTATTTTTGAATTTTCTAACTCGGGTCGGGTTCGAACGGATAGGAAGGAAATTTTTTTTCTTCTCTATTTTTCGGGCTGTCCATACCCGTTTAGTCTTGAAATGAAGCCTGGATGATATTTTTTAATTTTTAGAATTTTTTTGCATTTTATTTTTGAATTTTCTATCTCTAGTCGGGTTCGAACGGATAGGAAGGAAATTTTTTTTCTTTTCTATTTTTCGGCCTGTCTTGACCGGTATCATCTTGAAATGAAGCCTGGATGATGTTTTTTCATTTTTAGAATTTTTTTTGTATTTTATTTTTGAATTTTCTATCTCGGGTCGGGTTCGAACGGATAGGAAGGAAATTTTTTTTCTTCTCTATTTTTCGGCCTATCCATACCCGTTTAGTCTTGAAATGAAGCCTGGATGATGTTTTTTCATTTTTAGAATTTTTTTTGTATTTTATTTTTGAATTTTCTATCTCGGGTCAGGTTCGAACGGATAGGAAGGAAATTTTTTTTCTTCTCTATTTTTCGGCCTATCCATACCCGTTTAGTCTTGAAATTAGGCCAGGATGATGTTTTTTAATTTTTAGAATTTTTTTGCATTTATTTTTGAATTTTCAAACTCGGGTCGGGTTCGAACGGATAGGAAGGAAATTTTTTTTCTTCTCTATTTTTCTGCCTGTCCTGACCCGTTTCATCTTGAAATGCAGCCAGGATGATGTTTTTTAATTTTTAGAATTTTTTTGCATTTATTTTTGAATTTTCTATCTCGGGTCGGGTTCGAACGGATAGGAAGGAAAATTTTTTTCTTCTCTATTTTTCGGCCTGTCCTGATCCGTTTCATCTTGAAACGAAGCCAGGATGATGTTTTTTAATTTTTAGAATTTTTTTGCATTTATCTTTGAATTTTCTAACTCGGGTCGGGTTCGAACGGATAGGAAGGAAATTTTTTCTTCTTCTCTATTTTTCGGGCTGTCCATACCCGTTTAGTCTTGAAATGAAGCCTGGATGATGTTTTTTAATTTTTAGAATTTTTTTGCATTTTATTTTTGAATTTTCTATCTCTAGTCGAGTTCGAACGGATAGGAAGGAAATTTTTTTGTCTTCTCTATTTTTCGGCCTGTCTTGACCCGTTTCATCTTAAAATGAAGCCTGGATGATGTTTTTTCATTTTTAGAATTTTTTTTGTATTTTATTTTTGAATTTTCTATCTCGGGTCGGGTTCGAACGGATAGGAAGGAAATTTTTTTTCTTCTCTATTTTTCGGCCTATCCATACCCGTTTAGTCTTGAAATGAAGCCAGGATGATGTTTTTTAATTTTTAGAATTTTTTTGCATTTATTTTTGAAATTTCAAACTCGGGTCGGGTTCGAACGGATAGGAAGGAAATTTTTTTTCTTCTCTATTTTTCTGCCTGTCCTGACCCGTTTCATCTTGAAATGCAGCCAGGATGATGATTTTTAATTTTTAGAATTTTTTTGCATTTATTTTTGAATTTTCTAACTCGGGTCGGGTTCGAACGGATAGGAAGGAAATTTGTTTTCTTCTCTATTTTTCGGGCTGTCCATACCCGTTTCGTCTTGAAATGAAGCCTGGATGATGTTTTTTAATTTTTAGAATTTTTTTGCATTTATTTTTGAATTTTCAAACTCGGGTCGGGTTCGAACGGATAGGAAGGAAATTTTTTTTCTTCTCTATTTTTCGGCCTATCCATACCCGTTTAGTCTTGAAATTAAGCCAGGATGATGTTTTTTAATTTTTAGAATTTTTTTGCATTTATTTTTGAATTTTCAAACTCGGGTCGGGTTCGAACGGATAGGAAGGAAATTTTTTTTCTTCTCTATTTTTCTACCTGTCCTGACCCGTTTCATCTTGAAATGCAGCCAGGATGATGTTTTTTAATTTTTAGAATTTTTTTGCATTTATTTTTGAATTTTCTATCTCGGGTCGGGTTCGAACGGATAGGAAGGAAAATTTTTTTCTTCTCTATTTTTCGGCCTGTCCTGATCCGTTTCATCTTGAAACGAAGCCAGGATGATGTTTTTTAATTTTTAGAATTTTTTTGCATTTATTTTTGAATTTTCTAACTCGGGTCGGGTTCGAACGGATAGGAAGGAAATTTTTTTTCTTCTCTATTTTTCGGGCTGTCCATACCCGTTTAGTCTTGAAATGAAGCCTGGATGATGTTTTTTAATTTTTAGAATTTTTTTGCATTTATTTTTGAATTTTCTTACTCGGGTCTGGTTCGAACGGATTGGAAGGAAATTTTTGTTCTTCTCTATTTTTCGGGCTGTCCATACCCGTTTAGTCTTGAAATGAAGCCTGGATGATGTTTTTTAATTTTTAGAATTTTTTGCATTTTATTTTTGAATTTTCTATCTCGAGTCGGGTTCGAACGGATAGGAAGGAAATTTTTTTTCTTCTCTATTTTTCGGCCTATCCATACCCGTTTAGTCTTGAAATTAAGCCAGGATGATGTTTTTTAATTTTTAGAATTTTTTTGCATTTATTTTTGAATTTTCAAACTCGGGTCGGGTTCGAACGGATAGGAAGGAAATTTTTTTTCTTCTCTATTTTTCTGCCTGTCCTGACCCGTTTCATCTTGAAATGCAGCCAGGATGATGTTTTTTAATTTTTAGAATTTTTTTGCATTTATTTTTGAATTTTCTATCTCGGGTCGGGTTCGAACGGATAGGAAGGAAAATTTTTTTCTTCTCTATTTTTCGGCCTGTCCTGATCCGTTTCATCTTGAAACGAAGCCAGGATGATGTTTTTTAATTTTTAGAATTTTTTGGCATTTATTTTTGAATTTTCTAACTCGGGTCGGGTTCGAACGTATAGGAAGGAAATTTTTTCTTCTTCTCTATTTTTCGGACTATCCATACCCGTTTAGTCTTGAAATTAAGCCAGGATGATGTTTTTTAATTTTTAGAATTTTTTTGCATTTATTTTTGAATTTTCTAACTCGGGTCGGGTTCGAACGGATAGGAAGGGAATTTTTTTGTCTTCTCTATTTTTCGGCCTGTCTTGACCCGTTTCATCTTGAAATGAAGCCTGGATGATGTTTTTTATTTTTAGAATTTTTTTTGTATTTTATTTTTGAATTTTCTATCTCGGGTCGGGTTCGAACGGATTGGAAGGAAATTTTTTTTCTTCTCTATTTTTCGGCCTCTCCATACCCGTTTAGTCTTGAAATGAAGCCTGGATGATGTTTTTTCATTTTTAGAATTTTTTTTTGTATTTTATTTTTGAATTTTCTATCTCGGGTCGGGTTCGAACGGATAGGAAGGAAATTTTTTTTCTTCTCTATTTTTCGGCCTATCCATACCCGTTTAGTCTTGAAATGAAGCCAGGATGATGTTTTTTAATTTTTAGAATTTTTTTGCATTTATTTTTGAATTTTCAAACTCGGGTCGGGTTCGAACGGATAGGAAGGAAATTTTTTTTCTTCTCTATTTTTCTGCCTGTCCTGACCCGTTTCATCTTAAAATGCAGCCAGGATGATGATTTTTAATTTTTAGAATTTTTTTGCATTTATTTTCGAATTTTCTAACTCGGGTCGGGTTCGAACGGATAGGAAGGAAATTTGTTTTCTTCTCTATTTTTCGGGCTGTCCATACCCGTTTAGTCTTGAAATGAAGCCTGGATGATGTTTTTTAATTTTTAGAATTTTTTTGCATTTATTTTTGAATTTTCAAACTCGGGTCGGGTTCGAACGGATAGGAAGGAAATTTTTTTTCTTCTCTATTTTTCGGCCTATCCATACCCGTTTAGTCTTGAAATTAAGCCAGGATGATGTTTTTTAATTTTTAGAATTTTTTTGCATTTATTTTTGAATTTTCTAACTCGGGTCGGGTTCGAACGGATAGGAAGGAAATTTTTTCTTCTTCTCTATTTTTCGGGCTGTCCATACCCGTTTAGTCTTGAAATGAAGCCTGGATGATGTTTTTTAATTTTTAGAATTTTTTTGCATTTTATTTTTGAATTTTCTATCTCTAGTCGAGTTCGAACGGATAGGAAGGAAATTTTTTTGTCTTCTCTATTTTTCGGCCTGTCTTGACCCGTTTCATCTTGAAATGAAGCCTGGATGATGTTTTTTCATTTTTAGAATTTTTTTTGTATTTTATTTTTGAATTTTCTATCTCGGGTCGGGTTCGATCGGATAGGAAGGAAAATTTTTTTCTTCTCTATTTTTCGGCCTGTCCTGATCCGTTTCATCTTGAAACGAAGCCAGGATGATGTTTTTTAATTTTTAGAATTTTTTTGCATTTATTTTTGAATTTTCTTACTCGGGTCGGGTTCGAACGGATTGGAAGGAAATTTTTGTTCTTCTCTATTTTTCGGGCTGTCCATACCCGTTTAGTCTTGAAATGAAGCCTGGATGATGTTTTTTAATTTTTAGAATTTTTTGCATTTTATTTTTGAATTTTCTATCTCGAGTCGGGTTCGAACGGATAGGAAGGAAATTTTTTTTCTTCTCTATTTTTCGGCCTATCCATACCCGTTTAGTCTTGAAATTAAGCCAGGATGATGTTTTTTAATTTTTAGAATTTTTTTGCATTTATTTTTGAATTTTCAAACTCGGGTCGGGTTCGAACGGATAGGAAGGAAATTTTTTTTCTTCTCTATTTTTCTGCCTGTCCTGACCCGTTTCATCTTGAAATGCAGCCAGGATGATGTTTTTTAATTTTTAGAATTTTTTTGCATTTATTTTTGAATTTTCTATCTCGGGTCGGGTTCGAACGGATAGGAAGGAAAATTTTTTTCTTCTCTATTTTTCGGCCTGTCCTGATCCGTTTCATCTTGAAACGAAGCCAGGATGATGTTTTTTAATTTTTAGAATTTTTTGGCATTTATTTTTGAATTTTCTAACTCGGGTCGGGTTCGAACGGATAGGAAGGAAATTTTTTCTTCTTCTCTATTTTTCGGACTATCCATACCCGTTTAGTCTTGAAATTAAGCCAGGATGATGTTTTTTAATTTTTAGAATTTTTTTGCATTTATTTTTGAATTTTCTAACTCGGGTCGGGTTCGAACGGATAGGAAGGGAATTTTTTTGTCTTCTCTATTTTTCGGCCTGTCTTGACCCGTTTCATCTTGAAATGAAGCCTGGATGATGTTTTTTATTTTTAGAATTTTTTTTGTATTTTATTTTTGAATTTTCTATCTCGGGTCGGGTTCGAACGGATTGGAAGGAAATTTTTTTTCTTCTCTATTTTTCGGCCTCTCCATACCCGTTTAGTCTTGAAATGAAGCCTGGATGATGTTTTTTCATTTTTAGAATTTTTTTTTGTATTTTATTTTTGAATTTTCTATCTCGGGTCGGGTTCGAACGGATAGGAAGGAAATTTTTTTTCTTCTCTATTTTTCGGCCTATCCATACCCGTTTAGTCTTGAAATGAAGCCAGGATGATGTTTTTTAATTTTTAGAATTTTTTTGCATTTATTTTTGAATTTTCAAACTCGGGTCGGGTTCGAACGGATAGGAAGGAAATTTTTTTTCTTCTCTATTTTTCTGCCTGTCCTGACCCGTTTCATCTTAAAATGCAGCCAGGATGATGATTTTTAATTTTTAGAATTTTTTTGCATTTATTTTTGAATTTTCTAACTCGGGTCGGGTTCGAACGGATAGGAAGGAAATTTGTTTTCTTCTCTATTTTTCGGGCTGTCCATACCCGTTTAGTCTTGAAATGAAGCCTGGATGATGTTTTTTAATTTTTAGAATTTTTTTGCATTTATTTTTGAATTTTCAAACTCGGGTCGGGTTCGAACGGATAGGAAGGAAATTTTTTTTCTTCTCTATTTTTCGGCCTATCCATACCCGTTTAGTCTTGAAATTAAGCCAGGATGATGTTTTTTAATTTTTAGAATTTTTTTGCATTTATTTTTGAATTTTCTAACTCGGGTCGGGTTCGAACGGATAGGAAGGAAATTTTTTTTCTTCTCTATTTTTCGGGCTGTCCATACCCGTTTAGTCTTGAAATGAAGCCTGGATGATGTTTTTTAATTTTTAGAATTTTTTTGCATTTTATTTTTGAATTTTCTATCTCTAGTCGAGTTCGAACGGATAGGAAGGAAATTTTTTTGTCTTCTCTATTTTTCGGCCTGTCTTGACCCGTTTCATCTTGAAATGAAGCCTGGATGATGTTTTTTCATTTTTAGAATTTTTTTTGTATTTTATTTTTGAATTTTCTATCTCGGGTCGGGTTCGATCGGATAGGAAGGAAAATTTTTTTCTTCTCTATTTTTCGGCCTGTCCTGATCCGTTTCATCTTGAAACGAAGCCAGGATGATGTTTTTTAATTTTTAGAATTTTTTTGCATTTATTTTTGAATTTTCTAACTCGGGTCGGGTTCGAACGGATAGGAAGGAAATTTTTTTTCTTCTCTATTTTTCGGGCTGTCCATACCCGTTTAGTCTTGAAATGAAGCCTGGATGATGTTTTTTAATTTTTAGAATTTTTTTGCATTTTATTTTTGAATTTTCTATCTCTAGTCGGGTTCGAACGGATAGGAAGGAAATTTTTTTTCTTCTCTATTTTTCGGCCTGTCTTGACCGGTTTCATCTTGAAATGAAGCCTGGATGATGTTTTTTCATTTTTAGAATTTTTTTTGTATTTTATTTTTGAATTTTCTATCTCGGGTCGGTTTCGAACGGATAGGAAGGAAATTTTTTTTTTTTTCTCTATTTTTCGGCCTATCCATACTCGTTTAGTCTTGAAATGAAGCCTGGATGATGTTTTTTAATTTTTAGAATTTTTTTTGTATTTTATTTTTGAATTTTCTATCTCGGGTCGGGTTCGAACGGATAGGAAGGAAATTTTTTTTTTTTCTCTATTTTTCGGCCTATCCATACTCGTTTAGTCTTGAAATGAAGCCTGGATGATGTTTTTTAATTTTTAGAATTTTTTTGCATTTTATTTTTGAATTTTCTATCTCTAGTCGGGTTCGAACGGATAGGAAGGAAATTTTTTTTCTTCTCCATTTTTCGGCCTGTCTTGACCGGTTTCATCTTGAAATGAAGCCTGGATGATGTTTTTTAATTTTTAGAATTTTTTTGCATTTTATTTTTGAATTTTCTATCTCTAGTCGAGTTCGAACGGATAGGAAGGAAATTTTTTTGTCTTCTCTATTTTTCGGCCTGTCTTGACCCGTTTCATCTTAAAATGAAGCCTGGATGATGTTTTTTCATTTTTAGAATTTTTTTTGTATTTTATTTTTGAATTTTCTATCTCGGGTCGGGTTCGAACGGATAGGAAGGAAATTTTTTTTCTTCTCTATTTTTCGGCCTATCCATACCCGTTTAGTCTTGAAATGAAGCCAGGATGATGTTTTTTAATTTTTAGAATTTTTTTGCATTTATTTTTGAATTTTCAAACTCGGGTCGGGTTCGAACGGATAGGAAGGAAATTTTTTTTCTTCTCTATTTTTCTGCCTGTCCTGACCCGTTTCATCTTGAAATGCAGCCAGGATGATGATTTTTAATTTTTAGAATTTTTTTGCATTTATTTTTGAATTTTCTAACTCGGGTCGGGTTCGAACGGATAGGAAGGAAATTTGTTTTCTTCTCTATTTTTCGGGCTGTCCATACCCGTTTCGTCTTGAAATGAAGCCTGGATGATGTTTTTTAATTTTTAGAATTTTTTTGCATTTATTTTTGAATTTTCAAACTCGGGTCGGGTTCGAACGGATAGGAAGGAAATTTTTTTTCTTCTCTATTTTTCGGCCTATCCATACCCGTTTAGTCTTGAAATTAAGCCAGGATGATGTTTTTTAATTTTTAGAATTTTTTTGCATTTATTTTTGAATTTTCAAACTCGGGTCGGGTTCGAACGGATAGGAAGGAAATTTTTTTTCTTCTCTATTTTTCTGCCTGTCCTGACCCGTTTCATCTTGAAATGCAGCCAGGATGATGTTTTTTAATTTTTAGAATTTTTTTGCATTTATTTTTGAATTTTCTATCTCGGGTCGGGTTCGAACGGATAGGAAGGAAAATTTTTTTCTTCTCTATTTTTCGGCCTGTCCTGATCCGTTTCATCTTGAAACGAAGCCAGGATGATGTTTTTTAATTTTTAGAATTTTTTTGCATTTATTTTTGAATTTTCTAACTCGGGTCGGGTTCGAACGGATAGGAAGGAAATTTTTTTTCTTCTCTATTTTTCGGGCTGTCCATACCCGTTTAGTCTTGAAATGAAGCCTGGATGATGTTTTTTAATTTTTAGAATTTTTTTGCATTTATTTTTGAATTTTCTTACTCGGGTCGGGTTCGAACGGATTGGAAGGAAATTTTTTTTCTTCTCTATTTTTCGGGCTGTCCATACCCGTTTAGTCTTGAAATGAAGCCTGGATGATGTTTTTTAATTTTTAGAATTTTTTGCATTTTATTTTTGAATTTTCTATCTCGAGTCGGGTTCGAACGGATAGGAAGGAAATTTTTTTTCTTCTCTATTTTTCGGCCTATCCATACCCGTTTAGTCTTGAAATTAAGCCAGGATGATGTTTTTTAATTTTTAGAATTTTTTTGCATTTATTTTTGAATTTTCTAACTCGGGTCGGGTTCGAACGGATAGGAAGGAAATTTTTTTTCTTCTCTATTTTTCTGCCTGTCCTGACCCGTTTCATCTTGAAATGCAGCCAGGATGATGTTTTTTAATTTTTAGAATTTTTTTGCATTTATTTTTGAATTTTCTATCTCGGGTCGGGTTCGAACGGATAGGAAGGAAAATTTTTTTCTTCTCTATTTTTCGGCCTGTCCTGATCCGTTTCATCTTGAAACGAAGCCAGGATGATGTTTTTTTAATTTTTAGAATTTTTTGGCATTTATTTTTGAATTTTCTAACTCGGGTCGGGTTCGAACGGATAGGAAGGAAATTTTTTCTTCTTCTCTATTTTTCGGACTATCCATACCCGTTTAGTCTTGAAATTAAGCCAGGATGATGTTTTTTAATTTTTAGAATTTTTTTGCATTTATTTTTGAATTTTCTAACTCGGGTCGGGTTCGAACGGATAGGAAGGGAATTTTTTTGTCTTCTCTATTTTTCGGCCTGTCTTGACCCGTTTCATCTTGAAATGAAGCCTAGATGATGTTTTTTCATTTTTAGAATTTTTTTTTGTATTTTATTTTTGAATTTTCTATCTCGGGTCGGGTTCGAACGGATAGGAAGGAAATTTTTTTTCTTCTCTATTTTTCGGCCTATCCATACCCGTTTAGTCTTGAAATGAATCCAGGATGATGTTTTTTAATTTTTAGAATTTTTTTGCATTTATTTTTGAATTTTCAAACTCGGGTCGGGTTCGAACGGATAGGAAGGAAATTTTTTTTCTTCTCTATTTTTCTGCCTGTCCTGACCCGTTTCATCTTAAAATGCAGCCAGGATGATGATTTTTAATTTTTAGAATTTTTTTGCATTTATTTTTGAATTTTCTAACTCGGGTCGGGTTCGAACGGATAGGAAGGAAATTTGATTTCTTCTCTATTTTTCGGGCTGTCCATACCCGTTTAGTCTTGAAATGAAGCCTGGATGATGTTTTTTAATTTTTAGAATTTTTTTGCATTAATTTTTGAATTTTCAAACTCGGGTCGGGTTCGAACGGATAGGAAGGAAATTTTTTTTCTTCTCTATTTTTCGGCCTATCCATACCCGTTTAGTCTTGAAATTAAGCCAGGATGATGTTTTTTAATTTTTAGAATTTTTTTGCATTTATTTTTGAATTTTCTAACTCGGGTCGGGTTCGAACGGATAGGAAGGAAATTTTTTCTTCTTCTCTATTTTTCGGGCTGTCCATACCCGTTTAGTCTTGAAATGAAGCCTGGATGATGTTTTTTAATTTTTAGAATTTTTTTGCATTTTATTTTTGAATTTTCTATCTCTAGTCGAGTTCGAACGGATAGGAAGGAAATTTTTTTGTCTTCTCTATTTTTCGGCCTGTCTTGACCCGTTTCATCTTGAAATGAAGCCTGGATGATGTTTTTTCATTTTTAGAATTTTTTTTGTATTTTATTTTTGAATTTTCTATCTCGGGTCGGGTTCGAACGGATAGGAAGGAAATTTTTTTTCTTCTCTATTTTTCGGCCTCTCCATACCCGTTTAGTCTTGAAATGAAGCCTGGATGATGTTTTTTCATTTTTAGAATTTTTTTTGTATTTTATTTTTGAATTTTCTATCTCGGGTCGGGTTCGAACGGATAGGAAGGAAATTTTTTTTCTTCTCTATTTTTTGGCCTATCCATACCCGTTTAGTCTTGAAATGAAGCCAGGATGATGTTTTTTAATTTTTAGAATTTTTTTGCCTTTATTTTTGAATTTTCAAACTCGGGTCGGGTTCGAACGGATAGGAAGGAAATTTTTTTTCTTCTCTATTTTTCTGCCTGTCCTGACCCGTTTCATCTTGAAATGCAGCCAGGATGATGATTTTTAATTTTTAGAATTTTTTTGCATTTATTTTTGAATTTTCTAACTCGGGTCGGGTTCGAACGGATAGGAAGGAAATTTGTTTTCTTCTCTATTTTTCGGGCTGTCCATACCCGTTTAGTCTTGAAATGAAGCCTGGATGATGTTTTTTAATTTTTAGAATTTTTTTGCATTTATTTTTGAATTTTCAAACTCGGGTCGGGTTCGAACGGATAGGAAGGAAATTTTTTTTTCTTCTCTATTTTTCGGCCTGTCTTGACCCGTTTCATCTTGAAACGAAGCCTGGATGATGTTTTTTCATTTTTAGAATTTTTTTGTATTTTATTTTTGAATTTTCTATCTCGGGTCGGGTTCGAACGGATAGGAAGGAAAATTTTTTTCTTCTCTATTTTTCGGCCTGTCCTGATCCGTTTCATCTTGAAACGAAGCCAGGATGATGTTTTTTAATTTTTTGAATTTTTTTGCATTTATTTTTGAATTTTCTAACTCGGGTCGGGTTCGAACGGATAGGAAGGAAATTTTTTCTTCTTCTCTATTTTTCGGGCTGTCCATACCCGTTTAGTCTTGAAATGAAGCCAGGATGATGTTTTTTAATTTTTTGAATTTTTTTGCATTTATTTTTGAATTTTCAAACTCGGGTCGGGTTTGAACGGATAGGAAGGAAATTTTTTTTCTTCTCTATTTTTCTGCCTGTCCTGACCCGTTTCATCTTGAAATGCAGCCAGGATGATGTTTTTTAATTTTTAGAATTTTTTTGCATTTATTTTTGAATTTTCTATCTCGGGTCGGGTTCGAACGGATAGGAAGGAAAATTTTTTTCTTCTCTATTTTTCGGCCTGTCCTGATCCGTTTCATCTTGAAACGAAGCCAGGATGATGTTTTTTAATTTTTAGAATTTTTTTGCATTTATTTTTGAATTTTCTAACTCGGGTCGGGTTCGAACGGATAGGAAGGAAATTTTTTCTTCTTCTCTATTTTTCGGGCTGTCCATACCCGTTTAGTCTTGAAATGAAGCCTGGATGATGTTTTTTAATTTTTAGAATTTTTTTGCATTTTATTTTTGAATTTTCTATCTCTAGTCGAGTTCGAACGGATAGGAAGGAAATTTTTTTGTCTTCTCTATTTTTCGGCCTGTCTTGACCCGTTTCATCTTGAAATGAATCCTGGATGATGTTTTTTAATTTTTAGAATTTTTTTGCATTTATTTTTGAATTTTCTATCTCGGGTCGGGTTCGAACGGATAGGAAGGAAATTTTTTTTCTTCTCTATTTTTCGGCCTCTCCATACCCGTTTAGTCTTGAAATGAAGCCTGGATGATGTTTTTTCATTTTTAGAATTTTTTTTGTATTTTATTTTTGAATTTTCTAACTCGGGTCGGGTTCGAACGGATAGGAAGGAAATTTTTTCTTCTTCTCTATTTTTCGGGCTGTCCATACCCGTTTAGTCTTGAAATTAAGCCAGGATGATGTTTTTTAATTTTTAGAATTTTTTTGCATTTATTTTTGAATTTTCAAACTCGGGTCGGGTTCGAACGGATAGGAAGGAAATTTTTTTTCTTCTCTATTTTTCTGCCTGTCCTGACCCGTTTCATCTTGAAATGCAGCCAGGATGATGATTTTTAATTTTTAGAATTTTTTTGCATTTATTTTTGAATTTTCTAACTCGGGTCGGGTTCGAACGGATAGGAAGGAAATTTTTTTTCTTCTCTATTTTTCGGCCTCTCCATACCCGTTTAGTCTTGAAATGAAGCCTGGATGATGTTTTTTCATTTTTAGAATTTTTTTTGTATTTTATTTTTGAATTTTCTATCTCGGGTCGGGTTCGAACGGATAGGAAGGAAATTTTTTTTCTTCTCTATTTTTCGGCCTATCCATACCCGTTTAGTCTTGAAATGAAGCCAGGATGATGTTTTTTAATTTTTAGAATTTTTTTGCATTTATTTTTGAATTTTCAAACTCGGGTCGGGTTCGAACGGATAGGAAGGAAATTTTTTTTCTTCTCTATTTTTCTGCCTGTCCTGACCCGTTTCATCTTGAAATGCAGCCAGGATGATGTTTTTTAATTTTTAGAATTTTTTTGCATTTATTTTTGAATTTTCTATCTCGGGTCGGGTTCGAACGGATAGGAAGGAAAATTTTTTTCTTCTCTATTTTTCGGCCTGTCCTGATCCGTTTCATCTTGAAACGAAGCCAGGATGATGTTTTTTAATTTTTAGAATTTTTTTGCATTTATTTTTGAATTTTCTAACTCGGGTCGGGTTCGAACGGATAGGAAGGAAATTTTTTTTCTTCTCTATTTTTCGGGCTGTCCATACCCGTTTAGTCTTGAAATGAAGCCTGGATGATGTTTTTTAATTTTTAGAATTTTTTTGCATTTATTTTTGAATTTTCTTACTCGGGTCGGGTTCGAACGGATAGGAAGGAAATTTTTTCTTCTTCTCTATTTTTCGGGCTGTCCATACCCGTTTAGTCTTGAAATGAAGCCTGGATGATGTTTTTTAATTTTTAGAATTTTTTTGCATTTTATTTTTGAATTTTCTATCTCTAGTCGAGTTCGAACGGATAGGAAGGAAATTTTTTTGTCTTCTCTATTTTTCGGCCTGTCTTGACCCGTTTCATCTTAAAATGAAGCCTGGATGATGTTTTTTCATTTTTAGAATTTTTTTTGTATTTTATTTTTGAATTTTCTATCTCGGGTCGGGTTCGAACGGATAGGAAGGAAATTTTTTTTCTTCTCTATTTTTCGGCCTATCCATACCCGTTTAGTCTTGAAATGAAGCCAGGATGATGTTTTTTAATTTTTAGAATTTTTTTGCATTTATTTTTGAATTTTCAAACTCGGGTCGGGTTCGAACGGATAGGAAGGAAATTTTTTTTCTTCTCTATTTTTCTGCCTGTCCTGACCCGTTTCATCTTGAAATGCAGCCAGGATGATGATTTTTAATTTTTAGAATTTTTTTGCATTTATTTTTGAATTTTCTAACTCGGGTCGGGTTCGAACGGATAGGAAGGAAATTTGTTTTCTTCTCTATTTTTCGGGCTGTCCATACCCGTTTCGTCTTGAAATGAAGCCTGGATGATGTTTTTTAATTTTTAGAATTTTTTTGCATTTATTTTTGAATTTTCAAACTCGGGTCGGGTTCGAACGGATAGGAAGGAAATTTTTTTTCTTCTCTATTTTTCGGCCTATCCATACCCGTTTAGTCTTGAAATTAAGCCAGGATGATGTTTTTTAATTTTTAGAATTTTTTTGCATTTATTTTTGAATTTTCAAACTCGGGTCGGGTTCGAACGGATAGGAAGGAAATTTTTTTTCTTCTCTATTTTTCTGCCTGTCCTGACCCGTTTCATCTTGAAATGCAGCCAGGATGATGTTTTTTAATTTTTAGAATTTTTTTGCATTTATTTTTGAATTTTCTATCTCGGGTCGGGTTCGAACGGATAGGAAGGAAAATTTTTTTCTTCTCTATTTTTCGGCCTGTCCTGATCCGTTTCATCTTGAAACGAAGCCAGGATGATGTTTTTTAATTTTTAGAATTTTTTTGCATTTATTTTTGAATTTTCTAACTCGGGTCGGGTTCGAACGGATAGGAAGGAAATTTTTTTTCTTCTCTATTTTTCGGGCTGTCCATACCCGTTTAGTCTTGAAATGAAGCCTGGATGATGTTTTTTAATTTTTAGAATTTTTTTG
This sequence comes from Quercus robur, assembly GCF_932294415.1. Lineage (NCBI taxonomy): Eukaryota > Viridiplantae > Streptophyta > Magnoliopsida > Fagales > Fagaceae > Quercus > Quercus robur. Next base: position 39,424,090 of record NC_065542.1, on the reverse strand, counting down.
CATTTATTTTTGAATTTTCTTACTCGGGTCGGGTTCGAACGGATTGGAAGGAAATTTTTTTTCTTCTCTATTTTTCGGGCTGTCCATACCCGTTTAGTCTTGAAATGAAGCCTGGATGATGTTTTTTAATTTTTAGAATTTTTTGCATTTTATTTTTGAATTTTCTATCTCGAGTCGGGTTCGAACGGATAGGAAGGAAATTTTTTTTCTTCTCTATTTTTCGGCCTATCCATACCCGTTTAGTCTTGAAATTAAGCCAGGATGATGTTTTTTAATTTTTAGAATTTTTTTGCATTTATTTTTGAATTTTCAAACTCGGGTCGGGTTCGAACGGATAGGAAGGAAATTTTTTTTCTTCTCTATTTTTCTGCCTGTCCTGACCCGTTTCATCTTGAAATGCAGCCAGGATGATGTTTTTTAATTTTTAGAATTTTTTTGCATTTATTTTTGAATTTTCTATCTCGGGTCGGGTTCGAACGGATAGGAAGGAAAATTTTTTTCTTCTCTATTTTTCGGCCTGTCCTGATCCGTTTCATCTTGAAACGAAGCCAGGATGATGTTTTTTTAATTTTTAGAATTTTTTGGCATTTATTTTTGAATTTTCTAACTCGGGTCGGGTTCGAACGGATAGGAAGGAAATTTTTTCTTCTTCTCTATTTTTCGGACTATCCATACCCGTTTAGTCTTGAAATTAAGCCAGGATGATGTTTTTTAATTTTTAGAATTTTTTTGCATTTATTTTTGAATTTTCTAACTCGGGTCGGGTTCGAACGGATAGGAAGGGAATTTTTTTGTCTTCTCTATTTTTCGGCCTGTCTTGACCCGTTTCATCTTGAAATGAAGCCTAGATGATGTTTTTTCATTTTTAGAATTTTTTTTTGTATTTTATTTTTGAATTTTCTATCTCGGGTCGGGTTCGAACGGATAGGAAGGAAATTTTTTTTCTTCTCTATTTTTCGGCCTATCCATACCCGTTTAGTCTTGAAATGAATCCAGGATGATGTTTTTTAATTTTTAGAATTTTTTTGCATTTATTTTTGAATTTTCAAACTCGGGTCGGGTTCGAACGGATAGGAAGGAAATTTTTTTTCTTCTCTATTTTTCTGCCTGTCCTGACCCGTTTCATCTTAAAATGCAGCCAGGATGATGATTTTTAATTTTTAGAATTTTTTTGCATTTATTTTTGAATTTTCTAACTCGGGTCGGGTTCGAACGGATAGGAAGGAAATTTGATTTCTTCTCTATTTTTCGGGCTGTCCATACCCGTTTAGTCTTGAAATGAAGCCTGGATGATGTTTTTTAATTTTTAGAATTTTTTTGCATTAATTTTTGAATTTTCAAACTCGGGTCGGGTTCGAACGGATAGGAAGGAAATTTTTTTTCTTCTCTATTTTTCGGCCTATCCATACCCGTTTAGTCTTGAAATTAAGCCAGGATGATGTTTTTTAATTTTTAGAATTTTTTTGCATTTATTTTTGAATTTTCTAACTCGGGTCGGGTTCGAACGGATAGGAAGGAAATTTTTTCTTCTTCTCTATTTTTCGGGCTGTCCATACCCGTTTAGTCTTGAAATGAAGCCTGGATGATGTTTTTTAATTTTTAGAATTTTTTTGCATTTTATTTTTGAATTTTCTATCTCTAGTCGAGTTCGAACGGATAGGAAGGAAATTTTTTTGTCTTCTCTATTTTTCGGCCTGTCTTGACCCGTTTCATCTTGAAATGAAGCCTGGATGATGTTTTTTCATTTTTAGAATTTTTTTTGTATTTTATTTTTGAATTTTCTATCTCGGGTCGGGTTCGAACGGATAGGAAGGAAATTTTTTTTCTTCTCTATTTTTCGGCCTCTCCATACCCGTTTAGTCTTGAAATGAAGCCTGGATGATGTTTTTTCATTTTTAGAATTTTTTTTGTATTTTATTTTTGAATTTTCTATCTCGGGTCGGGTTCGAACGGATAGGAAGGAAATTTTTTTTCTTCTCTATTTTTTGGCCTATCCATACCCGTTTAGTCTTGAAATGAAGCCAGGATGATGTTTTTTAATTTTTAGAATTTTTTTGCATTTATTTTTGAATTTTCAAACTCGGGTCGGGTTCGAACGGATAGGAAGGAAATTTTTTTTCTTCTCTATTTTTCTGCCTGTCCTGACCCGTTTCATCTTGAAATGCAGCCAGGATGATGATTTTTAATTTTTAGAATTTTTTTGCATTTATTTTTGAATTTTCTAACTCGGGTCGGGTTCGAACGGATAGGAAGGAAATTTGTTTTCTTCTCTATTTTTCGGGCTGTCCATACCCGTTTAGTCTTGAAATGAAGCCTGGATGATGTTTTTTAATTTTTAGAATTTTTTTGCATTTATTTTTGAATTTTCAAACTCGGGTCGGGTTCGAACGGATAGGAAGGAAAATTTTTTTTCTTCTCTATTTTTCGGCCTGTCTTGACCCGTTTCATCTTGAAACGAAGCCTGGATGATGTTTTTTCATTTTTAGAATTTTTTTGTATTTTATTTTTGAATTTTCTATCTCGGGTCGGGTTCGAACGGATAGGAAGGAAAATTTTTTTCTTCTCTATTTTTCGGCCTGTCCTGATCCGTTTCATCTTGAAACGAAGCCAGGATGATGTTTTTTAATTTTTGGAATTTTTTTGCATTTATTTTTGAATTTTCTAACTCGGGTCGGGTTCGAACGGATAGGAAGGAAATTTTTTCTTCTTCTCTATTTTTCGGGCTGTCCATACCCGTTTAGTCTTGAAATGAAGCCAGGATGATGTTTTTTAATTTTTTGAATTTTTTTGCATTTATTTTTGAATTTTCAAACTCGGGTCGGGTTTGAACGGATAGGAAGGAAATTTTTTTTCTTCTCTATTTTTCTGCCTGTCCTGACCCGTTTCATCTTGAAATGCAGCCAGGATGATGTTTTTTAATTTTTAGAATTTTTTTGCATTTATTTTTGAATTTTCTATCTCGGGTCGGGTTCGAACGGATAGGAAGGAAAATTTTTTTCTTCTCTATTTTTCGGCCTGTCCTGATCCGTTTCATCTTGAAACGAAGCCAGGATGATGTTTTTTAATTTTTAGAATTTTTTTGCATTTATTTTTGAATTTTCTAACTCGGGTCGGGTTCGAACGGATAGGAAGGAAATTTTTTCTTCTTCTCTATTTTTCGGGCTGTCCAAACCCGTTTAGTCTTGAAATGAAGCCTGGATGATGTTTTTTAATTTTTAGAATTTTTTTGCATTTTATTTTTGAATTTTCTATCTCTAGTCGAGTTCGAACGGATAGGAAGGAAATTTTTTTGTCTTCTCTATTTTTCGGCCTGTCTTGACCCGTTTCATCTTGAAATGAATCCTGGATGATGTTTTTTAATTTTTAGAATTTTTTTGCATTTATTTTTGAATTTTCTAACTCGGGTCGGGTTCGAACGGATAGGAAGGAAATTTTTTTTCTTCTCTATTTTTCGGCCTCTCCATACCCGTTTAGTCTTGAAATGAAGCCTGGATGATGTTTTTTCATTTTTAGAATTTTTTTTGTATTTTATTTTTGAATTTTCTAACTCGGGTCGGGTTCGAACGGATAGGAAGGAAATTTTTTCTTCTTCTCTATTTTTCGGGCTGTCCATACCCGTTTAGTCTTGAAATTAAGCCAGGATGATGTTTTTTAATTTTTAGAATTTTTTTGCATTTATTTTTGAATTTTCAAACTCGGGTCGGGTTCGAACGGATAGGAAGGAAATTTTTTTTCTTCTCTATTTTTCTGCCTGTCCTGACCCGTTTCATCTTGAAATGCAGCCAGGATGATGATTTTTAATTTTTAGAATTTTTTTGCATTTATTTTTGAATTTTCTAACTCGGGTCGGGTTCGAACGGATAGGAAGGAAATTTTTTTTCTTCTCTATTTTTCGGCCTCTCCATACCCGTTTAGTCTTGAAATGAAGCCTGGATGATGTTTTTTCATTTTTAGAATTTTTTTTGTATTTTATTTTTGAATTTTCTATCTCGGGTCGGGTTCGAACGGATAGGAAGGAAATTTTTTTTCTTCTCTATTTTTCGGCCTATCCATACCCGTTTAGTCTTGAAATGAAGCCAGGATGATGTTTTTTAATTTTTAGAATTTTTTTGCATTTATTTTTGAATTTTCAAACTCGGGTCGGGTTCGAACGGATAGGAAGGAAATTTTTTTTCTTCTCTATTTTTCTGCCTGTCCTGACCCGTTTCATCTTGAAATGCAGCCAGGATGATGTTTTTTAATTTTTAGAATTTTTTTGCATTTATTTTTGAATTTTCTATCTCGGGTCGGGTTCGAACGGATAGGAAGGAAAATTTTTTTCTTCTCTATTTTTCGGCCTGTCCTGATCCGTTTCATCTTGAAACGAAGCCAGGATGATGTTTTTTAATTTTTAGAATTTTTTTGCATTTATTTTTGAATTTTCTAACTCGGGTCGGGTTCGAACGGATAGGAAGGAAATTTTTTTTCTTCTCTATTTTTCGGGCTGTCCATACCCGTTTAGTCTTGAAATGAAGCCTGGATGATGTTTTTTAATTTTTAGAATTTTTTTGCATTTATTTTTGAATTTTCTTACTCGGGTCGGGTTCGAACGGATAGGAAGGAAATTTTTTCTTCTTCTCTATTTTTCGGGCTGTCCATACCCGTTTAGTCTTGAAATGAAGCCTGGATGATGTTTTTTAATTTTTAGAATTTTTTTGCATTTTATTTTTGAATTTTCTATCTCTAGTCGAGTTCGAACGGATAGGAAGGAAATTTTTTTGTCTTCTCTATTTTTCGGCCTGTCTTGACCCGTTTCATCTTGAAATGAAGCCTGGATGATGTTTTTTCATTTTTAGAATTTTTTTTGTATTTTATTTTTGAATTTTCTATCTCGGGTCGGGTTCGAACGGATAGGAAGGAAATTTTTTTTCTTCTCTATTTTTCGGCCTCTCCATACCCGTTTAGTCTTGAAATGAAGCCTGGATGATGTTTTTTCATTTTTAGAATTTTTTTTGTATTTTATTTTTGAATTTTCTATCTCGGGTCGGGTTCGAACGGATAGGAAGGAAATTTTTTTTCTTCTCTATTTTTTGGCCTATCCATACCCGTTTAGTCTTGAAATGAAGCCAGGATGATGTTTTTTAATTTTTAGAATTTTTTTGCATTTATTTTTGAATTTTCAAACTCGGGTCGGGTTCGAACGGATAGGAAGGAAATTTTTTTTCTTCTCTATTTTTCTGCCTGTCCTGACCCGTTTCATCTTGAAATGCAGCCAGGATGATGATTTTTAATTTTTAGAATTTTTTTGCATTTATTTTTGAATTTTCTAACTCGGGTCGGGTTCGAACGGATAGGAAGGAAATTTGTTTTCTTCTCTATTTTTCGGGCTGTCCATACCCGTTTAGTCTTGAAATGAAGCCTGGATGATGTTTTTTAATTTTTAGAATTTTTTTGCATTTATTTTTGAATTTTCAAACTCGGGTCGGGTTCGAACGGATAGGAAGGAAATTTTTTTTTCTTCTCTATTTTTCGGCCTGTCTTGACCCGTTTCATCTTGAAACGAAGCCTGGATGATGTTTTTTCATTTTTAGAATTTTTTTGTATTTTATTTTTGAATTTTCTATCTCGGGTCGGGTTCGAACGGATAGGAAGGAAAATTTTTTTCGTCTCTATTTTTCGGCCTGTCCTGATCCGTTTCATCTTGAAACGAAGCCAGGATGATGTTTTTTAATTTTTGGAATTTTTTTGCATTTATTTTTGAATTTTCTAACTCGGGTCGGGTTCGAACGGATAGGAAGGAAATTTTTTCTTCTTCTCTATTTTTCGGGCTGTCCATACCCGTTTAGTCTTGAAATGAAGCCAGGATGATGTTTTTTAATTTTTTGAATTTTTTTGCATTTATTTTTGAATTTTCAAACTCGGGTCGGGTTTGAACGGATAGGAAGGAAATTTTTTTTCTTCTCTATTTTTCTGCCTGTCCTGACCCGTTTCATCTTGAAATGCAGCCAGGATGATGTTTTTTAATTTTTAGAATTTTTTTTGCATTTATTTTTGAATTTTCTATCTCGGGTCGGGTTCGAACGGATAGGAAGGAAAATTTTTTTTCTTCTCTATTTTTCGGCCTGTCCTGATCCGTTTCATCTTGAAACGAAGCCAGGATGATGTTTTTTAATTTTTAGAATTTTTTTTGCATTTATTTTTGAATTTTCTAACTCGGGTCGGGTTCGAACGGATAGGAAGGAAATTTTTTCTTCTTCTCTATTTTTCGGGCTGTCCATACCCGTTTAGTCTTGAAATGAAGCCTGGATGATGTTTTTAATTTTTAGAATTTTTTTGCATTTTATTTTTGAATTTTCTATCTCTAGTCGAGTTCGAACGGATAGGAAGGAAATTTTTTTGTCTTCTCTATTTTTCGGCCTGTCTTGACCCGTTTCATCTTGAAATGAATCCTGGATGATGTTTTTTAATTTTTAGAATTTTTTTGCATTTATTTTTGAATTTTCTATCTCGGGTCGGGTTCGAACGGATAGGAAGGAAATTTTTTTTCTTCTCTATTTTTCGGCCTCTCCATACCCGTTTAGTCTTGAAATGAAGCCTGGATGATGTTTTTTCATTTTTAGAATTTTTTTTGTATTTTATTTTTGAATTTTCTAACTCGGGTCGGGTTCGAACGGATAGGAAGGAAATTTTTTCTTCTTATCTATTTTTCGGGCTGTCCATACCCGTTTAGTCTTGAAATTAAGCCAGGATGATGTTTTTTAATTTTTAGAATTTTTTTGCATTTATTTTTGAATTTTCAAACTCGGGTCGGGTTCGAACGGATAGGAAGGAAATTTTTTTTCTTCTCTATTTTTCTGCCTGTCCTGACCCGTTTCATCTTGAAATGCAGCCAGGATGATGATTTTTAATTTTTAGAATTTTTTTGCATTTATTTTTGAATTTTCTAACTCGGGTCGGGTTCGAACGGATAGGAAGGAAATTTTTTTTCTTCTCTATTTTTCGGCCTCTCCATACCCGTTTAGTCTTGAAATGAAGCCTGGATGATGTTTTTTTCATTTTTAGAATTTTTTTTGTATTTTATTTTTGAATTTTCTATCTCGGGTCGGGTTCGAACGGATAGGAAGGAAATTTTTTTTCTTCTCTATTTTTCGGCCTATCCATACCCGTTTAGTCTTGAAATGAAGCCAGGATGATGTTTTTTAATTTTTAGAATTTTTTTGCATTTATTTTTGAATTTTCAAACTCGGGTCGGGTTCGAACGGATAGGAAGGAAATTTTTTTTCTTCTCTATTTTTCTGCCTGTCCTGACCCGTTTCATCTTGAAATGCAGCCAGGATGATGTTTTTTAATTTTTAGAATTTTTTTGCATTTATTTTTGAATTTTCTATCTCGGGTCGGGTTCGAACGGATAGGAAGGAAAATTTTTTTCTTCTCTATTTTTCGGCCTGTCCTGATCCGTTTCATCTTGAAACGAAGCCAGGATGATGTTTTTTAATTTTTAGAATTTTTTTGCATTTATTTTTGAATTTTCTAACTCGGGTCGGGTTCGAACGGATAGGAAGGAAATTTTTTTTCTTCTCTATTTTTCGGGCTGTCCATACCCGTTTAGTCTTGAAATGAAGCCTGGATGATGTTTTTTAATTTTTAGAATTTTTTTGCATTTATTTTTGAATTTTCTTACTCGGGTCGGGTTCGAACGGATTGGAAGGAAATTTTTTTTTCTTCTCTATTTTTCGGGCTGTCCATACCCGTTTAGTCTTGAAATGAAGCCTGGATGATGTTTTTTAATTTTTAGAATTTTTTGCATTTTATTTTTGAATTTTCTATCTCGAGTCGGGTTCGAACGGATAGGAAGGAAATTTTTTTTCTTCTCTATTTTTCGGCCTATCCATACCCGTTTAGTCTTGAAATTAAGCCAGGATGATGTTTTTTAATTTTTAGAATTTTTTTGCATTTATTTTTGAATTTTCAAACTCGGGTCGGGTTCGAACGGATAGGAAGGAAATTTTTTTTCTTCTCTATTTTTCTGCCTGTCCTGACCCGTTTCATCTTGAAATGCAGCCAGGATGATGTTTTTTAATTTTTAGAATTTTTTTGCATTTATTTTTGAATTTTCTATCTCGGGTCGGGTTCGAACGGATAGGAAGGAAAATTTTTTTCTTCTCTATTTTTCGGCCTGTCCTGATCCGTTTCATCTTGAAACGAAGCCAGGATGATGTTTTTTTAATTTTTAGAATTTTTTGGCATTTATTTTTGAATTTTCTAACTCGGGTCGGGTTCGAACGGATAGGAAGGAAATTTTTTCTTCTTCTCTATTTTTCGGACTATCCATACCCGTTTAGTCTTGAAATTAAGCCAGGATGATGTTTTTTAATTTTTAGAATTTTTTTGCATTTATTTTTGAATTTTCTAACTCGGGTCGGGTTCGAACGGATAGGAAGGGAATTTTTTTGTCTTCTCTATTTTTCGGCCTGTCTTGACCCGTTTCATCTTGAAATGAAGCCTGGATGATGTTTTTTATTTTTAGAATTTTTTTTGTATTTTATTTTTGAATTTTCTATCTCGGGTCGGGTTCGAACGGATAGGAAGGAAATTTTTTTTCTTCTCTATTTTTCGGCCTCTCCATACCCGTTTAGTCTTGAAATGAAGCCTGGATGATGTTTTTTAATTTTTAGAATTTTTTTTTGTATTTTATTTTTGAATTTTCTATCTCGGGTCGGGTTCGAACGGATAGGAAGGAAATTTTTTTTCTTCTCTATTTTTCGGCCTATCCATACCCGTTTAGTCTTGAAATGAATCCAGGATGATGTTTTTTAATTTTTAGAATTTTTTTGCATTTATTTTTGAATTTTCAAACTCGGGTCGGGTTCGAACGGATAGGAAGGAAATTTTTTTTCTTCTCTATTTTTCTGCCTGTCCTGACCCGTTTCATCTTAAAATGCAGCCAGGATGATGATTTTTAATTTTTAGAATTTTTTTGCATTTATTTTTGAATTTTCTAACTCGGGTCGGGTTCGAACGGATAGGAAGGAAATTTGATTTCTTCTCTATTTTTCGGGCTGTCCATACCCGTTTAGTCTTGAAATGAAGCCTGGATGATGTTTTTTAATTTTTAGAATTTTTTTGCATTAATTTTTGAATTTTCAAACTCGGGTCGGGTTCGAACGGATAGGAAGGAAATTTTTTTTCTTCTCTATTTTTCGGCCTATCCATACCCGTTTAGTCTTGAAATTAAGCCAGGATGATGTTTTTTAATTTTTAGAATTTTTTTGCATTTATTTTTGAATTTTCTAACTCGGGTCGGGTTCGAACGGATAGGAAGGAAATTTTTTCTTCTTCTCTATTTTTCGGGCTGTCCATACCCGTTTAGTCTTGAAATGAAGCCTGGATGATGTTTTTTAATTTTTAGAATTTTTTTGCATTTTATTTTTGAATTTTCTATCTCTAGTCGAGTTCGAACGGATAGGAAGGAAATTTTTTTGTCTTCTCTATTTTTCGGCCTGTCTTGACCCGTTTCATCTTGAAATGAAGCCTGGATGATGTTTTTTCATTTTTAGAATTTTTTTTGTATTTTATTTTTGAATTTTCTATCTCGGGTCGGGTTCGAACGGATAGGAAGGAAATTTTTTTTCTTCTCTATTTTTCGGCCTCTCCATACCCGTTTAGTCTTGAAATGAAGCCTGGATGATGTTTTTTCATTTTTAGAATTTTTTTTGTATTTCATTTTTGAATTTTCTATCTCGGGTCGGGTTCGAACGGATAGGAAGGAAATTTTTTTTCTTCTCTATTTTTTGGCCTATCCATACCCGTTTAGTCTTGAAATGAAGCCAGGATGATGTTTTTTAATTTTTAGAATTTTTTTGCATTTATTTTTGAATTTTCAAACTCGGGTCGGGTTCGAACGGATAGGAAGGAAATTTTTTTTCTTCTCTATTTTTCTGCCTGTCCTGACCCGTTTCATCTTGAAATGCAGCCAGGATGATGATTTTTAATTTTTAGAATTTTTTTGCATTTATTTTTGAATTTTCTAACTCGGGTCGGGTTCGAACGGATAGGAAGGAAATTTGTTTTCTTCTCTATTTTTCGGGCTGTCCATACCCGTTTAGTCTTGAAATGAAGCCTGGATGATGTTTTTTAATTTTTAGAATTTTTTTGCATTTATTTTTGAATTTTCAAACTCGGGTCGGGTTCGAACGGATAGGAAGGAAATTTTTTTTTCTTCTCTATTTTTCGGCCTGTCTTGACCCGTTTCATCTTGAAACGAAGCCTGGATGATGTTTTTTCATTTTTAGAATTTTTTTGTATTTTATTTTTGAATTTTCTATCTCGGGTCGGGTTCGAACGGATAGGAAGGAAAATTTTTTTCTTCTCTATTTTTCGGCCTGTCCTGATCCGTTTCATCTTGAAACGAAGCCAGGATGATGTTTTTTAATTTTTGGAATTTTTTTGCATTTATTTTTGAATTTTCTAACTCGGGTCGGGTTCGAACGGATAGGAAGGAAATTTTTTCTTCTTCTCTATTTTTCGGGCTGTCCATACCCGTTTAGTCTTGAAATGAAGCCAGGATGATGTTTTTTAATTTTTAGAATTTTTTTGCATTTATTTTTGAATTTTCAAACTCGGGTCGGGTTTGAACGGATAGGAAGGAAATTTTTTTTCTTCTCTATTTTTCTGCCTGTCCTGACCCGTTTCATCTTGAAATGCAGCCAGGATGATGTTTTTTAATTTTTAGAATTTTTTTGCATTTATTTTTGAATTTTCTATCTCGGGTCGGGTTCGAACGGATAGGAAGGAAAATTTTTTTCTTCTCTATTTTTCGGCCTGTCCTGATCCGTTTCATCTTGAAACGAAGCCAGGATGATGTTTTTTAATTTTTAGAATTTTTTTGCATTTATTTTTGAATTTTCTAACTCGGGTCGGGTTCGAACGGATAGGAAGGAAATTTTTTCTTCTTCTCTATTTTTCGGGCTGTCCATACCCGTTTAGTCTTGAAATGAAGCCTGGATGATGTTTTTTAATTTTTAGAATTTTTTTGCATTTATTTTTGAATTTTCTAACTCGGGTCGGGTTCGAACGGATAGGAAGGGAATTTTTTTGTCTTCTCTATTTTTCGGCCTGTCTTGACCCGTTTCATCTTGAAATGAAGCCTGGATGATGTTTTTTATTTTTAGAATTTTTTTTGTATTTTATTTTTGAATTTTCTATCTCGGGTCGGGTTCGAACGGATAGGAAGGAAATTTTTTTTCTTCTCTATTTTTCGGCCTCTCCATACCCGTTTAGTCTTGAAATGAAGCCTGGATGATGTTTTTTAATTTTTAGAATTTTTTTTTGTATTTTATTTTTGAATTTTCTATCTCGGGTCGGGTTCGAACGGATAGGAAGGAAATTTTTTTTCTTCTCTATTTTTCGGCCTATCCATACCCGTTTAGTCTTGAAATGAATCCAGGATGATGTTTTTTAATTTTTAGAATTTTTTTGCATTTATTTTTGAATTTTCAAACTCGGGTCGGGTTCGAACGGATAGGAAGGAAATTTTTTTTCTTCTCTATTTTTCTGCCTGTCCTGACCCGTTTCATCTTAAAATGCAGCCAGGATGATGATTTTTAATTTTTAGAATTTTTTTGCATTTATTTTTGAATTTTCTAACTCGGGTCGGGTTCGAACGGATAGGAAGGAAATTTGATTTCTTCTCTATTTTTCGGGCTGTCCATACCCGTTTAGTCTTGAAATGAAGCCTGGATGATGTTTTTTAATTTTTAGAATTTTTTTGCATTAATTTTTGAATTTTCAAACTCGGGTCGGGTTCGAACGGATAGGAAGGAAATTTTTTTTCTTCTCTATTTTTCGGCCTATCCATACCCGTTTAGTCTTGAAATTAAGCCAGGATGATGTTTTTTAATTTTTAGAATTTTTTTGCATTTATTTTTGAATTTTCTAACTCGGGTCGGGTTCGAACGGATAGGAAGGAAATTTTTTCTTCTTCTCTATTTTTCGGGCTGTCCATACCCGTTTAGTCTTGAAATGAAGCCTGGATGATGTTTTTTAATTTTTAGAATTTTTTTGCATTTTATTTTTGAATTTTCTATCTCTAGTCGAGTTCGAACGGATAGGAAGGAAATTTTTTTGTCTTCTCTATTTTTCGGCCTGTCTTGACCCGTTTCATCTTGAAATGAAGCCTGGATGATGTTTTTTCATTTTTAGAATTTTTTTTGTATTTTATTTTTGAATTTTCTATCTCGGGTCGGGTTCGAACGGATAGGAAGGAAATTTTTTTTCTTCTCTATTTTTCGGCCTCTCCATACCCGTTTAGTCTTGAAATGAAGCCTGGATGATGTTTTTTCATTTTTAGAATTTTTTTTGTATTTTATTTTTGAATTTTCTATCTCGGGTCGGGTTCGAACGGATAGGAAGGAAATTTTTTTTCTTCTCTATTTTTTGGCCTATCCATACCCGTTTAGTCTTGAAATGAAGCCAGGATGATGTTTTTTAATTTTTAGAATTTTTTTTGCATTTATTTTTGAATTTTCAAACTCGGGTCGGGTTCGAACGGATAGGAAGGAAATTTTTTTTCTTCTCTATTTTTCTGCCTGTCCTGACCCGTTTCATCTTGAAATGCAGCCAGGATGATGATTTTTAATTTTTAGAATTTTTTTGCATTTATTTTTGAATTTTCTAACTCGGGTCGGGTTCGAACGGATAGGAAGGAAATTTGTTTTCTTCTCTATTTTTCGGGCTGTCCATACCCGTTTAGTCTTGAAATGAAGCCTGGATGATGTTTTTTAATTTTTAGAATTTTTTTGCATTTATTTTTGAATTTTCAAACTCGGGTCGGGTTCGAACGGATAGGAAGGAAATTTTTTTTTCTTCTCTATTTTTCGGCCTGTCTTGACCCGTTTCATCTTGAAACGAAGCCTGGATGATGTTTTTTCATTTTTAGAATTTTTTTGTATTTTATTTTTGAATTTTCTATCTCGGGTCGGGTTCGAACGGATAGGAAGGAAAATTTTTTTCTTCTCTATTTTTCGGCCTGTCCTGATCCGTTTCATCTTGAAACGAAGCCAGGATGATGTTTTTTAATTTTTGGAATTTTTTTGCATTTATTTTTGAATTTTCTAACTCGGGTCGGGTTCGAACGGATAGGAAGGAAATTTTTTCTTCTTCTCTATTTTTCGGGCTGTCCATACCCGTTTAGTCTTGAAATGAAGCCAGGATGATGTTTTTTAATTTTTAGAATTTTTTTGCATTTATTTTTGAATTTTCAAACTCGGGTCGGGTTTGAACGGATAGGAAGGAAATTTTTTTTCTTCTCTATTTTTCTGCCTGTCCTGACCCGTTTCATCTTGAAATGCAGCCAGGATGATGTTTTTTAATTTTTAGAATTTTTTTGCATTTATTTTTGAATTTTCTATCTCGGGTCGGGTTCGAACGGATAGGAAGGAAAATTTTTTTCTTCTCTATTTTTCGGCCTGTCCTGATCCGTTTCATCTTGAAACGAAGCCAGGATGATGTTTTTTAATTTTTAGAATTTTTTTGCATTTATTTTTGAATTTTCTAACTCGGGTCGGGTTCGAACGGATAGGAAGGAAATTTTTTCTTCTTCTCTATTTTTCGGGCTGTCCATACCCGTTTAGTCTTGAAATGAAGCCTGGATGATGTTTTTTAATTTTTAGAATTTTTTTGCATTTTATTTTTGAATTTTCTATCTCTAGTCGAGTTCGAACGGATAGGAAGGAAATTTTTTTGTCTTCTCTATTTTTCGGCCTGTCTTGACCCGTTTCATCTTGAAATGAATCCTGGATGATGTTTTTTAATTTTTAGAATTTTTTTGCATTTATTTTTGAATTTTCTATCTCGGGTCGGGTTCGAACGGATAGGAAGGAAATTTTTTTTCTTCTCTATTTTTCGGCCTCTCCATACCCGTTTAGTCTTGAAATGAAGCCTGGATGATGTTTTTTCATTTTTAGAATTTTTTTTGTATTTTATTTTTGAATTTTCTAACTCGGGTCGGGTTCGAACGGATAGGAAGGAAATTTTTTTTCTTCTCTATTTTTCGGGCTGTCTTGACCCGTTTCGTCTTGAAATTAAGCCAGGATGATGTTTTTTAATTTTTAGAATTTTTTTGCATTTATTTTTGAATTTTCAAACTCGGGTCGGGTTCGAACGGATAGGAAGGAAATTTTTTTTTCTTCTCTATTTTTCTGCCTGTCCTGACCCGTTTCATCTTGAAATGCAGCCAGGATGATGATTTTTAATTTTTAGAATTTTTTTGCATTTATTTTTGAATTTTCTAACTCGGGTCGGGTTCGAACGGATAGGAAGGAAATTTTTTTTCTTCTCTATTTTTCGGCCTCTCCATACCCGTTTAGTCTTGAAATGAAGCCTGGATGATGTTTTTTCATTTTTAGAATTTTTTTTGTATTTTATTTTTGAATTTTCTATCTCGGGTCGGGTTCGAACGGATAGGAAGGAAATTTTTTTTCTTCTCTATTTTTCGGCCTATCCATACCCGTTTAGTCTTGAAATGAAGCCAGGATGATGTTTTTTAATTTTTAGAATTTTTTTGCATTTATTTTTGAATTTTCAAACTCGGGTCGGGTTCGAACGGATAGGAAGGAAATTTTTTTTCTTCTCTATTTTTCTGCCTGTCCTGACCCGTTTCATCTTGAAATGCAGCCAGGATGATGTTTTTTAATTTTTAGAATTTTTTTGCATTTATTTTTGAATTTTCTATCTCGGGTCGGGTTCGAACGGATAGGAAGGAAAATTTTTTTCTTCTCTATTTTTCGGCCTGTCCTGATCCGTTTCATCTTGAAACGAAGCCAGGATGATGTTTTTTAATTTTTAGAATTTTTTTGCATTTATTTTTGAATTTTCTAACTCGGGTCGGGTTCGAACGGATAGGAAGGAAATTTTTTCTTCTTCTCTATTTTTCGGGCTGTCCATACCCGTTTAGTCTTGAAATGAAGCCTGGATGATGTTTTTTAATTTTTAGAATTTTTTTGCATTTTATTTTTGAATTTTCTATCTCTAGTCGAGTTCGAACGGATAGGAAGGAAATTTTTTTGTCTTCTCTATTTTTCGGCCTGTCTTGACCCGTTTCATCTTGAAATGAATCCTGGATGATGTTTTTTCATTTTTAGAATTTTTTTTGTATTTTATTTTTGAATTTTCTATCTCGGGTCGAGTTCGAACGGATAGGAAGGAAATTTTTTTTCTTCTCTATTTTTCGGCCTCTCCATACCCGTTTAGTCTTGAAATGAAGCCTGGATGATGTTTCTTCATTTTTAGAATTTTTTTTGTATTTTATTTTTGAATTTTCTATCTCGGGTCGGGTTCGAACGGATAGGAAGGAAATTTTTTTTCTTCTCTATTTTTCGGCCTATCCATACCCGTTTAGTCTTGAAATGAAGCCAGGATGATGTTTTTTAATTTTTAGAATTTTTTTGCATTTATTTTTGAATTTTCAAACTCGGGTCGGGTTCGAACGGATAGGAAGGAAATTTTTTTTCTTCTCTATTTTTCTGCCTGTCCTGACCCGTTTCATCTTGAAATGCAGCCAGGATGATGATTTTTAATTTTTAGAATTTTTTTGCATTTATTTTTGAATTTTCTAACTCGGGTCGGGTTCGAACGGATAGGAAGGAAATTTTTTTTCTTCTCTATTTTTCGGCCTCTCCATACCCGTTTAGTCTTGAAATGAAGCCTGGATGATGTTTTTTCATTTTTAGAATTTTTTTTGTATTTTATTTTTGAATTTTCTATCTCGGGTCGGGTTCGAACGGATAGGAAGGAAATTTTTTTTCTTCTCTATTTTTCGGCCTATCCATACCCGTTTAGTCTTGAAATGAAGCCAGGATGATGTTTTTTAATTTTTAGAATTTTTTTGCATTTATTTTTGAATTTTCAAACTCGGGTCGGGTTCGAACGGATAGGAAGGAAATTTTTTTTCTTCTCTATTTTTCTGCCTGTCCTGACCCGTTTCATCTTGAAATGCAGCCAGGATGATGTTTTTTAATTTTTAGAATTTTTTTGCATTTATTTTTGAATTTTCTATCTCGGGTCGGGTTCGAACGGATAGGAAGGAAAATTTTTTTCTTCTCTATTTTTCGGCCTGTCCTGATCCGTTTCATCTTGAAACGAAGCCAGGATGATGTTTTTTAATTTTTAGAATTTTTTTGCATTTATTTTTGAATTTTCTAACTCGGGTCGGGTTCGAACGGATAGGAAGGAAATTTTTTCTTCTTCTGTATTTTTCGGGCTGTCCATACCCGTTTAGTCTTGAAATGAAGCCTGGATGATGTTTTTTAATTTTTAGAATTTTTTTGCATTTTATTTTTGAATTTTCTATCTCTAGTCGAGTTCGAACGGATAGGAAGGAAATTTTTTTGTCTTCTCTATTTTTCGGCCTGTCTTGACCCGTTTCATCTTGAAATGAATCCTGGATGATGTTTTTTCATTTTTAGAATTTTTTTTGTATTTTATTTTTGAATTTTCTATCTCGGGTCGAGTTCGAACGGATAGGAAGGAAATTTTTTTTCTTCTCTATTTTTCGGCCTCTCCATACCCGTTTAGTCTTGAAATGAAGCCTGGATGATGTTTCTTCATTTTTAGAATTTTTTTTGTATTTTATTTTTGAATTTTCTATCTCGGGTCGGGTTCGAACGGATAGGAAGGAAATTTTTTTTCTTCTCTATTTTTCGGCCTATCCATACCCGTTTAGTCTTGAAATGAAGCCAGGATGATGTTTTTTAATTTTTAGAATTTTTTTGCATTTATTTTTGAATTTTCAAACTCGGGTCGGGTTCGAACGGATAGGAAGGAAATTTTTTTTCTTCTCTATTTTTCTGCCTGTCCTGACCCGTTTCATCTTGAAATGCAGCCAGGATGATGATTTTTAATTTTTAGAATTTTTTTGCATTTATTTTTGAATTTTCTAACTCGGGTCGGGTTCGAACGGATAGGAAGGAAATTTGTTTTCTTCTCTATTTTTCGGGCTGTCCATACCCGTTTAGTCTTGAAATGAAGCCTGGATGATGTTTTTTAATTTTTAGAATTTTTTTGCATTTATTTTTGAATTTTCAAACTCGGGTCGGGTTCGAACGGATAGGAAGGAAATTTTTTTTCTTCTCTATTTTTCGGCCTATCCATACCCGTTTAGTCTTGAAATTAAGCCAGGATGATGTTTTTTAATTTTTAGAATTTTTTTGCATTTATTTTTGAATTTTCTAACTCGGGTCGGGTTCGAACGGATAGGAAGGAAATTTTTTCTTCTTCTCTATTTTTCGGGCTGTCCATACCCGTTTAGTCTTGAAATGAAGCCTGGATGATGTTTTTTAATTTTTAGAATTTTTTTGCATTTTATTTTTGAATTTTCTATCTCTAGTCGAGTTCGAACGGATAGGAAGGAAATTTTTTTGTCTTCTCTATTTTTCGGCCTGTCTTGACCCGTTTCATCTTGAAATGAAGCCTGGATGATGTTTTTTCATTTTTAGAATTTTTTTTGTATTTTATTTTTGAATTTTCTATCTCGGGTCGGGTTCGAACGGATAGGAAGGAAATTTTTTTTCTTCTCTATTTTTCGGCCTCTCCATACCCGTTTAGTCTTGAAATGAAGCCTGGATGATGTTTTTTCATTTTTAGAATTTTTTTTGTATTTTATTTTTGAATTTTCTATCTCGGGTCGGGTTCGAACGGATAGGAAGGAAATTTTTTTTCTTCTCTATTTTTCGGCCTATCCATACCCGTTTAGTCTTGAAATGAAGCCTAGATGATGTTTTTTCATTTTTAGAATTTTTTTGCATTTATTTTTGAATTTTCTAACTCGGGTCGGGTTCGAACGGATAGGAAGGAAATTTTTTCTTCTTCTCTATTTTTCGGGCTGTCCATACCCGTTTAGTCTTGAAATGAAGCCTGGATGATGTTTTTTAATTTTTAGAATTTTTTTGCATTTTATTTTTGAATTTTCTATCTCTAGTCGAGTTCGAACGGATAGGAAGGAAATTTTTTTGTCTTCTCTATTTTTCGGCCTGTCTTGACCCGTTTCATCTTGAAATGAAGCCTGGATGATGTTTTTTCATTTTTAGAATTTTTTTTGTATTTTATTTTTGAATTTTCTATCTCGGGTCGGGTTCGAACGGATAGGAAGGAAATTTTTTTTCTTCTCTATTTTTCGGCCTCTCCATACCCGTTTAGTCTTGAAATGAAGCCTGGATGATGTTTTTTCATTTTTAGAATTTTTTTTGTATTTTATTTTTGAATTTTCTATCTCGGGTCGGGTTCGAACGGATAGGAAGGAAATTTTTTTTCTTCTCTATTTTTCGGCCTATCCATACCCGTTTAGTCTTGAAATGAAGCCAGGATGATGTTTTTTAATTTTTAGAATTTTTTTGCATTTATTTTTGAATTTTCAAACTAGGGTCGGGTTCGAACGGATAGGAAGGAAATTTTTTTTCTTCTCTATTTTTCTGCCTGTCCTGACCCGTTTCATCTTGAAATGCAGCCAGGATGATGATTTTTAATTTTTAGAATTTTTTTGCATTTATTTTTGAATTTTCTATCTCGGGTCGGGTTCGAACGGATAGGAAGGAAAATTTTTTTCTTCTCTATTTTTCGGCCTGTCCTGATCCGTTTCATCTTGAAACGAAGCCAGGATGATGTTTTTTAATTTTTAGAATTTTTTTGCATTTATTTTTGAATTTTCTAACTCGGGTCGGGTTCGAACGGATAGGAAGGAAATTTTTTTTCTTCTCTATTTTTCGGGCTGTCCATACCCGTTTAGTCTTGAAATGAAGCCTGGATGATGTTTTTTAATTTTTAGAATTTTTTTGCATTTTATTTTTGAATTTTCTATCTCTAGTCGGGTTCGAACGGATAGGAAGGAAATTTTTTTTCTTCTCTATTTTTCGGCCTGTCTTGATCGGTTTCATCTTGAAATGAAGCCTGGATGATGTTTTTTCATTTTTAGAATTTTTTTTGTATTTTATTTTTGAATTTTCTATCTCGGGTCGAGTTCGAACGGATAGGAAGGAAATTTTTTTTTTCTCTATTTTTCGGCCTATCCATACTCGTTTAGTCTTGAAATGAAGCCTGGATGATGTTTTTTCATTTTTAGAATTTTTTTTGTATTTTATTTTTGAATTTTCTATCTCGGGTCGGGTTCGAACGGATAGGAAGGAAAATTTTTTTCTTCTCTATTTTTCGGCCTATCCATACCCGTTTAGTCTTGAAATTAAGCCAGGATGATGTTTTTTAATTTTTAGAATTTTTTTGCATTTATTTTTGAATTTTCAAACTCGGGTCGGGTTCGAACGGATAGGAAGGAAATTTTTTTTCTTCTCTATTTTTCTGCCTGTCCTGACCCGTTTCATCTAGAAATGCAGCCAGGATGATGTTTTTTAATTTTTAGAATTTTTTTGCATTTATTTTTGAATTTTCTATCTCGGGTCGGGTTCGAACGGATAGGAAGGAAAATTTTTTTCTTCTCTATTTTTCGGCCTGTCCTGATCCGTTTCATCTTGAAACGAAGCCAGGATGATGTTTTTTAATTTTTAGAATTTTTTTGCATTTATCTTTGAATTTTCTAACTCGGGTCGGGTTCGAACGGATAGGAAGGAAATTTTTTCTTCTTCTCTATTTTTCGGGCTGTCCATACCCGTTTAGTCTTGAAATGAAGCCTGGATGATGTTTTTTAATTTTTAGAATTTTTTTGCATTTTATTTTTGAATTTTCTATCTCTAGTCGAGTTCGAACGGATAGGAAGGAAATTTTTTTGTCTTCTCTATTTTTCGGCCTGTCTTGACCCGTTTCATCTTGAAATGAAGCCTGGATGATGTTTTTTCATTTTTAGAATTTTTTTTGTATTTTATTTTTGAATTTTCTATCTCGGGTCGGGTTCGAACGGATAGGAAGGAAATTTGTTTTCTTCTCTATTTTTCGGGCTGTCCATACCCGTTTCGTCTTGAAATGAAGCCTGGATGATGTTTTTTAATTTTTAGAATTTTTTTGCATTTATTTTTGAATTTTCAAACTCGGGTCGGGTTCGAACGGATAGGAAGGAAATTTTTTTTCTTCTCTATTTTTCGGCCTATCCATACCCGTTTAGTCTTGAAATGAAGCCTAGATGATGTTTTTTCATTTTTAGAATTTTTTTTGTATTTTATTTTTGAATTTTCTATCTCGGGTCGGGTTCGAACGGATAGGAAGGAAATTTTTTTTCTTCTCTATTTTTCGGCCTATCCATACCCGTTTAGTCTTGAAATGAAGCCAGGATGATGTTTTTTAATTTTTAGAATTTTTTTGCATTTATTTTTGAATTTTCAAACTCGGGTCGGTTTCGAACGGATAGGAAGGAAATTTTTTTTCTTCTCTATTTTTCTGCCTGTCCTGACCCGTTTCATCTTGAAATGCAGCCAGGATGATGTTTTTTAATTTTTAGAATTTTTTTGCATTTATTTTTGAATTTTCTATCTCGGGTCGGGTTCGAACGGATAGGAAGGAAAATTTTTTTCTTCTCTATTTTTCGGCCTGTCCTGATCCGTTTCATCTTGAAACGAAGCCAGGATGATGTTTTTTAATTTTTAGAATTTTTTTGCATTTATTTTTGAATTTTCTAACTCGGGTCGGGTTCGAACGGATAGGAATGAAATTTTTTTTCTTCTCTATTTTTCGGGCTGTCCATACCCGTTTAGTCTTGAAATGAAGCCTGGATGATGTTTTTTAATTTTTAGAATTTTTTTGCATTTTATTTTTGAATTTTCTATCTCTGGTCGGGTTCGAACGGATAGGAGTGAAATTTTTTTTCTTCTCTATTTTTCTGCCTGTCCTGACCCGTTTCATCTTGAAATGCAGCCAGGATGATGTTTTGTAATTTTTAGAATTTTTTTGCATTTATTTTTGAATTTTCTATCTCGGGTCGGGTTCGAACGGATAGGAAGGAAATTTTTTTTCTTCTCTATTTTTCGGCCTATCCATACCCGTTTAGTCTTGAAATGAAGCCTGGATGATGTTTTTTAATTTTTAGAATTTTTTTGCATTTTATTTTTGAATTTTCTATCTCTAGTCGGGTTCGAACGGATAGGAAGGAAATTTTTTTTCTTCTCTATTTTTCGGCCTGTCTTGACCGGTTTCATCTTGAAATGAAGCCTGGATGATGTTTTTTCATTTTTAGAATTTTTTTTGTATTTTATTTTTGAATTTTCTATCTCGGGTCGAGTTCGAACGGATAGGAAGGAAATTTTTTTTTTCTCTATTTTTCGGCCTATCCATACTCGTTTAGTCTTGAAATGAAGCCTGGATGATGTTTTTTCATTTTTAGAATTTTTTTTGTATTTTATTTTTGAATTTTCTATCTCGGGTCGGGTTCGAACGGATAGGAAGGAAATTTTTTTTCTTCTCTATTTTTCGGCCTATCCATACCCGTTTAGTCTTGAAATTAAGCCAGGATGATGTTTTTTAATTTTTAGAATTTTTTTGCATTTATTTTTGAATTTTCAAACTCGGGTCGGGTTCGAACGGATAGGAAGGAAATTTTTTTTCTTCTCTATTTTTCTGCCTGTCCTGACCCGTTTCATCTTGAAATGCAGCCAGGATGATGTTTTTTAATTTTTAGAATTTTTTTGCATTTATTTTTGAATTTTCTATCTCGGGTCGGGTTCGAACGGATAGGAAGGAAAATTTTTTTCTTCTCTATTTTTCGGCCTGTCCTGATCCGTTTCATCTTGAAACGAAGCCAGGATGATGTTTTTTAATTTTTAGAATTTTTTTGCATTTATCTTTGAATTTTCTAACTCGGGTCGGGTTCGAACGGATAGGAAGGAAATTTTTTCTTCTTCTCTATTTTTCGGGCTGTCCATACCCGTTTAGTCTTGAAATGAAGCCTGGATGATGTTTTTTAATTTTTAGAATTTTTTTGCATTTTATTTTTGAATTTTCTATCTCTAGTCGAGTTCGAACGGATAGGAAGGAAATTTTTTTGTCTTCTCTATTTTTCGGCCTGTCTTGACCCGTTTCATCTTGAAATGAAGCCTGGATGATGTTTTTTCATTTTTAGAATTTTTTTTGTATTTTATTTTTGAATTTTCTATCTTGGGTCGGGTTCGAATGGATAGGAAGGAAATTTTTTTTCTTCTCTATTTTTCGGCCTATCCATACCCGTTTAGTCTTGAAATGAAGCCAGGATGATGTTTTTTAATTTTTACAATTTTTTTGCATTTATTTTTGAATTTTCAAACTCGGGTCGGGTTCGAACGGATAGGAAGGAAATTTTTTTTCTTCTCTATTTTTCTGCCTGTCCTGACCCGTTTCATCTTGAAATGCAGCCAGGATGATGATTTTTAATTTTTAGAATTTTTTTGCATTTATTTTTGAATTTTCTAACTCGGGTCGGGTTCGAACGGATAGGAAGGAAATTTGTTTTCTTCTCTATTTTTCGGGCTGTCCATACCCGTTTCGTCTTGAAATGAAGCCTGGATGATGTTTTTTAATTTTTAGAATTTTTTTGCATTTATTTTTGAATTTTCAAACTCGGGTCGGGTTCGAACGGATAGGAAGGAAATTTTTTTTCTTCTCTATTTTTCGGCCTATCCATACCCGTTTAGTCTTGAAATGAAGCCTAGATGATGTTTTTTCATTTTTAGAATTTTTTTTGTATTTTATTTTTGAATTTTCTATCTCGGGTCGGGTTCGAACGGATAGGAAGGAAATTTTTTTTCTTCTCTATTTTTCGGCCTATCCATACCCGTTTAGTCTTGAAATGAAGCCAGGATGATGTTTTTTAATTTTTAGAATTTTTTTGCATTTATTTTTGAATTTTCAAACTCGGGTCGGTTTCGAACGGATAGGAAGGAAATTTTTTTTCTTCTCTATTTTTCTGCCTGTCCTGACCCGTTTCATCTTGAAATGCAGCCAGGATGATGTTTTTTAATTTTTAGAATTTTTTTGCATTTATTTTTGAATTTTCTATCTCGGGTCGGGTTCGAACGGATAGGAAGGAAAATTTTTTTCTTCTCTATTTTTCGGCCTGTCCTGATCCGTTTCATCTTGAAACGAAGCCAGGATGATGTTTTTTAATTTTTAGAATTTTTTTGCATTTATTTTTGAATTTTCTAACTCGGGTCGGGTTCGAACGGATAGGAAGGAAATTTTTTTTCTTCTCTATTTTTCGGGCTGTCCATACCCGTTTAGTCTTGAAATGAAGCCTGGATGATGTTTTTTAATTTTTAGAATTTTTTTGCATTTATTTTTGAATTTTCTTACTCGGGTCGGGTTCGAACGGATTGGAAGGAAATTTTTGTTCTTCTCTATTTTTCGGGCTGTCCATACCCGTTTAGTCTTGAAATGAAGCCTGGATGATGTTTTTTAATTTTTAGAATTTTTTGCATTTTATTTTTGAATTTTCTATCTCGAGTCGGGTTCGAACGGATAGGAAGGAAATTTTTTTTCTTCTCTATTTTTCGGCCTATCCATACCCGTTTAGTCTTGAAATTAAGCCAGGATGATGTTTTTTAATTTTTAGAATTTTTTTGCATTTATTTTTGAATTTTCAAACTCGGGTCGGGTTCGAACGGATAGGAAGGAAATTTTTTTTCTTCTCTATTTTTCTGCCTGTCCTGACCCGTTTCATCTTGAAATGCAGCCAGGATGATGTTTTTTAATTTTTAGAATTTTTTTGCATTTATTTTTGAATTTTCTATCTCGGGTCGGGTTCGAACGGATAGGAAGGAAAATTTTTTTCTTCTCTATTTTTCGGCCTGTCCTGATCCGTTTCATCTTGAAACGAAGCCAGGATGATGTTTTTTAATTTTTAGAATTTTTTTGCATTTATTTTTGAATTTTCTAACTCGGGTCGGGTTCGAACGGATAGGAAGGAAATTTTTTCTTCTTCTCTATTTTTCGGGCTGTCCATACCCGTTTAGTCTTGAAATGAAGCCTGGATGATGTTTTTTAATTTTTAGAATTTTTTTGCATTTTATTTTTGAATTTTCTATCTCTAGTCGAGTTCGAACGGATAGGAAGGAAATTTTTTTGTCTTCTCTATTTTTCGGCCTGTCTTGACCCGTTTCATCTTGAAATGAAGCCTGGATGATGTTTTTTCATTTTTAGAATTTTTTTTGTATTTTATTTTTGAATTTTCTATCTCGGGTCGAGTTCGAACGGATAGGAAGGAAATTTTTTTTCTTCTCTATTTTTCGGCCTCTCCATACCCGTTTAGTCTTGAAACGAAGCCTGGATGATGTTTTTTCATTTTTAGAATTTTTTTTGTATTTTATTTTTGAATTTTCTATCTCGGGTCGGGTTCGAACGGATAGGAAGGAAATTTTTTTTCTTCTCTATTTTTCGGCCTATCCATACCCGTTTAGTCTTGAAATGAAGCCAGGATGATGTTTTTTAATTTTTAGAATTTTTTTGCATTTATTTTTGAATTTTCAAACTCGGGTCGGGTTCGAACGGATAGGAAGGAAATTTTTTTTCTTCTCTATTTTTCTGCCTGTCCTGGCCCGTTTCATCTTGAAATGCAGCCAGGATGATGATTTTTAATTTTTAGAATTTTTTTGCATTTATTTTTGAATTTTCTAACTCGGGTCGGGTTCGAACGGATAGGAAGGAAATTTGTTTTCTTCTCTATTTTTCGGGCTGTCCATACCCGTTTAGTCTTGAAATGAAGCCTGGATGATGTTTTTTAATTTTTAGAATTTTTTTGCATTTATTTTTGAATTTTCAAACTCGGGTCGGGTTCGAACGGATAGGAAGGAAATTTTTTTTCTTCTCTATTTTTCGGCCTATCCATACCCGTTTAGTCTTGAAATTAAGCCAGGATGATGTTTTTTAATTTTTAGAATTTTTTTGCATTTATTTTTGAATTTTCTAACTCGGGTCGGGTTCGAACGGATAGGAAGGAAATTTTTGCTTCTTCTCTATTTTTCGGGCTGTCCATACCCGTTTAGTCTTGAAATGAAGCCTGGATGATGTTTTTTAATTTTTAGAATTTTTTTGCATTTTATTTTTGAATTTTCTATCTCTAGTCGAGTTCGAACGGATAGGAAGGAAATTTTTTTGTCTTCTCTATTTTTCGGCCTGTCTTGACCCGTTTCATCTTGAAATGAAGCCTGGATGATGTTTTTTAATTTTTAGAATTTTTTTGCATTTTATTTTTGAATTTTCTATCTCTAGTCGGGTTCGAACGGATAGGAAGGAAATTTTTTTGTCTTCTCTATTTTTCGGCCTGTCTTGACCCGTTTCATCTTGAAATGAATCCTGGATGATGTTTTTTCATTTTTAGAATTTTTTTTGTATTTTATTTTTGAATTTTCTATCTCGGGTCGAGTTCGAACGGATAGGAAGGAAATTTTTTTTCTTCTCTATTTTTCGGCCTCTCCATACCCGTTTAGTCTTGAAATGAAGCCTGGATGATGTTTCTTCATTTTTAGAATTTTTTTTGTATTTTATTTTTGAATTTTCTATCTCGGGTCGGGTTCGAACGGATAGGAAGGAAATTTTTTTTCTTCTCTATTTTTCGGCCTATCCATACCCGTTTAGTCTTGAAATGAAGCCAGGATGATGTTTTTTAATTTTTAGAATTTTTTTGCATTTATTTTTGAATTTTCAAACTCGGGTCGGGTTCGAACGGATAGGAAGGAAATTTTTTTTCTTCTCTATTTTTCTGCCTGTCCTGACCCGTTTCATCTTGAAATGCAGCCAGGATGATGATTTTTAATTTTTAGAATTTTTTTGCATTTATTTTTGAATTTTCTAACTCGGGTCGGGTTCGAACGGATAGGAAGGAAATTTGTTTTCTTCTCTATTTTTCGGGCTGTCCATACCCGTTTAGTCTTGAAATGAAGCCTGGATGATGTTTTTTAATTTTTAGAATTTTTTTGCATTTATTTTTGAATTTTCAAACTCGGGTCGGGTTCGAACGGATAGGAAGGAAATTTTTTTTCTTCTCTATTTTTCGGCCTATCCATACCCGTTTAGTCTTGAAATTAAGCCAGGATGATGTTTTTTAATTTTTAGAATTTTTTTGCATTTATTTTTGAATTTTCTAACTCGGGTCGGGTTCGAACGGATAGGAAGGAAATTTTTTCTTCTTCTCTATTTTTCGGGCTGTCCATACCCGTTTAGTCTTGAAATGAAGCCTGGATGATGTTTTTTAATTTTTAGAATTTTTTTGCATTTTATTTTTGAATTTTCTATCTCTAGTCGAGTTCGAACGGATAGGAAGGAAATTTTTTTGTCTTCTCTATTTTTCGGCCTGTCTTGACCCGTTTCATCTTGAAATGAAGCCTGGATGATGTTTTTTCATTTTTAGAATTTTTTTTGTATTTTATTTTTGAATTTTCTATCTCGGGTCGGGTTCGAACGGATAGGAAGGAAATTTTTTTTCTTCTCTATTTTTCGGCCTCTCCATACCCGTTTAGTCTTGAAATGAAGCCTGGATGATGTTTTTTCATTTTTAGAATTTTTTTTGTATTTTATTTTTGAATTTTCTATCTCGGGTCGGGTTCGAACGGATAGGAAGGAAATTTTTTTTCTTCTCTATTTTTCGGCCTATCCATACCCGTTTAGTCTTGAAATGAAGCCTAGATGATGTTTTTTCATTTTTAGAATTTTTTTGCATTTATTTTTGAATTTTCTAACTCGGGTCGGGTTCGAACGGATAGGAAGGAAATTTTTTCTTCTTCTCTATTTTTCGGGCTGTCCATACCCGTTTAGTCTTGAAATGAAGCCTGGATGATGTTTTTTAATTTTTAGAATTTTTTTGCATTTTATTTTTGAATTTTCTATCTCTAGTCGAGTTCGAACGGATAGGAAGGAAATTTTTTTGTCTTCTCTATTTTTCGGCCTGTCTTGACCCGTTTCATCTTGAAATGAAGCCTGGATGATGTTTTTTCATTTTTAGAATTTTTTTTGTATTTTATTTTTGAATTTTCTATCTCTAGTCGAGTTCGAACGGATAGGAAGGAAATTTTTTTGTCTTCTCTATTTTTCGGCCTGTCTTGACCCGTTTCATCTTGAAATGAAGCCTGGATGATGTTTTTTAATTTTTAGAATTTTTTTGCATTTTATTTTTGAATTTTCTATCTCTAGTCGAGTTCGAACGGATAGGAAGGAAATTTTTTTGTCTTCTCTATTTTTCGGCCTGTCTTGACCCGTTTCATCTTGAAATGAATCCTGGATGATGTTTTTTCATTTTTAGAATTTTTTTTGTATTTTATTTTTGAATTTTCTATCTCGGGTCGAGTTCGAACGGATAGGAAGGAAATTTTTTTTCTTCTCTATTTTTCGGCCTCTCCATACCCGTTTAGTCTTGAAATGAAGCCTGGATGATGTTTCTTCATTTTTAGAATTTTTTTTGTATTTTATTTTTGAATTTTCTATCTCGGGTCGGGTTCGAACGGATAGGAAGGAAATTTTTTTTCTTCTCTATTTTTCGGCCTATCCATACCCGTTTAGTCTTGAAATGAAGCCAGGATGATGTTTTTTAATTTTTAGAATTTTTTTGCATTTATTTTTGAATTTTCAAACTCGGGTCGGGTTCGAACGGATAGGAAGGAAATTTTTTTTCTTCTCTATTTTTCTGCCTGTCCTGACCCGTTTCATCTTGAAATGCAGCCAGGATGATGATTTTTAATTTTTAGAATTTTTTTGCATTTATTTTTGAATTTTCTAACTCGGGTCGGGTTCGAACGGATAGGAAGGAAATTTGTTTTCTTCTCTATTTTTCGGGCTGTCCATACCCGTTTAGTCTTGAAATGAAGCCTGGATGATGTTTTTTAATTTTTAGAATTTTTTTGCATTTATTTTTGAATTTTCAAACTCGGGTCGGGTTCGAACGGATAGGAAGGAAATTTTTTTTCTTCTCTATTTTTCGGCCTATCCATACCCGTTTAGTCTTGAAATTAAGCCAGGATGATGTTTTTTAATTTTTAGAATTTTTTTGCATTTATTTTTGAATTTTCTAACTCGGGTCGGGTTCGAACGGATAGGAAGGAAATTTTTTCTTCTTCTCTATTTTTCGGGCTGTCCATACCCGTTTAGTCTTGAAATGAAGCCTGGATGATGTTTTTTAATTTTTAGAATTTTTTTGCATTTTATTTTTGAATTTTCTATCTCTAGTCGAGTTCGAACGGATAGGAAGGAAATTTTTTTGTCTTCTCTATTTTTCGGCCTGTCTTGACCCGTTTCATCTTGAAATGAAGCCTGGATGATGTTTTTTCATTTTTAGAATTTTTTTTGTATTTTATTTTTGAATTTTCTATCTCGGGTCGGGTTCGAACGGATAGGAAGGAAATTTTTTTTCTTCTCTATTTTTCGGCCTCTCCATACCCGTTTAGTCTTGAAATGAAGCCTGGATGATGTTTTTTCATTTTTAGAATTTTTTTTGTATTTTATTTTTGAATTTTCTATCTCGGGTCGGGTTCGAACGGATAGGAAGGAAATTTTTTTTCTTCTCTATTTTTCGGCCTATCCATACCCGTTTAGTCTTGAAATGAAGCCTAGATGATGTTTTTTCATTTTTAGAATTTTTTTGCATTTATTTTTGAATTTTCTAACTCGGGTCGGGTTCGAACGGATAGGAAGGAAATTTTTTCTTCTTCTCTATTTTTCGGGCTGTCCATACCCGTTTAGTCTTGAAATGAAGCCTGGATGATGTTTTTTAATTTTTAGAATTTTTTTGCATTTTATTTTTGAATTTTCTATCTCTAGTCGAGTTCGAACGGATAGGAAGGAAATTTTTTTGTCTTCTCTATTTTTCGGCCTGTCTTGACCCGTTTCATCTTGAAATGAAGCCTGGATGATGTTTTTTCATTTTTAGAATTTTTTTTGTATTTTATTTTTGAATTTTCTATCTCGGGTCGGGTTCGAACGGATAGGAAGGAAATTTTTTTTCTTCTCTATTTTTCGGCCTCTCCATACCCGTTTAGTCTTGAAATGAAGCCTGGATGATGTTTTTTCATTTTTAGAATTTTTTTTGTATTTTATTTTTGAATTTTCTATCTCGGGTCGGGTTCGAACGGATAGGAAGGAAATTTTTTTTCTTCTCTATTTTTCGGCCTATCCATACCCGTTTAGTCTTGAAATGAAGCCAGGATGATGTTTTTTAATTTTTAGAATTTTTTTGCATTTATTTTTGAATTTTCAAACTCGGGTCGGGTTCGAACGGATAGGAAGGAAATTTTTTTTCTTCTCTATTTTTCTGCCTGTCCTGACCCGTTTCATCTTGAAATGCAGCCAGGATGATGATTTTTAATTTTTAGAATTTTTTTGCATTTATTTTTGAATTTTCTAACTCGGGTCGGGTTCGAACGGATAGGAAGGAAATTTGTTTTCTTCTCTATTTTTCGGGCTGTCCATACCCGTTTAGTCTTGAAATGAAGCCTGGATGATGTTTTTTAATTTTTAGAATTTTTTTGCATTTATTTTTGAATTTTCAAACTCGGGTCGGGTTCGAACGGATAGGAAGGAAATTTTTTTTCTTCTCTATTTTTCGGCCTATCCATACCCGTTTAGTCTTGAAATTAAGCCAGGATGATGTTTTTTAATTTTTAGAATTTTTTTGCATTTATTTTTGAATTTTCTAACTCGGGTCGGGTTCGAACGGATAGGAAGGAAATTTTTTCTTCTTCTCTATTTTTCGGGCTGTCCATACCCGTTTAGTCTTGAAATGAAGCCTGGATGATGTTTTTTAATTTTTAGAATTTTTTTGCATTTTATTTTTGAATTTTCTATCTCTAGTCGAGTTCGAACGGATAGGAAGGAAATTTTTTTGTCTTCTCTATTTTTCGGCCTGTCTTGACCCGTTTCATCTTGAAATGAAGCCTGGATGATGTTTTTTCATTTTTAGAATTTTTTTTGTATTTTATTTTTGAATTTTCTATCTCGGGTCGGGTTCGAACGGATAGGAAGGAAATTTTTTTTCTTCTCTATTTTTCGGCCTCTCCATACCCGTTTAGTCTTGAAATGAAGCCTGGATGATGTTTTTTCATTTTTAGAATTTTTTTTGTATTTTATTTTTGAATTTTCTATCTCGGGTCGGGTTCGAACGGATAGGAAGGAAATTTTTTTTCTTCTCTATTTTTCGGCCTATCCATACCCGTTTAGTCTTGAAATGAAGCCTAGATGATGTTTTTTCATTTTTAGAATTTTTTTGCATTTATTTTTGAATTTTCTAACTCGGGTCGGGTTCGAACGGATAGGAAGGAAATTTTTTCTTCTTCTCTATTTTTCGGGCTGTCCATACCCGTTTAGTCTTGAAATGAAGCCTGGATGATGTTTTTTAATTTTTAGAATTTTTTTGCATTTTATTTTTGAATTTTCTATCTCTAGTCGAGTTCGAACGGATAGGAAGGAAATTTTTTTGTCTTCTCTATTTTTCGGCCTGTCTTGACCCGTTTCATCTTGAAATGAAGCCTGGATGATGTTTTTTCATTTTTAGAATTTTTTTTGTATTTTATTTTTGAATTTTCTATCTCTAGTCGAGTTCGAACGGATAGGAAGGAAATTTTTTTGTCTTCTCTATTTTTCGGCCTGTCTTGACCCGTTTCATCTTGAAATGAAGCCTGGATGATGTTTTTTAATTTTTAGAATTTTTTTGCATTTTATTTTTGAATTTTCTATCTCTAGTCGAGTTCGAACGGATAGGAAGGAAATTTTTTTGTCTTCTCTATTTTTCGGCCTGTCTTGACCCGTTTCATCTTGAAATGAATCCTGGATGATGTTTTTTCATTTTTAGAATTTTTTTTGTATTTTATTTTTGAATTTTCTATCTCGGGTCGAGTTCGAACGGATAGGAAGGAAATTTTTTTTCTTCTCTATTTTTCGGCCTCTCCATACCCGTTTAGTCTTGAAATGAAGCCTGGATGATGTTTCTTCATTTTTAGAATTTTTTTTGTATTTTATTTTTGAATTTTCTATCTCGGGTCGGGTTCGAACGGATAGGAAGGAAATTTTTTTTCTTCTCTATTTTTCGGCCTATCCATACCCGTTTAGTCTTGAAATGAAGCCAGGATGATGTTTTTTAATTTTTAGAATTTTTTTGCATTTATTTTTGAATTTTCAAACTCGGGTCGGGTTCGAACGGATAGGAAGGAAATTTTTTTTCTTCTCTATTTTTCTGCCTGTCCTGACCCGTTTCATCTTGAAATGCAGCCAGGATGATGATTTTTAATTTTTAGAATTTTTTTGCATTTATTTTTGAATTTTCTAACTCGGGTCGGGTTCGAACGGATAGGAAGGAAATTTGTTTTCTTCTCTATTTTTCGGGCTGTCCATACCCGTTTAGTCTTGAAATGAAGCCTGGATGATGTTTTTTAATTTTTAGAATTTTTTTGCATTTATTTTTGAATTTTCAAACTCGGGTCGGGTTCGAACGGATAGGAAGGAAATTTTTTTTCTTCTCTATTTTTCGGCCTATCCATACCCGTTTAGTCTTGAAATTAAGCCAGGATGATGTTTTTTAATTTTTAGAATTTTTTTGCATTTATTTTTGAATTTTCTAACTCGGGTCGGGTTCGAACGGATAGGAAGGAAATTTTTTCTTCTTCTCTATTTTTCGGGCTGTCCATACCCGTTTAGTCTTGAAATGAAGCCTGGATGATGTTTTTTAATTTTTAGAATTTTTTTGCATTTTATTTTTGAATTTTCTATCTCTAGTCGAGTTCGAACGGATAGGAAGGAAATTTTTTTGTCTTCTCTATTTTTCGGCCTGTCTTGACCCGTTTCATCTTGAAATGAAGCCTGGATGATGTTTTTTCATTTTTAGAATTTTTTTTGTATTTTATTTTTGAATTTTCTATCTCGGGTCGGGTTCGAACGGATAGGAAGGAAATTTTTTTTCTTCTCTATTTTTCGGCCTCTCCATACCCGTTTAGTCTTGAAATGAAGCCTGGATGATGTTTTTTCATTTTTAGAATTTTTTTTGTATTTTATTTTTGAATTTTCTATCTCGGGTCGGGTTCGAACGGATAGGAAGGAAATTTTTTTTCTTCTCTATTTTTCGGCCTATCCATACCCGTTTAGTCTTGAAATGAAGCCTAGATGATGTTTTTTCATTTTTAGAATTTTTTTGCATTTATTTTTGAATTTTCTAACTCGGGTCGGGTTCGAACGGATAGGAAGGAAATTTTTTCTTCTTCTCTATTTTTCGGGCTGTCCATACCCGTTTAGTCTTGAAATGAAGCCTGGATGATGTTTTTTAATTTTTAGAATTTTTTTGCATTTTATTTTTGAATTTTCTATCTCTAGTCGAGTTCGAACGGATAGGAAGGAAATTTTTTTGTCTTCTCTATTTTTCGGCCTGTCTTGACCCGTTTCATCTTGAAATGAAGCCTGGATGATGTTTTTTCATTTTTAGAATTTTTTTTGTATTTTATTTTTGAATTTTCTATCTCGGGTCGGGTTCGAACGGATAGGAAGGAAATTTTTTTTCTTCTCTATTTTTCGGCCTCTCCATACCCGTTTAGTCTTGAAATGAAGCCTGGATGATGTTTTTTCATTTTTAGAATTTTTTTTGTATTTTATTTTTGAATTTTCTATCTCGGGTCGGGTTCGAACGGATAGGAAGGAAATTTTTTTTCTTCTCTATTTTTCGGCCTATCCATACCCGTTTAGTCTTGAAATGAAGCCAGGATGATGTTTTTTAATTTTTAGAATTTTTTTGCATTTATTTTTGAATTTTCAAACTAGGGTCGGGTTCGAACGGATAGGAAGGAAATTTTTTTTCTTCTCTATTTTTCTGCCTGTCCTGACCCGTTTCATCTTGAAATGCAGCCAGGATGATGATTTTTAATTTTTAGAATTTTTTTGCATTTATTTTTGAATTTTCTATCTCGGGTCGGGTTCGAACGGATAGGAAGGAAAATTTTTTTCTTCTCTATTTTTCGGCCTGTCCTGATCCGTTTCATCTTGAAACGAAGCCAGGATGATGTTTTTTAATTTTTAGAATTTTTTTGCATTTATTTTTGAATTTTCTAACTCGGGTCGGGTTCGAACGGATAGGAAGGAAATTTTTTTTCTTCTCTATTTTTCGGGCTGTCCATACCCGTTTAGTCTTGAAATGAAGCCTGGATGATGTTTTTTAATTTTTAGAATTTTTTTGCATTTTATTTTTGAATTTTCTATCTCTAGTCGGGTTCGAACGGATAGGAAGGAAATTTTTTTTCTTCTCTATTTTTCGGCCTGTCTTGATCGGTTTCATCTTGAAATGAAGCCTGGATGATGTTTTTTCATTTTTAGAATTTTTTTTGTATTTTATTTTTGAATTTTCTATCTCGGGTCGAGTTCGAACGGATAGGAAGGAAATTTTTTTTTTCTCTATTTTTCGGCCTATCCATACTCGTTTAGTCTTGAAATGAAGCCTGGATGATGTTTTTTCATTTTTAGAATTTTTTTTGTATTTTATTTTTGAATTTTCTATCTCGGGTCGGGTTCGAACGGATAGGAAGGAAATTTTTTTTCTTCTCTATTTTTCGGCCTATCCATACCCGTTTAGTCTTGAAATTAAGCCAGGATGATGTTTTTTAATTTTTAGAATTTTTTTGCATTTATTTTTGAATTTTCAAACTCGGGTCGGGTTCGAACGGATAGGAAGGAAATTTTTTTTCTTCTCTATTTTTCTGCCTGTCCTGACCCGTTTCATCTAGAAATGCAGCCAGGATGATGTTTTTTAATTTTTAGAATTTTTTTGCATTTATTTTTGAATTTTCTATCTCGGGTCGGGTTCGAACGGATAGGAAGGAAAATTTTTTTCTTCTCTATTTTTCGGCCTGTCCTGATCCGTTTCATCTTGAAACGAAGCCAGGATGATGTTTTTTAATTTTTAGAATTTTTTTGCATTTATCTTTGAATTTTCTAACTCGGGTCGGGTTCGAACGGATAGGAAGGAAATTTTTTCTTCTTCTCTATTTTTCGGGCTGTCCATACCCGTTTAGTCTTGAAATGAAGCCTGGATGATGTTTTTTAATTTTTAGAATTTTTTTGCATTTTATTTTTGAATTTTCTATCTCTAGTCGAGTTCGAACGGATAGGAAGGAAATTTTTTTGTCTTCTCTATTTTTCGGCCTGTCTTGACCCGTTTCATCTTGAAATGAAGCCTGGATGATGTTTTTTCATTTTTAGAATTTTTTTTGTATTTTATTTTTGAATTTTCTATCTCGGGTCGGGTTCGAACGGATAGGAAGGAAATTTGTTTTCTTCTCTATTTTTCGGGCTGTCCATACCCGTTTCGTCTTGAAATGAAGCCTGGATGATGTTTTTTAATTTTTAGAATTTTTTTGCATTTATTTTTGAATTTTCAAACTCGGGTCGGGTTCGAACGGATAGGAAGGAAATTTTTTTTCTTCTCTATTTTTCGGCCTATCCATACCCGTTTAGTCTTGAAATGAAGCCTAGATGATGTTTTTTCATTTTTAGAATTTTTTTTGTATTTTATTTTTGAATTTTCTATCTCGGGTCGGGTTCGAACGGATAGGAAGGAAATTTTTTTTCTTCTCTATTTTTCGGCCTATCCATACCCGTTTAGTCTTGAAATGAAGCCAGGATGATGTTTTTTAATTTTTAGAATTTTTTTGCATTTATTTTTGAATTTTCAAACTCGGGTCGGTTTCGAACGGATAGGAAGGAAATTTTTTTTCTTCTCTATTTTTCTGCCTGTCCTGACCCGTTTCATCTTGAAATGCAGCCAGGATGATGTTTTTTAATTTTTAGAATTTTTTTGCATTTATTTTTGAATTTTCTATCTCGGGTCGGGTTCGAACGGATAGGAAGGAAAATTTTTTTCTTCTCTATTTTTCGGCCTGTCCTGATCCGTTTCATCTTGAAACGAAGCCAGGATGATGTTTTTTAATTTTTAGAATTTTTTTGCATTTATTTTTGAATTTTCTAACTCGGGTCGGGTTCGAACGGATAGGAAGGAAATTTTTTCTTCTTCTCTATTTTTCTGCCTGTCCTGACCCGTTTCATCTTGAAATGCAGCCAGGATGATGTTTTGTAATTTTTAGAATTTTTTTGCATTTATTTTTGAATTTTCTATCTCGGGTCGGGTTCGAACGGATAGGAAGGAAATTTTTTTTCTTCTCTATTTTTCGGCCTATCCATACCCGTTTAGTCTTGAAATGAAGCCTGGATGATGTTTTTTAATTTTTAGAATTTTTTTGCATTTTATTTTTGAATTTTCTATCTCTAGTCGGGTTCGAACGGATAGGAAGGAAATTTTTTTTCTTCTCTATTTTTCGGCCTGTCTTGACCGGTTTCATCTTGAAATGAAGCCTGGATGATGTTTTTTCATTTTTAGAATTTTTTTTGTATTTTATTTTTGAATTTTCTATCTCGGGTCGAGTTCGAACGGATAGGAAGGAAATTTTTTTTTTCTCTATTTTTCGGCCTATCCATACTCGTTTAGTCTTGAAATGAAGCCTGGATGATGTTTTTTCATTTTTAGAATTTTTTTTGTATTTTATTTTTGAATTTTCTATCTCGGGTCGGGTTCGAACGGATAGGAAGGAAATTTTTTTTCTTCTCTATTTTTCGGCCTATCCATACCCGTTTAGTCTTGAAATTAAGCCAGGATGATGTTTTTTAATTTTTAGAATTTTTTTGCATTTATTTTTGAATTTTCAAACTCGGGTCGGGTTCGAACGGATAGGAAGGAAATTTTTTTTCTTCTCTATTTTTCTGCCTGTCCTGACCCGTTTCATCTTGAAATGCAGCCAGGATGATGTTTTTTAATTTTTAGAATTTTTTTGCATTTATTTTTGAATTTTCTATCTCGGGTCGGGTTCGAACGGATAGGAAGGAAAATTTTTTTCTTCTCTATTTTTCGGCCTGTCCTGATCCGTTTCATCTTGAAACGAAGCCAGGATGATGTTTTTTAATTTTTAGAATTTTTTTGCATTTATCTTTGAATTTTCTAACTCGGGTCGGGTTCGAACGGATAGGAAGGAAATTTTTTCTTCTTCTCTATTTTTCGGGCTGTCCATACCCGTTTAGTCTTGAAATGAAGCCTGGATGATGTTTTTTAATTTTTAGAATTTTTTTGCATTTTATTTTTGAATTTTCTATCTCTAGTCGAGTTCGAACGGATAGGAAGGAAATTTTTTTGTCTTCTCTATTTTTCGGCCTGTCTTGACCCGTTTCATCTTGAAATGAAGCCTGGATGATGTTTTTTCATTTTTAGAATTTTTTTTGTATTTTATTTTTGAATTTTCTATCTCGGGTCGGGTTCGAATGGATAGGAAGGAAATTTTTTTTCTTCTCTATTTTTCGGCCTATCCATACCCGTTTAGTCTTGAAATGAAGCCAGGATGATGTTTTTTAATTTTTACAATTTTTTTGCATTTATTTTTGAATTTTCAAACTCGGGTCGGGTTCGAACGGATAGGAAGGAAATTTTTTTTCTTCTCTATTTTTCTGCCTGTCCTGACCCGTTTCATCTTGAAATGCAGCCAGGATGATGATTTTTAATTTTTAGAATTTTTTTGCATTTATTTTTGAATTTTCTAACTCGGGTCGGGTTCG
Source organism: Quercus robur (assembly GCF_932294415.1). Taxonomy (NCBI): domain Eukaryota; kingdom Viridiplantae; phylum Streptophyta; class Magnoliopsida; order Fagales; family Fagaceae; genus Quercus; species Quercus robur. Next base: position 39,387,601 of record NC_065542.1, on the reverse strand, counting down.
AACGGATAGGAAGGAAATTTGTTTTCTTCTCTATTTTTCGGGCTGTCCATACCCGTTTCGTCTTGAAATGAAGCCTGGATGATGTTTTTTAATTTTTAGAATTTTTTTGCATTTATTTTTGAATTTTCAAACTCGGGTCGGGTTCGAACGGATAGGAAGGAAATTTTTTTTCTTCTCTATTTTTCGGCCTATCCATACCCGTTTAGTCTTGAAATGAAGCCTAGATGATGTTTTTTCATTTTTAGAATTTTTTTTGTATTTTATTTTTGAATTTTCTATCTCGGGTCGGGTTCGAACGGATAGGAAGGAAATTTTTTTTCTTCTCTATTTTTCGGCCTATCCATACCCGTTTAGTCTTGAAATGAAGCCAGGATGATGTTTTTTAATTTTTAGAATTTTTTTGCATTTATTTTTGAATTTTCAAACTCGGGTCGGTTTCGAACGGATAGGAAGGAAATTTTTTTTCTTCTCTATTTTTCTGCCTGTCCTGACCCGTTTCATCTTGAAATGCAGCCAGGATGATGTTTTTTAATTTTTAGAATTTTTTTGCATTTATTTTTGAATTTTCTATCTCGGGTCGGGTTCGAACGGATAGGAAGGAAAATTTTTTTCTTCTCTATTTTTCGGCCTGTCCTGATCCGTTTCATCTTGAAACGAAGCCAGGATGATGTTTTTTAATTTTTAGAATTTTTTTGCATTTATTTTTGAATTTTCTAACTCGGGTCGGGTTCGAACGGATAGGAAGGAAATTTTTTTTCTTCTCTATTTTTCGGGCTGTCCATACCCGTTTAGTCTTGAAATGAAGCCTGGATGATGTTTTTTAATTTTTAGAATTTTTTTGCATTTATTTTTGAATTTTCTTACTCGGGTCGGGTTCGAACGGATTGGAAGGAAATTTTTGTTCTTCTCTATTTTTCGGGCTGTCCATACCCGTTTAGTCTTGAAATGAAGCCTGGATGATGTTTTTTAATTTTTAGAATTTTTTGCATTTTATTTTTGAATTTTCTATCTCGAGTCGGGTTCGAACGGATAGGAAGGAAATTTTTTTTCTTCTCTATTTTTCGGCCTATCCATACCCGTTTAGTCTTGAAATTAAGCCAGGATGATGTTTTTTAATTTTTAGAATTTTTTTGCATTTATTTTTGAATTTTCAAACTCGGGTCGGGTTCGAACGGATAGGAAGGAAATTTTTTTTCTTCTCTATTTTTCTGCCTGTCCTGACCCGTTTCATCTTGAAATGCAGCCAGGATGATGTTTTTTAATTTTTAGAATTTTTTTGCATTTATTTTTGAATTTTCTATCTCGGGTCGGGTTCGAACGGATAGGAAGGAAAATTTTTTTCTTCTCTATTTTTCGGCCTGTCCTGATCCGTTTCATCTTGAAACGAAGCCAGGATGATGTTTTTTAATTTTTAGAATTTTTTTGCATTTATTTTTGAATTTTCTAACTCGGGTCGGGTTCGAACGGATAGGAATGAAATTTTTTCTTCTTCTCTATTTTTCGGGCTGTCCATACCCGTTTAGTCTTGAAATGAAGCCTGGATGATGTTTTTTAATTTTTAGAATTTTTTTGCATTTTATTTTTGAATTTTCTATCTCTAGTCGAGTTCGAACGGATAGGAAGGAAATTTTTTTGTCTTCTCTATTTTTCGGCCTGTCTTGACCCGTTTCATCTTGAAATGAAGCCTGGATGATGTTTTTTCATTTTTAGAATTTTTTTTGTATTTTATTTTTGAATTTTCTATCTCGGGTCGAGTTCGAACGGATAGGAAGGAAATTTTTTTTCTTCTCTATTTTTCGGCCTCTCCATACCCGTTTAGTCTTGAAACGAAGCCTGGATGATGTTTTTTCATTTTTAGAATTTTTTTTGTATTTTATTTTTGAATTTTCTATCTCGGGTCGGGTTCGAACGGATAGGAAGGAAATTTTTTTTCTTCTCTATTTTTCGGCCTATCCATACCCGTTTAGTCTTGAAATGAAGCCAGGATGATGTTTTTTAATTTTTAGAATTTTTTTGCATTTATTTTTGAATTTTCAAACTCGGGTCGGGTTCGAACGGATAGGAAGGAAATTTTTTTTCTTCTCTATTTTTCTGCCTGTCCTGACCCGTTTCATCTTGAAATGCAGCCAGGATGATGATTTTTAATTTTTAGAATTTTTTTGCATTTATTTTTGAATTTTCTAACTCGGGTCGGGTTCGAACGGATAGGAAGGAAATTTGTTTTCTTCTCTATTTTTCGGGCTGTCCATACCCGTTTAGTCTTGAAATGAAGCCTGGATGATGTTTTTTAATTTTTAGAATTTTTTTGCATTTATTTTTGAATTTTCAAACTCGGGTCGGGTTCGAACGGATAGGAAGGAAATTTTTTTTCTTCTCTATTTTTCGGCCTATCCATACCCGTTTAGTCTTGAAATTAAGCCAGGATGATGTTTTTTAATTTTTAGAATTTTTTTGCATTTATTTTTGAATTTTCTAACTCGGGTCGGGTTCGAACGGATAGGAAGGAAATTTTTGCTTCTTCTCTATTTTTCGGGCTGTCCATACCCGTTTAGTCTTGAAATGAAGCCTGGATGATGTTTTTTAATTTTTAGAATTTTTTTGCATTTTATTTTTGAATTTTCTATCTCTAGTCGAGTTCGAACGGATAGGAAGGAAATTTTTTTGTCTTCTCTATTTTTCGGCCTGTCTTGACCCGTTTCATCTTGAAATGAAGCCTGGATGATGTTTTTTCATTTTTAGAATTTTTTCTGTATTTTATTTTTGAATTTTCTATCTCGGGTCGGGTTCGAACGGATAGGAAGGAAATTTTTTTTCTTCTCTATTTTTCGGCCTCTCCATACCCGTTTAGTCTTGAAATGAAGCCTGGATGATGTTTTTTCATTTTTAGAATTTTTTTTGTATTTTATTTTTGAATTTTCTATCTCGGGTCGGGTTCGAACGGATAGGAAGGAAATTTTTTTTCTTCTCTATTTTTTGGCCTATCCATACCCGTTTAGTCTTGAAATGAAGCCAGGATGATGTTTTTTAATTTTTAGAATTTTTTTGCATTTATTTTTGAATTTTCAAACTCGGGTCGGGTTCGAACGGATAGGAAGGAAATTTTTTTTCTTCTCTATTTTTCTGCCTGTCCTGGCCCGTTTCATCTTGAAATGCAGCCAGGATGATGATTTTTAATTTTTAGAATTTTTTTGCATTTATTTTTGAATTTTCTAACTCGGGTCGGGTTCGAACGGATAGGAAGGAAATTTGTTTTCTTCTCTATTTTTCGGGCTGTCCATACCCGTTTAGTCTTGAAATGAAGCCTGGATGATGTTTTTTAATTTTTAGAATTTTTTTGCATTTATTTTTGAATTTTCAAACTCCGGTCGGTTTCGAACGGATAGGAAGGAAATTTTTTTTCTTCTCTATTTTTCTGCCTGTCCTGACCCGTTTCATCTTGAAATGCAGCCAGGATGATGTTTTTTAATTTTTAGAATTTTTTTGCATTTATTTTTGAATTTTCTATCTCGGGTCGGGTTCGAACGGATAGGAAGGAAAATTTTTTTCTTCTCTATTTTTCGGCCTGTCCTGATCCGTTTCATCTTGAAACGAAGCCAGGATGATGTTTTTTAATTTTTAGAATTTTTTTGCATTTATTTTTGAATTTTCTAACTCGGGTCGGGTTCGAACGGATAGGAAGGAAATTTTTTTTCTTCTCTATTTTTCGGGCTGTCCATACCCGTTTAGTCTTGAAATGAAGCCTGGATGATGTTTTTTAATTTTTAGAATTTTTTTGCATTTTATTTTTGAATTTTCTATCTCTAGTCGAGTTCGAACGGATAGGAAGGAAATTTTTTTGTCTTCTCTATTTTTCGGCCTGTCTTGACCCGTTTCATCTTGAAATGAAGCCTGGATGATGTTTTTTAATTTTTAGAATTTTTTCTGTATTTTATTTTTGAATTTTCTATCTCGGGTCGGGTTCGAACGGATAGGAAGGAAATTTTTTTTCTTCTCTATTTTTCGGCCTCTCCATACCCGTTTAGTCTTGAAATGAAGCCTGGATGATGTTTTTTCATTTTTAGAATTTTTTTTGTATTTTATTTTTGAATTTTCTATCTCGGGTCGGGTTCGAACGGATAGGAAGGAAATTTTTTTTCTTCTCTATTTTTTGGCCTATCCATACCCGTTTAGTCTTGAAATGAAGCCAGGATGATGTTTTTTAATTTTTAGAATTTTTTAGCATTTATTTTTGAATTTTCAAACTCGGGTCGGGTTCGAACGGATAGGAAGGAAATTTTTTTTCTTCTCTATTTTTCTGCCTGTCCTGGCCCGTTTCATCTTGAAATGAAGCCTGGATGATGTTTTTTCATTTTTAGAATTTTTTTGCATTTATTTTTGAATTTTCTATCTCGGGTCGGGTTCGAACGGATAGGAAGGAAAATTTTTTTCTTCTCTATTTTTCGGCCTGTCCTGATCCGTTTCATCTTGAAACGAAGCCAGGATGATGTTTTTTAATTTTTAGAATTTTTTTGCATTTATTTTTGAATTTTCTAACTCGGGTCGGGATCGAACGGATAGGAAGGAAATTTTTTTTCTTCTCTATTTTTCGGGCTGTCCATACCCGTTTAGTCTTGAAATGAAGCCTGGATGATGTTTTTTAATTTTTAGAATTTTTTTGCATTTATTTTTGAATTTTCTATCTCGAGTCGGGTTCGAACGGATAGGAAGGAAATTTTTTTTCTTCTCTATTTTTCGGCCTGTCTTGACCCGTTTCATCTTGAAATGAAGCCTGGATAATGTTTTTTCATTTTTAGAATTTTTTTTGTATTTTATTTTTGAATTTTCTATCTCGGGTCGGGTTCGAACGGATAGGAAGGAAATTTTTTTTCTTCTCTATTTTTTGGCCTGTCCTGACCCGTTTCATCTTGAAATGAAGCCAGGATGATGTTTTTTAATTTTTAAAATTTTTTTGCATTTATTTTTGAATTTTCAAACTCGGGTCTGGTTCGAACGGATAGGAAGGAAATTTTTTTTCCTCTCTATTTTTCATCCTGTCCTGACCCGTTTCATCTTGAAATGAAGCCAGGATGATGTTTTTTAATTTTTAGAATTTTTTTGCATTTATTTTTGAATTTTCTAACTCGGGTCGGGTTCGAACGGATAGGAAGGAAATTTTTTTTCTTCTCTATTTTTAGGCCTGTCCATACCCGTTTAGTCTTGAAATGAAGCCTGGATGACGTTTTTTAATTTTTATAATTTTTTTGCATTTTATTTTTGAATTTTCTATCTCGGGTCGGGTTCGAACGGATAGGAAGGAAAATTTTTTTCTTCTCTATTTTTCGGCCTGTCCTGATCCGTTTCATCTTGAAACGAAGCCAGGATGATGTTTTTTAATTTTTAGAATTTTTTTGCATTTATTTTTGAATTTCTAACTCGGGTCGGGTTCGAACGGATAGGAAGGAAATTTTTTTTCTTCTCTATTTTTCGGGCTGTCCATACCCGTTTAGTCTTGAAATGAAGCCTGGATGATGTTTTTTCATTTTTAGAATTTTTTTTGTATTTTATTTTTGAATTTTCTATCTCGGGTCGGGTTCGAACGGATAGGAAGGAAATTTTTTTTCTTCTCTATTTTTCGGCCTATCCATACCCGTTTAGTCTTGAAATTAAGCCAGGATGATGTTTTTTAATTTTTAGAATTTTTTTCATTTATTTTTGAATTTTCAAACTCGGGTCGGGTTCGAACGGATAGGAATGAAATTTTTTTTCTTCTCTATTTTTCTGCCTGTCCTGACCCGTTTCCTCTTGAAATGCAGCCAGGATGATGTTTTTTAATTTTTAGAATTTTTTTGCATTTATTTTTGAATTTTCAAACTCGGGTCGGGTTCGAACGGATAGGAATGAAATTTTTTTTCTTCTCTATTTTTCTGCCTGTCCTGACCCGTTTCCTCTTGAAATGCAGCCAGGATGATGTTTTTTAATTTTTAGAATTTTTTTGCATTTATTTTTGAATTTTCTATCTCGGGTCGGGTTCGAACGGATAGGAATGAAATTTTTTTTCTTCTCTATTTTTCGGGCAGTCCATACCCGTTTAGTCTTGAAATGAAGCCTGGATGATGTTTTTTAATTTTTAGAATTTTTTTGCATTTTATTTTTGAATTTTCTATCTCTAGTCGGGTTCGAACGGATAGGAAGGAAATTTTTTTTTCTTCTCTATTTTTCGGCCTGTCTTGACCCGTTTCATCTTGAAATGAAGCCTGATGATGTTTTTTCATTTTTAGAATTTTTTTTGTATTTTATTTTTGAATTTTCTATCTCGGGTCGGGTTCGAACGGATAGGAAGGAAATTTTTTTTCTTCTCTATTTTTCGGCCTATCCGTACCCGTTTAGTCTTGAAAAGAAGCCTAGATGATGTTTTTTCATTTTTAGAACTTTTTTTGTATTTTATTTTTGAATTTTCTATCTCGGGTCGGGTTCGAACGGATAGGAAGGAAATTTTTTTTCTTCTCTATTTTTCGGGCTGTCCATACCCGTTTAGTCTTGAAATGAAGCCTGGATGATGTTTTTTCATTTTTAGAATTTTTTTTGTATTTTATTTTTGAATTTTCTATCTCGGGTCGGGTTCGAACGGATAGGAAGGAAATTTTTTTTCTTCTCTATTTTTCGGCCTATCCATACCCGTTTAGTCTTGAAATGAAGCCAGGATGATGTTTTTTAATTTTTAGAATTTTTTTGCATTTATTTTTGAATTTTCAAACTCGGGTCGGGTTCGAACGGATAGGAAGGAAATTTTTTTTCTTCTCTATTTTTCGGCCTATCCATACCCGTTTAGTCTTGAAATGAAGCCTAGATGATGTTTTTTCATTTTTAGAATTTTTTTTGTATTTTATTTTTGAATTTTCTATCTCGGGTCGGGTTCGAACGGATAGGAAGGAAATTTTTTTTCTTCTCTATTTTTCGGCCTATCCATACCCGTTTAGTCTTGAAATGAAGCCAGGATGATGTTTTTTAATTTTTAGAATTTTCTTGCATTTATTTTTGAATTTTCAAACTCGGGTCGGGTTCGAATGGATAGGAAGGAAATTTTTTTTTCTTCTCTATTTTTCGGCCTGTCTTGACCCGTTTCATCTTGAAATGAAGCCTGGATGATGTTTTTTCATTTTTAGAATTTTTTTTGTATTTTATTTTTGAATTTTCTATCTCGGGTCGGGTTCGAACGGATAGGAAGGAAATTTTTTTTCTTCTCTATTTTTCGGCCTATCCATACCCGTTTAGTCTTGAAATGAAGCCTGGATGATGTTTTTTCATTTTTAGAATTTTTTTTGTATTTTATTTTTGAATTTTCTATCTCGGGTTGGGTTCGAACGGATAGGAAGGAAATTTTTTTTCTTCTCTATTTTTCGGCCTATCCATACCCGTTTAGTCTTGAAATGAAGCCAGGATGATGTTTTTTAATTTTTAGAATTTTTTTGCATTTATTTTTGAATTTTCTAACTCGGGTCGGGTTCGAACGGATAGGAAGGAAATTTTTTTTCTTCTCTATTTTTCGGGCTGTCCATACCCGTTTAGTCTTGAAATGAAGCCTGGATGATGTTTTTTAATTTTTAGAATTTTTTTGCATTTTATTTTTGAATTTTCTATCTCTAGTCGGGTTCGAACGGATAGGAAGGAAATTTTTTTTCTTCTCTATTTTTCGGCCTGTCTTGACCGGTTTCATCTTGAAATGAAGCCTGGATGATGTTTTTTCATTTTTAGAATTTTTTTTGTATTTTATTTTTGAATTTTCTATCTCGGGTCGGGTTCGAACGGATAGGAAGGAAATTTTTTTTCTTCTCTATTTTTCGGCCTATCCATACCCGTTTAGTCTTGAAATGAAGCCTGGATGATGTTTTTTCATTTTTAGAATTTTTTTTGTATTTTATTTTTGAATTTTCTATCTCGGGTCGGGTTCGAACGGATAGGAAGGAAATTTTTTTTCTTCTCTATTTTTCGGCCTATCCATACCCGTTTAGTCTTGAAATGAAGCCTGGATGATGTTTTTTCATTTTTAGAATTTTTTTTGTATTTTATTTTTGAATTTTCTATCTCGGGTCGGGTTCGAACGGATAGGAAGGAAATTTTTTTTCTTCTCTATTTTTCGGCCTATCCATACCCGTTTAGTCTTGAAATTAAGCCAGGATGATGTTTTTTAATTTTTAGAATTTTTTTGCATTTATTTTTGAATTTTCAAACTCGGGTCGGGTTCGAACGGATAGGAATGAAATTTTTTTTCTTCTCTATTTTTCTGCCTGTCCTGACCCGTTTCATCTTGAAATGCAGCCAGGATGATGTTTTTTAATTTTTAGAATTTTTTTGCATTTATTTTTGAATTTTCTATCTCGGGTCGGGTTCGAACGGATAGGAAGGAAAATTTTTTTCTTCTCTATTTTTCGGCCTGTCCTGATCCGTTTCATCTTGAAACGAAGCCAGGATGATGTTTTTTAATTTTTAGAATTTTTTTGCATTTATTTTTGAATTTTCTAACTCGGGTCGGGTTCGAACGGATAGGAATGAAATTTTTTTTCTTCTCTATTTTTCGGGCAGTCCATACCCGTTTAGTCTTGAAATGAAGCCTGGATGATGTTTTTTAATTTTTAGAATTTTTTTGCATTTTATTTTTGAATTTTCTATCTCTAGTCGGGTTCGAACGGATAGGAAGGAAATTTTTTTTTCTTCTCTATTTTTCGGCCTGTCTTGACCCGTTTCATCTTGAAATGAAGCCTGATGATGTTTTTTCATTTTTAGAATTTTTTTTGTATTTTATTTTTGAATTTTCTATCTCGGGTCGGGTTCGAACGGATAGGAAGGAAATTTTTTTTCTTCTCTATTTTTCGGCCTATCCATACCCGTTTAGTCTTGAAATGAAGCCTGGATGATGTTTTTTCATTTTTAGAATTTTTTTTGTATTTTATTTTTGAATTTTCTATCTCGGGTCGGGTTCGAACGGATAGGAAGAAAATTTTTTTTCTTCTCTATTTTTCGGCCTATCCATACCCGTTTAGTCTTGAAATGAAGCCTGGATGATGTTTTTTCATTTTTAGAATTTTTTTTGTATTTTATTTTTGAATTTTCTATCTCGGGTCGGGTTCGAACGGATAGGAAGGAAATTTTTTTTCTTCTCTATTTTTCGGCCTATCCATACCCGTTTAGTCTTGAAATTAAGCCAGGATGATGTTTTTTAATTTTTAGAATTTTTTTGCATTTATTTTTGAATTTTCAAACTCGGGTCGGGTTCGAACGGATAGGAATGAAATTTTTTTTCTTCTCTATTTTTCTGCCTGTCCTGACCCGTTTCATCTTGAAATGCAGCCAGGATGATGTTTTTTAATTTTTAGAATTTTTTTGCATTTATTTTTGAATTTTCTATCTCGGGTCGGGTTCGAACGGATAGGAAGGAAAATTTTTTTCTTCTCTATTTTTCGGCCTGTCCTGATCCGTTTCATCTTGAAACGAAGCCAGGATGATGTTTTTTAATTTTTAGAATTTTTTTGCATTTATTTTTGAATTTTCTAACTCGGGTCGGGTTCGAACGGATAGGAATGAAATTTTTTTTCTTCTCTATTTTTCGGGCAGTCCATACCCGTTTAGTCTTGAAATGAAGCCTGGATGATGTTTTTTAATTTTTAGAATTTTTTTGCATTTTATTTTTGAATTTTCTATCTCTAGTCGGGTTCGAACGGATAGGAAGGAAATTTTTTTTTCTTCTCTATTTTTCGGCCTGTCTTGACCCGTTTCATCTTGAAATGAAGCCTGATGATGTTTTTTCATTTTTAGAATTTTTTTTGTATTTTATTTTTGAATTTTCTATCTCGGGTCGGGTTCGAACGGATAGGAAGGAAATTTTTTTTCTTCTCTATTTTTCGGCCTATCCATACCCGTTTAGTCTTGAAAAGAAGCCTAGATGATGTTTTTTCATTTTTAGAACTTTTTTTGTATTTTATTTTTGAATTTTCTATCTCGGGTCGGGTTCGAACGGATAGGAAGGAAATTTTTTTTCTTCTCTATTTTTCGGCCTATCCATACCCGTTTAGTCTTGAAATGAAGCCAGGATGATGTTTTTTAATTTTTAGAATTTTTTTGCATTTATTTTTGAATTTTCAAACTCGGGTCGGGTTCGAACGGATAGGAAGGAAATTTTTTTTCTTCTCTATTTTTCGGCCTATCCATACCCGTTTAGTCTTGAAATGAAGCCTAGATGATGTTTTTTCATTTTTAGAATTTTTTTTGTATTTTATTTTTGAATTTTCTATCTCGGGTCGGGTTCGAACGGATAGGAAGGAAATTTTTTTTCTTCTCTATTTTTCGGCCTATCCATACCCGTTTAGTCTTGAAATGAAGCCAGGATGATGTTTTTTAATTTTTAGAATTTTCTTGCATTTATTTTTGAATTTTCAAACTCGGGTCGGGTTCGAATGGATAGGAAGGAAATTTTTTTTTCTTCTCTATTTTTCGGCCTGTCTTGACCCATTTCATCTTGAAATGAAGCCTGGATGATGTTTTTTCATTTTTAGAATTTTTTTTGTATTTTATTTTTGAATTTTCTATCTCGGGTCGGGTTCGAACGGATAGGAAGGAAATTTTTTTTCTTCTCTATTTTTCGGCCTATCCATACCCGTTTAGTCTTGAAATGAAGCCTGGATGATGTTTTTTCATTTTTAGAATTTTTTTTGTATTTTATTTTTGAATTTTCTATCTCGGGTTGGGTTCGAACGGATAGGAAGGAAATTTTTTTTCTTCTCTATTTTTCGGCCTATCCATACCCGTTTAGTCTTGAAATGAAGCCAGGATGATGTTTTTTAATTTTTAGAATTTTTTTGCATTTATTTTTGAATTTTCTAACTCGGGTCGGGTTCGAACGGATAGGAAGGAAATTTTTTTTCTTCTCTATTTTTCGGGCTGTCCATACCCGTTTAGTCTTGAAATGAAGCCTGGATGATGTTTTTTAATTTTTAGAATTTTTTTGCATTTTATTTTTGAATTTTCTATCTCTAGTCGGGTTCGAACGGATAGGAAGGAAATTTTTTTTCTTCTCTATTTTTCGGCCTGTCTTGACCGGTTTCATCTTGAAATGAAGCCTGGATGATGTTTTTTCATTTTTAGAATTTTTTTTGTATTTTATTTTTGAATTTTCTATCTCGGGTCGGGTTCGAACGGATAGGAAGGAAATTTTTTTTCTTCTCTATTTTTCGGCCTATCCATACCCGTTTAGTCTTGAAATGAAGCCTGGATGATGTTTTTTCATTTTTAGAATTTTTTTTGTATTTTATTTTTGAATTTTCTATCTCGGGTCGGGTTCGAACGGATAGGAAGGAAATTTTTTTTCTTCTCTATTTTTCGGCCTATCCATACCCGTTTAGTCTTGAAATGAAGCCTGGATGATGTTTTTTCATTTTTAGAATTTTTTTTGTATTTTATTTTTGAATTTTCTATCTCGGGTCGGGTTCGAACGGATAGGAAGGAAATTTTTTTTCTTCTCTATTTTTCGGCCTATCCATACCCGTTTAGTCTTGAAATTAAGCCAGGATGATGTTTTTTAATTTTTAGAATTTTTTTGCATTTATTTTTGAATTTTCAAACTCGGGTCGGGTTCGAACGGATAGGAATGAAATTTTTTTTCTTCTCTATTTTTCTGCCTGTCCTGACCCGTTTCATCTTGAAATGCAGCCAGGATGATGTTTTTTAATTTTTAGAATTTTTTTGCATTTATTTTTGAATTTTCTATCTCGGGTCGGGTTCGAACGGATAGGAAGGAAAATTTTTTTCTTCTCTATTTTTCGGCCTGTCCTGATCCGTTTCATCTTGAAACGAAGCCAGGATGATGTTTTTTAATTTTTAGAATTTTTTTGCATTTATTTTTGAATTTCTAACTCGGGTCGGGTTCGAACGGATAGGAAGGAAATTTTTTTTCTTCTCTATTTTTCGGGCTGTCCATACCCGTTTAGTCTTGAAATGAAGCCTGGATGATGTTTTTTAATTTTTAGAATTTTTTTGCATTTTATTTTTGAATTTTCTTTCTCTAGTCGGGTTCGAACGGATAGGAAGGAAATTTTTTTTCTTCTCTATTTTTAGGCCTGTCCATACCCGTTTAGTCTTGAAATGAAGCCTGGATGACGTTTTTTAATTTTTATAATTTTTTTGCATTTTATTTTTGAATTTTCTATCTCGGGTCGGGTTCGAACGGATAGGAAGGAAAATTTTTTTCTTCTCTATTTTTCGGCCTGTCCTGATCCGTTTCATCTTGAAACGAAGCCAGGATGATGTTTTTTAATTTTTAGAATTTTTTTGCATTTATTTTTGAATTTCTAACTCGGGTCGGGTTCGAACGGATAGGAAGGAAATTTTTTTTCTTCTCTATTTTTCGGGCTGTCCATACCCGTTTAGTCTTGAAATGAAGCCTGGATGATGTTTTTTAATTTTTAGAATTTTTTTGCATTTTATTTTTGAATTTTCTTTCTCTAGTCGGGTTTGAACGGATAGGAAGGAAATTTTTTTTCTTCTCTATTTTTCGGTCTGTCTTGACCCGTTTCATCTTGAAATGAAGCCTGGATGATGTTTTTTCATTTTTAAAATTTTTTTTGTATTTTATTTTTGAATTTTCTATCTCGGGTCGGGTTCGAACGGATAGGAAGGAAATTTTTTTTCTTCTCTATTTTTCGGCCTATCCATACCCGTTTAGTCTTGAAATGAAGCCTGGATGATGTTTTTTCATTTTTAGAATTTTTTTTGTATTTTATTTTTGAATTTTCTATCTCGGGTCGGGTTCGAACGGATAGGAAGGAAATTTTTTTTCTTCTCTATTTTTCGGCCTATCCATACCCGTTTAGTCTTGAAATTAAGCCAGGATGATGTTTTTTAATTTTTAGAATTTTTTTCATTTATTTTTGAATTTTCAAACTCGGGTCGGGTTCGAACGGATAGGAATGAAATTTTTTTTCTTCTCTATTTTTCTGCCTGTCCTGACCCGTTTCATCTTGAAATGCAGCCAGGATGATGTTTTTTAATTTTTAGAATTTTTTTGCATTTATTTTTGAATTTTCTATCTCGGGTCGGGTTCGAACGGATAGGAAGGAAAATTTTTTTCTTCTCTATTTTTCGGCCTGTCCTGATCCGTTTCATCTTGAAACGAAGCCAGGATGATGTTTTTTAATTTTTAGAATTTTTTTGCATTTATTTTTGAATTTTCTAACTCGGGTCGGGTTCGAACGGATAGGAATGAAATTTTTTTTCTTCTCTATTTTTCGGGCTGTCCATACCCGTTTAGTCTTGAAATGAAGCCTGGATGATGTTTTTTAATTTTTAGAATTTTTTTGCATTTTATTTTTGAATTTTCTATCTCTAGTCGGGTTCGAACGGATAGGAAGGAAATTTTTTTTTCTTCACTATTTTTCGGCCTGTCTTGACCCGTTTCATCTTGAAATGAAGCCTGGATGATGTTTTTTCATTTTTAGAATTTTTTTTGTATTTTATTTTTGAATTTTCTATCTCGGGTCGGGTTCGAACGGATAGGAAGGAAATTTTTTTTCTTCTCTATTTTTCGGCCTATCCATACCCGTTTAGTCTTGAAAAGAAGCCTAGATGATGTTTTTTCATTTTTAGAACTTTTTTTGTATTTTATTTTTGAATTTTCTATCTCGGGTCGGGTTCGAACGGATAGGAAGGAAATTTTTTTTCTTCTCTATTTTTCGGCCTATCCATACCCGTTTAGTCTTGAAATGAAGCCAGGATGATGTTTTTTAATTTTTAGAATTTTTTTGCATTTATTTTTGAATTTTCAAACTCGGGTCGGGTTCGAACGGATAGGAAGGAAATTTTTTTTCTTCTCTATTTTTCGGCCTATCCATACCCGTTTAGTCTTGAAATGAAGCCTAGATGATGTTTTTTCATTTTTAGAATTTTTTTTGTATTTTATTTTTGAATTTTCTATCTCGGGTCGGGTTCGAACGGATAGGAAGGAAATTTTTTTTCTTCTCTATTTTTCGGCCTATCCATACCCGTTTAGTCTTGAAATGAAGCCAGGATGATGTTTTTTAATTTTTAGAATTTTCTTGCATTTATTTTTGAATTTTCAAACTCGGGTCGGGTTCGAATGGATAGGAAGGAAATTTTTTTTTCTTCTCTATTTTTCGGCCTGTCTTGACCCGTTTCATCTTGAAATGAAGCCTGGATGATGTTTTTTCATTTTTAGAATTTTTTTTGTATTTTATTTTTGAATTTTCTATCTCGGGTCGGGTTCGAACGGATAGGAAGGAAATTTTTTTTCTTCTCTATTTTTCGGCCTATCCATACCCGTTTAGTCTTGAAATGAACCTGGATGATGTTTTTTCATTTTTAGAATTTTTTTTGTATTTTATTTTTGAATTTTCTATCTCGGGTTGGGTTCGAACGGATAGGAAGGAAATTTTTTTTCTTCTCTATTTTTCGGCCTATCCATACCCGTTTAGTCTTGAAATGAAGCCAGGATGATGTTTTTTAATTTTTAGAATTTTTTTGCATTTATTTTTGAATTTTCTAACTCGGGTCGGGTTCGAACGGATAGGAAGGAAATTTTTTTTCTTCTCTATTTTTCGGGCTGTCCATACCCGTTTAGTCTTGAAATGAAGCCTGGATGATGTTTTTTAATTTTTAGAATTTTTTTGCATTTTATTTTTGAATTTTCTATCTCTAGTCGGGTTCGAACGGATAGGAAGGAAATTTTTTTTCTTCTCTATTTTTCGGCCTGTCTTGACCGGTTTCATCTTGAAATGAAGCCTGGATGATGTTTTTTCATTTTTAGAATTTTTTTTGTATTTTATTTTTGAATTTTCTATCTCGGGTCGGGTTCGAACGGATAGGAAGGAAATTTTTTTTCTTCTCTATTTTTCGGCCTATCCATACCCGTTTAGTCTTGAAATGAAGCCTGGATGATGTTTTTTCATTTTTAGAATTTTTTTTGTATTTTATTTTTGAATTTTCTATCTCGGGTCGGGTTCGAACGGATAGGAAGGAAATTTTTTTTCTTCTCTATTTTTCGGCCTATCCATACCCGTTTAGTCTTGAAATTAAGCCAGGATGATGTTTTTTAATTTTTAGAATTTTTTTGCATTTATTTTTGAATTTTCAAACTCGGGTCGGGTTCGAACGGATAGGAATGAAATTTTTTTTCTTCTCTATTTTTCTGCCTGTCCTGACCCGTTTCATCTTGAAATGCAGCCAGGATGATGTTTTTTAATTTTTAGAATTTTTTTGCATTTATTTTTGAATTTTCTATCTCGGGTCGGGTTCGAACGGATAGGAAGGAAAATTTTTTTCTTCTCTATTTTTCGGCCTGTCCTGATCCGTTTCATCTTGAAACGAAGCCAGGATGATGTTTTTTAATTTTTAGAATTTTTTTGCATTTATTTTTGAATTTCTAACTCGGGTCGGGTTCGAACGGATAGGAAGGAAATTTTTTTTCTTCTCTATTTTTCGGGCTGTCCATACCCGTTTAGTCTTGAAATGAAGCCTGGATGATGTTTTTTAATTTTTAGAATTTTTTTGCATTTTATTTTTGAATTTTCTTTCTCTAGTCGGGTTCGAACGGATAGGAAGGAAATTTTTTTTCTTCTCTATTTTTAGGCCTGTCCATACCCGTTTAGTCTTGAAATGAAGCCTGGATGACGTTTTTTAATTTTTATAATTTTTTTGCATTTTATTTTTGAATTTTCTATC
The DNA here is from genome assembly GCF_932294415.1 of Quercus robur. Classification (NCBI taxonomy): domain Eukaryota; kingdom Viridiplantae; phylum Streptophyta; class Magnoliopsida; order Fagales; family Fagaceae; genus Quercus; species Quercus robur. The sequence goes on along the minus strand of NC_065542.1, from coordinate 39,371,899 downwards.
TCGGGTCGGGTTCGAACGGATAGGAAGGAAAATTTTTTTCTTCTCTATTTTTCGGCCTGTCCTGATCCGTTTCATCTTGAAACGAAGCCAGGATGATGTTTTTTAATTTTTAGAATTTTTTTGCATTTATTTTTGAATTTCTAACTCGGGTCGGGTTCGAACGGATAGGAAGGAAATTTTTTTTCTTCTCTATTTTTCGGGCTGTCCATACCCGTTTAGTCTTGAAATGAAGCCTGGATGATGTTTTTTAATTTTTAGAATTTTTTTGCATTTTATTTTTGAATTTTCTTTCTCTAGTCGGGTTCGAACGGATAGGAAGGAAATTTTTTTTCTTCTCTATTTTTCGGCCTGTCTTGACCCGTTTCATCTTGAAATGAAGCCTGGATGATGTTTTTTCATTTTTAAAATTTTTTTTGTATTTTATTTTTGAATTTTCTATCTCGGGTCGGGTTCGAACGGATAGGAAGGAAATTTTTTTTCTTCTCTATTTTTCGGCCTATCCATACCCGTTTAGTCTTGAAATGAAGCCTGGATGATGTTTTTTCATTTTTAGAATTTTTTTTGTATTTTATTTTTGAATTTTCTATCTCGGGTCGGGTTCGAACGGATAGGAAGGAAATTTTTTTTCTTCTCTATTTTTCGGCCTATCCATACCCGTTTAGTCTTGAAATTAAGCCAGGATGATGTTTTTTAATTTTTAGAATTTTTTTCATTTATTTTTGAATTTTCAAACTCGGGTCGGGTTCGAACGGATAGGAATGAAATTTTTTTTCTTCTCTATTTTTCTGCCTGTCCTGACCCGTTTCATCTTGAAATGCAGCCAGGATGATGTTTTTTAATTTTTAGAATTTTTTTGCATTTATTTTTGAATTTCTAACTCGGGTCGGGTTCGAACGGATAGGAAGGAAATTTTTTTTCTTCTCTATTTTTCGGCCTGTCCATACCCGTTTAGTCTTGAAATGAAGCCTGGATGATGTTTTTTAATTTTTAGAATTTTTTTGCATTTTATTTTTGAATTTTCTATCTCTAGTCGGGTTCGAACGGATAGGAAGGAAATTTTTTTTTCTTCTCTATTTTTCGGCCTGTCTTGACCCGTTTCATCTTGAAATGAAGCCTGGATGATGTTTTTTCATTTTTAGAATTTTTTTTGTATTTTATTTTTGAATTTTCTATCTCGGGTCGGGTTCGAACGGATAGGAAGGAAATTTTTTTTCTTCTCTATTTTTCGGCCTATCCATACCCGTTTAGTCTTGAAATGAAGCCTGGATGATGTTTTTTCATTTTTAGAATTTTTTTTGTATTTTATTTTTGAATTTTCTATCTCGGGTGGGGTTCGAACGGATAGGAAGGAAATTTTTTTTCTTCTCTATTTTTCGGCCTATCCATACCCGTTTAGTCTTGAAATGAAGCCAGGATGATGCTTTTTAATTTTTAGAATTTTTTTGCATTTATTTTTGAATTTTCTAACTCGGGTCGGGTTCGAACGGATAGGAAGGAAATGTTTTTTCTTCTCTATTTTTCGGCCTATCCATACCCGTTTAGTCTTGAAATGAAGCCTGGATGATGTTTTTTCATTTTTAGAATTTTTTTTGTATTTTATTTTTGAATTTTCTATCTCGGGTAGGGTTCGAACGGATAGGAAGGAAATTTTTTTTCTTCTCTATTTTTCGGCCTATCCATACCCGTTTAGTCTTGAAATGAAGCCTGGATGATGTTTTTTCATTTTTAGAATTTTTTTTGTATTTTATTTTTGAATTTTCTATCTCGGGTCGGGTTCGAACGGATAGGAAGGAAATTTTTTTTCTTCTCTATTTTTCGGCCTATCCATACCCGTTTAGTCTTGAAATTAAGCCAGGATGATGTTTTTTAATCTTTAGAATTTTTTTGCATTTATTTTTGAATTTTCAAACTCGGGTCGGGTTCGAACGGATAGGAATGAAATTTTTTTTCTTCTCTATTTTTCGGGCTGTCCATACCCGTTTAGTCTTGAAATGAAGCCTGGATGATGTTTTTTAATTTTTAGAATTTTTTTGCATTTTATTTTTGAATTTTCTATCTCTAGTCGGGTTCGAACGGATAGGAAGGAAATTTTTTTTCTTCTCTATTTTTCGGCCTGTCTTGACCGGTTTCAACTTGAAATGAAGCCTGGATGATGTTTTTTCATTTTTAGAATTTTTTTTGTATTTTATTTTTGAATTTTCTATCTCGGGTCGGGTTCGAACGGATAGGAAGGAAATTTTTTTTCTTCTCTATTTTTCGGCCTATCCATACCCGTTTAGTCTTGAAATGAAGCCTGGATGATGTTTTTTCATTTTTAGAATTTTTTTTGTATTTTATTTTTGAATTTTCTATCTCGGGTCGGGTTCGAACGGATAGGAAGGAAATTTTTTTTCTTCTCTATTTTTCGGCCTATCCATACCCGTTTAGTCTTGAAATTAAGCCAGGATGATGTTTTTTAATTTTTAGAATTTTTTTGCATTTATTTTTGAATTTTCAAACTCGGGTCGGGTTCGAACGGATAGGAATGAAATTTTTTTTCTTCTCTATTTTTCTGCCTGTCCTGACCCGTTTCATCTTGAAATGCAGCCAGGATGATGTTTTTTAATTTTTAGAATTTTTTTGCATTTATTTTTGAATTTTCTATCTCGGGTCGGGTTCGAACGGATAGGAAGGAAAATTTTTTTCTTCTCTATTTTTCGGCCTGTCCTGATCCGTTTCATCTTGAAACGAAGCCAGGATGATGTTTTTTAATTTTTAGAATTTTTTTGCATTTATTTTTGAATTTCTAACTCGGGTCGGGTTCGAACGGATAGGAAGGAAATTTTTTTTCTTCTCTATTTTTCGGGCTGTCCATACCCGTTTAGTCTTGAAATGAAGCCTGGATGATGTTTTTTAATTTTTAGAATTTTTTTGCATTTTATTTTTGAATTTTCTTTCTCTAGTCGGGTTCGAACGGATAGGAAGGAAATTTTTTTTCTTCTCTATTTTTAGGCCTGTCCATACCCGTTTAGTCTTGAAATGAAGCCTGGATGACGTTTTTTAATTTTTATAATTTTTTTGCATTTTATTTTTGAATTTTCTATCTCGGGTCGGGTTCGAACGGATAGGAAGGAAAATTTTTTTCTTCTCTATTTTTCGGCCTGTCCTGATCCGTTTCATCTTGAAACGAAGCCAGGATGATGTTTTTTAATTTTTAGAATTTTTTTGCATTTATTTTTGAATTTCTAACTCGGGTCGGGTTCGAACGGATAGGAAGGAAATTTTTTTTCTTCTCTATTTTTCGGGCTGTCCATACCCGTTTAGTCTTGAAATGAAGCCTGGATGATGTTTTTTAATTTTTAGAATTTTTTTGCATTTTATTTTTGAATTTTCTTTCTCTAGTCGGGTTCGAACGGATAGGAAGGAAATTTTTTTTCTTCTCTATTTTTCGGCCTGTCTTGACCCGTTTCATCTTGAAATGAAGCCTGGATGATGTTTTTTCATTTTTAAAATTTTTTTTGTATTTTATTTTTGAATTTTCTATCTCGGGTCGGGTTCGAACGGATAGGAAGGAAATTTTTTTTCTTCTCTATTTTTCGGCCTATCCATACCCGTTTAGTCTTGAAATGAAGCCTGGATGATGTTTTTTCATTTTTAGAATTTTTTTTGTATTTTATTTTTGAATTTTCTATCTCGGGTCGGGTTCGAACGGATAGGAAGGAAATTTTTTTTCTTCTCTATTTTTCGGCCTATCCATACCCGTTTAGTCTTGAAATTAAGCCAGGATGATGTTTTTTAATTTTTAGAATTTTTTTCATTTATTTTTGAATTTTCAAACTCGGGTCGGGTTCGAACGGATAGGAATGAAATTTTTTTTCTTCTCTATTTTTCTGCCTGTCCTGACCCGTTTCATCTTGAAATGCAGCCAGGATGATGTTTTTTAATTTTTAGAATTTTTTTGCATTTATTTTTGAATTTCTAACTCGGGTCGGGTTCGAACGGATAGGAAGGAAATTTTTTTTCTTCTCTATTTTTCGGCCTGTCCATACCCGTTTAGTCTTGAAATGAAGCCTGGATGATGTTTTTTAATTTTTAGAATTTTTTTGCATTTTATTTTTGAATTTTCTATCTCTAGTCGGGTTCGAACGGATAGGAAGGAAATTTTTTTTTCTTCTCTATTTTTCGGCCTGTCTTGACCCGTTTCATCTTGAAATGAAGCCTGGATGATGTTTTTTCATTTTTAGAATTTTTTTTGTATTTTATTTTTGAATTTTCTATCTCGGGTCGGGTTCGAACGGATAGGAAGGAAATTTTTTTTCTTCTCTATTTTTCGGCCTATCCATACCCGTTTAGTCTTGAAATGAAGCCTCGATGACGTTTTTTCATTTTTAGAATTTTTTTTGTATTTTATTTTTGAATTTTCTATCTCGGGTCGGGTTCGAACGGATAGGAAGGAAATTTTTTTTCTTCTCTATTTTTCGGCCTATCCATACCCGTTTAGTCTTGAAATGAAGCCAGGATGATGTTTTTTAATTTTTAGAATTTTTTTGCATTTATTTTTGAATTTTCAAACTCGGGTCGGGTTCGAACGGATAGGAAGGAAATTTTTTTTCTTCTCTATTTTTCGGCCTATCCATACCCGTTTAGTCTTGAAATGAAGCCAGGATGATGTTTTTTAATTTTTAGAATTTTCTTGCATTTATTTTTGAATTTTCAAACTCGGGTCGGGTTCGAACGGATAGGAAGGAAATTTTTTTTTCTTCTCTATTTTTCGGCCTGTCTTGACCCGTTTCATCTTGAAATGAAGCCTGGATGATGTTTTTTCATTTTTAGAATTTTTTTTGTATTTTATTTTTGAATTTTCTATCTCAGGTCGGGTTCGAACGGATAGGAAGGAAATTTTTTTTCTTCTCTATTTTTCGGCCTATCCATACCCGTTTAGTCTTGAAATGAAGCCTGGATGATGTTTTTTCATTTTTAGAATTTTTTTTGTATTTTATTTTTGAATTTTCTATCTCGGGTGGGGTTCGAACGGATAGGAAGGAAATTTTTTTTCTTCTCTATTTTTCGGCCTATCCATACCCGTTTAGTCTTGAAATGAAGCCAGGATGATGTTTTTTAATTTTTAGAATTTTTTTGCATTTATTTTTGAATTTTCTAACTCGGGTCGGGTTCGAACGGATAGGAAGGAAATTTTTTTTCTTCTCTATTTTTCGGGCTGTCCATACCCGTTTAGTCTTGAAATGAAGCCTGGATGATGTTTTTTAATTTTTAGAATTTTTTTGCATTTTATTTTTGAATTTTCTATCTCTAGTCGGGTTCGAACGGATAGGAAGGAAATTTTTTTTCTTCTCTATTTTTCGGCTTGTCTTGACCGGTTTCATCTTGAAATGAAGCCTGGATGATGTTTTTTCATTTTTAGAATTTTTTTTGTATTTTATTTTTGAATTTTCTATCTCGGGTCGGGTTCGAACGGATAGGAAGGAAATATTTTTTCTTCTCTATTTTTCGGCCTATCCATACCCGTTTAGTCTTGAAATGAAGCCTGGATGATGTTTTTTCATTTTTAGAATTTTTTTTGTATTTTATTTTTGAATTTTCTATCTCGGGTCGGGTTCGAACGGATAGGAAGGAAATTTTTTTTCTTCTCTATTTTTCGGCCTATCCATACCCGTTTAGTCTTGAAATGAAGCCTGGATGATGTTTTTTCATTTTTAGAATTTTTTTTGTATTTTATTTTTGAATTTTCTATCTCGGGTCGGGTTCGAACGGATAGGAAGGAAATTTTTTTTCTTCTCTATTTTTCGGCCTATCCATACCCGTTTAGTCTTGAAATTAAGCCAGGATGATGTTTTTTAATCTTTAGAATTTTTTTGCATTTATTTTTGAATTTTCAAACTCGGGTCGGGTTCGAACGGATAGGAATGAAATTTTTTTTCTTCTCTATTTTTCGGGCTGTCCATACCCGTTTAGTCTTGAAATGAAGCCTGGATGATGTTTTTTAATTTTTAGAATTTTTTTGCATTTTATTTTTGAATTTTCTTTCTCTAGTCGGGTTCGAACGGATAGGAAGGAAATTTTTTTTCTTCTCTATTTTTCGGCCTGTCTTGACCCGTTTCATCTTGAAATGAAGCCTGGATGATGTTTTTTCATTTTTAAAATTTTTTTTGTATTTTATTTTTGAATTTTCTATCTCGGGTCGGGTTCGAACGGATAGGAAGGAAATTTTTTTTCTTCTCTATTTTTCGGCCTATCCATACCCGTTTAGTCTTGAAATGAAGCCTGGATGATGTTTTTTCATTTTTAGAATTTTTTTTGTATTTTATTTTTGAATTTTCTATCTCGGGTCGGGTTCGAACGGATAGGAAGGAAATTTTTTTTCTTCTCTATTTTTCGGCCTATCCATACCCGTTTAGTCTTGAAATTAAGCCAGGATGATGTTTTTTAATTTTTAGAATTTTTTTCATTTATTTTTGAATTTTCAAACTCGGGTCGGGTTCGAACGGATAGGAATGAAATTTTTTTTCTTCTCTATTTTTCTGCCTGTCCTGACCCGTTTCATCTTGAAATGCAGCCAGGATGATGTTTTTTAATTTTTAGAATTTTTTTGCATTTATTTTTGAATTTTCTATCTCGGGTCGGGTTCGAACGGATAGGAAGGAAAATTTTTTTCTTCTCTATTTTTCGGCCTGTCCTGATCCGTTTCATCTTGAAACGAAGCCAGGATGATGTTTTTTAATTTTTAGAATTTTTTTGCATTTATTTTTGAATTTTCTAACTCGGGTCGGGTTCGAACGGATAGGAATGAAATTTTTTTTCTTCTCTATTTTTCGGGCTGTCCATACCCGTTTAGTCTTGAAATGAAGCCTGGATGATGTTTTTTAATTTTTAGAATTTTTTTGCATTTTATTTTTGAATTTTCTATCTCTAGTCGGGTTCGAACGGATAGGAAGGAAATTTTTTTTTCTTCTCTATTTTTCGGCCTGTCTTGACCCGTTTCATCTTGAAATGAAGCCTGGATGATGTTTTTTCATTTTTAGAATTTTTTTTGTATTTTATTTTTGAATTTTCTATCTCGGGTCGGGTTCGAACGGATAGGAAGGAAATTTTTTTTCTTCTCTATTTTTCGGCCTATCCATACCCGTTTAGTCTTGAAAAGAAGCCTAGATGATGTTTTTTCATTTTTAGAACTTTTTGTGTATTTTATTTTTGAATTTTCTATCTCGGGTCGGGTTCGAACGGATAGGAAGGAAATTTTTTTTCTTCTCTATTTTTCGGCCTATCCATACCCGTTTAGTCTTGAAATGAAGCCAGGATGATGTTTTTTAATTTTTAGAATTTTTTTGCATTTATTTTTGAATTTTCAAACTCGGGTCGGGTTCGAACGGATAGGAAGGAAATTTTTTTTCTTCTCTATTTTTCGGCCTATCCATACCCGTTTAGTCTTGAAATGAAGCCTAGATGATGTTTTTTCATTTTTAGAATTTTTTTTGTATTTTATTTTTGAATTTTCTATCTCGGGTCGGGTTCGAACGGATAGGAAGGAAATTTTTTTTCTTCTCTATTTTTCGGCCTATCCATACCCGTTTAGTCTTGAAATGAAGCCAGGATGATGTTTTTTAATTTTTAGAATTTTCTTGCATTTATTTTTGAATTTTCAAACTCGGGTCGGGTTCGAATGGATAGGAAGGAAATTTTTTTTTCTTCTCTATTTTTCGGCCTGTCTTGACCCGTTTCATCTTGAAATGAAGCCTGGATGATGTTTTTTCATTTTTAGAATTTTTTTTGTATTTTATTTTTGAATTTTCTATCTCGGGTCGGGTTCGAACGGATAGGAAGGAAATTTTTTTTCTTCTCTATTTTTCGGTCTATCCATACCCGTTTAGTCTTGAAATGAAGCCTGGATGATGTTTTTTCATTTTTAGAATTTTTTTTGTATTTTATTTTTGAATTTTCTATCTCGGGTTGGGTTCGAACGGATAGGAAGGAAATTTTTTTTCTTCTCTATTTTTCGGCCTATCCATACCCGTTTAGTCTTGAAATGAAGCCAGGATGATGTTTTTTAATTTTTAGAATTTTTTTGCATTTATTTTTGAATTTTCTAACTCGGGTCGGGTTCGAACGGATAGGAAGGAAATTTTTTTTCTTCTCTATTTTTCGGGCTGTCCATACCCGTTTAGTCTTGAAATGAAGCCTGGATGATGTTTTTTAATTTTTAGAATTTTTTTGCATTTTATTTTTGAATTTTCTATCTCTAGTCGGGTTCGAACGGATAAGAAGGAAATTTTTTTTCTTCTCTATTTTTCGGCCTGTCTTGACCGGTTTCATCTTGAAATGAAGCCTGGATGATGTTTTTTCATTTTTAGAATTTTTTTTGTATTTTATTTTTGAATTTTCTATCTCGGGTCGGGTTCGAACGGATAGGAAGGAAATTTTTTTTCTTCTCTATTTTTCGGCCTATCCATACCCGTTTAGTCTTGAAATGAAGCCTGGATGATGTTTTTTCATTTTTAGAATTTTTTTTGTATTTTATTTTTGAATTTTCTATCTCGGGTCGGGTTCGAACGGATAGGAAGGAAATTTTTTTTCTTCTCTATTTTTCGGCCTATCCATACCCGTTTAGTCTTGAAATGAAGCCTGGATGATGTTTTTTCATTTTTAGAATTTTTTTTGTATTTTATTTTTGAATTTTCTATCTCGGGTCGGGTTCGAACGGATAGGAAGGAAATTTTTTTTCTTCTCTATTTTTCGGCCTATCCATACCCGTTTAGTCTTGAAATTAAGCCAGGATGATGTTTTTTAATTTTTAGAATTTTTTTGCATTTATTTTTGAATTTTCAAACTCGGGTCGGGTTCGAACGGATAGGAATGAAATTTTTTTTCTTCTCTATTTTTCTGCCTGTCCTGACCCGTTTCATCTTGAAATGCAGCCAGGATGATGTTTTTTAATTTTTAGAATTTTTTTGCATTTATTTTTGAATTTTCTATCTCGGGTCGGGTTCGAACGGATAGGAAGGAAAATTTTTTTCTTCTCTATTTTTCGGCCTGTCCTGATCCGTTTCATCTTGAAACGAAGCCAGGATGATGTTTTTTAATTTTTAGAATTTTTTTGCATTTATTTTTGAATTTCTAACTCGGGTCGGGTTCGAACGGATAGGAAGGAAATTTTTTTTCTTCTCTATTTTTCGGGCTGTCCATACCCGTTTAGTCTTGAAATGAAGCCTGGATGATGTTTTTTAATTTTTAGAATTTTTTTGCATTTTATTTTTGAATTTTCTTTCTCTAGTCGGGTTCGAACGGATAGGAAGGAAATTTTTTTTCTTCTCTATTTTTAGGCCTGTCCATACCCGTTTAGTCTTGAAATGAAGCCTGGATGACGTTTTTTAATTTTTATAATTTTTTTGCATTTTATTTTTGAATTTTCTATCTCGGGTCGGGTTCGAACGGATAGGAAGGAAAATTTTTTTCTTCTCTATTTTTCGGCCTGTCCTGATCCGTTTCATCTTGAAACGAAGCCAGGATGATGTTTTTTAATTTTTAGAATTTTTTTGCATTTATTTTTGAATTTCTAACTCGGGTCGGGTTCGAACGGATAGGAAGGAAATTTTTTTTCTTCTCTATTTTTCGGGCTGTCCATACCCGTTTAGTCTTGAAATGAAGCCTGGATGATGTTTTTTAATTTTTAGAATTTTTTTGCATTTTATTTTTGAATTTTCTTTCTCTAGTCGGGTTCGAACGGATAGGAAGGAAATTTTTTTTCTTCTCTATTTTTCGGCCTGTCTTGACCCGTTTCATCTTGAAATGAAGCCTGGATGATGTTTTTTCATTTTTAAAATTTTTTTTGTATTTTATTTTTGAATTTTCTATCTCGGGTCGGGTTCGAACGGATAGGAAGGAAATTTTTTTTCTTCTCTATTTTTCGGCCTATCCATACCCGTTTAGTCTTGAAATGAAGCCTGGATGATGTTTTTTCATTTTTAGAATTTTTTTTGTATTTTATTTTTGAATTTTCTATCTCGGGTCGGGTTCGAACGGATAGGAAGGAAATTTTTTTTCTTCTCTATTTTTCGGCCTATCCATACCCGTTTAGTCTTGAAATTAAGCCAGGATGATGTTTTTTAATTTTTAGAATTTTTTTCATTTATTTTTGAATTTTCAAACTCGGGTCGGGTTCGAACGGATAGGAATGAAATTTTTTTTCTTCTCTATTTTTCTGCCTGTCCTGACCCGTTTCATCTTGAAATGCAGCCAGGATGATGTTTTTTAATTTTTAGAATTTTTTTGCATTTATTTTTGAATTTCTAACTCGGGTCGGGTTCGAACGGATAGGAAGGAAATTTTTTTTCTTCTCTATTTTTCGGCCTGTCCATACCCGTTTAGTCTTGAAATGAAGCCTGGATGATGTTTTTTAATTTTTAGAATTTTTTTGCATTTTATTTTTGAATTTTCTATCTCTAGTCGGGTTCGAACGGATAGGAAGGAAATTTTTTTTTCTTCTCTATTTTTCGGCCTGTCTTGACCCGTTTCATCTTGAAATGAAGCCTGGATGATGTTTTTTCATTTTTAGAATTTTTTTTGTATTTTATTTTTGAATTTTCTATCTCGGGTCGGGTTCGAACGGATAGGAAGGAAATTTTTTTTCTTCTCTATTTTTCGGCCTATCCATACCCGTTTAGTCTTGAAATGAAGCCTCGATGACGTTTTTTCATTTTTAGAATTTTTTTTGTATTTTATTTTTGAATTTTCTATCTCGGGTCGGGTTCGAACGGATAGGAAGGAAATTTTTTTTGTTCTCTATTTTTCGGCCTATCCATACCCGTTTAGTCTTGAAATGAAGCCAGGATGATGTTTTTTAATTTTTAGAATTTTTTTGCATTTATTTTTGAATTTTCAAACTCGGGTCGGGTTCGAACGGATAGGAAGGAAATTTTGTTTCTTCTCTATTTTTCGGCCTATCCATACCCGTTTAGTCTTGAAATGAAGCCAGGATGATGTTTTTTAATTTTTAGAATTTTCTTGCATTTATTTTTGAATTTTCAAACTCGGGTCGGGTTCGAACGGATAGGAAGGAAATTTTTTTTTCTTCTCTATTTTTCGGCCTGTCTTGACCCGTTTCATCTTGAAATGAAGCCTGGATGATGTTTTTTCATTTTTAGAATTTTTTTTGTATTTTATTTTTGAATTTTCTATCTCAGGTCGGGTTCGAACGGATAGGAAGGAAATTTTTTTTCTTCTCTATTTTTCGGCCTATCCATACCCGTTTAGTCTTGAAATGAAGCCTGGATGATGTTTTTTCATTTTTAGAATTTTTTTTGTATTTTATTTTTGAATTTTCAATCTCGGGTGGGGTTCGAACGGATAGGAAGGAAATTTTTTTTCTTCTCTATTTTTCGGCCTATCCATACCCGTTTAGTCTTGAAATGAAGCCAGGATGATGCTTTTTAATTTTTAGAATTTTTTTGCATTTATTTTTGAATTTTCTAACTCGGGTCGGGTTCGAACGGATAGGAAGGAAATTTTTTTTCTTCTCTATTTTTCGGGCTGTCCATACCCGTTTAGTCTTGAAATGAAGCCTGGATGATGTTTTTTAATTTTTAGAATTTTTTTGCATTTATTTTTGAATTTTCAAACTCGGGTCGGGTTCGAACGGATAGGAAGGAAATTTTTTTTCTTCTCTATTTTTCGGCCTATCCATACCCGTTTAGTCTTGAAATAAAGCCAGGATGATGTTTTTTAATTTTTAGAATTTTTTTGCATTTATTTTTGAATTTTCAAACTCGGGTCGGGTTCGAACGGATAGGAAGGAAATTTTTTTTCTTCTCTATTTTTCGGCCTATCCATACCCGTTTAGTCTTGAAATGAAGCCAGGATGATGTTTTTTAATTTTTAGAATTTTTTTGCATTTATTTTTGAATTTTCAAACTCGGGTCGGGTTCGAACGGATAGGAAGGAAATTTTTTTTTCTTCTCTATTTTTCGGCCTGTCTTGACCCGTTTCATCTTGAAATGAAGCCTGGATGATGTTTTTTCATTTTTAGAATTTTTTTTGTATTTTATTTTTGAATTTTCTATCTCAGGTCGGGTTCGAACGGATAGGAAGGAAAATTTTTTTCTTCTCTATTTTTCGGCCTATCCATACCCGTTTAGTCTTGAAATGAAGCCTGGATGATGTTTTTTCATTTTTAGAATTTTTTTTGTATTTTATTTTTGAATTTTCTATCTCGGGTGGGGTTCGAACGGATAGGAAGGAAATTTTTTTTCTTCTCTATTTTTCGGCCTATCCATACCCGTTTAGTCTTGAAATGAAGCCAGGATGATGTTTTTTAATTTTTAGAATTTTTTTGCATTTATTTTTGAATTTTCTAACTCGGGTCGGGTTCGAACGGATAGGAAGGAAATTTTTTTTCTTCTCTATTTTTCGGGCTGTCCATACCCGTTTAGTCTTGAAATGAAGCCTGGATGATGTTTTTTAATTTTTAGAATTTTTTTGCATTTTATTTTTGAATTTTCTATCTCTAGTCGGGTTCGAACGGATAGGAAGGAAATTTTTTTTCTTCTCTATTTTTCGGCCTGTCTTGACCGGTTTCATCTTGAAATGAAGCCTGGATGATGTTTTTTCATTTTTAGAATTTTTTTTGTATTTTATTTTTGAATTTTCTATCTCGGGTCGGGTTCGAACGGATAGGAAGGAAATGTTTTTTCTTCTCTATTTTTCGGCCTATCCATACCCGTTTAGACTTGAAATGAAGCCTGGATGATGTTTTTTCATTTTTAGAATTTTTTTTGTATTTTATTTTTGAATTTTCTATCTCGGGTCGGGTTCGAACGGATAGGAAGGAAATTTTTTTTCTTCTCTATTTTTCGGCCTATCCATACCCGTTTAGTCTTGAAATGAAGCCTGGATGATGTTTTTTCATTTTTAGAATTTTTTTTGTATTTTATTTTTGAATTTTCTATCTCGGGTCGGGTTCGAACGGATAGGAAGGAAATTTTTTTTCTTCTCTATTTTTCGGCCTATCCATACCCGTTTAGTCTTGAAATTAAGCCAGGATGATGTTTTTTAATCTTTAGAATTTTTTTGCATTTATTTTTGAATTTTCAAACTCGGGTCGGGTTCGAACGGATAGGAATGAAATTTTTTTTCTTCTCTATTTTTCTGCCTGTCCTGACCCGTTTCATCTTGAAATGCAGCCAGGATGATGTTTTTTAATTTTTAGAATTTTTTTGCATTTATTTTTGAATTTTCTATCTCGGGTCGGGTTCGAACGGATAGGAAGGAAAATTTTTTTCTTCTCTATTTTTCGGCCTGTCCTGATCCGTTTCATCTTGAAACGAAGCCAGGATGATGTTTTTTAATTTTTAGAATTTTTTTGCATTTATTTTTGAATTTCTAACTCGGGTCGGGTTCGAACGGATAGGAAGGAAATTTTTTTTCTTCTCTATTTTTCGGGCTGTCCATACCCGTTTAGTCTTGAAATGAAGCCTGGATGATGTTTTTTAATTTTTAGAATTTTTTTGCATTTTATTTTTGAATTTTCTTTCTCTAGTCGGGTTCGAACGGATAGGAAGGAAATTTTTTTTCTTCTCTATTTTTAGGCCTGTCCATACCCGTTTAGTCTTGAAATGAAGCCTGGATGACGTTTTTTAATTTTTATAATTTTTTTGCATTTTATTTTTGAATTTTCTATCTCGGGTCGGGTTCGAACGGATAGGAAGGAAAATTTTTTTCTTCTCTATTTTTCGGCCTGTCCTGATCCGTTTCATCTTGAAACGAAACCAGGATGATGTTTTTTAATTTTTAGAATTTTTTTGCATTTATTTTTGAATTTCTAACTCGGGTCGGGTTCGAACGGATAGGAAGGAAATTTTTTTTCTTCTCTATTTTTCGGGCTGTCCATACCCGTTTAGTCTTGAAATGAAGCCTGGATGATGTTTTTTAATTTTTAGAATTTTTTTGCATTTTATTTTTGAATTTTCTTTCTCTAGTCGGGTTCGAACGGATAGGAAGGAAATTTTTTTTCTTCTCTATTTTTCGGCCTGTCTTGACCCGTTTCATCTTGAAATGAAGCCTGGATGATGTTTTTTCATTTTTAAAATTTTTTTTGTATTTTATTTTTGAATTTTCTATCTCGGGTTGGGTTCGAACGGATAGGAAGGAAATTTTTTTTCTTCTCTATTTTTCGGCCTATCCGTACCCGTTTAGTCTTGAAATGAAGCCTGGATGATGTTTTTTCATTTTTAGAATTTTTTTTGTATTTTATTTTTGAATTTTCTATCTCGGGTCGGGTTCGAACGGATAGGAAGGAAATTTTTTTTCTTCTCTATTTTTCGGCCTATCCATACCCGTTTAGTCTTGAAATTAAGCCAGGATGATGTTTTTTAATTTTTAGAATTTTTTTCATTTATTTTTGAATTTTCAAACTCGGGTCGGGTTCGAACGGATAGGAATGAAATTTTTTTTCTTCTCTATTTTTCTGCCTGTCCTGACCCGTTTCATCTTGAAATGCAGCCAGGATGATGTTTTTTAATTTTTAGAATTTTTTTGCATTTATTTTTGAATTTTCTATCTCGGGTCGGGTTCGAACGGATAGGAAGGAAAATTTTTTTCTTCTCTATTTTTCGGCCTGTCCTGATCCGTTTCATCTTGAAACGAAGCCAGGATGATGTTTTTTAATTTTTAGAATTTTTTTGCATTTATTTTTGAATTTTCTAACTCGGGTCGGGTTCGAACGGATAGGAATGAAATTTTTTTTCTTCTCTATTTTTCGGGCTGTCCATACCCGTTTAGTCTTGAAATGAAGCCTGGATGATGTTTTTTAATTTTTAGAATTTTTTTGCATTTTATTTTTGAATTTTCTATCTCTAGTCGGGTTCGAACGGATAGGAAGGAAATTTTTTTTTCTTCTCTATTTTTCGGCCTGTCTTGACCCGTTTCATCTTGAAATGAAGCCTGGATGATGTTTTTTCATTTTTAGAATTTTTTTTGTATTTTATTTTTGAATTTTCTATCTCGGGTCGGGTTCGAACGGATAGGAAGGAAATTTTTTTTCTTCTCTATTTTTCGGCCTATCCATACCCGTTTAGTCTTGAAATGAAGCCTAGATGATGTTTTTTCATTTTTAGAATTTTTTTTGTATTTTATTTTTGAATTTTCTATCTCGGGTCGGGTTCGAACGGATAGGAAGGAAATTTTTTTTTTTCTCTATTTTTCGGCCTATCCATACCCGTTTAGTCTTGAAATGAAGCCAGGATGATGTTTTTTAATTTTTAGAATTTTTTTGCATTTATTTTTGAATTTTCAAACTCGGGTCGGGTTCGAACGGATAGGAAGGAAATTTTTTTTCTTCTCTATTTTTCGGCCTATCCATACCCGTTTAGTCTTGAAATGAAGCCTAGATGATGTTTTTTCATTTTTAGAATTTTTTTTGTATTTTATTTTTGAATTTTCTATCTCGGGTCGGGTTCGAACGGATAGGAAGGAAATTTTTTTTCTTCTCTATTTTTCGGCCTATCCATACCCGTTTAGTCTTGAAATGAAGCCAGGATGATGTTTTTTAATTTTTAGAATTTTCTTGCATTTATTTTTGAATTTTCAAACTCGGGTCGGGTTCGAACGGACAGGAAGGAAATTTTTTTTTCTTCTCTATTTTTCGGCCTGTCTTGACCCGTTTCATCTTGAAATGAAGCCTGGATGATGTTTTTTCATTTTTAGAATTTTTTTTGTATTTTATTTTTGAATTTTCTATCTCGGGTCGGGTTCGAACGGATAGGAAGGAAATTTTTTTTCTTCTCTATTTTTCGGCCTATCCATACCCGTTTAGTCTTGAAATGAAGCCTGGATGATGTTTTTTCATTTTTAGAATTTTTTTTGTATTTTATTTTTGAATTTTCTATCTCGGGTTGGGTTCGAACGGATAGGAAGGAAATTTTTTTTCTTCTCTATTTTTCGGCCTATCCATACCCGTTTAGTCTTGAAATGAAGCCAGGATGATGTTTTTTAATTTTTAGAATTTTTTTGCATTTATTTTTGAATTTTCTAACTCGGGTCGGGTTCGAACGGATAGGAAGGAAATTTTTTTTCTTCTCTATTTTTCGGGCTGTCCATACCCGTTTAGTCTTGAAATGAAGCCTGGATGATGTTTTTTAATTTTTAGAATTTTTTTGCATTTTATTTTTGAATTTTCTTTCTCTAGTCGGGTTCGAACGGATAGGAAGGAAATTTTTTTTCTTCTCTATTTTTAGGCCTGTCCATACCCGTTTAGTCTTGAAATGAAGCCTGGATGACGTTTTTTAATTTTTATAATTTTTTTGCATTTTATTTTTGAATTTTCTATCTCGGGTAGGGTTCGAACGGATAGGAAGGAAAATTTTTTTCTTCTCTATTTTTCGGCCTGTCCTGATCCGTTTCATCTTGAAACGAAACCAGGATGATGTTTTTTAATTCTTAGAATTTTTTTGCATTTATTTTTGAATTTCTAACTCGGGTCGGGTTCGAACGGATAGGAAGGAAATTTTTTTTCTTCTCTATTTTTCGGGCTGTCCATACCCGTTTAGTCTTGAAATGAAGCCTGGATGATGTTTTTAAATTTTTAGAATTTTTTTGCATTTTATTTTTGAATTTTCTTTCTCTAGTCGGGTTCGAACGGATAGGAAGGAAATTTTTTTTCTTCTCTATTTTTCGGCCTGTCTTGACCCGTTTCATCTTGAAATGAAGCCTGGATGATGTTTTTTCATTTTTAAAATTTTTTTTGTATTTTATTTTTGAATTTTCTATCTCGGGTTGGGTTCGAACGGATAGGAAGGAAATTTTTTTTCTTCTCTATTTTTCGGCCTATCCATACCCGTTTAGTCTTGAAATGAAGCCTGGATGATGTTTTTTCATTTTTAGAATTTTTTTTGTATTTTATTTTTGAATTTTCTATCTCGGGTCGGGTTCGAACGGATAGGAAGGAAATTTTTTTTCTTCTCTATTTTTCGGCCTATCCATACCCGTTTAGTCTTGAAATTAAGCCAGGATGATGTTTTTTAATTTTTAGAATTTTTTTCATTTATTTTTGAATTTTCAAACTCGGGTCGGGTTCAAACGGATAGGAATGAAATTTTTTTTCTTCTCTATTTTTCTGCCTGTCCTGACCCGTTTCATCTTGAAATGCAGTCAGGATGATGTTTTTTAATTTTTAGAATTTTTTTGCATTTATTTTTGAATTTTCTATCTCGGGTCGGGTTCGAACGGATAGGAAGGAAAATTTTTTTCTTCTCTATTTTTCGGCCTGTCCTGATCCGTTTCATCTTGAAACGAAGCCAGGATGATGTTTTTTAATTTTTAGAATTTTTTTACATTTATTTTTGAATTTTCTAACTCGGGTCGGGTTCGAACGGATAGGAATGAAATTTTTTTTCTTCTCTATTTTTCGGGCTGTCCATACCCGTTTAGTCTTGAAATGAAGCCTGGATGATGTTTTTTAATTTTTAGAATTTTTTTACATTTTATTTTTGAATTTTCTATCTCTAGTCGGGTTCGAACGGATAGGAAGGAAATTTTTTTTTCTTCTCTATTTTTCGGCCTGTCTTGACCCGTTTCATCTTGAAATGAAGCCTGGATGATGTTTTTTCATTTTTAGAATTTTTTTTGTATTTTATTTTTGAATTTTCTATCTCGGGTCGGGTTCGAACGGATAGGAAGGAAATTTTTTTTCTTCTCTATTTTTCGGCCTATCCATACCCGTTTAGTCTTGAAATGAAGCCTAGATGATGTTTTTTCATTTTTAGAATTTTTTTTGTATTTTATTTTTGAATTTTCTATCTCGGGTCGGGTTCGAACGGATAGGAAGGAAATTTTTTTTCTTCTCTATTTTTCGGCCTATCCATACCCGTTTAGTCTTGAAATGAAGCCAGGATGATGTTTTTTAATTTTTAGAATTTTTTTGCATTTATTTTTGAATTTTCAAACTCGGGTCGGGTTCGAACGGATAGGAAGGAAATTTTTTTTCTTCTCTATTTTTCGGCCTATCCATACCCGTTTAGTCTTGAAATGAAGCCTAGATGATGTTTTTTCATTTTTAGAATTTTTTTTGTATTTTATTTTTGAATTTTCTATCTCGGGTCGGGTTCGAACGGATAGGAAGGAAATTTTTTTTCTTCTCTATTTTTCGGCCTATCCATACCCGTTTAGTCTTGAAATGAAGCCAGGATGATGTTTTTTAATTTTTAGAATTTTCTTGCATTTATTTTTGAATTTTCAAACTCGGGTCGGGTTCGAACGGATAGGAAGGAAATTTTTTTTTCTTCTCTATTTTTCGGCCTGTCTTGACCCGTTTTATCTTGAAATGAAGCCTGGATGATGTTTTTTCATTTTTAGAATTTTTTTTGTATTTTATTTTTGAATTTTCTATCTTGGGTCGGGTTCGAACGGATAGGAAGGAAATTTTTTTTCTTCTCTATTTTTCGGCCTATCCATACCCGTTTAGTCTTGAAATGAAGCCTGGATGATGTTTTTTCATTTTTAGAATTTTTTTTGTATTTTATTTTTGAATTTTCTATCTCGGGTTGGGTTCGAACGGATAGGAAGGAAATTTTTTTTCTTCTCTATTTTTCGGGCTGTCCATACCCGTTTAGTCTTGAAATGAAGCCTGGATGATGTTTTTTAATTTTTAGAATTTTTTTGCATTTTATTTTTGAATTTTCTATCTCTAGTCGGGTTCGAACGGATAGGAAGGAAATTTTTTTTTCTTCTCTATTTTTCGGCCTGTCTTGACCCGTTTCATCTTGAAATGAAGCCTGGATGATGTTTTTTCATTTTTAGAATTTTTTTTGTATTTTATTTTTGAATTTTCTATCTCGGGTCGGGTTCGAACGGATAGGAAGGAAATTTTTTTTCTTCTCTATTTTTCGGCCTATCCATACCCGTTTAGTCTTGAAATGAAGCCTAGATGATGTTTTTTCATTTTTAGAATTTTTTTTGTATTTTATTTTTGAATTTTCTATCTCGGGTCGGGTTCGAACGGATAGGAAGGAAATTTTTTTTCTTCTCTATTTTTCAGCCTATCCATACCCGTTTAGTCTTGAAATGAAGCCAGGATGATGTTTTTTAATTTTTAGAATTTTTTTGCATTTATTTTTGAATTTTCAAACTCGGGTCGGGTTCGAACGGATAGGAAGGAAATTTTTTTTCTTCTCTATTTTTCGGCCTATCCATACCCGTTTAGTCTTGAAATGAAGCCTAGATGATGTTTTTTCATTTTTAGAATTTTTTTTGTATTTTATTTTTGAATTTTCTATCTCGGGTCGGGTTCGAACGGATAGGAAGGAAATTTTTTTTCTTCTCTATTTTTCGGCCTATCCATTCCCGTTTAGTCTTGAAATGAAGCCAGGATGATGTTTTTTAATTTTTAGAATTTTCTTGCATTTATTTTTGAATTTTCAAACTCGGGTCGGGTTCGAACGGATAGGAAGGAAATTTTTTTCTCTTTTCTATTTTTCGGCCTGTCTTGACCCGTTTCATCTTGAAATGAAGCCTGGATGATGTTTTTTCATTTTTAGAATTTTTTTTGTATTTTATTTTTGAATTTTCTATCTCGGGTCGGGTTCGAACGGATAGGAAGGAAATTTTTTTTCTTCTCTATTTTTCGGCCTATCCATACCCGTTTAGTCTTGAAATGAAGCCTGGATGATGTTTTTTCATTTTTAGAATTTTTTTTTGTATTTTATTTTTGAATTTTCTATCTCGGGTTGGGTTCGAACGGATAGGAAGGAAATTTTTTTTCTTCTCTATTTTTCGGCCTATCCATACCCGTTTAGTCTTGAAATGAAGCCAGGATGATGTTTTTTAATTTTTAGAATTTTTTTGCATTTATTTTTGAATTTTCTAACTCGGGTCGGGTTCGAACGGATAGGAAGGAAATTTTTTTTCTTCTCTATTTTTCGGGCTGTCCATACCCGTTTAGTCTTGAAATGAAGCCTGGATGATGTTTTTTAATTTTTAGAATTTTTTTGCATTTTATTTTTGAATTTTCTTTCTCTAGTCGGGTTCGAACGGATAGGAAGGAAATTTTTTTTCTTCTCTATTTTTAGGCCTGTCCATACCCGTTTAGTCTTGAAATGAAGCCTGGATGACGTTTTTTAATTTTTATAATTTTTTTGCATTTTATTTTTGAATTTTCTATCTCGGGTCGGGTTCGAACGGATAGGAAGGAAAATTTTTTTCTTCTCTATTTTTCGGCCTGTCCTGATCCGTTTCATCTTGAAACGAAACCAGGATGATGTTTTTTAATTTTTAGAATTTTTTTGCATTTATTTTTGAATTTCTAACTCGGGTCGGGTTCGAACGGATAGGAAGGAAATTTTTTTTCTTCTCTATTTTTCGGGCTGTCCATACCCGTTTAGTCTTGAAATGAAGCCTGGATGATGTTTTTTAATTTTTAGAATTTTTTTGCATTTTATTTTTGAATTTTCTTTCTCTAGGCGGGTTCGAACGGATAGGAAGGAAATTTTTTTTCTTCTCTATTTTTCGGCCTGTCTTGACCCGTTTCATCTTGAAATGAAGCCTGGATGATGTTTTTTCATTTTTAAAATTTTTTTTGTATTTTATTTTTGAATTTTCTATCTCGGGTTGGGTTCGAACGGATAGGAAGGAAATTTTTTTTCTTCTCTATTTTTCGGCCTATCCATACCCGTTTAGTCTTGAAATGAAGCCTGGATGATGTTTTTTCATTTTTAGAATTTTTTTTGTATTTTATTTTTGAATTTTCTATCTCGGGTCGGGTTCGAACGGATAGGAAGGAAATTTTTTTTCTTCTCTATTTTTCGGCCTATCCATACCCGTTTAGTCTTGAAATTAAGCCAGGATGATGTTTTTTAATTTTTAGAATTTTTTTCATTTATTTTTGAATTTTCAAACTCGGGTCGGGTTCAAACGGATAGGAATGAAATTTTTTTTCTTCTCTATTTTTCTGCCTGTCCTGACCCGTTTCATCTTGAAATGCAGCCAGGATGATGTTTTTTAATTTTTAGAATTTTTTTGCATTTATTTTTGAATTTTCTATCTCGGGTCGGGTTCGAACGGATAGGAAGGAAAATTTTTTTCTTCTCTATTTTTCGGCCTGTCCTGATCCGTTTCATCTTGAAACGAAGCCAGGTTGATGTTTTTTAATTTTTAGAATTTTTTTACATTTATTTTTGAATTTTCTAACTCGGGTCGGGTTCGAACGGATAGGAATGAAATTTTTTTTCTTCTCTATTTTTCGGGCTGTCCATACCCGTTTAGTCTTGAAATCAAGCCTGGATGATGTTTTTTAATTTTTAGAATTTTTTTACATTTTATTTTTGAATTTTCTATCTCTAGTCGGGTTCGAACGGATAGGAAGGAAATTTTTTTTTCTTCTCTATTTTTCGGCCTGTCTTGACCCGTTTCATCTTGAAATGAAGCCTGGATGATGTTTTTTCATTTTTAGAATTTTTTTTGTATTTTATTTTTGAATTTTCTATCTCGGGTCGGGTTCGAACGGATAGGAAGGAAATTTTTTTTCTTCTCTATTTTTCGGCCTATCCATACCCGTTTAGTCTTGAAATGAAGCCTGGATGATGTTTTTTCATTTTTAGAATTTTTTTTGTATTTTATTTTTGAATTTTCTATCTCGGGTTGGGTTCGAACGGATAGGAAGGAAATTTTTTTTCTTCTCTATTTTTCGGCCTATCCATACCCGTTTAGTCTTGAAATGAAGCCAGGATGATGTTTTTTAATTTTTAGAATTTTTTTGCATTTATTTTTGAATTTTCTAACTCGGGTCGAGTTCGAACGGATAGGAAGGAAATTTTTTTTCTTCTCTATTTTTCGGGCTGTCCATACCCGTTTAGTCTTGAAATGAAGCCTGGATGATGTTTTTTAATTTTTAGAATTTTTTTGCATTTTATTTTTGAATTTTCTATCTCTAGTCGGGTTCGAACGGATTAGAAGGAAATTTTTTTTCTTCTCTATTTTTCGGCCTGTCTTGACCGGTTTCATCTTGAAATGAAGCCTGGATGATGTTTTTTCATTTTTAGAATTTTTTTTGTATTTTATTTTTGAATTTTCTTTCTCTAGTCGGGTTCGAACGGATAGGAAGGAAATTTTTTTTCTTCTCTATTTTTCGGCCTATCCATACCCGTTTAGTCTTGAAATGAAGCCTAGATGATGTTTTTTCATTTTTAGAATTTTTTTTGTATTTTATTTTTGAATTTTCTATCTCGGGTCGGGTTCGAACGGATAGGAAGGAAATTTTTTTTCTTCTCTATTTTTCGGCCTATCCATACCCGTTTAGTCTTGAAATGAAGCCAGGATGATGTTTTTTAATTTTTAGAATTTTTTTGCATTTATTTTTGAATTTTCAAACTCGGGTCGGGTTCGAACGGATAGGAAGGAAATTTTTTTTCTTCTCTATTTTTCGGCCTATCCATACCCGTTTAGTCTTGAAATGAAGCCTAGATGATGTTTTTTCATTTTTAGAATTTTTTTTGTATTTTATTTTTGAATTTTCTATCTCGGGTCGGGTTCGAACGGATAGGAAGGAAATTTTTTTTCTTCTCTATTTTTCGGCCTATCCATACCCGTTTAGTCTTGAAATGAAGCCAGGATGATGTTTCTTAATTTTTAGAATTTTCTTGCATTTATTTTTGAATTTTCAAACTCGGGTCGGGTTCGAACGGATAGGAAGGTAATTTTTTTTCTTCTCTATTTTTCGGCCTGTCTTGACCGGTTTCATCTTGAAATGAAGCCTGGATGATGTTTTTTCATTTTTAGAATTTTTTTTGTATTTTATTTTTGAATTTTCTATCTCGGGTCGGGTTCGAACGGATAGGAAGGAAATTTTTTTTCTTCTCTATTTTTCGGCCTATCCATACCCGTTTAGTCTTGAAATGAAGCCTGGATGATGTTTTTTAATTTTTAGAATTTTTTTTGCATTTATTTTTGAATTTTCTAACTCGGGTCGGGTTCGAACGGATAGGAAGGAAATTTTTTTTCTTCTCTATTTTTCGGGCTGTCCATACCCGTTTAGTCTTGAAATGAAGCCTGGATGATGTTTTTTAATTTTTAGAATTTTTTTGCATTTTATTTTTGAATTTTCTTTCTCTAGTCGGGTTCGAACGGATAGGAAGGAAATTTTTTTTCTTCTCTATTTTTAGGCCTGTCCATACCCGTTTAGTCTTGAAATGAAGCCTGGATGACGTTTTTTAATTTTTATAATTTTTTTGCATTTTATTTTTGAATTTTCTATCTCGGGTAGGGTTCGAACGGATAGGAAGGAAAATTTTTTTCTTCTCTATTTTTCGGCCTGTCCTGATCCGTTTCATCTTGAAACGAAACCAGGATGATGTTTTTTAATTCTTAGAATTTTTTTGCATTTATTTTTGAATTTCTAACTCGGGTCGGGTTCGAACGGATAGGAAGGAAATTTTTTTTCTTCTCTATTTTTCGGGCTATCCATACCCGTTTAGTCTTGAAATGAAGCCTGGATGATGTTTTTTAATTTTTAGAATTTTTTTGCATTTTATTTTTGAATTTTCTTTCTCTAGTCGGGTTCGAACGGATAGGAAGGAAATTTTTTTTCTTCTCTATTTTTCGGCCTGTCTTGACCCGTTTCATCTTGAAATGAAGCCTGGATGATGTTTTTTCATTTTTAAAATTTTTTTTGTATTTTATTTTTGAATTTTCTATCTCGGGTTGGGTTCGAACGGATAGGAAGGAAATTTTTTTTCTTCTCTATTTTTCGGCCTATCCATACCCGTTTAGTCTTGAAATGAAGCCTGGATGATGTTTTTTCATTTTTAGAATTTTTTTTGTATTTTATTTTTGAATTTTCTATCTCGGGTCGGGTTCGAACGGATAGGAAGGAAATTTTTTTTCTTCTCTATTTTTCGGCCTATCCATACCCGTTTAGTCTTGAAATTAAGCCAGGATGATGTTTTTTAATTTTTAGAATTTTTTTCATTTATTTTTGAATTTTCAAACACGGGTCGGGTTCAAACGGATAGGAATGAAATTTTTTTTCTTCTCTATTTTTCTGCCTGTCCTGACCCGTTTCATCTTGAAATGCAGTCAGGATGATGTTTTTTAATTTTTAGAATTTTTTTGCATTTATTTTTGAATTTTCTATCTCGGGTCGGGTTCGAACGGATAGGAAGGAAAATTTTTTTCTTCTCTATTTTTCGGCCTGTCCTGATCCGTTTCATCTTGAAACGAAGCCAGGATGATGTTTTTTAATTTTTAGAATTTTTTTACATTTATTTTTGAATTTTCTAACTCGGGTCGGGTTCGAACGGATAGGAATGAAATTTTTTTTCTTCTCTATTTTTCGGGCTGTCCATACCCGTTTAGTCTTGAAATGAAGCCTGGATGATGTTTTTTAATTTTTAGAATTTTTTTACATTTTATTTTTGAATTTTCTATCTCTAGTCGGGTTCGAACGGATAGGAAGGAAATTTTTTTTTCTTCTCTATTTTTCGGCCTGTCTTGACCCGTTTCATCTTGAAATGAAGCCTGGATGATGTTTTTTCATTTTTAGAATTTTTTTTGTATTTTATTTTTGAATTTTCTATCTCGGGTCGGGTTCGAACGGATAGGAAGGAAATTTTTTTTCTTCTCTATTTTTCGGCCTATCCATACCCGTTTAGTCTTGAAATGAAGCCTAGATGATGTTTTTTCATTTTTAGAATTTTTTTTGTATTTTATTTTTGAATTTTCTATCTCGGGTCGGGTTCGAACGGATAGGAAGGAAATTTTTTTTCTTCTCTATTTTTCGGCCTATCCATACCCGTTTAGTCTTGAAATGAAGCCAGGATGATGTTTTTTAATTTTTAGAATTTTTTTGCATTTATTTTTGAATTTTCAAACTCGGGTCGGGTTCGAACGGATAGGAAGGAAATTTTTTTTCTTCTCTATTTTTCGGCCTATCCATACCCGTTTAGTCTTGAAATGAAGCCTAGATGATGTTTTTTCATTTTTAGAATTTTTTTTGTATTTTATTTTTGAATTTTCTATCTCGGGTCGGGTTCGAACGGATAGGAAGGAAATTTTTTTTCTTCTCTATTTTTCGGCCTATCCATACCCGTTTAGTCTTGAAATGAAGCCAGGATGATGTTTTTTAATTTTTAGAATTTTCTTGCATTTATTTTTGAATTTTCAAACTCGGGTCGGGTTCGAACGGATAGGAAGGAAATTTTTTTTTCTTCTCTCTTTTTCGGCCTGTCTTGACCCGTTTCATCTTGAAATGAAGCCTGGATGATATTTTTTCATTTTTAGAATTTTTTTTGTATTTTATTTTTGAATTTTCTATCTCGGGTCGGGTTCGAACGGATAGGAAGGAAATTTTTTTTCTTCTCTATTTTTCGGCCTATCCATACCCGTTTAGTCTTGAAATGAAGCCTGGATGATGTTTTTTCATTTTTAGAATTTTTTTTGTATTTTATTTTTGAATTTTCTATCTCGGGTTGGGTTCGAACGGATAGGAAGGAAATTTTTTTTCTTCTCTATTTTTCGGGCTGTCCATACCCGTTTAGTCTTGAAATGAAGCCTGGATGATGTTTTTTAATTTTTAGAATTTTTTTGCATTTTATTTTTGAATTTTCTATCTCTAGTCGGGTTCGAACGGATAGGAAGGAAATTTTTTTTTCTTCTCTATTTTTCGGCCTGTCTTGACCCGTTTCATCTTGAAATGAAGCCTGGATGATGTTTTTTCATTTTTAGAATTTTTTTTGTATTTTATTTTTGAATTTTCTATCTCGGGTCGGGTTCGAACGGATAGGAAGGAAATTTTTTTTCTTCTCTATTTTTCGGCCTATCCATACCCGTTTAGTCTTGAAATGAAGCCTAGATGATGTTTTTTCATTTTTAGAATTTTTTTTGTATTTTATTTTTGAATTTTCTATCTCGGGTCGGGTTCGAACGGATAGGAAGGAAATTTTTTTTCTTCTCTATTTTTCGGCCTATCCATACCCGTTTAGTCTTGAAATGAAGCCAGGATGATGTTTTTTAATTTTTAGAATTTTTTTGCATTTATTTTTGAATTTTCAAACTCGGGTCGGGTTCGAACGGATAGGAAGGAAATTTTTTTTCTTCTCTATTTTTCGGCCTATCCATACCCGTTTAGTCTTGAAATGAAGCCTAGATGATGTTTTTTCATTTTTAGAATTTTTTTTGTATTTTATTTTTGAATTTTCTATCTCGGGTCGGGTTCGAACGGATAGGAAGGAAATTTTTTTTCTTCTCTATTTTTCGGCCTATCCATACCCGTTTAGTCTTGAAATGAAGCCAGGATGATGTTTTTTAATTTTTAGAATTTTCTTGCATTTATTTTTGAATTTTCAAACTCGGGTCGGGTTCGAACGGATAGGAAGGAAATTTTTTTTTCTTTTCTATTTTTCGGCCTGTCTTGACCCGTTTCATCTTGAAATGAAGCCTGGATGATGTTTTTTCATTTTTAGAATTTTTTTTGTATTTTATTTTTGAATTTTCTATCTCGGGTCGGGTTCGAACGGATAGGAAGGAAATTTTTTTTCTTCTCTATTTTTCGGCCTATCCATACCCGTTTAGTCTTGAAATGAAGCCTGGATGATGTTTTTTCATTTTTAGAATTTTTTTTTGTATTTTATTTTTGAATTTTCTATCTCGGGTTGGGTTCGAACGGATAGGAAGGAAATTTTTTTTCTTCTCTATTTTTCGGCCTATCCATACCCGTTTAGTCTTGAAATGAAGCCAGGATGATGTTTTTTAATTTTTAGAATTTTTTTGCATTTATTTTTGAATTTTCTAACTCGGGTCGGGTTCGAACGGATAGGAAGGAAATTTTTTTTCTTCTCTATTTTTCGGGCTGTCCATACCCGTTTAGTCTTGAAATGAAGCCTGGATGATGTTTTTTAATTTTTAGAATTTTTTTGCATTTTATTTTTGAATTTTCTTTCTCTAGTCGGGTTCGAACGGATAGGAAGGAAATTTTTTTTCTTCTCTATTTTTAGGCCTGTCCATACCCGTTTAGTCTTGAAATGAAGCCTGGATGACGTTTTTTAATTTTTATAATTTTTTTGCATTTTATTTTTGAATTTTCTATCTCGGGTCGGGTTCGAACGGATAGGAAGGAAAATTTTTTTCTTCTCTATTTTTCGGCCTGTCCTGATCCGTTTCATCTTGAAACGAAACCAGGATGATGTTTTTTAATTTTTAGAATTTTTTTGCATTTATTTTTGAATTTCTAACTCGGGTCGGGTTCGAACGGATAGGAAGGAAATTTTTTTTCTTCTCTATTTTTCGGGCTGTCCATACCCGTTTAGTCTTGAAATGAAGCCTGGATGATGTTTTTTAATTTTTAGAATTTTTTTGCATTTTATTTTTGAATTTTCTTTCTCTAGGCGGGTTCGAACGGATAGGAAGGAAATTTTTTTTCTTCTCTATTTTTCGGCCTGTCTTGACCCGTTTCATCTTGAAATGAAGCCTGGATGATGTTTTTTCATTTTTAAAATTTTTTTTGTATTTTATTTTTGAATTTTCTATCTCGGGTTGGGTTCGAACGGATAGGAAGGAAATTTTTTTTCTTCTCTATTTTTCGGCCTATCCATGGGTAGCATTGAAAGCTTTTTCGTTATCGAAATCTCTTTCAACAGGGAATTCAAAAAAAAATTTTGTACAACAAGAAATAAATAAATAAATAATCAAACGTTGGAATAATTGGAATCTATCTCTGACTCTAAAAAAAGTAAAAAGTATACTTTAAGTTTCATTTTTCGGTTCTTTTCTGATTTCTTATAATATTTATATAATATTATAAGAAATCATAATAAACGTTTAGTCTTGAAATGAAGCCTGGATGATGTTTTTTCATTTTTAGAATTTTTTTTGTATTTTATTTTTGAATTTTCTATCTCGGGTCGGGTTCGAACGGATAGGAAGGAAATTTTTTTTCTTCTCTATTTTTCGGCCTATCCATACCCGTTTAGTCTTGAAATTAAGCCAGGATGATGTTTTTTAATTTTTAGAATTTTTTTCATTTATTTTTGAATTTTCAAACTCGGGTCGGGTTCAAACGGATAGGAATGAAATTTTTTTTCTTCTCTATTTTTCTGCCTGTCCTAACCCGTTTCATCTTGAAATGTAGCCAGGATGATGTTTTTTAATTTTTAGAATTTTTTTGCATTTATTTTTGAATTTTCTATCTCGGGTCGGGTTCGAACGGATAGGAAGGAAAATTTTTTTCTTCTCTATTTTTCGGCCTGTCCTGATCCGTTTCATCTTGAAACGAAGCCAGGATGATGTTTTTTAATTTTTAGAATTTTTTTACATTTATTTTTGAATTTTCTAACTCGGGTCGGGTTCGAACGGATAGGAATGAAATTTTTTTTCTTCTCTATTTTTCGGGCTGTCCATACCCGTTTAGTCTTGAAATGAAGCCTGGATGATGTTTTTTAATTTTTAGAATTTTTTTACATTTTATTTTTGAATTTTCTATCTCTAGTCGGGTTCGAACGGATAGGAAGGAATTTTTTTTTTCTTCTCTATTTTTCGGCCTGTCTTGACCCGTTTCATCTTGAAATGAAGCCTGGATGATGTTTTTTCATTTTTAGAATTTTTTTTGTATTTTATTTTTGAATTTTCTGTCTCGGGTCGGGTTCGAACGGATAGGAAGGAAATTTTTTTTCTTCTCTATTTTTCGGCCTATCCATACCCGTTTAGTCTTGAAATGAAGCCTGGATGATGTTTTTTCATTTTTAGAATTTTTTTTGTATTTTATTTTTGAATTTTCTATCTCGGGTCGGGTTCGAACGGATAGGAAGGAAATTTTTTTTCTTCTCTATTTTTCGGCCTATCCATACCCGTTTAGTCTTGAAATGAAGCCAGGATGATGTTTTTTAATTTTTAGAATTTTTTTGCATTTATTTTTGAATTTTCTAACTCGGGTCGGGTTCGAACGGATAGGAAGGAAATTTTTTTCTTCTCTATTTTTCGGGCTGTCCATACCCGTTTAGTCTTGAAATGAAGCCTGGATGATGTTTTTTAATTTTTAGAATTTTTTTGCATTTTATTTTTGAATTTTCTATCTCTAGTCGGGTTCGAACGGATTAGAAGGAAATTTTTTTTCTTCTCTATTTTTCGGCCTGTCTTGACCGGTTTCATCTTGAAATGAAGCCTGGATGATGTTTTTTCATTTTTAGAATTTTTTTTGTATTTTATTTTTGAATTTTCTTTCTCTAGTCGGGTTCGAACGGATAGGAAGGAAATTTTTTTTCTTCTCTATTTTTCGGCCTATCCATACCCGTTTAGTCTTGAAATGAAGCCTAGATGATGTTTTTTCATTTTTAGAATTTTTTTTGTATTTTATTTTTGAATTTTCTATCTCGGGTCGGGTTCGAACGGATAGGAAGGAAATTTTTTTTCTTCTCTATTTTTCGGCCTATCCATACCCGTTTAGTCTTGAAATGAAGCCAGGATGATGTTTTTTAATTTTTAGAATTTTTTTGCATTTATTTTTGAATTTTCAAACTCGGGTCGGGTTCGAACGGATAGGAAGGAAATTTTTTTTCTTCTCTATTTTTCGGCCTATCCATACCCGTTTAGTCTTGAAATGAAGCCTAGATGATGTTTTTTCATTTTTAGAATTTTTTTTGTATTTTATTTTTGAATTTTCTATCTCGGGTCGGGTTCGAACGGATAGGAAGGAAATTTTTTTTCTTCTCTATTTTTCGGCCTATCCATACCCGTTTAGTCTTGAAATGAAGCCAGGATGATGTTTTTTAATTTTTAGAATTTTCTTGCATTTATTTTTGAATTTTCAAACTCGGGTCGGGTTCGAACGGATAGGAAGGAAATTTTTTTTTCTTCTCTATTTTTCGGCCTGTCTTGACCCGTTTCATCTTGAAATGAAGCCTGGATGATGTTTTTTCATTTTTAGAATTTTTTTTGTATTTTATTTTTGAATTTTCTATCTCGGGTCGGGTTCGAACGGATAGGAAGGAAATTTTTTTTCTTCTCTATTTTTCGGCCTATCCATACCCGTTTAGTCTTGAAATGAAGCCTGGATGATGTTTTTTCATTTTTAGAATTTTTTTTGTATTTTATTTTTGAATTTTCTATCTCGGGTTGGGTTCGAACGGATAGGAAGGAAATTTTTTTTCTTCTCTATTTTTCGGCCTATCCATACCCGTTTAGTCTTGAAATGAAGCCAGGATGATGTTTTTTAATTTTTAGAATTTTTTTGCATTTATTTTTGAATTTTCTAACTCGGGTCGGGTTCGAACGGATAGGAAGGAAATTTTTTTTCTTCTCTATTTTTCGGGCTGTCCATACCCGTTTAGTCTTGAAATGAAGCCTGGATGATGTTTTTTAATTTTTAGAATTTTTTTGCATTTTATTTTTGAATTTTCTATCTCTAGTCGGGTTCGAACGGATAGGAAGGAAATTTTTTTTCTTCTCTATTTTTCGGCCTGTCTTGACCGGTTTCATCTTGAAATGAAGCCTGGATGATGTTTTTTCATTTTTAGAATTTTTTTTGTATTTTATTTTTGAATTTTCTATCTCGGGTCGGGTTCGAACGGATAGGAAGGAAATTTTTTTTCTTCTCTATTTTTCGGCCTATCCATACCCGTTTAGTCTTGAAATGAAGCCTGGATGATGTTTTTTCATTTTTAGAATTTTTTTTGTATTTTATTTTTGAATTTTCTATCTCGGGTCGAGTTCGAACGGATAGGAAGGAAATTTTTTTTCTTCTCTATTTTTCGGCCTATCCATACCCGTTTAGTCTTGAAATGAAGCCTGGATGATGTTTTTTCATTTTTAGAATTTTTTTTGTATTTTATTTTTGAATTTTCTATCTCGGGTCGGGTTCGAACGGATAGGAAGGAAATTTTTTTCTTCTCTATTTTTCGGCCTATCCATACCCGTTTAGTCTTGAAATGAAGCCTGGATGATGTTTTTTCATTTTTAGAATTTTTTTTGTATTTTATTTTTGAATTTTCTATCTCGGGTCGGGTTCGAACGGATAGGAAGGAAATTTTTTTTCTTCTCTATTTTTCGGCCTATCCATACCCGTTTAGTCTTGAAATTAAGCCAGGATGATGTTTTTTAATTTTTAGAATTTTTTTGCATTTATTTTTGAATTTTCAAACTCGGGTCGGGTTCGAACGGATAGGAATGAAATTTTTTTTCTTCTCTATTTTTCTGCCTGTCCTGACCCGTTT
Organism: Quercus robur; assembly: GCF_932294415.1. NCBI lineage: Eukaryota > Viridiplantae > Streptophyta > Magnoliopsida > Fagales > Fagaceae > Quercus > Quercus robur. Next base: position 39,340,727 of record NC_065542.1, on the reverse strand, counting down.
CATCTTGAAATGCAGCCAGGATGATGTTTTTTAATTTTTAGAATTTTTTTGCATTTATTTTTGAATTTTCTATCTCGGGTCGGGTTCGAACGGATAGGAAGGAAAATTTTTTTCTTCTCTATTTTTCGGCCTGTCCTGATCCGTTTCATCTTGAAACGAAGCCAGGATGATGTTTTTTAATTTTTAGAATTTTTTTGCATTTATTTTTGAATTTCTAACTCGGGTCGGGTTCGAACGGATAGGAAGGAAATTTTTTTTCTTCTCTATTTTTCGGGCTGTCCATACCCGTTTAGTCTTGAAATGAAGCCTGGATGATGTTTTTTAATTTTTAGAATTTTTTTGCATTTTATTTTTGAATTTTCTTTCTCTAGTCGGGTTCGAACGGATAGGAAGGAAATTTTTTTTCTTCTCTATTTTTAGGCCTGTCCATACCCGTTTAGTCTTGAAATGAAGCCTGGATGACGTTTTTTAATTTTTATAATTTTTTTGCATTTTATTTTTGAATTTTCTATCTCGGGTCGGGTTCGAACGGATAGGAAGGAAAAATTTTTTCTTCTCTATTTTTCGGCCTGTCCTGATCCGTTTCATCTTGAAACGAAGCCAGGATGATGTTTTTTAATTTTTAGAATTTTTTTGCATTTATTTTTGAATTTCTAACTCGGGTCGGGTTCGAACGGATAGGAAGGAAATTTTTTTTCTTCTCTATTTTTCGGGCTGTCCATACCCGTTTAGTCTTGAAATGAAGCCTGGATGATGTTTTTTAATTTTTAGAATTTTTTTTGTATTTTATTTTTGAATTTTCTATCTCGGGTTGGGTTCGAACGGATAGGAAGGAAAATTTTTTTCTTCTCTATTTTTCGGCCTGTCCTGATCCGTTTCATCTTGAAACGAAACCAGGATGATGTTTTTTAATTTTTAGAATTTTTTTGCATTTATTTTTGAATTTCTAACTCGGGTCGGGTTCGAACGGATAGGAAGGAAATTTTTTTTCTTCTCTATTTTTCGGGCTGTCCATACCCGTTTAGTCTTGAAATGAAGCCTGGATGATGTTTTTTAATTTTTAGAATTTTTTTGCATTTTATTTTTGAATTTTCTTTCTCTAGGCGGGTTCGAACGGATAGGAAGGAAATTTTTTTTCTTCTCTATTTTTCGGCCTGTCTTGACCCGTTTCATCTTGAAATGAAGCCTGGATGATGTTTTTTCATTTTTAAAATTTTTTTTGTATTTTATTTTTGAATTTTCTATCTCGGGTTGGGTTCGAACGGATAGGAAGGAAATTTTTTTTCTTCTCTATTTTTCGGCCTATCCATGGGTAGCATTGAAAGCTTTTTCGTTATCGAAATCTCTTTCAACAGGGAATTCAAAAAAAAATTTTGTACAACAAGAAATAAATAAATAAATAATCAAACGTTGGAATAATTGGAATCTATCTCTGACTCTAAAAAAAGTAAAAAGTATACTTTAAGTTTCATTTTTCGGTTCTTTTCTGATTTCTTATAATATTATATAAATATTATAAGAAATCATAATAAACGTTTAGTCTTGAAATGAAGCCTGGATGATGTTTTTTCATTTTTAGAATTTTTTTTGTATTTTATTTTTGAATTTTCTATCTCGGGTCGGGTTCGAACGGATAGGAAGGAAATTTTTTTTCTTCTCTATTTTTCGGCCTATCCATACCCGTTTAGTCTTGAAATGAAGCCTAGATGATGTTTTTTCATTTTTAGAATTTTTTTTGTATTTTATTTTTGAATTTTCTATCTCGGGTCGGGTTCGAACGGATAGGAAGGAAATTTTTTTTCTTCTCTATTTTTCGGCCTATCCATACCCGTTTAGTCTTGAAATGAAGCCAGGATGATGTTTTTTAATTTTTAGAATTTTTTTGCATTTATTTTTGAATTTTCAAACTCGGGTCGGGTTCGAACGGATAGGAAGGAAATTTTTTTTCTTCTCTATTTTTCGGCCTATCCATACCCGTTTAGTCTTGAAATGAAGCCTAGATGATGTTTTTTCATTTTTAGAATTTTTTTTGTATTTTATTTTTGAATTTTCTATCTCGGGTCGGGTTCGAACGGATAGGAAGGAAATTTTTTTTCTTCTCTATTTTTCGGCCTATCCATACCCGTTTAGTCTTGAAATGAAGCCAGGATGATGTTTTTTAATTTTTAGAATTTTCTTGCATTTATTTTTGAATTTTCAAACTCGGGTCGGGTTCGAACGGATAGGAAGGAAATTTTTTTTTCTTTTCTATTTTTCGGCCTGTCTTGACCCGTTTCATCTTGAAATGAAGCCTGGATGATGTTTTTTCATTTTTAGAATTTTTTTTGTATTTTATTTTTGAATTTTCTATCTCGGGTCGGGTTCGAACGGATAGGAAGGAAATTTTTTTTCTTCTCTATTTTTCGGCCTATCCATACCCGTTTAGTCTTGAAATGAAGCCTGGATGATGTTTTTTCATTTTTAGAATTTTTTTTTGTATTTTATTTTTGAATTTTCTATCTCGGGTTGGGTTCGAACGGATAGGAAGGAAATTTTTTTTCTTCTCTATTTTTCGGCCTATCCATACCCGTTTAGTCTTGAAATGAAGCCAGGATGATGTTTTTTAATTTTTAGAATTTTTTTGCATTTATTTTTGAATTTTCTAACTCGGGTCGGGTTCGAACGGATAGGAAGGAAATTTTTTTTCTTCTCTATTTTTCGGGCTGTCCATACCCGTTTAGTCTTGAAATGAAGCCTGGATGATGTTTTTTAATTTTTAGAATTTTTTTGCATTTTATTTTTGAATTTTCTTTCTCTAGTCGGGTTCGAACGGATAGGAAGGAAATTTTTTTTCTTCTCTATTTTTAGGCCTGTCCATACCCGTTTAGTCTTGAAATGAAGCCTGGATGACGTTTTTTAATTTTTATAATTTTTTTGCATTTTATTTTTGAATTTTCTATCTCGGGTCGGGTTCGAACGGATAGGAAGGAAAATTTTTTTCTTCTCTATTTTTCGGCCTGTCCTGATCCGTTTCATCTTGAAACGAAACCAGGATGATGTTTTTTAATTTTTAGAATTTTTTTGCATTTATTTTTGAATTTCTAACTCGGGTCGGGTTCGAACGGATAGGAAGGAAATTTTTTTTCTTCTCTATTTTTCGGGCTGTCCATACCCGTTTAGTCTTGAAATGAAGCCTGGATGATGTTTTTTAATTTTTAGAATTTTTTTGCATTTTATTTTTGAATTTTCTTTCTCTAGGCGGGTTCGAACGGATAGGAAGGAAATTTTTTTTCTTCTCTATTTTTCGGCCTGTCTTGACCCGTTTCATCTTGAAATGAAGCCTGGATGATGTTTTTTCATTTTTAAAATTTTTTTTGTATTTTATTTTTGAATTTTCTATCTCGGGTTGGGTTCGAACGGATAGGAAGGAAATTTTTTTTCTTCTCTATTTTTCGGCCTATCCATGGGTAGCATTGAAAGCTTTTTCGTTATCGAAATCTCTTTCAACAGGGAATTCAAAAAAAAATTTTGTACAACAAGAAATAAATAAATAAATAATCAAACGTTGGAATAATTGGAATCTATCTCTGACTCTAAAAAAAGTAAAAAGTATACTTTAAGTTTCATTTTTCGGTTCTTTTCTGATTTCTTATAATATTATATAAATATTATAAGAAATCATAATAAACGTTTAGTCTTGAAATGAAGCCTGGATGATGTTTTTTCATTTTTAGAATTTTTTTTGTATTTTATTTTTGAATTTTCTATCTCGGGTCGGGTTCGAACGGATAGGAAGGAAATTTTTTTTCTTCTCTATTTTTCGGCCTATCCATACCCGTTTAGTCTTGAAATGAAGCCTAGATGATGTTTTTTCATTTTTAGAATTTTTTTTGTATTTTATTTTTGAATTTTCTATCTCGGGTCGGGTTCGAACGGATAGGAAGGAAATTTTTTTTCTTCTCTATTTTTCGGCCTATCCATACCCGTTTAGTCTTGAAATGAAGCCAGGATGATGTTTTTTAATTTTTAGAATTTTTTTGCATTTATTTTTGAATTTTCAAACTCGGGTCGGGTTCGAACGGATAGGAAGGAAATTTTTTTTCTTCTCTATTTTTCGGCCTATCCATACCCGTTTAGTCTTGAAATGAAGCCTAGATGATGTTTTTTCATTTTTAGAATTTTTTTTGTATTTTATTTTTGAATTTTCTATCTCGGGTCGGGTTCGAACGGATAGGAAGGAAATTTTTTTTCTTCTCTATTTTTCGGCCTATCCATACCCGTTTAGTCTTGAAATGAAGCCAGGATGATGTTTTTTAATTTTTAGAATTTTCTTGCATTTATTTTTGAATTTTCAAACTCGGGTCGGGTTCGAACGGATAGGAAGGAAATTTTTTTTTCTTTTCTATTTTTCGGCCTGTCTTGACCCGTTTCATCTTGAAATGAAGCCTGGATGATGTTTTTTCATTTTTAGAATTTTTTTTGTATTTTATTTTTGAATTTTCTATCTCGGGTCGGGTTCGAACGGATAGGAAGGAAATTTTTTTTCTTCTCTATTTTTCGGCCTATCCATACCCGTTTAGTCTTGAAATGAAGCCTGGATGATGTTTTTTCATTTTTAGAATTTTTTTTTGTATTTTATTTTTGAATTTTCTATCTCGGGTTGGGTTCGAACGGATAGGAAGGAAATTTTTTTTCTTCTCTATTTTTCGGCCTATCCATACCCGTTTAGTCTTGAAATGAAGCCAGGATGATGTTTTTTAATTTTTAGAATTTTTTTGCATTTATTTTTGAATTTTCTAACTCGGGTCGGGTTCGAACGGATAGGAAGGAAATTTTTTTTCTTCTCTATTTTTCGGGCTGTCCATACCCGTTTAGTCTTGAAATGAAGCCTGGATGATGTTTTTTAATTTTTAGAATTTTTTTGCATTTTATTTTTGAATTTTCTTTCTCTAGTCGGGTTCGAACGGATAGGAAGGAAATTTTTTTTCTTCTCTATTTTTAGGCCTGTCCATACCCGTTTAGTCTTGAAATGAAGCCTGGATGACGTTTTTTAATTTTTATAATTTTTTTGCATTTTATTTTTGAATTTTCTATCTCGGGTCGGGTTCGAACGGATAGGAAGGAAAATTTTTTTCTTCTCTATTTTTCGGCCTGTCCTGATCCGTTTCATCTTGAAACGAAACCAGGATGATGTTTTTTAATTTTTAGAATTTTTTTGCATTTATTTTTGAATTTCTAACTCGGGTCGGGTTCGAACGGATAGGAAGGAAATTTTTTTTCTTCTCTATTTTTCGGGCTGTCCATACCCGTTTAGTCTTGAAATGAAGCCTGGATGATGTTTTTTAATTTTTAGAATTTTTTTGCATTTTATTTTTGAATTTTCTTTCTCTAGGCGGGTTCGAACGGATAGGAAGGAAATTTTTTTTCTTCTCTATTTTTCGGCCTGTCTTGACCCGTTTCATCTTGAAATGAAGCCTGGATGATGTTTTTTCATTTTTAAAATTTTTTTTGTATTTTATTTTTGAATTTTCTATCTCGGGTTGGGTTCGAACGGATAGGAAGGAAATTTTTTTTCTTCTCTATTTTTCGGCCTATCCATGGGTAGCATTGAAAGCTTTTTCGTTATCGAAATCTCTTTCAACAGGGAATTCAAAAAAAAATTTTGTACAACAAGAAATAAATAAATAAATAATCAAACGTTGGAATAATTGGAATCTATCTCTGACTCTAAAAAAAGTAAAAAGTATACTTTAAGTTTCATTTTTCGGTTCTTTTCTGATTTCTTATAATATTATATAAATATTATAAGAAATCATAATAAACGTTTAGTCTTGAAATGAAGCCTGGATGATGTTTTTTCATTTTTAGAATTTTTTTTGTATTTTATTTTTGAATTTTCTATCTCGGGTCGGGTTCGAACGGATAGGAAGGAAATTTTTTTTCTTCTCTATTTTTCGGCCTATCCATACCCGTTTAGTCTTGAAATTAAGCCAGGATGATGTTTTTTAATTTTTAGAATTTTTTTCATTTATTTTTGAATTTTCAAACTCGGGTCGGGTTCAAACGGATAGGAATGAAATTTTTTTTCTTCTCTATTTTTCTGCCTGTCCTGACCCGTTTCATCTTGAAATGCAGCCAGGATGATGTTTTTTAATTTTTAGAATTTTTTTGCATTTATTTTTGAATTTTCTATCTCGGGTCGGGTTCGAACGGATAGGAAGGAAAATTTTTTTCTTCTCTATTTTTCGGCCTGTCCTGATCCGTTTCATCTTGAAACGAAGCCAGGATGATGTTTTTTAATTTTTAGAATTTTTTTACATTTATTTTTGAATTTTCTAACTCGGGTCGGGTTCGAACGGATAGGAATGAAATTTTTTTTCTTCTCTATTTTTCGGGCTGTCCATACCCGTTTAGTCTTGAAATGAAGCCTGGATGATGTTTTTTAATTTTTAGAATTTTTTTACATTTTATTTTTGAATTTTCTATCTCTAGTCGGGTTCGAACGGATAGGAAGGAATTTTTTTTTTCTTCTCTATTTTTCGGCCTGTCTTGACCCGTTTCATCTTGAAATGAAGCCTGGATGATGTTTTTTCATTTTTAGAATTTTTTTTGTATTTTATTTTTGAATTTTCTATCTCGGGTCGGGTTCGAACGGATAGGAAGGAAATTTTTTTTCTTCTCTATTTTTCGGCCTATCCATACCCGTTTAGTCTTGAAATGAAGCCTGGATGATGTTTTTTCATTTTTAGAATTTTTTTTGTATTTTATTTTTGAATTTTCTATCTCGGGTCGGGTTCGAACGGATAGGAAGGAAATTTTTTTTCTTCTCTATTTTTCGGCCTATCCATACCCGTTTAGTCTTGAAATGAAGCCAGGATGATGTTTTTTAATTTTTAGAATTTTTTTGCATTTATTTTTGAATTTTCTAACTCGGGTCGGGTTCGAACGGATAGGAAGGAAATTTTTTTCTTCTCTATTTTTCGGGCTGTCCATACCCGTTTAGTCTTGAAATGAAGCCTGGATGATGTTTTTTAATTTTTAGAATTTTTTTGCATTTTATTTTTGAATTTTCTATCTCTAGTCGGGTTCGAACGGATTAGAAGGAAATTTTTTTTCTTCTCTATTTTTCGGCCTGTCTTGACCGGTTTCATCTTGAAATGAAGCCTGGACGATGTTTTTTCATTTTTAGAATTTTTTTTGTATTTTATTTTTGAATTTTCTTTCTCTAGTCGGGTTCGAACGGATAGGAAGGAAATTTTTTTTCTTCTCTCTATTTTTCGGCCTATCCATACCCGTTTAGTCTTGAAATGAAGCCTAGATGATGTTTTTTCATTTTTAGAATTTTTTTTGTATTTTATTTTTGAATTTTCTATCTCGGGTCGGGTTCGAACGGATAGGAAGGAAATTTTTTTTCTTCTCTATTTTTCGGCCTATCCATACCCGTTTAGTCTTGAAATGAAGCCAGGATGATGTTTTTTAATTTTTAGAATTTTTTTGCATTTATTTTTGAATTTTCAAACTCGGGTCGGGTTCGAACGGATAGGAAGGAAATTTTTTTTCTTCTCTATTTTTCGGCCTATCCATACCCGTTTAGTCTTGAAATGAAGCCTAGATGATGTTTTTTCATTTTTAGAATTTTTTTTGTATTTTATTTTTGAATTTTCTATCTCGGGTCGGGTTCGAACGGATAGGAAGGAAATTTTTTTTCTTCTCTATTTTTCGGCCTATCCATACCCGTTTAGTCTTGAAATGAAGCCAGGATGATGTTTTTTAATTTTTAGAATTTTCTTGCATTTATTTTTGAATTTTCAAACTCGGGTCGGGTTCGAACGGATAGGAAGGAAATTTTTTTTTCTTCTCTATTTTTCGGCCTGTCTTGACCCGTTTCATCTTGAAATGAAGCCTGGATGATGTTTTTTCATTTTTAGAATTTTTTTTGTATTTTATTTTTGAATTTTCTATCTCGGGTCGGGTTCGAACGGATAGGAAGGAAATTTTTTTTCTTCTCTATTTTTCGGCCTATCCATACCCGTTTAGTCTTGAAATGAAGCCTGGATGATGTTTTTTCATTTTTAGAATTTTTTTTGTATTTTATTTTTGAATTTTCTATCTCGGGTTGGGTTCGAACGGATAGGAAGGAAATTTTTTTTCTTCTCTATTTTTCGGCCTATCCATACCCGTTTAGTCTTGAAATGAAGCCAGGATGATGTTTTTTAATTTTTAGAATTTTTTTGCATTTATTTTTGAATTTTCTAACTCGGGTCGGGTTCGAACGGATAGGAAGGAAATTTTTTTTCTTCTCTATTTTTCGGGCTGTCCATACCCGTTTAGTCTTGAAATGAAGCCTGGATGATGTTTTTTAATTTTTAGAATTTTTTTGCATTTTATTTTTGAATTTTCTATCTCTAGTCGGGTTCGAACGGATAGGAAGGAAATTTTTTTTCTTCTCTATTTTTCGGCCTGTCTTGACCGGTTTCATCTTGAAATGAAGCCTGGATGATGTTTTTTCATTTTTAGAATTTTTTTTGTATTTTATTTTTGAATTTTCTATCTCGGGTCGGGTTCGAACGGATAGGAAGGAAATTTTTTTTCTTCTCTATTTTTCGGCCTATCCATACCCGTTTAGTCTTGAAATGAAGCCTGGATGATGTTTTTTCATTTTTAGAATTTTTTTTGTATTTTATTTTTGAATTTTCTATCTCGGGTCGAGTTCGAACGGATAGGAAGGAAATTTTTTTTCTTCTCTATTTTTCGGCCTATCCATACCCGTTTAGTCTTGAAATGAAGCCTGGATGATGTTTTTTCATTTTTAGAATTTTTTTTGTATTTTATTTTTGAATTTTCTATCTCGGGTCGGGTTCGAACGGATAGGAAGGAAATTTTTTTCTTCTCTATTTTTCGGCCTATCCATACCCGTTTAGTCTTGAAATGAAGCCTGGATGATGTTTTTTCATTTTTAGAATTTTTTTTGTATTTTATTTTTGAATTTTCTATCTCGGGTCGGGTTCGAACGGATAGGAAGGAAATTTTTTTTCTTCTCTATTTTTCGGCCTATCCATACCCGTTTAGTCTTGAAATTAAGCCAGGATGATGTTTTTTAATTTTTAGAATTTTTTTGCATTTATTTTTGAATTTTCAAACTCGGGTCGGGTTCGAACGGATAGGAATGAAATTTTTTTTCTTCTCTATTTTTCTGCCTGTCCTGACCCGTTTCATCTTGAAATGCAGCCAGGATGATGTTTTTTAATTTTTAGAATTTTTTTGCATTTATTTTTGAATTTTCTATCTCGGGTCGGGTTCGAACGGATAGGAAGGAAAATTTTTTTCTTCTCTATTTTTCGGCCTGTCCTGATCCGTTTCATCTTGAAACGAAGCCAGGATGATGTTTTTTAATTTTTAGAATTTTTTTGCATTTATTTTTGAATTTCTAACTCCGGTCGGGTTCGAACGGATAGGAAGGAAATTTTTTTTCTTCTCTATTTTTCGGGCTGTCCATACCCGTTTAGTCTTGAAATGAAGCCTGGATGATGTTTTTTAATTTTTAGAATTTTTTTGCATTTTATTTTTGAATTTTCTTTCTCTAGTCGGGTTCGAACGGATAGGAAGGAAATTTTTTTTCTTCTCTATTTTTAGGCCTGTCCATACCCGTTTAGTCTTGAAATGAAGCCTGGATGACGTTTTTTAATTTTTATAATTTTTTTGCATTTTATTTTTGAATTTTCTATCTCGGGTCGGGTTCGAACGGATAGGAAGGAAAAATTTTTTCTTCTCTATTTTTCGGCCTGTCCTGATCGGTTTCATCTTGAAACGAAGCCAGGATGATGTTTTTTAATTTTTAGAATTTTTTTGCATTTATTTTTGAATTTCTAACTCGGGTCGGGTTCGAACGGATAGGAAGGAAATTTTTTTTCTTCTCTATTTTTCGGGCTGTCCATACCCGTTTAGTCTTGAAATGAAGCCTGGATGATGTTTTTTAATTTTTAGAATTTTTTTGCATTTTATTTTTGAATTTTCTTTCTCTAGTCGGGTTCGAACGGATAGGAAGGAAATTTTTTTTCTTCTCTATTTTTCGGCCTGTCTTGACCCGTTTCATCTTGAAATGAAGCCTGGATGATGTTTTTTCATTTTTAAAATTTTTTTTGTATTTTATTTTTGAATTTTCTATCTCGGGTCGGGTTCGAACGGATAGGAAGGAAATTTTTTTTCTTCTCTATTTTTCGGCCTATCCATACCCGTTTAGTCTTGAAATGAAGCCTGGATGATGTTTTTTCATTTTTAGAATTTTTTTTGTAGTTTATTTTTGAATTTTCTATCTCGGGTCGGGTTCGAACGGAGAGGAAGGAAATTTTTTTTCTTCTCTATTTTTCGGCCTATCCATACCCGTTTAGTCTTTAAATTAAGCCAGGATGATGTTTTTTAATTTTTAGAATTTTTTTCATTTATTTTTGAATTTTCAAACTCGGGTCGGGTTCGGACGGATAGGAATGAAATTTTTTTTCTTCTCTATTTTTCTGCCTGTCCTGACCCGTTTCATCTTGAAATGCAGCCAGGATGATTTTTTTAATTTTTATAATTTTTTTGCATTTATTTTTGAATTTTCTATCTCGGGTCGGGTTCGAACGGATAGGAAGGAAAATTTTTTTCTTCTCTATTTTTCGGCCTGTCCTGATCCGTTTCATCTTGAAACGAAGCCAGGATGATGTTTTTTAATTTTTAGAATTTTTTTGCATTTATTTTTGAATTTTCTAACTCGGGTCGGGTTCGAACGGATAGGAATGAAATTTTTTTTCTTCTCTATTTTTCGGGCTGTCCATACCCGTTTAGTCTTGAAATGAAGCCTGGATGATGTTTTTTAATTTTTAGAATTTTTTTGCATTTTATTTTTGAATTTTCGATCTCTAGTCGGGTTCGAACGGATAGGAAGGAAATTTTTTTTTCTTCTCTATTTTTCGGCCTGTCTTGACCCGTTTCATCTTGAAATGAAGCCTGGATGATGTTTTTTCATTTTTAGAATTTTTTTTGTATTTTATTTTTGAATTTTCTATCTCGGGTCGGGTTCGAACGGATAGGAAGGAAATTTTTTTTCTTCTCTATTTTTCGGCCTATCCATACCCGTTTAGTCTTGAAATGAAGCCTGGATGATGTTTTTTCATTTTTAGAATTTTTTTTGTATTTTATTTTTGAATTTTCTATCTCGGGTTGGGTTCGAACGGATAGGAAGGAAATTTTTTTTCTTCTCTATTTTTCGGCCTATCCATACCCGTTTAGTCTTGAAATGAAGCCAGGATGATGTTTTTTAATTTTTAGAATTTTTTTGCATTTATTTTTGAATTTTCTAACTCGGGTCGGGTTCGAACGGATAGGAAGGAAATTTTTTTTCTTCTCTATTTTTCGGGCTGTCCATACCCGTTTAGTCTTGAAATGAAGCCTGGATGATGTTTTTTCATTTTTAGAATTTTTTTTGTATTTTATTTTTGAATTTTCTATCTCGGGTCGGGTTCGAACGGATAGGAAGGAAATTTTTTTTCTTCTCTATTTTTCGGCCTATCCATACCCGTTTAGTCTTGAAATTAAGCCAGGATGATGTTTTTTAATTTTTAGAATTTTTTTGCATTTATTTTTGAATTTTCAAACTCGGGTCGGGTTCGAACGGATAGGAATGAAATTTTTTTTCTTCTCTATTTTTCTGCCTGTCCTGACCCGTTTCATCTTGAAATGCAGCCAGGATGATGTTTTTTAATTTCTAGAATTTTTTTGCATTTATTTTTGAATTTTCTATCTCGGGTCGGGTTCGAACGGATAGGAAGGAAAATTTTTTTCTTCTCTATTTTTCGGCCTGTCCTGATCCGTTTCATCTTGAAACGAAGCCAGGATGATGTTTTTTAATTTTTAGAATTTTTTTGCATTTATTTTTGAATTTTCTAACTCGGGTCGGGTTCGAACGGATAGGAATGAAATTTTTTTTCTTCTCTATTTTTCGGGCTGTCCATACCCGTTTAGTCTTGAAATGAAGCCTGGATGATGTTTTTTAATTTTTAGAATTTTTTTGCATTTTATTTTTGAATTTTCTATCTCTAGTCGGGTTCGAACGGATAGGAAGGAAAAATTTTTTTCTTCTCTATTTTTCGGCCTGTCTTGACCCGTTTCATCTTGAAATGAAGCCTGGATGATGTTTTTTCATTTTTAGAATTTTTTTTGTATTTTATTTTTGAATTTTCTATCTCGGGTCGGGTTCGAACGGATAGGAAGGAAATTTTTTTTCTTCTCTATTTTTCGGCCTATCCATACCCGTTTAGTCTTGAAATGAAGCCTAGATGATGTTTTTTCATTTTTAGAATTTTTTTTGTATTTTATTTTTGAATTTTCTATCTCGGGTCGGGTTCGAACGGATAGGAAGGAAATTTTTTTTCTTCTCTATTTTTCGGCCTATCCATATCCGTTTAGTCTTGAAATGAAGCCAGGATGATGTTTTTTAATTTTTAGAATTTTTTTGCATTTATTTTTGAATTTTCAAACTCGGGTCGGGTTCGAACGGATAGGAAGGAAATTTTTTTTCTTCTCTATTTTTCGGCCTATCCATACCCGTTTAGTATTGAAATGAAGCCTAGATGATGTTTTTTCATTTTTAGAATTTTTTTTGTATTTTATTTTTGAATTTTCTATCTCGGGTCGGGTTCGAACGGATAGGAAAGAAATTTTTTTTCTTCTCTATTTTTCGGCCTATCCATACCCGTTTAGTCTTGAAATGAAGCCAGGATGATGTTTTTTAATTTTTAGAATTTTTTTGCATTTATTTTTGAATTTTCAAACTCGGGTCGGGTTCGAACGGATAGGAAGGAAATTTTTTTTTCTTCTCTATTTTTCGGCCTGTCTTGACCCGTTTCATCTTGAAATGAAGCCTGGATGATGTTTTTTCATTTTTAGGATTTTTTTTGTATTTCATTTTTGAATTTTCTATCTCGGGTCGGGTTCGAACGGATAGGAAGGAAATTTTTTTTCTTCTCTATTTTTCGGCCTATCCATACCCGTTTAGTCTTGAAATGAAGCCTGGATGATGTTTTTTCATTTTTAGAATTTTTTTTGTATTTTATTTTTGAATTTTCTATCTCGGGTTGGGTTCGAACGGATAGGAAGGAAATTTTTTTTCTTCTCTATTTTTCGGCCTATCCATACCCGTTTAGTCTTGAAATGAAGCCAGGATGATGTTTTTTAATTTTTAGAATTTTTTTGCATTTATTTTTGAATTTTCTAACTCGGGTCGGGTTCGAACGGATAGGAAGGAAATTTTTTTTCTTCCCTATTTTTCGGGCTGTCCATACCCGTTTAGTCTTGAAATGAAGCCTGGATGATGTTTTTTAATTTTTAGAATTTTTTTGCATTTTATTTTTGAATTTTCTATCTCTAGTCGGGTTCGAACGGATAGGATGGAAATTTTTTTTCTTCTCTATTTTTCGGCCTGTCTTGACCGGTTTCATCTTGAAATGAAGCCTGGATGATGTTTTTTCATTTTTAGAATTTTTTCTGTATTTTATTTTTGAATTTTCTATCTCGGGTCGGGTTCGAACGGATAGGAAGGAAATTTTTTTTCTTCTCTATTTTTCGGCCTATCCATACCTGTTTAGTCTTGAAATGAAGCCTGGATGATGTTTTTTCATTTTTAGAATTTTTTTTGTATTTTATTTTTGAATTTTCTATCTCGGGTCGGGTTCGAAAGGATAGGAAGGAAATTTTTTTTCTTATCTATTTTTCGGCCTATCCATACCCGTTTAGTCTTGAAATTAAGCCAGGATGATGTTTTTTAATTTTTAGAATTTTTTTGAATTTATTTTTGAATTTTCAAACTCGGGTCGGGTTCGAACGGATAGGAAGGAAATTTTTTTTCTTCTCTATTTTTCTGCCTGTCCTGACCCGTTTCATCTTGAAATGCAGCCAGGATGATGTTTTTTAATTTTTAGAATTTTTTTGCATTTATTTTTGAATTTTCTATCTCGGGTCGGGTTCGAACGGATAGGAAGGAAAATTTTTTTCTTCTCTATTTTTCGGCCTGTCCTGATCCGTTTCATCTTGAAACGAAGCCAGGATGATGTTTTTTAATTTTTAGAATTTTTTGCATTTATTTTTGAATTTTCTAACTCGGGTCTGGTTCGAACGGATAGGAAGGAAATTTTTTCTTCTTCTCTATTTTTCGGGCTGTCCATACCCGTTTAGTCTTGAAATGAAGCCTGGATGATGTTTTTTAATTTTTAGAATTTTTTTGCATTTTATTTTTGAATTTTCTATCTCTAGTCGAGTTCGAACGGATAGGAAGGAAATTTTTTTTTCTTCTCTATTTTTCGGCCTGTCTTGACCCGTTTCATCTTGAAATGAAGCCTGGATGATGTTTTTTCATTTTTAGAATTTTTTTTGTATTTTATTTTTGAATTTTCTATCTCGGGTCGGGTTCGAACGGATAGGAAGGAAATTTTTTTTCTTCTCTATTTTTCGGCCTATCCATACCCGTTTAGTCTTGAAATGAAGCCTGGATGATGTTTTTTCATTTTTAGAATTTTTTTTGTATTTTATTTTTGAATTTTCTATTTCGGGTAGGGTTCGAACGGATAGGAAGGAAATTTTTTTTCTTCTCTATTTTTCGGCCTATCCATACCCGTTTAGTCTTGAAATGAAGCCAGGATGATATTTTTAATTTTTAGAATTTTTTTGCATTTATTTTTGAATTTTCAACTCGGGTCGGGTTCGAACGGATAGGAAGGAAATTTTTTTTCTTCTCTATTTTTCTGCCTGTCCTGACCCGTTTCATCTTGAAATGCAGCCAGGATGATGATTTTTAATTTTTAGAATTTTTTTGCATTTATTTTTGAATTTTCTAACTCGGGTCGGGTTCGAACGGATAGGAAGGAAATTTTTTTTCTTCTCTATTTTTAGGCCTGTCCATACCCGTTTAGTCTTGAAATGAAGCCTGGATGACGTTTTTTAATTTTTAGAATTTTTTTGCATTTTATTTTTGAATTTTCTATCTCGGGTCGGGTTCGAACGGAGAGGAAGGAAAATTTTTTTCTTCTCTATTTTTCGGCCTGTCCTGATCCGTTTCATCTTGAAACGAAGCCAGGATGATGTTTTTTAATTTTTAGAATTTTTTTGCATTTATTTTTGAATTTTCTTACTCGGGTCGGGTTCGAACGGATTGGAAGGAAATTTTTGTTCTTCTCTATTTTTCGGGCTGTCCATACCCGTTTAGTCTTGAAATGAAGCCTGGATGATGTTTTTTAATTTTTAGAATTTTTTGCATTTTATTTTTGAATTTTCTATCTCGAGTCGGGTTCGAACGGATAGGAAGGAAATTTTTTTTATTCTCTATTTTTCGGCCTGTCTTGACCCGTTTCATCTTGAAATGAAGCCTGGATGATGTTTTTTCATTTTTAGAATTTTTTTGCATTTATTTTTGAATTTTCAAACTCGGGTCGGGTTCGAACGGAAAGGAAGGAAATTTTTTTTCCTCTCTATTTTTCATCCTGTCCTGACCCGTTTCATCTTGAAATGAAGCCAGGATGATGTTCTTTAATTTTTAGAATTTTTTTGCATTTATTTTTGAATTTTCTAACTCGGGTCGGGTTCGAACGGATAGGAAGGAAATTTTTTTTCTTCTCTATTTTTAGGCCTGTCCATACCCGTTTACTCTTGAAATGAAGCCTGGATGACGTTTTTTAATTTTTATAATTTTTTTGCATTTTATTTTTGAATTTTCTATCTCGGGTCGGGTTCGAACGGATAGGAAGGAAAATTTTTTTCTTCTCTATTTTTCGGCCTGTACTGATCCGTTTCATCTTGAAACGAAGCCAGGATGATGTTTTTTAATTTTTAGAATTTTTTTGCATTTATTTTTGAATTTTCTAACTCGGGTCGGGTTCGAACGGATAGGAAGGAAATTTTTTTTCTTCTCTATTTTTCGGGCTGTCCATACCCGTTTAGTCTTGAAATGAAGCCTGGATGATGTTTTTTAATTTTTAGAATTTTTTTGCATTTTATTTTTGAATTTTCTATCTCTAGTCGGGTTCGAACGGATAGGAAGGAAATTTTTTTTCTTCTCTATTTTTCGGCCTGTCTTGACCGGTTTCATCTTGAAATGAAGCCTGGATGATGTTTTTTCATTTTTAGAATTTTTTTTGTATTTTATTTTTGAATTTTCTATCTCGGGTCGAGTTCGAACGGATAGGAAGGAAATTTTTTTTCTTCTCTCTTTTTCGGCCTATCCATACCCGTTTAGTCTTGAAATGAAGCCTGGATGATGTTTTTTCATTTTTAGAATTTTTTTTGTATTTTATTTTTGAATTTTCTATCTCGGGTCGGGTTCGAACGGATAGGAAGGAAATTTTTTTTCTTCTCTATTTTTCGGCCTATCCATACCCGTTTAGTCTTGAAATTAAGCCAGGATGATGTTTTTTAATTTTTAGAATTTTTTTTGCATTTATTTTTGAATTTTCAAACTCGGGTCGGGTACGAACGGATAGGAAGGAAATTTTTTTTCTTCTCTATTTTTCTGCCTGTCCTGACCCGTTTCATCTTGAAATGCAGCCAGGATGATGTTTTTTAATTTTTAGAATTTTTTTGCATTTATTTTTGAATTTTCTATCTCGGGTCGGGTTCGAACGGATAGGAAGGAAAATTTTTTTCTTCTCTATTTTTCGGCCTGTCCTGATCCGTTTCATCTTGAAACGAAGCCAGGATGATATTTTTTAATTTTTAGAATTTTTTTGCATTTATTTTTGAATTTTCTAACTCGGGTCGGGTTCGAACGGATAGGAAGGAAATTTTTTTTCTTCTCTATCTTTCGGGCTGTCCATACCCGTTTAGTCTTGAAATGAAGCCTGGATGATGTTTTTTAATTTTTAGAATTTTTTTGCATTTTATTTTTGAATTTTCTATCTCTAGTCGAGTTCGAACGGATAGGAAGGAAATTTTTTTTTCTTCTCTATTTTTCGGCCTGTCTTGACCCGTTTCATCTTGAAATGAAGCCTGGATGATGTTTTTTCATTTTTAGAATTTTTTTTGTATTTTATTTTTGAATTTTCTATCTCGGGTCGGGTTCGAACGGATAGGAAGGAAATTTTTTTTCTTCTCTATTTTTCGGCCTATCCATCCCGTTTAGTCTTGAAATGAAGCCAGGATGATGTTTTTTAATTTTTAGAATTTTTTTGCATTTATTTTTGAGTTTTCAAACTCGGGTCGGGTTCGAACGGATAGGAAGGAAATTTTTTTTCTTCTCTATTTTTCTGCCTGTCCTGACCCGTTTCATCTTGAAATGCAGCCAGGATGATGATTTTTAATTTTCAGAATTTTTTTGCATTTATTTTTGAATTTTCTAACTCGGGTCGGGTTCGAACGGATAGGAAGGAAATTTTTTTTCTTCTCTATTTTTAGGCCTGTCCATACCCGTTTAGTCTTGAAATGAAGCCTGGATGACGTTTTTTAATTTTTAGAATTTTTTTGCATTTTATTTTTGAATTTTTTATCTCGGGTCGGGTTCGAACGGAGAGGAAGGAAAATTTTTTTCTTCTCTATTTTTCGGCCTGTCCTGATCCGTTTCATCTTGAAACGAAGCCAGGATGATGTTTTTTAATTTTTAGAATTTTTTTGCATTTATTTTTGAATTTTCTTACTCGGGTCGGGTTCGAACGGATTGGAAGGAAATTTTTGTTCTTCTCTATTTTTCGGGCTGTCCATACCCGTTTAGTCTTGAAATGATGCCTGGATGATGTTTTTTAATTTTTAGAATTTTTTGCATTTTATTTTTGAATTTTCTATCTCGAGTCGGGTTCGAACGGATAGGAAGGAAATTTTTTTTCTTCTCTATTTTTCGGCCTGTCTTGACCCGTTTCATCTTGAAATGAAGCCTGGATGATGTTTTTTCATTTTTAGAATTTTTTTTGTATTTTATTTTTGAATTTTCTATCTCGGGTCGGGTTCGAACGGATAGGAAGGAAATTTTTTTTCTTCTCTATTTTTTGGCCTGTCCTGACCCGTTTCATCTTGAAATGAAGCCAGGATGATGTTTTTTAATTTTTAAAATTTTTTTGCATTTATTTTTGAATTTTCAAACACGGGTCGGGTTCGAACGGATAGGAAGGAAATTTTTTTTCCTCTCTATTTTTCATCCTGTCCTGACCCGTTTCATCTTGAAATGAAGCCAGGATGATGTTTTTTAATTTTTAGAATTTTTTTGCATTTATTTTTGAATTTTCTAACTCGGGTCGGGTTCGAACGGATAGGAAGGAAATTTTTTTTCTTCTCTATTTTTAGGCCTGTCCATACCCGTTTAGTCTTGAAATGAAGCCTGGATGACGTTTTTCAATTTTTATAATTTTTTTGCATTTTATTTTTGAATTTTCTATCTCGGGTCGGGTTCGAACGGATAGGAAGGAAAATTTTTTTCTTCTCTATTTTTCGGCCTGTCCTGATCCGTTTCATCTTGAAACGAAGCCAGGATGATGTTTTTTAATTTTTATAATTTTTTTGCATTTATTTTTAAATTTTCTAACTCGGGTCGGGTTCGAACGGATAGGAAGGAAATTTTTTTTCTTCTCTATTTTTCGGGCTGTCCATACCCGTTTAGTCTTGAAATGAAGCCTGGATGATGTTTTTTAATTTTTAGAATTTTTTTGCATTTTATTTTTGAATTTTCTATCTCTAGTCGGGTTCGAACGGATAGGAAGGAAATTTTTTTTCTTCTCTATTTTTCGGCCTGTCTTGACCCGTTTCATCTTGAAATGAAGCCTGGATGATGTTTTTTCATTTTTAAAATTTTTTTTGTATTTTATTTTTGAATTTTCTATCTCGGGTCGGGTTCGAACGGATAGGAAGGAAATTTTTTTTCTTCTCTATTTTTCGGCCTATCCATACCCGTTTAGTCTTGAAATGAAGCCTGGATGATGTTTTTTCATTTTTAGAATTTTTTTTGTATTTTATTTTTGAATTTTCTATCTCGGGTCGGGTTCAAACGGATAGGAAGGAAATTTTTTTTCTTCTCTATTTTTCGGCCTATCCATACCCGTTTAGTCTTGAAATTAAGCCAGGATGATGTTTTTTAATTTTTAGAATTTTTTTGCATTTATTTTTGAATTTTCAAACTCGGGTCGGGTTCGAACGGATAGGAATGAAATTTTTTTTCTTCTCTATTTTTCTGCCTGTCCTGACCCGTTTCATCTTGAAATGCAGCCAGGATGATGTTTTTTAATTTTTATAATTTTTTTGCATTTTATTTTTGAATTTTCTATCTCGGGTCGGGTTCGAACGGAGAGGAAGGAAAATTTTTTTCTTCTCTATTTTTCGGCCTGTCCTGATCCGTTTCATCTTGAAACGAAGCCAGGATGATGTTTATTAATTTTTAGAATTTTTTTGCATTTATTTTTAAATTTTCTAACTCGGGTCGGGTTCGAACGGATAGGAAGGAAATTTTTTTTCTTCTCTATTTTTCGGGCTGTCCATACCCGTTTAGTCTTGAAATGAAGCCTGGATGATGTTTTTTAATTTTTAGAATTTTTTTGCATTTTATTTTTGAATTTTCTATCTCTAGTCGGGTTCGAACGGATAGGAAGGAAATTTTTTTTCTTCTCTATTTTTCGGCCTGTCTTGACCCGTTTCATCTTGAAATGAAGCCTGGATGATGTTTTTTCATTTTTAAAATTTTTTTTGTATTTTATTTTTGAATTTTCTATCTCGGGTCGGGTTCGAACGGATAGGAAGGAAATTTTTTTTCTTCTCTATTTTTCGGCCTATCCATACCCGTTTAGTCTTGAAATGAAGCCTGGATGATGTTTTTTCATTTTTAGAATTTTTTTTGTATTTTATTTTTGAATTTTCTATCTCGGGTCGGGTTCGAACGGATAGGAAGGAAATTTTTTTCCTTCTCTATTTTTCGGCCTATCCATACCCGTTTAGTCTTGAAATTAAGCCAGGATGATGTTTTTTAATTTTTAGAATTTTTTTGCATTTATTTTTGAATTTTCAAACTCGGGTCGGGTTCGAACGGATAGGAATGAAATTTTTTTTCTTCTCTATTTTTCTGCCTGTCCTGACCCGTTTCATCTTGAAATGCAGCCAGGATGATGTTTTTTAATTTTTAGAATTTTTTTGCATTTATTTTTGAATTTTCTATCTCGGGTCGGGTTCGAACGGATAGGAAGGAAAATTTTTTTCTTCTCTATTTTTCGGCCTGTCCTGATCCGTTTTATCTTGAAACGAAGCCAGGATGATGTTTTTTAATTTTTAGAATTTTTTTGCATTTATTTTTGAATTTTCTAACTCGGGTCGGGTTCGAACGGATAGGAAGGAAATTTTTGTTCTTCTCTATTTTTCGGGCTGTCCATACCCGTTTAGTCTTGAAATGAAGCCTGGATGATGTTTTTTAATTTTTAGAATTTTTTTGCATTTTATTTTTGAATTTTCTATCTCTAGTCGGGTTCGAACGGATAGGAAGGAAATTATTTTTCTTCTCTATTTTTCGGCCTGTCTTGACCCGTTTCATCTTGAAATGAAGCCTGGATGATGTTTTTTCATTTTTAGAATTTTTTTTGTATTTTATTTTTGAATTTTCTATCTCGGGTCGGGTTCGAACGGATAGGAAGGAAATTTTTTTTCTTCTCAATTTTTCGGCCTATCCATACCCGTTTAGTCTTGAAATTAAGCCAGGATGATGTTTTTTAATTTTTAGAATTTTTTTGCATTTATTTTTGAATTTTCAAACTCGGGTCGGGTTCGAACGGATAGGAATGAAATTTTTTTTCTTCTCTATTTTTCTGCCTGTCCTGACCCGTTTCATCTTGAAATGCAGCCAGGATGATGTTTTTTAATTTTTAGAATTTTTTTGCATTTATTTTTGAATTTTCTATCTCGGGTCGGGTTCGAACGGATAGGAAGGAAAATTTTTTTCTTCTCTATTTTTCGGCCTGTCCTGATCCGTTTCATCTTGAAACGAAGCCAGGATGATGTTTTTTAATTTTTAGAATTTTTTTGCATTTATTTTTGAATTTTCTAACTCGGGTCGGGTTCGAACGGATAGGAATGAAATTTTTTTTCTTCTCTATTTTTCGGGCTGTCCATACCCATTTAGTCTTGAAATGAAGCCTGGATGATGTTTTTTAATTTTTAGAATTTTTTTGCATTTTATTTTTGAATTTTCTATCTCTAGTCGGGTTCGAACGGATAGGAATGAAATTTTTTTTCTTCTCTATTTTTCTGCCTGGCCTGACCCGTTTCATCTTGAAATGCAGCCAGGATGATGTTTTTTAATTTTTAGAATTTTTTTGCATTTATTTTTGAATTTTCTATCTCGGATCGGGTTCGAACGGATAGGAAGGAAAATTTTTTTCTTCTCTATTTTTCGGCCTGTCCATACCCGTTTAGTCTTGAAATGAAGCCTGGATGATGTTTTTTAATTTTTAGAATTTTTTTGCATTTTATTTTTGAATTTTCTATCTCTAGTCGGGTTCGAACGGATAGGAAGGAAATTTTTTTTCTTCTCTATTTTTCGGCCTGTCTTGACCCGTTTCATCTTGAAATGAAGCCTGGATGATGTTTTTTCATTTTTAAAATTTTTTTTGTATTTTATTTTTGAATTTTCTATCTCGGGTCGGGTTCGAACGGATAGGAAGGAAATTTTTTTTCTTCTCTATTTTTCGGCCTATCCATACCCGTTTAGTCTTGAAATGAAGCCTGGATGATGTTTTTTCATTTTTAGAATTTTTTTTGTATTTTATTTTTGAATTTTCTATCTCGGGTCGGGTTCGAACGGATAGGAAGGAAATTTTTTTTCTTCTCTATTTTTCGGCCTATCCATACCCGTTTAGTCTTGAAATTAAGCCAGGATGATGTTTTTTAATTTTTAGAATTTTTTTGCATTTATTTTTGAATTTTCAAACTCGGGTCGGGTTCGAACGGATAGGAATGAAATTTTTTTTCTTCTCTATTTTTCTGCCTGTCCTGACCCGTTTCATCTTGAAATGCAGTCAGGATGATGTTTTTTAATTTTTATAATTTTTTTGCATTTTATTTTTGAATTTTCTATCTCGGGTCGGGTTCGAACGGAGAGGAAGGAAAATTTTTTTCTTCTCTATTTTTCGGCCTGTCCTGATCCGTTTCATCTTGAAACGAAGCCAGGATGATGTTTTTTAATTTTTAGAATTTTTTTGCATTTATTTTTAAATTTTCTAACTCGGGTCGGGTTCGAACGGATAGGAAGGAAATTTTTTTTCTTCTCTATTTTTCGGGCTGTCCATACCCGTTTAGTCTTGAAATGAAGCCTGGATGATGTTTTTTAATTTTTAGAATTTTTTTGCATTTTATTTTTGAATTTTCTATCTCTAGTCGGGTTCGAACGGATAGGAAGGAAATTTTTTTTCTTCTCTATTTTTCGGCCTGTCTTGACCCGTTTCATCTTGAAATGAAGCCTGGATGATGTTTTTTCATTTTTAAAATTTTTTTTGTATTTTATTTTTGAATTTTCTATCTCGGGTCGGGTTCGAACGGATAGGAAGGAAATTTTTTTTCTTCTCTATTTTTCGGCCTATCCATACCCGTTTAGTCTTGAAATGAAGCCCGGATGATGTTTTTTCATTTTTAGAATTTTTTTTGTATTTTATTTTTGAATTTTCTATCTCGGGTCGGGTTCGAACGGATAGGAAGGAAATTTTTTTTCTTCTCTATTTTTCGGCCTATCCATACCCGTTTAGTCTTGAAATTAAGCCAGGATGATGTTTTTTAATTTTTAGAATTTTTTTGCATTTATTTTTGAATTTTCAAACTCGGGTCGGGTTCGAACGGATAGGAATGAAATTTTTTTTCTTCTCTATTTTTCTGCCTGTCCTGACCCGTTTCATCTTGAAATGCAGCCAGGATGATGTTTTTTAATTTTTAGAATTTTTTTGCATTTATTTTTGAATTTTCTATCTCGGGTCGGGTTCGAACGGATAGGAAGGAAAATTTTTTTCTTCTCTATTTTTCGGCCTGTCCTGATCCGTTTCATCTTGAAACGAAGCCAGGATGATGTTTTTTAATTTTTAGAATTTTTTTGCATTTATTTTTGAATTTTCTAACTCGGGTCGGGTTCGAACGGATAGGAATGAAATTTTTTTTCTTCTCTATTTTTCGGGCTGTCCATACCCATTTAGTCTTGAAATGAAGCCTGGATGATGTTTTTTAATTTTTAGAATTTTTTTGCATTTTATTTTTGAATTTTCTATCTCTAGTCGGGTTCGAACGGATAGGAATGAAATTTTTTTTCTTCTCTATTTTTCTGCCTGGCCTGACCCGTTTCATCTCGAAATGCAGCCAGGATGATGTTTTTTAATTTTTAGAATTTTTTTGCATTTATTTTTGAATTTTCTATCTCGGGTCGGGTTCGAACGGATAGGAAGGAAAATTTTTTTCTTCTCTATTTTTCGGCCTGTCCATACCCGTTTAGTCTTGAAATGAAGCCTGGATGATGTTTTTTAATTTTTAGAATTTTTTTGCATTTTATTTTTGAATTTTCTATCTCTAGTCGGGTTCGAACGGATAGGAAGGAAATTTTTTTTCTTCTCTATTTTTCGGCCTGTCTTGACCCGTTTCATCTTGAAATGAAGCCTGGATGATGTTTTTTCATTTTTAAAATTTTTTTTGTATTTTATTTTTGAATTTTCTATCTCGGGTCGGGTTCGAACGGATAGGAAGGAAATTTTTTTTCTTCTCTATTTTTCGGCCTATCCATACCCGTTTAGTCTTGAAATGAAGCCTGGATGATGTTTTTTCATTTTTAGAATTTTTTTTGTATTTTATTTTTGAATTTTCTATCTCGGGTCGGGTTCGAACGGATAGGAAGGAAATTTTTTTTCTTCTCTATTTTTCGG
Source organism: Quercus robur (assembly GCF_932294415.1). Lineage (NCBI taxonomy): Eukaryota > Viridiplantae > Streptophyta > Magnoliopsida > Fagales > Fagaceae > Quercus > Quercus robur. The sequence goes on along the minus strand of NC_065542.1, from coordinate 39,316,872 downwards.
CCTATCCATACCCGTTTAGTCTTGAAATTAAGCCAGGATGATGTTTTTTAATTTTTAGAATTTTTTTGCATTTATTTTTGAATTTTCAAACTCGGGTCGGGTTCGAACGGATAGGAATGAAATTTTTTTTCTTCTCTATTTTTCTGCCTGTCCTGACCCGTTTCATCTTGAAATGCAGTCAGGATGATGTTTTTTAATTTTTATAATTTTTTTGCATTTTATTTTTGAATTTTCTATCTCGGGTCGGGTTCGAACGGAGAGGAAGGAAAATTTTTTTCTTCTCTATTTTTCGGCCTGTCCTGATCCGTTTCATCTTGAAACGAAGTCAGGATGATGTTTTTTAATTTTTAGAATTTTTTTGCATTTATTTTTAAATTTTCTAACTCGGGTCGGGTTCGAACGGATAGGAAGGAAATTTTTTTTCTTCTCTATTTTTCGGGCTGTCCATACCCGTTTAGTCTTGAAATGAAGCCTGGATGATGTTTTTTAATTTTTAGAATTTTTTTGCATTTTATTTTTGAATTTTCTATCTCTAGTCGGGTTCGAACGGATAGGAAGGAAATTTTTTTTCTTCTCTATTTTTCGGCCTGTCTTGACCCGTTTCATCTTGAAATGAAGCCTGGATGATGTTTTTTCATTTTTAAAATTTTTTTTGTATTTTATTTTTGAATTTTCTATCTCGGGTCGGGTTCGAACGGATAGGAAGGAAATTTTTTTTCTTCTCTATTTTTCGGCCTATCCATACCCGTTTAGTCTTGAAATGAAGCCTGGATGATGTTTTTTCATTTTTAGAATTTTTTTTGTATTTTATTTTTGAATTTTTTATCTCGGGTCGGGTTCGAACGGATAGGAAGGAAATTTTTTTTATTCTCTATTTTTCGGCCTATCCATACCCGTTTAGTCTTGAAATTAAGCCAGGATGATGTTTTTTAATTTTTAGAATTTTTTTGCATTTATTTTTGAATTTTCAAACTCGGGTCGGGTACGAACGGATAGGAAGGAAATTTTTTTTCTTCTCTATTTTTCTGCCTGTCCTGACCCGTTTCATCTTGAAATGCAGCCAGGATGATGTTTTTTAATTTTTAGAATTTTTTTGCATTTATTTTTGAATTTTCTATCTCGGGTCGGGTTCGAACGGATAGGAAGGAAAATTTTTTTCTTCTCTATTTTTCGGCCTGTCCTGATCCGTTTCATCTTGAAACGAAGCCAGGATGATATTTTTTAATTTTTAGAATTTTTTTGCATTTATTTTTGAATTTTCTAACTCGGGTCGGGTTCGAACGGATAGGAAGGAAATTTTTTTTCTTCTCTATCTTTCGGGCTGTCCATACCCGTTTAGTCTTGAAATGAAGCCTGGATGATGTTTTTTAATTTTTAGAATTTTTTTGCATTTTATTTTTGAATTTTCTATCTCTAGTCGAGTTCGAACGGGTAGGAAGGAAATTTTTTTTTCTTCTCCATTTTTCGGCCTGTCTTGACCCGTTTCATCTTGAAATGAAGCCTGGATGATGTTTTTTCATTTTTAGAATTTTTTTTGTATTTTATTTTTGAATTTTCTATCTCGGGTCGGGTTCGAACGGATAGGAAGGAAATTTTTTTTCTTCTCTATTTTTCGGCCTATCCATACCCGTTTAGTCGTGAAATGAAGCCTGGATGATGTTTTTTCATTTTTAGAATTTTTTTTGTATTTTATTTTTGAATTTTCTATCTCGGGTCGGGTTCGAACGGATAGGAAGGAAATTTTTTTTCTTCTCTATTTTTCGGCCTATCCATCCCGTTTAGTCTTGAAATGAAGCCAGGATGATGTTTTTTAATTTTTAGAATTTTTTTGCATTTATTTTTGAGCTTTCAAACTCGGGTCGGGTTCGAACGGATAGGAAGGAAATTTTTTTTCTTCTCTATTTTTCTGCCTGTCCTGACCCGTTTCATCTTGAAATGCAGCCAGGATGATGATTTTTAATTTTCAGAATTTTTTTGCATTTATTTTTGAATTTTCTAACTCGGGTCGGGTTCGAACGGATAGGAAGGAAATTTTTTTTCTTCTCTATTTTTAGGCCTGTCCATACCCGTTTAGTCTTGAAATGAAGCCTGGATGACGTTTTTTAATTTTTAGAATTTTTTTGCATTTTATTTTTGAATTTTCTATCTCGGGTCGGGTTCGAACGGAGAGGAAGGAAAATTTTTTTCTTCTCTATTTTTCGGCCTGTCCTGATCCGTTTCATCTTGAAACGAAGCCAGGATGATGTTTTTTAATTTTTAGAATTTTTTTGCATTTATTTTTGAATTTTCTTACTCGGGTCGGGTTCGAACGGATTGGAAGGAAATTTTTGTTCTTCTCTATTTTTCGGGCTGTCCATACCCGTTTAGTCTTGAAATGATGCCTGGATGATGTTTTTTAATTTTTAGAATTTTTTGCATTTTATTTTTGAATTTTCTATCTCGAGTCGGGTTCGAACGGATAGGAAGGAAATTTTTTTTCTTCTCTATTTTTCGGCCTGTCTTGACCCGTTTCATCTTGAAATGAAGCCTGGATGATGTTTTTTCATTTTTAGAATTTTTTTTGTATTTTATTTTTGAATTTTCTATCTCGGGTCGGGTTCGAACGGATAGGAAGGAAATTTTTTTTCTTCTCTATTTTTTGGCCTGTCCTGACCCGTTTCATCTTGAAATGAAGCCAGGATGATGTTTTTTAATTTTTAAAATTTTTTTGCATTTATTTTTGAATTTTCAAACTCGGGTCGGGTTCGAACGGATAGGAAGGAAATTTTTTTTCCTCTCTATTTTTCATCCTGTCCTGACCCGTTTCATCTTGAAATGAAGCCAGGATGATGTTTTTTAATTTTTAGAATTTTTTGCATTTTATTTTTGAATTTTCTATCTCGAGTCGGGTTCGAACGGATAGGAAGGAAATTTTTTTTCTTCTCTATTTTTCGGCCTGTCTTGACCCGTTTCATCTTGAAATGAAGCCTGGATGATGTTTTTTCATTTTTAAAATTTTTTTTGTATTTTATTTTTGAATTTTCTATCTCGGGTCGGGTTCGAACGGATAGGAAGGAAATTTTTTTTCTTCTCTATTTTTCGGCCTATCCATACCCGTTTAGTCTTGAAATGAAGCCCGGATGATGTTTTTTCATTTTTAGAATTTTTTTTGTATTTTATTTTTGAATTTTCTATCTCGGGTCGGGTTCGAACGGATAGGAAGGAAATTTTTTTTCTTCTCTATTTTTCGGCCTATCCATACCCGTTTAGTCTTGAAATTAAGCCAGGATGATGTTTTTTAATTTTTAGAATTTTTTTGCATTTATTTTTGAATTTTCAAACTCGGGTCGGGTTCGAACGGATAGGAATGAAATTTTTTTTCTTCTCTATTTTTCTGCCTGTCCTGACCCGTTTCATCTTGAAATGCAGCCAGGATGATGTTTTTTAATTTTTAGAATTTTTTTGCATTTATTTTTGAATTTTCTATCTCGGGTCGGGTTCGAACGGATAGGAAGGAAAATTTTTTTCTTCTCTATTTTTCGGCCTGTCCTGATCCGTTTCATCTTGAAACGAAGCCAGGATGATGTTTTTTAATTTTTAGAATTTTTTTGCATTTATTTTTGAATTTTCTAACTCGGGTCGGGTTCGAACGGATAGGAATGAAATTTTTTTTCTTCTCTATTTTTCGGGCTGTCCATACCCATTTAGTCTTGAAATGAAGCCTGGATGATGTTTTTTAATTTTTAGAATTTTTTTGCATTTTATTTTTGAATTTTCTATCTCTAGTCGGGTTCGAACGGATAGGAATGAAATTTTTTTTCTTCTCTATTTTTCTGCCTGGCCTGACCCGTTTCATCTTGAAATGCAGCCAGGATGATGTTTTTTAATTTTTAGAATTTTTTTGCATTTATTTTTGAATTTTCTATCTCGGGTCGGGTTCGAACGGATAGGAAGGAAAATTTTTTTCTTCTCTATTTTTCGGCCTGTCCATACCCGTTTAGTCTTGAAATGAAGCCTGGATGATGTTTTTTAATTTTTAGAATTTTTTTGCATTTTATTTTTGAATTTTCTATCTCTAGTCGGGTTCGAACGGATAGGAAGGAAATTTTTTTTCTTCTCTATTTTTCGGCCTGTCTTGACCCGTTTCATCTTGAAATGAAGCCTGGATGATGTTTTTTCATTTTTAAAATTTTTTTTGTATTTTATTTTTGAATTTTCTATCTCGGGTCGGGTTCGAACGGATAGGAAGGAAATTTTTTTTCTTCTCTATTTTTCGGCCTATCCATACCCGTTTAGTCTTGAAATGAAGCCTGGATGATGTTTTTTCATTTTTAGAATTTTTTTTGTATTTTATTTTTGAATTTTCTATCTCGGGTCGGGTTCGAACGGATAGGAAGGAAATTTTTTTTCTTCTCTATTTTTCGGCCTATCCATACCCGTTTAGTCTTGAAATTAAGCCAGGATGATGTTTTTTAATTTTTAGAATTTTTTTGCATTTATTTTTGAATTTTCAAACTCGGGTCGGGTTCGAACGGATAGGAATGAAATTTTTTTTCTTCTCTATTTTTCTGCCTGTCCTGACCCGTTTCATCTTGAAATGCAGTCAGGATGATGTTTTTTAATTTTTATAATTTTTTTGCATTTTATTTTTGAATTTTCTATCTCGGGTCGGGTTCGAACGGAGAGGAAGGAAAATTTTTTTCTTCTCTATTTTTCGGCCTGTCCTGATCCGTTTCATCTTGAAACGAAGTCAGGATGATGTTTTTTAATTTTTAGAATTTTTTTGCATTTATTTTTAAATTTTCTAACTCGGGTCGGGTTCGAACGGATAGGAAGGAAATTTTTTTTCTTCTCTATTTTTCGGGCTGTCCATACCCGTTTAGTCTTGAAATGAAGCCTGGATGATGTTTTTTAATTTTTAGAATTTTTTTGCATTTTATTTTTGAATTTTCTATCTCTAGTCGGGTTCGAACGGATAGGAAGGAAATTTTTTTTCTTCTCTATTTTTCGGCCTGTCTTGACCCGTTTCATCTTGAAATGAAGCCTGGATGATGTTTTTTCATTTTTAAAATTTTTTTTGTATTTTATTTTTGAATTTTCTATCTCGGGTCGGGTTCGAACGGATAGGAAGGAAATTTTTTTTCTTCTCTATTTTTCGGCCTATCCATACCCGTTTAGTCTTGAAATGAAGCCTGGATGATGTTTTTTCATTTTTAGAATTTTTTTTGTATTTTATTTTTGAATTTTTTATCTCGGGTCGGGTTCGAACGGATAGGAAGGAAATTTTTTTTCTTCTCTATTTTTCGGCCTATCCATACCCGTTTAGTCTTGAAATTAAGCCAGGATGATGTTTTTTAATTTTTAGAATTTTTTTGCATTTATTTTTGAATTTTCAAACTCGGGTCGGGTACGAACGGATAGGAAGGAAATTTTTTTTCTTCTCTATTTTTCTGCCTGTCCTGACCCGTTTCATCTTGAAATGCAGCCAGGATGATGTTTTTTAATTTTTAGAATTTTTTTGCATTTATTTTTGAATTTTCTATCTCGGGTCGGGTTCGAACGGATAGGAAGGAAAATTTTTTTCTTCTCTATTTTTCGGCCTGTCCTGATCCGTTTCATCTTGAAACGAAGCCAGGATGATATTTTTTAATTTTTAGAATTTTTTTGCATTTATTTTTGAATTTTCTAACTCGGGTCGGGTTCGAACGGATAGGAAGGAAATTTTTTTTCTTCTCTATCTTTCGGGCTGTCCATACCCGTTTAGTCTTGAAATGAAGCCTGGATGATGTTTTTTAATTTTTAGAATTTTTTTGCATTTTATTTTTGAATTTTCTATCTCTAGTCGAGTTCGAACGGGTAGGAAGGAAATTTTTTTTTCTTCTCTATTTTTCGGCCTGTCTTGACCCGTTTCATCTTGAAATGAAGCCTGGATGATGTTTTTTCATTTTTAGAATTTTTTTTGTATTTTATTTTTGAATTTTCTATCTCGGGTCGGGTTCGAACGGATAGGAAGGAAATTTTTTTTCTTCTCTATTTTTCGGCCTATCCATACCCGTTTAGTCGTGAAATGAAGCCTGGATGATGTTTTTTCATTTTTAGAATTTTTTTTGTATTTTATTTTTGAATTTTCTATCTCGGGTCGGGTTCGAACGGATAGGAAGCAAATTTTTTTTCTTCTCTATTTTTCGGCCTATCCATACCCGTTTAGTCTTGAAATTAAGCCAGGATGATGTTTTTTAATTTTTAGAATTTTTTTGCATTTATTTTTGAGCTTTCAAACTCGGGTCGGGTTCGAACGGATAGGAATGAAATTTTTTTTCTTCTCCATTTTTCTGCCTGTCCTGACCCGTTTCATCTTGAAATGCAGCCAGGATGATGTTTTTTAATTTTTATAATTTTTTTGCATTTTATTTTTGAATTTTCTATCTCGGGTCGGGTTCGAACGGATAGGAAGGAAATTTTTTTTCTTCTCTATTTTTCGGCCTATCCATACCCGTTTAGTCGTGAAATGAAGCCTGGATGATGTTTTTTAATTTTTAGAATTTTTTTGCATTTTATTTTTGAATTTTCTATCTCTAGTCGAGTTCGAACGGGTAGGAAGGAAATTTTTTTTCTTCTCTATTTTTAGGCCTGTCCATACCCGTTTAGTCTTGAAATGAAGCCTGGATGACGTTTTTTAATTTTTAGAATTTTTTTGCATTTTATTTTTGAATTTTCTTACTCGGGTCGGGTTCGAACGGATTGGAAGGAAATTTTTGTTCTTCTCTATTTTTCGGGCTGTCCATACCCGTTTAGTCTTGAAATGATGCCTGGATGATGTTTTTTAATTTTTAGAATTTTTTGCATTTTATTTTTGAATTTTCTATCTCGAGTCGGGTTCGAACGGATAGGAAGGAAATTTTTTTTCTTCTCTATTTTTCGGCCTGTCTTGACCCGTTTCATCTTGAAATGAAGCCTGGATGATGTTTTTTCATTTTTAGAATTTTTTTTGTATTTTATTTTTGAATTTTCTATCTCGGGTCGGGTTCGAACGGATAGGAAGGAAATTTTTTTTCTTCTCTATTTTTTGGCCTGTCCTGACCCGTTTCATCTTGAAATGAAGCCAGGATGATGTTTTTTAATTTTTAAAATTTTTTTGCATTTATTTTTGAATTTTCAAACTCGGGTCGGGTTCGAACGGATAGGAAGGAAATTTTTTTTCCTCTCTATTTTTCATCCTGTCCTGACCCGTTTCATCTTGAAATGAAGCCAGGATGATGTTTTTTAATTTTTAGAATTTTTTTGCATTTATTTTTGAATTTTCTAACTCGGGTCGGGTTCGAACGGATAGGAAGGAAATTTTTTTTCTTCTCTATTTTTAGGCCTGTCCATACCCGTTTAGTCTTGAAATGAAGCCTGGATGACGTTTTTTAATTTTTATAATTTTTTTGCATTTTATTTTTGAATTTTCTATCTCGGGTCGGGTTCGAACGGATAGGAAGGAAAATTTTTTTCTTCTCTATTTTTCGGCCTGTCCTGATCCGTTTCATCTTGAAACGAAGCCAGGATGATGTTTTTTAATTTTTATAATTTTTTTGCATTTATTTTTAAATTTTCTAACTCGGGTCGGGTTCGAACGGATAGGAAGGAAATTTTTTTTCTTCTCTATTTTTCGGGCTGTCCATACCCGTTTAGTCTTGAAATGAAGCCTGGATGATGTTTTTTAATTTTTAGAATTTTTTTGCATTTTATTTTTGAATTTTCTATCTCTAGTCGGGTTCGAACGGATAGGAAGGAAATTTTTTTTCTTCTCTATTTTTCGGCCTGTCTTGACCCGTTTCATCTTGAAATGAAGCCTGGATGATGTTTTTTTCATTTTTAGAATTTTTTTTGTATTTTATTTTTGAATTTTCTATCTCGGGTCGGGTTCGAACGGATAGGAAGGAAATTTTTTTTCTTCTCTATTTTTCGGCCTATCCATACCCGTTTAGTCTTGAAATGAAGCCTGGATGATGTTTTTTCATTTTTAGAATTTTTTTTGTATTTTATTTTTGAATTTTCTATCTCGGGTCGGGTTCGAACGGATAGGAAGGAAATTTTTTTTCTTCTCTATTTTTCGGCCTATCCATACCCGTTTAGTCTTGAAATTAAGCCAGGATGATGTTTTTTAATTTTTAGAATTTTTTTGCATTTATTTTTGAATTTTCAAACTCGGGTCGGGTTCGAACGGATAGGAATGAAATTTTTTTTCTTCTCCATTTTTCTGCCTGTCCTGACCCGTTTCATCTTGAAATGCAGCCAGGATGATGTTTTTTAATTTTTATAATTTTTTTGCATTTTATTTTTGAATTTTCTATCTCGGGTCGGGTTCGAACGGAGAGGAAGGAAAATTTTTTTCTTCTCTATTTTTCGGCCTGTCCTGATCCGTTTCATCTTGAAACGAAGCCAGGATGATGTTTTTTAATTTTTAGAATTTTTTTGCATTTATTTTTAAATTTTCTAACTCGGGTCGGGTTCGAACGGATAGGAAGGAAATTTTTTTTCTTCTCTATTTTTCGGGCTGTCCATACCCGTTTAGTCTTGAAATGAAGCCTGGATGATGTTTTTTAATTTTTAGAATTTTTTTGCATTTTATTTTTGAATTTTCTATCTCTAGTCGGGTTCGAACGGATAGGAAGGAAATTTTTTTTCTTCTCTATTTTTCGGCCTGTCTTGACCCGTTTCATCTTGAAATGAAGCCTGGATGATGTTTTTTCATTTTTAAAATTTTTTTTGTATTTTATTTTTGAATTTTCTATCTCGGGTCGGGTTCGAACGGATAGGAAGGAAATTTTTTTTCTTCTCTATTTTTCCGCCTATCCATACCCGTTTAGTCTTGAAATGAAGCCTGGATGATGTTTTTTCATTTTTAGAATTTTTTTTGTGTTTTATTTTTGAATTTTCTATCTCGGGTCGGGTTCGAACGGATAGGAAGGAAATTTTTTTTCTTCTCTATTTTTCGGCCTATCCATACCCGTTTAGTCTTGAAATTAAGCCAGGATGATGTTTTTTAATTTTTAGAATTTTTTTGCATTTATTTTTGAATTTTCAAACTCGGGTCGGGTTCGAACGGATAGGAATGAAATTTTTTTTCTTCTCTATTTTTCTGCCTGTCCTGACCCGTTTCATCTTGAAATGCAGCCAGGATGATGTTTTTTAATTTTTAGAATTTTTTTGCATTTATTTTTGAATTTTCTATCTCGGGTCGGGTTCGTACGGATAGGAAGGAAAATTTTTTTCTTCTCTATTTTTCGGCCTGTCCTGATCCGTTTTATCTTGAAACGAAGCCAGGATGATGTTTTTTAATTTTTAGAATTTTTTTGCATTTATTTTTGAATTTTCTAACTCGGGTCGGGTTCGAACGGATAGGAAGGAAATTTTTGTTCTTCTCTATTTTTCGGGCTGTCCATACCCGTTTAGTCTTGAAATGAAGCCTGGATGATGTTTTTTAATTTTTAGAATTTTTTTGCATTTTATTTTTGAATTTTCTATCTCTAGTCGGGTTCGAACGGATAGGAAGGAAATTATTTTTCTTCTCTATTTTTCGGCCTGTCTTGACCCGTTTCATCTTGAAATGAAGCCTGGATGATGTTTTTTCATTTTTAGAATTTTTTTTGTATTTTATTTTTGAATTTTCTATCTCGGGTCGGGTTCGAACGGATAGGAAGGAAATTTTTTTTCTTCTCAATTTTTCGGCCTATCCATACCCGTTTAGTCTTGAAATTAAGCCAGGATGATGTTTTTTAATTTTTAGAATTTTTTTCCATTTATTTTTGAATTTTCAAACTCGGGTCGGGTTCGAACGGATAGGAATGAAATTTTTTTTCATCTCTATTTTTCTGCCTGTCCTGACCCGTTTCATCTTGAAATGCAGCCAGGATGATGTTTTTTAATTTTTAGAATTTTTTTGCATTTATTTTTGAATTTTCTATCTCGGGTCGGGTTCGAACGGATAGGAAGGAAAATTTTTTTCTTCTCTATTTTTCGGCCTGTCCTGATCCGTTTCATCTTGAAACGAAGCCAGGATGATGTTTTTTAATTTTTAGAATTTTTTTGCATTTATTTTTGAATTTTCTAACTCGGGTCGGGTTCGAACGGATAGGAATGAAATTTTTTTTCTTCTCTATTTTTCGGGCTGTCCATACCCATTTAGTCTTGAAATGAAGCCTGGATGATGTTTTTTAATTTTTAGAATTTTTTTGCATTTTATTTTTGAATTTTCTATCTCTAGTCGGGTTCGAACGGATAGGAATGAAATTTTTTTTCTTCTCTATTTTTCTGCCTGGCCTGACCCGTTTCATCTTGAAATGCAGCCAGGATGATGTTTTTTAATTTTTAGAATTTTTTTGCATTTATTTTTGAATTTTCTATCTCGGGTCGGGTTCGAACGGATAGGAAGGAAAATTTTTTTCTTCTCTATTTTTCGGCCTGTCCATACCCGTTTAGTCTTGAAATGAAGCCTGGATGATGTTTTTTAATTTTTAGAATTTTTTTGCATTTTATTTTTGAATTTTCTATCTCTAGTCGGGTTCGAACGGATAGGAAGGAAATTTTTTTCCTTCTCTATTTTTCGGACTGTCTTGACCCGTTTCATCTTGAAATGAAGCCTGGATGATGTTTTTTCATTTTTAAAATTTTTTTTGTATTTTATTTTTGAATTTTCTATCTCGGGTCGGGTTCGAACGGATAGGAAGGAAATTTTTTTTCTTCTCTATTTTTCGGCCTATCCATACCCGTTTAGTCTTGAAATGAAGCCTGGATGATGTTTTTTCATTTTTAGAATTTTTTTTGTATTTTATTTTTGAATTTTCTATCTCGGGTCGGGTTCGAACGGATAGGAAGGAAATTTTTTTTCTTCTCTATTTTTCGGCCTATCCATACCCGTTTAGTCTTGAAATTAAGCCAGGATGATGTTTTTTAATTTTTAGAATTTTTTTGCATTTATTTTTGAATTTTCAAACTCGGGTCGGGTTCGAACGGATAGGAATGAAATTTTTTTTCTTCTCTATTTTTCTGCCTGTCCTGACCCGTTTCATCTTGAAATGCAGCCAGGATGATGTTTTTTAATTTTTAGAATTTTTTTGCATTTATTTTTGAATTTTCTATCTCGGGTCGAGTTCGAACGGATAGGAAGGAAAATTTTTTTCTTCTCTATTTTTCGGCCTGTCCTGATCCGTTTCATCTTGAAACGAAGCCAGGATGATGTTTTTTAATTTTTAGAATTTTTTTGCATTTATTTTTGAATTTTCTAACTCGGGTCGGGTTCGAACGGATAGGAATGAAATTTTTTTTCTTCTCTATTTTTCGGGCTGTCCATACCCATTTAGTCTTGAAATGAAGCCTGGATGATGTTTTTTAATTTTTAGAATTTTTTTGCATTTTATTTTTGAATTTTCTATCTCTAGTCGGGTTCGAAGGGATAGGAATGAAATTTTTTTTCTTCTCTATTTTTCTGCCTGGCCTGACCCGTTTCATCTTGAAATGCAGCCAGGATGATGTTTTTTAATTTTTAGAATTTTTTTGCATTTATTTTTGAATTTTCTATCTCGGGTCGGGTTCGAACGGATAGGAAGGAAAATTTTTTTCTTCTCTATTTTTCGGCCTGTCCATACCCGTTTAGTCTTGAAATGAAGCCTGGATGATGTTTTTTAATTTTTAGAATTTTTTTGCATTTTATTTTTGAATTTTCTATCTCTAGTCGGGTTCGAACGGATAGGAAGGAAATTTTTTTTCTTCTCTATTTTTCGGCCTGTCTTGACCCGTTTCATCTTGAAATGAAGCCTGGATGATGTTTTTTCATTTTTAAAATTTTTTTTGTATTTTATTTTTGAATTTTCTATCTCGGGTCGGGTTCGAACGGATAGGAAGGAAATTTTTTTTCTTCTCTATTTTTTGGCCTATCCATACCCGTTTAGTCTTGAAATGAAGCCTGGATGATGTTTTTTCATTTTTAGAATTTTTTTTGTATTTTATTTTTGAATTTTCTATCTCGGGTCGGGTTCGAACGGATAGGAAGGAAATTTTTTTTCTTCTCTATTTTTCGGCCTATCCATACCCGTTTAGTCTTGAAATTAAGCCAGGATGATGTTTTTTAATTTTTAGAATTTTTTTGCATTTATTTTTGAATTTTCAAACTCGGGTCGGGTTCGAACGGATAGGAATAAAATTTTTTTTCTTCTCTATTTTTCTGCCTGTCCTGACCCGTTTCATCTTGAAATGCAGTCAGGATGATGTTTTTTAATTTTTATAATTTTTTTGCATTTTATTTTTGAATTTTCTATCTCGGGTCGGGTTCGAACGGAGAGGAAGGAAAATTTTTTTCTTCTCTATTTTTCGGCCTGTCCTGATCCGTTTCATCTTGAAACGAAGCCAGGATGATGTTTTTTAATTTTTAGAATTTTTTTGCATTTATTTTTAAATTTTCTAACTCGGGTCGGGTTCGAACGGATAGGAAGGAAATTTTTTTTCTTCTCTATTTTTCGGGCTGTCCATACCCGTTTAGTCTTGAAATGAAGCCTGGATGATGTTTTTTAATTTTTAGAATTTTTTTGCATTTTATTTTTGAATTTTCTATCTCTAGTCGGGTTCGAACGGATAGGAAGGAAATTTTTTTTCTTCTCTATTTTTCGGCCTGTCTTGACCCGTTTCATCTTGAAATGAAGCCTGGATGATGTTTTTTAATTTTTAAAATTTTTTTTGTATTTTATTTTTGAATTTTCTATCTCGGGTCGGGTTCGAACGGATAGGAAGGAAATTTTTTTTCTTCTCTATTTTTCGGCCTATCCATACCCGTTTAGTCTTGAAATGAAGCCTGGATGATGTTTTTTCATTTTTAGAATTTTTTATGTATTTTATTTTTGAATTTTCTATCTCGGGTCGGGTTCGAACGGATAGGAAGGAAATTTTTTTTCTTCTCTATTTTTCGGCCTATCCATACCCGTTTAGTCTTGAAATTAAGCCAGGATGATGTTTTTTAATTTTTAGAATTTTTTTGCATTTATTTTTGAATTTTCTATCTCTAGTCGGGTTCGAAGGGATAGGAATGAAATTTTTTTTCTTCTCTATTTTTCTGCCTGGCCTGACCCGTTTCATCTTGAAATGCAGCCAGGATGATGTTTTTTAATTTTTAGAATTTTTTTGCATTTATTTTTGAATTTTCTATCTCGGGTCGGGTTCGAACGGATAGGAAGGAAAATTTTTTTCTTCTCTATTTTTCGGCCTGTCCATACCCGTTTAGTCTTGAAATGAAGCCTGGATGATGTTTTTTAATTTTTAGAATTTTTTTGCATTTTATTTTTGAATTTTCTATCTCTAGTCGGGTTCGAACGGATAGGAAGGAAATTTTTTTTCTTCTCTATTTTTCGGCCTGTCTTGACCCGTTTCATCTTGAAATGAAGCCTGGATGATGTTTTTTCATTTTTAGAATTTTTTTTGTATTTTATTTTTGAATTTTCTATCTCGGGTCGGGTTCGAACGGATAGGAAGGAAATTTTTTTTTTCTTCTCTATTTTTTGGCCTATCCATACCCGTTTAGTCTTGAAATGAAGCCTGGATGATGTTTTTTTCATTTTTAGAATTTTTTTTTGTATTTTATTTTTGAATTTTCTATCTCGGGTCGGGTTCGAACGGATAGGAAGGAAATTTTTTTTCTTCTCTATTTTTCGGCCTATCCATACCCGTTTAGTCTTGAAATTAAGCCAGGATGATGTTTTTTAATTTTTAGAATTTTTTTGCATTTATTTTTGAATTTTCAAACTCGGGTCGGGTTCGAACGGATAGGAATGAAATTTTTTTTCTTCTCTATTTTTCTGCCTGTCCTGACCCGTTTCATCTTGAAATGCAGTCAGGATGATGTTTTTTTAATTTTTATAATTTTTTTGCATTTTATTTTTGAATTTTCTATCTCGGGTCGGGTTCGAACGGAGAGGAAGGAAAATTTTTTTCTTCTCTATTTTTCGGCCTGTCCTGATCCGTTTCATCTTGAAACGAAGCCAGGATGATGTTTTTTAATTTTTAGAATTTTTTTGCATTTATTTTTAAATTTTCTAACTCGGGTCGGGTTCGAACGGATAGGAAGGAAATTTTTTTTCTTCTCTATTTTTCGGGCTGTCCATACCCGTTTAGTCTTGAAATGAAGCCTGGATGATGTTTTTTAATTTTTAGAATTTTTTTGCATTTTATTTTTGAATTTTCTATCTCTAGTCGGGTTCGAACGGATAGGAAGGAAATTTTTTTTCTTCTCTATTTTTCGGCCTGTCTTGACCCGTTTCATCTTGAAATGAAGCCTGGATGATGTTTTTTAATTTTTTAAAATTTTTTTTGTATTTTATTTTTGAATTTTCTATCTCGGGTCGGGTTCGAACGGATAGGAAGGAAATTTTTTTTCTTCTCTATTTTTCGGCCTATCCATACCCGTTTAGTCTTGAAATGAAGCCTGGATGATGTTTTTTCATTTTTAGAATTTTTTATGTATTTTATTTTTGAATTTTCTATCTCGGGTCGGGTTCGAACGGATAGGAAGGAAATTTTTTTTCTTCTCTATTTTTCGGCCTATCCATACCCGTTTAGTCTTGAAATTAAGCCAGGATGATGTTTTTTAATTTTTAGAATTTTTTTGCATTTATTTTTGAATTTTCCAAACTCGGGTCGGGTTCGAACGGATAGGAATGAAATTTTTTTTCTTCTCTATTTTTCTGCCTGTCCTGACCCGTTTCATCTTGAAATGCAGCCAGGATGATGTTTTTTTAATTTTTAGAATTTTTTTGCATTTATTTTTGAATTTCTATCTCGGGTCGGGGTTCGAACGGATAGGAAGGAAAATTTTTTTCTTCTCTATTTTTCGGCCTGTCCTGATCCGTTTCATCTTGAAACGAAGCCAGGATGATGTTTTTTAATTTTTAGAATTTTTTTTGCATTTATTTTTGAATTTTCTAACTCGGGTCGGGTTCGAACGGATAGGAAGGAAATTTTTTTTCTTCTCTATTTTTCGGGCTTGTCCATACCCATTTAGTCTTGAAATGAAGCCTGGATGATGTTTTTAATTTTTAGAATTTTTTTGCATTTTATTTTTGAATTTTCTATCTCTAGTCGGGTTCGAACGGATAGGAATGAAATTTTTTTTCTTCTCTATTTTTCTGCCTGGCCTGACCCGTTTCATCTTGAAATGCAGCCAGGATGATGTTTTTTAATTTTTAGAATTTTTTTGCATTTATTTTTGAATTTTCTATCTCGGGTCGGGTTCGAACGGATAGGAAGGAAATTTTTTTCTTCTCTATTTTTCGGCCTATCCATACCCGTTTAGTCTTGAAATTAAGCCAGGATGATGTTTTTTAATTTTTACAATTTTTTTGCATTTATTTTTGAATTTTCTATCTCGGGTCGGGTTCGAACGGATAGGAAGGAAAATTTTTTTTCTTCTCTATTTTTCGGCCTGTCCTGATCCGTTTCATCTTGAAACGAAGCCAGGATGATGTTTTTTAATTTTTAGAATTTTTTTGCATTTATTTTTGAATTTTCTAACTCGGGTCGGGTTCGAACGGATAGGAAGGAAAATTTTTGTTCTTCTCTATTTTTTCGGGCTGTCCATACCCGTTTAGTCTTGAAATGAAGCCTGGATGATGTTTTTTAATTTTTAGAATTTTTTTGCATTTTATTTTTGAATTTTCTATCTCTAGTCGGGTTCGAACGGATAGGAAGGAATTTTTTTTTCTTCTCTATTTTTCGGCCTGTCTTGACCCGTTTCATCTTGAAATGAAGCCTGGATGATGTTTTTTTCATTTTTAAAATTTTTTTTGTATTTTATTTTTGAATTTTCTATCTCGGGTCGGGTTCGAACGGATAGGAAGGAAATTTTTTTTCTTCTCTATTTTTCGGCCTATCCATACCCCGTTTAGTCTTGAAATGAAGCCTGGATGATGTTTTTTCATTTTTAGAATTTTTTTTGTATTTTATTTTTGAATTTTCTATCTCGGGTCGGGTTCGAACGGATAGGAAGGAAATTTTTTTTTTCTCTATTTTTCGGCCAATCCATACCCGTTTAGTCTTGAAATTAAGCCAGGATGATGTTTTTTAATTTTTAGAATTTTTTTGCATTTATTTTTGAATTTTCAAACTCGGGTCGGGTTCGAACGGATAGGAATGAAATTTTTTTTCTTCTCTATTTTTCTACCTGTCCTGACCCGTTTCATCTTGAAATGCAACCAGGATGATGTTTTTTAATTTTTAGAATTTTTTTGCATTTATTTTTGAATTTTCTATCTCGGGTCGAGTTCGAACGGATAGGAAGGAAAATTTTTTTCTTCTCTATTTTTCGGCCTGTCCTGATCCGTTTCATCTTGAAACGAAGCCAGGATGATGTTTTTTAATTTTTAGAATTTTTTTGCATTTATTTTTGAATTTTCTAACTCGGGTCGGGTTCGAACGGATAGGAATGAAATTTTTTTTCTTCTCTATTTTTCGGGCTGTCCATACCCGTTTAGTCTTGAAATGAAGCCTGGATGATGTTTTTTAATTTTTAGAATTTTTTTTGCATTTTATTTTTGAATTTTCTATCTCTAGTCGGGTTCGAACGGATAGGAATGAAATTTTTTTTCTTCTCTATTTTTCTGCCTGTCCTGACCCGTTTCATCTTGAAATGCAGCCAGGATGATGTTTTTTAATTTTTAGAATTTTTTTGCATTTATTTTTGAATTTTCTATCTCGGGTCGGGTTCGAACGGATAGGAAGGAAAATTTTTTTCTTCTCTATTTTTCGGCCTGTCCTGATCCGTTTCATCTTGAAACGAAGCCAGGATGATGTTTTTTAATTTTTAGAATTTTTTTGCATTTATTTTTGAATTTTCTAACTCGGGTCGGGTTCGAACGGATAGGAAGGAAATTTTTTTTCTTCTCTATTTTTTCGGGCTGTCCATACCCGTTTAGTCTTGAAATGAAGCCTGGATGATGTTTTTTAATTTTTAGAATTTTTTTGCATTTTATTTTTGAATTTTCTATCTCTAGTCGGGTTCGAACGGATAGGAGTGAAATTTTTTTTCTTCTCTATTTTTCTGCCTGTCCTGACCCGTTTCATCTTGAAATGCAGCCAGGATGATGTTTTGTAATTTTTAGAATTTTTTTGCATTTATTTTTGAATTTTCTATCTCGGGTCGGGTTCGAACGGATAGGAAGGAAAATTTTTTTCTTCTCTATTTTTCGGCCTGTCCTGATCCGTTTCATCTTGAAACGAAGCCAGGATGATGTTTTTTAATTTTTAGAATTTTTTTGCATTTATTTTTGAATTTTCTAACTCGGGTCGGGTTCGAACGGATAGGAATGAAATTTTTTTTCTTCTCTATTTTTCGGGCTGTCCATACCCGTTTAGTCTTGAAATGAAGCCTAGATGATGTTTTTTAATTTTTAGAATTTTTTTGCATTTTATTTTTGAATTTTCTATCTCTTAGTCGGGTTCGAACGGATAGGAAGGAAATTTTTTTTTCTTCTCTATTTTTCGGCCTGTCTTGACCCGTTTCATCTTGTAATGAAGCCTGGATGATGTTTTTTCATTTTTAGAATTTTTTTTGTATTTTATTTTTGAATTTTCTATCTCGGGTCGGGTTCGAACGGATAGGAAGGAAATTTTTTTTCTTCTCTATTTTTTCGGCCTATCCATACCCGTTTAGTCTTGAAATGAAGCCTAGATGATGTTTTTTCATTTTTACAATTTTTTTTGTATTTTATTTTTGAATTTTCTATCTCGGGTCGGGTTCGAACGGATAGGAAGGAAATTTTTTTTCTTCTCTATTTTTCGGCCTATCCATACCCGTTTAGTCTTGAAATGAAGCCAGGATGATGTTTTTTAATTTTTAGAATTTTTTTGCATTTATTTTTGAATTTCAAACTCGGGTCGGGTTCGAACGGATAGGGAAGGAAATTTTTTTTCTTCTCTATTTTTCGGCCTATCCATACCCGTTTAGTCTTGAAATGAAGCCTAGATGATGTTTTTTCATTTTTAGAATTTTTTTTGTATTTTATTTTTGAATTTTCTATCTCGGGTCGGGTTCGAACGGATAGGAAGGAAATTTTTTTTCTTCTCTATTTTTCGGCCTATCCATACCCGTTTAGTCTTGAAATGAAGCCAGGATGATGTTTTTTAATTTTTAGAATTTTTTTTGCATTTTTTTTTTGAATTTCAAACTCGGGTCGGGTTCGAACGGATAGCAAGGAAATTTTTTTTCTTCTCTATTTTTCGGCCTATCCATACCCGTTTAGTCTTGAAATGAAGGCCTAGATGATGTTTTTTCATTTTTAGAATTTTTTTTGTATTTTATTTTTGAATTTTCTATCTCGGGTCGGGTACGAACGGATAGGAAGGAAATTTTTTTTCTTCTCTATTTTTCGGCCTATCCATACCCGTTTAGTCTTGAAATGAAGCCAGGATGATGTTCTTTAATTTTTAGAATTTTTTTGCATTTATTTTTGAATTTTCAAACTCGGGTCGGGTGTCGAACGGATAGGAAGGAAATTTTTTTTTCTTCTCTATTTTTCGGCCTGTCTTGACCCGTTTCATCTTGAAATGAAGCCTGGATGATGTTTTTTCATTTTTAGAATTTTTTTTGTATTTTATTTTTGAATTTTCTATCTCGGGTCGGGTTCGAACGGATAGGAAGGAAATTTTTTTTCTTCTCTATTTTTCGGCCTATCCATACCCGTTTAGTCTTGAAATGAAGCCTGGATGATGTTTTTTCATTTTTAGAATTTTTTTTGTATTTTTATTTTTGAATTTTCTATCTCGGGTCGGGTTCGAACGGATAGGAAGGAAATTTTTTTTCTTCTCTATTTTTCGGCCTATCCATACCCGTTTAGTCTTGAAATGAAGCCTGGATGATGTTTTTTCATTTTTAGAATTTTTTTTGTATTTTATTTTTGAATTTTCTATCTCGGGTCGGGTTCGAACGGATAGGAAGGAAATTTTTTTTCTTCTCTATTTTTCGGCCTATCCATACCCGTTTAGTCTTGAAATGAAGCCTGGATGATGTTTTTTCATTTTTAGAATTTTTTTTGTATTTTATTTTTGAATTTTCTATCTCCGGGTCGGGTTCGAACGGATAGGAAGGAAATTTTTTTTCTTCTCTATTTTTCGGCCTATCCATACCCGTTTTAGTCTTGAAATTAAGCCAGGATGATGTTTTTTAATTTTTAGAATTTTTTTGCATTTATTTTTGAATTTTCAAACTCGGGTCGGGTTCGAACGGATAGGAATGAAATTTTTTTTCTTCTCTATTTTTCTGCCTGTCCTGACCCGTTTCATCTTGAAATGCAGCCAGGATGATGTTTTTTAATTTTTAGAATTTTTTTGCATTTATTTTTGAATTTTCTATCTCGGGTCGAGTTCGAACGGATAGGAAGGAAAATTTTTTTCTTCTCTATTTTTCGGCCTGTCCTGATCCGTTTCATCTTGAAACGAAGCCAGGATGATGTTTTTTTAATTTTTAGAGATTTTTTTGCATTTATTTTTGAATTTTCTAACTCGGGTCGGGTTCGAACGGATAGGAATGAAATTTTTTTTCTTCTCTATTTTTCGGGCTTGTCCATACCCATTTAGTCTTGAAATGAAGCCTGGATGATGTTTTTTAATTTTTAGAATTTTTTTGCATTTTATTTTTGAATTTTCTATCTCTAGTCGGGTTCGAAGGGATAGGAATGAAATTTTTTTTCTTCTCTATTTTTCTGCCTGGCCTGACCGTTTCATCTTGAAATGCAGCCAGGATGATGTTTTTTTAATTTTTAGAATTTTTTTGCATTTATTTTTGAATTTTCTATCTCGGGTCGGGTTTCGAACGGATAGGAAGGAAAATTTTTTTCTTCTCTATTTTTCGGCCTGTCCATACCCGTTTAGTCTTGAAATGAAGCCTGGATGATGTTTTTTAATTTTTAGAATTTTTTTGCATTTTATTTTTGAATTTTCTATCTCTAGTCGGGTTCGAACGGATAGGAAGGAAATTTTTTTCTTCTCTATTTTTCGGCCTGTCTTGACCCGTTTCATCTTGAAATGAAGCCTGGATGATGTTTTTTCATTTTTTAGAATTTTTTTTGTATTTTATTTTTGAATTTTCTATCTCGGGTCGGGGTTCGAACGGATAGGAAGGAAATTTTTTTTCTTCTCTATTTTTTGGCCTATCCATACCCGTTAGTCTTGAAATGAAGCCTGGATGATGTTTTTTCATTTTTAGAATTTTTTTTTGTATTTTATTTTTGAATTTTCTATCTCGGGTCGGGTTCGAACGGATAGGAAGGAAATTTTTTTTCTTCTCTATTTTTCGGCCTATCCATACCCGTTTAGTCTTGAAATTAAGCCAGGATGATGTTTTTTTAATTTTTAGAATTTTTTTGCATTTATTTTTGAATTTTCAAACTCGGGTCGGGTTCGAACGGATAGGAATGAAATTTTTTTTCTTCTCTATTTTTCTGCCTGTCCTGACCCGTTTCATCTTGAAATGCAGTCAGGATGATGTTTTTTAATTTTTATAATTTTTTTGCATTTTATTTTTGAATTTTCTATCTCGGGTCGGGTTCGAACGGAGAGGAAGGAAAATTTTTTCTTCTCTATTTTTTCGGCCTGTCCTGATCCGTTTCATCTTGAAACGAAGCCAGGATGATGTTTTTTAATTTTTAGAATTTTTTTGCATTTATTTTTAAATTTTCTAACTCGGGTCGGGTTCGAACGGATAGGAAGGAAATTTTTTTTCTTCTCTATTTTTCGGGCTTGTCCATACCCGTTTAGTCTTGAAATGAAGCCTGGATGATGTTTTTTAATTTTTAGAATTTTTTTGCATTTTATTTTGAATTTTCTATCTCTAGTCGGGTTCGAACGGATAGGAAGGAAATTTTTTTTCTTCTCTATTTTTCGGCCTGTCTTGACCCGTTTCATCTTGAAATGAAGCCTGGATGATGTTTTTTAATTTTTAAAATTTTTTTGTATTTTGTTTTTGAATTTTCTATCTCGGGTCGGGTTCGAACGGATAGGAAGGAAATTTTTTTTCTTCTCTATTTTTCGGCCTATCCATACCCGTTTAGTCTTGAAATGAAGCCTGGATGATGTTTTTTCATTTTTAGAATTTTTTATGTATTTTATTTTTGAATTTTCTATCTCGGTCGGGTTCGAACGGATAGGAAGGAAATTTTTTTTCTTCTCTATTTTTCGGCCTATCCATACCCGTTTAGTCTTGAAATTAAGCCAGGATGATGTTTTTTAATTTTTAGAATTTTTTTGCATTTATTTTTGAATTTTCAAACTCGGGTCGGGTTCGAACGGATAGGAATGAAATTTTTTTTCTTCTCTATTTTTCTGCCTGTCCTGACCCGTTTCATCTTGAAATGCAGCCAGGATGATGTTTTTTAATTTTTAGAATTTTTTTGCATTTATTTTTGAATTTTCTATCTCGGGTCGGGTGTTCGAACGGATAGGAAGGAAAATTTTTTTCTTCTCTATTTTTCGGCCTGTCCTGATCCGTTTCATCTTGAAACGAAGCCAGGATGATGTTTTTTAATTTTTAGAATTTTTTTGCATTTATTTTTGAATTTTCTAACTCGGGTCGGGATTTTTTTTCTTCTCTATTTTTCGGGCTGTCCATACCCATTTAGTCTTGAAATGAAGCCTGGATGATGTTTTTTAATTTTTAGAATTTTTTTGCATTTTATTTTTGAATTTTCTATCTCTAGTCGGGTTCGAACGGATAGGAATGAAATTTTTTTTCTTCTCTATTTTTCTGCCTGGCCTGACCCGTTTCATCTTGAAATGCAGCCAGGATGATGTTTTTTAATTTTTAGAATTTTTTTGCATTTATTTTTGAATTTTCTATCTCGGGTCGGGTTCGAACGGATAGGAAGGAAAATTTTTTTCTTCTCTATTTTTCGGCCTATCCATACCCGTTTAGTCTTGAAATTAAGCCAGGATGATGTTTTTTAATTTTTACAATTTTTTTGCATTTATTTTTGAATTTTCTATCTCGGGTCGGGTTCGAACGGATAGGAAGGAAAATTTTTTTCTTCTCTATTTTTCGGCCTGTCCTGATCCGTTTCATCTTGAAACGAAGCCAGGATGATGTTTTTTAATTTTTAGAATTTTTTTGCATTTATTTTTGAATTTTCTAACTCGGGTCGGGTTCGAACGGATAGGAAGGAAATTTTTGTTCTTCTCTATTTTTCGGGCTGTCCATACCCGTTTAGTCTTGAAATGAAGCCTGGATGATGTTTTTTAATTTTTAGAATTTTTTTGCATTTTATTTTTGAATTTTCTATCTCTAGTCGGGTTCGAACGGATAGGAAGGAAATTTTTTTTCTTCTCTATTTTTCGGCCTGTCTTGACCCGTTTCATCTTGAAATGAAGCCTGGATGATGTTTTTTCATTTTTAAAATTTTTTTTGTATTTTATTTTTGAATTTTCTATCTCGGGTCGGGTTCGAACGGATAGGAAGGAAATTTTTTTTCTTCTCTATTTTTCGGCCTATCCATACCCGTTTAGTCTTGAAATGAAGCCTGGATGATGTTTTTTCATTTTTAGAATTTTTTTTGTATTTTATTTTTGAATTTTCTATCTCGGGTCGGGTTCGAACGGATAGGAAGGAAATTTTTTTTTTCTCTATTTTTCGGCCAATCCATACCCGTTTAGTCTTGAAATTAAGCCAGGATGATGTTTTTTAATTTTTAGAATTTTTTTGCATTTATTTTTGAATTTTCAAACTCGGGTCGGGTTCGAACGGATAGGAATGAAATTTTTTTTCTTCTCTATTTTTCTACCTGTCCTGACCCGTTTCATCTTGAAATGCAACCAGGATGATGTTTTTTAATTTTTAGAATTTTTTTGCATTTATTTTTGAATTTTCTATCTCGGGTCGAGTTCGAACGGATAGGAAGGAAAATTTTTTTCTTCTCTATTTTTCGGCCTGTCCTGATCCGTTTCATCTTGAAACGAAGCCAGGATGATGTTTTTTAATTTTTAGAATTTTTTTGCATTTATTTTTGAATTTTCTAACTCGGGTCGGGTTCGAACGGATAGGAATGAAATTTTTTTTCTTCTCTATTTTTCGGGCTGTCCATACCCGTTTAGTCTTGAAATGAAGCCTGGATGATGTTTTTTAATTTTTAGAATTTTTTTGCATTTTATTTTTGAATTTTCTATCTCTAGTCGGGTTCGAACGGATAGGAATGAAATTTTTTTTCTTCTCTATTTTTCTGCCTGTCCTGACCCGTTTCATCTTGAAATGCAGCCAGGATGATGTTTTTTAATTTTTAGAATTTTTTTGCATTTATTTTTGAATTTTCTATCTCGGGTCGGGTTCGAACGGATAGGAAGGAAAATTTTTTTCTTCTCTATTTTTCGGCCTGTCCTGATCCGTTTCATCTTGAAACGAAGCCAGGATGATGTTTTTTAATTTTTAGAATTTTTTTGCATTTATTTTTGAATTTTCTAACTCGGGTCGGGTTCGAACGGATAGGAATGAAATTTTTTTTCTTCTCTATTTTTCGGGCTGTCCATACCCGTTTAGTCTTGAAATGAAGCCTGGATGATGTTTTTTAATTTTTAGAATTTTTTTGCATTTTATTTTTGAATTTTCTATCTCTAGTCGGGTTCGAACGGATAGGAGTGAAATTTTTTTTCTTCTCTATTTTTCTGCCTGTCCTGACCCGTTTCATCTTGAAATGCAGCCAGGATGATGTTTTGTAATTTTTAGAATTTTTTTGCATTTATTTTTGAATTTTCTATCTCGGGTCGGGTTCGAACGGATAGGAAGGAAAATTTTTTTCTTCTCTATTTTTCGGCCTGTCCTGATCCGTTTCATCTTGAAACGAAGCCAGGATGATGTTTTTTAATTTTTAGAATTTTTTTGCATTTATTTTTGAATTTTCTAACTCGGGTCGGGTTCGAACGGATAGGAATGAAATTTTTTTTCTTCTCTATTTTTCGGGCTGTCCATACCCGTTTAGTCTTGAAATGAAGCCTAGATGATGTTTTTTAATTTTTAGAATTTTTTTGCATTTTATTTTTGAATTTTCTATCTCTAGTCGGGTTCGAACGGATAGGAAGGAAATTTTTTTTTCTTCTCTATTTTTCGGCCTGTCTTGACCCGTTTCATCTTGTAATGAAGCCTGGATGATGTTTTTTCATTTTTAGAATTTTTTTTGTATTTTATTTTTGAATTTTCTATCTCGGGTCGGGTTCGAACGGATAGGAAGGAAATTTTTTTTCTTCTCTATTTTTCGGCCTATCCATACCCGTTTAGTCTTGAAATGAAGCCTAGATGATGTTTTTTCATTTTTACAATTTTTTTTGTATTTTATTTTTGAATTTTCTATCTCGGGTCGGGTTCGAACGGATAGGAAGGAAATTTTTTTTCTTCTCTATTTTTCGGCCTATCCATACCCGTTTAGTCTTGAAATGAAGCCAGGATGATGTTTTTTAATTTTTAGAATTTTTTTGCATTTATTTTTGAATTTTCAAACTCGGGTCGGGTTCGAACGGATAGGAAGGAAATTTTTTTTCTTCTCTATTTTTCGGCCTATCCATACCCGTTTAGTCTTGAAATGAAGCCTAGATGATGTTTTTTCATTTTTAGAATTTTTTTTGTATTTTATTTTTGAATTTTCTATCTCGGGTCGGGTTCGAACGGATAGGAAGGAAATTTTTTTTTCTTCTCTATTTTTCGGCCTATCCATACCCGTTTAGTCTTGAAATGAAGCCAGGATGATGTTTTTTAATTTTTAGAATTTTTTTTGCATTTATTTTTGAATTTTCAAACTCGGGTCGGGTTCGAACGGATAGCAAGGAAATTTTTTTTCTTCTCTATTTTTCGGCCTATCCATACCCGTTTAGTCTTGAAATGAAGCCTAGATGATGTTTTTTCATTTTTAGAATTTTTTTTGTATTTTATTTTTGAATTTTCTATCTCGGGTCGGGTACGAACGGATAGGAAGGAAATTTTTTTTCTTCTCTATTTTTCGGCCTATCCATACCCGTTTAGTCTTGAAATGAAGCCAGGATGATGTTCTTTAATTTTTAGAATTTTTTTGCATTTATTTTTGAATTTTCAAACTCGGGTCGGGTTCGAACGGATAGGAAGGAAATTTTTTTTTCTTCTCTATTTTTCGGCCTGTCTTGACCCGTTTCATCTTGAAATGAAGCCTGGATGATGTTTTTTCATTTTTAGAATTTTTTTTGTATTTTATTTTTGAATTTTCTATCTCGGGTCGGGTTCGAACGGATAGGAAGGAAATTTTTTTTCTTCTCTATTTTTCGGCCTATCCATACCCGTTTAGTCTTGAAATGAAGCCTGGATGATGTTTTTTCATTTTTAGAATTTTTTTTGTATTTTATTTTTGAATTTTCTATCTCGGGTCGGGTTCGAACGGATAGGAAGGAAATTTTTTTTCTTCTCTATTTTTCGGCCTATCCATACCCGTTTAGTCTTGAAATGAAGCCTGGATGATGTTTTTTCATTTTTAGAATTTTTTTTGTATTTTATTTTTGAATTTTCTATCTCGGGTCGGGTTCGAACGGATAGGAAGGAAATTTTTTTTCTTCTCTATTTTTCGGCCTATCCATACCCGTTTAGTCTTGAAATTAAGCCAGGATGATGTTTTTTAATTTTTAGAATTTTTTTGCATTTATTTTTGAATTTTCAAACTCGGGTCGGGTTCGAACGGATAGGAAGGAAATTTTTTTTCTTCTCTATTTTTCTGCCTGTCCAGACCCGTTTCATCTTGAAATGCAGCCAGGATGATGTTTTTTAATTTTTAGAATTTTTTTGCATTTATTTTTGAATTTTCTATCTCGGGTCGAGTTCGAACGGATAGGAAGGAAAATTTTTTTCTTCTCTATTTTTCGGCCTGTCCTGATCCGTTTCATCTTGAAACGAAGCCAGGATGATGTTTTTTAATTTTTAGAATTTTTTTGCATTTATTTTTGAATTTTCTAACTCGGGTCGGGTTCGAACGGATAGGAATGAAATTTTTTTTCTTCTCTATTTTTCGGGCTGTCCATACCCGTTTAGTCTTGAAATGAAGCCTGGATGATGTTTTTTAATTTTTAGAATTTTTTTGCATTTTATTTTTGAATTTTCTATCTCTAGTCGGGTTCGAACGGATAGGAATGAAATTTTTTTTCTTCTCTATTTTTCTGCCTGTCCTGACCCGTTTCATCTTGAAATGCAGCTAGGATGATGTTTTTTAATTTTTAGAATTTTTTTGCATTTATTTTTGAATTTTCTATCTCGGGTCGGGTTCGAACGGATAGGAAGGAAATTTTTTTTCTTCTCTATTTTTCGGCCTATCCATACCCGTTTAGTCTTGAAATGAAGCCTGGATGATGTTTTTTCATTTTTAGAATTTTTTTTGTATTTTATTTTTGAATTTTCTATCTCGGGTCGGGTTCGAACGGATAGGAAGGAAATTTTTTTTCTTCTCTATTTTTCGGCCTATCCATACCCGTTTAGTCTTGAAATGAAGCCTGGATGATGTTTTTTCATTTTTAGAATTTTTTTTGTATTTTATTTTTGAATTTTCTATCTCGGGTCGGGTTCGAACGGATAGGAAGGAAATTTTTTTTCTTCTCTATTTTTCGGCCTATCCATACCCGTTTAGTCTTGAAATTAAGCCAGGATGATGTTTTTTAATTTTTAGAATTTTTTTGCATTTATTTTTGAATTTTCAAACTCGGGTCGGGTTCGAACGGATAGGAAGGAAATTTTTTTTCTTCTCTATTTTTCTGCCTGTCCAGACCCGTTTCATCTTGAAATGCAGCCAGGATGATGTTTTTTAATTTTTAGAATTTTTTTGCATTTATTTTTGAATTTTCTATCTCGGGTCGAGTTCGAACGGATAGGAAGGAAAATTTTTTTCTTCTCTATTTTTCGGCCTGTCCTGATCCGTTTCATCTTGAAACGAAGCCAGGATGATGTTTTTTAATTTTTAGAATTTTTTTGCATTTATTTTTGAATTTTCTAACTCGGGTCGGGTTCGAACGGATAGGAATGAAATTTTTTTTCTTCTCTATTTTTCGGGCTGTCCATACCCGTTTAGTCTTGAAATGAAGCCTGGATGATGTTTTTTAATTTTTAGAATTTTTTTGCATTTTATTTTTGAATTTTCTATCTCTAGTCGGGTTCGAACGGATAGGAATGAAATTTTTTTTCTTCTCTATTTTTCTGCCTGTCCTGACCCGTTTCATCTTGAAATGCAGCTAGGATGATGTTTTTTAATTTTTAGAATTTTTTTGCATTTATTTTTGAATTTTCTATCTCGGGTCGGGTTCGAACGGATAGGAAGGAAAATTTTTTTCTTCTCTATTTTTCGGCCTGTCCTGATCCGTTTCATCTTGAAACGAAGCCAGGATGATGTTTTTTAATTTTTAGAATTTTTTTGCATTTATTTTTGAATTTTCTAACTCGGGTCGGGTTCGAACGGATAGGAATGAAATTTTTTTTCTTCTCTATTTTTCGGGCTGTCCATACCCGTTTAGTCTTGAAATGAAGCCTGGATGATGTTTTTTAATTTTTAGAATTTTTTTGCATTTTATTTTTGAATTTTCTATCTCTAGTCGGGTTCGAACGGATAGGAGTGAAATTTTTTTTCTTCTCTATTTTTGTGCCTGTCCTGACCCGTTTCATCTTGAAATGCAGCCAGGATGATGTTTTGTAATTTTTAGAATTTTTTTGCATTTATTTTTGAATTTTCTATCTCGGGTCGGGTTCGAACGGATAGGAAGGAAAATTTTTTTCTTCTCTATTTTTCGGCCTGTCCTGATCCGTTTCATCTTGAAACGAAGCCAGGATGATGTTTTTTAATTTCTAGAATTTTTTTGCATTTATTTTTGAATTTTCTAACTCGGGTCGGGTTCGAACGGATAGGAATGAAATTTTTTTTCTTCTCTATTTTTCGGGCTGTCCATACCCGTTTAGTCTTGAAATGAAGCCTAGATGATGTTTTTTAATTTTTAGAATTTTTTTGCATTTTATTTTTGAATTTTCTATCTCTAGTCGGGTTCGAACGGATAGGAAGGAAATTTTTTTTTCTTCTCTATTTTTCGGCCTGTCTTGACCCGTTTCATCTTGAAATGAAGCCTGGATGATGTTTTTTCATTTTTAGTATTTTTTTTGTATTTTATTTTTGAATTTTCTATCTCGGGTCGGGTTCGAGCGGATAGGAAGGAAATTTTTTTTCTTCTCTATTTTTCGGCCTATCCATACCCGTTTAGTCTTGAAATGAAGCCTAGATGATGTTTTTTCATTTTTACAATTTTTTTTGTATTTTATTTTTGAATTTTCTATCTCGGGTCGGGTTCGAACGGATAGGAAGGAAATTTTTTTTCTTCTCTATTTTTCGGCCTATCCATACCCGTTTAGTCTTGAAATGAAGCCAGGATGATGTTTTTTAATTTTTAGAATTTTTTTGCATTTATTTTTGAATTTTCAAACTCGGGTCGGGTTCGAACGGATAGGAAGGAAATTTTTTTTCTTCTCTATTTTTCGGCCTATCCATACCCGTTTAGTCTTGAAATGAAGCCTAGAAGATGTTTTTTCATTTTTAGAATTTTTTTTGTATTTTATTTTTGAATTTTCTATCTCGGGTCGGGTTCGAACGGATAGGAAGGAAATTTTTTTTCTTCTCTATTTTTCGGCCTATCCATACCCGTTTAGTCTTGAAATGAAGCCAGGATGATGTTTTTTAATTTTTAGAATTTTTTTGCATTTATTTTTGAATTTTCAAACTCGGGTCGGGTTCGAACGGATAGGAAGGAAATTTTTTTTCTTCTCTATTTTTCGGCCTATCCATACCCGTTTAGTCTTGAAATGAAGCCTAGATGATGTTTTTTCATTTTTAGAATTTTTTTTGTATTTTATTTTTGAATTTTCTATCTCGGGTCGGGATCGAACGGATAGGAAGGAAATTTTTTTTCTTCTCTATTTTTCGGCCTATCCATACCCGTTTAGTCTTGAAATGAAGCCAGGATGATGTTCTTTAATTTTTAGAATTTTTTTGCATTTATTTTTGAATTTTCAAACTCGGGTCGGGTTCGAACGGATAGGAAGGAAATTTTTTTTTCTTCTCTATTTTTCGGCCTGTCTTGACCCGTTTCATCTTGAAATGAAGCCTGGATGATGTTTTTTCATTTTTAGAATTTTTTTTGTATTTTATTTTTGAATTTTCTATCTCGGGTCGGGTTCGAACGGATAGGAAGGAAATTTTTTTTCTTCTCTATTTTTCGGCCTATCCATACCCGTTTAGTCTTGAAATGAAGCCTGGATGATGTTTTTTCTTTTTTAGAATTTTTTTTGTATTTTATTTTTGAATTTTCTATCTCGGGTCGGGTTCGAACGGATAGGAAGGAAATTTTTTTTCTTCTCTATTTTTCGGCCTATCCATACCCGTTTAGTCTTGAAATGAAGCCTGGATGATGTTTTTTCATTTTTAGAATTTTTTTTGTATTTTATTTTTGAATTTTCTATCTCGGGTCGGGTTCGAACGGATAGGAAGGAAATTTTTTTTCTTCTCTATTTTTCGGCCTATCCATACCCGTTTAGTCTTGAAATTAAGCCAGGATGATGTTTTTTAATTTTTAGAATTTTTTTGCATTTATTTTTGAATTTTCAAACTCGGGTCGGGTTCGAACGGATAGGAAGGAAATTTTTTTTCTTCTCTATTTTTCTGCCTGTCCAGACCCGTTTCATCTTGAAATGCAGCCAGGATGATGTTTTTTAATTTTTAGAATTTTTTTGCATTTATTTTTGAATTTTCTAACTCGGGTCGGGTTCGAACGGATAGGAAGGAAATTTTTTTTCTTCTCTATTTTTAGGCCTGTCCATACCCGTTTAGTCTTGAAATGAAGCCTGGATGATGTTTTTTAATTTTTAGAATTTTTTTGCATTTATTTTTGAATTTTCTAACTCGGGTCGGGTTCGAACGGATTGGAAGGAAATTTTTGTTCTTCTCTATTTTTCGGGCTGTCCATACCCGTTTAGTCTTGAAATGAAGCCTGGATGATGTTTTTTAATTTTTAGAATTTTTTTGCATTTTATTTTTGAATTTTCTATCTCGAGTCGGGTTCGAACGGATAGGAAGGAAATTTTTTTTCTTCTCTATTTTTCGGCCTGTCTTGACCCGTTTCATCTTGAAATGAAGCCTGGATGATGTTTTTTCATTTTTAGAATTTTTTTTGTATTTTATTTTTGAATTTTCTATCTCGGGTCGGGTTCGAACGGATAGGAAGGAAATTTTTTCTCTTCTCTATTTTTTGGCCTGTCCTGACCCGTTTCATCTTGAAATGAAGCCAGGATGATGTTTTTTAATTTTTAGAATTTTTTTGCATTTATTTTTGAATTTTCAATCTCGGGTAGGGATCGAACGGATAGGAAGGAAATTTTTTTTCCTCTCTATTTTTCGGCCTGTCCTGACCCGTTTCATCTTGAAATGAAGCCAGGATGATGTTGTTTAATTTTTAGACTTTTTTTGCATTTATTGTTGAATTTTCTAACTCGGATCGGGTTCGAACGGATAGGAAGGAAATTTTTTTTCTTCTCTATTTTTCGGCCTGTCCATACCCGTTTAGTCTTGAAATGAAGCCTGGATGACGTTTTTTAATTTTTAGAATTTTTTTGCATTTTATTTTTGAATTTTCTATCTCGGGTCGGGTTCGAACGGATAGGAAGGAAATTTTTTTTCTTCTCTATTTTTCGGCCTGTCCATACCCGTTTAGTCTTGAAATGAAGCCTGGATGATGTTTTTTAATTTTTAGAATTTTTTTTGTATTTTATTTTTGAATTTTATATCTCGGGTCGGGTTCGAATGGATAGGAAGGAAATTTTTTTTCGTCTCTATTTTTTGGCCTGTCCTGACCCGTTTCATCTTCAAATGAAGCCAGGATTATGTTTTTTAATTTTTAGAATTTTTTTGCATTTATTTTTGAATTTTCAAACTCGGGTCGGGTTCGAACGGATAGGAAGGAAATTTTTTTTCCACTCTATTTTTTGGCCTGTCCTGACCCGTTTCATCTTGAAATGAAGCCTGGATGATGTTTTTTAATTTTTAGAATTTTTTTGCATTTTATTTTTGAATTTTCTATCTTGGGTCGGGTTCGAACGGATAGGATGGAAATTTTTTCTCTTCTCTATTTTTCGGCCTGTCCATACCCGTTTAGTCTTGAAATGAAGCCTGGATGATGTTTTTTAATTTTTACAATTTTTTGCATTTTATTTTTGAATTTTCTATCTCGGGTCGGGTTCGAAAGGATAGGAAGGAAATTTTTTTCTTCTCTACTTTTCGGCCTGTCCTGATCCGTTTCATCTTGAAATGAAGCCTGGATGATGTTTTTTTAATTTTTAGAATTTTTTTGCATTTTATTTTTGAATTTTCTATCTCGAGTCGGGTTCGAACGGATAGGAAGGAAATTTTTTTTCTTCTCTATTTTTCGGCCTGTCTTGACCCGTTTCATCTTGAAATGAAGCCTGGATGATGTTTTTTCATTTTTAGAATTTTTTTTGTATTTTATTTTTGAATTTTCTATCTCGGGTCGGGTTCGAACGGATAGGAAGGAAATTTTTTTTCTTCTCTATTTTTTGGCCTGTCCTGACCCGTTTCACCTTGAAATGAAGCCAGGATGATGTTTTTTAATTTTTAGAATTTTTTTGCATTTATTTTTGAATTTTCAAACTCGGGTCGGGTTCGAACGGAGAGGAAGGAAATTTTTTTTCCTCTCTATTTTTCATCCTGTCCTGACCCGTTTCATCTTGAAATGAAGCCAAGGTGATGTTATTTAATTTTTAGAATTTTTTTGCATTTATTTTTGAATTTTCTAACTCGGGTCGGGTTCGAACGGATAGGAAGGAAATTTTTTTTCTTATCTATTTTTCGGGCTGTCCATACCCGTTTAGTCTTGAAATGAAGCCTGGATGATGTTTTTTAATTTTTAGAATTTTTTTGCATTTTATTTTTGAATTTTCTATCTCGAGTCGGGTTCGAACGGATAGGAAGGAAATTTTTTTTCCTCTCTATTTTTCGGCCTGTCCAGACCCGTTTCATCTTGAAACGAAGCCAGGATGATGTTTTTTAGTTTTTAGAATTTTTTTGCATTTATTTTTAAATTTTCTAACTCGGGTCGGGTTCGAACGGATAGGAAGGAAATTTTTTTTCTTCTCTATTTTTCGGGCTGTCCATACCCGTTTAGTCTTGAAATGAAGCCTGGATGATGTTTTTTAATTTTTAGAATTTTTTTGCATTTTATTTTTGAATTTTCTATCTCGAGTCGGGTTCGAACGGATAGGAAGGAAGTTTTTTTTCTTCTCTATTTTTCGGCCTGTCTTGACCCGTTTCATCCTGAAATGAAGCCTGGATGATGTTTTTTCATTTTTAGAATTTTTTTTGTATTTTATTTTTGAATTTTCCATCTCGGGTCGGGTTCGAACGGATAGGAAGGAAATTTTTTTTCTTCTCTATTTTTCGGCCTGTCCACACCCGTTTAGTCTTGAAATGAAGCCTGGATGACGTTTTTTAATTTTTAGAATTTTTTTGCATTTTATTTTTGAATTTTCTATCTCGGGTCGGGTTCGAACGGATAAGAAGGAAATTTTTTTTCTTCTCTATTTTTCGGCCTGTCCATACCCGTTTAGTCTTGAAATGAAGCCTGGATGACGTTTTTTAATTTTTAGAATTTTTCTGCAGTTTATTTTTGAATTTTCTATCTCGGGTCGGGTTCGAACGGATAGGAAGGAAATTTTTTTTCTTCTCTATTTTTCGGCCTGTCCATACCCGTTTAGTCTTGAAATGAAGCCTGGATGACGTTTTTTAATTTTTAGAATTTTTTTGCATTTTATTTTTGAATTTTCTATCTCGAGTCGGGTTCGAACGGATAGGAAGGAAATTTTTTTTCTTCTCTAATTTTCGGCCTGTCCATACCCGTTTAGTCTTGAAATGAAGCCTGGATGATGTTTTTTAATTTTTAGAATTTTTTTGCATTTTATTTTTGAATTTTCTATCTCGGGTCGGGTTCGAACGGATAGGATGAAAATTTTTTTTCTTCTCTATCTTTCGGCCTGTCCTGACCCGTTTCATCTTGAAATGCAGCCTGGATGATGTTTTTTAATTTTTAGAATTTATTTTTAATTTTCTAACTCGGGTCGGGTTCGAACGGATAGGAAGGAAATTTTTTTTCTTCTCTATTTTTCAGCCTGTCCACACCCGTTTAGTCTTGAAATGAAGCCTGGATGATGTTTTTTCATTTTTAGAATTTTTTTGTATTTTATTTTTGAATTTTCTATCTCGAGTCGGGTTCGAACGGATAGGAAGGAAGTTTTTTTTCTTCTCTATTTTTCGGCCTGTCTTGACCCGTTTCATCCTGAAATGAAGCCTGGATGATGTTTTTTCATTTTTAGAATTTTTTTTGTATTTTATTTTTGAATTTTCCATCTCGGGTCGGGTTCGAACGGATAGGAAGGAAATTTTTTTTCTTCTCTATTTTTCGGCCTGTCCACACCCGTTTAGTCTTGAAATGAAGCCTGGATGACATTTTTTAATTTTTAGAATTTTTTTGCATTTTATTTTTGAATTTTCTATCTCGGGTCGGGTTCGAACGGAGAAGAAGGAAATTTTTTTTCTTCTCTATTTTTCGGCCTGTCCATACCCGTTTAGTCTTGAAATGAAGCCTGGATGACGTTTTTTAATTTTTAGAATTTTTCTGCAGTTTATTTTTGAATTTTCTATCTCGAGTCGGGTTCGAACGGATAGGAAGGAAATTTTTTTTCTTCTCTAATTTTCGGCCTGTCCATACCCGTTTAGTCTTGAAATGAAGCCTGGATGATGTTTTTTAATTTTTAGAATTTTTTTGCATTTTATTTTTGAATTTTCTATCTCGGGTCGGGTTCGAACGGATAGGATGAAATTTTTTTTTCTTCTCTATCTTTCGGCCTGTCCTGACCCGTTTCATCTTGAAATGCAGCCTGGATGATGTTTTTTAATTTTTAGAATTTATTTTTTAATTTTCTAACTCGGGTCGGGTTCGAACGGATAGGAAGGAAATTTTTTTTCTTCTCTATTTTTCGGCCTGTTCACACCCGTTTAGTCTTGAAATGAAGCCTGGATGACGTTTTTTAATTTTTAGAATTTTTTTGCATTTTATTTTTGAATTTTCTATCTCGGGTCGGGTTCGAACGGATAAGAAGGAAATTTTTTTTCTTCTCTATTTTTCGGCCTGTCCATACCCGTTTAGTCTTGAAATAAAGCCTGGATGACGTTTTTTAATTTTTTGAATTTTTCTGCAGTTTATTTTTGAATTTTCTATCTCGGGTCGGGTTCGAATGGATAGGAAGGAAATTTTTTTTCTTCTCTATTTTTCGGCCTGTCCATACCCGTTTAGTCTTGAAATGAAGCCTGGATGACGTTTTTTAATTTTTAGAATTTTTTTGCATTTTATTTTTGAATTTTCTATCTCGGGTCGGGTTCGAACGGATAAGAAGGAAATTTTTTTTCTTCTCTATTTTTCGGCCTGTCCATACCCGTTTAGTCTTGAAATGAAGCCTGGATGACGTTTTTTAATTTTTAGAATTTTTCTGCAGTTTATTTTTTAATTTTCTAACTCGGGTCGGGTTCGAACGGATAGGAATGAAATTTTTTTTCTTCTCTATTTTTCGGCCTGTCCATACCCGTTTAGTCTTGAAATGAAGCCTGGATGATGTTTTTTAATTTTTAGAATTTTTTTGCATTTTATTTTTGAATTTTCTATCTCGGGTCGGGTTCGAACGGATCGGATGAAAATTTTTTTTCTTCTCTATCTTTCGGCCTGTCCTGACCCGTTTCATCTTGAAATGCAGCCTGGATGATGTTTTTTAATTTTTAGAATTTATTTTTTAATTTTCTAATTCGGGTCGGGTTAGAACGGATAGGAAGGAAATTTTTTTTCTTCTCTATTTTTCGGCTTGTCCATACTCGTATCTTCTTGAAATGAAGCCTGGATGATGTTTTTCAATTTTTAAAATTTTTTTGCATTTATTTTTTAATTTTTTAACTCGGGTCGGGTTCGAATGGATAAGAAGGAAATTTTTTTTCCTCTCAATTTTTCGGCCTGTCCTTACCCGTTTCATCTTGAAACGAAGCCAGGATGATGTTTTTTAATTTTTAGAATTTTTTTGCATTTATTTTTGAATTTTCTAACTCGGGTCTGGTTCGAACGGGTAGGAAGGAAATTTTTTTTTTCTCTATTTTTCGGGCTGTCCATACCCGTTTAGTCTTGAAATGAAGCCTGGATGATGTTTTTTAATTTTTAGAATTTTTTTGCATTTTATTTTTGAATTTTCTATCTTGGGTCGGGTACGAACGGATAGGATGAAATTTCTTTTTTCTTCTCTATCTTTCGGCCTGTCCTGACCCGTTTCATTTCAAAATGCAGCCTGGATGATGTTTTTTAATTTTTAGAATTTATTTTTTAATTTTCTAAGTCGGGTCGGGTTAGAACGGATAGGAAGGAAATTTTTTTTCTTCTCTATTTTTCGGCTTGTCCATACTCGTATCTTCTTGAAATGAAGCCTGGATGATGTTTTTCAATTTTTAAAATTTTTTTGCATTTAGTTTTTAATTTTCTAACTCGGGTCGGGTTCGAACGGATAGGAAGGAAATTTTTTTTCTTCTCTATTTTTCGGGCTGTCCATACCCGTTTAGTCTTGAAATGAAGCCTGGATGATGTTTTTCAATTTTTAGAATTTTTTTGCATTTTATTTTTGAATTTTCTATCTCGAGTCGGGTTCGAACGGATAGGAAGGAAATTTTTTTTCTTCTCTATTTTTCGGCTTGTCCATACTCGTATCTTCTTGAAATGAAGCCTGGATGATGTTTTTCAATTTTTTAAATTTTTTTGCATTTATTTTTAAATTTCTAACTCGGGTCGGGTTCGAACGGATAGGAAGGAAATTTTTTTTCCTCTCTATTTTTCGGCCCGTCCTGACCCGTGTCATCTTGAAACGAAGCCAGGATGATGTTTTTTAATTTTTAGAATTTTTTTGCATTTATTTTTAAATTTTCTAACTCGGGTCGGGTTCGAACGGATAGGAAGGAAATTATTTTTCTTCTCTATTTTTCGGGCTGTCCATACCCGTTTAGTCTTGAAATGAAGCCTGGATGATGTTTTTTAATTTTTAGAATTTTTTTGCATTTTGTTTTTGAATTTTCTATCTCGAGTCGGGTTCGAACGGATAGGAAGGAAATTTTTTTTCTGCTCTATTTTTCGTCCTGTCTTGACCCGTTTCATCTTGAAATGAAGCCTGGATGAACTTTTTTCATTTTTAGAATTTTTTTTGTATTTTATTTTTGAATTTTCTATCTCGGGTCGGGTTCGAACGGATAGGAAGGAAATTTTTTTTCTTCTCTGTTTTTCGGCCTGTCCACACCCGTTTAGTCTTGAAATGAAGCCTGGATGACGTTTTTTAATTTTTAGAATTTTTTTGCATTTTATTTTTGAATTTTCTATCTCGGGTCGGGTTCGAACGGATAGGAAGGAAATTTTTTTTCTTCTCTATTTTTCGGCCTGTCCATACCCGTTTAGTCTTGAAATGAAGCTTGGATGACGTTTTTTAATTTTTAGAATTTTTCTGCAGTTTATTTTTTTATTTTCTATCTCGGGTCGGGTTCGAACGGATAGGAAGGAAATTTTTTTTCTTCTCTATTTTTCGGCCTGTCCATACCCGTTTAGTCTTGAAATGAAGCCTGGATGACGTTTTTTAATTTTTAGAATTTCTTCGCATTTTATTTTTGAATTTTCTATCTCGAGTCGGGTTCGAACGGATAGGAAAGAAATTTTTTTTCTTCTCTAATTTTCGGCCTGTCCATACCCGTTTAGTCTTGAAATGAAGCCTGGATGATGTTTTTTAATTTTTAGAATTTTTTTGCATTTTATTTTTGAATTTTCTTTCTCGGGTCGGGTTCGAACGGATAGGATGAAAAATTTTTTTCTTCTCTATCTTTCGGCCTGTCCTGACCCGTTTCATCTTGAAATGCAGCCTGGATGATGTTTTTTAATTTTTAGAATTTATTTTTGAATTTTCTAACTCGGGTCGGGTTCGAACGGATAGGAAGGAAATTTTTTTTTTTCTCTATTTTTCGGGCTGTCCATACCCGTTTAGTCTTGAAATGAAGCCTGGATGATGTTTTTTAATTTTTAGAATTTTTTTGCATTTCTATTTTTGAATTTTCTATCTTGGGTCGGGTACGAACGGATAGGATGAAATTTTTTTTTTCTTCTCTATCTTTCGGCTTGTCCTGACCCGTTTCATTTTGAAATGCAGCCTGGATGATGTTTTTTAATTCTTAGAATTTATTTTTTAATTTTCTAAGTCGGGTCGGGTTAGAACGGATAGGAAGGAAATTTTTTTTCTTCTCCATTTTTCGGCTTGTCCATACTCGTATCTTCTTGAAATGAAGCCTGGATGATGTTTTTCAATTTTTAAAATTTTTTTGCATTTATTTTTTAATTTTCTAACTCGGGTCGGGTTCGAACGGATAGGAAGGAAATTTTTTTTCTTCTCTATTTTTCGGGCTGTCCATACCCGTTTAGTCTTGAAATGAAGCCTGGATGATGTTTTTCAATTTTTAGAATTTTTTGCATTTTATTTTTGAATTTTCTATCTCGAGTCGGGTTCGAACGGATAGGAAGGAAATTTTTTTTCTTCTCTATTTTTCGGCTTGTCCATACTCGTATCTTCTTGAAATGAAGCCTGGATGATGTTTTTCAATTTTTAAAATTTTTTTGCATTTATTTTTTAATTTTGTAACTCGGGTCGGGTTCGAACGGATAGGAAGGAAATTATTTTTCTTCTCTATTTTTCGGGCTGTCCATACCCGTTTAGTCTTGAAATGAAGCCTGGATGATGTTTTTTAATTTTTAGAATTTTTTTGCATTTTGTTTTTGAATTTTCTATCTCGAGTCGGGTTCGAACGGATAGGAAGGAAATTTTTTTTCTTCTCTATTTTTCGGCCTGTCTTGACCCGTTTCATCTTGAAATGAAGCCTGGATGATGTTTTTTCATTTTTAGAATTTTTTTTGTATTTTATTTTTGAATTTTCTATCTCGGGTCGGGTTCGAACGGATAGGAAGGAAATTTTTTTTCTTCTCTATTTTTCGGCCTGTCCATACCCGTTTAGTCTTCAAATGAAGCCTGGACGACGTTTTTTAATTTTTAGAATTTTTTTGCATTTTATTTTTGAATTTTCTATCTCGGGTCGGGTTTGAACGGATAGGAAGGAAATTTTTTTTCTTCTCTATTTTTTTGCCTGTCCATACCCGTTTAGTCTTGAAATGAAGCCTGGATGACGTTTTTTAATTTTAAGAATTTTTTTGCATTTTATTTTTGAATTTTCTATCTCGGGTCAGGTTCGAACGGATAGGATGAAAATTATTTTTCATCTCTATCTTTCGGCCTGTCCTGACCCGTTTCATCTTGAAATGCTGCCTGGATGATGTTTTTTAATTTTTAGAATTTATTTTTTAATTTTCTAAATCGGGTCGGGTTAGAACGGATAGGAAGGAAATTTTTTTTCTTCTCTATTTTTCGGCTTGTCCATACTCGTATCTTCTTGAAATGAAGCCTGGATGATGTTTTTCAATTTTTAAAATTTTTTTGCATTTATTTTTAATTTTCTAACTTGGGTCGGGTTCGAACGGATAGGAAGGAAATTTTTTTTCCTCTCTATTTTTCGGCCTGTCCTGACTCGTTTCATCTTGAAACGAAGCCAGGATGATGTTTTTTAATTTTTAGAATTTTTTTGCATTTATTTTTAAATTTTCTAACTCGGGTCGAGTTCGAACGGATAGGAAGGAAATTTTTTTTCTTCTCTATTTTTCGGGCTGTCCATACCCGTTTAGTCTTGAAATGAAGCCTGGATGATGTTTTTTATTTTTTAGAGTTTTTTTGCATTTTATTTTTGAATTTTCTATCTCGAGTCGGGTACGAACGGATAGGAAGGAAATTTTTTTTCTTCTCTATTTTTCGTCCTGTCTTGACCCGTTTCATCTTGAAATGAAGCCTGGATGATGTTTTTTCATTTTTAGAATTTTTTTTGTATTTTATTTTTGAATTTTCTATCTCGGGTCGGGTTCGAATGGATAGGAAGGAAATTTTTTTTCGTCTCTATTTTTTGGCCTGTCGTGACCCATTTCATCTTGAAATGAAGCCAGGATTATGTTTTTTAATTTTTAGAATTTTTTTGCATTTATTTTTGAATTTTCAGACTCGGGTCGGGTTCGAACGGATAGGAAGGAAATTTTTTTTCCTCTCTATTTTTTGGCCTGTCCTGACCCGTTTCATCTTGAAATGAAGCCTGGATGATGTTTTTTAATTTTTAGAATTTTTTTGCATTTTATTTTTGAATTTTCTATCTCGGGTCGGGTTCGAACGGATAGGATGGAAATTTTTTCTCTTCTCTATTTTTCGGCCTGTCCATACCTGTTTAGTCTTGAAATGAAGCCTGGATGATGTTTTTTAATTTTTAGAATTTTTTTGCATTTTGTTTTTGAATTTTCTATCTCGGGTCGGGTTCGAAAGGATAGGAAGGAAATTTTTTTTCTTCTCTACTTTTCGGCCTGTCCTGATCCGTTTCATCTTGAAATGAAGCCTGGATGATGTTTTTTTAATTTTTAGAATTTTTTTGCATTTTATTTTTGAATTTTCTATCTCGAGTCGGGTTCGAACGGATAGGAAGGAAATATTTTTTCTTCTCTATTTTTCGGCCTGTCTTGACCCGTTTCATCTTGAAATGAAGCCTGGATGATGTTTTTTCATTTTTAGAATTTTTTTTGTATTTTATTTTTGAATTTTCTATCTCGGGTCGGGTTCGAACGGATAGGAAGGAAATTTTTTTTCTTCTCTATTTTTTGGCCTGTCTTGACCCGTTTCATCTTGAAATGCAGCCAGGATGATGTTTTTTAATTTTTAGAATTTTTTTGCATTTATTTTTGAATTTTCTAACTCGGGTCGGGTTCGAACGGATAGGAAGGAAATTTTTTTTCTTCTCTATTTTTAGGCCTGTCCATACCCGTTTAGTCTTGAAATGAAGCCTGGATGACGTTTTTTAATTTTTAGAATTTTTTTGCATTTTATTTTTGAATTTTCTATCTCGGGTCGGGTTCGAACGGATAGGAAGGAAATTTTTTTTCTTCTCTATTTTTTGGCCTGTCCTGACCCTTTTCACCTTGAAATGAAGCCAGGATGATGTTTTTTAATTTTTAGAATTTTTTTGCATTTATTTTTGAATTTTCAAACTCGGGTCGGGTTCGAACGGATAGGAAGGAAATTTTTTTTCCTCTCTATTTTTCATCCTGTCCTGACCCGTTTCATCTTGAAATGAAGCCAGGATGATGTTTTTTAATTTTTAGAATTTTTTTGCATTTATTTTTGAATTTTCTAACTCGGGTCGGGTTCGAACGGATAGGAAGGAAATTTTTTTTCTTCTCTATTTTTAGGCCTGTCCATACCCGTTCAGTCTTGAAATGAAGCCTGGATGTCGTTTTTTAATTTTTAGAATTTTTTTGCATTTTATTTTTGAATTTTCTATCTCGAGTCGGGTTCGAACGGATAGGAAGGAAATTTTTTTTCCTCTCTATTTTTCGGCCTGTCCAGACCCGTTTCATCTTGAAACGAAGCCAGGATGATGTTTTTTAGTTTTTAGAATTTTTTTGCATTTATTTTTAAATTTTCTAACTCGGGTCGGGTTCGAACGGATAGGAAGGAAATTTTTTTTCTTCTCTATTTTTCGGGCTGTCCATACCCGTTTAGTCTTGAAATGAAGCCTGGATGACGTTTTTTAATTTTTAGAATTTTTTTGCATTTTATTTTTGAATTTTCTATCTCGAGTCGGGTTCGAACGGATAGGAAGGAAATTTTTTTTCTTCTCTATTTTTCGGGCTGTCCATACCCGTTTAGTCTTGAAATGAAGCCTGGATGATGTTTTTTAATTTTTAGAATTTTTTTGCATTTTATTTTTGAATTTTCTATCTCGAGTCGGGTTCGAACGGATAGGAAGGAATTTTTTTTTCTTCTCTATTTTTCGGCCTGTCTTGACCCGTTTCATCCTGAAATGAAGCCTGGATGATGTTTTTTCATTTTTAGAATTTTTTTTGTATTTTATTTTTGAATTTTCCATCTCGGGTCGGGTTCGAACGGATAGGAAGGAAATTTTTTTTCTTCTCTATTTTTCGGCCTGTCCACACCCGTTTAGTCTTGAAATGAAGCCTGGATGACGTTTTTTAATTTTTAGAATTTTTTTGCATTTTATTTTTGAATTTTCTATCTCGGGTCGGGTTCGAACGGATAAGAAGGAAATTTTTTTTCTTCTCTATTTTTCGGCCTGTCCATACCCGTTTAGTCTTGAAATGAAGCCTGGATGACGTTTTTTAATTTTTAGAATTTTTCTGCAGTTTATTTTTGAATTTTCTATCTCGGGTCGGGTTCGAACGGATAGGAAGGAAATTTTTTTTCTTCTCTATTTTTAGGCCTGTCCATACCCGTTCAGTCTTGAAATGAAGCCTGGATGTCGTTTTTTAATTTTTAGAATTTTTTTGCATTTTATTTTTGAATTTTCTATCTCGAGTCGGGTTCGAACGGATAGGAAGGAAATTTTTTTTCCTCTCTATTTTTCGGCCTGTCCAGACCCGTTTCATCTTGAAACGAAGCCAGGATGATGTTTTTTAGTTTTTAGAATTTTTTTGCATTTATTTTTAAATTTTCTAACTCGGGTCGGGTTCGAACGGATAGGAAGGAAATTTTTTTTCTTCTCTATTTTTCGGGCTGTCCATACCCGTTTCGTCTTGAAATGAAGCCTGGATGACGTTTTTTAATTTTTAGAATTTTTTTGCATTTTATTTTTGAATTTTCTATCTCGAGTCGGGTTCGAACGGATAGGAAGGAAATTTTTTTTCTTCTCTATTTTTCGGGCTGTCCATACCCGTTTAGTCTTGAAATGAAGCCTGGATGATGTTTTTTAATTTTTAGAATTTTTTTGCATTTTATTTTTGAATTTTCTATCTCGAGTCGGGTTCGAACGGATAGGAAGGAAGTTTTTTTTCTTCTCTATTTTTCGGCCTGTCTTGACCCGTTTCATCCTGAAATGAAGCCTGGATGATGTTTTTTCATTTTTAGAATTTTTTTTGTATTTTATTTTTGAATTTTCCATCTCGGGTCGGGTTCGAACGGATAGGAAGGAAATTTTTTTTCTTCTCTATTTTTCGGCCTGTCCACACCCGTTTAGTCTTGAAATGAAGCCTGGATGACGTTTTTTAATTTTTAGAATTTTTTTGCATTTTATTTTTGAATTTTCTATCTCGGGTCGGGTTCGAACGGATAAGAAGGAAATTTTTTTTCTTCTCTATTTTTCGGCCTGTCCATACCCGTTTAGTCTTGAATTGAAGCCTGGATGACGTTTTTTAATTTTTAGAATTTTTCTGCAGTTTAATTTTGAATTTTCTATCTCGGGTCGGGTTCGAACGGATAGGAAGGAAATTTTTTTTCTTCTCTATTTTTCGGCCTGTCCATACCCGTTTAGTCTTGAAATGAAGCCTGGATGACGTTTTTTAATTTTTAGAATTTTTTTGAATTTTATTTTTGAATTTTCTATCTCGAGTCGGGTTCGAACGGATAGGAAGGAAATTTTTTTTCTTCTCTAATTTTCGGCCTGTCCATACCCGTTTAGTCTTGAAATGAAGCCTGGATGATGTTTTTTAATTTTTAGAATTTTTTTGCATTTTATTTTTGAATTTTCTATCTCGGGTCGGGTTCGAACGGATAGGATGAAAATTTTTTTTCTTCTCTATCTTTCGGCCTGTCCTGACCCGTTTCATCTTGAAATGCAGCCTGGATGATGTTTTTCAATTTTTAGAATTTATTTTTTAATTTTCTAACTCGGGTCGGGTTCGAACGGATAGGAAGGAAATTTTTTTTCTTCTCTATTTTTCAGCCTGTCCACACCCGTTTAGTCTTGAAATGAAGCCTGGATGATGTTTTTTAATTTTTAGAATTTTTTTGCATTTTATTTTTGAATTTTCTATCTCGAGTCGGGTTCGAACGGATAGGAAGGAAGTTTTTTTTCTTCTCTATTTTTCGGCCTGTCTTGACCCGTTTCATCCTGAAATGAAGCCTGGATGATGTTTTTTCATTTTTAGAATTTTTTTTGTATTTTATTTTTGAATTTTCCATCTCGGGTCGGGTTCGAACGGATAGGAAGGAAATTTTTTTTCTTCTCTATTTTTCGGCCTGTCCACACCCGTTTAGTCTTGAAATGAAGCCTGGATGACATTTTTTAATTTTTAGAATTTTTTTGCATTTTATTTTTGAATTTTCTATCTCGGGTCGGGTTCGAACGGATATGAAGGAAATTTTTTTTCTTCTCTATTTTTCGGCC
Source organism: Quercus robur (assembly GCF_932294415.1). Classification (NCBI taxonomy): domain Eukaryota; kingdom Viridiplantae; phylum Streptophyta; class Magnoliopsida; order Fagales; family Fagaceae; genus Quercus; species Quercus robur. The sequence goes on along the minus strand of NC_065542.1, from coordinate 39,273,478 downwards.
TGTCCATACCCGTTTAGTCTTGAAATGAAGCCTGGATGACGTTTTTTAATTTTTAGAATTTTTCTGCAGTTTATTTTTGAATTTTCTATCTCGAGTCGGGTTCGAACGGATAGGAAGGAAATTTTTTTTCTTCTCTAATTTTCGGCCTGTCCATACCCGTTTAGTCTTGAAATGAAACCTGGATGATGTTTTTTAATTTTTAGAATTTTTTTGCATTTTATTTTTGAATTTTCTATCTCGGGTCGGGTTCGAACGGATAGGATGAAAATTTTTTTTCTTCTCTATCTTTCGGCCTGTCCTGACCCGTTTCATCTTGAAATGCAGCCTGGATGATGTTTTTTAATTTTTAGAATTTATTTTTTAATTTTCTAACTCGGGTCGGGTTCGAACGGATAGGAAGGAAATTTTTTTTCTTCTCTATTTTTCGGCCTGTCCACACCCGTTTAGTCTTGAAATGAAGCCTGGATGACGTTTTTTAATTTTTAGAATTTTTTTGCATTTTATTTTTGAATTTTCTATCTCGGGTCGGGTTCGAACGGATAAGAAGGAAATTTTTTTTCTTCTCTATTTTTCGGCCTGTCCATACCCGTTTAGTCTTGAAATGAAGCCTGGATGACGTTTTTTAATTTTTTGAATTTTTCTGCAGTTTATTTTTGAATTTTCTATCTCGGGTCGGGTTCGAACGGATAGGAAGGAAATTTTTTTTCTTCTCTATTTTTCGGCCTGTCCATACCCGTTTAGTCTTGAAATGAAGCCTGGATGACGTTTTTTAATTTTTAGAATTTTTTTGCATTTTATTTTTGAATTTTCTATCTCGGGTCGGGTTCGAACGGATAAGAAGGAAATTTTTTTTCTTCTCTATTTTTCGGCCTGTCCATACCCGTTTAGTCTTGAAATGAAGCCTGGATGACGTTTTTTAATTTTTAGAATTTTTCTGCAGTTTATTTTTTAATTTTCTAAGTCGGGTCGGGTTCGAACGGATAGGAATGAAATTTTTTTTCTTCTCTATTTTTCGGGCTGTCTATACCCGTTTAGTCTTGAAATGAAGCCTGGATGATGTTTTTTAATTTTTAGAATTTTTTTGCATTTTATTTTTGAATTTTCTATCTCGGGTCGGGTTCGAACGGATCGGATGAAAATTTTTTTTCTTCTCTATCTTTCGGCCTGTCCTGACCCGTTTCATCTTGAAATGCAGCCTGGATGATGTTTCTTAATTTTTAGAATTTATTTTTTAATTTTCTAATTCGGGTCGGGTTAGAACGGATAGGAAGGAAATTTTTTTTCTTCTCTATTTTTCGGCTTGTCCATACTCGTATCTTCTTGAAATGAAGCCTGGATGATGTTTTTCAATTTTTAAAATTTTTTTGCATTTATTTTTTAATTTTTTAACTCGGGTCGGGTTCGAACGGATAAGAAGGAAATTTTTTTTCCTCTCTATTTTTCGGCCTGTCCTGACCCGTTTCATCTTGAAACGAAGCCAGGATGATGTTTTTTAATTTTTAGAATTTTTTTGCATTTATTTTTGAATTTTCTAACTCGGGTCGGGTTCGAACGGATAGGAAGGAAATTTTTTTTTTCTCTATTTTTCGGGCTGTCCATACCCGTTTAGTCTTGAAATGAAGCCTGGATGATGTTTTTTAATTTTTAGAATTTTTTTGCATTTTATTTTTGAATTTTCTATCTTGGGTCGGGTACGAACGGATAGGATGAAATTTCTTTTTTCTTCTCTATCTTTCGGCCTGTCCTGACCCGTTTCATTTTGAAATGCAGCCTGGATGATGTTTTTTAATTTTTAGAATTTATTTTTTAATTTTCTAAGTCGGGTCGGGTTAGAACGGATAGGAAGGAAATTTTTTTTCTTCTCTATTTTTCGGCTTGTCCATACTCGTATCTTCTTGAAATGAAGCCTGGATGATGTTTTTCAATTTTTTAAATTTTTTTGCATTTATTTTTAAATTTCTAACTCGGGTCGGGTTCGAACGGATAGGAAGGAAATTTTTTTTCCTCTCTATTTTTCGGCCTGTCCTGACCCGTGTCATCTTGAAACGAAGCCAGGATGATGTTTTTTAATTTTTAGAATTTTTTTGCATTTATTTTTAAATTTTCTAACTCGGGTCGGGTTCGAACGGATAGGAAGGAAATTATTTTTCTTCTCTATTTTTCGGGCTGTCCATACCCGTTTAGTCTTGAAATGAAGCCTGGATGATGTTTTTTAATTTTTAGAATTTTTTTGCATTTTGTTTTTGAATTTTCTATCTCGAGTCGGGTTCGAACGGATAGGAAGGAAATTTTTTTTCTGCTCTATTTTTCGTCCTGTCTTGACCCGTTTCATTTTGAAATGAAGCCTGGATGAACTTTTTTCATTTTTAGAATTTTTTTTGTATTTTATTTTTGAATTTTCTATCTCGGGTCGGGTTCGAACGGATAGGAAGGAAATTTTTTTTCTTCTCTGTTTTTCGGCCTGTCCACACCCGTTTAGTCTTTAAATGAAGCCTGGATGACGTTTTTTAATTTTTAGAATTTTTTTGCATTTTATTTTTGAATTTTCTATCTCGGGTCGGGTTCGAACGGATAGGAAGGAAATTTTTTTTCTTCTCTATTTTTCGGCCTGTCCATACCCGTTTAGTCTTGAAATGAAGCCTGGATGACGTTTTTTAATTTTTAGAATTTTTCTGCAGTTTATTTTTTTATTTTCTATCTCGGGTCGGGTTCGAACGGATAGGAAGGAAATTTTTTTTCTTCTCTATTTTTCGGCCTGTCCATACCCGTTTAGTCTTGAAATGAAGCCTGGATGACGTTTTTTAATTTTTAGAATTTCTTTGCATTTTATTTTTGAATTTTCTATCTCGAGTCGGGTTCGAACGGATAGGAAAGAAATTTTTTTTCTTCTCTAATTTTCGGCCTGTCCATACCCGTTTAGTCTTGAAATGAAGCCTGGATGATGTTTTTTAATTTTTAGAATTTTTTTGCATTTTATTTTTGAATTTTCTTTCTCGGGTCGGGTTCGAACGGATAGGGTGAAAAATTTTTTTCTTCTCTATCTTTCGGCCTGTCCTGACCCGTTTCATCTTGAAATGCAGCCTGGATGATGTTTTTTAATTTTTAGAATTTATTTTTTAATTTTCTAATTCGGGTCGGGTTAGAACGGATAGGAAGGAAATTTTTTTTCTTCTCTATTTTTCGGCTTGTCCATACTCGTATCTTCTTGAAATGAGGCCTGGATGATGTTTTCAATTTTTAAATTTTTTTTGCATTTATTTTTTAATTTTTTAACTCGGGTCGGGTTCGAACGGATAATAAGGAAATTTTTTTTCCTCTCTATTTTTCGGCCTGTCCTGACCCGTTTCATCTTGAAACGAAGCCAGGATGATGTTTTTTAATTTTTAGAATTTTTTTGCATTTATTTTTGAATTTTCTAACTCGGGTCGGGTTCGAACGGATAGGAAGGAAATTTTTTTTTTCTCTATTTTTCGGGCTGTCCATACCCGTTTAGTCTTGAAATGAAGCCTGGATGATGTTTTTTAATTTTTAGAATTTTTTTGCATTTCTATTTTTGAATTTTCTATCTTGGGTCGGGTACGAACGGATAGGATGAAATTTTTTTTTTCTTCTCTATCTTTCGGCTTGTCCTGACCCGTTTCATTTTGAAATGCAGCCTGGATGATGTTTTTTAATTTTTAGAATTTATTTTTTAATTTTCTAAGTCGGGTCGGGTTAGAACGGATAGGAAGGAAATTTTTTTTCTTCTCTATTTTTCGGCTTGTCCATACTCGTATCTTCTTGAAATGAAGCCTGGATGATGTTTTTCAATTTTTAAAATTTTTTTGCATTTATTTTTTAATTTTCTAACTCGGGTCGGGTTCGAACGGATAGGAAGGAAATTTTTTTTCTTCTCTATTTTTCGGGCTGTCCATACCCGTTTAGTCTTGAAATGAAGCCTGGATGATGTTTTTCAATTTTTAGGGTTCGAACGGATAGGAAGGAAATTTTTTTTCTTCTTTATTTTTTGGCCTGTCCTGACCCGTTTCATCTTCAAATGAAGCCAGGATGATGTTTTTTAATTTTTAGAATTTTTTTGCATTTATTTTTCAATTTTCAAACTCGGGTCGGGATCGAACGGATAGGAAGGAAATTTTTTTTCCTCTCTATTTTTCGGCCTGTCCTGACCCGTTTCATCTTGAAATGAAGCCAGGATGATGTTTTTTTAATTTTTAGTATTTTTTTGCATTTATTTTTGAATTTTCTAACTCAAATCGGGTTCGAACGGATAGGAAGGAAATTTTTTTTCTTCTCTATTTTTCGGCCTGCCCATACCCGTTTAGTCTTGAAATGAAGCCTGGATGACGTTTTTTAATTTTTAGAATTTTTTTGCATTTTATTTTTGAATTTTCAATCTCGGGTCGGGTTCGAACGGATAGGAAGGAAATTTTTTTGCTTCTCTATTTTTCGGCCTGTCCTGATCCGTTTCATCTTGAAATGAAGCCTGGATGATGTTTTTTAATTTTTAGAATTTTTTTTGCATTTATTTTTGAATTTTCTATATCGGGACGGATTCGAACGGATAGGAAGGAAATTTTTTTTTATTCTCTATTTTTCGGCTTGTCCATACCCGTATCTTCTTGAAATGAAGCCAGGATGATGTTTTTTAATTTTTATAATATTTTTGCATTTATTTTTGAATTTTCTAACTCGGATCGGGTTCGAACGGATAGGAAGGAAATTTTTTTTCTTCTCTATTTTTCGGCCTGTCCATACCCGCTTAGTCTTGAAATGAAGCCTGGATGACGTTTTTTAATTTTTAGAGTTTTTTTGCATTTTATTTTTGAATTTTCTATATCGGGTCGGGTTCGAACGGATAGGAAGGAAATTTTTTTTCTTCTCTATTTTTCGGCCTATCCATACCCGTTTAGTCTTGAAATGAAGCCTGGATGATGTTTTTTAATTTTTAGAATTTTTTTGCATTTTATTTTTGAATTTTCTATCTCGAGTCGGGCTCGAACGGATAGGAAGGAAATTTTTTTTCTTCTCTATTTTTCGGCCTGTCTTGACCTGTTTCATCTTGAAATGAAGCCTGGATGATGTTTTTTCATTTTTAGAATTTTTTTTGTATTTTATTTTTGAATTTTCTATCTCGGGTCGGGTTCGAACGGATAGGAAGGAAATTTTTTTTCCTCTCTATTTTTCATCCTGTCCTGACCCGTTTCATCTTGAAATGAAGCCAGGATGATGTTTTTTAATTTTTAGAATTTTTTTGCATTTATTTTTGAATTCTAACTCGGGTCGGGTTCGAACGGATAGGAAGGAAATTTTTTTTCTTCTCTATTTTTAGGCCTGTCCATACCCGTTTAGTCTTGAAATGAAGCCTGGATGACGTTTTTTAATTTTTAGAATTTTTTTGCATTTTATTTTTGAATTTTCTATCTCGGGTCGGGTTCGAACGGATAGGAAGGAAAATTTTTTTCTTCTCTATTTTTCGGCCTGTCCTGATCCGTTTCATCTTGAAACGAAACCAGGATGATGTTTTTTAATTTTTAGAATTTTTTTGCATTTATTTTTGAATTTTCTAACTCGGGTCGGGTTCGAACGGATAGGAAGGAAATTTTTTTTCTTCTCTATTTTTCGGGCTGTCCATACCCGTTTAGTCTTGAAATGAAGCCTGGATGATGTTTTTTAATTTTTAGAATTTTTTTGCATTTTATTTTTGAATTTTCTATCTCTAGTCGGGTTCGAACGGATAGGAAGGAAATTTTTTTTCTTCTCTATTTTTCGCCCTGTCTTGACCCGTTTCATCTTGAAATGAAGCCTGGATGATGTTTTTTCATTTTTAGAATTTTTTTTGTATTTTATTTTTGAATTTTCTATCTCGGGTCGGGTTCGAACGGATAGGAAGGAAATTTTTTTTCTTCTCTATTTTTCGGCCTATCCATACCCGTTTAGTCTTGAAATGAAGCCTGGAGGATGTTTTTTCATTTTTAGAATTTTTTTTGTATTTTATTTTTGAATTTTCTATCTCGGGTCGGGTTCGAACGGATAGGAAGGAAATTTTTTTTCTTCTCTATTTTTCGGCCTATCCATACCCGTTTAGTCTTGAAATGAAGCCAGGATGATGTTTTTTAATTTTTAGAATTTTTTTGCATTTATTTTTGAATTTTCAAACTCGGGTCGGGTTCGAACGGATAGGAAGGAAATTTTTTTTCGTCTCTATTTTTCTGCCTGTCCTGACCCGTTTCATCTTGAAATGCAGCCAGGATGATGTTTTTTAATTTTTAGAATTTTTTTGCATTTATTTTTGAATTTTCTAACTCGGGTCGGGTTCGAACGGATAGGAAGGAAATTTTTTTTCTTCTCTATTTTTAGGCCTATCCATACCCGTTTAGTCTTGAAATGAAGCCTGGATGACGTTTTTTAATTTTTAGAATTTTTTTGCATTTTATTTTTGAATTTTCTATCTCGGGTCGGGTTCGAACGGAGAGGAAGGAAAATTTTTTTCTTCTCTATTTTTCGGCCTGTCCTGATCCGTTTCATCTTGAAACGAAGCCAGGATGATGTTTTTTAATTTTTAGAATTTTTTTGCATTTATTTTTGAATTTTCAAACTCGGGTCGGGTTCGAACGGATAGGAAGGAAATTTTTTTTCTTCTCTATTTTTTGGCCTGTCCTGACCTGTTTCATCTTGAAATGAAGCCAGGATGATGTTTTTTAATTTTTAGAATTTTTTTGCATTTATTTTTGAATTTTCAAACTCGGGTCGGGTTCGAATGGATAGGAAGGAAATTTTTTTTCCTCTCTATTTTTCATCCTGTCCTGACCCGTTTCATCTTGAAATGAAGCCAGGATGATGTTTTTTAATTTTTAGAATTTTTTTGCATTTATTTTTGAATTTTCTAACTCGGGTCGGGTTCGAACGGATAGGAAGGAAATTTTTTTTCTTCTCTATTTTTTGGCCTGTCCTGACCTGTTTCATCTTGAAATGAAGCCAGGATGATGTTTTTTAATTTTTAGAATTTTTTTGCATTTATTTTTGAATTTTCAAACTCGGGTCGGGTTCGAATGGATAGGAAGGAAATTTTTTTTCCTCTCTATTTTTCATCCTGTCCTGACCCGTTTCATCTTGAAATGAAGCCAGGATGATGTTTTTTAATTTTTAGAATTTTTTTGCATTTTATTTTTGAATTTTCTATCTCGGGTCGGGTTCGAACGGAGAGGAAGGAAAATTTTTTTCTTCTCTATTTTTCGGCCTGTCCTGATCCGTTTCATCTTGAAATGAAGCCTGGATGATGTTTTTTAATTTTTAGAATTTTTTTTGCATTTATTTTTGAATTTTCTATATCGGGACGGATTCGAACGGATAGGAAGGAAATTTTTTTTTCTGCTCTATTTTTCGGCTTGTCCATATCCGTATCTTCTTGAAATGAAGCCAGGATGATGTTTTTTAATTTTTATAATTTTTTTGCATTTATTTTTGAATTTTCTAACTCGGATCGGGTTCGAACGGATAGGAAGGAAATTTTTTTTCTTCTCTATTTTTCGGCCTGTCCATACCCGTTTAGTCTTGAAAGGAAGCCTGGATGACGTTTTTTCATTTTTAGAATTTTTTTGCATTTTATTTTTGAATTTTCTATCTCGGGTCGGGTTCGAACGGATAGGAAGGAAATTTTTTTTCTTCTCTATTTTTCGGCCTATCCATACCCGTTTAGTCTTGAAATGAAGCCTGGATGATGTTTTTTAATTTTTAGAATTTTTTTGCATTTATTTTTGAATTTTCAAACTCGGGTCGGGTTCGAACGGATAGGAAGGAAATTTTTTTTCGTCTCTATTTTTCTGCCTGTCCTGACCCGTTTCATCTTGAAATGCAGCCAGGATGATGTTTTTTAATTTTTAGAATTTTTTTGCATTTATTTTTGAATTTTCTAACTCGGGTCGGGTTCGAACGGATAGGAAGGAAATTTTTTTTCTTCTCTATTTTTAGGCCTATCCATACCCGTTTAGTCTTGAAATGAAGCCTGGATGACGTTTTTTAATTTTTAGAATTTTTTTGCATTTTATTTTTGAATTTTCTATCTCGGGTCGGGTTCGAACGGAGAGGAAGGAAAATTTTTTTCTTCTCTATTTTTCGGCCTGTCCTGATCCGTTTCATCTTGAAACGAAGCCAGGATGATGTTTTTTAATTTTTAGAATTTTTTTGCATTTATTTTTGAATTTTCAAACTCGGGTCGGGTTCGAACGGATAGGAAGGAAATTTTTTTTCTTCTCTATTTTTTGGCCTGTCCTGACCTGTTTCATCTTGAAATGAAGCCAGGATGATGTTTTTTAATTTTTAGAATTTTTTTGCATTTATTTTTGAATTTTCAAACTCGGGTCGGGTTCGAATGGATAGGAAGGAAATTTTTTTTCCTCTCTATTTTTCATCCTGTCCGACCCGTTTCATCTTGAAATGAAGCCAGGATGATGTTTTTTAATTTTTAGAATTTTTTTGCATTTATTTTTGAATTTTCTAACTCGGGTCGGGTTCGAACGGATAGGAAGGAAATTTTTTTTCTTCTCTATTTTTTGGCCTGTCCTGACCTGTTTCATCTTGAAATGAAGCCAGGATGATGTTTTTTAATTTTTAGAATTTTTTTGCATTTATTTTTGAATTTTCAAACTCGGGTCGGGTTCGAATGGATAGGAAGGAAATTTTTTTTCCTCTCTATTTTTCATCCTGTCCTGACCCGTTTCATCTTGAAATGAAGCCAGGATGATGTTTTTTAATTTTTAGAATTTTTTTGCATTTTATTTTTGAATTTTCTATCTCGGGTCGGGTTCGAACGGAGAGGAAGGAAAATTTTTTTCTTCTCTATTTTTCGGCCTGTCCTGATCCGTTTCATCTTGAAATGAAGCCTGGATGATGTTTTTTAATTTTTAGAATTTTTTTTGCATTTATTTTTGAATTTTCTATATCGGGACGGATTCGAACGGATAGGAAGGAAATTTTTTTTTCTGCTCTATTTTTCGGCTTGTCCATATCCGTATCTTCTTGAAATGAAGCCAGGATGATGTTTTTTAATTTTTATAATTTTTTTGCATTTATTTTTGAATTTTCTAACTCGGATCGGGTTCGAACGGATAGGAAGGAAATTTTTTTTCTTCTCTATTTTTCGGCCTGTCCATACCCGTTTAGTCTTGAAAGGAAGCCTGGATGACGTTTTTTCATTTTTAGAATTTTTTTGCATTTTATTTTTGAATTTTCTATCTCGGGTCGGGTTCGAACGGATAGGAAGGAAATTTTTTTTCTTCTCTATTTTTCGGCCTATCCATACCCGTTTAGTCTTGAAATGAAGCCTGGATGATGTTTTTTAATTTTTAGAATTTTTTTGCATTTATTTTTGAATTTTCAAACTCGGGTCGGGTTCGAACGGATAGGAAGGAAATTTTTTTTCGTCTCTATTTTTCTGCCTGTCCTGACCCGTTTCATCTTGAAATGCAGCCAGGATGATGTTTTTTAATTTTTAGAATTTTTTTGCATTTATTTTTGAATTTTCTAACTCGGGTCGGGTTCGAACGGATAGGAAGGAAATTTTTTTTCTTCTCTATTTTTAGGCCTATCCATACCCGTTTAGTCTTGAAATGAAGCCTGGATGACGTTTTTTAATTTTTAGAATTTTTTTGCATTTTATTTTTGAATTTTCTATCTCGGGTCGGGTTCGAACGGAGAGGAAGGAAAATTTTTTTCTTCTCTATTTTTCGGCCTGTCCTGATCCGTTTCATCTTGAAACGAAGCCAGGATGATGTTTTTTAATTTTTAGAATTTTTTTGCATTTATTTTTGAATTTTCAAACTCGGGTCGGGTTCGAACGGATAGGAAGGAAATTTTTTTTCTTCTCTATTTTTTGGCCTGTCCTGACCTGTTTCATCTTGAAATGAAGCCAGGATGATGTTTTTTAATTTTTAGAATTTTTTTGCATTTATTTTTGAATTTTCAAACTCGGGTCGGGTTCGAATGGATAGGAAGGAAATTTTTTTTCCTCTCTATTTTTCATCCTGTCCTGACCCGTTTCATCTTGAAATGAAGCCAGGATGATGTTTTTTAATTTTTAGAATTTTTTTGCATTTATTTTTGAATTTTCTAACTCGGGTCGGGTTCGAACGGATAGGAAGGAAATTTTTTTTCTTCTCTATTTTTTGGCCTGTCCTGACCTGTTTCATCTTGAAATGAAGCCAGGATGATGTTTTTTAATTTTTAGAATTTTTTTGCATTTATTTTTGAATTTTCAAACTCGGGTCGGGTTCGAATGGATAGGAAGGAAATTTTTTTTCCTCTCTATTTTTCATCCTGTCCTGACCCGTTTCATCTTGAAATGAAGCCAGGATGATGTTTTTTAATTTTTAGAATTTTTTTGCATTTTATTTTTGAATTTTCTATCTCGGGTCGGGTTCGAACGGAGAGGAAGGAAAATTTTTTTCTTCTCTATTTTTCGGCCTGTCCTGATCCGTTTCATCTTGAAATGAAGCCTGGATGATGTTTTTTAATTTTTAGAATTTTTTTTGCATTTATTTTTGAATTTTCTATATCGGGACGGATTCGAACGGATAGGAAGGAAATTTTTTTTTCTGCTCTATTTTTCGGCTTGTCCATATCCGTATCTTCTTGAAATGAAGCCAGGATGATGTTTTTTAATTTTTATAATTTTTTTGCATTTATTTTTGAATTTTCTAACTCGGATCGGGTTCGAACGGATAGGAAGGAAATTTTTTTTCTTCTCTATTTTTCGGCCTGTCCATACCCGTTTAGTCTTGAAAGGAAGCCTGGATGACGTTTTTTCATTTTTAGAATTTTTTTGCATTTTATTTTTGAATTTTCTATCTCGGGTCGGGTTCGAACGGATAGGAAGGAAATTTTTTTTCTTCTCTATTTTTCGGCCTATCCATACCCGTTTAGTCTTGAAATGAAGCCTGGATGATGTTTTTTAATTTTTAGAATTTTTTTGCATTTTATTTTTGAATTTTCTATCTCGAGTCGGGTTCGAACGGATAGGAAGGAAATTTTTTTTCTTCTCTATTTTTCGGCCTGTCTTGACCCGTTTCATCTTGAAATGAAGCCTGGATGATGTTTTTTCATTTTTAGAATTTTTTTTGTATTTTATTTTTGAATTTTCTATCTCGGGTCGGGTTCGAACGGATAGGAAGGAAATTTTTTTTCTTCTCTATTTTTTGGCCTGTCCTGACCTGTTTCATCTTGAAATGAAGCCAGGATGATGTTTTTTAATTTTTAGAATTTTTTTGGATTTATTTTTGAATTTTCAAACTCGGGTCGGGTTCGAACGGATAGGAAGGAAATTTTTTTTCCTCTCTATTTTTCATCCTGTCCTGACCCCTTTCATCTTGAAATGAAGCCAGGATGATGTTTTTTAATTTTTAGAATTTTTTTGCATTTATTTTTTAATTTTCTAACTCGGGTCGGATTCGAACGGATAGGAAGGAAATTTTTTTTCTTCTCTATTTTTAGGCCTGTCCATACCCGTTTAGTCTTGAAATGAAGCCTGGATGACTTTTTTTAATTTTTAGAATTTTTTTGCATTTTATTTTTGAATTTTCTATCTTGGGTCGGGTTCGAACGGATAGGAAGGAAAATTTTTTTCTTCTCTATTTTTCGGCCTGTCCTGATCCGTTTCATCTTGAAACGAAGCCAGGATGATGTTTTTTAATTTTTAGAATTTTTTTGCATTTATTTTTGAATTTTCTAACTCGGGTCGGGTCCGAACGGATAGGAAGGAATTTTTTTTTCTTCTCTATTTTTCGGGCTGTCCATACCCGTTTAGTCTTGAAATGAAGCCTGGATGATGTTTTTTAATTTTTAGAATTTTTTTGCATTTTATTTTTGAATTTTCTATCTCTAGTCGGGTTCGAACGGATAGGAAGGAAAGTTTTTTTCTTCTCTATTTTTCGGCCTGTCTTGACCCGTTTCATCTTGAAATGAAGCCTGGATGATGTTTTTTCATTTTTAGAATTTTTTTTGTATTTTATTTTTGAATTTTCTATCTCGGGTTGGGTTCGAACGGATAGGAAGGAAATTTTTTTTCTTCTCTATTTTTCGGCCTATCCATACCCGTTTAGTCTTGAAATGAAGCCTAGAGGATGTTTTTTCATTTTTACAATTTTTTTTGTATTTTATTTTTGAATTTTCTATCTCGGGTCGGGTTCGAACGGATAGGAAGAAAATTTTTTTTCTTCTCTATTTTTCGGCCTATCCATACCCGTTTAGTCTTGAAATGAAGCCAGGATGATGTCTTTTAATTTTTAGAATTTTTTTGCATTTATTTTTGAATTTTCAAACTCGGGTCGGGTTCGAACGGATAGGAAGGAAATTTTTTTTCCTCTCTATTTTTCATCCTGTCCTGACCCGTTTCATCTTGAAATGAAGCCAGGATGATGTTTTTTAATTTTTAGAATTTTTTTGCATTTATTTTTGAATTTTCTAACTCGGGTCGGGTTCGAACGGATTGGAAGGAAATTTTTTTTCTTCTCTATTTTTTAGGCTGTCCATACCTGTTTAGTCTTGAAATGAAGCCTGGATGATGTTTTTTAATTTTTAGAATTTTTTTGCATTTTATTTTTGAATTTTCTATCTCTAGTCGGGTTCGAACGGATAGGAAGGAAATTTTTTTTCTTCTCTATTTTTCTGCCTGTCTTGACCCGTTTCATCTTGAAATGAAGCCTGGATGACGTTTTTTCATTTTTAGAATTTTTTTTGTATTTTATTTTTGAATTTTCTATCTCGGGTCGGGTTCGAACGGATAGGAAGGAAATTTTTTTTCGTCTTTATTTTTTGCCCTGTCCTGACCCGTTTCATCTTGAAATGAAGCCAGGATGATGTTTTTTAATTTTTAGAATTTTTTTGCATTTATTTTTGAATTTTCAAACTCGGGTCGGGATCGAACGGATAGGAAGGAAATTTTTTTTCCTCTCTATTTTTCGGCCTGTCCTGACCCGTTTCATCTTGAAATGAAGCCAGGATGATGTTTTTTAATTTTTAGAATTTTTTTGCATTTATTTTTGAATTTTCTAACTCGGATCGGGTTCGAACGGATTGGAAGGAAATTTTTTTTCTTCTCTATTTTTCGGCCTGCCCATACCCGTTTAGTCTTGAAATGAAGCCTGGATGACGTTTTTAAATTTTTAGAATTTTTTTGCATTTTATTTTTGAATTTTCTATCTCGGGTCGGGTTCGAACGGATAGGAAGGAAATTTTTTTTCTTCTCTATTTTTCGGCCTGTCCTGATCCGTTTCATCTTGAAATGAAGCCTGGATGATGTTTTTTAATTTTTAGAATTTTTTTTGCATTTATTTTTGAATTTTCTATATCGGGACGGATTCGAACGGATAGGAAGGAAATTTTTTTTTCTTCTCTTTTTTTCGGCTTGTCCATACCCGTATCTTCTTCAAATGAAGCCAGGATGATGTTTTTTAATTTTTATAATTTTTTTGCATTTGTTTTTGAATTTTCTAACTCGGATCGGGTTCGAACGGATAGGAAGGAAATTTTTTTTCTTCTCTATTTTTCGGCCTGTCCATACCCGTTTAGTCTTGAAATGAAGCCTGGATGACGTTTTTTAATTTTTAGAATTTTTTTGCATTTTATTTTTGAATTTTCTACATCGGGTCGGGTTCGAACGGATAGGAAGGAAATTTTTTTTCTTCTCTATTTTTCGGCCTATCCAAACCCGTTTAGTGTTGAAATGAAGCCTGGATGATGTTTTTTCATTTTTAGAATTTTTTTTGTATTTTATTTTTGAATTTTCTATCTCGCGTCGGGTTCGAACGGATAGGAAGGAAATTTTTTTTCTTCTCTATTTTTCGGCCTGTCTTGACCTGTTTCATCTTGAAATGAAGCCTGGATGATGTTTTTTCATTTTTAGAATTTTTTTTGTATTTTATTTTTGAATTTTCTATCTCGGGTCGGGTTCGAACGGATAGGAAGGAAATTTTTTTTCTTCTCTATTTTTTGGCCTGTCCTGACCTGTTTCATCTTGAAATGAAGCCAGGATGATGTTTTTTAATTTTTAGGATTTTTTTGCATTTATTTTTGAATTTTCAAACTCGGGTCGGGTTCGAACGGATAGGAAGGAAATTTTTTTTCCTCTCTATTTTTCATCTTGTCCTGACCCGTTTCATCTTGAAATGAAGCCAGGATGATGTTTTTTAATTTTTAGAATTTTTTTGCATTTATTTTTGAATTTTCTAACTCGGGTCGGGTTCGAACGGATAGGAAGGAAATTTTTTTACTTCTCTATTTTTAGGCCTGTCCATACCCGTTTAGTCTTGAAATGAAGCCTGGATGACGTTTTTTAATTTTTAGAATTTTTTTGCATTTTATTTTTGAATTTTCTATCTCGGGTCGGGTTCGAACGGATAGGAAGGAAATTTTTTTTCTTCTCTATTTTTTGGCCTGTCCTGACCCGTTTCATCTTGAAATGAAGCCAGGATGATGTTTTTTAATTTTTAGAATTTTTTTGCATTTATTTTTGAATTTTCAAACTCGGGTCGGGTTCGAACGGATAGGAAGGAAATTTTTTTTCCTCTCTATTTTTCATCTTGTCCTGACCCGTTTCATCTTGAAATGAAGCCAGGATGATGTTTTTTAATTTTTAGAATTTTTTTGCATTTATTTTTGAATTTTCTAACTCGGGTCGGGTTCGAACGGATAGGAAGGAAATTTTTTTTCTTCTCTATTTTTAGGCCTGTCCATACCCGTTTAGTCTTGAAATGAAGCCTGGATGACGTTTTTTAATTTTTAGAATTTTTTTGCATTTTATTTTTGAATTTTCTATCTCGGGTCGGGTTCAAACGGATAGGAAGGAAAATTTTTTTCTTCTCTATTTTTCGGCCTGTCCTGATCCGTTTCATCTTGAAACGAAGCCAGGATGATGTTTTTTAATTTTTAGAATTTTTTTGCATTTATTTTTGAATTTTCTAACTCGGGTCGGGTTCGAACGGATAGGAAGGAAATTTTTTTTCTTCTCTATTTTTCGGGCTGTCCATACCCGTTTAGTCTTGAAATGAAGCCTGGATGATGTTTTTTAATTGTTAGAATTTTTTTGCATTTTATTTTTGAATTTTCTATCTCTAGTCGGGTTCGAACGGATAGGAAGGAAATTTTTTTTCTTCTCTATTTTTCGGACTGTCTTGACCCGTTTCATCTTGAAATGAAGCCTGGATGATGTGTTTTCATTTTTAGAATTTTTTTTGTATTTTATTTTTGAATTTTCTATCTCGGGTCGGGTTCGAACGGATAGGAAAGAAATTTTTTTTCTTCTTTATTTTTCGGCCTATCCATACCCGTTTAGTCTTGAAATGAAGCCTGGATGATGTTTTTTCGTTTTTATAATTTTTTTTGTATTTTATTTTTGAATTTTCTATCTCGGGTCGGGTTCGAACGGATAGGAAGGAAATTTTTTTTCTTCTCTATTTTTCGGCCTATCCATACCCGTTTAGTCTTGAAATGAAGCCAGGATGATGTTTTTTAATTTTTAGAATTTTTTTGCATTTATTTTTGAATTTTCAAACTCGGGTCGGGTTCGAACGGATAGGAAGGAAATTTTTTTTCCTCTCTATTTTTCTGCCTGTCTTGACCCGTTTCATCTTGAAATGCAGCCAGGATGAGGTTTTTTAATTTTTAGAATTTTTTTGCATTTATTTTTGAATTTTCTAACTCGGGTCGGGTTCGAACGGATAGGAAGGAAATTTTTTTTCTTCTCTATTTTTAGGCCTGTCCATACCCGTTTAGTCTTGAAATGAAGCCTGGATGACGTTTTTTAATTTTTAGAATTTTTTTGCATTTTATTTTTGAATTTTCTATCTCGGGTCGGGTTCGAACGGAGAGGAAGGAAAATTTTTTTCTTCTCTATTTTTCGGCCTGTCCTGATCCGTTTCATCTTGAAATGAAGCCTGGATGATGTTTTTTAATTTTTAGAATTTTTTTTGCATTTATTTTTGAATTTTCTATATCGGGACGGATTCGAACGGATAGGAAGGAAATTTTTTTTTCTGCTCTATTTTTCGGCTTGTCCATATCCGTGTCTTCTTGAAATGAAGCCAGGATGATGTTTTTTAATTTTTATAATTTTTTTGCATTTATTTTTGAATTTTCTAACTCGGATCGGGTTCGAACGGATAGGAAGGAAATTTTTTTTTTTTTTCTATTTTTCAGCCTGTCCATACCCGTTTAGTCTTGAAAGGAAGCCTGGATGACGTTTTTTAATTTTTAGAATTTTTTTGCATTTTATTTTTGAATTTTCTATCTCGGGTCGGGTTCGAACGGATAGGAAGGAAATTTTTTTTCTTCTCTATTTTTCGGCCTATCCATTCCCGTTTAGTCTTGAAATGAAGCCTGGATGATGTTTTTTAATTTTTAGAATTTTTTTGCATTTTATTTTTGAATTTTCTATCTCGAGTCGGGTTCGAACGGATAGGAAGGAAATTTTTTTTCTTCTCTATTTTTCGGCCTGTCTTGACCCGTTTCATCTTGAAATGAAGCCTGGATGATGTTTTTTCATTTTTAGAATTTTTTTTGTATTTTATTTTTGAATTTTCTATCTCGGGTCGGGTTCGAACGGATAGGAAGGAAATTTTTTTTCTTCTCTATTTTTTGGCCTGTCCTGACCTGTTTCATCTTGAAATGAAGCCAGGATTATGTTTTTTAATTTTTAGAATTTTTTTGCATTTATTTTTGAATTTTCAAACTCGGGTCGGGTTCGAACGGATAGGAAGGAAATTTTTTTTCCTCTCTATTTTTCATCCTGTCCTGACCCGTTTCATCTTGAAATGAAGCCAGGATGATGTTTTTTAATTTTTAGAATTTTTTTGCATTTATTTTTGAATTTTCTAACTCGGGTCGGGTTCGAACGGATAGGAAGGAAATTTTTTTTCCTCTCTATTTTTCTGCCTGTCCTGACCCGTTTCATCTTGAAATGCAGCCAGGATGAGGTTTTTTAATTTTTAGAATTTTTTTGCATTTATTTTTGAATTTTCTAACTCGGGTCGGGTTCGAACGGATAGGAAGGAAATTTTTTTTCTTCTCTATTTTTAGGCCTGTCCATACCCGTTTAGTCTTGAAATGAAGCCTGGATGACGTTTTTTAATTTTTAGAATTTTTTTGCATTTTATTTTTGAATTTTCTATCTCGGGTCGGGTTCGAACGGAGAGGAAGGAAAATTTTTTTCTTCTCTATTTTTTGGCCTGTCCTGATCCGTTTCATCTTGAAATGAAGCCTGGATGATGTTTTTTAATTTTTAGAATTTTTTTTGCATTTATTTTTGAATTTTCTATATCGGGACGGATTCGAACGGATAGGAAGGAAATTTTTTTTTTCTGCTCTATTTTTCGGCTTGTCCATATCCGTGTCTTCTTGAAATGAAGCCAGGATGATGTTTTTTAATTTTTATAATTTTTTTGCATTTATTTTTGAATTTTCTAACTCGGATCGGGTTCGAACGGATAGGAAGGAAATTTTTTTTCTTCTCTATTTTTCAGCCAGTCCATACCCGTTTAGTCTTGAAAGGAAGCCTGGATGACGTTTTTTAATTTTTAGAATTTTTTTGCATTTTATTTTTGAATTTTCTATCTCGGGTCGGGTTCGAACGGATGGGAAGGAAATTTTTTTTCTTCTCTATTTTTCGGCCTATCCATTCCCGTTTAGTCTTGAAATGAAGCCTGGATGATGTTTTTTAATTTTTAGAATTTTTTTGCATTTTATTTTTGAATTTTCTATCTCGGGTCGGGTTCGAACGGATAGGAAGGAAATTTTTTTTCTTCTCTATTTTTTGGCCTGTCCTGACCTGTTTCATCTTGAAATGAAGCCAGGATGATGTTTTTTAATTTTTAGAATTTTTTTGCATTTATTTTTGAATTTTCAAACTCGGGTCGGGTTCGAACGGATAGGAAGGAAATTTTTTTTCCTCTCTATTTTTCATCCTGTCCTGACCCGTTTCATCTTGAAATGAAGCCAGGATGATGTTTTTTAATTTTTAGAATTTTTTTGCATTTATTTTTGAATTTTCTAACTCGGGTCGGGTTCGAACGGATAGGAAGGAAATTTTTTTTCTTCTCTATTTTTCGGGCTGTCCATACCCGTTTAGTCTTGAAATGAAGCCTGGATGATGTTTTTTAATTTTTAGAATTTTTTTGCATTTTATTTTTGAATTTTCTATCTCTAGTCGGGTTCGAACGGATAGGAAGGAAATTTTTTTTCTTCTCTATTTTTCGGCCTGTCTTGACCCGTTTCATCTTGAAATGAAGCCTGGATGACGTTTTTTCATTTTTAGAATTTTTTTTGTATTTTATTTTTGAATTTTCTATCTCGGGTCGGGTTCGAACGGATAGGAAGGAAATTTTTTTTCTTCTTTATTTTTTGGCCTGTCCTGACCCGTTTCATCTTGAAATGAAGCCAGGATGATGTTTTTTAATTTTTAGAATTTTTTTGCATTTATTTTTGAATTTTCAAACTCGGGTCGGGATCGAACGGATAGGAAGGAAATTTTTTTTCTTCTCTATTTTTCGGCCTGTCTTGACCCGTTTCATCTTGAAATGAAGCCTGGATGACGTTTTTTCATTTTTAGAATTTTTTTTGTATTTTATTTTTGAATTTTCTATCTCGGGTCGGGTTCGAACGGATAGGAAGGAAATTTTTTTTCCTCTCTATTTTTCGGCCTGTCCTGACCCGTTTCATCTTGACATGAAGCCAGGATGATGTTTTTTAATTTTTAGAATTTTTTTGCATTTATTTTTGAATTTTCAAACTCGGGTCGGGATCGAACGGATAGGAAGGAAATTTTTTTTCCTCTCTATTTTTCGGCCTGTCCTGACCCGTTTCATCTTGAAATGAAGCCAGGATGATGTTTTTTAATTTTTAGAATTTTTTTGCATTTATTTTTGAATTTTCTAACTCGGATCGGGTTCGAACGGATTGGAAGGAAATTTTTTTTCTTCTCTATTTTTTGGCCTGCCCATACCCGTTTAGTCTTGAAATGAAGCCTGGATGACGTTTTTAAATTTTTAGAATTTTTTTGCATTTTATTTTTGAATTTTCTATCTCGGGTCGGGTTCGAACGGATAGGAAGGAAATTTTTTTTCTTCTCCATTTTTCGGCCTATCCATACCCGTTTAGTCTTGAAATGAAGCCTGGATGATGTTTTTTAATTTTTAGAATTTTTTTGCATTTATTTTTGAATTTTCAAACTCGGGTCGGGATCGAACGGATAGGAAGGAAATTTTTTTTCTTCTCTATTTTTCGGCCTGTCTTGACCTGTTTCATCTTGAAATGAAGCCTGGATGATGTTTTTTCATTTTTAGAATTTTTTTTGTATTTTATTTTTGAATTTTCTATCTCGGGTCGGGTTCGAACGGATAGGAAGGAAATTTTTTTTCTTCTCTATTTTTTGGCCTGTCCTGACCCGTTTCATCTTGAAATGAAGCCAGGATGATGTTTTTTAATTTTTAGAATTTTTTTGCATTTATTTTTGAATTTTCTAACTCGGGTCGGGTTCGAACGGATAGGAAGGAAATTTTTTTTCTTCTCTATTTTTAGGCCTGTCCATACCCGTTTAGTCTTGAAATGAAGCCTGGATGACGTTTTTTAATTTTTAGAATTTTTTTGCATTTTATTTTTGAATTTTCTATCTCGGGTCGGGTTCGAACGGATAGGAAGGAAAATTTTTTTCTTCTCTATTTTTCGGCCTGTCCTGATCCGTTTCATCTTGAAACGAAGCCAGGATGATGTTTTTTTATTTTTAGAATTTTTTTCATTTATTGTTGAATTTTTTAACTCGGGTCGGGTCCGAACGGATAGGAAGGAAATTTTTTTTCTTCTCTATTTTTCGGGCTGTCCATACCCGTTTAGTCTTGAAATGAAGCCTGGATGATGTATTTTAATTTTTAGAATTTTTTTGCATTTTATTTTTGAATTTTCTATCTCTAGCCGGGTTCGAACGGATAGGAAGGAAATTTTTTTTCTTCTCTATTTTTCGGCCTGTCTTGACCCGTTTCATCTTGAAATGAAGCCTGGATGATGTTTTTTCATTTTTAGAATTTTTTTCGTATTTTATTTTTGAATTTTCTATCTCGGGTCGGGTTCGAACGGATAGGAAGGAAATTTTTTTTCTTCTCTATTTTTAGGCCTGTCCATACCCGTTTAGTCTTGAAATGAAGCCTGGATGACGTTTTTTAATTTTTAGAATTTTTTTGCATTTTATTTTTGAATTTTCTATCTCTAGCCGGGTTCGAACGGATAGGAAGGAAATTTTTTTTCTTCTCTATTTTTCGGCCTGTCTTGACCCGTTTCATCTTGAAATGAAGCCTGGATGATGTTTTTTCATTTTTAGAATTTTTTTTGTATTTTATTTTTGAATTTTCTATCTCGGGTCGGGTTCGAACGGATAGGAAGGAAATTTTTTTTCTTCTCTATTTTTCGGCCTATCCATACCCGTTTAGTCTTGAAATGAAGCCTGGATGATGTTTTTTCATTTTTAGAATTTTTTTTGTATTTTATTTTTGAATTTTCTATCTCGGGTCGGGTTCGAACGGATAGGAAGGAAATTTTTTTTCTTCTCTATTGTTCGGCCTATCCATACCCGTTTAGTCTTGAAATGCAGCCAGGATGATGTTTTTTAATTTTTAGAATTTTTTTGCATTTATTTTTGAATTTTCAAACTCGAGTCGGGTTCGAACGGATAGGAAGGAAATTTTTTTTCCTCTCTATTTTTCTGCCTGTCCTGACCCGTTTCATCTTGAAATGCAGCCAGGATGATGTTTTTTAATTTTTAGAATTTTTTTGCATTTATTTTTGAATTTTCTAACTCGGGTCGGGTTCGAACGGATAGGAAGGAAATTTTTTTTCTTCTCTATTTTTAGGCCTGTCCATACCCGTTTAGTCTTGAAATGAAGCCTGGATGACGTTTTTTAATTTTTAGAATTTTTTTGCATTTTATTTTTGAATTTTCTATCTCTAGCCGGGTTCGAACGGATAGGAAGGAAATTTTTTTTCTTCTCTATTTTTCGGCCTGTCTTGACCCGTTTCATCTTGAAATGAAGCCTGGATGATGTTTTTTCATTTTTAGAATTTTTTTTGTATTTTATTTTTGAATTTTCTATCTCGGGTCGGGTTCGAACGGATAGGAAGGAAATTTTTTTTCTTCTCTATTTTTAGGCCTGTCCATACCCGTTTAGTCTTGAAATGAAGCCTGGATGACGTTTTTTAATTTTTAGAATTTTTTTGCATTTTATTTTTGAATTTTCTATCTCGGGTCGGGTTCGAACGGAGAGGAAGGAAAATTTTTTTCTTCTCTATTTTTCGGCCTGTCCTGATCCGTTTCATCTTGAAATGAAGCCTGGATGATGTTTTTTAATTTTTAGAATTTTTTTTGCATTTATTTTTGAATTTTCTATATCGGGACGGATTCGAACGGATAGGAAGGAAATTTTTTTTTCTGCTCTATTTTTCGGCTTGTCCATATCCGTGTCTTCTTGAAATGAAGCCAAGATGATGTTTTTTAATTTTTATAATTTTTTTGCATTTATTTTTGAATTTTCTAACTCGGATCGGGTTCGAACGGAAATGAAGGAAATTTTTTTTCTTCTCTATTTTTCAGCCTGTCCATACCCGTTTAGTCTTGAAAGGAAGCCTGGATGACGTTTTTTAATTTTTAGAATTTTTTTGCATTTTATTTTGAATTTTCTATCTCGGGTCGGGTTCGAACGGATAGGAAGGAAATTTTTTTTCCTCTCTATTTTTCGGCCTGTCCTGATCCGTTTCATCTTGAAATGAAGCCTGGATGATGTTTTTTTATTTTTAGAATTTTTTTTGCATTTATTTTTGAATTTTCTATATCGGGTCGGGTTCGAACGGATAGGAAGGAAATTTTTTTCTTCTCTATTTTTCGGCCTGTCCTGATCCGTTTCATCTTGAAACGAAGCCAGGATGATGTTTTTTAATTTTTAGAATTTTTTTCATTTATTTTTGAATTTTTTAACTCGGGTCGGGTTCGAACGGATAGGAAGGAAATTTTTTTTCTTCTCTATTTTTCGGGCTGTCCATACCCGTTTAGTCTTGAAATGAAGCCTGGATGATGTATTTTAATTTTTAGAATTTTTTTGCATTTTATTTTTGAATTTTCTATCTCTAGCCGGGTTCGAACGGATAGGAAGGAAATTTTTTTTTCTTCTCTATTTTTCGGCCTGTCTTGACCCGTTTCATCTTGAAATGAAGCCTGGATGATGTTTTTTCATTTTTAGAATTTTTTTTGTATTTTATTTTTGAATTTTCTATCTCGGGTCGGGTTCGAACGGATAGGAAGGAAATTTTTTTTCTTCTCTATTTTTCGGCCTATCCATACCCGTTTAGTCTTGAAATGAAGCCTGGATGATGTTTTTTCATTTTTAGAATTTTTTTTGTATTTTATTTTTGAATTTTCTATCTCGGGTCGGGTTCGAACGGATAGGAAGGAAATTTTTTTTCTTCTCTATTTTTCGGCCTATCCATACCCGTTTAGTCTTGAAATGAAGCCAGGATGATGTTTTTTAATTTTTAGAATTTTTTTGCATTTATTTTTGAATTTTCAAACTCGGGTCGGGTTCGAACGGATAGGAAGGAAATTTTTTTTCCTCTCTATTTTTCTGCCTGTCCTGACCCGTTTCATCTTGAAATGCAGCCAGGATGAGGTTTTTTAATTTTTAGAATTTTTTTGCATTTATTTTTGAATTTTCTAACTCGGGTCGGATTCGAACGGATAGGAAGGAAATTTTTTTTCTTCTCTATTTTTAGGCCTGTCCATACCCGTTTAGTCTTGAAATGAAGCCTGGATGACGTTTTTTAATTTTTAGAATTTTTTTGCATTTTATTTTTGAATTTTCTATCTCGGGTCGGGTTCGAACGGAGAGGAAGGAAAATTTTTTTCTTCTCTATTTTTCGGCCTGTCCTGATCCGTTTCATCTTGAAATGAAGCCTGGATGATGTTTTTTAATTTTTAGAATTTTTTTTGCATTTATTTTTGAATTTTATATATCGGGACGGATTCGAACGGATAGGAAGGAAATTTTTTTTTCTGCTCTATTTTTCGGCTTGTCCATATCCGTGTCTTCTTGAAATGAAGCCAGGATGATGTTTTTTAATTTTTATAATTTTTTTGCATTTATTTTTGAATTTTCTAACTCGGATCGGGTTCGAACGGATAGGAAGGAAATTTTTTTTCTTCTCTATTTTTCAGCCTGTCCATACCCGTTTAGTCTTGAAAGGAAGCCTGGATGACGTTTTTTAATTTTTAGAATTTTTTTGCATTTTATTTTTGAATTTTCTATCTCGGGTCGGGTTCGAACGGATAGGAAGGAAATTTTTTTTCCTCTCTATTTTTCGGCCTGTCCTGATCCGTTTCATCTTGAAATGAAGCCTGGATGATGTTTTTTCATTTTTAGAATTTTTTTTGCATTTATTTTTGAATTTTCTATATCGGGTCGGGTTCGAACGGAAAGGAAGGAAATTTTTTTCTTCTCTATTTTTCGGCCTGTCCTGATCCGTTTCATCTTGAAACGAAGCCAGGATGATGTTTTTTTATTTTTAGAATTTTTTTCATTTATTTTTGAATTTTTTAACTCGGGTCGGGTTCGAACGGATAGGAAGGAAATTTTTTTTCTTCTCTATTTTTCGGTCTGTCCATACCCGTTTAGTCTTGAAATGAAGCCTGGATGATGTATTTTAATTTTTAGAATTTTTTTGCATTTTATTTTTGAATTTTCTATCTCTAGCCGGGTTCGAACGGATAGGAAGGAAATTTTTTTTCCTCTCTATTTTTCGGCCTGTCTTGACCCGTTTCATCTTGAAATGAAGCCTGGATGATGTTTTTTCATTTTTAGAATTTTTTTTGTATTTTATTTTTGAATTTTCTATCTCGGGTCGGGTTCGAACGGATAGGAAGGAAATTTTTTTTCTTCTCTATTTTTCGGCCTATCCATACCCGTTTAGTCTTGAAATGAAGCTTGGATGATGTTTTTTCATTTTTAGAATTTTTTTTGTATTTTATTTTTGAATTTTCTATCTCGGGTCGGGTTCGAACGGATAGGAAGGAAATTTTTTTTCTTCTCTATTTTTCGGCCTATCCATACCCGTTTAGTCTTGAAATGAAGCCAGGATGATGTTTTTTAATTTTTAGAATTTTTTTGCATTTATTTTTGAATTTTCAAACTCGGGTCGGGTTCGAACGGATAGGAAGGAAATTTTTTTTCCTCTCTATTTTTCTGCCTGTCCTGACCCGTTTCATCTTGAAATGCAGCCAGGATGATGTTTTTTAATTTTTAGAATTTTTTTGCATTTATTTTTGAATTTTCTAACTCGGGTCGGGTTCGAACGGATAGGAAGGAAATTTTTTTTCTTCTCTATTTTTAGGCCTGTCCATACCCGTTTAGTCTTGAAATGAAGCCTGGATGACGTTTTTTAATTTTTAGAATTTTTTTGCATTTTATTTTTGAATTTTCTATCTCGGGTCGGGTTCGAACGGATAGGAAGGAAAATTTTTTTCTTCTCTATTTTTCGGCCTGTCCTGATCCGTTTCATCTTGAAACGAAGCCAGGATGATGTTTTTTAATTTTTAGAATTTTTTTGCATTTATTTTTGAATTTTTTAACTCGGGTCGGGTTCGAACGGATAGGAAGGAAATTTTTTTTCTTCTCTCTTTTTCGGGCTGTCCATACCCGTTTAGTCTTGAAATGAAGCCTGGATGATGTTTTCTAATTTTTAGAATTTTTCTGCATTTTATTTTTGAATTTTCTATCTCTAGCCGGGTTCGAACGGAAAGGAAGGAAATTTTTTTTCTTCTCTATTTTTCGGCCTGTCTTGACCCGTTTCATCTTGAAATGAAGCCTGGATGATGTTTTTTCATTTTTAGAATTTTTTTCGTATTTTATTTTTGAATTTTCTATCTCGGGTCGGGTTCGAACGGATAGGAAGGAAATTTTTTTTCTTCTCTATTTTTCGGCCTATCCATACCCGTTTAGTCTTGAAATGAAGCCTGGATGATGTTTTTTCATTTTTAGAATTTTTTTTGTATTTTATTTTTGAATTTTCTATCTCGGGTCGGGTTCGAACGGATAAGAAGGAAATTTTTTTTCTTCTCTATTTTTCGGCCTATCCATACCCGTTTAGTCTTGAAATGAAGCCAGGATGATGTTTTTTAATTTTTAGAATTTTTTTGCATTTATTTTTGAATTTTCACACTCGGGTCGGGTTTGAACGGATAGGAAGGAAATTTTTTTTCCTCTCTATTTTTCTGCCTGTCCTGACCCGTTTCATCTTGAAATGCAGCCAGGATGATGTTTTTTAATTTTTAGAATTTTTTTGCATTTATTTTTGAATTTTCTAACTCGGGTCGGGTTCGAACGGATAGGAAGGAAATTTTTTTTCTTCTCTATTTTTAGGCCTGTCCATACCCGTTTAGTCTTGAAATGAAGCCTGGATGACGTTTTTTAATTTTTAGAATTTTTTTGCATTTTATTTTTGAATTTTCTATCTCGGGTCGGGTTCGAACGGAGAGGAAGGAAAATTTTTTTCTTCTCTATTTTTCGGCCTGTCCTGATCCGTTTCATCTTGAAATGAAGCCTGGATGATGTTTTTTAATTTTTAGAATTTTTTTTGCATTTATTTTTGAATTTTCTATATCGGGACGGATTCGAACGGATAGGAAGGAAATTTTTTTTTCTGCTCTATTTTTCGGCTTGTCCATATCCGTGTCTTCTTGAAATGAAGCCAGGATGATGTTTTTTAATTTTTATAATTTTTTTACATTTATTTTTGAATTTTCTAACTCGGATCGGGTTCGAACGGATAGGAAGGAAATTTTTTTTCTTCTCTATTTTTCAGCCTGTCCATACCCGTTTAGTCTTGAAAGGAAGCCTGGATGACGTTTTTTAATTTTTCGAATTTTTTTGCATTTTATTTTTGAATTTTCTATCTCGGGCCGGGTTCGAACGGATAGGAAGGAAATTTTTTTTCTTCTCTATTTTTCGGCCTATCCATTCCCGTTTAGTCTTGAAATGAAGCCTGGATGATGTTTTTTAATTTTTAGAATTTTTTTGCATTTTATTTTTGAATTTTCTATCTCGAGTCGGGTTCGAACGGATAGGAAGGAAATTTTTTTTCTTCTCTATTTTTCGGCCTGTCTTGACCCGTTTCATCTTGAAATGAAGCCTGGATGATGTTTTTTCATTTTTAGAATTTTTTTTGTATTTTATTTTTGAATTTTCTATCTCGGGTCGGGTTCGAACGGATAGGAAGGAAATTTTTTTTCTTCTCTATTTTTTGGCCTGTCCTGACCTGTTTCATCTTGAAATGAAGCCAGGATGATGTTTTTTAATTTTTAGAATTTTTTTGCATTTATTTTTGAATTTTCAAACTCGGGTCGGGTTCGAACGGATAGGAAGGAAATTTTTTTTCCTCTCTATTTTTCATCCTGTCCTGACCCGTTTCATCTTGAAATGAAGCCAGGATGATGTTTTTTAATTTTTAGAATTTTTTTGCATTTATTTTTTAATTTTCTAACTCGGGTCGGGTTCGAACGGATAGGAAGGAAATTTTTTTTCTTCTCTATTTTTCGGGCTGTCCATACCCGTTTAGTCTTGAAATAAAGCATGGATGATGTTTTTTAATTTTTAGAATTTTTTTGCATTTTATTTTTGAATTTTCTATCTCTAGTCGGGTTCGAACGGATAGGAAGGAAATTTTTTTTCTTCTCTATTTTTCGGACTGTCTTGACCCGTTTCATCTTGAAATGAAGCCTGGATGATGTTTTTTCATTTTTAGAATTTTTTTTGTATTTTATTTTTGAATTTTCTATCTCGGGTCGGGTTCGAACGGATAGGAACGAAATTTTTTTTCTTCTTTATTTTTCGGCCTATCCATACCCGTTTAGTCTTGAAATGAAGCCTGGATGATGTTTTTTCATTTTTAGAATTTTTTTTGTATTTTATTTTTGAATTTTCTATCTCGGGTCGGGTTCGAACGGATAGGAAGGAAATTTTTTTTCTTCTCTATTTTTCGGCCTGTCTTGACCCGTTTCATCTTGAAATGAAGCCTGGATGATGTTTTTTCATTTTTAGAATTTTTTTTGTATTTTATTTTTGAATTTTCTATCTCGGGTCGGGTTCGAACGGATAGGAAGGAAATTTTTTTTCTTCTCTATTTTTTGGCCTGTCCTGACCTGTTTCATCTTGAAATGAAGCCAGGATGATGTTTTTTAATTTTTAGAATTTTTTTGCATTTATTTTTGAATTTTCAAACTCGGGTCGGGTTCGAACGGATAGGAAGGAAATTTTTTTTCCTCTCTATTTTTCTGCCTGTCCTGACCCGTTTCATCTTGAAATGCAGCCAGGATGAGGTTTTTTAATTTATAGAATTTTTTTGCATTTATTTTTGAATTTTCTAACTCGGGTCGGATTCGAACGGATAGGAAGGAAATTTTTTTTCTTCTCTATTTTTCGGGCTGTCCATACCCGTTTAGTCTTGAAATAAAGCATGGATGATGTTTTTTAATTTTTAGAATTTTTTTGCATTTATTTTTGAATTTTCAAACTCGGGTCGGGATCGAACGGATAGGAAGGAAATTTTTTTTCTTCTCTATTTTTCGGCCTGTCTTGACCTGTTTCATCTTGAAATGAAGCCTGGATGATGTTTTTTCATTTTTAGAATTTTTTTTGTATTTTATTTTTGAATTTTCTATCTCGGGTCGGGTTCGAACGGATAGGAAGGAAATTTTTTTTCTTCTCTATTTTTTGGCCTGTCCTGACCCGTTTCATCTTGAAATGAAGCCAGGATGATGTTTTTTAATTTTTAGAATTTTTTTGCATTTATTTTTGAATTTTCTAACTCGGGTCGGGTTCGAACGGATAGGAAGGAAATTTTTTTTCTTCTCTATTTTTAGGCCTGTCCATACCCGTTTAGTCTTGAAATGAAGCCTGGATGACGTTTTTTAATTTTTAGAATTTTTTTGCATTTTATTTTTGAATTTTCTATCTCGGGTCGGGTTCGAACGGATAGGAAGGAAAATTTTTTTCTTCTCTATTTTTCGGCCTGTCCTGATCCGTTTCATCTTGAAACGAAGCCAGGATGATGTTTTTTTTATTTTTAGAATTTTTTTCATTTGTTGTTGAATTTTTTAACTCGGGTCGGGTCCGAACGGATAGGAAGGAAATTTTTTTTTTCTCTATTTTTCGGGCTGTCCATACCCGTTTAGTCTTGGAAGGAAGCCTGGATGACGTTTTTTAATTTTTAGAATTTTTTTGCATTTTATTTTTGAATTTTCTATCTCGGGTCGGGTTCGAACGGATAGGAAGGAAATTTTTTTTCCTCTCTATTTTTCGGCCTGTCCTGATCCGTTTCATCTTGAAATGAAGCCTGGATGATGTTTTTTCATTTTTAGAATTTTTTTTGCATTTATTTTTGAATTTTCTATATCGGGTCGGGTTCGAACGGATAGGAAGGAAATTTTTTTCTTCTCTATTTTTCGGCCTGTCCTGATCTGTTTCATCTTGAAACGAAGCCAGGATGATGTTTTTTTATTTTTAGAATTTTTTTCATTTATTTTTGAATTTTTTAACTCGGGTCGGGTTCGAACGGATAGGAAGGAAATTTTTTTTCTTCTCTATTTTTCGGGCTGTCCATACCCGTTTAGTCTTGAAATGAAGCCTGGATGATGTATTTTAATTTTTAGAATTTTTTTGCATTTTATTTTTGAATTTTCTATCTCTAGCCGGGTTCGAACGGATAGGAAGGAAATTTTTTTTCCTCTCTATTTTTCGGCCTGTCTTGACCCGTTTCATCTTGAAATGAAGCCTGGATGATGTTTTTTCATTTTTAGAATTTTTTTTGTATTTTATTTTTGAATTTTCTATCTCGGGTCGGGTTCGAACGGATAGGAAGGAAATTTTTTTTCTTCTCTATTTTTCGGCCTATCCATACCCGTTTAGTCTTGAAATGAAGCCTGGATGATGTTTTTTCATTTTTAGAATTTTTTTTGTATTTTATTTTTGAATTTTCTATCTCGGGTCGGGTTCGAACGGATAGGAAGGAAATTTTTTTTCTTCTCTATTTTTCGGCCTATCCATACCCGTTTAGTCTTGAAATGAAGCCAGGATGATGTTTTTTAATTTTTAGAATTTTTTTGCATTTATTTTTGAATTTTCAAACTCGGGTCGGGTTCGAACGGATAGGAAGGAAATTTTTTTTCCTCTCTATTTTTCTGCCTGTCCTGACCCGTTTCATCTTGAAATGCAGCCAGGATGATGTTTTTTAATTTTTAGAATTTTTTTGCATTTATTTTTGAATTTTCTAACTCGGGTCGGGTTCGAACGGATAGGAAGGAAATTTTTTTTCTTCTCTATTTTTAGGCCTGTCCATACCCGTTTAGTCTTGAAATGAAGCCTGGATGACGTTTTTTAATTTTTAGAATTTTTTTGCATTTTATTTTTGAATTTTCTATCTCGGGTCGGGTTCGAACGGATAGGAAGGAAAATTTTTTTCTTCTCTATTTTTCGGCCTGTCCTGATCCGTTTCATCTTGAAACGAAGCCAGGATGATGTTTTTTAATTTTTAGAATTTTTTGCATTTATTTTTGAATTTTTTAACTCGGGTCGGGTTCGAACGGATAGGAAGGAAATTTTTTTTCTTCTCTATTTTTCGGGCTGTCCATACCCGTTTAGTCTTGAAATGAAGCCTGGATGATGTTTTTTAATTTTTAGAATTTTTTTGCATTTTATTTTTGAATTTTCTATCTCTAGCCGGGTTCGAACGGATAGGAAGGAAATTTTTTTTCTTCTCTATTTTTCGGCCTGTCTTGACCCGTTTCATCTTGAAATGAAGCCTGGATGATGTTTTTTCATTTTTAGAATTTTTTTTGTATTTTATTTTTGAATTTTCTATCTCGGGTCGGGTTCGAACGGATAGGAAGGAAATTTTTTTTCTTCTCTATTTTTCGGCCTATCCATACCCGTTTAGTCTTGAAATGAAGCCTGGATGATGTTTTTTCATTTTTAGAATTTTTTTTATATTTTATTTTTGAATTTTCTATCTCGGGTCGGGTTCGAACGGATAGGAAGGAAATTTTTTTTCTTCTCTATTTTTCGGCCTATCCATACCCGTTTAGTCTTGAAATGAAGCCAGGATGATGTTTTTTAATTTTTAGAATTTTTTTTCATTTATTTTTGAATTTTCAAACTCGGATCGGGTTCAAACGGATAGGAAGGAAATTTTTTTTCCTCTCTATTTTTCTGCCTGTCCTGACCCGTTTCATCTTGAAATGCAGCCAGGATGATGTTTTTTAATTTTTAGAATTTTTTTGCATTTATTTTTGAATTTTCTAACTCGGGTCGGGTTCGAACGGATAGGAAGGAAATTTTTTTTCTTCTCTATTTTTAGGCCTGTCCATACCCGTTTAGTCTTGAAATGAAGCCTGGATGACGTTTTTTTATTTTTAGAATTTTTTTGCATTTTATTTTTGAATTTTCTATCTCGGGTCGGGTTCGAACGGAGAGGAAGGAAAATTTTTTTCTTCTCTATTTTTCGGCCTGTCCTGATCCGTTTCATCTTGAAATGAAGCCTGGATGATGTTTTTTCATTTTTAGAATTTTTTTTGTATTTTATTTTTGAATTTTCTATCTCGGGTCGGGTTCGAACGGATAGGAAGGAAATTTTTTTTCTTCTCTATTTTTTGGCCTGTCCTGACCTGTTTCATCTTGAAATGAAGCCAGGATGATGTTTTTTAATTTTTAGAATTTTTTTGCATTTATTTTTGAATTTTCAAACTCGGGTCGGGTTCGAACGGATAGGAAGGAAATTTTTTTTCCTCTCTATTTTTCGGCCTGTCTTGACCCGTTTCATCTTGAAATGAAGCCTGGATGATGTTTTTTCATTTTTAGAATTTTTTTTGTATTTTATTTTTGAATTTTCTATCTCGGGTCGGGTTCGAACGGATAGGAAGGAAATTTTTTTTCTTCTCTATTTTTCGGCCTATCCATACCCGTTTAGTCTTGAAATGAAGCCTGGATGATGTTTTTTCATTTTTAGAATTTTTTTTGTATTTTATTTTTGAATTTTCTATCTCGGGTCGGGTTCGAACGGATAGGAAGGAAATTTTTTTTCTTCTCTATTTTTCGGCCTATCCATACCCGTTTAGTCTTGAAATGAAGCCAGGATGATGTTTTTTAATTTTTAGAATTTTTTTGCATTTATTTTTGAATTTTCAAACTCGGGTCGGGTTCGAACGG
The DNA here is from genome assembly GCF_932294415.1 of Quercus robur. Lineage (NCBI taxonomy): Eukaryota > Viridiplantae > Streptophyta > Magnoliopsida > Fagales > Fagaceae > Quercus > Quercus robur. Next base: position 39,242,207 of record NC_065542.1, on the reverse strand, counting down.
ATAGGAAGGAAATTTTTTTTCCTCTCTATTTTTCTGCCTGTCCTGACCCGTTTCATCTTGAAATGCAGCCAGGATGATGTTTTTTAATTTTTAGAATTTTTTTGCATTTATTTTTGAATTTTCTAACTCGGGTCGGGTTCGAACGGATAGGAAGGAAATTTTTTTTCTTCTCTATTTTTAGGCCTGTCCATACCCGTTTAGTCTTGAAATGAAGCCTGGATGACGTTTTTTAATTTTTAGAATTTTTTTGCATTTTATTTTTGAATTTTCTATCTCGGGTCGGGTTCGAACGGATAGGAAGGAAAATTTTTTTCTTCTCTATTTTTCGGCCTGTCCTGATCCGTTTCATCTTGAAACGAAGCCAGGATGATGTTTTTTAATTTTTAGAATTTTTTGCATTTATTTTTGAATTTTTTAACTCGGGTCGGGTTCGAACGGATAGGAAGGAAATTTTTTTTCTTCTCTATTTTTCGGGCTGTCCATACCCGTTTAGTCTTGAAATGAAGCCTGGATGATGTTTTTTAATTTTTAGAATTTTTTTGCATTTTATTTTTGAATTTTCTATCTCTAGCCGGGTTCGAACGGATAGGAAGGAAATTTTTTTTCTTCTCTATTTTTCGGCCTGTCTTGACCCGTTTCATCTTGAAATGAAGCCTGGATGATGTTTTTTCATTTTTAGAATTTTTTTTGTATTTTATTTTTGAATTTTCTATCTCGGGTCGGGTTCGAACGGATAGGAAGGAAATTTTTTTTCTTCTCTATTTTTCGGCCTATCCATACCCGTTTAGTCTTGAAATGAAGCCTGGATGATGTTTTTTCATTTTTAGAATTTTTTTTATATTTTATTTTTGAATTTTCTATCTCGGGTCGGGTTCGAACGGATAGGAAGGAAATTTTTTTTCTTCTCTATTTTTCGGCCTATCCATACCCGTTTAGTCTTGAAATGAAGCCAGGATGATGTTTTTTAATTTTTAGAATTTTTTTTCATTTATTTTTGAATTTTCAAACTCGGATCGGGTTCAAACGGATAGGAAGGAAATTTTTTTTCCTCTCTATTTTTCTGCCTGTCCTGACCCGTTTCATCTTGAAATGCAGCCAGGATGATGTTTTTTAATTTTTAGAATTTTTTTGCATTTATTTTTGAATTTTCTAACTCGGGTCGGGTTCGAACGGATAGGAAGGAAATTTTTTTTCTTCTCTATTTTTAGGCCTGTCCATACCCGTTTAGTCTTGAAATGAAGCCTGGATGACGTTTTTTTATTTTTAGAATTTTTTTGCATTTTATTTTTGAATTTTCTATCTCGGGTCGGGTTCGAACGGAGAGGAAGGAAAATTTTTTTCTTCTCTATTTTTCGGCCTGTCCTGATCCGTTTCATCTTGAAATGAAGCCTGGATGATGTTTTTTCATTTTTAGAATTTTTTTTGTATTTTATTTTTGAATTTTCTATCTCGGGTCGGGTTCGAACGGATAGGAAGGAAATTTTTTTTCTTCTCTATTTTTTGGCCTGTCCTGACCTGTTTCATCTTGAAATGAAGCCAGGATGATGTTTTTTAATTTTTAGAATTTTTTTGCATTTATTTTTGAATTTTCAAACTCGGGTCGGGTTCGAACGGATAGGAAGGAAATTTTTTTTCCTCTCTATTTTTCATCTTGTCCTGACCCGTTTCATCTTGAAATGAAGCCAGGATGATGTTTTTTAATTTTTAGAATTTTTTTGCATTTATTTTTGAATTTTCTAACTCGGGTCGGGTTCGAACGGATAGGAAGGAAATTTTTTTTCTTCTCTATTTTTAGGCCTGTCCATACCCGTTTAGTCTTGAAATGAAGCCTGGATGACGTTTTTTAATTTTTAGAATTTTTTTCCATTTTATTTTTGAATTTTCTATCTCGGGTCGGGTTCGAACGGATAGGAAGGAAATTTTTTTTCTTCTCTATTTTTTGGCCTGTCCTGACCCGTTTCATCTTGAAATGAAGCCAGGATGATGTTTTTTAATTTTTAGAATTTTTTTGCATTTATTTTTGAATTTTCAAACTCGGGTCGGGTTCGAACGGATAGGAAGGAAATTTTTTTTCCTCTCTATTTTTCATCTTGTCCTGACCCGTTTCATCTTGAAATGAAGCCAGGATGATGTTTTTTAATTTTTAGAATTTTTTTGCATTTATTTTTGAATTTTCTAACTCGGGTCGGGTTCGAACGGATAGGAAGGAAATTTTTTTTCTTCTCTATTTTTAGGCCTGTCCATACCCGTTTAGTCTTGAAATGAAGCCTGGATGACGTTTTTTAATTTTTAGAATTTTTTTGCATTTTATTTTTGAATTTTCTATCTCGGGTCGGGTTCAAACGGATAGGAAGGAAAATTTTTTTCTTCTCTATTTTTCGGCCTGTCCTGATCCGTTTCATCTTGAAACGAAGCCAGGATGATGTTTTTTAATTTTTAGAATTTTTTTGCATTTATTTTTGAATTTTCTAACTCGGGTCGGGTTCGAACGGATAGGAAGGAAATTTTTTTTCTTCTCTATTTTTCGGGCTGTCCATACCCGTTTAGTCTTGAAATGAAGCCTGGATGATGTTTTTTAATTTTTAGAATTTTTTTGCATTTTATTTTTGAATTTTCAATCTCTAGTCGGGTTCGAACGGATAGGAAGGAAATTTTTTTTCTTCTCTATTTTTCGGACTGTCTTGACCCGTTTCATCTTGAAATGAAGCCTGGATGATGTGTTTTCATTTTTAGAATTTTTTTTGTATTTTATTTTTGAATTTTCTATCTCGGGTCGGGTTCGAACGGATAGGAAAGAAATTTTTTTTCTTCTTTATTTTTCGGCCTATCCATACCCGTTTAGTCTTGAAATGAAGCCTGGATGATGTTTTTTCGTTTTTAGAATTTTTTTTGTATTTTATTTTTGAATTTTCTATCTCGGGTCGGGTTCGAACGGATAGGAAGGAAATTTTTTTTCTTCTCTATTTTTCGGCCTATCCATACCCGTTTAGTCTTGAAATGAAGCCAGGATGATGTTTTTTAATTTTTAGAATTTTTTTGCATTTATTTTTGAATTTTCAAACTCGGGTCGGGTTCGAACGGATAGGAAGGAAATTTTTTTTCCTCTCTATTTTTCTGCCTGTCTTGACCCGTTTCATCTTGAAATGCAGCCAGGATGAGGTTTTTTAATTTTTAGAATTTTTTTGCATTTATTTTTGAATTTTCTAACTCGGGTCGGGTTCGAACGGATAGGAAGGAAATTTTTTTCCTTCTCTATTTTTAGGCCTGTCCATACCCGTTTAGTCTTGAAATGAAGCCTGGATGACGTTTTTTAATTTTTAGAATTTTTTTGCATTTTATTTTTGAATTTTCTATCTCGGGTCGGGTTCGAACGGAGAGGAAGGAAAATTTTTTTCTTCTCTATTTTTCGGCCTGTCCTGATCCGTTTCATCTTGAAATGAAGCCTGGATGATGTTTTTTAATTTTTAGAATTTTTTTGCATTTATTTTTGAATTTTCTATATCGGGACGGATTCGAACGGATAGGAAGGAAATTTTTTTTTCTGCTCTATTTTTCGGCTTGTCCATATCCGTGTCTTCTTGAAATAAAGCCAGGATGATGTTTTTTAATTTTTATAATTTTTTTGCATTTATTTTTGAATTTTCTAACTCGGATCGGGTTCGAACGGATAGGAAGGAAATTTTTTTTTTTTCTATTTTTCAGCCTGTCCATACCCGTTTAGTCTTGAAAGGAAGCCTGCATGACGTTTTTTAATTTTTAGAATTTTTTTGCATTTTATTTTTGAATTTTCTATCTCGGGTCGGGTTCGAACGGATAGGAAAGAAATTTTTTTTCTTCTCTATTTTTCGGCCTATCCATTCCCGTTTAGTCTTGAAATGAAGCCTGGATGATGTTTTTTAATTTTTAGAATTTTTTTGCATTTTATTTTTGAATTTTCTATCTCGAGTCGGGTTCGAACGGATAGGAAGGAAATTTTTTTTCTTCTCTATTTTTCGGCCTGTCTTGACCCGTTTCATCTTGAAATGAAGCCTGGATGATGTTTTTTCATTTTTAGAATTTTTTTTGTATTTTATTTTTGAATTTTCTATCTCGGGTCGGGTTCGAACGGATAGGAAGGAAATTTTTTTTCTTCTCTATTTTTTGGCCTGTCCTGACCTGTTTCATCTTGAAATGAAGCCAGGATTATGTTTTTTAATTTTTAGAATTTTTTTGCATTTATTTTTGAATTTTCAAACTCGGGTCGGGTTCGAACGGATAGGAAGGAAATTTTTTTTCCTCTCTATTTTTCATCCTGTCCTGACCCGTTTCATCTTGAAATGAAGCCAGGATGATGTTTTTTAATTTTTAGAATTTTTTTGCATTTATTTTTGAATTTTCTAACTCGGGTCGGGTTCGAACGGATAGGAAGGAAATTTTTTTTCCTCTCTATTTTTCTGCCTGTCCTGACCCGTTTCATCTTGAAATGCAGCCAGGATGAGGTTTTTTAATTTTTAGAATTTTTTTGCATTTATTTTTGAATTTTCTAACTCGGGTCGGGTTCGAACGGATAGGAAGGAAATTTTTTTTCTTCTCTATTTTTAGGCCTGTCCATACCCGTTTAGTCTTGAAATGAAGCCTGGATGACGTTTTTTAATTTTTAGAATTTTTTTGCATTTTATTTTTGAATTTTCTATCTCGGGTCGGGTTCGAACGGAGAGGAAGGAAAATTTTTTTCTTCTCTATTTTTCGGCCTGTCCTGATCCGTTTCATCTTGAAATGAAGCCTGGATGATGTTTTTTAATTTTTAGAATTTTTTTTGCATTTATTTTTGAATTTTCTATATCGGGACGGATTCGAACGGATAGGAAGGAAATTTTTTTTTTCTGCTCTATTTTTCGGTTTGTCCATATCCGTGTCTTCTTGAAATGAAGCCAGGATGATGTTTTTTAATTTTTATAATTTTTTTGCATTTATTTTTGAATTTTCTAACTCGGATCGGGTTCGAACGGATAGGAAGGAAATTTTTTTTCTTCTCTATTTTTCAGCCAGTCCATACCCGTTTAGTCTTGAAAGGAAGCCTGGATGACGTTTTTTAATTTTTAGAATTTTTTTGCATTTTATTTTTGAATTTTCTATCTCGGGTCGGGTTCGAACGGATAGGAAGGAAATTTTTTTTCTTCTCTATTTTTCGGCCTATCCATTCCCGTTTAGTCTTGAAATGAAGCCTGGATGATGTTTTTTAATTTTTAGAATTTTTTTGCATTTTATTTTTGAATTTTCTATCTCGAGTCGGGTTCGAACGGATAGGAAGGAAATTTTTTTTCTTCTCTATTTTTCGGCCTGTCTTGACCCGTTTCATCTTGAAATGAAGCCTGGATGATGTTTTTTCATTTTTAGAATTTTTTTTGTATTTTATTTTTGAATTTTCTATCTCGGGTCGTGTTCGAACGGATAGGAAGGAAATTTTTTTTCTTCTCTATTTTTTGGCCTGTCCTGACCTGTTTCATCTTGAAATGAAACCAGGATGATGTTTTTTAATTTTTAGAATTTTTTTGCATTTATTTTTGAATTTTCAAACTCGGGTCGGGATCGAACGGATAGGAAGGAAATTTTTTTTCCTCTCTATTTTTCATCCTGTCCTGACCCGTTTCATCTTGAAATGAAGCCAGGATGATGTTTTTTAATTTTTAGAATTTTTTTGCATTTATTTTTGAATTTTCTAACTCGGGTCGGGTTCGAACGGATAGGAAGGAAATTTTTTTTCTTCTCTATTTTTCGGGCTGTCCATACCCGTTTAGTCTTGAAATGAAGCCTGGATGATGTTTTTTAATTTTTAGAATTTTTTTGCATTTTATTTTTGAATTTTCTATCTCTAGTCGGGTTCGAACGGATAGGAAGGAAATTTTTTTTCTTCTCTATTTTTCGGCCTGTCTTGACCCGTTTCATCTTGAAATGAAGCCTGGATGACGTTTTTTCATTTTTAGAATTTTTTTTGTATTTTATTTTTGAATTTTCTATCTCGGGTCGGGTTCGAACGGATAGGAAGGAAATTTTTTTTCTTCTTTATTTTTTGGCCTGTCTTGACCCGTTTCATCTTGAAATGAAGCCAGGATGATGTTTTTTAATTTTTAGAATTTTTTTGCATTTATTTTTGAATTTTCAAACTCGGGTCGGGATCGAACGGATAGGAAGGAAATTTTTTTTCTTCTCTATTTTTCGGCCTGTCTTGACCCGTTTGATCTTGAAATGAAGCCTGGATGACGTTTTTTCATTTTTAGAATTTTTTTTGTATTTTATTTTTGAATTTTCTATCTCGGGTCGAGTTCGAACGGATAGGAAGGAAATTTTTTTTCCTCTCTATTTTTCGGCCTGTCCTGACCCGTTTCATCTTGACATGAAGCCAGGATGATGTTTTTTAATTTTTAGAATTTTTTTGCATTTATTTTTGAATTTTCAAACTCGGGTCGGGATCGAACGGATAGGAAGGAAATTTTTTTTCCTCTCTATTTTTCGGCCTGTCCTGACCCGTTTCATCTTGAAATGAAGCCAGGATGATGTTTTTTAATTTTTAGAATTTTTTTGCATTTATTTTTGAATTTTCTAACTCGGATCGGGTTCGAACGGATTGGAAGGAAATTTTTTTTCTTCTCTATTTTTTGGCCTGCCCATACCCGTTTAGTCTTGAAATGAAGCCTGGATGACGTTTTTAAATTTTTAGAATTTTTTTGCATTTTATTTTTGAATTTTCTATCTCGGGTCGGGTTCGAACGGATAGGAAGGAAATTTTTTTTCTTCTCCATTTTTCGGCCTATCCATACCCGTTTAGTCTTGAAATGAAGCCTGGATGATGTTTTTTAATTTTTAGAATTTTTTTGCATTTATTTTTGAATTTTCAAACTCAGGTCGGGATCGAACGGATAGGAAGGAAATTTTTTTTCTTCTCTATTTTTCGGCCTGTCTTGACCTGTTTCATCTTGAAATGAAGCCTGGATGATGTTTTTTCATTTTTAGAATTTTTTTTGTATTTTATTTTTGAATTTTCTATCTCGGGTCGGGTTCGAACGGATAGGAAGGAAATTTTTTTTCTTCTCTATTTTTTGGCCTGTCCTGACCCGTTTCATCTTGAAATGAAGCCAGGATGATGTTTTTTAATTTTTAGAATTTTTTTGCATTTATTTTTGAATTTTCTAACTCGGGTCGGGTTCGAACGGATAGGAAGGAAATTTTTTTTCTTCTCTATTTTTAGGCCTGTCCATACCCGTTTAGTCTTGAAATGAAGCCTGGATGACGTTTTTTAATTTTTAGAATTTTTTTGCATTTTATTTTTGAATTTTCTATCTCGGGTCGGGTTCGAACGGATAGGAAGGAAAATTGTTTTCTTCTCTATTTTTCGGCCTGTCCTGATCCGTTTCATCTTGAAACGAAGCCAGGATGATGTTTTTTTATTTTTAGAATTTTTTTCATTTGTTGTTGAATTTTTTAACTCGGGTCGGGTCCGAACGGATAGGAAGGAAATTTTTTTTTTCTCTATTTTTCGGGCTGTCCATACCCGTTTAGTCTTGAAATGAAGCCTGGATGATGTATTTTAATTTTTAGAATTTTTTTGCATTTTATTTTTGAATTTTCTATCTCTAGCCGGGTTCGAACGGATAGGAAGGAAATTTTTTTTCTTCTCTATTTTTCGGCCTGTCTTGACCCGTTTCATCTTGAAATGAAGCCTGGATGATGTTTTTTCATTTTTAGAATTTTTTTTGTATTTTATTTTTGAATTTTCTATCTCGGGTCGGGTTCGAACGGATAGGTAGGAAATTTTTTTTCTTCTCTATTTTTCGGCCTATCCATACCCGTTTAGTCTTGAAATGAAGCCTGGATGATGTTTTTTCATTTTTAGAATTTTTTTTGTATTTTATTTTTGATCTTTCTATCTCGGGTCGGGTTCGAACGGATAGGAAGGAAATTTTTTTTCTTCTCTATTGTTCGGCCTATCCATACCCGTTTAGTCTTGAAATGAAGCCAGGATGATGTTTTTTAATTTTTAGAATTTTTTTGCATTTATTTTTGAATTTTCAAACTCGAGTCGGGTTCGAACGCATAGGAAGGAAATTTTTTTTCCTCTCTATTTTTCTGCCTGTCCTGACCCGTTTCATCTTGAAATGCAGCCAGGATGATGTTTTTTAATTTTTAGAATTTTTTTGCATTTATTTTTGAATTTTCTAACTCGGGTCGGGTTCGAACGGATAGGAAGGAAATTTTTTTTCTTCTCTATTTTTAGGCCTGTCCATACCCGTTTAGTCATGAAATGAAGCCTGGATGACGTTTTTTAATTTTTAGAATTTTTTTGCATTTTATTTTTGAATTTTCTATCTCGGGTCGGGTTCGAACGGATAGGAAGGAAAATTTTTTTCTTCTCTATTTTTCGGCCTGTCCTGATCCGTTTCATCTTGAAACGAAGCCAGGATGATGTTTTTTAATTTTTAGAATTTTTTTGCATTTATTTTTGAATTTTTTAACTCGGGTCGGGTTCGAACGGATAGGAAGGAAATTTTTTTTCTTCTCTATTTTTCGGGCTGTCCATACCCGTTTAGTCTTGAAATGAAGCCTGGATGATGTTTTCTAAATTTTAGAATTTTTCTGCATTTTATTTTTGAATTTTCTATCTCTAGCCGGGTTCGAACGGATAGGAAGGAAATTTTTTTTCTTCTCTATTTTTCGGCCTGTCTTGACCCGTTTCATCTTGAAATGAAGCCTGGATGATGTTTTTTCATTTTTAGAATTTTTTTTGTATTTTATTTTTGAATTTTCTATCTCGGGTCGGGTTCGAACGGATAGGAAGGAAATTTTTTTTCTTCTCTATTTTTCGGCCTATCCATACCCGTTTAGTCTTGAAATGAAGCCGGGATGATGTTTTTTCATTTTTAGAATTTTTTTTGTATTTTATTTTTGAATTTTCTATCTCGGGTCGGGTTCGAACGGATAGGAAGGAAATTTTTTTTCTTCTCTATTTTTCGGCCTATCCATACCCGTTTAGTCTTGAAATGAAGCCAGGATGATGTTTTTTAATTTTTAGAATTTTTTTGCATTTATTTTTAATTTTTCAAACTCGGGTCGGGTTCGAACGGATAGGAAGGAAATTTTTTTTCCTCTCTATTTTTCTGCCTGTCCTGACCCGTTTCATCTTGAAATGCAGCCAGGATGATGTTTTTTAATTTTTAGAATTTTTTTGCATTTATTTTTGAATTTTCTAACTCGGGTCGGGTTCGAACGGATAGGAAGGAAATTTTTTTTCTTCTCTATTTTTAGGCCTGTCCATACCCGTTTAGTCTTGAAATGAAGCCTGGATGACGTTTTTTAATTTTTAGAATTTTTTTGCATTTTATTTTTGAATTTTCTATCTCGGGTCGGGTTCGAACGGATAGGAAGGAAAATTTTTTTCTTCTCTATTTTTCGGCCTGTCCTGATCCGTTTCATCTTGAAACGAAGCCAGGATGATGTTTTTTAATTTTTAGAATTTTTTTGCATTTATTTTTGAATTTTTTAACTCGGGTCGGGTTCGAACGGATAGGAAGGAAATTTTTTTTCTTCTCTATTTTTCGGGCTGTCCATACCCGTTTAGTCTTGAAATGAAGCCTGGATGATGTTTTCTAATTTTTAGAATTTTTCTGCATTTTATTTTTGAATTTTCTATCTCTAGCCGGGTTCGAACGGATAGGAAGGAAATTTTTTTTCTTCTCTATTTTTCGGCCTGTCTTGACCCGTTTCATCTTGAAATGAAGCCTGGATGATGTTTTTTCATTTTTAGAATTTTTTTTGTATTTTATTTTTGAATTTTCTATCTCGGGTCGGGTTCGAACGGATAGGAAGGAAATTTTTTTTCTTCTCTATTTTTCGGCCTATCCATACCCGTTTAGTCTTGAAATGAAGCCGGGATGATGTTTTTTCATTTTTAGAATTTTTTTTGTATTTTATTTTTGAATTTTCTATCTCGGGTCGGGTTCGAACGGATAGGAAGGAAATTTTTTTTCTTCTCTATTTTTCGGCCTATCCATACCCGTTTAGTCTTGAAATGAAGCCAGGATGATGTTTTTTAATTTTTAGAATTTTTTTGCATTTATTTTTGATTTTTCAAACTCGGGTCGGGTTCGAACGGATAGGAAGGAAATTTTTTTTCCTCTCTATTTTTCTGCCTGTCCTGACCCGTTTCATCTTGAAATGCAGCCAGGATGATGTTTTTTAATTTTTAGAATTTTTTTGCATTTATTTTTTAATTTTCTAACTCGGGTCGGGTTCGAACGGATAGGAAGGAAATTTTTTTTCTTCTCTATTTTTAGGCCTGTCCATACCCGTTTAGTCTTGAAATGAAGCCTGGATGACGTTTTTTAATTTTTAGAATTTTTTTGCATTTTATTTTTGAATTTTCTATCTCGGGTCGGGTTCGAACGGAGAGGAAGGAAAATTTTTTTCTTCTCTATTTTTCGGCCTGTCCTGATCCGTTTCATCTTGAAATGAAGCCTGGATGATGTTTTTTAATTTTTAGAATTTTTTTTGCATTTATTTTTGAATTTTCTATATCGGGACGGATTCGAACGGATAGGAAGGAAATTTTTTTTTCTGCTCTATTTTTCGGCTTGTCCATATCCGTGTCTTCTTGAAATGAAGCCAGGATGATGTTTTTTAATTTTTATAATTTTTTTACATTTATTTTTGAATTTTCTAACTCGGATCGGGTTCGAACGGATAGGAAGGAAATTTTTTTTCTTCTCTATTTTTCAGCCTGTCCATACCCGTTTAGTCTTGAAAGTAAGCCTGGATGACGTTTTTTAATTTTTAGAATTTTTTTGCATTTTATTTTTGAATTTTCTATCTCGGGTCGGGTTCGAACGGATAGGAAGGAAATTTTTTTTCTTCTCTATTTTTCGGCCTATCCATTCCCGTTTAGTCTTGAAATGAAGCCTGGATGATGTTTTTTAATTTTTAGAATTTTTTTGCATTTTATTTTTGAATTTTCTATCTCGAGTCGGGTTCGAACGGATAGGAAGGAAATTTTTTTTCTTCTCTATTTTTCGGCCTGTCTTGACCCGTTTCATCTTGAAATGAAGCCTGGATGATGTTTTTTCATTTTTAGAATTTTTTTTGTATTTTATTTTTGAATTTTCTATCTCGGGTCGGGTTCGAACGGATAGGAAGGAAATTTTTTTTCTTCTCTATTTTTTGGCCTGTCCTGACCTGTTTCATCTTGAAATGAAGCCAGGATGATGTTTTTTAATTTTTAGAATTTTTTTGCATTTATTTTTGAATTTTCAAACTCGGGTCGGGTTCGAACGGATAGGAAGGAAATTTTTTTTCCTCTCTCTTTTTCATCCTGTCCTGACCCGTTTCATCTTGAAATGAAGCCAGGATGATGTTTTTTAATTTTTAGAATTTTTTTGCATTTATTTTTGAATTTTCTAACTCGGGTCGGGTTCGAACGGATAGGAAGGAAATTTTTTTTCTTCTCTATTTTTCGGGCTGTCCATACCCGTTTAGTCTTGAAATAAAGCATGGATGATGTTTTTTAATTTTTAGAATTTTTTTGCATTTTATTTTTGAATTTTCTATCTCTAGTCGGGTTCGAACGGATAGGAAGGAAATTTTTTTTCTTCTCTATTTTTCGGACTGTCTTGACCCGTTTCATCTTGAAATGAAGCCTGGATGATGTTTTTTCATTTTTAGAATTTTTTTGTATTTTATTTTTGAATTTTCTATCTCGGGTCGTGTTCGAACGGATAGGAAAGAAATTTTTTTTCTTCTTTATTTTTCGGCCTATCCATACCCGTTTAGTCTTGAAATGAAGCCTGGATGATGTTTTTTCATTTTTAGAATTTTTTTTGTATTTTATTTTTGAATTTTCTATCTCGGGTCGGGTTCGAACGGATAGGAAGGAAATTTTTTTTCTTCTCTATTTTTCGGCCTATCCATACTCGTTTAGTCTTGAAATGAAGCCAGGATGATGTTTTTTAATTTTTAGAATTTTTTTGCATTTATTTTTGAATTTTCAAACTCGGGTCGGGTTCGAACGGATAGGAAGGAAATTTTTTTTCCTCTCTATTTTTCTGCCTGTCCTGACCCGTTTCATCTTGAAATGCAGCCAGGATGAGGTTTTTTAATTTTTAGAATTTTTTTGCATTTATTTTTGAATTTTCTAACTCGGGTCGGGTTCGAACGGATAGGAAGGAAATTTTTTTTCTTCTCTATTTTTAGGCCTGTCCATACCCGTTTAGTCTTGAAATGAAGCCTGGATGACGTTTTTTAATTTTTAGAATTTTTTTGCATTTTATTTTTGAATTTTCTATCTCGGGTCGGGTTCGAACGGAGAGGAAGGAAAATTTTTTTCTTCTCTATTTTTCGGCCTGTCCTGATCCGTTTCATCTTGAAATGAAGCCAGGATGATGTTTTTTAATTTTTAGAATTTTTTTGCATTTATTTTTGAATTTTCTATATCGGGACGGATTCGAACGGATAGGAAGGAAATTTTTTTTTCTGCTCTATTTTTCGGCTTGTCCATATCCGTGTCTTCTTGAAATGAAGCCAGGATGATGTTTTTTAATTTTTATAATTTTTTTGCATTTATTTTTGAATTTTCTAACTCGGATCGGGTTCGAACGGAAATGAAGGAAATTTTTTTTCTTCTCTATTTTTCAGCCTGTCCATACCCGTTTAGTCTTGAAAGGAAGCCTGGATGACGTTTTTTAATTTTTAGAATTTTTTTGCATTTTATTTTTGAATTTTCTATCTCGGGTCGGGTTCGAACGGATAGGAAGGAAATTTTTTTTCCTCTCTATTTTTCGGCCTGTCCTGATCCGTTTCATCTTGAAATGAAGCCTGGATGATGTTTTTTTATTTTTAGAATTTTTTTTGCATTTATTTTTGAATTTTCTATATCGGGTCGGGTTCGAACGGATAGGAAGGAAATTTTTTTCTTCTCTATTTTTCGGCCTGTCCTGATCCGTTTCATCTTGAAACGAAGCCAGGATGATGTTTTTTAATTTTTAGAATTTTTTTCATTTATTTTTGAATTTTTTAACTCGGGTCGGGTTCGAACGGATAGGAAGGAAATTTTTTTTCTTCTCTATTTTTCGGGCTGTCCATACCCGTTTAGTCTTGAAATGAAGCCTGGATGATGTATTTTAATTTTTAGAATTTTTTTGCATTTTATTTTTGAATTTTCTATCTCTAGCCGGGTTCGAACGGATAGGAAGGAAATTTTTTTTTCTTCTCTATTTTTCGGCCTGTCTTGACCCGTTTCATCTTGAAATGAAGCCTGGATGATGTTTTTTCATTTTTAGAATTTTTTTTGTATTTTATTTTTGAATTTTCTATCTCGGGTCGGGTTCGAACGGATAGGAAGGAAATTTTTTTTCTTCTCTATTTTTCGGCCTATCCATACCCGTTTAGTCTTGAAATGAAGCCTGGATGATGTTTTTTCATTTTTAGAATTTTTTTTGTATTTTATTTTTGAATTTTCTATCTCGGGTCGGGTTCGAACGGATAGGAAGGAAATTTTTTTTCTTCTCTATTTTTCGGCCTATCCATACCCGTTTAGTCTTGAAATGAAGCCAGGATGATGTTTTTTAATTTTTAGAATTTTTTTGCATTTATTTTTGAATTTTCAAACTCGGGTCGGGTTCGAACGGATAGGAAGGAAATTTTTTTTCCTCTCTATTTTTCTGCCTGTCCTGACCCGTTTCATCTTGAAATGCAGCCAGGATGAGGTTTTTTAATTTTTAGAATTTTTTTGCATTTATTTTTGAATTTTCTAACTCGGGTCGGATTCGAACGGATAGGAAGGAAATTTTTTTTCTTCTCTATTTTTAGGCCTGTCCATACCCGTTTAGTCTTGAAATGAAGCCTGGATGACGTTTTTTAATTTTTAGAATTTTTTTGCATTTTATTTTTGAATTTTCTATCTCGGGTCGGGTTCGAACGGAGAGGAAGGAAAATTTTTTTCTTCTCTATTTTTCGGCCTGTCCTGATCCGTTTCATCTTGAAATGAAGCCTGGATGATGTTTTTTAATTTTTAGAATTTTTTTTGCATTTATTTTTGAATTTTATATATCGGGACGGATTCGAACGGATAGGAAGGAAATTTTTTTTTCTGCTCTATTTTTCGGCTTGTCCATATCCGTGTCTTCTTGAAATGAAGCTAGGATGATGTTTTTTAATTTTTATAATTTTTTTGCATTTATTTTTGAATTTTCTAACTCGGATCGGGTTCGAACGGATAGGAAGGAAATTTTTTTTCTTCTCTATTTTTCAGCCTGTCCATACCCGTTTAGTCTTGAAAGGAAGCCTGGATGACGTTTTTTAATTTTTAGAATTTTTTTGCATTTTATTTTTGAATTTTCTATCTCGGGTCGGGTTCGAACGGATAGGAAGGAAATTTTTTTTCCTCTCTATTTTTCGGCCTGTCCTGATCCGTTTCATCTTGAAATGAAGCCTGGATGATGTTTTTTCATTTTTAGAATTTTTTTTGCATTTATTTTTGAATTTTCTATATCGGGTCGGGTTCGAACGGATAGGAAGGAAATTTTTTTCTTCTCTATTTTTCGGCCTATCCTGATCCGTTTCATCTTGAAACGAAGCCAGGATGATGTTTTTTTATTTTTAGAATTTTTTTCATTTATTTTTGAATTTTTTAACTCGGGTCGGGTTCGAACGGATAGGAAGGAAATTTTTTTTCTTCCCTATTTTTCGGGCTGTCCATACCCGTTTAGTCTTGAAATGAAGCCTGGATGATGTATTTTAATTTTTAGAATTTTTTTGCATTTTATTTTTGAATTTTCTATCTCTAGCCGGGTTCGAACGGATAGGAAGGAAATTTTTTTTCCTCTCTATTTTTCGGCCTGTCTTGACCCGTTTCATCTTGAAATGAAGCCTGGATGATGTTTTTTCATTTTTAGAATTTTTTTTGTATTTTATTTTTGAATTTTCTATCTCGGGTCGGGTTCGAACGGATAGGAAGGAAATTTTTTTTCTTCTCTATTTTTCGGCCTATCCATACCCGTTTAGTCTTGAAATGAAGCCTGGATGATGTTTTTTCATTTTTAGAATTTTTTTTGTATTTTATTTTTGAATTTTCTATCTCGGGTCGGGTTCGAACGGATAGGAAGGAAATTTTTTTTCTTCTCTATTTTTCGGCCTATCCATACCCGTTTAGTCTTGAAATGAAGCCAGGATGATGTTTTTTAATTTTTAGAATTTTTTTGCATTTATTTTTGAATTTTCAAACTCGGGTCGGGTTCGAACGGATAGGAAGGAAATTTTTTTTCCTCTCTATTTTTCTGCCTGTCCTGACCCGTTTCATCTTGAAATGCAGCCAGGATGATGTTTTTTAATTTTTAGAATTTTTTTGCATTTATTTTTGAATTTTCTAACTCGGGTCGGGTTCGAACGGATAGGAAGGAAATTTTTTTTCTTCTCTATTTTTAGGCCTGTCCATACCCGTTTAGTCTTGAAATGAAGCCTGGATGACGTTTTTTAATTTTTAGAATTTTTTTGCATTTTATTTTTGAATTTTCTATCTCGGGTCGGGTTCGAACGGATAGGAAGGAAAATTTTTTTCTTCTCTATTTTTCGGCCTGTCCTGATCCGTTTCATCTTGAAACGAAGCCAGGATGATGTTTTTTAATTTTTAGAATTTTTTGCATTTATTTTTGAATTTTTTAACTCGGGTCGGGTTCGAACG
Source organism: Quercus robur (assembly GCF_932294415.1). Lineage (NCBI taxonomy): Eukaryota > Viridiplantae > Streptophyta > Magnoliopsida > Fagales > Fagaceae > Quercus > Quercus robur. The sequence goes on along the minus strand of NC_065542.1, from coordinate 39,226,507 downwards.
GATAGGAAGGAAATTTTTTTTCTTCTCTATTTTTCGGGCTGTCCATACCCGTTTAGTCTTGAAATGAAGCCTGGATGATGTTTTTTAATTTTTAGAATTTTTTTGCATTTTATTTTTGAATTTTCTATCTCTAGCCGGGTTCGAACGGATAGGAAGGAAATTTTTTTTCTTCTCTATTTTTCGGCCTGTCTTGACCCGTTTCATCTTGAAATGAAGCCTGGATGATGTTTTTTCATTTTTAGAATTTTTTTTGTATTTTATTTTTGAATTTTCTATCTCGGGTCGGGTTCGAACGGATAGGAAGGAAATTTTTTTTCTTCTCTATTTTTTGGCCTGTCCTGACCTGTTTCATCTTGAAATGAAGCCAGGATGATGTTTTTTAATTTTTAGAATTTTTTTGCATTTATTTTTGAATTTTCAAACTCGGGTCGGGTTCGAACGGATAGGAAGGAAATTTTTTTTCCTCTCTCTTTTTCATCCTGTCCTGACCCGTTTCATCTTGAAATGAAGCCAGGATGATGTTTTTTAATTTTTAGAATTTTTTTGCATTTATTTTTGAATTTTCTAACTCGGGTCGGGTTCGAACGGATAGGAAGGAAATTTTTTTTCTTCTCTATTTTTCGGGCTGTCCATACCCGTTTAGTCTTGAAATAAAGCATGGATGATGTTTTTTAATTTTTAGAATTTTTTTGCATTTTATTTTTGAATTTTCTATCTCTAGTCGGGTTCGAACGGATAGGAAGGAAATTTTTTTTCTTCTCTATTTCTCGGACTGTCTTGACCCGTTTCATCTTGAAATGAAGCCTGGATGATGTTTTTTCATTTTTAGAATTTTTTTGTATTTTATTTTTGAATTTTCTATCTCGGGTCGTGTTCGAACGGATAGGAAAGAAATTTTTTTTCTTCTTTATTTTTCGGCCTATCCATACCCGTTTAGTCTTGAAATGAAGCCTGGATGATGTTTTTTCATTTTTAGAATTTTTTTTGTATTTTATTTTTGAATTTTCTATCTCGGGTCGGGTTCGAACGGATAGGAAGGAAATTTTTTTTCTTCTCTATTTTTCGGCCTATCCATACTCGTTTAGTCTTGAAATGAAGCCAGGATGATGTTTTTTAATTTTTAGAATTTTTTTGCATTTATTTTTGAATTTTCAAAATCGGGTCGGGTTCGAACGGATAGGAAGGAAATTTTTTTTCCTCTCTATTTTTCTGCCTGTCCTGACCCGTTTCATCTTGAAATGCAGCCAGGATGAGGTTTTTTAATTTTTAGAATTTTTTTGCATTTATTTTTGAATTTTCTAACTCGGGTCGGGTTCGAACGGATAGGAAGGAAATTTTTTTTCTTCTCTATTTTTAGGCCTGTCCATACCCGTTTAGTCTTGAAATGAAGCCTGGATGACGTTTTTTAATTTTTAGAATTTTTTTGCATTTTATTTTTGAATTTTCTATCTCGGGTCGGGTTCGAACGGAGAGGAAGGAAAATTTTTTTCTTCTCTATTTTTCGGCCTGTCCTGATCCGTTTCATCTTGAAATGAAGCCTGGATGATGTTTTTTAATTTTTAGAATTTTTTTGCATTTATTTTTGAATTTTCTATATCGGGACGGATTCGAACGGATAGGAAGGAAATTTTTTTTTCTGCTCTATTTTTCGGCTTGTCCATATCCGTGTCTTCTTGAAATGAAGCCAGGATGATGTTTTTTAATTTTTATAATTTTTTTGCATTTATTTTTGAATTTTCTAACTCGGATCGGGTTCGAACGGAAATGAAGGAAATTTTTTTTCTTCTCTATTTTTCAGCCTGTCCATACCCGTTTAGTCTTGAAAGGAAGCCTGGATGACGTTTTTTAATTTTTAGAATTTTTTTGCATTTTATTTTTGAATTTTCTATCTCGGGTCGGGTTCGAACGGATAGGAAGGAAATTTTTTTTCCTCTCTATTTTTCGGCCTGTCCTGATCCGTTTCATCTTGAAATGAAGCCTGGATGATGTTTTTTTATTTTTAGAATTTTTTTTGCATTTATTTTTGAATTTTCTATATCGGGTCGGGTTCGAACGGATAGGAAGGAAATTTTTTTCTTCTCTATTTTTCGGCCTGTCCTGATCCGTTTCATCTTGAAACGAAGCCAGGATGATGTTTTTTAATTTTTAGAATTTTTTTCATTTATTTTTGAATTTTTTAACTCGGGTCGGGTTCGAACGGATAGGAAGGAAATTTTTTTTCTTCTCTATTTTTCGGGCTGTCCATACCCGTTTAGTCTTGAAATGAAGCCTGGATGATGTATTTTAATTTTTAGAATTTTTTTGCATTTTATTTTTGAATTTTCTATCTCTAGCCGGGTTCGAACGGATAGGAAGGAAATTTTTTTTTCTTCTCTATTTTTCGGCCTGTCTTGACCCGTTTCATCTTGAAATGAAGCCTGGATGATGTTTTTTCATTTTTAGAATTTTTTTTGTATTTTATTTTTGAATTTTCTATCTCGGGTCGGGTTCGAACGGATAGGAAGGAAATTTTTTTTCTTCTCTATTTTTCGGCCTATCCATACCCGTTTAGTCTTGAAATGAAGCCTGGATGATGTTTTTTCATTTTTAGAATTTTTTTTGTATTTTATTTTTGAATTTTCTATCTCGGGTCGGGTTCGAACGGATAGGAAGGAAATTTTTTTTCTTCTCTATTTTTCGGCCTATCCATACCCGTTTAGTCTTGAAATGAAGCCAGGATGATGTTTTTTAATTTTTAGAATTTTTTTGCATTTATTTTTGAATTTTCAAACTCGGGTCGGGTTCGAACGGATAGGAAGGAAATTTTTTTTCCTCTCTATTTTTCTGCCTGTCCTGACCCGTTTCATCTTGAAATGCAGCCAGGATGAGGTTTTTTAATTTTTAGAATTTTTTTGCATTTATTTTTGAATTTTCTAACTCGGGTCGGATTCGAACGGATAGGAAGGAAATTTTTTTTCTTCTCTATTTTTAGGCCTGTCCATACCCGTTTAGTCTTGAAATGAAGCCTGGATGACGTTTTTTAATTTTTAGAATTTTTTTGCATTTTATTTTTGAATTTTCTATCTCGGGTCGGGTTCGAACGGAGAGGAAGGAAAATTTTTTTCTTCTCTATTTTTCGGCCTGTCCTGATCCGTTTCATCTTGAAATGAAGCCTGGATGATGTTTTTTAATTTTTAGAATTTTTTTTGCATTTATTTTTGAATTTTATATATCGGGACGGATTCGAACGGATAGGAAGGAAATTTTTTTTTCTGCTCTATTTTTCGGCTTGTCCATATCCGTGTCTTCTTGAAATGAAGCCAGGATGATGTTTTTTAATTTTTATAATTTTTTTGCATTTATTTTTGAATTTTCTAACTCGGATCGGGTTCGAACGGATAGGAAGGAAATTTTTTTTCTTCTCTATTTTTCAGCCTGTCCATACCCGTTTAGTCTTGAAAGGAAGCCTGGATGACGTTTTTTAATTTTTAGAATTTTTTTGCATTTTATTTTTGAATTTTCTATCTCGGGTCGGGTTCGAACGGATAGGAAGGAAATTTTTTTTCCTCTCTATTTTTCGGCCTGTCCTGATCCGTTTCATCTTGAAATGAAGCCTGGATGATGTTTTTTCATTTTTAGAATTTTTTTTGCATTTATTTTTGAATTTTCTATATCGGGTCGGGTTCGAACGGATAGGAAGGAAATTTTTTTCTTCTCTATTTTTCGGCCTATCCTGATCTGTTTCATCTTGAAACGAAGCCAGGATGATGTTTTTTTATTTTTAGAATTTTTTTCATTTATTTTTGAATTTTTTAACTCGGGTCGGGTTCGAACGGATAGGAAGGAAATTTTTTTTCTTCCCTATTTTTCGGGCTGTCCATACCCGTTTAGTCTTGAAATGAAGCCTGGATGATGTATTTTAATTTTTAGAATTTTTTTGCATTTTATTTTTGAATTTTCTATCTCTAGCCGGGTTCGAACGGATAGGAAGGAAATTTTTTTTCCTCTCTATTTTTCGGCCTGTCTTGACCCGTTTCATCTTGAAATGAAGCCTGGATGATGTTTTTTCATTTTTAGAATTTTTTTTGTATTTTATTTTTGAATTTTCTATCTCGGGTCGGGTTCGAACGGATAGGAAGGAAATTTTTTTTCTTCTCTATTTTTCGGCCTATCCATACCCGTTTAGTCTTGAAATGAAGCCTGGATGATGTTTTTTCATTTTTAGAATTTTTTTTGTATTTTATTTTTGAATTTTCTATCTCGGGTCGGGTTCGAACGGATAGGAAGGAAATTTTTTTTCTTCTCTATTTTTCGGCCTATCCATACCCGTTTAGTCTTGAAATGAAGCCTGGATGATGTTTTTTCATTTTTAGAATTTTTTTTGTATTTTATTTTTGAATTTTCTATCTCGGGTCGGGTTCGAACGGATTGGAAGGAAATTTTTGTTCTTCTCTATTTTTCGGGCTGTCCATACCCGTTTAGTCTTGAAATGAAGCCTGGATGATGTATTTTAATTTTTAGAATTTTTTTGCATTTTATTTTTGAATTTTCTATCTCTAGCCGGGTTCGAACGGATAGGAAGGAAATTTTTTTTTCTTCTCTATTTTTCGGCCTGTCTTGACCCGTTTCATCTTGAAATGAAGCCTGGATGATGTTTTTTCATTTTTAGAATTTTTTTTGTATTTTATTTTTGAATTTTCTATCTCGGGTCGGGTTCGAACGGATAGGAAGGAAATTTTTTTTCTTCTCTATTTTTCGGCCTATCCATACCCGTTTAGTCTTGAAATGAAGCCTGGATGATGTTTTTTCATTTTTAGAATTTTTTTTGTATTTTATTTTTGAATTTTCTATCTCGGGTCGGGTTCGAACGGATAGGAAGGAAATTTTTTTTCTTCTCTATTTTTCGGCCTATCCATACCCGTTTAGTCTTGAAATGAAGCCAGGATGATGTTTTTTAATTTTTAGAATTTTTTTGCATTTATTTTTGAATTTTCAAACTCGGGTCGGGTTCGAACGGATAGGAAGGAAATTTTTTTTCCTCTCTATTTTTCTGCCTGTCCTGACCCGTTTCATCTTGAAATGCAGCCAGGATGAGGTTTTTTAATTTTTAGAATTTTTTTGCATTTATTTTTGAATTTTCTAACTCGGGTCGGATTCGAACGGATAGGAAGGAAATTTTTTTTCTTCTCTATTTTTAGGCCTGTCCATACCCGTTTAGTCTTGAAATGAAGCCTGGATGACGTTTTTTAATTTTTAGAATTTTTTTGCATTTTATTTTTGAATTTTCTATCTCGGGTCGGGTTCGAACGGAGAGGAAGGAAAATTTTTTTCTTCTCTATTTTTCGGCCTGTCCTGATCCGTTTCATCTTGAAATGAAGCCTGGATGATGTTTTTTAATTTTTAGAATTTTTTTTGCATTTATTTTTGAATTTTATATATCGGGACGGATTCGAACGGATAGGAAGGAAATTTTTTTTTCTGCTCTATTTTTCGGCTTGTCCATATCCGTGTCTTCTTGAAATGAAGCTAGGATGATGTTTTTTAATTTTTATAATTTTTTTGCATTTATTTTTGAATTTTCTAACTCGGATCGGGTTCGAACGGATAGGAAGGAAATTTTTTTTCTTCTCTATTTTTCAGCCTGTCCATACCCGTTTAGTCTTGAAAGGAAGCCTGGATGACGTTTTTTAATTTTTAGAATTTTTTTGCATTTTATTTTTGAATTTTCTATCTCGGGTCGGGTTCGAACGGATAGGAAGGAAATTTTTTTTCCTCTCTATTTTTCGGCCTGTCCTGATCCGTTTCATCTTGAAATGAAGCCTGGATGATGTTTTTTCATTTTTAGAATTTTTTTTGCATTTATTTTTGAATTTTCTATATCGGGTCGGGTTCGAACGGATAGGAAGGAAATTTTTTTCTTCTCTATTTTTCGGCCTATCCTGATCCGTTTCATCTTGAAACGAAGCCAGGATGATGTTTTTTTATTTTTAGAATTTTTTTCATTTATTTTTGAATTTTTTAACTCGGGTCGGGTTCGAACGGATAGGAAGGAAATTTTTTTTCTTCCCTATTTTTCGGGCTGTCCATACCCGTTTAGTCTTGAAATGAAGCCTGGATGATGTATTTTAATTTTTAGAATTTTTTTGCATTTTATTTTTGAATTTTCTATCTCTAGCCGGGTTCGAACGGATAGGAAGGAAATTTTTTTTCCTCTCTATTTTTCGGCCTGTCTTGACCCGTTTCATCTTGAAATGAAGCCTGGATGATGTTTTTTCATTTTTAGAATTTTTTTTGTATTTTATTTTTGAATTTTCTATCTCGGGTCGGGTTCGAACGGATAGGAAGGAAATTTTTTTTCTTCTCTATTTTTCGGCCTATCCATACCCGTTTAGTCTTGAAATGAAGCCTGGATGATGTTTTTTCATTTTTAGAATTTTTTTTGTATTTTATTTTTGAATTTTCTATCTCGGGTCGGGTTCGAACGGATAGGAAGGAAATTTTTTTTCTTCTCTATTTTTCGGCCTATCCATACCCGTTTAGTCTTGAAATGAAGCCAGGATGATGTTTTTTAATTTTTAGAATTTTTTTGCATTTATTTTTGAATTTTCAAACTCGGGTCGGGTTCGAACGGATAGGAAGGAAATTTTTTTTCCTCTCTATTTTTCTGCCTGTCCTGACCCGTTTCATCTTGAAATGCAGCCAGGATGATGTTTTTTAATTTTTAGAATTTTTTTGCATTTATTTTTGAATTTTCTAACTCGGGTCGGGTTCGAACGGATAGGAAGGAAATTTTTTTTCTTCTCTATTTTTAGGCCTGTCCATACCCGTTTAGTCTTGAAATGAAGCCTGGATGACGTTTTTTAATTTTTAGAATTTTTTTGCATTTTATTTTTGAATTTTCTATCTCGGGTCGGGTTCGAACGGATAGGAAGGAAAATTTTTTTCTTCTCTATTTTTCGGCCTGTCCTGATCCGTTTCATCTTGAAACGAAGCCAGGATGATGTTTTTTAATTTTTAGAATTTTTTGCATTTATTTTTGAATTTTTTAACTCGGGTCGGGTTCGAACGGATAGGAAGGAAATTTTTTTTCTTCTCTATTTTTCGGGCTGTCCATACCCGTTTAGTCTTGAAATGAAGCCTGGATGATGTTTTTTAATTTTTAGAATTTTTTTGCATTTTATTTTTGAATTTTCTATCTCTAGCCGGGTTCGAACGGATAGGAAGGAAATTTTTTTTCTTCTCTATTTTTCGGCCTGTCTTGACCCGTTTCATCTTGAAATGAAGCCTGGATGATGTTTTTTCATTTTTAGAATTTTTTTTGTATTTTATTTTTGAATTTTCTATCTCGGGTCGGGTTCGAACGGATAGGAAGGAAATTTTTTTTCTTCTCTATTTTTTGGCCTGTCCTGACCTGTTTCATCTTGAAATGAAGCCAGGATGATGTTTTTTAATTTTTAGAATTTTTTTGCATTTATTTTTGAATTTTCAAACTCGGGTCGGGTTCGAACGGATAGGAAGGAAATTTTTTTTCCTCTCTCTTTTTCATCCTGTCCTGACCCGTTTCATCTTGAAATGAAGCCAGGATGATGTTTTTTAATTTTTAGAATTTTTTTGCATTTATTTTTGAATTTTCTAACTCGGGTCGGGTTCGAACGGATAGGAAGGAAATTTTTTTTCTTCTCTATTTTTCGGGCTGTCCATACCCGTTTAGTCTTGAAATAAAGCATGGATGATGTTTTTTAATTTTTAGAATTTTTTTGCATTTTATTTTTGAATTTTCTATCTCTAGTCGGGTTCGAACGGATAGGAAGGAAATTTTTTTTCTTCTCTATTTCTCGGACTGTCTTGACCCGTTTCATCTTGAAATGAAGCCTGGATGATGTTTTTTCATTTTTAGAATTTTTTTGTATTTTATTTTTGAATTTTCTATCTCGGGTCGTGTTCGAACGGATAGGAAAGAAATTTTTTTTCTTCTTTATTTTTCGGCCTATCCATACCCGTTTAGTCTTGAAATGAAGCCTGGATGATGTTTTTTCATTTTTAGAATTTTTTTTGTATTTTATTTTTGAATTTTCTATCTCGGGTCGGGTTCGAACGGATAGGAAGGAAATTTTTTTTCTTCTCTATTTTTCGGCCTATCCATACTCGTTTAGTCTTGAAATGAAGCCAGGATGATGTTTTTTAATTTTTAGAATTTTTTTGCATTTATTTTTGAATTTTCAAACTCGGGTCGGGTTCGAACGGATAGGAAGGAAATTTTTTTTCCTCTCTATTTTTCTGCCTGTCCTGACCCGTTTCATCTTGAAATGCAGCCAGGATGAGGTTTTTTAATTTTTAGAATTTTTTTGCATTTATTTTTGAATTTTCTAACTCGGGTCGGGTTCGAACGGATAGGAAGGAAATTTTTTTTCTTCTCTATTTTTAGGCCTGTCCATACCCGTTTAGTCTTGAAATGAAGCCTGGATGACGTTTTTTAATTTTTAGAATTTTTTTGCATTTTATTTTTGAATTTTCTATCTCGGGTCGGGTTCGAACGGAGAGGAAGGAAAATTTTTTTCTTCTCTATTTTTCGGCCTGTCCTGATCCGTTTCATCTTGAAATGAAGCCTGGATGATGTTTTTTAATTTTTAGAATTTTTTTGCATTTATTTTTGAATTTTCTATATCGGGACGGATTCGAACGGATAGGAAGGAAATTTTTTTTTCTGCTCTATTTTTCGGCTTGTCCATATCCGTGTCTTCTTGAAATGAAGCCAGGATGATGTTTTTTAATTTTTATAATTTTTTTGCATTTATTTTTGAATTTTCTAACTCGGATCGGGTTCGAACGGAAATGAAGGAAATTTTTTTTCTTCTCTATTTTTCAGCCTGTCCATACCCGTTTAGTCTTGAAAGGAAGCCTGGATGACGTTTTTTAATTTTTAGAATTTTTTTGCATTTTATTTTTGAATTTTCTATCTCGGGTCGGGTTCGAACGGATAGGAAGGAAATTTTTTTTCCTCTCTATTTTTCGGCCTGTCCTGATCCGTTTCATCTTGAAATGAAGCCTGGATGATGTTTTTTTATTTTTAGAATTTTTTTTGCATTTATTTTTGAATTTTCTATATCGGGTCGGGTTCGAACGGATAGGAAGGAAATTTTTTTCTTCTCTATTTTTCGGCCTGTCCTGATCCGTTTCATCTTGAAACGAAGCCAGGATGATGTTTTTTAATTTTTAGAATTTTTTTCATTTATTTTTGAATTTTTTAACTCGGGTCGGGTTCGAACGGATAGGAAGGAAATTTTTTTTCTTCTCTATTTTTCGGGCTGTCCATACCCGTTTAGTCTTGAAATGAAGCCTGGATGATGTATTTTAATTTTTAGAATTTTTTTGCATTTTATTTTTGAATTTTCTATCTCTAGCCGGGTTCGAACGGATAGGAAGGAAATTTTTTTTTCTTCTCTATTTTTCGGCCTGTCTTGACCCGTTTCATCTTGAAATGAAGCCTGGATGATGTTTTTTCATTTTTAGAATTTTTTTTGTATTTTATTTTTGAATTTTCTATCTCGGGTCGGGTTCGAACGGATAGGAAGGAAATTTTTTTTCTTCTCTATTTTTCGGCCTATCCATACCCGTTTAGTCTTGAAATGAAGCCTGGATGATGTTTTTTCATTTTTAGAATTTTTTTTGTATTTTATTTTTGAATTTTCTATCTCGGGTCGGGTTCGAACGGATAGGAAGGAAATTTTTTTTCTTCTCTATTTTTCGGCCTATCCATACCCGTTTAGTCTTGAAATGAAGCCAGGATGATGTTTTTTAATTTTTAGAATTTTTTTGCATTTATTTTTGAATTTTCAAACTCGGGTCGGGTTCGAACGGATAGGAAGGAAATTTTTTTTCCTCTCTATTTTTCTGCCTGTCCTGACCCGTTTCATCTTGAAATGCAGCCAGGATGAGGTTTTTTAATTTTTAGAATTTTTTTGCATTTATTTTTGAATTTTCTAACTCGGGTCGGATTCGAACGGATAGGAAGGAAATTTTTTTTCTTCTCTATTTTTAGGCCTGTCCATACCCGTTTAGTCTTGAAATGAAGCCTGGATGACGTTTTTTAATTTTTAGAATTTTTTTGCATTTTATTTTTGAATTTTCTATCTCGGGTCGGGTTCGAACGGAGAGGAAGGAAAATTTTTTTCTTCTCTATTTTTCGGCCTGTCCTGATCCGTTTCATCTTGAAATGAAGCCTGGATGATGTTTTTTAATTTTTAGAATTTTTTTTGCATTTATTTTTGAATTTTATATATCGGGACGGATTCGAACGGATAGGAAGGAAATTTTTTTTTCTGCTCTATTTTTCGGCTTGTCCATATCCGTGTCTTCTTGAAATGAAGCCAGGATGATGTTTTTTAATTTTTATAATTTTTTTGCATTTATTTTTGAATTTTCTAACTCGGATCGGGTTCGAACGGATAGGAAGGAAATTTTTTTTCTTCTCTATTTTTCAGCCTGTCCATACCCGTTTAGTCTTGAAAGGAAGCCTGGATGACGTTTTTTAATTTTTAGAATTTTTTTGCATTTTATTTTTGAATTTTCTATCTCGGGTCGGGTTCGAACGGATAGGAAGGAAATTTTTTTTCCTCTCTATTTTTCGGCCTGTCCTGATCCGTTTCATCTTGAAATGAAGCCTGGATGATGTTTTTTCATTTTTAGAATTTTTTTTGCATTTATTTTTGAATTTTCTATATCGGGTCGGGTTCGAACGGATAGGAAGGAAATTTTTTTCTTCTCTATTTTTCGGCCTATCCTGATCTGTTTCATCTTGAAACGAAGCCAGGATGATGTTTTTTTATTTTTAGAATTTTTTTCATTTATTTTTGAATTTTTTAACTCGGGTCGGGTTCGAACGGATAGGAAGGAAATTTTTTTTCTTCCCTATTTTTCGGGCTGTCCATACCCGTTTAGTCTTGAAATGAAGCCTGGATGATGTATTTTAATTTTTAGAATTTTTTTGCATTTTATTTTTGAATTTTCTATCTCTAGCCGGGTTCGAACGGATAGGAAGGAAATTTTTTTTCCTCTCTATTTTTCGGCCTGTCTTGACCCGTTTCATCTTGAAATGAAGCCTGGATGATGTTTTTTCATTTTTAGAATTTTTTTTGTATTTTATTTTTGAATTTTCTATCTCGGGTCGGGTTCGAACGGATAGGAAGGAAATTTTTTTTCTTCTCTATTTTTCGGCCTATCCATACCCGTTTAGTCTTGAAATGAAGCCTGGATGATGTTTTTTCATTTTTAGAATTTTTTTTGTATTTTATTTTTGAATTTTCTATCTCGGGTCGGGTTCGAACGGATAGGAAGGAAATTTTTTTTCTTCTCTATTTTTCGGCCTATCCATACCCGTTTAGTCTTGAAATGAAGCCAGGATGATGTTTTTTAATTTTTAGAATTTTTTTGCATTTATTTTTGAATTTTCAAACTCGGGTCGGGTTCGAACGGATAGGAAGGAAATTTTTTTTCCTCTCTATTTTTCTGCCTGTCCTGACCCGTTTCATCTTGAAATGCAGCCAGGATGATGTTTTTTAATTTTTAGAATTTTTTTGCATTTATTTTTGAATTTTCTAACTCGGGTCGGGTTCGAACGGATAGGAAGGAAATTTTTTTTCTTCTCTATTTTTAGGCCTGTCCATACCCGTTTAGTCTTGAAATGAAGCCTGGATGACGTTTTTTAATTTTTAGAATTTTTTTGCATTTTATTTTTGAATTTTCTATCTCGGGTCGGGTTCGAACGGATAGGAAGGAAAATTTTTTTCTTCTCTATTTTTCGGCCTGTCCTGATCCGTTTCATCTTGAAACGAAGCCAGGATGATGTTTTTTAATTTTTAGAATTTTTTGCATTTATTTTTGAATTTTTTAACTCGGGTCGGGTTCGAACGGATAGGAAGGAAATTTTTTTTCTTCTCTATTTTTCGGGCTGTCCATACCCGTTTAGTCTTGAAATGAAGCCTGGATGATGTTTTTTAATTTTTAGAATTTTTTTGCATTTTATTTTTGAATTTTCTATCTCTAGCCGGGTTCGAACGGATAGGAAGGAAATTTTTTTTCTTCTCTATTTTTCGGCCTGTCTTGACCCGTTTCATCTTGAAATGAAGCCTGGATGATGTTTTTTCATTTTTAGAATTTTTTTTGAATTTTATTTTTGAATTTTCTATCTCGGGTCGGGTTCGAACGGATAGGAAGGAAATTTTTTTTCTTCTCTATTTTTCGGCCTTTCCATACCCGTTTAGTCTTGAAATGAAGCCTGGATGATGTTTTTTCATTTTTAGAATTTTTTTTGTTTTTTATTTTTGAATTTTCTATCTCGGGTCGGGTTCGAACGGATAGGAAGGAAATTTTTTTTCTTCTCTATTTTTCGGCCTATCCATACCCGTTTAGTCTTGAAATGAAGCCAGGATGATGTTTTTTAATTTTTAGAATTTTTTTTCATTTATTTTTGAATTTTCAAACTCGGGTCGGGTTCAAACGGATAGGAAGGAAATTTTTTTTCCTCTCTATTTTTCTGCCTGTCCTGACCCGTTTCATCTTGAAATGCAGCCAGGATGATGTTTTTTAATTTTTAGAATTTTTTTGCATTTATTTTTGAATTTTCTAACTCGGGTCGGGTTCGAACGGATAGGAAGGAAATTTTTTTTCTTCTCTATTTTTAGGCCTGTCCATACCCGTTTAGTCTTGAAATGAAGCCTGGATGATGTTTTTTCATTTTTAGAATTTTTTTTGTATTTTATTTTTGAATTTTCTATCTCGGGTCGGGTTCGAACGGATAGGAAGGAAATTTTTTTTCTTCTCTATTTTTCGGCCTATCCATACCCGTTTAGTCTTGAAATGAAGCCAGGATGATGTTTTTTAATTTTTAGAATTTTTTTGCATTTATTTTTGAATTTTCAAACTCGGGTCGGGTTCGAACGGATAGGAAGGAAATTTTTTTTCCTCTCTATTTTTCTGCCTGTCCTGACCCGTTTCATCTTGAAATGCAGCCAGGATGATGTTTTTTAATTTTTAGAATTTTTTTGCATTTATTTTTGAATTTTCTAACTCGGGTCGGGTTCGAACGGATAGGAAGGAAATTTTTTTTCTTCTCTATTTTTAGGCCTGTCCATACCCGTTTAGTCTTGAAATGAAGCCTGGATGACGTTTTTTAATTTTTAGAATTTTTTTGCATTTTATTTTTGAATTTTCTATCTCGGGTCGGGTTCGAACGGATAGGAAGGAAAATTTTTTTCTTCTCTATTTTTCGGCCTGTCCTGATCCGTTTCATCTTGAAACGAAGCCAGGATGATGTTTTTTAATTTTTAGAATTTTTTGCATTTATTTTTGAATTTTTTAACTCGGGTCGGGTTCGAACGGATAGGAAGGAAATTTTTTTTCTTCTCTATTTTTCGGCCTATCCATACCCGTTTAGTCTTGAAATGAAGCCTGGATGATGTTTTTTCATTTTTAGAATTTTTTTTGTATTTTATTTTTGAATTTTCTATCTCGGGTCGGGTTCGAACGGATAGGAAGGAAATTTTTTTTCTTCTCTATTTTTCGGCCTATCCATACCCGTTTAGTCTTGAAATGAAGCCAGGATGATGTTTTTTAATTTTTAGAATTTTTTTGCATTTATTTTTGAATTTTCAAACTCGGGTCGGGTTCGAACGGATAGGAAGGAAATTTTTTTTCCTCTCTATTTTTCTGCCTGTCCTGACCCGTTTCATCTTGAAATGCAGCCAGGATGATGTTTTTTAATTTTTAGAATTTTTTTGCATTTATTTTTGAATTTTCTAACTCGGGTCGGGTTCGAACGGATAGGAAGGAAATTTTTTTTCTTCTCTATTTTTAGGCCTGTCCATACCCGTTTAGTCTTGAAATGAAGCCTGGATGACGTTTTTTAATTTTTAGAATTTTTTTGCATTTTATTTTTGAATTTTCTATCTCGGGTCGGGTTCGAACGGATAGGAAGGAAAATTTTTTTCTTCTCTATTTTTCGGCCTGTCCTGATCCGTTTCATCTTGAAACGAAGCCAGGATGATGTTTTTTAATTTTTAGAATTTTTTGCATTTATTTTTGAATTTTTTAACTCGGGTCGGGTTCGAACGGATAGGAAGGAAATTTTTTTTCTTCTCTATTTTTCGGGCTGTCCATACCCGTTTAGTCTTGAAATGAAGCCTGGATGATGTTTTTTAATTTTTAGAATTTTTTTGCATTTTATTTTTGAATTTTCTATCTCTAGCCGGGTTCGAACGGATAGGAAGGAAATTTTTTTTCTTCTCTATTTTTCGGCCTGTCTTGACCCGTTTCATCTTGAAATGAAGCCTGGATGATGTTTTTTCATTTTTAGAATTTTTTTTGAATTTTATTTTTGAATTTTCTATCTCGGGTCGGGTTCGAACGGATAGGAAGGAAATTTTTTTTTCTTCTCTATTTTTCGGCCTTTCCATACCCGTTTAGTCTTGAAATGAAGCCTGGATGATGTTTTTTCATTTTTAGAATTTTTTTTGTATTTTATTTTTGAATTTTCTATCTCGGGTCGGGTTCGAACGGATAGGAAGGAAATTTTTTTTCTTCTCTATTTTTCGGCCTATCCATACCCGTTTAGTCTTGAAATGAAGCCAGGATGATGTTTTTTAATTTTTAGAATTTTTTTTCACTTATTTTTGAATTTTCAAACTCGGGTCGGGTTCAAACGGATAGGAAGGAAATTTTTTTTCCTCTCTATTTTTCTGCCTGTCCTGACCCGTTTCATCTTGAAATGCAGCCAGGATGATGTTTTTTAATTTTTAGAATTTTTTTGCATTTATTTTTGAATTTTCTAACTCGGGTCGGGTTCGAACGGATAGGAAGGAAATTTTTTTTCTTCTCTATTTTTAGGCCTGTCCATACCCGTTTAGTCTTGAAATGAAGCCTGGATGATGTTTTTTCATTTTTAGAATTTTTTTTGTATTTTATTTTTGAATTTTCTATCTCGGGTCGGGTTCGAACGGATAGGAAGGAAATTTTTTTTCTTCTCTATTTTTCGGCCTATCCATACCCGTTTAGTCTTGAAATGAAGCCAGGATGATGTTTTTTAATTTTTAGAATTTTTTTGCATTTATTTTTGAATTTTCAAACTCGGGTCGGGTTCGAACGGATAGGAAGGAAATTTTTTTTCCTCTCTATTTTTCTGCCTGTCCTGACCCGTTTCATCTTGAAATGCAGCCAGGATGATGTTTTTTAATTTTTAGAATTTTTTTGCATTTATTTTTGAATTTTCTAACTCGGGTCGGGTTCGAACGGATAGGAAGGAAATTTTTTTTCTTCTCTATTTTTAGGCCTGTCCATACCCGTTTAGTCTTGAAATGAAGCCTGGATGACGTTTTTTAATTTTTAGAATTTTTTTGCATTTTATTTTTGAATTTTCTATCTCGGGTCGGGTTCGAACGGATAGGAAGGAAAATTTTTTTCTTCTCTATTTTTCGGCCTGTCCTGATCCGTTTCATCTTGAAACGAAGCCAGGATGATGTTTTTTAATTTTTAGAATTTTTTGCATTTATTTTTGAATTTTTTAACTCGGGTCGGGTTCGAACGGATAGGAAGGAAATTTTTTTTCTTCTCTATTTTTCGGGCTGTCCATACCCGTTTAGTCTTGAAATGAAGCCTGGATGATGTTTTTTAATTTTTAGAATTTTTTTGCATTTTATTTTTGAATTTTCTATCTCTAGCCGGGTTCGAACGGATAGGAAGGAAATTTTTTTTCTTCTCTATTTTTCGGCCTGTCTTGACCCGTTTCATCTTGAAATGAAGCCTGGATGATGTTTTTTCATTTTTAGAATTTTTTTTGTATTTTATTTTTGAATTTTCTATCTCGGGTCGGGTTCGAACGGATAGGAAGGAAATTTTTTTTCTTCTCTATTTTTCGGCCTTTCCATACCCGTTTAGTCTTGAAATGAAGCCTGGATGATGTTTTTTCATTTTTAGAATTTTTTTTGTATTTTATTTTTGAATTTTCTATCTCGGGTCGGGTTCGAACGGATAGGAAGGAAATTTTTTTTCTTCTCTATTTTTCGGCCTATCCATACCCGTTTAGTCTTGAAATGAAGCCAGGATGATGTTTTTTAATTTTTAGAATTTTTTTTCATTTATTTTTGAATTTTCAAACTCGGGTCGGGTTCAAACGGATAGGAAGGAAATTTTTTTTCCTCTCTATTTTTCTGCCTGTCCTGACCCGTTTCATCTTGAAATGCAGCCAGGATGATGTTTTTTAATTTTTAGAATTTTTTTGCATTTATTTTTGAATTTTCTAACTCGGGTCGGGTTCGAACGGATAGGAAGGAAATTTTTTTTCTTCTCTATTTTTAGGCCTGTCCATACCCGTTTAGTCTTGAAATGAAGCCTGGATGACGTTTTTTAATTTTTAGAATTTTTTTGCATTTTATTTTTGAATTTTCTATCTCGGGTCGGGTTCGAACGGAGAGGAAGGAAAATTTTTTTCTTCTCTATTTTTCGGCCTGTCCTGATCCGTTTCATCTTGAAATGAAGCCTGGATGATGTTTTTTAATTTTTAGAATTTTTTTTGCATTTATTTTTGAATTTTCTATATCGGGACGGATTCGAACGGATAGGAAGGAAATTTTTTTTTCTGCTCTATTTTTCGGCTTGTCCATACCCGTATCTTCTTGAAATGAAGCCAGGATGATGTTTTTTAATTTTTATAATTTTTTTGCATTTATTTTTGAATTTTCTAACTCGGATCGGGTTCGAACGGATAGGAAGGAAATTTTTTTCTTCTCTATTTTTCGGCCTGTCCATACCCGTTTAGTCTTGAAAGGAAGCCTGGATGACGTTTTTTAATTTTTAGAATTTTTTTGCATTTTATTTTTGAATTTTCTATCTCGGGTCGGGTTCGAACGGATAGGAAGGAAATTTTTTTTCTTCTCTATTTTTCGGCCTATCCACACCCGTTTAGTCTTGAAATGAAGCCTGGATGATGTTTTTTAATTTTTAGAATTTTTTTACATTTTATTTTTGAATTTTCTATCTCGAGTCGGGTTCGAACGGATAGGAAGGAAATTTTTTTTCTTCTCTATTTTTCGGCCTGTCTTGACCCGTTTCATCTTGAAATGAAGCCTGGATGATGTTTTTTCATTTTTAGAATTCGTTTTGTATTTTATTTTTGAATTTTCTATCTCGGGTCGGGTTCGAACGGATAGGAAGGAAATTTTTTTTCTTCTCTATTTTTTGGCCTGTCCTGACCCGTTTCATCTTGAAATGAAGCCAGGATGATGTTTTTTAATTTTTAAAATTTTTTTGCATTTATTTTTGAATTTTCAAACTCGGGTCGGGTTCGTACGGATAAGAAGGAAATTTTTTTTCCTCTCTATTTTTCATCCTGTCCTGACCCGTTTCATCTTGAAATGAAGCCAGGATGATGTTTTTTAATTTTTAGAATTTTTTTGCATTTATTTTTGAATTTTCTAACTCGGGTCGGGTTCGAACGGATAGGAAGGAAATTTTTTTTCTTCTCTATTTTTAGGCCTGTCCATACCCGTTTAGTCTTGAAATGAAGCCTGGATGACGTTTTTTAATTTTTAGAATTTTTTTGCATTTTATTTTTGAATTTTCTATCTCGGGTCGGGTTCGAACGGATAGGATGGAAAATTTTTTTCTTCTCTATTTTTCGGCCTGTCCTGATCCGTTTCATCTTGAAACGAAGCCAGGATGATGTTTTTTAATTTTTAGAATTTTTTTGCATTTATTTTTGAATTTTCTAACTCGGGTCGGGTTCGAACGGATAGGAAGGAAATTTTTTTTCTTCTCTATTTTTCGGGCTGTCCATACCCGTTTAGTCTTGAAATGAAGCCTGGATGATGTTTTTTAATTTTTAGAATTTTTTTGCATTTTATTTTTGAATTTTCTATCTCTAGTCGGGTTCGAACGGATAGGAATGAAATTTTTTTTCTTCTCTATTTTTCGGCCTGTCTTGACCCGTTTCATCTTGAAATGAAGCCTGGATGATGTTTTTTCATTTTTAGAATTTTTTTTGTATTTTATTTTTGAATTTTCTATCTCGGGTCGGGTTCGAACGGATAGGAAGGAAATTTTTTTTCTTCTCTATTTTTCGGCCTATCCATACCCGTTTAGTCTTGAAATGAAGCCTGGATGATGTTTTTTCATTTTTAGAATTTTTTTTGTATTTTATTTTTGAATTTTCTATCTCGGGTCGGGTTCGAACGGATAGGAAGGAAATTTTTTTTCTTCTCTATTTTTCGGCCTATCCATACCCGTTTAGTCTTGAAATGAAGCCAGGATGATGTTTTTTAATTTTTAGAATTCTTTTGCATTTATTTTTGAATTTTCAAACTCGGGTCGGGTTCGAACGGATAGGAAGGAAATTTTTTTTCCTCTCTATTTTTCTGCCTGTCCTGACCCGTTTCATCTTGAAATGCAGCCAGGATGATGTTTTTTAATTTTTAGAATTTTTTTGCATTTATTTTTGAATTTTCTAACTCGTGTCAGGTTCGAACGGATAGGAAGGAAATTTTTTTTCTTCTCTATTTTTAGGCCTGTCCATACCCGTTTAGTCTTGAAATGAAGCTTGGATGACGTTTTTTAATTTTTAGAATTTTTTTGCATTTTATTTTTGAATTTTCTATCTCGGGTCGGGTTCGAACGGAGAGGAAGGAAAATTTTTTTCTTCTCTATTTTTCGGCCTGTCCTGATCCGTTTCATCTTGAAACGAAGCCAGGATGATGTTTTTTAATTTTTAGAATTTTTTTGCATTTATTTTTGAATTTTCTTACTCGTTTCGGGTTCGAACGGATTGGAAGGAAATTTTTGTTCTTCTCTATTTTTCGAGCTGTCCATACCCGTTTAGTCTTGAAATGAAGCCTGGATGATGTTTTTTAATTTTTAGAATTTTTTTGCATTTTATTTTTGAATTTTCTATTTCGAGTCGGGTTCGAACGGATAGGAAGGAAATTTTTTTTCTTCTCTATTTTTCGGCCTGTCTTGACCCGTTTCATCTTGAAATGAAGCCTGGATGATGTTTTTTCATTTTTAGAATTTTTTTTGTATTTTATTTTTGAATTTTCTATCTCGGGTCGGGTTCGAACGGATAGGAAGGAAATTTTTTTTCTTCTCTATTTTTTGGCCTGTCCTGACCCGTTTCATCTTGAAATGAAGCCAGGATGATGTTTTTTAATTTTTAAAATTTTTTTGCATTTATTTTTGAATTTTCAAACTCGGGTCGGGTTCGAACGGATAGGAAGGAAATTTTTTTTCCTCTCTATTTTTCATCCTGTCCTGACCCGTTTCATCTTGAAATGAAGCCATGATAATGTTTTTTAATTTTTAGAATTTTTTTGCATTTATTTTTGAATTTTCTAACTCGGGTCGGGTTCGAACGGATAGGAAGGAAATTTTTTTTCTTCTCTATTTTTAGGCCTGTCCATACCCGTTTAGTCTTGAAATGAAGCCTGGATGACGTTTTTTAATTTTTATAATTTTTTTGCATTTTATTTTTGAATTTTCTATCTCGGGTCGGGTTCGAGCGGATAGGAAGGAAAATTTTTTTCTTCTCTATTTTTCGGCCTGTCCTGATCCGTTTCATCTTGAAACGGAGCCAGGATGATGTTTTTTAATTTTTAGAATTTTTTTGCATTTATTTTTGAATTTTCTAACTCGGGTCGGGTTCGAACGGATAGGAAGGAAATTTTTGTTCTTCTCTATTTTTCGGGCTGTCCATACCCGTTTAGTCTTGAAATGAAGCCTGGTTGATGTTTTTTAATTTTTATAATTTTTTTGCATTTTATTTTTGAATTTTCTATCTCTAGTCGGGTTCGAACGGATAGGAAGGAAATTTTTTTTCTTCTCTATTTTTCGGCCTGTGTTGACCCGTTTCATCTTGAAATGAAGCCTGGATGATGTTTTTTCATTTTTAGAATTTTTTTTGTATTTTATTTTTGAATTTTCTATCTCGGGTCGGGTTCGAACGGATAGGAAGGAAATTTTTTTTCTTCTCTATTTTTCGGCCTATCCATACCCGTTTAGTCTTGAAATGAAGCCTGGATGACGTTTTTTAATTTTTAGAATTTTTTTGCATTTTATTTTTGAATTTTCTATCTCGGGTCGGGTTCGAACGGAGAGGAAGGAAAATTTTTTTCTTCTCTATTTTTCGGCCTGTCCTGATCCGTTTCATCTTGAAACGAAGCCAGGATGATGTTTTTTAATTTTTAGAATTTTTTTGCATTTATTTTTGAATTTTCTTACTCGTTTCGGGTTCGAACGGATTGGAAGGAAATTTTTGTTCTTCTCTATTTTTCGAGCTGTCCATACCCGTTTAGTCTTGAAATGAAGCCTGGATGATGTTTTTTAATTTTTAGAATTTTTTTGCATTTTATTTTTGAATTTTCTATTTCGAGTCGGGTTCGAACGGATAGGAAGGAAATTTTTTTTCTTCTCTATTTTTCGGCCTGTCTTGACCCGTTTCATCTTGAAATGAAGCCTGGATGATGTTTTTTCATTTTTAGAATTTTTTTTGTATTTTATTTTTGAATTTTCTATCTCGGGTCGGGTTCGAACGGATAGGAAGGAAATTTTTTTTCTTCTCTATTTTTTGGCCTGTCCTGACCCGTTTCATCTTGAAATGAAGCCAGGATGATGTTTTTTAATTTTTAAAATTTTTTTGCATTTATTTTTGAATTTTCAAACTCGGGTCAGGTTCGAACGGATAGGAAGGAAATTTTTTTTCCTCTCTATTTTTCATCCTGTCCTGACCCGTTTCATCTTGAAATGAAGCCATGATAATGTTTTTTAATTTTTAGAATTTTTTTGCATTTATTTTTGAATTTTCTAACTCGGGTCGGGTTCGAACGGATAGGAAGGAAATTTTTTTTCTTCTCTATTTTTAGGCCTGTCCATACCCGTTTAGTCTTGAAATGAAGCCTGGATGACGTTTTTTAATTTTTATAATTTTTTTGCATTTTATTTTTGAATTTTCTATCTCGGGTCGGGTTCGAGCGGATAGGAAGGAAAATTTTTTTCTTCTCTATTTTTCGGCCTGTCCTGATCCGTTTCATCTTGAAACGGAGCCAGGATGATGTTTTTTAATTTTTAGAATTTTTTTGCATTTATTTTTGAATTTTCTAACTCGGGTCGGGTTCGAACGGATAGGAAGGAAATTTTTTTTCTTCTCTATTTTTCGGGCTGTCCATACCCGTTTAGTCTTGAAATGAAGCCTGGATGATGTTTTTTAATTTTTATAATTTTTTTGCATTTTATTTTTGAATTTTCTATCTCTAGTCGGGTTCGAACGGATAGGAAGGAAATTTTTTTTCTTCTCTATTTTTCGGCCTGTGTTGACCCGTTTCATCTTGAAATGAAGCCTGGATGATGTTTTTTCATTTTTAGAATTTTTTTTGTATTTTATTTTTGAATTTTCTATCTCGGGTCGGGTTCGAACGGATAGGAAGGAAATTTTTTTTCTTCTCTATTTTTCGGCCTATCCATACCCGTTTAGTCTTGAAATGAAGCCTGGATGATGTTTTTTCATTTTTAGAATTTTTTTTATATTTTATTTTTGAATTTTCTATCTCGGGTCGGGTTCGAACGGATAGGAAGGAAATTTTTTTTCTTCTCTATTTTTCGGCCTATCCATACCCGTTTAGTCTTGAAAATGAAGCCAGGATGATGTTTTTTAATTTTTAGAATTTTTTTGCATTTATTTTTGAATTTTCAAACTCGGGTCGGGTTCGAACGGATAGGAAGGAAATTTTTTTTCTTCTCTATTTTTCTGCCTGTCCTGACCCGTTTCATCTTGAAATGCAGCCAGGATGATGTTTTTTAATTTTTAGAATTTTTTTGCATTTATTTTTGAATTTTCTAACTCGGGTCGGGTTCGAACGGATAGGAAGGAAATTTTTTTTCTTCTCTATTTTTAGGCCTGTCCATACCCGTTTAGTCTTGAAATGAAGCCTGGATGACGTTTTTTAATTTTTAGAATTTTTTTGCATTTTATTTTTGAATTTTCTATCTCGGGTCGGGTTCGAACGGAGAGGAAGGAAAATTTTTTTCTTCTCTATTTTTCGGCCTGTCCTGATCCGTTTCATCTTGAAACGAAGCCAGGATGATGTTTTTTAATTTTTAGAATTTTTTTGCATTTATTTTTGAATTTTCTAACTCGGGTCGGGTTCGAACGGATTGGAAGGAAATTTTTTTTCTTCTCTATTTTTCGGCCTGTCTTGATTCGTTTCATCTTGAAATGAAGCCTTGATGATGTTTTTTCATTTTTAGAATTTTTTTTGTATTTTATTTTTGAATTTTCTATCTCGGGTCGGGTTCGAACGGATAGGATGGAAATTTTTTTTCTTCTCTATTTTTCGGCCTGTCTTGACCCGTTTCATCTTGAAATGAAGCCAGGATTATGTTTTTTAATTTTTAGAATTTTTTTGCATTTATTTTTGAATTTTCAAACTCGGGTCGTGTTCGAACGGATAGGAAGGGAATTTTTTTTCCTCTCTATTTTTTGGCCTGTCCTGACCCGTTTCATCTTGAAATGAAGCCTGGATGATGTATTTTAATTTTTAGAATTTTTTTGCATTTTATTTTTGAATTTTCTATCTTGGGTCGGGTTCGAACGGATAGGATGGAAATTTTTTCTCTTCTCTATTTTTCAGCCTGTCCATACCCGTTTAGTCTTGAAATGAAGCCTGGATGATGTTTTTTAATTTTTAGAATTTTTTTGCATTTTATTTTTGAATTTTCTATCTCGGGTCGGGTTCGAAAGGATAGGAAGGAAATTTTTTTTCTTCCCTACTTTTCGGCCTGTCCTGAACCGTTTCATCTTGAAATGAAGCCTGGATGATGTTTTTTTAATTTTTAGAATTTTTTTGCATTTTATTTTTAAATTTTCTATCTCGAGTCGGGTTCGAACGGATAGGAAGGAAATTTTTTTTCTTCTCTATTTTTCGGCCTGTCTTGACCCGTTTCATCTGGAAATGAAGCCTGGATGATGTTTTTTCATTTTTAGAATTTTTTTTGTATTTTATTTTTGAATTTTCTATCTCGGGTCGGGTTCGAACGGATAGGAAGGAAATTTTTTTTTCTTCTCTATTTTTTGGCCTGTCCTGATCCGTTTCATCTTGAAATGAAGCCAGGATGATGTTTTTTAATTTTTAGAATTTTTTTGCATTTATTTTTGAATTTTCAAACTCGGGTCGGGTTCGAACGGATAGGAAGGAAATTTTTTTTCCTCTCTATTTTTCATCCTGTCCTGTCCCGTTTCATCTTGAAATGAAGCCAGGATGATGTTTTTTAATTTTTAGAATTTTTTTGCATTTATTTTTGAATTTTCTAACTCGGGTCGGGTTCGAACGGATAGGAAGGAAATTTTTTTTCTTCTCTATTTTTAGGCCTGTCCATACCCGTTCAGTCTTGAAATGAAGCCTGCATGTCGTTTTTTAATTTTTAGAATTTTTTTGCATTTTATTTTTGAATTTTCTATCTCGGGTCGGGTTCGAACGGAGAGGAAGGAAAATTTTTTTCTTCTCTATTTTTCGGCCTGTCCTGATCCGTTTCATCTTGAAACGAGGCCAGGATGATGTTTTTTAATTTTTAGAATTTTTTTGCATTTATTTTTGAATTTTCTAACTCGGGTCGGGTTCGAACGGATTGGAAGGAAATTTTTGTTCTTCTCTATTTTTCGGGCTGTCCGTACCCGTTTAGTCTTGAAATGAAGCCTGGATGATGTTTCTTAATTTTTAGAATTTTTTTGCATTTTATTTTTGAATTTTCTATCTCGAGTCGGGTTCGAACGGATAGGAAGGAAATTTTTTTTCTTCTCTATTTTTCGGCCTGTCTTGACCCGTTTCATCTTGAAATGAAGCCTGGATGATGTTTTTTCATTTTTAGAATTTTTTTTGTATTTTATTTTTGAATTTTCTATCTCGGGTCGGGTTCGAACGGATAGGAAGGAAATTTTTTCTCTTCTCTATTTTTTGGCCTGTCCTGACCCGTTTCATCTTGAAATGAAGCCAGGATGACGTTTTTTAATTTTTAGAATTTTTTTGCATTTATTTTTGAATTTTCAATCTCGGGTAGGGATCGAACGGATAGTAAGGAAATTTTTTTTCCTCTCTATTTTTCGGCCTGTCCTGACCCGTTTCATCTTGAAATGAAGCCAGGATGATGTTGTTTAATTTTTAGACTTTTTTTGCATTTATTTTTGAATTTTCTAACTCGGATCGGGTTCGAACGGATAGGAAGGAAATTTTTTTTCTTCTCTATTTTTCGGCCTGTCCATACCCGTTTAGTCTTGAAATGAAGCCTGGATGACGTTTTTTAATTTTTAGAATTTTTTTGCATTTTATTTTTGAATTTTCTATCTCGGGTCGGGTTCGAACGGATAGGAAGGAAATTTTTTTTCTTCTCTATTTTTCGGCCTGTCCATACCCGTTTAGTCTTGAAATGAAACCTGGATGATGTTTTTTAATTTTTAGAATTTTTTTGCATTTTATTTTTGAATTTTCTATCTCGAGTCGGGTTCGAACGGATAGGAAGGAAATTTTTTTTCTTCTCTATTTTTCGGCCTGTCTTGACCCGTTTCATCTTGAAATGAAGCCTGGATGATGTTTTTTCATTTTTAGAATTTTTTTTGTATTTTATTTTTGAATTTTCTATCTCGGGTCGGGTTCGAATGGATAGGAAGGAAATTTTTTTTCGTCTCTATTTTTTGGCCTGTCCTGACCCGTTTCATCTTCAAATGAAGCCAGGATTATGTTTTTTAATTTTTAGAATTTTTTTGCATTTATTTTTGAATTTTCAAACTCGGGTCGGGTTCGAACGGATAGGAAGGAAATTTTTTTTCCTCTCTATTTTTTGGCCTGTCCTGACCCGTTTCATCTTGAAATGAAGCCTGGATGATGTTTTTTAATTTTTAGAATTTTTTTGCATTTTATTTTTGAATTTTCTATCTTGGGTCGGGTTCGAACGGATAGGATGAAAATTTTTTCTCTTCTCTATTTTTCGGCCTGTCCATACCCGTTTAGTCTTGAAATGAAGCCTGGATGATGTTTTTTAATTTTTAGAATTTTTTTGCATTTTATTTTTGAATTTCCTATCTCGGGTCGGGTTCGAAAGGATAGGAAGGAAATTTTTTTTCTTCTCTACTTTTCGGCCTGTCCTGAACCGTTTCATCTTGAAATGAAGCCTGGATGATGTTTTTTTAATTTTTAGAATTTTTTTACATTTTATTTTTGAATTTTCTATCTCGGGTCGGGTTCGAACGGATAGGAAGGAAATTTTTTTTCTTCTCTATTTTTCGGCCTGTCTTGACCCGTTTCATCTTGAAATGAAGCCTGGATGATGTTTTTTCATTTTTAGAATTTTTTTTGTATTTTATTTTTGAAGTTTCTATCTCGGGTCGGGTTCGAACGGATAGGAAGGAAATTTTTTTTCTTCTCTATTTTTTGGCCTGTCCTGACCCGTTTCATCTTGAAATGAAGCCAGGATGATGTTTTTTAATTTTTAGAATTTTTTTGCATTTATTTTTGAATTTTCAAACTCGGGTCGGGTTCGAACGGATAGGAAGGAAATTTTTTTTCCTCTCTATTTTTCATCCTGTCCTGACCCGTTTCATCTTGAAATGAAGCCAGGATGATGTTTTTTAATTTTTAGAATTTTTTTGCATTTATTTTTGAATTTTCTAACTCGGGTCGGGTTCGAACGGATAGGAAGGAAATTTTTTTTCTTCTCTATTTTTAGGCCTGTCCATACCCGTTCAGTCTTGAAATGAAGCCTGCATGTCGTTTTTTAATTTTTAGAATTTTTTTGCATTTTATTTTTGAATTTTCTATCTCGGGTCGGGTTCGAACGGAGAGGAAGGAAAATTTTTTTCTTCTCTATTTTTCGGCCTGTCCTGATCCGTTTCATCTTGAAACGAGGCCAGGATGATGTTTTTTAATTTTTAGAATTTTTTTGCATTTATTTTTGAATTTTCTAACTCGGGTCGGGTTCGAACGGATTGGAAGGAAATTTTTGTTCTTCTCTATTTTTCGGGCTGTCCATACCCGTTTAGTCTTGAAATGAAGCCTGGATGATGTTTCTTAATTTTTAGAATTTTTTTGCATTTTATTTTTGAATTTTCTATCTCGAGTCGGGTTCGAACGGATAGGAAGGAAATTTTTTTTCTTCTCTATTTTTCGGCCTGTCTTGACCCGTTTCATCTTGAAATGAAGCCTGGATGATGTTTTTTCATTTTTAGAATTTTTTTTGTATTTTATTTTTGAATTTTCTATCTCGGGTCGGGTTCGAACGGATAGGAAGGAAATTTTTTCTCTTCTCTATTTTTTGGCCTGTCCTGACCCGTTTCATCTTGAAATGAAGCCAGGATGACGTTTTTTAATTTTTAGAATTTTTTTGCATTTATTTTTGAATTTTCAATCTCGGGTAGGGATCGAACGGATAGTAATGAAATTTTTTTTCCTCTCTATTTTTCGGCCTGTCCTGACCCGTTTCATCTTGAAATGAAGCCAGGATGATGTTGTTTAATTTTTAGACTTTTTTTGCATTTATTTTTGAATTTTCTAACTCGGATCGGGTTCGAACGGATAGGAAGGAAATTTTTTTTCTTCTCTATTTTTCGGCCTGTCCATACCCGTTTAGTCTTGAAATGAAGCCTGGATGACGTTTTTTAATTTTTAGAATTTTTTTGCATTTTATTTTTGAATTTTCTATCTCGGGTCGGGTTCGAACGGATAGGAAGGAAATTTTTTTTCTTCTCTATTTTTCGGCCTGTCCATACCCGTTTAGTCTTGAAATGAAACCTGGATGATGTTTTTTAATTTTTAGAATTTTTTTGCATTTTATTTTTGAATTTTCTATCTCGAGTCGGGTTCGAACGGATAGGAAGGAAATTTTTTTTCTTCTCTATTTTTCGGCCTGTCTTGACCCGTTTCATCTTGAAATGAAGCCTGGATGATGTTTTTTAATTTTTAGAATTTTTTTTGTATTTTATTTTTGAATTTTCTATCTCGGGTCGGGTTCGAATGGATAGGAAGGAAATTTTTTTTCGTCTCTATTTTTTGGCCTGTCCTGACCCGTTTCATCTTCAAATGAAGCCAGGATTATGTTTTTTAATTTTTAGAATTTTTTTGCATTTATTTTTGAATTTTCAAACTCGGGTCGGGTTCGAACGGATAGGAAGGAAATTTTTTTTCCTCTCTATTTTTTGGCCTGTCCTGACCCGTTTCATCTTGAAATGAAGCCTGGATGATGTTTTTTAATTTTTAGAATTTTTTTGCATTTTATTTTTGAATTTTCTATCTTGGGTCGGGTTCGAACGGATAGGATGAAAATTTTTTCTCTTCTCTATTTTTCGGCCTGTCCATACCCGTTTAGTCTTGAAATGAAGCCTGGATGATGTTTTTTAATTTTTAGAATTTTTTTGCATTTTATTTTTGAATTTCCTATCTCGGGTCGGGTTCGAAAGGATAGGAAGGAAATTTTTTTTCTTCTCTACTTTTCGGCCTGTCCTGAACCGTTTCATCTTGAAATGAAGCCTGGATGATGTTTTTTTAATTTTTAGAATTTTTTTACATTTTATTTTTGAATTTTCTATCTCGGGTCGGGTTCGAACGGATAGGAAGGAAATTTTTTTTCTTCTCTATTTTTCGGCCTGTCTTGACCCGTTTCATCTTGAAATGAAGCCTGGATGATGTTTTTTCATTTTTAGAATTCGTTTTGTATTTTATTTTTGAATTTTCTATCTCGGGTCGGGTTCGAACGGATAGGAAGGAAATTTTTTTTCTTCTCTATTTTTTGGCCTGTCCTGACCCGTTTCATCTTGAAATGAAGCCAGGATGATGTTTTTTAATTTTTAAAATTTTTTTGCATTTATTTTTGAATTTTCAAACTCGGGTCGGGTTCGAACGGATAGGAAGGAAATTTTTTTTCCTCTCTATTTTTCATCCTGTCCTGACCCGTTTCATCTTGAAATGAAGCCAGGATGATGTTTTTTAATTTTTAGAATTTTTTTGCATTTATTTTTGAATTTTCTAACTCGGGTCGGGTTCGAACGGATAGGAAGGAAATTTTTTTTCTTCTCTATTTTTAGGCCTGTCCATACCCGTTTAGTCTTGAAATGAAGCCTGGATGACGTTTTTTAATTTTTAGAATTTTTTTGCATTTTATTTTTGAATTTTCTATCTCGGGTCGGGTTCGAACGGATAGGATGGAAAATTTTTTTCTTCTCTATTTTTCGGCCTGTCCTGATCCGTTTCATCTTGAAACGAAGCCAGGATGATGTTTTTTAATTTTTAGAATTTTTTTGCATTTATTTTTGAATTTTCTAACTCGGGTCGGGTTCGAACGGATAGGAAGGAAATTTTTTTTCTTCTCTATTTTTCGGGCTGTCCATACCCGTTTAGTCTTGAAATGAAGCCTGGATGATGTTTTTTAATTTTTAGAATTTTTTTGCATTTTATTTTTGAATTTTCTATCTCTAGTCGGGTTCGAACGGATAGGAATGAAATTTTTTTTCTTCTCTATTTTTCGGCCTGTCTTGACCCGTTTCATCTTGAAATGAAGCCTGGATGATGTTTTTTCATTTTTAGAATTTTTTTTGTATTTTATTTTTGAATTTTCTATCTCGGGTCGGGTTCGAACGGATAGGAAGGAAATTTTTTTTCTTCTCTATTTTTCGGCCTATCCATACCCGTTTAGTCTTGAAATGAAGCCTGGATGATGTTTTTTCATTTTTAGAATTTTTTTTGTATTTTATTTTTGAATTTTCTATCTCGGGTCGGGTTCGAACGGATAGGAAGGAAATTTTTTTTCTTCTCTATTTTTCGGCCTATCCATACCCGTTTAGTCTTGAAATGAAGCCAGGATGATGTTTTTTAATTTTTAGAATTCTTTTGCATTTATTTTTGAATTTTCAAACTCGGGTCGGGTTCGAACGGATAGGAAGGAAATTTTTTTTCCTCTCTATTTTTCTGCCTGTCCTGACCCGTTTCATCTTGAAATGCAGCCAGGATGATGTTTTTTAATTTTTAGAATTTTTTTGCATTTATTTTTGAATTTTCTAACTCGTGTCAGGTTCGAACGGATAGGAAGGAAATTTTTTTTCTTCTCTATTTTTAGGCCTGTCCATACCCGTTTAGTCTTGAAATGAAGCCTGGATGACGTTTTTTAATTTTTAGAATTTTTTTGCATTTTATTTTTGAATTTTCTATCTCGGGTCGGGTTCGAACGGAGAGGAAGGAAAATTTTTTTCTTCTCTATTTTTCGGCCTGTCCTGATCCGTTTCATCTTGAAACGAAGCCAGGATGATGTTTTTTAATTTTTAGAATTTTTTTGCATTTATTTTTGAATTTTCTTACTCGTTTCGGGTTCGAACGGATTGGAAGGAAATTTTTGTTCTTCTCTATTTTTCGAGCTGTCCATACCCGTTTAGTCTTGAAATGAAGCCTGGATGATGTTTTTTAATTTTTAGAATTTTTTTGCATTTTATTTTTGAATTTTCTATTTCGAGTCGGGTTCGAACGGATAGGAAGGAAATTTTTTTTCTTCTCTATTTTTCGGCCTGTCTTGACCCGTTTCATCTTGAAATGAAGCCTGGATGATGTTTTTTCATTTTTAGAATTTTTTTTGTATTTTATTTTTGAATTTTCTATCTCGGGTCGGGTTCGAACGGATAGGAAGGAAATTTTTTTTCTTCTCTATTTTTTGGCCTGTCCTGACCCGTTTCATCTTGAAATGAAGCCAGGATGATGTTTTTTAATTTTTAAAACTTTTTTGCATTTATTTTTGAATTTTCAAACTCGGGTCAGGTTCGAACGGATAGGAAGGAAATTTTTTTTCCTCTCTATTTTTCATCCTGTCCTGACCCGTTTCATCTTGAAATGAAGCCATGATAATGTTTTTTAATTTTTAGAATTTTTTTGCATTTATTTTTGAATTTTCTAACTCGGGTCGGGTTCGAACGGATAGGAAGGAAATTTTTTTTCTTCTCTATTTTTAGGCCTGTCCATACCCGTTTAGTCTTGAAATGAAGCCTGGATGACGTTTTTTAATTTTTATAATTTTTTTGCATTTTATTTTTGAATTTTCTATCTCGGGTCGGGTTCGAGCGGATAGGAAGGAAAATTTTTTTCTTCTCTATTTTTCGGCCTGTCCTGATCCGTTTCATCTTGAAACGGAGCCAGGATGATGTTTTTTAATTTTTAGAATTTTTTTGCATTTATTTTTGAATTTTCTAACTCGGGTCGGGTTCGAACGGATAGGAAGGAAATTTTTGTTCTTCTCTATTTTTCGGGCTGTCCATACCCGTTTAGTCTTGAAATGAAGCCTGGATGATGTTTTTTAATTTTTATAATTTTTTTGCATTTTATTTTTGAATTTTCTATCTCTAGTCGGGTTCGAACGGATAGGAAGGAAATTTTTTTTCTTCTCTATTTTTCGGCCTGTGTTGACCCGTTTCATCTTGAAATGAAGCCTGGATGATGTTTTTTCATTTTTAGAATTTTTTTTGTATTTTATTTTTGAATTTTCTATCTCGGGTCGGGTTCGAACGGATAGGAAGGAAATTTTTTTTCTTCTCTATTTTTCGGCCTATCCATACCCGTTTAGTCTTGAAATGAAGCCTGGATGATGTTTTTTCATTTTTAGAATTTTTTTTATATTTTATTTTTGAATTTTCTATCTCGGGTCGGGTTCGAACGGATAGGAAGGAAATTTTTTTTCTTCTCTATTTTTCGGCCTATCCATACCCGTTTAGTCTTGAAAATGAAGCCAGGATGATGTTTTTTAATTTTTAGAATTTTTTTGCATTTATTTTTGAATTTTCAAACTCGGGTCGGGTTCGAACGGATAGGAAGGAAATTTTTTTTCTTCTCTATTTTTCTGCCTGTCCTGACCCGTTTCATCTTGAAATGCAGCCAGGATGATGTTTTTTAATTTTTAGAATTTTTTTGCATTTATTTTTGAATTTTCTAACTCGGGTCGGGTTCGAACAGATAGGAAGGAAATTTTTTTTCTTCTCTATTTTTAGGCCTGTCCATACCCGTTTAGTCTTGAAATGAAGCCTGGATGACGTTTTTTAATTTTTAGAATTTTTTTGCATTTTATTTTTGAATTTTCTATCTCGGGTCGGGTTCGAACGGAGAGGAAGGAAAATTTTTTTCTTCTCTATTTTTCGGCCTGTCCTGATCCGTTTCATCTTGAAACGAAGCCAGGATGATGTTTTTTAATTTTTAGAATTTTTTTGCATTTATTTTTGAATTTTCTAACTCGGGTCGGGTTCGAACGGATTGGAAGGAAATTTTTTTTCTTCTCTATTTTTCGGCCTGTCTTGATTCGTTTCATCTTGAAATGAAGCCTTGATGATGTTTTTTCATTTTTAGAATTTTTTTTGTATTTTATTTTTGAATTTTCTATCTCGGGTCGGGTTCGAACGGATAGGATGGAAATTTTTTTTCTTCTCTATTTTTCGGCCTGTCTTGACCCGTTTCATCTTGAAATGAAGCCAGGATTATGTTTTTTAATTTTTAGAATTTTTTTGCATTTATTTTTGAATTTTCAAACTCGGGTCGTGTTCGAACGGATAGGAAGGGAATTTTTTTTCCTCTCTATTTTTTGGCCTGTCCTGACCCGTTTCATCTTGAAATGAAGCCTGGATGATGTATTTTAATTTTTAGAATTTTTTTGCATTTTATTTTTGAATTTTCTATCTTGGGTCGGGTTCGAACGGATAGGATGGAAATTTTTTCTCTTCTCTATTTTTCAGCCTGTCCATACCCGTTTAGTCTTGAAATGAAGCCTGGATGATGTTTTTTAATTTTTAGAATTTTTTTGCATTTTATTTTTGAATTTTCTATCTCGGGTCGGGTTCGAAAGGATAGGAAGGAAATTTTTTTTCTTCCCTACTTTTCGGCCTGTCCTGAACCGTTTCATCTTGAAATGAAGCCTGGATGATGTTTTTTTAATTTTTAGAATTTTTTTGCATTTTATTTTTAAATTTTCTATCTCGAGTCGGGTTCGAACGGATAGGAAGGAAATTTTTTTTCTTCTCTATTTTTCGGCCTGTCTTGACCCGTTTCATCTGGAAATGAAGCCTGGATGATGTTTTTTCATTTTTAGAATTTTTTTTGTATTTTATTTTTGAATTTTCTATCTCGGGTCGGGTTCGAACGGATAGGAAGGAAATTTTTTTTCTTCTCTATTTTTTGGCCTGTCCTGATCCGTTTCATCTTGAAATGAAGCCAGGATGATGTTTTTTAATTTTTAGAATTTTTTTGCATTTATTTTTGAATTTTCAAACTCGGGTCGGGTTCGAACGGATAGGAAGGAAATTTTTTTTCCTCTCTATTTTTCATCCTGTCCTGACCCGTTTCATCTTGAAATGAAGCCAGGATGATGTTTTTTAATTTTTAGAATTTTTTTGCATTTATTTTTGAATTTTCTAACTCGGGTCGGGTTCGAACGGATAGGAAGGAAATTTTTTTTCTTCTCTATTTTTAGGCCTGTCCATACCCGTTCAGTCTTGAAATGAAGCCTGCATGTCGTTTTTTAATTTTTAGAATTTTTTTGCATTTTATTTTTGAATTTTCTATCTCGGGTCGGGTTCGAACGGAGAGGAAGGAAAATTTTTTTCTTCTCTATTTTTCGGCCTGTCCTGATCCGTTTCATCTTGAAACGAGGCCAGGATGATGTTTTTTAATTTTTAGAATTTTTTTGCATTTATTTTTGAATTTTCTAACTCGGGTCGGGTTCGAACGGATTGGAAGGAAATTTTTGTTCTTCTCTATTTTTCGGGCTGTCCATACCCGTTTAGTCTTGAAATGAAGCCTGGATGATGTTTCTTAATTTTTAGAATTTTTTTGCATTTTATTTTTGAATTTTCTATCTCGAGTCGGGTTCGAACGGATAGGAAGGAAATTTTTTTTCTTCTCTATTTTTCGGCCTGTCTTGACCCGTTTCATCTTGAAATGAAGCCTGGATGATGTTTTTTCATTTTTAGAATTTTTTTTGTATTTTATTTTTGAATTTTCTATCTCGGGTCGGGTTCGAACGGATAGGAAGGAAATTTTTTCTCTTCTCTATTTTTTGGCCTGTCCTGACCCGTTTCATCTTGAAATGAAGCCAGGATGACGTTTTTTAATTTTTAGAATTTTTTTGCATTTATTTTTGAATTTTCAATCTCGGGTAGGGATCGAACGGATAGTAAGGAAATTTTTTTTCCTCTCTATTTTTCGGCCTGTCCTGACCCGTTTCATCTTGAAATGAAGCCAGGATGATGTTGTTTAATTTTTAGACTTTTTTTGCATTTATTTTTGAATTTTCTAACTCGGATCGGGTTCGAACGGATAGGAAGGAAATTTTTTTTCTTCTCTATTTTTCGGCCTGTCCATACCCGTTTAGTCTTGAAATGAAGCCTGGATGACGTTTTTTAATTTTTAGAATTTTTTTGCATTTTATTTTTGAATTTTCTATCTCGGGTCGGGTTCGAACGGATAGGAAGGAAATTTTTTTTCTTCTCTATTTTTCGGCCTGTCCATACCCGTTTAGTCTTGAAATGAAACCTGGATGATGTTTTTTAATTTTTAGAATTTTTTTGCATTTTATTTTTGAATTTTCTATCTCGAGTCGGGTTCGAACGGATAGGAAGGAAATTTTTTTTCTTCTCTATTTTTCGGCCTGTCTTGACCCGTTTCATCTTGAAATGAAGCCTGGATGATGTTTTTTCATTTTTAGAATTTTTTTTGTATTTTATTTTTGAATTTTCTATCTCGGGTCGGGTTCGAATGGATAGGAAGGAAATTTTTTTTCGTCTCTATTTTTTGGCCTGTCCTGACCCGTTTCATCTTCAAATGAAGCCAGGATTATGTTTTTTAATTTTTAGAATTTTTTTGCATTTATTTTTGAATTTTCAAACTCGGGTCGGGTTCGAACGGATAGGAAGGAAATTTTTTTTCCTCTCTATTTTTTGGCCTGTCCTGACCCGTTTCATCTTGAAATGAAGCCTGGATGATGTTTTTTAATTTTTAGAATTTTTTTGCATTTTATTTTTGAATTTTCTATCTTGGGTCGGGTTCGAACGGATAGGATGAAAATTTTTTCTCTTCTCTATTTTTCGGCCTGTCCATACCCGTTTAGTCTTGAAATGAAGCCTGGATGATGTTTTTTAATTTTTAGAATTTTTTTGCATTTTATTTTTGAATTTCCTATCTCGGGTCGGGTTCGAAAGGATAGGAAGGAAATTTTTTTTCTTCTCTACTTTTCGGCCTGTCCTGAACCGTTTCATCTTGAAATGAAGCCTGGATGATGTTTTTTTAATTTTTAGAATTTTTTTACATTTTATTTTTGAATTTTCTATCTCGGGTCGGGTTCGAACGGATAGGAAGGAAATTTTTTTTCTTCTCTATTTTTCGGCCTGTCTTGACCCGTTTCATCTTGAAATGAAGCCTGGATGATGTTTTTTCATTTTTAGAATTTTTTTTGTATTTTATTTTTGAAGTTTCTATCTCGGGTCGGGTTCGAACGGATAGGAAGGAAATTTTTTTTCTTCTCTATTTTTTGGCCTGTCCTGACCCGTTTCATCTTGAAATGAAGCCAGGATGATGTTTTTTAATTTTTAGAATTTTTTTGCATTTATTTTTGAATTTTCAAACTCGGGTCGGGTTCGAACGGATAGGAAGGAAATTTTTTTTCCTCTCTATTTTTCATCCTGTCCTGACCCGTTTCATCTTGAAATGAAGCCAGGATGATGTTTTTTAATTTTTAGAATTTTTTTGCATTTATTTTTGAATTTTCTAACTCGGGTCGGGTTCGAACGGATAGGAAGGAAATTTTTTTTCTTCTCTATTTTTAGGCCTGTCCATACCCGTTCAGTCTTGAAATGAAGCCTGCATGTCGTTTTTTAATTTTTAGAATTTTTTTGCATTTTATTTTTGAATTTTCTATCTCGGGTCGGGTTCGAACGGAGAGGAAGGAAAATTTTTTTCTTCTCTATTTTTCGGCCTGTCCTGATCCGTTTCATCTTGAAACGAGGCCAGGATGATGTTTTTTAATTTTTAGAATTTTTTTGCATTTATTTTTGAATTTTCTAACTCGGGTCGGGTTCGAACGGATTGGAAGGAAATTTTTGTTCTTCTCTATTTTTCGGGCTGTCCATACCCGTTTAGTCTTGAAATGAAGCCTGGATGATGTTTCTTAATTTTTAGAATTTTTTTGCATTTTATTTTTGAATTTTCTATCTCGAGTCGGGTTCGAACGGATAGGAAGGAAATTTTTTTTCTTCTCTATTTTTCGGCCTGTCTTGACCCGTTTCATCTTGAAATGAAGCCTGGATGATGTTTTTTCATTTTTAGAATTTTTTTTGTATTTTATTTTTGAATTTTCTATCTCGGGTCGGGTTCGAACGGATAGGAAGGAAATTTTTTCTCTTCTCTATTTTTTGGCCTGTCCTGACCCGTTTCATCTTGAAATGAAGCCAGGATGACGTTTTTTAATTTTTAGAATTTTTTTGCATTTATTTTTGAATTTTCAATCTCGGGTAGGGATCGAACGGATAGTAAGGAAATTTTTTTTCCTCTCTATTTTTCGGCCTGTCCTGACCCGTTTCATCTTGAAATGAAGCCAGGATGATGTTGTTTAATTTTTAGACTTTTTTTGCATTTATTTTTGAATTTTCTAACTCGGATCGGGTTCGAACGGATAGGAAGGAAATTTTTTTTCTTCTCTATTTTTCGGCCTGTCCATACCCGTTTAGTCTTGAAATGAAGCCTGGATGACGTTTTTTAATTTTTAGAATTTTTTTGCATTTTATTTTTGAATTTTCTATCTCGGGTCGGGTTCGAACGGATAGGAAGGAAATTTTTTTTCTTCTCTATTTTTCGGCCTGTCCATACCCGTTTAGTCTTGAAATGAAACCTGGATGATGTTTTTTAATTTTTAGAATTTTTTAGCATTTTATTTTTGAATTTTCTATCTCGAGTCGGGTTCGAACGGATAGGAAGGAAATTTTTTTTCTTCTCTATTTTTCGGCCTGTCTTGACCCGTTTCATCTTGAAATGAAGCCTGGATGATGTTTTTTCATTTTTAGAATTTTTTTTGTATTTTATTTTTGAATTTTCTATCTCGGGTCGGGTTCGAATGGATAGGAAGGAAATTTTTTTTCGTCTCTATTTTTTGGCCTGTCCTGACCCGTTTCATCTTCAAATGAAGCCAGGATTATGTTTTTTAATTTTTAGAATTTTTTTGCATTTATTTTTGAATTTTCAAACTCGGGTCGGGTTCGAACGGATAGGAAGGAAATTTTTTTTCCTCTCTATTTTTTGGCCTGTCCTGACCCGTTTCATCTTGAAATGAAGCCTGGATGATGTTTTTTAATTTTTAGAATTTTTTTGCATTTTATTTTTGAATTTTCTATCTTGGGTCGGGTTCGAACGGATAGGATGAAAATTTTTTCTCTTCTCTATTTTTCGGCCTGTCCATACCCGTTTAGTCTTGAAATGAAGCCTGGATGATGTTTTTTAATTTTTAGAATTTTTTTGCATTTTATTTTTGAATTTCCTATCTCGGGTCGGGTTCGAAAGGATAGGAAGGAAATTTTTTTTCTTCTCTACTTTTCGGCCTGTCCTGAACCGTTTCATCTTGAAATGAAGCCTGGATGATGTTTTTTTAATTTTTAGAATTTTTTTACATTTTATTTTTGAATTTTCTATCTCGGGTCGGGTTCGAACGGATAGGAAGGAAATTTTTTTTCTTCTCTATTTTTCGGCCTGTCTTGACCCGTTTCATCTTGAAATGAAGCCTGGATGATGTTTTTTCATTTTTAGAATTTTTTTTGTATTTTATTTTTGAAGTTTCTATCTCGGGTCGGGTTCGAACGGATAGGAAGGAAATTTTTTTTCTTCTCTATTTTTTGGCCTGTCCTGACCCGTTTCATCTTGAAATGAAGCCAGGATGATGTTTTTTAATTTTTAGAATTTTTTTGCATTTATTTTTGAATTTTCAAACTCGGGTCGGGTTCGAACGGATAGGAAGGAAATTTTTTTTCCTCTCTATTTTTCATCCTGTCCTGACCCGTTTCATCTTGAAATGAAGCCAGGATGATGTTTTTTAATTTTTAGAATTTTTTTGCATTTATTTTTGAATTTTCTAACTCGGGTCGGGTTCGAACGGATAGGAAGGAAATTTTTTTTCTTCTCTATTTTTAGGCCTGTCCATACCCGTTCAGTCTTGAAATGAAGCCTGCATGTCGTTTTTTAATTTTTAGAATTTTTTTGCATTTTATTTTTGAATTTTCTATCTCGGGTCGGGTTCGAACGGAGAGGAAGGAAAATTTTTTTCTTCTCTATTTTTCGGCCTGTCCTGATCCGTTTCATCTTGAAACGAGGCCAGGATGATGTTTTTTAATTTTTAGAATTTTTTTGCATTTATTTTTGAATTTTCTAACTCGGGTCGGGTTCGAACGGATTGGAAGGAAATTTTTGTTCTTCTCTATTTTTCGGGCTGTCCATACCCGTTTAGTCTTGAAATGAAGCCTGGATGATGTTTCTTAATTTTTAGAATTTTTTTGCATTTTATTTTTGAATTTTCTATCTCGAGTCGGGTTCGAACGGATAGGAAGGAAATTTTTTTTCTTCTCTATTTTTCGGCCTGTCTTGACCCGTTTCATCTTGAAATGAAGCCTGGATGATGTTTTTTCATTTTTAGAATTTTTTTTGTATTTTATTTTTGAATTTTCTATCTCGGGTCGGGTTCGAACGGATAGGAAGGAAATTTTTTCTCTTCTCTATTTTTTGGCCTGTCCTGACCCGTTTCATCTTGAAATGAAGCCAGGATGACGTTTTTTAATTTTTAGAATTTTTTTGCATTTATTTTTGAATTTTCAATCTCGGGTAGGGATCGAACGGATAGTAAGGAAATTTTTTTTCCTCTCTATTTTTCGGCCTGTCCTGACCCGTTTCATCTTGAAATGAAGCCAGGATGATGTTGTTTAATTTTTAGACTTTTTTTGCATTTATTTTTGAATTTTCTAACTCGGATCGGGTTCGAACGGATAGGAAGGAAATTTTTTTTCTTCTCTATTTTTCGGCCTGTCCATACCCGTTTAGTCTTGAAATGAAGCCTGGATGACGTTTTTTAATTTTTAGAATTTTTTTGCATTTTATTTTTGAATTTTCTATCTCGGGTCGGGTTCGAACGGATAGGAAGGAAATTTTTTTTCTTCTCTATTTTTCGGCCTGTCCATACCCGTTTAGTCTTGAAATGAAACCTGGATGATGTTTTTTAATTTTTAGAATTTTTTTGCATTTTATTTTTGAATTTTCTATCTCGAGTCGGGTTCGAACGGATAGGAAGGAAATTTTTTTTCTTCTCTATTTTTCGGCCTGTCTTGACCCGTTTCATCTTGAAATGAAGCCTGGATGATGTTTTTTCATTTTTAGAATTTTTTTTGTATTTTATTTTTGAATTTTCTATCTCGGGTCGGGTTCGAATGGATAGGAAGGAAATTTTTTTTCGTCTCTATTTTTTGGCCTGTCCTGACCCGTTTCATCTTCAAATGAAGCCAGGATTATGTTTTTTAATTTTTAGAATTTTTTTGCATTTATTTTTGAATTTTCAAACTCGGGTCGGGTTCGAACGGATAGGAAGGAAATTTTTTTTCCTCTCTATTTTTTGGCCTGTCCTGACCCGTTTCATCTTGAAATGAAGCCTGGATGATGTTTTTTAATTTTTAGAATTTTTTTGCATTTTATTTTTGAATTTTCTATCTTGGGTCGGGTTCGAACGGATAGGATGAAAATTTTTTCTCTTCTCTATTTTTCGGCCTGTCCATACCCGTTTAGTCTTGAAATGAAGCCTGGATGATGTTTTTTAATTTTTAGAATTTTTTTGCATTTTATTTTTGAATTTCCTATCTCGGGTCGGGTTCGAAAGGATAGGAAGGAAATTTTTTTTCTTCTCTACTTTTCGGCCTGTCCTGAACCGTTTCATCTTGAAATGAAGCCTGGATGATGTTTTTTTAATTTTTAGAATTTTTTTACATTTTATTTTTGAATTTTCTATCTCGGGTCGGGTTCGAACGGATAGGAAGGAAATTTTTTTTCTTCTCTATTTTTCGGCCTGTCTTGACCCGTTTCATCTTGAAATGAAGCCTGGATGATGTTTTTTCATTTTTAGAATTTTTTTTGTATTTTATTTTTGAAGTTTCTATCTCGGGTCGGGTTCGAACGGATAGGAAGGAAATTTTTTTTCTTCTCTATTTTTTGGCCTGTCCTGACCCGTTTCATCTTGAAATGAAGCCAGGATGATGTTTTTTAATTTTTAGAATTTTTTTGCATTTATTTTTGAATTTTCAAACTCGGGTCGGGTTCGAACGGATAGGAAGGAAATTTTTTTTCCTCTCTATTTTTCATCCTGTCCTGACCCGTTTCATCTTGAAATGAAGCCAGGATGATGTTTTTTAATTTTTAGAATTTTTTTGCATTTATTTTTGAATTTTCTAACTCGGGTCGGGTTCGAACGGATAGGAAGGAAATTTTTTTTCTTCTCTATTTTTAGGCCTGTCCATACCCGTTCAGTCTTGAAATGAAGCCTGGATGTCGTTTTTTAATTTTTAGAATTTTTTTGCATTTTATTTTTGAATTTTCTATCTCAGGTCGGGTTCGAACGGAGAGGAAGGAAAATTTTTTTCTTCTCTATTTTTCGGCCTGTCCTGATCCGTTTCATCTTGAAACGGAGCCAGGATGATGTTTTTTAATTTTTAGAATTTTTTTGCATTTATTTTTGAATTTTCTAACTCGGGTCGGGTTCGAACGGATTGGAAGGAAATTTTTGTTCTTCTCTATTTTTCGGGCTGTCCATACCCGTTTAGTCTTGAAATGAAGCCTGGATGATGTTTCTTAATTTTTAGAATTTTTTTGCATTTTATTTTTGAATTTTCTATCTCGAGTCGGGTTCGAACGGATAGGAAGGAAATTTTTTTTCTTCTCTATTTTTCGGCCTGTCTTGACCCGTTTCATCTTGAAATGAAGCCTGGATGATGTTTTTTCATTTTTAGAATTTTTTTTGTATTTTATTTTTGAATTTTCTATCTCGGGTCGGGTTCGAACGGATAGGAAGGAAATTTTTTCTCTTCTCTATTTTTTGGCCTGTCCTGACCCGTTTCATCTTGAAATGAAGCCAGGATGACGTTTTTTAATTTTTAGAATTTTTTTGCATTTATTTTTGAATTTTCAATCTCGGGTAGGGATCGAACGGATAGTAAGGAAATTTTTTTTCCTCTCTATTTTTCGGCCTGTCCTGACCCGTTTCATCTTGAAATGAAGCCAGGATGATGTTGTTTAATTTTTAGACTTTTTTTGCATTTATTTTTGAATTTTCTAACTCGGATCGGGTTCGAACGGATAGGAAGGAAATTTTTTTTCTTCTCTATTTTTCGGCCTGTCCATACCCGTTTAGTCTTGAAATGAAGCCTGGATGACGTTTTTTAATTTTTAGAATTTTTTTGCATTTTATTTTTGAATTTTCTATCTCGGGTCGGGTTCGAACGGATAGGAAGGAAATTTTTTTTCTTCTCTATTTTTCGGCCTGTCCATACCCGTTTAGTCTTGAAATGAAACCTGGATGATGTTTTTTAATTTTTAGAATTTTTTTGCATTTTATTTTTGAATTTTCTATCTCGAGTCGGGTTCGAACGGATAGGAAGGAAATTTTTTTTCTTCTCTATTTTTCGGCCTGTCTTGACCCGTTTCATCTTGAAATGAAGCCTGGATGATGTTTTTTCATTTTTAGAATTTTTTTTGTATTTTATTTTTGAATTTTCTATCTCGGGTCGGGTTCGAATGGATAGGAAGGAAATTTTTTTTCGTCTCTATTTTTTGGCCTGTCCTGACCCGTTTCATCTTCAAATGAAGCCAGGATTATGTTTTTTAATTTTTAGAATTTTTTTGCATTTATTTTTGAATTTTCAAACTCGGGTCGGGTTCGAACGGATAGGAAGGAAATTATTTTTCCTCTCTATTTTTTGGCCTGTCCTGACCCGTTTCATCTTGAAATGAAGCCTGGATGATGTTTTTTAATTTTTAGAATTTTTTTGCATTTTATTTTTGAATTTTCTATCTTGGGTCGGGTTCGAACGGATAGGATGAAAATTTTTTCTCTTCTCTATTTTTCGGCCTGTCCATACCCGTTTAGTCTTGAAATGAAGCCTGGATGATGTTTTTTAATTTTTAGAATTTTTTTGCATTTTATTTTTGAATTTCCTATCTCGGGTCGGGTTCGAAAGGATAGGAAGGAAATTTTTTTTCTTCTCTACTTTTCGGCCTGTCCTGAACCGTTTCATCTTGAAATGAAGCCTGGATGATGTTTTTTTAATTTTTAGAATTTTTTTACATTTTATTTTTGAATTTTCTATCTCGGGTCGGGTTCGAACGGATAGGAAGGAAATTTTTTTTCTTCTCTATTTTTCGGCCTGTCTTGACCCGTTTCATCTTGAAATGAAGCCTGGATGAT
Organism: Quercus robur; assembly: GCF_932294415.1. Taxonomy (NCBI): domain Eukaryota; kingdom Viridiplantae; phylum Streptophyta; class Magnoliopsida; order Fagales; family Fagaceae; genus Quercus; species Quercus robur. Next base: position 39,185,023 of record NC_065542.1, on the reverse strand, counting down.
GTTTTTTCATTTTTAGAATTTTTTTTGTATTTTATTTTTGAAGTTTCTATCTCGGGTCGGGTTCGAACGGATAGGAAGGAAATTTTTTTTCTTCTCTATTTTTTGGCCTGTCCTGACCCGTTTCATCTTGAAATGAAGCCAGGATGATGTTTTTTAATTTTTAGAATTTTTTTGCATTTATTTTTGAATTTTCAAACTCGGGTCGGGTTCGAACGGATAGGAAGGAAATTTTTTTTCCTCTCTATTTTTCATCCTGTCCTGACCCGTTTCATCTTGAAATGAAGCCAGGATGATGTTTTTTAATTTTTAGAATTTTTTTGCATTTATTTTTGAATTTTCTAACTCGGGTCGGGTTCGAACGGATAGGAAGGAAATTTTTTTTCTTCTCTATTTTTAGGCCTGTCCATACCCGTTCAGTCTTGAAATGAAGCCTGGATGTCGTTTTTTAATTTTTAGAATTTTTTTGCATTTTATTTTTGAATTTTCTATCTCAGGTCGGGTTCGAACGGAGAGGAAGGAAAATTTTTTTCTTCTCTATTTTTCGGCCTGTCCTGATCCGTTTCATCTTGAAACGGAGCCAGGATGATGTTTTTTAATTTTTAGAATTTTTTTGCATTTATTTTTGAATTTTCTAACTCGGGTCGGGTTCGAACGGATTGGAAGGAAATTTTTGTTCTTCTCTATTTTTCGGGCTGTCCATACCCGTTTAGTCTTGAAATGAAGCCTGGATGATGTTTTTTAATTTTTAGAATTTTTTTGCATTTTATTTTTGAATTTTCTATCTCGAGTCGGGTTCGAACGGATAGGAAGGAAATTTTTTTTCTTCTCTATTTTTCGGCCTGTCTTGACCCGTTTCATCTTGAAATGAAGCCTGGATGATGTTTTTTCATTTTTAGAATTTTTTTTGTATTTTATTTTTGAATTTTCTATCTCGGGTCGGGTTCGAACGGATAGGAAGGAAATTTTTTCTCTTCTCTATTTTTTGGCCTGTCCTGACCCGTTTCATCTTGAAATGAAGCCAGGATGATGTTTTTTAATTTTTAGAATTTTTTTGCATTTATTTTTGAATTTTCAATCTCGGGTAGCGATCGAACGGATAGGAAGGAAATTTTTTTTCCTCTCTATTTTTCGGCCTGTCCTGACCCGTTTCATCTTGAAATGAAGCCAGGATGATGTTGTTTAATTTTTAGACTTTTTTTGCATTTATTTTTGAATTTTCTAACTCGGATCGGGTTCGAACGGATAGGAAGGAAATTTTTTTTCTTCTCTATTTTTCGGCCTGTCCATACCCGTTTAGTCTTGAAATGAAGCCTGGATGACGTTTTTTAATTTTTAGAATTTTTTTGCATTTTATTTTTGAATTTTCTTTCTCGGGTCGGGTTCGAACGGATAGGAAGGAAATTTTTTTTCTTCTCTATTTTTCGGCCTATCCAAACCCGTTTAGTCTTGAAATGAAGCCTGGAGGATGTTTTTTAATTTTTAGAATTTTTTTGCATTTTATTTTTGAATTTTCTATCTCGAGTCGGGTTCGAACGGATAGGAAGGAAATTTTTTTTCTTCTCTATTTTTCGGCCTGTCTTGACCCGTTTCATCTTGAAATGAAGCCTGGATGATGTTTTTTCATTTTTAGAATTTTTTTTGTATTTTATTTTTGAATTTTCTATCTCGGGTCGGGTTCGAATGGATAGGGAGGAAATTTTTTTTCGTCTCTATTTTTTGGCCTGTCCTGATCCGTTTCATCTTCAAATGAAGCCAGGATTATGTTTTTTAATTTTTAGAATTTTTTTGCATTTATTTTTGAATTTTCAAACTCGGGTCGGGTTCGAACGGATAGGAAGGAAATTTTTTTTCCTCTCTATTTTTCATCCTGTCCTGACCCGTTTCATCTTGAAATGAAGCCAGGATGATGTTTTTTAATTTTTAGAATTTTTTTGCATTTATTTTTGAATTTTCAATCTCGGGTAGGGATCGAACGGATAGGAAGGAAATTTTTTTTCCTCTCTATTTTTCGGCCTGTCCTGACCCGTTTCATCTTGAAATGAAGCCAGGATGATGTTGTTTAATTTTTAGACTTTTTTTGCATTTATTTTTGAATTTTCTATCTCGGGTCGGGTTCGAACGGATAGGAAGGAAATTTTTTTTCTTCTCTATTTTTCGGCTTGTCCATACCCGTTTAGTCTTGAAATGAAACCTGGATGATGTTTTTTAATTTTTAGAATTTTATTGCATTTTATTTTTGAATTTTCTATCTCGAGTCGGGTTCGAACGGATAGGAAGGAAATTTTTTTTCTTCTCTATTTTTTGGCCTGTCCTAACCCGTTTCATCTTGAAATGAAGCCAGGATGATGTTTTTTAATTTTTAGAATTTTTTTGCATTTATTTTTGAATTTTCAAACTCGGGTCGGGTTCGAACGGATAGGAAGGAAATTTTTTTTCCTCTCTATTTTTCATCCTGTCCTGACCCGTTTCATCTTGAAATGAAGCCAGGATGATTTTTTTTAATTTTTAGAATTTTTTTGCATTTTATTTTTAAATTTTCTATCCCGGGTCGGGTTCGAACGGATGGGAAGGAAATTTTTTCTCTTCTCTATTTTTTGGCCTGTCCTGACCCGTTTCATCTTGAAATGAAGCCAGGATGATGTTTTTTAATTTTTAGAATTTTTTTGCATTTATTTTTGAATTTTCAATCTCGGGTAGGGATCGAACGGATAGGAAGGAAATTTTTTTTCCTCTCTATTTTTCGGCCTGTCCTGACCCGTTTCATCTTGAAATGAAGCCAGGATGATGTTGTTTAATTTTTAGACTTTTTTTGCATTTATTTTTGAATTTCCTAACTCGGATCGGGTTCGAACGGATAGGAAGGAAATTTTTTTTCCTCTCTATTTTTCGGCCTGTCCATACCCGTTTAGTCTTGAAATGAAGCCTGGATGACGTTTTTTAATTCTTAGAATTTTTTTGCATTTTATTTTTGAATTTTCTATCTCGGGTCGGGTTCGAACGGATAGGAAAGAAATTTTTTTTCTTCTCTATTTTTCGGCCTGTCTTGACCCGTTTCATCTTGAAATGAAGCCTGGATGATGTTTTTTCATTTTTAGAATTTTTTTTGTATTTTATTTTTGAATTTTCTATCTCGGGTCGGGTTCGAATGGATAGGGAGGAAATTTTTTTTCGTCTCTATTTTTTGGCCTGTCCTGACCCGTTTCATCTTCAAATGAAGCCTGGATGATGTTTTTTAATTTTTAGAATTTTTTTGCATTTTATTTTTGAATTTTCTATCTTGGGTCGGGTTCGAACGGATAGGATGGAAATTTTTTTTCTTCTCTATTTTTCGGCCTGTCCATACCCGTTCAGTCTTGAAATGAAGCCTGGATGTCGTTTTTTAATTTTTAGAATTTTTTTGCATTTTATTTTTGAATTTTCTATCTCGGGTCGGTTTCGAACGGAGAGGAAGGAAAATTTTTTTCTTCTCTATTTTTCGGCCTGTCCTGATACGTTTCATCTTGAAACGAAGCCAGGATGATGTTTTTTAATTTTTAGAATTTTTTTGCATTTATTTTTCAATTTTCTAACTCGGGTCGGGTTCGAACGGATTGGAAGGAATTTTTTTTCTTCTCTATTTTTCGGGCTGTCCATAACCGTTTAGTCTTGAAATGAAGCCTGGATGATGTTTTTTAATTTTTAGAATTTTTTTGCATTTTATTTTTGAATTTTCTATCTCGAGTCGGGTTCGAACGGATAGGAACGAAATTTTTTTTCTTCTCTATTTTTCGGCCTGTCTTGACCCGTTTCATCTTGAAATGAAGCCTGGATGATGTTTTTTCATTTTTAGAATTTTTTTTGTATTTTATTTTTGAATTTTCTATCTCGGGTCGGGTTCGAACGGATGGGAAGGAAATTTTTTCTCTTCTCTATTTTTTGGCCTGTCCTGACCCGTTTCATCTTGAAATGAAGCCAGGATGATGTTTTTTAATTTTTAGAATTTTTTTGCATTTATTTTTGAATTTTCAATCTCGGGTAGGGATCGAACGGATAGGAAGGAAATTTTTTTTCCTCTCTATTTTTCGGCCTGTCCTGACCCGTTTCATCTTGAAATGAAGCCAGGATGATGTTGTTTAATTTTTAGACTTTTTTTGCATTTATTTTTGAATTTTCTAACTCGGATCGGGTTCGAACGGATAGGAAGGAAATTTTTTTTCTTCTCTATTTTTCGGCCTGTCCATACCCGTTTAGTCTTGAAATGAAGCCTGGATGACGTTTTTTAATTTTTAGAATTTTTTTGCATTTTATTTTTGAATTTTCTAACTCGGGTCGGGTTCGAACGGATTGGAAGGAAATTTTTGTTCTTCTCTATTTTTCGGGCTGTCCATACCCGTTTAGTCGTGAAATGAAGCCTGGATGATGTTTTTTAATTTTTAGAATTTTTTTGCATTTTATTTTTCAATTTTCTATCTCGAGTCGGGTTCGAACGGATAGGAAGGAAATTTTTTTTCTTCTCTATTTTTCAGCCTGTCTTGACCCGTTTCATCTTGAAATGAAGCCTGGATGATGTTTTTTCATTTTTAGAATTTTTTTTGTATTTTATTTTTGAATTTTCTATCTCGGGTCGGGTTCGAACGGATAGGAAGGAAATTTTTTCTCTTCTCTATTTTTTGGCCTGTCCTGACCCGTTTCATCTTGAAATGAAGCCAGGATGATGTTTTTTAATTTTTAGAATTTTTTTGCATTTATTTTTGAATTTTCAATCTTGGGTAGGGATCGAACGGATAGGAAGGAAATTTTTTTTCTTCTCTATTTTTTGGCCTGTCCTGACCCGTTTCATCTTGAAATGAAGCCTGGATGACGTTTTTTAATTTTTAGAATTTTTTTGCATTTTATTTTTGAATTTTCTATCTCGGGTCGGGTTCGAACGGATAGGAAGGAAATTTTTTTTCTTCTCTATTTTTCGGCCTCTCCATACCCGTTTAGTCTTGAAATGAAGCCTGGATGATGTTTTTTAATTTTTAGAATTTTTTTGCATTTTATTTTTGAATTTTCTATCTCGAGTCGGGTTCGAACGGATAGGAAGGAAATTTTTTTTCTTCTCTATTTTTCGGCCTGTCCTGATCCGTTTCATCTTGAAACGAAGCCAGGATGATGTTTTTTAATTTTTAGAATTTTTTTGCATTTATTTTTGAATTTTCTAACTCGGGTCGGGTTCGAACGGATTGGAAGGAAATTTTTGTTCTTCTCTATTTTTCGGGCTGTCCATACCCGTTTAGTCTTGAAATGAAGCCTGGATGATGTTTTTTAATTTTTAGAATTTTTTTGCATTTTATTTTTCAAATTTTCTATCTCGAGTCGGGTTCGAACGGATAGGAAGGAAATTTTTTTTCTTCTCTATTTTTCGGCCTGTCTTGACCCGTTTCATCTTGAAATGAAGTCTGGATGATGTTTTTTCATTTTTAGAATTTTTTTTGTATTTTATTTTTGAATTTTCTATCTCGGGTCGGGTTCGAACGGATAGGAAGGAAATTTTTTCTCTTCTCTATTTTTTGGCCTGTCCTGACCCGTTTCATCTTGAAATGAAGCCAGGATGATGTTTTTTAATTTTTAGAATTTTTTTGCATTTATTTTTGAATTTTCAATCTCGGGTAGGGATCGAACGGATAGGAAGGAAATTTTTTTTCCTCTCTATTTTTCGGCCTGTCCTGACCCGTTTCATCTTGAAATGAAGCCTGGATGATGTTGTTTAATTTTTAGACTTTTTTTGCATTTATTTTTGAATTTTCTAACTCGGATCGGGTTCGAACGGATAGGAAGGAAATTTTTTTTCTTCTCTATTTTTCGGCCTGTCCATACCCGTTTAGTCTTGAAATGAAGCCTGGATGACGTTTTTTAATTTTTAGAATTTTTTTGCATTTTATTTTTGAATTTTCTATCTCGGGTCGGGTTCGAACGGATAGGATGGAAATTTTTTTTCTTATCTATTTTTCGGCCTGTCCATACCCGTTTAGTCTTGAAATGAAGCCTGGATGATGTTTTTTAATTTTTAGAATTTTTTTGCATTTTATTTTTGAATTTTCTATCTCGAGTCGGGTTCGAACGGATAGGAAGGAAATTTTTTTTCTTCTCTATTTTTCGGCCTGTCTTGACCCGTTTCATCTTGAAATGAAGCCTGGATGATGTTTTTTCATTTTTAGAATTTTTTTTGTATTTTATTTTTGAATTTTCTATCTCGGGTCGGGTTCGAATGGATAGGGAGGAAATTTTTTTTCGTCTCTATTTTTTGGCCTGTCCTGATCCGTTTCATCTTCAAATGAAGCCAGGATTATGTTTTTTAATTTTTAGAATTTTTTTGCATTTATTTTTGAATTTTCAAACTCGGGTCGGGTTCGAACGGATAGGAGGGAAATTTTTTTTCCTCTCTATTTTTCATCCTGTCCTGACCCGTTTCATCTTGAAATGAAGCCAGGATGATTTTTTTTAATTTTTAGAATTTTTTTGCATTTATTTTTGTATTTTCTAACTCGGATCGGGTTCGAACGGATAGGAAGGAAATTTTTTTTCTTCTCTATTTTTCGGCCTGTCCATACCCGTTTAGTCTTGAAATGAAGCCTGGATGACGTTTTTTAATTTTTAGAATTTTTTTGCATTTATTTTTGAATTTTCAATCTCGGGTAGGGATCGAACGGATAGGAAGGAAATTTTTTTTCCTCTCTATTTTTCGGCCTGTCCTGACCCGTTTCATCTTGAAATGAAGCCAGGATGATGTTGTTTAATTTTTAGACTTTTTTTGCATTTATTTTTGAATTTTCTAACTCGGATCGGGTTCGAACGGATAGGAAGGAAATTTTTTTTCTTCTCTATTTTTCGGCCTGTCCATACCCGTTTAGTCTTGAAATGAAGCCTGGATGACGTTTTTTAATTTTTAGAATTTTTTTGCATTTTATTTTTGAATTTTCTAACTCGGGTCGGGTTCGAACGGATTGGAAGGAAATTTTTGTTCTTCTCTATTTTTCGTGCTGTCCATACCCGTTTAGTCGTGAAATGAAGCCTGGATGATGTTTTTTAATTTTTAGAATTTTTTTGCATTTTATTTTTCAATTTTCTATCTCGAGTCGGGTTCGAACGGATAGGAAGGAAATTTTTTTTCTTCTCTATTTTTCAGCCTGTCTTGACCCGTTTCATCTTGAAATGAAGCCTGGATGATGTTTTTTCATTTTTAGAATTTTTTTTGTATTTTATTTTTGAATTTTCTATCTCGGGTCGGGTTCGAACGGATAGGAAGGAAATTTTTTCTCTTCTCTATTTTTTGGCCTGTCCTGACCCGTTTCATCTTGAAATGAAGCCAGGATGATGTTTTTTAATTTTTAGAATTTTTTTGCATTTATTTTTGAATTTTCAATCTTGGGTAGGGATCGAACGGATAGGAAGGAAATTTTTTTTCTTCTCTATTTTTTGGCCTGTCCTGACCCGTTTCATCTTGAAATGAAGCCTGGATGACGTTTTTTAATTTTTAGAATTTTTTTGCATTTTATTTTTGAATTTTCTATCTCGGGTCGGGTTCGAACGGATAGGAAGGAAATTTTTTTTCTTCTCTATTTTTCGGCCTGTCCATACCCGTTTAGTCTTGAAATGAAGCCTGGATGATGTTTTTTAATTTTTAGAATTTTTTTGCATTTTATTTTTGAATTTTCTATCTCGAGTCGGGTTCGAACGGATAGGAAGGAAATTTTTTTTCTTCTCTATTTTTCGGTCTGTCCTGATCCGTTTCATCTTGAAACGAAGCCAGGATGATGTTTTTTAATTTTTAGAATTTTTTTGCATTTATTTTTGAATTTTCTAACTCGGGTCGGGTTCGAACGGATTGGAAGGAAATTTTTGTTCTTCTCTATTTTTCGGGCTGTCCATACCCGTTTAGTCTTGAAATGAAGCCTGGATGATGTTTTTTAATTTTTAGAATTTTTTTGCATTTTATTTTTGAATTTTCTATCTCGAGTCGGGTTCGAACGGATAGGAAGGAAATTTTTTTTCTTCTCTATTTTTCGGCCTGTCTTGACCCGTTTCATCTTGAAATGAAGCCTGGATGATGTTTTTTCATTTTTAGAATTTTTTTTGTATTTTATTTTTGAATTTTCTATCTCGGGTCGGGTTCGAACGGATAGGAAGGAAATTTTTTCTCTTCTCTATTTTTTGGCCTGTCCTGACCCGTTTCATCTTGAAATGAAGCCAGGATGATGTTTTTTAATTTTTAGAATTTTTTTGCATTTATTTTTGAATTTTCAATCTCGGGTAGGGATCGAACGGATAGGAAGGAAATTTTTTTTCCTCTCTATTTTTCGGCCTGTCCTGACCCGTTTCATCTTGAAATGAAGCCAGGATGATGTTGTTTAATTTTTAGACTTTTTTTGCATTTATTTTCGAATTTTCTAACTCGGATCGGGTTCGAACGGATAGGAAGGAAATTTTTTTTCTTCTCTATTTTTCGGCCTGTCCATACCCCTTTAGTCTTGAAATGAAGCCTGGATGACGTTTTTTAATTTTTAGAATTTTTTTGCATTTTATTTTTGAATTTTCTATCTCGGGTCGGGTTCGAACGGATAGGAAGGAAATTTTTTTTCTTATCTATTTTTCGGCCTGTCCATACCCGTTTAGTCTTGAAATGAAGCCTGGATGATGTTTTTTAATTTTTAGAATTTTTTTGCATTTTATTTTTGAATTTTCTATCTCGAGTCGGGTTCGAACGGATAGGAAGGAAATTTTTTTTCTTCTCTATTTTTCGGCCTGTCTTGACCCGTTTCATCTTGAAATGAAGCCTGGATGATGTTTTTTCATTTTTAGAATTTTTTTTGTATTTTATTTTTGAATTTTCTATCTCGGGTCGGGTTCGAATGGATAGGGAGGAAATTTTTTTTCGTCTCTATTTTTTGGCCTGTCCTGATCCGTTTCATCTTCAAATGAAGCCAGGATTATGTTTTTTAATTTTTAGAATTTTTTTGCATTTATTTTTGAATTTTCAAACTCGGGTCGGGTTCGAACGGATAGGAGGGAAATTTTTTTTCCTCTCTATTTTTCATCCTGTCCTGACCCGTTTCATCTTGAAATGAAGCCAGGATGATTTTTTTTAATTTTTAGAATTTTTTTGCATTTATTTTTGTATTTTCTAACTCGGATCGGGTTCGAACGGATAGGAAGGAAATTTTTTTTCTTCTCTATTTTTCGGCCTGTCCATACCCGTTTAGTCTTGAAATGAAGCCTGGATGACGTTTTTTAATTTTTAGAATTTTTTTGCATTTATTTTGGAATTTTCAATCTCGGGTAGGGATCGAACGGATAGGAAGGAAATTTTTTTTCCTCTCTATTTTTCGGCCTGTCCTGACCCGTTTCATCTTGAAATGAAGCCAGGATGATGTTGTTTAATTTTTAGACTTTTTTTGCATTTATTTTTGAATTTTCTAACTCGGATCGGGTTCGAACGGATAGGAAGGAAATTTTTTTTCTTCTCTATTTTTCGGCCTGTCCATACCCGTTTAGTCTTGAAATGAAGCCTGGATGACGTTTTTTAATTTTTAGAATTTTTTTGCATTTTATTTTTGAATTTTCTATCTCGGGTCGGGTTCGAACGGATAGGAAGGAAATTTTTTTTCTTATCTATTTTTCGGCCTGTCCATACCCGTTTAGTCTTGAAATGAAGCCTGGATGATGTTTTTTAATTTTTAGAATTTTTTTGCATTTTATTTTTGAATTTTCTATCTCGAGTCGGGTTCGAACGGATAGGAAGGAAATTTTTTTTCTTCTCTATTTTTCGGCCTGTCTTGACCCGTTTCATCTTGAAATGAAGCCTGGATGATGTTTTTTCATTTTTAGAATTTTTTTTGTATTTTATTTTTGAATTTTCTATCTCGGGTCGGGTTCGAATGGATAGGGAGGAAATTTTTTTTCGTCTCTATTTTTTGGCCTGTCCTGATCCGTTTCATCTTCAAATGAAGCCAGGATGATGTTTTTTAATTTTTATAATTTTTTTGCATTTATTTTTGAATTTTCTAACTCGGATCGGGTTCGAACGGATAGGAAGGAAATTTTTTTTCTTCTCTATTTTTCAGCCTGTCCATACCCGTTTAGTCTTGAAAGGAAGCCTGGATGACGTTTTTTAATTTTTAGAATTTTTTTCCATTTTATTTTTGAATTTTCTATCTCTGGTCGGGTTCGAACGGATAGGAAGGAAATTTTTTTTCCTCTCTATTTTTCGGCCTGTCCTGATCCGTTTCATCTTGAAATGAAGCCTGGATGATGTTTTTTTATTTTTTAGAATTTTTTTTGCATTTATTTTTGAATTTTCTTTATCGGGTTGGGTTCGAACGGATAGGAAGGAAATTTTTTTCTTCTCTATTTTTCGGCCTGTCCTGATCCGTTTCATCTTGAAACGAAGCCAGGATGATGTTTTTTTATTTTTAGAATTTTTTTCATTTATTTTTGAATTTTTTAACTCGGGTCGGGTTCGAACGGATAGGAAGGAAATTTTTTTTCTTCTCTATTTTTCGGGCTGTCCATACCCGTTTAGTCTTGAAATGAAGCCTGGATGATGTATTTTAATTTTTAGAATTTTTTTGCATTTTATTTTTGAATTTTCTATCTCTAGCCGGGTTCGAACGGATAGGAAGGAAATTTTTTTTCCTCTCTATTTTTCGGCCTGTCTTGACCCGTTTCATCTTGAAATGAAGCCTGGATGATGTTTTTTCATTTTTAGAATTTTTTTTTGTATTTTATTTTTGAATTTTCTATCTCGGGTCGGGTTCGAACGGATAGGAAGGAAATTTTTTTTCTTCTCTATTTTTCGGCCTATCCATACCCGTTTAGTCTTGAAATGAAGCCTGGATGATGTTTTTTCATTTTTAGAATTTTTTTTGTATTTTATTTTTGAATTTTCTATCTCGGGTCGGGTTCGAACGGATAGGAAGGAAATTTTTTTTCTTCTCTATTTTTCGGCCTATCCATACCCGTTTAGTCTTGAAATGAAGCCAGGATGATGTTTTTTAATTTTTAGAATTTTTTTTGCATTTATTTTTGAATTTTCAAACTCGGGTCGGGTTCGAACGGATAGGAAGGAAATTTTTTTTCCTCTCTATTTTTCTGCCTGTCCTAACCCGTTTCATCTTGAAATGCAGCCAGGATGATGTTTTTTAATTTTTAGAATTTTTTTGCATTTATTTTTGAATTTTCTAACTCGGGTCGGGTTCGAACGGATAGGAAGGAAATTTTTTTTCTTCTCTATTTTTAGGCCTGTCCATACCCGTTTAGTCTTGAAATGAAGCCTGGATGACGTTTTTTAATTTTTAGAATTTTTTTGCATTTTATTTTTGAATTTTCTATCTCGGGTCGGGTTCGAACGGATAGGAAGGAAAATTTTTTTCTTCTCTATTTTTCGGCCTGTCCTGATCCGTTTCATCTTGAAACGAAGCCAGGATGATGTTTTTTAATTTTTAGAATTTTTTGCATTTATTTTTGAATTTTTTAACTCGGGTCGGGTTCGAACGGATAGGAAGGAAATTTTTTTTCTTCTCTATTTTTCGGGCTGTCCATACCCGTTTAGTCTTGAAATGAAGCCTGGATGATGTTTTTTAATTTTTAGAATTTTTTTGCATTTTTTTTTTGAATTTTCTATCTCTAGCCGAGTTCGAACGGATAGGAAGGAAATTTTTTTTCTTCTCTATTTTTCGGCCTGTCTTGACCCGTTTCATCTTGAAATGAAGCCTGGATGATGTTTTTTCATTTTTAGAATTTTTTTTGTATTTTATTTTTGAATTTTCTATCTCGGGTCGGGTTCGAACGGATAGGAAGGAAATTTTTTTTCTTCTCTATTTTTCGGCCTATCCATACCCGTTTAGTCTTGAAATGAAGCCTGGATGATGTTTTTTCATTTTTATAATTTTTTTTGTATTTTATTTTTGAATTTTCTATCTCGGGTCGGGTTCGAACGGATAGGAAGGAAATTTTTTTTCTTCTCTATTTTTCGGCCTATCCATACCCGTTTAGTCTTGAAATGAAGCCAGGATGATGTTTTTTAATTTTTAGAATTTTTTTTCATTTATTTTTGAATTTTCAAACTCGGGTCGGGTTCAAACGGATAGGAAGGAAATTTTTTTTCCTCTCTATTTTTCGGCCTGTCCTGACCCGTTTCATCTTGAAATGCAGCCAGGATGATGTTTTTTAATTTTTAGAATTTTTTTGCATTTATTTTTGAATTTTCTAACTTGGGTCGGGTTCGAACGGATAGGAAGGAAATTTTTTTTCTTCTCTATTTTTAGGCCTGTCCATACCCGTTTAGTCTTGAAATGAAGCCTGGATGACGTTTTTTAATTTTTAGAATTTTTTTGCATTTTATTTTTGAATTTTCTATCTCGGGTCGGGTTCGAACGGAGAGGAAGGAAAATTTTTTTCTTCTCTATTTTTCGGCCTATCCATACCCGTTTAGTCTTGAAATGAAGCCTGGATGATGTTTTTTCATTTTTAGAATTTTTTTTGTATTTTATTTTTGAATTTTCTATCTCGGGTCGGGTTCGAACGGATAGGAAGGAAATTTTTTTTCTTCTCTATTTTTCGGCCTATCCATACCCGTTTAGTCTTGAAATGAAGCCAGGATGATGTTTTTTAATTTTTAGAATTCTTTTGCATTTATTTTTGAATTTTCAAACTCGGGTCGGGTTCGAACGGATAGGAAGGAAATTTTTTTTCCTCTCTATTTTTCTGCCTGTCCTGACCCGTTTCATCTTGAAATGCAGCCAGGATGATGTTTTTTAATTTTTAGAATTTTTTTGCATTTATTTTTGAATTTTCTAACTCGTGTCGGGTTCGAACGGATAGGAAGGAAATTTTTTTTCTTCTCTATTTTTAGGCCTGTCCATACCCGTTTAGTCTTGAAATGAAGCCTGGATGACGTTTTTTAATTTTTAGAATTTTTTTGCATTTTATTTTTGAATTTTCTATCTCGGGTCGGGTTCGAACGGAGAGGAAGGAAAATTTTTTTCTTCTCTATTTTTCGGCCTATCCATACCCGTTTAGTCTTGAAATGAAGCCTGGATGATGTTTTTTCATTTTTAGAATTTTTTTTGTATTTTATTTTTGAATTTTCTATCTCGGGTCGGGTTCGAACGGATAGGAAGGAAAATTTTTTTCTTCTCTATTTTTCGGCCTGTCCTGATCCGTTTCATCTTGAAACGAAGCCAGGATGACGTTTTTTAATTTTTAGAATTTTTTTGCATTTTATTTTTGAATTTTCTATCTCGGGTCGGGTTCGAACGGATAGGAAGGAAAATTTTTTTCTTCTCTATTTTTCGGCCTGTCCTGATCCGTTTCATCTTGAAACGAAGCCAGGATGATGTTTTTTAATTTTTAGAATTTTTTGCATTTATTTTTGAATTTTTTAACTCGGGTCGGGTTCGAACGGATAGGAAGGAAATTTTTTTTCTTCTCTATTTTTCGGGCTGTCCATACCCGTTTAGTCTTGAAATGAAGCCTGGATGATGTTTTTTAATTTTTAGAATTTTTTTGCATTTTTTTTTTGAATTTTCTATCTCTAGCCGAGTTCGAACGGATAGGAAGGAAATTTTTTTTCTTCTCTATTTTTCGGCCTGTCTTGACCCGTTTCATCTTGAAATGAAGCCTGGATGATGTTTTTTCATTTTTAGAATTTTTTTTGTATTTTATTTTTGAATTTTCTATCTCGGGTCGGGTTCGAACGGATAGGAAGGAAATTTTTTTTCTTCTCTATTTTTCGGCCTATCCATACCCGTTTAGTCTTGAAATGAAGCCTGGATGATGTTTTTTCATTTTTATAATTTTTTTTGTATTTTATTTTTGAATTTTCTATCTCGGGTCGGGTTCGAACGGATAGGAAGGAAATTTTTTTTCTTCTCTATTTTTCGGCCTATCCATACCCGTTTAGTCTTGAAATGAAGCCAGGATGATGTTTTTTAATTTTTAGAATTTTTTTTCATTTATTTTTGAATTTTCAAACTCGGGTCGGGTTCAAACGGATAGGAAGGAAATTTTTTTTCCTCTCTATTTTTCTGCCTGTCCTGACCCGTTTCATCTTGAAATGCAGCCAGGATGATGTTTTTTAATTTTTAGAATTTTTTTGCATTTATTTTTGAATTTTCTAACTTGGGTCGGGTTCGAACGGATAGGAAGGAAATTTTTTTTCTTCTCTATTTTTAGGCCTGTCCATACCCGTTTAGTCTTGAAATGAAGCCTGGATGACGTTTTTTAATTTTTAGAATTTTTTTGCATTTTATTTTTGAATTTTCTATCTCGGGTCGGGTTCGAACGGAGAGGAAGGAAAATTTTTTTCTTCTCTATTTTTCGGCCTATCCATACCCGTTTAGTCTTGAAATGAAGCCTGGATGATGTTTTTTCATTTTTAGAATTTTTTTTGTATTTTATTTTTGAATTTTCTATCTCGGGTCGGGTTCGAACGGATAGGAAGGAAATTTTTTTTCTTCTCTATTTTTCGGCCTATCCATACCCGTTTAGTCTTGAAATGAAGCCAGGATGATGTTTTTTAATTTTTAGAATTCTTTTGCATTTATTTTTGAATTTTCAAACTCGGGTCGGGTTCGAACGGATAGGAAGGAAATTTTTTTTCCTCTCTATTTTTCTGCCTGTCCTGACCCGTTTCATCTTGAAATGCAGCCAGGATGATGTTTTTTAATTTTTAGAATTTTTTTGCATTTATTTTTGAATTTTCTAACTCGTGTCGGGTTCGAACGGATAGGAAGGAAATTTTTTTTCTTCTCTATTTTTAGGCCTGTCCATACCCGTTTAGTCTTGAAATGAAGCCTGGATGACGTTTTTTAATTTTTAGAATTTTTTTGCATTTTATTTTTGAATTTTCTATCTCGGGTCGGGTTCGAACGGAGAGGAAGGAAAATTTTTTTCTTCTCTATTTTTCGGCCTATCCATACCCGTTTAGTCTTGAAATGAAGCCTGGATGATGTTTTTTCATTTTTAGAATTTTTTTTGTATTTTATTTTTGAATTTTCTATCTCGGGTCGGGTTCGAACGGATAGGAAGGAAAATTTTTTTCTTCTCTATTTTTCGGCCTGTCCTGATCCGTTTCATCTTGAAACGAAGCCAGGATGACGTTTTTTAATTTTTAGAATTTTTTTGCATTTTATTTTTGAATTTTCTATCTCGGGTCGGGTTCGAACGGATAGGAAGGAAAATTTTTTTCTTCTCTATTTTTCGGCCTGTCCTGATCCGTTTCATCTTGAAACGAAGCCAGGATGATGTTTTTTAATTTTTAGAATTTTTTGCATTTATTTTTGAATTTTTTAACTCGGGTCGGGTTCGAACGGATAGGAAGGAAATTTTTTTTCTTCTCTATTTTTCGGGCTGTCCATACCCGTTTAGTCTTGAAATGAAGCCTGGATGATGTTTTTTAATTTTTAGAATTTTTTTGCATTTTTTTTTTGAATTTTCTATCTCTAGCCGAGTTCGAACGGATAGGAAGGAAATTTTTTTTCTTCTCTATTTTTCGGCCTGTCTTGACCCGTTTCATCTTGAAATGAAGCCTGGATGATGTTTTTTCATTTTTAGAATTTTTTTTGTATTTTATTTTTGAATTTTCTATCTCGGGTCGGGTTCGAACGGATAGGAAGGAAATTTTTTTTCTTCTCTATTTTTCGGCCTATCCATACCCGTTTAGTCTTGAAATGAAGCCTGGATGATGTTTTTTCATTTTTATAATTTTTTTTGTATTTTATTTTTGAATTTTCTATCTCGGGTCGGGTTCGAACGGATAGGAAGGAAATTTTTTTTCTTCTCTATTTTTCGGCCTATCCATACCCGTTTAGTCTTGAAATGAAGCCAGGATGATGTTTTTTAATTTTTAGAATTTTTTTTCATTTATTTTTGAATTTTCAAACTCGGGTCGGGTTCAAACGGATAGGAAGGAAATTTTTTTTCCTCTCTATTTTTCTGCCTGTCCTGACCCGTTTCATCTTGAAATGCAGCCAGGATGATGTTTTTTAATTTTTAGAATTTTTTTGCATTTATTTTTGAATTTTCTAACTTGGGTCGGGTTCGAACGGATAGGAAGGAAATTTTTTTTCTTCTCTATTTTTAGGCCTGTCCATACCCGTTTAGTCTTGAAATGAAGCCTGGATGACGTTTTTTAATTTTTAGAATTTTTTTGCATTTTATTTTTGAATTTTCTATCTCGGGTCGGGTTCGAACGGAGAGGAAGGAAAAATTTTTTCTTCTCTATTTTTCGGCCTATCCATACCCGTTTAGTCTTGAAATGAAGCCTGGATGATGTTTTTTCATTTTTAGAATTTTTTTTGTATTTTATTTTTGAATTTTCTATCTCGGGTCGGGTTCGAACGGATAGGAAGGAAATTTTTTTTCTTCTCTATTTTTCGGCCTATCCATACCCGTTTAGTCTTGAAATGAAGCCAGGATGATGTTTTTTAATTTTTAGAATTCTTTTGCATTTATTTTTGAATTTTCAAACTCGGGTCGGGTTCGAACGGATAGGAAGGAAATTTTTTTTCCTCTCTATTTTTCTGCCTGTCCTGACCCGTTTCATCTTGAAATGCAGCCAGGATGATGTTTTTTAATTTTTAGAATTTTTTTGCATTTATTTTTGAATTTTCTAACTCGTGTCGGGTTCGAACGGATAGGAAGGAAATTTTTTTTCTTCTCTATTTTTAGGCCTGTCCATACCCGTTTAGTCTTGAAATGAAGCCTGGATGACGTTTTTTAATTTTTAGAATTTTTTTGCATTTTATTTTTGAATTTTCTATCTCGGGTCGGGTTCGAACGGAGAGGAAGGAAAATTTTTTTCTTCTCTATTTTTCGGCCTATCCATACCCGTTTAGTCTTGAAATGAAGCCTGGATGATGTTTTTTCATTTTTAGAATTTTTTTTGTATTTTATTTTTGAATTTTCTATCTCGGGTCGGGTTCGAACGGATAGGAAGGAAATTTTTTTTCTTCTCTATTTTTCGGCCTATCCATACCCGTTTAATCTTGAAATGAAGCCAGGATGATGTTTTTTAATTTTTAGAATTCTTTTGCATTTATTTTTGAATTTTCAAACTCGGGTCGGGTTCGAACGGATAGGAAGGAAATTTTTTTTCCTCTCTATTTTTCTGCCTGTCCTGACCCGTTTCATCTTGAAATGCAGCCAGGATGATGTTTTTCAATTTTTAGAATTTTTTTGCATATATTTTTGAATTTTCTAACTCGTGTCGGGTTCGAACGGATAGGAAGGAAATTTTTTTTCTTCTCTATTTTTCGGCCTGTCTTGACCCGTTTCATCTTGAAATGAAGCCTGGATGATGTTTTTTCATTTTTAGAATTTTTTTTGTATTTTATTTTTGAATTTTCTATCTCGGGTCGGGTTCGAACGGATAGGAAGGAAATTTTTTTTCTTCTCTATTTTTCGGCCTATCCATACCCGTTTAGTCTTGAAATGAAGCCTGGATGATGTTTTTTCATTTTTATAATTTTTTTTGTATTTTATTTTTGAATTTTCTATCTCGGGTCGGGTTCGAACGGATAGGAAGGAAATTTTTTTTCTTCTCTATTTTTCGGCCTATCCATACCCGTTTAGTCTTGAAATGAAGCCAGGATGATGTTTTTTAATTTTTAGAATTTTTTTTCATTTATTTTTGAATTTTCAAACTCGGGTCGGGTTCAAACGGATAGGAAGGAAATTTTTTTTCCTCTCTATTTTTCTGCCTGTCCTGACCCGTTTCATCTTGAAATGCAGCCAGGATGATGTTTTTTAATTTTTAGAATTTTTTTGCATTTATTTTTGAATTTTCTAACTTGGGTCGGGTTCGAACGGATAGGAAGGAAATTTTTTTTCTTCTCTATTTTTAGGCCTGTCCATACCCGTTTAGTCTTGAAATGAAGCCTGGATGACGTTTTTTAATTTTTAGAATTTTTTTGCATTTTATTTTTGAATTTTCTATCTCGGGTCGGGTTCGAACGGAGAGGAAGGAAAATTTTTTTCTTCTCTATTTTTCGGCCTATCCATACCCGTTTAGTCTTGAAATGAAGCCTGGATGATGTTTTTTCATTTTTAGAATTTTTTTTGTATTTTATTTTTGAATTTTCTATCTCGGGTCGGGTTCGAACGGATAGGAAGGAAATTTTTTTTCTTCTCTATTTTTCGGCCTATCCATACCCGTTTAATCTTGAAATGAAGCCAGGATGATGTTTTTTAATTTTTAGAATTCTTTTGCATTTATTTTTGAATTTTCAAACTCGGGTCGGGTTCGAACGGATAGGAAGGAAATTTTTTTTCCTCTCTATTTTTCTGCCTGTCCTGACCCGTTTCATCTTGAAATGCAGCCAGGATGATGTTTTTCAATTTTTAGAATTTTTTTGCATATATTTTTGAATTTTCTAACTCGTGTCGGGTTCGAACGGATAGGAAGGAAATTTTTTTTCTTCTCTATTTTTCGGCCTGTCTTGACCCGTTTCATCTTGAAATGAAGCCTGGATGATGTTTTTTCATTTTTAGAATTTTTTTTGTATTTTATTTTTGAATTTTCTATCTCGGGTCGGGTTCGAACGGATAGGAAGGAAATTTTTTTTCTTCTCTATTTTTCGGCCTATCCATACCCGTTTAGTCTTGAAATGAAGCCTGGATGATGTTTTTTCATTTTTATAATTTTTTTTGTATTTTATTTTTGAATTTTCTATCTCGGGTCGGGTTCGAACGGATAGGAAGGAAATTTTTTTTCTTCTCTATTTTTCGGCCTATCCATACCCGTTTAGTCTTGAAATGAAGCCAGGATGATGTTTTTTAATTTTTAGAATTTTTTTTCATTTATTTTTGAATTTTCAAACTCGGGTCGGGTTCAAACGGATAGGAAGGAAATTTTTTTTCCTCTCTATTTTTCTGCCTGTCCTGACCCGTTTCATCTTGAAATGCAGCCAGGATGATGTTTTTTAATTTTTAGAATTTTTTTGCATTTATTTTTGAATTTTCTAACTTGGGTCGGGTTCGAACGGATAGGAAGGAAATTTTTTTTCTTCTCTATTTTTAGGCCTGTCCATACCCGTTTAGTCTTGAAATGAAGCCTGGATGACGTTTTTTAATTTTTAGAATTTTTTTGCATTTTATTTTTGAATTTTCTATCTCGGGTCGGGTTCGAACGGAGAGGAAGGAAAATTTTTTTCTTCTCTATTTTTCGGCCTATCCATACCCGTTTAGTCTTGAAATGAAGCCTGGATGATGTTTTTTCATTTTTAGAATTTTTTTTGTATTTTATTTTTGAATTTTCTATCTCGGGTCGGGTTCGAACGGATAGGAAGGAAATTTTTTTTCTTCTCTATTTTTCGGCCTATCCATACCCGTTTAGTCTTGAAATGAAGCCAGGATGATGTTTTTTAATTTTTAGAATTCTTTTGCATTTATTTTTGAATTTTCAAACTCGGGTCGGGTTCGAACGGATAGGAAGGAAATTTTTTTTCCTCTCTATTTTTCTGCCTGTCCTGACCCGTTTCATCTTGAAATGCAGCCAGGATGATGTTTTTTAATTTTTAGAATTTTTTTGCATTTATTTTTGAATTTTCTAACTCGTGTCGGGTTCGAACGGATAGGATGGAAATTTTTTTTCTTCTCTATTTTTAGGCCTGTCCATACCCGTTTAGTCTTGAAATGAAGCCTGGATGACGTTTTTTAATTTTTAGAATTTTTTTGCATTTTATTTTTGAATTTTCTATCTCGGGTCGGGTTCGAACGGAGAGGAAGGAAAATTTTTTTCTTCTCTATTTTTCGGCCTATCCATACCCGTTTAGTCTTGAAATGAAGCCTGGATGATGTTTTTTCATTTTTAGAATTTTTTTTGTATTTTATTTTTGAATTTTCTATCTCGGGTCGGGTTCGAACGGATAGGAAGGAAATTTTTTTTCTTCTCTATTTTTCGGCCTATCCATACCCGTTTAGTCTTGAAATGAAGCCAGGATGATGTTTTTTAATTTTTAGAATTCTTTTGCATTTATTTTTGAATTTTCAAACTCGGGTCGGGTTCGAACGGATAGGAAGGAAATTTTTTTTCCTCTCTATTTTTCTGCCTGTCCTGACCCGTTTCATCTTGAAATGCAGCCAGGATGATGTTTTTTAATTTTTAGAATTTTTTTGCATTTATTTTTGAATTTTCTAACTCGTGTCGGGTTCGAACGGATAGGAAGGAAATTTTTTTTCTTCTCTATTTTTAGGCCTGTCCATACCCGTTTAGTCTTGAAATGAAGCCTGGATGACGTTTTTTAATTTTTAGAATTTTTTTGCATTTTATTTTTGAATTTTCTATCTCGGGTCGGGTTCGAACGGAGAGGAAGGAAAATTTTTTTCTTCTCTATTTTTCGGCCTGTCCTGATCCGTTTCATCTTGAAACGAAGCCAGGATGATGTTTTTTAATTTTTAGAATTTTTTTGCATTTATTTTTGAATTTTCTTACTCGTTTCGGGTTCGAACGGATTGGAAGGAAATTTTTGTTCTTCTCTATTTTTCGAGCTGTCCATACCCGTTTAGTCTTGAAATGAAGCCTGGATGATGTTTTTTAATTTTTAGAATTTTTTTGCATTTTATTTTTGAATTTTCTATTTCGAGTCGGGTTCGAACGGATAGGAAAGAAATTTTTTTTCTTCTCTATTTTTCGGCCTGTCTTGACCCGTTTCATCTTGAAATGAAGCCTGGATGATGTTTTTTCATTTTTAGAATTTTTTTTGTATTTTATTTTTGAATTTTCTATCTCGGGTCGGGTTCGAACGGATAGGAAGGAAATTTTTTTTCTTCTCTATTTTTTGGCCTGTCCTGACCCGTTTCATCTTGAAATGATGCCAGGATGATGTTTTTTAATTTTTAAAATTTTTTTGCATTTATTTTTGAATTTTCAAACTCGGGTCGGGTTCGAACGGATAGGAAGGAAATTTTTTTTCCTCTCTATTTTTCATCCTGTCCTGACCCGTTTCATCTTGAAATGAAGCCAGGATAATGTTTTTTAATTTTTAGAATTTTTTTGCATTTATTTTTGAATTTTCTAACTCGGGTCGGGTTTGAACGGATAGGAAGGAAATTTTTTTTCTTCTCTATTTTTAGGCCTGTCCATACCCGTTTAGTCTTGAAATGAAGCCTGGATGACGTTTTTTAATTTTTATAATTTTTTTGCATTTTATTTTTGAATTTTCTATCTCGGGTCGGGTTCGAGCGGATAGGAAGGAAAATTTTTTTCTTCTCTATTTTTCGGCCTGTCCTGATCCGTTTCATCTTGAAACGGAGCCAGGATGATGTTTTTTAATTTTTAGAATTTTTTTGCATTTATTTTTGAATTTTCTAACTCGGGTCGGGTTCGAACGGATAGGAAGGAAATTTTTGTTCTTCTCTATTTTTCGGGCTGTCCATACCCGTTTAGTCTTGAAATGAAGCCTGGATGATGTTTTTTAATTTTTATAATTTTTTTGCATTTTATTTTTGAATTTTCTATCTCTAGTCGGGTTCGAACGGATAGGAAGGAAATTTTTTTTCTTCTCTATTTTTCGGCCTGTCTTGACCCGTTTCATCTTGAAATGAAGCCTGGATGATGTTTTTTCATTTTTAGAATTTTTTTTGTATTTTATTTTTGAATTTTCTATCTCGGGTCGGGTTCGAACGGATAGGAAGGAAATTTTTTTTCTTCTCTATTTTTTGGCCTGTCCTGACCCGTTTCATCTTGGAATGATGCCAGGATGATGTTTTTTAATTTTTAAAATTTTTTTGCATTTATTTTTGAATTTTCAAACTCGGGTCGGGTTCGAACGGATAGGAAGGAAATTTTTTTTCCTCTCTATTTTTCATCCTGTCCTGACCCGTTTCATCTTGAAATGAAGCCAGGATAATGTTTTTTAATTTTTAGAATTTTTTTGCATTTATTTTTGAATTTTCTAACTCGGGTCGGGTTTGAACGGATAGGAAGGAAATTTTTTTTCTTCTCTATTTTTAGGCCTGTCCATACCCGTTTAGTCTTGAAATGAAGCCTGGATGACGTTTTTTAATTTTTATAATTTTTTTGCATTTTATTTTTGAATTTTCTATCTCGGGTCGGGTTCGAGCGGATAGGAAGGAAAATTTTTTTCTTCTCTATTTTTCGGCCTGTCCTGATCCGTTTCATCTTGAAACGGAGCCAGGATGATGTTTTTTAATTTTTAGAATTTTTTTGCATTTATTTTTGAATTTTCTAACTCGGGTCGGGTTCGAACGGATAGGAAGGAAATTTTTGTTCTTCTCTATTTTTCGGGCTGTCCATACCCGTTTAGTCTTGAAATGAAGCCTGGATGATGTTTTTTAATTTTTATAATTTTTTTGCATTTTATTTTTGAATTTTCTATCTCTAGTCGGGTTCGAACGGATAGGAAGGAAATTTTTTTTCTTCTCTATTTTTCGGCCTGTCTTGACCCGTTTCATCTTGAAATGAAGCCTGGATGATGTTTTTTCATTTTTAGAATTTTTTTTGTATTTTATTTTTGAATTTTCTATCTCGGGTCGGGTTCGAACGGATAGGAAGGAAATTTTTTTTCTTCTCTATTTTTCGGCCTATCCATACCCGTTTAGTCTTGAAATGAAGCCTGGATGATGTTTTTTCATTTTTAGAATTTTTTTTATATTTTATTTTTGAATTTTCTATCTCGGGTCGGGTTCGAACGGATAGGAAGGAAATTTTTTTTCTTCTCTATTTTTCGGCCTATCCATACCCGTTTAGTCTTGAAAATGAAGCCAGGATGATGTTTTTTAATTTTTAGAATTTTTTTGCATTTATTTTTGAATTTTCAAACTCGGGTCGGGTTCGAACGGATAGGAAGGAAATTTTTTTTCTTCTCTATTTTTCTGCCTGTCCTGACCCGTTTCATCTTGAAATGCAGCCAGGATGATGTTTTTTAATTTTTAGAATTTTTTTGCATTTATTTTTGAATTTTCTAACTCGGGTCGGGTTCGAACAGATAGGAAGGAAATTTTTTTTCTTCTCTATTTTTAGGCCTGTCCATACCCGTTTAGTCTTGAAATGAAGCCTGGATGACGTTTTTTAATTTTTAGAATTTTTTTGCATTTTATTTTTGAATTTTCTATCTCGGGTCGGGTTCGAACGGAGAGGAAGGAAAATTTTTTTCTTCTCTATTTTTCGGCCTGTCCTGATCCGTTTCATCTTGAAACGAAGCCAGGATGATGTTTTTTAATTTTTAGAATTTTTTTGCATTTATTTTTGAATTTTCTAACTCAGGTCGGGTTCGAACGGATTGGAAGGAAATTTTTTTTCTTCTCTATTTTTCGGCCTGTCTTGATTCGTTTCATCTTGAAATGAAGCCTGGATGATGTTTTTTCATTTTTAGAATTTTTTTTGTATTTTATTTTTGAATTTTCAATCTCGGGTAGGGATCGAACGGATAGGAAGGAAATTTTTTTTCCTCTCTATTTTTCGGCCTGTCCTGACCCGTTTCATCTTGAAATGAAGCCAGGATTATGTTGTTTAATTTTTAGACTTTTTTTGCATTTATTTTTGAATTTTCTAACTCGGATCGGGTTCGAACGGATAGGAAGGAAATTTTTTTTCTTCTCTATTTTTCGGAATGTCCATACCCGTTTAGTCTTGAAATGAAGCCTGTATGACGTTTTTTAATTTTTAGAATTTTTTTGCATTTTATTTTTGAATTTTCTATCTCGGGTCGGGTTCGAACGGATAGGAAGGAAATTTTTTTTCTTCTCTATTTTTCGGCCTGTCCATACCCGTTTAGTCTTGAAATGAAGCCTGGATGATGTTTTTTAATTTTTAGAATTTTTTTGCATTTTATTTTTGAATTTTCTATCTCGAGTCGGGTTCGAACGGATAGGAAGGAAATTTTTTTTCTTCTCTATTTTTCGGCCTGTCTTGACCCGTTTCATCTTGAAATGAAGCCTGGATGATGTTTTTTCATTTTTAGAATTTTTTTTGTATTTTATTTTTGAATTTTCTATCTCGGGTCGGGTTCGAATGGATAGGAAGGAAATTTTTTTTCGTCTCTATTTTTTGGCCTGTCCTGACCCGTTTCATCTACGAATGAAGCCAGGATTATGTTTTTTAATTTTTAGAATTTTTTTGCATTTATTTTTGAATTTTCAAACTCGGGTCGTGTTCGAACGGATAGGAAGGAAATTTTTTTTCCTCTCTATTTTTTGGCCTGTCCTGACCCGTTTCATCTTGAAATGAAGCCTGGATGATGTATTTTAATTTTTAGAATTTTTTTGCATTTTATTTTTGAATTTTCTATCTTGGGTCGGGTTCGAACGGATAGGATGGAAATTTTTTCTCTTCTCTATTTTTCAGCCTGTCCATACCCGTTTAGTCTTGAAATTAAGCCTGGATGATGTTTTTTAATTTTTAGAATTTTTTTGCATTTTATTTTTGAATTTTCTATCTCGGGTCGGGTTCGAAAGGATAGGAAGGAAATTTTTTTTCTTCCCTACTTTTCGGCCTGTCCGGAACCGTTTCATCTTGAAATGAAGCCTGGATGATGTTTTTTTAATTTTTAGAATTTTTTTGCATTTTATTTTTAAATTTTCTATCTCGAGTCGGGTTCGAACGGATAGGAAGGAAATTTTTTTTCTTCTCTATTTTTCGGCCTGTCTTGACCCGTTTCATCTGGAAATGAAGCCTGGATGATGTTTTTTCATTTTTAGAATTTTTTTTGTATTTTATTTTTGAATTTTCTATCTCAGGTCGGGTTCGAACGGATAGGAAGGAAATTTTTTTTCTTCTCTATTTTTTGGCCTGTCCTGATCCGTTTCATCTTGAAATGAAGCCAGGATGATGTTTTTTAATTTTTAGAATTTTTTTGCATTTATTTTTGAATTTTCAAACTCGGGTCGGGTTCGAACGGATAGGAAGGAAATTTTTTTTCCTCTCTATTTTTCATCCTGTCCTGACCCGTTTCATCTTGAAATGAAGCCAGGATGGTGTTTTTTAATTTTTAGAATTTTTTTGCATTTATTTTTGAATTTTCTAACTCGGGTCGGGTTCGAACGGATAGGAAGGAAATTTTTTTTCTTCTCTATTTTTAGGCCTGTCCATACCCGTTCAGTCTTGAAATGAAGCCTGCATGTCGTTTTTTAATTTTTAGAATTTTTTTGCATTTTATTTTTGAATTTTCTATCTCGGGTCGGGTTCGAACGGAGAGGAAGGAAAATTTTTTTCTTCTCTATTTTTCGGCCTGTCCTGATCCGTTTCATCTTGAAACGAGGCCAGGATGATGTTTTTTAATTTTTAGAATTTTTTTGCATTTATTTTTGAATTTTCTAACTCGGGTCGGGTTCGAACGGATTGGAAGGAAATTTTTGTTCTTCTCTATTTTTCGGGCTGTCCATACCCGTTTAGTCTTGAAATGAAGCCTGGATGATGTTTCTTAATTTTTAGAATTTTTTTGCATTTTATTTTTGAATTTTCTATCTCGAGTCGGGTTCGAACGGATAGGAAGGAAATTTTTTTTCTTCTCTATTTTTCGGCCTGTCTTGACCCGTTTCATCTTGAAATGAAGCCTGGATGATGTTTTTTCATTTTTAGAATTTTTTTTGTATTTTATTTTTGAATTTTCTATCTCGGGTCGGGTTCGAACGGATAGGAAGGAAATTTTTTCTCTTCTCTATTTTTTGGCCTGTCCTGACCCGTTTCATCTTGAAATGAAGCCAGGATGACGTTTTTTAATTTTTAGAATTTTTTTGCATTTATTTTTGAATTTTCAATCTCGGGTAGGGTTCGAACGGATAGTAAGGAAATTTTTTTTCCTCTCTATTTTTCGGCCTGTCCTGACCCGTTTCATCTTGAAATGAAGCCAGGATGATGTTGTTTAATTTTTAGACTTTTTTTGCATTTATTTTTGAATTTTCTAACTCGGATCGGGTTCGAACGGATAGGAAGGAAATTTTTTTTCTTCTCTATTTTTCGGCCTGTCCATACCCGTTTAGTCTTGAAATGAAGCCTGGATGACGTTTTTTAATTTTTAGAAATTTTTTGCATTTTATTTTTGAATTTTCTATCTCGGGTCGGGTTCGAACGGATAGGAAGGAAATTTTTTTTCTTCTCTATTTTTCGGCCTGTCCATACCCGTTTAGTCTTGAAATGAAACCTGGATGATGTTTTTTAATTTTTAGAATTTTTTTGCATTTTATTTTTGAATTTTCTATCTCGAGTCGGATTCGAACGGATAGGAAGGAAATTTTTTTTCTTCTCTATTTTTCGGCCTGTCTTGACCCGTTTCATCTTGAAATGAAGCCTGGATGATGTTTTTTCATTTTTAGAATTTTTTTTGTATTTTATTTTTCAATTTTCTATCTCGGGTCGGGTTCGAATGGATAGGAAGGAAATTTTTTTTCGTCTCTATTTTTTGGCCTGTCCTGACCCGTTTCATCTTCAAATGAAGCCAGGATTATGTTTTTTAATTTTTAGAATTTTTTTGCATTTATTTTTGAATTTTCAAACTCGGGTCGGGTTCGAACGGATAGGAAGGAAATTTTTTTTCCTCTCTATTTTTTGGCCTGTCCTGACCCGTTTCATCTTGAAATGAAGCCTGGATGATGTTTTTTAATTTTTAGAATTTTTTTGCATTTTATTTTTGAATTTTCTATCTTGGGTCGGGTTTGAACGGATAGGATGGAAATTTTTTCTCTTCTCTATTTTTCGGCCTGTCCATACCCGTTTAGTCTTGAAATGAAGCCTGGATGATGTTTTTTAATTTTTAGAATTTTTTTGCATTTTATTTTTGAATTTCCTATCTCGGGTCGGGTTCGAAAGGATAGGAAGGAAATTTTTTTTCTTCTCTACTTTTCGGCCTGTCCTGAACCGTTTCATCTTGAAATGAAGCCTGGATGATGTTTTTTTAATTTTTAGAATTTTTTTCCATTTTATTTTTGAATTTTCTATCTCGGGTCGGGTTCGAACGGATAGGAAGGAAATTTTTTTTCTTCTCTATTTTTCGGCCAGTCTTCACCCGTTTCATCTTGAAATGAAGCCTGGATGATGTTTTTTCATTTTTAGAATTTTTTTTGTATTTTATTTTTGAAGTTTCTATCTCGGGTCGGGTTCGAACGGATAGGAAGGAAATTTTTTTTCTTCTCTATTTTTTGGCCATTCCTGACCCGTTTCATCTTGAAATGAAGCCAGGATGATGTTTTTTAATTTTTAAAATTTTTTTGCATTTATTTTTGAATTTTCAAACTCGGGTCGGGTTCGAACGGATAGGAAGGAAATTTTTTTTCCTCTCTATTTTTCATCCTGTCCTGACCCGTTTCATCTTGAAATGAAGCCAGGATGATGTTTTTTAATTTTTAGAATTTTTTTGCATTTATTTTTGAATTTTCTAACTCGGGTCGGGTTCGAACGGATAGGAAGGAAATTTTTTTTCTTCTCTATTTTTAGGCCTGTCCATACCCGTTCAGTCTTGAAATGAAGCCTGGATGTCGTTTTTTAATTTTTAGAATTTTTTTGCATTTTATTTTTGAATTTTCTATCTCAGGTCGGGTTCGAACGGAGAGGAAGGAAAATTTTTTTCTTCTCTATTTTTCGGCCTGTCCTGATCTGTTTCATCTTGAAACGAAGCCAGGATGATGTTTTTTAATTTTTAGAATTTTTTTGCATTTATTTTTGAATTTTCTAACTCGGGTCGGGTTCGAACGGATTGGAAGGAAATTTTTGTTCTTCTCTATTTTTCGGGCTGTCCATACCCGTTTAGTCTTGAAATGAAGCCTGGATGATGTTTTTTAATTTTTAGAATTTTTTTGCATTTTATTTTTGAATTTTCTATCTCGAGTCGGGTTCGAACGGATAGGAAGGAAATTTTTTTTCTTCTCTATTTTTCGGCCTGTCTTGACCCGTTTCATCTTGAAATGAAGCCTGGATGATGTTTTTTCATTTTTAGAATTTTTTTTGTATTTTATTTTTGAATTTTCTATCTTGGGTCGGGTTCGAACGGATAGGAAGGAAATTTTTTCTCTTCTCTATTTTTTGGCCTGTCCTGACCCGTTTCATCTTGAAATGAAGCCAGGATGATGTTTTTTAATTTTTAGAATTTTTTTGCATTTATTTTTGAATTTTCTATCTCGGGTAGCGATCGAACGGATAGGAAGGAAATTTTTTTTCCTCTCTATTTTTCGGCCTGTCCTGACCCGTTTCATCTTGAAATGAAGCCAGGATGATGTTGTTTAATTTTTAGACTTTTTTTGCATTTATTTTTGAATTTTCTAACTCGGATCGGGTTCGAACGGATAGGAAGGAAATTTTTTTTCTTCTCTATTTTTCGGCCTGTCCATACCCGTTTAGTCTTGAAATGAAGCCTGGATGACGTTTTTTAATTTTTAGAATTTTTTTGCATTTTATTTTTGAATTTTCTATCTCGGGTCGAGTTCAAACGGATAGGAAGGAAATTTTTTTTCTTATCTATTTTTCGGCCTGTCCATACCCGTTTAGTCTTGAAATGAAGCCTGGATGATGTTTTTTAATTTTTAGAATTTTTTTGCATTTTATTTTTGAATTTTCTATCTCGAGTCGGGTTCGAACGGATAGGAAGGAAATTTTTTTTCTTCTCTATTTTTCGGCCTGTCTTGACCCGTTTCATCTTGAAATGAAGCCTGGATGATGTTTTTTCATTTTTAGAATTTTTTTTGTATTTTATTTTTGAATTTTCTATCTCGGGTCGGGTTCGAATGGATAGGGAGGAAATTTTTTTTCGTCTCTATTTTTTGGCCTGTCCTGATCCGTTTCATCTTCAAATGAAGCCAGGATTATGTTTTTTAATTTTTAGAATTTTTTTGCATTTATTTTTGAATTTTCAAACTCGGGTCGGGTTCGAACGGATAGGAAGGAAATTTTTTTTCTTCTCTATTTTTCGGCCTATCCATACCCGTTTAGTCTTGAAATGAAGCCAGGATGATGTTTTTTAATTTTTAGAATTCTTTTGCATTTATTTTTGAATTTTCAAACTCGGGTCGGGTTCGAACGGATAGGAAGGAAATTTTTTTTCCTCTCTATTTTTCATCCTGTCCTGACCCGTTTCATCTTGAAATGAAGCCAGGATGATTTTTTTTAATTTTTAGAATTTTTTTGCATTTATTTTTGAATTTTCTAACTCGGATCGGGTTCGAACGGATAGGAAGGAAATTTTTTTTCTTCTCTATTTTTCGGCCTGTCTTGACCCGTTTCATCTGGAAATGAAGCCTGGATGATGTTTTTTCATTTTTAGAATTTTTTTTGTATTTTATTTTTGAATTTTCTATCTCAGGTCGGGTTCGAACGGATAGGAAGGAAATTTTTTTTCTTCTCTATTTTTTGGCCTGTCCTGATCCGTTTCATCTTGAAATGAAGCCAGGATGATGTTTTTTAATTTTTAGAATTTTTTTGCATTTATTTTTGAATTTTCAAACTCGGGTCGGGTTCGAACGGATAGGAAGGAAATTTTTTTTCCTCTCTATTTTTCATCCTGTCCTGACCCGTTTCATCTTGAAATGAAGCCAGGATGGTGTTTTTTAATTTTTAGAATTTTTTTGCATTTATTTTTGAATTTTCTAACTCGGGTCGGGTTCGAACGGATAGGAAGGAAATTTTTTTTCTTCTCTATTTTTAGGCCTGTCCATACCCGTTCAGTCTTGAAATGAAGCCTGCATGTCGTTTTTTAATTTTTAGAATTTTTTTGCATTTTATTTTTGAATTTTCTATCTCGGGTCGGGTTCGAACGGAGAGGAAGGAAAATTTTTTTCTTCTCTATTTTTCGGCCTGTCCTGATCCGTTTCATCTTGAAACGAGGCCAGGATGATGTTTTTTAATTTTTAGAATTTTTTTGCATTTATTTTTGAATTTTCTAACTCGGGTCGGGTTCGAACGGATTGGAAGGAAATTTTTGTTCTTCTCTATTTTTCGGGCTGTCCATACCCGTTTAGTCTTGAAATGAAGCCTGGATGATGTTTCTTAATTTTTAGAATTTTTTTGCATTTTATTTTTGAATTTTCTATCTCGAGTCGGGTTCGAACGGATAGGAAGGAAATTTTTTTTCTTCTCTATTTTTCGGCCTGTCTTGACCCGTTTCATCTTGAAATGAAGCCTGGATGATGTTTTTTCATTTTTAGAATTTTTTTTGTATTTTATTTTTGAATTTTCTATCTCGGGTCGGGTTCGAACGGATAGGAAGGAAATTTTTTTTCTTCTCTATTTTTTGGCCTGTCCTGACCCGTTTCATCTTGAAATGAAGCCAGGATGACGTTTTTTAATTTTTAGAATTTTTTTGCATTTATTTTTGAATTTTCAATCTCGGGTAGGGTTCGAACGGATAGTAAGGAAATTTTTTTTCCTCTCTATTTTTCGGCCTGTCCTGACCCGTTTCATCTTGAAATGAAGCCAGGATGATGTTGTTTAATTTTTAGACTTTTTTTGCATTTATTTTTGAATTTTCTAACTCGGGTCGGGTTCGAACGGATAGGAAGGAAATTTTTTTTCTTCTCTATTTTTCGGCCTGTCCATACCCGTTTAGTCTTGAAATGAAGCCTGGATGACGTTTTTTAATTTTTAGAAATTTTTTGCATTTTATTTTTGAATTTTCTATCTCGGGTCGGGTTCGAACGGATAGGAAGGAAATTTTTTTTCTTCTCTATTTTTCGGCCTGTCCATACCCGTTTAGTCTTGAAATGAAACCTGGATGATGTTTTTTAATTTTTAGAATTTTTTTGCATTTTATTTTTGAATTTTCTATCTCGAGTCGGATTCGAACGGATAGGAAGGAAATTTTTTTTCTTCTCTATTTTTCGGCCTGTCTTGACCCGTTTCATCTTGAAATGAAGCCTGGATGATGTTTTTTCATTTTTAGAATTTTTTTTGTATTTTATTTTTCAATTTTCTATCTCGGGTCGGGTTCGAATGGATAGGAAGGAAATTTTTTTTCGTCTCTATTTTTTGGCCTGTCCTGACCCGTTTCATCTTCAAATGAAGCCAGGATTATGTTTTTTAATTTTTAGAATTTTTTTGCATTTATTTTTGAATTTTCAAACTCGGGTCGGGTTCGAACGGATAGGAAGGAAATTTTTTTTCCTCTCTATTTTTTGGCCTGTCCTGACCCGTTTCATCTTGAAATGAAGCCTGGATGATGTTTTTTAATTTTTAGAATTTTTTTGCATTTTATTTTTGAATTTTCTATCTTGGGTCGGGTTTGAACGGATAGGATGGAAATTTTTTCTCTTCTCTATTTTTCGGCCTGTCCATACCCGTTTAGTCTTGAAATGAAGCCTGGATGATGTTTTTTAATTTTTAGAATTTTTTTGCATTTTATTTTTGAATTTCCTATCTCGGGTCGGGTTCGAAAGGATAGGAAGGAAATTTTTTTTCTTCTCTACTTTTCGGCCTGTCCTGAACCGTTTCATCTTGAAATGAAGCCTGGATGATGTTTTTTTAATTTTTAGAATTTTTTTACATTTTATTTTTGAATTTTCTATCTCGGGTCGGGTTCGAACGGATAGGAAGGAAATTTTTTTTCTTCTCTATTTTTCGGCCTGTCTTCACCCGTTTCATCTTGAAATGAAGCCTGGATGATGTTTTTTCATTTTTAGAATTTTTTTTGTATTTTATTTTTGAAGTTTCTATCTCGGGTCGGGTTCGAACGGATAGGAAGGAAATTTTTTTTCTTCTCTATTTTTTGGCCATTCCTGACCCGTTTCATCTTGAAATGAAGCCAGGATGATGTTTTTTAATTTTTAAAATTTTTTTGCATTTATTTTTGAATTTTCAAACTCGGGTCGGGTTCGAACGGATAGGAAGGAAATTTTTTTTCCTCTCTATTTTTCATCCTGTCCTGACCCGTTTCATCTTGAAATGAAGCCAGGATGATGTTTTTTAATTTTTAGAATTTTTTTGCATTTATTTTTGAATTTTCTAACTCGGGTCGGGTTCGAACGGATAGGAAGGAAATTTTTTTTCTTCTCTATTTTTAGGCCTGTCCATACCCGTTCAGTCTTGAAATGAAGCCTGGATGTCGTTTTTTAATTTTTAGAATTTTTTTGCATTTTATTTTTGAATTTTCTATCTCAGGTCGGGTTCGAACGGAGAGGAAGGAAAATTTTTTTCTTCTCTATTTTTCGGCCTGTCCTGATCTGTTTCATCTTGAAACGAAGCCAGGATGATGTTTTTTAATTTTTAGAATTTTTTTGCATTTATTTTTGAATTTTCTAACTCGGGTCGGGTTCGAACGGATTGGAAGGAAATTTTTGTTCTTCTCTATTTTTCGGGCTGTCCATACCCGTTTAGTCTTGAAATGAAGCCTGGATGATGTTTTTTAATTTTTAGAATTTTTTTGCATTTTATTTTTGAATTTTCTATCTCGAGTCGGGTTCGAACGGATAGGAAGGAAATTTTTTTTCTTCTCTATTTTTCGGCCTGTCTTGACCCGTTTCATCTTGAAATGAAGCCTGGATGATGTTTTTTCATTTTTAGAATTTTTTTTGTATTTTATTTTTGAATTTTCTATCTTGGGTCGGGTTCGAACGGATAGGAAGGAAATTTTTTCTCTTCTCTATTTTTTGGCCTGTCCTGACCCGTTTCATCTTGAAATGAAGCCAGGATGATGTTTTTTAATTTTTAGAATTTTTTTGCATTTATTTTTGAATTTTCAATCTCGGGTAGCGATCGAACGGATAGGAAGGAAATTTTTTTTCCTCTCTATTTTTCGGCCTGTCCTGACCCGTTTCATCTTGAAATGAAGCCAGGATGATGTTGTTTAATTTTTAGACTTTTTTTGCATTTATTTTTGAATTTTCTAACTCGGATCGGGTTCGAACGGATAGGAAGGAAATTTTTTTTCTTCTCTATTTTTCGGCCTGTCCATACCCGTTTAGTCTTGAAATGAAGCCTGGATGACGTTTTTTAATTTTTAGAATTTTTTTGCATTTTATTTTTGAATTTTCTATCTCGGGTCGAGTTCAAACGGATAGGAAGGAAATTTTTTTTCTTATCTATTTTTCGGCCTGTCCATACCCGTTTAGTCTTGAAATGAAGCCTGGATGATGTTTTTTAATTTTTAGAATTTTTTTGCATTTTATTTTTGAATTTTCTATCTCGAGTCGGGTTCGAACGGATAGGAAGGAAATTTTTTTTCTTCTCTATTTTTCGGCCTGTCTTGACCCGTTTCATCTTGAAATGAAGCCTGGATGATGTTTTTTCATTTTTAGAATTTTTTTTGTATTTTATTTTTGAATTTTCTATCTCGGGTCGGGTTCGAATGGATAGGGAGGAAATTTTTTTTCGTCTCTATTTTTTGGCCTGTCCTGATCCGTTTCATCTTCAAATGAAGCCAGGATTATGTTTTTTAATTTTTAGAATTTTTTTGCATTTATTTTTGAATTTTCAAACTCGGGTCGGGTTCGAACGGATAGGAAGGAAATTTTTTTTCTTCTCTATTTTTCGGCCTATCCATACCCGTTTAGTCTTGAAATGAAGCCAGGATGATGTTTTTTAATTTTTAGAATTCTTTTGCATTTATTTTTGAATTTTCAAACTCGGGTCGGGTTCGAACGGATAGGAAGGAAATTTTTTTTCCTCTCTATTTTTCATCCTGTCCTGACCCGTTTCATCTTGAAATGAAGCCAGGATGATTTTTTTTAATTTTTAGAATTTTTTTGCATTTATTTTTGAATTTTCTAACTCGGATCGGGTTCGAACGGATAGGAAGGAAATTTTTTTTCTTCTCTATTTTTCGGCCTGTCTTGACCCGTTTCATCTGGAAATGAAGCCTGGATGATGTTTTTTCATTTTTAGAATTTTTTTTGTATTTTATTTTTGAATTTTCTATCTCAGGTCGGGTTCGAACGGATAGGAAGGAAATTTTTTTTCTTCTCTATTTTTTGGCCTGTCCTGATCCGTTTCATCTTGAAATGAAGCCAGGATGATGTTTTTTAATTTTTAGAATTTTTTTGCATTTATTTTTGAATTTTCAAACTCGGGTCGGGTTCGAACGGATAGGAAGGAAATTTTTTTTCCTCTCTATTTTTCATCCTGTCCTGACCCGTTTCATCTTGAAATGAAGCCAGGATGGTGTTTTTTAATTTTTAGAATTTTTTTGCATTTATTTTTGAATTTTCTAACTCGGGTCGGGTTCGAACGGATAGGAAGGAAATTTTTTTTCTTCTCTATTTTTAGGCCTGTCCATACCCGTTCAGTCTTGAAATGAAGCCTGCATGTCGTTTTTTAATTTTTAGAATTTTTTTGCATTTTATTTTTGAATTTTCTATCTCGGGTCGGGTTCGAACGGAGAGGAAGGAAAATTTTTTTCTTCTCTATTTTTCGGCCTGTCCTGATCCGTTTCATCTTGAAACGAGGCCAGGATGATGTTTTTTAATTTTTAGAATTTTTTTGCATTTATTTTTGAATTTTCTAACTCGGGTCGGGTTCGAACGGATTGGAAGGAAATTTTTGTTCTTCTCTATTTTTCGGGCTGTCCATACCCGTTTAGTCTTGAAATGAAGCCTGGATGATGTTTCTTAATTTTTAGAATTTTTTTGCATTTTATTTTTGAATTTTCTATCTCGAGTCGGGTTCGAACGGATAGGAAGGAAATTTTTTTTCTTCTCTATTTTTCGGCCTGTCTTGACCCGTTTCATCTTGAAATGAAGCCTGGATGATGTTTTTTCATTTTTAGAATTTTTTTTGTATTTTATTTTTGAATTTTCTATCTCGGGTCGGGTTCGAACGGATAGGAAGGAAATTTTTTCTCTTCTCTATTTTTTGGCCTGTCCTGACCCGTTTCATCTTGAAATGAAGCCAGGATGACGTTTTTTAATTTTTAGAATTTTTTTGCATTTATTTTTGAATTTTCAATCTCGGGTAGGGTTCGAACGGATAGTAAGGAAATTTTTTTTCCTCTCTATTTTTCGGCCTGTCCTGACCCGTTTCATCTTGAAATGAAGCCAGGATGATGTTGTTTAATTTTTAGACTTTTTTTGCATTTATTTTTGAATTTTCTAACTCGGATCGGGTTCGAACGGATAGGAAGGAAATTTTTTTTCTTCTCTATTTTTCGGCCTGTCCATACCCGTTTAGTCTTGAAATGAAGCCTGGATGACGTTTTTTAATTTTTAGAAATTTTTTGCATTTTATTTTTGAATTTTCTATCTCGGGTCGGGTTCGAACGGATAGGAAGGAAATTTTTTTTCTTCTCTATTTTTCGGCCTGTCCATACCCGTTTAGTCTTGAAATGAAACCTGGATGATGTTTTTTAATTTTTAGAATTTTTTTGCATTTTATTTTTGAATTTTCTATCTCGAGTCGGATTCGAACGGATAGGAAGGAAATTTTTTTTCTTCTCTATTTTTCGGCCTGTCTTGACCCGTTTCATCTTGAAATGAAGCCTGGATGATGTTTTTTCATTTTTAGAATTTTTTTTGTATTTTATTTTTCAATTTTCTATCTCGGGTCGGGTTCGAATGGATAGGAAGGAAATTTTTTTTCGTCTCTATTTTTTGGCCTGTCCTGACCCGTTTCATCTTCAAATGAAGCCAGGATTATGTTTTTTAATTTTTAGAATTTTTTTGCATTTATTTTTGAATTTTCAAACTCGGGTCGGGTTCGAACGGATAGGAAGGAAATTTTTTTTCCTCTCTATTTTTTGGCCTGTCCTGACCCGTTTCATCTTGAAATGAAGCCTGGATGATGTTTTTTAATTTTTAGAATTTTTTTGCATTTTATTTTTGAATTTTCTATCTTGGGTCGGGTTTGAACGGATAGGATGGAAATTTTTTCTCTTCTCTATTTTTCGGCCTGTCCATACCCGTTTAGTCTTGAAATGAAGCCTGGATGATGTTTTTTAATTTTTAGAATTTTTTTGCATTTTATTTTTGAATTTCCTATCTCGGGTCGGGTTCGAAAGGATAGGAAGGAAATTTTTTTTCTTCTCTACTTTTCGGCCTGTCCTGAACCGTTTCATCTTGAAATGAAGCCTGGATGATGTTTTTTTAATTTTTAGAATTTTTTTACATTTTATTTTTGAATTTTCTATCTCGGGTCGGGTTCGAACGGATAGGAAGGAAATTTTTTTTCTTCTCTATTTTTCGGCCTGTCTTCACCCGTTTCATCTTGAAATGAAGCCTGGATGATGTTTTTTCATTTTTAGAATTTTTTTTGTATTTTATTTTTGAAGTTTCTATCTCGGGTCGGGTTCGAACGGATAGGAAGGAAATTTTTTTTCTTCTCTATTTTTTGGCCATTCCTGACCCGTTTCATCTTGAAATGAAGCCAGGATGATGTTTTTTAATTTTTAAAATTTTTTTGCATTTATTTTTGAATTTTCAAACTCGGGTCGGGTTCGAACGGATAGGAAGGAAATTTTTTTTCCTCTCTATTTTTCATCCTGTCCTGACCCGTTTCATCTTGAAATGAAGCCAGGATGATGTTTTTTAATTTTTAGAATTTTTTTGCATTTATTTTTGAATTTTCTAACTCGGGTCGGGTTCGAACGGATAGGAAGGAAATTTTTTTTCTTCTCTATTTTTAGGCCTGTCCATACCCGTTCAGTCTTGAAATGAAGCCTGGATGTCGTTTTTTAATTTTTAGAATTTTTTTGCATTTTATTTTTGAATTTTCTATCTCAGGTCGGGTTCGAACGGAGAGGAAGGAAAATTTTTTTCTTCTCTATTTTTCGGCCTGTCCTGATCTGTTTCATCTTGAAACGAAGCCAGGATGATGTTTTTTAATTTTTAGAATTTTTTTGCATTTATTTTTGAATTTTCTAACTCGGGTCGGGTTCGAACGGATTGGAAGGAAATTTTTGTTCTTCTCTATTTTTCGGGCTGTCCATACCCGTTTAGTCTTGAAATGAAGCCTGGATGATGTTTTTTAATTTTTAGAATTTTTTTGCATTTTATTTTTGAATTTTCTATCTCGAGTCGGGTTCGAACGGATAGGAAGGAAATTTTTTTTCTTCTCTATTTTTCGGCCTGTCTTGACCCGTTTCATCTTGAAATGAAGCCTGGATGATGTTTTTTCATTTTTAGAATTTTTTTTGTATTTTATTTTTGAATTTTCTATCTTGGGTCGGGTTCGAACGGATAGGAAGGAAATTTTTTCTCTTCTCTATTTTTTGGCCTGTCCTGACCCGTTTCATCTTGAAATGAAGCCAGGATGATGTTTTTTAATTTTTAGAATTTTTTTGCATTTATTTTTGAATTTTCAATCTCGGGTAGCGATCGAACGGATAGGAAGGAAATTTTTTTTCCTCTCTATTTTTCGGCCTGTCCTGACCCGTTTCATCTTGAAATGAAGCCAGGATGATGTTGTTTAATTTTTAGACTTTTTTTGCATTTATTTTTGAATTTTCTAACTCGGATCGGGTTCGAACGGATAGGAAGGAAATTTTTTTTCTTCTCTATTTTTCGGCCTGTCCATACCCGTTTAGTCTTGAAATGAAGCCTGGATGACGTTTTTTAATTTTTAGAATTTTTTTGCATTTTATTTTTGAATTTTCTATCTCGGGTCGAGTTCAAACGGATAGGAAGGAAATTTTTTTTCTTATCTATTTTTCGGCCTGTCCATACCCGTTTAGTATTGAAATGAAGCCTGGATGATGTTTTTTAATTTTTAGAATTTTTTTGCATTTTATTTTTGAATTTTCTATCTCGAGTCGGGTTCGAACGGATAGGAAGGAAATTTTTTTTCTTCTCTATTTTTCGGCCTGTCTTGACCCGTTTCATCTTGAAATGAAGCCTGGATGATGTTTTTTCATTTTTAGAATTTTTTTTGTATTTTATTTTTGAATTTTCTATCTCGGGTCGGGTTCGAATGGATAGGGAGGAAATTTTTTTTCGTCTCTATTTTTTGGCCTGTCCTGATCCGTTTCATCTTCAAATGAAGCCAGGATTATGTTTTTTAATTTTTAGAATTTTTTTGCATTTATTTTTGAATTTTCAAACTCGGGTCGGGTTCGAACGGATAGGAAGGAAATTTTTTTTCTTCTCTATTTTTCGGCCTATCCATACCCGTTTAGTCTTGAAATGAAGCCAGGATGATGTTTTTTAATTTTTAGAATTCTTTTGCATTTATTTTTGAATTTTCAAACTCGGGTCGGGTTCGAACGGATAGGAAGGAAATTTTTTTTCCTCTCTATTTTTCATCCTGTCCTGACCCGTTTCATCTTGAAATGAAGCCAGGATGATTTTTTTTAATTTTTAGAATTTTTTTGCATTTATTTTTGAATTTTCTAACTCGGATCGGGTTCGAACGGATAGGAAGGAAATTTTTTTTCTTCTCTATTTTTCGGCCTGTCTTGACCCGTTTCATCTGGAAATGAAGCCTGGATGATGTTTTTTCATTTTTAGAATTTTTTTTGTATTTTATTTTTGAATTTTCTATCTCAGGTCGGGTTCGAACGGATAGGAAGGAAATTTTTTTTCTTCTCTATTTTTTGGCCTGTCCTGATCCGTTTCATCTTGAAATGAAGCCAGGATGATGTTTTTTAATTTTTAGAATTTTTTTGCATTTATTTTTGAATTTTCAAACTCGGGTCGGGTTCGAACGGATAGGAAGGAAATTTTTTTTCCTCTCTATTTTTCATCCTGTCCTGACCCGTTTCATCTTGAAATGAAGCCAGGATGGTGTTTTTTAATTTTTAGAATTTTTTTGCATTTATTTTTGAATTTTCTAACTCGGGTCGGGTTCGAACGGATAGGAAGGAAATTTTTTTTCTTCTCTATTTTTAGGCCTGTCCATACCCGTTCAGTCTTGAAATGAAGCCTGCATGTCGTTTTTTAATTTTTAGAATTTTTTTGCATTTTAATTTTTGAATTTTCTATCTCGAGTCGGGTTCGAACGGATAGGAACGAAATTTTTTTTCTTCTCTATTTTTCGGCCTGTCTTGACCCGTTTCATCTTGAAATGAAGCCTGGATGATGTTTTTTCATTTTTAGAATTTTTTTTGTATATTATTTTTGAATTTTCTATCTCGGGTCGGGTTCGAACGGATGGGAAGGAAATTTTTTCTCTTCTCTATTTTTTGGCCTGTCCTGACCCGTTTCATCTTGAAATGAAGCCAGGATGATGTTTTTTAATTTTTAGAATTTTTTTGCATTTATTTTTGAATTTTCAATCTCGGGTAGGGATCGAACGGATAGGAAGGAAATTTTTTTTCCTCTCTATTTTTCGGCCTGTCCTGACCCGTTTCATCTTGAAATGAAGCCAGGATGATGTTGTTTAATTTTTAGACTTTTTTTGCATTTATTTTTGAATTTTCTAATTCGGATCGGGTTCGAACGGATAGGAAGGAAATTTTTTTTCTTCTCTATTTTTCGGCCTGTCCATACCCGTTTAGTCTTGAAATGAAGCCTGGATGACGTTTTTTAATTTTTAGAATTTTTTTGCATTTTATTTTTGAATTTTCTAT
Organism: Quercus robur; assembly: GCF_932294415.1. Classification (NCBI taxonomy): domain Eukaryota; kingdom Viridiplantae; phylum Streptophyta; class Magnoliopsida; order Fagales; family Fagaceae; genus Quercus; species Quercus robur. The sequence continues at coordinate 39,145,634 of NC_065542.1, read as the reverse complement.
CTCGGGTCGGGTTCGACCGGATAGGAAGGAAATTTTTTTTCTTCTCTATTTTTCGGCCTGTCCATACCCGTTTAGTCTTGAAATGAAGCCTGGATGATGTTTTTTAATTTTTAGAATTTTTTTGCATTTTATTTTTGAATTTTCTATCTCGAGTCGGGTTCGAACGGATAGGAAGGAAATTTTTTTTCTTCTCTATTTTTCGGCCTGTCCTGATCCGTTTCATTTTGAAACGAAGCCAGGATGATGTTTTTTAATTTTTACAATTTTTTTGCATTTATTTTTGAATTTTCTAACTCGGGTCGGGTTCGAACGGATTGGAAGGAAATTTTTTTTCTTCTCTATTTTTAGGCCTGTCCATACCCGTTTAGTCTTGAAATGAAGCCTGGATGACGTTTTTTAATTTTTAGAATTTTTTTGCATTTTATTTTTGAATTTTCTATCTCGGGTCGGGTTCGAACGGAGAGGAAGGAAAATTTTTTTCTTCTCTATTTTTCGGCCTGTCCTGATCCGTTTCATCTTGAAACGAAGCCAGGATGATGTTTTTTAATTTTTAGAATTTTTTTGCATTTATTTTTGAATTTTCTAACTCGGGTCGGGTTCGAACGGATTGGAAGGAAATTTTTGTTCTTCTCTATTTTTCGGGCTGTCCATACCTGTTTAGTCGTGAAATGAAGCCTGGATGATGTTTTTTAATTTTTAGAATTTTTTGGCATTTTATTTTTCAATTTTCTATCTCGAGTCGGGTTCGAACGGATAGGAAGTAAATTTTTTTTCTTCTCTATTTTTCAGCCTGTCTTGACCCGTTTCATCTTGAAATGAAGCCTGGATGATGTTTTTTCATTTTTAGAATTTTTTTTGTATTTTATTTTTGAATTTTCTATCTCGGGTCGGGTTCGAACGGATAGGAAGGAAATTTTTTCTCTTCTCTATTTTTTGGCCTGTCCTGACCCGTTTCATCTTGAAATGAATCCAGGATGATGTTTTTTAATTTTTAGAATTTTTTTGCATTTATTTTTGAATTTTCAATCTTGGGTAGGGATCGAACGGATAGGAAGGAAATTTTTTTTCTTCTCTATTTTTTGGCCTGTCCTGACCCGTTTCATCTTGAAATGAAGCCTGGATGACGTTTTTTAATTTTTAGAATTTTTTTGCATTTTATTTTTGAATTTTCTATCTCGGGTCGGGTTCGAACGGATATGAAGGAAATTTTTTTTCTTCTCTATTTTTCGGCCTGTCCATACCCGTTTAGTCTTGAAATGAAGCCTGGATGATGTTTTTTAATTTTTAGAATTTTTTTGCATTTTATTTTTGAATTTTCTATCTCGAGTCGGGTTCGAACGGATAGGAAGGAAATTTTTTTTCTTCTCTATTTTTCGGCCTGTCCTGATCCGTTTCATCTTGAAACGAAGCCAGGATGATGTTTTTTAATTTTTAGAATTTTTTTGCATTTATTTTTGAATTTTCTAACTCGGGTCGGGTTCGAACGGATTGGAAGGAAATTTTTGTTCTTCTCTATTTTTCGGGCTGTCCATACCCGTTTAGTCTTGAAATGAAGCTTGGATGATGTTTTTTAATTTTTAGAATTTTTTTGCATTTTATTTTTGAATTTTCTATCTCGAGTCGGGTTCGAACGGATAGGAAGGAAATTTTTTTTCTTCTCTATTTTTCGGCCTGTCTTGACCCGTTTCATCTTGAAATGAAGCCTGGATGATGTTTTTTCATTTTTAGAATTTTTTTTGTATTTTATTTTTGAATTTTTTATCTCGGGTCGGGTTCGAACGGATAGGAAGGAAATTTTTTCTCTTCTCTATTTTTTGGCCTGTCCTGACCCGTTTCATCTTGAAATGAAGCCAGGATGATGTTTTTTAATTTTTAGAATTTTTTTGCATTTATTTTTGAATTTTCAATCTCGGGTAGGGATCGAACGGATAGGAAGGAAATTTTTTTTCCTCTCTATTTTTCGGCCTGTCCTGACCCGTTTCATCTTGAAATGAAGCCAGGATGATGTTGTTTAATTTTTAGACTTTTTTTGCATTTATTTTTGAATTTTCTAACTCGGATCGGGTTCGAACGGATAGGAAGGAAATTTTTTTTCTTCTCTATTTTTCGGCCTGTCCATACCCGTTTAGTCTTGAAATGAAGCCTGGATGACGTTTTTTAATTTTTAGAATTTTTTTGCATTTTATTTTTGAATTTTCTATCTCGGGTCGGGTTCGAACGGATAGGAAGGAAATTTTTTTTCTTATCTATTTTTCGGCCTGTCCATAACCGTTTAGTCTTGAAATGAAGCCTGGATGATGTTTTTTAATTTTTAGAATTTTTTTGCATTTTATTTTTGAATTTTCTATCTCGAGTCGGGTTCGAACGGATAGGAAGGAAATTTTTTTTCTTCTCTATTTTCCGGCCTGTCTTGACCCGTTTCATCTTGAAATGAAGCCTGGATGATGTTTTTTCATTTTTAGAATTTTTTTAGTATTTTATTTTTGAATTTTCTATCTCGGGTCGGGTTCGAATGGATAGGGAGGAAATTTTTTTTCGTCTCTATTTTTTGGCCTGTCCTGATCCGTTTCATCTTCAAATGAAGCCAGGATTATGTTTTTTAATTTTTAGAATTTTTTTGCATTTATTTTTGAATTTTCAAACTCGGGTCGGGTTCGAACGGATAGGAGGGAAATTTTTTTTCCTCTCTATTTTTCATCCTGTCCTGACCCGTTTCATCTTGAAATGAAGCCAGGATGATTTTTTTTAATTTTTAGAATTTTTTTGCATTTATTTTTGTATTTTCTAACTCGGATCGGGTTCGAACGGATAGGAAGGAAATTTTTTTTCTTCTCTATTTTTCGGCCTGTCCATACCCGTTTAGTCTTGAAATGAAGCCTGGATGACGTTTTTTAATTTTTAGAATTTTTTTGCATTTTATTTTTGAATTTTCTATCTCGGGTCGGGTTCGAACGGATAGGAAGGAAATTTTTTTTCTTCTCTATTTTTCGGCTTCTCCATACCCGTTTAGTCTTGAAATGAAGCCTGGATGATGTTTTTTAATTTTTAGAATTTTTTTGCATTTTATTTTTGAATTTTCTATCTCGAGTCGGGTTCGAACGGATAGGAAGGAAATTTTTTTTCTTCTCTATTTTTTGGCCTGTCCTAACCCGTTTCATCTTGAAATGAAGCCAGGATGATGTTTTTTAATTTTTAAAATTTTTTTGCATTTATTTTTGAATTTTCAAACTCGGGTCAGGTTCGAACGGATAGGAAGGAAATTCTCTATTTTTCATCCTGTCCTGACCCGTTTCATCTTGAAATGAAGCCAGGATGATTTTTTTTAATTTTTAGAATTTTTTTGCATTTTATTTTTGAATTTTCTATCTCGGGTCGGGTTCGAACGGATGGGAAGGAAATTTTTTCTCTTCTCTATTTTTTGGCATGTCCTGACCCGTTTTATCTTGAAATGAAGCCAGGATGATGTTTTTTAATTTTTAGAATTTTTTTGCATTTATTTTTGAATTTTCAATCTCGGGTAGGGATCGAACGGATAGGCAGGAAATTTTTTTTCCTCTCTATTTTTCGGCCTGTCTTGACCCGTTTCATCTTGAAATGAAGCCAGGATGATGTTGTTTAATTTTTAGACTTTTTTTGCATTTATTTTTGAATTTTCTAACTCGGATCGGGTTCGAACGGATAGGAAGGAAATTTTTTTTCCTCTCTATTTTTCGGCCTGTCCATACCCGTTTAGTCTTGAAATGAAGCCTGGATGACGTTTTTTAATTTTTAGAATTTTTTTGCATTTTATTTTTGAATTTTCTATCTCGGGTCGGGTTCGAACGGATAGGAAAGAAATTTTTTTTCTTCTCTATTTTTCGGCCAGTCTTGACCCGTTTCATCTTGAAATGAAGTCTGGATGATGTTTTTTCATTTTTAGAATTTTTTTTGTATTTTATTTTTGAATTTTCTATCTCGGGTCGGGTTCGAATGGATAGGGAGGAAATTTTTTTTCGTCTCTATTTTTTGGCCTGTCCTGACCCGTTTCATCTTCAAATGAAGCCTGGATGATGTTTTTTAATTTTTAGAATTTTTTTGCATTTTATTTTTGAATTTTCTATCTTGGGTCGGGTTCGAACGGATAGGATGGAAATTTTTTTTCTTCTCTATTTTTCGGCCTGTCCATACCCGTTCAGTCTTGAAATGAAGCCTGGATGTCGTTTTTTAATTTTTAGAATTTTTTTGCATTTTATTTTTGAATTTTCTATCTCGGGTCGGGTTCGAACGGAGAGGAAGGAAAATTTTTTTCTTCTCTATTTTTCGGCCTGTCCTGATACGTTTCATCTTAAAACGAAGCCAGGATGATGTTTTTTAATTTTTAGAATTTTTTTGCATTTATTTTTGAATTTTCTAACTCGGGTCGGGTTCGAACGGATTGGAAGGAAATTTTTTTTCTTCTCTATTTTTCGGCCTGTCCATACCCGTTTAGTCTTGAAATGAAGCCTGGATGATGTTTTTTAATTTTTAGAATTTTTTTGCATTTTATTTTTGAATTTTCTATCTCGAGTCGGGTTCGAACGGATAGGAAGGAAATTTTTTTTCTTCTCTATTTTTCGGCCTGTCCTGATCCGTTTCATTTTGAAACGAAGCCAGGATGATGTTTTTTAATTTTTAGAATTTTTTTGCATTTATTTTTGAATTTTCTAACTCGGGTCGGGTTCGAACGGATTGGAAGGAAATTTTTTTTCTTCTCTATTTTTAGACCTGTCCATACCCGTTTAGTCTTCAAATGAAGCCTGGATGACGTTTTTTAATTTTTAGAATTTTTTTGCATTTTATTTTTGAATTTTCTATCTCGGGTCGGGTTCGAACGGAGAGGAAGGAAAATTTTTTTCTTCTCTATTTTTCGGCCTGTCCTGATCCGTTTCATCTTGAAACGAAGCCAGGATGATGTTTTTTAATTTTTAGAATTTTTTTGCATTTATTTTTGAATTTTCTAACTCGGGTCGGGTTCGAACGGATTGGAAGGAAATTTTTGTTCTTCTCTATTTTTCGGGCTGTCCATACCCGTTTAGTCTTTAAATGAAGCCTGGATGATGTTTTTTAATCTTTAGAATTTTTTTGCATTTTATTTTTCAATTTTCTATCTCGAGTCGGGTTCGAACGGATAGGAAGGAAATTTTTTTTCTTCTCTATTTTTCAGCCTGTCTTGACCCGTTTCATCTTGAAATGAAGCCTGGATGATGTTTTTTCATTTTTAGAATTTTTTTTGTATTTTATTTTTGAATTTTCTATCTCGGGTCGGGTTCGAACGGATAGGAAGGAAATTTTTTCTCTTCTCTATTTTTTGGCCTGTCCTGACCCGTTTCATCTTGAAATGAAGCCAGGATGATGTTTTTTAATTTTTAGAATTTTTTTGCATTTATTTTTGAATTTTCAATCTCGGGTAGGGATCGAATGGATAGGAAGGAAATTTTTTTTCTTCTCTATTTTTTGGCCTGTCCTGACCCGTTTCATCTTGAAATGAAGCCTGGATGACGTTTTTTAATTTTTAGAATTTTTTTGCATTTTATTTTTGAATTTTCTATCTCGGGTCGGGTTCGAACGGATAGGAAGGAAATTTTTTTTCTTCTCTATTTTTCGGCCAGTCCATACCCGTTTAGTCTTGAAATGAAGCCTGGATGATGTTTTTTAATTTTTAGAATTTTTTTGCATTTTATTTTTGAATTTTCTATCTCGAGTCGGGTTCGAACGGATAGGAAGGAAATTTTTTTTCTTCTCTATTTTTCGGCCTGTCCTGATCCGTTTCATCTTGAAACGAAGCCAGGATGATGTTTTTTAATTTTTAGAATTTTTTTGCATTTTATTTTTGAATTTTCTATCTCGGGTCGGGTTCGAACGGATAGGAAAGAAATTTTTTTTCTTCTCTATTTTTCGGCCTGTCTTGACCCGTTTCATCTTGAAATGAAGCCTGGATGATGTTTTTTCATTTTTAGAATTTTTTTTGTATTTTATTTTTGAATTTTCTATCTCGGGTCGGGTTCGAATGGATAGGGAGGAAATTTTTTTTCGTCTCTATTTTTTGGCCTGTCCTGACCCGTTTCATCTTCAAATGAAGCCTGGATGATGTTTTTTAATTTTTAGAATTTTTTTGCATTTTATTTTTGAATTTTCTATCTTGGGTCGGGTTCGAACGGATAGGATGGAAATTTTTTTTCTTCTCTATTTTTCGGCCTGTCCATACCCGTTCAGTCTTGAAATGAAGCCTGGATGTCGTTTTTTAATTTTTAGAATTTTTTTGCATTTTATTTTTGAATTTTCTATCTCGGGTCGGGTTCGAACGGAGAGGAAGGAAAATTTTTTTCTTCTCTATTTTTCGGCCTGTCCTGATACGTTTCATCTTAAAACGAAGCCAGGATGATGTTTTTTAATTTTTAGAATTTTTTTGCCTTTATTTTTGAATTTTCTAACTCGGGTCGGGTTCGAACGGATTGGAAGGAAATTTTTTTTCTTCTCTATTTTTCGGCCTGTCCATACCCGTTTAGTCTTGAAATGAAGCCTGGATGATGTTTTTTAATTTTTAGAATTTATTTGCATTTTATTTTTGAATTTTCTATCTCGAGTCGGGTTCGAACGGATAGGAAGGAAATTTTTTTTCTTCTCTATTTTTCGGCCTGTCCTGATCCGTTTCATTTTGAAACGAAGCCAGGATGATGTTTTTTAATTTTTAGAATTTTTTTGCATTTATTTTTGAATTTTCTAACTCGGGTCGGGTTCGAACGGATTGGAAGGAAATTTTTTTTCTTCTCTATTTTTAGGCCTGTCCATACCCGTTTAGTCTTGAAATGAAGCCTGGATGACGTTTTTTAATTTTTAGAATTTTTTTGCATTTTATTTTTGAATTTTCTATCTCGGGTCGGGTTCGAACGGAGAGGAAGGAAAATTTTTTTCTTCTCTATTTTTCGGCCTGTCCTGATCCGTTTCATCTTGAAACGAAGCCAGGATGATGTTTTTTAATTTTTAGAATTTTTTTGCATTTATTTTTGAATTTTCTAACTCGGGTCGGGTTCGAACGGATTGGAAGGAAATTTTTGTTCTTCTCTATTTTTCGGGCTGTCCATACCCGTTTAGTCTTGAAATGAAGCCTGGATGATGTTTTTTAATTTTTAGAATTTTTTTGCATTTTATTTTTCAATTTTCTATCTCGAGTCGGGTTCGAACGGATAGGAAGGAAATTTTTTTTCTTCTCTATTTTTCAGCCTGTCTTGACCCGTTTCATCTTGAAATGAAGCCTGGATGATGTTTTTTCATTTTTAGAATTTTTTTTGTATTTTATTTTTGAATTTTCTATCTCGGGTCGGGTTCGAACGGATAGGAAGGAAATTTTTTCTCTTCTCTATTTTTTGGCCTGTCCTGACCCGTTTCATCTTGAAATGAAGCCAGGATGATGTTTTTTAATTTTTAGAATTTTTTTGCATTTATTTTTGAATTTTCAATCTCGGGTAGGGATCGAATGGATAGGAAGGAAATTTTTTTTCTTCTCTATTTTTTGGCCTGTCCTGACCCGTTTCATCTTGAAATGAAGCCTGGATGACGTTTTTTAATTTTTAGAATTTTTTTGCATTTTATTTTTGAATTTTCTATCTCGGGTCGGGTTCGAACGGATAGGAAGGAAATTTTTTTTCTTCTCTATTTTTCGGCCTGTCCATACCCGTTTAGTCTTGAAATGAAGCCTGGATGATGTTTTTTAATTTTTAGAATTTTTTTGCATTTTATTTTTGAATTTTCTATCTCGAGTCGGGTTCGAACGGATAGGAAGGAAATTTTTTTTCTTCTCTATTTTTCGGCCTGTCCTGATCCGTTTCATCTTGAAACGAAGCCAGGATGATGTTTTTTAATTTTTAGAATTTTTTTGCATTTATTTTTGAATTTTCTAACTCGGGTCGGGTTCGAACGGATTGGAAGGAAATTTTTGTTCTTCTCTATTTTTCGGGCTGTCCATACCCGTTTAGTCTTGAAATGAAGCCTGGATGATGTTTTTTAATTTTTAGAATTTTTTTGCATTTTATTTTTGAATTTTCTATCTCGAGTCGGGTTCGAACGGATAGGAAGGAAATTTTTTTTCTTCTCTATTTTTCGGCCTGTCTTGACCCGTTTCATCTTGAAATGAAGCCTGGATGATGTTTTTTCATTTTTAGAATTTTTTTTGTATTTTATTTTTGAATTTTCTATCTCGGGTCGGGTTCGAACGGATAGGAAGGAAATTTTTTCTCTTCTCTATTTTTTGGCCTGTCCTGACCCGTTTCATCTTGAAATGAAGCCAGGATGATGTTTTTTAATTTTTAGAATTTTTTTGCATTTATTTTTGAATTTTCAATCTCGGGTAGGGATCGAACGGATAGGAAGGAAATTTTTTTTCCTCTCTATTTTTCGGCCTGTCCTGACCCGTTTCATCTTGAAATGAAGCCAGGATGATGTTGTTTAATTTTTAGACTTTTTCTGCATTTATTTTTGAATTTTCTAACTCGGATCGGGTTCGAACGGATAGGAAGGAAATTTTTTTTCTTCTCTATTTTTCGGCCTGTCCATACCCGTTTAGTCTTGAAATGAAGCCTGGATGACGTTTTTTAATTTTTAGAATTTTTTTGCATTTTATTTTTGAATTTTCTATCTCGGGTCGGGTTCGAACGGATAGGAAGGAAATTTTTTTTCTTATCTATTTTTCGGCCTGTCCATACCCGTTTAGTCTTGAAATGAAGCCTGGATGATGTTTTTTAATTTTTAGAATTTTTTTGCATTTTATTTTTGAATTTTCTATCTCGAGTCGGGTTCGAACGGATAGGAAGGAAATTTTTTTTCTTCTCTATTTTTCGGCCTGTCTTGACCCGTTTCATCTTGAAATGAAGCCTGGATGATGTTATTTCATTTTTAGAATTTTTTTTGTATTTTATTTTTGAATTTTCTATCTCGGGTCGGGTTCAAATGGATAGGAAGGAAATTTTTTTTCGTCTCTATTTTTTGACCTGTCCTGATCCGTTTCATCTTCAAATGAAGCCAGGATTATGTTTTTTAATTTTTAGAATTTTTTTGCATTTATTTTTGAATTTTCTAACTCGGGTCGGGTTCGAACGGATTGGAAGGAAAATTTTTGTTCTTCTCTATTTTTCGGGCTGTCCATACCCGTTTAGTCTTGAAATGAAGCCTGGATGATGTTTTTTAATTTTTAGAATTTTTTTGCATTTTATTTTTCAATTTTCTATCTCGAGTCGGGTTCGAACGGATAGGAAGGAAATTTTTTTTCTTCTCTATTTTTCAGCCTGTCTTGACCCGTTTCATCTTTAAATGAAGCCTGGATGATGTTTTTTCATTTTTAGAATTTTTTTTGTATTTTATTTTTGAATTTTCTATCTCGGGTCGGGTTCGAACGGATAGGAAGGAAATTTTTTCTCTTCTCTATTTTTTGGCCTGTCCTGACCCGTTTCACCTTGAAATGAAGCCAGGATGATGTTTTTTAATTTTTAGAATTTTTTTGCATTTATTTTTGAATTTTCAATCTCGGGTAGGGATCGAATGGATAGGAAGGAAATTTTTTTTCTTCTCTATTTTTTGGCCTGTCCTGACCGTTTCATCTTGAAATGAAGCCTGGATGACGTTTTTTAATTTTTAGAATTTTTTTGCATTTTATTTTTGAATTTTCTATCTCGGGTCGGGTTCGAACGGATAGGAAGGAAATTTTTTTTCTTCTCTATTTTTTCGGCCTGTCCATACCCGTTTAGTCTTGAAATGAAGCCTGGATGATGTTTTTTAATTTTTAGAATTTTTTTGCATTTTATTTTTGAATTTTCTATCTCGAGTCGGGTTCGAACGGATAGGAAGGAAATTTTTTTTCTTCTCTATTTTTCGGCCTGTCCTGATCCGTTTCATCTTGAAACGAAGCCAGGATGATGTTTTTTAATTTTTAGATTTTTTTTGCATTTATTTTTGAATTTTCTAACTCGGGTCGGGTTCGAACGGATTGGAAGGAAATTTTTGTTCTTCTCTATTTTTCGGGCTGTCCATACCCGTTTAGTCTTGAAATGAAGCCTGGATGATGTTTTTTAATTTTTAGAATTTTTTTGCATTTTATTTTTGAATTTTCTATCTCGAGTCGGGTTCGAACGGATAGGAAGGAAATTTTTTTTCTTCTCTATTTTTCGGCCTGTCTTGACCCGTTTCATCTTGAAATGAAGCCTGGATGATGTTTTTTCATTTTTAGAATTTTTTTTGTATTTTATTTTTGAATTTTCTATCTCGGGTCGGGTTCGAACGGATAGGAAGGAAATTTTTTCTCTTCTCTATTTTTTGGCCTGTCCTGACCCTTTTCATCTTGAAATGAAGCCAGGATGATGTTTTTTAATTTTTAGAATTTTTTTGCATTTATTTTTGAATTTTCAATCTCGGGTAGGGATCGAACGGATAGGAAGGAAATTTTTTTTCCTCTCTATTTTTCGGCCTGTCCTGACCCGTTTCATCTTGAAATGAAGCCAGGATGATGTTGTTTAATTTTTAGACTTTTTTTGCATTTATTTTTGAATTTTCTAACTCGGATCGGGTTCGAACGGATAGGAAGGAAATTTTTTTTCTTCTCTATTTTTCGGCCTGTCCATACCCGTTTAGTCTTGAAATGAAGCCTGGATAACGTTTTTTAATTTTTAGAATTTTTTTGCATTTTATTTTTGAATTTTCTATCTCGGGTCGGGTTCGAACGGATAGGAAGGAAATTTTTTTTCTTATCTATTTTTCGGGCTGTCCATACCCGTTTAGTCTTGAAATGAAGCCTGGATGATGTTTTTTAATTTTTAGAATTTTTTTGCATTTTATTTTTGAATTTTCTATCTCGAGTCGGGTTCGAACGGATAGGAAGGAAATTTTTTTTCTTCTCTATTTTTCGGCCTGTCTTGACCCGTTTCATCTTGAAATGAAGCCTGGATGATGTTTTTTCATTTTTAGAATTTTTTTTGTATTTTTTTTTTGAATTTTCTATCTCGGGTCGGGTTCGAATGGATAGGAAGGAAATTTTTTTTCGTCTCTATTTTTTGACCTGTCCTGATCCGTTTCATCTTCAAATGAAGCCAGGATTATGTTTTTTAATTTTTAGAATTTTTTTGCATTTATTTTTGAATTTTCTAACTCGGGTCGGGTTCGAACGGATTGGAAGGAAATTTTTGTTCTTCTCTATTTTTCGGGCTGTCCATACCCGTTTAGTCTTGAAATGAAGCCTGGATGATGTTTTTTAATTTTTAGAATTTTTTTGCATTTTATTTTTCAATTTTCTATCTCGAGTCGGGTTCGAACGGATAGGAAGGAAATTTTTTTTCTTCTCTATTTTTCAGCCTGTCTTGACCCGTTTCATCTTGAAATGAAGCCTGGATGATGTTTTTTCATTTTTAGAATTTTTTTTGTATTTTATTTTTGAATTTTCTATCTCGGGTCGGGTTCGAACGGATAGGAAGGAAATTTTTTCTCTTCTCTATTTTTTGGCCTGTCCTGACCCGTTTCATCTTGAAATGAAGCCAGGATGATGTTTTTTAATTTTTAGAATTTTTTTGCATTTATTTTTGAATTTTCAATCTCGGGTAGGGATCGAATGGATAGGAAGGAAATTTTTTTTCTTCTCTATTTTTTGGCCTGTCCTGACCCGTTTCATCTTGAAATGAAGCCTGGATGACGTTTTTTAATTTTTAGAATTTTTTTGCATTTTATTTTTGAATTTTCTATCTCGGGTCGGGTTCGAACGGATAGGAAGGAAATTTTTTTTCTTCTCTATTTTTCGGCCTGTCCATACCCGTTTAGTCTTGAAATGAAGCCTGGATGATGTTTTTTAATTTTTAGAATTTTTTTGCATTTTATTTTTGAATTTTCTATCTCGAGTCGGGTTCGAACGGATAGGAAGGAAATTTTTTTTCTTCTCTATTTCTCGGCCTGTCCTGATCCGTTTCATCTTGAAACGAAGCCAGGATGATGTTTTTTAATTTTTAGAATTTTTTTGCATTTATTTTTGAATTTTCTAACTCGGGTCGGGCTCGAACGGATTGGAAGGAAATTTTTGTTCTTCTCTATTTTTCGGGCTGTCCATACCCGTTTAGTCTTGAAATGAAGCCTGGATGATGTTTTTTAATTTTTAGAATTTTTTTGCATTTTATTTTTGAATTTTCTATCTCGAGTCGGGTTCGAACGGATAGGAAAGAAATTTTTTTTCTTCTCTATTTTTCGGCCTGTCTTGACCCATTTCATCTTGAAATGAAGCCTGGATGATGTTTTTTCATTTTTAGAATTTTTTTTGTATTTTATTTTTGAATTTTCTATCTCGGGTCGGGTTCGAACGGATAGGAAGGAAATTTTTTCTCTTCTCTATTTTTTGGCCTGTCCTGACCCGTTTCATCTTGAAATGAAGCCAGGATGATGTTTTTTAATTTTTTGAATTTTTTTGCATTTATTTTTGAATTTTCAATCTCGGGTAGGGATCGAACGGATAGGAAGGAAATTTTTTTTCTTCTCTATTTTTCGGCCTGTCCATACCCGTTTAGTCTTGAAATGAAGCCTGGATGACGTTTTTTAATTTTTAGAATTTTTTTGCATTTTATTTTTGAATTTTCTATCTCGGGTCGGGTTCGAACGGATAGGAAGGAAATTTTTTTTCTTATCTATTTTTCGGCCTGTCCATACCCGTTTAGTCTTGAAATGAAGCCTGGATGATGTTTTTTAATTTTTAGAATTTTTTTGCATTTTATTTTTGAATTTTCTATCTCGAGTCGGGTTCGAACGGATAGGAAGGAAATTTTTTTTCTTCTCTATTTCTCGGCCTGTCTTCACCCGTTTCATCTTGAAATGAAGCCTGGATGATGTTTTTTCATTTTTAGAATTTTTTTTTGTATTTTATTTTTGAATTTTCTATCTCGGGTCGGGTTCGAATGGATAGGAATGAAATTTTTTTTCGTCTCTATTTTTTGACCTGTCCTGATCCGTTTCATCTTCAAATGAAGCCAGGATTATGTTTTTTAATTTTTAGAATTTTTTTGCATTTATTTTTGAATTTTCTAACTCGGGTCGGGTTCGAACGGATAGGAAGGAAATTTTTTTTCCTCTCTATTTTTCATCCTGTCCTGACCCGTTTCATCTTGAAATGAAGCCAGGATGATTTTTTTTAATTTTTAGAATTTTTTTGCATTTATTTTTGAATTTTCTAACTCGGATCGGGTTCGAACGGATAGGAAGGAAATTTTTTTTCTTCTCTATTTTTCGGCCTGTCCATACCCGTTTAGTCTTGAAATGAAGCCTGGATGACGTTTTTTAATTTTTAGAATTTTTTTGCATTTTATTTTTGAATTTTCTATCTCGGGTCGGGTTCGAACGGATAGGAAGGAAATTTTTTTTCTTCTCTATTTTTCGGCTTGTCCATACCCGTTTAGTCTTGAAATGAAGCCTGGATGATGTTTTTTAATTTTTAGAATTTTTTTGCATTTTATTTTTGAATTTTCTATCTCGAGTCGGGTTCGAACGGATAGGAAGGAAATTTTTTTTCTTCTCTATTTTTTGGCCTGTCCTAACCCGTTTCATCTTAAAATGAAGCCAGGATGATGTTTTTTAATTTTTAGAATTTTTTTGCATTTATTTTTGAATTTTCAAACTCGGGTCGGGTTCGAACGGATAGGAAGGAAATTTTTTTTCCTCCATATTTTTCATCCTGTCCTGACCCGTTTCATCTTGAAATGAAGCCAGGATGATTTTTTTTAATTTTTAGAATTTTTTTGCATTTTATTTTTGAATTTTCTATCTCGGGTCGGGTTCGAACGGATAGGAAGGAAATTTTTTTTCTTATCTATTTTTCGGCCTGTCCATACCCGTTTAGTCTTGAAATGAAGCCTGGATGATGTTTTTTAATTTTTAGAATTTTTTTGCATTTTATTTTTGAATTTTCTATCTCGAGTCGGGTTCGAACGGATAGGAAGGAAATTTTTTTTCTTCTCTATTTTTCGGCCTGTCTTGACCCGTTTCATCTTGAAATGAAGCCTGGATGATGTTATTTCATTTTTAGAATTTTTTTTGTATTTTATTTTTGAATTTTCTATCTCGGGTCGGGTTCAAATGGATAGGAAGGAAATTTTTTTTCGTCTCTATTTTTTGACCTGTCCTGATCCGTTTCATCTTCAAATGAAGCCAGGATTATGTTTTTTAATTTTTAGAATTTTTTTGCATTTATTTTTGAATTTTCTAACTCGGGTCGGGTTCGAACGGATTGGAAGGAAATTTTTGTTCTTCTCTATTTTTCGGGCTGTCCATACCCGTTTAGTCTTGAAATGAAGCCTGGATGATGTTTTTTAATTTTTAGAATTTTTTTGCATTTTATTTTTGAATTTTCTATCTCGAGTCGGGTTCGAACGGATAGGAAAGAAATTTTTTTTCTTCTCTATTTTTCGGCCTGTCTTGACCCATTTCATCTTGAAATGAAGCCTGGATGATGTTTTTTCATTTTTAGAATTTTTTTTGTATTTTATTTTTGAATTTTCTATCTCGGGTCGGGTTCGAACGGATAGGAAGGAAATTTTTTCTCTTCTCTATTTTTTGGCCTGTCCTGACCCGTTTCACCTTGAAATGAAGCCAGGATGATGTTTTTTAATTTTTAGAATTTTTTTGCATTTATTTTTGAATTTTCAATCTCGGGTAGGGATCGAATGGATAGGAAGGAAATTTTTTTTCCTCTCTATTTTTTGGCCTGTCCTGACCCGTTTCATCTTGAAATGAAGCCTGGATGACGTTTTTTAATTTTTAGAATTTTTTTGCATTTTATTTTTGAATTTTCTATCTCGGGTCGGGTTCGAACGGATAGGAAGGAAATTTTTTTTCTTCTCTATTTTTCGGCCTGTCCATACCCGTTTAGTCTTGAAATGAAGCCTGGATGATGTTTTTTAATTTTTAGAATTTTTTTGCATTTTATTTTTGAATTTTCTATCTCGAGTCGGGTTCGAACGGATAGGAAGGAAATTTTTTTTCTTCTCTATTTTTCGGCCTGTCCTGATCCGTTTCATCTTGAAACGAAGCCAGGATGATGTTTTTTAATTTTTAGATTTTTTTTGCATTTATTTTTGAATTTTCTAACTCGGGTCGGGTTCGAACGGATAGGAAGGAAATTTTTTTTCTTCTCTATTTTTCGGCCTGTCCATACCCGTTTAGTCTTGAAATGAAGCCTGGATGACGTTTTTTAATTTTTAGAATTTTTTTGCATTTTATTTTTGAATTTTCTATCTCGGGTCGGGTTCGAACGGATAGGAAGGAAATTTTTTTTCTTCTCTATTTTTCGGCTTGTCCATACCCGTTTAGTCTTGAAATGAAGCCTGGATGATGTTTTTTAATTTTTAGAATTTTTTTGCATTTTATTTTTGAATTTTCTATCTCGAGTCGGGTTCGAACGGATAGGAAGGAAATTTTTTTTCTTCTCTATTTTTTGGCCTGTCCTAACCCGTTTCATCTTAAAATGAAGCCAGGATGATGTTTTTTAATTTTTAGAATTTTTTTGCATTTATTTTTGAATTTTCAAACTCGGGTCGGGTTCGAACGGATAGGAAGGAAATTTTTTTTCCTCCCTATTTTTCATCCTGTCCTGACCCGTTTCATCTTGAAATGAAGCCAGGATGATTTTTTTTAATTTTTAGAATTTTTTTGCATTTTATTTTTGAATTTTCTATCTCGGGTCGGGTTCGAACGGATAGGAAGGAAATTTTTTTTCTTATCTATTTTTCGGCCTGTCCATACCCGTTTAGTCTTGAAATGAAGCCTGGATGATGTTTTTTAATTTTTAGAATTTTTTTGCATTTTATTTTTGAATTTTCTATCTCGAGTCGGGTTCGAACGGATAGGAAGGAAATTTTTTTTCTTCTCTATTTTTCGGCCTGTCTTGACCCGTTTCATCTTGAAATGAAGCCTGGATGATGTTATTTCATTTTTAGAATTTTTTTTGTATTTTATTTTTGAATTTTCTATCTCGGGTCGGGTTCAAATGGATAGGAAGGAAATTTTTTTTCGTCTCTATTTTTTGACCTGTCCTGATCCGTTTCATCTTCAAATGAAGCCAGGATTATGTTTTTTAATTTTTAGAATTTTTTTGCATTTATTTTTGAATTTTCTAACTCGGGTCGGGTTCGAACGGATTGGAAGGAAATTTTTGTTCTTCTCTATTTTTCGGGCTGTCCATACCCGTTTAGTCTTGAAATGAAGCCTGGATGATGTTTTTTAATTTTTAGAATTTTTTTGCATTTTATTTTTGAATTTTCTATCTCGAGTCGGGTTCGAACGGATAGGAAGGAAATTTTTTTTCTTCTCTATTTTTCGGCCTGTCTTGACCCGTTTCATCTTGAAATGAAGCCTGGATGATGTTTTTTCATTTTTAGAATTTTTTTTGTATTTTATTTTTGAATTTTCTATCTCGGGTCGGGTTCGAACGGATAGGAAGGAAATTTTTTCTCTTCTCTATTTTTTGGCCTGTCCTGACCCTTTTCATCTTGAAATGAAGCCAGGATGATGTTTTTTAATTTTTAGAATTTTTTTGCATTTATTTTTGAATTTTCAATCTCGGGTAGGGATCGAACGGATAGGAAGGAAATTTTTTTTCCTCTCTATTTTTCGGCCTGTCCTGACCCGTTTCATCTTGAAATGAAGCCAGGATGATGTTGTTTAATTTTTAGACTTTTTTTGCATTTATTTTTGAATTTTCTAACTCGGATCGGGTTCGAACGGATAGGAAGGAAATTTTTTTTCTTCTCTATTTTTCGGCCTGTCCATACCCGTTTAGTCTTGAAATGAAGCCTGGATGACGTTTTTTAATTTTTAGAATTTTTTTGCATTTTATTTTTGAATTTTCTATCTCGGGTCGGGTTCGAACGGATAGGAAGGAAATTTTTTTTCTTATCTATTTTTCGGGCTGTCCATACCCGTTTAGTCTTGAAATGAAGCCTGGATGATGTTTTTTAATTTTTAGAATTTTTTTGCATTTTATTTTTGAATTTTCTATCTCGAGTCGGGTTCGAACGGATAGGAAGGAAATTTTTTTTCTTCTCTATTTTTCGGCCTGTCTTGACCCGTTTCATCTTGAAATGAAGCCTGGATGATGTTTTTTCATTTTTAGAATTTTTTTTGTATTTTATTTTTGAATTTTCTATCTCGGGTCGGGTTCGAATGGATAGGAAGGAAATTTTTTTTCGTCTCTATTTTTTGACCTGTCCTGATCCGTTTCATCTTCAAATGAAGCCAGGATTATGTTTTTTAATTTTTAGAATTTTTTTGCATTTATTTTTGAATTTTCTAACTCGGGTCGGGTTCGAACGGATTGGAAGGAAATTTTTGTTCTTCTCTATTTTTCGGGCTGTCCATACCCGTTTAGTCTTGAAATGAAGCCTGGATGATGTTTTTTAATTTTTAGAATTTTTATCCATTTTATTTTTCAATTTTCTATCTCGAGTCGGGTTCGAACGGATAGGAAGGAAATTTTTTTTCTTCTCTATTTTTCAGCCTGTCTTGACCCGTTTCATCTTGAAATGAAGCCTGGATGATGTTTTTTCATTTTTAGAATTTTTTTTGTATTTTATTTTTGAATTTTCTTTCTCGGGTCGGGTTCGAACGGATAGGAAGGAAATTTTTTCTCTTCTCTATTTTTTGGCCTGTCCTGACCCGTTTCATCTTGAAATGAAGCCAGGATGATGTTTTTTAATTTTTAGAATTTTTTTGCATTTATTTTTGAATTTTCAATCTCGGGTAGGGATCGAATGGATAGGAAGGAAATTTTTTTTCTTCTCTATTTTTTGGCCTGTCCTGACCCGTTTCATCTTGAAATGAAGCCTGGATGACGTTTTTTAATTTTTAGAATTTTTTTGCATTTTATTTTTGAATTTTCTATCTCGGGTCGGGTTCGAACGGATAGGAAGGAAATTTTTTTTCTTCTCTATTTTTCGGCCTGTCCATACCCGTTTAGTCTTGAAATGAAGCCTGGATGATGTTTTTTAATTTTTAGAATTTTTTTGCATTTTATTTTTGAATTTTCTATCTCGAGTCGGGTTCGAACGGATAGGAAGGAAATTTTTTTTCTTCTCTATTTTTCGGCCTGTCCTGATCCGTTTCATCTTGAAACGAAGCCAGGATGATGTTTTTTAATTTTTAGATTTTTTTTGCATTTATTTTTGAATTTTCTAACTCGGGTCGGGTTCGAACGGATTGGAAGGAAATTTTTGTTCTTCTCTATTTTTCGGGCTGTCCATACCCGTTTAGTCTTGAAATGAAGCCTGGATGATGTTTTTTAATTTTTAGAATTTTTTTGCATTTTATTTTAGAATTTTCTATCTCGAGTCGGGTTCGAACGGATAGGAAGGAAATTTTTTTTCTTCTCTATTTTTCGGCCTGTCTTGACCCGTTTCATCTTGAAATGAAGCCTGGATGATGTTTTTTCATTTTTAGAATTTTTTTTGTATTTTATTTTTGAATTTTCTATCTCGGGTCGGGTTCGAACGGATAGGAAGGAAATTTTTTCTCTTCTCTATTTTTTGGCCTGTCCTGACCCTTTTCATCTTGAAATGAAGCCAGGATGATGTTTTTTAATTTTTAGAATTTTTTTGCATTTATTTTTGAATTTTCAATCTCGGGTAGGGATCGAACGGATAGGAAGGAAATTTTTTTTCCTCTCTATTTTTCGGCCTGTCCTGACCCGTTTCATCTTGAAATGAAGCCAGGATGATGTTGTTTAATTTTTAGACTTTTTTTGCATTTATTTTTGAATTTTCTAACTCGGATCGGGTTCGAACGGATAGGAAGGAAATTTTTTTTCTTCTCTATTTTTCGGCCTGTCCATACCCGTTTAGTCTTGAAATGAAGCCTGGATGACGTTTTTTAATTTTTAGAATTTTTTTGCATTTTATTTTTGAATTTTCTATCTCGGGTCGGGTTCGAACGGATAGGAAGGAAATTTTTTTTCTTATCTATTTTTCGGGCTGTCCATACCCGTTTAGTCTTGAAATGAAGCCTGGATGATGTTTTTTAATTTTTAGAATTTTTTTGCATTTTATTTTTGAATTTTCTATCTCGAGTCGGGTTCGAACGGATAGGAAGGAAATTTTTTTTCTTCTCTATTTTTCGGCCTGTCTTGACCCGTTTCATCTTGAAATGAAGCCTGGATGATGTTTTTTCATTTTTAGAATTTTTTTTGTATTTTATTTTTGAATTTTCTATCTCGGGTCGGGTTCGAATGGATAGGAAGGAAATTTTTTTTCGTCTCTATTTTTTGACCTGTCCTGATCCGTTTCATCTTCAAATGAAGCCAGGATTATGTTTTTTAATTTTTAGAATTTTTTTGCATTTATTTTTGAATTTTCTAACTCGGGTCGGGTTCGAACGGATTGGAAGGAAATTTTTGTTCTTCTCTATTTTTCGGGCTGTCCATACCCGTTTAGTCTTGAAATGAAGCCTGGATGATGTTTTTTAATTTTTAGAATTTTTTTCCATTTTATTTTTCAATTTTCTATCTCGAGTCGGGTTCGAACGGATAGGAAGGAAATTTTTTTTCTTCTCTATTTTTCAGCCTGTCTTGACCCGTTTCATCTTGAAATGAAGCCTGGATGATGTTTTTTCATTTTTTGAATTTTTTTTGTATTTTATTTTTGAATTTTCTATCTCGGGTCGGGTTCGAACGGATAGGAAGGAAATTTTTTCTCTTCTCTATTTTTTGGCCTGTCCTGACCCGTTTCATCTTGAAATGAAGCCAGGATGATGTTTTTTAATTTTTAGAATTTTTTTGCATTTATTTTTGAATTTTCAATCTCGGGTAGGGATCGAATGGATAGGAAGGAAATTTTTTTTCTTCTCTATTTTTTGGCCTGTCCTGACCCGTTTCATCTTGAAATGAAGCCTGGATGACGTTTTTTAATTTTTAGAATTTTTTTGCATTTTATTTTTGAATTTTCTATCTCGGGTCGGGTTCGAACGGATAGGAAGGAAATTTTTTTTCTTCTCTATTTTTCGGCCTGTCCTGATCCGTTTCATCTTGAAACGAAGCCAGGATGATGTTTTTTAATTTTTAGAATTTTTTTGCATTTATTTTTGAATTTTCTAACTCGGGTCGGGTTCGAACGGATTGGAAGGAAATTTTTGTTCTTCTCTATTTTCCGGGCTGTCCATACCCGTTTAGTCTTGAAATGAAGCCTGGATGATGTTTTTTAATTTTTAGAATTTTTTTTGCATTTTATTTTTGAATTTTCTATCTCGAGTCGGGTTCGAACGGATAGGAAGGAAATTTTTTTTCTTCTCTATTTTCTCGGCCTGTCTTGACCCATTTCATCTTGAAATGAAGCCTGGATGATGTTTTTTCATTTTTAGAATTTTTTTTGTATTTTATTTTTGAATTTTCTATCTCGGGTCGGGTTCGAACGGATAGGAAGGAAATTTTTTCTCTTCTCTATTTTTTGGCCTGTCCTGACCCGTTTCATCTTGAAATGAAGCCAGGATGATGTTTTTTAATTTTTTGAATTTTTTTGCATTTATTTTTGAATTTTCAATCTCGGGTAGGGATCGAACGGATAGGAAGGAAATTTTTTTTCTTCTCTATTTTTCGGCCTGTCCATACCCGTTTAGTCTTGAAATGAAGCCTGGATGACGTTTTTTAATTTTTAGAATTTTTTTGCATTTTATTTTTGAATTTTCTATCTCGGGTCGGGTTCGAACGGATAGGAAGGAAATTTTTTTTCTTATCTATTTTTCGGCCTGTCCATACCCGTTTAGTCTTGAAATGAAGCCTGGATGATGTTTTTTAATTTTTAGAATTTTTTTGCATTTTATTTTTGAATTTTCTATCTCGAGTCGGGTTCGAACGGATAGGAAGGAAATTTTTTTTCTTCTCTATTTCTCGGCCTGTCTTCACCCGTTTCATCTTGAAATGAAGCCTGGATGATGTTTTTTCATTTTTAGAATTTTTTTTTGTATTTTATTTTTGAATTTTCTATCTCGGGTCGGGTTCGAATGGATAGGAAGGAAATTTTTTTTCGTCTCTATTTTTTGACCTGTCCTGATCCGTTTCATCTTCAAATGAAGCCAGGATTATGTTTTTTAATTTTTAGAATTTTTTTGCATTTATTTTTGAATTTTCAAACTCGGGTCGGGTTCGAACGGATAGGAAGGAAATTTTTTTTCCTCTCTATTTTTCATCCTGTCCTGACCCGTTTCATCTTGAAATGAAGCCAGGATGATTTTTTTTAATTTTTAGAATTTTTTTGCATTTATTTTTGAATTTTCTAACTCGGATCGGGTTCGAACGGATAGGAAGGAAATTTTTTTTCTTCTCTATTTTTCGGCCTGTCCATACCCGTTTAGTCTTGAAATGAAGCCTGGATGACGTTTTTTAATTTTTAGAATTTTTTTGCATTTTATTTTTGAATTTTCTATCTCGGGTCGGGTTCGAACGGATAGGAAGGAAATTTTTTTTCTTCTCTATTTTTCGGCTTGTCCATACCCGTTTAGTCTTGAAATGAAGCCTGGATGATGTTTTTTAATTTTTAGAATTTTTTTGCATTTTATTTTTGAATTTTCTATCTCGAGTCGGGTTCGAACGGATAGGAAGGAAATTTTTTTTCTTCTCTATTTTTTGGCCTGTCCTAACCCGTTTCATCTTAAAATGAAGCCAGGATGATGTTTTTTAATTTTTAGAATTTTTTTGCATTTATTTTTGAATTTTCAAACTCGGGTCGGGTTCGAACGGATAGGAAGGAAATTTTTTTTCCTCCCTATTTTTCATCCTGTCCTGACCCGTTTCATCTTGAAATGAAGCCAGGATGATTTTTTTTAATTTTTAGAATTTTTTTGCATTTTATTTTTGAATTTTCTATCTCGGGTCGGGTTCGAACGGATGGGAAGGAAATTTTTTCTCTTCTCTATTTTTTGGCCTGTCCTGACCCGTTTCATCTTGAAATGAAGCCAGGATGATGTTTTTTAATTTTTAGAATTTTTTTGCATTTATTTTTGAATTTTCAATCTCGGGTAGGGATCGAACGGATAGGAAGGAAATTTTTTTTCCTCTCTATTTTTCGGCCTGTCCTGACCCGTTTCATCTTGAAATGAAGCCAGGATGATGTTGTTTAATTTTTAGACTTTTTTTGCATTTATTTTTGAATTTTCTAACTCGGATCGGGTTCGAACGGATAGGAAGGAAATTTTTTTTCCTCTCTATTTTTCGGCCTGTCCATACCCGTTTAGTCTTGAAATGAAGCCTGGATGACGTTTTTTAATTTTTAGAATTTTTTTGCATTTTATTTTTGAATTTTCTATCTCGGGTCGGGTTCGAACGGATAGGAAAGAAATTTTTTTTCTTCTCTATTTTTCGGCCTGTCTTGACCCGTTTCATCTTGAAATGAAGCCTGGATGATGTTTTTTCATTTTTAGAATTTTTTTTGTATTTTATTTTTGAATTTTCTATCTCGGGTCGGGTTCGAATGGATAGGAAGGAAAATTTTTTTTTCGTCTCTATTTTTTGACCTGTCCTGATCCGTTTCATCTTCAAATGAAGCCAGGATTATGTTTTTTAATTTTTAGAATTTTTTTGCATTTATTTTTGAATTTTCAAACTCGGGTCGGGTTCGAACGGATAGGAAGGAAATTTTTTTTCCTCTCTATTTTTTCATCCTGTCCTGACCCGTTTCATCTTGAAATGAAGCCAGGATGATTTTTTTTAATTTTTAGAATTTTTTTGCATTTATTTTTGAATTTTCTAACTCGGATCGGGTTCGAACGGATAGGAAGGAAATTTTTTTTTCTTCTCTATTTTTCGGCCTGTCCATACCCGTTTAGTCTTGAAATGAAGCCTGGATGACGTTTTTTAATTTTTAGAATTTTTTTTGCATTTTATTTTTGAATTTTCTATCTCGGGTCGGGTTCGAACGGATAGGAAGGAAATTTTTTTTCTTCTCTATTTTTCGGCTTGTCCATACCCGTTTAGTCTTGAAATGAAGCCTGGATGATGTTTTTTAATTTTTAGAATTTTTTTGCATTTTATTTTTGAATTTTCTATCTCGAGTCGGGTTCGAACGGATAGGAAGGAAATTTTTTTTCTTCTCTATTTTTTGGCCTGTCCTAACCCGTTTCATCTTAAAATGAAGCCAGGATGATGTTTTTTAATTTTTAGAATTTTTTTGCATTTATTTTTGAATTTTCAAACTCGGGTCGGGTTCGAACGGATAGGAAGGAAATTTTTTTTCCTCCCTATTTTTCATCCTGTCCTGACCCGTTTCATCTTGAAATGAAGCCAGGATGATTTTTTTTAATTTTTAGAATTTTTTTGGATTTTATTTTTGAATTTTCTATCTCGGGTCGGGTTCGAACGGATGGGAAGGAAATTTTTTCTCTTCTCTATTTTTTGGCCTGTCCTGACCCGTTTCATCTTGAAATGAAGCCAGGATGATGTTTTTTAATTTTTAGAATTTTTTTGCATTTATTTTTGAATTTTCAATCTCGGGTAGGGATCGAACGGATAGGAAGGAAATTTTTTTTCCTCTCTATTTTTCGGCCTGTCCTGACCCGTTTCATCTTGAAATGAAGCCAGGATGATGTTGTTTAATTTTTAGACTTTTTTTGCATTTATTTTTGAATTTTCTAACTCGGATCGGGTTCGAACGGATAGGAAGGAAATTTTTTTTCCTCTCTATTTTTCGGCCTGTCCATACCCGTTTAGTCTTGAAATGAAGCCTGGATGACGTTTTTTAATTTTTAGAATTTTTTTGCATTTTATTTTTGAATTTTCTATCTCGGGTCGGGTTCGAACGGATAGGAAAGAAATTTTTTTTCTTCTCTATTTTTCGGCCTGTCTTGACCCGTTTCATCTTGAAATGAAGCCTGGATGATGTTTTTTCATTTTTAGAATTTTTTTTGTATTTTATTTTTGAATTTTCTATCTCGGGTCGGGTTCGAATGGATAGGAAGGAAATTTTTTTTCGTCTCTATTTTTTGGCCTGTCCTGACCCGTTACATCTTCAAATGAAGCCTGGATGATGTTTTTTAATTTTTAGAATTTTTTTGCATTTTATTTTTGAATTTTCTATCTTGGGTCGGGTTCGAACGGATAGGATGGAAATTTTTTTTCTTCTCTATTTTTCGGCCTGTCCATACCCGTTCAGTCTTGAAATGAAGCCTGGATGCCGTTTTTTTAATTTTTAGAATTTTTTTGCATTTTATTTTTGAATTTTCTATCTCGGGTCGGGTTCGAACGGAGAGGAAGGAAAATTTTTTTCTTCTCTATTTTTCGGCCTGTCCTGATACGTTTCATCTTGAAACGAAGCCAGGATGATGTTTTTTAATTTTTAGAATTTTTTTGCATTTATTTTTGAATTTTCTAACTCGGGTCGGGTTCGAACGGATTGGAAGGAAATTTTTTTTCTTCTCTATTTTTCGGGCTGTCCATACCCGTTTAGTCTTGAAATGAAGCCTGGATGATGTTTTTTAATTTTTAGAATTTTTTTGCATTTTATTTTAGAATTTTCTATCTCGAGTCGGGTTCGAACGGATAGGAAGGAAATTTTTTTTCTTCTCTATTTTTTGGCCTGTCTTGACCCGTTTCATCTTGAAATGAAGCCTGGATGATGTTTTTTCATTTTTAGAATTTTTTTTGTATTTTATTTTTTAATTTTCTATCTCGGGTCGGGTTCGAACGGATGGGAAGGAAATTTTTTCTCTTCTCTATTTTTTGGCCTGTCCTGACCCGTTTCATCTTGAAATGAAGCCAGGATGATGTTTTTTAATTTTTAGAATTTTTTTGCATTTATTTTTGAATTTTGAATCTCGGGTAGGGATCGAACGGATAGGAAGGAAATTTTTTTTCCTCTCTATTTTTCGGCCTGTCCTGACCCGTTTCATCTTGAAATGAAGCCAGGATGATGTTGTTTAATTTTTAGACTTTTTTTGCATTTATTTTTGAATTTTCTAACTCGGATCGGGTTCGAACGGATAGGAAGGAAATTTTTTTTCTTCTCTATTTTTCGGCCTGTCCATACCCGTTTAGTCTTGAAATGAAGCCTGGATGACGTTTTTTAATTTTTAGAATTTTTTTGCATTTTATTTATGAATTTTCTATCTCGGGTCGGGTTCGAACGGATAGGAAGGAAATTTTTTTTCTTCTCTATTTTTCGGCCTGTCCATACCCGTTTAGTCTTGAAATGAAGCCTGGATGATGTTTTTTAATTTTTAGAATTTTTTTGCATTTTATTTTTGAATTTTCTATCTCGAGTCGGGTTCGAACGGATAGGAAGGAAATTTTTTTTCTTCTCTATTTTTCGGCCTGTCCTGATCCATTTCATTTTGAAACGAAGCCAGGATGATGTTTTTTAATTTTTAGAATTTTTTTTGCATTTATGTTTGAATTTTCTAACTCGGGTCGGGTTCGAACGGATTGGAAGGAAATTTTTTTTCTTCTCTATTTTTAGGCCTGTCCATACCCGTTTAGTCTTGAAATGAAGCCTGGATGACGTTTTTTAATTTTTAGAATTTTTTTGCATTTTATTTTTGAATTTTCTATCTCGGGTCGGGTTCGAACGGAGAGGAAGGAAAATTTTTTTCTTCTCTATTTTTCGGCCTGTCCTGATCCGTTTCATCTTGAAACGAAGCCAGGATGATGTTTTTTAATTTTTAGAATTTTTTTGCATTTATTTTTGAATTTTCTAACTCGGGTCGGGTTCGAACGGATTGGAAGGAAATTTTTCTTCTTCTCTATTTTTCGGGCTGTCCATACCCGTTTAGTCTTGAAATGAAGCCTGGATGATGTTTTTTAATTTTTAGAATTTTTTTGCATTTTATTTTTCAATTTTCTATCTCGAGTCGGGTTCGAACGGATAGGAAGGAAATTTTTTTTCTTCTCTATTTTTCAGCCTGTCTTGATCCGTTTCATCTTGAAATGAAGCCTGGATGATGTTTTTTCATTTTTAGAATTTTTTTTGTATTTTATTTTTGAATTTTCTATCTCGGGTCGGGTTCGAACGGATAGGAAGGAAATTTTTTCTCTTCTCTATTTTTTGGCCTGTCCTGACCCGTTTCATCTTGAAATGAAGCCAGGATGATGTTTTTTAATTTTTAGAATTTTTTTGCATTTATTTTTGAATTTTCAATCTCGGGTAGGGATCGAACGGATAGGAAGGAAATTTTTTTTCTTCTCTATTTTTTGGCCTGTCCTAACCCGTTTCATCTTGAAATGAAGCCTGGATGAAGTTTTTTAATTTTTAGAATTTTTTTGCATTTTATTTTTGAATTTTCTATCTCGGGTCGGGTTCGAACGGATAGGAAGGAAATTTTTTTTCTTCTCTATTTTTCGGCCTGTCCATACCCGTTTAGTCTTGAAATGAAGCCTGGATGATGTTTTTTAATTTTTAGAATTTTTTTGCATTTTATTTTTGAATTTTCTATCTCGAGTCGGGTTCGAACGGATAGGAAGGAAATTTTTTTTCTTCTCTATTTTTCGGCCTGTCCTGATCCGTTTCATCTTGAAACGAAGCCAGGATGATGTTTTTTAATTTTTAGAATTTTTTTGCATTTATTTTTGAATTTTCTAACTCGGGTCGGGTTCGAACGGATTGGAAGCAAATTTTTGTTCTTCTCTATTTTTCGGGCTGTCCATACCCGTTTAGTCTTGAAATGAAGCCTGGATGATGTTTTTTAATTTTTAGAATTTTTTTGCATTTTATTTTTGAATTTTCTATCTCGAGTCGGGTTCGAACGGATAGGAAGGAAATTTTTTTTCTTCTCTATTTTTCGGCCTGTCTTGACCTGTTTCATCTTGAAATGAAGCCTGGATGATGTTTTTTCATTTTTAGAATTTTTTTTGTATTTTATTTTTGAATTTTCTATCTCGGGTCGGGTTCGAACGGATAGGAAGGAAATTTTTTCTCTTCTCTATTTTTTGGCCTGTCCTGACCCGTTTCATCTTGAAATGAAGCCAGGATGATGTTTTTTAATTTTTAGAATTTTTTTGCATTTATTTTTGAATTTTCAATCTCGGGTAGGGATCGAACGGATAGGAAGGAAATTTTTTTTCCTCTCTATTTTTCGGCCTGTCCTGACCCGTTTCATCTTGAAATGAAGCCAGGATGATGTTGTTTAATTTTTAGACTTTTTTTGCATTTATTTTTTAATTTTCTAACTCGGATCGGGTTCGAACGGATAGGAAGGAAATTTTTTTTCTTCTCTATTTTTCGGCCTGTCCATACCCGTTTAGTCTTGAAATGAAGCCTGGATGACGTTTTTTAATTTTTAGAATTTTTTTGCATTTTATTTTTGAATTTTCTATCTCGGGTCGGGTTCGAACGGATAGGAAGGAAATTTTTTTTCTTATCTATTTTTCGGCCTGTCCATACCCGTTTAGTCTTGAAATGAAGCCTGGATGATGTTTTTTAATTTTTAGAATTTTTTTGCATTTTATTTTTGAATTTTCTATCTCGTGTCGGGTTCGAACGGATAGGAAGGAAATTTTTTTTCTTCTCTATTTATCGGCCTGTCTTGACCCGTTTCATCTTGAAATGAAGCCTGGATGATGTTTTTTCATTTTTAGAATTTTTTTTGTATTTTATTTTTGAATTTTCTATCTCGGGTCGGGTTCGAATGGATAGGGAGGAAATTTTTTTTCGTCTCTATTTTTTGGCCTGTCCTGATCCGTTTCATCTTCAAATGAAGCCAGGATTATGTTTTTTAATTTTTAGAATTTTTTTGCATTTATTTTTGAATTTTCAAACTCGGGTCGGGTTCGAACGGATAGGAAGGAAATTTTTTTTCCTCTCTATTTTTCATCCTGTCCTGACCCGTTTCATCTTGAAATGAAGCCAGGATGATTTTTTTTAATTTTTAGAATTTTTTTGCATTTATTTTTGAATTTTCTAACTCGGATCGGGTTCGAACGGATAGGAAGGAAATTTTTTTTCTTCTCTATTTTTCGGCCTGTCCATACCCGTTTAGTCTTGAAATGAAGCCTGGATGACGTTTTTTAATTTTTAGAATTTTTTTGCATTTTATTTTTGAATTTTCTATCTCGGGTCGGGTTCGAACGGATAGGAAGGAAATTTTTTTTCTTCTCTATTTTTCGGCTTGTCCATACCCGTTTAGTCTTGAAATGAAGCCTGGATGATGTTTTTTAATTTTTAGAATTTTTTTGCATTTTATTTTTGAATTTTCTATCTCGGGTCGGGTTCGAACGGATAGGAAAGAAATTTTTTTTCTTCTCTATTTTTCGGCCTGTCTTGACCCGTTTCATCTTGAAATGAAGCCTGGATGATGTTTTTTCATTTTTAGAATTTTTTTTGTATTTTATTTTTGAATTTTCTATCTCGGGTCGGGTTCGAATGGATAGGAAGGAAATTTTTTTTCGTCTCTATTTTTTGGCCTGTCCTGACCCGTTACATCTTCAAATGAAGCCTGGATGATGTTTTTTAATTTTTAGAATTTTTTTGCATTTTATTTTTGAATTTTCTATCTTGGGTCGGGTTCGAACGGATAGGATGGAAATTTTTTTTCTTCTCTATTTTTCGGCCTGTCCATACCCGTTCAGTCTTGAAATGAAGCCTGGATGCCGTTTTTTAATTTTTAGAATTTTTTTGCATTTTATTTTTGAATTTTCTATCTCGGGTCGGGTTCGAACGGAGAGGAAGGAAAATTTTTTTCTTCTCTATTTTTCGGCCTGTCCTGATACGTTTCATCTTGAAACGAAGCCAGGATGATGTTTTTTAATTTTTAGAATTTTTTTGCATTTATTTTTGAATTTTCTAACTCGGGTCGGGTTCGAACGGATTGGAAGGAAATTTTTTTTCTTCTCTATTTTTCGGGCTGTCCATACCCGTTTAGTCTTGAAATGAAGCCTGGATGATGTTTTTTAATTTTTAGAATTTTTTTGCATTTTATTTTAGAATTTTCTATCTCGAGTCGGGTTCGAACGGATAGGAAGGAAATTTTTTTTCTTCTCTATTTTTTGGCCTGTCTTGACCCGTTTCATCTTGAAATGAAGCCTGGATGATGTTTTTTCATTTTTAGAATTTTTTTTGTATTTTATTTTTTAATTTTCTATCTCGGGTCGGGTTCGAACGGATGGGAAGGAAATTTTTTCTCTTCTCTATTTTTTGGCCTGTCCTGACCCGTTTCATCTTGAAATGAAGCCAGGATGATGTTTTTTAATTTTTAGAATTTTTTTGCATTTATTTTTGAATTTTCAATCTCGGGTAGGGATCGAACGGATAGGAAGGAAATTTTTTTTCCTCTCTATTTTTCGGCCTGTCCTGACCCGTTTCATCTTGAAATGAAGCCAGGATGATGTTGTTTAATTTTTAGACTTTTTTTGCATTTATTTTTGAATTTTCTAACTCGGATCGGGTTCGAACGGATAGGAAGGAAATTTTTTTTCTTCTCTATTTTTCGGCCTGTCCATACCCGTTTAGTCTTGAAATGAAGCCTGGATGACGTTTTTTAATTTTTAGAATTTTTTTGCATTTTATTTATGAATTTTCTATCTCGGGTCGGGTTCGAACGGATAGGAAGGAAATTTTTTTTCTTCTCTATTTTTCGGCCTGTCCATACCCGTTTAGTCTTGAAATGAAGCCTGGATGATGTTTTTTAATTTTTAGAATTTTTTTGCATTTTATTTTTGAATTTTCTATCTCGAGTCGGGTTCGAACGGATAGGAAGGAAATTTTTTTTCTTCTCTATTTTTCGGCCTGTCCTGATCCATTTCATTTTGAAACGAAGCCAGGATGATGTTTTTTAATTTTTAGAATTTTTTTGCATTTATGTTTGAATTTTCTAACTCGGGTCGGGTTCGAACGGATTGGAAGGAAATTTTTTTTCTTCTCTATTTTTAGGCCTGTCCATACCCGTTTAGTCTTGAAATGAAGCCTGGATGACGTTTTTTAATTTTTAGAATTTTTTTGCATTTTATTTTTGAATTTTCTATCTCGGGTCGGGTTCGAACGGAGAGGAAGGAAAATTTTTTTCTTCTCTATTTTTCGGCCTGTCCTGATCCGTTTCATCTTGAAACGAAGCCAGGATGATGTTTTTTAATTTTTAAAATTTTTTTGCATTTATTTTTGAATTTTCTAACTCGGGTCGGGTTCGAACGGATTGGAAGGAAATTTTTCTTCTTCTCTATTTTTCGGGCTGTCCATACCCGTTTAGTCTTGAAATGAAGCCTGGATGATGTTTTTTAATTTTTAGAATTTTTTTGCATTTTATTTTTCAATTTTCTATCTCGAGTCGGGTTCGAACGGATAGGAAGGAAATTTTTTTTCTTCTCTATTTTTCAGCCTGTCTTGATCCGTTTCATCTTGAAATGAAGCCTGGATGATGTTTTTTCATTTTTAGAATTTTTTTTGTATTTTATTTTTGAATTTTCTATCTCGGGTCGGGTTCGAACGGATAGGAAGGAAATTTTTTCTATTCTCTATTTTTTGGCCTGTCCTGACCCGTTTCATCTTGAAATGAAGCCAGGATGATGTTTTTTAATTTTTAGAATTTTTTTGCATTTATTTTTGAATTTTCAATCTCGGGTAGGGATCGAACGGATAGGAAGGAAATTTTTTTTCTTCTCTATTTTTTGGCCTGTCCTAACCCGTTTCATCTTGAAATGAAGCCTGGATGAAGTTTTTTAATTTTTAGAATTTTTTTGCATTTTATTTTTGAATTTTCTATCTCGGGTCGGGTTCGAACGGATAGGAAGGAAATTTTTTTTCTTCTCTATTTTTCGGCCTGTCCATACCCGTTTAGTCTTGAAATGAAGCCTGGATGATGTTTTTTAATTTTTAGAATTTTTTTGCATTTTATTTTTGAATTTTCTATCTCGAGTCGGGTTCGAACGGATAGGAAGGAAATTTTTTTTCTTCTCTATTTTTCGGCCTGTCCTGATCCGTTTCATCTTGAAACGAAGCCAGGATGATGTTTTTTAATTTTTAGAATTTTTTTGCATTTATTTTTGAATTTTCTAACTCGGGTCGGGTTCGAACGGATTGGAAGCAAATTTTTGTTCTTCTCTATTTTTCGGGCTGTCCATACCCGTTTAGTCTTGAAATGAAGCCTGGATGATGTTTTTTAATTTTTAGAATTTTTTTGCATTTTATTTTTGAATTTTCTATCTCGAGTCGGGTTCGAACGGATAGGAAGGAAATTTTTTTTCTTCTCTATTTTTCGGCCTGTCTTGACCTGTTTCATCTTGAAATGAAGCCTGGATGATGTTTTTTCATTTTTAGAATTTTTTTTGTATTTTATTTTTGAATTTTCTATCTCGGGTCGGGTTCGAACGGATAGGAAGGAAATTTTTTCTCTTCTCTATTTTTTGGCCTGTCCTGACCCGTTTCATCTTGAAATGAAGCCAGGATGATGTTTTTTAATTTTTAGAATTTTTTTGCATTTATTTTTGAATTTTCAATCTCGGGTAGGGATCGAACGGATAGGAAGGAAATTTTTTTTCCTCTCTATTTTTCGGCCTGTCCTGACCCGTTTCATCTTGAAATGAAGCCAGGATGATGTTGTTTAATTTTTAGACTTTTTTTGCATTTATTTTTTAATTTTCTAACTCGGATCGGGTTCGAACGGATAGGAAGGAAATTTTTTTTCTTCTCTATTTTTCGGCCTGTCCATACCCGTTTAGTCTTGAAATGAAGCCTGGATGACGTTTTTTAATTTTTAGAATTTTTTTGCATTTTATTTTTGAATTTTCTATCTCGGGTCGGGTTCGAACGGATAGGAAGGAAATTTTTTTTCTTATCTATTTTTCGGCCTGTCCATACCCGTTTAGTCTTGAAATGAAGCCTGGATGATGTTTTTTAATTTTTAGAATTTTTTTGCATTTTATTTTTGAATTTTCTATCTCGAGTCGGGTTCGAACGGATAGGAAGGAAATTTTTTTTCTTCTCTATTTATCGGCCTGTCTTGACCCGTTTCATCTTGAAATGAAGCCTGGATGATGTTTTTTCATTTTTAGAATTTTTTTTGTATTTTATTTTTGAATTTTCTATCTCGGGTCGGGTTCGAATGGATAGGGAGGAAATTTTTTTTCGTCTCTATTTTTTGGCCTGTCCTGATCCGTTTCATCTTCAAATGAAGCCAGGATTATGTTTTTTAATTTTTAGAATTTTTTTGCATTTATTTTTGAATTTTCAAACTCGGGTCGGGTTCGAACGGATAGGAAGGAAATTTTTTTTCCTCTCTATTTTTCATCCTGTCCTGACCCGTTTCATCTTGAAATGAAGCCAGGATGATTTTTTTTAATTTTTAGAATTTTTTTGCATTTATTTTTGAATTTTCTAACTCGGATCGGGTTCGAACGGATAGGAAGGAAATTTTTTTTCTTCTCTATTTTTCGGCCTGTCCATACCCGTTTAGTCTTGAAATGAAGCCTGGATGACGTTTTTTAATTTTTAGAATTTTTTTGCATTTTATTTTTGAATTTTCTATCTCGGGTCGGGTTCGAACGGATAGGAAGGAAATTTTTTTTCTTCTCTATTTTTCGGCTTGTCCATACCCGTTTAGTCTTGAAATGAAGCCTGGATGATGTTTTTTAATTTTTAGAATTTTTTTGCATTTTATTTTTGAATTTTCTATCTCGAGTCGGGTTCGAACGGATAGGAAGGAAATTTTTTTTCTTCTCTATTTTTTGGCCTGTCCTAACCCGTTTCATCTTGAAATGAAGCCAGGATGATGTTTTTTAATTTTTAGAATTTTTTTGCATTTATTTTTGAATTTTCAAACTCGGGTCGGGTTCGAACGGATAGGAAGGAAATTTTTTTTCCTCTTTATTTTTCATCCTGTCCTGACCCGTTTAATCTTGAAATGAAGCCAGGATGATTTTTTTAAATTTTTAGAATTTTTTTGCATTTTATTTTTGAATTTTCTATCTCGGGTCGGGTTCGAACGGATGGGAAGGAAATTTTTTCTCTTCTCTATTTTTTGGCCTGTCCTGACCCGTTTCATCTTGAAATGAAGCCAGGATGATGTTTTTTAATTTTTAGAATTTTTTTGCATTTATTTTTGAATTTTCAATCTCGGGTAGGGATCGAACGGATAGGAAGGAAATTTTTTTTCCTCTCTATTTTTCGGCCTGTCCTGACCCGTTTCATCTTGAAATGAAGCCAGGATGATGTTGTTTAATTTTTAGACTTTTTTTGCATTTATTTTTGAATTTTCTAACTCGGATCGGGTTCGAACGGATAGGAAGGAAATTTTTTTTCCTCTCTATTTTTCGGCCTGTCCATACCCGTTTAGTCTTGACATGAAGCCTGGATGACGTTTTTTAATTTTTAGAATTTTTTTGCATTTTATTTTTGAATTTTCTATCTCGGGTCGGGTTCGAACGGATAGGAAAGAAATTTTTTTTCTTCTCTATTTTTCGGCCTGTCTTGACCCGTTTCATCTTGAAATGAAGCCTGGATGATGTTTTTTCATTTTTAGAATTTTTTTTGTATTTTATTTTTGAATTTTCTATCTCGGGTCGGGTTCGAATGGATAGGGAGGAAATTTTTTTTCGTCTCTATTTTTTGGCCTGTCCTGACCCGTTTCATCTTCAAATGAAGCTTGGATGATGTTTTTTAATTTTTAGAATTTTTTTGCATTTTATTTTTGAATTTTCTATCTGGGGTCGGGTTCGAACGGATAGGATGGAAATTTTTTTTCTTCTCTATTTTTCGGCCTGTCCATACCCGTTCAGTCTTGAAATGAAGCCTGGATGTCGTTTTTTAATTTTTAGAATTTTTTTGCATTTTATTTTTGAATTTTCTATCTCGGGTCGGGTTCGAACGGAGAGGAAGGAAAATTTTTTTCTTCTCTATTTTTCGGCCTGTCCTGATACGTTTCATCTTGAAACGAAGCCAGGATGATGTTTTTTAATTTTTAGAATTTTTTTGCATTTATTTTTGAAGTTTCTAACTCGGGTCGGGTTCGAACGGATTGGAAGGAAATTTTTTTTCTTCTCTATTTTTCGGCCTGTCCATACCCGTTTAGTCTTGAAATGAAGCCTGGATGATGTTTTTTAATTTTTAGAATTTTTTTGCATTTTATTTTTGAATTTTCTATCTCGGGTAGGGATCGAACGGATAGGAAGGAAATTTTTTTTCCTCTCTATTTTTCGGCCTGTCCTGACCCGTTTCATCTTGAAATGAAGCCAGGATGATGTTGTTTAATTTTTAGACTTTTTTTGCATTTATTTTTTAATTTTCTAACTCGGGTCGGGTTCGAACGGATAGGAAGGAAATTTTTTTTCCTCCCTATTTTTCATCCTGTCCTGACCCGTTTCATCTTGAAATGAAGCCAGGATGATTTTTTTTTAATTTTTAGAATTTTTTTGCATTTTATTTTTGAATTTTCTATCTCGGGTCGGGTTCGAACGGATGGGAAGGAAATTTTTTCTCTTCTCTATTTTTTGGCCTGTCCTGACCCGTTTCATCTTGAAATGAAGCCAGGATGATGTTTTTTAATTTTTAGAATTTTTTTGCATTTATTTTTGAATTTTCAATCTCGGGTAGGGATCGAACGGATAGGAAGGAAATTTTTTTTCCTCTCTATTTTTCGGCCTGTCCTGACCCGTTTCATCTTGAAATGAAGCCAGGATGATGTTGTTTAATTTTTAGACTTTTTTTGCATTTATTTTTGAATTTTCTAACTCGGATCGGGTTCGAACGGATAGGAAGGAAATTTTTTTTCCTCTCTATTTTTCGGCCTGTCCATACCCGTTTAGTCTTGAAATGAAGCCTGGATGACGTTTTTTAATTTTTAGAATTTTTTTGCATTTTATTTTTGAATTTTCTATCTCGGGTCGGGTTCGAACGGATAGGAAAGAAATTTTTTTTCTTCTCTATTTTTCGGCCTGTCTTGACCCGTTTCATCTTGAAATGAAGCCTGGATGATGTTTTTTCATTTTTAGAATTTTTTTTGTATTTTATTTTTGAATTTTCTATCTCGGGTCGGGTTCGAATGGATAGGGAGGAAATTTTTTTTCGTCTCTATTTTTTGGCCTGTCCTGACCCGTTTCATCTTCAAATGAAGCCTGGATGATGTTTTTTAATTTTTAGAATTTTTTTGCATTTTATTTTTGAATTTTCTATCTTGGGTCGGGTTCGAACGGATAGGATGGAAATTTTTTTTCTTCTCTATTTTTCGGCCTGTCCATACCCGTTCAGTCTTGAAATGAAGCCTGGATGTCGTTTTTTAATTTTTAGAATTTTTTTGCATTTTATTTTTGAATTTTCTATCTCGGGTCGGGTTCGAACGGAGAGGAAGGAAAATTTTTTTCTTCTCTATTTTTCGGCCTGTCCTGATACGTTTCATCTTGAAACGAAGCCAGGATGATGTTTTTTAATTTTTAGAATTTTTTTGCATTTATTTTTGAATTTTCTAACTCGGGTCGGGTTCGAACGGATTGGAAGGAAATTTTTTTTCTTCTCTATTTTTCGGCCTGTCCATACCCGTTTAGTCTTGAAATGAAGCCTGGATGATGTTTTTTAATTTTTAGAATTTTTTTGCATTTTATTTTTGAATTTTCTATCTCGGGTAGGGATCGAACGGATAGGAAGGAAATTTTTTTTCCTCTCTATTTTTCGGCCTGTCCTGACCCGTTTCATCTTGAAATGAAGCCAGGATGATGTTGTTTAATTTTTAGACTTTTTTTGCATTTATTTTTGAATTTTCTAACTCGGGTCGGGTTCGAACGGATAGGAAGGAAATTTTTTTTCCTCCCTATTTTTCATCCTGTCCTGACCCGTTTCATCTTGAAATGAAGCCAGGATGATTTTTTTTAATTTTTAGAATTTTTTTGCATTTTATTTTTGAATTTTCTATCTCGGGTCGGGTTCGAACGGATGGGAAGGAAATTTTTTCTCTTCTCTATTTTTTGGCCTGTCCTGACCCGTTTCATCTTGAAATGAAGCCAGGATGATGTTTTTGAATTTTTAGAATTTTTTTGCATTTATTTTTGAATTTTCAATCTCGGGTAGGGATCGAACGGATAGGAAGGAAATTTTTTTTCCTCTCTATTTTTCGGCCTGTCCTGACCCGTTTCATCTTGAAATGAAGCCAGGATGATGTTGTTTAATTTTTAGACTTTTTTTGCATTTATTTTTGAATTTTCTAACTCGGATCGGGTTCGAACGGATAGGAAGGAAATTTTTTTTCCTCTCTATTTTTCGGCCTGTCCATACCCGTTTAGTCTTGAAATGAAGCCTGGATGACGTTTTTTAATTTTTAGTATTTTTTTGCATTTTATTTTTGAATTTTCTATCTCGGGTCGGGTTCGAACGGATAGGAAAGAAATTTTTTTTCTTCTCTATTTTTCGGCCTGTCTTGACCCGTTTCATCTTGAAATGAAGCCTGGATGATGTTTTTTCATTTTTAGAATTTTTTTTGTATTTTATTTTTGAATTTTCTATCTCGGGTCGGGTTCGAATGGATAGGGAGGAAATTTTTTTTCGTCTCTATTTTTTGGCCTGTCCTGACCCGTTTCATCTTCAAATGAAGCCTGGATGATGTTTTTTAATTTTTAGAATTTTTTTGCATTTTATTTTTGAATTTTCTATCTTGGGTCGGGTTCGAACGGATAGGATGGAAATTTTTTTTCTTCTCTATTTTTCGGCCTGTCCATACCCGTTCAGTCTTGAAATGAAGCCTGGATGTCGTTTTTTAATTTTTAGAATTTTTTTGCATTTTATTTTTGAATTTTCTATCTCGGGTCGGGTTCGAACGGAGAGGAAGGAAAATTTTTTTCTTCTCTATTTTTCGGCCTGTCCTGATACGTTTCATCTTGAAACGAAGCCAGGATGATGTTTTTTAATTTTTAGAATTTTTTTGCATTTATTTTTGAATTTTCTAACTCGGGTCGGGTTCGAACGGATTGGAAGGAAATTTTTTTTCTTCTCTATTTTTCGGCCTGTCCATACCCGTTTAGTCTTGAAATGAAGCCTGGATGATGTTTTTTAATTTTTAGAATTTTTTTGCATTTTATTTTTGAATTTTCTATCTCGGGTAGGGATCGAACGGATAGGAAGGAAATTTTTTTTCCTCTCTATTTTTCGGCCTGTCCTGACCCGTTTCATCTTGAAATGAAGCCAGGATGATGTTGTTTAATTTTTAGACTTTTTTTGCATTTATTTTTGAATTTTCTAACTCGGGTCGGGTTCGAACGGATAGGAAGGAAATTTTTTTTCCTCCCTATTTTTCATCCTGTCCTGACCCGTTTCATCTTGAAATGAAGCCAGGATGATTTTTTTTAATTTTTAGAATTTTTTTGCATTTTATTTTTGAATTTTCTATCTCGGGTCGGGTTCGAACGGATGGGAAGGAAATTTTTTCTCTTCTCTATTTTTTGGCCTGTCCTGACCCGTTTCATCTTGAAATGAAGCCAGGATGATGTTTTTGAATTTTTAGAATTTTTTTGCATTTATTTTTGAATTTTCAATCTCGGGTAGGGATCGAACGGATAGGAAGGAAATTTTTTTTCCTCTCTATTTTTCGGCCTGTCCTGACCCGTTTCATCTTGAAATGAAGCCAGGATGATGTTGTTTAATTTTTAGACTTTTTTTGCATTTATTTTTGAATTTTCTAACTCGGATCGGGTTCGAACGGATAGGAAGGAAATTTTTTTTCCTCTCTATTTTTCGGCCTGTCCATACCCGTTTAGTCTTGAAATGAAGCCTGGATGACGTTTTTTAATTTTTAGAATTTTTTTGCATTTTATTTTTGAATTTTCTATCTCGGGTCGGGTTCGAACGGATAGGAAAGAAATTTTTTTTCTTCTCTATTTTTCGGCCTGTCTTGACCCGTTTCATCTTGAAATGAAGCCTGGATGATGTTTTTTCATTTTTAGAATTTTTTTTGTATTTTATTTTTGAATTTTCTATCTCGGGTCGGGTTCGAATGGATAGGGAGGAAATTTTTTTTCGTCTCTATTTTTTGGCCTGTCCTGACCCGTTTCATCTTCAAATGAAGCCTGGATGATGTTTTTTAATTTTTAGAATTTTTTTGCATTTTATTTTTGAATTTTCTATCTTGGGTCGGGTTCGAACGGATAGGATGGAAATTTTTTTTCTTCTCTATTTTTCGGCCTGTCCATACCCGTTCAGTCTTGAAATGAAGCCTGGATGTCGTTTTTTAATTTTTAGAATTTTTTTGCATTTTATTTTTGAATTTTCTATCTCGGGTCGGGTTCGAACGGAGAGGAAGGAAAATTTTTTTCTTCTCTATTTTTCGGCCTGTCCTGATACGTTTCATCTTGAAACGAAGCCAGGATGATGTTTTTTAATTTTTAGAATTTTTTTGCATTTATTTTTGAATTTTCTAACTCGGGTCGGGTTCGAACGGATTGGAAGGAAATTTTTTTTCTTCTCTATTTTTCGGCCTGTCCATACCCGTTTAGTCTTGAAATGAAGCCTGGATGATGTTTTTTAATTTTTAGAATTTTTTTGCATTTTATTTTTGAATTTTCTATCTCGGGTAGGGATCGAACGGATAGGAAGGAAATTTTTTTTCCTCTCTATTTTTCGGCCTGTCCTGACCCGTTTCATCTTGAAATGAAGCCAGGATGATGTTGTTTAATTTTTAGACTTTTTTTGCATTTATTTTTGAATTTTCTAACTCGGGTCGGGTTCGAACGGATAGGAAGGAAATTTTTTTTCCTCCCTATTTTTCATCCTGTCCTGACCCGTTTCATCTTGAAATGAAGCCAGGATGATTTTTTTTAATTTTTAGAATTTTTTTGCATTTTATTTTTGAATTTTCTATCTCGGGTCGGGTTCGAACGGATGGGAAGGAAATTTTTTCTCTTCTCTATTTTTTGGCCTGTCCTGACCCGTTTCATCTTGAAATGAAGCCAGGATGATGTTTTTGAATTTTTAGAATTTTTTTGCATTTATTTTTGAATTTTCAATCTCGGGTAGGGATCGAACGGATAGGAAGGAAATTTTTTTTCCTCTCTATTTTTCGGCCTGTCCTGACCCGTTTCATCTTGAAATGAAGCCAGGATGATGTTGTTTAATTTTTAGACTTTTTTTGCATTTATTTTTGAATTTTCTAACTCGGATCGGGTTCGAACGGATAGGAAGGAAATTTTTTTTCCTCTCTATTTTTCGGCCTGTCCATACCCGTTTAGTCTTGAAATGAAGCCTGGATGACGTTTTTTAATTTTTAGAATTTTTTTGCATTTTATTTTTGAATTTTCTATCTCGGGTCGGGTTCGAACGGATAGGAAAGAAATTTTTTTTCTTCTCTATTTTTCGGCCTGTCTTGACCCGTTTCATCTTGAAATGAAGCCTGGATGATGTTTTTTCATTTTTAGAATTTTTTTTGTATTTTATTTTTGAATTTTCTATCTCGGGTCGGGTTCGAATGGATAGGGAGGAAATTTTTTTTCGTCTCTATTTTTTGGCCTGTCCTGACCCGTTTCATCTTCAAATGAAGCCTGGATGATGTTTTTTAATTTTTAGAATTTTTTTGCATTTTATTTTTGAATTTTCTATCTTGGGTCGGGTTCGAACGGATAGGATGGAAATTTTTTTTCTTCTCTATTTTTCGGCCTGTCCATACCCGTTCTGTCTTGAAATGAAGCCTGGATGTCGTTTTTTAATTTTTAGAATTTTTTTGCATTTTATTTTTGAATTTTCTATCTCGGGTCGGGTTCGAACGGAGAGGAAGGAAAATTTTTTTCTTCTCTATTTTTCGGCCTGTCCTGATACGTTTCATCTTGAAACGAAGCCAGGATGATGTTTTTTAATTTTTAGAATTTTTTTGCATTTATTTTTGAATTTTCTAACTCGGGTCGGGTTCGAACGGATTGGAAGGAAATTTTTTTTCTTCTCTATTTTTCGGCCTGTCCATACCCGTTTAGTCTTGAAATGAAGCCTGGATGATGTTTTTTAATTTTTAGAATTTTTTTGCATTTTATTTTTGAATTTTCTATCTCGGGTAGGGATCGAACGGATAGGAAGGAAATTTTTTTTCCTCTCTATTTTTCGGCCTGTCCTGACCCGTTTCATCTTGAAATGAAGCCAGGATGATTTTGTTTAATTTTTAGACTTTTTTTGCATTTATTTTTGAATTTTCTAACTCGGGTCGGGTTCGAACGGATAGGAAGGAAATTTTTTTTCCTCCCTATTTTTCATCCTGTCCTGACCCGTTTCATCTTGAAATGAAGCCAGGATGATTTTTTTTAATTTTTAGAATTTTTTTGCATTTTATTTTTGAATTTTCTATCTCGGGTCGGGTTCGAACGGATGGGAAGGAAATTTTTTCTCTTCTCTATTTTTTGGCCTGTCCTGACCCGTTTCATCTTGAAATGAAGCCAGGATGATGTTTTTGAATTTTTAGAATTTTTTTGCATTTATTTTTGAATTTTCAATCTCGGGTAGGGATCGAACGGATAGGAAGGAAATTTTTTTTCCTCTCTATTTTTCGGCCTGTCCTGACCCGTTTCATCTTGAAATGAAGCCAGGATGATGTTGTTTAATTTTTAGACTTTTTTTGCATTTATTTTTGAATTTTCTAACTCGGATCGGGTTCGAACGGATAGGAAGGAAATTTTTTTTCCTCTCTATTTTTCGGCCTGTCCATACCCGTTTAGTCTTGAAATGAAGCCTGGATGACGTTTTTTAATTTTTAGAATTTTTTTGCATTTTATTTTTGAATTTTCTATCTCGGGTCGGGTTCGAACGGATAGGAAAGAAATTTTTTTTCTTCTCTATTTTTCGGCCTGTCTTGACCCGTTTCATCTTGAAATGAAGCCTGGATGATGTTTTTTCATTTTTAGAATTTTTTTTGTATTTTATTTTTGAATTTTCTATCTCGGGTCGGGTTCGAATGGATAGGGAGGAAATTTTTTTTCGTCTCTATTTTTTGGCCTGTCCTGACCCGTTTCATCTTCAAATGAAGCCTGGATGATGTTTTTTAATTTTTAGAATTTTTTTGCATTTTATTTTTGAATTTTCTATCTTGGGTCGGGTTCGAACGGATAGGATGGAAATTTTTTTTCTTCTCTATTTTTCGGCCTGTCCATACCCGTTCAGTCTTGAAATGAAGCCTGGATGTCGTTTTTTAATTTTTAGAATTTTTTTGCATTTTATTTTAGAATTTTCTATCTCGAGTCGGGTTCGAACGGATAGGAAGGAAATTTTTTTTCTTCTCTATTTTTCGGCCTGTCTTGACCCGTTTCATCTTGAAATGAAGCCTGGATGATGTTTTTTCATTTTTAGAATTTTTTTTGTATTTTTTTTTTTAATTTTCTATCTCGGGTCGGGTTCGAACGGATGGGAAGGAAATTTTTTCTCTTCTCTATTTTTTGGCCTGTCCTGACCCGTTTCATCTTGAAATGAAGCCAGGATGATGTTTTTTAATTTTTAGAATTTTTTTGCATTTATTTTTGAATTTTCAATCTCGGGTAGGGATCGAACGGATAGGAAGGAAATTTTTTTTCCTCTCTATTTTTCGGCCTGTCCTGACCCGTTTCATCTTGAAATGAAGCCAGGATGATGTTGTTTAATTTTTAGACTTTTTTGCATTTATTTTTGAATTTTCTAACTCGGATCGGGTTCGAACGGATAGGAAGGAAATTTTTTTTCTTCTCTATTTTTCGGCCTGTCCATACCCGTTTAGTCTTGAAATGAAGCCTGGATGACGTTTTTTAATTTTTAGAATTTTTTTGCATTTTATTTTTGAATTTTCTATCTCGGGTCGGGTTCGAACGGATAGGAAGGAAATTTTTTTTCTTCTCTATTTTTCGGCCTGTCCATACCCGTTTAGTCTTGAAATGAAGCCTGGATGATGTTTTTTAATTTTTAGAATTTTTTTGCATTTTATTTTTGAATTTTCTATCTCGAGTCGGGTTCGAACGGATAGGAAGGAAATTTTTTTTCTTCTCTATTTTTCGGCCTGTCCTGATCCATTTCATTTTGAAACGAAGCCAGGATGATGTTTTTTAATTTTTAGAATTTTTTTGCATTTATTTTTGAATTTTCTAACTCGGGTCGGGTTCGAACGGAGAGGAAGGAAAATTTTTTTCTTCTCTATTTTTCGGCCTGTCCTGATCCGTTTCATCTTGAAACGAAGCCAGGATGATGTTTTTTAATTTTTAGAATTTTTTTGCATTTATTTTTGAATTTTCAAACTCGGGTCGGGTTCGAACGGATTGGAAGGAAATTTTTGTTCTTCTCTATTTTTCGGGCTGTCCATACCCGTTTAGTCTTGAAATGAAGCCTGGATGATGTTTTTTAATTTTTAGAATTTTTTTGCATTTTATTTTTCAATTTTCTATCTCGAGTCGGGTTCGAACGGATAGGAAGGAAATTTTTTTTCTTCTCTATTTTTCAGCCTGTCTTGATCCGTTTCATCTTGAAATGAAGCCTGGATGATGTTTTTTCATTTTTAGAATTTTTTTTGTATTTTATTTTTGAATTTTCTATCTCGGGTCGGGTTCGAACGGATAGGAAGGAAATTTTTTCTCTTCTCTATTTTTTGGCCTGTCCTGACCCGTTTCATCTTGAAATGAAGCCAGGATGATGTTTTTTAATTTTTAGAATTTTTTTGCATTTATTTTTGAATTTTCAATCTCGGGTAGGGATCGAACGGATAGGAAGGAAATTTTTTTTCTTCTCTATTTTTTGGCCTGTCCTGACCCGTTTCATCTTGAAATGAAGCCTGGATGAAGTTTTTTAATTTTTAGAATTTTTTTGCATTTTATTTTTGAATTTTCTATCTCGTGTCGGGTTCGAACGGATAGGAAGGAAATTTTTTTTCTTCTCTATTTTTCGGCCTGTCCATACCCGTTTAGTCTTGAAATGAAGCCTGGATGATGTTTTTTAATTTTTAGAATTTTTTTGCATTTTATTTTTGAATTTTCTATCTCGAGTCGGGTTCGAACGGATAGGAAGGAAATTTTTTTTCTTCTCTATTTTTCGGCCTGTCCTGATCCGTTTCATCTTGAAACGAAGCCAGGATGATGTTTTTTAATTTTTAGAATTTTTTTGCATTTATTTTTGAATTTTCTAACTCGGGTCGGGTTCGAACGGATTGGAAGCAAATTTTTGTTCTTCTCTATTTTTCGGGCTGTCCATACCCGTTTAGTCTTGAAATGAAGCCTGGATGATGTTTTTTAATTTTTAGAATTTTTTTGCATTTTATTTTTGAATTTTCTATCTCGAGTCGGGTTCGAACGGATAGGAAGGAAATTTTTTTTCTTCTCTATTTTTCGGCCTGTCTTGACCTGTTTCATCTTGAAATGAAGCCTGGATGATGTTTTTTCATTTTTAGAATTTTTTTTGTATTTTATTTTTGAATTTTCTATCTCGGGTCGGGTTCGAACGGATAGGAAGGAAATTTTTTCTCTTCTCTATTTTTTGGCCTGTCCTGACCCGTTTCATCTTGAAATGAAGCCAGGATGATGTTTTTTAATTTTTAGAATTTTTTTGCATTTATTTTTGAATTTTCAATCTCGGGTAGGGATCGAACGGATAGGAAGGAAATTTTTTTTCCTCTCTATTTTTCGGCCTGTCCTGACCCGTTTCATCTTGAAATGAAGCCAGGATGATGTTGTTTAATTTTTAGACTTTTTTTGCATTTATTTTTTAATTTTCTAACTCGGATCGGGTTCGAACGGATAGGAAGGAAATTTTTTTTCTTCTCTATTTTTCGGCCTGTCCATACCCGTTTAGTCTTGAAATGAAGCCTGGATGATGTTTTTTAATTTTTAGAATTTTTTTGCATTTTATTTTTGAATTTTCTATCTCGAGTCGGGTTCGAACGGATAGGAAGGAAATTTTTTTTCTTCTCTATTTTTCGGCCTGTCTTGACCCGTTTCATCTTGAAATGAAGCCTGGATGATGTTTTTTCATTTTTAGAATTTTTTTTGTGTTTTATTTTTGAATTTTCTATCTCGGGTCGGGTTCGAATGGATAGGGAGGAAATTTTTTTTCGTCTCTATTTTTTGGCCTGTCCTGATCCGTTTCATCTTCAAATGAAGCCAGGATTATGTTTTTTAATTTTTAGAATTTTTTTGCATTTATTTTTGAATTTTCAAACTCGGGTCGGGTTCGAACGGATAGGAAGGAAATTTTTTTTCCTCTCTATTTTTCATCCTGTCCTGACCCGTTTCATCTTGAAATGAAGCCAGGATGATTTTTTTTAATTTTTAGAATTTTTTTGCATTTATTTTTGAATTTTCTAACTCGGATCGGGTTCGAACGGATAGGAAGGAAATTTTTTTTCTTCTCTATTTTTCGGCCTGTCCATACCCGTTTAGTCTTGAAATGAAGCCTGGATGACGTTTTTTAATTTTTAGAATTTTTTTGCATTTTATTTTTGAATTTTCTATCTCGGGTCGGGTTCGAACGGATAGGAAGGAAATTTTTTTTATTCTCTATTTTTCGGCTTGTCCATACCCGTTTAGTCTTGAAATGAAGCCTGGATGATGTTTTTTAATTTTTAGAATTTTTTTGCATTTTATTTTTGAATTTTCTATCTCGAGTCGGGTTCGAACGGATAGGAAGGAAATTTTTTTTCTTCTCTATTTTTTGGCCTGTCCTAACCCGTTTCATCTTGAAATGAAGCCAGGATGATGTTTTTTAATTTTTAGAATTTTTTTGCATTTATTTTTGAATTTTCAAACTCGGGTCGGGTTCGAACGGATAGGAAGGAAATTTTTTTTCCTCTCTATTTTTCATCCTGTCCTGACCCGTTTAATCTTGAAATGAAGCCAGGATGATTTTTTTAAATTTTTAGAATTTTTTTGCATTTTATTTTTGAATTTTCTATCTCGGGTCGGGTTCGAACGGATGGGAAGGAAATTTTTTCTCTTCTCTATTTTTTGGCCTGTCCTGACCCGTTTCATCTTGAAATGAAGCCAGGATGATGTTTTTTAATTTTTTGAATTTTTTTGCATTTATTTTTGA
The DNA here is from genome assembly GCF_932294415.1 of Quercus robur. NCBI lineage: Eukaryota > Viridiplantae > Streptophyta > Magnoliopsida > Fagales > Fagaceae > Quercus > Quercus robur. Next base: position 39,100,728 of record NC_065542.1, on the reverse strand, counting down.
ATTTTCAATCTCGGGTAGGGATCGAACGGATAGGAAGGAAATTTTTTTTCCTCTCTATTTTTCGGCCTGTCCTGACCCGTTTCATCTTGAAATGAAGCCAGGATGATGTTTTTTAATTTTTAGACTTTTTTTGCATTTATTTTTGAATTTTCTAACTCGGATCGGGTTCGAACGGATAGGAAGGAAAGTTTTTTTCCTCTCTATTTTTCGGCCTGTCCATACCCGTTTAGTCTTGACATGAAGCCTGGATGACGTTTTTTAATTTTTAGAATTTTTTTGCATTTTATTTTTGAATTTTCTATCTCGGGTCGGGTTCGAACGGATAGGAAAGAAATTTTTTTTCTTCTCTATTTTTCGGCCTGTCTTGACCCGTTTCATCTTGAAATGAAGCCTGGATGATGTTTTTTCATTTTTAGAATTTTTTTTGTATTTTATTTTTGAATTTTCTATCTCGGGTCGGGTTCGAATGGATAGGGAGGAAATTTTTTTTCGTCTCTATTTTTTGGCCTGTCCTGACCCGTTTCATCTTCAAATGAAGCCTGGATGATGTTTTTTAATTTTTAGAATTTTTTTGCATTTTATTTTTGAATTTTCTATCTTGGGTCGGGTTCGAACGGATAGGATGGAAATTTTTTTTCTTCTCTATTTTTCGGCCTGTCCATACCCGTTCAGTCTTGAAATGAAGCCTGGATGTCGTTTTTTAATTTTTAGAATTTTTTTGCATTTTATTTTTGAATTTTCTATCTCGGGTCGGGTTCGAACGGAGAGGAAGGAAAATTTTTTTCTTCTCTATTTTTCGGCCTGTCCTGATACGTTTCATCTTGAAACGAAGCCAGGATGATGTTTTTTATTTTTTAGAATTTTTTTGCATTTATTTTTGAATTTTCTAACTCGGGTCGGGTTCGAACGGATTGGAAGGAAATTTTTTTTCTTCTCTATTTTTCGGCCTGTCTATACCCGTTTAGTCTTGAAATGAAGCCTGGATGATGTTTTTTAATTTTTAGAATTTTTTTGCATTTTATTTTTGAATTTTCTATCTCGAGTCGGGTTCGAACGGATAGGAAGGAAATTTTTTTTTCTTCTCTATTTTTCGGCCTGTCTTGACCCGTTTCATCTTGAAATGAAGCCTGTATGATGTTTTTTTATTTTTAGAATTTTTTTTGTATTTTATTTTTGAATTTTCTATCTCGGGTCGGGTTCGAAAGGATGGGAAGGATATTTTTTCTCTTCTCTATTTTTTGGCCTGTCCTGACCCGTTTCATCTTGAAATGAAGCCAGGATGATGTTTTTTAATTTTTAGAATTTTTTTGCATTTATTTTTGAATTTTCAATCTCGGGTAGGGATCGAACGGATAGGAAGGAAATTTTTTTTCCTCTCTATTTTTCGGCCTGTCCTGACCCGTTTCATCTTGAAATGAAGCCAGGATGATGTTGTTTAATTTTTCTACTTTTTTTGCATTTATTTTTGAATTTTCTAACTCGGATCGGGTTCGAACGAACAGGAAGGAAATTTTTTTTCTTCTCTATTTTTCGGCCTGTCCATACCCGTTTAGTCTTGAAATGAAGCCTAGATGACGTTTTTTAATTTTTAGAATTTTTTTGCATTTTATTTTTGAATTTTCTATCTCGTGTCGGGTTCGAACGGATAGGAAGGAAATTTTTTTTATTCTCTATTTTTCGGCTTGTCCATACCCGTTTAGTCTTGAAATGAAGCCTGGATGATGTTTTTTAATTTTTAGAATTTTTTTGCATTTTATTTTTGAATTTTCTATCTCGAGTCGGGTTCGAACGGATAGGAAGGAAATTTTTTTTCTTCTCTATTTTTCGGCCTGTCCTGATCCGTTTCATCTTGAAACGAAGCCAGGATGATGTTTTTTAATTTTTAGAATTTTTTTGCATTTATTTTTGAATTTTCTAACTCGGGTCGGGTTCGAACGGATTGGAAGCAAATTTTTGTTCTTCTCTATTTTTCGGGCTGTCCATACCCGTTTAGTCTTGAAATGAAGCCTGGATGATGTTTTTTAATTTTTAGAATTTTTTTGCATTTTATTTTTGAATTTTCTATCTCGAGTCGGGTTCGAACGGATAGGAAGGAAATTTTTTTTCTTCTCTATTTTTCGGCCTGTCTTGACCTGTTTCATCTTGAAATGAAGCCTGGATGATGTTTTTTCATTTTTAGAATTTTTTTTGTATTTTATTTTTGAATTTTCTATCTCGGGTCGGGTTCGAACGGATAGGAAGGAAATTTTTTCTCTTCTCTATTTTTTGGCCTGTCCTGACCCGTTTCATCTTGAAATGAAGCCAGGATGATGTTTTTTAATTTTTAGAATTTTTTTGCATTTATTTTTGAATTTTCAATCTCGGGTAGGGATCGAACGGATAGGAAGGAAATTTTTTTTCGTCTCTATTTTTCGGCCTGTCCTGACCCGTTTCATCTTGAAATGAAGCCAGGATGATGTTGTTTAATTTTTAGACTTTTTTTGCATTTATTTTTTAATTTTCTAACTCGGATCGGGTTCGAACGGATAGGAAGGAAATTTTTTTTCTTCTCTATTTTTCGGCCTGTCCATACCCGTTTAGTCTTGAAATGAAGCCTGGATGATGTTTTTTAATTTTTAGAATTTTTTTGCATTTTATTTTTGAATTTTCTATCTCGAGTCGGGTTCGAACGGATAGGAAGGAAATTTTTTTTCTTCTCTATTTTTCGGCCTGTCTTGACCCGTTTCATCTTGAAATGAAGCCTGGATGATGTTTTTTCATTTTTAGAATTTTTTTTGTGTTTTATTTTTGAATTTTCTATCTCGGGTCGGGTTCGAATGGATAGGGAGGAAATTTTTTTTCGTCTCTATTTTTTGGCCTGTCCTGATCCGTTTCATCTTCAAATGAAGCCAGGATTATGTTTTTTAATTTTTAGAATTTTTTTGCATTTATTTTTGAATTTTCAAACTCGGGTCGGGTTCGAACGGATAGGAAGGAAATTTTTTTTCCTCTCTATTTTTCATCCTGTCCTGACCCGTTTCATCTTGAAATGAAGCCAGGATGATTTTTTTTAATTTTTAGAATTTTTTTGCATTTATTTTTGAATTTTCTAACTCGGATCGGGTTCGAACGGATAGGAAGGAAATTTTTTTTCTTCTCTATTTTTCGGCCTGTCCATACCCGTTTAGTCTTGAAATGAAGCCTGGATGACGTTTTTTAATTTTTAGAATTTTTTTGCATTTTATTTTTGAATTTTCTATCTCGGGTCGGGTTCGAACGGATAGGAAGGAAATTTTTTTTATTCTCTATTTTTCGGCTTGTCCATACCCGTTTAGTCTTGAAATGAAGCCTGGATGATGTTTTTTAATTTTTAGAATTTTTTTGCATTTTATTTTTGAATTTTCTATCTCGAGTCGGGTTCGAACGGATAGGAAGGAAATTTTTTTTCTTCTCTATTTTTTGGCCTGTCCTAACCCGTTTCATCTTGAAATGAAGCCAGGATGATGTTTTTTAATTTTTAGAATTTTTTTGCATTTATTTTTGAATTTTCAAACTCGGGTCGGGTTCGAACGGATAGGAAGGAAATTTTTTTTCCTCTCTATTTTTCATCCTGTCCTGACCCGTTTAATCTTGAAATGAAGCCAGGATGATTTTTTTAAATTTTTAGAATTTTTTTGCATTTTATTTTTGAATTTTCTATCTCGGGTCGGGTTCGAACGGATGGGAAGGAAATTTTTTCTCTTCTCTATTTTTTGGCCTGTCCTGACCCGTTTCATCTTGAAATGAAGCCAGGATGATGTTTTTTAATTTTTTGAATTTTTTTGCATTTATTTTTGAATTTTCAATCTCGGGTAGGGATCGAACGGATAGGAAGGAAATTTTTTTTCCTCTCTATTTTTCGGCCTGTCCTGACCCGTTTCATCTTGAAATGAAGCCAGGATGATGTTTTTTAATTTTTAGACTTTTTTTGCATTTATTTTTGAATTTTCTAACTCGGATCGGGTTCGAACGGATAGGAAGGAAAGTTTTTTTCCTCTCTATTTTTCGGCCTGTCCATACCCGTTTAGTCTTGACATGAAGCCTGGATGACGTTTTTTAATTTTTAGAATTTTTTTGCATTTTATTTTTGAATTTTCTATCTCGGGTCGGGTTCGAACGGATAGGAAAGAAATTTTTTTTCTTCTCTATTTTTCGGCCTGTCTTGACCCGTTTCATCTTGAAATGAAGCCTGGATGATGTTTTTTCATTTTTAGAATTTTTTTTGTATTTTATTTTTGAATTTTCTATCTCGGGTCGGGTTCGAATGGATAGGGAGGAAATTTTTTTTCGTCTCTATTTTTTGGCCTGTCCTGACCCGTTTCATCTTCAAATGAAGCCTGGATGATGTTTTTTAATTTTTAGAATTTTTTTGCATTTTATTTTTGAATTTTCTATCTTGGGTCGGGTTCGAACGGATAGGATGGAAATTTTTTTTCTTCTCTATTTTTCGGCCTGTCCATACCCGTTCAGTCTTGAAATGAAGCCTGGATGTCGTTTTTTAATTTTTAGAATTTTTTTGCATTTTATTTTTGAATTTTCTATCTCGGGTCGGGTTCGAACGGAGAGGAAGGAAAATTTTTTTCTTCTCTATTTTTCGGCCTGTCCTGATACGTTTCATCTTGAAACGAAGCCAGGATGATGTTTTTTAATTTTTAGAATTTTTTTGCATTTATTTTTGAATTTTCTAACTCGGGTCGGGTTCGAACGGTTTGGAAGGAAATTTTTTTTCTTCTCTATTTTTCGGCCTGTCCATACCTGTTTCTTCTTGAAATGAAGCCTGGATGATGTTTTTTAATTTTTAAAATTTTTTTTCATTTTATTTTTGAATTTTCTATCTCGAGTCGGGTTCGAACGGATAGGAAGGAAATTTTTTTTTCTTCTCTATTTTTCGGCCTGTCTTGACCCGTTTCATCTTGAAATGAAGCCTGTATGATGTTTTTTTATTTTTAGAATTTTTTTTGTATTTTATTTTTGAATTTTCTATCTCGGGTCGGGTTCGAAAGGATGGGAAGGATATTTTTTCTCTTCTCTATTTTTTGGCCTGTCCTGACCCGTTTCATCTTGAAATGAAGCCAGGATGATGTTTTTTAATTTTTAGAATTTTTTTGCATTTATTTTTGAATTTTCAATCTCGGGTAGGGATCGAACGGATAGGAAGGAAATTTTTTTTCCTCTCTATTTTTCGGCCTGTCCTGACCCGTTTCATCTTGAAATGAAGCCAGGATGATGTTGTTTAATTTTTCTACTTTTTTTGCATTTATTTTTGAATTTTCTAACTCGGATCGGGTTCGAACGAATAGGAAGGAAATTTTTTTTCTTCTCTATTTTTCGGCCTGTCCATACCCGTTTAGTCTTGAAATGAAGCCTAGATGACGTTTTTTAATTTTTAGAATTTTTTTGCATTTTATTTTTGAATTTTCTATCTCGGGTCGGGTTCGAACGGATAGGAAGGAAATTTTTTTTCTTCTCTATTTTTCGGCCTGTCCATACCCGTTTAGTCTTGAAATGAAGCCTGGATGATGTTTTTTAATTTTTAGAATTTTTTTGCATTTTATTTTTGAATTTTCTATCTCGAGTCGGGTTCGAACGGATAGGAAGGAAATTTTTTTTCTTCTCTATTTTTCGGTCTGTCCTGATCCGTTTCATTTTGAAACGAAGCCAGGATGATGTTTTTTAATTTTTAGAATTTTTTTGCATTTATTTTTGAATTTTCTAACTCGGGTCGGGTTCGAACGGATTGGAAGGAAATTTTTTTTCTTCTCTATTTTTAGGCCTGTCCATACCCGTTTAGTCTTGAAATGAAGCCTGGATGACGTTTTTTAATTTTTAGAATTTTTTTGCATTTTATTTTTGAATTTTCTATCTCGGGTCGGGTTCGAACGGAGAGGAAGGAAAATTTTTTTCGTCTCTATTTTTCGGCCTGTCCTGATCCGTTTCATCTTTAAACGAAGCCAGGATGATGTTTTTTAATTTTTTGAATTTTTTTGCATTTATTTTTGAATTTTCAATCTCGGGTAGGGATCGAACGGATAGGAAGGAAATTTTTTTTCCTCTCTATTTTTCGGCCTGTCCTGACCCGTTTCATCTTGAAATGAAGCCAGGATGATGTTGTTTAATTTTTAGACTTTTTTTGCATTTATTTTTGAATTTTCTAACTCGGATCGGGTTCGAACGGATAGGAAGGAAATTTTTTTTCCTCTCTATTTTTCGGCCTGTCCATACCCGTTTAGTCTTGACATGAAGCCTGGATGACGTTTTTTAATTTTTAGAATTTTTTTGCATTTTATTTTTGAATTTTCTATCTCGGGTCGGGTTCGAACGGATAGGAAAGAAATTTTTTTTCTTCTCTATTTTTCGGCCTGTCTTGACCCGTTTCATCTTGAAATGAAGCCTGGATGATGTTTTTTCATTTTTAGAATTTTTTTTGTATTTTATTTTCGAATTTTCTATCTCGGGTCGGGTTCGAATGGATAGGGAGGAAATTTTTTTTCGTCTCTATTTTTTGGCCTGTCCTGACCCGTTTCATCTTCAAATGAAGCCTGGATGATGTTTTTTAATTTTTAGAATTTTTTTGCATTTTATTTTTGAATTTTCTATCTTGGGTCGGGTTCGAACGGATAGGATGGAAATTTTTTTTCTTCTCTATTTTTCGGCCTGTCCATACCCGTTCAGTCTTGAAATGAAGCCTGGATGTCGTTTTTTAATTTTTAGAATTTTTTTGCATTTTATTTTTGAATTTTCTATCTCGGGTCGGGTTCGAACGGAGAGGAAGGAAAATTTTTTTCTTCTCTATTTTTCGGCCTGTCCTGATACGTTTCATCTTGAAACGAAGCCAGGATGATGTTTTTTAATTTTTAGAATTTTTTTGCATTTATTTTTGAATTTTCTAACTCGGGTCGGGTTCGAACGGATTGGAAGGAAATTTTTTTTCTTCTCTATTTTTCGGCCTGTCCATACCCGTTTAGTATTGAAATGAACCCTGGATGATGTTTTTTAATTTTTAGAATTTTTTTGCATTTTATTTTTGAATTTTCTATCTCGAGTCGGGTTCGAACGGATAGGAAGGAAATTTTTTTTTCTTCTCTATTTTTCGGCCTGTCTTGACCCGTTTCATCTTGAAATGAAGCCTGTATGATGTTTTTTTATTTTTAGAATTTTTTTTGTATTTTATTTTTGAATTTTCTATCTCGGGTCGGGTTCGAACGGATGGGAAGGATATTTTTTCTCTTCTCTATTTTTTGGCCTGTCCTGACCCGTTTCATCTTGAAATGAAGCCAGGATGATGTTTTTTAATTTTTAGAATTTTTTTGCATTTATTTTTGAATTTTCAATCTCGGGTAGGGATCGAACGGATAGGAAGGAAATTTTTTTTCCTCTCTATTTTTCGGCCTGTCCTGACCCGTTTCATCTTGAAATGAAGCCAGGATGATGTTGTTTAATTTTTAGACTTTTTTTGCATTTATTTTTGAATTTTCTAACTCGGATCGGGTTCGAACGGATAGGAAGGAAATTTTTTTTCTTCTCTATTTTTCGGCCTGTCCATACCCGTTTAGTCTTGAAATGAAGCCTAGATGACGTTTTTTAATTTTTAGAATTTTTTTGCATTTTATTTTTGAATTTTCTATCTCGGGTCGGGTTCGAACGGATAGGAAGGAAATTTTTTTTCTTCTCTATTTTTCGGCCTGTCCATACCCGTTTAGTCTTGAAATGAAGCCTGGATGATGTTTTTTAATTTTTAGAATTTTTTTGCATTTTATTTTTGAATTTTCTATCTCGAGTCGGGTTCGAACGGATAGGAAGGAAATTTTTTTTCTTCTCTATTTTTCGGCCTGTCCTGATCCGTTTCATTTTGAAACGAAGCCAGGATGATGTTTTTTAATTTTTAGAATTTTTTTGCATTTATTTTTGAATTTTCTAACTCGGGTCGGGTTCGAACGGATTGGAAGGAAATTTTTTTTCTTCTCTATTTTTAGGCCTGTCCATACCCGTTTAGTCTTGAAATGAAGCCTGGATGACGTTTTTTAATTTTTAGAATTTTTTTGCATTTATTTTTGAATTTTCTATCTCGGGTCGGGTTCGAACGGAGAGGAAGGAAAATTTTTTTCGTCTCTATTTTTCGGCCTGTCCTGATCCGTTTCATCTTTAAACGAAGCCAGGATGATGTTTTTTAATTTTTAGAATTTTTTTGCATTTATTTTTGAATTTTCTATCTCGAGTCGGGTTCGAACGGATAGGAAGGAAATTTTTTTTCTTCTCTATTTTTCGGCCTGTCCTGATCCGTTTCATCTTGAAACGAAGCCAGGATGATGTTTTTTAATTTTTAGAATTTTTTTGCATTTATTTTTGAATTTTCTAACTCGGGTCGGGTTCGAACGGATTGGAAGGAAATTTTTGTTCTTCTCTATTTTTCGGGCTGTCCATACCCGTTTAGTCTTGAAATGAAGCCTGGATGATGTTTTTTAATTTTTAGAATTTTTTTGCATTTTATTTTTCAATTTTCTATCTCGGGTCGGGTTCGAACGGATAGGAAGGAAATTTTTTTTCTTCTCTATTTTTCAGCCTGTCTTGACCCGTTTCATCTTGAAATGAAGCCAGAATGATGTTTTTTAATTTTTAGAATTTTTTTGCATTTATTTTTGAATTTTCTAACTCGGATCGGGTTCGAACGGATAGGAAGGAAATTTTTTTTCTTCTCTATTTTTCGGCCTGCCCATACCCGTTTAGTCTTGAAATGAAGCCTGGATGACGTTTTTTAATTTTTAGAATTTTTTTGCATTTTATTTTTGAATTTTCTATCTCGGGTCGGGTTCGAACTGGTAGGGAAGAAATTTTTTTTCTTCTCTATTTTTCGGCCTGTCCTGATCCGTTTCATCTTGAAATGAAGCCTGGATGATGTTTTTTAATTTTTAGAGTTTTTTTTGCATTTATTTTTGAATTTTCTATATCGGGACGGATTCGAACGGATAGGAAGGAAATTTTTTTTTCTGCTCTATTTTTCGGCTTGTCCATACCCGTATCTTCTTGAAATGAAGCCAGGATGATGTTTTTTAATTTTTATAATTTTTTTGCATTTATTTTTGAATTTTCTAACTCGGATCGGGTTCGAACGGATAGGAAGGAAATTTTTTTTCTTCTCTATTTTTCGGCCTATCCATACCCGTTTAGTCTTGAAATGAAGCCTGGATGATGTTTTTTAATTTTTAGAATTTTTTTGCATTTTATTTTTGAATTTTCTATCTCGAGTCGGGTTCGAACGGATAGGAAAGAAATTTTTTTTTTCTCTATTTTTCGGCCTGTCTTGACCCGTTTCATCTTGAAATGAAGCCTGGATGATGTTTTTTCATTTTTAGAATTTTTTTTGTATTTTATTTTTGAATTTTCTATCTCGGGTCGGGTTCGAACGGATAGGAAGAAAATTTTTTTTCTTCTCTATTTTTTGGCCTGTCCTGACCCGTTTCATCTTGAAATGAAGCCAGGATGATGTTTTTTAATTTTTAGAATTTTTTTGCATTTATTTTTGAATTTTCAAACTCGGGTCGGGTTCGAACGGATAGGAAGGAAATTTTTTTTCCTCTCTATTTTTCATCCTGTCCTGACCCGTTTCATCTTGAAATGAAGCCAGGATGATGTTTTTTAATTTTTAGAATTTTTTTGCATTTATTTTTGAATTTTCTAACTCGGGTCGGGTTCGAACGGATAGGAAGGAAATTTTTTTTCTTCTCCATTTTTAGGCCTGTCCATACCCGTTCTGTCTTGAAATGAAGCCTGGATGTCGTTTTTTAATTTTTAGAATTTTTTTGCATTTTATTTTTGAATTTTCTATCTCGGGACGGGTTCGAACGGATAGGAAGGAAAATTTTTTTCTTCTCTATTTTTCGGCCTGTCCTGAACCGTTTCATCTTGAAACAAAGCCAAGATGATGTTATTTAATTTTTAGAATTTTTTTGCATTTATTTTTGAATTTTCAAACTCGGGTCGGGTTCGAACGGATAGGAAGGAAATTTTTTTTCCTCTCTATTTTTCATCCTGTCCTGACCCGTTTCATCTTGAAATGAAGCCAGGATGATGTTTTTTAATTTTTAGAATTTTTTTGCATTTATTTTTGAATTTTCTAACTCGGGTCGGGTTCGAACGGATAGGAAGGAAATTTTTTTTCTTCTCCATTTTTAGGCCTGTCCATACCCGTTCTGTCTTGAAATGAAGCCTGGATGTCGTTTTTTAATTTTTAGAATTTTTTTGCATTTTATTTTTGAATTTTCTATCTCGGGACGGGTTCGAACGGATAGGAAGGAAAATTTTTTTCTTCTCTATTTTTCGGCCTGTCCTGAACCGTTTCATCTTGAAACAAAGCCAAGATGATGTTATTTAATTTTTAGAATTTTTTTGCATTTATTTTTGAATTTTCTAACTCGGGTCGGGTTCGAACGGGTAGGAAGGAAATTTTTTTTCTTCTCTATTTTTCGGGCTGTCCATACCCGTTTAGTCTTTAAATGAAGCCTGGATGATGTTTTTTAATTTTTAGAATTTTTTTGCATTTTATTTTTGAATTTTCTATCTCGAGTCGGGTTCGAACGGATAGGAAGGAAATTTTTTTTCTTCTCTATTTTTCGTCCTGTCTTGACCCGTTTCATCTTGAAATGATGCCTGGATGATGTTTTTTCATTTTTAGAATTTTTTTTGTATTTTATTTTTGAATTTTCTATCTCGGGTCGGGTTCGAACGGATAGGAAGGAAATTTTTTTTCTTCTCTATTTTTTGGCCTGTCCTGCCCCGTTTCATCATGAAATGAAGCCAGGATGATGTTTTTTAATTTTTAGAATTTTTTTGCATTTATTTTTGAGTTTTCAAACTCGGGTCGGGATCGAACGGATAGGAAGGAAATTTTTTTTCCTCTCTATTTTTCGGCCTGTCCTGACCCGTTTCATCTTGAAATGAAACCAGGATGATGTTTTTTAATTTTTATAATTTTTTTGCATTTATTTTTGAATTTTCTAACTCGGATCGGGTTCGAACGGATAGGAAGGAAATTTTTTTTCTTCTCTATTTTTCGGCCTGTCCATACCCGTTTAGTCTTGAAATGAAGCCTGGATGACGTTTTTTTAATTTTTAGAATTTTTTTGCATTTTATTTTTGAATTTTCTATCTCGGGTCGGGTTCGAACGGATAGGAAGGAAATTTTTTTTCTTCTCTATTTTTCGGCCTATCCATACCCGTTTAGTCCTGAAATGAAGCCTGGATGATGTTTTTTAATTTTTAGAATTTTTTTGCATTTTATTTTTGAATTTTCTATCTCGAGTCGGGTTCGAACGGATAGGAAGGAAATTTTTTTTCTTCTCTATTTTTCGGCCTGTCTCGACCCGTTTCATCTTGAAATGAAGCCTGGATGATGTTTTTTCATTTTTAGAATTTTTTTTGTATTTTATTTTTGAATTTTCTATCTCGGGTAGGGTTCGAACGGATAGGAAGGAAATTTTTTTTCCTCTCTATTTTTCATCCTGTCCTGACCCGTTTAATCTTGAAATGAAGCCAGGATGATGTTTTTTAATTTTTAGAATTTTTTTGCATTTATTTTTGAATTTTCTAACTCGGGTCGGGTTCGAACGGATAGGAAGGAAATTTTTTTTCTTCTCTATTTTTCGGGCTGTCCATACCCGTTTAGTCTTGAAATGAAGCCTGGATGATGTTTTTTAATTTTTAGAATTTTTTTGCATTTTATTTTTGAATTTTCTATCTCTAGTCGGGTTCGAACGGATAGGAAGGAAATTTTTTTTCTTCTCTATTTTTCGGCCTGTCTCGACCCGTTTCATCTTGAAATGAAGCCTGGATGATGTTTTTTCATTTTTAGAATTTTTTTTGTATTTTATTTTTGAATTTTCTATCTCGGGTCGGGTTCGAACGTATAGGAAGGAAATTTTTTTTCTTCTTTATTTTTTGGTCTGTCCTGACCCGTTTCATCTTGAAATGAAGCCAGGATGATGTTTTTTAATTTTTAGAATTTTTTTGCATTTATTTTTGAATTTTCAAACTCGGGTCGGGATCGAACGGATAGGAAGGAAATTTTTTTTCCTCTCTATTTTTCGGCCTGTCCTGACCCGTTTCATCTTGAAATGAAGCCAGGATGATGTTTTTTAATTTTTAGAATTTTTTTGCATTTATTTTTGAATTTTCTAACTCGGATCGGGTTCGAACGGATAGGAAGGAAATTTTTTTTCTTCTCTATTTTTCGGCCTGCCCATACCCGTTTAGTCTTGAAATGAAGTCTGGATGACGTTTTTTAATTTTTAGAATTTTTTTGCATTTTATTTTTGAATTTTCTATCTCGGGTCGGGTTCGAACGGATAGGAAGGAAATTTTTTTTCTTCTCTATTTTTCGGCCTGTCCTGATCCGTTTCATCTTGAAATGAAGCGTGGATGATGTTTTTTAATTTTTAGAGTTTTTTTTGCATTTATTTTTGAATTTTCTATATCGGGACGGATTCGAACGGATAGGAAGGAAATTTTTTTTTCTGCTCTCTTTTTCGGCTTGTCCATACCCGTATCTTCTTGAAATGAAGCCAGGATGATGTTTTTTAATTTTTATAATTTTTTTGCATTTATTTTTGAATTTTCTAACTCGGATCGGGTTCGAACGGATAGGATGGAAATTTTTTTTCTTCTCTATTTTTCGGCCTATCCATACCCGTTTAGTCTTGAAATGAAGCCTGGATGATGTTTTTTAATTTTTAGAATTTTTTTGCATTTTATTTTTGAATTTTCTATCTCGAGTCGGGTTCGAACGGATAGGAAGGAAATTTTTTTTCTTCTCTATTTTTCGGCCTGTCTTGACCCGTTTCATCTTGAAATGAAGCCTAGATGATGTTTTTTAATTTTTAGAATTTTTTTTGTATTTTATTTTTGAATTTTCTATCTCGGGTCGGGTTCGAACGGATAGGAAGGAAATTTTTTTTCTTCTCTATTTTTTGGCCTGTCCTGACCCGTTTCATCTTGAAATGAAGCCAGGATGATGTTTTTTAATTTTTAGAATTTTTTTGCATTTATTTTTGAATTTTCTATCTCGGGACGGGTTCGAACGGATAGGAAGGAAAATTTTTTTCTTCTCTATTTTTCGGCCTGTCCTGAACCGTTTCATCTTGAAACAAAGCCAAGGTGATCTTATTTAATTTTTAGAATTTTTTTGCATTTATTTTTGAATTTTCTAACTCGGGTCGGGTTCGAACGGATAGGAAGGAAATTTTTTTTCTTCTCTATTTTTCGGGCTGTCCATACCCGTTTAGTCTTTAAATGAAGCCTGGATGATGTTTTTTAATTTTTAGAATTTTTTTGCATTTTATTTTTGAATTTTCTATCTCGAGTCGGGTTCGAACGGATAGGAAGGAAATTTTTTTTCTTCTCTATTTTTCGGCCTGTCTTGACCCGTTTCATCTTGAAATGAAGCCTGGATGATGTTTTTTCATTTTTAGAATTTTTTTTGTATTTTATTTTTGAATTTTCTATCTCGGGTCGGGTTCGAACGGATAGGAAGGAAATTTTTTTTCTTCTCTATTTTTTGGCCTGTCCTGCCCCGTTTCATCTTGAAATGAAGCCAGGATGATGTTTTTTAATTTTTAGAATTTTTTTGCATTTATTTTTGAATTTTCAAACTCGGGTCGGGATCGAACGGATAGGAAGGAAATTTTTTTTCCTCCCTATTTTTCGGCCTGTCCTGACCCGTTTCATCTTGAAATGAAACCAGGATGATGTTTTTTAATTTTTATAATTTTTTTGCATTTATTTTTGAATTTTCTAACTCGGATCGGGTTCGAACGGATAGGATGGAAATTTTTTTTCTTCTCTATTTTTCGGCCTGTCCATACCCGTTTAGTCTTGAAATGAAGCCTGGATGACGTTTTTTTAATTTTTAGAATTTTTTTTCATTTTATTTTTGAATTTTCTATCTCGGGTCGGGTTCGAACGGATAGGAAGGAAATTTTTTTTCTTCTCTATTTTTTGGCCTGTCCTGACCCGTTTCATCTTGAAATGAAGCCAGGATGATGTTTTTTAATTTTTAGAATTTTTTTGCATTTATATTTGAATTTTCAAACTCGGGTCGGGTTCGAACGGATAGGAAGGAAATTTTTTTTCCTCTCTATTTTTCATCCTGTCCTGACCCGTTTCATCTTGAAATGAAGCCAGGATGATGTTTTTTAATTTTTAGAATTTTTTTGCATTTATTTTTGAATTTTCTAACTCGGGTCGGGTTCGAACGGATAGGAAGGAAATTTTTTTTCTTCTCTATTTTTCGGGCTGTCCATACCCGTTTAGTCTTGAAATGAAGCCTGGATGATGTTTTTTAATTTTTAGAATTTTTTTGCATTTTATTTTTGAATTTTCTATCTCTAGTCGGGTTCGAACGGATAGGAAGGAAATTTTTTTTCTTCTCTATTTTTCGGCCTGTCTCGACCCGTTTCATCATGAAATGAAGCCTGCATGATGTTTTTTCATTTTTAGAATTTTTTTTGTATTTTATTTTTGAATTTTCTATCTCGGGTCGGGTTCGAACGGATAGGAAGGAAATTTTTTTTCTTCTTTATTTTTTGGCCTGTCCTGACCCGTTTCATCCTGAAATGAAGACAGGATGATGTTTTTTAATTTTTAGAATTTTTTTGCATTTATTTTTGAATTTTCAAACTCGGGTCGGGATCGAACGGATAGGAAGGAAATTTTTTTTCCTCTCTATTTTTCGGCCTGTCCTGACCCGTTTCATCTTGAAATGAAGCCGGGATGATGTTTTTTAATTTTTAGAATTTTTTTGCATTTATTTTTGAATTTTCTAACTCGGATCGGGTTCGAACGGATAGGAAGGAAATTTTTTTTCTTCTCTATTTTTCGGCCTGCCCATACCCGTTTAGTCTTGAAATGAAGCCTGGATGACGTTTTTTAATTTTTAGAATTTTTTTGCATTTTATTTTTGAATTTTCTATATCGGGACGGATTTGAACGGATAGGAAGGAAATTTTTTTTTCTGCTCTATTTTTCGGCTTGTCCATACCCGTATCTTCTGGAAATGAAGCCAGGATGACGTTTTTTAATTTTTATAATTTTTTTGCATTTATTTTTGAATTTTCTAACTCGGATCGGGTTCGAACGGATAGGAAGGAAATTTTTGTTCTTCTCTATTTTTCGGGCTGTCCATACCCGTTTAGTCTTGAAATGAAGCCTGGATGATGTTTTTTAATTTTTAGAATTTTTTTGCATTTTATTTTTCAATTTTCTATCTCGAGTCGGGTTCGAACGGATAGGAAGGAAATTTTTTTTCTTCTCTATTTTTCAGTCTGTCTTGACCCGTTTCATCTTGAAATGAAGCCTGGATGATGTTTTTTCATTTTTAGAATTTTTTTTGTATTTTATTTTTGAATTTTCTATCTCGGGTCGGGTTCGAACGGATAGGAAGGAAATTTTTTCTCTTCTCTATTTTTTGGCCTGTCCTGACCCGTTTCATCTTGAAATGAAGCCAGGATGATGTTTTTTAATTTTTAGAATTTTTTTGCATTTATTTTTGAATTTTCAATCTCGGGTAGGGATCGAACGGATAGGAAGGAAATTTTTTTTCTTCTCTATTTTTTGGCCTGTCCTGACCCGTTTCATCCTGAAATGAAGCCTGGATGACGTTTTTTAATTTTTAGAATTTTTTTGCATTTTATTTTTGAATTTTCTATCTCGGGTCGGGTTCGAACGGATAGGAAGGAAATTTTTTTTCTTCTCTATTTTTCGGCCTGTCCATACCCGTTTAGTCTTGAAATGAAGCCTGGATGATGTTTTTTAATTTTTAGAATTTTTTTGCATTTTATTTTTGAATTTTCTATCTCGAGTCGGGTTCGAACGGATAGGAAGGAAATTTTTTTTCTTCTCTATTTTTCGGCCTGTCCTGATCCGTTTCATCTTGAAACGAAGCCAGGATGATGTTTTTTAATTTTTAGAATTTTTTTGCATTTATTTTTGAATTTTCTAACTCGGGTCGGGTTCGAACGGATTGGAAGGAAATTTTTGTTCTTCTCTATTTTTCGGGCTGTCCATACCCGTTTAGTCTTGAAATGAAGCCTGGATGATGTTTTTTAATTTTTAGAATTTTTTTGCATTTTATTTTTGACTTTTCTATCTCGAGTCGGGTTCGAACGGATAGGAAGGAAATTTTTTTTCTTCTCTATTTTTCGGCCTATCTTGACCCGTTTCATCTTGAAATGAAGCCTGGATGATGTTTTTTCATTTTTAGAATTTTTTTTGTATTTTATTTTTGAATTTTCTATCTCGGGTCGGGTTCGAACGGATAGGAAGGAAATTTTTTCTCTTCTCTATTTTTTGGCCTGTCCTGACCCGTTTCATCTTGAAATGAAGTCAGGATGATGTTTTTTAATTTTTAGAATTTTTTTACATTTATTTTTGAATTTTCAATCTCGGGTAGGGATCGAACGGATAGGAAGGAAATTTTTTTTCCTCTCTATTTTTCGGCCTGTCCTGACCCGTTTCATCTTGAAATGAAGCCAGGATGATGTTGTTTAATTTTTAGACTTTTTTTGCATTTATTTTTGAATTTTCTAACTCGGATCGGGTTCGAACGGATAGGAAGGAAATTTTTTTTCTTCTCTATTTTTCGGCCTGTCCATACCCGTTTAGTCTTGAAATGAAGCCTGGATGACGTTTTTTAATTTTTAGAATTTTTTTGCATTTTATTTTTGAATTTTCTATCTCGGGTCGGGTTCGAACGGATAGGAAGGAAATTTTTTTTCTTATCTATTTTTCGGCCTGTCCATACCCGTTTAGTCTTGAAATGAAGCCTGGATGATGTTTTTTAATTTTTAGAATTTTTTTGCATTTTATTTTTGAATTTTCTATCTCGAGTCGGGTTCGAACGGATAGGAAGGAAATTTTTTTTCTTCTCTATTTTTCGGCCTGTCTTGACCCGTTTCATCTTGAAATGAAGCCTGGATGATGTTTTTTCATTTTTAGAATTTTTTTTGTATTTTATTTTTGAATTTTCTATCTCGGGTCGGGTTCGAACGGATAGGAAGGAAATTTTTTTTCTTCTCCATTTTTAGGCCTGTCCATACCCGTTCAGTCTTGAAATGAAGCCTGGATGTCGTTTTTTAATTTTTAGAATTTTTTTGCATTTTATTTTTGAATTTTCTATCTCGGGACGGGTTCGAACGGATAGGAAGGAAAATTTTTTTCTTCTCTATTTTTCGGCCTGTCCTGAACCGTTTCATCTTGAAACAAAGCCAAGATGATGTTATTTAATTTTGAGAATTTTTTTGCATTTATTTTTGAATTTTCTAACTCGGGTTGGGTTCGAACGGGTAGGAAGGAAATTTTTTTTCTTCTCTATTTTTCGGGCTGTCCATACCCGTTTAGTCTTTAAATGAAGCCTGGATGATGTTTTTTAATTTTTAGAATTTTTTTGCATTTTATTTTTGAATTTTCTATCTCGAGTCGGGTTCGAACGGATAGGAAGGAAATTTTTTTTCTTCTCTATTTTTCGGCCTGTCTTGACCCGTTTCATCTTGAAATGATGCCTGGATGATGTTTTTTCATTTTTAGAATTTTTTTTGTATTTTATTTTTGAATTTTCTATCCCGGGTCGGGTTCGAACGGATAGGAAGGAAATTTTTTTTCTTCTCTATTTTTTGGCCTGTCCTGCCCCGTTTCATCTTGAAATGAAGCCAGGATGATGTTTTTTAATTTTTAGAATTTTTTTGCATTTATTTTTGAGTTTTCAAACTCGGGTCGGGATCGAACGGATAGGAAGGAAATTTTTTTTCCTCTCTATTTTCCGGCCTGTCCTGACCCGTTTCATCTTGAAATGAAACCAGGATGATGTTTTTTAATTTTTATAATTTTTTTGCATTTATTTTTGAATTTTCTAACTCGGATCGGGTTCGAACGGATAGGAAGGAAATTTTTTTTCTTCTCTATTTTTCGGCCTGTCCATACCCGTTTAGTCTTGAAATGAAGCCTGGATGACGTTTTTTTAATTTTTAGAATTTTTTTTCATTTTATTTTTGAATTTTCTATCTCGGGTCGGGTTCGAACGGATAGGAAGGAAATTTTTTTTCTTCTCTATTTTTCGGCCTATCCATACCCGTTTAGTCTTGAAATGAAGCCTGGATGATGTTTTTTAATTTTTAGAATTTTTTTGCATTTTATTTTTGAATTTTCTATCTCGAGTCGGGTTCGAACGGATAGGAAGGAAATTTTTTTTCTTCTCTATTTTTCGGCCTTTCTCGACCCGTTTCATCTTGAAATGAAGCCTGGATGATGTTTTTTCATTTTTAGAATTTTTTTTGTATTTTATTTTTGAATTTTCTATCTCGGGTAGGGTTCGAACGGATAGGAAGGAAATTTTTTTTCCTCTCTATTTTTCATCCTGTCCTGACCCGTTTAATCTTGAAATGAAGCCAGGATGATGTTTTTTAATTTTTAGAATTTTTTTGCATTTATTTTTGAATTTTCTAACTCGGGTCGGGTTCGAACGGATAGGAAGGAAATTTTTTTTCTTCTCTATTTTTCGGGCTGTCCATACCCGTTTAGTCTTGAAATGAAGCCTGGATGATGTTTTTTAATTTTTAGAATTTTTTTGCATTTTATTTTTGAATTTTCTATCTCTAGTCGGGTTCGAACGGATAGGAAGGAAATTTTTTTTCTTCTCTATTTTTCGGCCTGTCTCGACCCGTTTCATCTTGAAATGAAGCCTGGATGATGTTTTTTCATTTTTAGAATTTTTTTTGTATTTTATTTTTAAATTTTCTATGTCGGGTCGGGTTCGAACGTATAGGAAGGAAATTTTTTTTCTTCTTTATTTTTTGGTCTGTCCTGACCCGTTTCATCTTGAAATGAAGCCAGGATGATGTTTTTTAATTTTTAGAATTTTTTTGCATTTATTTTTGAATTTTCAAACTCGGGTCGGGATCGAACGGATAGGAAGGAAATTTTTTTTCCTCTCTATTTTTCGGCCTGTCCTGACCCGTTTCATCTTGAAATGAAGCCAGGATGATGTTTTTTAATTTTTAGAATTTTTTTGCATTTATTTTTGAATTTTCTAACTCGGATCGGGTTCGAACGGATAGGAAGGAAATTTTTTTTCTTCTCTATTTTTCGGCCTGTCCATACCCGTTTAGTCTTGAAATGAAGCCTGGATGACGTTTTTTTAATTTTTAGAATTTTTTTTCATTTTATTTTTGAATTTTCTATCTCGGGTCGGGTTCGAACGGATAGGAAGGAAATTTTTTTTCTTCCCTATTTTTCGGCCTGTCCTGATCCGTTTCATCTTGAAATGAAGCCTGGATGATGTTTTTTAATTTTTAGAGTTTTTTTTGCATTTATTTTTGAATTTTCTATATCGGGACGGAATCGAACGGATAGGAAGGAAATTTTTTTTTCTGCTCTATTTTTCGGCTTGTCCATACCCGTATCTTCTGGAAATGAAGCCAGGATGACGTTTTTTAATTTTTATAATTTTTTTGCATTTATTTTTGAATTTTCTATCTCGGGTCGGGTTCGAACGGATAGGAAGGAAATTTTTTTTCTTCTCTATTTTTCGGCCTATCCATACCCGTTTAGTCTTGAAATGAAGCCTGGATGATGTTTTTTAATTTTTAGAATTTTTTTGCATTTTATTTTTGAATTTTCTATCTCGAGTCGGGTTCGAACGGATAGGAAGGAAATTTTTTTTCTTCTCTATTTTTCGGCCTTTCTCGACCCGTTTCATCTTGAAATGAAGCCTGGATGAAGTTTTTTCATTTTTAGAATTTTTTTTGTATTTTATTTTTGAATTTTCTATCTCGGGTAGGGTTCGAACGGATAGGAAGGAAATTTTTTTTCCTATCTATTTTTCATCCTGTCCTGACCCGTTTAATCTTGAAATGAAGCCAGGATGATGTTTTTTAATTTTTAGAATTTTTTTGCATTTATTTTTGAATTTTCTAACTCGGGTCGGGTTCGAACGGATAGGAAGGAAATTTTTTTTCTTCTCTATTTTTCGGGCTGTCCATACCCGTTTAGTCTTGAAATGAAGCCTGGATGATGTTTTTTAATTTTTAGAATTTTTTTGCATTTTATTTTTGAATTTTCTATCTCTAGTCGGGTTCGAACGGATAGGAAGGAAATTTTTTTTCTTCTCTATTTTTCGGCCTGTCTCGACCCGTTTCATCTTGAAATGAAGCCTGGATGATGTTTTTTCATTTTTAGAATTTTTTTTGTATTTTATTTTTAAATTTTCTATGTCGGGTCGGGTTCGAACGTATAGGAAGGAAATTTTTTTTCTTCTTTATTTTTTGGTCTGTCCTGACCCGTTTCATCTTGAAATGAAGCCAGGATGATGTTTTTTAATTTTTAGAATTTTTTTGCATTTATTTTTGAATTTTCAAACTCGGGTCGGGATCGAACGGATAGGAAGGAAATTTTTTTTCCTCTCTATTTTTCGGCCTGTCCTGACCCGTTTCATCTTGAAATGAAGCCAGGATGATGTTTTTTAATTTTTAGAATTTTTTTGCATTTATTTTTGAATTTTCTAACTCGGATCGGGTTCGAACGGATAGGAAGGAAATTTTTTTTCTTCTCTATTTTTCGGCCTGTCCATACCCGTTTAGTCTTGAAATGAAGCCTGGATGACGTTTTTTTTAATTTTTAGAATTTTTTTTCATTTTATTTTTGAATTTTCTATCTCGGGTCGGGTTCGAACGGATAGGAAGGAAATTTTTTTTCTTCCCTATTTTTCGGCCTGTCCTGATCCGTTTCATCTTGAAATGAAGCCTGGATGATGTTTTTTAATTTTTAGAGTTTTTTTTGCATTTATTTTTGAATTTTCTATATCGGGACGGAATCGAACGGATAGGAAGGAAATTTTTTTTTCTGCTCTATTTTTCGGCTTGTCCATACCCGTATCTTCTGGAAATGAAGCCAGGATGACGTTTTTTAATTTTTATAATTTTTTTGCATTTATTTTTGAATTTTCTATCTCGGGTCGGGTTCGAACGGATAGGAAGGAAATTTTTTTTCTTCTCTATTTTTCGGCCTATCCATACCCGTTTAGTCTTGAAATGAAGCCTGGATGATGTTTTTTAATTTTTAGAATTTTTTTGCATTTTATTTTTGAATTTTCTATCTCGAGTCGGGTTCGAACGGATAGGAAGGAAATTTTTTTTCTTCTCTATTTTTCGGCCTTTCTCGACCCGTTTCATCTTGAAATGAAGCCTGGATGAAGTTTTTTCATTTTTAGAATTTTTTTTGTATTTTATTTTTGAATTTTCTATCTCGGGTAGGGTTCGAACGGATAGGAAGGAAATTTTTTTTCCTCTCTATTTTTCATCCTGTCCTGACCCGTTTAATCTTGAAATGAAGCCAGGATGATGTTTTTTAATTTTTAGAATTTTTTTGCATTTATTTTTGAATTTTCTAACTCGGGTCGGGTTCGAACGGATAGGAAGGAAATTTTTTTTCTTCTCTATTTTTCGGGCTGTCCATACCCGTTTAGTCTTGAAATGAAGCCTGGATGATGTTTTTTAATTTTTAGAATTTTTTTGCATTTTATTTTTGAATTTTCTATCTCTAGTCGGGTTCGAACGGATAGGAAGGAAATTTTTTTTCTTCTCTATTTTTCGGCCTGTCCTGATCCGTTTCATCTTGAAACGAAGCCAGGATGATGTTTTTTAATTTTTAGAATTTTTTTGCATTTATTTTTGAATTTTCTAACTCGGGTCGGGTTCGAACGGATTGGAAGGAAATTTTTGTTCTTCTCTATTTTTCGGGCTGTCCATACCCGTTTAGTCTTGAAATGAAGCCTGGATGATGTTTTTTAATTTTTAGAATTTTTTTGCATTTTATTTTTGACTTTTCTATCTCGAGTCGGGTTCGAACGGATAGGAAGGAAATTTTTTTTCTTCTCTATTTTTCGGCCTGTCTTGACCCGTTTCATCTTGAAATGAAGCCTGGATGATGTTTTTTCATTTTTAGAATTTTTTTTGTATTTTATTTTTGAATTTTCTATCTCGGGTCGGGTTCGAACGGATAGGAAGGAAATTTTTTCTCTTCTCTATTTTTTGGCCTGTCCTGACCCGTTTCATCTTGAAATGAAGCCAGGATGATGTTTTTTAATTTTTAGAATTTTTTTACATTTATTTTTGAATTTTCAATCTCGGGTAGGGATCGAACGGATAGGAAGGAAATTTTTTTTCCTCTCTATTTTTCGGCCTGTCCTGACCCGTTTCATCTTGAAATGAAGCCAGGATGATGTTGTTTAATTTTTAGACTTTTTTTGCATTTATTTTTGAATTTTCTAACTCGGATCGGGTTCGAACGGATAGGAAGGAAATTTTTTTTCTTCTCTATTTTTCGGCCTGTCCATACCCGTTTAGTCTTGAAATGAAGCCTGGATGACGTTTTTTAATTTTTAGAATTTTTTTGCATTTTATTTTTGAATTTTCTATCTCGGGTCGGGTTCGAACGGATAGGAAGGAAATTTTTTTTCTTATCTATTTTTCGGCCTGTCCATACCCGTTTAGTCTTGAAATGAAGCCTGGATGATGTTTTTTAATTTTTAGAATTTTTTTGCATTTTATTTTTGAATTTTCTATCTCGAGTCGGGTTCGAACGGATAGGAAGGAAATTTTTTTTCTTCTCTATTTTTCGGCCTGTCTTGACCCGTTTCATCTTGAAATGAAGCCTGGATGATGTTTTTTCATTTTTAGAATTTTTTTTGTATTTTATTTTTGAATTTTCTATCTCGGGTCGGGTTCGAACGGATAGGAAGGAAATTTTTTTTCTTCTCCATTTTTAGGCCTGTCCATACCCGTTCAGTCTTGAAATGAAGCCTGGATGTCGTTTTTTAATTTTTAGAATTTTTTTGCATTTTATTTTTGAATTTTCTATCTCGGGACGGGTTCGAACGGATAGGAAGGAAAATTTTTTTCTTCTCTATTTTTCGGCCTGTCCTGAACCGTTTCATCTTGAAACAAAGCCAAGATGATGTTATTTAATTTTGAGAATTTTTTTGCATTTATTTTTGAATTTTCTAACTCGGGTTGGGTTCGAACGGGTAGGAAGGAAATTTTTTTTCTTCTCTATTTTTCGGGCTGTCCATACCCGTTTAGTCTTTAAATGAAGCCTGGATGATGTTTTTTAATTTTTAGAATTTTTTTGCATTTTATTTTTGAATTTTCTATCTCGAGTCGGGTTCGAACGGATAGGAAGGAAATTTTTTTTCTTCTCTATTTTTCGGCCTGTCTTGACCCGTTTCATCTTGAAATGATGCCTGGATGATGTTTTTTCATTTTTAGAATTTTTTTTGTATTTTATTTTTGAATTTTCTATCTCGGGTCGGGTTCGAACGGATAGGAAGGAAATTTTTTTTCTTCTCTATTTTTTGGCCTGTCCTGCCCCGTTTCATCTTGAAATGAAGCCAGGATGATGTTTTTTAATTTTTAGAATTTTTTTGCATTTTATTTTTGAATTTTCTATCTCGGGTCGGGTTCGAAAGGATAGGAAGTAAATTTTTTTTCTTCTCTACTTTTCGGCCTGTCCTGATCCGTTTCATCTTGAAATGAAGCCTGGATGATGTTTTTTAATTTTTAGAATTTTTTTGCATTTATTTTTGAATTTTCTATATCGAGTCAGGTTCGAACGGATAGGAAGGAAATTTTTTTTCTTCTCTATTTTTCGGCCTGTCTTGACCCGTTTCATCTTGAAATGATGCCTGGATGATGTTTTTTCATTTTTAGAATTTTTTTTGTATTTTATTTTTGAATTTTCTATCTCGGGTCGGGTTCGAACGGATAGGAAGGAAATTTTTTTTCTTCTCTATTTTTTGGCCTGTCCTGCCCCGTTTCATCTTGAAATGAAGCCAGGATGATGTTTTTTAATTTTTAGAATTTTTTTGCATTTATTTTTGAGTTTTCAAACTCGGGTCGGGATCGAACGGATAGGAAGGAAATTTTTTTTCCTCTCTATTTTTCGGCCTGTCCTGACCCGTTTCATCTTGAAATGAAACCAGGATGATGTTTTTTAATTTTTATAATTTTTTTGCATTTATTTTTGAATTTTCTAACTCGGATCGGGTTCGAACGGATAGGAAGGAAATTTTTTTTCTTCTCTATTTTTCGGCCTGTCCATACCGGTTTAGTCTTGAAATGAAGCCTGGATGACGTTTTTTTAATTTTTAGAATTTTTTTTCATTTTATTTTTGAATTTTCTATCTCGGGTCGGGTTCGAACGGATAGGAAGGAAATTTTTTTTCTTCTCTATTTTTCGGCCTATCCATACCCGTTTAGTCTTGAAATGAAGCCTGGATGATGTTTTTTAATTTTTAGAATTTTTTTGCATTTTATTTTTGAATTTTCTATCTCGAGT
Organism: Quercus robur; assembly: GCF_932294415.1. NCBI lineage: Eukaryota > Viridiplantae > Streptophyta > Magnoliopsida > Fagales > Fagaceae > Quercus > Quercus robur. The sequence goes on along the minus strand of NC_065542.1, from coordinate 39,076,338 downwards.
CGGGTTCGAACGGATAGGAAGGAAATTTTTTTTCTTCTCTATTTTTCGGCCTGTCCTGATCCGTTTCATCTTGAAACGAAGCCAGGATGATGTTTTTTAATTTTTAGAATTTTTTTGCATTTATTTTTTAATTTTCTAACTCGGGTCGGGTTCGAACGGATTGGAAGGAAATTTTTGTTCTTCTCTATTTTTCGGGCTGTCCATACCCGTTTAGTCTTGAAATGAAGCCTGGATGATGTTTTTTAATTTTTAGAATTTTTTTGCATTTTATTTTTGACTTTTCTATCTCGAGTCGGGTTCGAACGGATAGGAAGGAAATTTTTTTTCTTCTCTATTTTTCGGCCTGTCTTGACCCGTTTCATCTTGAAATGAAGCCTGGATGATGTTTTTTCATTTTTAGAATTTTTTTTGTATTTTATTTTTGAATTTTCTATCTCGGGTCGGGTTCGAACGGATAGGAAGGAAATTTTTTCTCTTCTCTATTTTTTGGCCTGTCCTGACCCGTTTCATCTTGAAATGAAGCCAGGATGATGTTTTTTAATTTTTAGAATTTTTTTACATTTATTTTTGAATTTTCAATCTCGGGTAGGGATCGAACGGATAGGAAGGAAATTTTTTTTCCTCTCTATTTTTCGGCCTGTCCTGACCCGTTTCATCTTGAAATGAAGCCAGGATGATGTTGTTTAATTTTTAGACTTTTTTTGCATTTATTTTTGAATTTTCTAACTCGGATCGGGTTCGAACGGATAGGAAGGAAATTTTTTTTCTTCTCTATTTTTCGGCCTGTCCATACCCGTTTAGTCTTGAAATGAAGCCTGGATGACGTTTTTTAATTTTTAGAATTTTTTTGCATTTTATTTTTGAATTTTCTATCTCGGGTCGGGTTCGAACGGATAGGAAGGAAATTTTTTTTCTTATCTATTTTTCGGCCTGTCCATACCCGTTTAGTCTTGAAATGAAGCCTGGATGATGTTTTTTAATTTTTAGAATTTTTTTGCATTTTATTTTTGAATTTTCTATCTCGAGTCGGGTTCGAACGGATAGGAAGGAAATTTTTTTTCTTCTCTATTTTTCGGCCTGTCTTGACCCGTTTCATCTTGAAATGAAGCCTGGATGATGTTTTTTCATTTTTAGAATTTTTTTTGTATTTTATTTTTGAATTTTCTATCTCGGGTCGGGTTCGAACGGATAGGAAGGAAATTTTTTTTCTTCTCCATTTTTAGGCCTGTCCATACCCGTTCAGTCTTGAAATGAAGCCTGGATGTCGTTTTTTAATTTTTAGAATTTTTTTGCATTTTATTTTTGAATTTTCTATCTCGGGACGGGTTCGAACGGATAGGAAGGAAAATTTTTTTCTTCTCTATTTTTCGGCCTGTCCTGAACCGTTTCATCTTGAAACAAAGCCAAGATGATGTTATTTAATTTTGAGAATTTTTTTGCATTTATTTTTGAATTTTCTAACTCGGGTTGGGTTCGAACGGGTAGGAAGGAAATTTTTTTTCTTCTCTATTTTTCGGGCTGTCCATACCCGTTTAGTCTTTAAATGAAGCCTGGATGATGTTTTTTAATTTTTAGAATTTTTTTGCATTTTATTTTTGAATTTTCTATCTCGAGTCGGGTTCGAACGGATAGGAAGGAAATTTTTTTTCTTCTCTATTTTTCGGCCTGTCTTGACCCGTTTCATCTTGAAATGATGCCTGGATGATGTTTTTTCATTTTTAGAATTTTTTTTGTATTTTATTTTTGAATTTTCTATCTCGGGTCGGGTTCGAACGGATAGGAAGGAAATTTTTTTTCTTCTCTATTTTTTGGCCTGTCCTGCCCCGTTTCATCTTGAAATGAAGCCAGGATGATGTTTTTTAATTTTTAGAATTTTTTTGCATTTATTTTTGAGTTTTCAAACTCGGGTCGGGATCGAACGGATAGGAAGGAAATTTTTTTTCGTCTCTATTTTTCGGCCTGTCCTGACCCGTTTCATCTTGAAATGAAACCAGGATGATGTTTTTTAATTTTTATAATTTTTTTGCATTTATTTTTGAATTTTCTAACTCGGATCGGGTTCGAACGGATAGGAAGGAAATTTTTTTTCTTCTCTATTTTTCGGCCTGTCCATACCGGTTTAGTCTTGAAATGAAGCCTGGATGACGTTTTTTTAATTTTTAGAATTTTTTTTCATTTTATTTTTGAATTTTCTATCTCGGGTCGGGTTCGAACGGATAGGAAGGAAATTTTTTTTCTTCTCTATTTTTCGGCCTATCCATACCCGTTTAGTCTTGAAATGAAGCCTGGATGATGTTTTTTAATTTTTAGAATTTTTTTGCATTTTATTTTTGAATTTTCTATCTCGAGTCGGGTTCGAACGGATAGGAAGGAAATTTTTTTTCTTCTCTATTTTTCGGCCTGTCCTGATCCGTTTCATCTTGAAACGAAGCCAGGATGATGTTTTTTAATTTTTAGAATTTTTTTGCATTTATTTTTTAATTTTCTAACTCGGGTCGGGTTCGAACGGATTGGAAGGAAATTTTTGTTCTTCTCTATTTTTCGGGCTGTCCATACCCGTTTAGTCTTGAAATGAAGCCTGGATGATGTTTTTTAATTTTTAGAATTTTTTTGCATTTTATTTTTGACTTTTCTATCTCGAGTCGGGTTCGAACGGATAGGAAGGAAATTTTTTTTCTTCTCTATTTTTCGGCCTGTCTTGACCCGTTTCATCTTGAAATGAAGCCTGGATGATGTTTTTTCATTTTTAGAATTTTTTTTGTATTTTATTTTTGAATTTTCTATCTCGGGTCGGGTTCGAACGGATAGGAAGGAAATTTTTTCTCTTCTCTATTTTTTGGCCTGTCCTGACCCGTTTCATCTTGAAATGAAGCCAGGATGATGTTTTTTAATTTTTAGAATTTTTTTACATTTATTTTTGAATTTTCAATCTCGGGTAGGGATCGAACGGATAGGAAGGAAATTTTTTTTCCTCTCTATTTTTCGGCCTGTCCTGACCCGTTTCATCTTGAAATGAAGCCAGGATGATGTTGTTTAATTTTTAGACTTTTTTTGCATTTATTTTTGAATTTTCTAACTCGTATCGGGTTCGAACGGATAGGAAGGAAATTTTTTTTCTTCTCTATTTTTCGGCCTGACCATACCCGTTTAGTCTTGAAATGAAGCCTGGATGACGTTTTTTAATTTTTAGAATTTTTTTGCATTTTATTTTTGAATTTTCTATCTCGGGTCGGGTTCGAACGGATAGGAAGGAAATTTTTTTTCTTATCTATTTTTCGGCCTGTCCATACCCGTTTAGTCTTGAAATGAAGCCTGGATGATGTTTTTTAATTTTTAGAATTTTTTTGCATTTTATTTTTGAATTTTCTATCTCGAGTCGGGTTCGAACGGATAGGAAGGAAATTTTTTTTCTTCTCTATTTTTCGGCCTGTCTTGACCCGTTTCATCTTGAAATGAAGCCTGGATGATGTTTTTTCATTTTTAGAATTTTTTTTGTATTTTATTTTTGAATTTTCTATCTCGGGTCGGGTTCGAACGGATAGGAAGGAAATTTTTTTTCTTCTCCATTTTTAGGCCTGTCCATACCCGTTCAGTCTTGAAATGAAGCCTGGATGTCGTTTTTTAATTTTTAGAATTTTTTTGCATTTTATTTTTGAATTTTCTATCTCGGGACGGGTTCGAACGGATAGGAAGGAAAATTTTTTTCTTCTCTATTTTTCGGCCTGTCCTGAACCGTTTCATCTTGAAACAAAGCCAAGATGATGTTATTTAATTTTGAGAATTTTTTTGCATTTATTTTTGAATTTTCTAACTCGGGTTGGGTTCGAACGGGTAGGAAGGAAATTTTTTTTCTTCTCTATTTTTCGGGCTGTCCATACCCGTTTAGTCTTTAAATGAAGCCTGGATGATGTTTTTTAATTTTTAGAATTTTTTTGCATTTTATTTTTGAATTTTCTATCTCGAGTCGGGTTCGAACGGATAGGAAGGAAATTTTTTTTCTTCTCTATTTTTCGGCCTGTCTTGACCCGTTTCATCTTGAAATGATGCCTGGATGATGTTTTTTCATTTTTAGAATTTTTTTTGTATTTTATTTTTGAATTTTCTATCTCGGGTCGGGTTCGAACGGATAGGAAGGAAATTTTTTTTCTTCTCTATTTTTTGGCCTGTCCTGCCCCGTTTCATCTTGAAATGAAGCCAGGATGATGTTTTTTAATTTTTAGAATTTTTTTGCATTTATTTTTGAGTTTTCAAACTCGGGTCGGGATCGAACGGATAGGAAGGAAATTTTTTTTCCTCTCTATTTTTCGGCCTGTCCTGACCCGTTTCATCTTGAAATGAAACCAGGATGATGTTTTTTAATTTTTATAATTTTTTTGCATTTATTTTTGAATTTTCTAACTCGGATCGGGTTCGAACGGATAGGAAGGAAATTTTTTTTCTTCTCTATTTTTCGGCCTGTCCATACCCGTTTAGTCTTGAAATGAAGCCTGGATGACGTTTTTTTAATTTTTAGAATTTTTTTTCATTTTATTTTTGAATTTTCTATCTCGGGTCGGGTTCGAACGGATAGGAAGGAAATTTTTTTTCTTCTCTATTTTTCGGCCTCTCCATACCCGTTTAGTCTTGAAATGAAGCCTGGATGATGTTTTTTAATTTTTAGAATTTTTTTGCATTTTATTTTTGAATTTTCTATCTCGAGTCGGGTTCGAACGGATAGGAAGGAAATTTTTTTTCTTCTCTATTTTTCGGCCTTTCTCGACCCGTTTCATCTTGAAATGAAGCCTGGATGATGTTTTTTCATTTTTAGAATTTTTTTTGTATTTTATTTTTGAATTTTCTATCTCGGGTAGGGTTCGAACGGATAGGAAGGAAATTTTTTTTCCTCTCTATTTTTCATCCTGTCCTGACCCGTTTAATCTTGAAATGAAGCCAGGATGATGTTTTTTAATTTTTAGAATTTTTTTGCATTTATTTTTGAATTTTCTAACTCGGGTCGGGTTCGAACGGATAGGAAGGAAATTTTTTTTCTTCTCTATTTTTCGGGCTGTCCATACCCGTTTAGTCTTGAAATGAAGCCTGGATGATGTTTTTTAATTTTTAGAATTTTTTTGCATTTTATTTTTGAATTTTCTATCTCTAGTCGGGTTCGAACGGATAGGAAGGAAATTTTTTTTCTTCTCTATTTTTCGGCCTGTCTCGACCCGTTTCATCTTGAAATGAAGCCTGGATGATGTTTTTTCATTTTTAGAATTTTTTTTGTATTTTATTTTTGAATTTTCTATCTCGGGTCGGGTTCGAACGTATAGGAAGGAAATTTTTTTTCTTCTTTATTTTTTGGTCTGTCCTGACCCGTTTCATCTTGAAATGAAGCCAGAATGATGTTTTTTAATTTTTAGAATTTTTTTGCATTTATTTTTGAATTTTCAAACTCGGGTCGGGATCGAACGGATAGGAAGGAAATTTTTTTTCCTCTCTATTTTTCGGCCTGTCCTGACCCGTTTCATCTTGAAATGAAGCCAGGATGATGTTTTTTAATTTTTAGAATTTTTTTGCATTTATTTTTGAATTTTCTAACTCGGATCGGGTTCGAACGGATAGGAAGGAAATTTTTTTTTCTTCTCTATTTTTCGGCCTGCCCATACCCGTTTAGTCTTGAAATGAAGTCTGGATGACGTTTTTTAATTTTTAGAATTTTTTTGCATTTTATTTTTGAATTTTCTATCTCGGGTCGGGTTCGAACGGATAGGAAGAAAATTTTTTTTCTTCTCTATTTTTCGGCCTGTCCTGATCCGTTTCATCTTGAAATGAAGCCTGGATGATGTTTTTTAATTTTTAGAGTTTTTTTTGCATTTATTTTTGAATTTTCTATATCGGGACGGATTCGAACGGATAGGAAGGAAATTTTTTTTTCTGCTCTATTTTTCGGCTTGTCCATACCCGTATCTTCTTGAAATGAAGCCAGGATGATGTTTTTTAATTTTTATAATTTTTTTGCATTTATTTTTGAATTTTCTAACTCGGATCGGGTTCGAACGGATAGGATGGAAATTTTTTTTCTTCTCTATTTTTCGGCCTATCCATACCCGTTTAGTCTTGAAATGAAGCCTGGATGAAGTTTTTTAATTTTTAGAATTTTTTTGCATTTTATTTTTGAATTTTCTATCTCGAGTCGGGTTCGAACGGATAGGAAGGAAATTTTTTTTCTTCTCTATTTTTCGGCCTGTCTTGACCCGTTTCATCTTGAAATGAAGCCTAGATGATGTTTTTTCATTTTTAGAATTTTTTTTGTATTTTATTTTTGAATTTTCTATCTCGGGTCGGGTTCGAACGGATAGGAAGGAAATTTTTTTTCTTCTCTATTTTTTGGCCTGTCCTGACCCGTTTCATCTTGAAATGAAGCCAGGATGATGTTTTTTAATTTTTAGAATTTTTTTGCATTTATTTTTGAATTTTCTATCTCGGGACGGGTTCGAACGGATAGGAAGGAAAATTTTTTTCTTCTCTATTTTTCGGCCTGTCCTGAACCGTTTCATCTTGAAACAAAGCCAAGGTGATCTTATTTAATTTTTAGAATTTTTTTGCATTTATTTTTGAATTTTCTAACTCGGGTCGGGTTCGAACGGATAGGAAGGAAATTTTTTTTCTTCTCTATTTTTCGGGCTGTCCATACCCGTTTAGTCTTAAAATGAAGCCTGGATGATGTTTTTTAATTTTTAGAATTTTTTTGCATTTTATTTTTGAATTTTCTATCTCGAGTCGGGTTCGAACGGATAGGAAGGAAATTTTTTTTCTTCTCTATTTTTCGGCCTGTCTTGACCCGTTTCATCTTGAAATGAAGCCTGGATGATGTTTTTTCATTTTTAGAATTTTTTTTGTATTTTATTTTTGAATTTTCTATCTCGGGTCGGGTTCGAACGGATAGGAAGGAAATTTTTTTTCTTCTCTATTTTTTGGCCTGTCCTGCCCCGTTTCATCTTGAAATGAAGCCAGGATGATGTTTTTTAATTTTTAGAATTTTTTTGCATTTATTTTTGAATTTTCAAACTCGGGTCGGGATCGAACGGATAGGAAGGAAATTTTTTTTCCTCCCTATTTTTCGGCCTGTCCTGACCCGTTTCATCTTGAAATGAAACCAGGATGATGTTTTTTAATTTTTATAATTTTTTTGCATTTATTTTTGAATTTTCTAACTCGGATCGGGTTCGAACGGATAGGAAGGAAATTTTTTTTCTTCTCTATTTTTCGGCCTGCCCATACCCGTTTAGTCTTGAAATGAAGTCTGGATGACGTTTTTTAATTTTTAGAATTTTTTTGCATTTTATTTTTGAATTTTCTATCTCGGGTCGGGTTCGAACGGATAGGAAGAAAATTTTTTTTCTTCTCTATTTTTCGGCCTGTCCTGATCCGTTTCATCTTGAAATGAAGCCTGGATGATGTTTTTTAATTTTTAGAGTTTTTTTTTGCATTTATTTTTGAATTTTCTATATCGGGACGGATTCGAACGGATAGGAAGGAAATTTTTTTTTCTGCTCTATTTTTCGGCTTGTCCATACCCGTATCTTCTTGAAATGAAGCCAGGATGATGTTTTTTAATTTTTATAATTTTTTTGCATTTATTTTTGAATTTTCTAACTCGGATCGGGTTCGAACGGATAGGATGGAAATTTTTTTTCTTCTCTATTTTTCGGCCTATCCATACCCGTTTAGTCTTGAAATGAAGCCTGGATGATGTTTTTTAATTTTTAGAATTTTTTTGCATTTTATTTTTGAATTTTCTATCTCGAGTCGGGTTCGAACGGATAGGAAGGAAATTTTTTTTCTTCTCTATTTTTCGGCCTGTCTTGACCCGTTTCATCTTGAAATGAAGCCTAGATGATGTTTTTTCATTTTTAGAATTTTTTTTGTATTTTATTTTTGAATTTTCTATCTCGGGTCGGGTTCGAACGGATAGGAAGGAAATTTTTTTTCTTCTCTATTTTTTGGCCTGTCCTGACCCGTTTCATCTTGAAATGAAGCCAGGATGATGTTTTTTAATTTTTAGAATTTTTTTGCATTTATTTTTGAATTTTCTATCTCGGGACGGGTTCGAACGGATAGGAAGGAAAATTTTTTTCTTCTCTATTTTTCGGACTGTCCTGAACCGTTTCATCTTGAAACAAAGCCAAGGTGATCTTATTTAATTTTTAGAATTTTTTTGCATTTATTTTTGAATTTTCTAACTCGGGTCGGGTTCGAACGGATAGGAAGGAAATTTTTTTTCTTCTCTATTTTTCGGGCTGTCCATACCCGTTTAGTCTTTAAATGAAGCCTGGATGATGTTTTTTAATTTTTAGAATTTTTTTGCATTTTATTTTTGAATTTTCTATCTCGAGTCGGGTTCGAACGGATAGGAAGGAAATTTTTTTTCTTCTCTATTTTTCGGCCTGTCTTGACCCGTTTCATCTTGAAATGAAGCCTGGATGATGTTTTTTCATTTTTAGAATTTTTTTTGTATTTTATTTTTGAATTTTCTATCTCGGGTCGGGTTCGAACGGATAGGAAGGAAATTTTTTTTCTTCTCTATTTTTTGGCCTGTCCTGCCCCGTTTCATCTTGAAATGAAGCCAGGATGATGTTTTTTAATTTTTAGAATTTTTTTGCATTTATTTTTGAATTTTCAAACTCGGGTCGGGATCGAACGGATAGGAAGGAAATTTTTTTTCCTCCCTATTTTTCGGCCTGTCCTGACCCGTTTCATCTTGAAATGAAACCAGGATGATGTTTTTTAATTTTTATAATTTTTTTGCATTTATTTTTGAATTTTCTAACTCGGATCGGGTTCGAATGGATAGGAAGGAAATTTTTTTTCTTCTCTATTTTTCGGCCTGTCCATACCCGTTTAGTCTTGAAATGAAGCCTGGATGACGTTTTCTTAATTTTTAGAATTTTTTTGCATTTTATTTTTGAATTTTCTATCTCGGGTCGGGTTCGAACGGATAGGAAGGAAATTTTTTTTCTTCTCTATTTTTTGGCCTGTCCTGACCCGTTTCATCTTGAAATGAAGCCAGGATGATGTTTTTTAATTTTTAGAATTTTTTTGCATTTATATTTGAATTTTCAAACTCGGGTCGGGTTCGAACGGATAGGATGGAAATTTTTTTTCTTCTCTATTTTTCGGCCTATCCATACCCGTTTAGTCTTGAAATGAAGCCTGGATGAAGTTTTTTAATTTTTAGAATTTTTTTGCATTTTATTTTTGAATTTTCTATCTCGAGTCGGGTTCGAACGGATAGGAAGGAAATTTTTTTTCTTCTCTATTTTTCGGCCTGTCTTGACCCGTTTCATCTTGAAATGAAGCCTAGATGATGTTTTTTCATTTTTAGAATTTTTTTTGTATTTTATTTTTGAATTTTCTATCTCGGGTCGGGTTCGAACGGATAGGAAGGAAATTTTTTTTCTTCTCTATTTTTTGGCCTGTCCTGACCCGTTTCATCTTGAAATGAAGCCAGGATGATGTTTTTTAATTTTTAGAATTTTTTTGCATTTATTTTTGAATTTTCTATCTCGGGACGGGTTCGAACGGATAGGAAGGAAAATTTTTTTCTTCTCTATTTTTCGGCCTGTCCTGAACCGTTTCATCTTGAAACAAAGCCAAGGTGATCTTATTTAATTTTTAGAATTTTTTTGCATTTATTTTTGAATTTTCTAACTCGGGTCGGGTTCGAACGGATAGGAAGGAAATTTTTTTTCTTCTCTATTTTTCGGGCTGTCCATACCCGTTTAGTCTTTAAATGAAGCCTGGATGATGTTTTTTAATTTTTAGAATTTTTTTGCATTTTATTTTTGAATTTTCTATCTCGAGTCGGGTTCGAACGGATAGGAAGGAAATTTTTTTTCTTCTCTATTTTTCGGCCTGTCTTGACCCGTTTCATCTTGAAATGAAGCCTGGATGATGTTTTTTCATTTTTAGAATTTTTTTTGTATTTTATTTTTGAATTTTCTATCTCGGGTCGGGTTCGAACGGATAGGAAGGAAATTTTTTTTCTTCTCTATTTTTTGGCCTGTCCTGCCCCGTTTCATCTTGAAATGAAGCCAGGATGATGTTTTTTAATTTTTAGAATTTTTTTGCATTTATTTTTGAATTTTCAAACTCGGGTCGGGATCGAACGGATAGGAAGGAAATTTTTTTTCCTCCCTATTTTTCGGCCTGTCCTGACCCGTTTCATCTTGAAATGAAACCAGGATGATGTTTTTTAATTTTTATAATTTTTTTGCATTTATTTTTGAATTTTCTAACTCGGATCGGGTTCGAACGGATAGGAAGGAAATTTTTTTTCTTCTCTATTTTTCGGCCTGCCCATACCCGTTTAGTCTTGAAATGAAGTCTGGATGACGTTTTTTAATTTTTAGAATTTTTTTGCATTTTATTTTTGAATTTTCTATCTCGGGTCGGGTTCGAACGGATAGGAAGAAAATTTTTTTTCTTCTCTATTTTTCGGCCTGTCCTGATCCGTTTCATCTTGAAATGAAGCCTGGATGATGTTTTTTAATTTTTAGAGTTTTTTTTGCATTTATTTTTGAATTTTCTATATCGGGACGGATTCGAACGGATAGGAAGGAAATTTTTTTTTCTGCTCTATTTTTCGGCTTGTCCATACCCGTATCTTCTTGAAATGAAGCCAGGATGATGTTTTTTAATTTTTATAATTTTTTTGCATTTATTTTTGAATTTTCTAACTCGGATCGGGTTCGAACGGATAGGATGGAAATTTTTTTTCTTCTCTATTTTTCGGCCTATCCATACCCGTTTAGTCTTGAAATGAAGCCTGGATGATGTTTTTTAATTTTTAGAATTTTTTTGCATTTTATTTTTGAATTTTCTATCTCGAGTCGGGTTCGAACGGATAGGAAGGAAATTTTTTTTCTTCTCTATTTTTCGGCCTGTCTTGACCCGTTTCATCTTGAAATGAAGCCTAGATGATGTTTTTTCATTTTTAGAATTTTTTTTGTATTTTATTTTTGAATTTTCTATCTCGGGTCGGGTTCGAACGGATAGGAAGGAAATTTTTTTTCTTCTCTATTTTTTGGCCTGTCCTGACCCGTTTCATCTTGAAATGAAGCCAGGATGATGTTTTTTAATTTTTAGAATTTTTTTGCATTTATTTTTGAATTTTCTATCTCGGGACGGGTTCGAACGGATAGGAAGGAAAATTTTTTTCTTCTCTATTTTTCGGACTGTCCTGAACCGTTTCATCTTGAAACAAAGCCAAGGTGATCTTATTTAATTTTTAGAATTTTTTTGCATTTATTTTTGAATTTTCTAACTCGGGTCGGGTTCGAACGGATAGGAAGGAAATTTTTTTTCTTCTCTATTTTTCGGGCTGTCCATACCCGTTTAGTCTTTAAATGAAGCCTGGATGATGTTTTTTAATTTTTAGAATTTTTTTGCATTTTATTTTTGAATTTTCTATCTCGAGTCGGGTTCGAACGGATAGGAAGGAAATTTTTTTTCTTCTCTATTTTTCGGCCTGTCTTGACCCGTTTCATCTTGAAATGAAGCCTGGATGATGTTTTTTCATTTTTAGAATTTTTTTTGTATTTTATTTTTGAATTTTCTATCTCGGGTCGGGTTCGAACGGATAGGAAGGAAATTTTTTTTCTTCTCTATTTTTTGGCCTGTCCTGCCCCGTTTCATCTTGAAATGAAGCCAGGATGATGTTTTTTAATTTTTAGAATTTTTTTGCATTTATTTTTGAATTTTCAAACTCGGGTCGGGATCGAACGGATAGGAAGGAAATTTTTTTTCCTCCCTATTTTTCGGCCTGTCCTGACCCGTTTCATCTTGAAATGAAACCAGGATGATGTTTTTTAATTTTTATAATTTTTTTGCATTTATTTTTGAATTTTCTAACTCGGATCGGGTTCGAACGGATAGGAAGGAAATTTTTTTTCTTCTCTATTTTTCGGCCTGTCCATACCCGTTTAGTCTTGAAATGAAGCCTGGATGACGTTTTCTTAATTTTTAGAATTTTTTTGCATTTTATTTTTGAATTTTCTATCTCGGGTCGGGTTCGAACGGATAGGAAGGAAATTTTTTTTCTTCTCTATTTTTTGGCCTGTCCTGACCCGTTTCATCTTGAAATGAAGCCAGGATGATGTTTTTTAATTTTTAGAATTTTTTTGCATTTATATTTGAATTTTCAAACTCGGGTCGGGTTCGAACGGATAGGAAGGAAATTTTTTTTCCTCTCTATTTTTCATCCTGTCCTGACCCGTTTCATCTTGAAATGAAGCCAGGATGATGTTTTTTAATTTTTAGAATTTTTTTACATTTATTTTTGAATTTTCTAACTCGGGTCGGGTTCGAACGGATAGGAAGGAAATTTTTTTTCTTCTCTATTTTTCGGGCTGTCCATACCCGTTTAGTCTAGAAATGAAGCCTGGATGATGTTTTTTAATTTTTAGAATTTTTTTGCATTTTATTTTTGAATTTTCTATCTCTAGTCGGGTTCGAACGGATAGGAAGGAAATTTTTTTTCTTCTCTATTTTTCGGCCTGTCTCGACCCGTTTCATCTTGAAATGAAGCCTGGATGATGTTTTTTCATTTTTAGAATTTTTTTTGTATTTTATTTTTGAATTTTCTATCTCGGGTCGGGTTCGAACGGATAGGAAGGAAATTTTTTTTCTTCTCTATTTTTCGGCCTGTCTCGACCCGTTTCATCATGAAATGAAGCCTGGATGATGTTTTTTCATTTTTAGAATTTTTTTTGTATTTTATTTTTGAATTTTATATCTCGGGTCGGGTTCGAACGGATAGGAAGGAAATTTTTTTTCTTCTTTATTTTTTGGCCTGTCCTGACCCGTTTCATCCTGAAATGAAGCCAGGATGATGTTTTTTAATTTTTAGAATTTTTTTGCATTTATTTTTGAATTTTCAAACTCGGGTTGGGATCGAACGGATAGGAAGGAAATTTTTTTTCCTCTCTATTTTTCGGCCTGTCCTGACCCGTTTCATCTTGAAATGAAGCCGGGATGATGTTTTTTAATTTTTAGAATTTTTTTGCATTTATTTTTGAATTTTCTAACTCGGATCGGGTTCGAACGGATAGGAAGGAAATTTTTTTTCTTCTCTATTTTTCGGCCTGCCCATACCCGTTTAGTCTTGAAATGAAGCCTGGATGACGTTTTTTAATTTTTAGAATTTTTTTGCATTTTATTTTTGAATTTTCTATCTCGGGTCGGGTTCGAACGGATAGGAAGGAAATTTTTTTTCTTCCCTATTTTTCGGCCTGTCCTGATCCGTTTCATCTTGAAATGAAGCCTGGATGATGTTTTTTAATTTTTAGAGTTTTTTTTGCATTTATTTTTGAATTTTCTATATCGGGACGGATTCGAACGGATAGGAAGGAAATTTTTTTTTCTGCTCTATTTTTCGGCTTGTCCATACCCGTATCTTCTGGAAATGAAGCCAGGATGACGTTTTTTAATTTTTATAATTTTTTTGCATTTATTTTTGAATTTTCTAACTCGGATCGGGTTCGAACGGATAGGAAGGAAATTTTTGTTCTTCTCTATTTTTCGGGCTGTCCATACCCGTTTAGTCTTGAAATGAAGCCTGGATGATGTTTTTTAATTTTTAGAATTTTTTTGCATTTTATTTTTCAATTTTCTATCTCGAGTCGGGTTCGAACGGATAGGAAGGAAATTTTTTTTCTTCTCTATTTTTCAGTCTGTCTTGACCCGTTTCATCTTGAAATGAAGCCTGGATGATGTTTTTTCATTTTTAGAATTTTTTTTGTATTTTATTTTTGAATTTTCTATCTCGGGTCGGGTTCGAACGGATAGGAAGGAAATTTTTTCTCTTCTCTATTTTTTAGCCTGTCCTGACCCGTTTCATCTTGAAATGAAGCCAGGATGATGTTTTTTAATTTTTAGAATTTTTTTGCATTTATTTTTGAATTTTCAATCTCGGGTAGGGATCGAACGGATAGGAAGGAAATTTTTTTTCTTCTCTATTTTTTGGCCTGTCCTGACCCGTTTCATCCTGAAATGAAGCCTGGATGACGTTTTTTAATTTTTAGAATTTTTTTGCATTTTATTTTTGAATTTTCTATCTCGGGTCGGGTTCGAACGGATAGGAAGGAAATTTTTTTTCTTCTCTATTTTTCGGCCTGTCCATACCCGTTTAGTCTTGAAATGAAGCCTGGATGATGTTTTTTAATTTTTAGAATTTTTTTGCATTTTATTTTTGAATTTTCTATCTCGAGTCGGGTTCGAACGGATAGGAAGGAAATTTTTTTTCTTCTCTATTTTTCGGCCTGTCCTGATCCGTTTCATCTTGAAACGAAGCCAGGATGATGTTTTTTAGTTTTTAGAATTTTTTTGCATTTATTTTTGAATTTTCTAACTCGGGTCGGGTTCGAACGGATTGGAAGAAAATTTTTGTTCTTCTCTATTTTTCGGGCTGTCCATACCCGTTTAGTCTTGAAATGAAGCCTGGATGATGTTTTTTAATTTTTAGAATTTTTTTGCATTTTATTTTTGACTTTTCTATCTCGAGTCGGGTTCGAACGGATAGGAAGGAAATTTTTTTTCTTCTCTATTTTTCGGCCTGTCTTGACCCGTTTCATCTTGAAATGAAGCCTGGATGATGTTTTTTCATTTTTAGAATTTTTTTTGTATTTTATTTTTGAATTTTCTATCTCGGGTCGGGTTCGAACGGATAGGAAGGAAATTTTTTCTCTTCTCTATTTTTTGGCCTGTCCTGACCCGTTTCATCTTGAAATGAAGCCAGGATGATGTTTTTTAATTTTTAGAATTTTTTTACATTTATTTTTGAATTTTCAATCTCGGGTAGGGATCGAACGGATAGGAAGGAAATTTTTTTTCCTCTCTATTTTTCGGCCTGTCCTGACCCGTTTCATCTTGAAATGAAGCCAGGATGATGTTGTTTAATTTTTAGACTTTTTTTGCATTTATTTTTGAATTTTCTAACTCGGATCGGGTTCGAACGGATAGGAAGGAAATTTTTTTTCTTCTCTATTTTTCGGCCTGTCCATACCCGTTTAGTCTTGAAATGAAGCCTGGATGACGTTTTTTAATTTTTAGAATTTTTTTGCATTTTATTTTTGAATTTTCTATCTCGGGTCGGGTTCGAACGGATAGGAAGGAAATTTTTTTTCTTATCTATTTTTCGGCCTGTCCATACCCGTTTAGTCTTGAAATGAAGCCTGGATGATGTTTTTTAATTTTTAGAATTTTTTTGCATTTTATTTTTGAATTTTCTATCTCGAGTCGGGTTCGAACGGATAGGAAGGAAATTTTTTTTCTTCTCTATTTTTCGGCCTGTCTTGACCCGTTTCATCTTGAAATGAAGCCTGGATGATGTTTTTTCATTTTTAGAATTTTTTTTGTATTTTATTTTTGAATTTTCTATCTCGGGTCGGGTTCGAATGGATAGGGAGGAAATTTTTTTTCGTCTCTATTTTTTGACCTGTCCTGATCCGTTTCATCTTCAAATGAAGCCAGGATTATGTTTTTTAATTTTTAGAATTTTTTTGCATTTATTTTTGAATTTTCAAACTCGGGTCGGGTTCGAACGGATAGGAAGGAAATTTTTTTTCCTCTCTATTTTTCATCCTGTCCTGACCCGTTTCGTCTTGAAATGAAGCCAGGATGATTTTTTTTAATTTTTAGAATTTTTTTGCATTTATTTTTGAATTTTCTAACTCGGATCGGGTTCGAACGGATAGGAAGGAAATTTTTTTTCTTCTCTATTTTTCGGCCTGTCCATACCCGTTTAGTCTTGAAATGAAGCCTGGATGACGTTTTTTAATTTTTAGAATTTTTTTGCATTTTATTTTTGAATTTTCTATCTCGGGTCGGGTTCGAACGGATAGGAAGGAAATTTTTTTTCTTCTCTATTTTTCGGCTTGTCCATACCCGTTTAGTCTTGAAATGAAGCCTGGATGATGTTCTTTAATTTTTAGAATTTTTTTGCATTTTATTTTTGAATTTTCTATCTCGAGTCGGGTTCGAACGGATAGGAAGGAAATTTTTTTTCCTCTCTATTTTTCATCCTGTCCTGACCCGTTTCATCTTGAAATGAAGCCAGGATGATTTTTTTTAATTTTTAAAATTTTTTTGCATTTTATTTTTGAATTTTCTATCTCGGGTCGGGTTCGAACGGATGGGAAGGAAATTTTTTCTCTTCTCTATTTTTTGGCCTGTCCTGACCCGTTTCATCTTGAAATGAAGCCAGGATGATGTTTTTTAATTTTTAGAATTTTTTTGCATTTATTTTTGAATTTTCAATCTCGGGTAGGGATCGAACGGATAGGAAGGAAATTTTTTTTCCTCTCTATTTTTCGGCCTGTCCTGACCCGTTTCATCTTGAAATGAAGCCAGGATGATGTTGTTTAATTTTTAGACTTTTTTTGCATTTATTTTTGAATTTTCTAACTCGGATCGGGTTCGAACGGATAGGAAGGTAATTTTTTTTCCTCTCTATTTTTCGGCCTGTCCATACCCGTTTAGTCTTGAAATGAAGCCTGGATGACGTTTTTTAATTTTTAGAATTTTTTTGCATTTTATTTTTGAATTTTCTATCTCGGGTCGGGTTCGAACGGATAGGAAAGAAATTTTTTTTCCTCTCTATTTTTCGGCCTGTCTTGACCCGTTTCATCTTGAAATGAAGCCTGGATGATGTTTTTTCATTTTTAGAATTTTTTTTGTATTTTATTTCTGAATTTTCTATCTCGGGTCGGGTTCGAATGGATAGGGAGGAAATTTTTTTTCGTCTCTATTTTTTGGCCTGTCCTGACCCGTTTCATCTTCAAATGAAGTCTGGATGATGTTTTTTAATTTTTAGAATTTTTTTGCATTTTATTTTTGAATTTTCTATCTTGGGTCGGGTTCGAACGGATAGGATGGAAATTTTTTTTCTTCTCTATTTTTCGGCCTGTCCATACCCGTTCAGTCTTGAAATGAAGCCTGGATGTCGTTTTTTAATTTTTAGAATTTTTTTGCATTTTATTTTTGAATTTTCTATCTCGGGTAGGGTTCGAACGGAGAGGAAGGAAAATTTTTTTCTTCTCTATTTTTCGGCCTGTCCTGATACGTTTCATCTTGAAACGAAGCCAGGATGATGTTTTTTAATTTTTAGAATTTTTTTGCATTTATTTTTGAATTTTCTAACTCGGGTCGGGTTCGAACGGATTGGAAGGAAATTTTTTTTCTTCTCTATTTTTCGGGCTGTCCATACCCGTTTAGTCTTGAAATGAAGCCTGGATGATGTTTTTTAATTTTTAGAATTTTTTTGCATTTTATTTTTGAATTTTCTATCTCGAGTCGGGTTCGAACGGATAGGAAGGAAATTTTTTTTCTTCTCTATTTTTTGGCCTGTCTTGACCCGTTTCATCTTGAAATGAAGCCTGGATGATGTTTTTTCATTTTTAGAATTTTTTTTGTATTTTATTTTTGAATTTTCTATCTCGGGTCGGGTTCGAACGGATGGGAAGGAAATTTTTTCTCTTCTCTATTTTTTGGCCTGTCCTGACCCGTTTCATCTTGAAATGAAGCCAGGATGATGTTTTTTAATTTTTAGAATTTTTTTGCATTTATTTTTGAATTTTCAATCTCGGGTAGGGATCGAACGGATAGGAAGGAAATTTTTTTTCCTCTCTATTTTTCGGCCTGTCCTGACCCGTTTCATCTTGAAATGAAGCCAGGATGATGTTGTTTAATTTTTAGACTTTTTTTGCATTTATTTTTGAATTTTCTAACTCGGATCGGGTTCGAACGGATAGGAAGGAAATTTTTTTTCTTCTCTATTTTTCGGCCTGTCCATACCCGTTTAGTCTTGAAATGAAGCCTGGATGACGTTTTTTAATTTTTAGAATTTTTTTGCATTTTATTTTTGAATTTTCTATCTCGGGTCGGGTTCGAACGGATAGGAAGGAAATTTTTTTTCTTCTCTGTTTTTCGGCCTGTCCATACCCGTTTAGTCTTGAAATGAAGCCTGGATGATGTTTTTTAATTTTTAGAATTTTTTTGCATTTTATTTTTGAATTTTCTATCTCGAGTCGGGTTCGAACGGATAGGAAGGAAATTTTTTTTCTTCTCTATTTTTCGGCCTGTCCTGATCCGTTTCATTTTGAAACGAAGCCAGGATGATGTTTTTTAATTTTTAGAATTTTTTTGCATTTATTTTTGAATTTTCTAACTCGGGTCGGGTTCGAACGGATTGGAAGGAAATTTTTTTTCTTCTCTATTTTTAGGCCTGTCCATACCCGTTTAGTCTTGAAATGAAGCCTGGATGACGTTTTTTAATTTTTAGAATTTTTTTGCATTTTATTTTTGAATTTTCTATCTCGGGTCGGGTTCGAACGGAGAGGAAGGAAAATTTTTTTCTTCTCTATTTTTCGGCCTGTCCTGATCCGTTTCATCTTGAAACGAAGCCAGGATGATGTTTTTTAATTTTTAGAATTTTTTTGCATTTATTTTTGAATTTTCTAACTCGGGTCGGGTTCGAACGGATTGGAAGGAAATTTTTGTTCTTCTCTATTTTTCGGGCTGTCCATACCCGTTTAGTCTTGAAATGAAGCCTGGATGATGTTTTTTAATTTTTAGAATTTTTTTGCATTTTATTTTTCAATTTTCTATCTCGAGTCGGGTTCGAACGGATAGGAAGGAAATTTTTTTTCTTCTCTATTTTTCAGCCTGTCTTGACCCGTTTCATCTTGAAATGAAGCTTGGATGATGTTTTTTCATTTTTAGAATTTTTTTTGTATTTTATTTTTGAATTTTCTATCTCGGGTCGGGTTCGAACGGATAGGAAGGAAATTTTTTCTCTTCTCTATTTTTTGGCCTGTCCTGACCCGTTTCATCTTGAAATGAAGCCAGGATGATGTTTTTTAATTTTTAGAATTTTTTTGCATTTATTTTTGAATTTTCAATCTCGGGTAGGGATCGAACGGATAGGAAGGAAATTTTTTTTCTTCTCTATTTTTCGGCCTGTCCATACCCGTTTAGTCTTGAAATGAAGCCTGGATGACGTTTTTAAATTTTTAGAATTTTTTTGCATTTTATTTTTGAATTTTCTATCTCGGGTCGGGTTCGAACGGATAGGAAGGAAATTTTTTTTCTTATCTATTTTTCGGCCTGTCCATACCCGTTTAGTCTTGAAATGAAGCCTGGATGATGTTTTTTAATTTTTAGAATTTTTTTGCATTTTATTTTTGAATTTTCTATCTCGAGTCGGGTTCGAACGGATAGGAAGGAAATTTTTTTTCTTCTCTATTTTTCGGCCTGTCTTGACCCGTTTCATCTTGAAATGAAGCCTGGATGATGTTTTTTCATTTTTAGAATTTTTTTTTGTATTTTATTTTTGAATTTTCTATCTCGGGTCGGGTTCGAATGGATAGGGAGGAAATTTTTTTTCGTCTCTATTTTTTGACCTGTCCTGATCCGTTTCATCTTCAAATGAAGCCAGGATTATGTTTTTTAATTTTTAGAATTTTTTTGCATTTATTTTTGAATTTTCAAACTCGGGTCGGGTTCGAACGGATAGGAAGGAAATTTTTTTTCCTCTCTATTTTTCATCCTGTCCTGACCCGTTTCGTCTTGAAATGAAGCCAGGATGATTTTTTTTAATTTTTAGAATTTTTTTGCATTTATTTTTGAATTTTCTAACTCGGATCGGGTTCGAACGGATAGGAAGGAAATTTTTTTTCTTCTCTATTTTTCGGCCTGTCCATACCCGTTTAGTCTTGAAATGAAGCCTGGATGACGTTTTTTAATTTTTAGAATTTTTTTGCATTTTATTTTTGAATTTTCTATCTCGGGTCGGGTTCGAACGGATAGGAAGGAAATTTTTTTTCTTCTCTATTTTTCGGCTTGTCCATACCCGTTTAGTCTTGAAATGAAGCCTGGATGATGTTTTTTAATTTTTAGAATTTTTTTGCATTTTATTTTTGAATTTTCTATCTCGAGTCGGGTTCGAACGGATAGGAAGGAAATTTTTTTTCTTCTCTATTTTTCGGCCTGTCTTGACCCGTTTCATCTTGAAATGAAGCCTGGATGATGTTTTTTCATTTTTAGAATTTTTTTTGTATTTTATTTTTGAATTTTCTATCTCGGGTCGGGTTCGAACGGATGGGAAGGAAATTTTTTCTCTTCTCTATTTTTTGGCCTGTCCTGACCCGTTTCATCTTGAAATGAAGCCAGGATGATGTTTTTTAATTTTTAGAATTTTTTTGCATTTATTTTTGAATTTTCAATCTCGGGTAGGGATCGAACGGATAGGAAGGAAATTTTTTTTCCTCTCTATTTTTCAGCCTGTCCTGACCCGTTTCATCTTGAAATGAAGCCAGGATGATGTTGTTTAATTTTTAGACTTTTTTTGCATTTATTTTTGAATTTTCTAACTCGGATCGGGTTCGAACGGATAGGAAGGTAATTTTTTTTCCTCTCTATTTTTCGGCCTGTCCATACCCGTTTAGTCTTGAAATGAAGCCTGGATGACGTTTTTTAATTTTTAGAATTTTTTTGCATTTTATTTTTGAATTTTCTATCTCGGGTCGGGTTCGAACGGATAGGAAAGAAATTTTTTTTCTTCTCTATTTTTCGGCCTGTCTTGACCCGTTTCATCTTGAAATGAAGCCTGGATGATGTTTTTTCATTTTTAGAATTTTTTTTGTATTTTATTTTTGAATTTTCTATCTCGGGTCGGGTTCGAATGGATAGGGAGGAAATTTTTTTTCGTCTCTATTTTTTGGCCTGTCCTAACCCGTTTCATCTTCAAATGAAGCCTGGATGATGTTTTTTAATTTTTAGAATTTTTTTGCATTTTATTTTTGAATTTTCTATCTTGGGTCGGGTTCGAACGGATAGGATGGAAATTTTTTTTCTTCTCTATTTTTCGGCCTGTCCATACCCGTTCAGTCTTGAAATGAAGCCTGGATGTCGTTTTTTAATTTTTAGAATTTTTTTGCATTTTATTTTTGAATTTTCTATCTCGGGTAGGGTTCGAACGGAGAGGAAGGAAAATTTTTTTCTTCTCTATTTTTCGGCCTATCCTGATACGTTTCATCTTGAAACGAAGCCAGGATGATGTTTTTTAATTTTTAGAATTTTTTTGCATTTATTTTTGAATTTTCTAACTCGGGTTGGGTTCGAACGGATTGGAAGGAAATTTTTTTTCTTCTCTATTTTTCGGGCTGTCCATACCCGTTTAGTCTTGAAATGAAGCCTGGATGATGTTTTTTAATTTTTAGAATTTTTTTGCATTTTATTTTTGAATTTTCTATCTCGAGTCGGGTTCGAACGGATAGGAAGGAAATTTTTTTTCTTCTCTATTTTTCGGCCTGTCTTGACCCGTTTCATCTTGAAATGAAGCCTGGATGATGTTTTTTCATTTTTAGAATTTTTTTTGTATTTTATTTTTGAATTTTCAATCTCGGGTCGGGTTCGAACGGATGGGAAGGAAATTTTTTCTCATCTCTATTTTTTGGCCTGTCCTGACCCGTTTCATCTTGAAATGAAGCCAGGATGATGTTTTTTAATTTTTAGAAATTTTTTGCATTTATTTTTGAATTTTCAATCTCGGGTAGGGATCGAACGGATAGGAAGGAAATTTTTTTTCCTCTCTATTTTTCGGCCTGTCCTGACCCGTTTCATCTTGAAATGAAGCCAGGATGATGTTGTTTAATTTTTAGACTTTTTTTGCATTTATTTTTGAATTTTCTAACTCGGATCGGGTTCGAACGGATAGGAAGGAAATTTTTTTTCTTCTCTATTTTTCGGCCTGTCCATACCCGTTTAGTCTTGAAATGAAGCCTGGATGATGTTTTTTAATTTTTAGAATTTTTTTGCATTTTATTTTTGAATTTTCTATCTCGAGTCGGGTTCGAACGGATAGGAAGGAAATTTTTTTTCTTCTCTATTTTTCGGCCTGTCCTGATCCGTTTCATTTTGAAACGAAGCCAGGATGATGTTTTTTAATTTTTAGAATTTTTTTGCATTTATTTTTGAATTTTCTAACTCGGGTCGGGTTCGAACGGATTGGAAGGAAATTTTTTTTCTTCTCTATTTTTAGGCCTGTCCATACCCGTTTAGTCTTGAAATGAAGCCTGGATGACGTTTTTTAATTTTTAGAATTTTTTTGCATTTTATTTTTGAATTTTCTATCTCGGGTCGGGTTCGAACGGATAGGAAGGAAAATTTTTTTCTTCTCCATTTTTCGGCCTGTCCTGATCCGTTTCATCTTGAAACGAAGCCAGGATGATGTTTTTTAATTTTTAGAATTTTTTTGCATTTTATTTTTGAATTTTCTATCTCGGGTCGGGTTCGAACGGATAGGAAGGAAATTTTTTTTCTTCTCTATTTTTCGGCCTGTCCATACCCGTTTAGTCTTGAAATGAAGCCTGGATGATGTTTTTTAATTTTTAGAATTTTTTTGCATTTTATTTTTGAATTTTCTATCTCGAGTCGGGTTCGAACGGATAGGAAGGAAATTTTTTTTCTTCTCTATTTTTCGGCCTGTCCTGATCCGTTTCATCTTGAAACGAAGCCAGGATGATGTTTTTTAATTTTTAGAATTTTTTTGCATTTATTTTTGAATTTTCTAACTCGGGTCGGATTCGAACGGATTGGAAGGAAATTTTTGTTCTTCTCTATTTTTCGGGCTGTCAATACCCGTTTAGTTTTGAAATGAAGCCTGGATGATGTTTTTTAATTTTTAGAATTTTTTTGCATTTTATTTTTGAATTTTCTAACTCGAATCGGGTTCGAACGGATAGGAAGGAAATTTTTTTTCTTCTCTATTTTTCGGCCTGTCTTGACCCGTTTCATCTTGAAATGAAGCATGGATGATGTTTTTTCATTTTTAGAATTTTTTTTGTATTTTATTTTTGAATTTTCTATCTCGGGTCGGGTTCGAACGGATAGGAAGGAAATTTTTTCTCTTCTCTATTTTTTGGCCTGTCCTGACCCGTTTCATCTTGAAATGAAGCCAGGATGATGTTTTTTAATTTTTAGACTTTTTTTGCATTTATTTTTGAATTTTCTAACTCGGATCGGGTTCGAACGGATAGGAAGGAAATTTTTTTTCTTCTCTATTTTTCGGCCTGTCCATACCCGTTTAGTCTTGAAATGAAGCCTGGATGACGTTTTTTAATTTTTAGAATTTTTTTGCATTTTATTTTTGAATTTTCTATCTCGGGTCGGGTTCGAACGGATAGGAAGGAAATTTTTTTTCTTATCTATTTTTCGGCCTGTCCATACCCGTTTAGTCTTGAAATGAAGCCTGGATGATGTTTTTTAATTTGTAGAATTTTTTTGCATTTTATTTTTGAATTTTCTATCTCGAGTCGGGTTCGAACGGATAGGAAGGAAATTTTTTTTCTTCTCTATTTTTCGTCCTGTCTTGACCCGTTTCATCTTGAAATGAAGCCTGGATGATGTTTTTTCATTTTTAGAATTTTTTTTGTATTTTATTTTTGAATTTTCTATCTCGGGTCGGGTTCGAATGGATAGGGAGGAAATTTTTTTTCGTCTCTATTTTTTGGCCTGTCCTGATCCGTTTCATCTTCAAATGAAGCCAGGATTATGTTTTTTAATTTTTAGAATTTTTTTGCATTTATTTTTGAATTTTCAAACTCGGGTCGGGTTCGAACGGATAGGAAGGAAATTTTTTTTCCTCTCTATTTTTCATCCTGTCCTGACCCGTTTCATCTTGAAATGAAGCCAGGATGATTTTTTTTAATTTTTAGAATTTTTTTGCATTTATTTTTGAATTTTCTAACTCGGATCGGGTTCGAACGGATAGGAAGGAAATTTTTTTTCTTCTCTATTTTTCGGCCTGTCCATACCCGTTTAGTCTTGAAATGAAGCCTGGATGACGTTTTTTAATTTTTAGAATTTTTTTGCATTTTATTTTTGAATTTTCTATCTCGGGTCGGGTTCGAACGGATAGGAAGGAAATTTTTTTCCTTCTCTATTTTTCGGCTTGTCCATACCCGTTTAGTCTTGAAATGAAGCCTGGATGATGTTTTTTAATTTTTAGAATTTTTTTGCATTTTATTTTTGAATTTTCTATCTCGAGTCGGGTTCGAACGGATAGGAAGGAAATTTTTTTTCTTCTCTATTTTTTGGCCTGTCCTAACCCGTTTCATCTTGAAATGAAGCCAGGATGATGTTTTTTAATTTTTAGAATTTTTTTGCATTTATTTTTGAATTTTCAAACTCGGGTCGGGTTCGAACGGATAGGAAGGAAATTTTTTTTCCCCTCTATTTTTCATCCTGTCCTGACCCGTTTCATCTTGAAATGAAGCCAGGATGATTTTTTTTAATTTTTAGAATTTTTTTGCATTTTATTTTTGAATTTTCTATCTCGGGTCGGGTTCGAACGGATGGGAAGGAAATTTTTTCTCTTCTCTATTTTTTGGCCTGTCCTGACCCGTTTCATCTTGAAATGAAGCCAGGATGATGTTTTTTAATTTTTAGAATTTTTTTGCATTTATTTTTGAATTTTCAATCTCGGGTAGGGATCGAACGGATAGGAAGGAAATTTTTTTTCCTCTCTATTTTTCGGCCTGTCCTGACCCGTTTCATCTTGAAATGAAGCCAGGATGATGTTGTTTAATTTTTAG
Source organism: Quercus robur (assembly GCF_932294415.1). Taxonomy (NCBI): domain Eukaryota; kingdom Viridiplantae; phylum Streptophyta; class Magnoliopsida; order Fagales; family Fagaceae; genus Quercus; species Quercus robur. The sequence goes on along the minus strand of NC_065542.1, from coordinate 39,051,709 downwards.
ACTTTTTTTGCATTTATTTTTGAATTTTCTAACTCGGATCGGGTTCGAACGGATAGGAAGGAAATTTTTTTTCTTCTCTATTTTTCGGGTTGTCCATACCCGTTTAGTCTTTAAATGAAGCCTGATTGATGTTTTTTAATTTTTAGAATTTTTTTGCATTTTATTTTTGAATTTTCTATCTCGAGTCGGGTTCGAACGGATAGGAAGGAAATTTTTTTTCTTCTCTATTTTTCGGCCTGTCTTGACCCGTTTCATCTTGAAATGATGCCTGGATGATGTTTTTTCATTTTTAGAATTTTTTTTGTATTTTATTTTTGAATTTTCTATCTCGGGTCGGGTTCGAACGGATAGGAAGGAAATTTTTTTTCTTCTCTATTTTTTGGCCTGTCCTGCCCCGTTTCATCTTGAAATAAAGCCAGGATGATGTTTTTTAATTTTTAGAATTTTTTTGCATTTATTTTTGAGTTTTCAAACTCGGGTCGGGATCGAACGGATAGGAAGGAAATTTTTTTTCCTCTCTATTTTTCGGCCTGTCCTGACCCGTTTCATCTTGAAATGAAACCAGGATGATGTTTTTTAATTTTTATAATTTTTTTGCATTTATTTTTGAATTTTCTAACTCGGATCGGGTTCGAACGGATAGGAAGGAAATTTTTTTTCTTCTCTATTTTTCGGCCTGCCCATACCCGTTTAGTCTTGAAATGAAGCCTGGATGATGTTTTTTAAATTTTAGAATTTTTTTGCATTTTATTTTTGAATTTTCTATCTCTAGTCGGGTTCGAACGGATAGGAAGGAAATTTTTTTTCTTCTCTATTTTTCACCCTGTCTCGACCCGTTTAGTCTTGAAATGAAGCCTGGATGATGTTTTTTAATTTTTAGAATTTTTTTGCATTTTATTTTTGAATTTTCTATCTCTAGTCGGGTTCGAACGGATAGGAAGGAAATTTTTTTTCTTCTCTATTTTTCAGCCTGTCTCGACCCGTTTAGTCTTGAAATGAAGCCTGGATGATGTTTTTTAATTTTTAGAATTTTTTTGCATTTTATTTTTGAATTTTCTATCTCGAGTCGGGTTCGAACGGATAGAAAGGAAATTTTTTTTCTTCTCTATTTTTCGGCCTGTCTCGACCCGTTTCATCTTGAAATGAAGCCTGGATGATGTTTTTTCATTTTTAGAATTTTTTTTGTATTTTATTTTTGAATTTTCTATCTCGGGTAGGGTTCGAACGGATAGGAAGGAAATTTTTTTTCCTCTCTATTTTTCATCCTGTCCAGACCCGTTTAATCTTGAAATGAAGCCAGGATGATGTTTTTTAATTTTTAGAATTTTTTTGCATTTATTTTTGAATTTTCTAACTCGGGTCGGGTTCGAACGGATAGGAAGGAAATTTTTTTTCTTCTCTATTTTTCGGGCTGTCCATACCCGTTTAGTCTTGAAATGAAGCCTGATGATGTTTTTTAATTTTTAGAATTTTTTTGCATTTTATTTTTGAATTTTCTATCTCTAGTCGGGTTCGAACGGATAGGAAGGAAATTTTTTTTCTTCTCTATTTTTCGGCCTGTCTCGACCCGTTTCATCTTGAAATGAAGCCTGGATGATGTTTTTTCATTTTTAGAATTTTTTTTGTATTTTATTTTTGAATTTTCTATCTCGGGTCGGGTTCGAACGTATAGGAAGGAAATTTTTTTTCTTCTTTATTTTTGGCCTGTCCTGACCCGTTTCATCTTGAAATGAAGCCAGGATGATGTTTTTTAATTTTTAGAATTTTTTTGCATTTATTTTTGAATTTTCAAACTCGGGTCGGGATCGAACGGATAGGAAGGAAATTTTTTTTCCTCTCTATTTTTCGGCCTGTCCTGACCCGTTTCATCTTGAAATGAAGCCAGGATGATGTTTTTTAATTTTTAGAATTTTTTTGCATTTATTTTTGAATTTTCTAACTCGGATCGGGTTCGAACGGATAGGAAGGAAATTTTTTTTCTTCTCTATTTTTCGGCCTGCCCATACCCGTTTAGTCTTGAAATGAAGCCTGGATGATGTTTTTTAAATTTTAGAATTTTTTTGCATTTTATTTTTGAATTTTCTATCTCGGGTCGGGTTCGAACGGATAGGAAGGAAATTTTTTTTCTTCTCTATTTTTCGGCCTGTCCTGATCTGTTTCATCTTGAAATGAAGCCTGGATGATGTTTTTTAATTTTTAGAGTTTTTTTTACATTTATTTTTGAATTTTCTATATCGGGACGGATTCGAACGGATAGGAAGGAAATTTTTTTTTCTGCTCTATTTTTCGGCTTGTCCATACCCGTATCTTCTTGAAATGAAGCCAGGATGATTTTTTTTTAATTTTTATAATTTTTTTGCATTTATTTTTGAATTTTCTATCTCGGGTCGGGTTCGAACGGATAGGAAGGAAATTTTTTTTCTTCTCTATTTTTCGGCCTGTCCTGATCCGTTTCATCTTGAAATGAAGCCTGGATGATGTTTTTTAATTTTTAGAATTTTTTTGCATTTTATTTTTGAATTTTCTATCTCGAGTCGGGTTCGAACGGATAGGAAGGAAATTTTTTTTCTTCTCTATTTTTCGGCCTGTCTTGACCCGTTTCATCTTGAAATGAAGCCTGGATGATGTTTTTTCATTTTTAGAATTTTTTTTGTATTTTATTTTTGAATTTTCTATCTCAGGTCGGGTTCGAACGGATAGGAAGGAAATTTTTTTTCTTCTCTATTTTTTGGCCTGTCCTGACCCGTTTCATCTTGAAATGAAGCCAGGATGATGTTTTTTAATTTTTAGAATTTTTTTGCATTTATTTTTGAATTTTCTATCTCGGGACGGGTTCGAACGGATAGGAAGGAAAATTTTTTTCTTCTCTATTTTTCGGCCTGTCCTGAACCGTTTCATCTTGAAACAAAGCCAAGGTGATCTTATTTAATTTTTAGAATTTTTTTGCATTTATTTTTGAATTTTCTAACTCGGGTCGGGTTCGAACGGATAGGAAGGAAATTTTTTTTCTTCTCTATTTTTCGGGCTGTCCATACCCGTTTAGTCTTTAAATGAAGCCTGGATGATGTTTTTTAATTTTTAGAATTTTTTTGCATTTATTTTTGAATTTTCTATCTCGGGACGGGTTCGAACGGATAGGAAGGAAAATTTTTTTCTTCTCTATTTTTCGGCCTGTCCTGAACCGTTTCATCTTGAAACAAAGCCAAGGTGATCTTATTTAATTTTTAGAATTTTTTTGCATTTATTTTTGAATTTTCTAACTCGAGTCGGGTTCGAACGGATAGGAAGGAAATTTTTTTTCCTCTCTATTTTTCGGCCTGTCTTGACCCGTTTCATCTTGAAATGAAGCCTGGATGTTGTTTTTTCATTTTTAGAATTTTTTTTGTATTTTATTTTTGAATTTTCTATCTCGGGTCGGGTTCGAACGGATAGGAAGGAAATTTTTTTTCTTCTCTATTTTTTGGCCTGTCCTGCCCCGTTTCATCTTGAAATGAAGCCAGGATGATGTTTTTTAATTTTTAGAATTTTTTTGCATTTATTTTTGAATTTTCAAACTCGGGTCGGGATCGAACGGATAGGAAGGAAATTTTTTTTCCTCTCTATTTTTCGGCCTGTCCTGACCCGTTTCATCTTGAAATGAAACCAGGATGATGTTTTTTAATTTTTATAATTTTTTTGCATTTATTTTTGAATTTTCTAACTCGAATCGTGTTCGAACGGATAGGAAGGAAATTTTTTTTCTTCTCTGTTTTTCGGCCTGTCCATACCCGTTTAGTCTTGAAATGAAGCCTGGATGACGTTTTTTTAATTTTTAGAATTTTTTTGCATTTTATTTTTGAATTTTCTATCTCGGGTCGGGTTCGAACGGATAGGAAGGAAATTTTTTTTCTTCTCTATTTTTCGGCCTATCCATACCCGTTTAGTCTTGAAATGAAGCCTAGATGATGTTTTTTAATTTTTAGAATTTTTTTGCATTTTATTTTTGAATTTTCTATCCCAAGTCGGGTTCGAACAGATAGGAAGGAAATTTTTTTTCATCTCTATTTTTCGGCCTGTCTTGACCCGTTTCATCTTGAAATGAAGCCTGGATGATGTTTTCTCATTTTTAAAATATTTTTTGTATTTTATTTTTGAATTTTCTATCTCGGGTCGGGTTCGAACGGATAGGAAGGAAATTTTTTTTCTTCTCTATTTTTTGGCCTGTCCTGACCCGTTTCATCTTGAAATGAAGCCAGGATGATGTTTTTTAATTTTTAGAATTTTTTTGCATTTATATTTGAATTTTCAAACTCGGGTCGGGTTCGAACGGATAGGAAGGAAATTTTTTTTCCTCTCTATTTTTCATCCTGTCCTGACCCGTTTCATCTTGAAATGAAGCCAGGATTATGTTTTTTAATTTTTAGAATTTTTTTGCATTTTATTTTTGAATTTTCTATCTCTAGTCGGGTTCGAACGGATAGGAAGGAAATTTTTTTTCTTCTCTATTTTTCGGCCTGTCTCGACCCGTTTCATCTTGAAATGAAGCCTGGATGATGTTTTTTTCATTTTTAGAATTTTTTTTGTATTTTATTTTTGAATTTTCTATCTCGGGTCGGGTTCGAACGGATAGGAAGGAAATTTTTTTCTTCTCTCTTTTTCGGCCTGTCTCGACCCGTTTCATCTTTAAATGAAGCCTGGATGATGTTTTTTCATTTTTAGAATTTTTTTTGTATTTTATTTTTGAATTTTCTATCTCGGGTCGGGTTCGAACGGATAGGAAGGAAATTTTTTTTCTTCTTTATTTTTTGGCCTGTCCTGACCCGTTTCATCCTGAAATGAAGCCAGGATGATGTTTTTTAATTTTTAGAATTTTTTTGCATTTATTTTTGAATTTTCAAACTCGGGTCGGGCTCGAACGGATAGGAAGGAAATTTTTTTTCCTCTCTATTTTTCGGCCTGTCCTGACCCGTTTCATCTTGAAATGAAGCCAGGATGATGTTTTTTAATTTTTAGAATTTTTTTGCATTTATTTTTGAATTTTCTAACTCGGATCGGGTTCGAACGGATAGGAAGGAAATTTTTTTTCTTCTCAATTTTTCGCCCTGCCCATACCCGTTTAGTCTTGAAATGAAGCCTGGATGACGTTTTTTAATTTTTAGAATTTTTTTGCATTTTATTTTTGAATTTTCTATCTCGGGTCGGGTTCGAACGGATAGGAAGGAAATTTTTTTTCTTCTCTATTTTTCGGCCTGTCCTGATCCGTTTCATCTTGAAATGAAGCCTGGATGATGTTTTTTAATTTTTAGAATTTTTTTTGCATTTATTTTTGAATTTTCTATATCGGGACGGATTCGAACGGATAGGAAGGAAATTTTTTTTTCTGCTCTATTTTTCGGCTTGTCCATACCCGTATCTTCTTGAAATAAAGCCAGGATGATGTTTTTTAATTTTTATAATTTTTTTGCATTTATTTTTGAATTTTCTAACTCGGATCGGGTTCGAACGGATAGGAAGGAAATTTTTTTTCTTCTCTATTTTTCGGCCTATCCATACCCGTTTAGTCTTGAAATGAAGCCTGGATGATGTTTTTTAATTTTTAGAATTTTTTTGCATTTTATTTTTGAATATTCTATCTCGAGTCGGGTTCGAACGGATAGGAAGGAAATTTTTTTTCTTCTCTATTTTTCGGCCTGTCTTGACCCGTTTCATCTTGAAATGAAGCCTAGATGATGTTTTTTCATTTTTAGAATTTTTTTTGTATTTTATTTTTGAATTTTCTATCTCAGGTCGGGTTCAAACGGATAAGAAGGAAATTTTTTTTCTTCTCTATTTTTTGCCCTGTCCTGACCCGTTTCATCTTGAAATGAAGCCAGGATGATGTTTTTTAATTTTTAGAATTTTTTTGCATTTATTTTTGAATTTTCAAACTCGGGTCGGGTTCGAACGGATAGGAAGGAAATTTTTTTTCCTCTCTATTTTTCATCCTGTCCTGACCCGTTTCATCTTGAAATGAAGCCAGGATGATGTTTTTTAATTTTTAGAATTTTTTTGCATTTATTTTTGAATTTTCTAACTCGGGTCGGGTTCGAACGGATAGGAAGGAAATTTTTTTTCTTCTCTATTTTTAGGCCTGTCCATACCCGTTCAGTCTTGAAATGAAGCCTGGATGTCGTTTTTTAATTTTTAGAATTTTTTTGCGTTTTATTTTTGAATTTTCTATCTCGGGACGGGTTCGAACGGATAGGAAGGAAAATTTTTTTCTTCTCTATTTTTCGGCCTGTCCTGAACCGTTTCATCTTGAAACAAAGCCAAGGTGATCTTATTTAATTTTTAGAATTTTTTTGCATTTATTTTTGAATTTTCTAACTCGGGTCGGGTTCGAACGGATAGGAAGGAAATTTTTTTTCTTCTCTATTTTTCGGGCTGTCCATACTCGTTTAGTCTTTAAATGAAGCCTGGATGATGTTTTTTAATTTTTAGAATTTTTTTGCATTTTATTTTTTAATTTTCTATCTCGAGTCGGGTTCGAACGGATAGGAAGGAAATTTTTTTTCTTCTCTATTTTTCGGCCTGTCTTGACCCGTTTCATCTTGAAATGAAGCCTGGATGATGTTTTTTCATTTTTAGAATTTTTTTTGTATTTTATTTTTGAATTTTCTATCTCGGGTCGGGTTCGAACGGATAGGAAGGAAATTTTTTTTCTTCTCTATTTTTTGGCCTGTCCTGCCCCGTTTCATCTTGAAATGAAGCCAGGATGATGTTTTTTAATTTTTAGAATTTTTTTGCATTTATTTTTGAATTTTCAAACTCGGGTCGGGATCGAACGGATAGGAAGGAATTTTTTTTCCTCTCTATTTTTCGGCCTATCCTGACCCGTTTCATCTTGAAATGAAACCAGGATGATGTTTTTTAATTTTTATAATTTTTTTGCATTTATTTTTGAATTTTCTAACTCGGATCGGGTTCGAACGGATAGGAAGGAAATTTTTTTTCTTCTCTATTTTTCGGCCTGTCCATACCCGTTTAGTCTTGAAATGAAGCCTGGATGACGTTTTTTTAATTTTTAGAATTTTTTTGCATTTTATTTTTGAATTTTCTATCTCGGGTCGGGTTCGAACGGATAGGAAGGAAATTTTTTTTCTTCTCTATTTTTCGGCCTATCCATACCCGTTTAGTCTTGAAATGAAGCCTAGATGATGTTTTTTAATTTTTAGAATTTTTTTGCATTTTATTTTTGAATTGTCTATCTCAAGTCGGGTTCGAACGGATAGGAAGGAAATTTTTTTTCTTCTCTATTTTTCGGCCTGTCTTGACCCGTTTCATCTTGAAATGAAGCCTGGATGATGTTTTCTCATTTTTAGAATTTTTTTTGTATTTTATTTTTGAATTTTCTATCTCGGGTCGGGTTCGAACGGATAGGAAGGAAATTTTTTTTCTTCTCTATTTTTTGGCCTGTCCTGACCTGTTTCATCTTGAAATGAAGCCAGGATGATGTTTTTTAATTTTTAGAATTTTTTTGCATTTATATTTGAATTTTCAAACTCGGGTCGGGTTCGAACGGATAGGAAGGAAATTTTTTTTCCTCTCTATTTTTCATCCTGTCCTGACCCGTTTCATCTTGAAATGAAGACAGGATGATGTTTTTTAATTTTTAGAATTTTTTTGCATTTATTTTTGAATTTTATAACTCGGGTCGGGTTCGAACGGATAGGAAGGAAATTTTTTTTCTTCTCTATTTTTCGGGCTGTCCATACCCGTTTAGTCTTGAAATGAAGCCTGGATGATGTTTTTTAATTTTTAGAATTTTTTTGCATTTTATTTTTGAATTTTCTATCTCTAGTCGGGTTCGAACGGATAGGAAGGAAATTTTTTTTCTTCTCTATTTTTCGGCCTGTCTCGACCCGTTTCATCTTGAAATGAAGCCTGGATGATGTTTTTTCATTTTTAGAATTTTTTTTGTATTTTATTTTTGAATTTTCTATCTCGGGTCGGGTTCGAACGGATAGGAAGGAAATTTTTTTTCTTCTTTATTTTTTGGCCTGTCCTGACCCGTTTCATCTTGAAATGAAGCCAGGATGATGTTTTTTAATTTTTAGAATTTTTTTGCATTTATTTTTGAATTTTCAAACTCGGGTCGGGATCGAACGGATAGGAAGGAAATTTTTTTTCGTCTCTATTTTTCGGCCTGTCCTGACCCGTTTCATCTTGAAATTAAGCCAGGATGATGTTTTTTAATTTTTAGAATTTTTTTGCATTTATTTTTGAATTTTCTAACTCGGATCGGGTTCGAACGGATAGGAAGGAAATTTTTTTCTTCTCTATTTTTCGGCCTGCCCATACCCGTTTAGTCTTGAAATGAAGCCTGGATGACGTTTTTTAATTTTTAGAATTTTTTTGCATTTTATTTTTGAATTTTCTATCTCGGGTCGGGTTCGAACGGATAGGAAGGAAATTTTTTTTCTTCTCTATTTTTCGGCCTGTCCTGATCCGTTTCATCTTGAAATGAAGCCTGGATGATGTTTTTTAATTTTTAGAGTTTTTTTTGCATTTATTTTTGAATTTTCTATATCGGGACGGATTCGAACGGATAGGAAGGAAATTTTTTTTCTTCTCTATTTTTCGGCTTGTCCATACCCGTTTAGTCTTGAAATGAAGCCTGGATGATGTTTTTTAATTTTTAGAATTTTTTTTGCATTTATTTTTGAATTTTCTATATCGGGACGGATTCGAACGGATAGGAAGGAAATTTTTTTTTCTGCTCTATTTTTCGGCTTGTCCATACCCGTATCTTCTTGAAATGAAGCCAGGATGATGTTTTTTAATTTTTATAATTTTTTTGCATTTATTTTTTAATTTTCTAACTCGGATCGGGTTCGAACGGATAGGAAGGAAATTTTTTTTCTTCTCTATTTTTCGGCCTATCCATACCCGTTTAGTCTTGAAATGAAGCCTGGATGATGTTTTTTAATTTTTAGAATTTTTTTGCATTTTATTTTTGAATTTTCTATCTCGAGTCGGGTTCGAACGGATAGGAAGGAAATTTTTTTTCTTCTCTATTTTTCGGCCTGTCTTTACCCGTTTCATCTTGAAATGAAGCCTGGATGATGTTTTTTCATTTTTAGAATTTTTTTTGTATTTTATTTTTGAATTTTCTATCTCAGGTCGGGTTCAAACGGATAAGAAGGAAATTTTTTTTCTTCTCTATTTTTTGGCCTGTCCTGACCCGTTTCATCTTGAAATGAAGCCAGGATGATGTTTTTTAATTTTTAGAATTTTTTTGCATTTATTTTTGAATTTTCAAACTCGGGTCGGGTTCGAACGGATAGGAAGGAAATTTTTTTTCCTCTCTATTTTTCATCCTGTCCTGACCCGTTTCATCTTGAAATGAAGCCAGGATGATGTTTTTTAATTTTTAGAATTTTTTTGCATTTATTTTTGAATTTTCTAACTCGGGTCGGGTTCGAACGGATAGGAAGGAAATTTTTTTTCTTCTCTATTTTTAGGCCTGTCCATACCCGTTCAGTCTTGAAATGAAGCCTGGATGTCGTTTTTTAATTTTTAGAATTTTTTTGCGTTTTATTTTTGAATTTTCTATCTCGGGACGGGTTCGAACGGATAGGAAGGAAAATTTTTTTCTTCTCTATTTTTCGGCCTGTCCTGAACCGTTTCATCTTGAAACAAAGCCAAGGTGATCTTATTTAATTTTTAGAATTTTTTTGCATTTATTTTTGAATTTTCTAACTCGGGTCGGGTTCGAACGGATAGGAAGGAAATTTTTTATCTTCTCTATTTTTCGGGCTGTCCATACCCGTTTAGTCTTTAAATGAAGCCTGGATGATGTTTTTTAATTTTTAGAATTTTTTTGCATTTTATTTTTGAATTTTCTATCTCGAGTCGGGTTCGAACGGATAGGAAGGAAATTTTTTTTCTTCTCTATTTTTCGGCCTGTCTTCACCCGTTTCATCTTGAAATGAAGCCTGGATGATGTTTTTTCATTTTTAGAATTTTTTTTGTATTTTATTTTTGAATTTTCTATCTCGGGTCGGGTTAGAACGGATAGGATGGAAATTTTTTTTCTTCTCTATTTTTTGGCCTGTCCTGCCCCGTTTCATCTTGAAATGAAGCCAGGATGATGTTTTTTAATTTTTAGAATTTTTTTGCATTTATTTTTGAATTTTCAAACTCGGGTCGGGATCGAACGGATAGGAAGGAATTTTTTTTCCTCTCTATTTTTCGGCCTGTCCTGACCCGTTTCATCTTGAAATGAAACCAGGATGATGTTTTTTAATTTTTATAATTTTTTTGCATTTATTTTTGAATTTTCTAACTCGGATCGGGTTCGAACGGATAGGAAGGAAATTTTTTTTCTTCTCTATTTTTCGGCCTGTCCATACCCGTTTAGTCTTGAAATGAAGCCTGGATGACGTTTTTTTAATTTTTAGAATTTTTTTGCATTTTATTTTTGAATTTTCTATCTCGGGTCGGGTTCGAACGGATAGGAAGGAAATTTTTTTTCTTCTCTATTTTTCGGCCTATCCATACCCGTTTAGTCTTGAAATGAAGCCTAGATGATGTTTTTTAATTTTTAGAATTTTTTTGCATTTTATTTTTGAATTTTCTATCTCAAGTCGGGTTCGAACGGATAGGAAGGAAATTTTTTTTCTTCTCTATTTTTCGGCCTGTCTTGACCCGTTTCATCTTGAAATGAAGCCTAGATGATGTTTTCTCATTTTTAGAATTTTTTTTGTATTTTATTTTTGAATTTTCTATCTCGGGTCGGGTTCGAACGGATAGGAAGGAAATTTTTTTTCTTCTCTATTTTTTGGCCTGTCCTGACCCGTTTCATCTTGAAATGAAGCCAGGATGATGTTTTTTAATTTTTAGAATTTTTTTGCATTTATATTTGAATTTTCAAACTCGGGTCGGGTTCGAACGGATAGGAAGGAAATTTTTTTTCCTCTCTATTTTTCATCCTGTCCTGACCCGTTTCATCTTGAAATGAAGACAGGATGATGTTTTTTAATTTTTAGAATTTTTTTGCATTTATTTTTGAATTTTATAACTCGGGTCGGGTTCGAACGGATAGGAAGGAAATTTTTTTTCTTCTCTATTTTTCGGGCTGTCCATACCCGTTTAGTCTTGAAATGAAGCCTGGATGATGTTTTTTAATTTTTAGAATTTTTTTGCATTTTATTTTTGAATTTTCTATCTCTAGTCGGGTTCGAACGGATAGGAAGGAAATTTTTTTTCTTCTCTATTTTTCGGCCTGTCTCGACCCGTTTCATCTTGAAATGAAGCCTGGATGATGTTTTTTCATTTTTAGAATTTTTTTTGTATTTTATTTTTGAATTTTCTATCTCGGGTCGGGTTCGAACGGATAGGAAGGAAATTTTTTTTCTTCTTTATTTTTTGGCCTGTCCTGACCCGTTTCATCTTGAAATGAAGCCAGGATGATGTTTTTTAATTTTTAGAATTTTTTTGCATTTATTTTTGAATTTTCAAACTCGGGTCGGGATCGAACGGATAGGAAGGAAATTTTTTTTCCTCTCTATTTTTCGGCCTGTCCTGACCCGTTTCATCTTGAAATTAAGCCAGGATGATGTTTTTTAATTTTTAGAATTTTTTTGCATTTATTTTTGAATTTTCTAACTCGGATCGGGTTCGAACGGATAGGAAGGAAATTTTTTTCTTCTCTATTTTTCGGCCTGCCCATACCCGTTTAGTCTTGAAATGAAGCCTGGATGACGTTTTTTAATTTTTAGAATTTTTTTGCATTTTATTTTTGAATTTTCTATCTCGGGTCGGGTTCGAACGGATAGGAAGGAAATTTTTTTTCTTCTCTATTTTTCGGCCTGTCCTGATCCGTTTCATCTTGAAATGAAGCCTGGATGATGTTTTTTAATTTTTAGAGTTTTTTTTGCATTTATTTTTGAATTTTCTATATCGGGACGGATTCGAACGGATAGGAAGGAAATTTTTTTTCTTCTCTATTTTTCGGCTTGTCCATACCCGTTTAGTCTTGAAATGAAGCCTGGATGATGTTTTTTAATTTTTAGAATTTTTTTTGCATTTATTTTTGAATTTTCTATATCGGGACGGATTCGAACGGATAGGAAGGAAATTTTTTTTTCTGCTCTATTTTTCGGCTTGTCCATACCCGTATCTTCTTGAAATGAAGCCAGGATGATGTTTTTTAATTTTTATAATTTTTTTGCATTTATTTTTTAATTTTCTAACTCGGATCGGGTTCGAACGGATAGGAAGGAAATTTTTTTTCTTCTCTATTTTTCGGCCTATCCATACCCGTTTAGTCTTGAAATGAAGCCTGGATGATGTTTTTTAATTTTTAGAATTTTTTTGCATTTTATTTTTGAATTTTCTATCTCGAGTCGGGTTCGAACGGATAGGAAGGAAATTTTTTTTCTTCTCTATTTTTCGGCCTGTCTTGACCCGTTTCATCTTGAAATGAAGCCTGGATGATGTTTTTTCATTTTTAGAATTTTTTTTGTATTTTATTTTTGAATTTTCTATCTCAGGTCGGGTTCAAACGGATAAGAAGGAAATTTTTTTTCTTCTCTATTTTTTGGCCTGTCCTGACCCGTTTCATCTTGAAATGAAGCCAGGATGATGTTTTTTAATTTTTAGAATTTTTTTGCATTTATTTTTGAATTTTCAAACTCGGGTCGGGTTCGAACGGATAGGAAGGAAATTTTTTTTCCTCTCTATTTTTCATCCTGTCCTGACCCGTTTCATCTTGAAATGAAGCCAGGATGATGTTTTTTAATTTTTAGAATTTTTTTGCATTTATTTTTGAATTTTCTAACTCGGGTCGGGTTCGAACGGATAGGAAGGAAATTTTTTTTCTTCTCTATTTTTAGGCCTGTCCATACCCGTTCAGTCTTGAAATGAAGCCTGGATGTCGTTTTTTAATTTTTAGAATTTTTTTGCGTTTTATTTTTGAATTTTCTATCTCGGGACGGGTTCGAACGGATAGGAAGGAAAATTTTTTTCTTCTCTATTTTTCGGCCTGTCCTGAACCGTTTCATCTTGAAACAAAGCCAAGGTGATCTTATTTAATTTTTAGAATTTTTTTGCATTTATTTTTGAATTTTCTAACTCGGGTCGGGTTCGAACGGATAGGAAGGAAATTTTTTATCTTCTCTATTTTTCGGGCTGTCCATACCCGTTTAGTCTTTAAATGAAGCCTGGATGATGTTTTTTAATTTTTAGAATTTTTTTGCATTTTATTTTTGAATTTTCTATCTCGAGTCGGGTTCGAACGGATAGGAAGGAAATTTTTTTTCTTCTCTATTTTTCGGCCTGTCTTCACCCGTTTCATCTTGAAATGAAGCCTGGATGATGTTTTTTCATTTTTAGAATTTTTTTTGTATTTTATTTTTGAATTTTCTATCTCGGGTCGGGTTAGAACGGATAGGATGGAAATTTTTTTTCTTCTCTATTTTTTGGCCTGTCCTGCCCCGTTTCATCTTGAAATGAAGCCAGGATGATGTTTTTTAATTTTTAGAATTTTTTTGCATTTATTTTTGAATTTTCAAACTCGGGTCGGGATCGAACGGATAGGAAGGAATTTTTTTTCCTCTCTATTTTTCGGCCTGTCCTGACCCGTTTCATCTTGAAATGAAACCAGGATGATGTTTTTTAATTTTTATAATTTTTTTGCATTTATTTTTGAATTTTCTAACTCGGATCGGGTTCGAACGGATAGGAAGGAAATTTTTTTTCTTCTCTATTTTTCGGCCTGTCCATACCCGTTTAGTCTTGAAATGAAGCCTGGATGACGTTTTTTTAATTTTTAGAATTTTTTTGCATTTTATTTTTGAATTTTCTATCTCGGGTCGGGTTCGAACGGATAGGAAGGAAATTTTTTTTCTTCTCTATTTTTCGGCCTATCCATACCCGTTTAGTCTTGAAATGAAGCCTAGATGATGTTTTTTAATTTTTAGAATTTTTTTGCATTTTATTTTTGAATTTTCTATCTCAAGTCGGGTTCGAACGGATAGGAAGGAAATTTTTTTTCTTCTCTATTTTTCGGCCTGTCTTGACCCGTTTCATCTTGAAATGAAGCCTGGATGATGTTTTCTCATTTTTAGAATTTTTTTTGTATTTTATTTTTGAATTTTCTATCTCGGGTCGGGTTCGAACGGATAGGAAGGAAATTTTTTTTCTTCTCTATTTTTTGGCCTGTCCTGACCCGTTTCATCTTGAAATGAAGCCAGGATGATGTTTTTTAATTTTTAGAATTTTTTTGCATTTATATTTGAATTTTCAAACTCGGGTCGGGTTCGAACGGATAGGAAGGAAATTTTTTTTCCTCTCTATTTTTCATCCTGTCCTGACCCGTTTCATCTTGAAATGAAGCCAGGATGATGTTTTTTAATTTTTAGAATTTTTTTGCATTTATTTTTGAATTTTCTAACTCGGGTCGGGTTCGAACGGATAGGAAGGAAATTTTTTTTCTTCTCTATTTTTCGGGCTGTCCATACCCGTTTAGTCTTGAAATGAAGCCTGGATGATGTTTTTTAATTTTTAGAATTTTTTTGCATTTTATTTTTGAATTTTCTATCTCTAGTCGGGTTCGAACGGATAGGAAGGAAATTTTTTTTCTTCTCTATTTTTCGGCCTGTCTCGACCCGTTTCATCTTGAAATGAAGCCTGGATGATGTTTTTTCATTTTTAGAATTTTTTTTGTATTTTATTTTTGAATTTTCTATCTCGGGTCGGGTTCGAACGGATAGGAAGGAAATTTTTTTTCTTCTTTATTTTTTGGCCTGTCCTGACCCGTTTCATCTTGAAATGAAGCCAGGATGATGTTTTTTAATTTTTAGAATTTTTTTGCATTTATTTTTGAATTTTCAAACTCGGGTCGGGATCGAACGGATAGGAAGGAAATTTTTTTTCCTCTCTATTTTTCGGCCTGTCCTGACCCGTTTCATCTTGAAATTAAGCCAGGATGATGTTTTTTAATTTTTAGAATTTTTTTGCATTTATTTTTGAATTTTCTAACTCGGATCGGGTTCGAACGGATAGGAAGGAAATTTTTTTCTTCTCTATTTTTCGGCCTGCCCATACCCGTTTAGTCTTGAAATGAAGCCTGGATGACGTTTTTTAATTTTTAGAATTTTTTTGCATTTTATTTTTGAATTTTCTATCTCGGGTCGGGTTCGAACGGATAGGAAGGAAATTTTTTTTCTTCTCTATTTTTCGGCCTGTCCTGATCCGTTTCATCTTGAAATGAAGCCTGGATGATGTTTTTTAATTTTTAGAGTTTTTTTTGCATTTATTTTTGAATTTTCTATATCGGGACGGATTCGAACGGATAGGAAGGAAATTTTTTTTCTTCTCTATTTTTCGGCTTGTCCATACCAGTTTAGTCTTGAAATGAAGCCTGGATGATGTTTTTTAATTTTTAGAATTTTTTTTGCATTTATTTTTGAATTTTCTATATCGGGACGGATTCGAACGGATAGGAAGGAAATTTTTTTTTCTGCTCTATTTTTCGGCTTGTCCATACCCTTATCTTCTTGAAATGAAGCCAGGATGATGTTTTTTAATTTTTATAATTTTTTTGCATTTATTTTTTAATTTTCTAACTCGGATCGGGTTCGAACGGATAGGAAGGAAATTTTTTTTCTTCTCTATTTTTCGGCCTATCCATACCCGTTTAGTCTTGAAATGAAGCCTGGATGATGTTTTTTAATTTTTAGAATTTTTTTGCATTTTATTTTTGAATTTTCTATCTCGAGTCGGGTTCGAACGGATAGGAAGGAAATTTTTTTTCTTCTCTATTTTTCGGCCTGTCTTGACCCGTTTCATCTTGAAATGAAGCCTGGATGATGTTTTTTCATTTTTAGAATTTTTTTTGTATTTTATTTTTGAATTTTCTATCTCAGGTCGGGTTCAAACGGATAAGAAGGAAATTTTTTTTCTTCTCTATTTTTTGGCCTGTCCTGACCCGTTTCATCTTGAAATGAAGCCAGGATGATGTTTTTTAATTTTTAGAATTTTTTTGCATTTATTTTTGAATTTTCAAACTCGGGTCGGGTTCGAACGGATAGGAAGGAAATTTTTTTTCCTCTCTATTTTTCATCCTGTCCTGACCCGTTTCATCTTGAAATGAAGCCAGGATGATGTTTTTTAATTTTTAGAATTTTTTTGCATTTATTTTTGAATTTTCTAACTCGGGTCGGGTTCGAACGGATAGGAAGGAAATTTTTTTTCTTCTCTATTTTTAGGCCTGTCCATACCCGTTCAGTCTTGAAATGAAGCCTGGATGTCGTTTTTTAATTTTTAGAATTTTTTTGCGTTTTATTTTTGAATTTTCTATCTCGGGACGGGTTCGAACGGATAGGAAGGAAAATTTTTTTCTTCTCTATTTTTCGGCCTGTCCTGAACCGTTTCATCTTGAAACAAAGCCAAGGTGATCTTATTTAATTTTTAGAATTTTTTTGCATTTATTTTTGAATTTTCTAACTCGGGTCGGGTTCGAACGGATAGGAAGGAAATTTTTTATCTTCTCTATTTTTCGGGCTGTCCATACCCGTTTAGTCTTTAAATGAAGCCTGGATGATGTTTTTTAATTTTTAGAATTTTTTTGCATTTTATTTTTGAATTTTCTATCTCGAGTCGGGTTCGAACGGATAGGAAGGAAATTTTTTTTCTTCTCTATTTTTCGGCCTGTCTTGACCCGTTTCATCTTGAAATGAAGCCTGGATGATGTTTTTTCATTTTTAGAATTTTTTTTGCATTTTATTTTTGAATTTTCTATCTCGGGTCGGGTTAGAACGGATAGGATGGAAATTTTTTTTCTTCTCTATTTTTTGGCCTGTCCTGCCCCGTTTCATCTTGAAATGAAGCCAGGATGATGTTTTTTAATTTTTAGAATTTTTTTGCATTTATTTTTGAATTTTCAAACTCGGGTCGGGATCGAACGGATAGGAAGGAATTTTTTTTCCTCTCTATTTTTCGGCCTGTCCTGACCCGTTTCATCTTGAAATGAAACCAGGATGATGTTTTTTAATTTTTATAATTTTTTTGCATTTATTTTTGAATTTTCTAACTCGGATCGGGTTCGAACGGATAGGAAGGAAATTTTTTTTCTTCTCTATTTTTCGGCCTGTCCATACCCGTTTAGTCTTGAAATGAAGCCTGGATGACGTTTTTTTAATTTTTAGAATTTTTTTGCATTTTATTTTTGAATTTTCTATCTCGGGTCGGGTTCGAACGGATAGGAAGGAAATTTTTTTTCTTCTCTATTTTTCGGCCTATCCATACCCGTTTAGTCTTGAAATGAAGCCTAGATGATGTTTTTTAATTTTTAGAATTTTTTTGCATTTTATTTTTGAATTTTCTATCTCAAGTCGGGTTCGAACGGATAGGAAGGAAATTTTTTTTCTTCTCTATTTTTCGGCCTGTCTTGACCCGTTTCATCTTGAAATGAAGCCTGGATGATGTTTTCTCATTTTTAGAATTTTTTTTGTATTTTATTTTTGAATTTTCTATCTCGGGTCGGGTTCGAACGGATAGGAAGGAAATTTTTTTTCTTCTCTATTTTTTGGCCTGTCCTGACCCGTTTCATCTTGAAATGAAGCCAGGATGATGTTTTTTAATTTTTAGAATTTTTTTGCATTTATATTTGAATTTTCAAACTCGGGTCGGGTTCGAACGGATAGGAAGGAAATTTTTTTTCCTCTCTATTTTTCATCCTGTCCTGACCCGTTTCATCTTGAAATGAAGCCAGGATGATGTTTTTTAATTTTTAGAATTTTTTTGCATTTATTTTTGAATTTTCTAACTCGGGTCGGGTTCGAACGGATAGGAAGGAAATTTTTTTTCTTCTCTATTTTTCGGGCTGTCCATACCCGTTTAGTCTTGAAATGAAGCCTGGATGATGTTTTTTAATTTTTAGAATTTTTTTGCATTTTATTTTTGAATTTTCTATCTCTAGTCGGGTTCGAACGGATAGGAAGGAAATTTTTTTTCTTCTCTATTTTTCGGCCTGTCTCGACCCGTTTCATCTTGAAATGAAGCCTGGATGATGTTTTTTCATTTTTAGAATTTTTTTTGTATTTTATTTTTGAATTTTCTATCTCGGGTCGGGTTCGAACGGATAGGAAGGAAATTTTTTTTCTTCTTTATTTTTTGGCCTGTCCTGACCCGTTTCATCTTGAAATGAAGCCAGGATGATGTTTTTTAATTTTTAGAATTTTTTTGCATTTATTTTTGAATTTTCAAACTCGGGTCGGGATCGAACGGATAGGAAGGAAATTTTTTTTCCTCTCTATTTTTCGGCCTGTCCTGACCCGTTTCATCTTGAAATGAAGCCAGGATGATGTTTTTTAATTTTTAGAATTTTTTTGCATTTATTTTTGAATTTTCTAACTCGGATCGGGTTCGAACGGATAGGAAGGAAATTTTTTTCTTCTCTATTTTTCGGCCTGCCCATACCCGTTTAGTCTTGAAATGAAGCCTGGATGACGTTTTTTAATTTTTAGAATTTTTTTGCATTTTATTTTTGAATTTTCTATCTCGGGTCGGGTTCGAACGGATAGGAAGGAAATTTTTTTTCTTCTCTATTTTTCGGCCTGTCCTGATCCGTTTCATCTTGAAATGAAGCCTGGATGATGTTTTTTAATTTTTAGAGTTTTTTTTGCATTTATTTTTGAATTTTCTATATCGGGACGGATTCGAACGGATAGGAAGGAAATTTTTTTTTTCTGCTCTATTTTTCGGCTTGTCCATACCCGTATCTTCTTGAAATGAAGCCAGGATGATGTTTTTTAATTTTTATAATTTTTTTGCATTTATTTTTGAATTTTCTAACTCGGATCGGGTTCGAACGGATAGGAAGGAAATTTTTTTTCTTCTCTATTTTTCGGCCTGTCCATACCCGTTTAGTCTTGAAATGAAGCCTGGATGACGTTTTTTTAATTTTTAGAATTTTTTTGCATTTTATTTTTGAATTTTCTATCTCGGGTCGAGTTCGAACGGATAGGAAGGAAATTTTTTTTCTTCTCTATTTTTCGGCCTATCCATACCCGTTTAGTCTTGAAATGAAGCCTAGATGATGTTTTTTAATTTTTAGAATTTTTTTGCATTTTATTTTTGAATTTTCTATCTCGAGTCGGGTTCGAACGGATAGGAAGGAAATTTTTTTTCTTCTCTATTTTTCGGCCTGTCTTGACCCGTTTGATCTTGAAATGAAGCCTGGATGATGTTTTTTCATTTTTAGAATTTTTTTTTGTATTTTATTTTTGAATTTTCTATCTCGGGTCGGGTTCGAACGGATGGGAAGGAAATTTTGTTTCTTCTCTATTTTTTGGCCTGTCCTAACCCGTTTGATCTTGAAATGAAGCCTGGATGATGTTTTTTAATTTTTAGAATTTTTTTGCATTTTATTTTTGAATTTTCAAACTCGGGTCGGGATCGAACGGATAGGAAGGAAATTTTTTTTCCTCTCTATTTTTCGGCCTGTCCTGACCCGTTTCATCTTGAAATGAAACCAGGATGATGTTTTTTAATTTTTATAATTTTTTTGCATTTATTTTTGAATTTTCTAACTCGGATCGGGTTCGAACGGATAGGAAGGAAATTTTTTTTCTTCTCTATTTTTCGGCCTGTCCATACCCGTTTAGTCTTGAAATGAAGCCTGGATGACGTTTTTTTAATTTTTAGAATTTTTTTGCATTTTATTTTTGAATTTTCTATCTCGGGTCGAGTTCGAACGGATAGGAAGGAAATTTTTTTTCTTCTCTATTTTTCGGCCTATCCATACCCGTTTAGTCTTGAAATGAAGCCTAGATGATGTTTTTTAATTTTTAGAATTTTTTTGCATTTTATTTTTGAATTTTCCATCTCAAGTCGGGTTCGAACGGATAGGAAGGAAATTTTTTTTCTTCTCTATTTTTCGGCCTGTCTTGACCCGTTTCATCTTGAAATGAAGCCTGGATGATGTTTTCTCATTTTTAGAATTTTTTTTGTATTTTATTTTTGAATTTTCTATCTCGGGTCGGGTTCGAACGGATAGGAAGGAAATTTTTTTTCTTCTCTATTTTTTGGCCTGTCCTGACCCGTTTCATCTTGAAATGAAGCGAGGATAATGTTTTTTAATTTTTAGAATTTTTTTGCATTTATATTTGAATTTTCAAACTCAGGTCGGGTTCGAACGGATAGGAAGGAAATTTTTTTTCCTCTCTATTTTTCATCCTGTCCTGACCCGTTTCATCTTGAAATGAAGCCAGGATGATGTTTTTTAATTTTTAGAATTTTTTTGCATTTATTTTTGAATTTTCTAACTCGGGTCGGGTTCGAACGGATAGGAAGGAAATTTTTTTTCTTCTCTATTTTTAGGCCTGTCCATACCCGTTCAGTCTTGAAATGAAGCCTGGATGTCGTTTTTTAATTTTTAGAATTTTTTTGCGTTTTATTTTTGAATTTTCTATCTCGGGACGGGTTCGAACGGATAGGAAGGAAATTTTTTTTCTTCTCTATTTTTCGGCCTGTCCTGAACCGTTTCATCTTGAAACAAAGCCAAGGTGATCTTATTTAATTTTTAGAATTTTTTTGCATTTATTTTTGAATTTTCTAACTCGGGTCGGGTTCGAACGGATAGGAAGGAAATTTTTTTTCTTCTCTATTTTTCGGGCTGTCCATACCCGTTTAGTCTTTAAATGAAGCCTGGATGATGTTTTTTAATTTTTAGAATTTTTTTGCATTTTATTTTTGAATTTTCTATCTCGAGTCGGGTTCGAACGGATAGGAAGGAAATTTTTTTTCTTCTCTATTTTTCGGCCTGTCTTGACCCGTTTCATCTTGAAATGAAGCCTGGATGATGTTTTTTCATTTTTAGAATTTTTTTTGTATTTTATTTTTGAATTTTCTATCTCGGGTCGGGTTCGAACGGATAGGATGGAAATTTTTTTTCTTCTCTATTTTTTGGCCTGTCCTGCCCCGTTTCATCTTGAAATGAAGCCAGGATGATGTTTTTTAATTTTTAGAATTTTTTTGCATTTATTTTTGAATTTTCAAACTCGGGTCGGGATCGAACGGATAGGAAGGAATTTTTTTTCCTCTCTATTTTTCGGCCTGTCCTGACCCGTTTCATCTTGAAATGAAACCAGGATGATGTTTTTTAATTTTTATATTTTTTTTGCATTTATTTTTGAATTTTCTAACTCGGATCGGGTTCGAACGGATAGGAAGGAAATTTTTTTTCTTCTCTATTTTTCGGCCTGTCCATACCCGTTTAGTCTTGAAATGAAGCCTGGATGACGTTTTTTTAATTTTTAGAATTTTTTTGCATTTTATTTTTGAATTTTCTATCTCGGGTCGGGTTCGAACGGATAGGAAGGAAATTTTTTTTCTTCTCTATTTTTCGGCCTATCCATACCCGTTTAGTCTTGAAATGAAGCCTAGATGATGTTTTTTAATTTTTAGAATTTTTTTGCATTTTATTTTTGAATTTTCTATCTCAAGTCGGGTTCGAACGGATAGGAAGGAAATTTTTTTTCTTCTCTATTTTTCGGCCTGTCTTGACCCGTTTCATCTTGCAATGAAGCCTGGATGATGTTTTCTCATTTTTAGAATTTTTTTTGTATTTTATTTTTGAATTTTCTATCTCGGGTCGGGTTCGAACGGATAGGAAGGAAATTTTTTTTCTTCTCTATTTTTTGGCCTGTCCTGACCCGTTTCATCTTGAAATGAAGCCAGGATGATGTTTTTTAATTTTTAGAATTTTTTTGCATTTATATTTGAATTTTCAAACTCGGGTCGGGTTCGAACGGATAGGATGGAAATTTTTTTTCCTCTCTATTTTTCATCCTGTCCTGACCCGTTTCATCTTGAAATGAAGCCAGGATGATGTTTTTTAATTTTTAGAATTTTTTTGCATTTATTTTTGAATTTTCTAACTCGGGTCGGGTTCGAACGAATAGGAAGGAAATTTTTTTTCTTCTCTATTTTTCGGGCTGTCCATACCCGTTTAGTCTTGAAATGAAGCCTGGATGATGTTTTTTAATTTTTAGAATTTTTTTGCATTTTATTTTTGAATTTTCTATCTCTAGTCGGGTTCGAACGGATAGGAAGGAAATTTTTTTTCTTCTCTATTTTTCGGCCTGTCTCGACCCGTTTCATCTTGAAATGAAGCCTGGATGATGTTTTTTCATTTTTAGAATTTTTTTTGTATTTTATTTTTGAATTTTCTATCTCGGGTCGGGTTCGAACGGATAGGAAGGAAATTTTTTTTCTTCTTTATTTTTTGGCCTGTCCTGACCCGTTTCATCTTGAAATGAAGCCAGGATGATGTTTTTTAATTTTTAGAATTTTTTTGCATTTATTTTTGAATTTTCAAACTCGGGTCGGGATCGAACGGATAGGAAGGAAATTTTTTTTCCTCTCTATTTTTCGGTCTGTCCTGACCCGTTTCATCTTGAAATGAAGCCAGGATGATGTTTTTTAATTTTTAGAATTTTTTTGCATTTATTTTTGAATTTTCTAACTCGGATCGGGTTCGAACGGATAGGAAGGAAATTTTTTTTCTTCTCTATTTTTCGGCCTGTCTCGACCCGTTTCATCTTGAAATGAAGCCTGGATGATGTTTTTTCATTTTTAGAATTTTTTTTGTATTTTATTTTTGAATTTTCTATCTCGGGTCGGGTTCGAACGGATAGGAAGGAAATTTTTTTTCTTCTTTATTTTTTGGCCTGTCCTGACCCGTTTCATCTTGAAATGAAGCCAGGATGATGTTTTTTAATTTTTAGAATTTTTTTGCATTTATTTTTGAATTTTCAAACTCGGGTCGGGATCGAACGGATAGGAAGGAAATTTTTTTTTCCTCTCTATTTTTCGGCCTGTCCTGACCCGTTTCATCTTGAAATGAAGCCAGGATGATGTTTTTTAATTTTTAGAATTTTTTTGCATTTATTTTTGAATTTTCTAACTCGGATCGGGTTCGAACGGATAGGAAGGAAATTTTTTTCTTCTCTATTTTTCGGCCTGCCCATACCCGTTTAGTCTTGAAATGAAGCCTGGATGACGTTTTTTAATTTTTAGAATTTTTTTGCATTTTATTTTTGAATTTTCTATCTCGGGTCGGGTTCGAACGGATAGGAAGGAAATTTTTTTTCTTCTCTATTTTTCGGCCTGTCCTGATCCGTTTCATCTTGAAATGAAGCCTGGATGATGTTTTTTAATTTTTAGAGTTTTTTTTGCATTTATTTTTGAATTTTCTATATCGGGACGGATTCGAACGGATAGGAAGGAAATTTTTTTTTCTGCTCTATTTTTCGGCTTGTCCATACCCGTATCTTCTTGAAATGAAGCCAGGATGATGTTTTTTAATTTTTATAATTTTTTTGCATTTATTTTTGAATTTTCTAACTCGGATCGGGTTCGAACGGATAGGAAGGAAATTTTTTTTCTTCTCTATTTTTCGGCTTGTCCATACCCGTTTAGTCTTGAAATGAAGCCTGGATGATGTTTTTTAATTTTTAGAATTTTTTTGCATTTTATTTTTGAATTTTCTATCTCGGGTCGGGTTCGAACGGATAGGAAGGAAATTTTTTTTCTTCTCTATTTTTCGGCCTATCCATACCCGTTTAGTCTTGAAATGAAGCCTGGATGATGTTTTTTAATTTTTAGAATTTTTTTGCATTTTATTTTTGAATTTTCTATCTCGAGTCGGGTTCGAACGGATAGGAAGGAAATTTTTTTTCTTCTCTATTTTTCGGCCTGTCTTACCCGTTTGATCTTGAAATGAAGCCTGGATGATGTTTTTTCATTTTTAGAATTTTTTTTTGTATTTTATTTTTGAATTTTCTATCTCGGGTCGGGTTCGAACGGATGGGAAGGAAATTTTGTTTCTTCTCTATTTTTTGGCCTGTCCTAACCCGTTTGATCTTGAAATGAAGCCTGGATGATGTTTTTTAATTTTTAGAATTTTTTTGCATTTTATTTTTGAATTTTCAAACTCGGGTCGGGATCGAACGGATAGGAAGGAAATTTTTTTTCCTCTCTATTTTTCGGCCTGTCCTGACCCGTTTCATCTTGAAATGAAACCAGGATGATGTTTTTTAATTTTTAGAGTTTTTTTTGCATTTATTTTTGAATTTTCTATATCGGGACGGATTCGAACGGATAGGAAGGAAATTTTTTTTCTTCTCTATTTTTCGGCTTGTCCATACCCGTTTAGTCTTGAAATGAAGCCTGGATGATGTTTTTTAATTTTTAGAATTTTTTTTGCATTTATTTTTGAATTTTCTATATCGGGACGGATTCGAACGGATAGGAAGGAAATTTTTTTTTCTGCTCTATTTTTCGGCTTGTCCATACCCGTATCTTCTTGAAATGAAGCCAGGATGATGTTTTTTAATTTTTATAATTTTTTTGCATTTATTTTTTAATTTTCTAACTCGGATCGGGTTCGAACGGATAGGAAGGAAATTTTTTTTCTTCTCTATTTTTCGGCCTATCCATACCCGTTTAGTCTTGAAATGAAGCCTGGATGATGTTTTTTAATTTTTAGAATTTTTTTGCATTTTATTTTTGAATTTTCTATCTCGAGTCGGGTTCGAACGGATAGGAAGGAAATTTTTTTTCTTCTCTATTTTTCGGCCTGTCTTGACCCGTTTCATCTTGAAATGAAGCCTGGATGATGTTTTTTCATTTTTAGAATTTTTTTTGTATTTTATTTTTGAATTTTCTATCTCAGGTCGGGTTCAAACGGATAAGAAGGAAATTTTTTTTCTTCTCTATTTTTTGGCCTGTCCTGACCCGTTTCATCTTGAAATGAAGCCAGGATGATGTTTTTTAATTTTTAGAATTTTTTTGCATTTATTTTTGAATTTTCAAACTCGGGTCGGGTTCGAACGGATAGGAAGGAAATTTTTTTTCCTCTCTATTTTTCATCCTGTCCTGACCCGTTTCATCTTGAAATGAAGCCAGGATGATGTTTTTTAATTTTTAGAATTTTTTTGCATTTATTTTTGAATTTTCTAACTCGGGTCGGGTTCGAACGGATAGGAAGGAAATTTTTTTTCTTCTCTATTTTTAGGCCTGTCCATACCCGTTCAGTCTTGAAATGAAGCCTGGATGTCGTTTTTTAATTTTTAGAATTTTTTTGCGTTTTATTTTTGAATTTTCTATCTCGGGACGGGTTCGAACGGATAGGAAGGAAAATTTTTTTCTTCTCTATTTTTCGGCCTGTCCTGAACCGTTTCATCTTGAAACAAAGCCAAGGTGATCTTATTTAATTTTTAGAATTTTTTTGCATTTATTTTTGAATTTTCTAACTCGGGTCGGGTTCGAACGGATAGGAAGGAAATTTTTTATCTTCTCTATTTTTCGGGCTGTCCATACCCGTTTAGTCTTTAAATGAAGCCTGGATGATGTTTTTTAATTTTTAGAATTTTTTTGCATTTTATTTTTGAATTTTCTATCTCGAGTCGGGTTCGAACGGATAGGAAGGAAATTTTTTTTCTTCTCTATTTTTCGGCCTGTCTTCACCCGTTTCATCTTGAAATGAAGCCTGGATGATGTTTTTTCATTTTTAGAATTTTTTTTGTATTTTATTTTTGAATTTTCTATCTCGGGTCGGGTTAGAACGGATAGGATGGAAATTTTTTTTCTTCTCTATTTTTTGGCCTGTCCTGCCCCGTTTCATCTTGAAATGAAGCCAGGATGATGTTTTTTAATTTTTAGAATTTTTTTGCATTTATTTTTGAATTTTCAAACTCGGGTCGGGATCGAACGGATAGGAAGGAATTTTTTTTCCTCTCTATTTTTCGGCCTGTCCTGACCCGTTTCATCTTGAAATGAAACCAGGATGATGTTTTTTAATTTTTATAATTTTTTTGCATTTATTTTTGAATTTTCTAACTCGGATCGGGTTCGAACGGATAGGAAGGAAATTTTTTTTCTTCTCTATTTTTCGGCCTGTCCATACCCGTTTAGTCTTGAAATGAAGCCTGGATGACGTTTTTTTAATTTTTAGAATTTTTTTGCATTTTATTTTTGAATTTTCTATCTCGGGTCGGGTTCGAACGGATAGGAAGGAAATTTTTTTTCTTCTCTATTTTTCGGCCTATCCATACCCGTTTAGTCTTGAAATGAAGCCTAGATGATGTTTTTTAATTTTTAGAATTTTTTTGCATTTTATTTTTGAATTTTCTATCTCAAGTCGGGTTCGAACGGATAGGAAGGAAATTTTTTTTCTTCTCTATTTTTCGGCCTGTCTTGACCCGTTTCATCTTGAAATGAAGCCTGGATGATGTTTTCTCATTTTTAGAATTTTTTTTGTATTTTATTTTTGAATTTTCTATCTCGGGTCGGGTTCGAACGGATAGGAAGGAAATTTTTTTTCTTCTCTATTTTTTGGCCTGTCCTGACCCGTTTCATCTTGAAATGAAGCCAGGATGATGTTTTTTAATTTTTAGAATTTTTTTGCATTTATATTTGAATTTTCAAACTCGGGTCGGGTTCGAACGGATAGGAAGGAAATTTTTTTTCCTCTCTATTTTTCATCCTGTCCTGACCCGTTTCATCTTGAAATGAAGCCAGGATGATGTTTTTTAATTTTTAGAATTTTTTTGCATTTATTTTTGAATTTTCTAACTCGGGTCGGGTTCGAACGGATAGGAAGGAAATTTTTTTTCTTCTCTATTTTTCGGGCTGTCCATACCCGTTTAGTCTTGAAATGAAGCCTGGATGATGTTTTTTAATTTTTAGAATTTTTTTGCATTTTATTTTTGAATTTTCTATCTCTAGTCGGGTTCGAACGGATAGGAAGGAAATTTTTTTTCTTCTCTATTTTTCGGCCTGTCTCGACCCGTTTCATCTTGAAATGAAGCCTGGATGATGTTTTTTCATTTTTAGAATTTTTTTTGTATTTTATTTTTGAATTTTCTATCTCGGGTCGGGTTCGAACGGATAGGAAGGAAATTTTTTTTCTTCTTTATTTTTTGGCCTGTCCTGACCCGTTTCATCTTGAAATGAAGCCAGGATGATGTTTTTTAATTTTTAGAATTTTTTTGCATTTATTTTTGAATTTTCAAACTCGGGTCGGGATCGAACGGATAGGAAGGAAATTTTTTTTCCTCTCTATTTTTCGGCCTGTCCTGACCCGTTTCATCTTGAAATTAAGCCAGGATGATGTTTTTTAATTTTTAGAATTTTTTTGCATTTATTTTTGAATTTTCTAACTCGGATCGGGTTCGAACGGATAGGAAGGAAATTTTTTTCTTCTCTATTTTTCAGCCTGCCCATACCCGTTTAGTCTTGAAATGAAGCCTGGATGACGTTTTTTAATTTTTAGAATTTTTTTGCATTTTATTTTTGAATTTTCTATCTCGGGTCGGGTTCGAACGGATAGGAAGGAAATTTTTTTTCTTCTCTATTTTTCGGCCTGTCCTGATCCGTTTCATCTTGAAATGAAGCCTGGATGATGTTTTTTAATTTTTAGAGTTTTTTTTGCATTTATTTTTGAATTTTCTATATCGGGACGGATTCGAACGGATAGGAAGGAAATTTTTTTTCTTCTCTATTTTTCGGCTTGTCCATACCCGTTTAGTCTTGAAATGAAGCCTGGATGATGTTTTTTAATTTTTAGAATTTTTTTTGCATTTATTTTTGAATTTTATATATCGGGACGGATTCGAACGGATAGGAAGGAAATTTTTTTTTCTGCTCTATTTTTCGGCTTGTCCATACCCGTATCTTCTTGAAATGAAGCCAGGATGATGTTTTTTAATTTTTATAATTTTTTTGCATTTATTTTTTAATTTTCTAACTCGGATCGGGTTCGAACGGATAGGAAGGAAATTTTTTTTCTTCTCTATTTTTCGGCCTATCCATACCCGTTTAGTCTTGAAATGAAGCCTGGATGATGTTTTTTAATTTTTAGAATTTTTTTGCATTTTATTTTTGAATTTTCTATCTCGAGTCGGGTTCGAACGGATAGGAAGGAAATTTTTTTTCTTCTCTATTTTTCGGCCTGTCTTGACCCGTTTCATCTTGAAATGAAGCCTGGATGATGTTTTTTCATTTTTAGAATTTTTTTTGTATTTTATTTTTGAATTTTCTATCTCAGGTCGGGTTCAAACGGATAAGAAGGAAATTTTTTTTCTTCTCTATTTTTTGGCCTGTCCTGGCCCGTTTCATCTTGAAATGAAGCCAGGATGATGTTTTTTAATTTTTAGAATTTTTTTGCATTTATTTTTGAATTTTCAAACTCGGGTCGGGTTCGAACGGATAGGAAGGAAATTTTTTTTCCTCTCTATTTTTCATCCTGTCCTGACCCGTTTCATCTTGAAATGAAGCCAGGATGATGTTTTTTAATTTTTAGAATTTTTTTGCATTTATTTTTGAATTTTCTAACTCGGGTCGGGTTCGAACGGATAGGAAGGAAATTTTTTTTCTTCTCTATTTTTAGGCCTGTCCATACCCGTTCAGTCTTGAAATGAAGCCTGGATGTCGTTTTTTAATTTTTAGAATTTTTTTGCGTTTTATTTTTGAATTTTCTATCTCGGGACGGGTTCGAACGGATAGGAAGGAAAATTTTTTTCTTCTCTATTTTTCGGCCTGTCCTGAACCGTTTCATCTTGAAACAAAGCCAAGGTGATCTTATTTAATTTTTAGAATTTTTTTGCATTTATTTTTGAATTTTCTAACTCGGGTCGGGTTCGAACGGATAGGAAGGAAATTTTTTATCTTCTCTATTTTTCGGGCTGTCCATACCCGTTTAGTCTTTAAATGAAGCCTGGATGATGTTTTTTAATTTTTAGAATTTTTTTGCATTTTATTTTTGAATTTTCTATCTCGAGTCGGGTTCGAACGGATAGGAAGGAAATTTTTTTTCTTCTCTATTTTTCGGCCTGTCTTGACCCGTTTCATCTTGAAATGAAGCCTGGATGATGTTTTTTCATTTTTAGAATTTTTTTTGTATTTTATTTTTGAATTTTCTATCTCGGGTCGGGTTAGAACGGATAGGATGGAAATTTTTTTTCTTCTCTATTTTTTGGCCTGTCCTGCCCCGTTTCATCTTGAAATGAAGCCAGGATGATGTTTTTTAATTTTTAGAATTTTTTTGCATTTATTTTTGAATTTTCAAACTCGGGTCGGGATCGAACGGATAGGAAGGAATTTTTTTTCCTCTCTATTTTTCGGCCTGTCCTGACCCGTTTCATCTTGAAATGAAACCAGGATGATGTTTTTTAATTTTTATAATTTTTTTGCATTTATTTTTGAATTTTCTAACTCGGATCGGGTTCGAACGGATAGGAAGGAAATTTTTTTTCTTCTCTATTTTTCGGCCTGTCCATACCCGTTTAGTCTTGAAATGAAGCCTGGATGACGTTTTTTTAATTTTTAGAATTTTTTTGCATTTTATTTTTGAATTTTCTATCTCGGGTCGGGTTCGAACGGATAGGAAGGAAATTTTTTTTCTTCTCTATTTTTCGGCCTATCCATACCCGTTTAGTCTTGAAATGAAGCCTAGATGATGTTTTTTAATTTTTAGAATTTTTTTGCATTTTATTTTTGAATTTTCTATCTCAAGTCGGGTTCGAACGGATAGGAAGGAAATTTTTTTTCTTCTCTATTTTTCGGCCTGTCATGACCCGTTTCATCTTGAAATGAAGCCTGGATGATGTTTTCTCATTTTTAGAATTTTTTTTGTATTTTATTTTTGAATTTTCTATCTCGGGTCGGGTTCGAACGGATAGGAAGGAAATTTTTTTTCTTCTCTATTTTTTGGCCTGTCCTGACCCGTTTCATCTTGAAATGAAGCCAGGATGATGTTTTTTAATTTTTAGAATTTTTTTGCATTTATATTTGAATTTTCAAACTCGGGTCGGGTTCGAACGGATAGGAAGGAAATTTTTTTTCCTCTCTATTTTTCATCCTGTCCTGACCCGTTTCATCTTGAAATGAAGCCAGGATGATGTTTTTTAATTTTTAGAATTTTTTTGCATTTATTTTTGAATTTTCTAACTCGGGTCGGGTTCGAACGGATAGGAAGGAAATTTTTTTTCTTCTCTATTTTTCGGGCTGTCCATACCCGTTTAGTCTTGAAATGAAGCCTGGATGATGTTTTTTAATTTTTAGAATTTTTTTGCATTTTATTTTTGAATTTTCTATCTCTAGTCGGGTTCGAACGGATAGGAAGGAAATTTTTTTTCTTCTCTATTTTTCGGCCTGTCTCGACCCGTTTCATCTTGAAATGAAGCCTGGATGATGTTTTTTCATTTTTAGAATTTTTTTTGTATTTTATTTTTGAATTTTCTATCTCGGGTCGGGTTCGAACGGATAGGAAGGAAATTTTTTTTCTTCTTTATTTTTTGGCCTGTCCTGACCCGTTTCATCTTGAAATGAAGCCAGGATGATGTTTTTTAATTTTTAGAATTTTTTTGCATTTATTTTTGAATTTTCAAACTCGGGTCGGGATCGAACGGATAGGAAGGAAATTTTTTTTCCTCTCTATTTTTCGGCCTGTCCTGACCCGTTTCATCTTGAAATGAAGCCAGGATGATGTTTTTTAATTTTTAGAATTTTTTTGCATTTATTTTTGAATTTTCTAACTCGGATCGGGTTCGAACGGATAGGAAGGAAATTTTTTTCTTCTCTATTTTTCGGCCTGCCCATACCCGTTTAGTCTTGAAATGAAGCCTGGATGACGTTTTTTAATTTTTAGAATTTTTTTGCATTTTATTTTTGAATTTTCTATCTCGGGTCGGGTTCGAACGGATAGGAAGGAAATTTTTTTTCTTCTCTATTTTTCGGCCTGTCCTGATCCGTTTCATCTTGAAATGAAGCCTGGATGATGTTTTTTAATTTTTAGAGTTTTTTTTGCATTTATTTTTGAATTTTCTATATCGGGACGGATTCGAACGGATAGGAAGGAAATTTTTTTTTCTGCTCTATTTTTCGGCTTGTCCATACCCGTATCTTCTTGAAATGAAGCCAGGATGATGTTTTTTAATTTTTATAATTTTTTTGCATTTATTTTTGAATTTTCTAACTCGGATCGGGTTCGAACGGATAGGAAGGAAATTTTTTTTCTTCTCTATTTTTCGGCTTGTCCATACCCGTTTAGTCTTGAAATGAAGCCTGGATGATGTTTTTTAATTTTTAGAATTTTTTTGCATTTTATTTTTGAATTTTCTATCTCGAGTCGGGTTCGAACGGATAGGAAGGAAATTTTTTTTCTTCTCTATTTTTCGGCCTGTCTTGACCCGTTTGATCTTGAAATGAAGCCTGGATGATGTTTTTTCATTTTTAGAATTTTTTTTTGTATTTTATTTTTGAATTTTCTATCTCGGGTCGGGTTCGAACGGATGGGAAGGAAATTTTGTTTCTTCTCTATTTTTTGGCCTGTCCTTACCCGTTTGATCTTGAAATGAAGCCTGGATGATGTTTTTTAATTTTTAGAATTTTTTTGCATTTTATTTTTGAATTTTCAAACTCGGGTCGGGATCGAACGGATAGGAAGGAAATTTTTTTTCCTCTCTATTTTTCGGCCTGTCCTGACCCGTTTCATCTTGAAATGAAACCAGGATGATGTTTTTTAATTTTTATAATTTTTTTGCATTTATTTTTGAATTTTCTAACTCGGATCGGGTTCGAACGGATAGGAAGGAAATTTTTTTTCTTCTCTATTTTTCGGCCTGTCCATACCCGTTTAGTCTTGAAATGAAGCCTGGATGACGTTTTTTTAATTTTTAGAATTTTTTTGCATTTTATTTTTGAATTTTCTATCTCGGGTCGAGTTCGAACGGATAGGAAGGAAATTTTTTTTCTTCTCTATTTTTCGGCCTATCCATACCCGTTTAGTCTTGAAATGAAGCCTAGATGATGTTTTTTAATTTTTAGAATTTTTTTGCATTTTATTTTTGAATTTTCCATCTCAAGTCGGGTTCGAACGGATAGGAAGGAAATTTTTTTTCTTCTCTATTTTTCGGCCTGTCTTGACCCGTTTCATCTTGAAATGAAGCCTGGATGATGTTTTCTCATTTTTAGAATTTTTTTTGTATTTTATTTTTGAATTTTCTATCTCGGGTCGGGTTCGAACGGATAGGAAGGAAAATTTTTTTCTTCTCTATTTTTTGGCCTGTCCTGACCCGTTTCATCTTGAAATGAAGCGAGGATAATGTTTTTTAATTTTTAGAATTTTTTTGCATTTATATTTGAATTTTCAAACTCAGGTCGGGTTCGAACGGATAGGAAGGAAATTTTTTTTCCTCTCTATTTTTCATCCTGTCCTGACCCGTTTCATCTTGAAATGAAGCCAGGATGATGTTTTTTAATTTTTAGAATTTTTTTGCATTTATTTTTGAATTTTCTAACTCGGGTCGGGTTCGAACGGATAGGAAGGAAATTTTTTTTCTTCTCTATTTTTAGGCCTGTCCATACCCGTTCAGTCTTGAAATGAAGCCTGGATGTCGTTTTTTAATTTTTAGAATTTTTTTGCGTTTTATTTTTGAATTTTCTATCTCGGGACGGGTTCGAACGGATAGGAAGGAAATTTTTTTTCTTCTCTATTTTTCGGCCTGTCCTGAACCGTTTCATCTTGAAACAAAGCCAAGGTGATCTTATTTAATTTTTAGAATTTTTTTGCATTTATTTTTGAATTTTCTAACTCGGGTCGGGTTCGAACGGATAGGAAGGAAATTTTTTTTCTTCTCTATTTTTCGGGCTGTCCATACCCGTTTAGTCTTTAAATGAAGCCTGGATGATGTTTTTTAATTTTTAGAATTTTTTTGCATTTTATTTTTGAATTTTCTATCTCGAGTCGGGTTCGAACGGATAGGAAGGAAATTTTTTTTCTTCTCTATTTTTCGGCCTGTCTTGACCCGTTTCATCTTGAAATGAAGC
Source organism: Quercus robur (assembly GCF_932294415.1). Classification (NCBI taxonomy): domain Eukaryota; kingdom Viridiplantae; phylum Streptophyta; class Magnoliopsida; order Fagales; family Fagaceae; genus Quercus; species Quercus robur. Next base: position 39,018,850 of record NC_065542.1, on the reverse strand, counting down.
CTGGATGATGTTTTTTCATTTTTAGAATTTTTTTTGTATTTTATTTTTGAATTTTCTATCTCGGGTCGGGTTCGAACGGATAGGATGGAAATTTTTTTTCTTCTCTATTTTTTGGCCTGTCCTGCCCCGTTTCATCTTGAAATGAAGCCAGGATGATGTTTTTTAATTTTTAGAATTTTTTTGCATTTATTTTTGAATTTTCAAACTCGGGTCGGGATCGAACGGATAGGAAGGAATTTTTTTTCCTCTCTATTTTTCGGCCTGTCCTGACCCGTTTCATCTTGAAATGAAACCAGGATGATGTTTTTTAATTTTTATATTTTTTTTGCATTTATTTTTGAATTTTCTAACTCGGATCGGGTTCGAACGGATAGGAAGGAAATTTTTTTTCTTCTCTATTTTTCGGCCTGTCCATACCCGTTTAGTCTTGAAATGAAGCCTGGATGACGTTTTTTTAATTTTTAGAATTTTTTTGCATTTTATTTTTGAATTTTCTATCTCGGGTCGGGTTCGAACGGATAGGAAGGAAATTTTTTTTCTTCTCTATTTTTCGGCCTATCCATACCCGTTTAGTCTTGAAATGAAGCCTAGATGATGTTTTTTAATTTTTAGAATTTTTTTGCATTTTATTTTTGAATTTTCTATCTCAAGTCGGGTTCGAACGGATAGGAAGGAAATTTTTTTTCTTCTCTATTTTTCGGCCTGTCTTGACCCGTTTCATCTTGCAATGAAGCCTGGATGATGTTTTCTCATTTTTAGAATTTTTTTTGTATTTTATTTTTGAATTTTCTATCTCGGGTCGGGTTCGAACGGATAGGAAGGAAATTTTTTTTCTTCTCTATTTTTTGGCCTGTCCTGACCCGTTTCATCTTGAAATGAAGCCAGGATGATGTTTTTTAATTTTTAGAATTTTTTTGCATTTATATTTGAATTTTCAAACTCGGGTCGGGTTCGAACGGATAGGATGGAAATTTTTTTTCCTCTCTATTTTTCATCCTGTCCTGACCCGTTTCATCTTGAAATGAAGCCAGGATGATGTTTTTTAATTTTTAGAATTTTTTTGCATTTATTTTTGAATTTTCTAACTCGGGTCGGGTTCGAACGAATAGGAAGGAAATTTTTTTTCTTCTCTATTTTTCGGGCTGTCCATACCCGTTTAGTCTTGAAATGAAGCCTGGATGATGTTTTTTAATTTTTAGAATTTTTTTGCATTTTATTTTTGAATTTTCTATCTCTAGTCGGGTTCGAACGGATAGGAAGGAAATTTTTTTTCTTCTCTATTTTTCGGCCTGTCTCGACCCGTTTCATCTTGAAATGAAGCCTGGATGATGTTTTTTCATTTTTAGAATTTTTTTTGTATTTTATTTTTGAATTTTCTATCTCGGGTCGGGTTCGAACGGATAGGAAGGAAATTTTTTTTCTTCTTTATTTTTTGGCCTGTCCTGACCCGTTTCATCTTGAAATGAAGCCAGGATGATGTTTTTTAATTTTTAGAATTTTTTTGCATTTATTTTTGAATTTTCAAACTCGGGTCGGGATCGAACGGATAGGAAGGAAATTTTTTTTCCTCTCTATTTTTCGGTCTGTCCTGACCCGTTTCATCTTGAAATGAAGCCAGGATGATGTTTTTTAATTTTTAGAATTTTTTTGCATTTATTTTTGAATTTTCTAACTCGTATCGGGTTCGAACGGATAGGAAGGAAATTTTTTTTCTTCTCTATTTTTCGGCCTGTCTCGACCCGTTTCATCTTGAAATGAAGCCTGGATGATGTTTTTTCATTTTTAGAATTTTTTTTGTATTTTATTTTTGAATTTTCTATCTCGGGTCGGGTTCGAACGGATAGGAAGGAAATTTTTTTTCTTCTTTATTTTTTGGCCTGTCCTGACCCGTTTCATCTTGAAATGAAGCCAGGATGATGTTTTTTAATTTTTAGAATTTTTTTGCATTTATTTTTGAATTTTCAAACTCGGGTCGGGATCGAACGGATAGGAAGGAAATTTTTTTTCCTCTCTATTTTTCGGCCTGTCCTGACCCGTTTCATCTTGAAATGAAGCCAGGATGATGTTTTTTAATTTTTAGAATTTTTTTGCATTTATTTTTGAATTTTCTAACTCGGATCGGGTTCGAACGGATAGGAAGGAAATTTTTTTCTTCTCTATTTTTCGGCCTGCCCATACCCGTTTAGTCTTGAAATGAAGCCTGGATGACGTTTTTTAATTTTTAGAATTTTTTTGCATTTTATTTTTGAATTTTCTATCTCGGGTCGGGTTCGAACGGATAGGAAGGAAATTTTTTTTCTTCTCTATTTTTCGGCCTGTCCTGATCCGTTTCATCTTGAAATGAAGCCTGGATGATGTTTTTTAATTTTTAGAGTTTTTTTTGCATTTATTTTTGAATTTTCTATATCGGGACGGATTCGAACGGATAGGAAGGAAATTTTTTTTTCTGCTCTATTTTTCGGCTTGTCCATACCCGTATCTTCTTGAAATGAAGCCAGGATGATGTTTTTTAATTTTTATAATTTTTTTGCATTTATTTTTGAATTTTCTAACTCGGATCGGGTTCGAACGGATAGGAAGGAAATTTTTTTTCTTCTCTATTTTTCGGCTTGTCCATACCCGTTTAGTCTTGAAATGAAGCCTGGATGATGTTTTTTAATTTTTAGAATTTTTTTGGATTTTATTTTTGAATTTTCTATCTCGGGTCGGGTTCGAACGGATAGGAAGGAAATTTTTTTTCTTCTCTATTTTTCGGCCTATCCATACCCGTTTAGTCTTGAAATGAAGCCTGGATGATGTTTTTTAATTTTTAGAATTTTTTTGCATTTTATTTTTGAATTTTCTATCTCGAGTCGGGTTCGAACGGATAGGAAGGAAATTTTTTTTCTTCTCTATTTTTCGGCCTGTCTTGACCCGTTTGATCTTGAAATGAAGCCTGGATGATGTTTTTTCATTTTTAGAATTTTTTTTTGTATTTTATTTTTGAATTTTCTATCTCGGGTCGGGTTCGAACGGATGGGAAGGAAATTTTGTTTCTTCTCTATTTTTTGGCCTGTCCTAACCCGTTTGATCTTGAAATGAAGCCTGGATGATGTTTTTTAATTTTTAGAATTTTTTTGCATTTTATTTTTGAATTTTCAAACTCGGGTCGGGATCGAACGGATAGGAAGGAAATTTTTTTTCCTCTCTATTTTTCGGCCTGTCCTGACCCGTTTCATCTTGAAATGAAACCAGGATGATGTTTTTTAATTTTTATAATTTTTTTGCATTTATTTTTGAATTTTCTAACTCGGATCGGGTTCGAACGGATAGGAAGGAAATTTTTTTTCTTCTCTATTTTTCGGCCTGTCCATACCCGTTTAGTCTTGAAATGAAGCCTGGATGACGTTTTTTTAATTTTTAGAATTTTTTTGCATTTTATTTTTGAATTTTCTATCTCGGGTCGAGTTCGAACGGATAGGAAGGAAATTTTTTTTCTTCTCTATTTTTCGGCCTATCCATACCCGTTTAGTCTTGAAATGAAGCCTAGATGATGTTTTTTAATTTTTAGAATTTTTTTGCATTTTATTTTTGAATTTTCCATCTCAAGTCGGGTTCGAACGGATAGGAAGGAAATTTTTTTTCTTCTCTATTTTTCGGCCTGTCTTGACCCGTTTCATCTTGAAATGAAGCCTGGATGATGTTTTCTCATTTTTAGAATTTTTTTTGTATTTTATTTTTGAATTTTCTATCTCGGGTCGGGTTCGAACGGATAGGAAGGAAATTTTTTTTCTTCTCTATTTTTTGGCCTGTCCTGACCCGTTTCATCTTGAAATGAAGCGAGGATAATGTTTTTTAATTTTTAGAATTTTTTTGCATTTATATTTGAATTTTCAAACTCAGGTCGGGTTCGAACGGATAGGAAGGAAATTTTTTTTCCTCTCTATTTTTCATCCTGTCCTGACCCGTTTCATCTTGAAATGAAGCCAGGATGATGTTTTTTAATTTTTAGAATTTTTTTGCATTTATTTTTGAATTTTCTAACTCGGGTCGGGTTCGAACGGATAGGAAGGAAATTTTTTTTGTTCTCTATTTTTAGGCCTGTCCATACCCGTTCAGTCTTGAAATGAAGCCTGGATGTCGTTTTTTAATTTTTAGAATTTTTTTGCGTTTTATTTTTGAATTTTCTATCTCGGGACGGGTTCGAACGGATAGGAAGGAAATTTTTTTTCTTCTCTATTTTTCGGCCTGTCCTGAACCGTTTCATCTTGAAACAAAGCCAAGGTGATCTTATTTAATTTTTAGAATTTTTTTGCATTTATTTTTGAATTTTCTAACTCGGGTCGGGTTCGAACGGATAGGAAGGAAATTTTTTTTCTTCTCTATTTTTCGGGCTGTCCATACCCGTTTAGTCTTTAAATGAAGCCTGGATGATGTTTTTTAATTTTTAGAATTTTTTTGCATTTTATTTTTGAATTTTCTATCTCGAGTCGGGTTCGAACGGATAGGAAGGAAATTTTTTTTCTTCTCTATTTTTCGGCCTGTCTTGACCCGTTTCATCTTGAAATGAAGCCTGGATGATGTTTTTTCATTTTTAGAATTTTTTTTGTATTTTATTTTTGAATTTTCTATCTCGGGTCGGGTTCGAACGGATAGGATGGAAATTTTTTTTCTTCTCTATTTTTTGGCCTGTCCTGCCCCGTTTCATCTTGAAATGAAGCCAGGATGATGTTTTTTAATTTTTAGAATTTTTTTGCATTTATTTTTGAATTTTCAAACTCGGGTCGGGATCGAACGGATAGGAAGGAATTTTTTTTCCTCTCTATTTTTCGGCCTGTCCTGACCCGTTTCATCTTGAAATGAAACCAGGATGATGTTTTTTAATTTTTATATTTTTTTTGCATTTATTTTTGAATTTTCTAACTCGGATCGGGTTCGAACGGATAGGAAGGAAATTTTTTTTCTTCTCTATTTTTCGGCCTGTCCATACCCGTTTAGTCTTGAAATGAAGCCTGGATGACGTTTTTTTAATTTTTAGAATTTTTTTGCATTTTATTTTTGAATTTTCTATCTCGGGTCGGGTTCGAACGGATAGGAAGGAAATTTTTTTTCTTCTCTATTTTTCGGCCTATCCATACCCGTTTAGTCTTGTAATGAAGCCTAGATGATGTTTTTTAATTTTTAGAATTTTTTTGCATTTTATTTTTGAATTTTCTATCTCAAGTCGGGTTCGAACGGATAGGAAGGAAATTTTTTTTCTTCTCTATTTTTCGGCCTGTCTTGACCCGTTTCATCTTGCAATGAAGCCTGGATGATGTTTTCTCATTTTTAGAATTTTTTTTGTATTTTATTTTTGAATTTTCTATCTCGGGTCGGGTTCGAACGGATAGGAAGGAAGTTTTTTTTCTTCTCTATTTTTTGGCCTGTCCTGACCCGTTTCATCTTGAAATGAAGCCAGGATGATGTTTTTTAATTTTTAGAATTTTTTTGCATTTATATTTGAATTTTCAAACTCGGGTCGGGTTCGAACGGATAGGAAGGAAATTTTTTTTCCTCTCTATTTTTCATCCTGTCCTGACCCGTTTCATCTTGAAATGAAGCCAGGATGATGTTTTTTAATTTTTAGAATTTTTTTGCATTTATTTTTGAATTTTCTAACTCGGGTCGGGTTCGAACGAATAGGAAGGAAATTTTTTTTCTTCTCTATTTTTCGGGCTGTCCATACCCGTTTAGTCTTGAAATGAAGCCTGGATGATGTTTTTTAATTTTTAGAATTTTTTTGCATTTTATTTTTGAATTTTCTATCTCTAGTCGGGTTCGAACGGATAGGAAGGAAATTTTTTTTCTTTTCTATTTTTCGGCCTGTCTCGACCCGTTTCATCTTGAAATGAAGCCTGGATGATGTTTTTTCATTTTTAGAATTTTTTTTGTATTTTATTTTTGAATTTTCTATCTCGGGTCGGGTTCGAACGGATAGGAAGGAAATTTTTTTTCTTCTTTATTTTTAGGCCTGTCCTGACCCGTTTCATCTTGAAATGAAGCTAGGATGATGTTTTTTAATTTTTAGAATTTTTTTGCATTTATTTTTGAATTTTCAAACTCGGGTCGGGATCGAACGGATAGGAAGGAAATTTTTTTTCGTCTCTATTTTTCGGTCTGTCCTGACCCGTTTCATCTTGAAATGAAGCCAGGATGATGTTTTTTAATTTTTAGAATTTTTTTGCATTTATTTTTGAATTTTCTAACTCGGATCGGGTTCGAACGGATAGGAAGGAAATTTTTTTTCTTCTCTATTTTTCGGCCTGTCTCGACCCGTTTCATCTTGAAATGAAGCCTGGATGATGTTTTTTCAATTTTATAATTTTTTTTGTATTTTATTTTTGAATTTTCTATCTCGGGTCGGGTTCGAACGGATAGGAAGGAAATTTTTTTTCTTCTTTATTTTTTGGCCTGTCCTGACCCGTTTCATCTTGAAATGAAGCCAGGATGATGTTTTTTAATTTTTAGAATTTTTTTGCATTTATTTTTGAATTTTCAAACTCGGGTCGGGATCGAACGGATAGGAAGGAAATTTTTTTTCCTCTCTATTTTTCGGCCTGTCCTGACCCGTTTCATCTTGAAATGAAGCCAGGATGATGTTTTTTAATTTTTAGAATTTTTTTGCATTTATTTTTGAATTTTCTAACTCGGATCGGGTTCGAACGGATAGGAAGGAAATTTTTTTCTTCTCTATTTTTCGGCCTACCCATACCCGTTTAGTCTTGAAATGAAGCCTGGATGACGTTTTTTAATTTTTAGAATTTTTTTGCATTTTATTTTTGAATTTTCTATCTCTAGTCGGGTTCGAACGGATAGGAAGGAAATTTTTTTTCTTTTCTATTTTTCGGCCTGTCTCGACCCGTTTCATCTTGAAATGAAGCCTGGATGATGTTTTTTCATTTTTAGAATTTTTTTTGTATTTTATTTTTGAATTTTCTATCTCGGGTCGGGTTCGAACGGATAGGAAGGAAATTTTTTTTCTTCTTTATTTTTTGGCCTGTCCTGACCCGTTTCATCTTGAAATGAAGCCAGGATGATGTTTTTTAATTTTTGGAATTTTTTTGCATTTATTTTTGTATTTTCAAACTCGGGTCGGGTTCGAACGGATAGGAAGGAAATTTTTTTTCCTCTCTATTTTTCGGTCTGTCCTGACCCGTTTCATCTTGAAATGAAGCCAGGATGATGTTTTTTAATTTTTAGAATTTTTTTGCATTTATTTTTGAATTTTCTAACTCGGATCGGGTTCGAACGGATAGGAAGGAAATTTTTTTTCTTCTCTATTTTTCGGCCTGTCTCGACCCGTTTCATCTTGAAATGAAGCCTGGATGATGTTTTTTCAATTTTAGAATTTTTTTTGTATTTTATTTTTGAATTTTCTATCTCGGGTCGGGTTCGAACGGATAGGAAGGAAATTTTTTTTCTTCTTTATTTTTTGGCCTGTCCTGACCCGTTTCATCTTGAAATGAAGCCAGGATGATGTTTTTTAATTTTTAGAATTTTTTTGCATTTATTTTTGAATTTTCAAACTCGGGTCGGGATCGAACGGATAGGAAGGAAATTTTTTTTCCTCTCTATTTTTCGGCCTGTCCTGACCCGTTTCATCTTGAAATGAAGCCAGGATGATGTTTTTTAATTTTTAGAATTTTTTTGCATTTATTTTTGAATTTTCTAACTCGGATCGGGTTCGAACGGATAGGAAGGAAATTTTTTTCTTCTCTATTTTTCGGCCTACCCATACCCGTTTAGTCTTGAAATGAAGCCTGGATGACGTTTTTTAATTTTTAGAATTTTTTTGCATTTTATTTTTGAATTTTCTATCTCGGGTCGGGTTCGAACGGATAGGAAGGAAATTTTTTTTCTTCTCTATTTTTCGGCCTGTCCTGATCCGTTTCATCTTGAAATGAAGCCTGGATGATGTTTTTTAATTTTTAGAGTTTTTTTTGCATTTATTTTTGAATTTTCTATATCGGGACGGATTCGAACGGATAGGAAGGAAATTTTTTTTTCTGCTCTATTTTTCGGCTTGTCCATACCCGTATCTTCTTGAAATGAAGCCAGGATGATGTTTTTTAATTTTTATAATTTTTTTTGCATTTATTTTTGAATTTTCTAACTCGGATCGGGTTCGAACGGATAGGAAGGAAATTTTTTTTCTTCTCTATTTTTCGGCTTGTCCATACCCGTTTAGTCTTGAAATGAAGCCTGGATGATGTTTTTTAATTTTTAGAATTTTTTTGCATTTTATTTTTGAATTTTCTATCTCGGGTCGGGTTCGAACGGATAGGAAGGAAATTTTTTTTCTTCTCTATTTTTCGGCCTATCCATACCCGTTTAGTCTTGAAATGAAGCCTGGATGATGTTTTTTAATTTTTAGAATTTTTTTGCATTTTATTTTTGAATTTTCTATCTCGAGTCGGGTTCGAACGGATAGGAAGGAAATTTTTTTTCTTCTCTATTTTTCGGCCTGTCTTGACCCGTTTGATCTTGAAATGAAGCCTGGATGATGTTTTTTCATTTTTAGAATTTTTTTTTTGTATTTTATTTTTGAATTTTCTATCTCGGGTCGGGTTCGAACGGATGGGAAGGAAATTTTGTTTCTTCTCTATTTTTTGGCCTGTCCTAACCCGTTTGATCTTGAAATGAAGCCTGGATGATGTTTTTTAATTTTTAGAATTTTTTTGCATTTTATTTTTGAATTTTCAAACTCGGGTCGGGATCGAACGGATAGGAAGGAAATTTTTTTTCCTCTCTATTTTTCGGCCTGTCCTGACCCGTTTCATCTTGAAATGAAACCAGGATGATGTTTTTTAATTTTTATAATTTTTTTGCATTTATTTTTGAATTTTCTAACTCGGATCGGGTTCGAACGGATAGGAAGGAAATTTTTTTTCTTCTCTATTTTTCGGCCTGTCCATACCCGTTTAGTCTTGAAATGAAGCCTGGATGACGTTTTTTTAATTTTTAGAATTTTTTTGCATTTTATTTTTGAATTTTCTATCTCGGGTCGAGTTCGAACGGATAGGAAGGAAATTTTTTTTCTTCTCTATTTTTCGGCCTATCCATACCCGTTTAGTCTTGAAATGAAGCCTAGATGATGTTTTTTAATTTTTAGAATTTTTTTGCATTTTATTTTTGAATTTTCCATCTCAAGTCGGGTTCGAACGGATAGGAAGGAAATTTTTTTTCTTCTCTATTTTTCAGCCTGTCTTGACCCGTTTCATCTTGAAATGAAGCCTGGATGATGTTTTCTCATTTTTAGAATTTTTTTTGTATTTTATTTTTGAATTTTCTATCTCGGGTCGGGTTCGAACGGATAGGAAGGAAATTTTTTTTCTTCTCTATTTTTTGGCCTGTCCTGACCCGTTTCATCTTGAAATGAAGCGAGGATAATGTTTTTTAATTTTTAGAATTTTTTTGCATTTATATTTGAATTTTCAAACTCAGGTCGGGTTCGAACGGATAGGAAGGAAATTTTTTTTCCTCTCTATTTTTCATCCTGTCCTGACCCGTTTCATCTTGAAATGAAGCCAGGATGATGTTTTTTAATTTTTAGAATTTTTTTGCATTTATTTTTGAATTTTCTAACTCGGGTCGGGTTCGAACGGATAGGAAGGAAATTTTTTTTCTTCTCTATTTTTAGGCCTGTTCATACCCGTTCAGTCTTGAAATGAAGCCTGGATGTCGTTTTTTAATTTTTAGAATTTTTTTGCGTTTTATTTTTGAATTTTCTATCTCGGGACGGGTTCGAACGGATAGGAAGGAAAATTTTTTTCTTCTCTATTTTTCGGCCTGTCCTGAACCGTTTCATCTTGAAACAAAGCCAAGGTGATCTTATTTAATTTTTAGAATTTTTTTGCATTTATTTTTGAATTTTCTAACTCGGGTCGGGTTCGAACGGATAGGAAGGAAATTTTTTTTCTTCTCTATTTTTCGGGCTGTCCATACCCGTTTAGTCTTTAAATGAAGCCTGGATGATGTTTTTTAATTTTTAGAATTTTTTTGCATTTTATTTTTGAATTTTCTATCTCGAGTCGGGTTCGAACGGATAGGAAGGAAATTTTTTTTCTTCTCTATTTTTCGGCCTGTCTTGACCCGTTTCATCTTGAAATGAAGCCTGGATGATGTTTTTTCATTTTTAGAATTTTTTTTGTATTTTATTTTTGAATTTTCTATCTCGGGTCGGGTTCGAACGGATAGGATGGAAATTTTTTTTCTTCTCTATTTTTTGGCCTGTCCTGCCCCGTTTCATCTTGAAATGAAGCCAGGATGATGTTTTTTAATTTTTAGAATTTTTTTGCATTTATTTTTGAATTTTCAAACTCGGGTCGGGATCGAACGGATAGGAAGGAATTTTTTTTCCTCTCTATTTTTCGGCCTGTCCTGACCCGTTTCATCTTGAAATGAAACCAGGATGATGTTTTTTAATTTTTATATTTTTTTTGCATTTATTTTTGAATTTTCTAACTCGGATCGGGTTCGAACGGATAGGAAGGAAATTTTTTTTCTTCTCTATTTTTCGGCCTGTCCATACCCGTTTAGTCTTGAAATGAAGCCTGGATGACGTTTTTTTAATTTTTAGAATTTTTTTGCATTTTATTTTTGAATTTTCTATCTCGGGTCGGGTTCGAACGGATAGGATGGAAATTTTTTTTCTTCTCTATTTTTCGGCCTATCCATACCCGTTTAGTCTTGAAATGAAGCCTAGATGATGTTTTTTAATTTTTAGAATTTTTTTGCATTTTATTTTTGAATTTTCTATCTCAAGTCGGGTTCGAACGGATAGGAAGGAAATTTTTTTTCTTCTCTATTTTTCGGCCTGTCTTGACCCGTTTCATCTTGAAATGAAGCCTGGATGATGTTTTCTCATTTTTAGAATTTTTTTTGTATTTTATTTTTGAATTTTCTATCTCGGGTCGGGTTCGAACGGATAGGAAGGAAATTTTTTTTCTTCTCTATTTTTTGGCCTGTCCTGACCCGTTTCATCTTGAAATGAAGCCAGGATGATGTTTTTTAATTTTTAGAATTTTTTTGCATTTATATTTGAATTTTCAAACTCGGGTCGGGTTCGAACGGATTGGAAGGAAATTTTTTTTCCTCTCTATTTTTCATCCTTGTCCTGACCCGTTTCATCTTGAAATGAAGCCAGGATGATGTTTTTTAATTTTTAGAATTTTTTTGCATTTATTTTTGAATTTTCTAACTCGGGTCGGGTTCGAACGGATAGGAAGGAAATTTTTTTTCTTCTCTATTTTTCGGGCTGTCCATACCCGTTTAGTCTTGAAATGAAGCCTGGATGATGTTTTTTAATTTTTAGAATTTTTTTGCATTTTATTTTTGAATTTTCTATCTCTAGTCGGGTTCGAACAGATAGGAAGGAAATTTTTTTTCTTCTCTATTTTTCGGCCTGTCTCGACCCGTTTCATCTTGAAATGAAGCCTGGATGATGTTTTTTCATTTTTAGAATTTTTTTTGTATTTTATTTTTGAATTTTCTATCTCGGGTCGGGTTCGAACGGATAGGAAGGAAATTTTTTTTCTTCTTTATTTTTTGGCCTGTCCTGACCCGTTTCATCTTGAAATGAAGCCAGGATGATGTTTTTTAATTTTTAGAATTTTTTTGCATTTATTTTTGAATTTTCAAACTCGGGTCGGGATCGAACGGATAGGAAGGAAATTTTTTTTCCTCTCTATTTTTCGGCCTGTCCTGACCCGTTTCATCTTGAAATGAAGCCAGGATGATGTGTTTTAATTTTTATAATTTTTTTTCATTTATTTTTGAATTTTCTAACTCGGATCGGGTTCGAACGGATAGGAAGGAAATTTTTTTTCTTCTCTATTTTTCGGCCTGCCCATACCCGTTTAGTCTTGAAATGAAGCCTGGATGACGTTTTTTAATTTTTAGAATTTTTTTGCATTTTATTTTTGAATTTTCTATCTCGGGTCGGGTTCGAACGGATAGGAAGGAAATTTTTTTTCTTCTCTATTTTTCGGCCTGTCCTGATCCGTTTCATCTTGAAATGAAGCCTGGATGATGTTTTTTAATTTTTAGAGTTTTTTTTGCATTTATTTTTGAATTTTCTATATCGGGACGGATTCGAACGGATAGGAAGGAAATTTTTTTTTCTGCTCTATTTTTCGGCTTGTCCATACCCGTATCTTCTTGAAATGAAGCCAGGATGATGTTTTTTAATTTTTATAATTTTTTTGCATTTATTTTTGAATTTTCTAACTCGGATCGGGTTCGAACGGATAGGAAGGAAATTTTTTTTCTTCTCTATTTTTCGGCCTGTCCATACCCGTTTAGTCTTGAAATGAAGCCTGGATGATATTTTTTAATTTTTAGAATTTTTTTGCATTTTATTTTTGAATTTTCTATCTCGGGTCGGGTTCGAACGGATAGGAAGGAAATTTTTTTCTTCTCTATTTTTCGGCCTATCCATACCCGTTTAGTCTTGAAATGAAGCCTGGATGATGTTTTTTAATTTTTAGAATTTTTTTGCATTTTATTTTTGAATTTTCTATCTCGAGTCGGGTTCGAACGGATAGGAAGGAAATTTTTTTTCTTCTCTATTTTTCGGCCTGTCTTGACCCGTTTGATCTTGAAATGAAGCCTGGATGATGTTTTTTCATTTTTAGAATTTTTTTTGTATTTTATTTTTGAATTTTCTATCTCAGGTCGGGTTCGAACGGATAGGAAGGAAATTTTGTTTCTTCTCTATTTTTTGGCCTGTCCTAACCCGTTTCATCTTGAAATGAAGCCAGGATGATGTTTTTTAATTTTTAGAATTTTTTTGCATTTATTTTTGAATTTTCAAACTCGGGTCGGGTTCGAACGGATAGGAAGGAAATTTTTTTTCCTCTCTATTTTTCATCCTGTCCTGACCCGTTTCATCTTGAAATGAAGCCAGGATGATTTCTTTTAATTTTTAGAATTTTTTTGCATTTATTTTTGAATTTTCTAACTCGGGTCGGGTTCGAACGGATAGGAAGGAAATTTTTTTTCTTCTCTATTTTTAGGCCTGTCCATACCCGTTTAGTCTTGAAATGAAGCCTGGATGACGTTTTTGAATTTTTAGAATTTTTTGCATTTTATTTTTGAATTTTCTATCTCGGGTCGGGTTCGAACGGATAGGAAGGAAAATTTTTTTCTTCTCTATTTTTCGGCCTGTCCTGATCCGTTTCATCTTGAAACGAAGCCAGGATGATGTTTTTTAATTTTTAGAATTTTTTTGCATTTATTTTTGAATTTTCTAACTCGGGTCGGGTTCGAACGGATAGGAAGGAAATTTTTTTTCTTCTCTATTTTTCGGGCTGTCCATACCCGTTTCGTCTTGAAATGAAGCCTGGATGATGTTTTTTAATTTCTAGAATTTTTTTGCATTTTATTTTTGAATTTTCTATCTCGGGTCGGGTTCGAACGGATAGGAAGGAAATTTTTTTTCTTCTCTATTTTTCTGCCTGACTTGACCCGTTTCATCTTGAAATGAAGCCTGAATGATGTTTTTTCATTTTTAGAATTTTTTTTGTATTTTATTTTTGAATTTTCTATCTCGGGTCGGGTTCGAACGGATAGGAAGGAAATTTTTTTTCTTCTCTATTTTTTGGCCTGTCCTGACCCGTTTCATCTTGAAATGAAGCCAGGATGATGTTATTTAATTTTTAGAATTTTTTTGCATTTATTTTTGAATTTTCAAACTCGGGTCGGGATCGAACGGATAGGAAGGAAATTTTTTTTCCTCTCTATTTTTCGGCCTGACTTGACCCGTTTCATCTTGAAATGAAGCCTGAATGATGTTTTTTCATTTTTAGAATTTTTTTTCTATTTTATTTTTGAATTTTCTATCTCGGGTCGGGTTCGAACGGATAGGAAGGAAATTTTTTTTTCTCTATTTTTCGGCCTGTCCTGATCCGTTTCATCTTGAAATGAAGCCTGGATGATGTTTTTTAATTTTTAGAATTTTTTTTGCATTTATTTTTGAATTTTCTATATCGGGTCGGATTCGAACGGATAGGAAGGAAATTTTTTTCTGCTCTATTTTTCGGCTTGTCCATACCCGTATCTTCTTGAAATGAAGCCTGGATGATGTTTTTTAATTTTCAGAATTTTTTTGCATTTATTTTTTAATTTTCTAACTCGGGCCGGGATCGAATGGATAGGAAGGAAAATTTTTTTCCTCTCTATTTTTCGGCCTATCCTGACCCATTTCATCTTGAAATGAAGCCAGGATGATGTTTTTTAATTTTTAGAATTTTTTTGCATTTATTTTTGAATTTTCTAACTCGGATCGGGTTCGAACGGATAGGAAGGAAATTTTTTTTCTTCTCTATTTTTCGGCCTGTCCATACCCGTTTAGTCTTGAAATGAAGCCTGGATGACGTTTTTTAATTTTTAGAATTTTTTTGCATTTTATTTTTAAATTTTCTATCTCGGGTCGGGTTCGAACGGATAGGAAGGAAATTTTTTTTTTCTCTATTTTTCGGCCTGTCCTGATCCGTTTCATCTTGAAATGAACCCTGGATGATGTTTTTTAATTTTTAGAATTTTTTTTGCATTTATTTTTGAATTTTCTATATCGGGTCGGATTCGAACGGATAGGAAGGAAATTTTTTTTTCTGCTCTATTTTTCGGCTTGTCCATACCCGTATCTTCTTGAAATGAAGCCTGGATGATGTTTTTTAATTTTCAGAATTTTTTTGCATTTATTTTTTAATTTTCTAACTCGACTCTGGTTCGAACGGATAGGAAGGAAATTTTTTTTATTCTCTATTTTTCGGCCTGTCCTGACCGTTTCATCTTGAAATGAAGCCAGGATGATATTTTTTAATTTTTAGAATTTTTTTGCATTTATTTTTGAATTTTCTAAATCGGGTCGGGTTCGCACGGATAGGAAGGAAATTTTTTTTCTTCTCTATTTTTCGGCCTGTCCATACCCGTTTAGTCTTGAAATGAAGCCTGGATGATGTTTTTTAATTTCTAGAATTTTTTTGCATTTTATTTTTGAATTTTCTATCTCTCGTCGGGTTCGAACGGATACGAAGGAAATTTTTTTTCTTCTATATTTTTCGGCCTGTCTTGACCCGTTTCATCTTGAAATGAAGCCTGGATGATGTTTTTTCATTTTTAGAATTTTTTTGTATTTTATTTTTGAATTTTCTATCTCGGGTCGGGTTCGAACGGATAGGAAGGAAATTTTTTTTCTTCTCTATTTTTTGGCCTGTCCTGACCCGTTTCATCTTGAAATGAAGCCAGGATGATGTTTTTTAATTTTTAGAATTTTTTTGCATTTATTTTTGAATTTTCAAACTCGGGTCGGGTTCGAACGGATAGGAAGGAAATTTTTTTTCCTCTCTATTTTTCATCCTGTCCTGACCCGTTTCATCTCGAAATGAAGCCAGGATGATGTTTTTTAATTTTTAGAATTTTTTTGCATTTATTTTTGAATTTTCTAACTCGGGTCGGGTTCGAACGGATAGGAAGGAAATTTTTTTTCTTCTCTATTTTTCGGGCTGTCCATACCCGTTTAGTCTTGGAATGAAGCCTGGATGATGTTTTTTAATTTTTAGAATTTTTTTGCATTTTATTTTTGAATTTTCTATCTCTAGTCGGGTTCGAACGGATAGGAAGGAAAATTTTTTTCTTCTCTATTTTTCGGCCTGTCTCGACCCGTTTCATCTTGAAATGAAGCCTGGATGATGTTTTTTCATTTTTAGAATTTTTTTTGTATTTTATTTTTGAATTTTCTATCTCGGGTCGGGTTCGAACGGATAGGAAGGAAATTTTTTTTCTTCTTTATTTTTTGGCCTGTCCTGACCCGTTTCATCTTGAAATGAAGCCAGGATGATGTTTTTTAATTTTTAGAATTTTTTTGCATTTATTTTTGAATTTTCAAACTCGGGTCGGGATCGAACGGATAGGAAGGAAATTTTTTTTCCTCTCTATTTTTCGGCCTGTCCTGACCCGTTTCATCTTGAAATGAAGCCAGGATGATGTTTTTTAATTTTTAGAATTTTTTTGCATTTATTTTTGAATTTTCTAACTCGGATCGGGTTCGAACGGATAGGAAGGAAATTTTTTTTCTTCTCTATTTTTCGGCCTGCCCATACCCGTTTAGTCTTGAAATGAAGCCTGGATGACGTTTTTTAATTTTTAGAATTTTTTTGCATTTTATTTTTGAATTTTCTATCTCGGGTCGGGTTCGAACGGATAGGAAGGAAATTTTTTTTCTTCTCTATTTTTCCGCCTGTCCTGATCCGTTTCATCTTGAAATGAAGCCTGGATGATGTTTTTTAATTTTTAGAGTTTTTTTTGCATTTATTTTTGAATTTTCTATATCGGGACGGATTCGAACGGATAGGAAGGAAATTTTTTTTTCTGCTCTATTTTTCGGCTTGTCCATACCCGTATCTTCTTGAAATGAAGCCAGGATGATGTTTTTTAATTTTTATAATTTTTTTGCATTTATTTTTGAATTTTCTAACTCGGATCGGGTTCGAACGGATAGGAAGGAAATTTTTTTTCTTCTCTATTTTTCGGCCTGTCCATACCCGTTTAGTATTGAAATGAAGCCTGGATGATGTTTTTTAATTTTTAGAATTTTTATGCATTTTATTTTTGAATTTTCTATCTCGGGTCGGGTTCGAACGGATAGGAAGGAAATTTTTTTTTTCTCTATTTTTCGGCCTGTCCTGATCCGTTTCATCTTCAAATGAACCCTGGATGATGTTTTTTAATTTTTAGAATTTTTTTTGCATTTATTTTTGAATTTTCTATATCGGGTCGGATTCTAACGGATAGGAAGGAAATTTTTTTTTCTGCTCTATTTTTCGGCTTGTCCATACCCGTATCTTCTTGAAATGAAGCCTGGATGATGTTTTTTAATTTTCAGAATTTTTTTGCATTTATTTTTTAATTTTCTAACTCGACTCTGGTTCGAACGGATAGGAAGGAAATTTTTTTTATTCTCTATTTTTCGGCCTGTCCTGACCGTTTCATCTTGAAATGAAGCCAGGATGATATTTTTTAATTTTTAGAATTTTTTTGCATTTATTTTTGAATTTTCTAACTCGGGTCGGGTTCGCACGGATAGGAAGGAAATTTTTTTTCTTCTCTATTTTTCGGCCTGTCCATACCCGTTTAGTCTTGAAATGAAGCCTGGATGATGTTTTTTAATTTCTAGAATTTTTTTGCATTTTATTTTTGAATTTTCTATCTCTCGTCGGGTTCGAACGAATACGAAGGAAATTTTTTTTCTTCTATATTTTTCGGCCTGTCTTGACCCGTTTCATCTTGAAATGAAGCCTGGATGATGCTTTTTCATTTTTAGAATTTTTTTTGTATTTTATTTTTGAATTTTCTATCTCGGGTCGGGTTCGAACGGATAGGAAGGAAATTTTTTTTCTTCTCTATTTTTTGGCCTGTCCTGACCCGTTTCATCTTGAAATGAAGCCAGGATGATGTTTTTTAATTTTTAGAATTTTTTTGCATTTATTTTTGAATTTTCAAACTCGGGTCGGGTTCGAACGGATAGGAAGGAAATTTTTTTTCCTCTCTATTTTTCATCCTGTCCTGACCCGTTTCATCTTGAAATGAAGCCAGGATGATGTTTTTTAATTTTTAGAATTTTTTTGCATTTATTTTTGAATTTTCTAACTCGGGTCGGGTTCGAACGGATAGGAAGGAAAATTTTTTTCTTCTCTATTTTTCGGGCTGTCCATACCCGTTTACTCTTGAAATGAAGCCTGGATGATGTTTTTTAATTTTTAGAATTTTTTTGCATTTTATTTTTGAATTTTCTATCTCTAGTCGGGTTCGAACGGATAGGAAGGAAAATTTTTTTCTTCTCTATTTTTCGGCCTGTCTCGACCCGTTTCATCTTGAAATGAAGCCTGGATGATGTTTTTTCATTTTTAGAATTTTTTTTGTATTTTATTTTTGAATTTTCTATCTCGGGTCGGGTTCGAACGGATAGGAAGGAAATTTTTTTTCTTCTTTATTTTTTGGCCTGTCCTGACCCGTTTCATCTTGAAATGAAGCCAGGATGATGTTTTTTAATTTTTAGAATTTTTTTGCATTTATTTTTGAATTTTCAAACTTGGGTCGGGATCGAACGGATAGGAAGGAAATTTTTTTTCCTCTCTATTTTTCGGCCTGTCCTGACCCGTTTCATCTTGAAATGAAGCCAGGATGATGTTTTTTAATTTTTAGAATTTTTTTGCATTTATTTTTGAATTTTCTAACTCGGATCGGGTTCGAACGGATAGGAAGGAAATTTTTTTTCTTCTCTATTTTTCGGCCTGCCCATACCCGTTTAGTCTTGAAATGAAGCCTGGATGACGTTTTTTAATTTTTAGAATTTTTTTGCATTTTATTTTTGAATTTTCTATCTAGGGTCGGGTTCGAACGGATAGGAAGGAAATTTTTTTTCTTCTCTATTTTTCCGCCTGTCCTGATCCGTTTCATCTTGAAATGAAGCCTGGATGATGTTTTTTAATTTTTAGAGTTTTTTTTGCATTTCTTTTTGAATTTTCTATATCGGGACGGATTCGAACGGATAGGAAGGAAATTTTTTTTTCTGCTCTATTTTTCGGCTTGTCCATACCCGTATCTTCTTGAAATGAAGCCAGGATGATGTTTTTTAATTTTTATAATTTTTTTGCATTTATTTTTGAATTTTCTAACTCGGATCGGGTTCGAACGGATAGGAAGGAAATTTTTTTTCTTCTCTATTTTTCGGCCTGTCAATACCCGTTTAGTATTGAAATGAAGCCTGGATGATGTTTTTTAATTTTTAGAATTTTTTTGCATTTTATTTTTGAATTTTCTATCTCGGGTCGGGTTCGAACGGATAGGAAGGAAATTTTTTTTCTTCTCTATTTTTCGGCCGATCCATACCCGTTTAGTCTTGAAATGAAGCCTGGATGATGTTTTTTAATTTTTAGAATTTTTTTGCATTTTATTTTTGAATTTTCTATCTCGAGTCGGGTTCGAACGGATAGGAAGGAAATTTTTTTTCTTCTCAATTTTTCGGCCTGTCTTGACCCGTTTCATCTTGAAATGAAGCCTGGATGATGTTTTTTCATTTTTAGAATTTTTTTTGTATTTTATTTTTGAATTTTCTATCTCGGGTCGGGTTCGAACGGATAGGAAGGAAATTTTGTTTCTTCTCTATTTTTTGGCCTGTCCTAACCCGTTTCATCTTGAAATGAAGCCAGGATGATGTTTTTTAATTTTTAGAATTTTTTTCATTTATTTTTGAATTTTCAAACTCAGGTCGGGTTCGAACGGATAGGAAGGAAATTTTTTTTCCTCACTATTTTTCATCCTGTCCTGACCCGTTTCATCTTGAAATGAAGCCAGGATGATTTTTTTTAATTTTTAGAATTTTTTTGCATTTATTTTTGAATTTTCTAACTCGGATCGGGTTCGAACGGATAGGAAGGAAATTTTTTTTCTTCTCTATTTTTAGGCCTGTCCATACCCGTTTAGTCTTGAAATGAAGCCTGGATGACGTTTTTTAATTTTTAGAATTTTTTTGCATTTTATTTTTGAATTTTC
This sequence comes from Quercus robur, assembly GCF_932294415.1. Lineage (NCBI taxonomy): Eukaryota > Viridiplantae > Streptophyta > Magnoliopsida > Fagales > Fagaceae > Quercus > Quercus robur. Next base: position 38,999,278 of record NC_065542.1, on the reverse strand, counting down.
TATCTCGGGTCGGGTTCGAACGGATAGGAAGGAAATTTTTTTTCTTCTCTATTTTTCGGGCTGTCCATACCCGTTTCGTCTTGAAATGAAGCCTGGATGATGTTTTTTAATTTCTAGAATTTTTTTGCATTTTATTTTTGAATTTTCTATCTCTAGTCGGGTTCGAACGGATAGGAAGGAAATTTTTTTTCTTCTCTATTTTTCGGCCTGTCTTGACCCGTTTCATCTTGAAATGAAGCCTGAATGATGTTTTTTCATTTTTAGAATTTTTTTTGTATTTTATTTTTGAATTTTCTATCTCGGGTCGGGTTCGAACGGATAGGAAGGAAATTTTTTTTCTTCTCTATTTTTTGGCCTGTCCTGACCCGTTTCATCTTGAAATGAAGCCAGGATGATGTTTTTTAATTTTTAGAATTTTTTTGCATTTATTTTTGAATTTTCAAACTCGGGTCGGGATCGAACGGATAGGAAGGAAATTTTTTTTCCTCTCTATTTTTCGGCCTATCCTGACCCCTTTCATCTTGAAATGAAGCCAGGATGATGTTTTTTAATTTTTAGAATTTTTTTGCATTTATTTTTGAATTTTCTAACTCGGATCGGGTTCGAACGGATAGGAAGGAAATTTTTTTTCTTCTCTATTTTTCGGCCTGTCCATACCCGTTTAGTCTTGAAATGAAGCCTGGATGACGTTTTTTAATTTTTAGAATTTTTTTTGCATTTTATTTTTGAATTTTCTATCTCGGGTCGGGTTCGAACGGATAGGAAGGAAATTTTTTTTTCTCTATTTTTCGGCCTGTCCTGATCCGTTTCATCTTGAAATGAAGCCTGGATGATGTTTTTTAATTTTTAGAATTTTTTTTGCATTTATTTTTGAATTTTCTATATCGGGTCGGATTCGAACGGATAGGAAGGAAATTTTTTTTTCTGCTCTATTTTTCGGCTTGTCCATACCGGTATCTTCTTGAAATGAAGCCTGGATGATGTTTTTTAATTTTCAGAATTTTTTTGCATTTATTTTTTAATTTTCTAACTCGGGTCGGGATCGAACGGATAGGAAGGAAATTTTTTTTCCTCTCTATTTTTCGGCCTATCCTGACCCATTTCATCTTGAAATGAAGCCAGGATGATGTTTTTTAATTTTTAGAATTTTTTTGCATTTATTTTTGAATTTTCTAACTCGGATCGGGTTCGAACGGATAGGAAGGAAATTTTTTTTCTTCTCTATTTTTCGGCCTGTCCATACCCGTTTAGTCTTGAAATGAAGCCTGGATGACGTTTTTTAATTTTTAGAATTTTTTTGCATTTTAGTTTTGAATTTTCTATCTCGGGTCGGGTTCGAACGGATAGGAAGGAAATTTTTTTTTTCTCTATTTTTCGGCCTGTCCTGATCCGTTTCATCTTGAAATGAACCCTGGATGATGTTTTTTAATTTTTAGAATTTTTTTTGCATTTATTTTTGAATTTTCTATATCGGGTCGGATTCGAACGGATAGGAAGGAAATTTTTTTTTCTGCTCTATTTTTCGGCTTGTCAATACCCGTATCTTCTTGAAATGAAGCCTGGATGATGTTTTTTAATTTTCAGAATTTTTTTGCATTTATTTTTTAATTTTCTAACTCGACTCTGGTTCGAACGGATAGGAAGGAAATTTTTTTTATTCTCTATTTTTCGGCCTGTCCTGACCGTTTCATCTTGAAATGAAGCCAGGATGATATTTTTTAATTTTTAGAATTTTTTTACATTTATTTTTGAATTTTCTAACTCGGGTCGGGTTCGCACGGATAGGAAGGAAATTTTTTTTCTTCTCTATTTTTCGGCCTGTCCATACCCGTTTAGTCTTGAAATGAAGCCAGGATGATGTTTTTTAATTTCTAGAATTTTTTTGCATTTTATTTTTGAATTTTCTATCTCTCGTCGGGTTCGAACGGATAGGAAGGAAATTTTTTTTCTTCTATATTTTTCGGCCTGTCTTGACCCGTTTCATCTTGAAATGAAGCCTGGATGATGTTTTTTCATTTTTAGAATTTTTTTGTATTTTATTTTTGAATTTTCTATCTCGGGTCGGGTTCGAACGGATAGGAAGGAAATTTTTTTTCTTCTCTATTTTTTGGCCTGTCCTGACCCGTTTCATCTTGAAATGAAGCCAGGATGATATTTTTTAATTTTTAGAATTTTTTTGCATTTATTTTTGAATTTTCAAACTCGGGTCGGGTTCGAACGGATAGGAAGGAAATTTTTTTTCCTCTCTATTTTTCATCCTGTCCTGACCCGTTTCATCTTGAAATGAAGCCAGGATGATGTTTTTTAATTTTTAGAATTTTTTTGCATTTATTTTTGAATTTTCTAACTCGGGTCGGGTTCGAACGGATAGGAAGGAAATTTTTTTTCTTCTCTATTTTTCGGGCTGTCCATACCCGTTTAGTCTTGAAATGAAGCCTGGATGATGTTTTTTAATTTTTAGAATTTTTTTGCATTTTATTTTTGAATTTTCTATCTCTAGTCGGGTTCGAACGGATAGGAAGGAAATTTTTTTTCTTCTCTATTTTTCGGCCTGACTCGAACCGTTTCATCTTGAAATGAAGCCTGGATGATGTTTTTTCATTTTTAGAATTTTTTTTGTATTTTATTTTTGAATTTTCTATCTCGGGTCGGGTTCGAACGGATAGGAAGGAAATTTTTTTTCTTCTTTATTTTTTGGCCTGTCCTGACCCGTTTCATCTTGAAATGAAGCCAGGATGATGTTTTTTAATTTTTAGAATTTTTTTGCATTTATTTTTGAATTTTCAAACTCGGGTCGGGATCGAACGGATAGGAAGGAAATTTTTTTTCCTCTCTATTTTTCGGCCTATCCTGACCCATTTCATCTTGAAATGAAGCCAGGATGATGTTTTTTAATTTTTAGAATTTTTTTGCATTTATTTTTAAATTTTCTAACTCGGATCGGGTTCGAACGGATAGGAAGGAAATTTTTTTTATTCTCTATTTTTCGGCCTGTCCTGACCGTTTCATCTTGAAATGAAGCCAGGATGATATTTTTTAATTTTTAGAATTTTTTTGCATTTATTTTTGAATTTTCTAACTCGGGTCGGGTTCGCACGGATAGGAAGGAAATTTTTTTTCTTCTCTATTTTTCGGCCTGTCCATACCCGTTTAGTCTTGAAATGAAGCCAGGATGATGTTTTTTAATTTCTAGAATTTTTTTGCATTTTATTTTTGAATTTTCTATCTCTCGTCGGGTTCGAACGGATAGGAAGGAAATTTTTTTTCTTCTATATTTTTCGGCCTGTCTTGACCCGTTTCAGCTTGAAATGAAGCCTGGATGATGTTTTTTCATTTTTAGAATTTTTTTTGTATTTTATTTTTGAATTTTCTATCTCGGGTCGGGTTCGAACGGATAGGAAGGAAATTTTTTTTCTTCTCTATTTTTCGGCCTGTCCATACCCGTTTAGTCTTGAAATGAAGCCAGGATGATGTTTTTTAATTTCTAGAATTTTTTTGCATTTTATTTTTGAATTTTCTATCTCTCGTCGGGTTCGAACGGATAGGAAGGAAATTTTTTTTCTTCTATATTTTTCGGCCTGTCTTGACCCGTTTCAGCTTGAAATGAAGCCTGGATGATGTTTTTTCATTTTTAGAATTTTTTTTGTATTTTATTTTTGAATTTTCTATCTCGGGTCGGGTTCGAACGGATAGGAAGGAAATTTTTTTTCTTCTCTATTTTTTGGCCTGTCCTGACCCGTTTCATCTTGAAATGAAGCCAGGATGATGTTTTTTAATTTTTAGAATTTTTTTGCATTTATTTTTGAATTTTCAAACTCGGGTCGGGTTCGAACGGATAGGAAGGAAATTTTTTTTCCTCTCTATTTTTCATCCTGTCCTGACCCGTTTCATCTTGAAATGAAGCCAGGATGATGTTTTTTAATTTTTAGAATTTTTTTGCATTTATTTTTGAATTTTCTAACTCGGGTCGGGTTCGAACGGATAGGAAGGAAATTTTTTTTCTTCTCTATTTTTCGGGCTGTCCATACCCGTTTAGTCTTGAAATGAAGCCTGGATGATGTTTTTTAATTTTTAGAATTTTTTTGCATTTTATTTTTGAATTTTCTATCTCTAGTAGGGTTCGAACGGATAGGAAGGAAATTTTTTTTCTTCTCTATTTTTCGGCCTGTCTCGACCCGTTTCATCTTGAAATGAAGCCTGGTTGATGTTTTTTCATTTTTAGAATTTTTTTTGTATTTTATTTTTGAATTTTCTATCTCGGGTCGGGTTCGAACGGATAGGAAGGAAATTTTTTTTCTTCTTTATTTTTTGGCCTGTCCTGACCCGTTTCATCTTGAAATGAAGCCAGGATGATGTTTTTTTAATTTTTTGAATTTTTTTGCATTTATTTTTGAATTTTCAAACTCGGGTCGGGATCGAACGGATAGGAAGGAAATTTTTTTTCCTCTCTATTTTTCGGCCTGTCCTGACCCGTTTCATCTTGAAATGAAGCCAGGATGATGTTTTTTAATTTTTAGAATTTTTTTGCATTTATTTTTGAATTTTCTAACTCGGATCGGGTTCGAACGGATAGGAAGGAAATTTTTTTTCTTCTCTATTTTTCGGCCTGCCCATACCCGTTTAGTCTTGAAATGAAGCCTGGATGACGTTTTTTAAATTTTAGAATTTTTTTGCATTTTATTTTTAAATTTTCTATCTCGGGTCGGGTTCGAACGGATAGGAAGGAAATTTTTTTTCTTCTCTATTTTTCGGCCTGTCCTAATCCGTTTCATCTTGAAATGAAGCCTGGATGATGTTTTTTAATTTTTAGAGTTTTTTTTGCATTTATTTTTGAATTTTCTATATCGGGACGGATTCGAACGGATAGGAAGGAAATTTTTTTTTCTGCTCTATTTTTCGGCTTGTCCATACCCGTATCTTCTTGAAATGAAGCCAGGATGATGTTTTTTAATTTTTATAATTTTTTTGCATTTATTTTTGAATTTTCTAACTCGGGTCGGGTTCGAACGGATAGGAAGGAAATTTTTTTTCTTCTCTATTTTTCGGGCTGTCCATACCCGTTTAGTCTTGAAATGAAGCCTGGATGATGTTTTTTAATTTTTAGAATTTTTTTGCATTTTATTTTTGAATTTTCTATCTCTAGTCGGGTTCGAACGGATAGGAAGGAAATTTTTTTTCTTCTCTATTTTTCGGCCTGACTCGAACCGTTTCATCTTGAAATGAAGCCTGGATGATGTTTTTTCATTTTTAGAATTTTTTTTGTATTTTATTTTTGAATTTTCTATCTCGGGTCGGGTTCGAACGGATAGGAAGGAAATTTTTTTTCTTCTTTATTTTTTGGCCTGTCCTGACCCGTTTCATCTTGAAATGAAGCCAGGATGATGTTTTTTAATTTTTAGAATTTTTTTGCATTTATTTTTGAATTTTCAAACTCGGGTCGGGATCGAACGGATAGGAAGGAAATTTTTTTTCCTCTCTATTTTTCGGCCTATCCTGACCCATTTCATCTTGAAATGAAGCCAGGATGATGTTTTTTAATTTTTAGAATTTTTTTGCATTTATTTTTAAATTTTCTAACTCGGATCGGGTTCGAACGGATAGGAAGGAAATTTTTTTTATTCTCTATTTTTCGGCCTGTCCTGACCGTTTCATCTTGAAATGAAGCCAGGATGATATTTTTTAATTTTTAGAATTTTTTTGCATTTATTTTTGAATTTTCTAACTCGGGTCGGGTTCGCACGGATAGGAAGGAAATTTTTTTTCTTCTCTATTTTTCGGCCTGTCCATACCCGTTTAGTCTTGAAATGAAGCCAGGATGATGTTTTTTAATTTCTAGAATTTTTTTGCATTTTATTTTTGAATTTTCTATCTCTCGTCGGGTTCGAACGGATAGGAAGGAAATTTTTTTTCTTCTATATTTTTCGGCCTGTCTTGACCCGTTTCAGCTTGAAATGAAGCCTGGATGATGTTTTTTCATTTTTAGAATTTTTTTTGTATTTTATTTTTGAATTTTCTATCTCGGGTCGGGTTCGAACGGATAGGAAGGAAATTTTTTTTCTTCTCTATTTTTTGGCCTGTCCTGACCCGTTTCATCTTGAAATGAAGCCAGGATGATGTTTTTTAATTTTTAGAATTTTTTTGCATTTATTTTTGAATTTTCAAACTCGGGTCGGGTTCGAACGGATAGGAAGGAAATTTTTTTTCCTCTCTATTTTTCATCCTGTCCTGACCCGTTTCATCTTGAAATGAAGCCAGGATGATGTTTTTTAATTTTTAGAATTTTTTTGCATTTATTTTTGAATTTTCTAACTCGGGTCGGGTTCGAACGGATAGGAAGGAAATTTTTTTTCTTCTCTATTTTTCGGGCTGTCCATACCCGTTTAGTCTTGAAATGAAGCCTGGATGATGTTTTTTAATTTTTAGAATTTTTTTGCATTTTATTTTTGAATTTTCTATCTCTAGTAGGGTTCGAACGGATAGGAAGGAAATTTTTTTTCTTCTCTATTTTTCGGCCTGTCTCGACCCGTTTCATCTTGAAATGAAGCCTGGTTGATGTTTTTTCATTTTTAGAATTTTTTTTGTATTTTATTTTTGAATTTTCTATCTCGGGTCGGGTTCGAACGGATAGGAAGGAAATTTTTTTTCTTCTTTATTTTTTGGCCTGTCCTGACCCGTTTCATCTTGAAATGAAGCCAGGATGATGTTTTTTTAATTTTTTGAATTTTTTTGCATTTATTTTTGAATTTTCAAACTCGGGTCGGGATCGAACGGATAGGAAGGAAATTTTTTTTCCTCTCTATTTTTCGGCCTGTCCTGACCCGTTTCATCTTGAAATGAAGCCAGGATGATGTTTTTTAATTTTTAGAATTTTTTTGCATTTATTTTTGAATTTTCTAACTCGGATCGGGTTCGAACGGATAGGAAGGAAATTTTTTTTCTTCTCTATTTTTCGGCCTGCCCATACCCGTTTAGTCTTGAAATGAAGCCTGGATGACGTTTTTTAAATTTTAGAATTTTTTTGCATTTTATTTTTAAATTTTCTATCTCGGGTCGGGTTCGAACGGATAGGAAGGAAATTTTTTTTCTTCTCTATTTTTCGGCCTGTCCTAATCCGTTTCATCTTGAAATGAAGCCTGGATGATGTTTTTTAATTTTTAGAGTTTTTTTTGCATTTATTTTTGAATTTTCTATATCGGGACGGATTCGAACGGATAGGAAGGAAATTTTTTTTTCTGCTCTATTTTTCGGCTTGTCCATACCCGTATCTTCTTGAAATGAAGCCAGGATGATGTTTTTTAATTTTTATAATTTTTTTGCATTTATTTTTGAATTTTCTAACTCGGATCGGGTTCGAACGGATAGGAAGGAAATCTTTTTTCTTCTCTATTTTTCGGCCTGTCCATACCCGTTTAGTCTTGAAATGAAGCCTGGATGATGTTTTTTAATTTTTAGAATTTTTTTGCATTTTATTTTTGAATTTTCTATCTCGGGTCGGGTTCGAACGGATAGGAAGGAAATTTTTTTTCTTCTCTATTTTTCGGCCTATCCATACCCGTTTAGTCTTGAAATGAAGCCTGGATGATGTTTTTTAATTTTTAGAATTTTTTTGCATTTTATTTTTGAATTTTCTATCTCGAGTCGGGTTCGAACGGATAGGAAGGAAATTTTTTTTCTTCTCTATTTTTTGGCCTGTCCTAACCCGTTTCATCTTGAAATGAAGCCAGGATGATGTTGTTTAATTTTTAGAATTTTTTTGCATTTATTTTTGAATTTTCAAACTCGGGTCGGGTTCGAACGGATAGGAAGGAAATTTTTTTTCCTCTCTATTTTTCATCCTGTCCTGACCCGTTTCATCTTGAAATGAAGCCAGGATGATTTTTTTTAATTTTTAGAATTTTTTTGCATTTATTTTCGAATTTTCTAACTCGGGTCGGGTTCGAACGGATAGGAAGGAAATTTTTTTTCTTCTCTATTTTTAGGCCTGTCCATACCCGTTTAGTCTTGAAATGAAGCCTGGATGACGTTTTTTAATTTTTAGAATTTTTTTGCATTTTATTTTTGAATTTTCTATCTCGGGTCGGGTTCGAACGGTTAGGAAGGAAAATTTTTTTCTTCTCTATTTTTCGGCCTGTCCTGATCCGTTTCATCTTGAAACGAACCCAGGATGATGTTTTTTAATTTTTAGAATTTTTTTGCATTTATTTTTGAATTTTCTAACTCGGGTCGGGTTCGAACGGATAGGAAGGAAATTTTTTTTCTTCTCTATTTTTCGGGCTATCCATACCCGTTTAGTCTTGAAATGAAGCCTGGATGATGTTTTTTAATATCTAGAATTTTTTTGCATTTTATTTTTGAATTTTCTATATCTAGTCGGGTTCGAACGGATAGGAAGGAAATTTTTTTTCTTCTCTATTTTTCGGCCTGTCTTGACCCGTTTCATCTTGAAATGAAGCCTGAATGATGTTTTTTCATTTTAGAATTTTTTTTGTATTTTATTTTTGAATTTTCTATCTCGGGTCGGGTTCGAACGGATAGGAAGGAAATTTTTTTTCTTCTCTATTTTTTGGCCTGTCCTGACCCGTTTCATCTTGAAATGAAGCCAGGATGATGTTTTTTAATTTTTAGAATTTTTTTGCATTTATTTTTGAATTTTCAAACTCGGGTCGGGATCGAACGGATAGGAAGGAAATTTTTTTTCCTCTCTATGTTTCGGCCTATCCTGACCCATTTCATCTTGAAATGAAGCCAGGATGATGTTTTTTAATTTCTAGAATTTTTTTGCATTTATTTTTGAATTTTCTAACTCGGATCGGGTTCGAACGGATAGGAAGGAAATTTTTTTTCTTCTCTATTTTTCGGCCTGTCCATACCCGTTTAGTCTTGAAATGAAGCCTGGATGACGTTTTTTAATTTTTAGAATTTTTTTGCATTTTATTTTTGAATTTTCTATCTCGGGTCGGGTTCGAACGGATGGGAATGAAATTTTTTTTTTCTCTATTTTTCGGCCTGTCCTGATCCGTTTCATCTTGAAATGAAGCCTGGATGATGTTTTTTAATTTTTAGAATTTTTTTTGCATTTATTTTTGAATTTTCTATATCGGGTCGGATTCGAACGGATAGGAAGGAAATTTTTTTTTCTGCTCTATTTTTCGGCTTGTCCATACCCGTATCTTCTTGAAATGAAGCCTGGATGATGTTTTTTAATTTTCAGAATTTTTTTGCATTTATTTTTTAATTTTCTAACTCGGGTCGGGATCGAACGGATAGGAAGGAAATTTTTTTTCCTCTCTATTTTTCGGCCAATCCTAACCCATTTCATCTTGAAATGAAGCCAGGATGATGTTTTTTAATTTTTAGAATTTTTTTGCATTTATTTTTGAATTTTCTAACTCGGATCGGGTTCGAACGGATAGGAAGGAAATTTTTTTTCTTCTCTATTTTTCGGCCTGTCCATACCCGTTTAGTCTTGAAATGAAGCCTGGATGACGTTTTTTAATTTTTAGAATTTTTTTGCATTTTATTTTTGAATTTTCTATCTCGGGTCGGGTTCGAACGGATAGGAAGGAAATTTTTTTTTTCTCTATTTTTCGGCCTGTCCTGATGTGTTTCATCTTGAAATGAACCCTGGATGATGTTTTTTAATTTTTAGAATTTTTTTTGCATTTATTTTTGAATTTTCTATATCGGGTCGGATTCGAACGGATAGGAAGGAAATTTTTTTTTCTACTCTATTTTTCGGCTTGTCCATACCCGTATCTTCTTGAAATGAAGCCTGGATGATGTTTTTTAATTTTCAGAATTTTTTTGCATTTATTTTTTAATTTTATAACTCGACTCTGGTTCGAACGGATAGGAAGGAAATTTTTTTTATTCTCTATTTTTCGGCCTGTCCTGACCGTTTCATCTTGAAATGAAGCCAGGATGATATTTTTTAATTTTTAGAATTTTTTTGCATTTATTTTTGAATTTTCTAACTCGGGTCGGGTTCGCACGGATAGGAAGGAAATTTTTTTTCTTCTCTATTTTTCGGCCTGTCCATACCCGTTTAGTCTTGAAATGAAGCCTGGATGATGTTTTTTAATTTCTAGAATTTTTTTGCATTTTATTTTTGAATTTTCTATCTCTCGTCGGGTTCGAACGGATAGGAAGGAAATTTTTTTTCTTCTATATTTTTCGGCCTGTCTTGACCCGTTTCATCTTGAAATGAAGCCTGAATGATGTTTTTTCATTTTTAGAATTTTTTTTGTATTTTATTTTTGAATTTTCTATCTCGGGTCGGGTTCGAACGGATAGGAAGGAAATTTTTTTTCTTCTCTATTTTTTGGCCTGTCCTGACCCGTTTCATCTTGAAATGAAGCCAGGATGATGTTTTTTAATTTTTAGAATTTTTTTGCATTTATTTTTGAATTTTCTAACTCGTGTCGGGTTCGCACGGATAGGAAGGAAATTTTTTTTCTTCTCTATTTTTCGGCCTGTCCATACCCGTTTAGTCTGGAAATGAAGCCTGGATGATGTTTTTTAATTTTTAGAATTTTTTTGCATTTTATTTTGGAATTTTCTATCTCGGGTCGGGTACGAACGGATAGGATGAAATTTTTTTTTTCTTCTCTATCTTTCGGCCTGTCCTGAACCGTTTCATCTTGAAATGCAGCCTGGATGATGTTTTTTAATTTTTAGAATTTATTTTTGAATTTTCAAAGTCGGGTCGGGTTAGAACGGATAGGAAGGAAATTTTTTTTCTTCTCTATTTTTCGGCTTGTCCATACTCGTATCTTCTTGAAATGAAGCCTGGATGATGTTTTTCAATTTTTAAAATTTTTTTGCATTTATTTTTTAATTTTCTAACTCGGGTCGGGTTCGAACGGATAGGAAGGAAATTTTTTTTCTTCTCTATTTTTCGGGCAGTCCATACCCGTTTAGTCTTGAAATGAAGCGTGGATGATGTTTTTTAATTTTTAGAGTTTTTTTGCATTTTATTTTTGAATTTTCTATCTCGAGTCGGGTTCGAACGGATAGGAAGGAAATTTTTTTTCTTCTCTATTTTTCGGCCTATCTTGACCCGTTTAATCTTGAAATGAAGCCTGGATGATGTTTTTTCATTTTTAGAATTTTTTTTGTATTTTATTTTTGAATTTTCTATCTCGGGTCGGGTTCGAACGGATAGGAAGGAAATTTTTTTTCTTCACTATTTTTTGGCCTGTCCTGACCCGTTTCATCTTGAAATGAAGCCAGGATTATGTTTTTTAATTTTTAGAATTTTTTTGCATTTATTTTTGAATTTTCGAACTCGGGTCGGGTTCGAACGGATAGGAAGGAAATTTTTTTTCTTCTTTATTTTTTGGCCTGTCCAAACCCGTTTAGTCTTAAAATGAAGCCTGGATGATGTTTTTTAATTTTTAGAATTTTTTTGCATTTTATTTTTAAATTTTCTGTCTCGGGTCGGGTTCGAACGGATAGGATGGAAATTTTTTTTCTTCTCTGTTTTTCATCCTGTCCATACCCGTTTAGTCTTGAAATGAAGCCTGGATGATGTTTTTTAATTTTTAGAATTTTTTTGCATTTTATTTTTGAATTTTCTATCTCGGATCGGGTTCGAACGGATAGGAAGAAAATTTTTTTTCTTCTCTATTTTTCGGCCTGTCATGATCCGTTTCATCCTGAAATGAAGCCTCGATGATGTTTTTTAATTTTTAGAATTTTTTTGCATTTATTTTTGAATTTTCTATATCGGGTCGGGTTCGAATGGATAGGAAGGAAATTTTTTTTTCTTCACTATTTTTCGGCTTGTCCATACCCGTACCTTCTTGAAATGAAGCCTGGATGATGTTTTTTAATTTTTAGAATTTTTTTGGATTTTAGTTTTGAATTATCTATCTCGGGTCGGGTTCGAACGGATAGGAAGGAATTTTTTTTTTCTTCTCTATTATTCGGCCTGTCCTGACCCGTTTCATCTTGAAATGAAGCCAGGATGATGTTTTTTAATTTTTAGAATTTTTTTGCATTAATTTTTGAATTTTCTAACTCGGGTTGGGTTCGCACGGATAGGAAGGAAATTTTTTTTCTTCTCTATTTTTGGGCCTGTCCATACCCGTTTAGTCTTGACATGAAGCCTGGATGATGTTTTTTAATTTTTAGAATTTTTTTGCATTTTATTTTTGAATTTTCTATCTCGGGTCGGGTTCGAACGGATAGGGTGTAAATTTTTTCTATTCTCTATTTTTCGGCCTGTCTTGACCCGTTTCATCTTGAAATGAAGCCTGGATGATGTTATTTAATTTTTAGAATTTTTTTGCATTTTCTTTTTGAATTTTCTATCTCGAGTCGGGTTCGAACGAATAGTAAGGAAATTTTTTTTCTTCTCTATTTTTCGGCCTGTCTTGACCCGTTTCATCTTGAAATGAAGCCTGGATGATGTTTTTTCATTTTTAGAATTTTTTTTGTATTTTATTTTTGAATTTTCTATCTCGGGTCGGGTTCGAACGGATAGGAAGGAAATTTTTTTTCTTCTCTATTTTTTGGCCTGTCCTAACCCGTTTCATCTTGAAATGAAGCCAGGATGATGTTTTTTAATTTTTAGAATTTTTTTGCATTTATTTTTGAATTTTCAAACTCGGGTCGGGTTCGAACGGATAGGAAGGAAATTTTTTTTCCACTCTATTTTTCATCCTGTCCTGACCCGTTTCATCTTGAAATGAAGCCAGGATGATTTTTTTTAATTTTTAGAATTTTTTTGCATTTATTTTTGAATTTTCTAACTCGGGTCGGGTTCGAACGGATAGGAAGGAAATTTTTTTTCTTCTCTATTTTTCGGCCTGTCTTGACCCGTTTCATCTTGAAATGAAGCCTGGATTATGTTTTCTCATTTTTAGAATTTTTTTTGTATTTTATTTTTGAATTTTCTATCTCGGGTCGGGTTCGAACGGATAGGAAGGAAATTTTTTTTCTTCTCTATTTTTTGGCCTGTCCTGACCCGTTTCATCTTGAAATGAAGCCAGGATGATGTTTTTTAATTTTTAGAATTTTTTTGCATTTATTTTTGAATTTTCAAACTCGGGTCGGGTTCGAACGGATAGGAAGGAAATTTTTTTTCCTCTCTATTTTTCATCCTGTCCTGACCCGTTTCATCTTGAAATGAAGCCAGGATGATGTTTTTTAATTTTTAGAATTTTTTTGCATTTATTTTTGAATTTCCTAACTCGGGTCGGGTTCGAACGGATAGGAAGGAAATTTTTTTTCTTCTCTATTTTTAGGCCTGTCCATACCCGTTTAGTCTTGAAATGAAGCTTGGATGACGTTTTTTAATTTTTAGAATTTTTTTGCATTTTATATTTGAATTTTCTATCTCGGGTCGGGTTCGAACGGATAGGAAGGAAAATTTTTTTCTTCTCTATTTTTCGGCCTGTCCTGATCCGTTTCATCTTGAAACGAAGCCAGGATGATGTTTTTTAATTTTTAGAATTTTTTTGCATTTATTTTTGAATTTTCTAACTCGGGTCGGGTTCGAACGGATAGGAAGGAAATTTTTTTTCTTCTCTATTTTTCGGGCTGTCCATACTCGTTTAGTCTTTAAATGAAGCCTGGATGATGTTTTTTAATTTCTAGAATTTTTTTGCATTTTATTTTTGAATTTTCTATCTCTAGTCGGGTTCGAACGGATAGGAAGGAAATTTTTTTTCTTCTCTATTTTTCGGCCTGTCTTGACCCGTTTCATCTTGAAATGAAGCCTGAATGATGTTTTTCCATTTTTAGAATTTTTTTTGTATTTTATTTTTGAATTTTCTATCTCGGGTCGGGTTCGAACGGATAGGAAGGAAATTTTTTTTCTTCTCTATTTTTTGGCCTGTCCTGACCCGTTTCATCTTGAAATGAAGCCAGGATGATGTTTTTTAATTTTTAGAATTTTTTTGCATTTATTTTTGAATTTTCAAACTCGGGTCGGGATCGAACGGATAGGAAGGAAATTTTTTTTCCTCTCTATTTTTCGGCCTATCCTGACCCATTTCATCTTGAAATGAAGCCAGGATGATGTTTTTTAATTTTTAGAATTTTTTTGCATTTATTTTTGAATTTTCTAACTCGGATCGGGTTCGAACGGATAGGAAGGAAATTTTTTTTCTTCTCTATTTTTCGGCCTGTCCATACCCGTTTGGTCTTGAAATGAAGCCAGGATGATGTTTTTTAATTTTTAGAATTTTTTTGCATTTATTTTTGAATTTTCTATCTCGGGTCGGGTTCGAACGGATAGGAAGGAAATTTTTTTTTTCTCTATTTTTCGGCCTGTCCTGATCCGTTTCATCTTGAAATGAAGCCTGGATGATGTTTTTTAAGTTTTAGATTTTTTTTGCATTTATTTTTGAATTTTCTATATCGGGTCGGATTCGAACGGATAGGAAGTATATTTTTTTTTCTGCTCTATTTTTCGGCTTGTCCATACCCGTATCTTCTTGAAATGAAGCCTGGATGATGTTTTTTAATTTTCAGAATTTTTTTGCATTTATTTTTTAATTTTCTAACTCGACTCTGGTTCGAACGGATAGGAAGGAAATTTTTTTTATTCTCTATTTTTCGGCCTGTCCTGACCGTTTCATCTTGAAATGAAGCCAGGATTATGTTTTTTAATTTTTAGAATTTTTTTGCATTTATTTTTGAATTTTCAAACTCGGGTCGGGTTCGAACGGATAGGAAGGAAATTTTTTTTCTTCTTTATTTTTTGGCCTGTCCAAACCCGTTTATTCTTAAAATGAAGCCTGGATGATGTTTTTTAATTTTTAGAATTTTTTTGCATTTTATTTTTGAATTTTCTATCTCGAGTCGGGTTCGAACGGATAGGAAGGAAATTTTTTTTCTTCTCTATTTTTCGGCCTATCTTGACCCGTTTAATCTTGAAATGAAGCCTGGATGATGTTTTTTCATTTTTAGAATTTTTTTTGTATTTTATTTTTGAATTTTCTATCTCGGGTCGGGTTCGAACGGATAGGAAGGAAATTTTTTTTCTTCACTATTTTTTGGCCTGTCCTGACCCGTTTCATCTTGAAATGAAGCCAGGATTATGTTTTTTAATTTTTAGAATTTTTTTGCATTTATTTTTGAATTTTCAAACTCGGGTCGGGTTCGAACGGATAGGAAGGAAATTTTTTTTCTTCTTTATTTTTTGGCCTGTCCAAACCCGTTTAGTCTTAAAATGAAGCCTGGATGATGTTTTTTAATTTTTAGA
The DNA here is from genome assembly GCF_932294415.1 of Quercus robur. Classification (NCBI taxonomy): domain Eukaryota; kingdom Viridiplantae; phylum Streptophyta; class Magnoliopsida; order Fagales; family Fagaceae; genus Quercus; species Quercus robur. Next base: position 38,984,064 of record NC_065542.1, on the reverse strand, counting down.
ATTTTTTTACATTTTATTTTTAAATTTTCTGTCTCGGGTCGGGTTCGAACGGATAGGATGGAAATTTTTTTTCTTCTCTATTTTTCATCCTGTCCATACCCGTTTAGTCTTGAAATGAAGCCTGGATGATGTTTTTTAATTTTTAGAATTTTTTTGCATTTTATTTTTGAATTTTCTATCTCGAATCGGGTTCGAACGGATAGGAAGAAAATTTTTTTTCTTCTCTATTTTTCGGCCTGTCATGATCCGTTTCATCTTGAAATGAAGCCTCGATGATGTTTTTTAATTTTTAGAATTTTTTTGCATTTATTTTTGAATTTTCTATATCGGGTCGGGTTCGAATGGATAGGAAGGAAATTTTTTTTTCTTCACTATTTTTCGGCTTGTCCATACCCGTATCTTCTTGAAATGAAGCCTGGATGATGTTTTTTAATTTTTAGAATTTTTTTGGATTTTATTTTTGAATTATCTATCTCGGGTCGGGTTCGAACGGATAGGAAGGAATTTTTTTTTTCTTCTCTATTATTCGGCCTGTCCTGACCCGTTTCATCTTGAAATGAAGCCAGGATGATGTTTTTTAATTTTTAGAATTTTTTTGCATTAATTTTTGAATTTTCTAACTCTGGTTGGGTTCGCACGAATAGGAAGGAAATTTTTTTTCTTCTCTATTTTTCGGCCTGTCCATACCCGTTTAGTCTTGAAATGAAGCCTGGATGATGTTTTTTAATTTTTAGAATTTTTTTGCATTTTATTTTTGAATTTTCTATCTCGGGTCGGGTTCGAACGGATAGGATGAAAATTTTTTCTCTTCTCTATTTTTCGGCCTGTCCATACCCGTTTAGTCTTGAAATGAAGCCTGGATGATGTTTTTTAATTTTTAGAATTTTTTTGCATTTTATTTTTGAATTTTCTATCTCGAGTCGGGTTCGAACGGATAGGAAGGAAATTTTTTTTTCTTCTCTATTTTTTGGCCTGTCTTGACCCGTTTCATCTTGAAATGAAGCCTGGATGATGTTTTTTCATTTTTAGAATTTTTTTTGTATTTTATTTTTGAATTTTCTATCTCGGGTCGGGTTCGAACGGATAGGAAGGAAATTTTTTTTCTTCTCTATTTTTTGGCCTGTCCTGCCCCGTTTCATCTTGAAATGAAGCCAGGATGATGTTTTTTAATTTTTAGAATTTTTTTGCATTTATTTTTGAATTTTCAAACTCGGGTCGGGATCGAACGGATAGGAAGGAAATTTTTTTTCCTCTCTATTTTTCGGCCTGTCCTGACCCGTTTCATCTTGAAATGAAACCAGGATGATGTTTTTTAATTTTTATAATTTTTTTGCATTTATTTTTGAATTTTCTAACTCGGATCGGGTTCGAACGGATAGGAAGGAAATTTTTTTTCTTCTCTATTTTTCGGCCTATCCATACCCGTTTAGTCTTGAAATGAAGCCTGGATGATGTTTTTTAATTTTTAGAATTTGTTTGCATTTTATTTTTGAATTTTCTATCTCGAGTCGGGTTCGAACGGATAGGAAGGAAATTTTTTTTCTTCTCTATTTTTCGGCCTGTCTTGACCCGTTTCATCTTGAAATGAAGCCTGGATGATGTTTTCTCATTTTTAGAATTTTTTTTGTATTTTATTTTTGAATTTTCTATCTCGGGTCGGGTTCGAACGGATAGGAAGGAAATTTTTTTTCTTCTCTATTTTTTGGCCTGTCCTGACCCGTTTCATCTTGAAATGAAGCCAGGATGATGTTTTTTAATTTTTAAAATTTTTTTGCATTTATTTTTGAATTTTCAAACTCGGGTCGGGTTCGAACGGATAGGAAGGAAATTTTTTTTCCTCTCTATTTTTCATCCTGTCCTGACCCGTTTCATCTTGAAATGAAGCCAGGATGATGTTTTTTAATTTTTAGAATTTTTTTGCATTTATTTTTGAATTTTCTAACTCGGGTCGGGTTCGAACGGATAGGAAGGAAATTTTTTTTCTTCTCTATTTTTCGGGCTGTCCATACCCGTTTAGTCTTGAAATGAAGCCTGGATGATGTTTTTTAATTTTTAGAATTTTTTTGCATTTTATTTTTGAATTTTCTATCTCTAGTCGGGTTCGAACGGATAGGAAGGAAATTTTTTTTCTTCTCTATTTTTCGGCCTGTCTCGACCCGTTTCATCTTGAAATGAAGCCTGGATGATGTTTTTTCATTTTTAGAATTTTTTTTGTATTTTATTTTTGAATTTTCTATCTCGGGTCGGGTTCGAACGGATAGGAAGGAAATTTTTTTTCTTCTTTATTTTTTGGCCTGTCCTGACCCGTTTCATCTTGAAATGAAGCCAGGATGATGTTTTTTAATTTTTAGAATTTTTTTGCATTTATTTTTGAATTTTCAAACTCGGGTCGGGATCGAACGGATAGGAAGGAAATTTTTTTTCCTCTCTATTTTTCGGCCTGTCCTGACCAGTTTCATCTTGAAATGAAGCCAGGATGATGTTTTTTAATTTTTAGAATTTTTTTGCATTTATTTTTTAATTTTCTAACTCGGATCGGGTTCGAACGGATAGGAAGGAAATTTTTTTTCTTCTCTATTTTTCAGCCTGCCCATACCCGTTTAGTCTTGAAATGAAGCCTGGATGACGTTTTTTAATTTTTAGAATTTTTTTTCATTTTATTTTTGAATTTTCTATCTCGGGTCGGGTTCGAACGGATAGGAAGGAAATTTTTTTTCTTCTCTATTTTTCGGCCTGTCCTGATCCGTTTCATCTTGAAATGAAGCCTGGATGATGTTTTTTAATTTTTAGAGTTTTTTTTGCATTTATTTTTGAATTTTCTATATCGGGACGGATTCGAACGGATAGGAAGGAAATTTTTTTTTTCTGCTCTATTTTTCGGCTTGTCCATACTCGTATCTTCTTGAAATGAAGCCAGGATGATGTTTTTTAATTTTTATAATTTTTTTGCATTTATTTTTGAATTTTCTAACTCGGATCGGGTTCGAACGGATAGGAAGGAAATTTTTTTTCTTCTCTATTTTTCGGCCTGTCCATACCCGTTTAGTCTTGAAATGAAGCCTGGATGATGTTTTTTAATTTTTAGAATTTTTTTGCATTTTATTTTTGAATTTTCTATCTCGGGTCGGGTTCGAACGGATAGGAAGGAAATTTTTTTTCTTCTCTATTTTTCGGCCTATCCATACCCGTTTAGTCTTGAAATGAAGCCTGGATGATGTTTTTTAATTTTTAGAATTTTTTTGCATTTTATTTTTGAATTTTCTATCTCGAGTCGGGTTCGAACGGATAGGAAGGAAATTTTTTTTCTTCTCTATTTTTCGGCCTGTCTTGACCCGTTTCATCTTGAAATGAAGCCTGGATGATGTTTTTTCATTTTTAGAATTTTTTTTGTATTTTATTTTTGAATTTTCTATCTCGGGTCGGGTTCGAACGGATAGGAAGGAAATTTTTTTTTCTTCTCTATTTTTTGGCCTGTCCTAACCCGTTTCATCTTGAAATGAAGCCAGGATGATGTTTTTTAATTTTTAGAATTTTTTTCCATTTATTTTTGAATTTTCAAACTCGGGTCGGGATCGAACGGATAGGAAGGAAATTTTTTTTCCTCTCTATTTTTCGGCCTGTCCTGACCCGTTTCATCTTGAAATGAAACCAGGATGATGTTTTTTAATTTTTATAATTTTTTTGCATTTATTTTTGAATTTTCTAACTCGGATCGGGTTCGAACGGATAGGAAGGAAATTTTTTTTCTTCTCTATTTTTCGGCCTATCCATACCCGTTTAGTCTTGAAATGAAGCCTGGATGATGTTTTTTAATTTTTAGAATTTTTTTGCATTTATTTTTGAATTTTCTAACTCGGATTGGGTTCGAACGGATAGGAAGGAAATTTTTTTTCTTCTCTATTTTTCGGCCTATCCATACCCGTTTAGTCTTGAAATGAAGCCTGGATGATGTTTTTTAATTTTTAGAATTTTTTTGCATTTTATTTTTGAATTTTCTATCTCGAGTCGGGTTCGAACGGATAGGAAGGAAATTTTTTTTCTTCTCTATTTTTCGGCCTGTCTTGACCCGTTTCATCTTGAAATGAAGCCTGGATGATGTTTTCTCATTTTTAGAATTTTTTTTGTATTTTATTTTTGAATTTTCTATCTCGGGTCGGGTTCGAACGGATAGGAAGGAAATTTTTTTTCTTCTCTATTTTTTGGCCTGTCCTGACCCGTTTCATCTTGAAATGAAGCCAGGATGATGTTTTTTAATTTTTAAAATTTTTTTGCATTTATTTTTGAATTTTGAAACTCGGGTCGGGTTCGAACGGATAGGAAGGAAATTTTTTTTCCTCTCTATTTTTCATCCTGTCTTGACCCGTTTCATCTTGAAATGAAGCCAGGATGATGTTTTTTAATTTTTAGAATTTTTTTGCATTTATTTTTGAATTTTCTAACTCGGGTCGGGTTCGAACGGATAGGAAGGAAATTTTTTTTCTTCTCTATTTTTCGGGCTGTCCATACCCGTTTAGTCTTGAAATGAAGCCTGGATGATGTTTTTTAATTTTTAGAATTTTTTTGCATTTTATTTTTGAATTTTCTATCTCTAGTCGGGTTCGAACGGATAGGAAGGAAATTTTTTTTCTTCTCTATTTTTCGGCCTGTCTCGACCCGTTTCATCTTGAAATGAAGCCTGGATGATGTTTTTTCATTTTTAGAGTTTTTTTTGTATTTTATTTTTGAATTTTCTATCTCGGGTCGGGTTCGAACGGATAGGAAGGAAATTTTTTTTCTTCTTTATTTTTTGGCCTGTCCTGACCCGTTTCATCTTGAAATGAAGCCAGGATGATGTTTTTTAATTTTTAGAATTTTTTTGCATTTATTTTTGAATTTTCAAACTCGGGTCGGGATCGAACGGATAGGAAGGAAATTTTTTTTCCTCTCTATTTTTCGGCCTGTCCTGACCCGTTTCATCTTGAAATGAAGCCAGGATGATGTTTTTTAATTTTTAGAATTTTTTTGCATTTATTTTTGAATTTTCTAACTCGGATCGGGTTCGAACGGATAGGAAGGAAATTTTTTTTCTTCTCTATTTTTCGGCCTGCCCATACCCGTTTAGTCTTGAAATGAAGCCTGGATGACGTTTTTTAATTTTTAGAATTTTTTTGCATTTTATTTTTGAATTTTCTATCTCGGGTCGGGTTCGAACGGATAGGAAGGAAATTTTTTTTCTTCTTTATTTTTTGGCCTGTCCTGACCCGTTTCATCTTGAAATGAAGCCAGGATGATGTTTTTTAATTTTTAGAATTTTTTTGCATTTATTTTTGAATTTTCAAACTCGGGTCGGGATCGAACGGATAGGAAGGAAATTTTTTTTCCTCTCTATTTTTCGGCCTGTCCTGATCCGTTTCATCTTGAAATGAAGCCTGGATGATGTTTTTTAATTTTTAGAGTTTTTTTTGCATTTATTTTTGAATTTTCTATATCGGGACGGATTCGAACGGATAGGAAGGAAATTTTTTTTTTCTGCTCTATTTTTCGGCTTGTCCATACTCGTATCTTCTTGAAATGAAGCCAGGATGATGTTTTTTAATTTTTATAATTTTTTTGCATTTATTTTTGAATTTTCTAACTCGGATCGGGTTCGAACGGATAGGAAGGAAATTTTTTTTCTTCTCTATTTTTCGGCCTGTCCATACCCGTTTAGTCTTGAAATGAAGCCTGGATGATGTTTTTTAATTTTTAGAATTTTTTTGCATTTTATTTTTGAATTTTCTATCTCGGGTCGGGTTCGAACGGATAGGAAGGAAATTTTTTTTCTTCTCTATTTTTCGGCCTATCCATACCCGTTTAGTCTTGAAATGAAGCCTGGATGATGTTTTTTAATTTTTAGAATTTTTTTGCATTTTATTTTTGAATTTTCTATCTCGAGTCGGGTTCGAACGGATAGGAAGGAAATTTTTTTTCTTCTCTATTTTTCGGCCTGTCTTGACCCGTTTCATCTTGAAATGAAGCCTGGATGATGTTTTTTCATTTTTAGAATTTTTTTTGTATTTTATATTTGAATTTTCTATCTCGGGTCGGGTTCGAACGGATAGGAAGGAAATTTTTTTTTCTTCTCTATTTTTTGGCCTGTCCTAACCCGTTTCATCTTGAAATGAAGCCAGGATGATGTTTTTTAATTTTTAGAATTTTTTTCCATTTATTTTTGAATTTTCAAACTCGGGTCGGGATCGAACGGATAGGAAGGAAATTTTTTTTCCTCTCTATTTTTCGGCCTGTCCTGACCCGTTTCATCTTGAAATGAAACCAGGATGATGTTTTTTAATTTTTATAATTTTTTTGCATTTATTTTTGAATTTTCTAACTCGGATCGGGTTCGAACGGATAGGAAGGAAATTTTTTTTCTTCTCTATTTTTCGGCCTATCCATACCCGTTTAGTCTTGAAATGAAGCCTGGATGATGTTTTTTAATTTTTAGAATTTTTTTGCATTTATTTTTGAATTTTCTAACTCGGATTGGGTTCGAACGGATAGGAAGGAAATTTTTTTTCTTCTCTATTTTTCGGCCTATCCATACCCGTTTAGTCTTGAAATGAAGCCTGGATGATGTTTTTTAATTTTTAGAATTTTTTTGCATTTTATTTTTGAATTTTCTATCTCGAGTCGGGTTCGAACGGATAGGAAGGAAATTTTTTTTCTTCTCTATTTTTCGGCCTGTCTTGACCCGTTTCATCTTGAAATGAAGCCTGGATGATGTTTTCTCATTTTTAGAATTTTTTTTGTATTTTATTTTTGAATTTTCTATCTCGGGTCGGGTTCGAACGGATAGGAAGGAAATTTTTTTTCTTCTCTATTTTTTGGCCTGTCCTGACCCGTTTCATCTTGAAATGAAGCCAGGATGATGTTTTTTAATTTTTAAAATTTTTTTGCATTTATTTTTGAATTTTGAAACTCGGGTCGGGTTCGAACGGATAGGAAGGAAATTTTTTTTCCTCTCTATTTTTCATCCTGTCTTGACCCGTTTCATCTTGAAATGAAGCCAGGATGATGTTTTTTAATTTTTAGAATTTTTTTGCATTTATTTTTGAATTTTCTAACTCGGGTCGGGTTCGAACGGATAGGAAGGAAATTTTTTTTCTTCTCTATTTTTCGGGCTGTCCATACCCGTTTAGTCTTGAAATGAAGCCTGGATGATGTTTTTTAATTTTTAGAATTTTTTTGCATTTTATTTTTGAATTTTCTATCTCTAGTCGGGTTCGAACGGATAGGAAGGAAATTTTTTTTCTTCTCTATTTTTCGGCCTGTCTCGACCCGTTTCATCTTGAAATGAAGCCTGGATGATGTTTTTTCATTTTTAGAGTTTTTTTTGTATTTTATTTTTGAATTTTCTATCTCGGGTCGGGTTCGAACGGATAGGAAGGAAATTTTTTTTCTTCTTTATTTTTTGGCCTGTCCTGACCCGTTTCATCTTGAAATGAAGCCAGGATGATGTTTTTTAATTTTTAGAATTTTTTTGCATTTATTTTTGAATTTTCAAACTCGGGTCGGGATCGAACGGATAGGAAGGAAATTTTTTTTCCTCTCTATTTTTCGGCCTGTCCTGACCCGTTTCATCTTGAAATGAAGCCAGGATGATGTTTTTTAATTTTTAGAATTTTTTTGCATTTATTTTTGAATTTTCTAACTCGGATCGGGTTCGAACGGATAGGAAGGAAATTTTTTTTCTTCTCTATTTTTCGGCCTGCCCATACCCGTTTAGTCTTGAAATGAAGCCTGGATGACGTTTTTTAATTTTTAGAATTTTTTTGCATTTTATTTTTGAATTTTCTATCTCGGGTCGGGTTCGAACGGATAGGAAGGAAATTTTTTTTCTTCTCTATTTTTCGGCCTGTCCTGATCCGTTTCATCTTGAAATGAAGCCTGGATGATGTTTTTTAATTTTTTAGAGTTTTTTTTGCATTTATTTTTGAATTTTCTATATCGGGACGGATTCGAACGGATAGGAAGGAAATTTTTTTTTCTGCTCTATTTTTCGGCTTGTCCATACTCGTATCTTCTTGAAATGAAGCCAGGATGATGTTTTTTAAGTTTTATAATTTTTTTGCATTTATTTTTGAATTTTCTAACTCGGATCGGGTTCGAACGGATAGGAAGGAAATTTTTTTTCTTCTCTATTTTTCGGCCTGTCCATACCCGTTTAGTCTTGAAATGAAGCCTGGATGATGTTTTTTAATTTTTAGAATTTTTTTGCATTTTATTTTTGAATTTTCTATCTCGGGTCGGGTTCGAACGGATAGGAAGGAAATTTTTTTTCTTCTCTATTTTTCGGCCTATCCATACCCGTTTAGTCTTGAAATGAAGCCTGGATGATGTTTTTTAATTTTTAGAATTTTTTTGCATTTTATTTTTGAATTTTCTATCTCGAGTCGGGTTCGAACGGATAGGAAGGAAATTTTTTTTCTTCTCTATTTTTCGGCCTGTCTTGACCCGTTTCATCTTGAAATGAAGCCTGGATGATGTTTTTTCATTTTTAGAATTTTTTTTGTATTTTATTTTTGAATTTTCTATCTCGGGTCGGGTTCGAACGGATAGGAAGGAAATTTTTTTTTCTTCTCTATTTTTTGGCCTGTCCTAACCCGTTTCATCTTGAAATGAAGCCAGGATGATGTTTTTTAATTTTTAGAATTTTTTTCCATTTATTTTTGAATTTTCAAACTCGGGTCGGGATCGAACGGATAGGAAGGAAATTTTTTTTCGTCTCTATTTTTCGGCCTGTCCTGACCCGTTTCATCTTGAAATGAAACCAGGATGATGTTTTTTAATTTTTATAATTTTTTTGCATTTATTTTTGAATTTTCTAACTCGGATCGGGTTCGAACGGATAGGAAGGAAATTTTTTTTCTTCTCTATTTTTCGGCCTATCCATACCCGTTTAGTCTTGAAATGAAGCCTGGATGATGTTTTTTAATTTTTAGAATTTTTTTGCATTTATTTTTGAATTTTCTAACTCGGATCGGGTTCGAACGGATAGGAAGGAAATTTTTTTTCTTCTCTATTTTTCGGCCTATCCATACCCGTTTAGTCTTGAAATGAAGCCTGGATGATGTTTTTTAATTTTTAGAATTTTTTTGCATTTTATTTTTGAATTTTCTATCTCGAGTCGGGTTCGAACGGATAGGAAGGAAATTTTTTTTCTTCTCTATTTTTCGGCCTGTCTTGACCCGTTTCATCTTGAAATGAAGCCTGGATGATGTTTTCTCATTTTTAGAATTTTTTTTGTATTTTATTTTTGAATTTTCTATCTCGGGTCGGGTTCGAACGGATAGGAAGGAAATTTTTTTTCTTCTCTATTTTTTGGCCTGTCCTGACCCGTTTCATCTTGAAATGAAGCCAGGATGATGTTTTTTAATTTTTAAAATTTTTTTGCATTTATTTTTGAATTTTGAAACTCGGGTCGGGTTCGAACGGAAAGGAAGGAAATTTTTTTTCCTCTCTATTTTTCATCCTGTCCTGACCCGTTTCATCTTGAAATGAAGCCAGGATGATGTTTTTTAATTTTTAGAATTTTTTTGCATTTATTTTTGAATTTTCTAACTCGGGTCGGGTTCGAACGGATAGGAAGGAAATTTTTTTTCTTCTCTATTTTTCGGGCTGTCCATACCCGTTTAGTCTTGAAATGAAGCCTGGATGATGTTTTTTAATTTTTAGAATTTTTTTGCATTTTATTTTTGAATTTTCTATCTCTAGTCGGGTTCGAACGGATAGGAAGGAAATTTTTTTTCTTCTCTATTTTTCGGCCTGTCTCGACCCGTTTCATCTTGAAATGAAGCCTGGATGATGTTTTTTCATTTTTAGAATTTTTTTTGTATTTTATTTTTGAATTTTCTATCTCGGGTCGGGTTCGAACGGATAGGAAGGAAATTTTTTTTCTTCTTTATTTTTTGGCCTGTCCTGACCCGTTTCATCTTGAAATGAAGCCAGGATGATGTTTTTTAATTTTTAGAATTTTTTTGCATTTATTTTTGAATTTTCAAACTCGGGTCGGGATCGAACGGATAGGAAGGAAATTTTTTTTCCTCTCTATTTTTCGGCCTGTCCTGACCCGTTTCATCTTGAAATGAAGCCAGGATGATGTTTTTTAATTTTTAGAATTTTTTTGCATTTATTTTTGAATTTTCTAATTCGGATCGGGTTCGAACGGATAGGAAGGAAATTTTTTTTCTTCTCTATTTTTCGGCCTGCCCATACCCGTTTAGTCTTGAAATGAAGCCTGGATGACGTTTTTTAATTTTTAGAATTTTTTTGCATTTTATTTTTGAATTTTGTATCTCGGGTCGGGTTCGAACGGATAGGAAGGAAATTTTTTTTCTTCTCTATTTTTCGGCCTGTCCTGATCCGTTTCATCTTGAAATGAAGCCTGGATGATGTTTTTTAATTTTTAGAGTTTTTTTTGCTTTTATTTTTGAATTTTCTATATCGGGACGGATTCGAACGGATAGGAAGGAAATTTTTTTTTCTGCTCTATTTGTCGGCTTGTCCATACCCGTATCTTCTTGAAATGAAGCCAGGATGATGTTTTTTAATTTTTATAATTTTTTTGCATTTATTTTTGAATTTTCTAACTCGGATCGGGTTCGAACGGATAGGAAGGAAATTTTTTTTCTTCTCTATTTTTCGGCCTGTCCATACCCGTTTAGTCTTGAAATGAAGCCTGGATGATGTTTTTTAATTTTTAGAATTTTTTTGCATTTTATTTTTGAATTTTCTATCTCGGGTCGGGTTCGAACGGATAGGAAGGAAATTTTTTTTCTTCTCTATTTTTCGGCCTATCCATACCCGTTTAGTCTTGAAATGAAGCCTGGATGATGTTTTTTAATTTTTAGAATTTTTTTGCATTTTATTTTTGAATTTTCTATCTCGGGTCGGGTTCGAACGGATAGGAAGGAAATTTTTTTTCTTCTCTATTTTTCGGCCTGTCCTGATCCGTTTCATCTTGAAATGAAGCCTGGATGATGTTTTTTAATTTTTAGAGTTTTTTTTGCATTTATTTTTGAATTTTCTATATCGGGACGGATTCGAACGGATAGGAAGGAAATTTTTTTTTTCTGCTCTATTTTTCGGCTTGTCCATACTCGTATCTTCTTGAAATGAAGCCAGGATGATGTTTTTTAATTTTTATAATTTTTTTGCATTTATTTTTGAATTTTCTAACTCGGATCGGGTTCGAACGGATAGGAAGGAAATTTTTTTTCTTCTCTATTTTTCGGCCTGTCCATACCCGTTTAGTCTTGAAATGAAGCCTGGATGATGTTTTTTAATTTTTAGAATTTTTTTGCATTTTATTTTTGAATTTTCTATCTCGGGTCGGGTTCGAACGGATAGGAAGGAAATTTTTTTTCTTCTCTATTTTTCGGCCTATCCATACCCGTTTAGTCTTGAAATGAAGCCTGGATGATGTTTTTTAATTTTTAGAATTTTTTTGCATTTTATTTTTGAATTTTCTATCTCGAGTCGGGTTCGAACGGATAGGAAGGAAATTTTTTTTCTTCTCTATTTTTCGGCCTGTCTTGACCCGTTTCATCTTGAAATGAAGCCTGGATGATGTTTTTTCATTTTTAGAATTTTTTTTGTATTTTATTTTTGAATTTTCTATCTCGGGTCGGGTTCGAACGGATAGGAAGGAAATTTTTTTTTCTTCTCTATTTTTTGGCCTGTCCTAACCCGTTTCATCTTGAAATGAAGCCAGGATGATGTTTTTTAATTTTTAGAATTTTTTTCCATTTATTTTTGAATTTTCAAACTCGGGTCGGGATCGAACGGATAGGAAGGAAATTTTTTTTCCTCTCTATTTTTCGGCCTGTCCTGACCCGTTTCATCTTGAAATGAAACCAGGATGATGTTTTTTAATTTTTATAATTTTTTTGCATTTATTTTTGAATTTTCTAACTCGGATCGGGTTCGAACGGATAGGAAGGAAATTTTTTTTCTTCTCTATTTTTCGGCCTATCCATACCCGTTTAGTCTTGAAATGAAGCCTGGATGATGTTTTTTAATTTTTAGAATTTTTTTGCATTTATTTTTGAATTTTCTAACTCGGATTGGGTTCGAACGGATAGGAAGGAAATTTTTTTTCTTCTCTATTTTTCGGCCTATCCATACCCGTTTAGTCTTGAAATGAAGCCTGGATGATGTTTTTTAATTTTTAGAATTTTTTTGCATTTTATTTTTGAATTTTCTATCTCGAGTCAGGTTCGAACGGATAGGAAGGAAATTTTTTTTCTTCTCTATTTTTCGGCCTGTCTTGACCCGTTTCATCTTGAAATGAAGCCTGGATGATGTTTTCTCATTTTTAGAATTTTTTTTGTATTTTATTTTTGAATTTTCTATCTCGGGTCGGGTTCGAACGGATAGGAAGGAAATTTTTTTTCTTCTCTATTTTTTGGCCTGTCCTGACCCGTTTCATCTTGAAATGAAGCCAGGATGATGTTTTTTAATTTTTAAAATTTTTTTGCATTTATTTTTGAATTTTGAAACTCGGGTCGGGTTCGAACGGATAGGAAGGAAATTTTTTTTCCTCTCTATTTTTCATCCTGTCTTGACCCGTTTCATCTTGAAATGAAGCCAGGATGATGTTTTTTAATTTTTAGAATTTTTTTGCATTTATTTTTGAATTTTCTAACTCGGGTCGGGTTCGAACGGATAGGAAGGAAATTTTTTTTCTTCTCTATTTTTCGGGCTGTCCATACCCGTTTAGTCTTGAAATGAAGCCTGGATGATGTTTTTTAATTTTTAGAATTTTTTTGCATTTTATTTTTGAATTTTCTATCTCTAGTCGGGTTCGAACGGATAGGAAGGAAATTTTTTTTCTTCTCTATTTTTCGGCCTGTCTCGACCCGTTTCATCTTGAAATGAAGCCTGGATGATGTTTTTTCATTTTTAGAGTTTTTTTTGTATTTTATTTTTGAATTTTCTATCTCGGGTCGGGTTCGAACGGATAGGAAGGAAATTTTTTTTCTTCTTTATTTTTTGGCCTGTCCTGACCCGTTTCATCTTGAAATGAAGCCAGGATGATGTTTTTTAATTTTTAGAATTTTTTTGCATTTATTTTTGAATTTTCAAACTCGGGTCGGGATCGAACGGATAGGAAGGAAATTTTTTTTCCTCTCTATTTTTCGGCCTGTCCTGACCCGTTTCATCTTGAAATGAAGCCAGGATGATGTTTTTTAATTTTTAGAATTTTTTTGCATTTATTTTTGAATTTTCTAACTCGGATCGGGTTCGAACGGATAGGAAGGAAATTTTTTTTCTTCTCTATTTTTCGGCCTGCCCATACCCGTTTAGTCTTGAAATGAAGCCTGGATGACGTTTTTTAATTTTTAGAATTTTTTTGCATTTTATTTTTGAATTTTCTATCTCGGGTCGGGTTCGAACGGATAGGAAGGAAATTTTTTTTCTTCTTTATTTTTTGGCCTGTCCTGACCCGTTTCATCTTGAAATGAAGCCAGGATGATGTTTTTTAATTTTTAGAATTTTTTTGCATTTATTTTTGAATTTTCAAACTCGGGTCGGGATCGAACGGATAGGAAGGAAATTTTTTTTCCTCTCTATTTTTCGGCCTGTCCTGATCCGTTTCATCTTGAAATGAAGCCTGGATGATGTTTTTTAATTTTTAGAGTTTTTTTTGCATTTATTTTTGAATTTTCTATATCGGGACGGATTCGAACGGATAGGAAGGAAATTTTTTTTTTCTGCTCTATTTTTCGGCTTGTCCATACTCGTATCTTCTTGAAATGAAGCCAGGATGATGTTTTTTAATTTTTATAATTTTTTTGCATTTATTTTTGAATTTTCTAACTCGGATCGGGTTCGAACGGATAGGAAGGAAATTTTTTTTCTTCTCTATTTTTCGGCCTGTCCATACCCGTTTAGTCTTGAAATGAAGCCTGGATGATGTTTTTTAATTTTTAGAATTTTTTTGCATTTTATTTTTGAATTTTCTATCTCGGGTCGGGTTCGAACGGATAGGAAGGAAATTTTTTTTCTTCTCTATTTTTCGGCCTATCCATACCCGTTTAGTCTTGAAATGAAGCCTGGATGATGTTTTTTAATTTTTAGAATTTTTTTGCATTTTATTTTTGAATTTTCTATCTCGAGTCGGGTTCGAACGGATAGGAAGGAAATTTTTTTTCTTCTCTATTTTTCGGCCTGTCTTGACCCGTTTCATCTTGAAATGAAGCCTGGATGATGTTTTTTCATTTTTAGAATTTTTTTTGTATTTTATATTTGAATTTTCTATCTCGGGTCGGGTTCGAACGGATAGGAAGGAAATTTTTTTTTCTTCTCTATTTTTTGGCCTGTCCTAACCCGTTTCATCTTGAAATGAAGCCAGGATGATGTTTTTTAATTTTTAGAATTTTTTTCCATTTATTTTTGAATTTTCAAACTCGGGTCGGGATCGAACGGATAGGAAGGAAATTTTTTTTCCTCTCTATTTTTCGGCCTGTCCTGACCCGTTTCATCTTGAAATGAAACCAGGATGATGTTTTTTAATTTTTATAATTTTTTTGCATTTATTTTTGAATTTTCTAACTCGGATCGGGTTCGAACGGATAGGAAGGAAATTTTTTTTCTTCTCTATTTTTCGGCCTATCCATACCCGTTTAGTCTTGAAATGAAGCCTGGATGATGTTTTTTAATTTTTAGAATTTTTTTGCATTTATTTTTGAATTTTCTAACTCGGATTGGGTTCGAACGGATAGGAAGGAAATTTTTTTTCTTCTCTATTTTTCGGCCTATCCATACCCGTTTAGTCTTGAAATGAAGCCTGGATGATGTTTTTTAATTTTTAGAATTTTTTTGCATTTTATTTTTGAATTTTCTATCTCGAGTCGGGTTCGAACGGATAGGAAGGAAATTTTTTTTCTTCTCTATTTTTCGGCCTGTCTTGACCCGTTTCATCTTGAAATGAAGCCTGGATGATGTTTTCTCATTTTTAGAATTTTTTTTGTATTTTATTTTTGAATTTTCTATCTCGGGTCGGGTTCGAACGGATAGGAAGGAAATTTTTTTTCTTCTCTATTTTTTGGCCTGTCCTGACCCGTTTCATCTTGAAATGAAGCCAGGATGATGTTTTTTAATTTTTAAAATTTTTTTGCATTTATTTTTGAATTTTGAAACTCGGGTCGGGTTCGAACGGATAGGAAGGAAATTTTTTTTCCTCTCTATTTTTCATCCTGTCTTGACCCGTTTCATCTTGAAATGAAGCCAGGATGATGTTTTTTAATTTTTAGAATTTTTTTGCATTTATTTTTGAATTTTCTAACTCGGGTCGGGTTCGAACGGATAGGAAGGAAATTTTTTTTCTTCTCTATTTTTCGGGCTGTCCATACCCGTTTAGTCTTGAAATGAAGCCTGGATGATGTTTTTTAATTTTTAGAATTTTTTTGCATTTTATTTTTGAATTTTCTATCTCTAGTCGGGTTCGAACGGATAGGAAGGAAATTTTTTTTCTTCTCTATTTTTCGGCCTGTCTCGACCCGTTTCATCTTGAAATGAAGCCTGGATGATGTTTTTTCATTTTTAGAGTTTTTTTTGTATTTTATTTTTGAATTTTCTATCTCGGGTCGGGTTCGAACGGATAGGAAGGAAATTTTTTTTCTTCTTTATTTTTTGGCCTGTCCTGACCCGTTTCATCTTGAAATGAAGCCAGGATGATGTTTTTTAATTTTTAGAATTTTTTTGCATTTATTTTTGAATTTTCAAACTCGGGTCGGGATCGAACGGATAGGAAGGAAATTTTTTTTCCTCTCTATTTTTCGGCCTGTCCTGACCCGTTTCATCTTGAAATGAGGCCAGGATGATGTTTTTTAATTTTTAGAATTTTTTTGCATTTATTTTTGAATTTTCTAACTCGGATCGGGTTCGAACGGATAGGAAGGAAATTTTTTTTCTTCTCTATTTTTCGGCCTGCCCATACCCGTTTAGTCTTGAAATGAAGCCTGGATGACGTTTTTTAATTTTTAGAATTTTTTTGCATTTTATTTTTGAATTTTCTATCTCGGGTCGGGTTCGAACGGATAGGAAGGAAATTTTTTTTCTTCTCTATTTTTCGGCCTGTCCTGATCCGTTTCATCTTGAAATGAAGCCTGGATGATGTTTTTTAATTTTTAGAGTTTTTTTTGCATTTATTTTTGAATTTTCTATATCGGGACGGATTCGAACGGATAGGAAGGAAATTTTTTTTTCTGCTCTATTTTTCGGCTTGTCCATACTCGTATCTTCTTGAAATGAAGCCAGGATGATGTTTTTTAATTTTTATAATTTTTTTGCATTTATTTTTGAATTTTCTAACTCGGATCGGGTTCGAACGGATAGGAAGGAAATTTTTTTTCTTCTCTATTTTTCGGCCTGTCCATACCCGTTTAGTCTTGAAATGAAGCCTGGATGATGTTTTTTAATTTTTAGAATTTTTTTGCATTTTATTTTTGAATTTTCTATCTCGGGTCGGGTTCGAACGGATAGGAAGGAAATTTTTTTTCTTCTCTATTTTTCGGCCTATCCATACCCGTTTAGTCTTGAAATGAAGCCTGGATGATGTTTTTTAATTTTTAGAATTTTTTTGCATTTTATTTTTGAATTTTCTATCTCGAGTCGGGTTCGAACGGATAGGAAGGAAATTTTTTTTCTTCTCTATTTTTCGGCCTGTCTTGACCCGTTTCATCTTGAAATGAAGCCTGGATGATGTTTTTTCATTTTTAGAATTTTTTTTGTATTTTATTTTTGAATTTTCTATCTCGGGTCGGGTTCGAACGGATAGGAAGGAAATTTTTTTTTCTTCTCTATTTTTTGGCCTGTCCTAACCCGTTTCATCTTGAAATGAAGCCAGGATGATGTTTTTTAATTTTTAGAATTTTTTTCCATTTATTTTTGAATTTTCAAACTCGGGTCGGGATCGAACGGATAGGAAGGAAATTTTTTTTCCTCTCTATTTTTCGGCCTGTCCTGACCCGTTTCATCTTGAAATGAAACCAGGATGATGTTTTTTAATTTTTATAATTTTTTTGCATTTATTTTTGAATTTTCTAACTCGGATCGGGTTCGAACGGATAGGAAGGAAATTTTTTTTCTTCTCTATTTTTCGGCCTATCCATACCCGTTTAGTCTTGAAATGAAGCCTGGATGATGTTTTTTAATTTTTAGAATTTTTTTGCATTTATTTTTGAATTTTCTAACTCGGATCGGGTTCGAACGGATAGGAATGAATTTTTTTTTGTTCTCAATTTTTCGACCTATCCATACCCGTTTAGTCTTGAAATGAAGCCTGGATGATGTTTTTTAATTTTTAGAATTTTTTTGCATTTTATTTTTGAATTTTCTATCTCGAGTCGGGTTCGAACGGATAGGAAGGAAATTTTTTTTCTTCTCTATTTTTCGGCCTGTCTTGACCCGTTTCATCTTGAAATGAAGCCTGGATGATGTTTTCTCATTTTTAGAATTTTTTTTGTATTTTATTTTTGAATTTTCTATCTCGGGTCGGGTTCGAACGGATAGGAAGGAAATTTTTTTTCTTCTCTATTTTTTGGCCTGTCCTGACCCGTTTCATCTTGAAATGAAGCCAGGATGATGTTTTTTAATTTTTAAAATTTTTTTGCATTTATTTTTGAATTTTGAAACTCGGGTCGGGTTCGAACGGAAAGGAAGGAAATTTTTTTTCCTCTCTATTTTTCATCCTGTCCTGACCCGTTTCATCTTGAAATGAAGCCAGGATGATGTTTTTTAATTTTTAGAATTTTTTTGCATTTATTTTTGAATTTTCTAACTCGGGTCGGGTTCGAACGGATAGGAAGGAAATTTTTTTTCTTCTCTATTTTTCGGGCTGTCCATACCCGTTTAGTCTTGAAATGAAGCCTGGATGATGTTTTTTAATTTTTAGAATTTTTTTGCATTTTATTTTTGAATTTTCTATCTCTAGTCGGGTTCGAACGGATAGGAAGGAAATTTTTTTTCTTCTCTATTTTTCGGCCTGTCTCGACCCGTTTCATCTTGAAATGAAGCCTGGATGATGTTTTTTCATTTTTAGAATTTTTTTTGTATTTTATTTTTGAATTTTCTATCTCGGGTCGGGTTCGAACGGATAGGAAGGAAATTTTTTTTCTTCTTTATTTTTTGGCCTGTCCTGACCCGTTTCATCTTGAAATGAAGCCAGGATGATGTTTTTTAATTTTTAGAATTTTTTTGCATTTATTTTTGAATTTTCAAACTCGGGTCGGGATCGAACGGATAGGAAGGAAATTTTTTTTCCTCTCTATTTTTCGGCCTGTCCTGACCCGTTTCATCTTGAAATGAAGCCAGGATGATGTTTTTTAATTTTTAG
This sequence comes from Quercus robur, assembly GCF_932294415.1. NCBI lineage: Eukaryota > Viridiplantae > Streptophyta > Magnoliopsida > Fagales > Fagaceae > Quercus > Quercus robur. The sequence goes on along the minus strand of NC_065542.1, from coordinate 38,965,706 downwards.
AATTTTTTTGCATTTATTTTTGAATTTTCTAATTCGGATCGGGTTCGAACGGATAGGAAGGAAATTTTTTTTCTTCTCTATTTTTCGGCCTGCCCATACCCGTTTAGTCTTGAAATGAAGCCTGGATGACGTTTTTTAATTTTTAGAATTTTTTTGCATTTTATTTTTGAATTTTGTATCTCGGGTCGGGTTCGAACGGATAGGAAGGAAATTTTTTTTCTTCTCTATTTTTCGGCCTGTCCTGATCCGTTTCATCTTGAAATGAAGCCTGGATGATGTTTTTTAATTTTTAGAGTTTTTTTTGCATTTATTTTTGAATTTTCTATATCGGGACGGATTCGAACGGATAGGAAGGAAATTTTTTTTTCTGCTCTATTTGTCGGCTTGTCCATACCCGTATCTTCTTGAAATGAAGCCAGGATGATGTTTTTTAATTTTTATAATTTTTTTGCATTTATTTTTGAATTTTCTAACTCGGATCGGGTTCGAACGGATAGGAAGGAAATTTTTTTTCTTCTCTATTTTTCGGCCTGTCCATACCCGTTTAGTCTTGAAATGAAGCCTGGATGATGTTTTTTAATTTTTAGAATTTTTTTGCATTTTATTTTTGAATTTTCTATCTCGGGTCGGGTTCGAACGGATAGGAAGGAAATTTTTTTTCTTCTCTATTTTTCGGCCTATCCATACCCGTTTAGTCTTGAAATGAAGCCTGGATGATGTTTTTTAATTTTTAGAATTTTTTTGCATTTTATTTTTGAATTTTCTATCTCGAGTCGGGTTCGAACGGATAGGAAGGAAATTTTTTTTCTTCTCTATTTTTCGGCCTGTCTTGACCCGTTTCATCTTGAAATGAAGCCTGGATGATGTTTTTTCATTTTTAGAATTTTTTTTGTATTTTATTTTTGAATTTTCTATCTCGGGTCGGGTTCGAACGGATAGGAAGGAAATTTTTTTCTTCTCTATTTTTTGGCCTGTCCTAACCCGTTTCATCTTGAAATGAAGCCAGGATGATGTTTTTTAATTTTTAGAATTTTTTTGCATTTATTTTTGAATTTTCAAACTCGGGTCGGGTTCGAACGGATAGGAAGGAAATTTTTTTTCCTCTCTATTTTTCATCCTGTCCTGACCCGTTTCATCTTGAAATGAAGCCAGGATGATGTTTTTTAATTTTTAGAATTTTTTTGCATTTATTTTTGAATTTTCTAACTCGGGTCGGGTTCGAACGGATAGGAAGGAAATTTTTTTTCTTCTCTATTTTTCGGCCTGTCTTGACCCGTTTCATCTTGAAATGAAGCCTGGATGATGTTTTCTCATTTTTAGAATTTTTTTTGTATTTTATTTTTGAATTTTCTATCTCGGGTCGGGTTCGAACGGATAGGAAGGAAATTTTTTTTCTTCTCTATTTTTTGGCCTGTCCTGACCCGTTTCATCTTGAAATGAAGCCAGGATGATGTTTTTTAATTTTTAGAATTTTTTTGCATTTATTTTTGAATTTTCAAACTCGGGTCGGGTTCGAACGGATAGGAAGGAAATTTTTTTTCCTCTCTATTTTTCATCCTGTCCTGACCCGTTTCATCTGGAAATGAAGCCAGGATGATGTTTTTTAATTTTTAGAATTTTTTTGCATTTATTTTTGAATTTTCTAACTCGGGTCGGGTTCGAACGGATAGGAAGGAAATTTTTTTTCTTCTCTATTTTTCGGGCTGTCCATACCCGTTTAGTCTTGAAATGAAGCCTGGATGATGTTTTTTAATTTTTAGAATTTTTTTGCATTTTATTTTTGAATTTTCTATCTCTAGTCGGGTTCGAACGGATAGGAAGGAAATTTTTTTTCTTCTCTATTTTTCGGCCTGTCTCGACCCGTTTCATCTTGAAATGAAGCCTGGATGATGTTTTTTCATTTTTAGAATTTTTTTTGTATTTTATTTTTGAATTTTCTATCTCGGATCGGGTTCGAACGGATAGGAAGGAAATTTTTTTTCTTCTTTATTTCTTGGCCTGTCCTAACCCGTTTCATCTTGAAATGAAGCCAGGATGATGTTTTTTAATTTTTAGAATTTTTTTGCATTTATTTTTGAATTTTCAAACTCGGGTCGGGATCGAACGGATAGGAAGGAAATTTTTTTTCCTCTCTATTTTTCGGCCTGTCCTGACCCGTTTCATCTTGAAATGAAGCCAGGATGATGTTTTTTAATTTTTAGAATTTTTTTGCATTTATTTTTGAATTTTCTAACTCGGATCGGGTTCGAACGGATAGGAAGGAAATTTTTTTTCTTCTCTATTTTTCGGCCTGCCCATACCCGTTTAGTCTTGAAATGAAGCCTGGATGACGTTTTTTAATTTTTAGAATTTTTTTGCATTTTATTTTTGAATTTTCTATCTCGGGTCGGGTTCGAACGGATAGGAAGGAAATTTTTTTTCTTCTCTATTTTTCGGCCTGTCCTGATCCGTTTCATCTTGAAATGAAGCCTGGATGATGTTTTTTAATTTTTAGAGTTTTTTTTGCATTTATTTTTGAATTTTCTATATCGGGACGGATTCGAACGGATAGGAAGGAAATTTTTTTTTCTGCTCTATTTTTCGGCTTGTCCATACCCGTATCTTCTTGAAATGAAGCCAGGATGATGTTTTTTAATTTTTATAATTTTTTTGCATTTATTTTTGAATTTTCTTACTCGGATCGGGTTCGAACGGATAGGAAGGAAATTTTTTTTCTTCTCTATTTTTCGGCCTGCCCATACCCGTTTAGTCTTGAAATGAAGCCTGGATGATGTTTTTTAATTTTTAGAATTTTTTTGCATTTTATTTTTGAATTTTCTATCTCGGGTCGGGTTCGAATGGATAGGAAGGAAATTTTTTTTCTTCTCTATTTTTCGGCCTATCCATACCCGTTTAGTCTTGAAATGAAGCCTAGATGATGTTTTTTAATTTTTAGAATTTTTTTGCATTTTATTTTTGAATTTTCTATCTCGAGTCGGGTTCGAACGGATAGGAAGGAAATTTTTTTTCTTCTCTATTTTTCGGCCTGTCTTGACCCGTTTCATCTTGAAATGAAGCCTGGATGATGTTTTTTCATTTTTAGAATTTTTTTTGTATTTTATTTTTGAATTTTCTATCTCGGGTCAGGTTCGAACGGATAGGAAGGAAATTTTTTTTCTTCTCTATTTTTTGGCCTGTCCTAACCCGTTTCATCTTGAAATGAAGCCAGGATGATGTTTTTTAATTTTTAGAATTTTTTTGCATTTATTTTTGAATTTTCAAACCCGGGTCGGGTTCGAACGGATAGGAAGGAAATTTTTTTTCCTCTCTATTTTTCATCCTGTCATGACCCGTTTCATCTTGAAATGAAGCCAGGATGATTTTTTTTAATTTTTAGAATTTTTTTGCATTTATTTTTGAATTTTCTAACTCGGGTCGGGTTCGAACGGATAGGAAGGAAAATTTTTTTATTCTCTATTTTTAGGCCTGTCCATACCCGTTTAGTCTTTAAATGAAGCCTGGATGACGTTTTTTAATTTTTAGAATTTTTTTGCATTTTATTTTTGAATTTTCTATCTCGGGTCGGGTTCGAACGGATAGGAAGGAAAATTTTTTTCTTCTCTATTTTTCGGCCTGTCCTGATCCGTTTCATCTTGAAACGAAGCCAGGATGATGTTTTTTAATTTTTAGAATTTTTTTGCATTTATTTTTGAATTTTCTAACTCGGGTCGGGTTCGAACGGATAGGAAGGAAATTTTTTTTCTTCTCTATTTTTCGGGCTGTCCATACCCGTTTAGTCTTGAAATGAAGCCTGGATGATGTTTTTTAATTTCTAGAATTTTTTTGCATTTTATTTTTGAATTTTCTATCTCTAGTCGGGTTCGAACGGATAGGAAGGAAATTTTTTTTCTTCTCTATTTTTCGGCCTGTCTTGACCCGTTTCATCTTGAAATGAAGCCTGAATGATGTTTTTTCATTTTTAGAATTTTTTTTGTATTTTATTTTTGAATTTTCTATCTCGGGTCGGGTTCGAACGGATAGGAAGGAAATTTTTTTTCTTCTCTATTTTTTGGCCTATCCTGACCCGTTTCATCTTGAAATGAAGCCAGGATGATGTTTTTTAATTTTTAGAATTTTTTTGCATTTATTTTTGAATTTTCAAACTCGGGTCGGGATCGAACGGATAGGAAGGAAATTTTTTTTCCTCTCTATTTTTCGGCCTATCCTGACCCATTTCATCTTGAAATGAAGCCAGGATGATGTTTTTTCATTTTTAGAATTTTTTTGCATTTATTTTTGAATTTTCTAACTCGGATCGGGTTCGAACGGGTAGGAAGGAAATTTTTTTTCTTCTCTATTTTTCGGCCTGTCCATACCCGTTTAGTCTTGAAATGAAGCCTGGATGACGTTTTTTAATTTTTAGAATTTTTTTGCATTTTATTTTTGAATTTTCTATCTCGGGTCGGATTCGAACGGATAGGAAGGAAAATTTTTTTTTCTCTATTTTTCGGCCTGTCCTGATCCGTTTCATCTTGAAATGAAGCCTGGATGATGTTTTTTAATTTTTAGATTTTTTTTGCATTTATTTTTGAATTTTCTATATCGGGTCGGATTCGAACGGATAGGAAGGAAATTTTTTTTCTTCTCTATTTTTCGGCCTGTCCATACCCGTTTAGTCTTGAAATGAAGCCTGGATGATGTTTTTTAATTTCTAGAATGTTTTTGCATTTTATTTTTGAATTTTCTATCTCTCGTCGGGTTCGAACGGATAGGAAGGAAATTTTTTTTCTTCTATTTTTTTCGGCCTGTCTTGACCCGTTTCATCTTGAAATGAAGCCTGAATGATGTTTTTTCATTTTTAGAATTTTTTTTGTATTTTATTTTTGAATTTTCTATCTCGGGTCGGGTTCGAACGGATAGGAAGGAAATCTTTTTTCTTCTATATTTTTCGGCCTGTCCATACCCGTTTAGTCTTGAAATGAAGCCTGGATGATGTTTTTTAATTTCTAGAATGTTTTTGCATTTTATTTTTGAATTTTCTATCTCTCGTCGGGTTCGAACGGATAGGAAGGAAATTTTTTTTCTTCTATTTTTTTCGGCCTGTCTTGACCCGTTTCATCTTGAAATGAAGCCTGAATGATGTTTTTTCATTTTTAGAATTTTTTTTGTATTTTATTTTTGAATTTTCTATCTCGGGTCGGGTTCGAACGGATAGGAAGGAAATTCTTTTTCTTCTCTATTTTTTGGCCTGTCCTAACCCGTTTCATCTTGAAATGAAGCCAGGATGATGTTTTTTAATTTTTAGAATTTTTTTGCATTTATTTTTGAATTTTCAAACTCGGGTCGGGATCGAACGGATAGGAAGGAAATTTTTTTTCCTCTCTATTTTTCGGCCTGTCCTGACCGTTTCATCTTGAAATGAAGCCAGGATGATATTTTTTAATTTTTAGAATTTTTTTGCATTTATTTTTGAATTTTCTAACTCGGGTCGGGTTCGCACGGATAGGAAGGAAATTTTTTTTCTTCTCTATTTTTCGGCCTGTCCATACCCGTTTAGTCTTGAAATGAAGCCTGGATGATGTTTTTTAATTTTTAGAATTTTTTTGCATTTTATTTTTGAATTTTCTATCTCGGGTCGGGTACGAACGGATAGGATGAAATTTTTTTTTTCTTCTCTATCTTTCGGCCTGTCCTGAACCGTTTCATCTTGAAATGCAGCCTGGATGATGTTTTTTAATTTTTAGAATTTATTTTTGAATTTTCAAAGTCGGGTCGGGTTAGAACGGATAGGAAGGAAATTTTTTTTCTTCTCTATTTTTCGGCTTGTCCATACTCGTATCTTCTTGAAATGAAGCCTGGATGATGTTTTTCAATTTTTAAAATTTTTTTGCATTTATTTTTTAATTTTCTAACTCGGGTCGGGTTCGAACGGATAGGAAGGAAATTTTTTTTCTCTCTATTTTTCGGCCTGTCCTGACCCGTTTCATCTTGAAACGAAGCCAGGATGATGTTTTTTAATTTTTAGAATTTTTTTGCATTTATTTTTGAATTTTCTAACTCGGGTCGGGTTCGAACGGATAGGAAGGAAATTTTTTTTCTTCTTTATTTTTCGGGCTGTCCATACCCGTTTAGTCTTGAAATGAAGCGTGGATGATGTTTTTTAATTTTTAGAGTTTTTTTGCATTTTATTTTTGAATTTTCTATCTCGAGTCGGGTTCGAACGGATAGGAAGGAAATTTTTTTTCTTCTCTATTTTTCGGCCTATCTTGAACCGTTTAATCTTGAAATGAAGCCTGGATGATGTTTTTTCATTTTTAGAATTTTTTTTGTATTTTATTTTTGAATTTTCTAACTCGGATCGGGTTCGAACGGATAGGAAGGAAATTTTTTTTCTTCTCTATTTTTCGGCCTGCCCATACCCGTTTAGTCTTGAAATGAAGCCTGGATGACGTTTTTTAATTTTTAGAATTTTTTTGCATTTTATTTTTGAATTTTCTATCTCGGGTCGGGTTCGAACGGATAGGAAGGAAATTTTTTTTCTTCTCTATTTTTCGGCCTGTCCTGATCCGTTTCATCTTGAAATGAAGCCTGGATGATGTTTTTTAATTTTTAGAGTTTTTTTTGCATTTATTTTTGAATTTTCTATATCGGGACGGATTCGAACGGATAGGAAGGAAATTTTTTTTTCTGCTCTATTTTTCGGCTTGTCCATACCCGTATCTTCTTGAAATGAAGCCAGGATGATGTTTTTTAATTTTTATAATTTTTTTGCATTTATTTTTGAATTTTCTTACTCGGATCGGGTTCGAACGGATAGGAAGGAAATTTTTTTTCTTCTCTATTTTTCGGCCTGTCCATACCCGTTTAGTCTTGAAATGAAGCCTGGATGATGTTTTTTAATTTTTAGAATTTTTTTGCATTTTATTTTTGAATTTTCTATCTCGGGTCGGGTTCGAATGGATAGGAAGGAAATTTTTTTTCTTCTCTATTTTTCGGCCTATCCATACCCGTTTAGTCTTGAAATGAAGCCTAGATGATGTTTTTTAATTTTTAGAATTTTTTTGCATTTTATTTTTGAATTTTCTATCTCGAGTCGGGTTCGAACGGATAGGAAGGAAATTTTTTTTCTTCTCTATTTTTCGGCCTGTCTTGACCCGTTTCATCTTGAAATGAAGCCTGGATGATGTTTTTTCATTTTTAGAATTTTTTTTGTATTTTATTTTTGAATTTTCTATCTCGGGTCGGGTTCGAACGGATAGGAAGGAAATTTTTTTTCTTCTCTATTTTTTGGCCTGTCCTAACCCGTTTCATCTTGAAATGAAGCCAGGATGATGTTTTTCAATTTTTAGAATTTTTTTGCATTTATTTTTGAATTTTCAAACTCGGGTCGGGTTCGAACGGATAGGAAGGAATTTTTTTTTCCTCTCTATTTTTCATCCTGTCATGACCCGTTTCATCTTGAAATGAAGCCAGGATGATTTTTTTTAATTTTTAGAATTTTTTTGCATTTATTTTTGAATTTTCTAACTCGGGTCGGGTTCGAACGGATAGGAAGGAAAATTTTTTTCTTCTCTATTTTTAGGCCTGTCCATACCCGTTTAGTCTTTAAATGAAGCCTGGATGACGTTTTTTAATTTTTAGAATTTTTTTGCATTTTATTTTTGAATTTTCTATCTCGGGTCGGGTTCGAACGGATAGGAAGGAAAATTTTTTTCTTCTCTATTTTTCGGCCTGTCCTGATCCGTTTCATCTTGAAACGAAGCCAGGATGATGTTTTTTAATTTTTAGAATTTTTTTGCATTTATTTTTGAATTTTCTAACTCGGGTCGGGTTCGAACGGATAGGAAGGAAATTTTTTTTCTTCTCTATTTTTCGGGCTGTCCATACCCGTTTAGTCTTGAAATGAAGCCTGGATGATGTTTTTTAATTTCTAGAATTTTTTTGCATTTTATTTTTGAATTTTCTATCTCTAGTCGGGTTCGAACGGATAGGAAGGAAATTTTTTTTCTTCTCTATTTTTCGGCCTGTCTTGACCCGTTTCATCTTGAAATGAAGCCTGAATGATGTTTTTTCATTTTTAGAATTTTTTTTGTATTTTATTTTTGAATTTTCTATCTCGGGTCGGGTTCGAACGGATAGGAAGGAAATTTTTTTTCTTCTCTATTTTTTGGCCTGTCCTGACCCGTTTCATCTTGAAATGAAGCCAGGATGATGTTTTTTAATTTTTAGAATTTTTTTGCATTTATTTTTGAATTTTCAAACTCGGGTCGGGATCGAACGGATAGGAAGGAAATTTTTTTTCCTCTCTATTTTTCGGCCTATCCTGACCCATTTCATCTTGAAATGAAGCCAGGATGATGTTTTTTCATTTTTAGAATTTTTTTGCATTTATTTTTGAATTTTCTAACTCGGATCGGGTTCGAACGGGTAGGAAGGAAATTTTTTTTCTTCTCTATTTTTCGGCCTGTCCATACCCGTTTAGTCTTGAAATGAAGCCTGGATGACGTTTTTTAATTTTTAGAATTTTTTTGCATTTTATTTTTGAATTTTCTATCTCGGGTCGGGTTCGAACGGATAGGAAGGAAAATTTTTTTTTCTCTATTTTTCGGCCTGTCCTGATCCGTTTCATCTTGAAATGAAGCCTGGATGATGTTTTTTAATTTTTAGATTTTTTTTGCATTTATTTTTGAATTTTCTATATCGGGTCGGATTCGAACGGATAGGAAGGAAATTTTTTTTCTTCTCTATTTTTCGGCCTGTCCATACCCGTTTAGTCTTGAAATGAAGCCTGGATGATGTTTTTTAATTTCTAGAATGTTTTTGCATTTTATTTTTGAATTTTCTATCTCTCGTCGGGTTCGAACGGATAGGAAGGAAATTTTTTTTCTTCTATTTTTTTCGGCCTGTCTTGACCCGTTTCATCTTGAAATGAAGCCTGAATGATGTTTTTTCATTTTTAGAATTTTTTTTGTATTTTATTTTTGAATTTTCTATCTCGGGTCGGGTTCGAACGGATAGGAAGGAAATTTTTTTTCTTCTCTATTTTTCGGCCTGTCCATACCCGTTTAGTCTTGAAATGAAGCCTGGATGATGTTTTTTAATTTCTAGAATGTTTTTGCATTTTATTTTTGAATTTTCTATCTCTCGTCGGGTTCGAACGGATAGGAAGGAAATTTTTTTTCTTCTATTTTTTTCGGCCTGTCTTGACCCGTTTCATCTTGAAATGAAGCCTGAATGATGTTTTTTCATTTTTAGAATTTTTTTTGTATTTTATTTTTGAATTTTCTATCTCGGGTCGGGTTCGAACGGATAGGAAGGAAATTCTTTTTCTTCTCTATTTTTTGGCCTGTCCTGACCCTTTTCATCTTGAAATGAAGCCAGGATGATGTTTTTTAATTTTTAGAATTTTTTTGCATTTATTTTTGAATTTTCAAACTCGTGTCGGGATCGAACGGATAGGAAGGAAATTTTTTTTCCTCTCTATTTTTCGGCCTATCCTGACCCATTTCATCTTGAAATGAAGCCAGGATGATGTTTTTTAATTTTTAGAATTTTTTTGCATTTATTTTTGAATTTTCTAACTCGGATCGGGTTCGAACGGATAGGAAGGAAATTTTTTTTCTTCTCTATTTTTCGGCCTGTCCTGACCGTTTCATCTTGAAATGAAGCCAGGATGATATTTTTTAATTTTTAGAATTTTTTTGCATTTATTTTTGAATTTTCTAACTCGGGTCGGGTTCGCACGGATAGGAAGGAAATTTTTTTTCTTCTCTATTTTTCGGCCTGTCCATACCCGTTTAGTCTTGAAATGAAGCCTGGATGATGTTTTTTAATTTTTAGAATTTTTTTGCATTTTATTTTTGAATTTTCTATCTCGGGTCGGGTACGAACGGATAGGATGAAATTTTTTTTTTCTTCTCTATCTTTCGGCCTGTCCTGAACCGTTTCATCTTGAAATGCAGCCTGGATGATGTTTTTTAATTTTTAGAATTTATTTTTGAATTTTCAAAGTCGGGTCGGGTTAGAACGGATAGGAAGGAAATTTTTTTTCTTCTCTATTTTTCGGCTTGTCCATACTCGTATCTTCTTGAAATGAAGCCTGGATGATGTTTTTCAATTTTTAAAATTTTTTTGCATTTATTTTTTAATTTTCTAACTCGGGTCGGGTTCGAACGGATAGGAAGGAAATTTTTTTTCTCTCTATTTTTCGGCCTGTCCTGACCCGTTTCATCTTGAAACGAAGCCAGGATGATGTTTTTTAATTTTTAGAATTTTTTTGCATTTATTTTTGAATTTTCTAACTCGGGTCGGGTTCGAACGGATAGGAAGGAAATTTTTTTTCTTCTCTATTTTTCGGGCTGTCCATACCCGTTTAGTCTTGAAATGAAGCGTGGATGATGTTTTTTAATTTTTAGAGTTTTTTTGCATTTTATTTTTGAATTTTCTATCTCGAGTCGGGTTCGAACGGATAGGAAGGAAATTTTTTTTCTTCTCTATTTTTCGGCCTATCTTGAACCGTTTAATCTTGAAATGAAGCCTGGATGATGTTTTTTCATTTTTAGAATTTTTTTTGTATTTTATTTTTGAATTTTCTATCTCGGGTCGGGTTCGAACGGATAGGAAGGAAATTTTTTTTCTTCACTATTTTTTGGCCTGTCCTGACCCGTTTCATCTTGAAATGAAGCCAGGATTTTGTTTTTTAATTTTTAGAATTTTTTTGCATTTATTTTTGAATTTTCAAACTCGGGTCGGGTTCGAACGGATAGGAAGGAAATTTTTTTTCTTCTTTATTTTTTGGCCTGTCCAAACCCGTTTAGTCTTAAAATGAAGCCTGGATGATGTTTTTTAATTTTTAGAATTTTTTTGCATTTTATTTTTAAATTTTCTATCTCGGGTCGGGTTCGAACGGATAGGATGGAAATTTTTTTTCTTCTCTATTTTTCATCCTGTCCATACCCGTTTAGTCTTGAAATGAAGCCTGGATGATGTTTTTTAATTTTTAGAATTTTTTTGCATTTTATTTTTGAATTTTCTATCTCGGATCGGGTTCGAACGGATAGGAAGAAAATTTTTTTTCTTCTCTATTTTTCGGCCTGTCATGATCCGTTTCATCTTGAAATGAAGCCTCGATGATGTTTTTTAATTTTTAGAATTTTTTTGCATTTATTTTTGAATTTTCTATATCGGGTCGGGTTCGAATGGATAGGAAGGAAATTTTTTTTTCTTCACTATTTTTCGGCTTGTCCATACCCGTATCTTCTAGAAATGAAGCCTGGATGATGTTTTTTAATTTTTAGAATTTTTTTGGATTTTATTTTTGAATTATCTATCTCGGGTCGGGTTCGATCGAACGGATAGGAAGGAATTTTTTTTTCTTCTCTATTATTCGGCCTGTCCTGACCCGTTTCATCTTGAAATGAAGCCAGGATGATGTTTTTTAATTTTTAGAATTTTTTTGCATTAATTTTTGAATTTTCTAACTCGGGTTGGGTTCGCATGGATAGGAAGGAAATTTTTTTTCTTCTCTATTTTTCGGCCTGTCCATACCCGTTTAGTCTTGAAATGAAGCTTGGATGATGTTTTTTAATTTTTAGAATTTTTTTGCATTTTATTTTTGAATTTTCTATCTCGGGTCGGGTTCGAACGGATAGGATGAAAATTTTTTCTCTTCTCTATTTTTCGGCCTGTCCATACCCGTTTAGTCTTGAAATGAAGCCTGGATGATGTTTTTTAATTTTTAGAATTTTTTTGCATTTTATTTTTGAATTTTCTATCTCGGGTCGGGTTCGAAAGGATAGGAAGTAAATTTTTTTTCTTCTCTACTTTTCGGCCTGTCCTGATCCGTTTCATCTTGAAATGAAGCCTGGATGATGTTTTTTAATTTTTAGAATTTTTTTGCATTTATTTTTGAATTTTCTATATCGAGTCAGGTTCGAACGGATAGGAAGGAAATTTTTTTTCTTCTCTATTTTTCGGCTTGTCCATACTCGTATCTTCTTGAAATGAAGCCTGGATGATGTTTTTCAATTTTTAAAATTTTTTTGCATTTATTTTTTAATTTTCTAACTCGGGTTGGGTTCGAACGGATAGGAAGGAAATTTTTTTTCCTCTCTATTTTTCAGCCTGTCCTGACCCGTTTCATCTTGAAATGCAGCCAGGATGATGTTTTTTAATTTTTAGAATTTTTTTGCATTTATTTTTGAATTTTCTAACTCGGGTCGGGTTCGAACGGATAGGAAGGAAATTTTTTTTTCTTCTCTATTTTTAGGCCTGTCCATACCCGTTTAGTCTTGAAATGAAGCCTGGATGACGTTTTTTAATTTTTAGAATTTTTTTGCATTTTATTTTTGAATTTTCTATCTCGGGTCGGGTTCGAACGGAGAGGAAGGAAAATTTTTTTCTTCTCTGTTTTTCGGCCTGTCCTGATCCGTTTCATCTTGAAACGAAGCCAGGATGATGTTTTTTAATTTTTAGAATTTTTTTGCATTTATTTTTGAATTTTCTAACTCGGGTCGGGTTCGAACGGATTGGAAGGAAATTTTTGTTCTTCTCTATTTTTCGGGCTGTCCATACCCGTTTAGTCTTGAAATGAAGCCTGGATGATGTTTATTAATTTTTAGAATTTTTTTTCATTTTATTTTTGAATTTTCTATCTCGAGTCGGGTTCGAACGGATAGGAAGGAAATTTTTTTTCTTCTCTATTTTTCGGCCTGTCTTGACCCGTTTCATCCTGAAATGAAGCCTGGATGATGTTTTTTCATTTTTAGAATTTTTTTTGTATTTTACTTTTGAATTTTCTATCTCGGGTCGGGTTCGAACGGATAGGAAGGAAATTTTTTTTCTTCTTTATTTTTTGGCCTGTCCTGACCCGTTTCATCTTGAAATGAAGCCAGGATGATGGTTTTTAATTTTTAGAATTTTTTTGCATTTATTTTTGAATTTTCAAACTCGGGTCGGGATCGAACGGATAGGAAGGAAATTTTTTTTCCTCTCTATTTTTCGGCCTGTCCTGACCCGTTTCATCTTGAAATGAAGCCAGGATGATGTTTTTTAATTTTTAGAATTTTTTTGCATTTATTTTTGAATTTTCTAACTCGGATCGGGTTCGAACGGATAGGAAGGAAATTTTTTTTCTTCTCTATTTTTCGGCCTGCCCATACCCGTTTAGTCTTGAAATGAAGCCTGGATGACGTTTTTTAATTTTTAGAATTTTTTTGCATTTTATTTTTGAATTTTCTATCTCGGGTCGGGTTCGAACGGATAGGAAGGAAATTTTTTTTCTTCTCTATTTTTCGGCCTGTCCTGATCCGTTTCATCTTGAAATGAAGCCTGGATGATGTTTTTTAATTTTTAGAGTTTTTTTTGCATTTATTTTTGAATTTTCTATATCGGGACGGATTCGAACGGATAGGAAGGAAATTTTTTTTTTCTGCTCTATTTTTCGGCTTGTCCATACCCGTATCTTCTTGAAATGAAGCCAGGATGATGTTTTTTAATTTTATAATTTTTTTGCATTTATTTTTGAATTTTCTAACTCGGATCGGGTTCGAACGGATAGGAAGGAAATTTTTTTTCTTCTCTATTTTTCGGCCTGTCCATACCCGTTTAGTCTTGAAATGAAGCCTGGATGATGTTTTTTAATTTTTAGAATTTTTTTGCATTTTATTTTTGAATTTTCAATCTCGGGTCGGGTTCGAACGGATAGGAAGGAAATTTTTTTTCTTCTCTATTTTTCGGCCTGTCTTGATCCGTTTCATCTTGAAATGAAGCCTGGATGATGTTTTTTAATTTTTAGAGTTTTTTTTGCATTTATTTTTGAATTTTCTATATCGGGACGGATTCGAACGGATAGGAAGGAAATTTTTTTTTCTGCTCTATTTTTCGGCTTGTCCATACCCGTATCTTCTTGAAATGAAGCCAGGATGATGTTTTTTAATTTTATAATTTTTTTGCATTTATTTTTGAATTTTCTAACTCGGATCGGGTTCGAACGGATAGGAAGGAAATTTTTTTTCTTCTCTATTTTTCGGCCTGTCCATACCCGTTTAGTCTTGAAATGAAGCCTGGATGATGTTTTTTAATTTTTAGAATTTTTTTGCATTTTATTTTTGAATTTTCTATCTCGGGTCGGGTTCGAACGGATAGGAAGGAAATTTTTTTTCTTCTCTATTTTTCGGCCTATCCATACCCGTTTCGTCTTGAAATGAAGCCTGGATGATGTTTTTTAATTTTTAGAATTTTTTTGCATTTTATTTTTGAATTTTCTATCTCGAGTCGGGTTCGAACGGATAGGAAGGAAATTTTTTTTCTTCTCTATTTTTCGGCCTGTCTTGACCCGTTTCATCTTGAAATGAAGCCTGGATGATGTTTTTTCATTTTTAGAATTTTTTTTGTATTTTATTTTTGAATTTTCTATCTCGGGTCGGGTTCGAACGGATAGGAAGGAAATTTTTTTTCTTCTCTATTTTTTGGCCTGTCCTAACCCGTTTCATCTTGAAATGAAGTCAGGATGATGTTTTTTAATTTTTAGAATTTTTTTGCATTTATTTTTGAATTTCCAAACTCGGGTCGGGTTCGAACGGATAGGAAGGAAATTTTTTTTCCTCTCTATTTTTCATCCTGTCCTGACCCGTTTCATCTTGAAATGAAGCCAGGATGATTTTTTTTAATTTTTAGAATTTTTTTGCATTTATTTTTGAATTTTCTAACTCGGGTCGGGTTCGAACGGATAGGAAGGAAATTTTTTTTCTTCTCTATTTTTAGGCCTGTCCATACCCGTTTAGTCTTGAAATGAAGCCTGGATGACGTTTTTTAATTTTTAGAATTTTTTTGCATTTTATTTTTGAATTTTCTATCTCGGGTCGGGTTCGAACGGATAGGAAGGAAAATTTTTTTCTTCTCTATTTTTCGGCCTGTCCTGATCCGTTTCATCTTGAAACGAAGCCAGGATGATGTTTTTTAATTTTTAGAATTTTTTTGCATTTATTTTTAAATTTTCTAACTCGGGTCGGGTTCGAACGGATAGGAAGGAAATTTTTTTTCTTCTCTATTTTTCGGGCTGTCCATACCCGTTTAGTCTTGAAATGAAGCCTAGATGATGTTTTTTAATTTCTAGAATTTTTTTGCATTTTATTTTTGAATTTTCTATCTCTAGTCGGGTTCGAACGGATAGGAAGGAAATTTTTTTTCTTCTCTATTTTTCGGCCTGTCTTGACCCGTTTCATCTTGAAATGAAGCCTGAATGATGTTTTTTCATTTTTAGAATTTTTTTTGTATTTTATTTTTGAATTTTCTATCTCGGGTCGGGTTCGAACGGATAGGAAGGAAATTTTTTTTCTTCTCTATTTTTTGGCCTGTCCTGACCCGTTTCATCTTGAAATGAAGCCAGGATGATGTTTTTTAATTTTTAGAATTTTTTTGCATTTATTTTTGAATTTTCAAACTCGGGTCGGGATCGAACGGATAGGAAGGAAATTTTTTTTCCTCTCTATTTTTCGGCCTATCCTGACCCATTTCATCTTGAAATGAAGCCAGGATGATGTTTTTTAATTTTTAGAATATTTTTGCATTTATTTTTGAATTTTCTAACTCGGATCGGGTTCGAACGGATAGGAAGGAAATTTTTTTTCTTCTCTATTTTCGGCCTGTCCATACCCGTTTAGTCTTGAAATGAAGCCTGGATGACGTTTTTTAATTTTTAGAATTTTTTTGCATTTTATTTTTGAATTTTCTATCTCGGGTCGGGTTCGAACGGATAGGAAGGAAATTTTTTTTTTCTCTATTTTTCGGCCTGTCCTGATCCGTTTCATCTTGAAATGAAGCCTGGATGATGTTTTTTAATTTTTAGAATTTTTTTTGCATTTATTTTTGAATTTTCTATATCGGGTCGGATTCGAACGGATAGGAAGGAAATTTTTTTTTCTGCTCTATTTTTCGGCTTGTCCATACCCGTATCTTCTTGAAATGAAGCCTGGATGATGTTTTTTAATTTTTAGAATTTTTTTGCATTTATTTTTTAATTTTCTAACTCGACTCTGGTTCGAACGGATAGGAAGGAAATTTTTTTTATTCTCTATTTTTCGGCCTGTCCTGACCGTTTCATCTTGAAATGAAGCCAGGATGATATTTTTTAATTTTTAGAATTTTTTTGCATTTATTTTTGAATTTTCTAACTCGGGTCGGGTTCGCACGGATAGGAATGAAATTTTTTTTCTTCTCTATTTTTCGGCCTGTCCATACCCGTTTAGTCTTGAAATGAAGCCTGGATGATGTTTTTTAATTTCTAGAATTTTTTTGCATTTTATTTTTGAATTTTCTATCTCTCGTCGAGTTCGAACGGATAGGAAGGAAATTTTTTTTCTTCTATTTTTTTCGGCCTGTCTTGACCCGTTTCATCTTGAAATGAAGCCTGAATGATGTTTTTTCATTTTTAGAATTTTTTTTGTATTTTATTTTTGAATTTTCTATCTCGGGTCGGGTTCGAACGGATAGGAAGGAAATTTTTTTCTTCTCTATTTTTTGGCCTGTCCTGACCCGTTTCATCTTGAAATGAAGCCAGGATGATGTTTTTTAATTTTTAGAATTTTTTTGCATTTATTTTTGAATTTTCAAACTCGGGTCGGGATCGAACGGATAGGAAGGAAATTTTTTTTCCTCTCTATTTTTCGGCCTATCCTGACCCATTTCATCTTGAAATGAAGCCAGGATGATGTTTTTTAATTTTTAGAATTTTTTTGCATTTATTTTTGAATTTTCTAACTCGGATCGGGTTCGAACGGATAGGAAGGAAATTTTTTTTCTTCTCTATTTTTCGGCCTGTCCTGACCGTTTCATCTTGAAATGAAGCCAGGATGATGTTTTTTAATTTTTAGAATTTTTTTGCATTTATTTTTGAATTTTCTAACTCGGGTCGGGTTCGCACGGATAGGAAGGAAATTTTTTTTCTTCTCTATTTTTCGGCCTGTCCATACCCGTTTAGTCTTGAAATGAAGCCTGGATGATGTTTTTTAATTTTTAGAATTTTTTTGCATTTTATTTTTGAATTTTCTATCTCGGGTCGGGTACGAACGGATAGGATGAAATTTTTTTTTTCTTCTCTATCTTTCGGCCTGTCCTGAACCGTTTCATCTTGAAATGCAGCCTGGATGATGTTTTTTAATTTTTAGAATTTATTTTTGAATTTTCAAAGTCGGGTCGGGTTAGAACGGATAGGAAGGAAATTTTTTTTCTTCTCTATTTTTCGGCTTGTCCATACTCGTATCTTCTTGAAATGAAGCCTGGATGATGTTTTTCAATTTTTAAAATTTTTTTGCATTTATTTTTCAATTTTCTAACTCGGGTCGGGTTCGAACGGATAGGAAGGAAATTTTTTTTCTCTCTATTTTTCGGCCTGTCCTGACCCGTTTCATCTTGAAACGAAGCCAGGATGATGTTTTTTAATTTTTAGAATTTTTTTGCATTTATTTTTGAATTTTCTAACTCGGGTCGGGTTCGAACGGATAGGAAGGAAATTTTTTTTCTTCTCTATTTTTCGGGCTGTCCATACCCGTTTAGTCTTGAAATGAAGCGTGGATGATGTTTTTTAATTTTTAGAGTTTTTTTGCATTTTATTTTTGAATTTTCTATCTCGAGTCGGGTTCGAACGGATAGGAAGGAAATTTTTTTTCTTCTCTATTTTTTGGCCTATCTTGACCCGTTTAATCTTGAAATGAAGCCTGGATGATGTTTTTTCATTTTTAGAATTTTTTTTGTATTTTATTTTTGAATTTTCTATCTCGGGTCGGGTTCGAACGGATAGGAAGGAAATTTTTTTTCTTCACTATTTTTTGGCCTGTCCTGACCCGTTTCATCTTGAAATGAAGCCAGGATTATGTTTTTTAATTTTTAGAATTTTTTTGCATTTATTTTTGAATTTTCAAACTCGGGTCGGGTTCGAACGGATAGGAAGGAAATTTTTTTTCTTCTTTATTTTTTGGCCTGTCCAAACCCGTTTAGTCTTAAAATGAAGCCTGGATGATGTTTTTTAATTTTTAGAATTTTTTTGCATTTTATTTTTAAATTTTCTATCTCGGGTCGGGTTCGAACGGATAGGAAGGAAATTTTTTTTCTTCTTTATTTTTTGGCCTGTCCAAACCCGTTTAGTCTTAAAATGAAGCCTGGATGATGTTTTTTAATTTTTAGAATTTTTTTGCATTTTATTTTTAAATTTTCTATCTCGGGTCGGGTTCGAACGGATAGGATGGAAATTTTTTTTCTTCTCTATTTTTCATCCTGTCCATACCCGTTTAGTCTTGAAATGAAGCCTGGATGATGTTTTTTAATTTTTAGAATTTTTTTGCATTTTATTTTTGAATTTTCTATCTCGGATCGGGTTCGAACGGATAGGAAGAAAATTTTTTTTCTTCTCTATTTTTCGGCCTGTCATGATCCGTTTCATCTTGAAATGAAGCCTCGATGATGTTTTTTAATTTTTAGAATTTTTTTGCATTTATTTTTGAATTTTCTATATCGGGTCGGGTTCGAATGGATAGGAAGGAATTTTTTTTTTCTTCACTATTTTTCGGCTTGTCCATACCCGTATCTTCTTGAAATGAAGCCTGGATGATGTTTTTTAATTTTTAGAATTTTTTTGGATTTTATTTTTGAATTATCTATCTCGGGTCGGGTTCGAACGGATAGGAAGGAATTTTTTTTTTCTTCTCTATTATTCGGCCTGTCCTGACCCGTTTCATCTTGAAATGAAGCCTGGATGATGATTTTTCATTTTTAGAATTTTTTTTGTATTTTATTTTTGAATTTTCTATCTCGGGTCGGGTTCGAACGGATAGGAAGAAAATTTTTTTTCTTCTCTATTTTTTGGCCTGTCCTGACCCGTTTCATCTTGAAATGAAGCCAGGATGATGTTTTTTAATTTTTAGAATTTGTTTGCATTTATTTTTGAATTTTCAAACTCGGGTCGGGTTCGAACGGATACTAAGGAAATTTTTTTTCTTCTCTATTTTTCATCCTGTCCTGACCCGTTTCATCTTGAAATGAAGCCAGGATGATGTTTTTTAATTTTTAGAATTTTTTTGCATTTATTTTTGAATGTTCTAACTTGGGTCGGGTTCGAACGGATAGGAAGGAAATTTTTTTTCTTCTCTATTTTTAGGCCTGTCCATACCCGTTCAGTCTTGAAATGAAGCCTGGATGACGTTTTTTAATTTTTAGAATTTTTTTGCATTTTATTTTTGAATTTTCTATCTCGGGTCGGGTTCGAACGGATAGGAAGGAAAATTTTTTTCTTCTCTATTTTTCGGCCTGTCCTGAACCGTTTCATCTTGAAACAAAGCCAAGGTGATGTTTTTTAATTTTTAGAATTTTTTTGCATTTATTTTTGAATTTTCTAACTCGGGTCGGGTTCGAACGGATTGGAAGGAATTTTTTTTCTTCTCTATTTTTCGGGTTGTCCATACCCGTTTAGTTTTGAAATGAAGCCTGGATGATGTTTTTTAATTTTTAGAATTTTTTTGCATTTTATTTTTGAATTTTCTATCTCGAGTCGGGTTCGAATGGATAGGAAGGAAATTTTTTTTCTTCTCTATTTTTCGGGTTGTCCATACCCATTTACTCTTGAAATGAAGCCTGGATGATGTTTTTTAATTTTTAGAATTTTTTTTGTATTTTATTTTTGAATTTTCTATCTCGGGTCGGGTTCGAACGGATAGGAAGGAAATTTTTTTTCTTCTTTATTTTTTGGCCTGTCCTGACCCGTTTCATCTTGAAATGAAGCCAGGATGATGTTTTTTAATTTTTAGAATTTTTTTGCATTTATTTTTGAATTTTCAAACTCGGGTCGGGATCGAACGGATAGGAAGGAAATTTTTTTTCCTCTCTATTTTTCGGCCTGTCCTGACCCGTTTCATCTTGAAATGAAGCCAGGATGATGTTTTTTAATTTTTAGAATTTTTTTTGCATTTATTTTTGAATTTTCTAACTCGGATCGGGTTCGAACGGATAGGAAGGAAATTTTTTTTCTTCTCTATTTTTCGGCCTGCCCATACCCGTTTAGTCTTGAAATGAAGCCTGGATGACGTTTTTTAATTTTTAGAATTTTTTTGCATTTTATTTTTGAATTTTCTATCTCGGGTCGGGTTCGAACGGATAGGAAGGAAAATTTTTTTCTTCTCCATTTTTCGGCCTGTCCTGATCCGTTTCATCTTGAAATGAAGCCTGGATGATGTTTTTTAATTTTTAGAATTTTTTTTGCATTTATTTTTGAATTTTCTATATCGGGACGGATTCGAACGGATAGGAAGGAAATTTTTTTTTCTGCTCTATTTTTCAGCTTGTCCATACCCGTATCTTCTTGAAATGAAGCCAGGATGATGTTTTTTAATTTTTATAATTTTTTTGCATTTATTTTTGAATTTTCTATCTCGGGTCGGGTTCGAACGGATAGGAAGGAAATTTTTTTTCTTCTCTATTTGTTGTCCTGTCCTGACCCGTTTCATCTTGAAATGAAGCCAGGATGATGTTTTTTAATTTTTAGAATTTTTTTGCATTTATTTTTGAATTTTCAAACTCGGGTCGGGTTCGAACGGATAGGAAGGAAATTTTTTTTCCTCTCTATTTTTGATCCTGTCCTGACCCGTTTCATCTTGAAATGAAGCCAGGATGATGTTTTTTAATTTTTAGAATTTTTTTGCATTTATTTTTGAATTTTCTAACTCGGATCGGGTTCGAACGGATAGGAAGGAAATTTTTTTTCTTCTCTATTTTTCGGCCTGTCTTGACCCGTTTCATCTTGAAATGAAGCCTGGATGATGTTTTTTCATTTTTAGAATTTTTTTTGTATTTTATTTTTGAATTTTCTATCTCGGGTCGGGTTCGAACGGATAGGAAGGAAATTTTTTTTCTTCTCTATTTTTAGGCCTGTCCATACCCGTTTAGTCTTGAAATGAAGCCCGGATGACGTTTTTTAATTTTTAGAATTTTTTTGCATTTTATTTTTGAATTTTCTATCTCGGGTCGGGTTCGAACGGATAGGAATGAAAATTTTTTTCTTCTCTATTTTTCGGCTTGTCCTGATCCGTTTCATCTTGAAACGAAGCCAGGATGATGTTTTTTAATTTTTAGAATTTTTTTGCATTTATTTTTGAATTTTCTAACTCGGGTCGGGTTCGAACGGATAGGAAGGAAATTTTTTTTCTTCTCTATTTTTCGGGCTGTCCATACTCATTTAGTATTGAACTGAAGCCTGGATGATGTTTTTTAATTTTTAGAATTTTTTTGCATTTTCTTTTTGAATTTTCTATCTCTAGTCGGGTTCGAACGGATAGGAAGGAAATTTTTTTTCTTCTCTATTTTTCGGCCTGTCCATACCCATTTAGTCTTGAAATGAAGCCTGGATGATGTTTTTTAATTTTTAGAATTTTTTTGCATTTTCTTTTTGAATTTTCTATCTCTAGTCGGGTTCGAACGGATAGGAAGGAAATTTTTTTTCTTCTCTATTTTTCGGCCTGTCTTGACCCGTTTCATCTTGAAATGAAGCCTGGATGATATTTTTTCATTTTTAGAATTTTTTTTGTATTTTATTTTTGAATTTTCTATCTCGGGTCGGGTTCGAACGGATAGGAAGGAAATTTTTTTTCTTCTCTATTTTTTGGCCTGTCCTGACCCGTTTCATCTTGAAATGAAGCCAGGATGATGTTTTTTAATTTTTAGAATTTTTTTGCATTTATTTTTGAATTTTCAAACTCGGGTCGGGATCGAACGGATAGGAAGGAAATTTTTTTTCGTCTCTATTTTTCGGCCTGTCCTGACCCGTTTCATCTTGAAATGAAGCCAGGATGATGTTTTTTAATTTTTAGAATTTTTTTGCATTTATTTTTGAATTTTCAAACTCGGATCGGGTTCGAACGGATAGGAAGGAAATTTTTTTTCTTCTCTATTTTTCGGCCTGTCCATACCCGTTTAGTCTTGAAATGAAGCCTGGATGACGTTTTTTAATTTTTAGAATTTTTTTGCATTTTATTTTTGAATTTTCTATCTCGGGTCGGGTTCGAACGGATAGGAAGGAAATATTTTTTCTTCTCTATTTTTCGGCCTGTCCTGATCCGTTTCATCTTGAAATGAAGCCTGGATGATGTTTTTTAATTTTTAGAATTTTTTTTGCATTTATTTTTGAATTTTCTATATCGGGTCGGATTCGAACGGATAGGAAGGAAATTTTTTTTTCTGCTCTATTTTTCGGCTTGTCCATACCCGTATCTTCTTGAAATGAAGCCTGGATGATGTTTTTTAATTTTCAGAATTTTTTTGCATTTATTTTTTAATTTTCTAACTCGACTCTGGTTCGAACGGATAGGAAGGAAATTTTTTTTATTCTCTATTTTTCGGCCTGTCCTGACCGTTTCATCTTGAAATGAAGCCAGGATGATGTTTTTTAATTTTTAGAATTTTTTTGCATTTTATTTTTGAATTTTCTATCTCGGGTCGGGTTCGAAAGGATAGGAAGTAAATTTTTTTTCTTCTCTACTTTTCGGCCTGTCCTGATCCGTTTCATCTTGAAATGAAGCCTGGATGATGTTTTTCAATTTTTAAAATTTTTTTGCATTTATTTTTTAATTTTCTAACTCGGGTCGGGTTCGAACGGATAGGAAGGAAATTTTTTTTCCTCTCTATTTTTTGGCCTGTCCTGACCCGTTTCATCTTGAAACGAAGCCAGGATGATGTTTTTTAATTTTTAGAATTTTTTTGCATTTATTTTTAAATTTTCTAACTCGGGTCGGGTTCGAACGGATAGGAAGGAAATTTTTTTTCTTCTCTATTTTTCGGGCTGTCCATACCCGTTTAGTCTTGAAATGAAGCCTGGACGATGTTTTTTAATTTTTAGAATTTTTTTGCATTTTATTTTTGAATTTTCTATCTCGAGTCGGGTTCGAACGGATAGGAAGGAAATTTTTTTTCTTCTTTATTTTTCGGCCTGTCTTGACCCGTTTCATCTTGAAATGAAGCCTGGATGATGTTTTTTCATTTTTAGAATTTTTTTTGTATTTTATTTTTGAATTTTCTATCTTGGGTCGGGTTCGAACGGATAGGAAGGAAATTTTTTTTCTTCTCTATTTTTCGGCCTGTCCATACCCGTTTAGTCTTGAAATGAAGCCTGGATGACGTTTTTTAATTTTTAGAATTTTTTTGCATTTTATTTTTGAATTTTCTATCTCGGGACGGGTTCGAACGGATAGGAAGGAAATTTTTTTTCTTCTCTATTTTTCGGCCTGTCCATACCCGTTTAGTCTTGAAATGAAGCCAGGATGACGTTTTTTAATTTTTAGAATTTTTTTGCATTTATTTTTGAATTTTCTATCTCAGGTCGGGTTCGAACGGATAGGAAGGAAATTTTTTTTCTTCTCTATTTTTCGGCCTGTCCATACCCGTTTAGTCTTGAAATGAAGCTTGGATGACGTTTTTTAATTTTTAGAATTTTTTTGCATTTTATTTTTGAATTTTCTATCTCGGGTCGGGTTCGAACGGATAGGAAGGAAAATTTTTTTCTTCTCTATTTTTCGGCCTGTCCTGATCCGTTTCATCTTGAAATGAAGCCAGGATGATGTTTTTTAATTTTTAGAATTTTTTTTGCATTTATTTTTGAATTTTCTATATCGGGACGGATTCGAACGGATAGGAAGGAAATTTTTTTTTCTGCTCTATTTTTCAGCTTGTCCATACCCGTATCTTCTTGAAATGAAGCCAGGATGATGTTTTTTAATTTTTATAATTTTTTTGCATTTATTTTTGAATTTTCTATCTCGGGTCGGGTTCGAACGGATAGGAAGGAAATTTTTTTTCTTCTCTATTTTTTGTCCTGTCCTGACCCGTTTCATCTTGAAATGAAGCCAGGATGATGTTTTTTAATTTTTAGAATTTTTTTGCATTTATTTTTGAATTTTCAAACTCGGGTCGGGTTCGAACGGATAGGAAGGAAATTTTTTTTCCTCTCTATTTTTGATCCTGTCCTGACCCGTTTCATCTTGAAATGAAGCCAGGATGATGTTTTTTAATTTTTAGAATTTTTTTGCATTTATTTTTGAATTTTCTAACTCGGATCGGGTTCGAACGGATAGGAAGGAAATTTTTTTTCTTCTCTATTTTTCGGCCTGTCTTGACCCGTTTCATCTTGAAATGAAGCCTGGATGATGTTTTTTCATTTTTAGAATTTTTTTTGTATTTTATTTTTGAATTTTCTATCTCGGGTCGGGTTCGAACGGATAGGAAGGAAATTTTTTTTCTTCTCTATTTTTCGGCCTGTCCTGAACCGTTTCATCTTGAAACAAAGCCAAGGTGATGTTTTTTAATTTTTAGAATTTTTTTGCATTTATTTTTGAATTTTCAAACTCGGGTCGGGTTCGAACGGATAGGAAGAAAATTTTTTTTCCTCTCTATTTTTCATCCTGTCCTGACCCGTTTCATCTTGAAACCAAGCCAAGGTGATGTTTTTTAATTTTTAGAATTTTTTTGCATTTATTTTTGAATTTTCTAACTCGGGTCGGGTTCGAACGGATAGGAAGGAAATTTTTTTTCTTCTCTATTTTTCGGGCTGTCCATACCCATTTAGTCTTGAAATGAAGCCTGGATGATGTTTTTTAATTTTTAGAATTTTTTTGCATTTTCTTTTTGAATTTTCTATCTCTAGTCGGGTTCGAACGGATCGGAAGGAAATTTTTTTTCTTCTCTATTTTTCGGCCTGTCTTGACCCGTTTCATCTTGAAATGAAGCCTGGATGATGTTTTTTCATTTTTAGAATTTTTTTTTGTATTTTATTTTTGAATTTTCTATCTCGGGTCGGGTTCGAACGGATAGGAAGGAAATTTTTTTTCTTCTCTATTTTTTGGCCTGTCCTGACCCGTTTCATCTTGAAATGAAGCCAGGATGATGTTTTTTAATTTTTAGAATTTTTTTGCATTTATTTTTGAATTTTCAAACTCGGGTCGGGATCGAACGGATAGGAAGGAAATTTTTTTTCCTCTCTATTTTTCGGCCTGTCCTGACCCGTTTCATCTTGAAATGAAGCCAGGATGATGTTTTTAAATTTTTAGAATTTTTTTGCATTTATTTTTGAATTTTCAAACTCGGATCGGGTTCGAACGGATAGGAAGGAAATTTTTTTTCTTCTCAATTTTTCGGCCTGTCCATACCCGTTTAGTCTTGAAATGAAGCCTGGATGACGTTTTTTAATTTTTAGAATTTTTTTGCATTTTATTTTTGAATTTTCTATCTCGGGTCGGGTTCGAACGGATAGGAAGGAAATATTTTTTCTTCTCTATTTTTCGGCCTGTCCCGATCCGTTTCATCTTGAAATGAAGCCTGGATGATGTTTTTTAATTTTTAGAATTTTTTTTGCATTTATTTTTGAATTTTCTATATCGGGTCGGATTCGAACGGATAGGAAGGAAATTTTTTTTTCTGCTCTATTTTTCGGCTTGTCCATACCCGTATCTTCTTGAAATGAAGCCTGGATGATGTTTTTTAATTTTCAGAATTTTTTTGCATTTATTTTTTAATTTTCTAACTCGACTCTGGTTCGAACGGATAGGAAGGAAATTTTTTTTATTCTCTATTTTTCGGCCTGTCCTGATCGTTTCATCTTGAAATGAAGCCAGGATGATGTTTTTTAATTTTTAGAATTTTTTTGCATTTTATTTTTGAATTTTCTATCTCGGGTCGGGTTCGAAAGGATAGGAAGTAAATTTTTTTTCTTCTCTACTTTTCGGCCTGTCCTGATCCGTTTCATCTTGAAATGAAGCCTGGATGATGTTTTTTAATTTTTAGAATTTTTTTGCATTTATTTTTGAATTTTCTATATCGAGTCAGGTTCGAACGGATAGGAAGGAAATTTTTTTTCTTCTCTATTTTTCGGCTTGTCCATACTCGTATCTTCTTGAAATGAAGCCTGGATGATGTTTTTCAATTTTTAGAATTTTTTTGCATTTATTTTTGAATTTTCTATATCTAGTCAGGTTCGAACGGATAGGAAGGAAATTTTTTTTCCTCTCTATTTTTTGGCCTGTCCTGACCCGTTTCATCTTGAAACGAAGCCAGGATGATGTTTTTTAATTTTTAGAATTTTTTTGCATTTATTTTTAAATTTTCTAACTCGGGTCGGGTTCGAACGGATAGGAAGGAAATTTTTTTTCTTCTCTATTTTTCGGGCTGTCCATACCCGTTTAGTCTTGAAATGAAGCCTGGACGATGTTTTTTAATTTTTAGAATTTTTTTGCATTTTATTTTTGAATTTTCTATCTCGAGTCGGGTTCGAACGGATAGGAAGGAAATTTTTTTTCTTCTTTATTTTTCGGCCTGTCTTGACCCGTTTCATCTTGAAATGAAGCCTGGATGATGTTTTTTCATTTTTAGAATTTTTTTTGTATTTTATTTTTGAATTTTATATCTTGGGTCGGGTTCGAACGGATAGGAAGGAAATTTTTTTTCTTCTCTATTTTTCGGCCTGTCCATACCCGTTTAGTCTTGAAATGAAGCCTGGATGACGTTTTTTAATTTTTAGAATTTTTTTGCATTTTATTTTTGAATTTTCTATCTCGGGACGAGTTCGAACGGATAGGAAGGAAATTTTTTTTCTTCTCTATTTTTCGGCCTGTCCATACCCGTTTAGTCTTGAAATGAAGCCAGGATGACGTTTTTTAATTTTTAGAATTTTTTTGCATTTATTTTTGAATTTTCTATCTCAGGTCGGGTTCGAACGGATAGGAAGGAAATTTTTTTTCTTCTCTATTTTTCGGCCTGTCCATACCCGTTTAGTCTTGAAATGAAGCTTGGATGACGTTTTTTAATTTTTAGAATTTTTTTGCATTTTATTTTTGAATTTTCTATCTCGGGTCGGGTTCGAACGGATAGGAAGGAAAATTTTTTTCTTCTCTATTTTTCGGCCTGTCCTGATCCGTTTCATCTTGAAATGAAGCCTGGATGATGTTTTTTAATTTTTAGAATTTTTTTTGCATTTATTTTTGAATTTTCTATATCGGGACGGATTCGAACGGATAGGAAGGAAATTTTTTTTTCTGCTCTATTTTTCAGCTTGTCCATACCCGTATCTTCTTGAAATGAAGCCAGGATGATGTTTTTTAATTTTTATAATTTTTTTGCATTTATTTTTGAATTTTCTATCTCGGGTCGGGTTCGAACGGATAGGAAGGAAATTTTTTTTTTTCTCTATTTTTTGTCCTGTCCTGACCCGTTTCATCTTGAAATGAAGCCAGGATGATGTTTTTTAATTTTTAGAATTTTTTTGCATTTATTTTTGAATTTTCAAACTCGGGTCGGGTTCGAACGGATAGGAAGGAAATTTTTTTTCCTCTCTATTTTTGATCCTGTCCTGACCCGTTTCATCTTGAAATGAAGCCAGGATGATGTTTTTTAATTTTTAGAATTTTTTTGCATTTATTTTTGAATTTTCTAACTCGGATCGGGTTCGAACGGATAGGAAGGAAATTTTTTTTCTTCTCTATTTTTCGGCTTGTCTTGACCCGTTTCATCTTGAAATGAAGCCTGGATGATGTTTTTTCATTTTTAGAATTTTTTTTGTATTTTATTTTTGAATTTTCTATCTCGGGTCGGGTTCGAACGGATAGGAAGGAAATTTTTTTTCTTCTCTATTTTTCGGCCTGTCCTGAACCGTTTCATCTTGAAACAAAGCCAAGGTGATGTTTTTTAATTTTTAGAATTTTTTTGCATTTATTTTTGAATTTTCAAACTCGGGTCGGGTTCGAACGGATAGGAAGAAAATTTTTTTTCCTCTCTATTTTTCATCCTGTCCTGACCCGTTTCATCTTGAAACCAAGCCAAGGTGATGTTTTTTAATTTTTAGAATTTTTTTGCATTTATTTTTGAATTTTCTAACTCGGGTCGGGTTCGAACGGATAGGGAGGAAATTTTTTTTCTTCTCTATTTTTCGGGCTGTCCATACCCATTTAGTCTTGAAATGAAGCCTGGATGATGTTTTTTAATTTTTAGAATTTTTTTGCATTTTCTTTTTGAATTTTCTATCTCTAGTCGGGTTCGAACGGATCGGAAGGAAATTTTTTTTCTTCCCTATTTTTCGGCCTGTCTTGACCCGTTTCATCTTGAAATGAAGCCTGGATGATGTTTTTTCATTTTTAGAATTTTTTTTTGTATTTTATTTTTGAATTTTCTATCTCGGGTCGGGTTCGAACGGATAGGAAGGAAATTTTTTTTCTTCTCTATTTTTTGGCCTGTCCTGACCCGTTTCATCTTGAAATGAAGCCAGGATGATGTTTTTTAATTTTTAGAATTTTTTTGCATTTATTTTTGAATTTTCAAACTCGGGTCGGGATCGAACGGATAGGAAGGAAATTTTTTTTCCTCTCTATTTTTCGGCCTGTCCTGACCCGTTTCATCTTGAAATGAAGCCAGGATGATGTTTTTTAATTTTTAGAATTTTTTTGCATTTATTTTTGAATTTTCAAACTCGGATCGGGTTCGAACGGATAGGAAGGAAATTTTTTTTCTTCTCAATTTTTCGGCCTGTCCATACCCGTTTAGTCTTGAAATGAAGCCTGGATGACGTTTTTTAATTTTTAGAATTTTTTTGCATTTTATTTTTGAATTTTCTATCTCGGGTCGGGTTCGAACGGATAGGAAGGAAATATTTTTTCTTCTCTATTTTTCGGCCTGTCCCGATCCGTTTCATCTTGAAATGAAGCCTGGATGATGTTTTTTAATTTTTAGAATTTTTTTTGCATTTATTTTTGAATTTTCTATATCGGGTCGGATTCGAACGGATAGGAAGGAAATTTTTTTTTCTGCTCTATTTTTCGGCTTGTCCATACCCGTATCTTCTTGAAATGAAGCCTGGATGATGTTTTTTAATTTTCAGAATTTTTTTGCATTTATTTTTTAATTTTCTAACTCGACTCTGGTTCGAACGGATAGGAAGGAAATTTTTTTTATTCTCTATTTTTCGGCCTGTCCTGATCGTTTCATCTTGAAATGAAGCCAGGATGATGTTTTTTAATTTTTAGAATTTTTTTGCATTTTATTTTTGAATTTTCTATCTCGGGTCGGGTTCGAAAGGATAGGAAGTAAATTTTTTTTCTTCTCTACTTTTCGGCCTGTCCTGATCCGTTTCATCTTGAAATGAAGCCTGGATGATGTTTTTTAATTTTTAGAATTTTTTTGCATTTATTTTTGAATTTTCTATATCGAGTCAGGTTCGAACGGATAGGAAGGAAATTTTTTTTCTTCTCTATTTTTCGGCTTGTCCATACTCGTATCTTCTTGAAATGAAGCCTGGATGATGTTTTTCAATTTTTAAAATTTTTTTGCATTAATTTTTTAATTTTCTAACTCGGGTCGGGTTCGAACGGATAGGAAGGAAATTTTTTTTCTTCTCTATTTTTTGGCCTGTCCTGACCCGTTTCATCTTGAAACGAAGCCAGGATGATGTTTTTTAATTTTTAGAATTTTTTTGCATTTATTTTTAAATTTTCTAACTCGGGTCGGGTTCGAACGGATAGGAAGGAAATTTTTTTTCTTCTCTATTTTTCGGGCTGTCCATACCCGTTTAGTCTTGAAATGAAGCTTGGACGATGTTTTTTAATTTTTAGAATTTTTTTGCATTTTATTTTTGAATTTTCTATCTCGAGTCGGGTTCGAACGGATAGGAAGGAAATTTTTTTTCTTCTTTATTTTTCGGCCTGTCTTGACCCGTTTCATCTTGAAATGAAGCCAGGATGATGTTTCTTCATTTTTAGAATTTTTTTTGTATTTTATTTTTGAATTTTCTATCTTGGGTCGGGTTCGAACGGATAGGAAGGAAATTTTTTTTCTTCTCTATTTTTCGGCCTGTCCATACCCGTTTAGTCTTGAAATGAAGCCTGGATGACGTTTTTTAATTTTTAGAATTTTTTTGCATTTTATTTTTGAATTTTCTATCTCGGGACGGGTTCGAACGGATAGGAAGGAAATTTTTTTTCTTCTCTATTTTTCGGCCTGTCCATACCCGTTTAGTCTTGAAATGAAGCCTGGATGACGTTTTTTAATTTTTAGAATTTTTTTGCATTTATTTTTGAATTTTCTATCTCAGGTCGGGTTCGAACGGATAGGAAGGAAATTTTTTTTCTTCTCTATTTTTCGGCCTGTCCATACCCGTTTAGTCTTGAAATGAAGCTTGGATGACGTTTTTTAATTTTTAGAATTTTTTTGCATTTTATTTTTGAATTTTCTATCTCGGGTCGGGTTCGAACGGATAGGAAGGAAATTTTTTTTCTTCTCTATTTTTCGGCCTGTCCTGATCCGTTTCATCTTGAAATGAAGCCTGGATGATGTTTTTTAATTTTTTGAATTTTTTTTGCATTTATTTTTGAATTTTTTATATCGGGTAGGATACGAACGGATAGGAAGGAAATTTTTTTTCTTCTCTATTTTTCGGCTTGTCCATACCCGTATCTTCTTGAAATGAAGCCTGGATGATGTTTTTTAATTTTCAGAATTTTTTTGCTTTTATTTTTTAATTTTCTAACTCGGGTCTGGTTCGAACGGATAGGAAGGAAATTTTTTTTCTTCTCTATTTTTTGGCCTGTCCTGACCCGTTTCATCTTGAAATGAAGCCAGGATGATGTTTTTTAATTTTTAGAATTTTTTTGCATTTATTTTTGAATTTTCAAACTCGGGTCGGGTTTGAACGGATAGGAAGGAAATTTTATTTCCTCTCTATTTTTCATCCTGTCCTGACCCGTTTCATCTTGAAATGAAGCCAGGATGATGTTTTTTAATTTTTAGAATTTTTTTGCATTTATTTTTTAATTTTCTAACTCGGGTCGGGATCGAACGGATAGGAAGGAAATTTTTTTTCTTCTCTATTTGTAGGCCTGTCCATACCCGTTTAGTCTTGAAATGAAGCCTGGATGACGTTTTTTAATTTTTAGAATTTTTTTGCATTTATTTTTTAATTTTCTAACTCGGGTCGGGTTCGAAC
This sequence comes from Quercus robur, assembly GCF_932294415.1. Taxonomy (NCBI): domain Eukaryota; kingdom Viridiplantae; phylum Streptophyta; class Magnoliopsida; order Fagales; family Fagaceae; genus Quercus; species Quercus robur. The sequence continues at coordinate 38,934,733 of NC_065542.1, read as the reverse complement.
GGATAGGAAGGAAATTTTTTTTCCTCTCTATTTTTTGGCCTGTCCTGACCCGTTTCATCTTGAAACGAAGCCAGGATGATGTTTTTTAATTTTTAGAATTTTTTTGCATTTATTTTTAAATTTTCTAACTCGGGTCGGGTTCGTACGGATAGGAAGGAAATTTTTTTTCTTCTCTATTTTTCGGGCTGTCCATACCCGTTTAGTCTTGAAATGAAGCCTGGACGATATTTTTTAATTTTTAGAATTTTTTTGCATTTTATTTTTGAATTTTCTATCTCGGGTCGGGTTCGAACGGATAGGAAGGAAAATTTTTTTCTTCTCTATTTTTCGGCCTGTCCTGAACCGTTTCATCTTGAAACAAAGCCAAGGTGATGTTTTTTAATTTTTAGAATTTTTTTGCATTTATTTTTGAATTTTCAAACTCGGGTCGGGTTCGAACGGATAGGAAGAAAATTTTTTTTCCTCTCTATTTTTCATCCTGTCCTGACCCGTTTCATCTTGAAACAAAGCCAAGGTGATGTTTTTTAATTTTTAGAATTTTTTTGCATTTATTTTTGAATTTTCTAACTCGGGTCGGGTTCGAGCGGATTGGAAGGAATTTTTTTTCTTCTCTATTTTTCGGGTTGTCCATACCCGTTTAGTTTTGAAATGAAGCCTGGATGATGTTTTTTAATTTTTAGAATTTTTTTGCATTTTATTTTTGAATTTTCTATCTCGAGTCGGGTTCGAATGGATAGGAAGGAAATTTTTTTTCTTCTCTATTTTTCGGGTTGTCCATACCCGTTTACTCTTGAAATGAAGCCTGGATGATGTTTTTTAATTTTTAGAATTTTTTTTGTATTTTATTTTTGAATTTTCTATCTCGGGTCGGGTTCGAACGGATAGGAAGGAAATTTTTTTTCTTCTTTATTTTTTGGCCTGTCCTGACCCGTTTCATCTTGAAATGAAGCCAGGATGATGTTTTTTAATTTTTAGAATTTTTTTGCATTTATTTTTGAATTTTCAAACTCGGGTCGGGATCGAACGGATAGGAAGGAAATTTTTTTTCCTCTCTATTTTTCGGCCTGTCCTGACCCGTTTCATCTTGAAATGAAGCCAGGATGATGTTTTTTAATTTTTAGAATTTTTTTGCATTTGTTTTTGAATTTTCTAACTCGGATCGGTTTCGAACGGATAGGAAGGAAATTATTTCTTCTCTATTTTTCGGCCTGCCCATACCCGTTTAGTCTTGAAATGAAGCCTGGATGACGTTTTTTAATTTTTAGAATTTTTTTGCATTTTATTTTTGAATTTTCTATCTCGGGTCGGGTTCGAACGGATAGGAAGGAAAATTTTTTTCTTCTCTCTTTTTCGGCCTGTCCTGATCCGTTTCATCTTGAAATGAAGCCTGGATGATGTTTTTTAATTTTTAGAATTTTTTTTGCATTTATTTTTGAATTTTCTATATCGGGACGGATTCGAACGGATAGGAAGGAAATTTTTTTTTCTGCTCTATTTTTCAGCTTGTCCATACCCGTATCTTCTTGAAATGAAGCCAGGATGATGTTTTTTAATTTTTATAATTTTTTTGCATTTATTTTTGAATTTTCTATCTCGGGTCGGGTTCGAACGGATAGGAAGGAAATTTTTCTTCTTCTCTATTTTTTGTCCTGTCCTGACCCGTTTCATCTTGAATTGAAGCCAGGATGATGTTTTTTAATTTTTAGAATTTTTTTGCATTTATTTTTGAATTTTCAAACTCGGGTCGGGTTCGAACGGATAGGAAGGAAATTTTTTTTCCTCTCTATTTTTCATCCTGTCCTGACCCGTTTCATCTTGAAATGAAGCCAGGATGATGTTTTTTAATTTTTAGAATTTTTTTGCATTTATTTTTGAATTTTCTAACTCGGATCGGGTTCGAACGGATAGGAAGGAAATTTTTTTTCTTCTCTATTTTTCGGCCTGTCTTGACCCGTTTCATCTTGAAATGAAGCCTGGATGATGTTTTTTCATTTTTAGAATTTTTTTTGTATTTTATTTTTGAATTTTCTATCTCGGGTCGGGTTCGAACGGATAGGAAGGAAATTTTTTTTCTTCTCTATTTTTAGGCCTGTCCATACCCGTTTAGTCTTGAAATGAAGCCCGGATGACGTTTTTTAATTTTTAGAATTTTTTTGCATTTTATTTTTGAATTTTCTATCTCGGGTCGGATTCGAACGGATAGGAATGAAAATTTTTTTCTTCTCTATTTTTCGGCCTGTCCTGATCCGTTTCATCTTGAAACGAAGCCAGGATGATGTTTTTTAATTTTTAGAATTTTTTTGCATTTATTTTTGAATTTTCTAACTCGGGTCGGGTTCGAACGGATAGGAAGGAAATTTTTTTTCTTCTCTATTTTTCGGGCTGTCCATACCCGTTTAGTCTTGAAATGAAGCCTGGATGATGTTATTTAATTTTTAGAATGTTTTTTGCATTTTCTTTTTGAATTTTCTATCTCTAGTCGGGTTCGAACGGATAGGAAGGAAATTTTTTTTCTTCTCTATTTTTCGGCCTGTCTTGACCCGTTTCATCTTGAAATGAAGCCTGGATGATGTTTTTTCATTTTTAGAATTTTTTTTGTATTTTATTTTTGAATTTTCTATCTCGGGTCGGGTTCGAACGGATAGGAAGGAAATTTTTTTTCTTCTCTATTTTTTGGCCTGTCCTGACCCGTTTCATCTTGAAATGAAGCCAGGATGATGTTTTTTAATTTTTAGAATTTTTTTGCATTTATTTTTGAATTTTCAAACTCGGGTCGGGATCGAACGGATAGGAAGGAAATTTTTTTTCCTCTCTATTTTTCGGCCTGTCCTGACCCGTTTCATCTTGAAATGAAGCCAGGATGATGTTTTTTAATTTTTAGAATTTTTTTGCATTTATTTTTGAATTTTCAAACTCGGATCGGGTTCGAACGGATAGGAAGGAAATTTTTTTTCTTCTCTATTTTTCGGCCTGTCCATACCCGTTTAGTCTTGAAATGAAGCCTGGATGATGTTTTTTAATTTTTAGAATTTTTTTGCATTTTATTTTTGAATTTTCTATCTCGGGTCGGGTTCGAACGGATAGGAAGGAAATATTTTTTCTTCTCTATTTTTCGGCCTGTCCTGATCCGTTTCATCTTGAAATGAAGCCTGGATGATGTTTTTTAATTTTTAGAATTTTTTTTGCATTTATTTTTGAATTTTCTATATCGGGTCGGATTCGAACGGATAGGAAGGAAATTTTTTTTTCTGCTCTATTTTTCGGCTTGTCCATACCCGTATCTTCTTGAAATGAAGCCTGGATGATGTTTTTTAATTTTCAGAATTTTTTTGCATTTATTTTTTAATTTTCTAACTCGACTCTGGTTCGAACGGATAGGAAGGAAATTTTTTTTATTCTCTATTTTTCGGCCTGTCCTGACCGTTTCATCTTGAAATGAAGCCAGGATGATGTTTTTTAATTTTTAGAATTTTTTTGCATTTTATTTTTGAATTTTCTATCTCGGGTCGGGTTCGAAAGGATAGGAAGTAAATTTTTTTTCTTCTCTACTTTTCGGCCTGTCCTGATCCGTTTCATCTTGAAATGAAGCCTGGATGATGTTTTTTAATTTTTAGAATTTTTTTGCATTTATTTTTGAATTTTCCATATCGAGTCAGGTTCGAACGGAGAGGAAGGAAATTTTTTTTCTTCTCTATTTTTCGGCTTGTCCATACTCGTATCTTCTTGAAATGATGCCTGGATGATGTTTTTCAATTTTTAAAATTTTTTTGCATTTATTTTTTAATTTTCTAACTCGAGTCGGGTTCGAACGGATAGGAAGGAAATTTTTTTTCCTCTCTATTTTTTGGCCTGTCCTGACCCGTTTCATCTTGAAACGAAGCCAGGATGATGTTTTTTAATTTTTAGAATTTTTTTGCATTTATTTTTAAATTTTCTAACTCGGGTCGGGTTCGAACGGATAGGAAGGAAATTTTTTTTCTTCTCTATTTTTCGGGCTGTCCATACCCGTTTAGTCTTGAAATGAAGCCTGGACGATGTTTTTTAGTTTTTAGAATTTTTTTGCATTTTATTTTTGAATTTTCTATCTCGAGTCGGGTTCGAACGGATAGGAAGGAAATTTTTTTTCTTCTTTATTTTTCGGTCTGTCTTGACCCGTTTCATCTTGAAATGAAGCCTGGATGATGTTTTTTCATTTTTAGAATTTTTTTTGTATTTTATTTTTGAATTTTCTATCTTGGGTCGGGTTCGAACGGATAGGAAGGAAATTTTTTTTCTTCTCTATTTTTCGGCCTGTCCATACCCGTTTAGTCTTGAAATGAAGCCTGGATGACGTTTTTTAATTTTTAGAATTTTTTTGCATTTTATTTTTGAATTTTCTATCTCGGGACGGGTTCGAACGGATAGGAAGGAAATTTTTTTTCTTCTCTATTTTTCGGCCTGTCCATACCCGTTTAGTCTTGAAATGAAGCCTGGATGACGTTTTTTAATTTTTAGAATTTTTTTGCATTTATTTTTGAATTTTCTATCTCAGGTCGGGTTCGAACGGATAGGAAGGAAATTTTTTTTCTTCTCTATTTTTCGGCCTGTCCATACCCGTTTAGTCTTGAAATGAAGCTTGGATGACGTTTTTTAATTTTTAGAATTTTTTTGCATTTTATTTTTGAATTTTCTATCTCGGGTCGGGTTCGAACGGATAGGAAGGAAATTTTTTTTCTTCTCTATTTTTCGGCTTGTCCTGATCCGTTTCATCTTGAAATGAAGCCTGGATGATGTTTTTTAATTTTTTGAATTTTTTTTGCATTTATTTTTGAATTTTTTATATCGGGTAGGATACGAACGGATAGGAAGGAAATTTTTTTTCTTCTCTATTTTTCGGCTTGTCCATACCCGTATCTTCTTGAAATGAAGCCTGGATGATGTTTTTTAATTTTCAGAATTTTTTTGCTTTTATTTTTTAATTTTCTAACTCGGGTCTGGTTCGAACGGATAGGAAGGAAATTTTTTTTCTTCTCTATTTTTTGGCCTGTCCTGACCCGTTTCATCTTGAAATGAAGCCAGGATGATGTTTTTTAATTTTTAGAATTTTTTTGCATTTATTTTTGAATTTTCAAACTCGGGTCGGGTTTGAACGGATAGGATGGAAATTTTTTTTCCTCTCTATTTTTCATCCTGTCCTGACCCGTTTCATCTTGAAATGAAGCCAGGATGATGTTTTTTAATTTTTAGAATTTTTTTGCATTTATTTTTTAATTTTCTAACTCGGGTCGGGTTCGAACGGATAGGAAGGAAATTTTTTTTCTTCTCTATTTTTAGGCCTGTCCATACCCGTTTAGTCTTGAAATGAAGCCTGGATGACGTTTTTTAATTTTTAGAATTTTTTTGCATTTATTTTTTAATTTTCTAACTCGGGTCGGGTTCGAACGGATAGGAAGGAAATTTTTTTTCCTCTCTATTTTTTGGCCTGTCCTGACCCGTTTCATCTTGAAACGAAGCCAGGATGATGTTTTTTAATTTTTAGAATTTTTTTGCATTTATTTTTAAATTTTCTAACTCGGGTCGGGTTCGAACGGATAGGAAGGAAATTTTTTTTCTTCTCTATTTTTCGGGCTGTCCATACCCGTTTAGTCTTGAAATGAAGCCTGGACGATGTTTTTTTATTTTTAGAATTTTTTTACATTTTATTTTTGAATTTTCTATCTCGGGTCGGGTTCGAACGGATAGGAAGGAAAATTTTTTTCTTCTCTATTTTTCGGCCTGTCCTGAACCGTTTCATCTTGAAACAAAGCCAAGGTGATGTTTTTTAATTTTTAGAATTTTTTTGCATTTATTTTTGAATTTTCAAACTCGGGTCGGGTTCGAACGGATAGGAAGAAAATTTTTTTTCCTCTCTATTTTTCATCCTGTCCTGACCCGTTTCATCTTGAAATGAAGCCAGGATGAAGTTTTTTAATTTTTAGAATTTTTTTGCATTTATTTTTGAATTTTCTAACTCGGGTCGGGTTCGAACGGATAGGAAGGAAATTTTTTTTCTTCTCTATTTTTCGGGCTGTCCATACCCGTTTAGACTTGAAATGAAGCCTGGATGATGTTTTTTAATTTTTAGAATTTTTTTGCATTTTATTTTTGAATTTTCTATCTCTAGTCGGGTTCGAACGGATAGGAAGCAAAATTTTTTTTCTTCTCTATTTTTCGGCCTGTCTTGACCCGTTTCATCTTGAAATGAAGCCTGGATGATGTTTTTTCATTTTTAGAATTTTTTTGCATTTATTTTTGAATTTTCTAACTCTGATCGGTATCGAACGGATAGGAAGAAAATTTTTTTTCTTCTCTATTTTTCGGCCTGTCCTGAACCGTTTCATCTTGAAATGAAGCCTGGATGATGTTTTTTCATTTTTAGAATTTTTTTTGTATTTTATTTTTGAATTTTCTATCTCGGGTCGGGTTCGAACGGATAGGAAGGAAATTTTTTTTCTTCTCTATTTTTTGGCCTGTCCTGACCCGTTTCATCTTGAAATGAAGCCAGGATGATGTTTTTTAATTTTTAGAATTTTTTTGCATTTATTTTTGAATTTTCAAACTCGGGTCGGGATCGAACGGATAGGAAGGAAATTTTTTTTCCTCTCTATTTTTCGGCCTGTCCTGACCCGTTTCATCTTGAAATGAAGCCAGGATGATGTTTTTTAATTTTTATAATTTTTTTGCATTTATTTTTGAATTTTCTAACTCGGATCGGGTTCGAACGGATAGGAAGGAAATTTTTTTTCTTCTCTATTTTTCGGCCTGCCCATACCCGTTTAGTCTTGAAATGAAGCCTGGATGACGTTTTTTAATTTTTAGAATTTTTTTGCATTTTATTTTTGAATTTTCTATCTCGGGTCGGGTTCGAACGGATAGGAAGGAAATATTTTTTCTTCTCTATTTTTCGGCCTGTCCTGATCCGTTTCATCTTGAAATGAAGCCTGGATGATGTTTTTTAATTTTTAGAATTTTTTTTGCATTTATTTTTGAATTTTCTATATCGGGTCGGATTCGAACGGATAGGAAGGAAATTTTTTTTTCTGCTCTATTTTTCGGCTTGTCCATACCCGTATCTTCTTGAAATGAAGCCTGGATGATGTTTTTTAATTTTCAGAATTTTTTTGCATTTATTTTTTAATTTTCTAACTCGACTCTGGTTCGAACGGATAGGAAGGAAATTTTTTTTATTCTCTATTTTTCGGCCTGTCCTGACCGTTTCATCTTGAAATGAAGCCAGGATGATGTTTTTTAATTTTTAGAATTTTTTTGCATTTTATTTTTGAATTTTCTATCTCGGGCCGGGTTCGAAAGGATAGGAAGTAAATTTTTTTTCTTCTGTACTTTTAGGCCTGTCCTGATCCGTTTCATCTTGAAATGAAGCCTGGATGATGTTTTTTAATTTTTAGAACTTTTTTGGCATTTATTTTTGAATTTTCTATATCGAGTCAGGTTCGAACGGATAGGAAGGAAATTTTTTTTCTTCTCTATTTTTCGGCTTGTCCATACTCGTATCTTCTTGAAATGAAGCCTGGATGATGTTTTTCAATTTTTAAAATTTTTTTGCATTTATTTTTTAATTTTCTAACTCGGGTCGGGTTCGAACGGATAGGAAGGAAATTTTTTTTCCTCTCTATTTTTTGGCCTGTCCTGACCCGTTTCATCTTGAAACGAAGCCAGGATGATGTTTTTTAATTTTTAGAATTTTTTTGCATTTATTTTTAAATTTTCTAACTCGGGTCGGGTTCGAACGGATAGGAAGGAAATTTTTTTTCTTCTCTATTTTTCGGGCTGTCCATACCCGTTTAGTCTTGAAATGAAGTCTGGACGATGTTTTTTAATTTTTAGAATTTTTTTACATTTTATTTTTGAATTTTCTATCTCGAGTCGGGTTCGAACGGATAGGAAGGAAATTTTTTTTCTTCTTTATTTTTCGGCCTGTCTTGACCCGTTTCATCTTGAAATGAAGCCTGGATGATGTTTTTTCATTTTTAGAATTTTTTTTGTATTTTATTTTTGAATTTTCTATCTTGGGTCGGGTTCGAACGGATAGGAAGGAAATTTTTTTTCTTCTCTATTTTTCGGCCTGTCCATACCCGTTTAGTCTTGAAATGAAGCCTGGATGACGTTTTTTAATTTTTAGAATTTTTTTGCATTTTATTTTTGAATTTTCTATCTCTGGACGGGTTCGAACGGATAGGAAGGAAATTTTTTTTCTTCTCTATTTTTCGGCCTGTCCATACCCGTTTAGTCTTGAAATGAAGCCTGGATGACGTTTTTTAATTTTTAGAATTTTTTTGCATTTATTTTTGAATTTTCTATCTCAGGTCGGGTTCGAACGGATAGGAAGGAAATTTTTTTTTTCTCTATTTTTCGGCCTGTCCATACCCGTTTAGTCTTGAAATGAAGCTTGGATGACGTTTTTTAATTTTTAGAATTTTTTTGCATTTTATTTTTGAATTTTCTATCTCGGGTCGGGTTCGAACGGATAGGAAGGAAATTTTTTTTCTTCTCTATTTTTCGGCCTGTCCTGATCCGTTTCATCTTGAAATGAAGCCTGGATGATGTTTTTTAATTTTTTGAATTTTTTTTGCATTTATTTTTGAATTTTTTATATCGGGTAGGATACGAACGGATAGGAAGGAAATTTTTTTTCTTCTCTATTTTTCGGCTTGTCCATACCCGTATCTTCTTGAAATGAAGCCTGGATGATATTTTTTAATTTTCAGAATTTTTTTGCTTTTATTTTTTAATTTTCTAACTCGGGTCTGGTTCGAACGGATAGGAAGGAAATTTTTTTTCTTCTCTATTTTTTGGCCTGTCCTGACCCGTTTCATCTTGAAATGAAGCCAGGATGATGTTTTTTAATTTTTAGAATTTTTTTGCATTTATTTTTGAATTTTCAAACTCGGGTCGGGTTTGAACGGATAGGAAGGAAATTTTTTTTCCTCTCTATTTTTCATCCTGTCCTGACCCGTTTCATCTTGAAATGAAGCCAGGATGATGTTTTTTAATTTTTAGAATTTTTTTGCATTTATTTTTTAATTTTCTAACTCGGGTCGGGTTCGAACGGATAGGAAGGAAATTTTTTTTCTTCTCTATTTTTAGGCCTGTCCATACCCGTTTAGTCTTGAAATGAAGCCTGGATGACGTTTTTTAATTTTTAGAATTTTTTTGCATTTATTTTTTAATTTTCTAACTCGGGTCGGGTTCGAACGGATAGGAAGGAAATTTTTTTTCCTCTCTATTTTTTGGCCTGTCCTGACCCGTTTCATCTTGAAACGAAGCCAGGATGATGTTTTTTAATTTTTAGAATTTTTTTGCATTTATTTTTAAATTTTCTAACTCGGGTCGGGTTCGAACGGATAGGAAGGAAATTTTTTTTCTTCTCTATTTTTCGGGCTGTCCATACCCGTTTAGTCTTGAAATGATGCCTGGACGATGTTTTTTTATTTTTAGAATTTTTTTACATTTTATTTTTGAATTTTCTATCTCGGGTCGGGTTCGAACGGATAGGAAGGAAAATTTTTTTCTTCTCTATTTTTCGGCCTGTCCTGAACCGTTTCATCTTGAAACAAAGCCAAGGTGATGTTTTTTAATTTTTAGAATTTTTTTGCATTTATTTTTGAATTTTCAAACTCGGGTCGGGTTCGAACGGATAGGAAGAAAATTTTTTTTCCTCTCTATTTTTCATCCTGTCCTGACCCGTTTCATCTTGAAATGAAGCCAGGATGAAGTTTTTTAATTTTTAGAATTTTTTTGCATTTATTTTTGAATTTTCTAACTCGGGTCGGGTTCGAACGGATAGGAAGGAAATTTTTTTTCTTCTCTATTTTTCGGGCTGTCCATACCCGTTTAGACTTGAAATGAAGCCTGGATGATGTTTTTTAATTTTTAGAATTTTTTTGCATTTTATTTTTGAATTTTCTATCTCTAGTCGGGTTCGAACGGATAGGAAGCAAAATTTTTTTTCTTCTCTATTTTTCGGCCTGTCTTGACCCGTTTCATCTTGAAATGAAGCCTGGATGATGTTTTTTCATTTTTAGAATTTTTTTGCATTTATTTTTGAATTTTCTAACTCTGATCGGTATCGAACGGATAGGAAGAAAATTTTTTTTCTTCTCTATTTTTCGGCCTGTCTTGACCCGTTTCACCTTGAAATGAAGCCTGGATGATGTTTTTTCATTTTTAGAATTTTTTTTGTATTTTATTTTTGAATTTTCTATCTCGGGTCGGGTTCGAACGGATAGGAAGGAAATTTTTTTTCTTCTCTATTTTTTGGCCTGTCCTGACCCGTTTCATCTTGAAATGAAGCCAGGATGATGTTTTTTAATTTTTAGAATTTTTTTGCATTTATTTTTGAATTTTCAAACTCGGGTCGGGATCGAACGGATAGGAAGGAAATTTTTTTTCCTCTCTATTTTTCGGCCTGTCCTGACCCGTTTCATCTTGAAATGAAGCCAGGATGATGTTTTTTAATTTTTATAATTTTTTTGCATTTATTTTTGAATTTTCTAACTCGGATCGGGTTCGAACGGATAGGAAGGAAATTTTTTTTCTTCTCTATTTTTCGGCCTGCCCATACCCGTTTAGTCTTGAAATGAAGCCTCGATGACGTTTTTTAATTTTTAGAATTTTTTTGCATTTTATTTTTGAATTTTCTATCTCGGGTCGGGTTCGAACGGATAGGAAGGAAATATTTTTTCTTCTCTATTTTTCGGCCTGTCCTGATCCGTTTCATCTTGAAATGAAGCCTGGATGATGTTTTTTAATTTTTAGAATTTTTTTTGTATTTATTTTTGAATTTTCTATATCGGGTCGGATTCGAACGGATAGGAAGGAAATTTTTTTTTCTGCTCTATTTTTCGGCTTGTCCATACCCGTATCTTCTTGAAATGAAGCCTGGATGATGTTTTTTAATTTTCAGAATTTTTTTGCATTTATTTTTTAATTTTCTAACTCGACTCTGGTTCGAACGGATAGGAAGGAAATTTTTTTTATTCTCTATTTTTCGGCCTGTCCTGACCGTTTCATCTTGAAATGAAGCCAGGATGATGTTTTTTAATTTTTAGAATTTTTTTGCATTTTATTTTTGAATTTTCTATCTCGGGCCGGGTTCGAAAGGATAGGAAGTAAATTTTTTTTCTTCTGTACTTTTAGGCCTGTCCTGATCCGTTTCATCTTGAAATGAAGCCTGGATGATGTTTTTTAATTTTTAGAACTTTTTTGGCATTTATTTTTGAATTTTCTATATCGAGTCAGGTTCGAACGGATAGGAAGGAAATTTTTTTTCTTCTCTATTTTTCGGCTTGTCCATACTCGTATCTTCTTGAAATGAAGCCTGGATGATGTTTTTCAATTTTTAAAATTTTTTTGCATTTATTTTTTAATTTTCTAACTCGGGTCGGGTTCGAACGGATAGGAAGGAAATTTTTTTTCCTCTCTATTTTTTGGCCTGTCCTGACCCGTTTCATCTTGAAACGAAGCCAGGATGATGTTTTTTAATTTTTAGAATTTTTTTGCATTTATTTTTAAATTTTCTAACTCGGGTCGGGTTCGAACGGATAGGAAGGAAATTTTTTTTCTTCTCTATTTTTCGGGCTGTCCATACCCGTTTAGTCTTGAAATGAAGCCTGGACGATTGTTTTTAATTTTTAGAATTTTTTTACATTTTATTTTTGAATTTTCTATCTCGAGTCGGGTTCGAACGGATAGGAAGGAAATTTTTTTTCTTCTTTATTTTTCGGCCTGTCTTGACCCGTTTCATCTTGAAATGAAGCCTGGATGATGTTTTTTCATTTTCAGAATTTTTTTTGTATTTTATTTTTGAATTTTCTATCTTGGGTCGGGTTCGAACGGATAGGAAGGAAATTTTTTTTCTTCTCTATTTTTCGGCCTGTCCATACCCGTTTAGTCTTGAAATGAAGCCTGGATGACGTTTTTTAATTTTTAGAATTTTTTTGCATTTTATTTTTGAATTTTCTATCTCTGGACGGGTTCGAACGGATAGGAAGGAAATTTTTTTTCTTCTCTATTTTTCGGCCTGTCCATACCCGTTTAGTCTTGAAATGAAGCCTGGATGACGTTTTTTAATTTTTAGAATTTTTTTGCATTTATTTTTGAATTTTCTATCTCAGGTCGGGTTCGAACGGATAGGAAGGAAATTTTTTTTCTTCTCTATTTTTCGGCCTGTCCATACCCGTTTAGTCTTGAAATGAAGCTTGGATGACGTTTTTTAATTTTTAGAATTTTTTTGCATTTTATTTTTGAATTTTCTATCTCGGGTCGGGTTCGAACGGATAGGAAGGAAATTTTTTTTCTTCTCTATTTTTCGGCCTGTCCTGATCCGTTTCATCTTGAAATGAAGCCTGGATGATGTTTTTTAATTTTTTGAATTTTTTTTGCATTTATTTTTGAATTTTTTATATCGGGTAGGATACGAACGGATAGGAAGGAAATTTTTTTTCTTCTCTATTTTTCGGCTTGTCCATACCCGTATCTTCTTGAAATGAAGCCTGGATGATGTTTTTTAATTTTCAGAATTTTTTTGCTTTTATTTTTTAATTTTCTAACTCGGGTCTGGTTCGAACGGATAGGAAGGAAATTTTTTTTCTTCTGTATTTTTTGGCCTGTCCTGACCCGTTTCATCTTGAAATGAAGCCAGGATGATGTTTTTTAATTTTTAGAATTTTTTTGCATTTATTTTTGAATTTTCAAACTCGGGTCGGGTTTGAACGGATAGGAAGGAAATTTTTTTTCCTCTCTATTTTTCATCCTGTCCTGACCCGTTTCATCTTGAAATGAAGCCAGGATGATGTTTTTTAATTTTTAGAATTTTTTTGCATTTATTTTTTAATTTTCTAACTCGGGTCGGGTTCGAACGGATAGGAAGGAAATTTTTTTTCTTCTCTATTTTTAGGCCTGTCCATACCCGTTTAGTCTTGAAATGAAGCCTGGATGACGTTTTTTAATTTTTAGAATTTTTTTGCATTTATTTTTTAATTTTCTAACTCGGGTCGGGTTCGAACGGATAGGAAGGAAATTTTTTTTCCTCTCTATTTTTTGGCCTGTCCTGACCCGTTTCATCTTGAAACGAAGCCAGGATGATGTTTTTTAATTTTTAGAATTTTTTTGCATTTATTTTTAAATTTTCTAACTCGGGTCGGGTTCGAACGGATAGGAAGGAAATTTTTTTTCTTCTCTATTTTTCGGGCTGTCCATACCCGTTTAGTCTTGAAATGAAGCCTGGACGATGTTTTTTTATTTTTATAATTTTTTTACATTTTATTTTTGAATTTTCTATCTCGGGTCGGGTTCGAACGGATAGGAAGGAAAATTTTTTTCTTCTCTATTTTTCGGCCTGTCCTGAACCGTTTCATCTTTAAACAAAGCCAAGGTGATGTTTTTTAATTTTTAGAATTTTTTTGCATTTATTTTTGAATTTTCAAACTCGGGTCGGGTTCGAACGGATAGGAAGAAAATTTTTTTTCCTCTCTATTTTTCATCCTGTCCTGACCCGTTTCATCTTGAAATGAAGCCAGGATGAAGTTTTTTAATTTTTAGAATTTTTTTGCATTTATTTTTGAATTTTCTAACTCGGGTCGGGTTCGAACGGATAGGAAGGAAATTTTTTTTCTTCTCTATTTTTTGGGCTGTCCATACCCGTTTAGACTTGAAATGAAGCCTGGATGATGTTTTTTAATTTTTAGAATTTTTTTGCATTTTATTTTTGAATTTTCTATCTCTAGTCGGGTTCGAACGGATAGGAAGCAAAATTTTTTTTCTTCTCTATTTTTCGGCCTGTCTTGACCCGTTTCATCTTGAAATGAAGCCTGGATGATGTTTTTTCATTTTTAGAATTTTTTTGCATTTATTTTTGAATTTTCTAACTCGGATCGGTATCGAACGGATAGGAAGAAAATTTTTTTTCTTCTCTATTTTTCGGCCTGTCTTGACCCGTTTCATCTTGAAATGAAGCCTGGATGATGTTTTTTCATTTTTAGAATTTTTTTTGTATTTTATTTTTGAATTTTCTATCTCGGGTCGGGTTCGAACGGATAGGAAGGAAATTTTTTTTCTTCTCTATTTTTTGGCCTGTCCTGACCCGTTTCATCTTGAAATGAAGCCAGGATGATGTTTTTTAATTTTTATAATTTTTTTGCATTTATTTTTTAATTTTCTAACTCGGGTCGGGTTCGAACGGATAGGAAGGAAATTTTTTTTCCTCTCTATTTTTTGGCCTGTCCTGACCCGTTTCATCTTGAAATGAAGCCAGGATGATGTTTTTTAATTTTCATAATTTTTTTGCATTTATTTTTGAATTTTCTAACTCGGATCGGGTTCGAACGGATAGGAAGGAAATTTTTTTTCTTTTCTATTTTTCGGCCTGCCCATACCCGTTTAGTCTTGAAATGAAGCCTGGATGACGTTTTTTAATTTTTAGAATTTTTTTGCATTTTATTTTTGAATTTTCTATCTCGGGTCGGGTTCGAACGGATAGGAAGGAAATATTTTTTCTTCTCTATTTTTCGGCCTGTCCTGATCCGTTTCATCTTGAAATGAAGCCTGGATGATGTTTTTTAATTTTTAGAATTTTTTTTGCATTTATTTTTGAATTTTCTATATCGGGTCGGATTCGAACGGATAGGTAGGAAATTTTTTTTTCTGCTCTATTTTTCGGCTTGTCCATACCCGTATCTTCTTGAAATGAAGCCTGGATGATGTTTTTTAATTTTCAGAATTTTTTTGCATTTATTTTTTAATTTTCTAACTCGACTCTGGTTCGAACGGATAGGAAGGAAATTTTTTTTATTCTCTATTTTTCGGCCTGTCCTGACCGTTTCATCTTGAAATGAAGCCAGGATGATGTTTTTTAATTTTTAGAATTTTTTTGCATTTTATTTTTGAATTTTCTATCTCGGGACGGGTTCGAAAGGATAGGAAGTAAATTTTTTTTCTTCTCTACTTTTCGGCCTGTCCTGATCCGTTTCATCTTGAAATGAAGCCTGGATGATGTTTTTTAATTTTTAGAATTTTTTTGCATTTATTTTTGAATTTTCTATATCGAGTCAGGTTCGAACGGATAGGAAGGAAATTTTTTTTCTTCTCTATTTTTCGGCTTGTCCATACTCGTATCTTCTTGAAATGAAGCCTGGATGATGTTTTTCAATTTTTAAAATTTTTTTGCATTTATTTTTTAATTTTCTAAATCGGGTCGGGTTCGAACGGATAGGAAGGAAATTTTTTTTCCTCTCTATTTTTTGGCCTGTCCTGACCCGTTTCATCTTGAAACGAAGCCAGGATGATGTTTTTTAATTTTTAGAATTTTTTTGCATTTATTTTTAAATTTTCTAACTCGGGTCTGGTTCGAACGGATAGGAAGGAAATTTTTTTTCTTCTCTATTTTTCGGGCTGTCCATACCCGTTTAGTCTTGAAATGAAGCCTGGACGATGTTTTTTAATTTTTAGAATTTTTTTGCATTTTATTTTTGAATTTTCTATCTCGAGTCGGGTTCGAACGGATAGGAAGGAAATTTTTTTTCTTCTTTATTTTTCGGCATGTCTTGACCCGTTTCATCTTGAAATGAAGCCTGGATGATGTTTTTTCATTTTTAGAATTTTTTTTGTATTTTATTTTTGAATTTTCTATCTTGGGTCGGGTTCGAACGGATAGGAAGGAAATTTTTTTTCTTCTCTATTTTTCGCCCTGTCCATACCCGTTTAGTCTTGAAATGAAGCCTGGATGACGTTTTTTAATTTTTAGAATTTTTTTGCATTTTATTTTTGAATTTTCTATCTCGGGACGGGTTCGAACGGATAGGAAGGAAATTTTTTTTCTTCTCTATTTTACGGCCTGTCCATACCCGTTTAGTCTTGAAATGAAGCCTGGATGACGTTTTTTAATTTTTAGAATTTTTTTGCATTTATTTTTGATTTTTCTATCTCAGGTCGGGTTCGAACGGATAGGAAGGAAATTTTTTTTCTTCTCTATTTTTCGGCCTGTCCATACCCGTTTAGTCTTGAAATGAAGCTTGGATGACGTTTTTTAATTTTTAGAATTTTTTTGCATTTTATTTTTGAATTTTCTATCTCGGGTCAGGTTCGAACGGATAGGAAGGAAATTTTTTTTCTTCTCTATTTTTCGGCCTGTCCTGATCCGTTTCATCTTGAAATGAAGCCTGGATGATGTTTTTTAATTTTTTGAATTTTTTTTGCATTTATTTTTGAATTTTTTATATCGGGTAGTATACGAACGGATAGGAAGGAAATTTTTTTTCTACTCTATTTTTCGGCTTGTCCATACCCGTATCTTCTTGAAATGAAGCCTGGATGATGTTTTTTAATTTTCAGAATTTTTTTGCTTTTATTTTTTAATTTTCAAACTCGGGTCGGGTTCGAACGGATAGGAAGAAAATTTTTTTTCCTCTCTATTTTTCATCCTGTCCTGACCCGTTTCATCTTGAAATGAAGCCAGGATGATGTTTTTTAATTTTTAGAATTTTTTTGCATTTATTTTTGAATTTTCAAACTCGGGTCGGGTTTGAACGGATAGGAAGGAAATTTTTTTTCCTCTCTATTTTTCATCCTGTCCTGACCCGTTTCATCTTGAAATGAAGCCAGGATGATGTTTTTTAATTTTTAGAATTTTTTTGCATTTATCTTTTAATTTTCTAACTCGGGTCGGGTTCGAACGGATAGGAAGGAAATTTTTTTTCTTCTCTATTTTTAGGCCTGTCCATACCCGTTTAGTCTTGAAATGAAGCCTGGATGACGTTTTTTAATTTTTAGAATTTTTTTGCATTTATTTTTTAATTTTCTAACTCGGGTCGGGTTCGAACGGATAGGAAGGAAATTTTTTTTCCTCTCTATTTTTTGGCCTGTCCTGACCCGTTTCATCTTGAAACGAAGCCAGGATGATGTTTTTTAATTTTTAGAATTTTTTTGCATTTATTTTTAAATTTTCTAACTCGGGTCGGGTTCGAACGGATAGGAAGGAAATTTTTTTTCTTCTCTATTTTTCGGGCTGTCCATACCCGTTTAGTCTTGAAATGAAGCCTGGACGATGTTTTTTAATTTTTAGAATTTTTTTGCATTTTATTTTTGAATTTTCTATCTCGGGTCGGGTTCGAACGGATAGGAAGGAAAATTTTTTTCTTCTCTATTTTTCGGCCTGTCCTGAACCGTTTCATCTTGAAACATAGCCAAGGTGATGTTTTTTAATTTTTAGAATTTTTTTGCATTTATTTTTGAATTTTCAAACTCGGGTCGGGTTCGAACGGATAGGAAGAAAATTTTTTTTCCTCTCTATTTTTCATCCTGTCCTGACCCGTTTCATCTTGAAATGAAGCCAGGATGATGTTTTTTAATTTTTAGAATTTTTTTGCATTTATTTTTGAATTTTCAAACTCGGGTCGGGTTTGAACGGATAGGAAGGAAATTTTTTTTCCTCTCTATTTTTCATCCTGTCCTGACCCATTTCATCTTGAAATGAAGCCAGGATGATGTTTTTTAATTTTTAGAATTTTTTTGCATTTATTTTTTAATTTTCTAACTCGGGTCGGGTTCGAACGGATAGGAAGGAAATTTTTTTTCTTCTCTATTTTTAGGCCTGTCCATACCCGTTTAGTCTTGAAATGAAACCTGGATGACGTTTTTTAATTTTTAGAATTTTTTTGCATTTATTTTTTAATTTTCTAACTCGGGTCGGGTTCGAACGGATAGGAAGGAAATTTTTTTTCCTCTCTATTTTTTGGCCTGTCCTGACCCGTTTCATCTTGAAACGAAGCCAGGATGATGTTTTTTAATTTTTAGAATTTTTTTGCATTTATTTTTAAATTTTCTAACTCGGGTCGGGTTCGAACGGATAGGAAGGAAATTTTTTTTCTTCTCTATTTTTCGGGCTGTCCATACCCGTTTAGTCTTGAAATGAAGCCTGGACGATGTTTTTTAATTTTTAGAATTTTTTTGCATTTTATTTTTGAATTTTCTATCTCGGGTCGGGTTCGAACGGATAGGAAGGAAAATTTTTTTCTTCTCTATTTTTCGGCCTGTCCTGAACCGTTTCATCTTGAAACAAAGCCAAGGTGATGTTTTTTAATTTTTAGAATTTTTTTGCATTTATTTTTGAATTTTCAAACTCGGGTCGGGTTCGAACGGATAGGAAGAAATTTTTTTTTCCTCTCTATTTTTCATCCTGTCCTGACCCGTTTCATCTTGAAATGAAGCCACGATGATGTTTTTTAATTTTTAGAATTTTTTGCCATTTATTTTTGAATTTTCTAACTCGGGTCGGGTTCGAACGGATAGGAAGGAAATTTTTTTTCTTCTCTATTTTTCGGGCTGTCCATACCCGTTTAGACTTGAAATGAAGCCTGGATGATGTTTTTTAATTTTTAGAATTTTTTTGCATTTTATTTTTGAATTTTCTATCTCTAGTCGGGTTCGAACGGATAGGAAGCAAAATTTTTTTTCTTCTCTATTTTTCGGCCTGTCTTGACCCGTTTCATCTTGAAATGAAGCCTGGATGATGTTTTTTCATTTTTAGAATTTTTTTGCATTTATTTTTGAATTTTCTAACTCGGATCGGGTACGAACGGATAGGAAGAAAATTTTTTTTCTTCTCTATTTTTCGGCCTGTCTTGACCCGTTTCATCTTGAAATGAAGCCTGGATGATGTTTTTTCATTTTTAGAATTTTTTTTGTATTTTATTTTTGAATTTTCTATCTCGGGTCGGGTTCTAACGGATAGGAAGGAAATTTTTTTTCTTCTCTACTTTTTGGCCTGTCCTGACCCGTTTCATCTTGAAATGAAGCCAGGATGATGTTTTTTAATTTTTAGAATTTTTTTGCATTTATTTTTGAATTTTCAAACTCGGGTCGGGATCAAACGGATAGGAAGGAAATTTTTTTTCCTCTCTATTTTTCGGCCTGTCCTGACCCGTTTCATCTTGAAATGAAGCCAGGATGATGTTTTTTAATTTTTATAATTTTTTTGCATTTATTTTTGAATTTTCTAACTCGGATCGAGTTCGAACGGATAGGAAGGAAATTTTTTTTCTTCTCTATTTTTCGGCCTGCCCATACCCGTTTAGTCTTGAAATGAAGCCTGGATGACGTTTTTTAATTTTTAGAATTTTTTTGCATTTTATTTTTGAATTTTCTATCTCAGGTCGGGTTCGAACGGACAGGAAGGAAATATTTTTTCTTCTCTATTTTTCGGCCTGTCCTGATCCGTTTCATCTTGAAATGAAGCCTGGATGATGTTTTTTAATTTTTAGAATTTTTTTTGCATTTATTTTTGAATTTTCTATATCGGGTCGGATTCGAACGGATAGGAAGGAAATTTTTTTTTCTGCTCTATTTTTCGGCTTGTCCATACCCGTATCTTCTTGAAATGAAGCCTGGATGATGTTTTTTAATTTTCAGAATTTTTTTGCATTTATTTTTTAATTTTCTAACTCGACTCTGGTTCGAACGGATAGGAAGGAAATTTTTTTTATTCTCTATTTTTCGGCCTGTCCTGACTGTTTCATCTTGAAATTAAGCCAGGATGATGTTTTTTAATTTTTAGAATTTTTTTGCATTTTATTTTTGAATTTTCTATCTCGGGTCGGGTTCGAAAGGATAGGAAGTAAATTTTTTTTCTTCTCTACTTTTCGGCCTGTCCTGATCCGTTTCATCTTGAAATGAAGCCTGGATGATGTTTTTTAATTTTTAGAATTTTTTTGCATTTATTTTTGAATTTTCTATATCGAGTCAGGTTCGAACGGATAGGAAGGAAATTTTTTTTCTTCTCTATTTTTCGGCTTGTCCATACTCGTATCTTCTTGAAATGAAGCCTGGATGATGTTTTTCAATTTTTAAAATTTTTTTGAATTTATTTTTTAATTTTCTAACTCGGGTCGGGTTCGAACGGATAGGAAGGAAATTTTTTTTCCTCTCTATTTTTTGGCCTGTCCTGACCCGTTTCATCTTGAAACGAAGCCAGGATGATGTTTTTTAATTTTTAGAATTTTTTTGCATTTATTTTTAAATTTTCTAACTCGGGTCGGGTTCGAACGGATAGGAAGGAAATTTTTTTTCTTCTCTATTTTTCGGGCTGTCCATACCCGTTTAGTCTTGAAATGAAGCCTGGACGATGTTTTTTAATTTTTAGAATTTTTTTGCATTTTATTTTTGAATTTTCTATCTCGAGTCGGGTTCAAACGGATAGGAAGGAAATTTTTTTTCTTCTTTATTTTTCGGCCTGTCTTGACCCTTTCATCTTGAAATGAAGCCTGGATGATGTTTTTCATTTTTAGAATTTTTTTTGTATTTTATTTTTGAATTTTCTATCTTGAGTTGGGTTCGAACGGATAGGAAGGAAATTTTTTTTCTTCTCTATTTTTCGGCCTGTCCATACCCGTTTAGTCTTGAAATGATGCCTGGATGACGCTTTTTTATTTTTAGAATTTTTTTGCATTTTATTTTTGAATTTTCTATCTCGGGACGGGTTCGAACGGATAGGAAGGAAATTTTTTTTCTTCTCTATTTTTCGGCCTGTCCATACCCGTTTAGTCTTGAAATGAAGCCTGGATGACGTTTTTTAATTTTTAGAATTTTTTTGCATTTATTTTTGAATTTTCTATCTCAGGTCGGGTTCGAACGGATAGGAAGGAAATTTTTTTTCTTCTCTATTTTTCGGCCTGTCCATACCCGTTTAGTCTTCAAATGAAGCTTGGATGACGTTTTTTAATTTTTAGAATTTTTTTGCATTTTATTTTTGAATTTTCTATCTCGGGTCGGGTTCGAACGGATAGGAAGGAAATTTTTTTTCTTCTCTATTTTTCGGCCTGTCCTGATCCGTTTCATCTTGAAATGAAGCCTGGATGATGTTTTTTAATTTTTTGAATTTTTTTTGCATTTATTTTTGAATTTTTTATATCGGGTAGGATACGAATGGATAGGAAGGAAATTTTTTTTCTTCTCTATTTTTCGGCTTGTCCATACCCGTATCTTCTGGAAATGAAGCCTGGATGAGGTTTTTTAATTTTCAGAATTTTTTGCTTTTATTTTTTAATTTTCTAACTCGGGTCTGGTTCGAACGGATAGGAAGGAAATTTTTTTTCTTCTCTATTTTTTGGCCTGTCCTGACCCGTTTCATCTTGAAATGAAGCCAGGATGATGTTTTTTAATTTTTAGAATTTTTTTGCATTTATTTTTAAATTTTCAAACTCGGGTCGGGTTTGAACGGATAGGAAGGAAATTTTTTTTCCTCTCTATTTTTCATCCTGTCCTGACCCGTTTCATCTTGAAATGAAGCCAGGATGATGTTTTTTAATTTTTAGAATTTTTTTGCATTTATTTTTTAATTTTCTAACTCGGGTCGGGTTCGAACGGATAGGAAGGAAATTTTTTTTCTTCTCTATTTTTAGGCCTGTCCATACCCGTTTAGTCTTGAAATGAAGCCTGGATGACGTTTTTTAATTTTTAGAATTTTTTTGCATTTATTTTTTAATTTTCTAACTCGGGTCGGGTTCGAACGGATAGGAAGGAAATTTTTTTTCCTCTCTATTTTTTGGCCTGTCCTGACCCGTTTCATCTTGAAACGAAGCCAGGATGATGTTTTTTAATTTTTAGAATTTTTTTGCATTTATTTTTAAATTTTCTAACTCGGGTCGGGTTCGAACGGATAGGAAGGAAATTTTTTTTCTTCTCTATTTTTCGGGCTGTCCATACCCGTTTAGTCTTGAAATGAAGCCTGGACGATGTTTTTTAATTTTTAGAATTTTTTTGCATTTTATTTTTGAATTTTCTATCTCGGGTCGGGTTCGAACGGATAGGAAGGAAAATTTTTTTCTTCTCTATTTTTCGGCCTGTCCTGAACCGTTTCATCTTGAAACAAAGCCAAGGTGATGTTTTTTAATTTTTAGAATTTTTTTGCATTTATTTTTTAATTTTCAAACTCGGGTCGGGTTCGAACGGATAGGAAGAAAATTTTTTTTCCTCTCTATTTTTCATCCTGTCCTGACCCGTTTCATCTTGAAATGAAGCCAGGATGATGTTTTTTAATTTTTAGAATTTTTTTGCATTTATTTTTGAATTTTCTAACTCGGGTCGGGTTCGAACGGATAGGAAGTAAATTTTTTTTCTTCTCTATTTTTCTGGCTGTCCATACCCGTTTAGACTTGAAATGAAGCCTGGATGATGTTTTTTAATTTTTAGAATTTTTTTGCATTTTATTTTTGAATTTTCTATCTCTAGTCGGGTTCGAACGGATAGGAAGCAAAATTTTTTTTCTTCTCTATTTTTCGGCCTGTCTTGACCCTTTTCATCTTGAAATGACGCCTGGATGATGTTTTTTCATTTTTAGAATTTTTTTGCATTTATTTTTTTATTTTCTAACTCGGATCGGGTTCGAACGGATAGGAAGAAAATTTTTTTTCTTCTCTATTTTTCGGCCTGTCTTGACCCGTTTCATCTTGAAATGAAGCCTGGATGATGTTTTTTCATTTTTAGAATTTTTTTTGTATTTTATTTTTGAATTTTCTATCTCGGGTCGGGTTCTAACGGATAGGAAGGAAATTTTTTTTCTTCTCTATTTTTTGGCCTGTCCTGACCCGTTTCATCTTGAAATGAAGCCAGGATGATGTTTTTTAATTTTTAGAATTTTTTTGCATTTATTTTTGAATTTTCAAACTCGGGTCGGAATCGAACGGATAGGAAGGAAATTTTTTTTCCTCTCTATTTTTCGGCCTGTCCTGACCCGTTTCATCTTGAAATGAAGCCAGGATGATGTTTTTTAATTTTTATAATTTTTTTGCATTTATTTTTGAATTTTCTAACTCGGATCGGGTTCGAACGGATAGGAAGGAAATTTTTTTTCTTCTCTATTTTTCGGCCTGTCCATACCCGTTTAGTCTTGAAATGAAGCCTGGATGACGTTTTTTAATTTTTAGAATTTTTTTGCATTTTATTTTTGAATTTTCTATCTCGGGTCGGGTTCGAACGGATAGGAAGGAAATTTTTTTTCTTCTCTATTTTTCGGCCTATCCATACCCGTTAATTCTTGAAATGAAGCCTGGATGATGTTTTTTGATTTTTAGAATTTTTTTGCATTTTATTTTTGAATTTTCTATCTCGGGTCGGGTTCGAACGGATAGGAAGGAAATTTTTTTTCTTCTCTATTTTTCGGCCTATCCATACCCGTTTAGTCTTGAAATGAAGCCTGGATGATGTTTTTTAATTTTTAGAATTTTTTTGCATTTTATTTTTGAATTTTCTATCTCGAGTCGGGTTCGAACGGATAGGAAGGAAATTTTTTTTCTTCTCTATTTTTTGGCCTGTCCTGACCCGTTTCATCTTGAAATGAAGCCAGGATGATGTTTTTTAGTTTTTAGAATTTTTTTGCATTTATTTTTGAATTTTCAAACTCGGGTCGGGTTCGAACGGATAGGAAGGAAATTTTTTTTCCTCTCTATTTTTCATCCTGTCCTGACCCGTTTCATCTTGAAATGAAGCCAGGATGATGTTTTTTAATTTTTAGAATTTTTTTGCATTTATTTTTGAATTTTCTAACTCGGGTCGGGTTCGAACGGATAGGAAGGAAATTTTTTTTATTCTCTATTTTTTGGGCTGTCCATACCCTTTTAGACTTGAAATGAAGCCTGGATGATGTTTTTTAATTTTTAGAATTTTTTTGCATTTTATTTTTGAATTTTCTATCTCTAGTCGGGTTCGAACGGATAGGAAGGAAATTTTTTTTCTTCTCTATTTTTCGGCCTGTCTTGACCCGTTTCATCTTGAAATGAAGCCTGGATGATGTTTTTTCATTTTTAGAATTTTTTTGCATTTATTTTTTTATTTTCTAACTCGGATCGGGTTCGAACGGATAGGAAGGAAATTTTTTTTCTTCTCTATTTTTCGGCCTGCCCACACCCGTTTAGTCTTGAAATGAAGCCTGGATGACGTTTTTTATTTTTAGAATTTTTTTGCATTTTATTTTTGAATTTTCTATGTCGGGTCGGGTTCGAACGGATAGGAAGGAAAATTTTTTTCTTCTCTATTTTTCGGCCTGTCCTGATCCGTTTCATCCTGAAATGAAGCCTGGATGATGTTTTTTAATTTTTAGAATTTTTTTTTCATTTATTTTTGAATTTTCTATATCGGGACGGATTCGAACGGATAGGAAGGAAATTTTTTTTTCTGCTCTATTTTTCGGCTTGTCCATACCCGTATCTTCTTGAAATGAAGCCAGGATGATGTTTTTTAATTTTTATAATTTTTTTGCATTTATTTTTGAATTTTCTAACTCGGATCGGGTTCGAACGGATAGGAAGGAAATTTTTTTTCTTCTCTATTTTTCGGCCTGTCCATACCCGTTTAGTCTTGAAATGAAGCCTGATTGATGTTTTTTAATTTTTAGAATTTTTTTGCATTTTATTTTTGAATTTTCTATCTCGGGTCGGGTTCGAACGGATAGGTAGGAAATTTTTTTTCTTCTCTATTTTTTGGCCTGTCCTGACCCGTTTCATCTTGAAATGAAGCCAGGATGATGTTTTTTAATTTTTAGAATTTTTTTGCATTTATTTTTGAATTTTCAAACTCGGGTCGGGTTCGAACGGATAGGAAGGAAATTTTTTTTCCTCTCTATTTTTCATCCTGTCCTGACCCGTTTCATCTTGAAATGAAGCCAGGATGATGTTTTTTAATTTTTAGAATTTTTTTGCATTAATTTTTGAATTTTCTAACTCGGATCGGGTTCGAACGGATAGGAAGGAAATTTTTTTTCTTCTCTATTTTTCGGCCTGTCTTGACCCGTTTCATCTTGAAATGAAGCCTGGATGATGTTTTTTCATTTTTAGAATTTTTTTTGTATTTTATTTTTGAATTTTCTATCTCGGGTCGGGTTCGAACGGATAGGAAGGAAATTTTTTTTCTTCTCTATTTTTAGGCCTGTCCATACCCGTTTAGTCTTGAAATGAAGCCTGGATGACGTTTTTTAATTTTTAGAATTTTTTTGCATTTTATTTTTGAATTTTCTATCTCGGGTCGGGTTCGAACGGATAGGAAGGAAAATTTTTTTCTTCTCTATTTTTCGGCCTGTCCTGATCCGTTTCATCTTGAAACGAAGCCAGGATGATGTTCTTTAATTTTTAGAATTTTTTTGCATTTATTTTTGAATTTTCTAACTCGGGTCGGGTTCGAACGGATAGGAAGGAAATTTTTTTCTTCTCTATTTTTCGGGCTGTCCATACCCGTTTAGTCTTGAAATGAAGCCTGGATGATGTTTTTTAATTTTTAGAATTTTTTTGCATTTTATTTTTGAATTTTCTATCTCTAGTCGGGTTCGAACGGATAGGAAGGAAATTTTTTTTCTTCTCTATTTTTCGGCCTGTCTTGACCCGTTTCATCTTGAAATGAAGCCTGGATGATGTTTTTTAATTTTTAGAATTTTTTTTGTATTTTATTTTTGAATTTTCTATCTCGGGTCGGGTTCGAACGGATAGGAAGGAAATTTTTTTTCTTCTCTATTTTTTGGCCTGTCCTGACCCGTTTCATCTTGAAATGAAGCCAGGATGATGTTTTTTAATTTTTAGAATTTTTTTGCATTTATTTTTGAATTTTCAAACTCGGGTCGGGATCGAACGGATAGGAAGGAAATTTTTTTTCGTCTCTATTTTTCGGCCTGTCCTGACCCGTTTCATCTTGAAATGAAGCCAGGATGATGTTTCTTAATTTTTAGAATTTTTTTGCATTTATTTTTGAATTTTCTAACTCGGATCGGGTTCGAACGGATAGGAAGGAAATTTTTTTTCTTCTCTATTTTTCGGCCTGACCATACCCGTTTAGTCTTGAAATGAAGCCTGGATGACGTTTTTTAATTTTTAGAATTTTTTTGCATTTTATTTTTGAATTTTCTATCTCGGGTCGGGTTCGTACAGATAGGAAGGAAAATTTTTTTCTTCTCTATTTTTCGGCCTGTCCTGATCCGTTTCATCTTGAAATGAAGCCTGGATGATGTTTTTTAATTTTTAGAATTTTTTTTGCATTTATTTTTGAATTTTCTATATCGGGACGGATTCGAACGGATAGGAACGAAATTTTTTTTTCTGCTCTATTTTTCGGCTTGTCCATACCCGTATCTTCTTGAAATGAAGCCAGGATGATGATTTTTAATTTTTATAATTTTTTTGCATTGATTTTTGAATTTTCTAACTCGGATCGGGTTCGAACGGATAGGAAGGAAATTTTTTTTCTTCTTTATTTTTCGGCCTGTCCATACCCGTTTAGTCTTGAAATGAAGCCTGGATGATGTTTTTTAATTTTTAGAATTTTTTTGCATTTTATTTTTGAATTTTCTATCTCGGGTCGGGTTCGAACGGATAGGAAGGAAATTTTTTTTCTTCTCTATTTTTTGGCCTGTCCTGACCCGTTTCATCTTGAAATGAAGCCAGGATGATGTTTTTTAATTTTTAGAATTTTTTTGCATTTATTTTTGAATTTTCAAACTCGGGTCGGGTTCGAACGGATAGGAAGGAAATATTTTTTCCTCTCTATTTTTCGGCCTGTCCTGACCCGTTTCATCTTGAAATGAAGCCAGGATGATGTTTTTTAATTTTTATAATTTTTTTGCATTTATTTTTGAATTTTCTAACTCGGATCGGGTTCGAACGGATAGGAAGGAAATTTTTTTTCTTCTCTATTTTTCGGCCTGTCCATACCCGTTTAGTCTTGAAATGAAGCCTGGATGACGTTTTTTAATTTTTAGAATTTTTTTGCATTTTATTTTTGAATTTTCTATCTCGGGTCGGGTTCGAACGGATAGGAAGGAAATTTTTTTTCTTCTCTATTTTTCGGCCTATCCATACCCGTTTAGTCTTGAAATGAAGCCTGGATGATGTTTTTTGATTTTTAGAATTTTTTTGCATTTTATTTTTGAATTTTCTATCTCGGGTCGGGTTCGAACGGATAGGAAGGAAATTTTTTTTCTTCTCTACTTTTCGGCCTATCCATACCCGTTTAGTCTTGAAATGAAGCCTGGATGATGTTTTTTAATTTTTAGAATTTTTTTGCATTTTATTTTTGAATTTTCTATCTCGAGTCGGGTTCGAACGGATAGGAAGGAAATTTTTTTTCTTCTCTACTTTTCGGCCTATCCATACCCGTTTAGTCTTGAAATGAAGCCTGGATGATGTTTTTTAATTTTTAGAATTTTTTTGCATTTATTTTTGAATTTTCAAACTCGGGTCGGGTTCGAACGGATAGGAAGGAAATTTTTTTTCCTCTCTATTTTTCGGCCTGTCCTGACCCGTTTCATCTTGAAATGAAGCCAGGATGATGTTTTTTAATTTTTATAATTTTTTTGCATTTATTTTTGAATTTTCTAACTCGGATCGGGTTCGAACGGATAGGAAGGAAATTTTTTTTCTTCTCTATTTTTCGGCCTGTCCATACCCGTTTAGTCTTGAAATGAAGCCTGGATGTCGTTTTTTAATTTTTAGAATTTTTTTGCATTTTATTTTTGAATTTTCTATCTCGGGTCGGGTTCGAACGGATAGGAAGGAAATTTTTTTTCTTCTCTATTTTTCGGCCTATCCATACCCGTTTAGTCTTGAAATGAAGCCTGGATGATGTTTTTTGATTTTTAGAATTTTTTTGCATTTTATTTTTGAATTTTCTATCTCGGGTCGGGTTCGAACGGATAGGAAGGAAATTTTTTTTCTTCTCTACTTTTCGGCCTATCCATACCCGTTTAGTCTTGAAATGAAGCCTGGATGATGTTTTTTAATTTTTAGAATTTTTTTGCATTTTATTTTTGAATTTTCTATCTCGAGTCGGGTTCGAACGGATAGGAAGGAAATTTTTTTTCTTCTCTATTTTTCGGCCTATCCATACCCGTTTAGTCTTGAAATGAAGCCTGGATGATGTTTTTTCATTTTTAGAATTTTTTTTGTATTTTATTTTTGAATTTTCTATCTCGAGTCGGGTTCGAACGGATAGGAAGGAAATTTTTTTTCTTCTCTATTTTTTGGCCTGTCCTGACCCGTTTCATCTTGAAATGAAGCCAGGATGATGTTTTTTAGTTTTTAGAATTTTTTTGCATTTATTTTTGAATTTTCAAACTCGGGTCGGGTTCGAACGGATAGGAAGGAAATTTTTTTTATTCTCTATTTTTCGGGCTGTCCATACCCGTTTAGACTTGAAATGAAGCCTGGATGATGTTTTTTAATTTTTAGAATTTTTTTGCATTTTATTTTTGAATTTTCTATCTCTAGTCGGGTTCGAACGGATAGGAAGGAAATTTTTTTTCTTCTCTATTTTTCGGCCTGTCTTGACCCGTTTCATCTTGAAATGAAGCCTGGATGATGTTTTTTCATTTTTAGAATTTTTTTTGTATTTTATTTTTGAATTTTCTATCTCGGGTCGGGTTCGAACGGATAGGAAGGAAATTTTTTTTCTTCTTTATTTTTTGGCCTGTCCTGACCCGTTTCATCTTGAAATGAAGCCAGGATGATGTTTTTTAATTTTTAGAATTTTTTTGCATTTATTTTTGAATTTTCAAACTCGGGTCGGGATCGAACGGATAGGAAGGAAATTTTTTTTCCTCTCTATTTTTCGGCCTGTCCTGACCCGTTTCATCTTGAAATGAAGCCAGGATGATGTTTTTTAATTTTTATAATTTTTTTGCATTTATTTTTGAATTTTCTAACTCGGATCGGGTTCGAACGGATAGGAAGGAAATTTTTTTTCTTCTCTATTTTTCGGCCTGTCCATACCCGTTTAGTCTTGAAATGAAGCCTGGATGACGTTTTTTAATTTTTAGAATTTTTTTGCATTTTATTTTTGAATTTTCTATCTCGGGTCGGGTTCGAACGGATAGGAAGGAAATTTTTTTTCTTCTCTATTTTTCGGCCTATCCATACCCGTTTAGTCTTGAAATGAAGCCTGGATGATGTTTTTTGATTTTTAGAATTTTTTTGCATTTTATTTTTGAATTTTCTATCTCGGGTCGGGTTCGAACGGATAGGAAGGAAATTTTTTTTCTTCTCTACTTTTCGGCCTATCCATACCCGTTTAGTCTTGAAATGAAGCCTGGATGATGTTTTTTAATTTTTAGAATTTTTTTGCATTTTATTTTTGAATTTTCTATCTCGAGTCGGGTTCGAACGGATAGGAAGGAAATTTTTTTTCTTCTCTACTTTTCGGCCTATCCATACCCGTTTAGTCTTGAAATGAAGCCTGGATGATGTTTTTTAATTTTTAGAATTTTTTTGCATTTATTTTTGAATTTTCAAACTCGGGTCGGGTTCGAACGGATAGGAAGGAAATTTTTTTTCCTCTCTATTTTTCGGCCTGTCCTGACCCGTTTCATCTTGAAATGAAGCCAGGATGATGTTTTTTAATTTTTATAATTTTTTTGCATTTATTTTTGAATTTTCTAACTCGGATCGGGTTCGAACGGATAGGAAGGAAATTTTTTTTCTTCTCTATTTTTCGGCCTGTCCATACCCGTTTAGTCTTGAAATGAAGCCTGGATGACGTTTTTTAATTTTTAGAATTTTTTTGCATTTTATTTTTGAATTTTCTATCTCGGGTCGGGTTCGAACGGATAGGAAGGAAATTTTTTTTCTTCTCTATTTTTCGGCCTATCCATACCCGTTTAGTCTTGAAATGAAGCCTGGATGATGTTTTTTGATTTTTAGAATTTTTTTGCATTTTATTTTTGAATTTTCTATCTCGGGTCGGGTTCGAACGGATAGGAAGGAAATTTTTTTTCTTCTCTACTTTTCGGCCTATCCATACCCGTTTAGTCTTGAAATGAAGCCTGGATGATGTTTTTTAATTTTTAGAATTTTTTTGCATTTTATTTTTGAATTTTCTATCTCGAGTCGGGTTCGAACGGATAGGAAGGAAATTTTTTTTCTTCTCTATTTTTCGGCCTATCCATACCCGTTTAGTCTTGAAATGAAGCCTGGATGATGTTTTTTCATTTTTAGAATTTTTTTTGTATTTTATTTTTGAATTTTCTATCTCGAGTCGGGTTCGAACGGATAGGAAGGAAATTTTTTTTTCTTCTCTATTTTTTGGCCTGTCCTGACCCGTTTCATCTTGAAATGAAGCCAGGATGATGTTTTTTAATTTTTAGAATTTTTTTGCATTTATTTTTGAATTTTCAAACTCGGGTCGGGTTCGAACGGATAGGAAGGAAATTTTTTTTATTCTCTATTTTTCGGGCTGTCCATACCCGTTTAGACTTGAAATGAAGCTTGGATGATGTTTTTTAATTTTTAGAATTTTTTTGCATTTTATTTTTGAATTTTCTATCTCTAGTCGGGTTCGAACGGATAGGAAGGAAATTTTTTTTTCTTCTCTATTTTTCGGCCTGTCTTGACCCGTTTCATCTTGAAATGAAGCCTGGATGATGTTTTTTCATTTTTAGAATTTTTTTTGTATTTTATTTTTGAATTTTCTATCTCGGGTCGGGTTCGAACGGATAGGAAGGAAATTTTTTTTCTTCTCTATTTTTCGGCCTGTCCTGATCCGTTTCATCTTGAAATGAAGCCTGGATGATGTTTTTTAATTTTTAGAATTTTTTTTGCATTTATTTTTGAATTTTCTATATCGGGATGGATTCGAACGGATAGGAACGAAATTTTTTTTTCTGCTCTATTTTTCGGCTTGTCCATACCCGTATCTTCTTGAAATGAAGCCAGGATGATGATTTTTAATTTTTATAATTTTTTTGCATTTATTTTTGAATTTTCTAACTCGGATCGGGTTCGAACGGATAGGAAGGAAATTTTTTTTCTTCTTTATTTTTCGGTCTGTCCATACCCGTTTAGTCTTGAAATGAAGCCTGGATGATGTTTTTTAATTTTTAGAATTTTTTTGCATTTTATTTTTGAATTTTCTATCTCGGGTCGGGTTCGAACGGATAGGAAGGAACTTTTTTTTCTTCTCTATTTTTTGGCCTGTCCTAACCTGTTTCATCTTGAAATGAAGCCAGGATGATGTTTTTTAATTTTTAGAATTTTTTTGCATTTATTTTTGAATTTTCAAACTCGGGTTGGGTTCAAACGGATAGGAAGGAAATTTTTTTTCCTCTCTATTTTTCATCCTGTCCTGACCCGTTTCATCTTGAAATGAAGCCAGGATGATGTTTTTTAATTTTTAGAATTTTTTGCATTTATTTTTGAATTTACTAACTCGGATCGGGTTCGAACGGATAGGAAGGAAATTTTTTTTCTTCTCTATTTTTCGGCCTGTCTTGACCCGTTTC
Source organism: Quercus robur (assembly GCF_932294415.1). Classification (NCBI taxonomy): domain Eukaryota; kingdom Viridiplantae; phylum Streptophyta; class Magnoliopsida; order Fagales; family Fagaceae; genus Quercus; species Quercus robur. The sequence goes on along the minus strand of NC_065542.1, from coordinate 38,903,457 downwards.
ATCTTGAAATGAAGCCTGGATGATGTTTTTTCATTTTTAGAATTTTTTTTGTATTTTATTTTTGAATTTTCTATCTCGGGTCGGGTTCGAACGGATAGGAAGGAAATTTTTTTTCTTCTCTATTTTTTGGTCTGTCCTGACCCGTTTCATCTTGAAATGAAGCCAGGATGATGTTTTTTAATTTTTAGAATTTTTTTGCATTTTATTTTTGAATTTTCTATCTCGGGTCGGGTTCGAACGGATAGGAAGGAAAATTTTTTTCTTCTCTATTTTTGGGCCTGTCCTGATCCGTTTCATCTTGAAATGAAGCCTGGATGATGTTTTTTAATTTTTAGAATTTTTTTTGCATTTATTTTTAAATTTTCTATATCAGGACGGATTCGAACGGATAGGAAGGAAATTTTTTTTTCTGCTCTATTTTTCGGCTTGTCCATACCCGTATCTTCTTGAAATGAAGCCAGGATGATGTTTTTTAATTTTTATAATTTTTTTGCATTTATTTTTGAACTTTCTAACTCGGATCGGGTTCGAACGGATAGGAAGGAAATTTTTTTTCTTCTCTATTTTTCGGCCTGTCCATACCCGTTTAGTCTTGAAATGAAGCCTGAATGATGTTTTTTAATTTTTAGAATTTTTTTGCATTTTATTTTTGAATTTTCTATCTCGGGTCGGGTTCGAACGGATAGGAAGGAAATTTTTTTTCTTCTCTATTTTTTGGTCTGTCCTGACCCGTTTCATCTTGAAATGAAGCCAGGATGATGTTTTTTAATTTTTAGAATTTTTTTGCATTTATTTTTGAATTTTCAAACTCGGGTCGGGATCGAACGGATAGGAAGGAAATTTTTTTTCCTCTCTATTTTTCGGCCTGTCCTGACCCGTTTCATCTTGAAATGAAGCCAGGATGATGTTTTTTAATTTTTATAATTTTTTTGCATTTATTTTTGAATTTTCTAACTCGGATCGGGTTCGAACGGATAGGAAGGAAATTTTTTTTCTTCTCTATTTTTCGGCCTGTCCATACCCGTTTAGTCTTGAAATGAAGCCTGAATGATGTTTTTTAATTTTTAGAATTTTTTTGCATTTATTTTTGAATTTTCAAACTCGGGTCGGGTTCGAACGGATAGGAAGGAAATTTTTTTTCCTCTCTATTTTTCATCCTGTCCTGACCCGTTTCATCTTGAAATGAAGCCAGGATGATGTTTTTTAATTTTTAGAATTTTTTTGCATTTTATTTTTGAATTTTCTATCTCGGGACGGGTTCGAACGGATAGGAAGGAAATTTTTTTTCTTCTCTATTTTTCGGCCTGTCCATACCCGTTTAGTCTTGAAATGAAGCCTGGATGACGTTTTTTAATTTTTAGAATTTTTTTGCATTTATTTTTGAATTTTCTATCTCAGGTCGGGTTCGAACGGATAGGAAGGAAATTTTTTTTCTTCTCTATTTTTCGGCCTGTCCATACCCGTTTAGTCCTGAAATGAAGCTTGGATGACGTTTTTTAATTTTTAGAATTTTTTTGCATTTTATTTTTGAATTTTCTATCTCGGGTCGGGTTCGAACGGATAGGAAGGAAATTTTTTTTCTTCTCTATTTTTTGGTCTGTCCTGACCCGTTTCATCTTGAAATGAAGCCAGTATGATGTTTTTTAATTTTTAGAATTTTTTTGCATTTATTTTTGAAATTTCAAACTCGGGTCGGGATCGAACGGATAGGAAGGACATTTTTTTTCCTCTCTATTTTTCGGTCTGTCCTGACCCGTTTCATCTTGAAATGAAGCCAGGATGATGTTTTTTAATTTTTATAATTTTTTTGCATTTATTTTTGAATTTTCTAACTCGGATCGGGTTCGAACGGATAGGAAGGAAATTTTTTTTTCTTCTCTATTTTTCGGCCTGTCTTGACCCGTTTCATCTTGAAATGAAGCCAGGATGATGTTTTTTAATTTTTAGAATTTTTTTGCATTTATTTTTGAATTTTCAAACTCGGGTTGGGTTCGAACGGATAGGAAGGAAATTTTTTTTCCTCTCTATTTTTCATCCTGTCCTGACCCGTTTCATCTTGAAATGAAGCCAGGATGATGTTTTTTAATTTTTAGAATTTTTTTGCATTTTATTTTTGAATTTTCTATCTCGGGACGGGTTCGAACGGATAGGAAGGAAATTTTTTTTCTTCTCTATTTTTCGGCCTGTCCATACCCGTTTAGTCTTGAAATGAAGCCTGGATGACGTTTTTTAATTTTTAGAATTTTTTTGCATTTATTTTTGAATTTTCTATCTCAGGTCGGGTTCGAACGGATAGGAAGGAAATTTTTTTTCTTCTCTATTTTTCGGCCTGTCCATACCCGTTTAGTCCTGAAATGAAGCTTGGATGACGTTTTTTAATTTTTAGAATTTTTTTGCATTTTATTTTTGAATTTTCTATCTCGGGTCGGGTTCGAACGGATAGGAAGGAAATTTTTTTTCTTCTCTATTTTTCGGCCTGTCCTGATCCGTTTCATCTTGAAATGAAGCCTGGATGATGTTTTTTAATTTTTTGAATTTTTTTTGCATTTATTTTTGAATTTTTTATATCGGGTAGGATACGAACGGATAGGAAGGAAATTTTTTTTCTTCTCTATTTTTCGGCTTGTCCATACCCGTATCTTCTTGAAATGAAGCCTGGATGATGTTTTTTAATTTTCAGAATTTTTTTGCTTTTATTTTTTAATTTTCTAACTCGGGTCTGGTTCGAACGGATAGGAAGGAAATTTTTTTTCTTCTCTATTTTTTGGCCTGTCCTGACCCGTTTCATCTTGAAATGAAGCCAGGATGATGTTTTTTAATTTTTAGAATTTTTTTGCATTTATTTTTGAATTTTCAAACTCGGGTCGGGTTTGAACGGATAGGAAGGAAATTTTTTTTCCTCTCTATTTTTCATCCTGTCCTGACCCGTTTCATCTTGAAATGAAGCCAGGATGATGTTTTTTAATTTTTAGAATTTTTTTGCATTTATTTTTTAATTTTCTAACTCGGGTCGGGTTCGAACGGATAGGAAGGAAATTTTTTTTCTTCTCTATTTTTAGGCCTGTCCATACCCGTTTAGTCTTCAAATGAAGCCTGGATGACGTTTTTTAATTTTTAGAATTTTTTTGCATTTATTTTTTAATTTTCTAACTCGGGTCGGGTTCGAACGGATAGGAAGGAAATTTTTTTTCCTCTCTATTTTTTGGCCTGTCCTGACCCGTTTCATCTTGAAACGAAGCCAGGATGATGTTTTTTAATTTTTAGAATTTTTTTGCATTTATTTTTAAATTTTCTAACTCGGGTCGGGTTCGAACGGATAGGAAGGAAATTTTTTTTCTTCTCTATTTTTCGGGCTGTCCATACCCGTTTAGTCTTGAAATGAAGCCTGGACGATGTTTTTTAATTTTTAGAATTTTTTTGCATTTTATTTTTGAATTTTCTATCTCGGGTCGGGTTCGAACGGATAGGAAGGAAAATTTTTTTCTTCTCTATTTTTCGGCCTGTCCTGAACCGTTTCATCTTGAAACAAAGCCAAGGTGATGTTTTTTAATTTTTAGAATTTTTTTGCATTTATTTTTGAATTTTCAAACTCGGGTCGGGTTCGAACGGATAGGAAGAAAATTTTTTTTCCTCTCTATTTTTCATCCTGTCCTGACCCGTTTCATCTTGAAATGAAGCCAGGATGATGTTTTTTAATTTTTAGAATTTTTTTGCATTTATTTTTGAATTTTCTAACTCGGGTCGGGTTCGAACGGATAGGAAGGAAATTTTTTTTCTTCTCTATTTTTCGGGCTGTCCATACCCGTTTAGACTTGAAATGAAGCCTGGATGATGTTTTTTAATTTTTAGAATTTTTTTGCATTTTATTTTTGAATTTTCTATCTCTAGTCGGGTTCGAACGGATAGGAAGCAAAATTTTTTTTCTTCTCTATTTTTCGGCCTGTCTTGACCCGTTTCATCTTGAAATGAAGCCTGGATGATGTTTTTTCATTTTTAGAATTTTTTTGCATTTATTTTTGAATTTTCTAACTCGGATCGGGTTCGAACGGATAGGAAGGAAATTTTTTTTCTGCTCTATTTTTCGGCCTGCCCATACCCGTTTAGTCTTGAAATGAAGCCAGGATGATGTTTTTTAATTTTTAGAATTTTTTTGCATTTATTTTTGAATTTTCTAACTCGGGTCGGGTTTGAACGGATAGGAAGGAAATTTTTTTTCTTCTCTATTTTTCGGGCTGTCCATACCCGTTTAGACTTGAAATGAAGCCTGGATGATGTTTTTTAATTTTTAGAATTTTTTTGCATTTTATTTTTGAATTTTCTATCTCTAGTCGGGTTCGAACGGATAGGAAGGAAATTTTTTTTCTTCTCTATTTTTCGGCCTGTCTTGACCCGTTTCATCTTGAAATGAAGCCTGGATGATGTTTTTTCATTTTTAGAATTTTTTTTGTATTTTATTTTTGAATTTTCTATCTCGGGTCGGGTTCGAACGGATAGGAAGGAAATTTTTTTTCTTCTTTATTTTTTGGCCTGTCCTGACCCGTTTCATCTTGAAATGAAGCCAGGATGATGTTTTTTAATTTTTAGAATTTTTTTTGCATTTATTTTTGAATTTTCTAACTCGGATCGGGTTCGAACGGGTAGGAAGGAAATTTTTTTTCCTCTCTATTTTTTCTTCTCTATTTTTCGGCCTGCCCACACCCGTTTAGTCTTGAAATGAAGCCTGGATGACGTTTTTTAATTTTTAGAATTTTTTTGCATTTTATTTTTGAATTTTCTATGTCGGGTCGGGTTCGAACGGATAGGAAGGAAAAATTTTTCTTCTCTATTTTTCGGCCTGTCCTGATCCGTTTCATCTTGAAATGAAGCCTGGATGATGTTTTTTAATTTTTAGAATTTTTTTTTCATTTATTTTTGAATTTTCTATATCGGGACGGATTCGAACGGATAGGAAGGAAATTTTTTTTTCTGCTCTATTTTTCGGCTTGTCCATACCCGTATCTTCTTGAAATGAAGCCAGGATGATGTTTTTTAATTTTTATAATTTTTTTGCATTTATTTTTGAATTTTTTAACTCGGATCGGGTTCGAACGGATAGGAAGGAAATTTTTTTTCTTCTCTATTTTTCGGCCTGTCCATACCCGTTTAGTCTTGAAATGAAGCCTAATTGATGTTTTTTAATTTTTAGAATTTTTTTGCATTTTATTTTTGAATTTTCTATCTCGGGTCGGGTTCGAACGGATAGGAAGGAAATTTTTTTTCTTCTCTATTTTTTGGCCTGTCCTGACCCGTTTCATCTTGAAATGAAGCCAGGATGATGTTTTTTGATTTTTAGAATTTTTTTGCATTTATTTTTGAATTTTCAAACTCGGGTCGGGTTCGAACGGATAGGAAGGAAATTTTTTTTCCTCTCGATTTTTCATCCTGTCCTGACCCGTTTCATCTTGAAATGAAGCCAGGATGATGTTTTTTAATTTTTAGAATTTTTTTGCATTAATTTTTGAATTTTCTAACTCGGATCGGGTTCGAACGGATAGGAAGGAAATTTTTTTTCTTCTCTATTTTTCGGCCTGTCTTGACCCGTTTCATCTTGAAATGAAGCCTGGATGATGTTTTTTCATTTTTAGAATTTTTTTTGTATTTTATTTTTGAATTTTCTATCTCGGGTCGGGTTCGAACGGATAGGAAGGAAATTTTTTTTCTTCCCTATTTTTAGGCCTGTCCATACCCGTTTAGTCTTGAAATGAAGCCTGGATGACGTTTTTTAATTTTTAGAATTTTTTTGCATTTTATTTTTGAATTTTCTATCTCGGGTCGGGTTCGAACGGATAGGAAGGAAAATTTTTTTCTAAACTATTTTTCGGCCTGTCCTGATCCGTTTCATCTTGAAACGAAGCCAGGATGATGTTTTTTAATTTTTAGAATTTTTTTGCATTTATTTTTGAATTTTCTAACTCGGGTCGGGTTCGAACGGATAGGAAGGAAATTTTTTTCTTCTCTATTTTTCGGGCTGTCCATACCCGTTTAGTCTTGAAATGAAGCCTGGATGATGTTTTTTAATTTTTAGAATTTTTTTGCATTTTATTTTTGAATTTTCTATCTCTAGTCGGGTTCGAACGGATAGGAAGGAAATTTTTTTTCTTCTCTATTTTTCGGCCTGTCTTGACCCGTTTCATCTTGAAATGAAGCCTGGATGATGTTTTTTCATTTTTAGAATTTTTTTTGTATTTTATTTTTGAATTTTCTATCTCGGGTCGGGTTCGAACGGATAGGAAGGAAATTTTTTTTCTTCTCTATTTTTTGGCCTGTCCTGACCCGTTTCATCTTGAAATGAAGCCAGGATGATGTTTTTTAATTTTTAGAATTTTTTTGCATTTATTTTTGAATTTTCAAACTCGGGTCGGGTTTGAACGGATAGGAAGGAAATTTTTTTTCCTCTCTATTTTTCATCCTGTCCTGACCTGTTTCATCTTGAAATGAAGCCAGGATGATGTTTTTTAATTTTTAGAATTTTTTTGCATTTATTTTTTAATTTTCTAACTCGGGTCGGGTTCGAACGGATAGGAAGGAAATTTTTTTTCTTCTCTATTTTTAGGCCTGTCCATACCCGTTTAGTCTTCAAATGAAGCCTGGATGACGTTTTTTAATTTTTAGAATTTTTTTGCATTTATTTTTTAATTTTCTAACTCGGGTCGGGTTCGAACGGATAGGAAGGAAATTTTTTTTCCTCTCTATTTTTTGGCCTGTCCTGACCCGTTTCATCTTGAAACGAAGCCAGGATGATGTTTTTTAATTTTTAGAATTTTTTTGCATTTATTTTTAAATTTTCTAACTCGGGTCGGGTTCGAACGGATAGGAAGGAAATTTTTTTTCTTCTCTATTTTTCGGGCTGTCCATACCCGTTTAGTCTTGAAATGAAGCCTGGACGATGTTTTTTAATTTTTAGAATTTTTTTGCATTTTATTTTTGAATTTTCTATCTCGGGTCGGGTTCGAACGGATAGGAAGGAAATTTTTTTTCCTCTCTATTTTTTGGCCTGTCCTGACCCGTTTCATCTTGAAACAAAGCCAAGGTGATGTTTTTTAATTTTTAGAATTTTTTTGCATTTATTTTTGAATTTTCAAACTCGGGTCGGGTTCGAACGGATAGGAAGAAATTTTTTTTCCTCTCTATTTTTCATCCTGTCCTGACCCGTTTCATCTTGAAATGAAGCCAGGATGATGTTTTTTAATTTTTAGAATTTTTTTGCATTTATTTTTGAATTTTCTAACTCGGGTCGGGTTCGAACGGATAGGAAGGAAATTTTTTTTCTTCTCTATTTTTCGGGCTGTCCATACCCGTTTAGACTTGAAATGAAGCCTGGATGATGTTTTTTAATTTTTAGAATTTTTTTGCATTTTATTTTTGAATTTTCTATCTCTAGTCGGGTTCGAACGGATAGGAAGCAAAATTTTTTTTCTTCTCTATTTTTCGGCCTGTCTTGACCCGTTTCATCTTGAAATGAAGCCTGGATGATGTTTTTTCATTTTTAGAATTTTTTTGCATTTATTTTTGAATTTTCTAACTCGGATCGGGTTCGAACGGATAGGAAGAAAATTTTTTTTCTTCTCTATTTTTCGCCCTGTCTTGACCCGTTTCATCTTGAAATGAAGCCTGGATGATGTTTTTTCATTTTTAGAATTTTTTTTGTATTTTATTTTTGACTTTTCTATCTCGGGTCGGGTTCGAACGGATCGGAAGGAAATTTTTTTCTTCTCTATTTTTTGGCCTGTCCTGACCCGTTTCATCTTGAAATGAAGCCAGGATGATGTTTTTTAATTTTTAGAATTTTTTTGCATTTATTTTTGAATTTTCAAACTCGGGTCGGGATCGAACGGATAGGAAGGAAATTTTTTTTCCTCTCTATTTTTCGGCCTGTCCTGACCCGTTTCATCTTGAAATGAAGCCAGGATGATGTTTTTTAATTTTTATAATTTTTTTGCATTTATTTTTGAATTTTCTAACTCGGATCGGGTTCGAACGGATAGGAAGGAAATTTTTTTTCTTCTGTATTTTTCGGCCTGTCCATACCCGTTTAGTCTTGAAATGAAGCCTGGATGACGTTTTTTAATTTTTAGAATTTTTTTGCATTTTATTTTTGAATTTTCTATCTCGGGTCGGGTTCGAACGGATAGGAAGGAAATTTTTTTTCTTCTCTATTTTTCGGGCTGTCCATACCCGTTTAGACTTGAAATGAAGCCTGGATGATGTTTTTTAATTTTTAGAATTTTTTTGCATTTTATTTTTGAATTTTCTATCTCTAGTCGGGTTCGAACGGATAGGAAGGAAATTTTTTTTCTTCTCTATTTTTCGGCCTGTCTTGACCCGTTTCATCTTGAAATGAAGCCTGGATGATGTTTTTTCATTTTTAGAATTTTTTTTGTATTTTATTTTTGAATTTTCTATCTCGGGTCGGGTTCGAACGGATAGGAAGGAAATTTTTTTTCTTCTTTATTTTTTGGCCTGTCCTGACCCGTTTCATCTTGAAATGAAGCCAGGATGATGTTTTTTAATTTTTAGAATTTTTTTGCATTTATTTTTGAATTTTCTAACTCGGATCGGGTTCGAACGGGTAGGAAGGAAATTTTTTTTCCTCTCTATTTTTTCTTCTCTATTTTTCGGCCTGCCCACACCCGTTTAGTCTTGAAATGAAGCCTGGATGACGTTTTTTAATTTTTAGAATTTTTTTGCATTTTATTTTTGAATTTTCTATGTCGGGTCGGGTTCGAACGGATAGGAAGGAAAAATTTTTCTTCTCTATTTTTCGGCCTGTCCTGATCCGTTTCATCTTGAAATGAAGCCTGGATGATGTTTTTTAATTTTTAGAATTTTTTTTTCATTTATTTTTGAATTTTCTATATCGGGACGGATTCGAACGGATAGGAAGGAAATTTTTTTTTCTGCTCTATTTTTCGGCTTGTCCATACCCGTATCTTCTTGAAATGAAGCCAGGATGATGTTTTTTAATTTTTATAATTTTTTTGCATTTATTTTTGAATTTTTTAACTCGGATCGGGTTCGAACGGATAGGAAGGAAATTTTTTTTCTTCTCTATTTTTCGGCCTGTCCATACCCGTTTAGTCTTGAAATGAAGCCTAATTGATGTTTTTTTAATTTTTAGAATTTTTTTGCATTTTATTTTTGAATTTTCTATCTCGGGTCGGGTTCGAACGGATAGGAAGGAAATTTTTTTTCTTCTCTATTTTTTGGCCTGTCCTGACCCGTTTCATCTTGAAATGAAGCCAGGATGATGTTTTTTGATTTTTAGAATTTTTTTGCATTTATTTTTGAATTTTCAAACTCGGGTCGGGTTCGAACGGATAGGAAGGAAATTTTTTTTCCTCTCGATTTTTCATCCTGTCCTGACCCGTTTCATCTTGAAATGAAGCCAGGATGATGTTTTTTAATTTTTAGAATTTTTTTGCATTAATTTTTGAATTTTCTAACTCGGATCGGGTTCGAACGGATAGGAAGGAAATTTTTTTTCTTCTCTATTTTTCGGCCTGTCTTGACCCGTTTCATCTTGAAATGAAGCCTGGATGATGTTTTTTCATTTTTAGAATTTTTTTTGTATTTTATTTTTGAATTTTCTATCTCGGGTCGGGTTCGAACGGATAGGAAGGAAATTTTTTTTCTTCCCTATTTTTAGGCCTGTCCATACCCGTTTAGTCTTGAAATGAAGCCTGGATGACGTTTTTTAATTTTTAGAATTTTTTTGCATTTTATTTTTGAATTTTCTATCTCGGGTCGGGTTCGAACGGATAGGAAGGAAAATTTTTTTCTAAACTATTTTTCGGCCTGTCCTGATCCGTTTCATCTTGAAACGAAGCCAGGATGATGTTTTTTAATTTTTAGAATTTTTTTGCATTTATTTTTGAATTTTCTAACTCGGGTCGGGTTCGAACGGATAGGAAGGAAATTTTTTTCTTCTCTATTTTTCGGGCTGTCCATACCCGTTTAGTCTTGAAATGAAGCCTGGATGATGTTTTTTAATTTTTAGAATTTTTTTGCATTTTATTTTTGAATTTTCTATCTCTAGTCGGGTTCGAACGGATAGGAAGGAAATTTTTTTTCTTCTCTATTTTTCGGCCTGTCTTGACCCGTTTCATCTTGAAATGAAGCCTGGATGATGTTTTTTCATTTTTAGAATTTTTTTTGTATTTTATTTTTGAATTTTCTATCTCGGGTCGGGTTCGAACGGATAGGAAGGAAATTTTTTTTCGTCTCTATTTTTTGGCCTGTCCTGACCCGTTTCATCTTGAAATGAAGCCAGGATGATGTTTTTTAATTTTTAGAATTTTTTTGCATTTATTTTTGAATTTTCTAACTCGGGTCGGGATCGAACGGATAGGAAGGAAATTTTTTTTCCTCTCTATTTTTCGGCCTGTCCTGACCCGTTTCATCTTGAAATGAAGCCAGGATGATGTTTTTTAATTTTTAGAATTTTTTTTGCATTTATTTTTGAATTTTCTAACTCGGATCGGGTTCGAACGGATAGGAAGGAAATTTTTTTTCTTCTCTATTTTTCGGCCTGCCCATACCCGTTTAGTCTTGAAATGAAGCCTGGATGACGTTTTTTAATTTTTAGAATTTTTTTGCATTTTATTTTTGAATTTTCTATGTCGGGTCGGGTTCGAACGGATAGGAAGGAAAATTTTTTTCTTCTCTATTTTTCGGCCTGACCTGATCCGTTTCATCTTGAAATGAAGCCTGGTTGATGTTTTTTAATTTTTAGAATTTTTTTTGCATTTATTTTTGAATTTTCTTTATCGGGACGGATTCGAACGGATAGGAACGAAATTTTTTTTTCTGCTCTATTTTTCGGCTTGTCCATACCCGTATCTTCTTGAAATGAAGCCAGGATGATGTTTTTTAATTTTTATAATTTTTTTGCATTTATTTTTGAATTTTCTAACTCGGATCGGGTTCGAACGGATAGGAAGGAAATTTTTTTTCTTCTTTATTTTTCGGCCTGTCCATACCCGTTTAGTCTTGAAATGAAGCCTGGATGATATTTTTTAATTTTTAGAATTTTTTTGCATTTTATTTTTGAATTTTCTATCTCGGGTCGGGTTCGAACGGATAGGAAGGAAATTTTTTTTCTTCTCTATTTTTTGGCCTGTCCTGACCCGTTTCATCTTGAAATGAAGCCAGGATGATGTTTTTTAATTTTTAGAATTTTTTTGCATTTATTTTTCAATTTTCAAACTCGGGTCGGGTTCGAACGGATAGGAAGGAAATTTTTTTTCCTCTCTATTTTTCATCCTGTCCTGACCCGTTTCATCTTGAAATGAAGCCAGGATGATGTTTTTTAATTTTTAGAATTTTTTTGCATTTATTTTTGAATTTTCTAACTCGGATCGGGTTCGAACGGATAGGAAGGAAATTTTTTTTCTTCTCTATTTTTCGGCCTGTCTTGACCCGTTTCATCTTGAAATGAAGCCTGGATGATGTTTTTTCATTTTTAGAATTTTTTTTGTATTTTATTTTTGAATTTTCTATCTCGGGTCGGGTTCGAACGGATAGGAAGGAAATTTTTTTTCTTCTCTATTTTTTGGTCTGTCCTGACCCGTTTCATCTTGAAATGAAGCCAGGATGATGTTTTTTAATTTTTAGAATTTTTTTGCATTTATTTTTGAATTTTCAAACTCGGGTCGGGATCGAACGGATAGGAAGGAAATTTTTTTTCCTCTCTATTTTTCGGCCTGTCCTGACCCGTTTCAGCTTGAAATGAAGCCAGGATGATGTTTTTTAATTTTTAGAATTTTTTTGCATTTATTTTTGAATTTTCTAACTCGGATCGAGTTCGAACGTATAGGAAGGAAATTTTTTTTCTTCTCAATTTTTCGGCCTGTCCATACCCGTTTAGTCTTGAAATGAAGCCTGGATGACGTTTTTTAATTTTTAGAATTTTTTTGCATTTTATTTTTGAATTTTCTATGTCGGGTCGGGTTCGAACGGATAGGAAGGAAAATTTTTTTCTTCTCTATTTTTCGGCCTGTCCTGATCCGTTTCATCTTGAAATGAAGCCTGGATGATGTTTTTTAATTTTTAGAATTTTTTTTGCATTTATTTTTGAATTTTCTATATCGGGACGGATTCGAACGGATTGGAAGGAAATTTTTTTTTCTGCTCTATTTTTCGGCTTGTCCATACCCGTATCTTCTTCAAATGAAGCCAGGATGATGTTTTTTAATTTTTATAATTTTTTTGCATTTATTTTTGAATTTTCTAACTCGGATCGGGTTCGAACGGATAGGAAGGAAATTTTTTTTCTTCTCTATTTTTCGGCCTGTCCATACCCGTTTAGTCTTGAAATGAAGCCTGAATGATGTTTTTTAATTTTTAGAATTTTTTTGCATTTTATTTTTGAATTTTCTATCTCGGGTCGGGTTCGAACGGATAGGAAGGAAATTTTTTTTCTTCTCTATTTTTTGGTCTGTCCTGACCCGTTTCATCTTGAAATGAAGCCAGGATGATGTTTTTTAATTTTTAGAATTTTTTTGCATTTATTTTTGAATTTTCAAACTCGGGTCGGGATCGAACGGATAGGAAGGAAATTTTTTTTCCTCTCTATTTTTCGGCCTGTCCTGACCCGTTTCATCTTGAAATGAAGCTAGGATGATGTTTTTTAATTTTTAGAATTTTTTTGCATTTATTTTTGAATTTTCTAACTCGGATCGAGTTCGAACGGATAGGAAGGAAATTTTTTTTCTTCTCTACTTTTCGGCCTGCCCATACCCGTTTAGTCTTGAAATGAAGCCTGGATGACGTTTTTTAATTTTTTGAATTTTTTTGTATTTTATTTTTGAATTTTCTTTGTCGGGTCGGGTTCGAACGGATAGGAAGGAAAATTTTTTTCTTCTCTATTTTTCGGCCTGTCCTGATCCGTTTCATCTTGAAATGAAGCCTGGATGATGTTTTTTAATTTTTAGAATTTTTTTTGCATTTATTTTTGAATTTTCTATATCGGGACGGATTCGAACGGATAGGAAGGAAATTTTTTTTTCTGCTCTATTTTTCGGCTTGTCCATACCCGTATCTTCTTGAAATGAAGCCAGGATGATGTTTTTTAATTTTTATAATTTTTTTACATTTATTTTTGAATTTTCTAACTCGGATCGGGTTCGAACGGATAGGAAGGAAATTTTTTTTCTTCTCTACTTTTCGGCCTGTCCATACCCGTTTAGTCTTGAAATGAAGCCTGAATGATGTTTTTTAATTTTTAGAATTTTTTTGCATTTTATTTTTGAATTTTCTATCTCGGGTCGGGTTCGAACGGATAGGAAGGAAAATTTTTTTCTTCTCTATTTTTCGGCCTGTCCTGATCCGTTTCATCTTGAAACGAAGCCAGGATGATGTTTTTTAATTTTTAGAATTTTTTTTGCATTTATTTTTGAATTTTCTAACTCGGGTCGGGTTCGAACGGATAGGAAGGAAATTTTTTTTCTTCTCTATTTTTTGGCGTGTCCTGACCCGTTTCATCTTGAAATGAAGCCAGGATGATGTTTTTTAATTTTTAGAATTTTTTTGCATTTATTTTTGAATTTTCAAACTCGGGTCGGGATCGAACGGATAGGAAGGAAATTTTTTTTCCTCTCTATTTTTCGGCCTGTCCTGACCCGTTTCATCTTGAAATGAAGCCAGGATGATATTTTTTAATTTTTAGAATTTTTTTGCATTTATTTTTGAATTTTCTAACTCGGATCGGGTTCGAACGGATAGGAAGGAAATTTTTTTTCTTCTCTATTTTTCGGCCTGCCCATACCCGTTTAGTCTTGAAATGAAGCCTGGATGACGTTTTTTAATTTTTAGAATTTTTTTGCATTTTATTTTTGAATTTTCTATGCCGGGTCGGGTTCGAACGGATAGGAAGGAAAATTTTTTTCTTCTCTATTTTTCGGCCTGTCCTGATCCGTTTCATCTTGAAATGAAGCCTGGATGATGTTTTTTAATTTTTAGAATTTTTTTTGCATTTATTTTTGAATTTTCTATATCGGGACGGATTCGAACGGATAGGAAGGAAATTTTTTTTTCTGCTCTATTTTTCGTCTTGTCCATACCCGTATCTTCTTGAAATGAAGCCAGGATGATGTTTTTTAATTTTTATAATTTTTTTGCATTTATTTTTGAATTTTCTAACTCGGGTCGGGTACGAACGGATAGGAAGGAAATTTTTTTTCTTATCTATTTTTCGGGCTGTCCATACCCGTTTAGTCTTGAAATGAAGCCTGGATGATGTTTTTTAATTTTTAAAATTTTTTTGCATTTTATTTTTGAATTTTCTATCTCTAGTCGGGTTCGAACTGATAGGAAGGAAATTTTTTTTCTTCTCTATTTTTCGGCCTGTCTTGACCCGTTTCATCTTGAAATGAAGCCAGGATGATGTTTTTTAATTTTTATAATTTTTTTGCATTTATTTTTGAATTTTTTAACTCGGATCGGGTTCGAACGGATAGGAAGGAAATTTTTTTTCTTCTCTATTTTTCGGCCTGTCCATATCCGTTTAGTCTTGAAATGAAGCCTGGATGATGTTTTTTAATTTTTAGAATTTTTTTGCATTTTATTTTTGAATTTTCTATCTCGGGTCGGGTTCGAACGGATAGGAAGGAAATTTTTTTTCTTCTCTATTTTTTGGCCTGTCCTGACCCGTTTCATCTTGAAATGAAGCCAGGATGATGTTTTTTAATTTTTAGAATTTTTTTGCATTTATTTTTGAATTTTCAAACTCGGGTCGGGTTCGAACGGATAGGAAGGAAATTTTTTTTCCTCTCTATTTTTCATCCTGTCCTGACCCGTTTCATCTTGAAATGAAGCCAGGATGATGTTTTTTAATTTTTAGAATTTTTTTGCATTTATTTTTGAATTTTCTAACTCGGATCGGGTTCGAACGGATAGGAAGGAAATTTTTTTTCTTCTCTATTTTTCGGCCTGTCTTGACCCGTTTCATCTTGAAATGAAGCCAGGATGATGTTTTTTAATTTTTAGAATTTTTTTGCATTTATTTTTGAATTTTCAAACTCGGGTCGGGTTCGAACGGATAGGAAGGAAATTTTTTTTCCTCTCTATTTTTCATCCTGTCCTGACCCGTTTCATCTTGAAATGAAGCCAGGATGATGTTTTTTAATTTTTAGAATTTTTTTGCATTTTATTTTTGAATTTTCTATCTCGGGACGGGTTCGAACGGATAGGAAGGAAATTTTTTTTCTTCTCTATTTTTCGGCCTGTCCATACCCGTTTAGTCTTGAAATGAAGCCTGGATGACGTTTTTTAATTTTTAGAATTTTTTTGCATTTATTTTTGAATTTTCTATCTCAGGTCAGGTTCGAACGGATAGGAAGGAAATTTTTTTTCTTCTCTATTTTTCGGCCTGTCCATACCCGTTTAGTCTTGAAATGAAGCTTGGATGACGTTTTTTAATTTTTAGAATTTTTTTGCATTTTATTTTTGAATTTTCTATCTCGGGTCGGGTTCGAACGGATAGGAAGGAAATTTTTTTTCTTCTCTATTTTTCGGCCTGTCCTGATCCGTTTCATCTTGAAATGAAGCCTGGATGATGTTTTTTAATTTTTTGAATTTTTTTTGCATTTATTTTTGAATTTTTTATATCGGGTAGGATACGAACGGATAGGAAGGAAATTTTTTTTCTTCTCTATTTTTCGGCTTGTCCATACCCGTTTCATCTTGAAATGAAGCCTGGATGATGTTTTTTCATTTTCAGAATTTTTTTGCTTTTATTTTTTAATTTTCTAACTCGGGTCTGGTTCGAACGGATAGGAAGGAAATTTTTTTTCCACTCTATTTTTCGGCCTGTCCTGACCCGTTGCATCTTGAAATGAAGCCAGGATGATGTTTTCTAATTTTTAGAATTTTTTTGCATTTATTTTTGAATTTTCAAACTCGGATCGGGTTCGAACGGATAGGAAGGAAATTTTTTTTCTTCTCTATTTTTCGGCCTGTCCATACCCGTTTAGTCTTGAAATGAAGCCTGGATGACGTTTTTTAATTTTTAGAATTTTTTTGCATTTTATTTTTGAATTTTCTATCTCGGGTCGGGTTCGAACGAATAGGAAGGAAATTTTTGTTCTTCTCTATTTTTCGGCCTATCCATACCCGTTTAGTCTTGAAATGAAGCCTGGATGATGTTTTTTGATTTTTAGAATTTTTTTGCATTTTATTTTTGAATTTTCTATCTCGGGTCGGGTTCGAACGGATAGGAAGGAAATTTTTTTTCTTCTCTATTTTTCGGCCTATCCATACCCGTTTAGTCTTGAAATGAAGCCTGGATGATGTTTTTTAATTTTTAGAATTTTTTTGCATTTTATTTTAGAATTTTCTATCTCGAGTCGGGTTCGAACGGATAGGAAGGAAATTTTTTTTCTTCTCTATTTTTCGGCCTATCCATACCCGTTTAGTCTTGAAATGAAGCATGGATGATGTTTTTTCATTTTTAGAATTTTTTTTGTATTTTATTTTTGAATTTTCTATCTCGAGTCGGGTTCGAACGGATAGGAAGGAAATTTTTTTTCTTCTCTATTTTTTGGCCTGTCCTGACCCGTTTCATCTTGAAATGAAGCCAGGATGATGTTTTTTAGTTTTTAGAATTTTTTTGCATTTATTTTTGAATTTTCAAACTCGGGTCGGGTTCGAACGGATAGGAAGGAAATTTTTTTTCCTCTCTATTTTTCATCCTGTCCTGACCCGTTTCATCTTGAAATGAAGCCAGGATGATGTTTTTTAATTTTTAGAATTTTTTTGCATTTATTTTTGAATTTTCTAACTCGGGTCGGGTTCGAACGGATAAGAAGGAAATTTTTTTTCTTCTCTATTTTTCGGGCTGTCCATACCCGTTTAGACTTGAAATGAAGCCTGGATGATGTTTTTTAATTTTTAGAATTTTTTTGCATTTTATTTTTTAATTTTCTATATCGGGACGGATTCGAACGGATAGGAAGGAAATTTTTTCGGCCTGTCTTGACCCGTTTCATCTTGAAATGAAGCCTGGATGATGTTTTTTCATTTTTAGAATTTTTTTTGTATTTTATTTTTGAATTTTTTATCTCGGGTCGGGTTCGAACGGATAGGAAGGAAATTTTTTTTCTTCTCTATTTTTTGGCCTGTCCTGACCCGTTTCATCTTGAAATGAAGCCAGGATGATGTTTTTTAATTTTTAGAATTTTTTTGCATTTATTTTTGAATTTTCAAACTCGGGTCGGGATCGAACGGATAGGAAGGAAATTTTTTTTCCTCTCTATTTTTCGGACTGTCCTGACCCGTTTCAGCTTGAAATGAAGCCAGGATGATGTTTTTTAATTTTTAGAATTTTTTTGCATTTATTTTTGAATTTTCTAACTCGGATCGAGTTCGAACGTATAGGAAGGAAATTTTTTTTCTTCTCTATTTTTCGGCCTGCCCATACCCGTTTAGTCTTGAAATGAAGCCTGGATGACGTTTTTTAATTTTTAGAATTTTTTTGCATTTTATTTTTGAATTTTCTATGTCGGGTCGGGTTCGAACGGATAGGAAGGAAAATTTTTTTCTTCTCTATTTTTCGGCCTGTCCTGATCCGTTTCATCTTGAAATGAAGCCTGGATGATGTTTTTTAATTTTTAGAATTTTTTTTGCATTTATTTTTTAATTTTCTATATCGGGACGGATTCGAACGGATAGGAAGGAAATTTTTTTTTCTGCTCTATTTTTCGGCTTGTCCATACCCGTATCTTCTTGAAATAAAGCCAGGATGATGTTTTTTAATTTTTATAATTTTTTTGCATTTATTTTTGAATTTTCTAACTCGGATCGGGTTCGAACGGATAGGAAGGAAATTTTTTTTCTTCTCTATTTTTCGGCCTGTCCATACCCGTTTAGTCTTGAAATGAAGCCTGAATGATGTTTTTTAATTTTTAGAATTTTTTTGCATTTTATTTTTGAATTTTCTATCTCGGGTCGGGTTCGAACGGATAGGAAGGAAATTTTTTTTCTTCTCTATTTTTTGGTCTGTCCTGACCCGTTTCATCTTGAAATGAAGCCAGGATGATGTTTTTTAATTTTTAGAATTTTTTTGCATTTATTTTTGAATTTTCAAACTCGGGTCGGGATCGAACGGATAGGAAGGAAATTTTTTTTCCTCTCTATTTTTCGGCCTGTCCTGACCCGTTTCATCTTAAAATGAAGCCAGGATGATGTTTTTTAATTTTTAGAATTTTTTTGCATTTATTATTGAATTTTCTAACTCGGATCGAGTTCGAACGGATAGGAAGGAAATTTTTTTTCTTCTCTATTTTTCGGCCTGCCCATACCCGTTTAGTCTTGAAATGAAGCCTGGATGACGTTTTTTAATTTTTAGAATTTTTTTGCATTTTATTTTTGAATTTTCTATGTCGGGTCGGGTTCGAACGGATAGGAAGGAAAATTTTTTTCTTCTCTATTTTTCGGCCTGTCCTGATCCGTTTCATCTTGAAATGAAGCCTGGATGATGTTTTTTAATTTTTAGAATTTTTTTTGCATTTATTTTTGAATTTTCTATATCGGGACGGATTCGAACGGATAGGAAGGAAATTTTTTTTTCTGCTCTATTTTTCGGCTTGTCCATACCCGTATCTTCTTGAAATGAAGCCAGGATGATGTTTTTTAATTTTTATAATTTTTTTGCATTTATTTTTGAATTTTCTAACTCGGATCGGGTTCGAACGGATAGGAAGGAAATTTTTTTTCTTCTCTATTTTTCGGCCTGTCCATACCCGTTTAGTCTTGAAATGAAGCCTGAATGATGTTTTTTAATTTTTAGAATTTTTTTGCATTTTATTTTTGAATTTTCTATCTCGGGTCGGGTTCGAACGGATAGGAAGGAAAATTTTTTTCTTCTCTATTTTTTTGCCTGTCCTGATCCGTTTCATCTTGAAACGAAGCCAGGATGATGTTTTTTAATTTTTAGAATTTTTTTGCATTTATTTTTGAATTTTCTAACACGGGTCGGGTACGAACGGATAGGAAGGAAATTTTTTTTCTTATCTATTTTTCGGGCTGTCCATACCCGTTTAGTCTTGAAATGAAGCCTGGATGATGTTTTTTAATTTTTAAAATTTTTTTGCATTTTATTTTTGAATTTTCTATCTCTAGTCGGGTTCGAACTGATAGGAAGGAAATTTTTTTTCTTCTCTATTTTTCGGCCTGTCTTGACCCGTTTCATCTTGAAATGAAGCCTGGATGATATTTTTTCATTTTTAGAATTTTTTTTGTATTTTATTTTTGAATTTTCTATCTCGGGTCGGGTTCGAACGGATAGGAAGGAAATTTTTTTTCTTCTCTATTTTTTGGCCTGTCCTGACCCGTTTCATCTTGAAATGAAGCCAGGAAGATGTTTTTTAATTTTTAGAATTTTTTTGCATTTATTTTTGAATTTTCAAACTCGGGTCGGGATCGAACGGATAGGAAGGAAATTTTTTTTCCTCTCTATTTTTCGGCCTGTCCTGACCCGTTTCATCTTGAAATGAAGCCAGGATGATGTTTTTTAATTTTTAGAATTTTTTTGCATTTATTTTTGAATTTTCTAACTCGGATCGGGTTCGAACGGATAGGAAGGAAATTTTTTTTCTTCTCTATTTTTTCGGCCTGCCCATACCCGTTTAGTCTTGAAATGAAGCCTGGATGACGTTTTTTAATTTTTAGAATTTTTTTGCATTTTATTTTTGAATTTTCTATGTCGGGTCGGGTTCGAACGGATAGGAAGGAAAATTTTTTTCTTCTCTATTTTTCGGCCTGTCCGGATCCGTTTCATCTTGAAATGAAGCCTGGATGATGTTTTTTAATTTTTAGAATTTTTTTTGCATTTATTTTTGAATTTTCTATATCGGGACGGATTCGAACGGATAGGAAGGAAATTTTTTTTTCTGCTCTATTTTTCGGCTTGTCCATACCCGTATCTTCTTGAAATGAAGCCAGGATGATGTTTTTTAATTTTTATAATTTTTTTGCATTTATTTTTGAATTTTCTAACTCGGATCGGGTTCGAACGGATAGGAAGGAAATTTTTTTTTCTTCTCTATTTTTCGGCCTGCCCACACCCGTTTAGTCTTGAAATGAAGCCTGGATGACGTTTTTTAATTTTTAGAATTTTTTTGCATTTTATTTTTGAATTTTCTATGTCGGGTCGGGTTCGAACGGATAGGAAGGAAAATTTTTTTCTTCTCTATTTTTCGGCCTGTCCTGATCCGTTTCATCTTGAAATGAAGCCTGGATGATGTTTTTTAATTTTTAGAATTTTTTTTTTCATTTATTTTTGAATTTTCTATATCGGGACGGATTCGAACGGATAGGAAGGAAATTTTTTTTTCTGCTCTATTTTTCGGCTTGTCCATACCCGTATCTTCTTGAAATGAAGCCAGGATGATGTTCTTTAATTTTTATAATTTTTTTGCATTTATTTTTGAATTTTCTAACTCGGATCGGGTTCGAACGGATAGGAAGGAAATTTTTTTTCTTCTCTATTTTTCGGCCTGTCCATACCCGTTTAGTCTTGAAATGAAGCCTGATTGATGTTTTTTAATTTTTAGAATTTTTTTGCATTTAGTTTTGAATTTTCTATCTCGGGTCGGGTTCGAACGGATAGGAAGGAAATTTTTTTTCTTCTCTATTTTTTGGCCTGTCCTGACCCGTTTCATCTTGAAATGAAGCCAGGATGATGTTTTTTAATTTTTAGAATTTTTTTGCATTTATTTTTGAATTTTCAAACTCGGGTCGGGTTCGAACGGATAGGAAGGAAATTTTTTTTCCTCTCTATTTTTCATCCTGTCCTGACCCGTTTCATCTTGAAATGAAGCCAGGATGATGTTTTTTAATTTTTAGAATTTTTTTGCATTTATTTTTGAATTTTCTAACTCGGATCGGGTTCGAACGGATAGGAAGGAAATTTTTTTTCTTCTCTATGTTTCGGCCTGTCTTGACCCGTTTCATCTTGAAATGAAGCCTGGATGATGTTTTTTCATTTTTAGAATTTTTTTTGTATTTTATTTTTGAATTTTCTATCTCGGGTCGGGTTCGAACGGATAGGAAGGAAATTTTTTTTCTTCTCTATTTTTAGGCCTGTCCATACCCGTTTAGTCTTGAAATGAAGCCTGGATGACGTTTTTTAATTTTTAGAATTTTTTTGCATTTTATTTTTGAATTTTCTATCTCGGGTCGGGTTCGAACGGATAGGAAGGAAAATTTTTTTCTTCTCTATTTTTTGGCCTGTCCTGATCCGTTTCATCTTGAAACGAAGCCAGGATGATGTTTTTTAATTTTTAGAATTTTTTTGCATTTATTTTTGAATTTTCTAACTCGGGTCGGGTTCGAACGGATAGGAAGGAAATTTTTTTCTTCTCTATTTTTCGGGCTGTCCTTACCCGTTTAGTCTTGAAATGAAGCCTGGATGATGTTTTTTAATTTTTTGAATTTTTTTGCATTTTATTTTTGAATTTTCTATCTCTAGTCGGGTTCGAACGGATAGGAAGGAAATTTTTTTTCTTCTTTCGGCCTGTCTTGACCCGTTTCATCTTGAAATGAAGCCTGGATGATGTTTTTTCATTTTTAGAATTTTTTTTGTATTTTATTTTTGAATTTTTTATCTCGGGTCGGGTTCGAACGGATAGGAAGGAAATTTTTTTTCTTCTCTATTTTTTGGCCTGTCCTGACCCGTTTCATCTTGAAATGAAGCCAGGATGATGTTTTTTAATTTTTAGAATTTTTTTGCATTTATTTTTGAATTTTCAAACTCGGGTCGGGATCGAACGGATAGGATGGAAATTTTTTTTCCTCTCTATTTTTCGGCCTGTCCTGACCCGTTTCAGCTTGAAATGAAGCCAGGATGATGTTTTTTAATTTTTAGAATTTTTTTGCATTTATTTTTGAATTTTCTAACTCGGATCGAGTTCGAACGTATAGGAAGGAAATTTTTTTTCTTCTCTATTTTTCGGCCTGCCCATACCCGTTTAGTCTTGAAATGAAGCCTGGATGACGTTTTTTAATTTTTAGAATTTTTTTGCATTTTATTTTTGAATTTTCTATGTCGGGTCGGGTTCGAACGGATAGGAAGGAAAATTTTTTTCTTCTCTATTTTTCGGCCTGTCCTGATCCGTTTCATCTTGAAATGAAGCCTGGATGATGTTTTTTAATTTTTAGAATTTTTTGTGCATTTATTTTTGAATTTTCTATATCGGGACGGATTCGAACGGATAGGAAGGAAATTTTTTTTTCTGCTCTATTTTTCGGCTTGTCCATACCCGTATCTTCTTGAAATGAAGCCAGGATGATGTTTTTTAATTTTTATAATTTTTTTGCATTTATTTTTGAATTTTCTAACTCGGATCGGGTTCGAACGGATAGGAAGGAAATTTTTTTTCTTCTCTATTTTTCGGCCTGTCCATACCCGTTTAGTCTTGAAATGAAGCCTGAATGATGTTTTTTAATTTTTAGAATTTTTTTGCATTTTATTTTTGAATTTTCTATCTCGGGTCGGGTTCGAACGGATAGGAAGGAAAATTTTTTTCTTCTCTATTTTTTGGCCTGTCCTGATCCGTTTCATCTTGAAACGAAGCCAGGATGATGTTTTTTAATTTTTAGAATTTTTTTGCATTTATTTTTGAATTTTCTAACACGGGTCGGGTTCGAACGGATAGGAAGGAAATTTTTTTTCTTATCTATTTTTCGGGCTGTCCATACCCGTTTAGTCTTGAAATGAAGCCTGGATGATGTTTTTTAATTTTTAAAATTTTTTTGCATTTTATTTTTGAATTTTCTATCTCTAGTCGGGTTCGAACTGATAGGAAGGAAATTTTTTTTCTTCTCTATTTTTCGGCCTGTCTTGACCCGTTTCATCTTGAAATGAAGCCTGGATGATATTTTTTCATTTTTAGAATTTTTTTTGTATTTTATTTTTGAATTTTCTATCTCGGGTCGGGTTCGAACGGATAGGAAGGAAATTTTTTTTCTTCTCTATTTTTTGGCCTGTCCTGACCCGTTTCATCTTGAAATGAAGCCAGGATGATGTTTTTTAATTTTTAGAATTTTTTTGCATTTATTTTTGAATTTTCAAACTCGGGTCGGGATCGAACGGATAGGAAGGAAATTTTTTTTCCTCTCTATTTTTCGGCCTGTCCTGACCCGTTTCATCTTGAAATGAAGCCAGGATGATGTTTTTTAATTTTTAGAATTTTTTTGCATTTATTTTTGAATTTTCTAACTCGGATCGGGTTCGAACGGATAGGAAGGAAATTTTTTTTCTTCTCTATTTTTCGGCCTGCCCATACCCGTTTAGTCTTGAAATGAAGCCTGGATGACGTTTTTTAATTTTTAGAATTTTTTTGCATTTTATTTTTGAATTTTCTATGTCGGGTCGGGTTCGAACGGATAGGAAGGAAAATTTTTTTCTTCTCTATTTTTCGGCCTGTCCGGATCCGTTTCATCTTGAAATGAAGCCTGGATGATGTTTTTTAATTTTTAGAATTTTTTTTGCATTTATTTTTGAATTTTCTATATCGGGACGGATTCGAACGGATAGGAAGGAAATTTTTTTTTCTGCTCTATTTTTCGGCTTGTCCATACCCGTATCTTCTTGAAATGAAGCTAGGATGATGTTTTTTAATTTTTATAATTTTTTTGCATTTATTTTTGAATTTTCTAACTCGGATCGGGTTCGAACGGATAGGAAGGAAATTTTTTTTCTTCTCTATTTTTCGGCCTGTCCATATCCGTTTAGTCTTGAAATGAAGCCTGGATGATGTTTTTTAATTTTTAGAATTTTTTTGCATTTTATTTTTGAATTTTCTATCTCGGGTCGGGTTCGAACGGATAGGAAGGAAATTTTTTTTCTTCTCTATTTTTTGGCCTGTCCTGACCCGTTTCATCTTGAAATGAAGCCAGGATGATGTTTTTTAATTTTTAGAATTTTTTTGCATTTATTTTTGAATTTTCAAACTCGTGTCGGGTTCGAACGGATAGGAAGGAAATTTTTTTTCCTCTCTATTTTTCATCCTGTCCTGACCCGTTTCATCTTGAAATGAAGCCAGGATGATGTTTTTTAATTTTTAGAATTTTTTTGCATTTATTTTTGAATTTTCTAACTCGGATCGGGATCGAACGGATAGGAAGGAAATTTTTTTTCCTCTCTATTTTTCGGCCTGTCCTGACCCGTTTCAGCTTGAAATGAAGCCAGGATGATGTTTTTTAATTTTTAGAATTTTTTTGCATTTATTTTTGAATTTTCTAACTCGGATCGAGTTCGAACGTAAAGGAAGGAAATTTTTTTTCTTCTCTATTTTTCGGTCTGCCCATACCCTTTTAGTCTTGAAATGAAGCCTGGATGACGTTTTTTAATTTTTAGAATTTTTTTGCATTTTATTTTTGAATTTTCTATGTCGGGTCGGGTTCGAACGGATAGGAAGGAAATTTTTTTTTCTGCTCTATTTTTCGGCTTGTCCATACCCGTATCTTCTTGAAATGAAGCCAGGATGATGTTTTTTAATTTTTATAATTTTTTTGCATTTATTTTTGAATTTTCTAACTCGGATCGGGTTCGAACGGATAGGAAGGAAATTTTTTTTCTTCTCTATTTTTCGGCCTGTCCATACCCGTTTAGTCTTGAAATGAAGCCTGAATGATGTTTTTTAATTTTTAGAATTTTTTTGCATTTTATTTTTGAATTTTCTATCTCGGGTCGGGTTCGAACGGATAGGAAGGAAATTTTTTTTCTTCTCTATTTTTTGGTCTGTCCTGACCCGTTTCATCTTGAAATGAAGCCAGGATGATGTTTTTTAATTTTTAGAATTTTTTTGCATTTATTTTTGAATTTTCAAACTCGGGTCGGGATCGAACGGATAGGAAGGAAATTTTTTTTCCTCTCTATTTTTCGGCCTGTCCTGACCCGTTTCATCTTGAAATGAAGCCAGGATGATGTTTTTTAATTTTTAGAATTTTTTTGCATTTATTTTTGAATTTTCTAACTCGGATCGAGTTCGAACGGATAGGAAGGAAATTTTTTTTCTTCTCTATTTTTCGGCCTGCCCATACCCGTTTAGTCTTGAAATGAAGCCTGGATGACGTTTTTTAATTTTTAGAATTTTTTTGCATTTTATTTTTGAATTTTCTATGTCGGGTCGGGTTCGAACGGATAGGAAGGAAAATTTTTTTCTTCTCTATTTTTCGGCCTGTCCTGATCCGTTTCATCTTGAAATGAAGCCTGGATGATGTTTTTTAATTTTTAGAATTTTTTTTGCATTTATTTTTGAATTTTCTATATCGGGACGGATTCGAACGGATAGGAAGGAAATTTTTTTTTCTGCTCTATTTTTCGGCTTGTCCATACCCGTATCTTCTTGAAATGAAGCCAGGATGACGTTTTTTAATTTTTATAATTTTTTTGCATTTATTTTTGAATTTTCTAACTCGGATCGGGTTCGAACGGATAGGAAGGAAATTTTTTTTCTTCTCTATTTTTCGGCCTGTCCATATCCGTTTAGTCTTGAAATGAAGCCTGGATGATGTTTTTTAATTTTTAGAATTTTTTTGCATTTTATTTTTGAATTTTCTATCTCGGGTCGGGTTCGAACGGATAGGAAGGAAATTTTTTTTCTTCTCTATTTTTTGGCCTGTCCTGACCCGTTTCATCTTGAAATGAAGCCAGGATGATGTTTTTTAATTTTTAGAATTTTTTTTCATTTTATTTTTGAATTTTCTATCTCGGGTCGGGTTCGAACGGATAGGAAGGAAATTTCTTTTCTTCTCTATTTTTTGGTCTGTCCTGACCCGTTTCATCTTGGAATGAAGCCAGGATGATGTTTTTTAATTTTTAGAATTTTTTTGCATTTATTTTTGAATTTTCAAACTCGGGTCGGGATCGAACGGATAGGAAGGAAATTTTTTCTCCTCTCTATTTTTCGGCCTGTCCTGACCCGTTTCAGCTTGAAATGAAGCCAGGATGATGTTTTTTAATTTTTAGAATTTTTTTGCATTTATTTTTGAATTTTCTAACTCGTATCGAGTTCGAACGTATAGGAAGGAAATTTTTTTTCTTCTCTATTTTTCGGCCTGCCCATACCCGTTTAGTCTTGAAATGAAGCCTGGATGACGTTTTTTAATTTTTAGAATTTTTTTGCATTTTATTTTTGAATTTTCTATGTCGGGTCGGGTTCGAACGGATAGGAAGGAAAATTTTTTTCTTCTCTATTTTTCGGCCTGTCCTGATCCGTTTCATCTTGAAATGAAGCCTGGATGATGTTTTTTAATTTTTAGAATTTTTTTTGCATTTATTTTTGAATTTTCTATATCGGGACGGATTCGAACGGATAGGAAGGAAATTTTTTTTTCTGCTCTATTTTTCGGCTTGTCCATACCCGTATCTTCTTGAAATGAAGCCAGGATGATGTTTTTTAATTTTTATAATTTTTTTGCATTTATTTTTGAATTTTCTAACTCGGATCGGGTTCGAACGGATAGGAAGGAAATTTTTTTTCTTCTCTATTTTTCGGCCTGTCCATACCCGTTTAGTCTTGAAATGAAGCCTGAATGATGTTTTTTAATTTTTAGAATTTTTTTGCATTTTATTTTTGAATTTTCTATCTCGGGTCGGGTTCGAACGGATAGGAAGGAAATTTTTTTTCTTCTCTATTTTTTGGTCTGTCCTGACCCGTTTCATCTTGAAATGAAGCCTGGATGATGTTTTTTAATTTTTAGAATTTTTTTGCATTTATTTTTGAATTTTCTATCTCGGGTCGGGTTCGAACGGATAGGAAGGAAATTTTTTTTCTTCTCTATTTTTCGGGCTGTCCTTACCCGTTTAGTCTTGAAATGAAGCCTGGATGATGTTTTTTAATTTTTTGAATTTTTTTGCATTTTATTTTTGAATTTTCTATCTCTAGTCGGGTTCGAACGGATAGGAAGGAAATTTTTTTTCTTCTTTCGGCCTGTCTTGACCCGTTTCATCTTGAAATGAAGCCTGGATGATGTTTTTTCATTTTTAGAATTTTTTTTGTATTTTATTTTTGAATTTTTTATCTCGGGTCGGGTTCGAACGGATAGGAAGGAAATTTTTTTTCTTCTCTATTTTTTGGCCTGTCCTGACCCGTTTCATCTTGAAATGAAGCCAGGATGATGTTTTTTAATTTTTAGAATTTTTTTGCATTTATTTTTGAATTTTCAAACTCGGGTCGGGATCGAACGGATAGGAAGGAAATTTTTTTTCCTCTCTATTTTTCGGCCTGTCCTGACCCGTTTCAGCTTGAAATGAAGCCAGGATGATGTTTTTTAATTTTTAGAATTTTTTTGCATTTATTTTTGAATTTTCTAACTCGGATCGAGTTCGAACGTATAGGAAGGAAATTTTTTTTCTTCTCTATTTTTCGGCCTGCCCATACCCGTTTAGTCTTGAAATGAAGCCTGGATGACGTTTTTTAATTTTTAGAATTTTTTTGCATTTTATTTTTGAATTTTCTATGTCGGGTCGGGTTCGAACGGATAGGAAGGAAAATTTTTTTCTTCTCTATTTTTCGGCCTGTCCTGATCCGTTTCATCTTGAAATGAAGCCTGGATGATGTTTTTTAATTTTTAGAATTTTTTGTGCATTTATTTTTGAATTTTCTATATCGGGACGGATTCGAACGGATAGGAAGGAAATTTTTTTTTCTGCTCTATTTTTCGGCTTGTCCATACCCGTATCTTCTTGAAATGAAGCCAGGATGATGTTTTTTAATTTTTATAATTTTTTTGCATTTATTTTTGAATTTTCTAACTCGGATCGGGTTCGAACGGATAGGAAGGAAATTTTTTTTCTTCTCTATTTTTCGGCCTGTCCATACCCGTTTAGTCTTGAAATGAAGCCTGAATGATGTTTTTTAATTTTTAGAATTTTTTTGCATTTTATTTTTGAATTTTCTATCTCGGGTCGGGTTCGAACGGATAGGAAGGAAAATTTTTTTCTTCTCTATTTTTTGGCCTGTCCTGATCCGTTTCATCTTGAAACGAAGCCAGGATGATGTTTTTTAATTTTTAGAATTTTTTTGCATTTATTTTTGAATTTTCTAACACGGGTCGGGTTCGAACGGATAGGAAGGAAATTTTTTTTCTTATCTATTTTTCGGGCTGTCCATACCCGTTTAGTCTTGAAATGAAGCCTGGATGATGTTTTTTAATTTTTAAAATTTTTTTGCATTTTATTTTTGAATTTTCTATCTCTAGTCGGGTTCGAACTGATAGGAAGGAAATTTTTTTTCTTCTCTATTTTTCGGCCTGTCTTGACCCGTTTCATCTTGAAATGAAGCCTGGATGATATTTTTTCATTTTTAGAATTTTTTTTGTATTTTATTTTTGAATTTTCTATCTCGGGTCGGGTTCGAACGGATAGGAAGGAAATTTTTTTTCTTCTCTATTTTTTGGCCTGTCCTGACCCGTTTCATCTTGAAATGAAGCCAGGATGATGTTTTTTAATTTTTAGAATTTTTTTGCATTTATTTTTGAATTTTCAAACTCGGGTCGGGATCGAACGGATAGGAAGGAAATTTTTTTTCCTCTCTATTTTTCGGCCTGTCCTGACCCGTTTCATCTTGAAATGAAGCCAGGATGATGTTTTTTAATTTTTAGAATTTTTTTGCATTTATTTTTGAATTTTCTAACTCGGATCGGGTTCGAACGGATAGGAAGGAAATTTTTTTTCTTCTCTATTTTTCGGCCTGCCCATACCCGTTTAGTCTTGAAATGAAGCCTGGATGACGTTTTTTAATTTTTAGAATTTTTTTGCATTTTATTTTTGAATTTTCTATGTCGGGTCGGGTTCGAACGGATAGGAAGGAAAATTTTTTTCTTCTCTATTTTTCGGCCTGTCCGGATCCGTTTCATCTTGAAATGAAGCCTGGATGATGTTTTTTAATTTTTAGAATTTTTTTTGCATTTATTTTTGAATTTTCTATATCGGGACGGATTCGAACGGATAGGAAGGAAATTTTTTTTTCTGCTCTATTTTTCGGCTTGTCCATACCCGTATCTTCTTGAAATGAAGCTAGGATGATGTTTTTTAATTTTTATAATTTTTTTGCATTTATTTTTGAATTTTCTAACTCGGATCGGGTTCGAACGGATAGGAAGGAAATTTTTTTTCTTCTCTATTTTTCGGCCTGTCCATATCCGTTTAGTCTTGAAATGAAGCCTGGATGATGTTTTTTAATTTTTAGAATTTTTTTGCATTTTATTTTTGAATTTTCTATCTCGGGTCGGGTTCGAACGGATAGGAAGGAAATTTTTTTTCTTCTCTATTTTTTGGCCTGTCCTGACCCGTTTCATCTTGAAATGAAGCCAGGATGATGTTTTTTAATTTTTAGAATTTTTTTGCATTTATTTTTGAATTTTCAAACTCGTGTCGGGTTCGAACGGATAGGAAGGAAATTTTTTTTCCTCTCTATTTTTCATCCTGTCCTGACCCGTTTCATCTTGAAATGAAGCCAGGATGATGTTTTTTAATTTTTAGAATTTTTTTGCATTTATTTTTGAATTTTCTAACTCGGATCGGGATCGAACGGATAGGAAGGAAATTTTTTTTCGTCTCTATTTTTCGGCCTGTCCTGACCCGTTTCAGCTTGAAATGAAGCCAGGATGATGTTTTTTAATTTTTAGAATTTTTTTGCATTTATTTTTGAATTTTCTAACTCGGATCGAGTTCGAACGTAAAGGAAGGAAATTTTTTTTCTTCTCTATTTTTCGGTCTGCCCATACCCTTTTAGTCTTGAAATGAAGCCTGGATGACGTTTTTTAATTTTTAGAATTTTTTTGCATTTTATTTTTGAATTTTCTATGTCGGGTCGGGTTCGAACGGATAGGAAGGAAAATTTTTTTCTTCTCTATTTTTCGGCCTGTCCTGATCCGTTTCATCTTGAAATGAAACCTGGATGATGTTTTTTAATTTTTAGAATTTTTTTGCATTTATTTTTGAATTTTCTATATCGGGACGGATTCGAACGGATAGGAAGGAAATTTTTTTTTCTGCTCTATTTTTCGGCTTGTCCATACCCGTATCTTCTTGAAATGAAGCCAGGATGACGTTTTTTAATTTTTATAATTTTTTTGCATTTATTTTTGAATTTTCTAACTCGGATCGGGTTCGAACGGATAGGAAGGAAATTTTTTTTCTTCTCTATTTTTCGGCCTGTCCATATCCGTTTAGTCTTGAAATGAAGCCTGGATGATGTTTTTTAATTTTTAGAATTTTTTTGCATTTTATTTTTGAATTTTCTATCTCGGGTCGGGTTCGAACGGATAGGAAGGAAATTTTTTTTCTTCTCTATTTTTTGGCCTGTCCTGACCCGTTTCATCTTGAAATGAAGCCAGGATGATGTTTTTTAATTTTTAGAATTTTTTTTCATTTTATTTTTGAATTTTCTATCTCGGGTCGGGTTCGAACGGATAGGAAGGAAATTTCTTTTCTTCTCTATTTTTTGGTCTGTCCTGACCCGTTTCATCTTGGAATGAAGCCAGGATGATGTTTTTTAATTTTTAGAATTTTTTTGCATTTATTTTTGAATTTTCAAACTCGGGTCGGGATCGAACGGATAGGAAGGAAATTTTTTCTCCTCTCTATTTTTCGGCCTTTCCTGACCCGTTTCAGCTTGAAATGAAGCCAGGATGATGTTTTTTAATTTTTAGAATTTTTTTGCATTTATTTTTGAATTTTCTAACTCGTATCGAGTTCGAACGTATAGGAAGGAAATTTTTTTTCTTCTCTATTTTTCGGCCTGCCCATACCCGTTTAGTCTTGAAATGAAGCCTGGATGACGTTTTTTAATTTTTAGAATTTTTTTGCATTTTATTTTTGAATTTTCTATGTCGGGTCGGGTTCGAACGGATAGGAAGGAAAATTTTTTTCTTCTCTATTTTTCGGCCTGTCCTGATCCGTTTCATCTTGAAATGAAGCCTGGATGATGTTTTTTAATTTTTAGAATTTTTTTTGCATTTATTTTTGAATTTTCTATATCGGGACGGATTCGAACGGATAGGAAGGAAATTTTTTTTTCTGCTCTATTTTTCGGCTTGTCCATACCCGTATCTTCTTGAAATGAAGCCAGGATGATGTTTTTTAATTTTTATAATTTTTTTGCATTTATTTTTGAATTTTCTAACTCGGATCGGGTTCGAACGGATAGGAAGGAAATTTTTTTTCTTCTCTATTTTTCGGCCTGTCCATACCCGTTTAGTCTTGAAATGAAGCCTGAATGATGTTTTTTAATTTTTAGAATTTTTTTGCATTTTATTTTTGAATTTTCTATCTCGGGTCGGGTTCGAACGGATAGGAAGGAAATTTTTTTTCTTCTCTATTTTTTGGTCTGTCCTGACCCGTTTCATCTTGAAATGAAGCCAGGATGATGTTTTTTAATTTTTAGAATTTTTTTGCATTTATTTTTGAATTTTCAAACTCGGGTCGGGATCGAACGGATAGGAAGGAAATTTTTTTTCGTCTCTATTTTTCGGCCTGTCCTGACCCGTTTCATCTTGAAATGAAGCCAGGATGATGTTTTTTAATTTTTAGAATTTTTTTGCATTTATTTTTGAATTTTCTAACTCGGATCGAGTTCGAACGGATAGGAAGGAAATTTTTTTTCTTCTCTATTTTTCGGCCTGCCCATACCCGTTTAGTCTTGAAATGAAGCCTGGATGACGTTTTTTAATTTTTAGAATTTTTTTGCATTTTATTTTTGAATTTTCTATGTCGGGTCGGGTTCGAACGGATAGGAAGGAAAATTTTTTTCTTCTCTATTTTTCGGCCTGTCCTGATCCGTTTCATCTTGAAATGAAGCCTGGATGATGTTTTTTAATTTTTAGAATTTTTTTTGCATTTATTTTTGAATTTTCTATATCGGGACGGATTCGAACGGATAGGAAGGAAATTTTTTTTTCTGCTCTATTTTTCGGCTTGTCCATACCCGTATCTTCTTGAAATGAAGCCAGGATGATGTTTTTTAATTTTTATAATTTTTTTGCATTTATTTTTGAATTTTCTAACTCGGATCGGGTTCGAACGGATAGGAAGGAAATTTTTTTTCTTCTCTATTTTTCGGCCTGTCCATACCCGTTTAGTCTTGAAATGAAGCCTGAATGATGTTTTTTAATTTTTAGAATTTTTTTGCATTTTATTTTTGAATTTTCTATCTCGGGTCGGGTTCGAACGGATAGGAAGGAAAATTTTTTTCTTCTCTATTTTTTGGCCTGTCCTGATCCGTTTCATCTTGAAACGAAGCCAGGATGATGTTTTTTAATTTTTAGAATTTTTTTGCATTTATTTTTGAATTTTCTAACACGGGTCGGGTTCGAACGGATAGGAAGGAAATTTTTTTTCTTATCTATTTTTCGGGCTGTCCACACCCGTTTAGTCTTGAAATGAAGCCAGGATGATGTTTTTTAATTTTTAAAATTTTTTTGCATTTTATTTTTGAATTTTCTATCTCTAGTCGGGTTCGAACTGATAGGAAGGAAATTTTTTTTCTTCTCTATTTTTCGGCCAGTCTTGACCCGTTTCATCTTGAAATGAAGCCTGGATGATATTTTTTCATTTTTAGAATTTTTTTGTATTTTATTTTTGAATTTTCTTTCTCGGGTCGGGTTCGAACGGATAGGAAGGAAATTTTTTTTCTTCTCTATTTTTTGGCTTGTCCTGACCCGTTTCATCTTGAAATGAAGCCAGGATGATGTTTTTTAATTTTTAGAATTTTTTTGCATTTATTTTTGAATTTTCAAACTCGGGTCGGGATCGAACGGATAGGAAGGAAATTTTTTTTCCTCTCTATTTTTCGGCCTGTCCTGACCCGTTTCATCTTGAAATGAAGCCAGGATGATGTTTTTTAATTTTTAGAATTTTTTTGCATTTATTTTTGAATTTTCTAACTCGGATCGGGTTCGAACGGATAGGAAGGAAAATTTTTTTCTTCTCTATTTTTCGGCCTGTCCTGATCCGTTTCATCTTGAAATGAAGCCTGGATGATGTTTTTTAATTTTTAGAATTTTTTTTGCATTTATTTTTGAATTTTCTATATCGGGACGGATTCGAACGGATAGGAAGGAAATTTTTTTTTCTGCTCTATTTTTCGGCTTGTCCATACCCGTATCTTCTTGAAATGAAGCCAGGATGATGTTTTTTAATTTTTATAATTTTTTTGCATTTATTTTTGAATTTTCTAACTCGGATCGGGTTCGAACGGATAGGAAGGAAATTTTTTTTCTTCTCTATTTTTCGGCCTGTCCATACCCGTTTAGTCTTGAAATGAAGCCTGAATGATGTTTTTTAATTTTTAGAATTTTTTTGCATTTTATTTTTGAATTTTCTATCTCGGGTCGGGTTCGAACGGATAGGAAGGAAAATTTTTTTCTTCTCTATTTTTTGGCCTGTCCTGATCCGTTTCATCTTGAAACGAAGCCAGGATGATGTTTTTTAATTTTTAGAATTTTTTTGCATTTATTTTTGAATTTTCTAACACGGGTCGGGTTCGAACGGATAGGAAGGAAATTTTTTTTCTTATCTATTTTTCGGGCTGTCCATACCCGTTTAGTCTTGAAATGAAGCCAGGATGATGTTTTTTAATTTTTAAAATTTTTTTGCATTTTATTTTTGAATTTTCTATCTCTAGTCGGGTTCGAACTGATAGGAAGGAAATTTTTTTTCTTCTCTATTTTTCGGCCAGTCTTGACCCGTTTCATCTTGAAATGAAGCCTGGATGATATTTTTTCATTTTTAGAATTTTTTTGTATTTTATTTTTGAATTTTCTTTCTCGGGTCGGGTTCGAACGGATAGGAAGGAAATTTTTTTTCTTCTCTATTTTTTGGCTTGTCCTGACCCGTTTCATCTTGAAATGAAGCCAGGATGATGTTTTTTAATTTTTAGAATTTTTTTGCATTTATTTTTGAATTTTCAAACTCGGGTCGGGATCGAACGGATAGGAAGGAAATTTTTTTTCCTCTCTATTTTTCGGCCTGTCCTGACCCGTTTCATCTTGAAATGAAGCCAGGATGATGTTTTTTAATTTTTAGAATTTTTTTGCATTTATTTTTGAATTTTCTAACTCGGATCGGGTTCGAACGGATAGGAAGGAAATTTTTTTTCTTCTCTATTTTTCGGCCTGCCCATACCCGTTTAGTCTTGAAATGAAGCCTGGATGACGTTTTTTAATTTTTAGAATTTTTTTGCATTTTATTTTTGAATTTTCTATGTCGGGTCGGGTTCGAACGGATAGGAAGGAAAATTTTTTTCTTCTCTATTTTTCGGCCTGTCCTGATCCGTTTCATCTTGAAATGAAGCCTGGATGATGTTTTTTAATTTTTAGAATTTTTTTTGCATTTATTTTTGAATTTTCTATATCGGGACGGATTCGAACGGATAGGAAGGAAATTTTTTTTTCTGCTCTATTTTTCGGCTTGTCCATACCCGTATCTTCTTGAAATGAAGCCAGGATGATGTTTTTTAATTTTTATAATTTTTTTGCATTTATTTTTGAATTTTCTAACTCGGATCGGGTTCGAACGGATAGGAAGGAAATTTTTTTTCTTCTCTATTTTTCGGCCTGTCCATATCCGTTTAGTCTTGAAATGAAGCCTGGATGATGTTTTTTAATTTTTAGAATTTTTTTGCATTTTATTTTTGAATTTTCTATCTCGGGTCGGGTTCGAACGGATAGGAAGGAAATTTTTTTTCTTCTCTATTTTTTGGCCTGTCCTGACCCGTTTCATCTTGAAATGAAGCCAGGATGATGTTTTTTAATTTTTAGAATTTTTTTGCATTTATTTTTGAATTTTCAAACTCGGGTCGGGTTCGAACGGATAGGAAGGAAATTTTTTTTCCTCTCTATTTTTCATCCTGTCCTGACCCGTTTCATCTTGAAATGAAGCCAGGATGATGTTTTTTAATTTTTAGAATTTTTTTGCATTTATTTTTGAATTTTCTAACTCGGATCGGGTTCGAACGGATAGGAAGGAAATTTTTTTTCTTCTCTATTTTTCGGCCTGTCTTGACCCGTTTCATCTTGAAATGAAGCCTGGATGATGTTTTTTCATTTTTAGAATTTTTTTTGTATTTTATTTTTGAATTTTCTATCTCGGGTTGGGTTCGAACGGATAGGAAGGAAATTTTTTTTCTTCTCTATTTTTAGGCCTGTCCATACCCGTTTAGTCTTGAAATGAAGCCTGGATGACGTTTTTTAATTTTTAAAATTTTTTTGCATTTTATTTTTGAATTTTCTATCTCGGGTCGGGTTCGAACGGATAGGAAGGAAAATTTTTTTCTTCTCTATTTTTCGGCCTGTCCTGATCCGTTTCATCTTGAAACGAAGCCAGGATGATGTTTTTTAATTTTTAGAATTTTTTTACATTTATTTTTGAATTTTCTAACTCGGGTCGGGTTCGAACGGATAGGAAGGAAATTTTTTTTCCTCTCTATTTTTCATCCTGTCCTGACCCGTTTCATCTTGAAATGAAGCCAGGATGATGTTTTTTAACTTTTAGAATTTTTTTGCATTTATTTTTGAATTTTCTAACTCGGATCGGGTTCGAACGGATAGGAAGGAAATTTTTTTTCTTCTCTATTTTTCGGCCTGTCTTGACCCGTTTCATCTTGAAATGAAGCCTGGATGATGTTTTTTCATTTTTAGAATTTTTTTTGTATTTTATTTTTGAATTTTCTATCTCGGGTTGGGTTCGAACGGATAGGAAGGAAATTTTTTTTCTTCTCTATTTTTAGGCCTGTCCATATCTGTTTAGTCTTGAAATGAAGCCTGGATGACGTTTTTTAATTTTTAAAATTTTTTTGCATTTTATTTTTGAATTTTCTATCTCGGGTCGGGTTCGAACGGATAGGAAGGAAAATTTTTTTCTTCTCTATTTTTCGGCCTGTCCTGATCCGTTTCATCTTGAAACGAAGCCAGGATGATGTTTTTTAATTTTTAGAATTTTTTTACATTTATTTTTGAATTTTCTAACTCGGGTCGGGTTCGAACGGATAGGAAGGAAATTTTTTTTCTTCTCTATTTTTCGGGCTGTCCATAACCGTTTAGTCTTGAAATGAAGCCTGGATGATGTTTTTTAATTTTTAGAATTTTTTTGCATTTTATTTTTGAATTTTCTATCTCTAGTCGGGTTCGAACGGATAGGAAGGAAATTTTTTTTCTTCTCTATTTTTCGGCCTGTCTTGACCCGTTTCATCTTGAAATGAAGCCTGGATGATGTTTTTTCATTTTTAGAATTTTTTTTGTATTTTATTTTTGAATTTTCTATCTCGGGTCGGGTTCGAACGGATAGGAAAGAAATTTTTTTTCTTCTCTATTTTTTGGCCTGTCCTGACCCGTTTCATATTGAAATGAAGCCAGGATGATGTTTTTTAATTTTTAGAATTTTTTTGCATTTATTTTTGAATTTTCAAACTCGGGTCGGGATCGAACGGATAGGAAGGAAATTTTTTTTCCTCTCTATTTTTCGGCCTGTCCTGACCCGTTTCATCTTGAAATGAAGCCAGGATGATGTTTTTTAATTTTTAGAATTTTTTTGCATTTATTTTTGAATTTTCTAACTCGGATCGGGTTCGAACGGATAGGAAGGAAATTTTTTTTCTTCTCTATTTTTCGGCCTGTCCATACCCGTTTAGTCTTGAAATGAAGCCTGGATGACGTTTTTTAATTTTTAGAATTTTTTTACATTTTATTTTTGAATTTTCTATCTCGGGTCGGGTTCGAACGGATAGGAAGGAAATATTTTTTCTTCTCTATTTTTCGGCCTGTCCTGATCCGTTTCATCTTGAAATGAAGCCTGGATGATGTTTGTTAATTTTTAGAATTTTTTTTGCATTTATTTTTGAATTTTCTATATCGGGTCGGATTCGAACGGATAGGAAGGAAATTTTTTTTTCTGCTCTATTTTTCGGCTTGTCCATACCCGTATCTTCTTGAAATGAAGCCTGGATGATGTTTTTTAATTTTCAGAATTTTTTTGCATTTATTTTTTAATTTTCTAACTCGACTCTGGTTCGAACGAATAGGAAGGAAATTTTTTTTATTCTCTATTTTTCGGCCTGTCCTGACCGTTTCATCTTGAAATGAAGCCAGGATGATGTTTTTTAATTTTTAGAATTTTTTTGCATTTTATTTTTGAATTTTCTATCTCGGGTCGGGTTCGAAAGGATAGGAAGTAAATTTTTTTTCTTCTCTACTTTTCGGCCTGTCCTGATCCGTTTCATCTTGAAATGAAGCCTGGATGATGTTTTTTAATTTTTAGAATTTTTTTGCATTTATTTTTGAATTTTCTATATCGAGTCAGGTTCGAACGGATAGGAAGGAAATTTTTTTTCTTCTCTATTTTTCGGCTTGTCCATACTCGTATCTTCTTGAAATGAAGCCTGGATGATGTTTTTCAATTTTTAAAATTTTTTTGCATTTATTTCTTAATTTTCTAACTCGGGTCGGGTTCGAACGGATAGGAAGGAAATTTTTTTTCCTCTCTATTTTTTGGCCTGTCCTGACCCGTTTCATCTTGAAACGAAGCCAGGATGATGTTTTTTAATTTTTAGAATTTTTTTGCATTTATTTTTAAATTTTCTAACTCGGGTCGGGTTCGAACGGATAGGAAGGAAATTTTTTTTCTTCTCTATTTTTCGGGCTGTCCATACCCGTTTAGTCTTGAAATGAAGCCTGGACGATGTTTTTTAATTTTTAGAATTTTTTTGCATTTTATTTTTGAATTTTCTATCTCGAGTCGGGTTCGAACGGATAGGAAGGAAATTTTTTTTCTTCTCTATTTTTCGGCCTGTCCATACCCGTTTAGTCTTGAAATGAAGCCTGGATGACGTTTTTTAATTTTTAGAATTTTTTTGCATTTATTTTTGAATTTTCTATATCAGGTCGGGTTCGAACGGATAGGAAGGAAATTTTTTTTCTTCTCTATTTTTCGGCCTGTCCATACCCGTTTAGTCTTGAAATGAAGCCTGGATGACGTTTTTTAATTTTTAGAATTTTTTTGCATTTTATTTTTGAATTTTCTATCTCGGGTCGGGTTCGAACGGATAGGAAGGAAATTTTTTTTCTTCTCTATTTTTCGGCCTGTCCTGATCCGTTTCATCTTGAAATGAAGCCTGGATGATGTTTTTTAATTTTTTGAATTTTTTTTGCATTTATTTTTGAATTTTTTATATCGGGTAGGATACGAACGGATAGGAAGGAAATTTTTTTTTCTTCTCTATTTTTCGGCTTGTCCATACCCGTATCTTCTTGAAATGAAGCCTGGATGATGTTTTTTAATTTTCAGAATTTTTTTGCTTTTATTTTTTAATTTTCTAACTCGGGTCTGGTTCGAACGGATAGGAAGGAAATTTTTTTTCTTCTCTATTTTTTGGCCTGTCCATACCCGTTTAGTCTTGAAATGAAGCCTGGATGACGTTTTTTAATTTTTAGAATTTTTTTGCATTTATTTTTTAATTTTCTAACTCGGGTCGGGTTCGAACGGATAGGAAGGAAATTTTTTTTCCTCTCTATTTTTTGGCCTGTCCTGACCCGTTTCATCTTGAAACGAAGCCAGGATGATGTTTTTTAATTTTTAGAATTTTTTTGCATTTATTTTTAAATTTTCTAACTCGGGTCGGGTTCGAACGGATAGGAAGGAAATTTTTTTTCTTCTCTATTTTTCGGGCTGTCCATACCCGTTTAGTCTTGAAATGAAGCCTGGACGATGTTTTTTAATTTTTAGAATTTTTTTGCATTTTATTTTTGAATTTTCTATCTCGGGTCGGGTTCGAACGGATAGGAAGGAAAATTTTTTTCTTCTCTATTTTTCGGCCTGTCCTGAACCGTTTCATCTTGAAACAAAGCCAAGGTGATGTTTTTTAATTTTTAGAATTTTTTTGCATTTATTTTTGAATTTTCAAACTCGGGTCGGGTTCGAACGGATAGGAAGAAAATTTTTTTTCCTCTCTATTTTTCATCCTGTCCTGACCCGTTTCATCTTGAAATGAAGTCAGGATGATGTTTTTTAATTTTTAGAATTTTTTTGCATTTATTTTTGAATTTTCTAACTCGGGTCGGGTTCGAACGGATAGGAAGGAAATTTTTTTTCTTCTCTATTTTTCGGGCTGTCCATACCCGTTTAGACTTGAAATGAAGCCTGGATGATGTTTTTTAATTTTTAGAATTTTTTTGCATTTTATTTTTGAATTTTCTATCTCTAGTCGGGTTCGAACGGATAGGAAGGAAATTTTTTTTCTTCTCTATTTTTCGGCCTGTCTTGACCCGTTTCATCTTGAAATGAAGCCTGGATGATGTTTTTTCATTTTTAGAATTTTTTTTGTATTTTATTTTTGAATTTTCTATCTCGGGTCGGGTTCGAACGGATAGGAAGGAAATTTTTTTTCTTCTTTATTTTTTGGCCTGTCCTGACCCGTTTCATCTTGAAATGAAACCAGGATGATGTTTTTTAATTTTTAGAATTTTTTTGCATTTATTTTTGAATTTTCAAACTCGGGTCGGGATCGAACGGATAGGAAGGAAATTTTTTTTCCTCTCTATTTTTCGGCCTGTCCTAACCCGTTTCATCTTGAAATGAAGCCAGGATGATGTTTTTTAATTTTTAGAATTTTTTTGCATTTATTTTTGAATTTTCTAACCCGGATCGGGTTCGAACGGATAGGAAGGAAATTTTTTTTCTTCTCTATTTTTCGGCCTGCCCATACCCGTTTAGTCTTGAAATGAAGCCTGGATGATGTTTTTTAATTTTTAGAATTTTTTTGCATTTTATTTTTGAATTTTCTATCTCGGGTCGGGTTCGAACGGATAGGAAGGAAAATTTTTTTCTTCTCTATTTTTCGGCCTGTCCAGATCCGTTTCATCTTGAAATGAAGCCTGGATGATGTTTTTTAGTTTTTAGAATTTTTTTTGCATTTATTTTTGAATTTTCTACATCGGGACGGATTCGAACGGATAGGAAGGAAATTTTTTTTTTCTGCTCTATTTTTCGGCTTGTCCATACCCG
This sequence comes from Quercus robur, assembly GCF_932294415.1. Taxonomy (NCBI): domain Eukaryota; kingdom Viridiplantae; phylum Streptophyta; class Magnoliopsida; order Fagales; family Fagaceae; genus Quercus; species Quercus robur. The sequence continues at coordinate 38,863,418 of NC_065542.1, read as the reverse complement.
TATCTTCTTGAAATGAAGCCAGGATGATGTTTTTTAATTTTTATAATTTTTTTGCATTTATTTTTGAATTTTCTAACTTGGATCGGGTTCGAATGGATAGGAAGGAAATTTTTTTTCTTCTCTATTTTTCGGCCTGTCCATACCCGTTTAGTCTTGAAATGAAGCCTGGATGATGTTTTTTAATTTTTAGAATTTTTTTGCATTTTATTTTTGAATTTTCTATCTCGGGTCGGGTTCGAACGGATAGGAAGGAAATTTTTTTTCTTCTCTATTTTTTGGCCTGTCCTGACCCGTTTCATCTTGAAATGAAGCCAGGATGATGTTTTTTAATTTTTAGAATTTTTTTGCATTTATTTTTGAATTTTCAAACTCGGGTCGGGTTCGAACGGATAGGAAGGAAATTTTTTTTCCTCTCTATTTTTCATCCTGTCCTGACCCGTTTCATCTTGAAATGAAGCCAGGATGATGTTTTTTAATTTTTAGAATTTTTTTGCATTTATTTTTGAATTTTCAAACTCGGGTCGGGTTCGAACGGATAGGAAGAAAATTTTTTTTCCTCTCTATTTTTCATCCTGTCCTGACCCGTTTCATCTTGAAATGAAGTCAGGATGATGTTTTTTAATTTTTAGAATTTTTTTGCATTTATTTTTGAATTTTCTAACTCGGGTCGGGTTCGAACGGATAGGAAGGAAATTTTTTTTCTTCTCTATTTTTCGGGCTGTCCATACCCGTTTAGACTTGAAATGAAGCCTGGATGATGTTTTTTAATTTTTAGAATTTTTTTGCATTTTATTTTTGAATTTTCTATCTCTAGTCGGGTTCGAACGGATAGGAAGGAAATTTTTTTTCTTCTCTATTTTTCGGCCTGTCTTGACCCGTTTCATCTTGAAATGAAGCCTGGATGATGTTTTTTCATTTTTAGAATTCTTTTTGTATTTTATTTTTGAATTTTCTATCTCGGGTCGGGTTCGAACGGATAGGAAGGAAATTTTTTTTCTTCTTTATTTTTTGGCCTGTCCTGACCCGTTTCATCTTGAAATGAAGCCAGGATGATGTTTTTTAATTTTTAGAATTTTTTTGCATTTATTTTTGAATTTTCAAACTCGGGTCGGGATCGAACGGATAGGAAGGAAATTTTTTTTCCTCTCTATTTTTCGGCCTGTCCTAACCCGTTTCGTCTTCAAATGAAGCCAGGATGATGTTTTTTAATTTTTAGAATTTTTTTGCATTTATTTTTGAATTTTCTAACTCGGATCGGGTTCGAACGGATAGGAAGGAAATTTTTTTTCTTCTCTATTTTTCGGCCTGCCCATACCCGTTTAATCTTGAAATGAAGCCTGGATGACGTTTTTTAATTTTTAGAATTTTTTTGCATTTTATTTTTGAATTTTCAATCTCGGGTCGGGTTCGAACGGATAGGAAGGAAAATTTTTTTCTTCTCTATTTTTCGGCCTGTCCTGATCCGTTTCATCTTGAAATGAAGCCTGGATGATGTTTTTTAGTTTTTAGAATTTTTTTTGCATTTATTTTTGAATTTTCTATATCGGGACGGATTCGAACGGATAGGAAGGAAATTTTTTTTTTCTGCTCTATTTTTCGGCTTGTCCATACCCGTATCTTCTTGAAATGAAGCCAGGATGATGTTTTTTAATTTTTATAATTTTTTTCCATTTATTTTTGAATTTTCTAACTCGGATCGGGTTCGAATGAATAGGAAGGAAATTTTTTTTCTTCTCTATTTTTCGGCCTGTCCATACCCGTTTAGTCTTGAAATGAAGCCTGGATGATGTTTTTTAATTTTTAGAATTTTTTTGCATTTTATTTTTGAATTTTCTATCTCGGGTCGGGTTCGAACGGATAGGAAGGAAATTTTTTTTCTTCTCTATTTTTTGGCCTGTCCTGACCCGTTTCATCTTGAAATGAAGCCAGGATGATGTTTTTTAATTTTTAGAATTTTTTTGCATTTATTTTTGAATTTTCAAACTCGGGTCGGGTTCGAACGGATAGGAAGGAAATTTTTTTTCCTCTCTATTTTTCATCCTGTCCTGACCCGTTTCATCTTGAAATGAAGCCAGGATGATGTTTTTTAATTTTTAGAATTTTTTTGCATTTATTTTTGAATTTTCTAACTCGGATCGGGTTCGAACGGATAGGAAGGAAATTTTTTTTCTTCTCTATTTTTCGGCCTGTCTTGACCCGTTTCATCTTGAAATGAAGCCTGGATGATGTTTTTTCATTTTTAGAATTTTTTTTGTATTTTATTTTTGAATTTTCTATCTCTGGTCGGGTTCGAACGGATAGGAAGGAAATTTTTTTTCTTCTCTATTTTTAGGCCTGTCCATACCCGTTTAGTCTTGAAATGAACCCTGGATGACGTTTTTTAATTTTTAGAATTTTTTTGCATTTTATTTTTGAATTTTCTATCTCGGGTCGGGTTCGAACGGATAGGAAGGAAAATTTTTTTCTTCTCTATTTTTCGGCCTGTCCTGATCCGTTTCATCTTGAAACGAAGCCAGGATGATGTTTTTTAATTTTTAGAATTTTTTTGCATTTATTTTTGAATTTTCTAACTCGGGTCGGGTTCGAACGAATAGGAAGGAAATTTTTTTTCTTCTCTATTTTTCGGGCTGTCCATACCCGTTTAGTCTTGAAATGAAGCCTGGATGATGTTTTTTAATTTTTAGAATTTTTTTGCATTTTATTTTTGAATTTTCTATCTCTAGTCGGGTTCGAACGGATAGGAAGGAAATTTTTTTTCTTCTCTATTTTTCGGCCTGTCTTGACCCGTTTCATCTTGAAATGAAGCCTGGATGATGTTTTTTCATTTTTAGAATTTTTTTTGTATTTTATTTTTGAATTTTCTGTCTCGGGTCGGGTTCGAACGGATAGGAAGGAAATTTTTTTTCTTCTTTATTTTTTGGCCTGTCCTGACCCGTTTCATCTTGAAATGAAGCCAGGATGATGTTTTTTAATTTTTAGAATTTTTTTGCATTTATTTTTGAATTTTCAAACTCGGGTCGGGATCGAACGGATAGGAAGGAAATTTTTTTTCCTCTCTATTTTTCGGCCTGTCCTAACCCGTTTCATCTTGAAATGAAGCCAGGATGATGTTTTTTAATTTTTAGAATTTTTTTGCATTTATTTTTGAATTTTCTAACTCGGATCGGGTTCGAACGGATAGGAAGGAAATTTTTTTTCTTCTCTATTTTTCGGCCTGCCCATACCCGTTTAGTCTTGAAATGAAGCCTGGATGATGTTTTTTAATTTTTAGAATTTTTTTGCATTTTATTTTTGAATTTTCTATCTCGGGTCGGGTTCGAACGGATAGGAAGGAAAATTTTTTTCTTCTCTATTTTTCGGCCTGTCCTGATCCGTTTCATCTTGAAATGAAGCCTGGATGATGTTTTTTAGTTTTTAGAATTTTTTTTGCATTTATTTTTGAATTTTCTATATCGGGACGGATTCGAACGGATAGGAAGGAAATTTTTTTTTTCTGCTCTATTTTTCGGCTTGTCCATACCCGTATCTTCTTGAAATGAAGCCAGGATGATGTTTTTTAATTTTTATAATTTTTTTGCATTTATTTTTGAATTTTCTAACTTGGATCGGGTTCGAATGGATAGGAAGGAAATTTTTTTTCTTCTCTATTTTTCGGCCTGTCCATACCCGTTTAGTCTTGAAATGAAGCCTGGATGATGTTTTTTAATTTTTAGAATTTTTTTGCATTTTATTTTTGAATTTTCTATCTCGGGTCGGGTTCGAACGGATAGGAAGGAAATTTTTTTTCTTCTCTATTTTTTGGCCTGTCCTGACCCGTTTCATCTTGAAATGAAGCCAGGATGATGTTTTTTAATTTTTAGAATTTTTTTGCATTTATTTTTGAATTTTCACACTCGGGTCGGGTTCGAACGGATAGGAAGAAAATTTTTTTTCCTCTCTATTTTTCATCCTGTCCTGACCCGTTTCATCTTGAAATGAAGTCAGGATGATGTTTTTTAATTTTTAGAATTTTTTTGCATTTATTTTTGAATTTTCTAACTCGGGTCGGGTTCGAACGGATAGGAAGGAAATTTTTTTTCTTCTCTATTTTTCGGGCTGTCCATACCCGTTTAGACTTGAAATGAAGCCTGGATGATGTTTTTTAATTTTTAGAATTTTTTTGCATTTTATTTTTGAATTTTCTATCTCTAGTCGGGTTCGAACGGATAGGAAGGAAATTTTTTTTCTTCTCTATTTTTCGGCCTGTCTTGACCCGTTTCATCTTGAAATGAAGCCTGGATGATGTTTTTTCATTTTTAGAATTCTTTTTGTATTTTATTTTTGAATTTTCTATCTCGGGTCGGGTTCGAACGGATAGGAAGGAAATTTTTTTTCTTCTTTATTTTTTGGCCTGTCCTGACCCGTTTCATCTTGAAATGAAGCCAGGATGATGTTTTTTAATTTTTAGAATTTTTTTGCATTTATTTTTGAATTTTCAAACTCGGGTCGGGATCGAACGGATAGGAAGGAAATTTTTTTTCCTCTCTATTTTTCGGCCTGTCCTAACCCGTTTCGTCTTCAAATGAAGCCAGGATGATGTTTTTTAATTTTTAGAATTTTTTTGCATTTATTTTTGAATTTTCTAACTCGGATCGGGTTCGAACGGATAGGAAGGAAATTTTTTTTCTTCTCTATTTTTCGGCCTGCCCATACCCGTTTAATCTTGAAATGAAGCCTGGATGACGTTTTTTAATTTTTAGAATTTTTTTGCATTTTATTTTTGAATTTTCAATCTCGGGTCGGGTTCGAACGGATAGGAAGGAAAATTTTTTTCTTCTCTATTTTTCGGCCTGTCCTGATCCGTTTCATCTTGAAATGAAGCCTGGATGATGTTTTTTAGTTTTTAGAATTTTTTTTGCATTTATTTTTGAATTTTCTATATCGGGACGGATTCGAACGGATAGGAAGGAAATTTTTTTTTTCTGCTCTATTTTTCGGCTTGTCCATACCCGTATCTTCTTGAAATGAAGCCAGGATGATGTTTTTTAATTTTTATAATTTTTTTCCATTTATTTTTGAATTTTCTAACTCGGATCGGGTTCGAATGAATAGGAAGGAAATTTTTTTTCTTCTCTATTTTTCGGCCTGTCCATACCCGTTTAGTCTTGAAATGAAGCCTGGATGATGTTTTTTAATTTTTAGAATTTTTTTGCATTTTATTTTTGAATTTTCTATCTCGGGTCGGGTTCGAACGGATAGGAAGGAAATTTTTTTTCTTCTCTATTTTTTGGCCTGTCCTGACCCGTTTCATCTTGAAATGAAGCCAGGATGATGTTTTTTAATTTTTAGAATTTTTTTGCATTTATTTTTGAATTTTCAAACTCGGGTCGGGTTCGAACGGATAGGAAGGAAATTTTTTTTCCTCTCTATTTTTCATCCTGTCCTGACCCGTTTCATCTTGAAATGAAGCCAGGATGATGTTTTTTAATTTTTAGAATTTTTTTGCATTTATTTTTGAATTTTCTAACTCGGATCGGGTTCGAACGGATAGGAAGGAAATTTTTTTTCTTCTCTATTTTTCGGCCTGTCTTGACCCGTTTCATCTTGAAATGAAGCCTGGATGATGTTTTTTCATTTTTAGAATTTTTTTTGTATTTTATTTTTGAATTTTCTATCTCTGGTCGGGTTCGAACGGATAGGAAGGAAATTTTTTTTCTTCTCTATTTTTAGGCCTGTCCATACCCGTTTAGTCTTGAAATGAACCCTGGATGACGTTTTTTAATTTTTAGAATTTTTTTGCATTTTATTTTTGAATTTTCTATCTCGGGTCGGGTTCGAACGGATAGGAAGGAAAATTTTTTTCTTCTCTATTTTTCGGCCTGTCCTGATCCGTTTCATCTTGAAACGAAGCCAGGATGATGTTTTTTAATTTTTAGAATTTTTTTGCATTTATTTTTGAATTTTCTAACTCGGGTCGGGTTCGAACGAATAGGAAGGAAATTTTTTTTCTTCTCTATTTTTCGGGCTGTCCATACCCGTTTAGTCTTGAAATGAAGCCTGGATGATGTTTTTTAATTTTTAGAATTTTTTTGCATTTTATTTTTGAATTTTCTATCTCTAGTCGGGTTCGAACGGATAGGAAGGAAATTTTTTTTCTTCTCTATTTTTCGGCCTGTCTTGACCCGTTTCATCTTGAAATGAAGCCTGGATGATGTTTTTTCATTTTTAGAATTTTTTTTGTATTTTATTTTTGAATTTTCTGTCTCGGGTCGGGTTCGAACGGATAGGAAGGAAATTTTTTTTCTTCTTTATTTTTTGGCCTGTCCTGACCCGTTTCATCTTGAAATGAAGCCAGGATGATGTTTTTTAATTTTTAGAATTTTTTTGCATTTATTTTTGAATTTTCAAACTCGGGTCGGGATCGAACGGATAGGAAGGAAATTTTTTTTCCTCTCTATTTTTCGGCCTGTCCTAACCCGTTTCATCTTGAAATGAAGCCAGGATGATGTTTTTTAATTTTTAGAATTTTTTTGCATTTATTTTTGAATTTTCTAACTCGGATCGGGTTCGAACGGATAGGAAGGAAATTTTTTTTCTTCTCTATTTTTCGGCCTGCCCATACCCGTTTAGTCTTGAAATGAAGCCTGGATGATGTTTTTTAATTTTTAGAATTTTTTTGCATTTTATTTTTGAATTTTCTATCTCGGGTCGGGTTCGAACGGATAGGAAGGAAAATTTTTTTCTTCTCTATTTTTCGGCCTGTCCTGATCCGTTTCATCTTGAAATGAAGCCTGGATGATGTTTTTTAGTTTTTAGAATTTTTTTTGCATTTATTTTTGAATTTTCTATATCGGGACGGATTCGAACGGATAGGAAGGAAATTTTTTTTTTCTGCTCTATTTTTCGGCTTGTCCATACCCGTATCTTCTTGAAATGAAGCCAGGATGATGTTTTTTAATTTTTATAATTTTTTTGCATTTATTTTTGAATTTTCTAACTTGGATCGGGTTCGAATGGATAGGAAGGAAATTTTTTTTCTTCTCTATTTTTCGGCCTGTCCATACCCGTTTAGTCTTGAAATGAAGCCTGGATGATGTTTTTTAATTTTTAGAATTTTTTTGCATTTTATTTTTGAATTTTCTATCTCGGGTCGGGTTCGAACGGATAGGAAGGAAATTTTTTTTCTTCTCTATTTTTTGGCCTGTCCTGACCCGTTTCATCTTGAAATGAAGCCAGGATGATGTTTTTTAATTTTTAGAATTTTTTTGCATTTATTTTTGAATTTTCAAACTCGGGTCGGGTTCGAACGGATAGGAAGGAAATTTTTTTTCCTCTCTATTTTTCATCCTGTCCTGACCCGTTTCATCTTGAAATGAAGCCAGGATGATGTTTTTTAATTTTTAGAATTTTTTTGCATTTATTTTTGAATTTTCAAACTCGGGTCGGGTTCGAACGGATAGGAAGAAAATTTTTTTTCCTCTCTATTTTTCATCCTGTCTTGACCCGTTTCATCTTGAAATGAAGTCAGGATGATGTTTTTTAATTTTTAGAATTTTTTTGCATTTATTTTTGAATTTTCTAACTCGGGTCGGGTTCGAACGGATAGGAAGGAAATTTTTTTTCTTCTCTATTTTTCGGGCTGTCCATACCCGTTTAGACTTGAAACGAAGCCTGGATGATGTTTTTTAATTTTTAGAATTTTTTTGCATTTTATTTTTGAATTTTCTATCTCTAGTCGGGTTCGAACGGATAGGAAGGAAATTTTTTTTCTTCTCTATTTTTCGGCCTGTCTTGACCCGTTTCATCTTGAAATGAAGCCTGGATGATGTTTTTTCATTTTTAGAATTTTTTTTGTATTTTATTTTTGAATTTTCTATCTCGGGTCGGGTTCGAACGGATAGGAAGGAAATTTTTTTTCTTCTTTATTTTTTGGCCTGTCCTGACCCGTTTCATCTTGAAATGAAGCCAGGATAATGTTTTTTAATTTTTAGAATTTTTTTGCATTTATTTTTGAATTTTCAAACTCGGGTCGGGATCGAACGGATAGGAAGGAAATTTTTTTTCCTCTCTATTTTTCGGCCTGTCCTAACCCGTTTCATCTTGAAATGAAGCCAGGATGATGTTTTTTAATTTTTAGAATTTTTTTGCATTTATTTTTGAATTTTCTAACTCGTATCGGGTTCGAACGGATAGGAAGGAAATTTTTTTTCTTCTCTATTTTTCGGCCTGCCCATACCCGTTTAGTCTTGAAATGAAGCCTGGATGACGTTTTTTAATTTTTAGAATTTTTTTGCATTTTATTTTTGAATTTTCTATCTCGGGTCGGGTTCGAACGGATAGGAAGGAAAATTTTTTTCTTCTCTATTTTACGGCCTGTCCTGATCCGTTTCATCTTGAAATGAAGCCTGGATGATGTTTTTTAGTTTTTAGAATTTTTTTTGCATTTATTTTTGAATTTTCTATATCGGGACGGATTCGAACGGATAGGAAGGAAATTTTTTTTTTCTGCTCTATTTTTCGGCTTGTCCATACCCGTATCTTCTTGAAATGAAGCCAGGATGATGTTTTTTAATTTTTATAATTTTTTTGCATTTATTTTTGAATTTTCTAACTCGGATCGGGTTCGAATGGATAGGAAGGAAATTTTTTTTCTTCTCTATTTTTCGGCCTGTCCATACCCGTTTAGTCTTGAAATGAAGCCTGGATGATGTTTTTTAATTTTTAGAATTTTTTTGCATTTTATTTTTGAATTTTCTATCTCGGGTCGGGTTCGAACGGATAGGAAGGAAATTTTTTTTCTTCTCTATTTTTTGGCCTGTCCTGACCCGTTTCATCTTGAAATGAAGCCAGGATGATGTTTTTTAATTTTTAGAATTTTTTTACATTTATTTTTGAATTTTCAAACTCGGGTCGGGTTCGAACGGATAGGAAGGAAATTTTTTTTCCTCTCTATTTTTCATCCTGTCCTGACCCGTTTCATCTTGAAATGAAGCCAGGATGATGTTTTTTAATTTTTAGAATTTTTTTGCATTTATTTTTGAATTTTCTAACTCGGATCGGGTTCGAACGGATACGAAGGAAATTTTTTTTCTTCTCTATTTTTCGGCCTGTCTTGACCCGTTTCATCTTGAAATGAAGCCTGGATGATGTTTTTTCATTTTTAGAATTTTTTTTGTATTTTATTTTTGAATTTTCTATCTCGGGTCGGGTTCGAACGGATAGGAAGGAAATTTTTTTTCTTCTCTATTTTTAGGCCTGTCCATACCCGTTTAGTCTTGAAATGAACCCTGGATGACGTTTTTTAATTTTTAGAATTTTTTTGCATTTTATTTTTGAATTTTCTATCTCGGGTCGGGTTCGAACGGATAGGAAGGAAATTTTTTTTCTTCTTTATTTTTTGGCCTGTCCTGACCCGTTTCATCTTGAAATGAAGCCAGGATGATGTTTTTTAATTTTTAGAATTTTTTTGCATTTATTTTTGAATTTTCTAACTCGGGTCGGGTTCGAACGGATAGGAAGGAAATTTTTTTTCCTCTCTATTTTTCATCCTGTCCTGACCCGTTTCATCTTGAAATGAAGCCAGGATGATGTTTTTTAATTTTTAGAATTTTTTTGCATTTATTTTTGAATTTTCAAACTCGGGTCGGGTTCGAACGGATAGGAAGAAAATTTTTTTTCCTCTCTATTTTTCATCCTGTCCTAACCCGTTTCATCTTGAAATGAAGTCAGGATGATGTTTTTTAATTTTTAGAATTTTTTTGCATTTATTTTTGAATTTTCTAACTCGGGTCGGGTTCGAACGGATAGGAAGGAAATTTTTTTTCTTCTCTATTTTTCGGGCTGTCCATACCCGTTTAGACTTGAAATGAAGCCTGGATGATGTTTTTTAATTTTTAGAATTTTTTTGCATTTTATTTTTGAATTTTCTATCTCTAGTCGGGTTCGAACGGATAGGAAGGAAATTTTTTTTCTTCTCGATTTTTCGGCCTGTCTTGACCCGTTTCATCTTGAAATGAAGCCTGGATGATGTTTTTTCATTTTTAGAATTTTTTTTGTATTTTATTTTTGAATTTTCTATCTCGGGTCGGGTTCGAACGGATAGGAAGGAAATTTTTTTTCTTCTTTATTTTTTGGCCTGTCCTGACCCGTTTCATCTTGAAATGAAGCCAGGATGATGTTTTTTAATTTTTAGAATTTTTTTGCATTTATTTTTGAATTTTCTAACTCGGGTCGGGATCGAACGGATAGGAAGGAAATTTTTTTTCCTCTCTATTTTTCGGCCTGTCCTAACCCGTTTCGTCTTCAAATGAACCCAGGATGATGTTTTTTAATTTTTAGAATTTTTTTGCATTTATTTTTGAATTTTCTAACTCGGATCGGGTTCGAACGGATAGGAAGGAAAATTTTTTTCTTCTCTATTTTTCGGCCTGTCCTGATCCGTTTCATCTTGAAACGAAGCCAGGATGATGTTTTTTAATTTTTAGAATTTTTTTGCATTTATTTTTGAATTTTCTAACTCGGGTCGGGTTCGAACGAATAGGAAGGAAATTTTTTTTCTTCTCTATTTTTCGGGCTGTCCATACCCGTTTAGTCTTGAAATGAAGCCTGGATGATGTTTTTTAATTTTTAGAATTTTTTTGCATTTTATTTTTGAATTTTCTATCTCTAGTCGGGTTCGAACGGATAGGAAGGAAATTTTTTTTCTTCTCTATTTTTCGGCCTGTCTTGACCCGTTTCATCTTGAAATGAAGCCTGGATGATGTTTTTTCATTTTTAGAATTTTTTTTGTATTTTATTTTTGAATTTTCTGTCTCGGGTCGGGTTCGAACGGATAGGAAGGAAATTTTTTTTCTTCTTTATTTTTTGGCCTGTCCTGACCCGTTTCATCTTGAAATGAAGCCAGGATGATGTTTTTTAATTTTTAGAATTTTTTTGCATTTATTTTTGAATTTTCAAACTCGGGTCGGGATCGAACGGATAGGAAGGAAATTTTTTTTCCTCTCTATTTTTCGGCCTGTCCTAACCCGTTTCATCTTGAAATGAAGCCAGGATGATGTTTTTTAATTTTTAGAATTTTTTTGCATTTATTTTTGAATTTTCTAACTCGGATCGGGTTCGAACGGATAGGAAGGAAATTTTTTTTCTTCTCTATTTTTCGGCCTGCCCATACCCGTTTAGTCTTGAAATGAAGCCTGGATGATGTTTTTTAATTTTTAGAATTTTTTTGCATTTTATTTTTGAATTTTCTATCTCGGGTCGGGTTCGAACGGATAGGAAGGAAAATTTTTTTCTTCTCTATTTTTCGGCCTGTCCTGATCCGTTTCATCTTGAAATGAAGCCTGGATGATGTTTTTTAGTTTTTAGAATTTTTTTTGCATTTATTTTTGAATTTTCTATATCGGGACGGATTCGAACGGATAGGAAGGAAATTTTTTTTTTCTGCTCTATTTTTCGGCTTGTCCATACCCGTATCTTCTTGAAATGAAGCCAGGATGATGTTTTTTAATTTTTATAATTTTTTTGCATTTATTTTTGAATTTTCTAACTTGGATCGGGTTCGAATGGATAGGAAGGAAATTTTTTTTCTTCTCTATTTTTCGGCCTGTCCATACCCGTTTAGTCTTGAAATGAAGCCTGGATGATGTTTTTTAATTTTTAGAATTTTTTTGCATTTTATTTTTGAATTTTCTATCTCGGGTCGGGTTCGAACGGATAGGAAGGAAATTTTTTTTCTTCTCTATTTTTTGGCCTGTCCTGACCCGTTTCATCTTGAAATGAAGCCAGGATGATGTTTTTTAATTTTTAGAATTTTTTTGCATTTATTTTTGAATTTTCAAACTCGGGTCGGGTTCGAACGGATAGGAAGGAAATTTTTTTTCCTCTCTATTTTTCATCCTGTCCTGACCCGTTTCATCTTGAAATGAAGCCAGGATGATGTTTTTTAATTTTTAGAATTTTTTTGCATTTATTTTTGAATTTTCAAACTCGGGTCGGGTTCGAACGGATAGGAAGAAAATTTTTTTTCCTCTCTATTTTTCATCCTGTCTTGACCCGTTTCATCTTGAAATGAAGTCAGGATGATGTTTTTTAATTTTTAGAATTTTTTTGCATTTATTTTTGAATTTTCTAACTCGGGTCGGGTTCGAACGGATAGGAAGGAAATTTTTTTTCTTCTCTATTTTTCGGGCTGTCCATACCCGTTTAGACTTGAAACGAAGCCTGGATGATGTTTTTTAATTTTTAGAATTTTTTTGCATTTTATTTTTGAATTTTCTATCTCTAGTCGGGTTCGAACGGATAGGAAGGAAATTTTTTTTCTTCTCTATTTTTCGGCCTGTCTTGACCCGTTTCATCTTGAAATGAAGCCTGGATGATGTTTTTTCATTTTTAGAATTTTTTTTGTATTTTATTTTTGAATTTTCTATCTCGGGTCGGGTTCGAACGGATAGGAAGGAAATTTTTTTTCTTCTTTATTTTTTGGCCTGTCCTGACCCGTTTCATCTTGAAATGAAGCCAGGATAATGTTTTTTAATTTTTAGAATTTTTTTGCATTTATTTTTGAATTTTCAAACTCGGGTCGGGATCGAACGGATAGGAAGGAAATTTTTTTTCCTCTCTATTTTTCGGCCTGTCCTAACCCGTTTCATCTTGAAATGAAGCCAGGATGATGTTTTTTAATTTTTAGAATTTTTTTGCATTTATTTTTGAATTTTCTAACTCGTATCGGGTTCGAACGGATAGGAAGGAAATTTTTTTTCTTCTCTATTTTTCGGCCTGCCCATACCCGTTTAGTCTTGAAATGAAGCCTGGATGACGTTTTTTAATTTTTAGAATTTTTTTGCATTTTATTTTTGAATTTTCTATCTCGGGTCGGGTTCGAACGGATAGGAAGGAAAATTTTTTTCTTCTCTATTTTACGGCCTGTCCTGATCCGTTTCATCTTGAAATGAAGCCTGGATGATGTTTTTTAGTTTTTAGAATTTTTTTTGCATTTATTTTTGAATTTTCTATATCGGGACGGATTCGAACGGATAGGAAGGAAATTTTTTTTTTCTGCTCTATTTTTCGGCTTGTCCATACCCGTATCTTCTTGAAATGAAGCCAGGATGATGTTTTTTAATTTTTATAATTTTTTTGCATTTATTTTTGAATTTTCTAACTCGGATCGGGTTCGAATGGATAGGAAGGAAATTTTTTTTCTTCTCTATTTTTCGGCCTGTCCATACCCGTTTAGTCTTGAAATGAAGCCTGGATGATGTTTTTTAATTTTTAGAATTTTTTTGCATTTTATTTTTGAATTTTCTATCTCGGGTCGGGTTCGAACGGATAGGAAGGAAATTTTTTTTCTTCTCTATTTTTTGGCCTGTCCTGACCCGTTTCATCTTGAAATGAAGCCAGGATGATGTTTTTTAATTTTTAGAATTTTTTTACATTTATTTTTGAATTTTCAAACTCGGGTCGGGTTCGAACGGATAGGAAGGAAATTTTTTTTCCTCTCTATTTTTCATCCTGTCCTGACCCGTTTCATCTTGAAATGAAGCCAGGATGATGTTTTTTAATTTTTAGAATTTTTTTGCATTTATTTTTGAATTTTCTAACTCGGATCGGGTTCGAACGGATAGGAAGGAAATTTTTTTTCTTCTCTATTTTTCGGCCTGTCTTGACCCGTTTCATCTTGAAATGAAGCCTGGATGATGTTTTTTCATTTTTAGAATTTTTTTTGTATTTTATTTTTGAATTTTCTATCTCGGGTCGGGTTCGAACGGATAGGAAGGAAATTTTTTTTCTTCTCTATTTTTAGGCCTGTCCATACCCGTTTAGTCTTGAAATGAACCCTGGATGACGTTTTTTAATTTTTAGAATTTTTTTGCATTTTATTTTTGAATTTTCTATCTCGGGTCGGGTTCGAACGGATAGGAAGGAAATTTTTTTTCTTCTTTATTTTTTGGCCTGTCCTGACCCGTTTCATCTTGAAATGAAGCCAGGATGATGTTTTTTAATTTTTAGAATTTTTTTGCATTTATTTTTGAATTTTCTAACTCGGGTCGGGTTCGAACGGATAGGAAGGAAATTTTTTTTCCTCTCTATTTTTCATCCTGTCCTGACCCGTTTCATCTTGAAATGAAGCCAGGATGATGTTTTTTAATTTTTAGAATTTTTTTGCATTTATTTTTGAATTTTCAAACTCGGGTCGGGTTCGAACGGATAGGAAGAAAATTTTTTTTACTCTCTATTTTTCATCCTGTCCTGACCCGTTTCATCTTGAAATGAAGTCAGGATGATGTTTTTTAATTTTTAGAATTTTTTTGCATTTATTTTTGAATTTTCTAACTCGGGTCGGGTTCGAACGGATAGGAAGGAAATTTTTTTTCTTCTCTATTTTTCGGGCTGTCCATACCCGTTTAGACTTGAAATGAAGCCTGGATGATGTTTTTTAATTTTTAGAATTTTTTTGCATTTTATTTTTGAATTTTCTATCTCTAGTCGGGTTCGAACGGATAGGAAGGAAATTTTTTTTCTTCTCTATTTTTCGGCCTGTCTTGACCCGTTTCATCTTGAAATGAAGCCTGGATGATGTTTTTTCATTTTTAGAATTTTTTTTGTATTTTATTTTTGAATTTTCTATCTCGGGTCGGGTTCGAACGGATAGGAAGGAAATTTTTTTTCTTCTTTATTTTTTGGCCTGTCCTGACCCGTTTCATCTTGAAATGAAGCCAGGATGATGTTTTTTAATTTTTAGAATTTTTTTGCATTTATTTTTGAATTTTCAAACTCGGGTCGGGATCGAACGGATAGGAAGGAAATTTTTTTTCCTCTCTATTTTTCGGCCTGTCCTAACCCGTTTCGTCTTCAAATGAACCCAGGATGATGTTTTTTAATTTTTAGAATTTTTTTGCATTTATTTTTGAATTTTCTAACTCGGATCGGGTTCGAACGGATAGGAAGGAAAATTTTTTTCTTCTCTATTTTTCGGCCTGTCCTGATCCGTTTCATCTTGAAACGAAGCCAGGATGATGTTTTTTAATTTTTAGAATTTTTTTGCATTTATTTTTGAATTTTCTAACTCGGGTCGGGTTCGAACGAATAGGAAGGAAATTTTTTTTCTTCTCTATTTTTCGGGCTGTCCATACCCGTTTAGTCTTGAAATGAAGCCTGGATGATGTTTTTTAATTTTTAGAATTTTTTTGCATTTTATTTTTGAATTTTCTATCTCTAGTCGGGTTCGAACGGATAGGAAGGAAATTTTTTTTCTTCTCTATTTTTCGGCCTGTCTTGACCCGTTTCATCTTGAAATGAAGCCTGGATGATGTTTTTTCATTTTTAGAATTTTTTTTGTATTTTATTTTTGAATTTTCTGTCTCGGGTCGGGTTCGAACGGATAGGAAGGAAATTTTTTTTCTTCTTTATTTTTTGGCCTGTCCTGACCCGTTTCATCTTGAAATGAAGCCAGGATGATGTTTTTTAATTTTTAGAATTTTTTTGCATTTATTTTTGAATTTTCAAACTCGGGTCGGGATCGAACGGATAGGAAGGAAATTTTTTTTCCTCTCTATTTTTCGGCCTGTCCTAACCCGTTTCATCTTGAAATGAAGCCAGGATGATGTTTTTTAATTTTTAGAATTTTTTTGCATTTATTTTTGAATTTTCTAACTCGGATCGGGTTCGAACGGATAGGAAGGAAATTTTTTTTCTTCTCTATTTTTCGGCCTGCCCATACCCGTTTAGTCTTGAAATGAAGCCTGGATGATGTTTTTTAATTTTTAGAATTTTTTTGCATTTTATTTTTGAATTTTCTATCTCGGGTCGGGTTCGAACGGATAGGAAGGAAAATTTTTTTCTTCTCTATTTTTCGGCCTGTCCTGATCCGTTTCATCTTGAAATGAAGCCTGGATGATGTTTTTTAGTTTTTAGAATTTTTTTTGCATTTATTTTTGAATTTTCTATATCGGGACGGATTCGAACGGATAGGAAGGAAATTTTTTTTTTCTGCTCTATTTTTCGGCTTGTCCATACCCGTATCTTCTTGAAATGAAGCCAGGATGATGTTTTTTAATTTTTATAATTTTTTTGCATTTATTTTTGAATTTTCTAACTTGGATCGGGTTCGAATGGATAGGAAGGAAATTTTTTTTCTTCTCTATTTTTCGGCCTGTCCATACCCGTTTAGTCTTGAAATGAAGCCTGGATGATGTTTTTTAATTTTTAGAATTTTTTTGCATTTTATTTTTGAATTTTCTATCTCGGGTCGGGTTCGAACGGATAGGAAGGAAATTTTTTTTCTTCTCTATTTTTTGGCCTGTCCTGACCCGTTTCATCTTGAAATGAAGCCAGGATGATGTTTTTTAATTTTTAGAATTTTTTTGCATTTATTTTTGAATTTTCAAACTCGGGTCGGGTTCGAACGGATAGGAAGGAAATTTTTTTTCCTCTCTATTTTTCATCCTGTCCTGACCCGTTTCATCTTGAAATGAAGCCAGGATGATGTTTTTTAATTTTTAGAATTTTTTTGCATTTATTTTTGAATTTTCAAACTCGGGTCGGGTTCGAACGGATAGGAAGAAAATTTTTTTTCCTCTCTATTTTTCATCCTGTCTTGACCCGTTTCATCTTGAAATGAAGTCAGGATGATGTTTTTTAATTTTTAGAATTTTTTTGCATTTATTTTTGAATTTTCTAACTCGGGTCGGGTTCGAACGGATAGGAAGGAAATTTTTTTTCTTCTCTATTTTTCGGGCTGTCCATACCCGTTTAGACTTGAAACGAAGCCTGGATGATGTTTTTTAATTTTTAGAATTTTTTTGCATTTTATTTTTGAATTTTCTATCTCTAGTCGGGTTCGAACGGATAGGAAGGAAATTTTTTTTCTTCTCTATTTTTCGGCCTGTCTTGACCCGTTTCATCTTGAAATGAAGCCTGGATGATGTTTTTTCATTTTTAGAATTTTTTTTGTATTTTATTTTTGAATTTTCTATCTCGGGTCGGGTTCGAACGGATAGGAAGGAAATTTTTTTTCTTCTTTATTTTTTGGCCTGTCCTGACCCGTTTCATCTTGAAATGAAGCCAGGATAATGTTTTTTAATTTTTAGAATTTTTTTGCATTTATTTTTGAATTTTCAAACTCGGGTCGGGATCGAACGGATAGGAAGGAAATTTTTTTTCCTCTCTATTTTTCGGCCTGTCCTAACCCGTTTCATCTTGAAATGAAGCCAGGATGATGTTTTTTAATTTTTAGAATTTTTTTGCATTTATTTTTGAATTTTCTAACTCGTATCGGGTTCGAACGGATAGGAAGGAAATTTTTTTTCTTCTCTATTTTTCGGCCTGCCCATACCCGTTTAGTCTTGAAATGAAGCCTGGATGACGTTTTTTAATTTTTAGAATTTTTTTGCATTTTATTTTTGAATTTTCTATCTCGGGTCGGGTTCGAACGGATAGGAAGGAAAATTTTTTTCTTCTCTATTTTTCGGCCTGTCCTGATCCGTTTCATCTTGAAATGAAGCCTGGATGATGTTTTTTAGTTTTTAGAATTTTTTTTGCATTTATTTTTGAATTTTCTATATCGGGACGGATTCGAACGGATAGGAAGGAAATTTTTTTTTTCTGCTCTATTTTTCGGCTTGTCCATACCCGTATCTTCTTGAAATGAAGCCAGGATGATGTTTTTTAATTTTTATAATTTTTTTGCATTTATTTTTGAATTTTCTAACTCGGATCGGGTTCGAATGGATAGGAAGGAAATTTTTTTTCTTCTCTATTTTTCGGCCTGTCCATACCCGTTTAGTCTTGAAATGAAGCCTGGATGATGTTTTTTAATTTTTAGAATTTTTTTGCATTTTATTTTTGAATTTTCTATCTCGGGTCGGGTTCGAACGGATAGGAAGGAAATTTTTTTTCTTCTCTATTTTTTGGCCTGTCCTGACCCGTTTCATCTTGAAATGAAGCCAGGATGATGTTTTTTAATTTTTAGAATTTTTTTACATTTATTTTTGAATTTTCAAACTCGGGTCGGGTTCGAACGGATAGGAAGGAAATTTTTTTTCCTCTCTATTTTTCATCCTGTCCTGACCCGTTTCATCTTGAAATGAAGCCAGGATGATGTTTTTTAATTTTTAGAATTTTTTTGCATTTATTTTTGAATTTTCTAACTCGGATCGGGTTCGAACGGATAGGAAGGAAATTTTTTTTCTTCTCTATTTTTCGGCCTGTCTTGACCCGTTTCATCTTGAAATGAAGCCTGGATGATGTCTTTTCATTTTTAGAATTTTTTTTGTATTTTATTTTTGAATTTTCTATCTCGGGTCGGGTTCGAACGGATAGGAAGGAAATTTTTTTTCTTCTCTATTTTTAGGCCTGTCCATACCCGTTTAGTCTTGAAATGAACCCTGGATGACGTTTTTTAATTTTTAGAATTTTTTTGCATTTTATTTTTGAATTTTCTATCTCGGGTCGGGTTCGAACGGATAGGGAGGAAATTTTTTTTCTTCTTTATTTTTTGGCCTGTCCTGACCCGTTTCATCTTGAAATGAAGCCAGGATGATGTTTTTTAATTTTTAGAATTTTTTTGCATTTATTTTTGAATTTTCTAACTCGGGTTGGGTTCGAACGGATAGGAAGGAAATTTTTTTTCCTCTCTATTTTTCATCCTGTCCTGACCCGTTTCATCTTGAAATGAAGCCAGGATGATGTTTTTTAATTTTTAGAATTTTTTTGCATTTATTTTTGAATTTTCAAACTCGGGTCGGGTTCGAACGGATAGGAAGAAAATTTTTTTTCCTCTCTATTTTTCATCCTGTCCTGACCCGTTTTATCTTGAAATGAAGTCAGGATGATGTTTTTTAATTTTTAGAATTTTTTTGCATTTATTTTTGAATTTTCTAACTCGGGTCGGGTTCGAACGGATAGGAAGGAAATTTTTTTTCTTCTCTATTTTTCGGGCTGTCCATACCCGTTTAGACTTGAAATGAAGCCTGGATGATGTTTTTTAATTTTTAGAATTTTTTTGCATTTTATTTTTGAATTTTCTATCTCTAGTCGGGTTCGAACGGATAGGAAGGAAATTTTTTTTCTTCTCTATTTTTCGGCCTGTCTTGACCCGTTTCATCTTGAAATGAAGCCTGGATGATGTTTTTTCATTTTTAGAATTTTTTTTGTATTTTATTTTTGAATTTTCTATCTCGGGTCGGGTTCGAACGGATAGGAAGGAAATTTTTTTTCTTCTTTATTTTTTGGCCTGTCCTGACCCGTTTCATCTTGAAATGAAGCCAGGATGATGTTTTTTAATTTTTAGAATTTTTTTGCATTTATTTTTGAATTTTCTAACTCGGGTCGGGTTCGAACGGATAGGAAGGAAATTTTTTTTCTTCTCTATTTTTCGGCCTGCCCATACCCGTTTAGTCTTGAAATGAAGCCTGGATGACGTTTTTTAATTTTTAGAATTTTTTTGCATTTTATTTTTGAATTTTCTATCTCGGGTCGGGTTCGAACGGATAGGAAGGAAAATTTTTTTCTTCTCTATTTTTCGGCCTGTCCTGATCCGTTTCATCTTGAAATGAAGCCTGGATGATGTTTTTTAGTTTTTAGAATTTTTTTTGCATTTATTTTTGAATTTTCTATATCGGGACGGATTCGAACGGATAGGAAGGAAATTTTTTTTTTCTGCTCTATTTTTCGGCTTGTCCATACCCGTATCTTCTTGAAATGAAGCCAGGATGATGTTTTTTAATTTTTATAATTTTTTTCCATTTATTTTTGAATTTTCTAACTCGGATCGGGTTCGAATGAATAGGAAGGAAATTTTTTTTCTTCTCTATTTTTCGGCCTGTCCATACCCGTTTAGTCTTGAAATGAAGCCTGGATGATGTTTTTTAATTTTTAGAATTTTTTTGCATTTTATTTTTGAATTTTCTATCTCGGGTCGGGTTCGAACGGATAGAAAGGAAATTTTTTTTCTTCTCTATTTTTTGGCTTGTCCTGACCCGTTTCATCTTGAAATGAAGCCAGGATGATGTTTTTTAATTTTTAGAATTTTTTTGCATTTATTTTTGAATTTTCAAACTCGGGTCGGGTTCGAACGGATAGTAAGGAAATTTTTTTTCCTCTCTATTTTTCATCCTGTCCTGACCCGTTTCATCTTGAAATGAAGCCAGGATGATGTTTTTTAATTTTTAGAATTTTTTTGCATTTATTTTTGAATTTTCTAACTCGGATCGGGTTCGAACGGATAGGAAGGAAATTTTTTTTCTTCTCTATTTTTCGGCCTGTCTTGACCCGTTTCATCTTGAAATGAAGCCTGGATGATGTTTTTTCATTTTTAGAATTTTTTTTGTATTTTATTTTTGAATTTTCTATCTCGGGTCGGGTTCGAACGGATAGGAAGGAAATTTTTTTTCTTCTCTATTTTTAGGCCTGTCCATACCCGTTTAGTCTTGAAATGAACCCTGGATGACGTTTTTTAATTTTTAGAATTTTTTTGCATTTTATTTTTGAATTTTCTATCTCGGGTCGGGTTCGAACGGATAGGAAGGAAAATTTTTTTCTTCTCTATTTTTCGGCCTGTCCTGATCCGTTTCATCTTGAAACGAAGCCAGGATGATGTTTTTTAATTTTTAGAATTTTTTTGCATTTATTTTTGAATTTTCTAACTCGGGTCGGGTTCGAACGAATAGGAAGGAAATTTTTTTTCTTCTCTATTTTTCGGGCTGTCCATACCCGTTTAGTCTTGAAATGAAGCCTGGATGATGTTTTTTAATTTTTAGAATTTTTTTGCATTTTATTTTTGAATTTTCTATCTCTAGTCGGGTTCGAACGGATAGGAAGGAAATTTTTTTTCTTCTCTATTTTTCGGCCTGTCTTGACCCGTTTCATCTTGAAATGAAGCCTGGATGATGTTTTTTCATTTTTAGAATTTTTTTTGTATTTTATTTTTGAATTTTCTATCTCGGGTCGGGTTCGAACGGATAGGAAGGAAATTTTTTTTCTTCTTTATTTTTTGGCCTGTCCTGACCCGTTTCATCTTGAAATGAAGCCAGGATGATGTTTTTTAATTTTTAGAATTTTTTTGCATTTATTTTTGAATTTTCAAACTCGGGTCGGGATCGAACGGATAGGAAGGAAATTTTTTTTCCTCTCTATTTTTCGGCCTGTCCTAACCCGTTTCATCTTGAAATGAAGCCAGGATGATGTTTTTTAATTTTTAGAATTTTTTTGCATTTATTTTTGAATTTTCTAACTCGGATCGGGTTCGAACGGATAGGAAGGAAATTTTTTTTCTTCTCTATTTTTCGGCCTGCCCATACCCGTTTAGTCTTGAAATGAAGCCTGGATGATGTTTTTTAATTTTTAGAATTTTTTTGCATTTTATTTTTGAATTTTCTATCTCGGGTCGGGTTCGAGCGGATAGGAAGGAAAATTTTTTTCTTCTCTATTTTTCGGCCTGTCCTGATCCGTTTCATCTTGAAATGAAGCCTGGATGATGTTTTTTAGTTTTTAGAATTTTTTTTGCATTTATTTTTGAATTTTCTATATCGGGACGGATTCGAACGGATAGGAAGGAAATTTTTTTTTTCTGCTCTATTTTTCGGCTTGTCCATACCCGTATCTTCTTGAAATGAAGCCAGGATGATGTTTTTTAATTTTTATAATTTTTTTGCATTTATTTTTGAATTTTCTAACTTGGATCGGGTTCGAATGGATAGGAAGGAAATTTTTTTTCTTCTCTATTTTTCGGCCTGTCCATACCCGTTTAGTCTTGAAATGAAGCCTGGATGATGTTTTTTAATTTTTAGAATTTTTTTGCATTTTATTTTTGAATTTTCTATCTCGGGTCGGGTTCGAACGGATAGGAAGGAAATTTTTTTTCTTCTCTATTTTTTGGCCTGTCCTGACCCGTTTCATCTTGAAATGAAGCCAGGATGATGTTTTTTAATTTTTAGAATTTTTTTACATTTATTTTTGAATTTTCAAACTCGGGTCGGGTTCGAACGGATAGGAAGGAAATTTTTTTTCCTCTCTATTTTTCATCCTGTCCTGACCCGTTTCATCTTGAAATGAAGCCAGGATGATGTTTTTTAATTTTTAGAATTTTTTTGCATTTATTTTTGAATTTTCTAACTCGGATCGGGTTCGAACGGATAGGAAGGAAATTTTTTTTCTTCTCTATTTTTCGGCCTGTCTTGACCCGTTTCATCTTGAAATGAAGCCTGGATGATGTTTTTTCATTTTTAGAATTTTTTTTGTATTTTATTTTTGAATTTTCTATCTCGGGTCGGGTTCGAACGGATAGGAAGGAAATTTTTTTTCTTCTCTATTTTTAGGCCTGTCCATACCCGTTTAGTCTTGAAATGAACCCTGGATGACGTTTTTTAATTTTTAGAATTTTTTTGCATTTTATTTTTGAATTTTCTATCTCGGGTCGGGTTCGAACGGATAGGGAGGAAATTTTTTTTCTTCTTTATTTTTTGGCCTGTCCTGACCCGTTTCATCTTGAAATGAAGCCAGGATGATGTTTTTTAATTTTTAGAATTTTTTTGCATTTGTTTTTGAATTTTCTAACTCGGGTCGGGTTCGAACGGATAGGAAGGAAATTTTTTTTCCTCTCTATTTTTCATCCTGTCCTGACCCGTTTCATCTTGAAATGAAGCCAGGATGATGTTTTTTAATTTTTAGAATTTTTTTGCATTTATTTTTGAATTTTCAAACTCGGGTCGGGTTCGAACGGATAGGAAGAAAATTTTTTTTCCTCTCTATTTTTCATCCTGTCCTGACCCGTTTCATCTTGAAATGAAGTCAGGATGATGTTTTTTAATTTTTAGAATTTTTTTGCATTTATTTTTGAATTTTCTAACTCGGGTCGGGTTCGAACGGATAGGAAGGAAATTTTTTTTCTTCTCTATTTTTCGGGCTGTCCATACCCGTTTAGACTTGAAATGAAGCCTGGATGATGTTTTTTAATTTTTAGAATTTTTTTGCATTTTATTTTTGAATTTTCTATCTCTAGTCGGGTTCGAACGGATAGGAAGGAAATTTTTTTTCTTCTCTATTTTTCGGCCTGTCTTGACCCGTTTCATCTTGAAATGAAGCCTGGATGATGTTTTTTCATTTTTAGAATTTTTTTTGTATTTTATTTTTGAATTTTCTATCTCGGGTCGGGTTCGAACGGATAGGAAGGAAATTTTTTTTCTTCTTTATTTTTTGGCCTGTCCTGACCCGTTTCATCTTGAAATGAAGCCAGGATGATGTTTTTTAATTTTTAGAATTTTTTTGCATTTATTTTTGAATTTTCAAACTCGGGTCGGGATCGAACGGATAGGAAGGAAATTTTTTTTCCTCTCTATTTTTCGGCCTGTCCTAACCCGTTTCGTCTTCAAATGAAGCCAGGATGATGTTTTTTAATTTTTAGAATTTTTTTGCATTTATTTTTGAATTTTCTAACTCGGATCGGGTTCGAACGGATAGGAAGGAAATTTTTTTTCTTCTCTATTTTTCGGCCTGCCCATACCCGTTTAGTCTTGAAATGAAGCCTGGATGACGTTTTTTAATTTTTAGAATTTTTTTGCATTTTATTTTTGAATTTTCTATCTCGGGTCGGGTTCGAACGGATAGGAAGGAAAATTTTTTTCTTCTCTATTTTTCGGCCTGTCCTGATCCGTTTCATCTTGAAATGAAGCCTGGATGATGTTTTTTAGTTTTTAGAATTTTTTTTGCATTTATTTTTGAATTTTCTATATCGGGACGGATTCGAACGGATAGGAAGGAAATTTTTTTTTTCTGCTCTATTTTTCGGCTTGTCCATACCCGTATCTTCTTGAAATGAAGCCAGGATGATGTTTTTTAATTTTTATAATTTTTTTCCATTTATTTTTGAATTTTCTAACTCGGATCGGGTTCGAATGAACAGGAAGGAAATTTTTTTTCTTCTCTATTTTTCGGCCTGTCCATACCCGTTTAGTCTTGAAATGAAGCCTGGATGATGTTTTTTAATTTTTAGAATTTTTTTGCATTTTATTTTTGAATTTTCTATCTCGGGTCGGGTTCGAACGGATAGGAAGGAAATTTTTTTTCTTCTCTATTTTTTGGCCTGTCCTGACCCGTTTCATCTTGAAATGAAGCCAGGATGATGTTTTTTAATTTTTAGAATTTTTTTGCATTTATTTTTGAATTTTCAAACTCGGGTCGGGTTCGAATGGATAGGAAGGAAATTTTTTTTCCTCTCTATTTTTCATCCTGTCCTGACCCGTTTCATCTTGAAATGAAGCCAGGATGATGTTTTTTAATTTTTAGAATTTTTTTGCATTTATTTTTGAATTTTCTAACTCGGATCGGGTTCGAACGGATAGGAAAGAAATTTTTTTTCTTCTCTATTTTTCGGCCTGTCTTGACCCGTTTCATCTTGAAATGAAGCCTGGATGATGTTTTTTCATTTTTAGAATTTTTTTTGTATTTTATTTTTGAATTTTCTATCTCGGGTCGGGTTCGAACGGATAGGAAGGAAATTTTTTTTCTTCTCTATTTTTAGGCCTGTCCATACCCGTTTAGTCTTGAAATGAACCCTGGATGACGTTTTTTAATTTTTAGAATTTTTTTGCATTTTATTTTTGAATTTTCTATCTCGGGTCGGGTTCGAACGGATAGGAAGGAAAATTTTTTTCTTCTCTATTTTTCGGCCTGTCCTGATCCGTTTCATCTTGAAACGAAGCCAGGATGATGTTTTTTAATTTTTAGAATTTTTTTGCATTTATTTTTGAATTTTCTAACTCGGGTCGGGTTCGAACGAATAGGAAGGAAATTTTTTTTCTTCTCTATTTTTCGGGCTGTCCATACCCGTTTAGTCTTGAAATGAAGCCTGGATGATGTTTTTTAATTTTTAGAATTTTTTTGCATTTTATTTTTGAATTTTCTATCTCGGGTCGGGTTCGAACGGATAGGAAGGAAATTTTTTTTCTTCTCTATTTTTCGGGCTGTCCATACCCGTTTAGTCTTGAAATGAACCCTGGATGACGTTTTTTAATTTTTAGAATTTTTTTGCATTTTATTTTTGAATTTTCTATCTCGGGTCGGGTTCGAACGGATAGGGAGGAAATTTTTTTTCTTCTTTATTTTTTGGCCTGTCCTGACCCGTTTCATCTTGAAATGAAGCCAGGATGATGTTTTTTAATTTTTAGAATTTTTTTGCATTTGTTTTTGAATTTTCTAACTCGGGTCGGGTTCGAACGGATAGGAAGGAAATTTTTTTTCCTCTCTATTTTTCATCCTGTCCTGACCCGTTTCATCTTGAAATGAAGCCAGGATGATGTTTTTTAATTTTTAGAATTTTTTTGCATTTATTTTTGAATTTTCAAACTCGGGTCGGGTTCGAACGGATAGGAAGAAAATTTTTTTTCCTCTCTATTTTTCATCCTGTCCTGACCCGTTTCATCTTGAAATGAAGTCAGGATGATGTTTTTTAATTTTTAGAATTTTTTTGCATTTATTTTTGAATTTTCTAACTCGGGTCGGGTTCGAACGGATAGGAAGGAAATTTTTTTTCTTCTCTATTTTTCGGGCTGTCCATACCCGTTTAGACTTGAAATGAAGCCTGGATGATGTTTTTTAATTTTTAGAATTTTTTTGCATTTTATTTTTGAATTTTCTATCTCTAGTCGGGTTCGAACGGATAGGAAGGAAATTTTTTTTCTTCTCTATTTTTCGGCCTGTCTTGACCCGTTTCATCTTGAAATGAAGCCTGGATGATGTTTTTTCATTTTTAGAATTTTTTTTGTATTTTATTTTTGAATTTTCTATCTCGGGTCGGGTTCGAACGGATAGGAAGGAAATTTTTTTTCTTCTTTATTTTTTGGCCTGTCCTGACCCGTTTCATCTTGAAATGAAGCCAGGATGATGTTTTTTAATTTTTAGAATTTTTTTGCATTTATTTTTGAATTTTCAAACTCGGGTCGGGATCGAACGGATAGGAAGGAAATTTTTTTTCCTCTCTATTTTTCGGCCTGTCCTAACCCGTTTCGTCTTCAAATGAAGCCAGGATGATGTTTTTTAATTTTTAGAATTTTTTTGCATTTATTTTTGAATTTTCTAACTCGGATCGGGTTCGAACGGATAGGAAGGAAATTTTTTTTCTTCTCTATTTTTCGGCCTGCCCATACCCGTTTAGTCTTGAAATGAAGCCTGGATGACGTTTTTTAATTTTTAGAATTTTTTTGCATTTTATTTTTGAATTTTCTATCTCGGGTCGGGTTCGAACGGATAGGAAGGAAAATTTTTTTCTTCTCTATTTTTCGGCCTGTCCTGATCCGTTTCATCTTGAAATGAAGCCTGGATGATGTTTTTTAGTTTTTAGAATTTTTTTTGCATTTATTTTTGAATTTTCTATATCGGGACGGATTCGAACGGATAGGAAGGAAATTTTTTTTTTCTGCTCTATTTTTCGGCTTGTCCATACCCGTATCTTCTTGAAATGAAGCCAGGATGATGTTTTTTAATTTTTATAATTTTTTTCCATTTATTTTTGAATTTTCTAACTCGGATCGGGTTCGAATGAACAGGAAGGAAATTTTTTTTCTTCTCTATTTTTCGGCCTGTCCATACCCGTTTAGTCTTGAAATGAAGCCTGGATGATGTTTTTTAATTTTTAGAATTTTTTTGCATTTTATTTTTGAATTTTCTATCTCGGGTCGGGTTCGAACGGATAGGAAGGAAATTTTTTTTCTTCTCTATTTTTTGGCCTGTCCTGACCCGTTTCATCTTGAAATGAAGCCAGGATGATGTTTTTTAATTTTTAGAATTTTTTTGCATTTATTTTTGAATTTTCAAACTCGGGTCGGGTTCGAATGGATAGGAAGGAAATTTTTTTTCCTCTCTATTTTTCATCCTGTCCTGACCCGTTTCATCTTGAAATGAAGCCAGGATGATGTTTTTTAATTTTTAGAATTTTTTTGCATTTATTTTTGAATTTTCTAACTCGGATCGGGTTCGAACGGATAGGAAAGAAATTTTTTTTCTTCTCTATTTTTCGGCCTGTCTTGACCCGTTTCATCTTGAAATGAAGCCTGGATGATGTTTTTTCATTTTTAGAATTTTTTTTGTATTTTATTTTTGAATTTTCTATCTCGGGTCGGGTTCGAACGGATAGGAAGGAAATTTTTTTTCTTCTCTATTTTTAGGCCTGTCCATACCCGTTTAGTCTTGAAATGAACCCTGGATGACGTTTTTTAATTTTTAGAATTTTTTTGCATTTTATTTTTGAATTTTCTATCTCGGGTCGGGTTCGAACGGATAGGAAGGAAAATTTTTTTCTTCTCTATTTTTCGGCCTGTCCTGATCCGTTTCATCTTGAAACGAAGCCAGGATGATGTTTTTTAATTTTTAGAATTTTTTTGCATTTATTTTTGAATTTTCTAACTCGGGTCGGGTTCGAACGAATAGGAAGGAAATTTTTTTTCTTCTCTATTTTTCGGGCTGTCCATACCCGTTTAGTCTTGAAATGAAGCCTGGATGACGTTTTTTAATTTTTAGAATTTTTTTGCATTTTATTTTTGAATTTTCTATCTCGGGTCGGGTTCGAACGGATAGGAAGGAAATTTTTTTTCTTCTCTATTTTTCGGCCTGTCTTGACCCGTTTCATCTTGAAATGAAGCCTGGATGATGTTTTTTCATTTTTAGAATTTTTTTTGTATTTTATTTTTGAATTTTCTATCTCGGGTCGGGTTCGAACGGATAGGAAGGAAATTTTTTTTCTTCTTTATTTTTTGGCCTGTCCTGACCCGTTTCATCTTGAAATGAAGCCAGGATGATGTTTTTTAATTTTTAGAATTTTTTTGCATTTATTTTTGAATTTTCAAACTCGGGTCGGGATCGAACGGATAGGAAGGAAATTTTTTTTCCTCTCTATTTTTCGGCCTGTCCTAACCCGTTTCATCTTGAAATGAAGCCAGGATGATGTTTTTTAATTTTTAGAATTTTTTTGCATTTATTTTTGAATTTTCTAACTCGGATCGGGTTCGAACGGATAGGAAGGAAATTTTTTTTCTTCTCTATTTTTCGGCCTGCCCATACCCGTTTAGTCTTGAAATGAAGCCTGGATGATGTTTTTTAATTTTTAGAATTTTTTTGCATTTTATTTTTGAATTTTCTATCTCGGGTCGGGTTCGAACGGATAGGAAGGAAAATTTTTTTCTTCTCTATTTTTCGGCCTGTCCTGATCCGTTTCATCTTGAAATGAAGCCTGGATGATGTTTTTTAGTTTTTAGAATTTTCTTTGCATTTATTTTTGAATTTTCTATATCGGGACGGATTCGAACGGATAGGAAGGAAATTTTTTTTTTCTGCTCTATTTTTCGGCTTGTCCATACCCGTATCTTCTTGAAATGAAGCCAGGATGATGTTTTTTAATTTTTATAATTTTTTTACATTTATTTTTGAATTTTCTAACTTGGATCGGGTTCGAATGGATAGGAAGGAAATTTTTTTTCTTCTCTATTTTTCGGCCTGTCCATACCCGTTTAGTCTTGAAATGAAGCCTGGATGATGTTTTTTAATTTTTAGAATTTTTTTGCATTTTATTTTTGAATTTTCTATCTCAGGTCGGGTTCGAACGGATAGGAAGGAAATTTTTTTTCTTCTCTATTTTTTGGCCTGTCCTGACCCGTTTCATCTTGAAATGAAGCCAGGATGATGTTTTTTAATTTTTAGAATTTTTTTGCATTTATTTTTGAATTTTCAAACTCGGGTCGGGTTCGAACGGATAGGAAGGAAATTTTTTTTCCTCTCTATTTTTCATCCTGTCCTGACCCGTTTCATCTTGAAATGAAGCCAGGATGATGTTTTTTAATTTTTAGAATTTTTTTGCATTTATTTTTGAATTTTCAAACTCGGGTCGGGTTCGAACGGATAGGAATAAAATTTTTTTTCCTCTCTATTTTTCATCCTGTCCTGACCCGTTTCATCTTGAAATGAAGTCAGGATGATGTTTTTTAATTTTTAGAATTTTTTTGCATTTATTTTTGAATTTTCTAACTCGGGTCGGGTTCGAACGGATAGGAAGGAAATTTTTTTTCTTCTCTATTTTTCGGGCTGTCCATACCCGTTTAGACTTGAAATGAAGCCTGGATGATGTTTTTTAATTTTTCGAATTTTTTTGCATTTTATTTTTGAATTTTCTATCTCTAGTCGGGTTCGAACGGATAGGAAGGAAATTTTTTTTCTTCTCTATTTTTCGGCCTGTCTTGACCCGTTTCATCTTGAAATGAAGCCTGGATGATGTTTTTTCATTTTTAGAATTTTTTTTGTATTTTATTTTTGAATTTTCTATCTCGGGTCGGGTTCGAACGGATAGGAAGGAAATTTTTTTTCTTCTTTATTTTTTGGCCTGTCCTGACCCGTTTCATCTTGAAATGAAGCCAGGATGATGTTTTTTAATTTTTAGAATTTTTTTGCATTTATTTTTGAATTTTCAAACTCGGGTCGGGATCGAACGGATAGGAAGGAAATTTTTTTTCCTCTCTATTTTTCGGCCTGTCCTAACCCGTTTCGTCTTCAAATGAAGCCAGGATGATGTTTTTTAATTTTTAGAATTTTTTTGCATTTATTTTTGAATTTTCTAACTCGGATCGGGTTCGAACGGATAGGAAGGAAATTTTTTTTCTTCTCTATTTTTCGGCCTGCCCATACCCGTTTAGTCTTGAAATGAAGCCTGGATGACGTTTTTTAATTTTTAGAATTTTTTTGCATTTTATTTTTGAATTTTCTATCTCGGGTCGGGTTCGAACGGATAGGAAGGAAAATTTTTTTCTTCTCTATTTTTCGGCCTGTCCTGATCCGTTTCATCTTGAAATGAAGCCTGGATGATGTTTTTTAGTTTTTAGAATTTTTTTTGCATTTATTTTTGAATTTTCTATATCGGGACGGATTCGAACGGATAGGAAGGAAATTTTTTTTTTCTGCTCTATTTTTCGGCTTGTCCATACCCGTATCTTCTTGAAATGAAGCCAGGATGATGTTTTTTAATTTTTATAATTTTTTTCCATTTATTTTTGAATTTTCTAACTCGGATCGGGTTCGAATGAATAGGAAGGAAATTTTTTTTCTTCTCTATTTTTCGGCCTGTCCATACCCGTTTAGTCTTGAAATGAAGCCTGGATGATGTTTTTTAATTTTTAGAATTTTTTTGCATTTTATTTTTGAATTTTCTATCTCGGGTCGGGTTCGAACGGATAGAAAGGAAATTTTTTTTCTTCTCTATTTTTTGGCTTGTCCTGACCCGTTTCATCTTGAAATGAAGCCAGGATGATGTTTTTTAATTTTTAGAATTTTTTTGCATTTATTTTTGAATTTTCAAACTCGGGTCGGGTTCGAACGGATAGGAAGGAAATTTTTTTTCCTCTCTATTTTTCATCCTGTCCTGACCCGTTTCATCTTGAAATGAAGCCAGGATGATGTTTTTTAATTTTTAGAATTTTTTTGCATTTATTTTTGAATTTTCTAACTCGGATCGGGTTCGAACGGATAGGAAGGAAATTTTTTTTCTTCTCTATTTTTCGGCCTGTCTTGACCCGTTTCATCTTGAAATGAAGCCTGGATGATGTTTTTTCATTTTTAGAATTTTTTTTGTATCTTATTTTAGAATTTTCTAACTCGGGTCGGGTTCGAACGGATAGGAAGGAAATTTTTTTTCTTCTCTATTTTTAGGCCTGTCCATACCCGTTTAGTCTTGAAATGAACCCTGGATGACGTTTTTTAATTTTTAGAATTTTTTTGCATTTTATTTTTGAATTTTCTATCTCGGGTCGGGTTCGAACGGATAGGAAGGAAAATTTTTTTCTTCTCTATTTTTCGGCCTGTCCTGATCCGTTTCATCTTGAAACGAAGCCAGGATGATGTTTTTTAATTTTTAGAATTTTTTTGCATTTATTTTTGAATTTTCTAACTCGGGTCGGGTTCGAACGAATAGGAAGGAAATTTTTTTTCTTCTCTATTTTTCGGGCTGTCCATACCCGTTTAGTCTTGAAACGAAGCCTGGATGATGTTTTTTAATTTTTAGAATTTTTTTGCATTTTATTTTTGAATTTTCTATCTCTAGTCGGGTTCGAACGGATAGGAAGGAAATTTTTTTTCTTCTCTATTTTTCGGCCTGTCTTGACCCGTTTCATCTTGAAATGAAGCCTGGATGATGTTTTTTCATTTTTAGAATTTTTTTGCATTTTATTTTTGAATTTTCTATCTCGGGTCGGGTTCGAACGGATAGGAAGGAAATTTTTTTTCTTCTCTATTTTTCGGCCTGTCCTGATCCGTTTCATCTTGAAATGAAGCCTGGATGATGTTTTTTAGTTT
Source organism: Quercus robur (assembly GCF_932294415.1). Lineage (NCBI taxonomy): Eukaryota > Viridiplantae > Streptophyta > Magnoliopsida > Fagales > Fagaceae > Quercus > Quercus robur. The sequence goes on along the minus strand of NC_065542.1, from coordinate 38,832,119 downwards.
TTAGAATTTTCTTTGCATTTATTTTTGAATTTTCTATATCGGGACGGATTCGAACGGATAGGAAGGAAATTTTTTTTTTCTGCTCTATTTTTCGGCTTGTCCATACCCGTATCTTCTTGAAATGAAGCCAGGATGATGTTTTTTAATTTTTATAATTTTTTTGCATTTATTTTTGAATTTTCTAACTTGGATCGGGTTCGAATGGATAGGAAGGAAATTTTTTTTCTTCTCTATTTTTCGGCCTGTCCATACCCGTTTAGTCTTGAAATGAAGCCTGGATGATGTTTTTTAATTTTTAGAATTTTTTTGCATTTTATTTTTGAATTTTCTATCTCGGGTCGGGTTCGAACGGATAGGAAGGAAATTTTTTTTCTTCTCTATTTTTTGGCCTGTCCTGACCCGTTTCATCTTGAAATGAAGCCAGGATGATGTTTTTTAATTTTTAGAATTTTTTTGCATTTATTTTTGAATTTTCAAACTCGGTTCGGGTTCGAACGGATAGGAAGGAAATTTTTTTTCCTCTCTATTTTTCATCCTGTCCTGACCCGTTTCATCTTGAAATGAAGCCAGGATGATGTTTTTTAATTTTTAGAATTTTTTTGCATTTATTTTTGAATTTTCAAACTCGGGTCGGGTTCGAACGGATAGGAAGAAAATTTTTTTTCCTCTCTATTTTTCATCCTGTCTTGACCCGTTTCATCTTGAAATGAAGTCAGGATGATGTTTTTTAATTTTTAGAATTTTTTTGCATTTATTTTTGAATTTTCTAACTCGGGTCGGGTTCGAACGGATAGGAAGGAAATTTTTTTTCTTCTCTATTTTTCGGGCTGTCCATACCCGTTTAGACTTGAAACGAAGCCTGGATGATGTTTTTTAATTTTTAGAATTTTTTTGCATTTTATTTTTGAATTTTCTATCTCTAGTCGGGTTCGAACGGATAGGAAGGAAATTTTTTTTCTTCTCTATTTTTCGGCCTGTCTTGACCCGTTTCATCTTGAAATGAAGCCTGGATGATGTTTTTTCATTTTTAGAATTTTTTTTGTATTTTATTTTTGAATTTTCTATCTCGGGTCGGGTTCGAACGGATAGGAAGGAAATTTTTTTTCTTCTTTATTTTTTGGCCTGTCCTGACCCGTTTCATCTTGAAATGAAGCCAGGATAATGTTTTTTAATTTTTAGAATTTTTTTGCATTTATTTTTGAATTTTCAAACTCGGGTCGGGATCGAACGGATAGGAAGGAAGTTTTTTTTCCTCTCTATTTTTCGGCCTGTCCTAACCCGTTTCATCTTGAAATGAAGCCAGGATGATGTTTTTTAATTTTTAGAATTTTTTTGCATTTATTTTTGAATTTTCTAACTCGGATCGGGTTCGAACGGATAGGAAGGAAATTTTTTTTCTTCTCTATTTTTCGGCCTGCCCATACCCGTTTAGTCTTGAAATGAAGCCTGGATGATGTTTTTTAATTTTTAGAATTTTTTTGCATTTTATTTTTTAATTTTCTATCTCGGGTCGGGTTCGAACGGATAGGAAGGAAAATTTTTTTCTTATCTATTTTTCGGCCTGTCCTGATCCGTTTCATCTTGAAATGAAGCCTGGATGATGTTTTTTAGTTTTTAGAATTTTTTTTGCATTTATTTTTGAATTTTCTATATCGGGACGGATTCGAACGGATAGGAAGGAAATTTTTTTTTTCTGCTCTATTTTTCGGCTTGTCCATACCCGTATCTTCTTGAAATGAAGCCAGGATGATGTTTTTTAATTTTTATAATTTTTTTGCATTTATTTTTGAATTTTCTAACTTGGATCGGGTTCGAATGGATAGGAAGGAAATTTTTTTTCTTCTCTATTTTTCGGCCTGTCCATACCCGTTTAGTCTTGAAATGAAGCCTGGATGATGTTTTTTAATTTTTAGAATTTTTTTGCATTTTATTTTTGAATTTTCTATCTCGGGTCGGGTTCGAACGGATAGGAAGGAAATTTTTTTTCTTCTCTATTTTTTGGCCTGTCCTGACCCGTTTCATCTTGAAATGAAGCCAGGATGATGTTTTTTAATTTTTAGAATTTTTTTGCATTTATTTTTGAATTTTCAAACTCGGGTCGGGTTCGAACGGATAGGAAGGAAATTTTTTTTCCTCTCTATTTTTCATCCTGTCCTGACCCGTTTCATCTTGAAATGAACCCAGGATGATGTTTTTTAATTTTTAGAATTTTTTTGCATTTATTTTTGAATTTTCAAACTCGGGTCGGGTTCGAACGGATAGGAAGAAAATTTTTTTTCCTCTCTATTTTTCATCCTGTCTTGACCCGTTTCATCTTGAAATGAAGTCAGGATGATGTTTTTTAATTTTTAGAATTTTTTTGCATTTATTTTTGAATTTTCTAACTCGGGTCGGGTTCGAACGGATAGGAAGGAAATTTTTTTTCTTCTCTATTTTTCGGGCTGTCCATACCCGTTTAGACTTGAAACGAAGCCTGGATGATGTTTTTTAATTTTTAGAATTTTTTTGCATTTTATTTTTGAATTTTCTATCTCTAGTCGGGTTCGAACGGATAGGAAGGAAATTTTTTTTCTTCTCTATTTTTCGGCCTGTCCTAACCCGTTTCATCTTGAAATGAAGCCAGGATGATGTTTTTTAATTTTTAGAATTTTTTTGCATTTATTTTTGAATTTTCTAACTCGTATCGGGTTCGAACGGATAGGAAGGAAATTTTTTTTCTTCTCTATTTTTCGGCCTGCCCATACCCGTTTAGTCTTGAAATGAAGCCTGGATGACGTTTTTTAATTTTTAGAATTTTTTTGCATTTTATTTTTGAATTTTCTATCTCGGGTCGGGTTCGAACGGATAGGAAGGAAAATTTTTTTCTTCTCTATTTTTCGGCCTGTCCTGATCCGTTTCATCTTGAAATGAAGCCTGGATGATGTTTTTTAGTTTTTAGAATTTTTTTTGCATTTATTTTTGAATTTTCTATATCGGGACGGATTCGAACGGATAGGAAGGAAATTTTTTTTTTCTGCTCTATTTTTCGGCTTGTCCATACCCGTATCTTCTTGAAATGAAGCCAGGATGATGTTTTTTAATTTTTATAATTTTTTTGCATTTATTTTTGAGTTTTCTAACTCGGATCGGGTTCGAATGGATAGGAAGGAAATTTTTTTTCTTCTCTATTTTTCGGCCTGTCCATACCCGTTTAGTCTTGAAATGAAGCCTGGATGATGTTTTTTAATTTTTAGAATTTTTTTGCATTTTATTTTTGAATTTTCTATCTCGGGTCGGGTTCGAACGGATAGGAAGGAAATTTTTTTTCTTCTCTATTTTTTGGCCTGTCCTGACCCGTTTCATCTTGAAATGAAGCCAGGATGATGTTTTTTAATTTTTAGAATTTTTTTGCATTTATTTTTGAATTTTCAAACTCGGGTCGGGTTCGAACGGATAGGAAGGAAATTTTTTTTCCTCTCTATTTTTCATCCTGTCCTGACCCGTTTCATCTTGAAATGAAGCCAGGATGATGTTTTTTAATTTTTAGAATTTTTTTGCATTTAATTTTGAATTTTCTAACTCGGATCGGGTTCGAACGGATAGGAAGGAAATTTTTTTTCTTCTCTATTTTTCGGCCTGTCTTGACCCGTTTCATCTTGAAATGAAGCCTGGATGATGTTTTTTCATTTTTAGAATTTTTTTTGTATTTTATTTTTGAATTTTCTATCTCGGGTCGGGTTCGAACGGATAGGAAGGAAATTTTTTTTCTTCTCTATTTTTAGGCCTGTCCATACCCGTTTAGTCTTGAAATGAACCCTGGATGACGTTTTTTAATTTTTAGAATTTTTTTGCATTTTATTTTTGAATTTTCTATCTCGGGTCGGGTTCGAACGGATAGGAAGGAAAATTTTTTTCTTCTCTATTTTTCGGCCTGTCCTGATCCGTTTCATCTTGAAACGAAGCCAGGATGATGTTTTTTAATTTTTAGAATTTTTTTGCATTTATTTTTGAATTTTCTAACTCGGGTCGGGTTCGAACGAATAGGAAGGAAATTTTTTTTCTTCTCTATTTTTCGGGCTGTCCATACCCGTTTAGTCTTGAAATGAAGCCTGGATGATGTTTTTTAATTTTTAGAATTTTTTTGCATTTTATTTTTGAATTTTCTATCTCTAGTCGGGTTCGAACGGATAGGAAGGATATTTTTTTTCTTCTCTATTTTTCGGCCTGTCGTGACCCGTTTCATCTTGAAATGAAGCCTGGATGATGTTTTTTCATTTTTAGAATTTTTTTTGTATTTTATTTTTGAATTTTCTATCTCGGGTCGGGTTCGAACGGATAGGAAGGAAATTTTTTTTCTTCTCTATTTTTTGGCCTGTCCTGACCCGTTTCATCTTGAAATGAAGCCAGGATGATGTTTTTTAATTTTTAGAATTTTTTTGCATTTATTTTTGAATTTTCAAACTCGGGTCGGGATCGAACGGGTAGGAAGGAAATTTTTTTTCCTCTCTATTTTTCGGCCTGTCCTGACCCGTTTCATCTTGAAATGAAGCCAGGATGATGTTTTTTAATTTTTAGAATTTTTTTGCATTTACTTTTGAATTTTCTAACTCGGATCGGGTTCGAACGGATAGGAAGGAAATTTTTTTTCTTCTCTATTTTTCGGCCTGTCCATACCCGTTTAGTCTTGAAATGAAGCCTGGATGACGTTTTTTAATTTTTAGAATTTTTTTGCATTTTATTTTTGAATTTTCTATCTCGGGTCGGGTTCGAACGGATAGGAAGGAAATATTTTTTCTTCTCTATTTTTCGGCCTGTCCTGATCCGTTTCATCTTGAAATGAAGCCTGGATGATGTTTTTTAATTTTTATAATTTATTTTGCATTTATTTTTGAATTTTCTATATCGAGTCGAATTCGAACGAATAGGAAGGAAATTTTTTTTTCTGCTCTATTTTTCGGCTTGTCCATACCCGTATCTTCTTGAAATGAAGCCTGGATGATGTTTTTTAATTTTCAGAATTTTTTTGCATTTATTTTTTAATTTTCTAACTCGACTCTGGTTCGAACGGATAGGAAGGAAATTTTTTTTATTCTCTATTTTTCGGCCTGTCCTGACCGTTTCATCTTGAAATGAAGCCAGGATGATGTTTTTTAATTTTTAGAATTTTTTTGCATTTTATTTTTGAATTTTCTATCTCGGGTCGGGTTCGAAAGGATAGGAAGTAAATTTTTTTTCTTCTCTACTTTTCGGCCTGTCCTGATCCGTTTCATCTTGAAATGAAGCCTGGATGATGTTTTTTAATTTTTAGAATTTTTTTGCATTTATTTTTGAATTTTCTATATCGAGTCAGGTTCGAGCGGATAGGAAGGAAATTTTTTTTCTTCTCTATTTTTCGGGCTGTCCATACCCGTTTAGTCTTGAAATGAAGCCTGGACGATGTTTTTTAATTTTTAGAATTTTTTTGCATTTTATTTTTGAATTTTCTATCTCGAGTCGTGTTCGAACGGATAGGAAGGAAATTTTTTTTCTTCTCTATTTTTCGGCCTGTCTTGACCCGTTTCATCTTGAAATGAAGCCTGGATGATGTTTTTTCAATTTTAGAATTTTTTTTGTATTTTATTTTTGAATTTTCTATCTTGGGTCGGGTTCGAACGGATAGGAAGGAAATTTTTTTTCTTCTCTATTTTTCGGCCTGTCCATACCCGTTTAGTCTTGAAATCAAGCCTGGATGACGTTTTTTAATTTTTAGAATTTTTTTGCATTTTATTTTTGAATTTTCTATCTCGGGTCGGGTTCGAACGGATAGAAAGGAAATTTTTTTTCCTCTCTATTTTTCATCCTGTCCTGACCCGTTTCATCTTGAAATGAAGCCAGGATGATGTTTTTTAATTTTTAGAATTTTTTTGCATTTATTTTTTAATTTTCTAACTCGGGTCGGGTTCGAACGGATAGGAAGGAAATTTTTTTTCTTCTCTATTTTTAGGCCTGTCCATACCCGTTTAGTCTTGAAATGAAGCCTGGATGACGTTTTTTAATTTTTAGAATTTTTTTGCATTTATTTTTTAATTTTCTAACTCGGGTCGGGTTCGAACAGATAGGAAGGAAATTTTTTTTCCTCTCTATTTTTTGGCCTGTCCTGACCCGTTTCATCTTGAAACGAAGCCAGGATGATGTTTTTTAATTTTTAGAATTTTTTTGCATTTATTTTTAAATTTTCTAACTCGGGTCGGGTTCGAACGGATAGGAAGGAAATTTTTTTTCTTCTCTATTTTTCGGGCTGTCCATACCCGTTTAGTCTTGAAATGAAGCCTGGACGATGTTTTTTAATTTTTAGAATTTTTTTGCATTTTATTTTTGAATTTTCTATCTCGGTTCGGGTTCGAACGGATAGGAAGGAAAATTTTTTTCTTCTCTATTTTTCGGCCTGTCCTGAACCGTTTCATCTTGAAACAAGGCCAAGGTGATGTTTTTTAATTTTTAGAATTTTTTTGCATTTATTTTTGAATTTTCTAACTCGGGTCGGGTTCGAACGGATAGGAAGGAAATTTTTTTTCTTCTCTATTTTTCGGGCTGTCCATACCCGTTTAGTCTTGAAATGAAGCCTGGATGATGTTTTTAAATATTTAGAATTTTTTTACATTTTATTTTTGAATTTTCTATCTCGAGTCGGGTTCGAATGGATAGGAAGGAAATTTTTTTTCTTCTCTATTTTTCGGCCTGTCTTGACCCGTTTCATCTTGAAATGAAGCCTGGATGATGTTTTTTCATTTTTAGAATTTTTTTTGTATTTTATTTTTGAATTTTCTATCTCGGGTCGGGTTCGAACGGATAGGAAGGAAATTTTTTTTCTTTTCTATTTTTTGGCCTGTCCTGACCCGTTTCATCTTGAAATGAAGCCAGGATGATGTTTTTTAATTTTTAGAATTTTTTTGCATTTATTTTTGAATTTTCAAACTCGGGTCGAGATCGAACGGATAGGAAGGAAATTTTTTTTCCTCTCTATTTTTCGGCCTGTCCTGACCCGTTTCATCTTGAAATGAAGCCAGGATGATGTTTTTTAATTTTTATAATTTTTTTGCATTTATTTTTGAATTTTCTAACTCGGATCGGGTTCGAACGGATAGGAAGGAAATTTTTTTTTCTTCTCTATTTTTCGGCCTGTCCATACCCGTTTAGTCTTGAAATGAAGCCTGGATGATGTTTTTTAATTTTTAGAATTTTTTTGCATTTTATTTTTGAATTTTCTATCTCGGGTCGGGTTCGAACGGATAGGAAGGAAATTTTTTTTCCTCTCCATTTTTCGGCCTATCCATACCCGTTTAGTCTTGAAATGAAGCCTGGATAATGTTTTTTAATTTTTAGAATTTTTTTGCATTTTATTTTTGAATTTTGTATCTCGAGTCGGGTTCGAACGGATAGGAAGGAAATTTTTTTTCTTCTCTATTTTTCGGCCTATCCATACCCGTTTAGTCTTGAAATGAAGCCTGGATGATGTTTTTTCATTTTTAGAATTTTTTTTGTATTTTATTTTTGAATTTTCTATCTCGAGTCGGGTTCGAACGGATAGGAAGGAAATTTTTTTTCCTCTCTATTTTTTGGCCTGTCCTGACCCGTTTCATCTTGAAATGAAGCCAGGATGATGTTTTTTAATTTTTAGAATTTTTTTGCATTTATTTTTGAATTTTCTAACTCGGATCGGGTTCGAACGGATAGGAAGGAAATTTTTTTTCTTCTCTATTTTTCGGCCTGCCCATACCCGTTTAGTCTTGAAATGAAGCCTGGATGACGTTTTTTAATTTTTAGAATTTTTTTGCATTTTATTTTTGAATTTTCTATCTCGGGTCGGGTTCGAACGGATAGGAAGGAAATTTTTTTTCTTCTCCATTTTTCGGCCTATCCATACCCGTTTAGTCTTGAAATGAAGACTGGATGATGTTTTTTAATTTTTAGAATTTTTTTGCATTTTATTTTTGAATTTTCTATCTCGAGTCGGGTTCGAACGGATAGGAAGGAAATTTTTTTTCTTCTCTATTTTTCGGCCTGCCCATACCCGTTTAGTATTGAAATGAGGCCTGGATGACGTTTTTTAATTTTTAGAATTTTTTTGCATTTTATTTTTGAATTTTCTATCTCGGGTCGGGTTCGAACGGATAGGAAGGAAATTTTTTTTCTTCTCCATTTTTCGGCCTATCCATACCCGTTTAGTCTTGAAATGAAGCCTGGATGATGTTTTTTAATTTTTAGAATTTTTTTGCATTTTATTTTTGAATTTTGTATCTCGAGTCGGGTTCGAACGGATAGGAAGGAAATTTTTTTTCTTCTCTATTTTTCGGCCTATCCATACCCGTTTAGTCTTGAAATGAAGCCTGGATGATGTTTTTTCATTTTTAGAATTTTTTTTGTATTTTATTTTTGAATTTTCTATCTCGAGTCGGGTTCGTACGGATAGGAAGGAAATTTTTTTTCCTCTCTATTTTTTGGCCTGTCCTGACCCGTTTCATCTTGAAATGAAGCCAGGATGATGTTTTTTAATTTTTAGAATTTTTTTGCATTTATTTTTGAATTTTCTAACTCGGATCGGGTTCGAACGGATAGGAAGGAAATTTTTTTTCTTCTCTATTTTTCGGCCTGCCCATACCCGTTTAGTCTTGAAATGAAGCCTGGATGACGTTTTTTAATTTTTAGAATTTTTTTGCATTTTATTTTTGAATTTTCTATCTCGGGTCGGGTTCGAACGGATAGGAAGGAAATTTTTTTTCTTCTCCATTTTTCGGCCTATCCATACCCGTTTAGTCTTGAAATGAAGACTGGATGATGTTTTTTAATTTTTAGAATTTTTTTGCATTTTATTTTTGAATTTTCTATCTCGAGTCGGGTTCGAACGGATAGGAAGGAAATTTTTTTTCTTCTCTATTTTTCGGCCTGCCCATACCCGTTTAGTATTGAAATGAGGCCTGGATGACGTTTTTTAATTTTTAGAATTTTTTTGCATTTTATTTTTGAATTTTCTATCTCGGGTCGGGTTCGAACGGATAGGAAGGAAATTTTTTTTCTTCTCCATTTTTCGGCCTATCCATACCCGTTTAGTCTTGAAATGAAGCCTGGATGATGTTTTTTAATTTTTAGAATTTTTTTGCATTTTATTTTTGAATTTTCTATCTCGAGTCGGGTTCGAACGGATAGGAAGGAAATTTTTTTTCTTCTCTATTTTTCGGCCTATCCATACCCGTTTAGTCTTGAAATGAAGCCTGGATGATGTTTTTTCATTTTTAGAATTTTTTTTGTATTTTATTTTTGAATTTTCTATCTCGAGTCGGGTTCGTACGGATAGGAAGGAAATTTTTTTTCCTCTCTATTTTTTGGCCTGTCCTGACCCGTTTCATCTTGAAATGAAGCCAGGATGATGTTTTTTAATTTTTAGAATTTTTTTGCACTTATTTTTGAATTTTCTAACTCGGATCGGGTTCGAACGGATAGGAAGGAAATTTTTTTTCTTCTCTATTTTTCGGCCTGCCCATACCCGTTTAGTCTTGAAATGAAGCCTGGATGACGTTTTTTAATTTTTAGAATTTTTTTGCATTTTATTTTTGAATTTTCTATCTCGGGTCGGGTTCGAACGGATAGGAAGGAAATTTTTTTTCTTCTCCATTTTTCGGCCTATCCATACCCGTTTAGTCTTGAAATGAAGCCTGGATGATGTTTTTTAATTTTTAGAATTTTTTTGCATTTTATTTTTGAATTTTCTATCTCGGGTCGGGTTCGAACGGATAGGAAGGAAATTTTTTTTCCTCTCCATTTTTCGGCCTATCCATACCCGTTTAGTCTTGAAATGAAGCCTGGATAATGTTTTTTAATTTTTAGAATTTTTTTGCATTTTATTTTTGAATTTTGTATCTCGAGTCGGGTTCGAACGGATAGGAAGGAAATTTTTTTTCTTCTCTATTTTTCGGCCTATCCATACCCGTTTAGTCTTGAAATGAAGCCTGGATGATGTTTTTTCATTTTTAGAATTTTTTTTGTATTTTATTTTTGAATTTTCTATCTCGAGTCGGGTTCGAACGGATAGGAAGGAAATTTTTTTTCCTCTCTATTTTTTGGCCTGTCCTGACCCGTTTCATCTTGAAATGAAGCCAGGATGATGTTTTTTAATTTTTAGAATTTTTTTGCATTTATTTTTGAATTTTCTAACTCGGATCGGGTTCGAACGGATAGGAAGGAAATTTTTTTTCTTCTCTATTTTTCGGCCTGCCCATACCCGTTTAGTCTTGAAATGAAGCCTGGATGACGTTTTTTAATTTTTAGAATTTTTTTGCATTTTATTTTTGAATTTTCTATCTCGGGTCGGGTTCGAACGGATAGGAAGGAAATTTTTTTTCCTCTCCATTTTTCGGCCTATCCATACCCGTTTAGTCTTGAAATGAAGCCTGGATAATGTTTTTTAATTTTTAGAATTTTTTTGCATTTTATTTTTGAATTTTGTATCTCGAGTCGGGTTCGAACGGATAGGAAGGAAATTTTTTTTCTTCTCTATTTTTCGGCCTATCCATACCCGTTTAGTCTTGAAATGAAGCCTGGATGATGTTTTTTCATTTTTAGAATTTTTTTTGTATTTTATTTTTGAATTTTCTATCTCGAGTCGGGTTCGAACGGATAGGAAGGAAATTTTTTTTCCTCTCTATTTTTTGGCCTGTCCTGACCCGTTTCATCTTGAAATGAAGCCAGGATGATGTTTTTTAATTTTTAGAATTTTTTTGCATTTATTTTTGAATTTTCTAACTCGGATCGGGTTCGAACGGATAGGAAGGAAATTTTTTTTCTTCTCTATTTTTCGCCCTGCCCATACCCGTTTAGTCTTGAAATGAAGCCTGGATGACGTTTTTTAATTTTTAGAATTTTTTTGCATTTTATTTTTGAATTTTCTATCTCGGGTCGGGTTCGAACGGATAGGAAGGAAATTTTTTTTCTTCTCCATTTTTCGGCCTATCCATACCCGTTTAGTCTTGAAATGAAGCCTGGATGATGTTTTTTAATTTTTAGAATTTTTTTGCATTTTATTTTTGAATTTTCTATCTCGAGTCGGGTTCGAACGGATAGGAAGGAAATTTTTTTTCTTCTCTATTTTTCGGCCTGCCCATACCCGTTTAGTATTGAAATGAGGCCTGGATGACGTTTTTTAATTTTTAGAATTTTTTTGCATTTTATTTTTGAATTTTCTATCTCGGGTCGGGTTCGAACGGATAGGAAGGAAATTTTTTTTCTTCTCCATTTTTCGGCCTATCCATACCCGTTTAGTCTTGAAATGAAGCCTGGATGATGTTTTTTAATTTTTAGAATTTTTTTGCATTTTATTTTTGAATTTTCTATCTCGAGTCGGGTTCGAACGGATAGGAAGGAAATTTTTTTTCTTCTCTATTTTTCGGCCTATCCATACCCGTTTAGTCTTGAAATGAAGCCTGGATGATGTTTTTTCATTTTTAGAATTTTTTTTGTATTTTATTTTTGAATTTTCTATCTCGAGTCGGGTTCGTACGGATAGGAAGGAAATTTTTTTTCCTCTCTATTTTTTGGCCTGTCCTGACCCGTTTCATCTTGAAATGAAGCCAGGATGATGTTTTTTAATTTTTAGAATTTTTTTGCACTTATTTTTGAATTTTCTAACTCGGATCGGGTTCGAACGGATAGGAAGGAAATTTTTTTTCTTCTCTATTTTTCGGCCAGCCCATACCCGTTTAGTCTTGAAATGAAGCCTGGATGACGTTTTTTAATTTTTAGAATTTTTTTGCATTTTATTTTTGAATTTTCTATCTCTGGTCGGGTTCGAACGGATAGGAAGGAAATTTTTTTTCTTCTCCATTTTTCGGCCTATCCATACCCGTTTAGTCTTGAAATGAAGCCTGGATGATGTTTTTTAATTTTTAGAATTTTTTTGCATTTTATTTTTGAATTTTCTATCTCGGGTCGGGTTCGAACGGATAGGAAGGAAATTTTTTTTCCTCTCCATTTTTCGGCCTATCCATACCCGTTTAGTCTTGAAATGAAGCCTGGATAATGTTTTTTAATTTTTAGAATTTTTTTGCATTTTATTTTTGAATTTTGTATCTCGAGTCGGGTTCGAACGGATAGGAAGGAAATTTTTTTTCTTCTCTATTTTTCGGCCTATCCATACCCGTTTAGTCTTGAAATGAAGCCTGGATGATGTTTTTTCATTTTTAGAATTTTTTTTGTATTTTATTTTTGAATTTTCTATCTCGAGTCGGGTTCGAACGGATAGGAAGGAAATTTTTTTTCCTCTCTATTTTTTGGCCTGTCCTGACCCGTTTCATCTTGAAATGAAGCCAGGATGATGTTTTTTAATTTTTAGAATTTTTTTGCATTTATTTTTGAATTTTCTAACTCGGATCGGGTTCGAACGGATAGGAAGGAAATTTTTTTTCTTCTCTATTTTTCGGCCTGCCCATACCCGTTTAGTCTTGAAATGAAGCCTGGATGACGTTTTTTAATTTTTAGAATTTTTTTGCATTTTATTTTTGAATTTTCTATCTCGGGTCGGGTTCGAACGGATAGGAAGGAAATTTTTTTTCTTCTCCATTTTTCGGCCTATCCATACCCGTTTAGTCTTGAAATGAAGCCTGGATGATGTTTTTTCATTTTTAGAATTTTTTTTGTATTTTATTTTTGAATTTTCTATCTCGAGTCGGGTTCGAACGGATAGGAAGGAAATTTTTTTTCCTCTCTATTTTTTGGCCTGTCCTGACCCGTTTCATCTTGAAATGAAGCCAGGATGATGTTTTTTAATTTTTAGAATTTTTTTGCATTTATTTTTGAATTTTCTAACTCGGATCGGGTTCGAACGGATAGGAAGGAAATTTTTTTTCTTCTCTATTTTTCGGCCTGCCCATACCCGTTTAGTATTGAAATGAGGCCTGGATGACGTTTTTTAATTTTTAGAATTTTTTTGCATTTTATTTTTGAATTTTCTATCTCGGGTCGGGTTCGAACGGATAGGAAGGAAATTTTTTTTCTTCTCCATTTTTCGGCCTATCCATACCCGTTTAGTCTTGAAATGAAGCCTGGATGATGTTTTTTAATTTTTAGAATTTTTTTGCATTTTATTTTTGAATTTTCTATCTCGAGTCGGGTTCGAACGGATAGGAAGGAAATTTTTTTTCTTCTCTATTTTTCGGCCTATCCATACCCGTTTAGTCTTGAAATGAAGCCTGGATGATGTTTTTTCATTTTTAGAATTTTTTTTGTATTTTATTTTTGAATTTTCTATCTCGAGTCGGGTTCGTACGGATAGGAAGGAAATTTTTTTTCCTCTCTATTTTTTGGCCTGTCCTGACCCGTTTCATCTTGAAATGAAGCCAGGATGATGTTTTTTAATTTTTAGAATTTTTTTGCACTTATTTTTGAATTTTCTAACTCGGATCGGGTTCGAACGGATAGGAAGGAAATTTTTTTTCTTCTCTATTTTTCGGCCTGCCCATACCCGTTTAGTCTTGAAATGAAGCCTGGATGACGTTTTTTAATTTTTAGAATTTTTTTGCATTTTATTTTTGAATTTTCTATCTCGGGTCGGGTTCGAACGGATAGGAAGGAAATTTTTTTTCTTCTCCATTTTTCGGCCTATCCATACCCGTTTAGTCTTGAAATGAAGCCTGGATGATGTTTTTTAATTTTTAGAATTTTTTTGCATTTTATTTTTGAATTTTCTATCTCGAGTCGGGTTCGAACGGATAGGAAGGAAATTTTTTTTCTTCTCTATTTTTCGGCCTATCCATACCCGTTTAGTCTTGAAATGAAGCCTGGATGATGTTTTTTCATTTTTAGAATTTTTTTTGTATTTTATTTTTGAATTTTCTATCTCGAGTCGGGTTCGAACGGATAGGAAGGAAATTTTTTTTCCTCTCTATTTTTTGGCCTGTCCTGACCCGTTTCATCTTGAAATGAAGCCAGGATGATGTTTTTTAATTTTTAGAATTTTTTTGCATTTATTTTTGAATTTTCTAACTCGGATCGGGTTCGAACGGATAGGAAGGAAATTTTTTTTCTTCTCTATTTTTCGGCCTGCCCATACCCGTTTAGTCTTGAAATGAAGCCTGGATGACGTTTTTTAATTTTTAGAATTTTTTTGCATTTTATTTTTGAATTTTCTATCTCGGGTCGGGTTCGAACGGATAGGAAGGAAATTTTTTTTCTTCTCCATTTTTCGGCCTATCCATACCCGTTTAGTCTTGAAATGAAGCCTGGATGATGTTTTTTCATTTTTAGAATTTTTTTGCATTTTATTTTTGAATTTTCTATCTCGAGTCGGGTTCGAACGGATAGGAAGGAAATTTTTTTTCTTCTCTATTTTTTGGCCTATCCATACCCGTTTAGTCTTGAAATGAAGCCTGGATGATGTTTTTTCATTTTTAGAATTTTTTTTGTATTTTATTTTTGAATTTTCTATCTCGAGTCGGGTTCGAACGGATAGGAAGGAAATTTTTTTTCCTCTCTATTTTTTGGCCTGTCCTGACCCGTTTCATCTTGAAATGAAGCCAGGATGATGTTTTTTAATTTTTAGAATTTTTTTGCATTTATTTTTGAATTTTCTAACTCGGATCGGGTTCGAACGGATAGGAAGGAAATTTTTTTTCTTCTCTATTTTTCGGCCTGCCCATACCCGATTAGTATTGAAATGAGGCCTGGATGACGTTTTTTAATTTTTAGAATTTTTTTGCATTTTATTTTTGAATTTTCTATCTCGGGTTGGGTTCGAACGGATAGGAAGGAAATTTTTTTTCTTCTCCATTTTTCGGCCTATCCATACCCGTTTAGTCTTGAAATGAAGCCTGGATGATGTTTTTTAATTTTTAGAATTTTTTTGCATTTTATTTTTGAATTTTCTATCTCGAGTCGGGTTCGAACGGATAGGAAGGAAATTTTTTTTCCTCTCTATTTTTTGGCCTGTCCTGACCCGTTTCATCTTGAAATGAAGCCAGGATGATGTTTTTTAATTTTTAGAATTTTTTTGCATTTATTTTTGAATTTTCTAACTCGGATCGGGTTCGAACGGATAGGAAGGAAATTTTTTTTCTTGTCTATTTTTCGGCCTGCCCATACCCGTTTAGTCTTGAAATGAGGCCTGGATGACGTTTTTTAATTTTTAGAATTTTTTTGCATTTTATTTTTGAATTTTCTATCTCGGGTCGGGTTCGAACGGATAGGAAGGAAATTTTTTTTCTTCTCCATTTTTCGGCCTATCCATACCCGTTTAGTCTTGAAATGAAGCCTGGATGATGTTTTTTAATTTTTAGAATTTTTTTGCAATTTATTTTTGAATTTTCTATCTCGAGTCGGGTTCGAACGGATAGGAAGGAAATTTTTTTTCTTCTCTATTTTTCGGCCTGCCCATACCCGTTTAGTCTTGAAATGAAGCCTGGATGAGGTTTTTTAATTTTCAGAATTTTTTTGCATTTTATTTTTTAATTTTCTATCTCGGGTCGGGTTCGAACGGATAGGAAGGAAAATTTTTTTCTTCTCTATTTTTCGGCCTGTCCTGATCCGTTTCATCTTGAAATGAAGCCTGGATGATGTTTTTTAATTTTTAGAATTTTTTTTGCATTTATTTTTGAATTTTCTATATCGGGACGGATTCGAACGGATAGGAAGGAAATTTTTTTTTCTGCTCTATTTTTCGGCTTGTCCATACCCGTATCTTCTTGAAATGAAGCCAGGATGATGTTTTTTAATTTTTATAATTTTTTTGCATTTATTTTTGAATTTTCTAACTCGGATCGGGTTCAAACGGATAGGAAGGAAATTTTTTTTCTTCTCTATTTTTCGGGCTGTCCATACCCGTTTAGTCTTGAAATGAAGCCTGGACGATGTTTTTTAATTTTTAGAATTTTTTTGCATTTTATTTTTGAATTTTCTATCTCGAGTCGGGTTCGAACGGATAGGAAGGAAATTTTTTTTCTTCTCTATTTTTCGGCCTGTCTTGACCCGTTTCATCTTGAAATGAAGCCTGGATGACGTTTTTTAATTTTTAGAATTTTTTTGCATTTATTTTTGAATTTTCTATCTCGGGTCGGGTTCGAACGGATAGGAAGGAAATTTTTTTTCTTCTCTATTTTTCGGCCTGTCCATACCCGTTTAGTCTTGAAATGATGCCTGGATGACGTTTTTTAATTTTTAGAATTTTTTTGCATTTTATTTTTGAATTTTCTATCTCGGGTCGGGTTCGAACGGATAGGAAGGAAATTTTTTTTCTTCTCTATTTTTCGGGCTGTCCATACCCGTTTAGTCTTGAAATGAAGCCTGGACGATGTTTTTTAATTTTTAGAATTTTTTTGCATTTTATTTTTGAATTTTCTATCTCGGTTCGGGTTCGAACGGATTGGAAGGAAAATTTTTTTCTTCTCTATTTTTCGGCCTGTCCTGAACCGTTTCATCTTGAAACAAGGCCAAGGTGATGTTTTTTAATTTTTAGAATTTTTTTGCATTTATTTTTGAATTTTCTAACTCGGGTCGGGTTCGAACGGATAGGAAGGAAATTTTTTTTCTTCTCTATTTTTCGGGCTGTCCATACCCGTTTAGTCTTGAAATGAAGCCTGGATGATGTTTTTAAATTTTTAGAATTTTTTTACATTTTATTTTTGAATTTTCTATCTCGAGTCGGGTTCGAATGGATAGGAAGGAAATTTTTTTTCTTCTCTATTTTTCGGCCTGTCTTGACCCGTTTCATCTTGAAATGAAGCCTGGATGATGTTTTTTCATTTTTAGAATTTTTTTTGTATTTTATTTTTGAATTTTCTATCTCGGGTCGGGTTCGAACGGATAGGAAGGAAATTTTTTTTCTTTTCTATTTTTTGGCCTGTCCTGACCCGTTTCATCTTGAAATGAAGCCAGGATGATGTTTTTTAATTTTTAGAATTTTTTTGCATTTATTTTTGAATTTTCAAACTCGGGTCGGGATCGAACGGATAGGAAGGAAATTTTTTTTCCTCTCTATTTTTCGGCCTGTCCTGACCCGTTTCATCTTGAAATGAAGCCAGGATGATGTTTTTTAATTTTTATAATTTTTTTGCATTTATTTTTGAATTTTCTAACTCGGATCGGGTTCGAACGGATAGGAAGGAAATTTTTTTTTCTTCTCTATTTTTCGGCCTGTCCATACCCGTTTAGTCTTGAAATGAAGCCTGGATGATGTTTTTTAATTTTTAGAATTTTTTTGCATTTTATTTTTGAATTTTCTATCTCGGGTCGGGTTCGAACGGATAGGAAGGAAATTTTTTTTCCTCTCCATTTTTCGGCCTATCCATACCCGTTTAGTCTTGAAATGAAGCCTGGATAATGTTTTTTAATTTTTAGAATTTTTTTGCATTTTATTTTTGAATTTTGTATCTCGAGTCGGGTTCGAACGGATAGGAAGGAAATTTTTTTTCTTCTCTATTTTTCGGCCTATCCATACCCGTTTAGTCTTGAAATGAAGCCTGGATGATGTTTTTTCATTTTTAGAATTTTTTTTGTATTTTATTTTTGAATTTTCTATCTCGAGTCGGGTTCGAACGGATAGGAAGGAAATTTTTTTTCCTCTCTATTTTTTGGCCTGTCCTGACCCGTTTCATCTTGAAATGAAGCCAGGATGATGTTTTTTAATTTTTAGAATTTTTTTGCATTTATTTTTGAATTTTCTAACTCGGATCGGGTTCGAACGGATAGGAAGGAAATTTTTTTTCTTCTCTATTTTTCGGCCTGCCCATACCCGTTTAGTCTTGAAATGAAGCCTGGATGACGTTTTTTAATTTTTAGAATTTTTTTGCATTTTATTTTTGAATTTTCTATCTCGGGTCGGGTTCGAACGGATAGGAAGGAAATTTTTTTTCTTCTCCATTTTTCGGCCTATCCATACCCGTTTAGTCTTGAAATGAAGCCTGGATGATGTTTTTTAATTTTTAGAATTTTTTTGCATTTTATTTTTGAATTTTCTATCTCGAGTCGGGTTCGAACGGATAGGAAGGAAATTTTTTTTCTTCTCTATTTTTTGGCCTATCCATACCCGTTTAGTCTTGAAATGAAGCCTGGATGATGTTTTTTCATTTTTAGAATTTTTTTTGTATTTTATTTTTGAATTTTCTATCTCGAGTCGGGTTCGAACGGATAGGAAGGAAATTTTTTTTCCTCTCTATTTTTTGGCCTGTCCTGACCCGTTTCATCTTGAAATGAAGCCAGGATGATGTTTTTTAATTTTTAGAATTTTTTAGCATTTATTTTTGAATTTTCTAACTCGGATCGGGTTCGAACGGATAGGAAGGAAATTTTTTTTCTTCTCTATTTTTCGGCCTGCCCATACCCGTTTAGTATTGAAATGAGGCCTGGATGACGTTTTTTAATTTTTAGAATTTTTTTGCATTTTATTTTTGAATTTTCTATCTCGGGTCGGGTTCGAACGGATAGGAAGGAAATTTTTTTTCTTCTCCATTTTTCGGCCTATCCATACCCGTTTAGTCTTGAAATGAAGCCTGGATGATGTTTTTTAATTTTTAGAATTTTTTTGCATTTTATTTTTGAATTTTCTATCTCGAGTCGGGTTCGAACGGATAGGAAGGAAATTTTTTTTCTTCTCTATTTTTCGGCCTATCCATACCCGTTTAGTCTTGAAATGAAGCCTGGATGATGTTTTTTCATTTTTAGAATTTTTTTTGTATTTTATTTTTGAATTTTCTATCTCGAGTCGGGTTCGTACGGATAGGAAGGAAATTTTTTTTCCTCTCTATTTTTTGGCCTGTCCTGACCCGTTTCATCTTGAAATGAAGCCAGGATGATGTTTTTTAATTTTTAGAATTTTTTTGCACTTATTTTTGAATTTTCTAACTCGGATCGGGTTCGAACGGATAGGAAGGAAATTTTTTTTCTTCTCTATTTTTCGGCCTGCCCATACCCGTTTAGTCTTGAAATGAAGCCTGGATGACGTTTTTTAATTTTTAGAATTTTTTTGCATTTTATTTTTGAATTTTCTATCTCGGGTCGGGTTCGAACGGATAGGAAGGAAATTTTTTTTCTTCTCCATTTTTCGGCCTATCCATACCCGTTTAGTCTTGAAATGAAGCCTGGATGATGTTTTTTAATTTTTAGAATTTTTTTGCATTTTATTTTTGAATTTTCTATCTCGAGTCGGGTTCGAACGGATAGGAAGGAAATTTTTTTTCTTCTCTATTTTTCGGCCTATCCATACCCGTTTAGTCTTGAAATGAAGCCTGGATGATGTTTTTTCATTTTTAGAATTTTTTTTGTATTTTATTTTTGAATTTTCTATCTCGAGTCGGGTTCGAACGGATAGGAAGGAAATTTTTTTTCCTCTCTATTTTTTGGCCTGTCCTGACCCGTTTCATCTTGAAATGAAGCCAGGATGATGTTTTTTAATTTTTAGAATTTTTTTGCATTTATTTTTGAATTTTCTAACTCGGATTGGGTTCGAACGGATAGGAAGGAAATTTTTTTTCTTCTCTATTTTTCGGCCTGCCCATACCCGTTTAGTATTGAAATGTGGCCTGGATGACGTTTTTTAATTTTTAGAATTTTTTTGCATTTTATTTTTGAATTTTCTATCTCGGGTCGGGTTCGAACGGATAGGAAGGAAATTTTTTTTCTTCTCCATTTTTCGGCCTATCCATACCCGTTTAGTCTTGAAATGAAGCCTGGATGATGTTTTTTAATTTTTAGAATTTTTTTGCATTTTATTTTTGAATTTTCTATCTCGAGTCGGGTTCGAACGGATAGGAAGGAAATTTTTTTTCTTCTTTATTTTTCGGCCTATCCATACCCGTTTAGTCTTGAAATGAAGCCTGGATGATGTTTTTTCATTTTTAGAATTTTTTTTGTATTTTATTTTTGAATTTTCTATCTCGGGTCGGGTTCGAACGGATAGGAAGGAAAATTTTTTTCTTCTCTATTTTTCGGCCTGTCCTGATCCGTTTCATCTTGAAATGAAGCCTGGATGATGTTTTTTAGTTTTTAGAATTTTTTTTGCATTTATTTTTGAATTTTCTATATCGGGACGGATTCGAACGGATAGGAAGGAAATTTTTTTTTTCTGCTCTATTTTTCGGCTTGTCCATACCCGTATCTTCTTGAAATGAAGCCAGGATGATGTTTTTTAATTTTTATAATTTTTTTGCATTTATTTTTGAGTTTTCTAACTCGGATCGGGTTCGAATGGATAGGAAGGAAATTTTTTTTCTTCTCTATTTTTCGGCCTGTCCATACCCGTTTAGTCTTGAAATGAAGCCTGGATGATGTTTTTTAATTTTTAGAATTTTTTTGCATTTTATTTTTGAATTTTCTATCTCGGGTCGGGTTCGAACGGATAGGAAGGAAATTTTTTTTCTTCTCTATTTTTTGGCCTGTCCTGACCCGTTTCATCTTGAAATGAAGCCAGGATGATGTTTTTTAATTTTTAGAATTTTTTTGCATTTATTTTTGAATTTTCAAACTCGGGTCGGGTTCGAACGGATAGGAAGGAAATTTTTTTTCCTCTCTATTTTTCATCCTGTCCTGACCCGTTTCATCTTGAAATGAAGCCAGGATGATGTTTTTTAATTTTTAGAATTTTTTTGCATTTAATTTTGAATTTTCTAACTCGGATCGGGTTCGAACGGATAGGAAGGAAATTTTTTTTCTTCTCTATTTTTCGGCCTGTCTTGACCCGTTTCATCTTGAAATGAAGCCTGGATGATGTTTTTTCATTTTTAGAATTTTTTTTGTATTTTATTTTTGAATTTTCTATCTCGGGTCGGGTTCGAACGGATAGGAAGGAAATTTTTTTTCTTCTCTATTTTTAGGCCTGTCCATACCCGTTTAGTCTTGAAATGAACCCTGGATGACGTTTTTAAATTTTTAGAATTTTTTTGCATTTTATTTTTGAATTTTCTATCTCGGGTCGGGTTCGAACGGATAGGAAGGAAAATTTTTTTCTTCTCTATTTTTCGGCCTGTCCTGATCCGTTTCATCTTGAAACGAAGCCAGGATGATGTTTTTTAATTTTTAGAATTTTTTTGCATTTATTTTTGAATTTTCTAACTCGGGTCGGGTTCGAACGAATAGGAAGGAAATTTTTTTTCTTCTCTATTTTTCGGGCTGTCCATACCCGTTTAGTCTTGAAATGAAGCCTGGATGATGTTTTTTAATTTTTAGAATTTTTTTGCATTTTATTTTTGAATTTTCTATCTCTAGTCGGGTTCGAACGGATAGGAAGGATATTTTTTTTCTTCTCTATTTTTCGGCCTGTCGTGACCCGTTTCATCTTGAAATGAAGCCTGGATGATGTTTTTTCATTTTTAGAATTTTTTTTGTATTTTATTTTTGAATTTTCTATCTCGGGTCGGGTTCGAACGGATAGGAAGGAAATTTTTTTTCTTCTCTATTTTTTGGCCTGTCCTGACCCGTTTCATCTTGAAATGAAGCCAGGATGATGTTTTTTAATTTTTAGAATTTTTTTGCATTTATTTTTGAATTTTCAAACTCGGGTCGGGATCGAACGGGTAGGAAGGAAATTTTTTTTGCTCTCTATTTTTCGGCCTGTCCTGACCCGTTTCATCTTGAAATGAAGCCAGGATGATGTTTTTTAATTTTTAGAATTTTTTTGCATTTACTTTTGAATTTTCTAACTCGGATCGGGTTCGAACGGATAGGAAGGAAATTTTTTTTCTTCTCTATTTTTCGGCCTGTCCATACCCGTTTAGTCTTGAAATGAAGCCTGGATGACGTTTTTTAATTTTTAGAATTTTTTTGCATTTTATTTTTGAATTTTCTATCTCGGGTCGGGTTCGAACGGATAGGAAGGAAATATTTTTTCTTCTCTATTTTTCGGCCTGTCCTGATCCGTTTCATCTTGAAATGAAGCCTGGATGATGTTTTTTAATTTTTAGAATTTATTTTGCATTTATTTTTGAATTTTCTATATCGAGTCGAATTCGAACGAATAGGAAGGAAATTTTTTTTTCTGCTCTATTTTTCGGCTTGTCCATACCCGTATCTTCTTGAAATGAAGCCTGGATGATGTTTTTTAATTTTCAGAATTTTTTTGCATTTATTTTTTAATTTTCTAACTCGACTCTGGTTCGAACGGATAGGAAGGAAATTTTTTTTATTCTCTATTTTTCGGCCTGTCCTGACCGTTTCATCTTGAAATGAAGCCAGGATGATGTTTTTTAATTTTTAGAATTTTTTTGCATTTTATTTTTGAATTTTCTATCTCGGGTCGGGTTCGAAAGGATAGGAAGTAAATTTTTTTTCTTCTCTACTTTTCGGCCTGTCCTGATCCGTTTCATCTTGAAATGAAGCCTGGATGATGTTTTTTAATTTTTAGAATTTTTTTGCATTTATTTTTGAATTTTCTATATCGAGTCAGGTTCGAGCGGATAGGAAGGAAATTTTTTTTCTTCTCTATTTTTCGGGCTGTCCATACCCGTTTAGTCTTGAAATGAAGCCTGGACGATGTTTTTTAATTTTTAGAATTTTTTTGCATTTTATTTTTGAATTTTCTATCTCGAGTCGTGTTCGAACGGATAGGAAGGAAATTTTTTTTCTTCTCTATTTTTCGGCCTGTCTTGACCCGTTTCATCTTGAAATGAAGCCTGGATGATGTTTTTTCAATTTTAGAATTTTTTTTGTATTTTATTTTTGAATTTTCTATCTTGGGTCGGGTTCGAACGGATAGGAAGGAAATTTTTTTTCTTCTCTATTTTTCGGCCTGTCCATACCCGTTTAGTCTTGAAATCAAGCCTGGATGACGTTTTTTAATTTTTAGAATTTTTTTGCATTTTATTTTTGAATTTTCTATCTCGGGTCGGGTTCGAACGGATAGGAAGGAAATTTTTTTTCTTCTCTATTTTTCGGCCTGTCCATACCCGTTTAGTCTTGAACTGAAGCCTGGATGACGTTTTTTAATTTTTAGAATTTTTTTGCATTTATTTTTGAATTTTCTATCTCGGGTCGGGTTCGAACGGATAGGAAGGAAATTTTTTTTCTTCTCTATTTTTCGGCCTGTCCATACCCGTTTAGTCTTGAAATGAAGCCTGGATGACGTTTTTTAATTTTTAGAATTTTTTTGCATTTTATTTTTTAATTTTCTTTCTCGGGTCGGGTTCGAACGGATAGGAAGGAAATTTTTTTTCTTCTCTATTTTTCGGCCTGTCCTGATCCGTTTGATCTTGAAATGAAGCCTGGATGATGTTTTTTAATTTTTTGAATTTTTTTTGCATTTATTTTTGAATTTTTTATATCGGGTCGGATACGAACGGATAGGAAGGAAATTTTTTTTTCTTCTCTATTTTTCGTCTTGTCCATACCCGTATCTTCTTGAAATGAAGCCTGGATGATGTTTTTTAATTTTCAGAATTTTTTTGCATTTATTTTTTAATTTTCTAACTCCGGTCTGGTTCGAATGGATAGGAAGGAAATTTTTTTTCTTCTCTATTTTTTGGCCTGTCCTGACCCGTTTCATCTTGAAATGAAGCCAGGATGATGTTTTTTAATTTTTAGAATTTTTTTGCATTTATTTTTGAATTTTCAAACTCGGGTCGGGTTTGAACGGATAGAAAGGAAATTTTTTTTCCTCTCTATTTTTCATCCTGTCCTGACCCGTTTCATCTTGAAATGAAGCCAGGATGATGTTTTTTAATTTTTAGAATTTTTTTGCATTTATTTTTTAATTTTCTAACTCGGGTCGGGTTCGAACGGATAGGAAGGAAATTTTTTTTCTTCTCTATTTTTAGGCCTGTCCATACCCGTTTAGTCTTGAAATGAAGCCTGGATGACGTTTTTTAATTTTTAGAATTTTTTTGCATTTATTTTTTAATTTTCTAACTCGGGTCGGGTTCGAACAGATAGGAAGGAAATTTTTTTTCCTCTCTATTTTTTGGCCTGTCCTGACCCGTTTCATCTTGAAACGAAGCCAGGATGATGTTTTTTAATTTTTAGAATTTTTTTGCATTTATTTTTAAATTTTCTAACTCGGGTCGGGTTCGAACGGATAGGAAGGAAATTTTTTTTCTTCTCTATTTTTCGGGCTGTCCATACCCGTTTAGTCTTGAAATGAAGCCTGGACGATGTTTTTTAATTTTTAGAATTTTTTTGCATTTTATTTTTGAATTTTCTATCTCGGTTCGGGTTCGAACGGATAGGAAGGAAAATTTTTTTCTTCTCTATTTTTCGGCCTGTCCTGAACCGTTTCATCTTGAAACAAGGCCAAGGTGATGTTTTTTAATTTTTAGAATTTTTTTGCATTTATTTTTGAATTTTCTAACTCGGGTCGGGTTCGAACGGATAGGAAGGAAATTTTTTTTCTTCTCTATTTTTCGGGCTGTCCATACCCGTTTAGTCTTGAAATGAAGCCTGGATGATGTTTTTAAATATTTAGAATTTTTTTACATTTTATTTTTGAATTTTCTATCTCGAGTCGGGTTCGAATGGATAGGAAGGAAATTTTTTTTCTTCTCTATTTTTCGGCCTGTCTTGACCCGTTTCATCTTGAAATGAAGCCTGGATGATGTTTTTTCATTTTTAGAATTTTTTTTGTATTTTATTTTTGAATTTTCTATCTCGGGTCGGGTTCGAACGGATAGGAAGGAAATTTTTTTTCTTTTCTATTTTTTGGCCTGTCCTGACCCGTTTCATCTTGAAATGAAGCCAGGATGATGTTTTTTAATTTTTAGAATTTTTTTGCATTTATTTTTGAATTTTCAAACTCGGGTCGGGATCGAACGGATAGGAAGGAAATTTTTTTTCCTCTCTATTTTTCGGCCTGTCCTGACCCGTTTCATCTTGAAATGAAGCCAGGATGATGTTTTTTAATTTTTATAATTTTTTTGCATTTATTTTTGAATTTTCTAACTCGGATCGGGTTCGAACGGATAGGAAGGAAATTTTTTTTTCTTCTCTATTTTTCGGCCTGTCCATACCCGTTTAGTCTTGAAATGAAGCCTGGATGATGTTTTTTAATTTTTAGAATTTTTTTGCATTTTATTTTTGAATTTTCTATCTCGGGTCGGGTTCGAACGGATAGGAAGGAAATTTTTTTTCCTCTCCATTTTTCGGCCTATCCATACCCGTTTAGTCTTGAAATGAAGCCTGGATAATGTTTTTTAATTTTTAGAATTTTTTTGCATTTTATTTTTGAATTTTGTATCTCGAGTCGGGTTCGAACGGATAGGAAGGAAATTTTTTTTCTTCTCTATTTTTCGGCCTATCCATACCCGTTTAGTCTTGAAATGAAGCCTGGATGATGTTTTTTCATTTTTAGAATTTTTTTTGTATTTTATTTTTGAATTTTCTATCTCGAGTCGGGTTCGAACGGATAGGAAGGAAATTTTTTTTCCTCTCTATTTTTTGGCCTGTCCTGACCCGTTTCATCTTGAAATGAAGCCAGGATGATGTTTTTTAATTTTTAGAATTTTTTTGCATTTATTTTTGAATTTTCTAACTCGGATCGGGTTCGAACGGATAGGAAGGAAATTTTTTTTCTTCTCTATTTTTCGGCCTGCCCATACCCGTTTAGTCTTGAAATGAAGCCTGGATGACGTTTTTTAATTTTTAGAATTTTTTTGCATTTTATTTTTGAATTTTCTATCTCGGGTCGGGTTCGAACGGATAGGAAGGAAATTTTTTTTCTTCTCCATTTTTCGGCCTATCCATACCCGTTTAGTCTTGAAATGAAGCCTGGATGATGTTTTTTAATTTTTAGAATTTTTTTGCATTTTATTTTTGAATTTTCTATCTCGAGTCGGGTTCGAACGGATAGGAAGGAAATTTTTTTTCTTCTCTATTTTTTGGCCTATCCATACCCGTTTAGTCTTGAAATGAAGCCTGGATGATGTTTTTTCATTTTTAGAATTTTTTTTGTATTTTATTTTTGAATTTTCTATCTCGAGTCGGGTTCGAACGGATAGGAAGGAAATTTTTTTTCCTCTCTATTTTTTGGCCTGTCCTGACCCGTTTCATCTTGAAATGAAGCCAGGATGATGTTTTTTAATTTTTAGAATTTTTTTGCATTTATTTTTGAATTTTCTAACTCGGATCGGGTTCGAACGGATAGGAAGGAAATTTTTTTTCTTCTCTATTTTTCGGCCTGCCCATACCCGTTTAGTATTGAAATGAGGCCTGGATGACGTTTTTTAATTTTTAGAATTTTTTTGCATTTTATTTTTGAATTTTCTATCTCGGGTCGGGTTCGAACGGATAGGAAGGAAATTTTTTTTCTTCTCCATTTTTCGGCCTATCCATACCCGTTTAGTCTTGAAATGAAGCCTGGATGATGTTTTTTAATTTTTAGAATTTTTTTGCATTTTATTTTTGAATTTTCTATCTCGAGTCGGGTTCGAACGGATAGGAAGGAAATTTTTTTTCTTCTCTATTTTTCGGCCTATCCATACCCGTTTAGTCTTGAAATGAAGCCTGGATGATGTTTTTTCATTTTTAGAATTTTTTTTGTATTTTATTTTTGAATTTTCTATCTCGAGTCGGGTTCGTACGGATAGGAAGGAAATTTTTTTTCCTCTCTATTTTTTGGCCTGTCCTGACCCGTTTCATCTTGAAATGAAGCCAGGATGATGTTTTTTAATTTTTAGAATTTTTTTGCACTTATTTTTGAATTTTCTAACTCGGATCGGGTTCGAACGGATAGGAAGGAAATTTTTTTTCTTCTCTATTTTTCGGCCTGCCCATACCCGTTTAGTCTTGAAATGAAGCCTGGATGACGTTTTTTAATTTTTAGAATTTTTTTGCATTTTATTTTTGAATTTTCTATCTCGGGTCGGGTTCGAACGGATAGGAAGGAAATTTTTTTTCTTCTCCATTTTTCGGCCTATCCATACCCGTTTAGTCTTGAAATGAAGCCTGGATGATGTTTTTTAATTTTTAGAATTTTTTTGCATTTTATTTTTGAATTTTCTATCTCGGGTCGGGTTCGAACGGATAGGAAGGAAATTTTTTTTCCTCTCCATTTTTCGGCCTATCCATACCCGTTTAGTCTTGAAATGAAGCCTGGATAATGTTTTTTAATTTTTAGAATTTTTTTGCATTTTATTTTTGAATTTTGTATCTCGAGTCGGGTTCGAACGGATAGGAAGGAAATTTTTTTTCTTCTCTATTTTTCGGCCTATCCATACCCGTTTAGTCTTGAAATGAAGCCTGGATGATGTTTTTTCATTTTTAGAATTTTTTTTGTATTTTATTTTTGAATTTTCTATCTCGAGTCGGGTTCGAACGGATAGGAAGGAAATTTTTTTTCCTCTCTATTTTTTGGCCTGTCCTGACCCGTTTCATCTTGAAATGAAGCCAGGATGATGTTTTTTAATTTTTAGAATTTTTTTGCATTTATTTTTGAATTTTCTAACTCGGATCGGGTTCGAACGGATAGGAAGGAAATTTTTTTTCTTCTCTATTTTTCGGCCTGCCCATACCCGTTTAGTCTTGAAATGAAGCCTGGATGACGTTTTTTAATTTTTAGAATTTTTTTGCATTTTATTTTTGAATTTTCTATCTCGGGTCGGGTTCGAACGGATAGGAAGGAAATTTTTTTTCTTCTCCATTTTTCGGCCTATCCATACCCGTTTAGTCTTGAAATGAAGCCTGGATGATGTTTTTTCATTTTTAGAATTTTTTTTGTATTTTATTTTTGAATTTTCTATCTCGAGTCGGGTTCGAACGGATAGGAAGGAAATTTTTTTTCCTCTCTATTTTTTGGCCTGTCCTGACCCGTTTCATCTTGAAATGAAGCCAGGATGATGTTTTTTAATTTTTAGAATTTTTTTGCATTTATTTTTGAATTTTCTAACTCGGATCGGGTTCGAACGGATAGGAAGGAAATTTTTTTTCTTCTCTATTTTTCGGCCTGCCCATACCCGTTTAGTATTGAAATGAGGCCTGGATGACGTTTTTTAATTTTTAGAATTTTTTTGCATTTTATTTTTGAATTTTCTATCTCGGGTCGGGTTCGAACGGATAGGAAGGAAATTTTTTTTCTTCTCCATTTTTCGGCCTATCCATACCCGTTTAGTCTTGAAATGAAGCCTGGATGATGTTTTTTAATTTTTAGAATTTTTTTGCATTTTATTTTTGAATTTTCTATCTCGAGTCGGGTTCGAACGGATAGGAAGGAAATTTTTTTTCTTCTCTATTTTTCGGCCTATCCATACCCGTTTAGTCTTGAAATGAAGCCTGGATGATGTTTTTTCATTTTTAGAATTTTTTTTGTATTTTATTTTTGAATTTTCTATCTCGAGTCGGGTTCGTACGGATAGGAAGGAAATTTTTTTTCCTCTCTATTTTTTGGCCTGTCCTGACCCGTTTCATCTTGAAATGAAGCCAGGATGATGTTTTTTAATTTTTAGAATTTTTTTGCACTTATTTTTGAATTTTCTAACTCGGATCGGGTTCGAACGGATAGGAAGGAAATTTTTTTTCTTCTCTATTTTTCGGCCTGCCCATACCCGTTTAGTCTTGAAATGAAGCCTGGATGACGTTTTTTAATTTTTAGAATTTTTTTGCATTTTATTTTTGAATTTTCTATCTCGGGTCGGGTTCGAACGGATAGGAAGGAAATTTTTTTTCTTCTCCATTTTTCGGCCTATCCATACCCGTTTAGTCTTGAAATGAAGCCTGGATGATGTTTTTTAATTTTTAGAATTTTTTTGCATTTTATTTTTGAATTTTCTATCTCGAGTCGGGTTCGAACGGATAGGAAGGAAATTTTTTTTCTTCTCTATTTTTCGGCCTATCCATACCCGTTTAGTCTTGAAATGAAGCCTGGATGATGTTTTTTCATTTTTAGAATTTTTTTTGTATTTTATTTTTGAATTTTCTATCTCGAGTCGGGTTCGAACGGATAGGAAGGAAATTTTTTTTCCTCTCTATTTTTTGGCCTGTCCTGACCCGTTTCATCTTGAAATGAAGCCAGGATGATGTTTTTTAATTTTTAGAATTTTTTTGCATTTATTTTTGAATTTTCTAACTCGGATCGGGTTCGAACGGATAGGAAGGAAATTTTTTTTCTTCTCTATTTTTCGGCCTGCCCATACCCGTTTAGTCTTGAAATGAAGCCTGGATGACGTTTTTTAATTTTTAGAATTTTTTTGCATTTTATTTTTGAATTTTCTATCTCGGGTCGGGTTCGAACGGATAGGAAGGAAATTTTTTTTCTTCTCCATTTTTCGGCCTATCCATACCCGTTTAGTCTTGAAATGAAGCCTGGATGATGTTTTTTCATTTTTAGAATTTTTTTGCATTTTATTTTTGAATTTTCTATCTCGAGTCGGGTTCGAACGGATAGGAAGGAAATTTTTTTTCTTCTCTATTTTTTGGCCTATCCATACCCGTTTAGTCTTGAAATGAAGCCTGGATGATGTTTTTTCATTTTTAGAATTTTTTTTGTATTTTATTTTTGAATTTTCTATCTCGAGTCGGGTTCGAACGGATAGGAAGGAAATTTTTTTTCCTCTCTATTTTTTGGCCTGTCCTGACCCGTTTCATCTTGAAATGAAGCCAGGATGATGTTTTTTAATTTTTAGAATTTTTTTGCATTTATTTTTGAATTTTCTAACTCGGATCGGGTTCGAACGGATAGGAAGGAAATTTTTTTTCTTCTCTATTTTTCGGCCTGCCCATACCCGATTAGTATTGAAATGAGGCCTGGATGACGTTTTTTAATTTTTAGAATTTTTTTGCATTTTATTTTTGAATTTTCTATCTCGGGTTGGGTTCGAACGGATAGGAAGGAAATTTTTTTTCTTCTCCATTTTTCGGCCTATCCATACCCGTTTAGTCTTGAAATGAAGCCTGGATGATGTTTTTTAATTTTTAGAATTTTTTTGCATTTTATTTTTGAATTTTCTATCTCGAGTCGGGTTCGAACGGATAGGAAGGAAATTTTTTTTCTTCTTTATTTTTCGGCCTATCCATACCCGTTTAGTCTTGAAATGAAGCCTGGATGATGTTTTTTCATTTTTAGAATTTTTTTTGTATTTTATTTTTGAATTTTCTATCTCGAGTCGGGTTCGTACGGATAGGAAGGAAATTTTTTTTCCTCTCTATTTTTTGGCCTGTCCTGACCCGTTTCATCTTGAAATGAAGCCAGGATGATGTTTTTTAATTTTTAGAATTTTTTTGCACTTATTTTTGAATTTTCTAACTCGGATCGGGTTCGAACGGATAGGAAGGAAATTTTTTTTCTTCTCTATTTTTCGGCCTGCCCATACCCGTTTAGTCTTGAAATGAAGCCCGGATGACGTTTTTTAATTTTTAGAATTTTTTTGCATTTTATTTTTGAATTTTCTATCTCGGGTCGGGTTCGAACGGATAGGAAGGAAATTTTTTTTCTTCTCCATTTTTCGGCCTATCCATACCCGTTTAGTCTTGAAATGAAGCCTGGATGATGTTTTTTAATTTTTAGAATTTTTTTGCATTTTATTTTTGAATTTTCTATCTCGAGTCGGGTTCGAACGGATAGGAAGGAAATTTTTTTTCTTCTCTATTTTTCGGCCTGCCCATACCCGTTTAGTCTTGAAATGAAGCCTGGATGAGGTTTTTTAATTTTCAGAATTTTTTTGCATTTTATTTTTTAATTTTCTATCTCGGGTCGGGTTCGAACGGATAGGAAGGAAAATTTTTTTCTTCTCTATTTTTCGGCCTGTCCTGATCCGTTTCATCTTGAAATGAAGCCTGGATGATGTTTTTTAATTTTTAGAATTTTTTTTGCATTTATTTTTGAATTTTCTATATCGGGACGGATACGAACGGATAGGAAGGAAATTTTTTTTTCTGCTCTATTTTTCGGCTTGTCCATACCCGTATCTTCTTGAAATGAAGCCAGGATGATGTTTTTTAATTTTTATAATTTTTTTGCATTTATTTTTGAATTTTCTAACTCGGATCGGGTTCAAACGGATAGGAAGGAAATTTTTTTTCTTCTCTATTTTTCGGGCTGTCCATACCCGTTTAGTCTTGAAATGAAGCCTGGACGATGTTTTTTAATTTTTAGAATTTTTTTGCATTTTATTTTTGAATTTTCTATCTCGAGTCGGGTTCGAACGGATAGGAAGGAAATTTTTTTTCTTCTCTATTTTTCGGCCTGTCTTGACCCGTTTCATCTTGAAATGAAGCCTGGATGACGTTTTTTAATTTTTAGAATTTTTTTGCATTTATTTTTGAATTTTCTATCTCGGGTCGGGTTCGAACGGATAGGAAGGAAATTTTTTTTCTTCTCTATTTTTCGGCCTGTCCATACCCGTTTAGTCTTGAAATGATGCCTGGATGACGTTTTTTAATTTTTAGAATTTTTTTGCATTTTATTTTTGAATTTTCTATCTCGGGTCGGGTTCGAACGGATAGGAAGGAAATTTTTTTTCTTCTCTATTTTTCGGCCTGTCCTGATCCGTTTCATCTTGAAATGAAGCCTGGATGATGTTTTTTAATTTTTTGAATTTTTTTTGCATTTATTTTTGAATTTTTTATATCGGGTAGGATACGAACGGATAGGAAGGAAATTTTTTTTTCTTCTCTATTTTTCGGCTTGTCCATACCCGTATCTTCTTGAAATGAAGCCTGGATGATGTTTTTTAATTTTCAGAATTTTTTTGCATTTATTTTTTAATTTTCTAACTCGGGTCTGGTTCGAACGGATAGGAAGGAAATTTTTTTTCATCTCTATTTTTTGGCCTGTCCTGACCCGTTTCATCTTGAAATGAAGCCAGGATGATGTTTTTTAATTTTTAGAATTTTTTTGCATTTATTTTTAAATTTTCTAACTCGGGTCGGGTTCGAACGGATAGGAAGGAAATTTTTTTTCTTCTCTATTTTTCGGGCTGTCCATACCCGTTTAGTCTTGAAATGAAGCCTGGACGATGTTTTTTAATTTTTAGAATTTTTTTGCATTTTATTTTTGAATTTTCTATCTCGGTTCGGGTTCGAACGGATAGGAAGGAAAATTTTTTTCTTCTCTATTTTTCGGCCTGTCCTGAACCGTTTCATCTTGAAACAAGGCCAAGGTGATGTTTTTTAATTTT
This sequence comes from Quercus robur, assembly GCF_932294415.1. Classification (NCBI taxonomy): domain Eukaryota; kingdom Viridiplantae; phylum Streptophyta; class Magnoliopsida; order Fagales; family Fagaceae; genus Quercus; species Quercus robur. Next base: position 38,800,098 of record NC_065542.1, on the reverse strand, counting down.
TAGAATTTTTTTGCATTTATTTTTGAATTTTCTAACTCGGGTCGGGTTCGAACGGATAGGAAGGAAATTTTTTTTCTTCTCTATTTTTCGGGCTGTCCATACCCGTTTAGTCTTGAAATGAAGCCTGGATGATGTTTTTAAATTTTTAGAATTTTTTTACATTTTATTTTTGAATTTTCTATCTCGAGTCGGGTTCGAATGGATAGGAAGGAAATTTTTTTTCTTCTCTATTTTTCGGCCTGTCTTGACCCGTTTCATCTTGAAATGAAGCCTGGATGATGTTTTTTCATTTTTAGAATTTTTTTTGTATTTTATTTTTGAATTTTCTATCTCGGGTCGGGTTCGAACGGATAGGAAGGAAATTTTTTTTCTTTTCTATTTTTTGGCCTGTCCTGACCCGTTTCATCTTGAAATGAAGCCAGGATGATGTTTTTTAATTTTTAGAATTTTTTTGCATTTATTTTTGAATTTTCAAACTCGGGTCGGGATCGAACGGATAGGAAGGAAATTTTTTTTCCTCTCTATTTTTCGGCCTGTCCTGACCCGTTTCATCTTGAAATGAAGCCAGGATGATGTTTTTTAATTTTTATAATTTTTTTGCATTTATTTTTGAATTTTCTAACTCGGATCGGGTTCGAACGGATAGGAAGGAAATTTTTTTTTCTTCTCTATTTTTCGGCCTGTCCATACCCGTTTAGTCTTGAAATGAAGCCTGGATGATGTTTTTTAATTTTTAGAATTTTTTTGCATTTTATTTTTGAATTTTCTATCTCGGGTCGGGTTCGAACGGATAGGAAGGAAATTTTTTTTCCTCTCCATTTTTCGGCCTATCCATACCCGTTTAGTCTTGAAATGAAGCCTGGATAATGTTTTTTAATTTTTAGAATTTTTTTGCATTTTATTTTTGAATTTTGTATCTCGAGTCGGGTTCGAACGGATAGGAAGGAAATTTTTTTTCTTCTCTATTTTTCGGCCTATCCATACCCGTTTAGTCTTGAAATGAAGCCTGGATGATGTTTTTTCATTTTTAGAATTTTTTTTGTATTTTATTTTTGAATTTTCTATCTCGAGTCGGGTTCGAACGGATAGGAAGGAAATTTTTTTTCCTCTCTATTTTTTGGCCTGTCCTGACCCGTTTCATCTTGAAATGAAGCCAGGATGATGTTTTTTAATTTTTAGAATTTTTTTGCATTTATTTTTGAATTTTCTAACTCGGATCGGGTTCGAACGGATAGGAAGGAAATTTTTTTTCTTCTCTATTTTTCGGCCTGCCCATACCCGTTTAGTCTTGAAATGAAGCCTGGATGACGTTTTTTAATTTTTAGAATTTTTTTGCATTTTATTTTTGAATTTTCTATCTCGGGTCGGGTTCGAACGGATAGGAAGGAAATTTTTTTTCTTCTCCATTTTTCGGCCTATCCATACCCGTTTAGTCTTGAAATGAAGCCTGGATGATGTTTTTTAATTTTTAGAATTTTTTTGCATTTTATTTTTGAATTTTCTATCTCGAGTCGGGTTCGAACGGATAGGAAGGAAATTTTTTTTCTTCTCTATTTTTTGGCCTATGCATACCCGTTTAGTCTTGAAATGAAGCCTGGATGATGTTTTTTCATTTTTAGAATTTTTTTTGTATTTTATTTTTGAATTTTCTATCTCGAGTCAGGTTCGAACGGATAGGAAGGAAATTTTTTTTCCTCTCTATTTTTTGGCCTGTCCTGACCCGTTTCATCTTGAAATGAAGCCAGGATGATGTTTTTTAATTTTTAGAATTTTTTTGCATTTATTTTTGAATTTTCTAACTCGGATCGGGTTCGAACGGATAGGAAGGAAATTTTTTTTCTTCTCTATTTTTCGGCCTGCCCATACCCGTTTAGTATTGAAATGAGGCCTGGATGACGTTTTTTAATTTTTAGAATTTTTTTGCATTTTATTTTTGAATTTTCTATCTCGGGTCGGGTTCGAACGGATAGGAAGGAAATTTTTTTTCTTCTCCATTTTTCGGCCTATCCATACCCGTTTAGTCTTGAAATGAAGCCTGGATGATGTTTTTTAATTTTTAGAATTTTTTTGCATTTTATTTTTGAATTTTCTATCTCGAGTCGGGTTCGAACGGATAGGAAGGAAATTTTTTTTCTTCTCTATTTTTCGGCCTATCCATACCCGTTTAGTCTTGAAATGAAGCCTGGATGATGTTTTTTCATTTTTAGAATTTTTTTTGTATTTTATTTTTGAATTTTCTATCTCGAGTCGGGTTCGTACGGATAGGAAGGAAATTTTTTTTCCTCTCTATTTTTTGGCCTGTCCTGACCCGTTTCATCTTGAAATGAAGCCAGGATGATGTTTTTTAATTTTTAGAATTTTTTTGCACTTATTTTTGAATTTTCTAACTCGGATCGGGTTCGAACGGATAGGAAGGAAATTTTTTTTCTTCTCTATTTTTCGGCCTGCCCATACCCGTTTAGTCTTGAAATGAAGCCTGGATGACGTTTTTTAATTTTTAGAATTTTTTTGCATTTTATTTTTGAATTTTCTATCTCGGGTCGGGTTCGAACGGATAGGAAGGAAATTTTTTTTCTTCTCCATTTTTCGGCCTATCCATACCCGTTTAGTCTTGAAATGAAGCCTGGATGATGTTTTTTAATTTTTAGAATTTTTTTGCATTTTATTTTTGAATTTTCTATCTCGAGTCGGGTTCGAACGGATAGGAAGGAAATTTTTTTTCTTCTCTATTTTTCGGCCTATCCATACCCGTTTAGTCTTGAAATGAAGCCTGGATGATGTTTTTTCATTTTTAGAATTTTTTTTGTATTTTATTTTTGAATTTTCTATCTCGAGTCGGGTTCGAACGGATAGGAAGGAAATTTTTTTTCCTCTCTATTTTTTGGCCTGTCCTGACCCGTTTCATCTTGAAATGAAGCCAGGATGATGTTTTTTAATTTTTAGAATTTTTTTGCATTTATTTTTGAATTTTCTAACTCGGATCGGGTTCGAACGGATAGGAAGGAAATTTTTTTTCTTCTCTATTTTTCGGCCTGCCCATACCCGTTTAGTCTTGAAATGAAGCCTGGATGACGTTTTTTAATTTTTAGAATTTTTTTGCATTTTATTTTTGAATTTTCTATCTCGGGTCGGGTTCGAACGGATAGGAAGGAAATTTTTTTTCTTCTCCATTTTTCGGCCTATCCATACCCGTTTAGTCTTGAAATGAAGCCTGGATGATGTTTTTTCATTTTTAGAATTTTTTTGCATTTTATTTTTGAATTTTCTATCTCGAGTCGGGTTCGAACGGATAGGAAGGAAATTTTTTTTCTTCTCTATTTTTTGGCCTATCCATACCCGTTTAGTCTTGAAATGAAGCCTGGATGATGTTTTTTCATTTTTAGAATTTTTTTTGTATTTTATTTTTGAATTTTCTATCTCGAGTCGGGTTCGAACGGATAGGAAGGAAATTTTTTTTCCTCTCTATTTTTTGGCCTGTCCTGACCCGTTTCATCTTGAAATGAAGCCAGGATGATGTTTTTTAATTTTTAGAATTTTTTTGCATTTATTTTTGAATTTTCTAACTCGGATCGGGTTCGAACGGATAGGAAGGAAATTTTTTTTCTTCTCTATTTTTCGGCCTGCCCATACCCGTTTAGTATTGAAATGTGGCCTGGATGACGTTTTTTAATTTTTAGAATTTTTTTGCATTTTATTTTTGAATTTTCTATCTCGGGTCGGGTTCGAACGGATAGGAAGGAAATTTTTTTTCTTCTCCATTTTTCGGCCTATCCATACCCGTTTAGTCTTGAAATGAAGCCTGGATGATGTTTTTTAATTTTTAGAATTTTTTTGCATTTTATTTTTGAATTTTCTATCTCGAGTCGGGTTCGAACGGATAGGAAGGAAATTTTTTTTCTTCTTTATTTTTCGGCCTATCCATACCCGTTTAGTCTTGAAATGAAGCCTGGATGATGTTTTTTCATTTTTAGAATTTTTTTTGTATTTTATTTTTGAATTTTCTATCTCGAGTCGGGTTCGTACGGATAGGAAGGAAATTTTTTTTCCTCTCTATTTTTTGGCCTGTCCTGACCCGTTTCATCTTGAAATGAAGCCAGGATGATGTTTTTTAATTTTTAGAATTTTTTTGCACTTATTTTTGAATTTTCTAACTCGGATCGGGTTCGAACGGATAGGAAGGAAATTTTTTTTCTTCTCTATTTTTCGGCCTGCCCATACCCGTTTAGTCTTGAAATGAAGCCCGGATGACGTTTTTTAATTTTTAGAATTTTTTTGCATTTTATTTTTGAATTTTCTATCTCGGGTCGGGTTTGAACGGATAGGAAGGAAATTTTTTTTCTTCTCCATTTTTCGGCCTATCCATACCCGTTTAGTCTTGAAATGAAGCCTGGATGATGTTTTTTAATTTTTAGAATTTTTTTGCATTTTATTTTTGAATTTTCTATCTCGAGTCGGGTTCGAACGGATAGGAAGGAAATTTTTTTTCTTCTCTATTTTTCGGCCTGCCCATACCCGTTTAGTCTTGAAATGAAGCCTGGATGACGTTTTTTAATTTTCAGAATTTTTTTGCATTTTATTTTTTAATTTTCTATCTCGGGTCGGGTTCGAACGGATAGGAAGGAAAATTTTTTTCTTCTCTATTTTTCGGCCTGTCCTGATCCGTTTCATCTTGAAATGAAGCCTGGATGATGTTTTTTAATTTTTAGAATTTTTTTTGCATTTATTTTTGAATTTTCTATATCGGGACGGATTCGAACGGATAGGAAGGAAATTTTTTTTTCTGCTCTATTTTTCGGCTTGTCCATACCCGTATCTTCTTGAAATGAAGCCAGGATGATGTTTTTTAATTTTTATAATTTTTTTGCATTTATTTTTGAATTTTCTAACTCGGATCGGGTTCAAACGGATAGGAAGGAAATTTTTTTTCTTCTCTATTTTTCGGGCTGTCCATACCCGTTTAGTCTTGAAATGAAGCCTGGACGATGTTTTTTAATTTTTAGAATTTTTTTGCATTTTATTTTTGAATTTTCTATCTCGAGTCGGGTTCGAACGGATAGGAAGGAAATTTTTTTTCTTCTCTATTTTTCGGCCTGTCTTGACCCGTTTCATCTTGAAATGAAGCCTGGATGACGTTTTTTAATTTTTAGAATTTTTTTGCATTTATTTTTGAATTTTCTATCTCGGGTCGGGTTCGAACGGATAGGAAGGAAATTTTTTTTCTTCTCTATTTTTCGGCCTGTCCATACTCGTTTAGTCTTGAAATGATGCCTGGATGACGTTTTTTAATTTTTAGAATTTTTTTGCATTTTATTTTTGAATTTTCTATCTCGGGTCGGGTTCGAACGGATAGGAAGGAAATTTTTTTTCTTCTCTATTTTTCGGCCTGTCCTGATCCGTTTCATCTTGAAATGAAGCCTGGATGATGTTTTTTAATTTTTTGAATTTTTTTTGCATTTATTTTTGAATTTTTTATATCGGGTAGGATACGAACGGATAGGAAGGAAATTTTTTTTTCTTCTCTATTTTTCGGCTTGTCCATACCCGTATCTTCTTGAAATGAAGCCTGGATGATGTTTTTTAATTTTCAGAATTTTTTTGCATTTATTTTTTAATTTTCTAACTCGGGTCTGGTTCGAACGGATAGGAAGGAAATTTTTTTTCATCTCTATTTTTTGGCCTGTCCTGACCCGTTTCATCTTGAAATGAAGCCAGGATGATGTTTTTTAATTTTTAGAATTTTTTTGCTTTTATTTTTGAATTTTCAAACTCGGGTCGGGTTTGAACGGATAGGAAGGAAATTTTTTTTCCTCTCTATTTTTCATCCTGTCCTGACCCGTTTCATCTTGAAATGAAGCCAGGATGATGTTTTTTAATTTTTAGAATTTTTTTGCATTTATTTTTTAATTTTCTAACTCGGGTCGGGTTCGAACGGATAGGAAGGAAATTTTTTTTCTTCTCTATTTTTAGACCTGTACATACCCGTTTAGTCTTGAAATGAAGCCTGGATGACGTTTTTTAATTTTTAGAATTTTTTTGCATTTATTTTTTAATTTTCTAACTCGGGTCGGGTTCGAACGGATAGGAAGGAAATTTTTTTTCCTCTCTATTTTTTGGCCTGTCCTGACCCGTTTCATCTTGAAACGAAGCCAGGATGATGTTTTTTAATTTTTAGAATTTTTTTGCGTTTACTTTTGAATTTTCTAACTCGGATCGGGTTCGAACGGATAGGAAGGAAATTTTTTTTCTTCTCTATTTTTCGGGCTGTCCATACCCGTTTAGTCTTGAAATGAAGCCTGGATGACGTTTTTTAATTTTTAGAATTTTTTTGCATTTTATTTTTGAATTTTCTATCTCGGGTCGGGTTCGAACGGATAGGAAGGAAATATTTTTTCTTCTCTATTTTTCGGCCTGTCCTGATCCGTTTCATCTTGAAATGAAGCCTGGATGATGTTTTTTAATTTTTAGAATTTTTTTTGCATTTATTTTTGAATTTTCTATATCGAGTCGAATTCGAACGAATAGGAAGGAAATTTTTTTTTCTGCTCTATTTTTCGGCTTGTCCATACCCGTATCTTCTTGAAATGAAGCCTGGATGATGTTTTTTAATTTTCAGAATTTTTTTGCATTTATTTTTGAATTTTCTATATCGAGTCAGGTTCGAGCGGATAGGAAGGAAATTTTTTTTCTTCTCTATTTTTCGGGCTGTCCATACCCGTTTAGTCTTGAAATGAAGCCTGGACGATGTTTTTTAATTTTTAGAATTTTTTTGCATTTTATTTTTGAATTTTCTATCTCGAGTCGGGTTCGAACGGATAGGAAGGAAATTTTTTTTCTTCTCTATTTTTCGGCCTGTCTTGACCCGTTTCATCTTGAAATGAAGCCTGGATGACGTTTTTTAATTTTTAGAATTTTTTTGCATTTATTTTTGAATTTTCTATCTCGGGTCGGGTTCGAACGGATAGGAAGGAAATTTTTTTTCTTCTCTATTTTTCGGCCTGTCCATACCCGTTTAGTCTTGAAATGAAGCCTGGATGACGTTTTTTAATTTTTAGAATTTTTTTGCATTTTATTTTTGAATTTTCTATCTCGGGTCGGGTTCGAACGGATAGGAAGGAAATTTTTTTTCTTCTCTATTTTTCGGCCTGTCCTGATCCGTTTCATCTTGAAATGAAGCCCGGATGATGTTTTTTAATTTTTTGAATTTTTTTTGCATTTATTTTTGAATTTTTTATATCGGGTAGGATACGAACGGATAGGAAGGAAATTTTTTTTTCTTCTCTATTTTTCGGCTTGTCCATACCCGTATCTTCTTGAAATGAAGCCTGGATGATGTTTTTTAATTTTCAGAATTTTTTTGCATTTATTTTTTAATTTTCTAACTCGGGTCTGGTTCGAACGGATAGGAAGGAAATTTTTTTTCATCTCTATTTTTCGGCCTGTCCTGACCCGTTTCATCTTGAAATGAAGCCAGGATGATGTTTTTTAATTTTTAGAATTTTTTTGCTTTTATTTTTGAATTTTCAAACTCGGGTCGGGTTTGAACGGATAGGAAGGAAATTTTTTTTCCTCTCTATTTTTCATCCTGTCCTGACCCGTATCATCTTGAAATGAAGCCAGGATGATGTTTTTTAATTTTTAGAATTTTTTTGCATTTATTTTTTAATTTTCTAACTCGGGTCGGGTTCGAACGGATAGGAAGGAAATTTTTTTTCTTCTCTATTTTTAGACCTGTACATACCCGTTTAGTCTTGAAATGAAGCCTGGATGACGTTTTTTAATTTTTAGAATTTTTTTGCATTTATTTTTTAATTTTCTAACTCGGGTCGGGTTCGAACGGATAGGAAGGAAATTTTTTTTCCTCTCTATTTTTTGGCCTGTCCTGACCCGTTTCATCTTGAAACGAAGCCAGGATGATGTTTTTTAATTTTTAGAATTTTTTTGCATTTATTTTTGAATTTTCTAACTCGGGTCGGGTTCGAACAGATAGGAAGGAAATTTTTTTTCTTCTCTATTTTTCGGGCTGTCCATACCCGTTTAGTCTTGAAATGAAGCCTGGACGATGTTTTTTAATTTTTAGAATTTTTTTGCATTTTATTTTTGAATTTTCTATCTCGGGTCGGGTTCGAACGGATAGGAAGGAAAATTTTTTTCTTCTCTATTTTTCGGCCTGTCCTGAACCGTTTCATCTTGAAACAAAGCCAAGGTGATGTTTTTTAATTTTTAGAATTTTCTTGCATTTATTTTTGAATTTTCTAACTCGGGTCGGGTTCGAACGGATAGGAAGGAAATTTTTTTCTTCTCTATTTTTCGGGCTGTCCATACCCGTTTAGTCTTGAAATGAAGCCTGGATGATGTTTTTTAATTTTTAGAATTTTTTTGCATTTTATTTTTGAATTTTCTATCTCGAGTCGGGTTCGAATGGATAGGAAGGAAATTTTTTTTCTTCTCTATTTTTCGTCCTGTCTTGACCCGTTTCATCTTGAAATGAAGCCTGGATGATGTTTTTTCATTTTTAGAATTTTTTTTGTATTTTATTTTTGAATTTTCTATCTTGGGTCGGGTTCGAACGGATAGGAAGGAAATTTTTTTTCTTCTCTATTTTTCGGCCTGTCCATACCCGTTTAGTCTTGAAATGAAGCCTGGATGACGTTTTTTAATTTTTAGAATTTTTTTGCATTTTATTTTTGAATTTTCTATCTCGGGTCGGGTTCGAACGGATAGGAAGGAAATTTTTTTTCCTCTCTATTTTTTGGTCTGTCCTGACCCGTTTCATCTTGAAACGAAGCCAGGATGATGTTTTTTAATTTTTAGAATTTTTTTGCATTGATTTTTAAATTTTCTAACTCGGGTCGGGTTCGAACGGATAGGAAGGAAATTTTTTTTCTTCTCTATTTTTCGGGCTGTCCATACCCATTTAGTCTTGAAATGAAGCCTGGACGATGTTTTTTAATTTTTAGAATTTTTTCGCATTTTATTTTTGAATTTTCTATCTCGGGTCGGGTTCGAACGGATAGGAAGGAAAATTTTTTTCTTCTCTATTTTTCGGCCTGTCCTGAACCGTTTCATCTTGAAATGAAGCCAAGGTGATGTTTTTTAATTTTTAGAATTTTTTTGCATTTATTTTTGAATTTTCTAACTCGGGTCGGGTTCGAACGGATAGGAAGGAAATTTTTTTTCTTCTCTATTTTTCGGGCTGTCCATACCCGTTTAGTCTTGAAATGAAGCCGGGATGATGTTTTTTAATTTTTAGAATTTTTTTGCATTTTATTTTTGAATTTTCTATCTCTAGTCGGGTTCGAACGGATAGGAAGGAAATTTTTTTTCTTCTCTATTTTTCGGCCTGTCTTGACCCGTTTCATCTTGAAATGAAGCCTGGATGATGTTTTTTCATTTTTAGAATTTTTTTTGTATTTTATTTTTGAATTTTCTATCTTGGGTCGGGTTCGAACGGATAGGAAGGAAATTTTTTTTCTTCTCTATTTTTCGGCCTGTCCATACCCGTTTAGTCTTGAAATGAAGCCTGGATGACGTTTTTTAATTTTTAGAATTTTTTTGCATTTTATTTTTGAATTTTCTATCTCGGGTCGGGTTCGAACGGATAGGAAGGAAATTTTTTTTCTTCTCTATTTTTCGGCCTGTCCATACCCGTTTAGTCTTGAAATGAAGCCTGGATGATGTTTTTTAATTTTTAGAATTTTTTTGCATTTATTTTTGAATTTTCTATCTCGGGTCGGGTTCGAACGGATAGGAAGGAAATTTTTTTTCTTCTCTATTTTTCGGCCTGTCCATACCCGTTTAGTCTTGAAATGAAGCCTGGATGACGTTTTTTAATTTTTAGAATTTTTTTGCATTTTATTTTTGAATTTTCTATCTCGGGTCGGGTTCGAACGGATAGGAAGGAAATTTTTTTTCTTCTCTATTTTTCGGCCTGTCCTGATCCGTTTCATCTTGAAATGAAGCCTGGATGATATTTTTTAATTTTTTGAATTTTTTTTGCATTTATTTTTGAATTTTTTATATCGGGTAGGATACGAACGGATAGGAAGGAAATTTTTTTTCTTCTCTATTTTTCGGCCTGTCCATACCCGTATCTTCTTGAAATGAAGCCTGGATGATGTTTTTTAATTTTCAGAATTTTTTTGCATTTATTTTTTAATTTTCTAACTCGGGTCTGGTTCGAACGGATAGGAAGGAAATTTTTTTTCTTCTCTATTTTTTGGCCTGTCCTGACCCGTTTCATCTGGAAATGAAGCCAGGATGATGTTTTTTAATTTTTAGAATTTTTTTGCATTTATTTTTGAATTTTCAAACTCGGGTCGGGTTTGAACGGATAGGAACGAAATTTTTTTTCCTCTCTATTTTTCATCCTGTCCTGACCCGTTTCATCTTGAAATGAAGCCAGGATGAGGTTTTTTAATTTTTAGAATTTTTTTGCATTTATTTTTTAATTTTCTAACTCGGGTCGGGTTCGAACGGATAGGAAGGAAATTTTTTTTCTTCTCTATTTTTAGGCCTGTCCATACCCGTTTAGTCTTGAAATCAAGCCTGGATGACGTTTTTTAATTTTTAGAATTTTTTTGCATTTATTTTTTAATTTTCTAACTCGGGTCGGGTTCGAACGGATAGGAAGGAAATTTTTTTTCCTCTCTATTTTTTGGTCTGTCCTGACCCGTTTCATCTTGAAACGAAGCCAGGATGATGTTTTTTAATTTTTAGAATTTTTTTGCATTTATTTTTAAATTTTCTAACTCGGGTCGGGTTCGAACGGATAGGAAGGAAATTTTTTTTCTTCTCTATTTTTCGGGCTGTCCATACCCGCTTAGTCTTGAAATGAAGCCTGGACGATGTTTTTTAATTTTTAGAATTTTTTTGCATTTTATTTTTGAATTTTCTATCTCGGGTCGGGTTCGAACGGATAGGAAGGAAAATTTTTTTCTTCTCTATTTTTCGGCCTGTCCTGAACCGTTTCATCTTGAAACAAAGCCAAGGTGATGTTTTTTAATTTTTAGAATTTTTTTGCATTTATTTTTGAATTTTCTAACTCGGGTCGGGTTCGAACGGATAGGAAGGAAATTTTTTTTCTTCTCTATTTTTCGGGCTGTCCATACCCGTTTAGTCTTGAAATGAAGCCTGGATGATGTTTTTTAATTTTTAGAATTTTTTTGCATTTTATTTTTGAATTTTATATCTCGAGTCGGGTTCGAATGGATAGGAAGGAAATTTTTTTTCTTCTCTATTTTTCGGCCTGTCTTGACCCGTTTCATCTTGAAATGAAGCCTGGATGATGTTTTTTCATTTTTAGAATTTTTTTTGTATTTTATTTTTGAATTTTCTATCTCGGGTCGGGTTCGAACGGATAGGAAGGAAATTTTTTTTCTTCTCTATTTTTTGGCCTGTCCTGACCCGTTTCATCTTGAAATGAAGCCAGGATGATGTTTTTTAATTTTTAGAATTTTTTTGCATTTATTTTTTAATTTTCTAACTCGGGTCGGGTTCGAACGGATAGGAAGGAAATTTTTTTTCCTCTCTATTTTTAAACCTGTCCATACCCGTTTAGTCTTGAAATGAAGCCTGGATGACGTTTTTTAATTTTTAGAATTTTTTTGCATTTATTTTTTAATTTTCTAACTCGGGTCGGGTTCGAACGGATAGGAAGGGAATTTTTTTTCCTCTCTATTTTTTGGCCTGTCCTGACCCGTTTCATCTTGAAACGAAGCCAGGATGATGTTTTTTAATTTTTAGAATTTTTTTGCATTTATTTTTGAATTTTCTATCTCGAGTCGGGTTCGAACGGATAGGAAGGAAATTTTTTTTCCTCTCTATTTTTCGGCCTATCCATACCCGTTTAGTCTTGAAATGAAGCCTGGATGATGTTTTTTCATTTTTAGAATTTTTTTTGTATTTTATTTTTGAATTTTCTATCTTGGGTCGGGTTCGAACGGATAGGAAGGAAATTTTTTTTCTTCTCTATTTTTCGGCCTGTCCATACCCGTTTAGTCTTGAAATGAAGCCTGGATGACGTTTTTTAATTTTTAGAATTTTTTTGCATTTTATTTTTGAATTTTCTATCTCGGGTCGGGTTCGAACGGATAGGAAGGAAATTTTTTTTCCTCTCTATTTTTTGGTCTGTCCTGACCCGTTTCATCTTGAAACGAAGCCAGGATGATGTTTTTTAATTTTTAGAATTTTTTTGCATTGATTTTTAAATTTTCTAACTCGGGTCGGGTTCGAACGGATAGGAAGGAAATTTTTTTTCTTCTCTATTTTTCGGGCTGTCCATACCCGTTTAGTCTTGAAATGAAGCCTGGATGATGTTTTTTAATTTTTAGAATTTTTTCGCATTTTATTTTTGAATTTTCTATCTCGGGTCGGGTTCGAACGGATAGGAAGGAAAATTTTTTTCTTCTCTATTTTTCGGCCTGTCCTGAACCGTTTCATCTTGAAACAAAGCCAAGGTGATGTTTTTTAATTTTTAGAATTTTTTTGCATTTATTTTTGAATTTTCTAACTCGGGTCGGGTTCGAACGGATAGGAAGGAAATTTTTTTTCTTCTCTATTTTTCGGGCTGTCCATACCCGTTTAGTCTTGAAATGAAGCCGGGATGATGTTTTTTAATTTTTAGAATTTTTTTGCATTTTATTTTTGAATTTTCTATCTCTAGTCGGGTTCGAACGGATAGGAAGGAAATTTTTTTTCTTCTCTATTTTTCGGCCTGTCTTGACCCGTTTCATCTTGAAATGAAGCCTGGATGATGTTTTTTCATTTTTAGAATTTTTTTTGTATTTTATTTTTGAATTTTCTATCTTGGGTCGGGTTCGAACGGATAGGAAGGAAATTTTTTTTCTTCTCTATTTTTCGGCCTGTCCATACCCGTTTAGTCTTGAAATGAAGCCTGGATGACGTTTTTTAATTTTTAGAATTTTTTTGCATTTTATTTTTGAATTTTCTATCTCGGGTCGGGTTCGAACGGATAGGAAGGATATTTTTTTTCTTCTCTATTTTTCGGCCTGTCCATACCCGTTTAGTCTTGAAATGAAGCCTGGATGATGTTTTTTAATTTTTAGAATTTTTTTGCATTTATTTTTGAATTTTCTATCTCGGGTCGGGTTCGAACGGATAGGAAGGAAATTTTTTTTCTTCTCTATTTTTCGGCCTGTCCATACCCGTTTAGTCTTGAAATGAAGCCTGGATGACGTTTTTTAATTTTTAGAATTTTTTTGCATTTTATTTTTGAATTTTCTATCTCGGGTCGGGTTCGAACGGATAGGAAGGAAATTTTTTTTCTTCTCTATTTTTCGGCCTGTCCTGATCCGTTTCATCTTGAAATGAAGCCTGGATGATATTTTTTAATTTTTTGAATTTTTTTTTCATTTATTTTTGAATTTTTTATATCGGGTAGGATACGAACGGATAGGAAGGAAATTTTTTTTTCTTCTCTATTTTTCGGCTTGTCCATACCCGTATCTTCTTGAAATGAAGCCTGGATGATGTTTTTTAATTTTCAGAATTTTTTTGCATTTATTTTTTAATTTTCTAACTCGGGTCTGGTTCGAACGGATAGGAAGGAAATTTTTTTTCTTCTCTATTTTTTGGCCTGTCCTGACCCGTTTCATCTTGAAATGAAGCCAGGATGATGTTTTTTAATTTTTAGAATTTTTTTGCATTTATTTTTGAATTTTCAAACTCGGGTCGGGTTTGAACGGATAGGAACGAAATTTTTTTTCCTCTCTATTTTTCATCCTGTCCTGACCCGTTTCATCTTGAAATGAAGCCAGGATGATGTTTTTTAATTTTTAGAATTTTTTTGCATTTATTTTTTAATTTTCTAACTCGGGTCGGGTTCGAACGGATAGGAAGGAAATTTTTTTTCTTCTCTATTTTTAGGCCTGTCCATACCCGTTTAGTCTTGAAATCAAGCCTGGATGACGTTTTTTAATTTTTAGAATTTTTTTGCATTTATTTTTTAATTTTCTAACTCGGGTCGGGTTCGAACGGATAGGAAGGAAATTTTTTTTCCTCTCTATTTTTTGGTCTGTCCTGACCCGTTTCATCTTGAAACGAAGCCAGGATGATGTTTTTTAATTTTTAGAATTTTTTTGCATTTATTTTTAAATTTTCTAACTCGGGTCGGGTTCGAACGGATAGGAAGGAAATTTTTTTTCTTCTCTATTTTTCGGGCTGTCCATACCCATTTAGTCTTGAAATGAAGCCTGGACGATGTTTTTTAATTTTTAGAATTTTTTTGCATTTTATTTTTGAATTTTCTATCTCGGGTCGGGTTCGAACGGATAGGAAGGAAAATTTTTTTCTTCTCTATTTTTCGGCCTGTCCTGAACCGTTTCATCTTGAAACAAAGCCAAGGTGATGTTTTTTAATTTTTAGAATTTTTTTGCATTTATTTTTGAATTTTCTAACTCGGGTCGGGTTCGAACGGATAGGAAGGAAATTTTTTTTCTTCTCTATTTTTCGGGCTGTCCATACCCGTTTAGTCTTGAAATGAAGCCTGGATGATGTTTTTTAATTTTTAGAATTTTTTTGCATTTTATTTTCGAATTTTCTATCTCGAGTCGGGTTCGAATGGATAGGAAGGAAATTTTTTTTCTTCTCTATTTTTCGGCCTGTCTTGACCCGTTTCATCTTGAAATGAAGCCTGGATGATGTTTTTTCATTTTTAGAATTTTTTTTGTATTTTATTTTTGAATTTTCTATCTCGGGTCGGGTTCGAACGGATAGGAAGGAAATTTTTTTTCTTCTCTATTTTTTGGCCTGTCCTGACCCGTTTCATCTTGAAATGAAGCCAGGATGATGTTTTTTAATTTTTAGAATTTTTTTGCATTTATTTTTTAATTTTCTAACTCGGGTCGGGTTCGAACGGATAGGAAGGAAATTTTTTTTCTTCTCTATTTTTAGACCTGTCCATACCCGTTTAGTCTTGAAATGAAGCCTGGATGACGTTTTTTAATTTTTAGAATTTTTTTGCATTTATTTTTTAATTTTCTAACTCGGGTCGGGTTCGAACGGATAGGAAGGGAATTTTTTTTCCTCTCTATTTTTTGGCCTGTCCTGACCCGTTTCATCTTGAAACGAAGCCAGGATGATGTTTTTTAATTTTTAGAATTTTTTTGCATTTATTTTTGAATTTTCTATCTCGAGTCGGGTTCGAACGGATAGGAAGGAAATTTTTTTTCTTCTCTATTTTTCGGCCTATCCATACCCGTTTAGTCTTGAAATGAAGCCTGGATGATGTTTTTTCATTTTTAGAATTTTTTTTGTATTTTATTTTTGAATTTTCTATCTTGGGTCGGGTTCGAACGGATAGGAAGGAAATTTTTTTTCTTCTCTATTTTTCGGCCTGTCCATACCCGTTTAGTCTTGAAATGAAGCCTGGATGACGTTTTTTAATTTTTAGAATTTTTTTGCATTTTATTTTTGAATTTTCTATCTCGGGTCGGGTTCGAACGGATAGGAAGGATATTTTTTTTCTTCTCTATTTTTCGGCCTGTCCATACCCGTTTAGTCTTGAAATGAAGCCTGGATGATGTTTTTTAATTTTTAGAATTTTTTTGCATTTATTTTTGAATTTTCTATCTCGGGTCGGGTTCGAACGGATAGGAAGGAAATTTTTTTTCTTCTCTATTTTTCGGCCTGTCCATACCCGTTTAGTCTTGAAATGAAGCCTGGATGACGTTTTTTAATTTTTAGAATTTTTTTGCATTTTATTTTTGAATTTTCTATCTCGGGTCGGGTTCGAACGGATAGGAAGGAAATTTTTTTTCTTCTCTATTTTTCGGCCTGTCCTGATCCGTTTCATCTTGAAATGAAGCCTGGATGATATTTTTTAATTTTTTGAATTTTTTTTGCATTTATTTTTGAATTTTTTATATCGGGTAGGATACGAACGGATAGGAAGGAAATTTTTTTTTCTTCTCTATTTTTCGGCTTGTCCATACCCGTATCTTCTTGAAATGAAGCCTGGATGATGTTTTTTAATTTTCAGAATTTTTTTGCATTTATTTTTTAATTTTCTAACTCGGGTCTGGTTCGAACGGATAGGAAGGAAATTTTTTTTCTTCTCTATTTTTTGGCCTGTCCTGACCCGTTTCATCTTGAAATGAAGCCAGGATGATGTTTTTTAATTTTTAGAATTTTTTTGCATTTATTTTTGAATTTTCAAACTCGGGTCGGGTTTGAACGGATAGGAACGAAATTTTTTTTCCTCTCTATTTTTCATCCTGTCCTGACCCGTTTCATCTTGAAATGAAGCCAGGATGATGTTTTTTAATTTTTAGAATTTTTTTGCATTTATTTTTTAATTTTCTAACTCGGGTCGGGTTCGAACGGATAGGAAGGAAATTTTTTTTCTTCTCTATTTTTAGGCCTGTCCATACCCGTTTAGTCTTGAAATCAAGCCTGGATGACGTTTTTTAATTTTTAGAATTTTTTTGCATTTATTTTTTAATTTTCTAACTCGGGTCGGGTTCGAACGGATAGGAAGGAAATTTTTTTTCCTCTCTATTTTTTGGTCTGTCCTGACCCGTTTCATCTTGAAACGAAGCCAGGATGATGTTTTTTAATTTTTAGAATTTTTTTGCATTTATTTTTAAATTTTCTAACTCGGGTCGGGTTCGAACGGATAGGAAGGAAATTTTTTTTCTTCTCTATTTTTCGGGCTGTCCATACCCATTTAGTCTTGAAATGAAGCCTGGACGATGTTTTTTAATTTTTAGAATTTTTTTGCATTTTATTTTTGAATTTTCTATCTCGGGTCGGGTTCGAACGGATAGGAAGGAAAATTTTTTTCTTCTCTATTTTTCGGCCTGTCCTGAACCGTTTCATCTTGAAACAAAGCCAAGGTGATGTTTTTTAATTTTTAGAATTTTTTTGCATTTATTTTTGAATTTTCTAACTCGGGTCGGGTTCGAACGGATAGGAAGGAAATTTTTTTTCTTCTCTATTTTTCGGGCTGTCCATACCCGTTTAGTCTTGAAATGAAGCCTGGATGATGTTTTTTAATTTTTAGAATTTTTTTGCATTTTATTTTCGAATTTTCTATCTCGAGTCGGGTTCGAATGGATAGGAAGGAAATTTTTTTTCTTCTCTATTTTTCGGCCTGTCTTGACCCGTTTCATCTTGAAATGAAGCCTGGATGATGTTTTTTCATTTTTAGAATTTTTTTTGTATTTTATTTTTGAATTTTCTATCTCGGGTCGGGTTCGAACGGATAGGAAGGAAATTTTTTTTCTTCTCTATTTTTTGGCCTGTCCTGACCCGTTTCATCTTGAAATGAAGCCAGGATGATGTTTTTTAATTTTTAGAATTTTTTTGCATTTATTTTTTAATTTTCTAACTCGGGTCGGGTTCGAACGGATAGGAAGGAAATTTTTTTTCTTCTCTATTTTTAGACCTGTCCATACCCGTTTAGTCTTGAAATGAAGCCTGGATGACGTTTTTTAATTTTTAGAATTTTTTTGCATTTATTTTTTAATTTTCTAACTCGGGTCGGGTTCGAACGGATAGGAAGGGAATTTTTTTTCCTCTCTATTTTTTGGCCTGTCCTGACCCGTTTCATCTTGAAACGAAGCCAGGATGATGTTTTTTAATTTTTAGAATTTTTTTGCATTTATTTTTGAATTTTCTATCTCGAGTCGGGTTCGAACGGATAGGAAGGAAATTTTTTTTCTTCTCTATTTTTCGGCCTATCCATACCCGTTTAGTCTTGAAATGAAGCCTGGATGATGTTTTTTCATTTTTAGAATTTTTTTTGTATTTTATTTTTGAATTTTCTATCTTGGGTCGGGTTCGAACGGATAGGAAGGAAATTTTTTTTCTTCTCTATTTTTCGGCCTGTCCATACCCGTTTAGTCTTGAAATGAAGCCTGGATGACGTTTTTTAATTTTTAGAATTTTTTTGCATTTTATTTTTGAATTTTCTATCTCGGGTCGGGTTCGAACGGATAGGAAGGAAATTTTTTTTCCTCTCTATTTTTTGGTCTGTCCTGACCCGTTTCGTCTTGAAACGAAGCCAGGATGATGTTTTTTAATTTTTAGAATTTTTTTGCATTGATTTTTAAATTTTCTAACTCGGGTCGGGTTCGAACGGATAGGAAGGAAATTTTTTTTCTTCTCTATTTTTCGGGCTGTCCATACCCGTTTAGTCTTGAAAAGAAGCCTGGACGATGTTTTTTAATTTTTAGAATTTTTTCGCATTTTATTTTTGAATTTTCTATCTCGGGTCGGGTTCGAACGGATAGGAAGGAAAATTTTTTTCTTCTCTATTTTTCGGCCTGTCCTGAACCGTTTCATCTTGAAACAAAGCCAAGGTGATGTTTTTTAATTTTTAGAATTTTTTTGCATTTATTTTTGAATTTTCTAACTCGGGTCGGGTTCGAACGGATAGGAAGGAAATTTTTTTTCTTCTCTATTTTTCGGGCTGTCCATACCCGTTTAGTCTTGAAATGAAGCCGGGATGATGTTTTTTAATTTTTAGAATTTTTTTGCATTTTATTTTTGAATTTTCTATCTCTAGTCGGGTTCGAACGGATAGGAAGGAAATTTTTTTTCTTCTCTATTTTTCGGCCTGTCTTGACCCGTTTCATCTTGAAATGAAGCCTGGATGATGTTTTTTCATTTTTAGAATTTTTTTTGTATTTTATTTTTGAATTTTCTATCTTGGGTCGGGTTCGAACGGATAGGAAGGAAATTTTTTTTCTTCTCTATTTTTCGGCCTGTCCATACCCGTTTAGTCTTGAAATGAAGCCTGGATGATGTTTTTTAATTTTTAGAATTTTTTTGCATTTATTTTTGAATTTTCTATCTCGGGTCGGGTTCGAACGGATAGGAAGGAAATTTTTTTTCTTCTCTATTTTTCGGCCTGTCCATAACCGTTTAGTTTGAAATGAAGCCTGGATGATGTTTTTTAATTTTTAGAATTTTTTTGCATTTTATTTTTGAATTTTCTATCTCGAGTCGGGTTCGAATGGATAGGAAGGAAATTTTTTTTCTTCTCTATTTTTCGGCCTGTCTTGACCCGTTTCATCTTGAAATGAAGCCTGGATGATGTTTTTTCATTTTTAGAATTTTTTTTGTATTTTATTTTTGAATTTTCTATCTCGGGTCGGGTTCGAACGGATAGGAAGGAAATTTTTTTTCTTCTCTATTTTTTGGCCTGTCCTGACCCGTTTCATCTTGAAATGAAGCCAGGATGATGTTTTTTAATTTTTAGAATTTTTTTGCATTTATTTTTTAATTTTCTAACTCGGGTCGGGTTCGAACGGATAGGAAGGAAATTTTTTTTCTTTTCTATTTTTAGACCTGTCCATACCCGTTTAGTCTTGAAATGAAGCCTGGATGACGTTTTTTAATTTTTAGAATTTTTTTGCATTTATTTTTTAATTTTCTAACTCGGGTCGGGTTCGAACGGATAGGAAGGGAATTTTTTTTCCTCTCTATTTTTTGGCCTGTCCTGACCCGTTTCATCTTGAAACGAAGCCAGGATGATGTTTTTTAATTTTTAGAATTTTTTTGCATTTATTTTTGAATTTTCTATCTCGAGTCGGGTTCGAACGGTTAGGAAGGAAATTTTTCTTCTTCTCTATTTTTCGGCCTATCCATACCCGTTTAGTCTTGAAATGAAGCCTGGATGATGTTTTTTCATTTTTAGAATTTTTGTTGTATTTTATTTTTGAATTTTCTATCTTGGGTCGGGTTCGAACGGATAGGAAGGAAAATTTTTTTCTTCTCCATTTTTCGGCCTGTCCTGAACCGTTTCATCTTGAAACAAAGCCAAGGTGATGTTTTTTAATTTTTAGAATTTTTTTGCATTTATTTTTGAATTTTCTAACTCGGGTCGGGTTCGAACGGATAGGAAGGAAATTTTTTTTCTTCTCTATTTTTCGGGCTGTCCATACCCGTTTAGTCTTGAAATGAAGCCGGGATGATGTTTTTTAATTTTTAGAATTTTTTTGCATTTTATTTTTGAATTTTCTATCTCTAGTCGGGTTCGAACGGATAGGAAGGAAATTTTTTTTCTTCTCTATTTTTCGGCCTGTCTTGACCCGTTTCATCTTGAAATGAAGCCTGGATGATGTTTTTTCATTTTTAGAATTTTTTTTGTATTTTATTTTTGAATTTTCTATCTTGGGTCGGGTTCGAACGGATAGGAAGGAAATTTTTTTTCTTCTCTATTTTTCGACCTGTCCATACCCGTTTAGTCTTGAAATGAAGCCTGGATGACGTTTTTTAATTTTTAGAATTTTTTAGCATTTTATTTTTGAATTTTCTATCTCGGGTCGGGTTCGAACGGATAGGAAGGAAATTTTTTTTCTTCTCTATTTTTCGGCCTGTCCATACCCGTTTAGTCTTGAAATGAAGCCTGGATGATGTTTTTTAATTTTTAGAATTTTTTTGCATTTATTTTTGAATTTTCTATCTCGGGTCGGGTTCGAACGGATAGGAAGGAAATTTTTTTTCTTCTCTATTTTTCGGCCTGTCCATACCCGTTTAGTCTTGAAATGAAGCCTGGATGACGTTTTTTAATTTTTAGAATTTTTTTGCATTTTATTTTTGAATTTTCTATCTCGGGTCGGGTTCGAACGGATAGGAAGGAAATTTTTTTTCTTCTCTATTTTTCGGCCTGTCCTGATCCGTTTCATCTTGAAATGAAGCCTGGATGATATTTTTTAATTTTTTGAATTTTTTTTGCATTTATTTTTGAATTTTTTATATCGGGTAGGATACGAACGGATAGGAAGGAAATTTTTTTTTCTTCTCTATTTTTCGGCTTGTCCATACCCGTATCTTCTTGAAATGAAGCCTGGATGATGTTTTTTAATTTTCAGAATTTTTTTGCATTTATTTTTTAATTTTCTAACTCGGGTCTGGTTCGAACGGATAGGAAGGAAATTTTTTTTCTTCTCTATTTTTTGGCCTGTCCTGACCCGTTTCATCTTGAAATGAAGCCAGGATGATGTTTTTTAATTTTTAGAATTTTTTTGCATTTATTTTTGAATTTTCAAACTCGGGTCGGGTTTGAACGGATAGGAACGAAATTTTTTTTCCTCTCTATTTTTCATTCTGTCCTGACCCGTTTCATCTTGAAATGAAGCCAGGATGATGTTTTTTAATTTTTAGAATTTTTTTGCATTTATTTTTTAATTTTCTAACTCGGGTCGGGTTCGAACGGATAGGAAGGAAATTTTTTTTCTTCTCTATTTTTAGGCCTGTCCATACCCGTTTAGTCTTGAAATCAAGCCTGGATGACGTTTTTTCATTTTTAGAATTTTTTTGCATTTATTTTTTAATTTTCTAACTCGGGTCGGGTTCGAACGGATAGGAAGGAAATTTTTTTTCCTCTCTATTTTTTGGTCTGTCCTGACCCGTTTCATCTTGAAACGAAGCCAGGATAATGTTTTTTAATTTTTAGAATTTTTTTGCATTTATTTTTAAATTTTCTAACTCGGGTCGGGTTCGAACGGATAGGAAGGAAATTTTTTTTCTTCTCTTTTTTTCGGGCTGTCCATACCCGTTTAGTCTTGAAATGAAGCCTGGACGATGTTTTTTAATTTTTAGAATTTTTTTGCATTTTATTTTTGAATTTTCTATCTCGGGTCGGGTTCGAACGGATAGGAAGGAAAATTTTTTTCTTCTCTATTTTTCGGCCTGTCCTGAACCGTTTCATCTTGAAACAAAGCCAAGGTGATGTTTTTTAATTTTTAGAATTTTTTTGCATTTATTTTTGAATTTTCTAACTCGGGTCGGGTTCGAACGGATAGGAAGGAAATTTTTTTTCTTCTCTATTTTTCGGGCTGTCCATACCCGTTTAGTCTTGAAATGAAGCCTGGATGATGTTTTTTAATTTTTAGAATTTTTTTGCATTTTATTTTTGAATTTTCTATCTCGAGTCGGGTTCGAATGGATAGGAAGGAAATTTTTTTTCTTCTCTATTTTTCGGCCTGTCTTGACCCGTTTCATCTTGAAATGAAGCCTGGATGATGTTTTTTCATTTTTAGAATTTTTTTTGTATTTTATTTTTGAATATTCTATCTCGGGTCGGGTTCGAACGGATAGGAAGGAAATTTTTTTTCTTCTCTATTTTTTGGCCTGTCCTGAACCGTTTCATCTTGAAATGAAGCCAGGATGATGTTTTTTAATTTTTAGAATTTTTTTGCATTTATTTTTTAATTTTCTAACTCGGGTCGGGTTCGAACGGATAGGAAGGAAATTTTTTTTCTTTTCTATTTTTAGACCTGTCCATACCCGTTTAGTCTTGAAATGAAGCCTGGATGACGTTTTTTAATTTTTAGAATTTTTTTGCATTTATTTTTTAATTTTCTAACTCGGGTCGGGTTCGAACGGATAGGAAGGGAATTTTTTTTCCTCTCTATTTTTTGGCCTGTCCTGACCCGTTTCATCTTGAAACGAAGCCAGGATGATGTTTTTTAATTTTTAGAATTTTTTTGCATTTATTTTTGAATTTTCTATCTCGAGTCGGGTTCGAACGGTTAGGAAGGAAATTTTTTTTCTTCTCTATTTTTCGGCCTATCCATACCCGTTTAGTCTTGAAATGAAGCCTGGATGATGTTTTTTCATTTTTAGAATTTTTTTTGTATTTTATTTTTGAATTTTCTATCTTGGGTCGGGTTCGAACGGATAGGAAGGAAAATTTTTTTCTTCTCCATTTTTCGGCCTGTCCTGAACCGTTTCATCTTGAAACAAAGCCAAGGTGATGTTTTTTAATTTTTAGAATTTTTTTGCATTTATTTTTGAATTTTCTAACTCGGGTCGGGTTCGAACGGATAGGAAGGAAATTTTTTTTCTTCTCTATTTTTCGGGCTGTCCATACCCGTTTAGTCTTGAAATGAAGCCTGGACGATGTTTTTTAATTTTTAGAATTTTTTTACATTTTATTTTTGAATTTTCTATCTCGGGTCGGGTTCGAACGGATAGGAAGGAAAATTTTTTTCTTCTCTATTTTTCGGGCTGTCCATACCCGTTTAGTCTTGAAATGAAGCCTGGACGATGTTTTTTAATTTTTAGAATTTTTTTGCATTTTATTTTTGAATTTTCTATCTCGGGTCGGGTTCGAACGGATAGGAAGGAAAATTTTTTTCTTCTCTATTTTTCGGCCTGTCCTGAACCGTTTCATCTTGAAACAAAGCCAAGGTGATGTTTTTTAATTTTTAGAATTTTTTTGCATTTATTTTTGAATTTTCTAACTCGGGTCGGGTTCGAACGGATAGGAAGGAAATTTTTTTTCTTCTCTATTTTTCGGGCTGTCCATACCCGTTTAGTCTTGAAATGAAGCCTGGATGATGTTTTTTAATTTTTAGAATTTTTTTGCATTTTATTTTTGAATTTTCTATCTCGAGTCGGGTTCGAATGGATAGGAAGGAAATTTTTTTTCTTCTCTATTTTTCGGCCTGTCTTGACCCGTTTCATCTTGAAATGAAGCCTGGATGATGTTTTTTCATTTTTAGAATTTTTTTTGTATTTTATTTTTGAATATTCTATCTCGGGTCGGGTTCGAACGGATAGGAAGGAAATTTTTTTTCTTCTCTATTTTTTGGCCTGTCCTGAACCGTTTCATCTTGAAATGAAGCCAGGATGATGTTTTTTCATTTTTAGAATTTTTTTGCATTTATTTTTTAATTTTCTAACTCGGGTCGGGTTCGAACGGATAGGAAGGAAATTTTTTTTCTTTTCTATTTTTAGACCTGTCCATACCCGTTTAGTCTTGAAATGAAGCCTGGATGACGTTTTTTAATTTTTAGAATTTTTTTGCATTTATTTTTTAATTTTCTAACTCGGGTCGGGTTCGAACGGATAGGAAGGGAATTTTTTTTCCTCTCTATTTTTTGGCCTGTCCTGACCCCTTTCATCTTGAAACGAAGCCAGGATGATGTTTTTTAATTTTTAGAATTTTTTTGCATTTATTTTTGAATTTTCTATCTCGAGTCGGGTTCGAACGGTTAGGAAGGAAATTTTTTTTCTTCTCTATTTTTCGGCCTATCCATACCCGTTTAGTCTTGAAATGAAGCCTGGATGATGTTTTTTCATTTTTAGAATTTTTTTTGTATTTTATTTTTGAATTTTCTATCTTGGGTCGGGTTCGAACGGATAGGAAGGAAAATTTTTTTCTTCTCCATTTTTCGGCCTGTCCTGAACCGTTTCATCTTGAAACAAAGCCAAGGTGATGTTTTTTAATTTTTAGAATTTTTTTGCATTTATTTTTGAATTTTCTAACTCGGGTCGGGTTCGAACGGATAGGAAGGAAATTTTTTTTCTTCTCTATTTTTCGGGCTGTCCATACCCGTTTAGTCTTGAAATGAAGCCGGGATGATGTTTTTTAATTTTTAGAATTTTTTTGCATTTTATTTTTGAATTTTCTATCTCTAGTCGGGTTCGAACGGATAGGAAGGAAATTTTTTTTCTTCTCTATTTTTCGGCCTGTCTTGACCCGTTTCATCTTGAAATGAAGCCTGGATGATGTTTTTTCATTTTTAGAATTTTTTTTGTATTTTATTTTTGAATTTTCTATCTTGGGTCGGGTTCGAACGGATAGGAAGGAAATTTTTTTTCTTCTCTATTTTTCGGCCTGTCCATACCCGTTTAGTCTTGAAATGAAGCCTGGATGACGTTTTTTAATTTTTAGAATTTTTTAGCATTTTATTTTTGAATTTTCTATCTCGGGTCGGGTTCGAACGGATAGGAAGGAAATTTTTTTTCTTCTCTATTTTTCGGCCTGTCCATACCCGTTTAGTCTTGAAATGAAGCCTGGATGATGTTTTTTAATTTTTAGAATTTTTTTGCATTTATTTTTGAATTTTCTATCTCGGGTCGGGTTCGAACGGATAGGAAGGAAATTTTTTTTCTTCTCTATTTTTCGGCCTGTCCATACCCGTTTAGTCTTGAAATGAAGCCTGGATGACGTTTTTTAATTTTTAGAATTTTTTTGCATTTTATTTTTGAATTTTCTATCTCGGGTCGGGTTCGAACGGATAGGAAGGAAATTTTTTTTCGTCTCTATTTTTCGGCCTGTCCTGATCCGTTTCATCTTGAAATGAAGCCTGGATGATATTTTTTAATTTTTTGAATTTTTTTTGCATTTACTTTTGAATTTTTTATATCGGGTAGGATACGAACGGATAGGAAGGAAAATTTTTTTTCTTCTCTATTTTTCGGCTTGTCCATAACCGTATCTTCTTGAAATGAAGCCTGGATGATGTTTTTTAATTTTCAGAATTTTTTTGCATTTATTTTTTAATTTTCTAACTCGGGTCTGGTTCGAACGGATAGGAAGGAAATTTTTTTTCTTCTCTATTTTTTGGCCTGTCCTGACCCGTTTCATCTTGAAATGAAGCCAGGATGATGTTTTTTAATTTTTAGAATTTTTTTGCATTTATTTTTGAATTTTCAAACTCGGGTCGGGTTTGAACGGATAGGAACGAAATTTTTTTTCCTCTCTATTTTTCATCCTGTCCTGACCCGTTTCATCTTGAAATGAAGCCAGGATGATGTTTTTTAATTTTTAGAATTTTTTTGCATTTATTTTTTAATTTTCTAACTCGGGTCGGGTTCGAACGGATAGGAAGGAAATTTTTTTTCTTCTCTATTTTTAGGCCTGTCCATACCCGTTTAGTCTTGAAATCAAGCCTGGATGACGTTTTTTCATTTTTAGAATTTTTTTGCATTTATTTTTTAATTTTCTAACTCGGGTCGGGTTCGAACGGATAGGAAGGAAATTTTTTTTCCTCTCTATTTTTTGGTCTGTCCTGACCCGTTTCATCTTGAAACGAAGCCAGGATAATGTTTTTTAATTTTTAGAATTTTTTTGCATTTATTTTTAAATTTTCTAACTCGGGTCGGGTTCGAACGGATAGGAAGGAAATTTTTTTTCTTCTCTATTTTTCGGGCTGTCCATACCCGTTTAGTCTTGAAATGAAGCCTGGACGATGTTTTTTAATTTTTAGAATTTTTTTGCATTTTATTTTTGAATTTTCTATCTCGGGTCGGGTTCGAACGGATAGGAAGGAAAATTTTTTTCTTCTCTATTTTTCGGCCTGTCCTGAACCTTTTCATCTTGAAACAAAGCCAAGGTGATGTTTTTTAATTTTTAGAATTTTTTTGCATTTATTTTTGAATTTTCTAACTCGGGTCGGGTTCGAACGGATAGGAAGGAAATTTTTTTTCTTCTCTATTTTTCGGGCTGTCCATACCCGTTTAGTCTTGAAATGAAGCCTGGATGATGTTTTTTAATTTTTAGAATTTTTTTGCATTTTATTTTTGAATTTTCTATCTCGAGTCGGGTTCGAATGGATAGGAAGGAAATTTTTTTTCTTCTCTATTTTTCGGCCTGTCTTGACCCGTTTCATCTTGAAATGAAGCCTGGATGATGTTTTTTCATTTTTAGAATTTTTTTTGTATTTTATTTTTGAATATTCTATCTCGGGTCGGGTTCGAACGGATAGGAAGGAAATTTTTTTTCTTCTCTATTTTTTGGCCTGTCCTGAACCGTTTCATCTTGAAATGAAGCCAGGATGATGTTTTTTAATTTTTAGAATTTTTTTGCATTTATTTTTTAATTTTCTAACTCGGGTCGGGTTCGAACGGATAGGAAGGAAATTTTTTTTCTTTTCTATTTTTAGACCTGTCCATACCCGTTTAGTCTTGAAATGAAGCCTGGATGACGTTTTTTAATTTTTAGAATTTTTTTGCATTTATTTTTTAATTTTCTAACTCGGGTCGGGTTCGAACGGATAGGAAGGGAATTTTTTTTCCTCTCTATTTTTTGGCCTGTCCTGACCCGTTTCATCTTGAAACGAAGCCAGGATGATGTTTTTTAATTTTTAGAATTTTTTTGCATTTATTTTTGAATTTTCTATCTCGAGTCGGGTTCGAACGGTTAGGAAGGAAATTTTTTTTCTTCTCTATTTTTCGGCCTATCCATACCCGTTTAGTCTTGAAATGAAGCCTGGATGATGTTTTTTCATTTTTAGAATTTTTTTTGTATTTTATTTTTGAATTTTCTATCTTGGGTCGGGTTCGAACGGATAGGAAGGAAAATTTTTTTCTTCTCCATTTTTCGGCCTGTCCTGAACCGTTTCATCTTGAAACAAAGCCAAGGTGATGTTTTTTAATTTTTAGAATTTTTTTGCATTTATTTTTGAATTTTCTAACTCGGGTCGGGTTCGAACGGATAGGAAGGAAATTTTTTTTCTTCTCTATTTTTCGGGCTGTCCATACCCGTTTAGTCTTGAAATGAAGCCTGGACGATGTTTTTTAATTTTTAGAATTTTTTTACATTTTATTTTTGAATTTTCTATCTCGGGTCGGGTTCGAACGGATAGGAAGGAAAATTTTTTTCTTCTCTATTTTTCGGGCTGTCCATACCCGTTTAGTCTTGAAATGAAGCCTGGACGATGTTTTTTAATTTTTAGAATTTTTTTGCATTTTATTTTTGAATTTTCTATCTCGGGTCGGGTTCGAACGGATAGGAAGGAAAATTTTTTTCTTCTCTATTTTTCGGCCTGTCCTGAACCGTTTCATCTTGAAACAAAGCCAAGGTGATGTTTTTTAATTTTTAGAATTTTTTTGCATTTATTTTTGAATTTTCTAACTCGGGTCGGGTTCGAACGGATAGGAAGGAAATTTTTTTTCTTCTCTATTTTTCGGGCTGTCCATACCCGTTTAGTCTTGAAATGAAGCCTGGATGATGTTTTTTAATTTTTAGAATTTTTTTGCATTTTATTTTTGAATTTTCTATCTCGAGTCGGGTTCGAATGGATAGGAAGGAAATTTTTTTTCTTCTCTATTTTTCGGCCTGTCTTGACCCGTTTCATCTTGAAATGAAGCCTGGATGATGTTTTTTCATTTTTAGAATTTTTTTTGTATTTTATTTTTGAATATTCTATCTCGGGTCGGGTTCGAACGGATAGGAAGGAAATTTTTTTTCTTCTCTATTTTTTGGCCTGTCCTGAACCGTTTCATCTTGAAATGAAGCCAGGATGATGTTTTTTCATTTTTAGAATTTTTTTGCATTTATTTTTTAATTTTCTAACTCGGGTCGGGTTCGAACGGATAGGAAGGAAATTTTTTTTCTTTTCTATTTTTAGACCTGTCCATACCCGTTTAGTCTTGAAATGAAGCCTGGATGACGTTTTTTAATTTTTAGAATTTTTTTGCATTTATTTTTTAATTTTCTAACTCGGGTCGGGTTCGAACGGATAGGAAGGGAATTTTTTTTCCTCTCTATTTTTTGGCCTGTCCTGACCCCTTTCATCTTGAAACGAAGCCAGGATGATGTTTTTTAATTTTTAGAATTTTTTTGCATTTATTTTTGAATTTTCTATCTCGAGTCGGGTTCGAACGGTTAGGAAGGAAATTTTTTTTCTTCTCTATTTTTCGGCCTATCCATACCCGTTTAGTCTTGAAATGAAGCCTGGATGATGTTTTTTCATTTTTAGAATTTTTTTTGTATTTTATTTTTGAATTTTCTATCTTGGGTCGGGTTCGAACGGATAGGAAGGAAAATTTTTTTCTTCTCCATTTTTCGGCCTGTCCTGAACCGTTTCATCTTGAAACAAAGCCAAGGTGATGTTTTTTAATTTTTAGAATTTTTTTGCATTTATTTTTGAATTTTCTAACTCGGGTCGGGTTCGAACGGATAGGAAGGAAATTTTTTTTCTTCTCTATTTTTCGGGCTGTCCATACCCGTTTAGTCTTGAAATGAAGCCGGGATGATGTTTTTTAATTTTTAGAATTTTTTTGCATTTTATTTTTGAATTTTCTATCTCTAGTCGGGTTCGAACGGATAGGAAGGAAATTTTTTTTCTTCTCTATTTTTCGGCCTGTCTTGACCCGTTTCATCTTGAAATGAAGCCTGGATGATGTTTTTTCATTTTTAGAATTTTTTTTGTATTTTATTTTTGAATTTTCTATCTTGGGTCGGGTTCGAACGGATAGGAAGGAAATTTTTTTTCTTCTCTATTTTTCGGCCTGTCCATACCCGTTTAGTCTTGAAATGAAGCCTGGATGACGTTTTTTAATTTTTAGAATTTTTTAGCATTTTATTTTTGAATTTTCTATCTCGGGTCGGGTTCGAACGGATAGGAAGGAAATTTTTTTTCTTCTCTATTTTTCGGCCTGTCCATACCCGTTTAGTCTTGAAATGAAGCCTGGATGATGTTTTTTAATTTTTAGAATTTTTTTGCATTTATTTTTGAATTTTCTATCTCGGGTCGGGTTCGAACGGATAGGAAGGAAATTTTTTTTCTTCTCTATTTTTCGGCCTGTCCATACCCGTTTAGTCTTGAAATGAAGCCTGGATGACGTTTTTTAATTTTTAGAATTTTTTTGCATTTTATTTTTGAATTTTCTATCTCGGGTCGGGTTCGAACGGATAGGAAGGAAATTTTTTTTCTTCTCTATTTTTCGGCCTGTCCTGACCCGTTTCATCTTGAAATGAAGCCTGGATGATATTTTTTAATTTTTTGAATTTTTTTTGCATTTACTTTTGAATTTTTTATATCGGGTAGGATACGAACGGATAGGAAGGAAAATTTTTTTTCTTCTCTATTTTTCGGCTTGTCCATAACCGTATCTTCTTGAAATGAAGCCTGGATGATGTTTTTTAATTTTCAGAATTTTTTTGCATTTATTTTTTAATTTTCTAACTCGGGTCTGGTTCGAACGGATAGGAAGGAAATTTTTTTTCTTCTCTATTTTTTGGCCTGTCCTGACCCGTTTCATCTTGAAATGAAGCCAGGATGATGTTTTTTAATTTTTAGAATTTTTTTGCATTTATTTTTGAATTTTCAAACTCGGGTCGGGTTTGAACGGATAGGAACGAAATTTTTTTTCCTCTCTATTTTTCATCCTGTCCTGACCCGTTTCATCTTGAAATGAAGCCAGGATGATGTTTTTTAATTTTTAGAATTTTTTTGCATTTATTTTTTAATTTTCTAACTCGGGTCGGGTTCGAACGGATAGGAAGGAAATTTTTTTTCTTCTCTATTTTTAGGCCTGTCCATACCCGTTTAGTCTTGAAATCAAGCCTGGATGACGTTTTTTCATTTTTAGAATTTTTTTGCATTTATTTTTTAATTTTCTAACTCGGGTCGGGTTCGAACGGATAGGAAGGAAATTTTTTTTCCTCTCTATTTTTTGGTCTGTCCTGACCCGTTTCATCTTGAAACGAAGCCAGGATAATGTTTTTTAATTTTTAGAATTTTTTTGCATTTATTTTTAAATTTTCTAACTCGGGTCGGGTTCGAACGGATAGGAAGGAAATTTTTTTTCTTCTCTATTTTTCGGGCTGTCCATACCCGTTTAGTCTTGAAATGAAGCCTGGACGATGTTTTTTAATTTTTAGAATTTTTTTGCATTTTATTTTTGAATTTTCTATCTCGGGTCGGGTTCGAACGGATAGGAAGGAAAATTTTTTTCTTCTCTATTTTTCGGCCTGTCCTGAACCGTTTCATCTTGAAACAAAGCCAAGGTGATGTTTTTTAATTTTTAGAATTTTTTTGCATTTATTTTTGAATTTTCTAACTCGGGTCGGGTTCGAACGGATAGGAAGGAAATTTTTTTTCTTCTCTATTTTTCGGGCTGTCCATACCCGTTTAGTCTTGAAATGAAGCCTGGATGATGTTTTTTAATTTTTAGAATTTTTTTGCATTTTATTTTTGAATTTTCTATCTCGAGTCGGGTTCGAATGGATAGGAAGGAAATTTTTTTTCTTCTCTATTTTTCGGCCTGTCTTGACCCGTTTCATCTTGAAATGAAGCCTGGATGATGTTTTTTCATTTTTAGAATTTTTTTTGTATTTTATTTTTGAATATTCTATCTCGGGTCGGGTTCGAACGGATAGGAAGGAAATTTTTTTTCTTCTCTATTTTTTGGCCTGTCCTGAACCGTTTCATCTTGAAATGAAGCCAGGATGATGTTTTTTAATTTTTAGAATTTTTTTGCATTTATTTTTTAATTTTCTAACTCGGGTCGGGTTCGAACGGATAGGAAGGAAATTTTTTTTCTTTTCTATTTTTAGACCTGTCCATACCCGTTTAGTCTTGAAATGAAGCCTGGATGACGTTTTTTAATTTTTAGAATTTTTTTGCATTTATTTTTTAATTTTCTAACTCGGGTCGGGTTCGAACGGATAGGAAGGGAATTTTTTTTCCTCTCTATTTTTTGGCCTGTCCTGACCCGTTTCATCTTGAAACGAAGCCAGGATGATGTTTTTTAATTTTTAGAATTTTTTTGCATTTATTTTTGAATTTTCTATCTCGAGTCGGGTTCGAACGGTTAGGAAGGAAATTTTTTTTCTTCTCTATTTTTCGGCCTATCCATACCCGTTTAGTCTTGAAATGAAGCCTGGATGATGTTTTTTCATTTTTAGAATTTTTTTTGTATTTTATTTTTGAATTTTCTATCTTGGGTCGGGTTCGAACGGATAGGAAGGAAAATTTTTTTCTTCTCCATTTTTCGGCCTGTCCTGAACCGTTTCATCTTGAAACAAAGCCAAGGTGATGTTTTTTAATTTTTAGAATTTTTTTGCATTTATTTTTGAATTTTCTAACTCGGGTCGGGTTCGAACGGATAGGAAGGAAATTTTTTTTCTTCTCTATTTTTCGGGCTGTCCATACCCGTTTAGTCTTGAAATGAAGCCTGGACGATGTTTTTTAATTTTTAGAATTTTTTTACATTTTATTTTTGAATTTTCTATCTCGGGTCGGGTTCGAACGGATAGGAAGGAAAATTTTTTTCTTCTCTATTTTTCGGGCTGTCCATACCCGTTTAGTCTTGAAATGAAGCCTGGACGATGTTTTTTAATTTTTAGAATTTTTTTGCATTTTATTTTTGAATTTTCTATCTCGGGTCGGGTTCGAACGGATAGGAAGGAAAATTTTTTTCTTCTCTATTTTTCGGCCTGTCCTGAACCGTTTCATCTTGAAACAAAGCCAAGGTGATGTTTTTTAATTTTTAGAATTTTTTTGCATTTATTTTTGAATTTTCTAACTCGGGTCGGGTTCGAACGGATAGGAAGGAAATTTTTTTTCTTCTCTATTTTTCGGGCTGTCCATACCCGTTTAGTCTTGAAATGAAGCCTGGATGATGTTTTTTAATTTTTAGAATTTTTTTGCATTTTATTTTTGAATTTTCTATCTCGAGTCGGGTTCGAATGGATAGGAAGGAAATTTTTTTTCTTCTCTATTTTTCGGCCTGTCTTGACCCGTTTCATCTTGAAATGAAGCCTGGATGATGTTTTTTCATTTTTAGAATTTTTTTTGTATTTTATTTTTGAATATTCTATCTCGGGTCGGGTTCGAACGGATAGGAAGGAAATTTTTTTTCTTCTCTATTTTTTGGCCTGTCCTGAACCGTTTCATCTTGAAATGAAGCCAGGATGATGTTTTTTAATTTTTAGAATTTTTTTGCATTTATTTTTTAATTTTCTAACTCGGGTCGGGTTCGAACGGATAGGAAGGAAATTTTTTTTCTTTTCTATTTTTAGACCTGTCCATACCCGTTTAGTCTTGAAATGAAGCCTGGATGACGTTTTTTAATTTTTAGAATTTTTTTGCATTTATTTTTTAATTTTCTAACTCCGGTCGGGTTCGAACGGATAGGAAGGGAATTTTTTTTCCTCTCTATTTTTTGGCCTGTCCTGACCCCTTTCATCTTGAAACGAAGCCAGGATGATGTTTTTTAATTTTTAGAATTTTTTTGCATTTATTTTTGAATTTTCTATCTCGAGTCGGGTTCGAACGGTTAGGAAGGAAATTTTTTTTCTTCTCTATTTTTCGGCCTATCCATACCCGTTTATTTTTGAAATGAAGCCTGGATGATGTTTTTTCATTTTTAGAATTTTTTTTGTATTTTATTTTTGAATTTTCTATCTTGGGTCGGGTTCGAACGGATAGGAAGGAAAATTTTTTTCTTCTCCATTTTTCGGCCTGTCCTGAACCGTTTCATCTTGAAACAAAGCCAAGGTGATGTTTTTTAATTTTTAGAATTTTTTTGCATTTATTTTTGAATTTTCTAACTCGGGTCGGGTTCGAACGGATAGGAAGGAAATTTTTTTTCTTCTCTATTTTTCGGGCTGTCCATACCCGTTTAGTCTTGAAATGAAGCCGGGATGATGTTTTTTAATTTTTAGAATTTTTTTGCATTTTATTTTTGAATTTTCTATCTCTAGTCGGGTTCGAACGGATAGGAAGGAAATTTTTTTTCTTCTCTATTTTTCGGCCTGTCTTGACCCGTTTCATCTTGAAATGAAGCCTGGATGATGTTTTTTCATTTTTAGAATTTTTTTTGTATTTTATTTTTGAATTTTCTATCTTGGGTCGGGTTCGAACGGATAGGAAGGAAATTTTTTTTCTTCTCTATTTTTCGGCCTGTCCATACCCGTTTAGTCTTGAAATGAAGCCTGGATGACGTTTTTTAATTTTTAGAATTTTTTAGCATTTTATTTTTGAATTTTCTATCTCGGGTCGGGTTCGAACGGATAGGAAGGAAATTTTTTTTCTTCTCTATTTTTCGGCCTGTCCATACCCGTTTAGTCTTGAAATGAAGCCTGGATGATGTTTTTTAATTTTTAGAATTTTTTTGCATTTATTTTTGAATTTTCTATCTCGGGTCGGGTTCGAACGGATAGGAAGGAAATTTTTTTTCTTCTCTATTTTTCGGCCTGTCCATACCCGTTTAGTCTTGAAATGAAGCCTGGATGACGTTTTTTAATTTTTAGAATTTTTTTGCATTTTATTTTTGAATTTTCTATCTCGGGTCGGGTTCGAACGGATAGGAAGGAAATTTTTTTTCTTCTCTATTTTTCGGCCTGTCCTGATCCGTTTCATCTTGAAATGAAGCCTGGATGATATTTTTTAATTTTTTGAATTTTTTTTGCATTTATTTTTGAATTTTTTATATCGGGTAGGATACGAACGGATAGGAAGGAAATTTTTTTTTCTTCTCTATTTTTCGGCTTGTCCATAACCGTATCTTCTTGAAATGAAGCCTGGATGATGTTTTTTAATTTTCAGAATTTTTTTGCATTTATTTTTTAATTTTCTAACTCGGGTCTGGTTCGAACGGATAGGAAGGAAATTTTTTTTCTTCTCTATTTTTTGGCCTGTCCTGACCCGTTTCATCTTGAAATGAAGCCAGGATGATGTTTTTTAATTTTTAGAATTTTTTTGCATTTATTTTTGAATTTTCAAACTCGGGTCGGGTTTGAACGGATAGGAACGAAATTTTTTTTCCTCTCTATTTTTCATCCTGTCCTGACCCGTTTCATCTTGAAATGAAGCCAGGATGATGTTTTTTAATTTTTAGAATTTTTTTGCATTTATTTTTTAATTTTCTAACTCGGGTCGGGTTCGAACGGATAGGAAGGAAATTTTTTTTCTTCTCTATTTTTAGGCCTGTCCATACCCGTTTAGTCTTGAAATCAAGCCTGGATGACGTTTTTTAATTTTTAGAATTTTTTTGCATTTATTTTTTAATTTTCTAACTCGGGTCGTGTTCGAACGGATAGGAAGGAAATTTTTTTTCCTCTCTATTTTTTGGTCTATCCTGACCCGTTTCATCTTGAAACGAAGCCAGGATGATCTTTTTTAATTTTTAGAATTTTTTTGCATTTATTTTTGAATTTTCTAACTCGGGTCGGGTTCGAACGGATAGGAAGGAAATTTTTTTTCTTCTCTATTTTTCGGGCTGTCCATACCCGTTTAGTCTTGAAATGAAGCCTGGATGATGTTTTTTAATTTTTAGAATTTTTTTGCATTTTATTTTTGAATTTTCTATCTCGAGTCGGGTTCGAAAGGATAGGAAGGAAATTTTTTTTCTTCTCTATTTTTCGGCCTGTCTTGACCCGTTTCATCTTGAAATGAAGCCTGGATGATGTTTTTTCATTTTTAGAATTTTTTTTGTATTTTATTTTTGAATTTTCTATCTCGGGTCGGGTTCGAACGGATAGGAAGGAAATTTTTTTTCTTCTCTATTTTTTGGCCTGTCCTGACCCGTTTCATCTTGAAATGAAGCCAGGATGATGTTTTTTAATTTTTAGAATTTTTTTGCATTTATTTTTTAATTTTCTAACTCGGGTCGGGTTCGAACGGATAGGAAGGAAATTTTTTTTCTTCTCTATTTTTAGACCTGTCCATACCCGTTTAGTCTTGAAATGAAGCCTGGATGACGTTTTTTAATTTTTAGAATTTTTTTGCATTTATTTTTTAATTTTCTAACTCGGGTCGGGTTCGAACGGATAGGAAGGAAATTTTTTTTCCTCTCTATTTTTTGGCCTGTCCTGACCCGTTTCATCTTGAAACGAAGCCAGGATGACGTTTTTTAATTTTTAGAATTTTTTTGCATTTATTTTTGAATTTTCTATCTCGAGTCGGGTTCGAACGGATAGGAAGGAAATTTTTTTTCTTCTCTATTTTTCGGCCTATCCATACCCGTTTAGTCTTGAAATGAAGCCTGGATGATGTTTTTTCATTTTTAGAATTTTTTTTGTATTTTATTTTTGAATTTTCTATCTCGAGTCGGGTTCGAACGGATAGGAAGGAAATTTTTTTTCCTCTCTATTTGTTGGCCTGTCCTGACCCGTTTCATCTTGAAATGAAGCCAGGATGATGTTTTTTAATTTTTAGAATTTTTTTGCATTTATTTTTGAATTTTCTAACTCGGATCGGGTTCGAACGGATAGGAAGGAAATTTTTTTTCTTGTCTATTTTTCGGCCTGCCCATACCCGTTTAGTCTTGAAATGAGGCCTGGATGACGTTTTTTAATTTTTAGAATTTTTTTGCATTTTATTTTTGAATTTTCTATCTCGGGTCGGGTTCGAACGGATAGGAAGGAAATTTTTTTTCTTCTCCATTTTTCGGCCTATCCATACCCGTTTAGTCTTGAAATGAAGCCTGGATGATGTTTTTTAATTTTTAGAATTTTTTTGCATTTTATTTTTGAATTTTCTATCTCGAGTCGGGTTCGAACGGATAGGAAGGAAATTTTTTTTCTTCTCTATTTTTCGGCCTATCCATACCCGTTTAGTCTTGAAATGAAGCCTGGATGATGTTTTTTTATTTTTAGAATTTTTTTTGTATTTTATTTTTGAATTTTCTATCTCGAGTCGGGTTCGAACGGATAGGAAGGAAATTTTTTTTCCTCTCTATTTTTTGGCCTGTCCTGACCCGTTTCATCTTGAAATGAAGCCAGGATGATGTTTTTTAATTTTTAGAATTTTTTTGCACTTATTTTTGAATTTTCTAACTCGGATCGGGTTCGAACGGATAGGAAGGAAATTTTTTTTCTTCTCTATTTTTCGGCCTGCCCATACCCGTTTAGTCTTGAAATGAAGCCTGGATGACGTTTTTTAATTTTTAGAATTTTTTTGCATTTTATTTTTGAATTTTCTATCTCGGGTCGGGTTCGAACGGATAGGAAGGAAATTTTTTTTCTTCTCCATTTTTCGGCCTATCCATACCCGTTTAGTCTTGAAATGAAGCCTGGATGATGTTTTTTAATTTTTAGAATTTTTTTGCATTTTATTTTTGAATTTTCTATCTCGAGTCGGGTTCGAACGGATAGGACGGAAATTTTTTTTCTTCTCTATTTTTCGGCCTATCCATACCCGTTTAGTCTTGAAATGAAGCCTGGATGATGTTTTTTCATTTTTAGAATTTTTTTTGTATTTTATTTTTGAATTTTATATCTCGAGTCGGGTTCGAACGGATAGGAAGGAAATTTTTTTTCCTCACTATTTTTTGGCCTGTCCTGACCCGTTTCATCTTGAAATGAAGCCAGGATGATTTTTTTTAATTTTTAGAATTTTTTTGCATTTATTTTTGAATTTTCTAACTCGGATCGGGTTCGAACGGATAGGAAGGAAATTTTTTTTCTTCTCTATTTTTCGGCCTGCCCATACCCGTTTAGTCTTGAAATGAAGCCTGGATGACGTTTTTTAATTTTTAGAATTTTTTTGCATTTTATTTTTTAATTTTCTATCTCGGGTCGGGTTCGAACGGATAGGAAGGAAAATTTTTTTCTTCTCTATTTTTCGGCCTGTCCTGATCCGTTTCATCTTGAAATGAAGCCTGGATGATGTTTTTTAATTTTTAGAATTTTTTTTGCATTTATTTTTGAATTTTCTATATCGGGACGGATTCGAACGGATAGGAAGGAAATTTTTTTTTCTGCTCTATTTTTCGGCTTGTCCATACCCGTATCTTCTTGAAATGAAGCCAGGATGATGTTTTTTAATTTTTATAATTTTTTTGCATTTATTTTTGAATTTTCTAACTCGGATCGGGTTCGAACGGATAGGAAGGAAATTTTTTTTCTTCTCTATTTTTCGGGCTGTCCATACCCGTTTAGTCTTGAAATGAAGCCTGGACGATGTTTTTTAATTTTTAGAATTTTTTTGCATTTTATTTTTGAATTTTCTATCTCGAGTCGGGTTCGAACGGATAGGAAGGAAATTTTTTTTCTTCTCTATTTTTCGGCCTGTCTTGACCCGTTTCATCTTGAAATGAAGCCTGGATGACGTTTTTTAATTTTTAGAATTTTTTTGCATTTATTTTTGAATTTTCTATCTCGGGTCGGGTTCGAACGGATAGGAAGGAAATTTTTTTTCTTCTCTATTTTTCGGCCTGTCCATACCCGTTTAGTCTTGAAATGAAGCCTGGATGACGTTTTTTAATTTTTAGAATTTTTTTGCATTTTATTTTTGAATTTTCTATCTCGGGTCGGGTTCGAACGGATAGGAAGGAATTTTTTTTTCTTCTCTATTTTTCGGCCTGTCCTGATCCGTTTCATCTTGAAATGAAGCCTGGATGATGTTTTTTAATTTTTTGAATTTTTTTTGCATTTATTTTTGAATTTTTTATATCGGGTAGGATACGAACGGATAGGAAGGAAATTTTTTTTTCTTCTCTATTTTTCGGCTTGTCCATACCCGTATCTTCTTGAAATGAAGCCTGGATGATGTTTTTTAATTTTCAGAATTTTTTTGCATTTATTTTTTAATTTTCTAACTCGGGTCTGGTTCGAACGGATAGGAAGGAAATTTTTTTTCATCTCTATTTTTTGGCCTGTCCTGACCCGTTTCATCTTGAAATGAAGCCAGGATGATGTTTTTTAATTTTTAGAATTTTTTTGCTTTTATTTTTGAATTTTCAAACTCGGGTCGGGTTCGAACGGATAGGAAGGAAATTTTTTTTCCTCTCTATTTTTCATCCTGTCCTGACCCGTTTCATCTTGAAATGAAGCCAGGATGATGTTTTTTAATTTTTAGAATTTTTTTGCATTTATTTTTTAATTTTCTAACTCGGGTCGGGTTCGAACGGATAGGAAGGAAATTTTTTTTCTTCTCTATTTTTAGACCTGTACATACCCGTTTAGTCTTGAAATGAAGCCTGGATGACGTTTTTTAATTTTTAGAATTTTTTTGCATTTATTTTTTAATTTTCTAACTCGGGTCGGGTTCGAACGGATAGGAAGGAAATTTTTTTTCCTCTCTATTTTTTGGTCTGTCCTGACCCGTTTCATCTTGAAACGAAGCCAGGATGATGTTTTTTAATTTTTAGAATTTTTTTGCATTTTTTTTTGAATTTTCTAACTCGGGTCGGGTTCGAACGGATAGGAAGGAAATTTTTTTTCTTCTCTATTTTTCGGGCTGTCCATACCCGTTTAGTCTTGAAATGAAGCCTGGATGATGTTTTTTAATTTTTAGAATTTTTTTGCATTTTATTTTTGAATTTTCTATCTCTAGTCGGGTTCGAACGGATAGGAAGGAAATTTTTTTTCTTCTCTATTTTTCGGCCTGTCTTGACCCGTTTCATCTTGAAATGAAGCCTGGATGATGTTTTTTCATTTTTAGAATTTTTTTTGTATTTTATTTTTGAATTTTCTATCTCGGGTCGGGTTCGAATGGATAGGAAGGAAATTTTTTTTCTTCTTTATTTTTTGGCCTGTCCTGACCCGTTTCATCTTGAAATGAAGCCAGGATGATGTTTTTTAATTTTTAGAATTTTTTTGCATTTATTTTTTAATTTTCTAACTCGGGTCGGGTTCGAACGGATAGGAAGGAAATTTTTTTTCTTCTCTATTTTTAGACCTGTACATACCCGTTTAGTCTTGAAATGAAGCCTGGATGACGTTTTTTAATTTTTAGAATTTTTTTGCATTTATTTTTTAATTTTCTAACTCGGGTCGGGTTCGAACGGATAGGAAGGAAATTTTTTTTCCTCTCTATTTTTTGGCCTGTCCTGACCCGTTTCATCTTGAAACGAAGCCAGGATGATGTTTTTTAATTTTTAGAATTTTTTTGCATTTATTTTTAAATTTTCTAACTCGGGTCGGGTTCGAACGGATAGGAAGGAAATTTTTTTTCTTCTCTATTTTTCGGGCTGTCCATACCCGTTTAGTCTTGAAATGAAGCCTGGACGATGTTTTTTAATTTTTAGAATTTTTTTGCATTTTATTTTTGAATTTTCTATCTCGGGTCGGGTTCGAACGGATAGGAAGGAAAATTTTTTTCTTCTCTATTTTTCGGCCTGTCCTGAACCGTTTCATCTTGAAACAAAGCCAAGGTGATGTTTTTTAATTTTTAGAATTTTTTTGCATTTATTTTTGAATTTTCTAACTCGGGTCGGGTTCGAACGGATAGGAAGGAAATTTTTTTTCTTCTCTATTTTTCGGGCTGTCCATACCCGTTTAGTCTTGAAATGAAGCCTGGATGATGTTTTTTAATTTTTAGAATTTTTTTGCATTTTATTTTTGAATTTTCTATCTCGAGTCGGGTTCGAATGGATAGGAAGGAAATTTTTTTTCTTCTCTATTTTTCGTCCTGTCTTGACCCGTTTCATCTTGAAATGAAGCCTGGATGATGTTTTTTCATTTTTAGAATTTTTTTTGTATTTTATTTTTGAATTTTCTATCTTGGGTCGGGTTCGAACGGATAGGAAGGAAATTTTTTTTCTTCTCTATTTTTCGGCCTGTCCATACCCGTTTAGTCTTGAAATGAAGCCTGGATGACGTTTTTTAATTTTTAGAATTTTTTTGCATTTTATTTTTGAATTTTCTATCTCGGGTCGGGTTCGAACGGATAGGAAGGAAATTTTTTTTCCTCTCTATTTTTTGGTCTGTCCTAACCCGTTTCATCTTGAAACGAAGCCAGGATGATGTTTTTTAATTTTTAGAATTTTTTTGCATTGATTTTTAAATTTTCTAACTCGGGTCGGGTTCGAACGGATAGGAAGGAAATTTTTTTTCTTCTCTATTTTTTGGGCTGTCCATACCCGTTTAGTCTTGAAATGAAGCCTGGACGATGTTTTTTAATTTTTAGAATTTTTTCGCATTTTATTTTTGAATTTTCTATCTCAGGTCGAGTTCGAACGGATAGGAAGGAAAATTTTTTTCTTCTCTATTTTTCGGCCTGTCCTGAACCGTTTCATCTTGAAACAAAGCCAAGGTGATGTTTTTTAATTTTTAGAATTTTTTTGCATTTATTTTTGAATTTTCTAACTCGGGTCGGGTTCGAACGGATAGGAAGGAAATTTTTTTTCTTCTCTATTTTTCGGGCTGTCCATACCCGTTTAGTCTTGAAATGAAGCCGGGATGATGTTTTTTAATTTTTAGAATTTTTTTGCATTTTATTTTTGAATTTTCTATCTCTAGTCGGGTTCGAACGGATAGGAAGGAAATTTTTTTTCTTCTCTATTTTTCGGCCTGTCTTGACCCGTTTCATCTTGAAATGAAGCCTGGATGATGTTTTTTCATTTTTAGAATTTTTTTTGCATTTTATTTTTGAATTTTCTATCTTGGGTCGGGTTCGAACGGATAGGAAGGAAATTTTTTTTCTTCTCTATTTTTCGGCCTGTCCATACCCGTTTAGTCTTGAAATGAAGCCTGGATGACGTTTTTTAATTTTTAGAATTTTTTTGCATTTTATTTTTGAATTTTCTATCTCGGGTCGGGTTCGAACGGATAGGAAGGAAATTTTTTTTCTTCTCTATTTTTCAGCCTGTCCATACCCGTTTAGTCTTGAAATGAAGCCTGGATGATGTTTTTTAATTTTTAGAATTTTTTTGCATTTATTTTTGAATTTTCTATATCGGGTCGGGTTCGAACGGATAGGAAGGAAATTTTTTTTCTTCTCTATTTTTCGGCCTGTCCATACCCGTTTAGTCTTGAAATGAAGCCTGGATGACGTTTTTTAATTTTTAGAATTTTTTTGCATTTTATTTTTGAATTTTTTATCTCGGGTCGGGTTCGAACGGATAGGAAGGAAATTTTTTTTCTTCTCTATTTTTCGGCCTGTCCTGATCCGTTTCATCTTGAAATGAAGCCTGGATGATGTTTTTTAATTTTTTGAATTTTTTTTGCATTTATTTTTGAATTTTTTATATCGGGTAGGATACGAACGGATAGGAAGGAAATTTTTTTTTCTCCTCTATTTTTCGGCTTGTCCATACCCGTATCTTCTTGAAATGAAGCCTGGATGATGTTTTTTAATTTTCAGAATTTTTTTGCATTTATTTTTTAATTTTCTAACTCGGGTCTGGTTCGAACGGATAGGAAGGAAATTTTTTTTCTTCTCTATTTTTTGGCCTGTCCTGACCCGTTTCATCTTGAAATGAAGCCAGGATGATGTTTTTTAATTTTTAGAATTTTTTTGCATTTATTTTTGAATTTTCAAACTCGGGTCGGGTTTGAACGGATAGGAACGAAATTTTTTTTCCTCTCTATTTTTCATCCTGTCCTGACCCGTTTCATCTTGAAATGAAGCCAGGATGATGTTTTTTAATTTTTAGAATTTTTTTGCATTTATTTTTTAATTTTCTAACTCGGGTCGGGTTCGAACGGATAGGAAGGAAATTTTTTTTCTTCTCTATTTTTAGGCCTGTCCATACCCGTTTAGTCTTGAAATCAAGCCTGGATGACGTTTTTTAATTTTTAGAATTTTTTTGCATTTATTTTTTAATTTTCTAACTCGGGTCGGGTTTGAACGGATAGGAAGGAAATTTTTTTTCCTCTCTATTTTTTGGTCTGTCCTGACCCGTTTCATCTTGAAACGAAGCCAGGATGATGTTTTTTAATTTTTAGAATTTTTTTG
This sequence comes from Quercus robur, assembly GCF_932294415.1. Taxonomy (NCBI): domain Eukaryota; kingdom Viridiplantae; phylum Streptophyta; class Magnoliopsida; order Fagales; family Fagaceae; genus Quercus; species Quercus robur. The sequence goes on along the minus strand of NC_065542.1, from coordinate 38,757,985 downwards.
CATTTATTTTTAAATTTTCTAACTCGGGTCGGGTTCGAACGGATAGGAAGGAAATTTTTTTTCTTCTCTATTTTTCGGGCTGTCCATACCCGTTTAGTCTTGAAATGAAGCCTGGACGATGTTTTTTAATTTTTAGAATTTTTTTGCATTTTATTTTTGAATTTTCTATCTCGGGTCGGGTTCGAACGGATAGGAAGGAAAATTTTTTTCTTCTCTATTTTTCGGCCTGTCCTGAACCGTTTCATCTTGAAACAAAGCCAAGGTGATGTTTTTTAATTTTTAGAATTTTTTTGCATTTATTTTTGAATTTTCTAACTCGGGTCGGGTTCGAACGGATAGGAAGGAAATTTTTTTTCTTCTCTATTTTTCGGGCTGTCCATACCCGTTTAGTCTTGAAATGAAGCCTGGATGATGTTTTTTAATTTTTAGAATTTTTTTGCATTTTATTTTTGAATTTTCTATCTCGAGTCGGGTTCGAACGGATAGGAAGGAAATTTTTTTTCTTCTCTATTTTTCGGCCTGTCTTGACCCGTTTCATCTTGAAATGAAGCCTGGATGATGTTTTTTCATTTTTAGAATTTTTTTTGTATTTTATTTTTGAATTTTCTATCTCGGGTCGGGTTCGAACGGATAGGAAGGAAATTTTTTTTCTTCTCTATTTTTTGGCCTGTCCTGACCCGTTTCATCTTGAAATGAAGCCAGGATGATGTTTTTTAATTTTTAGAATTTTTTTGCATTTATTTTTTAATTTTCTAACTCGGGTCGGGTTCGAACGGATAGGAAGGAAATTTTTTTTCTTCTCTATTTTTAGACCTGTCCATACCTGTTTAGTCTTGAAATGAAGCCTGGATGACGTTTTTTAATTTTTAGAATTTTTTTGCATTTATTTTTTAATTTTCTAACTCGGGTCGGGTTCGAACGGATTGGAAGGAAATTTTTTTTCCTCTCTATTTTTTGTCCTGTCCTGACCCGTTTCATCTTGAAACGAAGCCAGGATGATGTTTTTTAATTTTTAGAATTTTTTTGCATTTATTTTTAAACTTTCTAACTCGGGTCGGGTTCGAACGGATAGGAAGGAAATTTTTTTTCTTCTCTATTTTTCGGGCTGTCCATACCCGTTTAGTCTTGAAATGAAGCCTGGACGATATTTTTTAATTTTTAGAATTTTTTTGCATTTTATTTTTGAATTTTCTATCTCGGGTCGGGTTCGAACGGATAGGAAGGAAAATTTTTTTCTTCTCTATTTTTCGGCCTGTCCTAAACCGTTTCATCTTGAAACAAAGCCAAGGTGATGTTTTTTAATTTTTAGAATTTTTTTGCATTTATTTTTGAATTTTCTAACTCGGGTCGGGTTCGAACGGATAGGAAGGAAATTTTTTTTCTTCTCTCTTTTTCGGGCTGTCCATACCCGTTTAGTCTTGAAATGAAGCCTGGATGATGTTTTTTAATTTTTAGAATTTTTTTGCATTTTATTTTTGAATTTTCTATCTTGAGTCGGGTTTGAATGGATAGGAAGGAAATTTTTTTTCTTCTCTATTTTTCGTCCTGTCTTGACCCGTTTCATCTTGAAATGAAGCCTGGATGATGTTTTTTCATTTTTAGAATTTTTTTTGTATTTTATTTTTGAATTTTCTATCTTGGGTCGGGTTCGAACGGATAGGAAGGAAATTTTTTTTCTTCTCTATTTTTCGGCCTGTCCATACCCGTTTAGTCTTGAAATGAAGCCTGGATGACGTTTTTTAATTTTTAGAATTTTTTTGCATTTTATTTTTGAATTTTCTATCTCGGGTCGGGTTCGAACGGATTGGAAGGAAATTTTTTTTCCTCTCTATTTTTTGGTCTGTCCTGACCCGTTTCATCTTGAAACGAAGCCAGGATGATGTTTTTTAATTTTTAGAATTTTTTTGCATTTATTTTTGAATTTTCTATCTCGGGTCGGGTTCGAACGGATAGGAAGGAAATTTTTTTTCTTCTCTATTTTTCGGCCTGTCCTGATCCGTTTCATCTTGAAATGAAGCCTGGATGATGTTTTTGAATTTTTTTTGCATTTATTTTTGAATTTTTTATATCGGGTAGGATACGAACGGATAGGAAGGAAATTTTTTTTTCTTCTCTATTTTTCGGCTTGTCCATACCCGTATCTTCTAGAAATGAAGCCTGGATGATGTTTTTTAATTTTCAGAATTTTTTTGCATTTATTTTTGAATTTTCTAACTCGGGTCGGGTTCGAACGGATAGGAAGGAAATTTTTTTTCTTCTCTATTTTTCGGGCTGTCCATACCCGTTTAGTCTTGAAATGAAGCCTGGATGATGTTTTTTAATTTTTAGAATTTTTTTGCATTTTATTTTTGAATTTTCTATCTCGAGTCGGGTTCGAATGGATAGGAAGGAAATTTTTTTTTCTTCTCTTTTTTTCGTCCTGTCTTGACCCGTTTCATCTTGAAATGAAGCCTGGATGATGTTTTCTCATTTTTAGAATTTTTTTTGTATTTTATTTTTGAATTTTCTATCTTGGGTCGGGTTCGAACGGATAGGAAGGAAATTTTTTTTCTTCTCTATTTTTCGGCTTGTCCATACCCGATTAGTCTTGAAATGAAGCCTGGATGACGTTTTTTAATTTTTAGAATTTTTTTGCATTTTATTTTTGAATTTTCTATCTCGGGTCGGGTTCGAACGGATAGGAAGGAAATTTTTTTTCTTCTCTATTTTTCGGCCTGTCCTGATCCGTTTCATCTTGAAATGAAGCCTGGATGATGTTTTTTAATTTTTTGAATTTTTTTTGCATTTATTTTTGAATTTTTTATATCGGGTAGGATACGAACGGATAGGAAGGAAATTTTTTTTCCTCTCTATTTTTTGGTCTGTCCTGACCCGTTTCATCTTGAAACGAAGCCAGGATGATGTTTTTTAATTTTTAGAATTTTTTTGCATTTTTTTTTGAATTTTCTAACTCGGGTCGGGTTCGAACGGATAGGAAGGAAATTTTTTTTCTTCTCTATTTTTCGGGCTGTCCATACCCGTTTAGTCTTGAAATGAAGCCTGGATGATGTTTTTTAATTTTTAGAATTTTTTTGCATTTTATTTTTGAATTTTCTATCTCTAGTCGGGTTCGAACGGATAGGAAGGAAATTTTTTTTCTTCTCTATTTTTCGGCCTGTCTTGACCCGTTTCATCTTGAAATGAAGCCTGGATGATGTTTTTTCATTTTTAGAATTTTTTTTGTATTTTATTTTTGAATTTTCTATCTCGGGTCGGGTTCGAACGGATAGGAAGGAAATTTTTTTTCTTCTTTATTTTTTGGCCTGTCCTGACCCGTTTCATCTTGAAATGAAGCCAGGATGATGTTTTTTAATTTTTAGAATTTTTTTGCATTTATTTTTGAATTTTCAAACTCGGGTCGGGATCGAACGGATAGGAAGGAAATTTTTTTTCGTCTCTATTTTTTGGCCTGTCCTGACCCGTTTCATCTTGAAAGGAAGCCAGGATGATGTTTTTTAATTTTTAGAATTTTTTTGCATTTATTTTTGAATTTTCTAACTCGGATCGGGTTCGAACGGATAGGAAGGAAATTTTTTTTCTTCTCTATTTTTCGGCCTGCCCATACCCGTTTAGTCTTGAAATGAAGCCTGGATGACGTTTTTTAATTTTTAGAATTTTTTTGAATTTTATTTTTGAATTTTCTATCTCGGGTCGGGTTCGAACGGATAGGAAGGAAAATTTTTTTCTTCTCTATTTTTCGGCCTGTCCTGATCCGTTTCATCTTGAAATGAAGCCTGGATGATGTTTTTTAATTTTTAGAATTTTTTTTGCATTTATTTTTGAATTTTCTATATCGGGACGGATTCGAACGGATAGGAAGGAAATTTTTTTTTTTCTGCTCTATTTTTCGGCTTGTCCATACCCGTATCTTCTTGAAATGAAGCCAGGATGATGTTTTTTAATTTTTAGAATTTTTTTGCATTTATTTTTGAATTTTCAAACTCGGGTCGGGATCGAACGGATAGGAAGGAAATTTTTTTTCCTCTCTATTTTTTGGCCTGTCCTGACCCGTTTCATCTTGAAAGGAAGCCAGGATGATGTTTTTTAATTTTTAGAATTTTTTTGCATTTATTTTTGAATTTTCTAGCTCGGATCGGGTTCGAACGGATAGGAAGGAAATTTTTTTTCTTCTCTATTTTTCGGCCTGCCCATACCCGTTTAGTCTTGAAATGAAGCCTGGATGACATTTTTTAATTTTTAGAATTTTTTTGAATTTTATTTTTGAATTTTCTATCTCGGGTCGGGTTCGAACGGATAGGAAGGAAATTTTTTTTCCTCTCTATTTTTCATCCTGTCCTGACCCGTTTCATCTTGAAATGAAGCCAGGATGATGTTTTTTAAGTTTTAGAATTTTTTTGCATTTATTTTTGAATTTTCCAACTCGGGTCGGGTTCGAACGGATAGGAAGGAAATATTTTTTCTTCTCTATTTTTCGGGCTGTCCATACCCGTTTAGTCTTGAAATGAAGCTTGGACGATGTTTTTTAATTTTTAGAATTTTTTTGCATTTTATTTTTGAATTTTCTATCTCGAGTCGGGTTCGAACGGATAGGAAGGAAATTTTTTTTCTTCTCTATTTTTCGGCCTGTCTTGACCCGTTTCATATTGAAATGAAGCCTGGATGATGTTTTTTCATTTTTAGAATTTTTTTTGTATTTTATTTTTGAATTTTCTATTTTGGGTCGGGTTCGAACGGATAGGAAGGAAATTTTTTTTCTTCTCTATTTTTCGGCCTGTCCATACCCGTTTAGTCTTGAAATGAAGCCTGGATAACGTTTTTTAATTTTTAGAATTTTTTTGCATTTTATTTTTGAATTTTCTATCTCGGGTCGGGTTCGAACGGATAGGAAGGAAATTTTTTTTCTTCTCTATTTTTCGGCCTGTCCATACCCGTTTAGTCTTGAAATGAAGCCTGGATTACGTTTTTTAATTTTTAGAATTTTTTTGCATTTATTTTTGAATTTTCTATCTCGGGTCGGGTTCGAACGGATAGGAAGAAAATTTTTTTTCTTCTCTATTTTTCGGCCTGTCCATACCCGTTTAGTCTTGAAATGAAGCCTGGATGACGTTTTTTAATTTTTAGAATTATTTTGCATTTTATTTTTGAATTTTCTATCTCGGGTCGGGTTCGAACGGATAGGAAGGAAATTTTTTTTCTTCTCTATTTTTCGGCCTGTCCATACCCGTTTAGTCTTGAAATGAAGCCTGGATAACGTTTTTTAATTTTTAGAATTTTTTTGCATTTTATTTTTGAATTTTCTATCTCGGGTCGGGTTCGAACGGATAGGAAGGAAATTTTTTTTCTTCTCTATTTTTCGGCCTGTCCATACCCGTTTAGTCTTGAAATGAAGCCTGGATTACGTTTTTTAATTTTTAGAATTTTTTTGCATTTATTTTTGAATTTTCTATCTCGGGTCGGGTTCGAACGGATAGGAAGAAAATTTTTTTTCTTCTCTATTTTTCGGCCTGTCCATACCCGTTTAGTCTTGAAATGAAGCCTGGATGACGTTTTTTAATTTTTAGAATTATTTTGCATTTTATTTTTGAATTTTCTATCTCGGGTCGGGTTCGAACGGATAGGAAGGAAATTTTTTTTTCTTCTCTATTTTTTGGCTTGTCCATACCCGTATCTTCTTGAAATGAAGCCTGGATGATGTTTTTTAATTTTCAGAATTTTTTTGCATTTATTTTTTAATTTTCTAACTCGGGTCTGGTTCGAACGGATAGGAAGGAAATTTTTTTTCTTCTCTATTTTTTGGCCTGTCCTGACCCGTTTCATCTTGAAATGAAGCCAGGATGATGTTTTTTAATTTTTAGAATTTTTTTGCATTTATTTTTGAATTTTCAAACTCAGGTCGGGTTTGAACGGATAGGAAGGAAATTTTTTTTCCTCTCTATTTTTCATCCTGTCCTGACCCGTTTCATCTTGAAATGAAGCCAGGATGATGTTTTTTAATTTTTAGAATTTTTTTGCATTTATTTTTTAATTTTCTAACTCGGGTCGGGTTCGAACGGATAGGAAGGAAATTTTTTTTCCTCTCTATTTTTTGGCCTGTCCTGACCCGTTTCATCTTGAAAGGAAGCCAGGATGATGTTTTTTAATTTTTAGAATTTTTTTGCATTTATTTTTGAATTTTCTAACTCGGATCGGGTTCGAACGGATAGGAAGGAAATTTTTTTTCTTCTCTATTTTTCGGCCTGCCCATACCCGTTTAGTCTTGAAATGAAGCCTGGATGACGTTTTTTAATTTTTAGAATTTTTTTGAATTTTATTTTTGAATTTTCTATCTCGGGTCGGGTTCGAACGGATAGGAAGGAAAATTTTTTTCTTCTCTATTTTTCGGCCTGTCCTGATCCGTTTCATCTTGAAATGAAGCCTGGATGATGTTTTTTAATTTTTAGAATTTTTTTTGCATTTATTTTTGAATTTTCTATATCGGGACGGATTCGAACGGATAGGAAGGAAATTTTTTTTTTTCTGCTCTATTTTTCGGCTTGTCCATACCCGTATCTTCTTGAAATGAAGCCAGGATGATGTTTTTTAATTTTTAGAATTTTTTTGCATTTATTTTTGAATTTTCAAACTCGGGTCGGGATCGAACGGATAGGAAGGAAATTTTTTTTCCTCTCTATTTTTTGGCCTGTCCTGACCCGTTTCATCTTGAAAGGAAGCCAGGATGATGTTTTTTAATTTTTAGAATTTTTTTGCATTTATTTTTGAATTTTCTAACTCGGATCGGGTTCGAACGGATAGGAAGGAAATTTTTTTTCTTCTCTATTTTTCGGCCTGCCCATACCCGTTTAGTCTTGAAATGAAGCCTGGATGACATTTTTTAATTTTTAGAATTTTTTTGAATTTTATTTTTGAATTTTCTATCTCGGGTCGGGTTCGAACGGATAGGAAGGAAATTTTTTTTCCTCTCTATTTTTCATCCTGTCCTGACCCGTTTCATCTTGAAATGAAGCCAGGATGATGTTTTTTAAGTTTTAGAATTTTTTTGCATTTATTTTTGAATTTTCTAACTCGGGTCGGGTTCGAACGGATAGGAAGGAAATATTTTTTCTTCTCTATTTTTCGGGCTGTCCATACCCGTTTAGTCTTGAAATGAAGCCTGGACGATGTTTTTTAATTTTTAGAATTTTTTTGCATTTTATTTTTGAATTTTCTATCTCGAGTCGGGTTCGAACGGATAGGAAGGAAATTTTTTTTCTTCTCTATTTTTCGGCCTGTCTTTACCCGTTTCATATTGAAATGAAGCCTGGATGATGTTTTTTCATTTTTAGAATTTTTTTTGTATTTTATTTTTGAATTTTCTATCTTGGGTCGGGTTCGAACGGATAGGAAGGAAATTTTTTTTCTTCTCTATTTTTCGGCCTGTCCATACCCGTTTAGTCTTGAAATGAAGCCTGGATAACGTTTTTTAATTTTTAGAATTTTTTTGCATTTTATTTTTGAATTTTCTATCTCGGGTCGGGTTCGAACGGATAGGAAGGAAATTTTTTTTCTTCTCTATTTTTCGGCCTGTCCATACCCGTTTAGTCTTGAAATGAAGCCTGGATTACGTTTTTTAATTTTTAGAATTTTTTTGCATTTATTTTTGAATTTTCTATCTCGGGTCGGGTTCGAACGGATAGGAAGAAAATTTTTTTTCTTCTCTATTTTTCGGCCTGTCCATACCCGTTTAGTCTTGAAATGAAGCCTCGATGACGTTTTTTAATTTTTAGAATTTTTTTGCATTTTATTTTTGAATTTTCTATCTCGGGTCGGGTTCGAACGGATAGGAAGGAAATTTTTTTTCTTCTCTATTTTTCGGCCTGTCCTGATCCGTTTCATCTTTAAATGAAGCCTGGATGATGTTTTTTAATTTTTTGAATTTTTTTTGCATTTATTTTTGAATTTTTTATATCGGGTAGGATACGAACGGATAGGAAGGAAATTTTTTTTTCTTCTCTATTTTTCGGCTTGTCCATACCCGTATCTTCTTGAAATGAAGCCTGGATGATGTTTTTTAATTTTCAGAATTTTTTTGCATTTATTTTTTAATTTTCTAACTCGGGTCTGGTTCGAACGGATAGGAAGGAAATTTTTTTTCTTCTCTATTTTTTGGCCTGTCCTGACCCGTTTCATCTTGAAATGAAGCCAGGATGATGTTTTTTAATTTTTAGAATTTTTTTGCATTTATTTTTGAATTTTCAAACTCAGGTCGGGTTTGAACGGATAGGAAGGAAATTTTTTTTCCTCTCTATTTTTCATCCTGTCCTGACCCGTTTCATCTTGAAATGAAGCCAGGATGATGTTTTTTAATTTTTAGAATTTTTTTGCATTTATTTTTTAATTTTCTAACTCGGGTCGGGTTCGAACGGATAGGAAGGAAATTTTTTTTCTTCTCTATTTTTAGACCTGTCCATACCCGTTTAGTCTTGAAATGAAGCCTGGATGACGTTTTTTAATTTTTAGAATTTTTTTGCATTTATTTTTTAATTTTCTAACTCGGGTCGGGTTCGAACGGATAGGAAGAAAATTTTTTTTCCTCTCTATTTTTTGGTCTGTCCTGACCCGTTTCATCTTGAAACGAAGCCAGGATGATGTTTTTTAATTTTTAGAATTTTTTTGCATTTATTTTTAAATTTTCTAACTCGGGTCGGGTTCGAACGGATAGGAAGGAAATTTTTTTTCTTCTCTATTTTTCGGCCTGTCCATACCCGTTTAGTCTTGAAATGAAGCCTGGATGATGTTTTTTAATTTTTAGAATTTTTTTGCATTTTATTTTTGAATTTTCTATCTCGAGTCGGGTTCGAATGGATAGGAAGGAAATTTTTTTTCTTCTCTATTTTTCGGCCTGTCTTGACCCGTTTCATCTTGAAATGAAGCCTGGATGATGTTTTTTCATTTTTAGAATTTTTTTTGTATTTTATTTTTGAATTTTCTATCTCGGGTCGGGTTCGAACGGATAGGAAGGAAATTTTTTTTCTTCTCTATTTTTTGGCCTGTCCTGACCCGTTTCATCTTGAAATGAAGCCAGGATGATGTTTTTTAATTTTTAGAATTTTTTTGCATTTATTTTTGAATTTTCAAATCGGGTCGGGATCGAACGGATAGGAAGGAAATTTTTTTTCCTCTCTATTTTTCGGCCTGTCCTGACCCGTTTCATCTTGAAATGAAGCCAGGATGACGTTTTTTAATTTTTATAATTTTTTTGCATTTTATTTTTGAATTTTCTAACTCGGATCGGGTTCGAACGGATAGGAAGGAAATTTTTTTTCTTCTCTATTTTTCGGCCTGTCCATACCCGTTTAGTCTTGAAATGAAGCCTCGATGACGTTTTTTAATTTTTAGAATTTTTTTGCATTTTATTTTTGAATTTTCTATCTCGGGTCGGGTTCGAACGGATAGGAAGGAAATTTTTTTTCTTCTCTATTTTTCGGCCTGTCCTGATCCGTTTCATCTTTAAATGATGCCTGGATGATGTTTTTTAATTTTTTGAATTTTTTTTGCATTTATTTTTGAATTTTTTATATCGGGTAGGATACGAACGGATAGGAAGGAAATTTTTTTTTCTTCTCTATTTTTCGGCTTGTCCATACCCGTATCTTCTTGAAATGAAGCCTGGATGATGTTTTTTAATTTTCAGAATTTTTTTGCATTTATTTTTTAATTTTCAAACTCGGGTCTGGTTCGAACGGATAGGAAGGAAATTTTTTTTCTTCTCTATTTTTTGGCCTGTCCTGACCCGTTTCATCTTGAAATGAAGCCAGGATGATGTTTTTTAATTTTTAGAATTTTTTTGCATTTATTTTTGAATTTTCAAACTCAGGTCGGGTTTGAACGGATAGGAAGGAAATTTTTTTTCCTCTCTATTTTTCATCCTGTCCTGACCCGTTTCATCTTGAAATGAAGCCAGGATGATGTTTTTTAATTTTTAGAATTTTTTTGCATTTATTTTTGAATTTTCTAACTCGGGTCGGGTTCGAACGGATAGGAAGGAAATTTTTTTTCTTCTCTATTTTTAGGCCTGTCCATACCCGTTTAGTCTTGAAATGAAGCCTGGATGACGTTTTTTAATTTTTAGAATTTTTTTGCATTTATTTTTTAATTTTCTAACTCGGGTCGGGTTCGAACGGATAGGAAGAAAATTTTTTTTCCTCTCTATTTTTTGGTCTGTCCTGACCCGTTTCATCTTGAAACGAAGCCAGGATGATGTTTTTTAATTTTTAGAATTTTTTTGCATTTATTTTTGAATTTTCTAACTCGGGTCGGGTTCGAACGGATAGGAAGGAAATTTTTTTTCTTCTCTATTTTTCGGCCTGTCCATACCCGTTTAGTCTTGAAATGAAGCCTGGATGATGTTTTTTAATTTTTAGAATTTTTTTGCATTTTATTTTTGAATTTTCTATCTCGAGTCGGGTTCGAATGGATAGGAAGGAAATTTTTTTTCTTCTCTATTTTTCGGCCTGTCTTGACCCGTTTCATCTTGAAATGAAGCCTGGATGATGTTTTTTCATTTTTAGAATTTTTTTTGTATTTTATTTTTGAATTTTCTATCTCGGGTCGGGTTCGAACGGATAGGAAGGAAATTTTTTTTCTTCTCTATTTTTTGGCCTGTCCTGACCCGTTTCATCTTGAAATGAAGCCAGGATGATGTTTTTTAATTTTTAGAATTTTTTTGCATTTATTTTTGAATTTTCAAATCGGGTCGGGATCGAACGGATAGGAAGGAAATTTTTTTTCCTGTCTATTTTTCGGCCTGTCCTGACCCGTTTCATCTTGAAATGAAGCCAGGATGATGTTTTTTAATTTTTATAATTTTTTTGCATTTATTTTTGAATTTTCTAACTCGGATCGGGTTCGAACGGATAGGAAGGAAATTTTTTTTCTTCTCAATTTTTCGGCTTGTCCATACCCGTTTAGTCTTGAAATGAAGCCTGGATGACGTTTTTTAATTTTTAGAATTTTTTTGCATTTTATTTTTGAATTTTCTATCTCGGGTCGGGTTCGAACGGATAGGAAGGAAATTTTTTTTCTTCTCCATTTTTCGGCCTATCCATACCCGTTTAGTCTTGAAATGAACCCTGGATGATGTTTTTTAATTTTTAGAATTTTTTTGCATTTTATTTTTGAATTTTCTATCTCGAGTCGGGTTCGAACGGATAGGAAGGAAATTTTTTTTCTTCTCTATTTTTCGGCCTATCCATACCCGTTTAGTCTTGAAATGAAGCCTGGATGATGTTTTTTCATTTTTAGAATTTTTTTTGTATTTTATTTTTGAATTTTCTATCTCGAGTCGGGTTCGAACGGATAGGAAGGAAATTTTTTTTCTTCTCTATTTTTTGGCCTGTCCTGACCAGTTTCATCTTGAAATGAAGCCAGGATGATGTTTTTTAATTTTTAGAATTTTTTTGCATTTATTTTTGAATTTTCAAACTCGGGTCGGGTTTGAACGGATAGGAAGGAAATATTTTTTCCTCTCTATTTTTCATCCTGTCCTGACCCGTTTCATCTTGAAATGAAGCCAGGATGATGTTTTTTAAGTTTTAGAATTTTTTGCATTTATTTTTGAATTTTCTAACTCGGGTCGGGTTCGAACGGATAGGAGGGAAATTTTTTTTCTTCTCTATTTTTCGGGCTGTCCATACCCGTTTAGACTTGAAATGAAGCCTGGATGATGTTTTTTAATTTTTAGAATTTTTTTGCATTTTATTTTTGAATTTTCTATCTCTAGTCGGGTTCGAACGGATAGGAAGGAAATTTTTTTTCTTCTCTATTTTTCGGCCTGTCCATACCCGTTTAGTCTTGAAATGAAGCCTCGATGACGTTTTTTAATTTTTAGAATTTTTTTGCATTTTATTTTTGAATTTTCTATCTCGGGTCGGGTTCGAACGGATAGGAAGGAAATTTTTTTTCTTCTCTATTTTTCGGCCTGTCCTGATCCGTTTCATCTTTAAATGATGCCTGGATGATGTTTTTTAATTTTTTGAATTTTTTTTGCATTTATTTTTGAATTTTTTATATCGGGTAGGATACGAACGGATAGGAAGGAAATTTTTTTTTCTTCTCTATTTTTCGGCTTGTCCATACCCGTATCTTCTTGAAATGAAGCCTGGATGATGTTTTTTAATTTTCAGAATTTTTTTGCATTTATTTTTTAATTTTCAAACTCGGGTCTGGTTCGAACGGATAGGAAGGAAATTTTTTTTCTTCTCTATTTTTTGGCCTGTCCTGACCCGTTTCATCTTGAAATGAAGCCAGGATGATGTTTTTTAATTTTTAGAATTTTTTTGCATTTATTTTTGAATTTTCAAACTCAGGTCGGGTTTGAACGGATAGGAAGGAAATTTTTTTTCCTCTCTATTTTTCATCCTGTCCTGACCCGTTTCATCTTGAAATGAAGCCAGGATGATGTTTTTTAATTTTTAGAATTTTTTTGCATTTATTTTTGAATTTTCTAACTCGGGTCGGGTTCGAACGGATAGGAAGGAAATTTTTTTTCTTCTCTATTTTTAGGCCTGTCCATACCCGTTTAGTCTTGAAATGAAGCCTGGATGACGTTTTTTAATTTTTAGAATTTTTTTGCATTTATTTTTTAATTTTCTAACTCGGGTCGGGTTCGAACGGATAGGAAGAAAATTTTTTTTCCTCTCTATTTTTTGGTCTGTCCTGACCCGTTTCATCTTGAAACGAAGCCAGGATGATGTTTTTTAATTTTTAGAATTTTTTTGCATTTATTTTTGAATTTTCTAACTCGGGTCGGGTTCGAACGGATAGGAAGGAAATTTTTTTTCTTCTCTATTTTTCGGCCTGTCCATACCCGTTTAGTCTTGAAATGAAGCCTGGATGATGTTTTTTAATTTTTAGAATTTTTTTGCATTTTATTTTTGAATTTTCTATCTCGAGTCGGGTTCGAATGGATAGGAAGGAAATTTTTTTTCTTCTCTATTTTTCGGCCTGTCTTGACCCGTTTCATCTTGAAATGAAGCCTGGATGATGTTTTTTCATTTTTAGAATTTTTTTTGTATTTTATTTTTGAATTTTCTATCTCGGGTCGGGTTCGAACGGATAGGAAGGAAATTTTTTTTCTTCTCTATTTTTTGGCCTGTCCTGACCCGTTTCATCTTGAAATGAAGCCAGGATGATGTTTTTTAATTTTTAGAATTTTTTTGCATTTATTTTTGAATTTTCAAATCGGGTCGGGATCGAACGGATAGGAAGGAAATTTTTTTTCCTGTCTATTTTTCGGCCTGTCCTGACCCGTTTCATCTTGAAATGAAGCCAGGATGATGTTTTTTAATTTTTATAATTTTTTTGCATTTATTTTTGAATTTTCTAACTCGGATCGGGTTCGAACGGATAGGAAGGAAATTTTTTTTCTTCTCAATTTTTCGGCTTGTCCATACCCGTTTAGTCTTGAAATGAAGCCTGGATGACGTTTTTTAATTTTTAGAATTTTTTTGCATTTTATTTTTGAATTTTCTATCTCGGGTCGGGTTCGAACGGATAGGAAGGAAATTTTTTTTCTTCTCCATTTTTCGGCCTATCCATACCCGTTTAGTCTTGAAATGAACCCTGGATGATGTTTTTTAATTTTTAGAATTTTTTTGCATTTTATTTTTGAATTTTCTATCTCGAGTCGGGTTCGAACGGATAGGAAGGAAATTTTTTTTCTTCTCTATTTTTCGGCCTATCCATACCCGTTTAGTCTTGAAATGAAGCCTGGATGATGTTTTTTCATTTTTAGAATTTTTTTTGTATTTTATTTTTGAATTTTCTATCTCGAGTCGGGTTCGAACGGATAGGAAGGAAATTTTTTTTCTTCTCTATTTTTTGGCCTGTCCTGACCAGTTTCATCTTGAAATGAAGCCAGGATGATGTTTTTTAATTTTTAGAATTTTTTTGCATTTATTTTTGAATTTTCAAACTCGGGTCGGGTTTGAACGGATAGGAAGGAAATATTTTTTCCTCTCTATTTTTCATCCTGTCCTGACCCGTTTCATCTTGAAATGAAGCCAGGATGATGTTTTTTAAGTTTTAGAATTTTTTGCATTTATTTTTGAATTTTCTAACTCGGGTCGGGTTCGAACGGATAGGAGGGAAATTTTTTTTCTTCTCTATTTTTCGGGCTGTCCATACCCGTTTAGACTTGAAATGAAGCCTGGATGATGTTTTTTAATTTTTAGAATTTTTTTGCATTTTATTTTTGAATTTTCTATCTCTAGTCGGGTTCGAACGGATAGGAAGGAAATTTTTTTTCTTCTCTATTTTTCGGCCTGTCTTGACCCGTTTCATCTTGAAATGAAGTCTGAATGATGTTTTTTCATTTTTAGAATTTTTTTTGTATTTTATTTTTGAATTTTCTATCTCGGGTCGGGTTCGAACGGATAGGAAGGAAATTTTTTTTCTTCTTTATTTTTTGGCCTGTCCTGACCCGTTTCATCTTGAAATGAAGCCAGGATGATGTTTTTTAATTTTTAGAATTTTTTTGCATTTATTTTTGAATTTTCAAACTCGGGTCGGGATCGAACGGATAGGAAGGAAATTTTTTTTCCTCTCTATTTTTCGGCCTGTCTTGACCCGTTTCATCTTGAAATGAAGCCTGGATGATGTTTTTTCATTTTTAGAATTTTTTTTGTATTTTATTTTTGAATTTTCTATCTTGGGTCGGGTTCGAACGGATAGGAAGGAAATTTTTTTTCTTCTCTATTTTTCGGCCTGTCCATACCCGTTTAGTCTTGAAATGAAGCCTGGATAACGTTTTTTAATTTTTAGAATTTTTTTGCATTTTATTTTTGAATTTTCTATCTCGGGTCGGGTTCGAACGGATAGGAAGGAAATTTTTTTTCTTCTCTATTTTTCGGCCTGTCCATACCCGTTTAGTCTTGAAATGAAGCCTGGATGACGTTTTTTAATTTTTAGAATTTTTTTGCATTTTATTTTTGAATTTTCTATCTCGGGTCGGGTTCGAACGGATAGGAAGGAAAATTTTTTTCTTCTCTATTTTTCGGCCTGCCCGTATCCGTTTAGTCTTGAAATGAAGCCTGGATGACGTTTTTTAATTTTTAGAATTTTTTTGCATTTTATTTTTGAATTTTCTATCTCGGGTCGGGTTCGAACGGATAGGAAGGAAAATTTTTTTCTTCTCTATTTTTCGGCCTGTCCATACCCGTTTAGTCTTGAAATGAAGCCTGGATGACGTTTTTTAATTTTTAGAATTTTTTTGCATTTTATTTTTGAATTTTCTATCTCGGGTCGGGTTCGAACGGATAGGAAGGAAAATTTTTTTCTTCTCTATTTTTCGGCCTGCCCGTATCCGTTTAGTCTTGAAATGAAGCCTGGATGACGTTTTTTAATTTTTAGAATTTTTTTGCATTTTATTTTTGAATTTTCTATCTCGGGTCGGGTTCGAACGGATAGGAAGGAAAATTTTTTTCTTCTCTATTTTTCGGCCTGTCCTGATCCATTTCATCTTGTAGTGAAGCCTGGATGATGTTTTTTAATTTTTAGAATTTTTTTTGCATTTATTTTTGAATTTTCTATATCGGGACGGATTCGAACGGATAGGAAGGAAATTTTTTTTTCTGCTCTATTTTTCGGCTGGTCCATACCCGTATATTCTTGAAATGAAGCCAGGATGATGTTTTTTAATTTTTATAATTTTTTTGCATTTATTTTTGAATTTTCTAACTCGGATCGGGTTCGAACGGATAGGAAGGAAATTTTTTTTCTTCTCTATTTTTCGGGCTGTCCATACCCGTTTAGTCTTGAAATGAAGCCTGGACGATGTTTTTTAATTTTTAGAATTTTTTTGCATTTTATTTTTGAATTTTCTATCTCGAGTCGGGTTCGAACGGATAGGAAGGAAATTTTTTTTCTTCTCTATTTTTCGGCCTGTCTTGACCCGTTTCATCTTGAAATGAAGCCTGGATGATGTTTTTTCATTTTTAGAATTTTTTTTGTATTTTATTTTTGAATTTTCTATCTTGGGTCGGGTTCGAACGGATAGGAAGGAAATTTTTTTTCTTCTCTATTTTTCGGCCTGTCCATACCCGTTTAGTCTTGAAATGAAGCCTGGATGACGTTTTTTAATTTTTAGAATTTTTTTGCATTTTATTTTTGAATTTTCTATCTCGGGTCGGGTTCGAACGGATAGGAAGGAAATTTTTTTTCTTCTCTATTTTTCGGCCAGTCCATACCCGTTTAGTCTTGAAATGAAGCCTGGATGACGTTTTTTAATTTTTAGAATTTTTTTGCATTTATTTTTGAATTTTCTATCTCGGGTCGGGTTCGAACGGATAGGAAGGAAATTTTTTTTCTTCTCTATTTTTCGGGCTGTCCATACCCGTTTAGTCTTGAAATGAAGCCTGGACGATGTTTTTTAATTTTTAGAATTTTTTTGCATTTTATTTTTGAATTTTCTATCTCGAGTCGGGTTCGAACGGATAGGAAGGAAATTTTTTTTCTTCTCTATTTTTCGGCCTGTCTTGACCCGTTTCATATTGAAATGAAGCCTGGATGATGTTTTTTCATTTTTAGAATTTTTTTTGTATTTTATTTTTGAATTTTCTATCTTGGGTCGGGTTCGAACGGATAGGAAGGAAATTTTTTTTCTTCTCTATTTTTCGGCCTGTCCATACCCGTTTAGTCTTGAAATGAAGCCTGGATAACGTTTTTTAATTTTTAGAATTTTTTTGCATTTTATTTTTGAATTTTCTATCTCGGGTCGGGTTCGAACGGATAGGAAGGAAATTTTTTTTCTTCTCTATTTTTCGGCCTGTCCATACCCGTTTAGTCTTGAAATGAAGCCTGGATTACGTTTTTTAATTTTTAGAATTTTTTTGCATTTTATTTTTGAATTTTCTATCTCGGGTCGGGTTCGAACGGATAGGAAGGAAAATTTTTTTCTTCTCTATTTTTCGGCCTGTCCTGAACCGTTTCATCTTGAAACAAAGCCAAGGTGATGTTCTTGAATTTTTAGAATTTTTTTGCATTTATTTTTGAATTTTCTAACTCGGGTCGGGTTCGAACGGATAGGAAGGAAATTTTTTTTCTTCTCTATTTTTCGGGCTGTCCATACCCGTTTAGTCTTGAAATGAAGCCTGGATGATGTTTTTTAATTTTTAGAATTTTTTTGCATTTTATTTTTGAATTTTCTATCTCTAGTCGGGTTCGAACGGATAGGAAGGAAATTTTTTTTCTTCTCTATTTTTCGGCCTGTCTTGACCCGTTTCATCTTGAAATGAAGCCTGGATGATGTTTTTTCATTTTTAGAATTTTTTTTGTATTTTATTTTTGAATTTTCTATCTCGGGTCGGGTTCGAACGGATAGGAAGGAAATTTTTTTTCTTCTTTATTTTTTGGCCTGTCCTGACCCGTTTCATCTTGAAATAAAGCCAGGATGATGTTTTTTAATTTTTAGAATTTTTTTGCATTTATTTTTGAATTTTCAAACTCGGGTCGGGATCGAACGGATAGGAAGGAAATTTTTTTTCCTCTCTATTTTTTGGCCTGTCCTGACACGTTTCATCTTGAAAGGAAGCCAGGATGATGTTCTTTAATTTTTAGAATTTTTTTGCATTTATTTTTGAATTTTCTAACTCGGATCGGGTTCGAACGGATAGGAAGGAAATTTTTTTTCTTCTCTATTTTTCGGCCTGCCCATACCCGTTTAGTCTTGAAATGAAGCCTGGATGACGTTTTTTAATTTTTAGAATTTTTTTGAATTTTATTTTTGAATTTTCTATCTCGGGTCGGGTTCGAACGGATAGGAAGGAAAATTTTTTTCTTCTCTATTTTTCGGCCTGTCCTGATCCGTTTCATCTTGAAATGAAGCCTGGATGATGTTTTTTAATTTTTAGAATTTTTTTTGCATTTATTTTTGAATTTTCTATATCGGGACGGATTCGAACGGATAGGAAGGAAATTTTTTTTTTCTGCTCTATTTTTCGGCTTGTCCATACCCGTATCTTCTTGAAATGAAGCCAGGATGATGTTTTTTAATTTTTAGAATTTTTTTGCATTTATTTTTGAATTTTCAAACTCGGGTCGGGATCGAACGGATAGGAAGGAAATTTTTTTTCCTCTCTATTTTTTGGCCTGTCCTGACCCGTTTCATCTTGAAAGGAAGCCAGGATGATGTTTTTTAATTTTTAGAATTTTTTTGCATTTATTTTTGAATTTTCTAACTCGGATCGGGTTCGAACGGATAGGAAGGAAATTTTTTTTCTTCTCTATTTTTCGGCCTGCCCATACCCGTTTAGTCTTGAAATGAAGCCTGGATGACATTTTTTAATTTTTAGAATTTTTTTGAATTTTATTTTTGAATTTTCTATCTCGGGTCGGGTTCGAACGGATAGGAAGGAAATTTTTTTTCCTCTCTATTTTTCATCCTGTCCTGACCCGTTTCATCTTGAAATGAAGCCAGGATGATGTTTTTTAAGTTTTAGAATTTTTTTGCATTTATTTTTGAATTTTCTAACTCGGGTCGGGTTCGAACGGATAGGAAGGAAATATTTTTTCTTCTCTATTTTTCGGGCTGTCCATACCCGTTTAGTCTTGAAATGAAGCCTGGACGATGTTTTTTAATTTTTAGAATTTTTTTGCGTTTTATTTTTGAATTTTCTATCTCGAGTCGGGTTCGAACGGATAGGAAGGAAATTTTTTTTCTTCTCTATTTTTCGGCCTGTCTTGACCCGATTCATATTGAAATGAAGCCTGGATGATGTTTTTTCATTTTTAGAATTTTTTTTGTATTTTATTTTTGAATTTTCTATCTTGGGTCGGGTTCGAACGGATAGGAAGGAAATTTTTTTTCTTCTCTATTTTTCGGCCTGTCCATACCCGTTTAGTCTTGAAATGAAGCCTGGATAACGTTTTTTAATTTTTAGAATTTTTTTGCATTTTATTTTTGAATTTTCTATCTCGGGTCGGGTTCGAACGGATAGGAAGGAAATTTTTTTTCTTCTCTATTTTTCGGCCTGTCCATACCCGTTTAGTCTTGAAATGAAGCCTGGATGACGTTTTTTAATTTTTAGAATTTTTTTGCATTTTATTTTTGAATTTTCTATCTCGGGTCGGGTTCGAACGGATAGGAAGGAAATTTTTTTTCTTCTCTATTTTTCGGCCTGTCCTGATCCGTTTCATCTTTAAATGAAGCCTGGATGATGTTTTTTAATTTTTTGAATTTTTTTTGCATTTATTTTTGAATTTTTTATATCGGGTAGGATACGAACGGATAGGAAGGAAATTTTTTTTTCTTCTCTATTTTTCGGCATGTCCATACCCGTATCTTCTTGAAATGAAGCCTGGATGATGTTTTTTAATTTTCAGAATTTTTTTGCATGTATTTTTTAATTTTCTAACTCGGGTCTGGTTCGAACGGATAGGAAGGAAATTTTTTTTCTTCTCTATTTTTTGGCCTGTCCTGACCCGTTTCATCTTGAAATGAAGCCAGGATGATGTTTTTTAATTTTTAGAATTTTTTTGCATTTATTTTTGAATTTTCAAACTCAGGTCGGGTTTGAACGGATAGGAAGGAAATTTTTTTTCCTCTCTATTTTTCATCCTGTCCTGACCCGTTTCATCTTGAAATGAAGCCAGGATGATGTTTTTTAATTTTTAGAATTTTTTTGCATTTATTTTTTAATTTTCTAACTCGGGTCGGGTTCGAACGGATAGGAAGGAAATTTTTTTTCTTCTCTATTTTTAGGCCTGTCCATACCCGTTTAGTCTTGAAATGAAGCCTGGATGACGTTTTTTAATTTTTAGAATTTTTTTGCATTTATTTTTTAATTTTCTAACTCGGGTCGGGTTCGAACGGATAGGAAGAAAATTTTTTTTCCTCTCTATTTTTTGGTCTGTCCTGACCCGTTTCATCTTGAAACGAAGCCAGAATGATGTTTTTTAATTTTTAGAATTTTTTTGCATTTATTTTTGAATTTTCTAACTCGGGTCGGGTTCGAACGGATAGGAAGGAAATTTTTTTTCTTCTCTATTTTTCGGGCTGTCCATACCCGTTTAGTCTTGAAATGAAGCCTGGATGATGTTTTTTAATTTTTAGAACTTTTTGCATTTTATTTTTGAATTTTCTATCTCGAGTCAGGTTCGAATGGATAGGAAGGAAATTTTTTTTCTTCTCTATTTTTCGGCCTGTCTTGACCCGTTTCATCTTGAAATGAAGCCTGGATGATGTTTTTTCATTTTTAGAATTTTTTTTGTATTTTATTTTTGAATTTTCTATCTCGGGTCGGGTTCGAACGGATAGGAAGGAAATTTTTTTTCTTCTCTATTTTTTGGCCTGTCCTGACCCGTTTCATCTTGAAATGAAGCCAGGATGATGTTTTTTAATTTTTAGAATTTTTTTGCATTTATTTTTGAATTTTCAAATCGGGTCGGGATCGAACGGATAGGAAGGAAATTTTTTTTCCTCTCTATTTTTCGGCCTGTCCTGACCCGTTTCATCTTGAAATGAAGCCAGGATGATGTTTTTTAATTTTTATAATTTTTTTGCATTTATTTTTGAATTTTCTAACTCGGATCGGGTTCGAACGGATAGGAAGGAAATTTTTTTTCTTCTCTATTTTTCGGCCTGTCCATACCCGTTTAGTCTTGAAATGAAGCCTGGATGACGTTTTTTAATTTTTAGAATTTTTTTGCATTTTATTTTTGAATTTTCTATCTCGGGTCGGGTTCGAACGGATAGGAAGGAAATTTTTTTTCTTCTCCATTTTTCGGCCTATCCATACCCGTTTAGTCTTGAAATGAACCCTGGATGATGTTTTTTAATTTTTAGAATTTTTTTGCATTTTATTTTTGAATTTTCTATCTCGAGTCGGGTTCGAACGGATAGGAAGGAAATTTTTTTTCCTCTCTATTTTTCATCCTGTCCTGACCCGTTTCATCTTGAAATGAAGCCAGGATGATGTTTTTTAAGTTTTAGAATTTTTTGCATTTATTTTTGAATTTTCTAACTCGGGTCGGGTTCGAACGGATAGGAGGGAAATTTTTTTTCTTCTCTATTTTTCGGGCTGTCCATACCCGTTTAGACTTGAAATGAAGCCTGGATGATGTTTTTTAATTTTTAGAATTTTTTTGCATTTTATTTTTGAATTTTCTATCTCTAGTCGGGTTCGAACGGATAGGAAGGAAATTTTTTTTCTTCTCTATTTTTCGGCCTGTCTTGACCCGTTTCATCTTGAAATGAAGCCTGAATGATGTTTTTTCATTTTTAGAATTTTTTTTGTATTTTATTTTTGAATTTTCTATCTCGGGTCGGGTTCGAACGGATAGGAAGGAAATTTTTTTTCTTCTTTATTTTTTGGCCTGTCCTGACCCGTTTCATCTTGAAATGAAGCCAGGATGATGTTTTTTAATTTTTAGAATTTTTTTGCATTTATTTTTGAATTTTCAAACTCGGGTTGGGATCGAACGGATAGGAAGGAAATTTTTTTTCCTCTCTATTTTTTGGCCTGTCCTGACCCGTTTCATCTTGAAATGAAGCCAGGATGATGTTTTTTAATTTTTAGAATTTTTTTGCATTTATTTTTGAATTTTCTAACTCGGATCGGGTTCGAACGGATAGGAAGGAAATTTTTTTCTTCTCTATTTTTCGGCCTGCCCGTATCCGTTTAGTCTTGAAATGAAGCCTGGATGACGTTTTTTAATTTTTAGAATTTTTTTGCATTTTATTTTTGAATTTTCTATCTCGGGTCGGGTTCGAACGGATAGGAAGGAAAATTTTTTTCTTCTCTATTTTTCGGCCTGTCCTGATCCGTTTCATCTTGTAGTGAAGCCTGGATGATGTTTTTTAATTTTTAGAATTTTTTTTGCATTTATTTTTGAATTTTCTATATCGGGACGGATTCGAACGGATAGGAAGGAAATTTTTTTTTCTGCTCTATTTTTCGGCTTGTCCATACCCGTATCTTCTTGAAATGAAGCCAGGATGATGTTTTTTAATTTTTATAATTTTTTTGCATTTATTTTTGAATTTTCTAACTCGGATCGGGTTCGAACGGATAGGAAGGAAATTTTTTTTCTTCTCTATTTTTCGGGCTGTCCATACCCGTTTAGTCTTGAAATGAAGCCTGGACGATGTTTTTTAATTTTTAGAATTTTTTTGCATTTTATTTTTGAATTTTCTATCTCGAGTCGGGTTCAAACGGATAGGAAGGAAATTTTTTTTCTTCTCTATTTTTCGGCCTGTCTTGACCCGTTTCATCTTGAAATGAAGCCTGGATGATGTTTTTTCATTTTTAGAATTTTTTTTGTATTTTATTTTTGAATTTTCTATCTTGGGTCGGGTTCGAACGGATAGGAAGGAAATTTTTTTTCTTCTCTATTTTTCGGCCTGTCCATACCCGTTTAGTCTTGAAATGAAGCCTGGATGACGTTTTTTAATTTTTAGAATTTTTTTGCATTTTATTTTTGAATTTTCTATCTCGGGTCGGGTTCGAACGGATAGGAAGGAAATTTTTTTTCTTCTCTATTTTTCGGCCAGTCCATACCCGTTTAGTCTTGAAATGAAGCCTGGATGACGTTTTTTAATTTTTAGAATTTTTTTGCATTTATTTTTGAATTTTCTATCTCGGATCGGGTTCGAACGGATAGGAAGGAAATTTTTTTTCTTCTCTATTTTTCGGGCTGTCCATACCCGTTTAGTCTTGAAATGAAGCCTGGACGATGTTTTTTAATTTTTAGAATTTTTTTGCATTTTATTTTTGAATTTTCTATCTCGAGTCTGGTTCGAACGGATAGGAAGGAAATTTTTTTTCTTCTCTATTTTTCGGCCTGTCTTGACCCGTTTCGTCTTGAAATGAAGCCTGGATGATGTTTTTTCATTTTTAGAATTTTTTTTGTATTTTATTTTTGAATTTTCTATCTTGGGTCGGGTTCGAACGGATAGGAAGGAAATTTTTTTTCTTCTCTATTTTTCGGCCTGTCCATACCCGTTTAGTCTTGAAATGAAGCCTGGATAACGTTTTTTAATTTTTAGAATTTTTTTGCATTTTATTTTTGAATTTTCTATCTCGGGTCGGGTTCGAACGGATAGGAAGGAAATTTTTTTTCTTCTCTATTTTTCGGCCTGTCCATACCCGTTTAGTCTTGAAATGAAGCCTGGATTACGTTTTTTAATTTTTAGAATTTTTTTGCATTTTATTTTTGAATTTTCTATCTCGGGTCGGGTTCGAACGGATAGGAAGGAAATTTTTTTTCTTCTCTATTTTTCGGCCTGTCCTGATCCGTTTCATCTTGAAATGAAGCTTGGATGATGTTTTTTAATTTTTTGAATTTTTTTTGCATTTATTTTTGAATTTTTTATATCGGGTAGGATACGAACGGATAGGAAGGAAATTTTTTTTTCTTCTCTATTTTTCGGCTTGTCCATACCCGTATCTTCTTGAAATGAAGCCTGGATGATGTTTTTTAATTTTCAGAATTTTTTTGCATTTATTTTTTAATTTTCTAACTCGGGTCTGGTTCGAACGGATAGGAAGGAAATTTTTTTTCTTCTCTATTTTTTGGCCTGTCCTGACCCGTTTCATCTTGAAATGAAGCCAGGATGATGTTTTTTAATTTTTAGAATTTTTTTGCATTTATTTTTGAATTTTCAAACTCAGGTCGGGTTTGAACGGATAGGAAGGAAATTTTTTTTCCTCTCTATTTTTCATCCTGTCCTGACCCGTTTCATCTTAAAATGAAGCCAGGATGATGTTTTTTAATTTTTAGAATTTTTTTGCATTTATTTTTTAATTTTCTAACTCGGGTCGGGTTCGAACGGATAGGAAGGAAATTTTTTTTCTTCTCTATTTTTAGGCCTGTCCATACCCGTTTAGTCTTGAAATGAAGCCTGGATGACGTTTTTTAATTTTTAGAATTTTTTTGCATTTATTTTTTAATTTTCTAACTCGGGTCGGGTTCGAACGGATAGGAAGAAAATTTTTTTTCCTCTCTATTTTTTGGTCTGTCCTGACCCGTTTCATCTTGAAACGAAGCCAGGATGATGTTTTTTAATTTTTAGAATTTTTTTGCATTTATTTTTAAATTTTCTAACTCGGGTCGGGTTCGAACGGATAGGAAGGAAATTTTTTTTTTTCTCTATTTTTCGGGCTGTCCATACCCATTTAGTCTTGAAATGAAGCCTGGACGATGTTTTTTAATTTTTAGAATTTTTTTGCATTTTATTTTTGAATTTTCTATCTCGGGTCGGGTTCGAGCGGATAGGAAGGAAAATTTTTTTCTTCTCTATTTTTCGGCCTGTCCTGAACCGTTTCATCTTGAAACAAAGCCAAGGTGATGTTTTTTAATTTTTAGAATTTTTTTGCATTTATTTTTGAATTTTCTAACTCGGGTCGGGTTCGAACGGATAGGAAGGAAATTTTTTTTCTTCTCTATTTTTCGGGCTGTCCATACCCGTTTAGTCTTGAAATGAAGCCTGGATGATGTTTTTTAATTTTTAGAATTTTTTTGCATTTTATTTTTGAATTTTCTATCTCGAGTCGGGTTCGAATGGATAGGAAGGAAATTTTTTTTCTTCTCTATTTTTCGGCCTGTCTTGACCCGTTTCATCTTGAAATGAAGCCTGGATGATGTTTTTTCATTTTTAGAATTTTTTTGCATTTATTTTTGAATTTTCAAACTCGGGTCGGGATCGAACGGATAGGAAGGAAATTTTTTTTCCTCTCTATTTTTCGGCCTGTCCTGACCCGTTTCATCTTGAAATGAAGCCAGGATGATGTTTTTTAATTTTTGTAAATTTTTTGCATTTATTTTTGAATTTTCTAACTCTAGTCGGGTTCGTACGGATAGGAAGGAAATTTTTTTTCTTCTCTATTTTTCGGCCTGTCTTGACCCGTTTCATCTTGAAATGAAGCCTGGATGTTGTTTTTTCATTTTTAGAATTTTTTTTGTATTTTATTTTTGAATTTTCTATCTCGGGTCGGGTTCGAACGGATAGGAAGGAAATTTTTTTTCTTCTTTATTTTTTGGCCTGTCCTGACCCGTTTCATCTTGAAATAAAGCCAGGATGATGTTTTTTAATTTTTAGAATTTTTTTGCATTTATTTTTGAATTTTCAAACTCGGGTCGGGATCGAACGGATAGGAAGGAAATTTTTTTTCCTCTCTATTTTTTGGCCTGTCCTGACACGTTTCATCTTGAAAGGAAGCCAGGATGATGTTCTTTAATTTTTAGAATTTTTTTGCATTTATTTTTGAATTTTCTAACTCGGATCGGGTTCGAACGGATAGGAAGGAAATTTTTTTTCTTCTCTATTTTTCGGCCTGCCCATACCCGTTTAGTCTTGAAATGAAGCCTGGATGACGTTTTTTAATTTTTAGAATTTTTTTGAATTTTATTTTTGAATTTTCTATCTCGGGTCGGGTTCGAACGGATAGGAAGGAAAATTTTTTTCTTCTCTATTTTTCGGCCTGTCCTGATCCGTTTCATCTTGAAATGAAGCCTGGATGATGTTTTTTAATTTTTAGAATTTTTTTTGCATTTATTTTTGAATTTTCTATATCGGGACGGATTCGAACGGATAGGAAGGAAATTTTTTTTTTCTGCTCTATTTTTCGGCTTGTCCATACCCGTATCTTCTTGAAATGAAGCCAGGATGATGTTTTTTAATTTTTAGAATTTTTTTGCATTTATTTTTGAATTTTCAAACTCGGGTCGGGATCGAACGGATAGGAAGGAAATTTTTTTTCCTCTCTATTTTTTGGCCTGTCCTGACCCGTTTCATCTTGAAAGGAAGCCAGGATGATGTTTTTTAATTTTTAGAATTTTTTTGCATTTATTTTTGAATTTTCTAACTCGGATCGGGTTCGAACGGATAGGAAGGAAATTTTTTTTCTTCTCTATTTTTCGGCCTGCCCATACCCGTTTAGTCTTGAAATGAAGCCTGGATGACATTTTTTAATTTTTAGAATTTTTTTGAATTTTATTTTTGAATTTTCTATCTCGGGTCGGGTTCGAACGGATAGGAAGGAAATTTTTTTTCCTCTCTATTTTTCATCCTGTCCTGACCCGTTTCATCTTGAAATGAAGCCAGGATGATGTTTTTTAAGTTTTAGAATTTTTTTGCATTTATTTTTGAATTTTCTAACTCGGGTCGGGTTCTAACGGATAGGAAGGAAATTTTTTTTCTTCTCTATTTTTCGGGCTGTCCATACCCGTTTAGTCTTGAAATGAAGCCTGGATAACGTTTTTTAATTTTTAGAATTTTTTTGCATTTTATTTTTGAATTTTCTATCTCGGGTCGGGTTCGAACGGATAGGAAGGAAATTTTTTTTCTTCTCTATTTTTCGGCCTGTCCATACCCGTTTAGTCTTGAAATGAAGCCTGGATGACGTTTTTTAATTTTTAGAATTTTTTTGCATTTTATTTTTGAATTTTCTATCTCGGGTCGGGTTCGAACGGATAGGAAGGAAATTTTTTTTCTTCTCTATTTTTCGGCCTGTCCATACCCGTTTAGTCTTGAAATGAAGCCTGGATGACGTTTTTTAATTTTTAGAATTTTTTTGCATTTTATTTTTGAATTTTCTATCTCGGGTCGGGTTCGAACGGATAGGAAGGAAATTTTTTTTCTTCTCTATTTTTCGGCCTGTCCTGATCCGTTTCATCTTTAAATGAAGCCTGGATGATGTTTTTTAATTTTTTGAATTTTTTTTGCATTTATTTTTGAATTTTTTATATCGGGTAGGATACGAACGGATAGGAAGGAAATTTTTTTTTCTTCTCTATTTTTCGGCATGTCCATACCCGTATCTTCTTGAAATGAAGCCTGGATGATGTTTTTTAATTTTCAGAATTTTTTTGCATTTATTTTTTAATTTTCTAACTCGGGTCTGGTTCGAACGGATAGGAAGGAAATTTTTTTTCTTCTCTATTTTTTGGCCTGTCCTGACCCGTTTCATCTTGAAATGAAGCCAGGATGATGTTTTTTAATTTTTAGAATTTTTTTGCATTTATTTTTGAATTTTCAAACTCAGGTCGGGTTTGAACGGATAGGAAGGAAATTTTTTTTCCTCTCTATTTTTCATCCTGTCCTGACCCGTTTCATCTTGAAATGAAGCCAGGATGATGTTTTTTAATTTTTAGAATTTTTTTGCATTTATTTTTTAATTTTCTAACTCGGGTCGGGTTCGAACGGATAGGAAGGAAATTTTTTTTCTTCTCTATTTTTAGGCCTGTCCATACCCGTTTAGTCTTGAAATGAAGCCTGGATGACGTTTTTTAATTTTTAGAATTTTTTTGCATTTATTTTTTAATTTTCTAACTCGGGTCGGGTTCGAACGGATAGGAAGAAAATTTTTTTTCCTCTCTATTTTTTGGTCTGTCCTGACCCGTTTCATCTTGAAACGAAGCCAGGATGATGTTTTTTAATTTTTAGAATTTTTTTGCATTTATTTTTGAATTTTCTAACTCGGGTCGGGTTCGAACG
Organism: Quercus robur; assembly: GCF_932294415.1. Classification (NCBI taxonomy): domain Eukaryota; kingdom Viridiplantae; phylum Streptophyta; class Magnoliopsida; order Fagales; family Fagaceae; genus Quercus; species Quercus robur. The sequence continues at coordinate 38,730,516 of NC_065542.1, read as the reverse complement.
GATAGGAAGGAAATTTTTTTTCTTCTCTATTTTTCGGGCTGTCCATACCCGTTTAGTCTTGAAATGAAGCCTGGATGATGTTTTTTAATTTTTAGAATTTTTTTGCATTTTATTTTTGAATTTTCTATCTCGAGTCAGGTTCGAATGGATAGGAAGGAAATTTTTTTTCTTCTCTATTTTTCGGCCTGTCTTGACCCGTTTCATCTTGAAATGAAGCCTGGATGATGTTTTTTCATTTTTAGAATTTTTTTTTGTATTTTATTTTTGAATTTTCTATCTCGGGTCGGGTTCGAACGGATAGGAAGGAAATTTTTTTTCTTCTCTATTTTTTGGCCTGTCCTGACCCGTTTCATCTTGAAATGAAGCCAGGATGATGTTTTTTAATTTTTAGAATTTTTTTGCATTTATTTTTGAATTTTCAAATCGGGTCGGGATCGAACGGATAGGAAGGAAATTTTTTTTCCTCTCTATTTTTCGGCCTGTCCTGACCCGTTTCATCTTGAAATGAAGCCAGGATGATGTTTTTTAATTTTTATAATTTTTTTGCATTTATTTTTGAATTTTCTAACTCGGATCGGGTTCGAACGGATAGGAAGGAAATTTTTTTTCTTCTCTATTTTTCGGCCTGTCCATACCCGTTTAGTCTTGAAATGAAGCCTGGATGACGTTTTTTAATTTTTAGAATTTTTTTGCATTTTATTTTTGAATTTTCTATCTCGGGTCGGGTTCGAACGGATAGGAAGGAAATTTTTTTTCTTCTCCATTTTTCGGCCTATCCATACCCGTTTAGTCTTGAAATGAACCCTGGATGATGTTTTTTAATTTTTAGAATTTTTTTGCATTTTATTTTTGAATTTTCTATCTCGAGTCGGGTTCGAACGGATAGGAAGGAAATTTTTTTTCCTCTCTATTTTTCATCCTGTCCTGACCCGTTTCATCTTGAAATGAAGCCAGGATGATGTTTTTTAAGTTTTAGAATTTTTTGCATTTATTTTTGAATTTTCTAACTCGGGTCGGGTTCGAACGGATAGGAGGGAAATTTTTTTTCTTCTCTATTTTTCGGGCTGTCCATACCCGTTTAGACTTGAAATGAAGCCTGGATGATGTTTTTTAATTTTTAGAATTTTTTTGCATTTTATTTTTGAATTTTCTATCTCTAGTCGGGTTCGAACGGATAGGAAGGAAATTTTTTTTCTTCTCTATTTTTCGGCCTGTCTTGACCCGTTTCATCTTGAAATGAAGCCTGAATGATGTTTTTTCATTTTTAGAATTTTTTTTGTATTTTATTTTTGAATTTTCTATCTCGGGTCGGGTTCGAACGGATAGGAAGGAAATTTTTTTTCTTCTTTATTTTTTGGCCTGTCCTGACCCGTTTCATCTTGAAATGAAGCCAGGATGATGTTTTTTAATTTTTAGAATTTTTTTGCATTTATTTTTGAATTTTCAAACTCGGGTCGGGATCGAACGGATAGGAAGGAAATTTTTTTTCCTCTCTATTTTTTGGCCTGTCCTGACCCGTTTCATCTTGAAATGAAGCCAGGATGATGTTTTTTAATTTTTAGAATTTTTTTGCATTTATTTTTGAATTTTCTAACTCGGATCGGGTTCGAACGGATAGGAAGGAAATTTTTTTTCTTCTCTATTTTTCGGCATGCCCGTATCCGTTTAGTCTTGAAATGAAGCCTGGATGACGTTTTTTAATTTTTAGAATTTTTTTGCATTTTATTTTTGAATTTTCTATCTCGGGTCGGGTTCGAACGGATAGGAAGGAAAATTTTTTTCTTCTCTATTTTTCGGCCTGTCCTGATCCGTTTCATCTTGTAGTGAAGCCTGGATGATGTTTTTTAATTTTTAGAATTTTTTTTGCATTTATTTTTGAATTTTCTATATCGGGACGGATTCGAACGGATAGGAAGGAAATTTTTTTTTCTGCTCTATTTTTCGGCTTGTCCATACCCGTATCTTCTTGAAATGAAGCCAGGATGATGTTTTTTAATTTTTATAATTTTTTTGCATTTATTTTTGAATTTTCTAACTCGGATCGGGTTCGAACGGATAGGAAGGAAATTTTTTTTCTTCTCTATTTTTCGGGCTGTCCATACCCGTTTAGTCTTGAAATGAAGCCTGGACGATGTTTTTTAATTTTTAGAATTTTTTTGCATTTTATTTTTGAATTTTCTATCTCGAGTCGGGTTCGAACGGATAGGAAGGAAATTTTTTTTCTTCTCTATTTTTCGGCCTGTCTTGACCCGTTTCATCTTGAAATGAAGCCTGGATGATGTTTTTTCATTTTTAGAATTTTTTTTGTATTTTATTTTTGAATTTTCTATCTTGGGTCGGGTTCGAACGGATAGGAAGGAAATTTTTTTTCTTCTCTATTTTTCGGCCTGTCCATACCCGTTTAGTCTTGAAATGAAGCCTGGATGACGTTTTTTAATTTTTAGAATTTTTTTGCATTTTATTTTTGAATTTTCTATCTCGGGTCGGGTTCGAACGGATAGGAAGGAAATTTTTTTTCTTCTCTATTTTTCGGCCAGTCCATACCCGTTTAGTCTTGAAATGAAGCCTGGATGACGTTTTTTAATTTTTAGAATTTTTTTGCATTTATTTTTGAATTTTCTATCTCGGGTCGGGTTCGAACGGATAGGAAGGAAATTTTTTTTCTTCTCTATTTTTCGGGCTGTCCATACCCGTTTAGTCTTGAAATGAAGCCTGGACGATGTTTTTTAATTTTTAGAATTTTTTTGCATTTTATTTTTGAATTTTCTATCTCGAGTCTGGTTCGAACGGATAGGAAGGAAATTTTTTTTCTTCTCTATTTTTCGGCCTGTCTTGACCCGTTTCGTCTTGAAATGAAGCCTGGATGATGTTTTTTCATTTTTAGAATTTTTTTTGTATTTTATTTTTGAATTTTCTATCTTGGGTCGGGTTCGAACGGATAGGAAGGAAATTTTTTTTCTTCTCTATTTTTCGGCCTGTCCATACCCGTTTAGTCTTGAAATGAAGCCTGGATAACGTTTTTTAATTTTTAGAATTTTTTTGCATTTTATTTTTGAATTTTCTATCTCGGGTCGGGTTCGAACGGATAGGAAGGAAATTTTTTTTCTTCTCTATTTTTCGGCCTGTCCATACCCGTTTAGTCTTGAAATGAAGCCTGGATGACGTTTTTTAATTTTTAGAATTTTTTTGCATTTTATTTTTGAATTTTCTATCTCGGGTCGGGTTCGAACGGATAGGAAGGAAATTTTTTTTCTTCTCTATTTTTCGGCCTGTCCTGATCCGTTTCATCTTTAAATGAAGCCTGGATGATGTTTTTTAATTTTTTGAATTTTTTTTGCATTTATTTTTGAATTTTTTATATCGGGTAGGATACGAACGGATAGGAAGGAAATTTTTTTTTCTTCTCTATTTTTCGGCATGTCCATACCCGTATCTTCTTGAAATGAAGCCTGGATGATGTTTTTTAATTTTCAGAATTTTTTTGCATTTATTTTTTAATTTTCTAACTCGGGTCTGGTTCGAACGGATAGGAAGGAAATTTTTTTTCTTCTCTATTTTTTGGCCTGTCCTGACCCGTTTCATCTTGAAATGAAGCCAGGATGATGTTTTTTAATTTTTAGAATTTTTTTGCATTTATTTTTGAATTTTCAAACTCAGGTCGGGTTTGAACGGATAGGAAGGAAATTTTTTTTCCTCTCTATTTTTCATCCTGTCCTGACCCGTTTCATCTTGAAATGAAGCCAGGATGATGTTTTTTAATTTTTAGAATTTTTTTGCATTTATTTTTTAATTTTCTAACTCGGGTCGGGTTCGAACGGATAGGAAGGAAATTTTTTTTCTTCTCTATTTTTAGGCCTGTCCATACCCGTTTAGTCTTGAAATGAAGCCTGGATGACGTTTTTTAATTTTTAGAATTTTTTTGCATTTATTTTTTAATTTTCTAACTCGGGTCGGGTTCGAACGGATAGGAAGAAAATTTTTTTTCCTCTCTATTTTTTGGTCTGTCCTGACCCGTTTCATCTTGAAACGAAGCCAGGATGATGTTTTTTAATTTTTAGAATTTTTTTGCATTTATTTTTGAATTTTCTAACTCGGGTCGGGTTCGAACGGATAGGAAGGAAATTTTTTTTCTTCTCTATTTTTCGGGCTGTCCATACCCGTTTAGTCTTGAAATGAAGCCTGGATGATGTTTTTTAATTTTTAGAATTTTTTTGCATTTTATTTTTGAATTTTCTATCTCGAGTCAGGTTCGAATGGATAGGAAGGAAATTTTTTTTCTTCTCTATTTTTCGGCCTGTCTTGACCCGTTTCATCTTGAAATGAAGCCTGGATGATGTTTTTTCATTTTTAGAATTTTTTTTTGTATTTTATTTTTGAATTTTCTATCTCGGGTCGGGTTCGAACGGATAGGAAGGAAATTTTTTTTCTTCTCTATTTTTTGGCCTGTCCTGACCCGTTTCATCTTGAAATGAAGCCAGGATGATGTTTTTTAATTTTTAGAATTTTTTTGCATTTATTTTTGAATTTTCAAATCGGGTCGGGATCGAACGGATAGGAAGGAAATTTTTTTTCCTCTCTATTTTTCGGCCTGTCCTGACCCGTTTCATCTTGAAATGAAGCCAGGATGATGTTTTTTAATTTTTATAATTTTTTTGCATTTATTTTTGAATTTTCTAACTCGGATCGGGTTCGAACGGATAGGAAGGAAATTTTTTTTCTTCTCTATTTTTCGGCCTGTCCATACCCGTTTAGTCTTGAAATGAAGCCTGGATGACGTTTTTTAATTTTTAGAATTTTTTTGCATTTTATTTTTGAATTTTCTATCTCGGGTCGGGTTCGAACGGATAGGAAGGAAATTTTTTTTCTTCTCCATTTTTCGGCCTATCCATACCCGTTTAGTCTTGAAATGAACCCTGGATGATGTTTTTTAATTTTTAGAATTTTTTTGCATTTTATTTTTGAATTTTCTATCTCGAGTCGGGTTCGAACGGATAGGAAGGAAATTTTTTTTCCTCTCTATTTTTCATCCTGTCCTGACCCGTTTCATCTTGAAATGAAGCCAGGATGATGTTTTTTAAGTTTTAGAATTTTTTGCATTTATTTTTGAATTTTCTAACTCGGGTCGGGTTCGAACGGATAGGAGGGAAATTTTTTTTCTTCTCTATTTTTCGGGCTGTCCATACCCGTTTAGACTTGAAATGAAGCCTGGATGATGTTTTTTAATTTTTAGAATTTTTTTGCATTTTATTTTTGAATTTTCTATCTCTAGTCGGGTTCGAACGGATAGGAAGGAAATTTTTTTTCTTCTCTATTTTTCGGCCTGTCTTGACCCGTTTCATCTTGAAATGAAGCCTGAATGATGTTTTTTCATTTTTAGAATTTTTTTTGTATTTTATTTTTGAATTTTCTATCTCGGGTCGGGTTCGAACGGATAGGAAGGAAATTTTTTTTCTTCTTTATTTTTTGGCCTGTCCTGACCCGTTTCATCTTGAAATGAAGCCAGGATGATGTTTTTTAATTTTTAGAATTTTTTTGCATTTATTTTTGAATTTTCAAACTCGGGTCGGGATCGAACGGATAGGAAGGAAATTTTTTTTGCTCTCTATTTTTTGGCCTGTCCTGACCCGTTTCATCTTGAAATGAAGCCAGGATGATGTTTTTTAATTTTTAGAATTTTTTTGCATTTATTTTTGAATTTTCTAACTCGGATCGGGTTCGAACGGATAGGAAGGAAATTTTTTTTCTTCTCTATTTTTCGGCCTGCCCGTATCCGTTTAGTCTTGAAATGAAGCCTGGATGACGTTTTTTAATTTTTAGAATTTTTTTGCATTTTATTTTTGAATTTTCTATCTCGGGTCGGGTTCGAACGGATAGGAAGGAAAATTTTTTTCTTCTCTATTTTTCGGCCTGTCCTGATCCGTTTCATCTTGTAGTGAAGCCTGGATGATGTTTTTTAATTTTTAGAATTTTTTTTGCATTTATTTTTGAATTTTCTATATCGGGACGGATTCGAACGGATAGGAAGGAAATTTTTTTTTCTGCTCTATTTTTCGGCTTGTCCATACCCGTATCTTCTTGAAATGAAGCCAGGATGATGTTTTTTAATTTTTATAATTTTTTTGCATTTATTTTTGAATTTTCTAACTCGGATCGGGTTCGAACGGATAGGAAGGAAATTTTTTTTCTTCTCTATTTTTCGGGCTGTCCATACCCGTTTAGTCTTGAAATGAAGCCTGGACGATGTTTTTTAATTTTTAGAATTTTTTTGCATTTTATTTTTGAATTTTCTATCTCGAGTCGGGTTCGAACGGATAGGAAGGAAATTTTTTTTCTTCTCTATTTTTCAGCCTGTCTTGACCCGTTTCATCTTGAAATGAAGCCTGGATGATGTTTTTTCATTTTTAGAATTTTTTTTGTATTTTATTTTTGAATTTTCTATCTTGGGTCGGGTTCGAACGGATAGGAAGGAAATTTTTTTTCTTCTCTATTTTTCGGCCTGTTCATACCCGTTTAGTCTTGAAATGAAGCCTGGATGATGTTTTTTAATTTTTAGAATTTTTTTGCATTTTATTTTTGAATTTTCTATCTCGGGTCGGGTTCGAACGGATAGGAAGGAAATTTTTTTTCTTCTCTATTTTTCGGCCAGTCCATACCCGTTTAGTCTTGAAATGAAGCCTGGATGACGTTTTTTAATTTTTAGAATTTTTTTGCATTTATTTTTGAATTTTCTATCTCGGGTCGGGTTCGAACGGATAGGAAGGAAATTTTTTTTCTTCTCTATTTTTCGGGCTGTCCATACCCGTTTAGTCTTGAAATGAAGCCTGGACGATGTTTTTTAATTTTTAGAATTTTTTTGCATTTTATTTTTGAATTTTCTATCTCGAGTCTGGTTCGAACGGATAGGAAGGAAATTTTTTTTCTTCTCTATTTTTCGGCCTGTCTTGACCCGTTTCGTCTTGAAATGAAGCCTGGATGATGTTTTTTCATTTTTAGAATTTTTTTTGTATTTTATTTTTGAATTTTCTATCTTGGGTCGGGTTCGAACGGATAGGAAGGAAATTTTTTTTCTTCTCTATTTTTCGGCCTGTCCATACCCGTTTAGTCTTGAAATGAAGCCTGGATAACGTTTTTTAATTTTTAGAATTTTTTTGCATTTTATTTTTGAATTTTCTATCTCGGGTCGGGTTCGAACGGATAGGAAGGAAATTTTTTTTCTTCTCTATTTTTCGGCCTGTCCATACCCGTTTAGTCTTGAAATGAAGCCTGGATTACGTTTTTTAATTTTTAGAATTTTTTTGCATTTTATTTTTGAATTTTCTATCTCGGGTCGGGTTCGAACGGATAGGAAGGAAATTTTTTTTCTTCTCTATTTTTCGGCCTGTCCTGATCCGTTTCATCTTGAAATGAAGCTTGGATGATGTTTTTTAGTTTTTTGAATTTTTTTTGCATTTATTTTTGAATTTTTTATATCGGGTAGGATACGAACGGATAGGAAGGAAATTTTTTTTTCTTCTCTATTTTTCGGCTTGTCCATACCCGTATCTTCTTGAAATGAAGCCTGGATGATGTTTTTTAATTTTCAGAATTTTTTTGCATTTATTTTTTAATTTTCTAACTCGGGTCTGGTTCGAACGGATAGGAAGGAAATTTTTTTTCTTCTCTATTTTTTGGCCTGTCCTGACCCGTTTCATCTTGAAATGAAGCCAGGATGATGTTTTTTAATTTTTAGAATTTTTTTGCATTTATTTTTGAATTTTCAAACTCAGGTCGGGTTTGAACGGATAGGAAGGAAATTTTTTTTCCTCTCTATTTTTCATCCTGTCCTGACCCGTTTCATCTTAAAATGAAGCCAGGATGATGTTTTTTAATTTTTAGAATTTTTTTGCATTTATTTTTTAATTTTCTAACTCGGGTCGGGTTCGAACGGATAGGAAGGAAATTTTTTTTCTTCTCTATTTTTAGGCCTGTCCATACCCGTTTAGTCTTGAAATGAAGCCTGGATGACGTTTTTTAATTTTTAGAATTTTTTTGCATTTATTTTTTAATTTTCTAACTCGGGTCGGGTTCGAACGGATAGGAAGAAAATTTTTTTTCCTCTCTATTTTTTGGTCTGTCCTGACCCGTTTCATCTTGAAACGAAGCCAGGATGATGTTTTTTAATTTTTAGAATTTTTTTGCATTTATTTTTAAATTTTCTAACTCGGGTCGGGTTCGAACGGATAGGAAGGAAATTTTTTTTTTTCTCTATTTTTCGGGCTGTCCATACCCATTTAGTCTTGAAATGAAGCCTGGACGATGTTTTTTAATTTTTAGAATTTTTTTGCATTTTATTTTTGAATTTTCTATCTCGGGTCGGGTTCGAGCGGATAGGAAGGAAAATTTTTTTCTTCTCTATTTTTCGGCCTGTCCTGAACCGTTTCATCTTGAAACAAAGCCAAGGTGATGTTTTTTAATTTTTAGAATTTTTTTGCATTTATTTTTGAATTTTCTAACTCGGGTCGGGTTCGAACGGATAGGAAGGAAATTTTTTTTCTTCTCTATTTTTCGGGCTGTCCATACCCGTTTAGTCTTGAAATGAAGCCTGGACGATGTTTTTTAATTTTTAGAATTTTTTTGCATTTTATTTTTGAATTTTCTATCTCGAGTCGGGTTCGAATGGATAGGAAGGAAATTTTTTTTCTTCTCTATTTTTCGGCCTGTCTTGACCCGTTTCATCTTGAAATGAAGCCTGGATGATGTTTTTTCATTTTTAGAATTTTTTTGCATTTATTTTGGAATTTTCAAACTCGGGTCGGGATCGAACGGATAGGAAGGAAATTTTTTTTCCTCTCTATTTTTCGGCCTGTCCTGACCCGTTTCATCTTGAAATGAAGCCAGGATGATGTTTTTTAAATTTTGTAAATTTTTTGCATTTATTTTTGAATTTTCTAACTCTAGTCGGGTTCGTACGGATAGGAAGGAAATTTTTTTTCTTCTCTATTTTTCGGCCTGTCTTGACCCGTTTCATCTTGAAATGAAGCCTGGATGATGTTTTTTCATTTTTAGAATTTTTTTTGTATTTTATTTTTGAATTTTCTATCTCGGGTCGGGTTCGAACGGATAGGAAGGAAATTTTTTTTCCTCTCTATTTTTTGGCCTGTCCTGACCCGTTTCATCTTGAAATGAAGCCAGGATGATGTTTTTTAATTTTTAGAATTTTTTTGCATTTATTTTTGAATTTTCAAACTCGGGTCGGGATCGAACGGATAGGAAGGAAATTTTTTTTCCTCTCTATTTTTCGGCCTGTCCTGACCCGTTTCATCTTGAAATGAAGCCAGGATGATGTTTTTTAATTTTTGTAAATTTTTTGCATTTATTTTTGAATTTTCTAACTCGGATCGGGTTCGAACGGATAGGAAGGAAATCTTTTTTCTTCTCTATTTTTCGGCCTGTCCATACCCGTTTAGTCTTGAAATGAAGCCTGGATGACGTTTTTTAATTTTTAGAATTTTTTTGCATTTTATTTTTGAATTTTCTATCTCGGGTCGGGTTCGAACGGATAGGAAGGAAATTTTTTTTCTTCTCCATTTTTCGGCCTATCCATACCCGTTTAGTCTTGAAATGAACCCTGGATGATGTTTTTTAATTTTTAGAATTTTTTTGCATTTTATTTTTGAATTTTCTATCTCGAGTCGGGTTCGAACGGATAGGAAGGAAATTTTTTTTCTTCTCTATTTTTCGGCCTATCCATACCCGTTTAGTCTTGAAATGAAGCCTGGATGATGTTTTTTCATTTTTAGAATTTTTTTTGTATTCTATTTTTGAATTTTCTATCTCGAGTCAGGTTCGAACGGATAGGAAGGAAATTTTTTTTCTTCTCTATTTTTTGGCCTGTCCTGACCAGTTTCATCTTGAAATGAAGCCAAGATGATGATTTTTAATTTTTAGAATTTTTTTTGCATTTATTTTTGAATTTTCAAACTCGGGTCGGGTTTGAACGGATAGGAAGGAAATTTTTTTTCCTCTCTATTTTTCATCCTGTCCTGACCCGTTTCATCTTGAAATGAAGCCAGGATGATGTTTTTTAAGTTTTAGAATTTTTTGCATTTATTTTTGAATTTTCTAACTCGGGTCGGGTTCGAACGGATAGGAAGGAAATTTTTTTTCTTATCTATTTTTCGGGCTGTCCATACCCGTTTAGACTTGAAATGAAGCCTGGATGATGTTTTTTAATTTTTAGAATTTTTTCGCATTTTATTTTTGAATTTTCTATCTCTAGTCGGGTTCGAACGGATAGGAAGGAAATTTTTTTTCTTCTCTATTTTTCGGCCTGTCTTGACCCGTTTCATCTTGAAATGAAGCCTGAATGATGTTTTTTCATTTTTAGAATTTTTTTTGTATTTTATTTTTGAATTTTCTATCTTGGGTCGGGTTCGAACGGATAGGAAGGAAATTTTTTTTCTTCTTTATTTTTTGGCCTGTCCTGACCCGTTTCATCTTGAAATGAAGCCAGGATGATGTTTTTTAATTTTTAGAATTTTTTTGCATTTATTTTTGAATTTTCAAACTCGGGTCGGGATCGAACGGATAGGAAGGAAATTTTTTTTCCTCTCTATTTTTTGGCCTGTCCTGACCCGTTTCATCTTGTAATGAAGCCAGGATGATGTTTTTTAATTTTTAGAATTTTTTTGCATTTATTTTTGAATTTTCTAACTCGGATCGGGTTCGAACGGATAGGAAGGAAATTTTTTTTCTTCTCTATTTTTCGGCCTGCCCGTATCCGTTTAGTCTTGAAATGAAGCCTGGATGACGTTTTTTAATTTTTAGAATTTTTTTGCATTTTATTTTTGAATTTTCTATCTCGGGTCGGGTTCGAACGGATAGGAAGGAAAATTTTTTTCTTCTCTATTTTTCGCCCTGTCCTGATCCGTTTCATCTTGTAATGAAGCCTGGATGATGTTTTTTAATTTTTAGAATTTTTTTTGCATTTATTTTTGAATTTTCTATATCGGGACGGATTCGAACGGATAGGAAGGAAATTTTTTTTTCTGCTCTATTTTTCGGCTTGTCCATACCCGTATCTTCTTGAAATGAAGCCAGGATGATGTTTTTTAATTTTTATAATTTTTTTGCATTTATTTTTGAATTTTCTAACTCGGATCGGGTTCGAACGGATAGGAAGGAAATTTTTTTTCTTCTCTATTTTTCGGGCTGTCCATACCCGTTTAGTCTTGAAATGAAGCCTGGACGATGTTTTTTAATTTTTAGAATTTTTTTGCATTTTATTTTTGAATTTTCTATCTCGAGTCGGGTTCGAACGGATAGGAAGGAAATTTTTTTTCTTCTCTATTTTTCGGCCTGTCTTGACCTGTTTCATCTTGAAATGAAGCCTGGATGATGTTTTTTCATTTTTAGAATTTTTTTTGTATTTTATTTTTGAATTTTCTATCTTGGGTCGGGTTCGAACGGATAGGAAGGAAATTTTTTTTCTTCTCTATTTTTCGGCCTGTCCATACCCGTTTAGTCTTGAAATGAAGCCTGGATGACGTTTTTTAATTTTTAGAATTTTTTTGCATTTTATTTTTGAATTTTCTATCTCGGGTCGGGTTCGAACGGATAGGAAGGAAATTTTTTTTCTTCTCTATTTTTCGGCCAGTCCATACCCGTTTAGTCTTGAAATGAAGCCTGGATGACGTTTTTTAATTTTTAGAATTTTTTTGCATTTATTTTTGAATTTTCTATCTCGGGTCGGGTTCGAACGGATAGGAAGGAAATTTTTTTTCTTCTCTATTTTTCGGCCAGTCCATACCCGTTTAGTCTTGAAATGAAGCCTGGATGACGTTTTTTAATTTTTAGAATTTTTTTGCATTTTATTTTTGAATTTTCTATCTCGGGTCGGGTTCGAATGGATAGGAAGGAAATTTTTTTTCTTCTCTATTTTTCGGCCTGTCCCGATCCGTTTCATCTTGAAATGAAGCATGGATGATGTTGTTTAATTTTTTGAATTTTTTTTGCATTTATTTTTGAATTTTTTATATCGGGTAGGATACGAACGGATAGGAAGGAAATTTTTTTTTCTTCTCTATTTTTCGGCTTGTCCATACCCGTATCTTCTTGAAATGAAGCCTGGATGATGTTTTTTAATTTTCAGAATTTTTTTGCATTTATTTTTTAATTTTCTAACTCGGGTCTGGTTCGAACGGATAGGAAGGAAATTTTTTTTCTTCTCTATTTTTTGGCCTGTCCTGACCCGTTTCATCTTGAAATGAAGCCATGATGATGTTTTTTAATTTTTAGAATTTTTTTGCATTTATTTTTTAATTTTCTAACTCGGGTCGGGTTCGAACGGATAGGAAGGAAATTTTTTTTCTTCTCTATTTTTAGGCCTGTCCATACCCGTTTAGTCTTGAAATGAAGCCTGGATGACGTTTTTTAATTTTTAGAATTTTTTTGCATTTATTTTTTAATTTTCTAACTCGGGTCGGGTTCGAACGGATAAGAAGGAAATTTTTTTTCCTCTCTATTTTTTGGCCTGTCCTGACCCGTTTCATCTTGAAACGAAGTCAGGATGATGTTTTTTAATTTTTAGAATTTTTTTGCATTTATTTTTAAATTTTCTAACTCGGGTCGGGTTCGAACGGATAGGAAGGAAATTTTTTTTCTTCTCTATTTTTCGGGCTGTCCATACCCGTTTAGTCTTGAAATGAAGCCTGGACGATGTTTTTTAATTTTTAGAATTTTTTTGCATTTTATTTTTGAATTTTCTATCTCGGGTCTGGTTCGAACGGATAGGAAGGAAAATTTTTTTCTTCTCTATTTTTCGGCCTGTCCTGAACCGTTTCATCTTGAAACAAAGCCAAGGTGATGTTTTTTAATTTTTAGAATTTTTTTGCATTTTATTTTTGAATTTTCTATCTCGAGTCGGGTTCGAACGGATAGGAAGGAAATTTTTTTTCTTCTCTATTTTTCGGCCTATCCATACCCGTTTAGTCTTGAAATGAAGCCTGGATGATGTTTTTTCATTTTTAGAATTTTTTTTGTATTTTATTTTTGAATTTTCTATCTCGAGTCGGGTTCGAACGGATAGGAAGGAAATTTTTTTTCTTCTCTATTTTTTGGCCTGTCCTGACCCGTTTCATCTTGAAATGAAGCCAGGATGATGTTTTTTAATTTTTAGAATTTTTTTGCATTTATTTTTGAATTTTCAAACTCGGGTCGGGTTCGAACGGATAGGAAGGAAATTTTTTTTCCTCTCTATTTTTCATCCTGTCCTGACCCGTTTCATCTTGAAATGAAGCCTGGATGATGTTTTTTAATTTTTAGAATTTTTTTGCATTTATTTTTGAATTTTCTAACTCGGGTCGGGTTCGAACGGATAGGAAGGAAATTTTTTTTCTTCTCTATTTTTCGGGCTGTCCATACCCGTTTAGACTTGAAATGAAGCCTGGATGATGTTTTTTAATTTTTAGAATTTTTTTGCATTTTATTTTTGAATTTTCTATCTCTAGTCGGGTTCGAACGGATAGGAAGGAAATTTTTTTTCTTCTCTATTTTTCGGCCTGTCTTGACCCGTTTCATCTTGAAATGAAGCCTGGATGATGTTTTTTCATTTTTAGAATTTTTTTTGTATTTTATTTTTGAATTTTCTATCTCGGGTCGGGTTCGAACGGATAGGAAGGAAATTTTTTTTCTTCTTTATTTTTTGGCCTGTCCTGACCCGTTTCATCTTGAAATGAAGCCAGGATGATGTTTTTTAATTTTTAGAATTTTTTTGCATTTATTTTTGAATTTTCAAACTCGGGTCGGGATCGAACGGATAGGAAGGAAATTTTTTTTCCTCCCAATTTTTTGGCCTGTCCTGACCCGTTTCATCTTGAAATGAAGCCAGGATGATGTTTTTTAATTTTTAGAATTTTTTTGCATTTATTTTTGAATTTTCTAACTCGGATCGGGTTCGAACGGATAGGAAGGAAATTTTTTTTCTTCTCTATTTTTCGGCCTGCCCATACCCGTTTAGTCTTGAAATGAAGCCTGGATGACGTTTTTTAATTTTTAGAATTTTTTTGCATTTTATTTTTGAATTTTCTATCTCGGGTCGGGTTCGAACGGATAGGAAGGAAAATTTTTTTCTTCTCTATTTTTCGGCCTGTCCTGATCCGTTTCATCTTGAAATAAAGCCTGGATGATGTTTTTTAATTTTTAGAAATTTTTTTGCATTTATTTTTGAATTTTCTATATCGGGACGGATTCGAACGGATAGGAAGGAAATTTTTTTTTCTGCTCTATTTTTCGGCTTGTCCATACCCGTATCTTCTTGAAATGAAGCCAGGATGATGTTTTTTAATTTTTATAATTTTTTTGCATTTATTTTTGAATTTTCTAATTCGGATCGGGTTCGAACGGATAGGAAGGAAATTTTTTTTCTTCTCTATTTTTCGGGCTGTCCATACCCGTTTAGTCTTGAAATGAAGCCTGGACGATGTTTTTTAATTTTTAGAATTTTTTTGCATTTTATTTTTGAATTTTCTATCTCGAGTCGGGTTCGAACGGATAGGAAGGAAATTTTTTTTCTTCTCTATTTTTCGGCCTGTCTTGACCCGTTTCATCATGAAATGAAGCCTGGATGATGTTTTTTCATTTTTAGAATTTTTTTTGTATTTTATTTTTGAATTTTCTATCTTGGGTCGGGTTCGAACGGATAGGAAGGAAATTTTTTTTCTTCTCTATTTTTCGGCCTGTCCATACCCGTTTAGTCTTGAAATGAAGCCTGGATGACGTTTTTTAATTTTTAGAATTTTTTTGCATTTTATTTTTGAATTTTCTATCTCGGGTCGGGTTCGAACGGATAGGAATGAAAATTTTTTTCTTCTCTATTTTTCGGCCTGTCCATACCCGTTTAGTCTTGAAATGAAGCTTGGATGACGTTTTTTAATTTTTAGAATTTTTTTGCATTTATTTTTGAATTTTCAATCTCGGGTCGGGTTCGAACGGATAGGAAGGAAATTTTTTTTCTTCTCTATTTTTCGGCCTGTCCATACCCGTTTAGTCTTGAAATGAAGCCTGGATGACGTTTTTTAATTTTTAGAATTTTTTTGCATTTTATTTTTGAATTTTCTATCTCGGGTCGGGTTCGAACGGATAGGAAGGAAATTTTTTTTCTTCTCTATATTTCGGCCTGTCCTGATCCGTTTCATCTTGAAATGAAGCCTGGATGATGTTTTTTAATTTTTTGAATTTTTTTTGCATTTATTTTTGAATTTTTTATATCGGGTAGGATACGAACGGATAGGAAGGAAATTTTTTTTCCTTCTCTATTTTTCGGCTTGTCCATACCCGTATCTTCTTGAAATGAAGCCTGGATGATGTTTTTTAATTTTCAGAATTTTTTTGCATTTATTTTTTAATTTTCTAACTCCGGTCTGGTTCGAACGGATTGGAAGGAAATTTTTTTTCTTCTCTATTTTTTGGCCTGTCCTGACCCGTTTCATCTTGAAATGAAGCCAGGATGATGTTTTTTAATTTTTAGAATTTTTTTGCATTCATTTTTGAATTTTCAAACTCGGGTCGGGTTTGAACGGATAGGAAGGAAATTTTTTTTCCTCTCTATTTTTCATCCTGTCCTGACCCGTTTCATCTTGAAATGAAGCCAGGATGATGTTTTTTAATTTTTAGAATTTTTTTGCATTTATTTTTGAATTTTCTAACTCGGATCGGGTTCGAACGGATAGGAAGGAAATTTTTTTTCTTCTCTATTTTTAGGCCAGTCCATACCCGTTTAGTCTTGAAATGAAGCCTGGATGACGTTTTTTAATTTTTAGAATTTTTTTGCATTTTATTTTTGAATTTTCTATCTCGGGTCGGGTTCGAACGGATAGGAAGGAAAATTTTTTTCTTCTCTATTTTTCGGCCTGTCCTGATCCGTTTCATCTTGAAATGAAGCCTGGATGATGTTTTTTAATTTTTAGAATTTTTTTTGCATTTATTTTTGAATTTTCTATATCGGGACGGATTCGAACGGATAGGAAGGAAATTTTTTTTTCTGCTCTATTTTTCGGCTTGTCCATACCCGTATCTTCTTGAAATGAAGCCAGGATGATGTTTTTTAATTTTTATAATTTTTTTGCATTTATTTTTGAATCTTCTAACTGGGATCGGGTTCGAACGGATAGGAAGGAAATTTTTTTTCTTCTCTATTTTTCGGCCTGTCCATACCCGTTTAGTCTTGAAATGAAGCCTGGATGATGTTTTTTAATTTTTAGAATTTTTTTGCATTTTATTTTTGAATTTTCTATCTCGGGTCGGGTTCGAATGGATAGGAAGGAAATTTTTTTTCTTCTCTATTTTTCGGCCTGTCCTGATCCGTTTCATCTTGAAATGAAGCCTGGATGATGTTTTTTAATTTTTTGAATTTTTTTTGCATTTATTTTTGAATTTTTTATATCGGATAGGATACGAACGGATAGGAAGGAAATTTTTTTTTCTTCTCTATTTTTCGGCTTGTCCATACCCGTATCTTCTTGAAATGAAGCCTGGATGATGTTTTTTAATTTTCAGAATTTTTTTGCATTTATTTTTTAATTTTCTAACTCGGGTCTGGTTCGAACGGATAGGAAGGAAATTTTTTTTCTTCTCTATTTTTTGGCCTGTCCTGACCCGTTTCATCTTGAAATGAAGCCAGGATGATGTTTTTTAATTTTTAGAATTTTTTTGCATTCATTTTTGAATTTTCAAACTCGGGTCGGGTTTGAACGGATAGGAAGGAAATTTTTTTTCCTCTCTATTTTTCGTCCTGTCCTGACCCGTTTCATCTTGAAATGAAGCCAGGATGATGTTTTTTAATTTTTAGAATTTTTTTGCATTTATTTTTTAATTTTCTAACTCGGGTCGGGTTCGAACGGATAGGAAGGAAATTTTTTTTCTTCTCTATTTTTAGGCCTGTCCATACCCGTTTAGTCTTGAAATGAAGCCTGGAAGACGTTTTTTAATTTTTAGAATTTTTTTGCATTTATTTTTTAATTTTCTAACTCGGGTCGGGTTCGAACGGATAGGAAGGAAATTTTTTTTCCTCTCTATTTTTTGGCCTGTCCTGACCCGTTTCATCTTGAAACGAAGCCAGGATGATGTTTTTTAATTTTTAGAATTTTTTTGCATTTATTTTTAAATTTTCTAACTCGGGTCGGGTTCGAACGGATAGGAAGGAAAATTTTTTTCTTCTCTATTTTTCGGGCTGTCCATACCCGTTTAGTCTTGAAATGAAGCTTGGACGATGTTTTTTAATTTTTAGAATTTTTTTGCATTTTATTTTTGAATTTTCTATCTCGGGTCTGGTTCGAACGGATAGGAAGAAAAATTTTTTTCTTCTCTATTTTTCGGCCTGTCCTGAACCGTTTCATCTTGAAACAAAGCCAAGGTTATGTTTTTTAATTTTTAGAATTTTTTTGCATTTTATTTTTGAATTTTCTATCTCGAGTCGGGTTCGAACGGATAGGAAGGAAATTTTTTTTCTTCTCTATTTTTCGGCCAATCCATACCCGTTTAGTCTTGAAATGAAGCCTGGATGTTGTTTTTTCATTTTTAGAATTTTTTTTGTATTTTATTTTTGAATTTTCTATCTCGAGTCGGGTTCGAACGGATAGGATTTTTCTTCTCTATTTTTTGGCCTGTCCTGACCGGTTTCATCTTGAAATGAAGCCAGGATGATGTTTTTAATTTTTAGAATTTTTTTGCATTTATTTTTGAATTTTCAAACTCGGGTCGGGTTCGAACGGATAGGAAGGAAATTTTTTTTCCTCTCTATTTTTCATCCTGTCCTGACCCGTTTCATCTTGAAATGAAGCCAGGATGATGTTTTTTAATTTTTAGAATTTTTTTGCATTTATTTTTTAATTTTCTAACTCGGGTCGGGTTCGAACGGATAGGAAGGAAATTTTTTTTCTTCTCTATTTTTCGGGCTGTCCATACCCGTTTAGACTTGAAATGAAGCCTGGATGATGTTTTTTAATTTTTAGAATTTTTTTGCATTTTATTTTTGAATTTTCTATCTCTAGTCGGGTTCGAACGGATAGGAAGGAAATTTTTTTTCTTCTCTATTTTTCGGCCTGCCCATACCCGTTTAGTCTTGAAATGAAGCCTGGATGACGTTTTTTAATTTTTAGAATTTTTTTGCATTTTATTTTTGAATTTTCTATCTCGGGTCGGGTTCGAACGGATAGGAAGGAAAATTTTTTTCTTCTCTATTTTTCGGCCTGTCCTGATCCGCATCATCTTGAAATGAAGCCGGGATGATGTTTTTTAATTTTTAGAAATTTTTTTGCATTTATTTTTGAATTTTCTATATCGGGACGGATTCGAACGGATAGGAAGGAAATTTTTTTTTCTGCTCTATTTTTCGGCTTGTCCATACCCGTATCTTCTTGAAATGAAGCCAGGATGATGTTTTTTAATTTTTATAATTTTTTTGCATTTATTTTTGAATTTTCTAAATCGGATCGGGTTCGAACGGATAGGAAGGAAATTTTTTTTCTTCTCTATTTTTCAGGCTGTCCATACCCGTTTAGTCTTGAAATGAAGCCTGGACGATGTTTTTTAATTTTTAGAATTTTTTTGCATTTTATTTTTGAATTTTCTATCTCGAGTCGGGTTCGAACGGATAGGAAGGAACTTTTTTTTCTTCTCTATTTTTCGGCCTGTCTTGACCCGTTTCATCTTGAAATGAAGCCTGGATGATGTTTTTTCATTTTTAGAATTTTTTTTGTATTTTATTTTTGAATTTTCTATCTTGGGTCGGGTTCGAACGGATAGGAAGGAAATTTTTTTTCTTCTCTATTTTTCGGCCTGTCCATACCCGTTTAGTCTTGAAATGAAGCCTGGATGACGTTTTTTAATTTTTAGAATTTTTTTGCATTTTATTTTTGAATTTTCTATCTCAGGTCGGGTTCGAACGGATAGGAATGAAATTTTTTTTCTTCTCTATTTTTCGGCCTGTCCATACCCGTTTAGTCTTGAAATGAAGCCTGGATGACGTTTTTTAATTTTTAGAATTTTTTTGCATTTATTTTTGAATTTTCTATCTCGGGTCGGGTTCGAACGGATAGGAAGGAAATTTTTTTTCTTCTCTATTTTTCGGCCTGTCCATACACGTTTAGTCTTGAAATGAAGCCTGGATGACGTTTTTTAATTTTTAGAATTTTTTTGCATTTTATTTTTGAATTTTCTATCTCGGGTCGGGTTCGAACGGATAGGAAGGAAATTTTTTTTCTTCTCTATATTTCGGCCTGTCCTGATCCGTTTCATCTTGAAATGAAGCCAGGATGATGTTTTTTAATTTTTAGAATTTTTTTGCATTTATTTTTGAATTTTCAAACTCGGGTCGGGTTCGAACGGATAGGAAGGAAATTTTTTTTCCTCTCTATTTTTCATCCTGTCCTGACCCGTTTCATCTTGAAATGAAGCCAGGATGATGTTTTTTAATTTTTAGAATTTTTTTGCATTTATTTTTGAATTTTCTAACTCGGATCGGGTTCGAACGGATAGGAAGGAAATTTTTTTTCTTCTCTATTTTTCGGCCTGTCTTGACCCATTTCATCTTGAAATGAAGCCTGGATGATGTTTTTTCATTTTTAGAATTTTTTTTGTATTTTATTTTTGAATTTTCTATCTCGGGTCGGGTTCGAACGGATAGGAAGGAAATTTTTTTTCTTCTCTATTTTTAGGCCTGTCCATACCCGTTTAGTCTTGAAATGAAGCCTGGATGACGTTTTTTAATTTTTAGAATTTTTTTGCATTTTATTTTTGAATTTTCTATCTCGGGTCGGGTTCGAACGGATAGGAAGGAAAATTTTTTTCTTCTCTATTTTTCGGCCTGTCCTGATCAGTTTCATCTTGAAACGAAGCCAGGATGATGTTTTTTAATTTTTAGAATTTTTTTGCATTTATTTTTGAATTTTCTAACTCGGGTCGGGTTCGAACGGATTGGAAGGAAATTTTTTTTCTTCTCTATTTTTCGGGCTGTCCATACCCGTTTAGTCTTGAAATGAAGCCTGGATGATGTTTTTTAATTTTTAGAATTTTTTTGCATTTTATTTTTGAATTTTCTATCTCTAGTCGGGTTCGAACGGATAGGAAGGAAATTTTTTTTCTTCTCTATTTTTCGGCCTGTCTTGACCCGTTTCATCTTGAAATGAAGCCTGGATGATGTTTTTTCATTTTTAGAATTTTTTTTGTATTTTATTTTTGAATTTTCTATCTCGGGTCGGGTTCGAACGGATAGGAAGGAAATTTTTTTTCTTCTTTATTTTTTGGCCTGTCCTGACCCGTTTCATCTTGAAATGAAGCCAGGATGATGTTTTTTAATTTTTAGAATTTTTTTGCATTTATTTATGAATTTTCAAACTCGGGTCGGCATCAAACGGATAGGAAGGAAATTTTTTTTCCTCTCTATTTTTCGGCCTGTCCTGACCCGTTTCATCTTGAAATGAAGCCTGGATGATGTTTTTTCATTTTTAGAATTTTTTTTGTATTTTATTTTTGAATTTTCTATCTCGGGTCGGGTTCGAACGGATAGGAAGGAAATTTTTTTTCTTCTCTATTTTTAGGCCTGTCCATACCCGTTTAGTCTTGAAATGAAGCCTGGATGACGTTTTTTAATTTTTAGAATTTTTTTGCATTTATTTTTGAATTTTCTATCTCGGGTCGGGTTCGAACGGATAGGAAGGAAATTTTTTTTCTTCTCTATTTTTCGGCCTGTCCATACCCGTTTAGTCTTGAAATGAAGCCTGGATGACGTTTTTTAATTTTTAGAATTTTTTTGCATTTTATTTTTGAATTTTCTATCTCGGGTCGGGTTCGAACGGATAGGAAGGAAATTTTTTTTCTTCTCTATATTTCGGCCTGTCCTGATCCGTTTCATCTTGAAATGAAGCCAGGATGATGTTTTTTAATTTTTAGAATTTTTTTGCATTTATTTTTGAATTTTCAAACTCGGGTCGGGTTCGAACGGATAGGAAGGAAATTTTTTTTCCTCTCTATTTTTCATCCTGTCCTGACCCGTTTCATCTTGAAATGAAGCCAGGATGATGTTTTTTAATTTTTAGAATTTTTTTGCATTTATTTTTGAATTTTCTAACTCGGATCGGGTTCGAACGGATAGGAAGGAAATTTTTTTTCTTCTCTATTTTTCGGCCTGTCTTGACCCATTTCATCTTGAAATGAAGCCTGGATGATGTTTTTTCATTTTTAGAATTTTTTTTGTATTTTATTTTTGAATTTTCTATCTCGGGTCGGGTTCGAACGGATAGGAAGGAAATTTTTTTTCTTCTCTATTTTTAGGCCTGTCCATACCCGTTTAGTCTTGAAATGAAGCCTGGATGACGTTTTTTAATTTTTAGAATTTTTTTGCATTTTATTTTTGAATTTTCTATCTCGGGTCGGGTTCGAACGGATAGGAAGGAAAATTTTTTTCTTCTCTATTTTTCGGCCTGTCCTGATCAGTTTCATCTTGAAACGAAGCCAGGATGATGTTTTTTAATTTTTAGAATTTTTTTGCATTTATTTTTGAATTTTCTAACTCGGGTCGGGTTCGAACGGATTGGAAGGAAATTTTTTTTCTTCTCTATTTTTCGGGCTGTCCATACCCGTTTAGTCTTGAAATGAAGCCTGGATGATGTTTTTTAATTTTTAGAATTTTTTTGCATTTTATTTTTGAGTTTTCTATCTCTAGTCGGGTTCGAACGGATAGGAAGGAAATTTTTTTTCTTCTCTATTTTTCGGCCTGTCTTGACCCGTTTCATCTTGAAATGAAGCCTGGATGATGTTTTTTCATTTTTAGAATTTTTTTTGTATTTTATTTTTGAATTTTCTATCTCGGGTCGGGTTCGAACGGATAGGAAGGAAATTTTTTTTCTTCTTTATTTTTTGGCCTGTCCTGACCCGTTTCATCTTGAAATGAAGCCAGGATGATGTTTTTTAATTTTTAGAATTTTTTTGCATTTATTTTTGAATTTTCAAACTCGGGTCGGCATCAAACGGATAGGAAGGAAATTTTTTTTCCTCTCTATTTTTCGGCCTGTCCTGACCCGTTTCATCTTGAAATGAAGCCTGGATGATGTTTTTTCATTTTTAGAATTTTTTTTGTATTTTATTTTTGAATTTTCTATCTCGGGTCGGGTTCGAACGGATAGGAAGGAAATTTTTTTTCTTCTCTATTTTTAGGCCTGTCCATACCCGTTTAGTCTTGAAATGAAGCCTGGATGACGTTTTTTAATTTTTAAAATTTTTTTGCATTTTATTTTTGAATTTTCTATCTCGGGTCGGGTTCGAACGGATAGGAAGGAAAGTTTTTTTCTTCTCTATTTTTCGGCCTGTCCTGATCAGTTTCATCTTGAAACGAAGCCAGGATGATGTTTTTTAATTTTTAGAATTTTTTTGCATTTATTTTTGAATTTTCTAACTCGGGTCGGGTTCGAACGGATAGGAAGGAAATTTTTTTTCTTCTCTATTTTTCGGGCTGTCCATACCCGTTTAGTCTTGAAATGAAGCCTGGATGATGTTTTTTAATTTTTAGAATTTTTTTGCATTTTATTTTTGAATTTTCTATCTCTAGTCGGGTTCGAACGGATAGGAAGGAAATTTTTTTTCTTCTCTATTTTTCGGCCTGTCTTGACCCGTTTCATCTTGAAATGAAGCCTGGATGATGTTTTTTCATTTTTAGAATTTTTTTTGTATTTTATTTTTGAATTTTCTATCTCGGGTCGGGTTCGAACGGATAGGAAGGAAATTTTTTTTCTTCTCTATTTTTTGGCCTGTCCTGACCCGTTTCATCTTGAAATGAAGCCAGGATGATGTTTTTTTAATTTTTAGAATTTTTTTGCATTTATTTTTGAATTTTCAAACTCGGGTCGGGATCGAACGGAAAGGAAGGAAATTTTTTTTCCTCTCTATTTTTCGGCCTGTCCTGACCCGTTTCATCTTGAAATGAAGCCAGGATTATGTTTTTTAATTTTTAGAATTTTTTTGCATTTATTTTTGAATTTTCTAACTCGGATCGGGTTCGAACGGATAGGAAGGAAATTTTTTTTCTTCTCTATTTTTCGGCCTGTCTTGACCCGTTTCATCTTGAAATGAAGCCTGGATGATGTTTTTTCATTTTTAGAATTTTTTTTGTATTTTATTTTTGAATTTTCTATCTCGGGTCGGGTTCGAACGGATTGGAAGGAAATTTTTTTTCTTCTCTATTTTTTGGCCTGTCCTGACCCGTTTCATCTTGAAATGAAGCCAGGATGATGTTTTTTAATTTTTAGAATTTTTTTGCATTTATTTTTGAATTTTCAAACTCGGGTCGGGATCGAACGGATAGGAAGGAAATTTTTTTTCCTCACTATTTTTCGGCCTGTCCTGACCCGTTTCATCTTGAAATGAAGCCAGGATGATGTTTTTTAATTTTTAGAATTTTTTTGCATTTATTTTTGAATTTTCAAACTCGGGTCGGGATCGAACGGATAGGAAGGAAATTTTTTTTCTTCTTTATTTTTTGGCCTGTCCTGACCCGTTTCATCTTGAAATGAAGCCAGGATGATGTTTTTTAATTTTTAGAATTTTTTTGCATTTATTTTTGAATTTTCAAACTCGGGTCGGGATCGAACGGATAGGAAGGAAATTTTTTTTCCTCTCTATTTTTTGGCCTGTCCTGACCCGTTTCATCTTGAAATAAAGCCAGGATGATGTTTTTTAATTTTTAGAATTTTTTTGCATTTTATTTTTGAATTTTCTATCTCGGGTCGGGTTCGAACGGATAGGAAGGAAATTTTTTTTTCTTCTCTATTTTTCGGCCTGCCCATACCCGTTTAGTCTTGAAATGAAGCCTGGATGACGTTTTTTAATTTTTAGAATTTTTTTGCATTTTATTTTTGAATTTTCTATCTCGGGTCGGGTTCGAACGGATAGGAAGGAAAATTTTTTTCTTCTCTATTTTTCGGCCTGTCCTGATCCGTTTCATCTTGAAATGAAGCCTGGATGATGTTTTTTAATTTTTAGAATTTTTTTTGCATTTATTTTTGAATTTTCTATATCGGGACGGATTCGAACGGATAGGAAGGAAATTTTTTTTTCTGCTCTATTTTTCGGCTTGTCTATACCCGTATCTTCTTGAAATGAAGCCAGGATGATGTTTTTTAGTTTTTATAATTTTTTTGCATTTATTTTTGAATTTTCTAACTCGGATCGGGTTCGAACGGATAGGAAGGAAATTTTTTTTCTTCTCTATTTTTCGGGCTGTCCATACCCGTTTAGTCTTGAAATGAAGCCTGGACGATGTTTTTTAATTTTTAGAATTTTTTTGCATTTTATTTTTGAATTTTCTATCTCGAGTCGGGTTCGAACGGATAGGAAGGAACTTTTTTTTCTTCTCTATTTTTCGGCCTGTCTTGACCCGTTTCATCTTGAAATGAAGCCTGGATGATGTTTTTTCATTTTTAGAATTTTTTTTGTATTTTATTTTTGAATTTTCTATCTTGGGTCGGGTTCGAACGGATAGGAAGGAAATTTTTTTTCTTCTCTATTTTTCGGCCTGTCCATACCCGTTTAGTCTTGAAATGAAGCCTGGATGACGTTTTTTAATTTTTAGAATTTTTTTGCATTTTATTTTTGAATTTTCTATCTCAGGTCGGGTTCGAACGGATAGGAATGAAATTTTTTTTCTTCTCTATTTTTCGGCCTGTCCATACCCGTTTAGTCTTGAAATGAAGCCTGGATGACGTTTTTTAATTTTTAGAATTTTTTTGCATTTATTTTTGAATTTTCTATCTCGGGTCGGGTTCGAACGGATAGGAAGGAAATTTTTTTTCTTCTCTATTTTTCGGCCTGTCCATACCCGTTTAGTCTTGAAATGAAGCCTGGATGACGTTTTTTAATTTTTAGAATTTTTTTGCATTTTATTTTTGAATTTTCTATCTCAGGTCGGGTTCGAACGGATAGGAATGAAATTTTTTTTCTTCTCTATTTTTCGGCCTGTCCATACCCGTTTAGTCTTGAAATGAAGCCTGGATGACGTTTTTTAATTTTTAGAATTTTTTTGCATTTTATTTTTGAATTTTCTATCTCGGGTCGGGTTCGAACGGATAGGAAGGAAAATTTTTTTCTTCTCTATTTTTCGGCCTGTCCTGATCAGTTTCATCTTGAAACGAAGCCAGGATGATGTTTTTTAATTTTTAGAATTTTTTTGCATTTATTTTTGAATTTTCTAACTCGGGTCGGGTTCGAACGGATTGGAAGGAAATTTTTTTTCTTCTCTATTTTTCGGGCTGTCCATACCCGTTTAGTCTTGAAATGAAGCCTGGATGATGTTTTTTAATTTTTAGAATTTTTTTGCATTTTATTTTTGAGTTTTCTATCTCTAGTCGGGTTCGAACGGATAGGAAGGAAATTTTTTTTCTTCTCTATTTTTAGGCCTGTCCATACCCGTTTAGTCTTGAAATGAAGCCTGGATGACGTTTTTTAATTTTTAAAATTTTTTTGCATTTTATTTTTGAATTTTCTATCTCGGGTCGGGTTCGAACGGATAGGAAGGAACTTTTTTTTCTTCTCTATTTTTCGGCCTGTCTTGACCCGTTTCATCTTGAAATGAAGCCTGGATGATGTTTTTTCATTTTTAGAATTTTTTTTGTATTTTATTTTTGAATTTTCTATCTCGGGTCGGGTTCGAACGGATTGGAAGGAAATTTTTTTTCTTCTCTATTTTTTGGCCTGTCCTGACCCGTTTCAACTTGAAATGAAGCCAGGATGATGTTTTTTAATTTTTAGAATTTTTTTGCATTTATTTTTGAATTTTCAAACTCGGGTCGGGATCGAACGGATAGGAAGGAAATTTTTTTTCCTCTCTATTTTTCGGCCTGTCCTGACCCGTTTCATCTTGAAATGAAGCCAGGATGATGTTTTTTAATTTTTAGAATTTTTTTGCATTTATTTTTGAATTTTCAAACTCGGGTCGGGATCGAACGGATAGGAAGGAAATTTTTTTTCTTCTTTATTTTTTGGCCTGTCCTGACCCGTTTCATCTTGAAATGAAGCCAGGATGATGTTTTTTAATTTTTAGAATTTTTTTGCATTTATTTTTGAATTTTCAAACTCGGGTCGGGATCGAACGGATAGGAAGGAAATTTTTTTTCCTCTCTATTTTTTGGCCTGTCCTGACCCGTTTCATCTTGAAATAAAGCCAGGATGATGTTTTTTAATTTTTAGAATTTTTTTGCATTTTATTTTTGAATTTTCTATCTCGGGTCGGGTTCGAACGGATAGGAAGGAAATTTTTTTTTCTTCTCTATTTTTCGGCCTGCCCATACCCGTTTAGTCTTGAAATGAAGCCTGGATGACGTTTTTTAATTTTTAGAATTTTTTTGCATTTTATTTTTGAATTTTCTATCTCGGGTCGGGTTCGAACGGATAGGAAGGAAAATTTTTTTCTTCTCTATTTTTCGGCCTGTCCTGATCCGTTTCATCTTGAAATGAAGCCTGGATGATGTTTTTTAATTTTTAGAATTTTTTTTGCATTTATTTTTGAATTTTCTATATCGGGACGGATTCGAACGGATAGGAAGGAAATTTTTTTTTCTGCTCTATTTTTCGGCTTGTCTATACCCGTATCTTCTTGAAATGAAGCCAGGATGATGTTTTTTAGTTTTTATAATTTTTTTGCATTTATTTTTGAATTTTCTAACTCGGATCGGGTTCGAACGGATAGGAAGGAAATTTTTTTTCTTCTCTATTTTTCGGGCTGTCCATACCCGTTTAGTCTTGAAATGAAGCCTGGACGATGTTTTTTAATTTTTAGAATTTTTTTGCATTTTATTTTTGAATTTTCTATCTCGAGTCGGGTTCGAACGGATAGGAAGGAAATTTTTTTTCTTCTCTATTTTTCGGCCTGTCTTGACCCGTTTCATCTTGAAATGAAGCCTGGATGATGTTTTTTCATTTTTAGAATTTGTTTTGTATTCTATTTTTGAATTTTCTATCTTGGGTCGGGTTCGAACGGATAGGAAGGAAATTTTTTTTCTTCTCTATTTTTCGGCCTGTCCATACCCGTTTAGTCTTGAAATGAAGCCTGGATGACGTTTTTTAATTTTTAGAATTTTTTTGCATTTTATTTTTGAATTTTCTATCTCGGGTCGGGTTCGAACGGATAGGAAGGAAATTTTTTTTCTTCTCTATATTTCGGCCTGTCCTGATCCGTTTCATCTTGAAATGAAGCCTGGATGATGTTTTTTAATTTTTTGAATTTTTTTTGCATTTATTTTTGAATTTTTTATATCGGGTAGGATACGAACGGATAGGAAGGAAATTTTTTTTTCTTCTCTATTTTTCGGCTTGTCCATACCCGTATCTTCTTGAAATGAAGCCTGGATGATGTTTTTTAATTTTCAGAATTTTTTTGCATTTATTTTTTAATTTTCTAACTCGGGTCTGGTTCGAACGGATAGGTAGGAAATTTTTTTTCTTCTCTATTTTTTGGCCTGTCCTGACCCGTTTCATCTTGAAATGAAGCCAGGATGATGTTTTTTAATTTTTAGAATTTTTTTGCATTCATTTTTGAATTTTCAAACTCGGGTCAGGTTTGAACGGATAGGAAGGAAATTTTTTTTCCTCTCTATTTTTCATCCTGTCCTGACCCGTTTCACCTTGAAATGAAGCCAGGATGATGTTTTTTAATTTTTAGAATTTTTTTGCATTTATTTTTTAATTTTCTAACTCGGGTCGGGTTCGAACGGATAGGAAGGAAATTTTTTTTCTTCTCTATTTTTAGGCCTGTCCATACCCGTTTAGTCTTGAAATGAAGCCTGGATGACGTTTTTTAATTTTTAGAATTTTTTTGCATTTATTTTTTAATTTTCTAACTCGGGTCGGGTTCGAACGGATAGGAAGGAAATTTTTTTTCCTCTCTATTTTTTGGCCTGTCCTGACCCGTTTCATCTTGAAACGAAGCCAGGATGATGTTTTTTAATTTTTAGAGTTTTTTTGCATTTATTTTTAAATTTTCTAACTCGGGTCGGGTTCGAACGGATAGGAAGGAAATTTTTTTTCTTCTCTATTTTTCGGGCTGTCCATACCCGTTTAGTCTTGAAATGAAGCCTGGACGATGTTTTTTAATTTTTAGAATTTTTTTGCATTTTATTTTTGAATTTTCTATCTCGGGTCGGGTTCGAACGGATAGGAAGGAAAATTTTTTCCTTCTCTATTTTTCGGCCTGTCCTGAACCGTTTCATCTTGAAACAAAGCCAAGGTGATGTTTTTTAATTATTAGAATTTTTTTGCATTTATTTTTGAATTTTCAAACTCGGGTCGGGTTCGAACGGATAGGAAGAAAATTTTTTTTCCTCTCTATTTTTCATCCTGTCCTGACCCGTTTCATCTTGAAATGAAGCCAGGATGATGTTTTTTAATTTTTAGAATTTTTTTGCATTTATTTTTGAATTTTCTAACTCGGGTCGGGTTCGAACGGATAGGAAGGAAATTTTTTTTCTTCTCTATTTTTCAGGCTGTCCATACCCGTTTCGACTTGAAATGAAGCCTGGATGATGTTTTTTAATTTTTAGAATTTTTTTGCATTTTATTTTTGAATTTTCTATCTCTAGTCGGGTTCGAACGGATAGGAAGGAAATTTTTTTTCTTCTCTATTTTTCGGCCTGTCTTGACCCGTTTCATCTTGAAATGAAGCCTGGATGATGTTTTTTCATTTTTAGAATTTTTTTTGTATTTTATTTTTGAATTTTCTATCTCGGGTCGGGTTCGAACGGATAGGAAGGAAATTTTTTTTCTTCTTTATTTCTTGGCCTGTCCTGACCCGTTTCATCTTGAAATGAAGCCAGGATTATGTTTTTTAATTTTTAGAATTTTTTTGCTTTTATTTTTGAATTTTCAAACTCGGGTCGGGATCGAACGGATAGGAAGGAAATTTTTTTTCCTCTCTATTTTTCGGCCTGTCCTGACCCGTTTCATCTTGAAATGAAGCCAGGATGATGTTTTTTAATTTTTAGAATTTTTTTGCATTTATTTTTGAATTTTCTAACTCGGATCGGGTTCGAACGGATAGGAAGGAAATTTTTTTTCTTCTCTATTTTTCGGCCTGCCCATACCCGTTTAGTCTTGAAATGAAGCCTGGATGACGTTTTTTAATTTTTAGAATTTTTTTGCATTTTATTTTTGAATTTTCTATCTCGGGTCGGGTTCGAACGGATAGGAAGGAAAATTTTTTTCTTCTCTATTTTTCGGCCTGTCCTGATCCGTTTCATCTTAAAATGAAGCCTGGATGATATTTTTTAATTTTTAGAATTTTTTTTCATTTATTTTTGAATTTTCTATATCGGGACGGATTCGAACGGATAGGAAGGAAATTTTTTTTTCTGCTCTATTTTTCGGCTTGTCCATACCCGTATCTTCTTGAAATGAAGCCAGGATGATGTTTTTTAATTTTTATAATTTTTTTGCATTTATTTTTGAATTTTCTAACTCGGATCGGGTTCGAACGGATAGGAAGGAAATTTTTTTTCTTCTCTATTTTTCGGCCTGTCCATACCCGTTTAGTCTTGAAATGAAGCCTGGATGATGTTTTTTAATTTTTAGAATTTTTTTGCATTTTATTTTTGAATTTTCTATCTCGGGTCGGGTTCGAACGGATAGGAAGGAAATTTTTTTTCTTCTCTATTTTTTGGCCTGTCCTGACCCGTTTCATCTTGAAATGAAGCCAGGATGATGTTTTTTAATTTTTAGAATTTTTTTGCATTTATTTTTGAATTTTCAAACTCGGGTCGGGTTCGAACGGATAGGAAGGAAATTTTTTTTCCTCTCTATTTTTCATCCTGTCCTGACCCGTTTCATCTTGAAATGAAGCCAGGATGATGTTTTTTAATTTTTAGAATTTTTTTGCATTTATTTTTGAATTTTCTAACTCGGATCGGGTTCGAACGGATAGGAAGGAAATTTTTTTTCTTCTCTATTTTTCGGCCTGTCTTGACCCGTTTCATCTTGAAATGAAGCCTGGATGATGTTTTTTCATTTTTAGAATTTTTTTTGTATTTTATTTTTGAATTTTCTATCTCGGGTCGGGTTCGAACGGATAGGAAGGAAATTTTTTTTCTTCTCTATTTTTAGGCCTGTCCATACCCGTTTAGTCTTGAAATGAAGCCTGGATGACGTTTTTTAATTTTTGGAATTTTTTTGCATTTTATTTTTGAATTTTCTCTCTCGGGTCGGGTTCGAACGGATAGGAAGGAAAATTTTTTTCTTCTCTATTTTTCGGCCAGTCCTGATCCGTTTCATCTTGAAACGAAGCCAGGATGATGTTTTTTAATTTTTAGAATTTTTTTGCATTTATTTTTGAATTTTCTAACTCGGGTCGGGTTCGAACGGATAGGAAGGAAATTTTTTTTCTTCTCTATTTTTCGGGCTGTCCATACCCGTTTAGTCTTGAAATGAAGCCTGGATGATGTTTTTTAATTTTTAGAATTTTTTTGCATTTTATTTTTGAATTTTCTATCTCTAGTCGGGTTCGAACGGATAGGAAGGAAATTTTTTTTCTTCTCTATTTTTCGGCCTGTCTTGACCCGTTTCATCTTGAAATGAAGCCTGGATGATGTTTTTTCATTTTTAGAATTTTTTTTGTATTTTATTTTTGAATTTTCTATCTCGGGTCGGGTTCGAACGGATAGGAAGGAAATTTTTTTTCTTCTCTATTTTTTGGCCTGTCCTGACCCGTTTCATCTTGAAATGAAGCCAGGATGATGTTTTTTAATTTTTAGAATTTTTTTGCATTTTATTTTTAAATTTTCTATCTCGGGTCGGGTTCGAACGGATAGGAAGGAAATTTTTTTTCTTCTCTATTTTTCGGCCTGTCTTGACCCGTTTCATCTTGAAATGAAGCCTGAATGACGTTTTTTAATTTTTAGAATTTTTTTGCATTTTATTTTTGAATTTTCTATCTCGGGTCGGGTTCGAACGGATAGGAAGGAAATATTTTTTCTTCTCTATTTTTCGGCCTGTCCTGATCCGTTTCATCTTGAAATGAAGCCTGGATGATGTTTTTTAATTTTTAGAATTTTTTTTGCATTTATTTTTGAATTTTCTATATCGGGTCGGGTTCGAACGGATAGGAAGGAAATTTTTTTTCTTCTCTATTTTTCGGCCTGTCTTGACCCGTTTCATCTTGAAATGAAGCCTGGATGATGTTTTTTCATTTTTAGAATTTTTTTTGTATTTTATTTTTGAATTTTCTATCTTGGGTCGGGTTCGAACGGATAGGAAGGAAATTTTTTTTCTTCTCTATTTTTCGGCCTGTCCATACCCGTTTAGTCTTGAAATGAAGCCTGGATGACGTTTTTTAATTTTTAGAATTTTTTTGCATTTTATTTTTGAATTTTCTATCTCGGGTCGGGTTCGAACGGATAGGAAGGAAATTTTTTTTCTTCTCTATTTTTCGGCCTGTCCTGATCCGTTTCATCTTGAAATGAAGCCTGGATGATGTTTTTTAATTTTTTGAATTTTTTTTGCATTTATTTTTGAATTTTCTATATCGGGTCGGATTCGAACGGGTAGGAAGGAAATTTTTTTTTCTGCTCTATTTTTCGGCTTGTCCATACCCGTATCTTCTTGAAATGAAGCCTGGTTGATGTTTTTTAATTTTCAGAATTTTTTTGCATTTATTTTTTAATTTTCTAACTCGACTCTGGTTCGAACGGATAGGAAGGAAATTTTTTTTATTCTCTATTTTTCGGCCTGTCCTGACCGTTTCATCTTGAAATGAAGCCAAGATGATGTTTTTTAATTTTTTGAATTTTTTTGCATTTTATTTTTGAATTTTCTATCTCGGGTCGGGTTCGAAAGGATAGGAAGTAAATTTTTTTTCTTCTCTACTTTTCGGCCTGTCCTGATCCGTTTCATCTTGAAATGAAGCCTGGATGATGTTTTTTAATTTTTAGAATTTTTTTGCATTTATTTTTGAATTTTCTATATCGAGTCTGGTTCGAACGGATAGGAAGGAAATTTTTTTTCTTCTCTATTTTTCGGGCTGTCCATACCCGTTTAGTCTTGAAATGAAGCCTGGACGATGTTTTTTAATTTTTAGAATTTTTTTGCACTTTATTTTTGAATTTTCTATCTCGAGTCGGGTTCGAACGGATAGGAAGGAAATTTTTTTTCTTCTCTATTTTTCGGCCTGTCTTGACCCGTTTCATCTTGAAATGAAGCCTGGATGATGTTTTTTCATTTTTAGAATTTTTTTTGTATTTTATTTTTGAATTTTCTATCTTGGGTCGGGTTCGAACGGATAGGAAGGAAATTTTTTTTCTTCTCTATTTTTCGGCCTGTCCATACCCGTTTAGTCTTGAAATGAAGCCTGGATGACGTTTTTTAATTTTTAGAATTTTTTTGCATTTTATTTTTGAATTTTCTATCTCGGGTCGGGTTCGAACGGATAGGAAGGAAATTTTTTTTCTTCTCTATTTTTCGGCCTGTCCATACCCGTTTAGTCTTGAACTGAAGCCTGGATGACGTTTTTTAATTTTTAGAATTTTGTTGCATTTATTTTTGAATTTTCTATCTCGGGTCGGGTTCGAACGGATATGAAGGAAATTTTTTTTCTTCTCTATTTTTCGGCCTGTCCATACCCGTTTAGTCTTGAAATGAAGCCTGGATGACGTTTTTTAATTTTTAGAATTTTTTTGCATTTTATTTTTGAATTTTCTATCTCGGGTCGGGTTCGAACGGATAGGAAGGAAATTTTTTTTCTTCTCTATTTTTCGGCCTGTCCTGATCCGTTTCATCTTGAAATGAAGCCTGGATGATGTTTTTTAATTTTTTGAATTTTTTTTGCATTTATTTTTGAATTTTTTATATCGGGTCGGATAGGAAGGAAATTTTTTTTTCTTCTCTATTTTTCGGCTTGTCCATACCCGTATCTTCTTGAAATGAAGCCTGGATGATGTTTTTTAATTTTTAGAATTTTTTTGCATTTATTTTTTAATTTTCTAACTCGGGTCTGGTTCGAACGGATAGGAAGAAAATTTTTTTTCTTCTCTATTTTTTGGCCTGTCCTGACCCGTTTCATCTTGAAATGAAGCCAGGATGATGTTTTTTAATTTTTAGAATTTTTTTTGCATTTATTTTTGAATTTTCAAACTCGGGACGGGTTTGAACGGATAGGAAGGAAATTTTTTTTCCTCTCTATTTTTCATCCTGTCCTGACCCGTTTCATCTTGAAATGAAGCCAGGATGATGTTTTTTAATTTTTCGAATTTTTTTGCATTTATTTTTTAATTTTCTAACTCGGGTCGGGTTCGAACGGATAGGAAGGAAATTTTTTTTCTTCTCTATTTTTAGGCCTGTCCATACCCGTTTAGTCTTGAAATGAAGCCTGGATGACGTTTTTTAATTTTTAGAATTTTTTTGCATTTATTTTTTAATTTTCTAACTCGGGTCGGGTTCGAACGGATAGGAAGGAAATTTTTTTTCCTCTCTATTTTTTGGCCTGTCCTGACCCGTTTCATCTTGAAACGAAGCCAGGATGATGTTTTTTAATTTTTAGAATTTTTTTGCATTTATTTTTAAATTTTCTAACTCGGGTCGGGTTCGAACGGATAGGAAGGAAATTTTTTTTCTTCTCTATTTTTCGGGCTGTCCATACCCGTTTAGTCTTGAAATGAAGCCTGGACGATGTTTTTTAATTTTTAGAATTTTTTTGCATTTTATTTTTGAATTTTCTATCTCGGGTCGGGTTCGAACGGATAGGAAGGAAAATTTTTTTCTTCTCTATTTTTTGGCCTGTCCTGAACCGTTTCATCTTGAAACAAAGCCAAGGTGATGTTTTTTAATTTTTAGAATTTTTTTGCATTTATTTTTGAATTTTCTAACTCGGGTCGGGTTCGAACGGATAGGAAGGAAATTTTTTTTCTTCTCTATTTTTCGGGCTGTCCATACCCGTTTAGTCTTGCAATGAAGCCTGGATGATGTTTTTTAATTTTTAGAATTTTTTTGCATTTTATTTTTGAATTTTCTATCTCGAGTCGGGTTCGAATGGATAGGAAGGAAATTTTTTTTCTTCTCTATTTTTCGGCCTGTCTTGACCCGTTTCATCTTGAAATGAAGCCTGGATGATGTTTTTTCATTTTTAGAATTTTTTTTGTATTTTATTTTTGAATTTTCTATCTCGGGTCGGGTTCGAACGGATAGGAACGAAATTTTTTTTCTTCTCTATTTTTTGGCCTGTCCTGACCCATTTCATCTTGAAATGAAGCCAGGATGATGTTTTTTAATTTTTAGAATTTTTTTGCATTTATTTTTGAATTTTCAAACTCGGGTGGGGATCGAACGGATAGGAAGGAAATTTTTTTTCCTCTCTATTTTTCGGCCTGTCCTGACCCGTTTAGTCTTGCAATGAAGCCTGGATGATGTTTTTTAATTTTTTCAATTTTTTTTGCATTTATTTTTGAATTTTTTATATCGGGTCGGATAGGAAGGAAATTTTTTTTTCTTCTCTATTTTTCGGCTTGTCCATACCCGTATCCTCTTGAAATGAAGCCTGGATGATGTTTTTTAATTTTTAGAATTTTTTTGCATTTATTTTTTAATTTTCTAACTCGGGTCTGGTTCGAACGGATAGGAAGGAAATTTTTTTTTTTCTCTATTTTTTGGCCTGTCCTGACCCGTTTCATCTTGAAATGAAGCCAGGATGATGTTTTTTAATTTTTAGAATTTTTTTGCATTTATTTTTGAATTTTCAAACTCGGGTCGGGTTTGAACGGATAGGAAGGAAATTTTTTTTCCTCTCTATTTTTCATCCTGTCCTGACCCGTTTCATCTTGAAATGAAGCCAGGATGATGTTTTTTAATTTTTCGAATTTTTTTGCATATATTTTTTAATTTTCTAACTCGGGTCGGGTTCGAACGGATAGGAAGGAAATTTTTTTTCTTCTCTATTTTTAGGCCTGTCCATACCCGTTTAGTCTTGAAATGAAGCCTGGATGACGTTTTTTAATTTTTAGAATTTTTTTGCATTTATTTTTTAATTTTCTAACTCGGGTCGGGTTCGAACGGATAGGAAGGAAATTTTTTTTCCTCTCTATTTTTTGGCCTGTCCTGACCCGTTTCATCTTGAAACGAAGCCAGGATGATGTTTTTTAATTTTTAGAATTTTTTTGCATTTATTTTTAAATTTTCTAACTCGGGTCGGGTTCGAACGGATAGGAAGGAAATTTTTTTTCTTCTCTATTTTTCGGGCTGTCCATACCCGTTTAGTCTTGAAATGAAGCCTGGACGATGTTTTTTAATTTTTAGAATTTTTTTGCATTTTATTTTTGAATTTTCTATCTCGGGTCGGGTTCGAACGGATAGGAAGGAAAATTTTTTTCTTCGCTATTTTTTGGCCTGTCCTGAACCGTTTCATCTTGAAACAAAGCCAAGGTGATGTTTTTTAATTTTTAGAATTTTTTTGCATTTATTTTTGAATTTTCTAACTCGGGTCGGGTTCGAACGGATAGGAAGGAAATTTTTTTTCTTCTCTATTTTTCGGGCTGTCCATACCCGTTTAGTCTTGCAATGAAGCCTGGATGATGTTTTTTAATTTTTAGAATTTTTTTGCATTTTATTTTTGAATTTTCTATCTCGAGTCGGGTTCGAATGGATAGGAAGGAAATTTTTTTTCTTCTCTATTTTTCGGCCTGTCTTGACCCGTTTCATCTTGAAATGAAGCCTGGATGATGTTTTTTCATTTTTAGAATTTTTTTTGTATTTTATTTTTGAATTTTCTATCTCGGGTCGGGTTCGAACGGATAGGAACGAAATTTTTTTTCTTCTCTATTTTTTGGCCTTTCCTGACCCGTTTCATCTTGAAATGAAGCCAGGATGATGTTTTTTAATTTTTAGAATTTTTTTGCATTTATTTTTGAATTTTCAAACTCGGGTCGGGATCGAACGGATAGGAAGGAAATTTTTTTTCCTCTCTATTTTTCGGCCTGTCCTGACCCGTTTCATCTTGAAATGAAGCCAGGATGATGTTTTTTAATTTTTATAATTTTTTTGCATTTATTTTTGAATTTTCTAACTCGGATCGGGTTCGAACGGATAGGAAGGAAATTTTTTTTCTTCTCTATTTTTCGGCCTGTCCATACCCGTTTAGTCTTGAAATGAAGCCTGGATGACGTTTTTTAATTTTTAGAATTTTTTTGCATTTTATTTTTGAATTTTCTATCTCGGGTCGGGTTCGAACGGATAGGAAGGAAATTTTTTTTCTTCTCCATTTTTCGGCCTATCCATACCCGTTTAGTCTTGAAATGAAGCCTGGATGATGTTTTTTAATTTTTAGAATTTTTTTGCATTTTATTTTTGAATTTTCTATCTCGAGTCGGGTTCGAACGGATAGGAAGGAAATTTTTTTTCTTCTCTATTTTTCGGCCTATCCACACCCGTTTAGTCTTGAAATGAAGCCTGGATGATGTTTTTTCATTTTTAGAATTTTTTTTGTATTTTATTTTTGAATTTTCTATCTCGAGTCGGGTTCGAACGGATAGGAAGGAAATTTTTTTTCTTCTCTATTTTTTGGCCTGTCCTGACCCGTTTCATCTTGAAATGAAGCCAGGATGACGTTTTTTAATTTTTAGAATTTTTTTGCATTTATTTTTGAATTTTCAAACTCGGGTCGGGTTTGAACGGATAGGAAGGAAATTTTTTTTCCTCTCTATTTTTCATCCTGTCCTGACCCGTTTCATCTTGAAATAAAGCCAGGATGATGTTTTTTAATTTTTCGAATTTTTTTGCATATATTTTTTAATTTTCTAACTCGGGTCGGGTTCGAACGGATAGGAAGGAAATTTTTTTTTTTCTCTATTTTTAGGCCTGTCCATACCCGTTTAGTCTTGAAATGAAGCCTGGATGACGTTTTTTAATTTTTAGAATTTTTTTGCATTTATTTTTTAATTTTCTAACTCGGGTCGGGTTCGAACGGATAGGAAGGAAATTTTTTTTCCTCTCTATTTTTTGGCCTGTCCTGACCCGTTTCATCTTGAAACGAAGCCAGGATGATGTTTTTTAATTTTTAGAATTTTTTTGCATTTATTTTTAAATTTTCTAACTCGGGTCGGGTTCGAACGGATAGGAAGGAAATTTTTTTTCTTCTCTATTTTTCGGGCTGTCCATACCCGTTTAGTCTTGAAATGAAGCCTGGACGATGTTTTTTAATTTTTAGAATTTTTTTGCATTTTATTTTTGAATTTTCTATCTCGGGTCGGGTTCGAACGGATAGGAAGGAAAATTTTTTTCTTCGCTATTTTTTGGCCTGTCCTGAACCGTTTCATCTTGAAACAAAGCCAAGGTGATGTTTTTTAATTTTTAGAATTTTTTGCATTTATTTTTGAATTTTCTAACTCGGGTCGGGTTCGAACGGATAGGAAGGAAATTTTTTTTCTTCTCTATTTTTCGGGCTGTCCATACCCGTTTAGTCTTACAATGAAGCCTGGATGATGTTTTTTAATTTTTAGAATTTTTTTGCATTTTATTTTTGAATTTTCTATCTCGAGTCGGGTTCGAATGGATAGGAAGGAAATTTTTTTTCTTCTCTATTTTTCGGCCTGTCTTGACCCGTTTCATCTTGAAATGAAGCCTGGATGATGTTTTTTCATTTTTAGAATTTTTTTTGTATTTTATTTTTGAATTTTCTATCTCGGGTCGGGTTCGAACGGATAGGAACGAAATTTTTTTTCTTCTCTATTTTTTGGCCTGTCCTGACCCGTTTCATCTTGAAATGAAGCCAGGATGATGTTTTTTAATTTTTAGAATTTTTTTGCATTTATTTTTGAATTTTCAAACTCGGGTCGGGATCGAACGGATAGGAAGGAAATTTTTTTTCCTCTCTATTTTTCGGCCTGTCCTGACCCGTTTCATCTTGAAATGAAGCCAGGATGATGTTTTTTAATTTTTATAATTTTTTTGCATTTATTTTTGAATTTTCTAACTCGGATCGGGTTCGAACGGATAGGAAGGAAATTTTTTTTCTTCTCTATTTTTCGGCCTGTCCATACCCGTTTAGTCTTGAAATGAAGCCTGGACGATGTTTTTTAATTTTTAGAATTTTTTTGCATTTTATTTTTGAATTTTCTATCTCGGGTCGGGTTCGAACGGATAGGAAGGAAAATTTTTTTCTTCGCTATTTTTTGGCCTGTCCTGAACCGTTTCATCTTGAAACAAAGCCAAGGTGATGTTTTTTAATTTTTAGAATTTTTTTGCATTTATTTTTGAATTTTCTAACTCGGGTCGGGTTCGAACGGATAGGAAGGAAATTTTTTTTCTTCTCTATTTTTCGGGCTGTCCATACCCGTTTAGTCTTACAATGAAGCCTGGATGATGTTTTTTAATTTTTAGAATTTTTTTGCATTTTATTTTTGAATTTTCTATCTCGAGTCGGGTTCGAATGGATAGGAAGGAAATTTTTTTTCTTCTCTATTTTTCGGCCTGTCTTGACCCGTTTCATCTTGAAATGAAGCCTGGATGATGTTTTTTCATTTTTAGAATTTTTTTTGTATTTTATTTTTGAATTTTCTATCTCGGGTCGGGTTCGAACGGATAGGAACGAAATTTTTTTTCTTCTCTATTTTTTGGCCTGTCCTGACCCGTTTCATCTTGAAATGAAGCCAGGATGATGTTTTTTAATTTTTAGAATTTTTTTGCATTTATTTTTGAATTTTCAAACTCGGGTCGGGATCGAACGGATAGGAAGGAAATTTTTTTTCCTCTCTATTTTTCGGCCTGTCCTGACCCGTTTCATCTTGAAATGAAGCCAGGATGATGTTTTTTAATTTTTATAATTTTTTTGCATTTATTTTTGAATTTTCTAACTCGGATCGGGTTCGAACGGATAGGAAGGAAATTTTTTTTCTTCTCTATTTTTCGGCCTGTCCATACCCGTTTAGTCTTGAAATGAAGCCTGGATGACGTTTTTTAATTTTTAGAATTTTTTTGCATTTTATTTTTGAATTTTCTATCTCGGGTCGGGTTCGAACGGATAGGAAGGAAATTTTTTTTCTTCTCCATTTTTCGGCCTATCCATACCCGTTTAGTCTTGAAATGAAGCCTGGATGATGTTTTTTAATTTTTAGAATTTTTTTGCATTTTATTTTTGAATTTTCTATCTCGAGTCGGGTTCGAACGGATAGGAAGGAAATTTTTTTTCTTCTCTATTTTTCGGCCTATCCACACCCGTTTAGTCTTGAAATGAAGCCTGGATGATGTTTTTTCATTTTTAGAATTTTTTTTGTATTTTATTTTTGAATTTTCTATCTCGAGTCGGGTTCGAACGGATAGGAAGGAAATTTTTTTTCTTCTCTATTTTTTGGCCTGTCCTGACCCGTTTCATCTTGAAATGAAGCCAGGATGACGTTTTTTAATTTTTAGAATTTTTTTGCATTTATTTTTGAATTTTCAAACTCGGGTCGGGTTCGAACGGATAGGAAGGAAATTTTTTTTCCTCTCTATTTTTCATCCTGTCCTGACCCGTTTCATCTTGAAATAAAGCCAGGATGATGTTTTTTAATTTTTCGAATTTTTTTGCATATATTTTTTAATTTTCTAACTCGGGTCGGGTTCGAACGGATAGGAAGGAAATTTTTTTTCTTCTCTATTTTTAGGCCTGTCCATACCCCGTTTAGTCTTGAAATGAAGCCTGGATGACGTTTTTTAATTTTTAGAATTTTTTTGCATTTATTTTTTAATTTTCTAACTCGGGTCGGGTTCGAACGGATAGGAAGGAAATTTTTTTTCCTCTCTATTTTTTGGCCTGTCCTGACCCGTTTCATCTTGAAACGAAGCCAGGATGATGTTTTTTAATTTTTAGAATTTTTTTGCATTTATTTTTAAATTTTCTAACTCGGGTCGGGTTCGAACGGATAGGAAGGAAATTTTTTTTCTTCTCTATTTTTCGGGCTGTCCATACCCGTTTAGTCTTGAAATGAAGCCTGGACGATGTTTTTTAATTTTTAGAATTTTTTTGCATTTTATTTTTGAATTTTCTATCTCGGGTCGGGTTCGAACGGATAGGAAGGAAAATTTTTTTCTTCGCTATTTTTTGGCCTGTCCTGAACCCTTTCATCTTGAAACAAAGCCAAGGTGATGTTTTTTAATTTTTAGAATTTTTTTGCATTTATTTTTGAATTTTCTAACTCGGGTCGGGTTCGAACGGATAGGAAGGAAATTTTTTTTCTTCTCTATTTTTCGGGCTGTCCATACCCGTTTAGTCTTACAATGAAGCCTGGATGATGTTTTTTAATTTTTAGAATTTTTTTGCATTTTATTTTTGAATTTTCTATCTCGAGTCGGGTTCGAATGGATAGGAAGGAAATTTTTTTTCTTCTCTATTTTTCGGCCTGTCTTGACCCGTTTCATCTTGAAATGAAGCCTGGATGATGTTTTTTCATTTTTAGAATTTTTTTTGTATTTTATTTTTGAATTTTCTATCTCGGGTCGGGTTCGAACGGATAGGAACGAAATTTTTTTTCTTCTCTATTTTTTGGCCTGTCCTGACCCGTTTCATCTTGAAATGAAGCCAGGATGATGTTTTTTAATTTTTAGAATTTTTTTGCATTTATTTTTGAATTTTCAAACTCGGGTCGGGATCGAACGGATAGGAAGGAAATTTTTTTCCTCTCTATTTTTCGGCCTGTCCTGACCCGTTTCATCTTGAAATGAAGCCAGGATGATGTTTTTTAATTTTTATAATTTTTTTGCATTTATTTTTGAATTTTCTAACTCGGATCGGGTTCGAACGGATAGGAAGGAAATTTTTTTTCTTCTCTATTTTTCGGCCTGTCCATACCCGTTTAGTCTTGAAATGAAGCCTGGACGATGTTTTTTAATTTTTAGAATTTTTTTGCATTTTATTTTTGAATTTTCTATCTCGGGTCGGGTTCGAACGGATAGGAAGGAAAATTTTTTTCTTCGCTATTTTTTGGCCTGTCCTGAACCGTTTCATCTTGAAACAAAGCCAAGGTGATGTTTTTTAATTTTTAGAATTTTTTTGCATTTATTTTTGAATTTTCTAACTCGGGTCGGGTTCGAACGGATAGGAAGGAAATTTTTTTTCTTCTCTATTTTTCGGGCTGTCCATACCCGTTTAGTCTTACAATGAAGCCTGGATGATGTTTTTTAATTTTTAGAATTTTTTTGCATTTTATTTTTGAATTTTCTATCTCGAGTCGGGTTCGAATGGATAGGAAGGAAATTTTTTTTCTTCTCTATTTTTCGGCCTGTCTTGACCCGTTTCATCTTGAAATGAAGCCTGGATGATGTTTTTTCATTTTTAGAATTTTTTTTGTATTTTATTTTTGAATTTTCTATCTCGGGTCGAGTTCGAACGGATAGGAACGAAATTTTTTTTCTTCTCTATTTTTTGGCCTGTCCTGACCCGTTTCATCTTGAAATGAAGCCAGGATGATGTTTTTTAATTTTTAGAATTTTTTTGCATTTATTTTTGAATTTTCAAACTCGGGTCGGGATCGAACGGATAGGAAGGAAATTTTTTTTCCTCTCTATTTTTCGGCCTGTCCTGACCCGTTTCATCTTGAAATGAAGCCAGGATGATGTTTTTTAATTTTTATAATTTTTTTGCATTTATTTTTGAATTTTCTAACTCGGATCGGGTTCGAACGGATAGGAAGGAAATTTTTTTTCTTCTCTATTTTTCGGCCTGTCCATACCCGTTTAGTCTTGAAATGAAGCCTGGATGACGTTTTTTAATTTTTAGAATTTTTTTGCATTTTATTTTTGAATTTTCTATCTCGGGTCGGGTTCGAACGGATAGGAAGGAAATTTTTTTTCTTCTCCATTTTTCGGCCTATCCATACCCGTTTAGTCTTGAAATGAAGCCTGGATGATGTTTTTTAATTTTTAGAATTTTTTTGCATTTTATTTTTGAATTTTCTATCTCGAGTCGGGTTCGAACGGATAGGAAGGAAATTTTTTTTCTTCTCTATTTTTCGGCCTATCCACACCCGTTTAGTCTTGAAATGAAGCCTGGATGATGTTTTTTCATTTTTAGAATTTTTTTTGTATTTT
Organism: Quercus robur; assembly: GCF_932294415.1. Lineage (NCBI taxonomy): Eukaryota > Viridiplantae > Streptophyta > Magnoliopsida > Fagales > Fagaceae > Quercus > Quercus robur. The sequence continues at coordinate 38,688,465 of NC_065542.1, read as the reverse complement.
ATTTTTGAATTTTCTATCTCGAGTCGGGTTCGAACGGATAGGAAGGAAATTTTTTTTCTTCTCTATTTTTTGGCCTGTCCTGACCCGTTTCATCTTGAAATGAAGCCAGGATGACGTTTTTTAATTTTTAGAATTTTTTTGCATTTATTTTTGAATTTTCAAACTCGGGTCGGGTTCGAACGGATAGGAAGGAAATTTTTTTTCCTCTCTATTTTTCATCCTGTCCTGACCCGTTTCATCTTGAAATGATGCCAGGATGATGTTTTTTAATTTTTATAATTTTTTTGCATTTATTTTTGAATTTTCTAACTCGGGTTGGGTTCGAACGGATAGGAAGGAAATTTTTTTTCTTCTCTATTTTTCGGGCTGTCCATACCCGTTTAGACTTGAAATGAAGCCTGGATGATGTTTTTTAATTTTTAGAATTTTTTTGCATTTTATTTTTGAATTTTCTATCTCTAGTCGGGTTCGAACGGATAGGAAGGAAATTTTTTTTCTTCTCTATTTTTCGGCCTGTCTTGACCCGTTTCATCTTGAAATGAAGCCTGGATGATGTTTTTTCATTTTTAGAATTTTTTTTGTATTTTATTTTTGAATTTTCTATCTCGGGTCGGGTTCGAACGGATAGGAAGGAAATTTTTTTTCTTCTTTATTTTTTGGCCTGTCCTGACCCGTTTCATCTTGAAATGAAGCCAGGATGATGTTTTTTAATTTTTAGAATTTTTTTGCATTTATTTTTGAATTTTCTAACTCGGATCGGGTTCGAACGGATAGGAAGGAAATTTTTTTTCTTCTCTATTTTTCGGCCTGTCCATACCCGTTTAGTCTTGAAATGAAGCCTGGATGACGTTTTTTAATTTTTAGAATTTTTTTGCATTTTATTTTTGAATTTTCTATCTCGAGTCGGGTTCGAACGGATAGGAAGGAAATTTTTTTTCTTCTCTATTTTTCGGCCTATCCACACCCGTTTAGTCTTGAAATGAAGCCTGGATGATGTTTTTTCATTTTTAGAATTTTTTTTGTATTTTATTTTTGAATTTTCTATCTCGAGTCGGGTTCGAACGGATAGGAAGGAAATTTTTTTTCTTCTCTATTTTTTGGCCTGTCCTGACCCGTTTCATCTTGAAATGAAGCCAGGATGACGTTTTTTAATTTTTAGAATTTTTTTGCATTTATTTTTGAATTTTCAAACTCGGGTCGGGTTCGAACGGATAGGAAGGAAATTTTTTTTCCTCTCTATTTTTCATCCTGTCCTGACCCGTTTCATCTTGAAATAAAGCCAGGATGATGTTTTTTAATTTTTCGAATTTTTTTGCATATATTTTTTAATTTTCTAACTCGGGTCGGGTTCGAACGGATAGGAAGGAAATTTTTTTTCTTCTCTATTTTTAGGCCTGTCCATACCCGTTTAGTCTTGAAATGAAGCCTGGATGACGTTTTTTAATTTTTAGAATTTTTTTGCATTTATTTTTTAATTTTCTAACTCGGGTCGGGTTCGAACGGATAGGAAGGAAATTTTTTTTCCTCTCTATTTTTTGGCCTGTCCTGACCCGTTTCATCTTGAAACGAAGCCAGGATGATGTTTTTTAATTTTTAGAATTTTTTTGCATTTATTTTTAAATTTTCTAACTCGGGTCGGGTTCGAACGGATAGGAAGGAAATTTTTTTTCTTCTCTATTTTTCGGGCTGTCCATACCCGTTTAGTCTTGAAATGAAGCCTGGACGATGTTTTTTAATTTTTAGAATTTTTTTGCATTTTATTTTTGAATTTTATATCTCGGGTCGGGTTCGAACGGATAGGAAGGAAAATTTTTTTCTTCGCTATTTTTTGGCCTGTCCTGAACCGTTTCATCTTGAAACAAAGCCAAGGTGATGTTTTTTAATTTTTAGAATTTTTTTGCATTTATTTTTGAATTTTCTAACTCGGGTCGGGTTCGAACGGATAGGAAGGAAATTTTTTTTCTTCTCTATTTTTCGGGCTGTCCATACCCGTTTAGTCTAACAATGAAGCCTGGATGATGTTTTTTAATTTTTAGAATTTTTTTGCATTTTATTTTTGAATTTTCTATCTCGAGTCGGGTTCGAATGGATAGGAAGGAAATTTTTTTTCTTCTCTATTTTTCGGCCTGTCTTGACCCGTTTCATCTTGAAATGAAGCCTGGATGATGTTTTTTCATTTTTAGAATTTTTTTTGTATTTTATTTTTGAATTTTCTATATCGGGTCGGGTTCGAACGGATAGGAACGAAATTTTTTTTCTTCTCTATTTTTTGGCCTGTCCTGACCCGTTTCATCTTGAAATGAAGCCAGGATGATGTTTTTTAATTTTTAGAATTTTTTTGCATTTATTTTTGAATTTTCAAACTCGGGTCGGGATCGAACGGATAGGAAGGAAATTTTTTTTCCTCTCTATTTTTCGGCCTGTCCTGACCCGTTTCATCTTGAAATGAAGCCAGGATGATGTTTTTTAATTTTTATAATTTTTTTGCATTTATTTTTGAATTTTCTAACTCGGATCGGGTTCGAACGGATAGGAAGGAAATTTTTTTTCTTCTCTATTTTTCGGCCTGTCCATACCCGTTTAGTCTTGAAATGAAGCCTGGATGACGTTTTTTAATTTTTAGAATTTTTTTGCATTTTATTTTTGAATTTTCTATCTCGGGTCGGGTTCGAACGGATAGGAAGGAAATTTTTTTTCTTCTCCATTTTTCGGCCTATCCATACCCGTTTAGTCTTGAAATGAAGCCTGGATGATGTTTTTTAATTTTTAGAATTTTTTTGCATTTTATTTTTGAATTTTCTATCTCGAGTCGGGTTCGAACGGATAGGAAGGAAATTTTTTTTCTTCTCTATTTTTCGGCCTATCCACACCCGTTTAGTCTTGAAATGAAGCCTGGATGATGTTTTTTCATTTTTAGAATTTTTTTTGTATTTTATTTTTGAATTTTCTATCTCGAGTCGGGTTCGAACGGATAGGAAGGAAATTTTTTTTCTTCTCTATTTTTTGGCCTGTCCTGACCCGTTTCATCTTGAAATGAAGCCAGGATGACGTTTTTTAATTTTTAGAATTTTTTTGCATTTATTTTTGAATTTTCAAACTCGGGTCGGGTTCGAACGGATAGGAAGGAAATTTTTTTTCCTCTCTATTTTTCATCCTGTCCTGACCCGTTTCATCTTGAAATGATGCCAGGATGATGTTTTTTAATTTTTATAATTTTTTTGCATTTATTTTTGAATTTTCTAACTCGGGTTGGGTTCGAACGGATAGGAAGGAAATTTTTTTTCTTCTCTATTTTTCGGGCTGTCCATACCCGTTTAGACTTGAAATGAAGCCTGGATGATGTTTTTTAATTTTTAGAATTTTTTTGCATTTTATTTTTGAATTTTCTATCTCTAGTCGGGTTCGAACGGATAGGAAGGAAATTTTTTTTCTTCTCTATTTTTCGGCCTGTCTTGACCCGTTTCATCTTGAAATGAAGCCTGGATGATGTTTTTTCATTTTTAGAATTTTTTTTGTATTTTATTTTTGAATTTTCTATCTCGGGTCGGGTTCGAACGGATAGGAAGGAAATTTTTTTTCTTCTTTATTTTTTGGCCTGTCCTGACCCGTTTCATCTTGAAATGAAGCCAGGATGATGTTTTTTAATTTTTAGAATTTTTTTGCATTTATTTTGTAATTTTCAAACTCGGGTCGGGATCGAACGGATAGGAAGGAAATTTTTTTTCCTCTCTATTTTTTGGCCTGCCCTTACCCGTTTCATCTTGAAATGAAGCCAGGATGATGTTTTTTAATTTTTAGAATTTTTTTGCATTTATTTTTGAATTTTCTAACTCGGATCGGGTTCGAACGGATAGGAAGGAAATTTTTTTTCTTCTCTATTTTTCGGCCTGCCCATACCCGTTTAGTCTTGAAATGAAGCCTGGATGACGTTTTTTAATTTTTAGAATTTTTTTGCATTTATTTTTTAATTTTCTAACTCGGGTCGGGTTCGAACGGATAGGAAGGAAATTTTTTTTCCTCTCTATTTTTTGGCCTGTCCTGACCCGTTTCATCTTGAAACGAAGCCAGGATGATGTTTTTTAATTTTTAGAATTTTTTTGCATTTATTTTTAAATTTTCTAACTCGGGTCGGGTTCGAACGGATAGGAAGGAAATTTTTTTTCTTCTCTATTTTTCGGGCTGTCCATACCCGTTTAGTCTTGAAATGAAGCCTGGACGATGTTTTTTAATTTTTAGAATTTTTTTGCATTTTATTTTTGAATTTTCTATCTCGGGTCGGGTTCGAACGGATAGGAAGGAAAATTTTTTTCTTCGCTATTTTTTGGCCTGTCCTGAACCGTTTCATCTTGAAACAAAGCCAAGGTGATGTTTTTTAATTTTTAGAATTTTTTTGCATTTATTTTTGAATTTTCTAACTCGGGTCGGGTTCGAACGGATAGGAAGGAAATTTTTTTTCTTCTCTATTTTTCGGGCTGTCCATACCCGTTTAGTCTAACAATGAAGCCTGGATGATGTTTTTTAATTTTTAGAATTTTTTTGCATTTTATTTTTGAATTTTCTATCTCGAGTCGGGTTCGAATGGATAGGAAGGAAATTTTTTTTCTTCTCTATTTTTCGGCCTGTCTTGACCCGTTTCATCTTGAAATGAAGCCTGGATGATGTTTTTTCATTTTTAGAATTTTTTTTGTATTTTATTTTTGAATTTTCTATATCGGGTCGGGTTCGAACGGATAGGAACGAAATTTTTTTTCTTCTCTATTTTTTGGCCTGTCCTGACCCGTTTCATCTTGAAATGAAGCCAGGATGATGTTTTTTAATTTTTAGAATTTTTTTGCATTTATTTTTGAATTTTCAAACTCGGGTCGGGATCGAACGGATAGGAAGGAAATTTTTTTTCCTCTCTATTTTTCGGCCTGTCCTGACCCGTTTCATCTTGAAATGAAGCCAGGATGATGTTTTTTAATTTTTATAATTTTTTTGCATTTATTTTTGAATTTTCTAACTCGGATCGGGTTCGAACGGATAGGAAGGAAATTTTTTTTCTTCTCTATTTTTCGGCCTGTCCATACCCGTTTAGTCTTGAAATGAAGCCTGGATGACGTTTTTTAATTTTTAGAATTTTTTTGCATTTTATTTTTGAATTTTCTATCTCGGGTCGGGTTCGAACGGATAGGAAGGAAATTTTTTTTCTTCTCCATTTTTCGGCCTATCCATACCCGTTTAGTCTTGAAATGAAGCCTGGATGATGTTTTTTAATTTTTAGAATTTTTTTGCATTTTATTTTTGAATTTTCTATCTCGAGTCGGGTTCGAACGGATAGGAAGGAAATTTTTTTTCTTCTCTATTTTTCGGCCTATCCACACCCGTTTAGTCTTGAAATGAAGCCTGGATGATGTTTTTTCATTTTTAGAATTTTTTTTGTATTTTATTTTTGAATTTTCTATCTCGAGTCGGGTTCGAACGGATAGGAAGGAAATTTTTTTTCTTCTCTATTTTTTGGCCTGTCCTGACCCGTTTCATCTTGAAATGAAGCCAGGATGACGTTTTTTAATTTTTAGAATTTTTTTGCATTTATTTTTGAATTTTCAAACTCGGGTCGGGTTCGAACGGATAGGAAGGAAATTTTTTTTCCTCTCTATTTTTCATCCTGTCCTGACCCGTTTCATCTTGAAATGATGCCAGGATGATGTTTTTTAATTTTTATAATTTTTTTGCATTTATTTTTGAATTTTCTAACTCGGGTTGGGTTCGAACGGATAGGAAGGAAATTTTTTTTCTTCTCTATTTTTCGGGCTGTCCATACCCGTTTAGACTTGAAATGAAGCCTGGATGATGTTTTTTAATTTTTAGAATTTTTTTGCATTTTATTTTTGAATTTTCTATCTCTAGTCGGGTTCGAACGGATAGGAAGGAAATTTTTTTTCTTCTCTATTTTTCGGCCTGTCTTGACCCGTTTCATCTTGAAATGAAGCCTGGATGATGTTTTTTCATTTTTAGAATTTTTTTTGTATTTTATTTTTGAATTTTCTATCTCGGGTCGGGTTCGAACGGATAGGAAGGAAATTTTTTTTCTTCTTTATTTTTTGGCCTGTCCTGACCCGTTTCATCTTGAAATGAAGCCAGGATGATGTTTTTTAATTTTTAGAATTTTTTTGCATTTATTTTGTAATTTTCAAACTCGGGTCGGGATCGAACGGATAGGAAGGAAATTTTTTTTCCTCTCTATTTTTTGGCCTGCCCTTACCCGTTTCATCTTGAAATGAAGCCAGGATGATGTTTTTTAATTTTTAGAATTTTTTTGCATTTATTTTTGAATTTTCTAACTCGGATCGGGTTCGAACGGATAGGAAGGAAATTTTTTTTCTTCTCTATTTTTCGGCCTGCCCATACCCGTTTAGTCTTGAAATGAAGCCTGGATGACGTTTTTTAATTTTTAGAATTTTTTTGCATTTTATTTTTGAATTTTCTATCTCGGGTCGGGTTCGAACGGATAGGAAGGAAAATTTTTTTCTTCTCTTTTTTTCGGCCTGTCCTGATCCGTTTCATCTTGAAATGAAGCCTGGATGACGTTTTTTAATTTTTAGAATTTTTTTGCATTTTATTTTTGAATTTTCTATCTCGGGTCGGGTTCGAACGGATAGGAAGGAAAATTTTTTTCTTCTCTATTTTTCGGCCTGTCCTTACCCGTTTCATCTTGAAATGAAGCCTGGATGATGTTTTTTAATTTTTAGAATTTTTTTTGCATTTATTTTTGAATTTTCTATATCGGGACGGATTCGAACGGATAGGAAGGAAATTTTTTTTTCTGCTCTATTTTTCGGCTTGTCCATACCCGTATCTTCTTGAAATGAAGCCAGGATGATGTTTTTTAATTTTTATAATTTTTTTGCATTTATTTTTGAATTTTCTAACTCGGATCAGGTTCGAACGGATAGGAAGGAAATTTTTTTTCTTCTCTATTTTTCGGCCTGTCCATACCCGTTTAGTCTTGAAATGAAGCCTGGATGATGTTTTTTAATTTTTAGAATTTTTTTGCATTTTATTTTTCAATTTTCTATCTCGGGTCGGGTTCGAACGGATAGGAAGGAAATTTTTTTCTTCTCTATTTTTTGGCCTGTCCTGACCCGTTTCATCTTGAAATGAAGCCAGGATGATGTTTTTTAATTTTCAGAATTTTTTTGCATTTATTTTTGAATTTTCAAACTCGGGTCGGGTTCGAACGGATAGGAAGGAAATTTTTTTTCCTCTCTATTTTTCATCCTGTCCTGACCCGTTTCATCTTGAAATGAAGCCAGGATGATGTTTTTTAATTTTTAGAATTTTTTTGCATTTATTTTTGAATTTTCTAACTCGGATCGGGTTCGAACGGATAGGAAGGAAATTTTTTTTCTTCTCTATTTTTCGGCCTGTCTTGACCCGTTTCATCTTGAAATGAAGCCTGGATGATGTTTTTTCATTTTTAGAATTTTTTTTGTATTTTATTTTTGAATTTTCTATCTCGGGTCGGGTTCGAACGGATAGGAAGGAAATTTTTTTTCTTCTCTATTTTTAGTCCGGTCCATACTCGTTTAGTCTTGAAATGAAGCCTGGATGACGTTTTTTAATTTTTAGAATTTTTTTGCATTTTATTTTTGAATTTTCTATCTCGGGTCGGGTTCGAACGGATAGGAAGGAAAATTTTTTTCTTCTCTATTTTTCGGCCTGTCCTGATCCGTTTCATCTTGAAACGAAGCCAGGATGATGTTTTTTAATTTTTAGAATTTTTTTGCATTTATTTTTGAATTTTCTAACTCGGGTCGGGTTCCAACGGATAGGAAGGAAATTTTTTTTCTTCTCTATTTTTCGGGCTGTCCATACCCGTTTAGTCTTGAAATGAAGCCTGGATGATGTTTTTTAATTTTTAGAATTTTTTTGCATTTTATTTTTGAATTTTCTATCTCTAGTCTGGTTCGAACGGATAGGAAGGAAATTTTTTTTCTTCTCTATTTTTCGGCCTGTCTTGACCCCGTTTCATCTTGAAATGAAGCCTGGATGATGTTTTTTCATTTGTAGAATTTTTTTTGTATTTTATTTTTGAATTTTCTATCTCGGGTCGGGTTCGAACGGATAGGAAGGAAATTTTTTTTCTTCTCTATTTTTTGGCCTGTCCTGACCCGTTTCATCTTGAAATGAAGCCAGGATGATGTTTTTTAATTTTTAGAATTCTTTTGCATTTATTTTTGAATTTTCAAACTCGGGTCGGGATCGAACGGATAGGAAGGAAATTTTTTTTCCTCTCTATTTTTCGGCCTGTCCTGACCCGTTTCATCTTGAAATGAAGCCAGGATGATGTTTTTTAATTTTTAGAATTTTTTTGCATTTATTTTTGAATTTTCTAACTTGTATCGGGTTCGAACGGATAGGAAGGAAATTTTTTTTCTTCTCTGTTTTTCGGCCTGTCCATACCCGTTTAGTCTTGAAATGAAGCCTGGATGATGTTTTTTAATTTTTAGAATTTTTTTTGCATTTATTTTTGAATTTTCTATATCGGGTCGGATTCGAACGGATAGGAAGGAAATTTTTTTTTCTGCTCTATTTTTCGGCTTGTCCATACCCGTATCTTCTTGAAATGAAGCCTGGATGATGTTTTTTAATTTTCAGAATTTTTTTGCATTTATTTTTTAATTTTCTAACTCGACTCTGGTTCGAACGGATAGGAAAGAAATTTTTTTTATTCTCTATTTTTCGGCCTGTCCTGACCGTTTCATCTTGAAATGAAGCCAGGATGATGTTTTTTAATTTTTAGAATTTTTTTGCATTATATTTTATAATTTTCTATCTCGGGTCGGGTTCGAAAGGATAGGAAGTAAATTTTTTTTCTTCTCTACTTTTCGGCCTGTCCTGATCCGTTTCATCTTGAAATGAAGCCTGGATGATGTTTTTTAATTTTTAGAATTTTTTTGCATTTATTTTTGAATTTTCTATATCGAGTCAGGTTCGAACGGATAGGAAGGAAATTTTTTTTATTCTCTATTTTTCGGCCTGTCCTGACCGTTTCATCTTGAAATGAAGCCTGGATGATGTTTTTCAATTTTTAAAATTTTTTTGCATTTATTTTTTAATTTTCTAACTCGGGTCGGGTTCGAACGGATAGGAAGGAAAATTTTTTTCCTCTCTATTTTTTGGCCTGTCCTGACCCGTTTCATCTTGAAACGAAGCCCGGATGATGTTTTTTAATTTTTAGAATTTTTTTGCATTTATTTTTAAATTTTCTAACTCGGGTCGGGTTCGAACGGATAGGAAGGAAATTTTTTTTTCTTCTCTATTTTTCGGGCTGTCCATACCCGTTTAGTCTTGAAATGAAGCCTGGACGATGTTTTTTAATTTTTAGAATTTTTTTGCATTTTATTTTTGAATTTTCAATCTCGAGTCGGGTTCGAACGGATAGGAAGGAAATTTTTTTTCTTCTCTATTTTTCGGCCTGTCTTGACCCGTTTCATCTTGAAATGAAGCCTGGATGATGTTTTTTCATTTTTAGAATTTTTTTTGTATTTTATTTTTGAATTTTCTATCTTGGGTCGGGTTCGAACGGATAGGAAGGAAATTTTTTTCTTCTCTATTTTTGGGCCTGTCCATACCCGTTTAGTCTTGAAATGAAGCCTAGATGACGTTTTTTAATTTTTAGAATTTTTTTGCATTTTATTTTTGAATTTTCTATCTCGGGTCGGGTTCGAACGGATAGGAAGGAAATTTTTTTTCTACTCTATTTTTCGGCCTGTCCTGATCCGTTTCATCTTGAAATGAAGCCTGGATGATGTTTTTTAATTTTTTGAATTTTTTTTGCATTTATTTTTGAATTTTTTATATCGGGTCGGATACGAAAGGATAGGAAGGAAATTTTTTTTTCTTCTCTATTTTTCGGCTTGTCCATACCCGTATCTTCTTGAAATGAAGCTTGGATGATGTTTTTTAATTTTCAGAATTTTTTTGCATTTATTTTTTAATTTTCTAACTCGGGTCTGGTTCGAACGGATAGGAAGGAAATTTTTTTTCTTCTCTATTTTTTGGCCTGTCCTGACCCGTTTCATCTTGAAATGAAGCCAGGATGATGTTTTTTAATTTTTAGAATTTTTTTGCATTTATTTTTGAATTTTCAAACTCGGGTCGGGTTTGAACGGATAGGAAGGAAAATTTTTTTCCTCTCTATTTTCCATCCTGTCCTGACCCGTTTCATCTTGAAATGAAGCCAGGAAGATGTTTTTTAATTTTTAGAATTTTTTTGCATTTATTTTTGAATTTTCAAACTCGGGTCGGGTTTGAACGGATAGGAAGGAAATTTTTTTTCTCTCTATTTTTCGGCCTGTCCTGACCCGTTTCATCTTGAAACGAAGCCAGGATGATGTTTTTTAATTTTTAGAATTTTTTTGCATTTATTTTTGAATTTTCTAACTCGGGTCGGGTTCGAACGGATAGGAAGGAAATTTTTTTTCTTCTCTATTTTTCGGGCTGTCCATACCCGTTTAGTCTTGAAATGAAGCGTGGATGATGTTTTTTAATTTTTAGAGTTTTTTTGCATTTTATTTTTGAATTTTCTATCTCGAGTCGGGTTCGAACGGATAGGAAGGAAATTTTTTTTCTTCTCTATTTTTCGGCCTATCTTGACCCGTTTAATCTTGAAATGAAGCCTGGATGATGTTTTTTCATTTTTAGAATTTTTTTTGTATTTTATTTTTGAATTTTCTATCTCGGGTCGGGTTCGAACGGATAGGAAGGAAATTTTTTTTCTTCTCTCTTTTTTGGCCTGTCCTGACCCGTTTCATCATGAAATGAAGCCAGGATTATGTTATTTAATTTTTAGAATTTTTTTGCATTTATTTTTGAATTTTCAAACTCGGGTCGGGTTCGAACGGATAGGAAGGAAATTTTTTTTCTTCTTTATTTTTTGGCCTGTCCAAACCCGTTTAGTCTTAAAATGAAGCCTGGATGATGTTTTTTAATTTTTAGAATTTTTTTGCATTTTATTTTTAAATTTTCTACCTCGGGTCGGGTTCGAACGGATAGGATGGAAATTTTTTTTCTTCTCTATTTTCCATCCTGTCCATACCCGTTTAGTCTTGAAATGAAGCCTGGATGATGTTTTTTAATTTTTAGAATTTTTTTGCATTTTATTTTTGAATTTTCTATCTCGGATCGGGTTCGAACGGATAGGAAGAAAATTTTTTTTCTTCTCTATTTTTCGGCCTGTCATGATCCGTTTCATCTTGAAATGAAGCCTCGATGATGTTTTTTAATTTTTAGAATTTTTTTGCATTTATTTTTGAATTTTCTATATCGGGTCGGGTTCGAATGGATAGGAAGGAAATTTTTTTTTCTTCACTATTTTTGGGCTTGTCCATACCCGTATCTTCTTGAAATGAAGCCTGGATGATGTTTTTTAATTTTTAGAATTTTTTTGGATTTTATTTTTGAATTTTCTATCTCGGGTCGGGTTCGAACGGATAGGAAGGAATTTTTTTTTTCTTCTCTATTTTTCGGCCTGTCCTGACCCGTTTCATCTTGAAATGAAGCCAGGATGATGTTTTTTAATTTTTAGAATTTTTTTGCATTAATTTTTGAATTTTCTAACTCGGGTTGGGTTCGCACGGATAGGAAGGAAATTTTTTTTCTTCTCTATTTTTCGGCCTGTCCATACCCGTTTAGTCTTGAAATGAAGCCTGGATGATGTTTTTTAATTTTTAGAATTTTTTTGCATTTTATTTTTGAATTTTCTATCTCGGGTCGGGTTCGAACGGATAGGATGAAAATTTTTTCTCTTCTCTATTTTTCGGCCTGTCCATACCCGTTTAGTCTTGAAATGAGGCCTGGATGATGTTTTTTAATTTTTAGAATTTTTTTGCATTTTATTTTTGAATTTTCTATCTCGGGTCGAGTTCGAAAGGATAGGAAGTAAATTTTTTTTCTTCTCTACTTTTCGGCCTGTCCTGATCCGTTTCATCTTGAAATGAAGCCTGGATGATGTTTTTTAATTTTTAGAATTTTTTTGCATTTATTTTTGAATTTTCTATATCGAGTCAGGTTCGAACGGATAGGAAGGAAATTTTTTTTCTTCTCTATTTTTTGGCCTGTCCTGACCCGTTTCATCTTGAAATGAAGCCAGGATGATGTTTTTTAATTTTTAGAATTTTTTTGCATTTATTTTTGAATTTTCAAACTCGGGTCGGGATCGAACGGATAGGAAGGAAATTTTTTTTCCTCTCTATTTTTCGGCCTGTCCATACCCGTTTAGTCTTGAAATGAAGCCTGGATGACGTTTTTTAATTTTTAGAATTTTTTTGCATTTTATTTTTGAATTTTCTATCTCGGGTCGGGTTCGAACGGATAGGAAGGAAATTTTTTTTCTTCTCTATTTTTCGGCCTGTCCTGATCCGTTTCATCTTGAAATGAAGCCAGGATGATGTTTTTTAATTTTTAGAATTTTTTTGCATTTATTTTTAAATTTTCTAACTCGGATCGGGTTCGAACGGATAGGAAGGAAATTTTTTTTCTTCTCTCTTTTTCGGCCTGTCCATACCCGTTTAGTCTTGAAATGAAGCCTGGATGACGTTTTTTAATTTTTAGAATTTTTTTGCATTTTATTTTTGAATTTTCTATCTCGGGTCGGGTTCGAACGGATAGGAAGGAAATTTTTTTTCTTCTCTATTTTTCGGCCTGTCCTGATCCGTTTCATCTTGAAATGAAGCCTGGATGATGTTTTTTAATTTTTAGAATTTTTTTTGCATTTATTTTTGAATTTTCTATATCGGGTCGGATTCGAACGGATAGGAAGGAAATTTTTTTTTCTGCTCTATTTTTCGGCTTGTCCATACCCGTATCTTCTTGAAATGAAGCCTGGATGATGTTTTTTAATTTTCAGAATTTTTTTGCATTTATTTTTTAATTTTTTAACTTGACTCTAGTTCGAACGGATAGGAAGGAAATTTTTTTTATTCTCTATTTTTCGGCCTGTCCTGACCGTTTCATCTTGAAATGAAGCCAGGATGATGTTTTTTAATTTTTAGAATTTTTTTGCATTTATTTTTGAATTTTCTAACTCGGGTCGGGTTCGCACGGATAGGAAGGAAATTTTTTTTCTTCTCTAATTTTCGGCCTGTCCATACCCGTTTAGTCTTGAAATGAAGCCTGGATGATGTTTTTTAATTTTTATAATTTTTTTGCATTTTATTTTTGAATTTTCTATCTCGGGACGGGTACGAATGGATAGGATGAAAATTTTTTTTTCTTCTCTATCTTTCGGCCTGTCCTGACCCGTTTCATCTTGAAATGCAGCCTGGATGATGTTTTTTAATTTTTAGAATTTATTTTTGAATTTTCTAAGTCGGGTCGGGTTAGAACGGATAGGAAGGAAATTTGTTTTCTTCTCTATTTTTCGGCTTGTCCATACTCGTATCTTCTTGAAATGAAGCCTGGATGATGTTTTTCAATTTTTAAAATTTTTTTGCATTTATTTTTTAATTTTCTAACTCGGGTCGGGTTCGAACGGATAGGAAGGAAATTTTTTTTCTCTCTATTTTTCGGCCTGTCCTGACCCGTTTCATCTTGAAACGAAGCCAGGATGATGTTTTTTAATTTTTAGAATTTTTTTGCATTTATTTTTTAATTTTCTAACTCGGGTCGGGTTCGAACGGATAGGAAGGAAATTTTTTTTCTTCTCTATTTTTCGGGCTGTCCATACCCGTTTAGTCTTGAAATGAAGCGTGGATGATGTTTTTTAATTTTTAGAGTTTTTTTGCATTTTATTTTTGAATTTTCTATCTCGAGTCGGGTTCGAACGGATAGGAGGGAATTTTTTTTCTTCTCTATTTTTCGGGCTGTCCATACCCGTTTAGTCTTGAAATGAAGCCTGGATGATGTTTTTTAATTTTTAGAATTTTTTTGCATTTTATTTTTGAATTTTCTATCTCGAGTCGGGTTCGAACGGATAGGAAGGAAATTTTTTTCTTCTCTATTTTTCGGCCTGTCTTGACCCGTTTCATCTTGAAATGAAGCCTGGATGATGTTTTTTCATTTTAAGAATTTTTTTTGTATTTTATTTTTGAATTTTCTATCTCGGGTCGGGTTCGAACGGATAGGAAGGAAATTTTTTTTCTTCTCTATTTTTCGGGCTGTCCATACCCGTTTAGTCTTGAAACGAAGCCAGGATTATGTTTTTTAATTTTTAGAATTTTTTTGCATTTATTTTTGAATTTTCAAACTCGCGTTGGGTTCGAACGGATAGGAAGGAAATTTTTTTTCTTCCCTATTTTTTGGCCTGTCCAAACCCGTTTAGTCTTAAAATGAAGCTTGGATGATGTTTTTTAATTTTTAGAATTTATTTGCATTTTATTTTGGAATTTTCTATCTCGGGTCGAGTTCGAACGGATAGGATGGAAATTTTTTTTCTTCTCTATTTTTCGTCCTGTCCATACCCGTTTAGTCTTGAAATGAAGCCTGGATGAAGTTTTTTAATTTGTAGAATTTTTTTGGATTTTATTTTTGAATTTTCTATCTCGGGTCGGGTTCGAACGGATAGGAAGGAATTTTTTTTTTCTTCTCCATTTTTCGGCCTGTCCTGACACGTTTCATCTTGAAATGAAGCCAGGATAATGTTTTTTAATTTGTAGAATTTTTTTGCATTTATTTTTAAATTTTCTAACTCGGGTCGGGTTCGAACGGATAGGAAGGAAATTTTTTTTCTTCTCTATTTTTCGGCCTGTCCATACCCGTTTAGTCTTGAAATGAAGCCTGGATGATGTTTTTTAATTTTTAGAATTTTTTTGCATTTTATTTTTGAATTTTCTATCTCGGGTCGGGTTCGAACGGATAGGATGGAAATTTTTTCTCTTCTCTATTTTTCGGCCTGTCCATACCCGTTTAGTCTAGAAATGAAGCCTGGATGATGTTTTTTAATTTTTAGAATTTTTTTGCGTTTATTTTTTAATTTTCTATATCGAGTCAGGTTCGAACGGATAGGAAGGAAATTTTTTTTCTTCTCTATTTTTCGGCTTGTCCATACCCGTATCTTCTTGAAATGAAGCCTGGATTATGTTTTTTAATTTTTAGAATTTTTTGCATTAATTTTTGATTTTCTAACTCGGGTCGGGTTCGAACGGATAGGAAGGAAATTTTTTTTATTCTCTATTTTTCGGCCTGTCTTGACCGTTTCATCTTGAAATGAAGCCAGGATGATGTTTTTTAATTTTTAGAATTTTTTTGCATTTATTTTTGAATTTTCTAACTCGGATCGGGTTCGAACGGATAGGAAGGAAATTTTTTTTCTTCCCTCTTTTTCGGCCTGTCCATACCCGTTTAGTCTTGAAATGAAGCCTGGATGACGTTTTTTAATTTTTAGAATTTTTTTGCATTTTATTTTTGAATTTTCTATCTCGGGTCGGGTTCGAACGGATAGGAAGGAAATTTTTTTTCTTCTCTATTTTTCGGCCTGTCCTGATCCGTTTCATCTTGAAATGAAGCCTGGATGATGTTTTTTAATTTTTAGAATTTTTTTTGCATTTATTTTTGAATTTTCTATATCGGGTCGGATTCGAACGGATAGGAAGGAAATTTTTTTTTCTGCTCTTTTTTTCGGCTTGTCCATACCCGTATCTTCTTGAAATGAAGCCTGGATGATGTTTTTTAATTTTCAGAATTTTTTTGCATTTATTTTTTAATTTTTTAACTTGACTCTGGTTCGAACGGATAGGAAGGAAATTTTTTTTATTCTCTATTTTTCGGCCTGTCCTGACCGTTTCATCTTGAAATGAAGCCAGGATGATGTTTTTTAATTTTTAGAATTTTTTTGCATTTATTTTTGAATTTTCTAACTCGGGTCGGGTTCGCACGGATAGGAAGGAAATTTTTTTTCTTCTCTAATTTTCGGCCTGTCCATACCCGTTTAGTCTTGAAATGAAGCCTGGATGATGTTTTTTAATTTTTAGAATTTTTTTGCATTTTATTTTTGAATTTTCTATCTCGGGACGGGTACGAATGGATAGGATGAAAATTTTTTTTTCTTCTCTATCTTTCGGCCTGTCCTGACCCGTTTCATCTTGAAATGCAGCCTGGATGATGTTTTTTAATTTTTAGAATTTATTTTTGAATTTTCTAAGTCGGGTCGGGTTAGAAAGGATAGGAAGGAAATTTGTTTTCTTCTCTATTTTTCGGCTTGTCCATACTCGTATCTTCTTGAAATGAAGCCTGGATGATGTTTTTCAATTTTTAAAATTTTTTTGCATTTATTTTTTAATTTTCTAACTCGGGTCGGGTTCGAACGAATAGGAAGGAAATTTTTTTTCTCTCTATTTTTCGGCCTGTCCTGACCCGTTTCATCTTGAAACGAAGCCAGGATGATGTTTTTTAATTTTTAGAATTTTTTTGCATTTATTTTTGAATTTTCTAACTCGGGTCGGGTTCGAACGGATAGGAAGGAAATTTTTTTTCTTCTCTATTTTTCGGGCTGTCCATACCCGTTTAGTCTTGAAATGAAGCGTGGATGATGTTTTTTAATTTTTAGAGTTTTTTTGCATTTTATTTTTGAATTTTCTATCTCGAGTCGGGTTCGAACGGATAGGAAGGAAATTTTTTTTCTTCTCTATTTTTCGGCCTATCTTGACCCGTTTAATCTTGAAATGAAGCCTGGATGATGTTTTTTCATTTTTAGAATTTTTTTTGTATTTTATTTTTGAATTTTCTATCTCGGGTCGGGTTCGAACGGATAGGAAGGAAATTTTTTTTCTTCTCTCTTTTTTGGCCTGTCCTGACCCGTTTCATCATGAAATGAAGCCAGGATTATGTTATTTAATTTTTAGAATTTTTTTGCATTTATTTTTGAATTTTCAAACTCGGGTCGGGTTCGAACGGATAGGAAGGAAATTTTTTTTCTTCTTTATTTTTTGGCCTGTCCAAACCCGTTTAGTCTTAAAATGAAGCCTGGATGATGTTTTTTAATTTTTAGAATTTTTTTGCATTTTATTTTTAAATTTTCTACCTCGGGTCGGGTTCGAACGGATAGGATGGAAATTTTTTTTCTTCTCTATTTTCCATCCTGTCCATACCCGTTTAGTCTTGAAATGAAGCCTGGATGATGTTTTTTAATTTTTAGAATTTTTTTGCATTTTATTTTTGAATTTTCTATCTCGGATCGGGTTCGAACGGATAGGAAGAAAATTTTTTTTCTTCTCTATTTTTCGGCCTGTCATGATCCGTTTCATCTTGAAATGAAGCCTCGATGATGTTTTTTAATTTTTAGAATTTTTTTGCATTTATTTTTGAATTTTCTATATCGGGTCGGGTTCGAATGGATAGGAAGGAAATTTTTTTTTCTTCACTATTTTTGGGCTTGTCCATACCCGTATCTTCTTGAAATGAAGCCTGGATGATGTTTTTTAATTTTTAGAATTTTTTTGGATTTTATTTTTGAATTTTCTATCTCGGGTCGGGTTCGAACGGATAGGAAGGAATTTTTTTTTTCTTCTCTATTTTTCGGCCTGTCCTGACCCGTTTCATCTTGAAATGAAGCCAGGATGATGTTTTTTAATTTTTAGAATTTTTTTGCATTAATTTTTGAATTTTCTAACTCGGGTTGGGTTCGCACGGATAGGAAGGAAATTTTTTTTCTTCTCTATTTTTCGGCCTGTCCATACCCGCTTAGTCTTGAAATGAAGCCTGGATGATGTTTTTTAATTTTTAGAATTTTTTTGCATTTTATTTTTGAATTTTCTATCTCGGGTCGGGTTCGAACGGATAGGATGAAAATTTTTTCTCTTCTCTATTTTTCGGCCTGTCCATACCCGTTTAGTCTTGAAATGAGGCCTGGATGATGTTTTTTAATTTTTAGAATTTTTTTGCATTTTATTTTTGAATTTTCTATCTCGGGTCGAGTTCGAAAGGATAGGAAGTAAATTTTTTTTCTTCTCTACTTTTCGGCCTGTCCTGATCCGTTTCATCTTGAAATGAAGCCTGGATGATGTTTTTTAATTTTTAGAATTTTTTTGCATTTATTTTTGAATTTTCTATATCGAGTCAGGTTCGAACGGATAGGAAGGAAATTTTTTTTCTTCTCTATTTTTTGGCCTGTCCTGACCCGTTTCATCTTGAAATGAAGCCAGGATGATGTTTTTTAATTTTTAGAATTTTTTTGCATTTATTTTTGAATTTTCAAACTCGGGTCGGGATCGAACGGATAGGAAGGAAATTTTTTTTCCTCTCTATTTTTCGGCCTGTCCATACCCGTTTAGTCTTGAAATGAAGCCTGGATGACGTTTTTTAATTTTTAGAATTTTTTTGCATTTTATTTTTGAATTTTCTATCTCGGGTCGGGTTCGAACGGATAGGAAGGAAATTTTTTTTCTTCTCTATTTTTCGGCCTGTCCTGATCCGTTTCATCTTGAAATGGAGCCTGGATGATGTTTTTTAATTTTTAGAATTTTTTTTGCATTTATTTTTGAATTTTCTATATCGGGTCGGATTCGAACGGATAGGAAGGAAATTTTTTTTTCTGCTCTATTTTTCGGCTTGTCCATACCCGTATCTTCTTGAAATGAAGCCTGGATGATGTTTTTTAATTTTCAGAATTTTTTTGCATTTATTTTTTAATTTTTTAACTTGACTCTGGTTCGAACGGATAGGAAGGAAATTTTTTTTATTCTCTATTTTTCGGCCTGTCCTGACCGTTTCATCTTGAAATGAAGCCAGGATGATGTTTTTTAATTTTTAGAATTTTTTTGCATTTATTTTTGAATTTTCTAACTCGGGTCAGGTTCGCACGGATAGGAAGGAAATTTTTTTTCTTCTCTAATTTTCGGCCTGCCCATACCCGTTTAGTCTTGAAATGAAGCCTGGATGATGTTTTTTAATTTTTAGAATTTTTTTGCATTTTATTTTTGAATTTTCTATCTCGGGACGGGTACGAATGGATAGGATGAAAATTTTTTTTTCTTCTCTATCTTTCGGCCTGTCCTGGCCCGTTTCATCTTGAAATGCAGCCTGGATGATGTTTTTTAATTTTTAGAATTTATTTTTGAATTTTCTAAGTCGGGTCGGGTTAGAACGGATAGGAAGGAAATTTGTTTTCTTCTCTATTTTTCGGCTTGTCCATACTCGTATCTTCTTGAAATGAAGCCTGGATGATGTTTTTCAATTTTTAAAATTTTTTTGCATTTATTTTTTAATTTTCTAACTCGGGTCGGGTTCGAACGGATAGGAAGGAAATTTTTTTTCTCTCTATTTTTCGGCCTGTCCTGACCCGTTTCATCTTGAAACGAAGCCAGGATGATGTTTTTTAATTTTTAGAATTTTTTTGCATTTATTTTTTAATTTTCTAACTCGGGTCGGGTTCGAACGGATAGGAAGGAAATTTTTTTTCTTCTCTATTTTTCGGGCTGTCCATACCCGTTTAGTCTTGAAATGAAGCGTGGATGATGTTTTTTAATTTTTAGAGTTTTTTTGCATTTTATTTTTGAATTTTCTATCTCGAGTCGGGTTCGAACGGATAGGAAGGAAATTTTTTTTCTTCTCTATTTTTCGGCCTATCTTGACCCGTTTAATCTTGAAATGAAGCCTGGATGATGTTTTTTCATTTTTAGAATTTTTTTTGTATTTTATTTTTGAATTTTCTATCTCGGGTCGGGTTCGAACAGATAGGAAGGAAATTTTTTTTCTTCTCTCTTTTTTGGCCTGTCCTGACCCGTTTCATCATGAAATGAAGCCAGGATTATGTTTTTTAATTTTTAGAATTTTTTTGCATTTATTTTTGAATTTTCAAACTCGGGTCGGGTTCGAACGGATAGGAAGGAAATTTTTTTTCTTCTTTATTTTTTGGCCTGTCCAAATCCGTTTAGTCTTAAAATGAAGCCTGGATGATGTTTTTTAATTTTTAGAATTTTTTTGCGTTTTATTTTTAAATTTTCTACCTCGGGTCGGGTTCGAACGGATAGGATGGAAATTTTTTTTCTTCTTTATTTTTCATCCTGTCCATACCCGTTTAGTCTTGAAATGAAGCCTGGATGATGTTTTTTAATTTTTAGAATTTTTTTGCATTTTATTTTTGAATTTTCTATCTCGGATCGGGTTCGAACGGATAGGAAGAAAATTTTTTTTCTTCTCTATTTTTCGGCCTGTCATGATCCGTTTCATCTTGAAATGAAGCCTCGATGATGTTTTTTAATTTTTAGAATTTTTTTGCATTTATTTTTGAATTTTCTATATCGGGTCGGGTTCGAATGGATAGGAAGGAAATTTTTTTTTCTTCACTATTTTTCGGCTTGTCCATACCCGTATCTTCTTGAAATGAAGCCTGGATGATGTTTTTTAATTTTTAGAATTTTTTTGGATTTTATTTTTGAATTTTCTATCTCGGGTCGGGTTCGAACGGATAGGAAGAAATTTTTTTTTTCTTCTCTATTTTTCGGCCTGTCCTGACCCGTTTCATCTTGAAATGAAACCAGGATGATGTTTTTTAATTTTTAGAATTTTTTTGCATTAATTTTTGAATTTTCTAACTCGGGTTGGGTTCGCACGGATAGGAAGGAAATTTTTTTTCTTCTCCATTTTTCGGCCTGTCCATACCCGTTTAGTCTTGAAATGAAGCCTGGATGATGTTTTTTAATTTTTAGAATTTTTTTGCATTTTATTTTTGAATTTTCTATCTCGGGTCGGGTTCGAACGGATAGGATGAAAATTTTTTCTCTTCTCTATTTTTCGGCCTGTCCATACCCGTTTAGTCTTGAAATGTGGCCTGGATGATGTTTTTTAATTTTTAGAATTTTTTTGCATTTTATTTTTGAATTCTCTATCTTGGGTCGAGTTCGAAAGGATAGGAAGTAAATTTTTTTTCTTCTCTACTTTTCGGCCTGTCCTGATCCGTTTCATCTTGAAATGAAGCCTGGATGATGTTTTTTAATTTTTAGAATTTTTTTGCATCTATTTTTGAATTTTCTATATCGAGTCAGGTTCGAACGGATAGGAAGGAAATTTTTTTTCTTCTCTATTTTTCGGCTTGTCCATACTCGTATCTTCTTGAAATGAAGCCTGGATGATGTTTTTCAATTTTTAAAATTTTTTTGCATTTATTTTTTAATTTTCTAACTCGGGTCGGGTTCGAACGGATAGGAAGGAAATTTTTTTTCCTCTCTATTTTTTGGCCTGTCCTGACCCGTTTCATCTTGAAACGAAGCCAGGATGATGTTTTTTAATTTTTAGAATTTTTTTGCATTTATTTTTAAATTTTCTAACTCGGGTCGGGTTCGAACGGATAGGAAGGAAATTTTTTTTCTTCTCTATTTTTCAGGCTGTCCATACCCGTTTAGTCTTGAAATGAAGCCTGGACGATGTTTTTTAATTTTTAGAATTTTTTTGCATTTTATTTTTGAATTTTCTATCTCGAGTCGGGTTCGAACGGATAGGAAGGAAATTTTTTTTCTTCTCTATTTTTCGGCCTGTCTTGACTCGTTTCATCTTGAAATGAAGCCTGGATGATGTTTTTTCATTTTTAGAATTTTTTTTGTATTTTATTTTTGAATTTTCTATCTTGGGTCGGGTTCGAACGGATAGGAAGGAAATTTTTTTTCTTCTCTATTTTTCGGCCTGTCCATACCCGTTTAGTCTTGAAATGAAGCCTGGATGACGTTTTTTAATTTTTAGAATTTTTTTGCATTTTATTTTTGAATTTTCTATCTCGGGTCGAGTTCGAACGGATAGGAAGGAAATTTTTTTTCTTCTCTATTTTTCGGCCTGTCCATACCCGTTTAGTCTTGAAATGAAGCCTGGATGACGTTTTTTAATTTTTAGAATTTTTTTGCATTTTATTTCTGAATTTTCTATCTCGGGTCGGGTTCGAACGGATAGGAAGGAAATTTTTTTTCTTCTCTATTTTTCGGCCTGTCCATACCCGTTTAGTCTTGAAATGAAGCCTGGATGACGTTTTTTAATTTTTAGAATTTTTTTGCATTTTATTTTTGAATTTTCTATCTCTAGTCGGGTTCGAACGGATAGGAAGGAAATTTTTTTATTCTCTATTTTTCGGCCTGACTTGACCGTTTCATCTTGAAATGAAGCCAGGATGATGTTTTTTAATTTTTAGAATTTTTTTGCATTTTATTTTTGAATTTTCTATCTCGGGTCGGGTTCGAACGGATAGGAAGGAAATTTTTTTTCTTCTCTATTTTTCGGCCTGTCCTGATCCGTTTCATCTTGAAATGAAGCCTGGATGATGTTTTTTAATTTTTTGAATTTTTTTTGCATTTATTTTTGAATTTTCTATATCGGGTCGGATACGAACGGATAGGAAGGAAATTTTTTTTTCTTCTCTATTTTTCGGCTTGTCCATACCCGTATCTTCTTGAAATGAAGCCTGGATGATGTTTTTTAATTTTTAGAATTTTTTTGCATTTATTTTTTAATTTTCTAACTCGGGTCTGGTTCGAACGGATAGGAAGGAAATTTTTTTTATACTCTATTTTTCAGCCTGCCCTGACCGTTTCATCTTGAAATGAAGCCAGGATGATGTTTTTTAATTTTTAGAATTTTTTTGCGTTTATTTTTGAATTTTCTAACTCGGGTCGTGTTCGCACGGATAGGAAGGAAATTTTTTTTCTTCTCTAATTTTCGGCCTGTCCATACCCGTTTAGTCTTGAAATGAAGCCTGGATGACGTTTTTTAATTTTTAGAATTTTTTTGCATTTATTTTTTAATTTTCCAACTCGGGTCGGGTTCGAACGGATAAGAAGGAAATTTTTTTTCCTCTCTATTTTTCGGCCTGTCCTGACCCGTTTCATCTTGAAACGAAGCCAGGATGATGTTTTTTAATTTTTAGAATTTTTTTGCATTTATTTTTTTATTTTCTAACTCGGGTCGGGTTCGAACGGATAGGAAGGAAATTTTTTTTTTCTCTATTTTTCGGGCTGTCCATACCCGTTTAGTCTTGAAATAAAGCCTGGATGATGTTTTTTAATTTTTCGAATTTTTTGGCATTTTATTTTTGAATTTTCTATCTCGGGTCGGGTACGAACGGATAGGATGAAATTTTTTTTTTCTTCTCTATCTTTCAGCCTGTCCTGACCCGTTTCATCTTGAAATGCAGCCTGGATGATGTTTTTTAATTTTTATAATTTATTTTTTAATTTTCTAAGTCGGGTCGGGTTAGAACGGATAGGAAGGAAATTTTTTTTCTTCTCTATTTTTCGGCTTGTCCATACTCGTATCTTCTTGAAATGAAGCCTAGATGATGTTTTTCAATTTTTAAAATTTTTTGCATTTATTTTTTAATTTTCTAACTCGGGTCGGGTTCGAACGGATAGGAAGGAAATTTTTTTTCCTCTCTATTTTTCGGCCTGTCCTGACCCGTTTCATCTTGAAACGAAGCCACGATGATGTTTTTTAATTTTTAGAATTGTTTTGCATTTATTTTTAAATTTTCTAACTCGGGTCGGGTTCGAACGGATAGGAAGGAAATTTTTTTTCTTCTCTATTTTTCGGGCTGTCCATACCCGTTTAGTCTTGAAATGAAGCCTGGATGATGTTTTTTAATTTTTAGAATTTTTTTGCATTTTATTTTTGAATTTTCTATCTCGAGTTGGGTTCGAACGGATAGGAAGGAAATTTTTTTCTTCTCTATTTTTCGGCCTGTCTTGACCCGTTTCATCTTGAAATGAAGCCTGGATGATGTTTTTTCATTTTTAGAATTTTTTTTGTATTTTATTTTTGAATTTTCTATCTCGGGTCGGGTTCGAACGGATAGGAAGGAAATTTTTTTTCTTCTCTATTTTTCGGGCTGTCCATACCCGTTTAGTCTTGAAACGAAGCCAGGATTATGTTTTTTAATTTTTAGAATTTTTTTGCATTTATTTTTGAATTTTCAAACTCGCGTTGGGTTCGAACGGATAGGAAGGAAAGTTTTTTTCTTCTCTATTTTTTGGCCTGTCCAAACCCGTTTAGTCTTAAAATGAAGCCTGGATGATGTTTTTTAATTTTTAGAATTTATTTGCCTTTTATTTTGGAATTTTCTATCTCGGGTCGGGTTCGAACGGATAGGATGAAAATTTTTTTTCTTCTCTATTTTTCGTCCTGTCCATACCCGTTTAGTCTTGAAATGAAGCCTGGATGAAGTTTTTTAATTTTTAGAATTTTTTTGGATTTTATTTTTGAATTTTCTATCTCGGGTCGGGTTCGAACGGATAGGAAAGAATTTTTTTTTTCTTCTCCATTTTTCGGCCTGTCCTGACACGTTTCATCTTGAAATGAAGCCAGGATAATGTTTTTTAATTTGTAGAATTTTTTTGCATTTATTTTTAAATTTTCTAACTCGGGTCGGGTTCGAACGGATAGGAAGGAAATTTTTTTTCTTCTCTATTTTTCGGCCTGTCCATACCCGTTTAGTCTTGAAATGAAGCCTGGATGATGTTTTTTAATTTTTAGAATTTTTTTGCATTTTATTTTTGAATTTTCTATCTCGGGTCGGGTTCGAACGGATAGGATGAAAATTTTTTCTCTTCTCTATTTTTCGGCCTGTCCATACCCGTTTAGTCTAGAAATGAAGCCTGGATGATGTTTTTTAATTTTTAGAATTTTTTTGCGTTTATTTTTTAATTTTCTATATCGAGTCAGGTTCGAACGGATAGGAGGGAAATTTTTTTTCTTCTCTATTTTTCGGCCTGTCCATACCCGTATCTTCTTGAAATGAAGCCTGGATTATGTTTTTTAATTTTTAGAATTTTTTGCATTTATTTTTTGATTTTCTAACTCGGGTCGGGTTCGAACGGATAGGAAGGAAATTTTTTTATTCTCTATTTTTCGGCCTGACTTGACCGTTTCATCTTGAAATGAAGCCAGGATGATGTTTTTTAATTTTTAGAATTTTTTTGCATTTTATTTTTGAATTTTCTATCTCGGGTCGGGTTCGAACGGATAGGAAGAAAATTTTTTTTCTTCTCTATTTTTCGGCCTGTCCATACCCGTTTAGTCTTGAAATGAAGCCTGGATGACGTTTTTTAATTTTTAGAATTTTTTTGCATTTTATTTTTGAATTTTCTATCTCGGGTCGGGTTCGAACGGATAGGAAGGAAATTTTTTTTCTTCTCTATTTTTCGGCCTGTCCATACCCGTTTAGTCTTGAAATGAAGCCTGGATGACGTTTTTTAATTTTTAGAATTTTTTTGCATTTTATTTTTGAATTTTCTATCTTGGGTCGAGTTCGAACGGATAGGAAGGAAATTTTTTTTCTTCTCTATTTTTCGGCCTGTTCTGATCCGTTTCATCTTGAAATGAAGCCTGGATGATGTTTTTTAATTTTTTGAATTTTTTTTGCATTTATTTTTGAATTTTCTATATCGGGTCGGATACGAACGGATAGGAAGGAAATTTTTTTTTCTTCTCTATTTTTCGGCTTGTCCATACCCGTATCTTCTTGAAATGAAGCCTGGATGATATTTTTTAATTTTCAGAATTTTTTTGCATTTATTTTTTAATTTTCTAACTCGGGTCTGGTTCGAACGGATAGGAAGGAAATTTTTTTTATACTCTATTTTTCAGCCTGCCCTGACCGTTTCATCTTGAAATGAAGCCAGGATGATGTTTTTTAATTTTTAGAATTTTTTTGCGTTTATTTTTGAATTTTCTAACTCGGGTCGGGTTCGCACGGATAGGAAGGAAATTTTTTTTCTTCTCTAATTTTCGGCCTGTCCATACCCGTTTAGTCTTGAAATGAAGCCTGGATGACTTTTTTTAATTGTTAGAATTTTTTTGCATTTATTTTTTAATTTTCTAACTTGGGTCGGGTTCGAACGGATAGGAAGGAATTTTTTTTTTTCTCTATTTTTCGGGCTGTCCATACCCGTTTAGTCTTGAAATAAAGCCTGGATGATGTTTTTTAGTTTTTCGAATTTTTTTGCATTTTATTTTTGAATTTTCTATCTCGGGTCGGGTACGAACGGATAGGATGAAATTTTTTTTTTCTTCTCTATCTTTCAGCCTGTCCTGACCCGTTTCATCTTGAAATGCAGCCTGGATGATGTTTTTTAATTTTTAGAATTTATTTTTTAATTTTCTAAGTCGGGTCGGGTTAGAACGGATAGGAAGGAAATTTTTTTTCTTCTCTATTTTTCGGCTTGTCCATACTCGTATCTTCTTGAAATGAAGCCTGGATGATGTTTTTCAATTTTTAAAATTTTTTGCATTTATTTTTTAATTTTCTAACTCGGGTCGGGTTCGAACGGATAGGAAGGAAATTTTTTTTCCTCTCTATTTTTCGGCCTGTCCTGACCCGTTTCATCTTGAAACGAAGCCAGGATGATGTTTTTTAATTTTTAGAATTTTTTTGCATTTATTTTTAAATTTTCTAACTCGGGTCGGGTTCGAACGGATAGGAAGGAAATTTTTTTTCTTCTCTATTTTTCGGGCTGTCCATACCCGTTTAGTCTTGAAATGAAGCCTGGATGATGTTTTTTAATTTTTAGAATTTTTTTGCATTTTATTTTTGAATTTTCTATCTCGAGTCGGGTTCGAACGGATAGGAAGGAAATTTTTTTCTTCTCTATTTTTCGGCCTGTCTTGACCCGTTTCATCTTGAAATGAAGCCTGGATGATGTTTTTTCATTTTTAGAATTTTTTTTGTATTTTATTTTTGAATTTTCTATCTCGGGTCGGGTTCGAACGGATAGGAAGGAAATTTTTTTTCTTCTCTATTTTTCGGGCTGTCCATACCCGTTTAGTCTTGAAACGAAGCCAGGATTATGTTTTTTAATTTTTAGAATTTTTTTGCATTTATTTTTGAATTTTCAAACTCGCGTTGGGTTCGAACGGATAGGAAGGAAATTTTTTTTCTTCTCTATTTTTTGGCCTGTCGAAACCCGTTTAGTCTTAAAATGAAGCCTGGATGATGTTTTTTAATTTTTAGAATTTATTTGCATTTTATTTTGGAATTTTCTATCTCGGGTCGGGTTCGAACGGATAGGATGGAAATTTTTTTTCTTCTCTATTTTTCGTCTTGTCCATACCCGTTTAGTCTTGAAATGAAGCCTGGATGAAGTTTTTTAATTTTTAGAATTTTTTTGGATTTTATTTTTGAATTTTCTATCTCGGGTCGGGTTCGAACGGATAGGAAGGAATTTTTTTTTTCTTCTCCATTTTTCGGCCTGTCCTGACACGTTTCATCTTGAAATGAAGCCAGGATAATGTTTTTTAATTTTTAGAATTTTTTTGCATTTATTTTTAAATTTTCTAACTCGGGTCGGGTTCGAACGGATAGGAAGGAAATTTTTTTTCTTCTCTATTTTTCGGCCTGTCCATACCCGTTTAGTCTTGAAATGAAGCCTGGATGATGTTTTTTAATTTTTAGAATTTTTTTGCATTTTATTTTTGAATTTTCTATCTCGGGTCGGGTTCGAACGGATAGGATGGAAATTTTTTCTCTTCTCTATTTTTCGGCCTGTCCATACCCGTTTAGTCTAGAAATGAAGCCTGGATGATGTTTTTTAATTTTTAGAATTTTTTTGCGTTTATTTTTTAATTTTCTATATCGAGTCAGGTTCGAACGGATAGGAAGGAAATTTTTTTTCTTCTCTATTTTTCGGCTTGTCCATACCCGTATCTTCTTGAAATGAAGCCTGGATTATGTTTTTTAATTTTTAGAATTTTTTGCATTAATTTTTGATTTTCTAACTCGGGTCGGGTTCGAACGGATAGGAAGGAAATTTTTTTTATTCTCTATTTTTCGGCCTGTCTTGACCGTTTCATCTTGAAATGAAGCCAGGATGATGTTTTTTAATTTTTAGAATTTTTTTGCATTTTATTTTTGAATTTTCTATCTCGGGTCGGGTTCGAACGGATAGGAAGGAAATTTTTTTTCTTCTCTATTTTTCGGCCTGTCCATACCCGTATCTTCTTGAAATGAAGCCTGGATTATGTTTTTTAATTTTTAGAATTTTTTGCATTTATTTTTTGATTTTCTAACTCGGGTCGGGTTCGAACGGATAGGAAGGAAATTTTTTTATTCTCTATTTTTCGGCCTGACTTGACCGTTTCATCTTGAAATGAAGCCAGGATGATGTTTTTTAATTTTTAGAATTTTTTTGCATTTTATTTTTGAATTTTCTATCTCGGGTCGGGTTCGAACGGATAGGAAGAAAATTTTTTTTCTTCTCTATTTTTCGGCCTGTCCATACCCGTTTAGTCTTGAAATGAAGCCTGGATGACGTTTTTCAATTTTTAGAATTTTTTTGCATTTTATTTTTGAATTTTCTACCTCGGGTCGGGTTCGAACGGATAGGAAGGAAATTTTTTTTCTTCTCTATTTTTCGGCCTGTCCATACCCGTTTAGTCTTGAAATGAAGCCTGGATGACGTTTTTTAATTTTTAGAATTTTTTTGCATTTTATTTTTGAATTTTCTATCTCGGGTCGAGTTCGAACGGATAGGAAGGAAATTTTTTTTCTTCTCTATTTTTCGGCCTGTCCTGATCCGTTTCATCTTGAAATGAAGCCTGGATGATGTTTTTTAATTTTTTGAATTTTTTTTGCATTTATTTTTGAATTTTCTATATCGGGTCGGATACGAACGGATAGGAAGGAAATTTTTTTTTCTTCTCTATTTTTCGGCTTGTCCATACCCGTATCTTCTTGAAATGAAGCCTGGATGATATTTTTTAATTTTCAGAATTTTTTTGCATTTATTTTTTAATTTTCTAACTCGGGTCTGGTTCGAACGGATAGGAAGGAAATTTTTTTTATACTCTATTTTTCAGCCTGCCCTGACCGTTTCATCTTGAAATGAAGCCAGGATGATGTTTTTTAATTTTTAGAATTTTTTTGCGTTTATTTTTGAATTTTCTAACTCGGGTCGGGTTCGCACGGATAGGAAGGAAATTTTTTTTCTTCTCTAATTTTCGGCCTGTCCATACCCGTTTAGTCTTGAAATGAAGCCTGGATGACTTTTTTTAATTTTTAGAATTTTTTTGCATTTATTTTTTAATTTTCTAACTTGGGTCGGGTTCGAACGGATAGGAAGGAAATTTTTTTTTTCTCTATTTTTCGTGCTGTCCATACCCGTTTAGTCTTGAAATAAACCCTGGATGATGTTTTTTAATTTTTCGAATTTTTTTGCATTTTATTTTTGAATTTTCTATCTCGGGTCGGGTACGAACGGATAGGATGAAATTTTTTTTTTCTTCTCTATCTTTCAGCCTGTCCTGACCCGTTTCATCTTGAAATGCAGCCTGGATGATGTTTTTTAATTTTTAGAATTTATTTTTTAATTTTCTAAGTCGGGTCGGGTTAGAATGGATAGGAATGAAATTTTTTTTCTTCTCTATTTTTCGGCTTGTCCATACTCGAATCTTCTTGAAATGAAGCCTGGATGATGTTTTTCAATTTTTAAAATTTTTTGCATTTATTTTTTAATTTTCTAACTCGGGTCGGGTTCGAACGGATAGGAAGGAAATTTTTTTTCCTCTCTATTTTTCGGCCTGTCCTGACCCGTTTCATCTTGAAACGAAGCCAGGATGATGTTTTTTAATTTTTAGAATTTTTTTGCATTTATTTTTAAATTTTCTAACTCGGGTCGGGTTCGAACGGATAGGAAGGAAATTTTTTTTCTTCTCTATTTTTCGGGCTGTCCATACCCGTTTAGTCTTGAAATGAAGCCTGGATGATGTTTTTTAATTTTTAGAATTTTTTTGCATTTTATTTTTGAATTTTCTATCTCGAGTCGGGTTCGAACGGATAGGAAGGAAATTTTTTTCTTCTCTATTTTTCGGCCTGTCTTGACCCGTTTCATCTTGAAATGAAGCCTGGATGATGTTTTTTCATTTTTAGAATTTTTTTTGTATTTTATTTTTGAATTTTCTATCTCGGGTCGGGTTCGAACGGATAGGAAAGAAATTTTTTTTCTTCTCTATTTTTCGGGCTGTCCATACCCGTTTAGTCTTGAAACGAAGCCAGGATTATGTTTTTTAATTTTTAGAATTTTTTTGCATTTATTTTTGAATTTTCAAACTCGCGTTGGGTTCGAACGGATAGGAAGGAAATTTTTTTTCTTCTCTATTTTTTGGCCTGTCCAAACCCGTTTAGTCTTAAAATGAAGCCTGGATGATGTTTTTTAATTTTTAGAGTTTATTTGCATTTTATTTTGGAATTTTCTATCTCGGGTCGAGTTCGAACGGATAGGATGGAAATTTTTTTTCTTCTCTATTTTTCGTCTTGTCCATACCCGTTTAGTCTTGAAATGAAGCCTGGATGAAGTTTTTTAATTTTTAGCATTTTTTTGGATTTTATTTTTGAATTTTCTATCTCGGGTCGGGTTCGAACGGATAGGAAGGAATTTTTTTTTTCTTCTCCATTTTTCGGCCTGTCCTGACACGTTTCATCTTGAAATGAAGCCAGGATAATGTTTTTTAATTTTTAGAATTTTTTTGCATTTATTTTTCAATTTTCTAACTCGGGTCGGGTTCGAACGGATAGGAAGGAAATTTTTTTTCTTCTCTATTTTTCGGGCTGTCCATACCCGTTTAGTCTTGAAATGAAGCCTGGATGATGTTTTTTAATTTTTAGAATTTTTTTGCATTTTATTTTTGAATTTTCTATCTCGAGTCGGGTTCGAACGGATAGGAAGGAAATTTTTTTTCTTCTCTATTTTTCGACCTGTCTTGACCCGTTTCATCTTGAAATGAAGCCTGGATGATGTTTTTTCATTTTTAGAATTTTTTTTGTATTTTATTTTTGAATTTTCTATCTCGGGTCGGGTTCGAACGGATAGGAAGGAAATTTTTTTTCTTCTCTATTTTTCGGGCTGTCCATACCCGTTTAGTCTTGAAACGAAGCCAGGATTATGTTTTTTAATTTTTAGAATTTTTTTGCATTTATTTTTGATTTTTCAAACTCGCGTTGGGTTCGAACGGATAGGAAGGAAATTTTTTTTCGTCTCTATTTTTTGGCCTGTCCAAACCCGTTTAGTCTTAAAATGAAGCCTGGATGATGTTTTTTAATTTTTAGAATTTATTTGCATTTTATTTTTGAATTTTCTATCTCGGGTCGGGTTCGAACGGATAGGATGGAAATTTTTTTTCTTCTCTATTTTTCGTCCTGTCCATACCCGTTTAGTCTTGAAATGAAGCCTGGATGAAGTTTTTTAATTTTTAGAACTTTTTTGGATTTTATTTTTGAATTTTCTATCTCGGGTCGGGTTCGAACGGATAGGAAGGAATTTTTTTTTTCTTCTCCATTTTTCGGCCTGTCCTGACACGTTTCATCTTGAAATGAAGCCAGGATAATGTTTTTTAATTTTTAGAATTTTTTTGCATTTATTTTTAAATTTTCTAACTCGGGTCGGGTTCGAACGGATAGGAAGGAAATTTTTTTTCTTCTCTATTTTTCGGCCTGTCCATACCCGTTTAGTCTTGAAATGAAGCCGGGATGATGTTTTTTAATTTTTAGAATTTTTTTGCATTTTATTTTTGAATTTTCTATCTCGGGTCGGGTTCGAACGGATAGGATGGAAATTTTTTCTCTTCTCTATTTTTCGGCCTGTCCATACCCGTTTAGTCTAGAAATGAAGCCTGGATGATGTTTTTTAATTTTTAGAATTTTTTTGCGTTTATTTTTTAATTTTCTATATCGAGTCAGGTTCAAACGGATAGGAAGGAAATTTTTTTTCTTCTCTATTTTTCGGCTTGTCCATACCCGTATCTTCTTGAAATGAAGCCTGGATTATGTTTTTTAATTTTTAGAATTTTTTGCATTAATTTTTTATTTTCTAAATCGGGTCGGGTTCGAACGGATAGGAAGGAAATTTTTTTTATTCTCTATTTTTCGGCCTGTCTTGACCGTTTCATCTTGAAATGAAGCCAGGATGATGTTTTTTAATGTTTAGAATTTTTTTGCATTTTATTTTTGAATTTTCTATCTCGGGTCGGGCTCGAACGGATAGGAAGGAAATTTTTTTTCTTCTCTATTTTTCGGCCTGTCCATACCCGTATCTTCTTGAAATGAAGCCTGGATTATGTTTTTTAATTTTTAGAATTTTTTGCATTTATTTTTTGATTTTCTAACTCGGGTCGGGTTCGAACGGATAGGAAGGAAATTTTTTTATTCTCTATTTTTCGGCCTGACTTGACCGTTTCATCTTGAAATGAAGCCAGGATGATGTTTTTTAATTTTTAGAATTTTTTTGCATTTTATTTTTGAATTTTCTATCTCGGGTCGGGTTCGAACGGATAGGAAGGAAATTTTTTTTCTTCTCTATTTTTCGGCCTGTCCATACCCGTTTCATCTTGAAATGAAGCCAGGATGATATTTTTTAATTTTTAGAATTTTTTTGCATTTATTTTTGAATTTTCAAACTCGGGTCGGGATCGAACGGATAGGAAGGAAATTTTTTTTCCTCTCTATTTTTTGGCCTGTCCTGATCCGTTTCATCTTGAAATGAAGCCAGGATGATGTTTTTTAATTTTTATAATTTTTTTGCATTTATTTTTGAATTTTCTGACTTGGATCGGGTTCGAACGGATAGGAAGGAAATTTTTTTTCTTCTCTATTTTTCGGCCTGTCCATACCCGTTTAGTCTTGAAATGAAGCCTGGATGACGTTTTTTAACTTTTAGAATTTTTTTGCATTTTATTTTTGAATTTTCTATCTCGGGTCGGGTTCGAACGGATAGGAAGGAAATTTTTTTTCTTCTCTATTTTTCGGCCTATCCATACCCGTTTAGTCTTGAAATGAAGCCTGGATGATGTTTTTTAATTTTTAGAATTTTTTTGCATTTTATTTTTGAATTTTCTATCTCGAGTCGGGTTCGAACGGATAGGAAGGAAATTTTTTTTCTTCTCTATTTTTCGGCCTGTCTTGACCCGTTTCATCTTGAAATGAAGCCTGGATGATGTTTTTTCATTTTTAGAATTTTTTTTGTATTTTATTTTTGAATTTTCTATCTCGGGTCGGGTTCGAACGGATAGGAAGGAAATTTTTTTTCTTCTCTATTTTTTGGCCTGTCCTGACCCGTTTCATCTTGAAATGAAGCCAGGATGATGTTTTTTAATTTTTAGAATTTTTTTGCATTTATTTTTGAATTTTCAAACTCGGGTCGGGTTCAAACGGATAGGAAGGAAATTTTTTTTCCTCTCTATTTTTCATCCTGTCCTGACCCGTTTCATCTTGAAATGAAGCCAGGATGATGTTTTTTAATTTTTAGAATTTTTTTGCATTTATTTTTGAATTTTCTAACTCGGGTCGGGTTCGAACGGATCGGAAGGAAATTTTTTTTTTCTCTACTTTTCAGGTTGTCCATACCCGTTTAGTCTTGAAATGAACCCTGGATGATGTTTTTTAATTTTTAGAATTTTTTTGCATTTTATTTTTGAATTTTCTATCTCGAGTCGGGTTCGAACGGATAGGAAGGAAATTTTTTTTCTTCTCTATTTTTCGGCCTGTCTTGACCCGTTTCATCTTGAAATGAAGCCTGGATGATGTTTTTTCATTTTTAGAATTTTTTTTGTATTTTATTTTTGAATTTTCTATCTCAGGTCGGATTCGAACGGATAGGAAGGAAATTTTTTTTCTTCTCTATTTTTCGGGCTGTCCATACCCGTTTAGTCTTGAAACGAAGCCAGGATTATGTTTTTTAATTTTTAGAATTTTTTTGCATTTATTTTTGAATTTTCAAACTCGCGTTGGGTTCGAACGGATAGGAAGGAAATTTTTTTTCTTCTCTATTTTTTGGCCTGTCCAAACCCGTTTAGTCTTAAAATGAAGCCTGGATGATGTTTTTTAATTTTTAGAATTTATTTGCATTTTATTTTTGAATTTTCTATCTCGGGTCGGGTTCGAACGGATAGGATGGAAATTTTTTTTCTTTTCTATTTTTCGTCCTGTCCATACCCGTTTAGTCTTGAAATGAAGCCTAGATGAGGTTTTTTAATTTTTAGAATTTTTTTGGATTTTATTTTTGAATTTTCTATCTCGGGTCGGGTTCGAACGAATAGGAAGGAATTTTTTTTTTCTTCTCCATTTTTCGGCCTGTCCTGACACGTTTCATCTTGAAATGAAGCCAGGATAATGTTTTTTAATTTTTAGAATTTTTTTGCATTAATTTTTGAATTTTCTAACTCGGGTTGGGTTCGCACGGATAGTAAGAAAATTTTTTTCTTCTCTATTTTTCGGCCTGTCCATACCCGTGTAGTCTTGAAATGAAGCCTGGATGATGTTTTTTAATTTTTAGAATTTTTTTGCATTTCTTTTTTAATTTTCTACATCGAGTCAGGTTCGAACGGATAGGAAGGAAATTTTTTTTTCTTCTCTATTTTTCGGCTTGTCCATACCCGTATCTTCTTGAAATGAAGCCTGGATTATGTTTTTTAATTTTTAGAATTTTTTGCATTAATTTTTGATTTTCTAACTCGGGTCGGGTTCGAACGGATAGGAAGGAATTTTTTTTTATTCTCTATTTTTCGGCCTGTCTTGACCGTTTCATCTTGAAATGAAGCCAGGATGATGTTTTTTAATTTTTAGAATTTTTTTGCATTTTATTTTTGAATTTTCTATCTTGGGTCGGGTTCGAACGGATAGGAAGGAAATTTTTTTTCTTCTCTATTTTTCGGCCTGTCCATACCCGTTTAGTCTAGAAATGAAGCCTGGATGATGTTTTTTAATTTTTAGAATTTTTTTGCATTTATTTTTTAATTTTCTACATCGAGTCAGGTTCGAACGGATAGGAAGGAAATTTTTTTTTTCTTCTCTATTTTTCGGCTTGTCCATACCCGTATCTTCTTGAAATGAAGCCTGGATTATGTTTTTTAATTTTTAGAATTTTTTGCATTAATTTTTGATTTTCTAACTCGGGTCGGGTTCGAACGGATAGGAAGGAATTTTTTTTTATTCTCTATTTTTCGGCCTGTCTTGACCGTTTCATCTTGAAATGAAGCCAGGATGATGTTTTTTAATTTTTAGAATTTTTTTGCATTTTATTTTTGAATTTTCTATCTTGGGTCGGGTTCGAACGGATAGGAAGGAAATTTTTTTTCTTCTCTATTTTTCGGCCTGTCCATACCCGTATCTTCTTGAAATGAAGCCTGGATTATGTTTTTTAATTTTTAGAATTTTTTGCATTTAGTTTTTGATTTTCTAACTCGGGTCGGGTTCGAACGGATAGGAAGGAAATTTTTTTATTCTCTATTTTTCGACCTGTCTTGACCGTTTCATCTTGAAATCAAGCCAGGATGATGTTTTTTAATTTTTAGAATTTTTTTGCATTTTATTTTTGAATATTCTATCTCGGGTCGGGTTCGAACGGATAGGAAGGAAATTTTTTTTCTTCTCTATTTTTCGGCCTGTCCATACCTGTTTAGTCTTGAAATGAAGCCTGGATGACGTTTTTTAATTTTTAGAATTTTTTTGCATTTTATTTTTGAATTTTCTATCTCGGGTCGGGTTCGAACGGATAGGAAGGAAATTTTTTTTCTTCTCTATTTTTTGGCCTGTCCTGACCCGTTTCATCTTGAAATGAAGCCAAGATGATGTTTTTTAATTTTTAGAATTTTTTTTGCATTTATTTTTGAATTTTCAAACTCGGGTCGGGATCGAACGGATAGGAAGGAAATTTTTTTTCCTCTCTATTTTTCGGCCTGTCCTGACCCGTTTCATCTTGAAATGAAGCCAGGATGATGTTTTTTAATTTTTATAATTTTTTTGCATTTATTTTTGAATTTTCTAACTCGGGTCGGGTTCGAACGGATAGGAAGGAAATTTTTTTTCTTCTCTATTTTTCGGCCTATCCAGACCCGTTTAGTCTTGAAATGAAGCCTGGATGATGTTTTTTAATTTTTAGAATTTTTTTGCATTTTATTTTTGAATTTTCTATCTCGAGTCGGGTTCGAACGGATAGGAAGGAAATTTTTTTTCTTCTCTATTTTTCGGCCTGTCTTGACCCGTTTCATCTTGAAATGAAGCCTGGATGATGTTTTTTCATTTTTAGAATTTTTTTTGTATTTTATTTTTGAATTTTCTATCTCGGGTCGGGTTCGAACGGATAGGAAGGAATTTTTTTTTTCTTCTCTATTTTTTGGCCTGTCCTGACCCGTTTCATCTTGAAATGAAGCCAGGATGATGTTTTTTAATTTTTAGAATTTTTTTGCATTTATTTTTGAATTTTCAAACTCGGGTCGGGTTCGAACGGATTGGAAGGAAATTTTTTTTCCTCTCTATTTTTCATCCTGTCCTGACCCGTTTCATCTTGAAATGAAGCCAGGATGATGTTTTTTAATTTTTAGAATTTTTTTGCATTTATTTTTGAATTTTCTAACTCGGGTCGGGTTCGAACGGATAGGAAGGAAATTTTTTTTCTTCTCTATTTTTCGGGCTGTCCATACCCGTTTAGTCTTGAAATGAAGCCTGGATGATGTTTTTTAATTTTTAGAATTTTTTTGCATTTTATTTTTGAATTTTCTATCTCTAGTCGGGTTCGAACGGATAGGAAGGAAATTTTTTTTCTTCTCTATTTTTCGGCCTGT
The DNA here is from genome assembly GCF_932294415.1 of Quercus robur. NCBI lineage: Eukaryota > Viridiplantae > Streptophyta > Magnoliopsida > Fagales > Fagaceae > Quercus > Quercus robur. The sequence continues at coordinate 38,651,967 of NC_065542.1, read as the reverse complement.
CTTGACCCGTTTCATCTTGAAATGAAGCCTGGATGATGTTTTTTCATTTTTAGAATTTTTTTTGTATTTTATTTTTGAATTTTCTATCTCGGGTCGGGTTCGAACGGATAGGAAGGAAATTTTTTTTCTTCTTTATTTTTTGGCCTGTCCTGACCCGTTTCATCTTGAAATGAAGCCAGGATGATGTTTTTTAATTTTTAGAATTTTTTTGCATTTATTTTTGAATTTTCAAACTCGGGTCGGGATCAAACGGATAGGAAGGAAATTTTTTTTCCTCTCTATTTTTCGGCCTGTCCTGACCCGTTTCATCTTGAAATGAAGCCTGGATGATGTTTTTTCATTTTTAGAATTTTTTTGTATTTTATTTTTGAATTTTGTATCTCGGGTCGGGTTCGAACGGATAGGAAGGAAATTTTTTTTCTTCTCTATTTTTTGGCCTGTCCTGACCCGTTTCATCTTGAAATGAAGCCAGGATGATGTTTTTTAATTTTTAGAATTTTTTTGCATTTATTTTTGAATTTTCAAACTCGGGTCGGGATCGAACGGATAGGAAGGAAATTTTTTTTCCTCTCTATTTTTCGGCCTGTCCTGACCCGTTTCATCTTGAAATGAAGCCAGGATGATGTTTTTTAATTTTTATAATTTTTTTGCATTTATTTTTGAATTTTCTAACTCGGATCGGGTTCGAACGGATAGGAAGGAAATTTTTTTTCTTCTCTATTTTTCGGCCTGTCCATACCCGTTTAGTCTTGAAATGAAGCCTGGATGACGTTTTTTAATTTTTAGAATTTTTTTGCATTTTATTTTTGAATTTTCTATCTCGGGTCGGGTTCGAACGGATAGGAAGGCAATTTTTTTTCTTCTCTATTTTTCGGCCTATCCATACCCGTTTAGTCTTGAAATGAAGCCTGGATGATGTTTTTTAATTTTTAGAATTTTTTTGCATTTTATTTTTGAATTTTCTATCTCGAGTCGGGTTCGAACGGATAGGAAGTAAATTTTTTTTCTTCTCTATTTTTCGGCCTGTCTTGACCCGTTTCATATTGAAATGAAGCCTGGATGATGTTTTTTCATTTTTAGAATTTTTTTTGTATTTTATTTTTGAATTTTCTATCTCGGATCGGGTTCGAACGGATAGGAAGGAAATTTTTTTTCTTCTCTATTTTTTGGCCTGTCCTGACCCGTTTCATCTTGAAATGAAGCCAGGATGATGTTTTTTAATTTTTAGAATTTTTTTGCATTTATTTTTGAATTTTCTAACTCGGGTCGGGTTCGAACGGATAGGAAGGAAATTTTTTTTCTTCTCTATTTTTCGGGCTGTCCATACCCGTTTAGTCTTGAAACGAAGCCAGGATTATGTTTTTTAATTTTTAGAATTTTTTTGCATTTATTTTTGAATTTTCAAACTCGCGTTGTGTTCGAACGGATAGGAAGGAAATTTTTTTTCTTCTCTATTTTTTGGCCTGTCCAAACCCGTTTAGTCTTAAAATGAAGCCTGGATGATGTTTTTTAATTTTTAGAATTTATTTGCATTTTATTTTTGAATTTTCTATCTCGGGTCGGGTTCGAACGGATAGGATGGAAATTTTTTTTCGTCTCTATTTTTCGTCCTGTCCATACCCGTTTAGTCTTGAAATGAAGCCTGGATGAAGTTTTTTAATTTTCAGAATTTTTTTGGATTTTATTTTTGAATTTTCTATCTCGGGTCGGGTTCGAACGGATAGGAAGGAATTTTTTTTTTCTTCTCCATTTTTCGGCCTGTCCTGGCACGTTTCATCTTGAAATGAAGCCAGGATAATGTTTTTTAATTTTTAGAATTTTTTTGCATTAATTTTTGAATTTTCTAACTCGGGTTGGGTTCGCACGGATAGGAAGGAAATTTTTTTTCTTCTCTATTTTTCGGCCTGTCCATACCCGTTTAGTCTTGAAATGAAGCCTGGATGACGTTTTTTAATTTTTAGAATTTTTTTGCATTTTATTTTTGAATTTTCTATCTCGGGTCGGGTTCGAACGGATGGGAAGGAAAATTTTTTTCTTCTCTATTTTTCGGCCTGTCCTGATCCGTTTCATCTTGAAACGAAGCCAGGATGATGTTTTTTAATTTTTAGAATTTTTTTGCATTTATTTTTTAATTTTCTACATCGAGTCAGGTTCGAACGGATAGGAAGGAAATTTTTTTTTCTTCTCTATTTTTCGGCTTGTCCATACCCGTATCTTCTTGAAATGAAGCCCGGATTATGTTTTTTAATTTTTAGAATTTTTTGCATTAATTTTTGATTTTCTAACTCGGGTCGGGTTCGAACGGATAGGAAGGAATTTTTTTTTATTCTCTATTTTTCGGCCTGTCTTGACCGTTTCATCTTGAAATGAAGCCAGGATGATGTTTTTTAATTTTTAGAATTTTTTTGCATTTTATTTTTGAATTTTCTATCTTGGGTCGGGTTCGAACGGATAGGAAGGAAATTTTTTTTCTTCTCTATTTTTCGGCCTGTCCATACCCGTATCTTCTTGAAATGAAGCCTGGATTATGTTTTTTAATTTTTAGAATTTTTTGCATTTAGTTTTTGATTTTCTAACTCGGGTCGGGTTCGAACGGATAGGAAGGAAATTTTTTTATTCTCTATTTTTCGGCCTGTCTTGACCGTTTCATCTTGAAATCAAGCCAGGATGATGTTTTTTAATTTTTAGAATTTTTTTGCATTTTATTTTTGAATATTCTATCTCGGGTCGGGTTCGAACGGATAGGAAGGAAATTTTTTTTCTTCTCTATTTTTCGGCCTGTCCATACCTGTTTAGTCTTGAAATGAAGCCTGGATGACGTTTTTTAATTTTTAGAATTTTTTTGCATTTTATTTTTGAATTTTCTATCTCGGGTCGGGTTCGAACGGATAGGAAGGAAATTTTTTTTCTTCTCTATTTTTTGGCCTGTCCTGACCCGTTTCATCTTGAAATGAAGCCAAGATGATGTTTTTTAATTTTTAGAATTTTTTTTGCATTTATTTTTGAATTTTCAAACTCGGGTCGGGATCGAACGGATAGGAAGGAAATTTTTTTTCCTCTCTATTTTTCGGCCTGTCCTGACCCGTTTCATCTTGAAATGAAGCCAGGATGATGTTTTTTAATTTTTAAAATTTTTTTGCACTTGTTTTTGAATTTTCTAACTCGGGTCGGGTTCGAACGGATAGGAAGGAAATTTTTTTTCTTCTCTATTTTTCGGCCTATCCAGACCCGTTTAGTCTTGAAATGAAGCCTGGATGATGTTTTTTAATTTTTAGAATTTTTTTGCATTTTATTTTTGAATTTTCTATCTCGAGTCGGGTTCGAACGGATAGGAAGGAAATTTTTTTTCTTCTCTATTTTTCGGCCTGTCTTGACCCGTTTCATCTTGAAATGAAGCCTGGATGATGTTTTTTCATTTTTAGAATTTTTTTTGTATTTTATTTTTGAATTTTCTATCTCGGGTCGGGTTCGAACGGATAGGAAGGAATTTTTTTTTTCTTCTCTATTTTTTGGCCTGTCCTGACCCGTTTCATCTTGAAATGAAGCCAGGATGATGTTTTTTAATTTTTAGAATTTTTTTGCATTTATTTTTGAATTTTCAAACTCGGGTCGGGTTCGAACGGATAGGAAGGAAATTTTTTTTCCTCTCTATTTTTCATCCTGTCCTGACCCGTTTCATCTTGAAATGAAGCCAGGATGATGTTTTTTAATTTTTAGAATTTTTTTGCATTTATTTTTGAATTTTCTAACTCGGGTCGGGTTCGAACGGATAGGAAGGAAATTTTTTTTCTTCTCTATTTTTCGGGCTGTCCATACCCGTTTAGTCTTGAAATGAAGCCTGGATGATGTTTTTTAATTTTTAGAATTTTTTTGCATTTTATTTTTGAATTTTCTATCTCTAGTCGGGTTCGAACGGATAGGAAGGAAATTTTTTTTCTTCTCTATTTTTCGGCCTGTCTTGACCCGTTTCATCTTGAAATGAAGCCTGGATGATGTTTTTTCATTTTTAGAATTTTTTTTGTATTTTATTTTTGAATTTTCTATCTCGGGTCGGGTTCGAACGGATAGGAAGGAAATTTTTTTTCTTCTTTATTTTTTGGCCTGTCCTGACCCGTTTCATCTTGAAATGAAGCCAGGATGATGTTTTTTAATTTTTAGAATTTTTTTGCATTTATTTTTGAATTTTCAAACTCGGGTCGGGATCAAACGGATAGGAAGGAAATTTTTTTTCCTCTCTATTTTTCGGCCTGTCCTGACCCGTTTCATCTTGAAATGAAGCCTGGATGATGTTTTTTCATTTTTAGAATTTTTTTTGTATTTTATTTTTGAATTTTCTATCTCGGGTCGGGTTCGAACGGATAGGAAGGAAATTTTTTTTCTTCTCTATTTTTTGGCCTGTCCTGACCCGTTTCATCTTGAAATGAAGCCAGGATGATGTTTTTTAATTTTTAGAATTTTTTTGCATTTATTTTTGAATTTTCAAACTCGGGTCGGGATCGAACGGATAGGAAGGAAATTTTTTTTCCTCTCTATTTTTCGGCCTGTCCTGACCCGTTTCATCTTGAAATGAAGCCAGGATGATGTTTTTTAATTTTTATAATTTTTTTGCATTTATTTTTGAATTTTCTAACTCGGATCGGGTTCGAACGGATAGGAAGGAAATTTTTTTTCTTCTCTATTTTTCGGCCTGTCCATACCCGTTTAGTCTTGAAATGAAGCCTGGATGACGTTTTTTAATTTTTAGAATTTTTTTGCATTTTATTTTTGAATTTTCTATCTCGGGTCGGGTTCGAACGGATAGGAAGGCAATTTTTTTTCTTCTCTATTTTTCGGCCTATCCATACCCGTTTAGTCTTGAAATGAAGCCTGGATGATGTTTTTTAATTTTTAGAATTTTTTTGCATTTTATTTTTGAATTTTCTATCTCGAGTCGGGTTCGAACGGATAGGAAGTAAATTTTTTTTCTTCTCTATTTTTCGGCCTGTCTTGACCCGTTTCATATTGAAATGAAGCCTGGATGATGTTTTTTCATTTTTAGAATTTTTTTTGTATTTTATTTTTGAATTTTCTATCTCGGATCGGGTTCGAACGGATAGGAAGGAAATTTTTTTTCTTCTCTATTTTTTGGCCTGTCCTGACCCGTTTCATCTTGAAATGAAGCCAGGATGATGTTTTTTAATTTTTAGAATTTTTTTGCATTTATTTTTGAATTTTCTAACTCGGGTCGGGTTCGGACGGATAGGAAGGAAATTTTTTTTCTTCTCTATTTTTCGGGCTGTCCATACCCGTTTAGTCTTGAAACGAAGCCAGGATTATGTTTTTTAATTTTTAGAATTTTTTTGCATTTATTTTTGAATTTTCAAACTCGCGTTGTGTTCGAACGGATAGGAAGGAAATTTTTTTTCTTCTCTATTTTTTGGCCTGTCCAAACCCGTTTAGTCTTAAAATGAAGCCTGGATGATGTTTTTTAATTTTTAGAATTTATTTGCATTTTATTTTTGAATTTTCTATCTCGGGTCGGGTTCGAACGGATAGGATGGAAATTTTTTTTCGTCTCTATTTTTCGTCCTGTCCATACCCGTTTAGTCTTGAAATGAAGCCTGGATGAAGTTTTTTAATTTTTAGAATTTTTTTGGATTTTATTTTTGAATTTTCTATCTCGGGTCGGGTTCGAACGGATAGGAAGGAATTTTTTTTTTCTTCTCCATTTTTCGGCCTGTCCTGGCACGTTTCATCTTGAAATGAAGCCAGGATAATGTTTTTTAATTTTTAGAATTTTTTTGCATTAATTTTTGAATTTTCTAACTCGGGTTGGGTTCGCACGGATAGGAAGGAAATTTTTTTTCTTCTCTATTTTTCGGCCTGTCCATACCCGTTTAGTCTTGAAATGAAGCCTGGATGACGTTTTTTAATTTTTAGAATTTTTTTGCATTTTATTTTTGAATTTTCTATCTCGGGTCGGGTTCGAACGGATAGGAAGGCAATTTTTTTTCTTCTCTATTTTTCGGCCTATCCATACCCGTTTAGTCTTGAAATGAAGCCTGGATGATGTTTTTTAATTTTTAGAATTTTTTTGCATTTTATTTTTGAATTTTCTATCTCGAGTCGGGTTCGAACGGATAGGAAGTAAATTTTTTTTCTTCTCTATTTTTCGGCCTGTCTTGACCCGTTTCATATTGAAATGAAGCCTGGATGATGTTTTTTCATTTTTAGAATTTTTTTTGTATTTTATTTTTGAATTTTCTATCTCGGATCGGGTTCGAACGGATAGGAAGGAAATTTTTTTTCTTCTCTATTTTTTGGCCTGTCCTGACCCGTTTCATCTTGAAATGAAGCCAGGATGATGTTTTTTAATTTTTAGAATTTTTTTGCATTTATTTTTGAATTTTCTAACTCGGGTCGGGTTCGAACGGATAGGAAGGAAATTTTTTTTCTTCTCTATTTTTCGGGCTGTCCATACCCGTTTAGTCTTGAAACGAAGCCAGGATTATGTTTTTTAATTTTTAGAATTTTTTTGCATTTATTTTTGAATTTTCAAACTCGCGTTGGGTTCGAACGGATAGGAAGGAAATTTTTTTTCTTCTCTATTTTTTGGCCTGTCCAAACCCGTTTAGTCTTAAAATGAAGCCTGGATGATGTTTTTTAATTTTTAGAATTTATTTGCATTTTATTTTTGAATTTTCTATCTCGGGTCGGGTTCGAACGGATAGGATGGAAATTTTTTTTCTTCTCTATTTTTCGTCCTGTCCATACCCGTTTAGTCTTGAAATGAAGCCTGGATGAAGTTTTTTAATTTTTAGAATTTTTTTGGATTTTATTTTTGTATTTTCTATCTCGGGTCGGGTTCGAACGGATAGGAAGGAATTTTTTTTTTTCTTCTCCATTTTTCGGCCTGTCCTGGCACGTTTCATCTTGAAATGAAGCCAGGATAATGTTTTTTAATTTTTAGAATTTTTTTGCATTAATTTTTGAATTTTCTAACTCGGGTTGGGTTCGCACGGATAGGAAGGAAATTTTTTTTCTTCTCTATTTTTCGGCCTGTCCATACCCGTGTAGTCTTGAAATGAAGCCTGGATGATGTTTTTTAATTTTTAGAATTTTTTTGCATTTTATTTTTGAATTTTCTATCTCGGGTCGGGTTCGAACGGATAGGATGGAAATTTTTTCTCTTCTCTATTTTTCGGCCTGTCCATACCCGTTTAGTCTAGAAATGAAGCTTGGATGATGTTTTTTAATTTTTAGAATTTTTTTGCATTTATTTTTTAATTTTCTATATCGAGTCAGGTTCGAACGGATAGGAAGGAAATTTTTTTTTCTTCTCTATTTTTCGGCTTGTCCATACCCGTATCTTCTTGAAATGAAGCCTGGATTATGTTTTTTAATTTTTAGAATTTTTTGCATTAATTTTTGATTTTCTAACTCGGGTCGGGTTCGAACGGATAGGAATGAATTTTTTTTTATTCTCTATTTTTCGGCCTGTCTTGACCGTTTCATCTTGAAATGAAGCCAGGATGATGTTTTTTAATTTTTAGAATTTTTTTGCATTTTATTTTTGAATTTTCTATCACGGGTCGGGTTCGAACGGATAGGAAGGAAATTTTTTTTCTTCTCTATTTTTCGGCCTGTCCATACCCGTATCTTCTTGAAATGAAGCCTGGATTATGTTTTTTAATTTTTAAAATTTTTTGCATTTATTTTTTGATTTTCTAACTCGGGTCGGGTTCGAACGGATAGGAAGGAAATTTTTTTATTCTCTATTTTTCGGCCTGTCTTGACCGTTTCATCTTTAAATCAAGCCAGGATGATGTTTTTTAATTTTTAGAATTTTTTTGCATTTTATTTTTGAATTTTCTATCTCGGGTCGGGTTCGAACGGATAGGAAGGAAATTTTTTTTCTTCTCTATTTTTCGGCCTGTCCATACCCGTATCTTCTTGAAATGAAGCCTGGATTATGTTTTTTAATTTTTAGAATTTTTTGCATTTATTTTTTGTTTTTCTAACTCGGGTCGGGTTCGAACGGGTAGGAAGGAAATTTTTTTATTCTCTATTTTTCGGCCTGTCTTGACCGTTTCATCTTGAAATCATGCCAGGATGATGTTTTTTAATTTTTAGAATTTTTTTGCATTTTATTTTTGAATTTTCTATCTCGGGTCGGGTTCGAACGGATAGGAAGGAAATTTTTTTTCTTCTCTATTTTTCGGCCTGTCCATATCCGTTTAGTCTTGAAATGAAGCCTGGATGACGTTTTTTAATTTTTAGAATTTTTTTGCATTTTATTTTTGAATTTTCTATCTCGGGTCGGTTCGAACGGATAGGATGGAAATTTTTTTTCTTCTCTATTTTTCGTCCTGTCCATACCCGTTTAGTCTTGAAATGAAGCCTAGATGAAGTTTTTTAATTTTTAGAATTTTTTTGGATTTTATTTTTGAATTTTCTATCTCGGGTCGGGTTCGAACGGATAGGAAGAAATTTTTTTTTCTTCTCCATTTTTCGGCCTGTCCTGACACGTTTCATCTTGAAATGAAGCCAGGATAATGTTTTTTAATTTTTAGAATTTTTTTGCATTAATTTTTGAATTTTCTAACTCGGGTTGGGTTCGCACGGATAGGAAGGAAATTTTTTTTCTTCTCTATTTTTCGGCCTGTCCATACCCGTGTAGTCTTGAAATGAAGCCTGGATGATGTTTTTTAATTTTTAGAATTTTTTTGCATTTTATTTTTGAATTTTTTTGTCGGGTCGGGTTCGAACGGATAGGATGGAAATTTTTTCTCTTCTCTATTTTTCGGCCTGTCCATACCCGTTTAGTCTAGAAATGAAGCCTGGATGATGTTTTTTAATTTTTAGAATTTTTTTGCATTTATTTTTTAATTTTCTATATCGAGTCAGGTTCGAACGGATAGGAAGGAAATTTTTTTTTCTTCTCTATTTTTCGGCTTGTCCATACCCGTATCTTCTTGAAATGAAGCCTGGATTATGTTTTTTAATTTTTAGAATTTTTTGCATTAATTTTTGATTTTCTAACTCGGGTCGGGTTCGAACGGATTGGAAGGAATTTTTTTTTATTCTCTATTTTTCGGCCTGTCTTGACCGTTTCATCTTGAAATGAAGCCAGGATGATGTTTTTTAATTTTTAGAATTTTTTTGCATTTTATTTTTGAATTTTCTATCTCGGGTCGGGTTCGAACGGATAGGAAGGAAATTTTTTTTCTTCTCTATTTTTCGGCCTGTCCATACCCGTATCTTCTTGAAATGAAGCCTGGATTATGTTTTTTAATTTTTAGAATTTTTTGCATTTATTTTTTGATTTTCTAACTCGGGTCGGGTTCGAACGGATAGGAAGGAAATTTTTTTATTCTCTATTTTTCGGCCTGTCTTGACCGTTTCATCTTGAAATCAAGCCAGGATGATGTTTTTTAATTTTTAGAATTTTTTTGCATTTTATTTTTGAATTTTCTATCTCGGGTCGGGTTCGAACGGATAGGAAGGAAATTTTTTTTCTTCTCTATTTTTCGGCCTGTCCATACCCGTTTAGTCTGGAAATGAAGCCTGGATGACGTTTTTTAATTTTTAGAATTTTTTTGCATTTTATTTTTGAATTTTCTATCTCGGGTCGGGTTCGAACGGATAGGAAGGAAATTTTTTTTCTTCTCTATTTTTTGGCCTGTCCTGACCCGTTTCATCTTGAAATTAAGCCAGGATGATGTTTTTTAATTTTTAGAATTTTTTTTGCATTTATTTTTGAATTTTCAAACTCGGGTCGGGATCGAACGGATAGGAAGGAAATTTTTTTTCCTCCCTATTTTTCGGCCTGTCCTGACCCGTTTCATCTTGAAATGAAGCCAGGATGATGTTTTTTAATTTTTATAATTTTTTTGCATTTATTTTTGAATTTTCTATCTCGGATCGGGTTCGAACGGATAGGAAGGAAATTTTTTTTCTTCTCTATTTTTCGGCCTGTCCATACCCGTTTAGTCTTGAAATGAAGCCTGGATGACGTTTTTTAATTTTTAGAATTTTTTTGCATTTTATTTTTGAATTTTCTATCTTGGGTCGGGTTCGAACGGATAGGAAGGAAATTTTTTTTCTTCTCTATTTTTCGGCCTATCCAGACCCGTTTAGTCTTGAAATGAAGCCTGGATGATGTTTTTTAATTTTTAGAATTTTTTTGCATTTTATTTTTGAATTTTCTATCTCGAGTCGGGTTCGAACGGATAGGAAGGAAATTTTTTTTCTTCTCTATTTTTCGGCCTGTCTTGACCCGTTTCATCTTGAAATGAAGCCTGGATGATGTTTTTTCATTTTTAGAATTTTTTTTGTATTTTATTTTTGAATTTTCTATCTCGGGTCGGGTTCGAACGGATAGGAAGGAATTTTTTTTTTTCTTCTCTATTTTTTGGCCTGTCCTGACCCGTTTCATCTTGAAATGAAGCCAGGATTATGTTTTTTAATTTTTAGAATTTTTTTGCATTTATTTTTGAATTTTCAAACTCGGGTCGGGTTCGAACGGATAGGAAGGAAATTTTTTTTCCTCTCTATTTTTCATCCTGTCCTGACCCGTTTCATCTTGAAATGAAGCCAGTATGATGTTTTTCAATTTTTAGAATTTTTTTGCATTTTATTTTTGAATTTTCTATCTCGGGTCGGGTTCGAACGGATAGGAAGGAAATTTTTTTTCTTCTCTATTTTTCGGCCTGTCCATATCCGTTTAGTCTTGAAATGAAGCCTGGATGACGTTTTTTAATTTTTAGAATTTTTTTGCATTTTATTTTTGAATTTTCTATCTCGGGTCGGGTTCGAACGGATAGGATGGAAATTTTTTTTCTTCTCTATTTTTCGTCCTGTCCATACCCGTTTAGTCTTGAAATGAAGCCTGGATGATGTTTTTTAATTTTTAGAATTTTTTTGCATTTTATTTTTGAATTTTTTTCTCGGGTCGGGTTCGAACGGATTGGATGGAAATTTTTTCTCTTCTCTATTTTTCGGCCTGTCCATACCCGTTTAGTCTAGAAATGAAGCCTGGATGATGTTTTTTAATTTTTATAATTTTTTTGCATTTATTTTTTAATTTTCTATATCGAGTCAGGTTCGAACAGATAGGAAGGAAATTTTTTTTTCTTCTCTATTTTTCGGCTTGTCCATACCCGTATCTTCTTGAAATGAAGCCTGGATTATGTTTTTTAATTTTTAGAATTTTTTGCATTAATTTTTGATTTTCTAGCTCGGGTCGGGTTCGAACGGATAGGAAGGAAATTTTTTTTATTCTCTATTTTTCGGCCTGTCTTGACCGTTTCATCTTGAAATGAAGCCAGGATGATGTTTTTTAATTTTTAGAATTTTTTTGCATTTTATTTTTGAATTTTCTATCTCGGGTCGGGTTCGAACGGATAGGAAGGAAATTTTTTTTCTTCTCTATTTTTCGGCCTGTCCATACCCGTATCTTCTTGAAATGAAGCCTGGATTATGTTTTTTAATTTTTAGAATTTTTTGCATTTATTTTTTGATTTTCTAACTCGGGTCGGGTTCGAACGGATAGGAAGGAAATTTTTTTATTCTCTATTTTTCGGCCTGTCTTGACCGTTTCATCTTGAAATCAAGCCAGGATGATGTTTTTTAATTTTTAGAATTTTTTTGCATTTTATTTTTGAATTTTCTATCTCGGGTCGGGTTCGAACGGATAGGAAGGAAATTTTTTTTCTTCTCTATTTTTCGGCCTGTCCATACCCGTTTAGTCTTGAAATGAAGCCTGGATGACGTTTTTTAATTTTTAGAATTTTTTTGCATTTTATTTTTGAATTTTCTATCTCGGGTCGGGTTCGAACGGATAGGAAGGAAATTTTTTTTCTTCTCTATTTTTTGGCCTGTCCTGACCCGTTTCATCTTGAAATGAAGCCAGGATGATGTTTTTTAATTTTTAGAATTTTTTTTGCATTTATTTTTGAATTTTCAAACTCGGGTCGGGATCGAACGGATAGGAAGGAAATTTTTTTTCCTCTCTATTTTTCGGCCTGTCCTGACCCGTTTCATCTTGAAATGAAGCCAGGATGATGTTTTTTAATTTTTATAATTTTTTTGCATTTATTTTTGAATTTTCTAACTCGGATCGGGTTCGAACGGATAGGAAGGAAATTTTTTTTCTTCTCTATTTTTCGGCCTGTCCATACCCGTTTAGTCTTGAAATGAAGCCTGGATGACGTTTTTTAATTTTTAGAATTTTTTTGCATTTTATTTTTGAATTTTCTATCTCGGGTCGGGTTCGAACGGATAGGAAGGAAATTTTTTTTCTTCTCTATTTTTCGGCCTATCCAGACCCGTTTAGTCTTGAAATGAAGCCTGGATGATGTTTTTTAATTTTTAGAATTTTTTTGCATTTTATTTTTGAATTTTCTATCTCGAGTCGGGTTCGAACGGATAGGAAGGAAATTTTTTTTCTTCTCTATTTTTCGGCCTGTCTTGACCCGTTTCATCTTGAAATGAAGCCTGGATGATGTTTTTTCATTTTTAGAATTTTTTTTGTATTTTATTTTTGAATTTTCTATCTCGGGTCGGGTTCGAACGGATAGGAAGGAATTTTTTTTTTCTTCTCTATTTTTTGGCCTGTCCTGACCCGTTTCATCTTGAAATGAAGGCAGGATGATGTTTTTTAATTTTTAGAATTTTTTTGCATTTATTTTTGAATTTTCAAACTCGGGTCGGGTTCGAACGGATAGGAAGGAAATTTTTTTTCCTCTCTATTTTTCATCCTGTCCTGACCCGTTTCATCTTGAAATGAAGCCAGGATGATGTTTTTCAATTTTTAGAATTTTTTTGCATTTATTTTTGAACTTTCTAACTCGGGTCGGGTTCGAACGGATAGGAAGGAAATTTTTTTTCTTCTCTATTTTTCGGGCTGTCCATACCCGTTTAGTCTTGAAATGAAGCCTGCATGATGTTTTTTAATTTTTAGAATTTTTTTGCATTTATTTTTGAATTTTCAAACTCGGGTCGGGTTCGAACGGATAGGAAGGAATTTTTTTTTCCTCTCTATTTTTTGGCCTGTCCTGACCCGTTTCATCTTGAAATGAAGCCAGGATGATGTTTTTTAATTTTTAGAATTTTTTTGCATTTATTTTTGAATTTTCAAACTCGGGTCGGGTTCGAACGGATAGGAAGGAAATTTTTTTTTCTCTCTATTTTTCATCCTGTCCTGACCCGTTTCATCTTGAAATGAAGCCAGGATGATGTTTTTTAATATTTAGAATTTTTTTGCATTTATTTTTGAATTTTCTAACTCGGGTCGGGTTCGAACGGATAGGAAGGAAATTTTTTTTCTTCTCTATTTTTCGGGCTGTCCATACCCGTTTAGTCTTGAAATGAAGCCTGGATGATGTTTTTTAATTTTTAGAATTTTTTTGCATTTTATTTTTGAATTTTCTATCTCTAGTCGGGTTCGAACGGATAGGAAGGAAATTTTTTTTCTTCTCTATTTTTCGGCCTGTCTTGACCCGTTTCATCTTGAAATGAAGCCTGGATGATGTTTTTTCATTTTTAGAATTTTTTTTGTATTTTATTTTTGAATTTTCTATCTCAGGTCGGGTTCGAACGGATAGGAAGGAAATTTTTTTTCTTCTTTATTTTTTGGCCTGTCCTGACCCGTTTCATCTTGAAATGAAGCCAGGATGATGTTTTTTAATTTTTAGAATTTTTTTGCATTTATTTTTGAATTTTCAAACTCGGGTCGGGATCAAACGGATAGGAAGGAAATTTTTTTTCTTCTCTATTTTTCGGCCTGTCCATGCCCGTTTAGTCTTGAAATGAAGCCTGGATGACGTTTTTTAATATTTAGAATTTTTTTGCATTTTATTTTTGAATTTTCTATCTCGGGTCGGGTTCGAACGGATAGGAAGGCAATTTTTTTTCTTCTCTATTTTTCGGCCTATCCATACCCGTTTAGTCTTGAAATGAAGCCTGGATGATGTTTTTTAATTTTTAGAATTTTTTTGCATTTTATTTTTGAATTTTCTATCTCGACTCGGGTTCGAACGGATAGGAAGGAAATTTTTTTTCTTCTCTATTTTTCGGCCTGTCTTGACCCGTTTCATATTGAAATGAAGCCTGGATGATGTTTTTTCATTTTTAGAATTTTTTTTGTATTTTATTTTTGAATTTTCTATCTCGGATCGGGTTCGAACGGATAGGAAGGAAATTTTTTTTCTTCTCTATTTTTTGGCCTGTCCTGACCCGTTTCATCTTGAAATGAAGCCAGGATGATGTTTTTTAATTTTTAGAATTTTTTTGCATTTATTTTTGAATTTTCTAACTCGGGTCGGGTTCGAACGGATAGGAAGGAAATTTTTTTATTCTCTATTTTTCGGCCTGTCTTGACCGTTTCATCTTGAAATCAAGCCAGGATGATGTTTTTTAATTTTTAGAATTTTTTTGCATTTTATTTTTGAATTTTCTATCTCGGGACGGGTTCGAACGGATAGGAAGGAAATTTTTTTTCTTCTCTATTTTTCGGCCTGTCCATACCCGTATCTTCTTGAAATGAAGCCTGGATTATGTTTTTTAATTTTTAGAATTTTTTGCATTTATTTTTTGTTTTTCTAACTCGGGTCGGGTTCGAACGGATAGGAAGGAAATTTTTTTATTCTCTATTTTTCGGCCTGTCTTGACCGTTTCATCTTGAAATCATGCCAGGATGATGTTTTTTAATTTTTAGAATTTTTTTGCATTTTATTTTTGAATTTTCTATCTCGGGTCGGGTTCGAACGGATAGGAAGGAAATTTTTTTTCTTCTCTATTTTTCGGCCTGTCCATATCCGTTTAGTCTTGAAATGAAGCCTGGATGACGTTTTTTAATTTTTAGAATTTTTTTGCATTTTATTTTTGAATTTTCTATCTCGGGTCGGGTTCGAACGGATAGGATGGAAATTTTTTTTCTTCTCTATTTTTCGTCCTGTCCATACCCGTTTAGTCTTGAAATGAAGCCTGGATGATGTTTTTTAATTTTTAGAATTTTTTTGCATTTTATTTTTGAATTTTTTTCTCGGGTCGGGTTCGAACGGATTGGATGGAAATTTTTTCTCTTCTCTATTTTTCGGCCTGTCCATACCCGTTTAGTCTAGAAATGAAGCCTGGATGATGTTTTTTAATTTTTATAATTTTTTTGCATTTATTTTTTAATTTTCTATATCGAGTCAGGTTCGAACAGATAGGAAGGAAATTTTTTTTTCTTCTCTATTTTTCGGCTTGTCCATACCCGTATCTTCTTGAAATGAAGCCTGGATTATGTTTTTTAATTTTTAGAATTTTTTGCATTAATTTTTGATTTTCTAGCTCGGGTCGGGTTCGAACGGATAGGAAGGAAATTTTTTTTATTCTCTATTTTTCGGCCTGTCTTGACCGTTTCATCTTGAAATGAAGCCAGGATGATGTTTTTTAATTTTTAGAATTTTTTTGCATTTTATTTTTGAATTTTCTATCTCGGGTCGGGTTCGAAAGGATAGGAAGGAAATTTTTTTTCTTCTCTATTTTTCGGCCTGTCCATACCCGTATCTTCTTGAAATGAAGCCTGGATTATGTTTTTTAATTTTTAGAATTTTTTGCATTTATTTTTTGATTTTCTAACTCGGGTCGGGTTCGAACGGATAGGAAGGAAATTTTTTTATTCTCTATTTTTCGGCCTGTCTTGACCGTTTCATCTTGAAATCAAGCCAGGATGATGTTTTTTAATTTTTAGAATTTTTTTGCATTTTATTTTTGAATTTTCTATCTCGGGTCGGGTTCGAACGGATAGGAAGGAAATTTTTTTTCTTCTCTATTTTTCGGCCTGTCCATACCCGTTTAGTCTTGAAATGAAGCCTGGATGACGTTTTTTAATTTTTAGAATTTTTTTGCATTTTATTTTTGAATTTTCTATCTCGGGTCGGGTTCGAACGGATAGGAAGGAAATTTTTTTTCTTCTCTATTTTTTGGCCTGTCCTGACCCGTTTCATCTTGAAATGAAGCCAGGATGATGTTTTTTAATTTTTAGAATTTTTTTTGCATTTATTTTTGAATTTTCAAACTCGGGTCGGGATCGAACGGATAGGAAGGAAATTTTTTTTCCTCTCTATTTTTCGGCCTGTCCTGACCCGTTTCATCTTGAAATGAAGCCAGGATGATGTTTTTTAATTTTTATAATTTTTTTGCATTTATTTTTGAATTTTCTAACTCGGATCGGGTTCGAACGGATAGGAAGGAAATTTTTTTTCTTCTCTATTTTTCGGCCTGTCCATACCCGTTTAGTCTTGAAATGAAGCCTGGATGACGTTTTTTAATTTTTAGAATTTTTTTGCATTTTATTTTTGAATTTTCTATCTCGGGTCGGGTTCGAACGGATAGGAAGGAAATTTTTTTTCTTCTCTATTTTTCGGCCTATCCAGACCCGTTTAGTCTTGAAATGAAGCCTGGATGATGTTTTTTAATTTTTAGAATTTTTTTGCATTTTATTTTTGAATTTTCTATCTCGAGTCGGGTTCGAACGGATAGGAAGGAAATTTTTTTTCTTCTCTATTTTTCGGCCTGTCTTGACCCGTTTCATCTTGAAATGAAGCCTGGATGATGTTTTTTCATTTTTAGAATTTTTTTTGTATTTTATTTTTGAATTTTCTATCTCGGGTCGGGTTCGAACGGATAGGAAGGAATTTTTTTTTTCTTCTCTATTTTTTGGCCTGTCCTGACCCGTTTCATCTTGAAATGAAGGCAGGATGATGTTTTTTAATTTTTAGAATTTTTTTGCATTTATTTTTGAATTTTCAAACTCGGGTCGGGTTCGAACGGATAGGAAGGAAATTTTTTTTCCTCTCTATTTTTCATCCTGTCCTGACCCGTTTCATCTTGAAATGAAGCCAGGATGATGTTTTTCAATTTTTAGAATTTTTTTGCATTTATTTTTGAACTTTCTAACTCGGGTCGGGTTCGAACGGATAGGAAGGAAATTTTTTTTCTTCTCTATTTTTCGGGCTGTCCATACCCGTTTAGTCTTGAAATGAAGCCTGCATGATGTTTTTTAATTTTTAGAATTTTTTTGCATTTATTTTTGAATTTTCAAACTCGGGTCGGGTTCGAACGGATAGGAAGGAATTTTTTTTTCCTCTCTATTTTTTGGCCTGTCCTGACCCGTTTCATCTTGAAATGAAGCCAGGATGATGTTTTTTAATTTTTAGAATTTTTTTGCATTTATTTTTGAATTTTCAAACTCGGGTCGGGATCAAACGGATAGGAAGGAAATTTTTTTTCCTCTCTATTTTTCGTCCTATCCTGACCCGTTTCATCTTGAAATGAAGCCTGGATGATGTTATTTCATTTTTAGAATTTTTTTTGTATTTTATTTTTGAATTTTCTATCTCGGGTCGGGTTCGAACGGATAGGAAGGAAATTTTTTTTCTTCTCTATTTTTTGGCCTGTCCTGACCCGTTTCATCTTGAAATGAAGCCAGGATGATGTTTTTTAATTTTTATAATTTTTTTGCATTTATTTTTGAATTTTCTAACTCGGATCGGGTTCGAACGGATAGGAAGGAAATTTTTTTTCTTCTCTATTTTTCGGCCTGTCCATACCCGTTTAGTCTTGAAATGAAGCCTGGATGACGTTTTTTAATTTTTAGAATTTTTTTGCATTTTATTTTTGAATTTTCTATCTTGGGTCGGGTTCGAACGGATAGGAAGGAAATTTTTTTTCTTCTCTATTTTTCGGCCTATCCAGACCCGTTTAGTCTTGAAATGAAGCCTGGATGATGTTTTTTAATTTTTAGAATTTTTTTGCATTTTATTTTTGAATTTTCTATCTCGAGTCGGGTTCGAACGGATAGGAAGGAAATTTTTTTTCTTCTCTATTTTTCGGCCTGTCTTGACCCGTTTCATCTTGAAATGAAGCCTGGATGATGTTTTTTCATTTTTAGAATTTTTTTTGTATTTTATTTTTGAATTTTCTATCTCGGGTCGGGTTCGAACGGATAGGAAGGAATTTTTTTTTTCTTCTCTATTTTTTGGCCTGTCCTGACCCGTTTCATCTTGAAATGAAGCCAGGATTATGTTTTTTAATTTTTAGAATTTTTTTGCATTTATTTTTGAATTTTCAAACTCGGGTCGGGTTCGAACGGATAGGAAGGAAATTTTTTTTCCTCTCTATTTTTCATCCTGTCCTGACCCGTTTCATCTTGAAATGAAGCCAGTATGATGTTTTTCAATTTTTAGAATTTTTTTGCATTTATTTTTGAATTTTCTAACTCGGGTCGGGTTCGAACGGATAGGAAGGAAATTTTTTTTCTTCTCTATTTTTTGGCCTGTCCTGACCCGTTTCATCTTGAAATGAAGCTAGGATGATGTTTTTTAATTTTTAGAATTTTTTTTGCATTTATTTTTGAATTTTCAAACTCGGGTCGGGATCGAACGGATAGGAAGGAAATTTTTTTTCCTCTCTATTTTTCGGCCTGTCCTGACCCGTTTCATCTTGAAATGAAGCCAGGATGATGTTTTTTAATTTTTATAATTTTTTTGCATTTATTTTTGAATTTTCTAACTCGGATCGGGTTCGAACGGATAGGAAGGAAATTTTTTTTCTTCTCTATTTTTCGGCCTGTCCATACCCGTTTAGTCTTGAAATGAAGCCTGGATGACGTTTTTTAATTTTTAGAATTTTTTTGCATTTTATTTTTGAATTTTCTATCTCGGGTCGGGTTCGAACGGATAGGAAGGAAATTTTTTTTCTTCTCTATTTTTCGGCCTATCCAGACCCGTTTAGTCTTGAAATGAAGCCTGGATGATATTTTTTAATTTTTAGAATTTTTTTGCATTTTATTTTTGAATTTTCTATCTCGAGTCGGGTTCGAACGGATAGGAAGGAAATTTTTTTTCTTCTCTATTTTTCGGCCTGTCTTGACCCGTTTCATCTTGAAATGAAGCCTGGATGATGTTTTTTCATTTTTAGAATTTTTTTTGTATTTTATTTTTGAATTTTCTATCTCGGGTCGGGTTCGAACGGATAGGAAGGAATTTTTTTTTTCTTCTCTATTTTTTGGCCTGTCCTGACCCGTTTCATCTTGAAATGAAGGCAGGATGATGTTTTTTAATTTTTAGAATTTTTTTGCATTTATTTTTGAATTTTCAAACTCGGGTCGGGTTCGAACGGATAGGAAGGAAATTTTTTTTCCTCTCTATTTTTCATCCTGTCCTGACCCGTTTCATCTTGAAATGAAGCCAGGATGATGTTTTTCAATTTTTAGAATTTTTTTGCATTTATTTTTGAACTTTCTAACTCGGGTCGGGTTCGAACGGATAGGAAGGAAATTTTTTTTCTTCTCTATTTTTCGGGCTGTCCATACCCGTTTAGTCTTGAAATGAAGCCTGCATGATGTTTTTTAATTTTTAGAATTTTTTTGCATTTATTTTTGAATTTTCAAACTCGGGTCGGGTTCGAACGGATAGGAAGGAATTTTTTTTTCCTCTCTATTTTTTGGCCTGTCCTGACCCGTTTCATCTTGAAATGAAGCCAGGATGATGTTTTTTAATTTTTAGAATTTTTTTGCATTTATTTTTGAATTTTCAAACTCGGGTCGGGTTCGAACGGATAGGAAGGAAATTTTTTTTTCTCTCTATTTTTCATCCTGTCCTGACCCGTTTCATCTTGAAATGAAGCCAGGATGATGTTTTTTAATATTTAGAATTTTTTTGCATTTATTTTTGAATTTTCTAACTCGGGTCGGGTTCGAACGGATAGGAAGGAAATTTTTTTTCTTCTCTATTTTTCGGGCTGTCCATACCCGTTTAGTCTTGAAATGAAGCCTGGATGATGTTTTTTAATTTTTAGAATTTTTTTGCATTTTATTTTTGAATTTTCTATCTCTAGTCGGGTTCGAACGGATAGGAAGGAAATTTTTTTTCTTCTCTATTTTTCGGCCTGTCTTGACCCGTTTCATCTTGAAATGAAGCCTGGATGATGTTTTTTCATTTTTAGAATTTTTTTTGTATTTTATTTTTGAATTTTCTATCTCAGGTCGGGTTCGAACGGATAGGAAGGAAATTTTTTTTCTTCTTTATTTTTTGGCCTGTCCTGACCCGTTTCATCTTGAAATGAAGCCAGGATGATGTTTTTTAATTTTTAGAATTTTTTTGCATTTATTTTTGAATTTTCAAACTCGGGTCGGGATCAAACGGATAGGAAGGAAATTTTTTTTCTTCTCTATTTTTCGGCCTGTCCATGCCCGTTTAGTCTTGAAATGAAGCCTGGATGACGTTTTTTAATATTTAGAATTTTTTTGCATTTTATTTTTGAATTTTCTATCTCGGGTCGGGTTCGAACGGATAGGAAGGCAATTTTTTTTCTTCTCTATTTTTCGGCCTATCCATACCCGTTTAGTCTTGAAATGAAGCCTGGATGATGTTTTTTAATTTTTAGAATTTTTTTGCATTTTATTTTTGAATTTTCTATCTCGACTCGGGTTCGAACGGATAGGAAGGAAATTTTTTTTCTTCTCTATTTTTCGGCCTGTCTTGACCCGTTTCATATTGAAATGAAGCCTGGATGATGTTTTTTCATTTTTAGAATTTTTTTTGTATTTTATTTTTGAATTTTCTATCTCGGATCGGGTTCGAACGGATAGGAAGGAAATTTTTTTTCTTCTCTATTTTTTGGCCTGTCCTGACCCGTTTCATCTTGAAATGAAGCCAGGATGATGTTTTTTAATTTTTAGAATTTTTTTGCATTTATTTTTTAATTTTCTAACTCGGGTCGGGTTCGAACGGATAGGAAGGAAATTTTTTTATTCTCTATTTTTCGGCCTGTCTTGACCGTTTCATCTTGAAATCAAGCCAGGATGATGTTTTTTAATTTTTAGAATTTTTTTGCATTTTATTTTTGAATTTTCTATCTCGGGACGGGTTCGAACGGATAGGAAGGAAATTTTTTTTCTTCTCTATTTTTCGGCCTGTCCATACCCGTATCTTCTTGAAATGAAGCCTGGATTATGTTT
This sequence comes from Quercus robur, assembly GCF_932294415.1. Classification (NCBI taxonomy): domain Eukaryota; kingdom Viridiplantae; phylum Streptophyta; class Magnoliopsida; order Fagales; family Fagaceae; genus Quercus; species Quercus robur. The sequence continues at coordinate 38,630,978 of NC_065542.1, read as the reverse complement.
TTTAATTTTTAGAATTTTTTGCATTTATTTTTTGTTTTTCTAACTCGGGTCGGGTTCGAACGGATAGGAAGGAAATTTTTTTATTCTCTATTTTTCGGCCTGTCTTGACCGTTTCATCTTGAAATCATGCCAGGATGATGTTTTTTAATTTTTAGAATTTTTTTGCATTTTATTTTTGAATTTTCTATCTCGGGTCGGGTTCGAACGGATAGGAAGGAAATTTTTTTTCTTCTCTATTTTTCGGCCTGTCCATATCCGTTTAGTCTTGAAATGAAGCCTGGATGACGTTTTTTAATTTTTAGAATTTTTTTGCATTTTATTTTTGAATTTTCTATCTCGGGTCGGGTTCGAACGGATAGGATGGAAATTTTTTTTCTTCTCTATTTTTCGTCCTGTCCATACCCGTTTAGTCTTGAAATGAAGCCTGGATGATGTTTTTTAATTTTTAGAATTTTTTTGCATTTTATTTTTGAATTTTTTTCTCGGGTCGGGTTCGAACGGATTGGATGGAAATTTTTTCTCTTCTCTATTTTTCGGCCTGTCCATACCCGTTTAGTCTAGAAATGAAGCCTGGATGATGTTTTTTAATTTTTATAATTTTTTTGCATTTATTTTTTAATTTTCTATATCGAGTCAGGTTCGAACAGATAGGAAGGAAATTTTTTTTTCTTCTCTATTTTTCGGCTTGTCCATACCCGTATCTTCTTGAAATGAAGCCTGGATTATGTTTTTTAATTTTTAGAATTTTTTGCATTAATTTTTGATTTTCTAGCTCGGGTCGGGTTCGAACGGATAGGAAGGAAATTTTTTTTATTCTCTATTTTTCGGCCTGTCTTGACCGTTTCATCTTGAAATGAAGCCAGGATGATGTTTTTTAATTTTTAGAATTTTTTTGCATTTTATTTTTGAATTTTCTATCTCGGGTCGGGTTCGAACGGATAGGAAGGAAATTTTTTTTCTTCTCTATTTTTCGGCCTGTCCATACCCGTATCTTCTTGAAATGAAGCCTGGATTATGTTTTTTAATTTTTAGAATTTTTTGCATTTATTTTTTGATTTTCTAACTCGGGTCGGGTTCGAACGGATAGGAAGGAAATTTTTTTATTCTCTATTTTTCGGCCTGTCTTGACCGTTTCATCTTGAAATCAAGCCAGGATGATGTTTTTTAATTTTTAGAATTTTTTTGCATTTTATTTTTGAATTTTCTATCTCGGGTCGGGTTCGAACGGATAGGAAGGAAATTTTTTTTCTTCTCTATTTTTCGGCCTGTCCATACCCGTTTAGTCTTGAAATGAAGCCTGGATGACGTTTTTTAATTTTTAGAATTTTTTTGCATTTTATTTTTGAATTTTCTATCTCGGGTCGGGTTCGAACGGATAGGAAGGAAATTTTTTTTCTTCTCTATTTTTTGGCCTGTCCTGACCCGTTTCATCTTGAAATGAAGCCAGGATGATGTTTTTTAATTTTTAGAATTTTTTTTGCATTTATTTTTGAATTTTCAAACTCGGGTCGGGATCGAACGGATAGGAAGGAAATTTTTTTTCCTCTCTATTTTTCGGCCTGTCCTGACCCGTTTCATCTTGAAATGAAGCCAGGATGATGTTTTTTAATTTTTATAATTTTTTTGCATTTATTTTTGAATTTTCTAACTCGGATCGGGTTCGAACGGATAGGAAGGAAATTTTTTTTCTTCTCTATTTTTCGGCCTGTCCATACCCGTTTAGTCTTGAAATGAAGCCTGGATGACGTTTTTTAATTTTTAGAATTTTTTTGCATTTTATTTTTGAATTTTCTATCTCGGGTCGGGTTCGAACGGATAGGAAGGAAATTTTTTTTCTTCTCTATTTTTCGGCCTATCCAGACCCGTTTAGTCTTGAAATGAAGCCTGGATGATGTTTTTTAATTTTTAGAATTTTTTTGCATTTTATTTTTGAATTTTCTATCTCGAGTCGGGTTCGAACGGATAGGAAGGAAATTTTTTTTCTTCTCTATTTTTCGGCCTGTCTTGACCCGTTTCATCTTGAAATGAAGCCTGGATGATGTTTTTTCATTTTTAGAATTTTTTTTGTATTTTATTTTTGAATTTTCTATCTCGGGTCGGGTTCGAACGGATAGGAAGGAATTTTTTTTTTCTTCTCTATTTTTTGGCCTGTCCTGACCCGTTTCATCTTGAAATGAAGGCAGGATGATGTTTTTTAATTTTTAGAATTTTTTTGCATTTATTTTTGAATTTTCAAACTCGGGTCGGGTTCGAACGGATAGGAAGGAAATTTTTTTTCCTCTCTATTTTTCATCCTGTCCTGACCCGTTTCATCTTGAAATGAAGCCAGGATGATGTTTTTCAATTTTTAGAATTTTTTTGCATTTATTTTTGAACTTTCTAACTCGGGTCGGGTTCGAACGGATAGGAAGGAAATTTTTTTTCTTCTCTATTTTTCGGGCTGTCCATACCCGTTTAGTCTTGAAATGAAGCCTGCATGATGTTTTTTAATTTTTAGAATTTTTTTGCATTTATTTTTGAATTTTCAAACTCGGGTCGGGTTCGAACGGATAGGAAGGAATTTTTTTTTCCTCTCTATTTTTTGGCCTGTCCTGACCCGTTTCATCTTGAAATGAAGCCAGGATGATGTTTTTTAATTTTTAGAATTTTTTTGCATTTATTTTTGAATTTTCAAACTCGGGTCGGGTTCGAACGGATAGGAAGGAAATTTTTTTTTCTCTCTATTTTTCATCCTGTCCTGACCCGTTTCATCTTGAAATGAAGCCAGGATGATGTTTTTTAATATTTAGAATTTTTTTGCATTTATTTTTGAATTTTCTAACTCGGGTCGGGTTCGAACGGATAGGAAGGAAATTTTTTTTCTTCTCTATTTTTCGGGCTGTCCATACCCGTTTAGTCTTGAAATGAAGCCTGGATGATGTTTTTTAATTTTTAGAATTTTTTTGCATTTTATTTTTGAATTTTCTATCTCTAGTCGGGTTCGAACGGATAGGAAGGAAATTTTTTTTCTTCTCTATTTTTCGGCCTGTCTTGACCCGTTTCATCTTGAAATGAAGCCTGGATGATGTTTTTTCATTTTTAGAATTTTTTTTGTATTTTATTTTTGAATTTTCTATCTCAGGTCGGGTTCGAACGGATAGGAAGGAAATTTTTTTTCTTCTTTATTTTTTGGCCTGTCCTGACCCGTTTCATCTTGAAATGAAGCCAGGATGATGTTTTTTAATTTTTAGAATTTTTTTGCATTTATTTTTGAATTTTCAAACTCGGGTCGGGATCAAACGGATAGGAAGGAAATTTTTTTTCTTCTCTATTTTTCGGCCTGTCCATGCCCGTTTAGTCTTGAAATGAAGCCTGGATGACGTTTTTTAATATTTAGAATTTTTTTGCATTTTATTTTTGAATTTTCTATCTCGGGTCGGGTTCGAACGGATAGGAAGGCAATTTTTTTTCTTCTCTATTTTTCGGCCTATCCATACCCGTTTAGTCTTGAAATGAAGCCTGGATGATGTTTTTTAATTTTTAGAATTTTTTTGCATTTTATTTTTGAATTTTCTATCTCGACTCGGGTTCGAACGGATAGGAAGGAAATTTTTTTTCTTCTCTATTTTTCGGCCTGTCTTGACCCGTTTCATATTGAAATGAAGCCTGGATGATGTTTTTTCATTTTTAGAATTTTTTTTGTATTTTATTTTTGAATTTTCTATCTCGGATCGGGTTCGAACGGATAGGAAGGAAATTTTTTTTCTTCTCTATTTTTTGGCCTGTCCTGACCCGTTTCATCTTGAAATGAAGCCAGGATGATGTTTTTTAATTTTTAGAATTTTTTTGCATTTATTTTTGAATTTTCTAACTCGGGTCGGGTTCGAACGGATAGGAAGGAAATTTTTTTATTCTCTATTTTTCGGCCTGTCTTGACCGTTTCATCTTGAAATCAAGCCAGGATGATGTTTTTTAATTTTTAGAATTTTTTTGCATTTTATTTTTGAATTTTCTATCTCGGGACGGGTTCGAACGGATAGGAAGGAAATTTTTTTTCTTCTCTATTTTTCGGCCTGTCCATACCCGTATCTTCTTGAAATGAAGCCTGGATTATGTTTTTTAATTTTTAGAATTTTTTGCATTTATTTTTTGTTTTTCTAACTCGGGTCGGGTTCGAACGGATAGGAAGGAAATTTTTTTATTCTCTATTTTTCGGCCTGTCTTGACCGTTTCATCTTGAAATCATGCCAGGATGATGTTTTTTAATTTTTAGAATTTTTTTGCATTTTATTTTTGAATTTTCTATCTCGGGTCGGGTTCGAACGGATAGGAAGGAAATTTTTTTTCTTCTCTATTTTTCGGCCTGTCCATATCCGTTTAGTCTTGAAATGAAGCCTGGATGACGTTTTTTAATTTTTAGAATTTTTTTGCATTTTATTTTTGAATTTTCTATCTCGGGTCGGGTTCGAACGGATAGGATGGAAATTTTTTTTCTTCTCTATTTTTCGTCCTGTCCATACCCGTTTAGTCTTGAAATGAAGCCTGGATGATGTTTTTTAATTTTTAGAATTTTTTTGCATTTTATTTTTGAATTTTTTTCTCGGGTCGGGTTCGAACGGATTGGATGGAAATTTTTTCTCTTCTCTATTTTTCGGCCTGTCCATACCCGTTTAGTCTAGAAATGAAGCCTGGATGATGTTTTTTAATTTTTATAATTTTTTTGCATTTATTTTTTAATTTTCTATATCGAGTCAGGTTCGAACAGATAGGAAGGAAATTTTTTTTTCTTCTCTATTTTTCGGCTTGTCCATACCCGTATCTTCTTGAAATGAAGCCTGGATTATGTTTTTTAATTTTTAGAATTTTTTGCATTAATTTTTGATTTTCTAGCTCGGGTCGGGTTCGAACGGATAGGAAGGAAATTTTTTTTATTCTCTATTTTTCGGCCTGTCTTGACCGTTTCATCTTGAAATGAAGCCAGGATGATGTTTTTTAATTTTTAGAATTTTTTTGCATTTTATTTTTGAATTTTCTATCTCGGGTCGGGTTCGAACGGATAGGAAGGAAATTTTTTTTCTTCTCTATTTTTCGGCCTGTCCATACCCGTATCTTCTTGAAATGAAGCCTGGATTATGTTTTTTAATTTTTAGAATTTTTTGCATTTATTTTTTGATTTTCTAACTCGGGTCGGGTTCGAACGGATAGGAAGGAAATTTTTTTATTCTCTATTTTTCGGCCTGTCTTGACCGTTTCATCTTGAAATCAAGCCAGGATGATGTTTTTTAATTTTTAGAATTTTTTTGCATTTTATTTTTGAATTTTCTATCTCGGGTCGGGTTCGAACGGATAGGAAGGAAATTTTTTTTCTTCTCTATTTTTCGGCCTGTCCATACCCGTTTAGTCTTGAAATGAAGCCTGGATGACGTTTTTTAATTTTTAGAATTTTTTTGCATTTTATTTTTGAATTTTCTATCTCGGGTCGGGTTCGAACGGATAGGAAGGAAATTTTTTTTCTTCTCTATTTTTTGGCCTGTCCTGACCCGTTTCATCTTGAAATGAAGCCAGGATGATGTTTTTTAATTTTTAGAATTTTTTTTGCATTTATTTTTGAATTTTCAAACTCGGGTCGGGATCGAACGGATAGGAAGGAAATTTTTTTTCCTCTCTATTTTTCGGCCTGTCCTGACCCGTTTCATCTTGAAATGAAGCCAGGATGATGTTTTTTAATTTTTATAATTTTTTTGCATTTATTTTTGAATTTTCTAACTCGGATCGGGTTCGAACGGATAGGAAGGAAATTTTTTTTCTTCTCTATTTTTCGGCCTGTCCATACCCGTTTAGTCTTGAAATGAAGCCTGGATGACGTTTTTTAATTTTTAGAATTTTTTTGCATTTTATTTTTGAATTTTCTATCTCGGGTCGGGTTCGAACGGATAGGAAGGAAATTTTTTTTCTTCTCTATTTTTCGGCCTATCCAGACCCGTTTAGTCTTGAAATGAAGCCTGGATGATGTTTTTTAATTTTTAGAATTTTTTTGCATTTTATTTTTGAATTTTCTATCTCGAGTCGGGTTCGAACGGATAGGAAGGAAATTTTTTTTCTTCTCTATTTTTCGGCCTGTCTTGACCCGTTTCATCTTGAAATGAAGCCTGGATGATGTTTTTTCATTTTTAGAATTTTTTTTGTATTTTATTTTTGAATTTTCTATCTCGGGTCGGGTTCGAACGGATAGGAAGGAATTTTTTTTTTCTTCTCTATTTTTTGGCCTGTCCTGACCCGTTTCATCTTGAAATGAAGCCAGGATGATGTTTTTTAATTTTTAGAATTTTTTTGCATTTATTTTTGAATTTTCAAACTCGGGTCGGGTTCGAACGGATAGGAAGGAAATTTTTTTTCCTCTCTATTTTTCATCCTGTCCTGACCCGTTTCATCTTGAAATGAAGCCAGGATGATGTTTTTCAATTTTTAGAATTTTTTTGCATTTATTTTTGAATTTTCTAACTCGGGTCGGGTTCGAACGGATAGGAAGGAAATTTTTTTTCTTCTCTATTTTTTGGCCTGTCCTGACCCGTTTCATCTTGAAATGAAGCTAGGATGATATTTTTTAATTTTTAGAATTTTTTTTGCATTTATTTTTGAATTTTCAAACTCGGGTCGGGATCGAACGGATAGGAAGAAAATTTTTTTTCCTCTCTATTTTTCGGCCTGTCCTGACCCGTTTCATCTTGAAATGAAGCCAGGATGATGTTTTTTCATTTTTAGAATTTTTTTTGTATTTTATTTTTGAATTTTCTATCTCGGGTCGGGTTCGAACGGATAGGAAGGAAATTTTTTTTCTTCTTTATTTTTTGGCCTGTCCTGACCCGTTTCATCTTGAAATGAAGCCAGGATGATGTTTTTTAATTTTTAGAATTTTTCTGCATTTATTTTTGAATTTTCAAACTCGGGTCGTGATCAAACGGATAGGAAGGAAATTTTTTTCCTCTCTATTTTTCGGCCTGTCCTGACCCGTTTCATCTTGAAATGAAGCCTGGATGATGTTTTTTCATTTTTAGAATTTTTTTTGTATTTTATTTTTGAATTTTCTATCTCGGGTCGGGTTCGAACGGATAGGAAGGAAATTTTTTTTCTTCTCTATTTTTTGGCCTGTCCTGAACCGTTTCATCTTGAAATGAAGCCAGGATGATGTTTTTTAATTTTTAGAATTTTTTTGCATTTATATTTGAATTTTCAAACTCGGGTCGGGTTCGAACGGATAGGAAGGAAATTTTTTTTCCTCTCTATTTTTCATCCTGTCCTGACCCGTTTCATCTTGAAATGAAGCCAGGATGATGTTTTTTAATTTTTAGAATTTTTTTGCATTTATTTTTGAATTTTCTAACTCGGGTCGGGTTCGAACGGATAGGAAGGAAATTTTTTTTCTTCTCTATTTTTCGGGCTGTCCATACCCGTTTAGTCTTGAAATGAAGCCTGGATGATGTTTTTTAATTTTTAGAATTTTTTTGCATTTTATTTTTGAATTTTCTATCTCTAGTCGGGTTCGAACGGATAGGAAGGAAATTTTTTTTCTTCTCTATTTTTCGGCCTGTCTTGACCCGTTTCATCTTGAAATGAAGCCTGGATGATGTTTTTTCATTTTTAGAATTTTTTTTGTATTTTATTTTTGAATTTTCTATCTCAGGTCGGGGTTCGAACGGATAGGAAGGAAATTTTTTTTCTTCTTTATTTTTTGGCCTGTCCTGACCCGTTTCATCTTGAAATGAAGCCAGGATGATGTTTTTTAATTTTTAGAATTTTTTTGCATTTATTTTTGAATTTTCAAACTCGGGTCGGGATCAAACGGATAGGAAGGAAATTTTTTTTCCTCTCTATTTTTCGGCCTATCCTGACCCGTTTCATCTTGAAATGAAGCCTGGATGATGTTTTTTCATTTTTAGAATTTTTTTTGTATTTTATTTTTGAATTTTCTATCTCGGGTCGGGTTCGAACGGATAGGAAGGAAATTTTTTTTCTTCTCTATTTTTTGGCCTGTCCTGACCCGTTTCATCTTGAAATGAAGCCAGGATGATGTTTTTTAATTTTTAGAATTTTTTTGCATTTATTTTTGAATTTTCAAACTCGGGTCGGGATCGAACGGATAGGAAGGAAATTTTTTTTCCTCTCTATTTTTCGGCCTGTCCAGACCCGTTTCATCTTGAAATGAAGCCAGGATGATGTTTTTTAATTTTTATAATTTTTTTGCATTTATTTTTGAATTTTCTAACTCGGATCGGGTTCGAACGGATAGGAAGGAAATTTTTTTTCTTCTCTATTTTTCGGCCTGTCTTGACCCGTTTCATCTTGAAATGAAGCCTGGATGATGTTTTTTCATTTTTAGAATTTTTTTTGTATTTTATTTTTGAATTTTCTATCTCGGGTCGGGTTCGAACGGATAGGAAGGAAATTTTTTTTCTTCTTTATTTTTTGGCCTGTCCTGACCCGTTTCATCTTGAAATGAAGCCAGGATGATGTTTTTTAATTTTTAGAATTTTTTTGCATTTATTTTTGAATTTTCAAACTCGGGTCGTGATCAAACGGATAGGAAGGAAATTTTTTTCCTCTCTATTTTTCGGCCTGTCCTGACCCGTTTCATCTTGAAATGAAGCCTGGATGATGTTTTTTCATTTTTAGAATTTTTTTTGTATTTTATTTTTGAATTTTCTATCTCGGGTCGGGTTCGAACGGATAGGAAGGAAATTTTTTTTCTTCTCTATTTTTTGGCCTGTCCTGAACCGTTTCATCTTGAAATGAAGCCAGGATGATGTTTTTTAATTTTTAGAATTTTTTTGCATTTATATTTGAATTTTCAAACTCGGGTCGGGTTCGAACGGATTGGAAGGAAATTTTTTTTCCTCTCTATTTTTCATCCTGTCCTGACCCGTTTCATCTTGAAATGAAGCCAGGATGATGTTTTTTAATTTTTAGAATTTTTTTGCATTTATTTTTGAATTTTCTAACTCGGGTCGGGTTCGAATGGATAGGAAGGAAATTTTTTTTCTTCTCTATTTTTCGGGCTGTCCATACCCGTTTAGTCTTGAAATGAAGCCTGGATGATGTTTTTTAATTTTTAGAATTTTTTTGCATTTATTTTTGAATTTTCAAACTCGGGTCGGGTTCGAACGGATAGGAAGGAATTTTTTTTTTCTTCTCTATTTTTTGGCCTGTCCTGACCCGTTTCATCTTGAAATGAAGCCAGGATGATGTTTTTTAATTTTTAGAATTTTTTTGCATTTATTTTTGAATTTTCTAACTCGGGTCGGGTTCGAACGGATAGGAAGGAAATTTTTTTTCTTCTCTATTTTTCGGGCTGTCCATACCCGTTTAGTCTTGAAATGAAGCCTGGATGATGTTTTTTAATTTTTAGAATTTTTTTGCATTTTATTTTTGAATTTTCTATCTCTAGTCGGGTTCGAACGGATAGGAAGGAAATTTTTTTTCTTCTCTATTTTTCGGCCTGTCTTGACCCGTTTCATCTTGAAATGAAGCCTGGATGATGTTTTTTCATTTTTAGAATTTTTTTTGTATTTTATTTTTGAATTTTCTATCTCAGGTCGGGTTCGAACGGATAGGAAGGAAATTTTTTTTCTTCTTTATTTTTTGGCCTGTCCTGACCCGTTTCATCTTGAAATGAAGCCAGGATGATGTTTTTTAATTTTTAGAATTTTTTTGCATTTATTTTTGAATTTTCAAACTCGGGTCGGGATCAAACGGATAGGAAGGAAATTTTTTTTCCTCTCTATTTTTCGTCCTATCCTGACCCGTTTCATCTTGAAATGAAGCCTGGATGATGTTATTTCATTTTTAGAATTTTTTTTGTATTTTATTTTTGAATTTTCTATCTCGGCTCGGGTTCGAACGGATAGGAAGGAAATTTTTTTTCTTCTCTATTTTTTGGCCTGTCCTGACCCGTTTCATCTTGAAATGAAGCCAGGATGATGTTTTTTTTAATTTTTAGAATTTTTTTGCATTTATTTTTGAATTTTCAAACTCGGGTCGGGATCGAACGGATAGGAAGGAAATTTTTTTTCCTCTCTATTTTTCGGCCTGTCCAGACCCGTTTCATCTTGAAATGAAGCCAGGATGATGTTTTTTAATTTTTATAATTTTTCTGCATTTATTTTTGAATTTTCTAACTCGGATCGGGTTCGAACGGATAGGAAGGAAATTTTTTTTCTTCTCTATTTTTCGGCCTGTCTTGACCCGTTTCATCTTGAAATGAAGCCTGGATGATGTTTTTTCATTTTTAGAATTTTTTTTGTATTTTATTTTTGAATTTTCTATCTCGGGTCGGGTTCGAACGGATAGGAAGGAAATTTTTTTCCTCTCTATTTTTCGGCCTGTCCTGACCCGTTTCATCTTGAAATGAAGCCTGGATGATGTTTTTTCATTTTTAGAATTTTTTTTGTATTTTATTTTTGAATTTTCTATCTCGGGTCGGGTTCGAACGGATAGGAAGGAAATTTTTTTTCTTCTCTATTTTTTGGCCTGTCCTGAACCGTTTCATCTTGAAATGAAGCCAGGATGATGTTTTTTAATTTTTAGAATTTTTTTGCATTTATATTTGAATTTTCTAACTCGGATCGGGTTCGAACGGATAGGAAGGAAATTTTTTTTCTTCTCTATTTTTCGGGCTGTCCATACCCGTTTAGTCTTAAAATGAAGCCTGGATGATGTTTTTTAATTTTTAGAATTTTTTTGCATTTATTTTTGAATTTTCAAACTCGGGTCGGGTTCGAACGGATAGGAAGGAATTTTTTTTTTCTTCTCTATTTTTTGGCCTGTCCTGACCCGTTTCATCTTGAAATGAAGCCAGGATGATGTTTTTTAATTTTTAGAATTTTTTTGCATTTATTTTTGAATTTTCAAACTCGGGTCGGGTTCGAACGGATAGGAAGGAAATTTTTTTTCCTCTCTATTTTTCATCCTGTCCTGACCCGTTTCATCTTGAAATGAAGCCAGGATGATGTTTTTTAATATTTAGAATTTTTTTGCATTTATTTTTGAATTTTCTAACTCGGGTCGGGTTCGAACGGATAGGAAGGAAATTTTTTTTCTTCTCTATTTTTCGGGCTGTCCATACCCGTTTAGTCTTGAAATGAAGCCTGGATGATGTTTTTTAATTTTTAGAATTTTTTTGCATTTTATTTTTGAATTTTCTATCTCTAGTCGGGTTCGAACGGATAGGAAGGAAATTTTTTTTCTTCTCTATTTTTCGGCCTGTCTTGACCCGTTTCATCTTGAAATGAAGCCTGGATGATGTTTTTTCATTTTTAGAATTTTTTTTGTATTTTATTTTTGAATTTTCTATCTCAGGTCGGGTTCGAACGGATAGGAAGGAAATTTTTTTTCTTCTTTATTTTTTGGCCTGTCCTGACCCGTTTCATCTTGAAATGAAGCCAGGATGATGTTTTTTAATTTTTAGAATTTTTTTGCATTTATTTTTGAATTTTCAAACTCGGGTCGGGATCAAACGGATAGGAAGGAAATTTTTTTTCCTCTCTATTTTTCGGCCTATCCGGACCCGTTTCATCTTGAAATGAAGCCTGGATGATGTTTTTTCATTTTTAGAATTTTTTTTGTATTTTATTTTTGAATTTTCTATCTCGGGTCGGGTTCGAACGGATAGGAAGGAAATTTTTTTTCTTCTCTATTTTTTGGCCTGTCCTGACCCGTTTCATCTTGAAATCAAGCCAGGATGATGTTTTTTAATTTTTAGAATTTTTTTGCATTTATTTTTGAATTTTCAAACTCGGGTCGGGATCGAACGGATAGGAAGGAAATTTTTTTTCCTCTCTATTTTTCGGCCTGTCCAGACCCGTTTCATCTTGAAATGAAGCCAGGATGATGTTTTTTAATTTTTATAATTTTTTTGCATTTATTTTTGAATTTTCTAACTCGGATCGGGTTCGAACGGATAGGAAGGAAATTTTTTTTCTTCTCTATTTTTCGGCCTGTCTTGACCCGTTTCATCTTGAAATGAAGCCTGGATGATGTTTTTTCATTTTTAGAATTTTTTTTGTATTTTATTTTTGAATTTTCTATCTCGGGTCGGGTTCGAACGGATAGGAAGGAAATTTTTTTTCTTCTTTATTTTTTGGCCTGTCCTGACCCGTTTCATCTTGAAATGAAGCCAGGATGATGTTTTTTAATTTTTAGAATTTTTTTGCATTTATTTTTGAATTTTCAAACTCGGGTCGTGATCAAACGGATAGGAAGGAAATTTTTTTCCTCTCTATTTTTCGGCCTGTCCTGACCCGTTTCATCTTGAAATGAAGCCTGGATGATGTTTTTTCATTTTTAGAATTTTTTTTGTATTTTATTTTTGAATTTTCTATCTCGGGTCGGGTTCGAACGGATAGGAAGGAAATTTTTTTTCTTCTCTATTTTTTGGCCTGTCCTGAACCGTTTCATCTTGAAATGAAGCCAGGATGATGTTTTTTAATTTTTAGAATTTTTTTGCATTTATATTTGAATTTTCAAACTCGGGTCGGGTTCGAACGGATAGGAAGGAAATTTTTTTTCCTCTCTATTTTTCATCCTGTCCTGACCCGTTTCATCTTGAAATGAAGCCAGGATGATGTTTTTTAATTTTTAGAATTTTTTTGCATTTATTTTTGAATTTTCTAACTCGGGTCGGGTTCGAATGGATAGGAAGGAAATTTTTTTTCTTCTCTATTTTTCGGGCTGTCCATACCCGTTTAGTCTTGAAATGAAGCCTGGATGATGTTTTTTCATTTTTAGAATTTTTTTGCATTTATTTTTGAATTTTCAAACTCGGGTCGGGTTCGAACGGATAGGAAGGAATTTTTTTTTTCTTCTCTATTTTTTGGCCTGTCCTGACCCGTTTCATCTTGAAATGAAGCCAGGATGATGTTTTTTAATTTTTAGAATTTTTTTGCATTTATTTTTGAATTTTCTAACTCGGGTCGGGTTCGAACGGATAGGAAGGAAATTTTTTTTCTTCTCTATTTTTCGGGCTGTCCATACCCGTTTAGTCTTGAAATGAAGCCTGGATGATGTTTTTTAATTTTTAGAATTTTTTTGCATTTTATTTTTGAATTTTCTATCTCTAGTCGGGTTCGAACGGATAGGAAGGAAATTTTTTTTCTTCTCTATTTTTCGGCCTGTCTTGACCCGTTTCATCTTGAAATGAAGCCTGGATGATGTTTTTTCATTTTTAGAATTTTTTTTGTATTTTATTTTTGAATTTTCTATCTCAGGTCGTGTTCGAACGGATAGGAAGGAAATTTTTTTTCTTCTTTATTTTTTGGCCTGTCCTGACCCGTTTCATCTTGAAATGAAGCCAGGATGATGTTTTTTAATTTTTAGAATTTTTTTGCATTTATTTTTGAATTTTCAAACTCGGGTCGGGATCAAACGGATAGGAAGGAAATTTTTTTTCCTCTCTATTTTTCGTCCTATCCTGACCCGTTTCATCTTGAAATGAAGCCTGGATGATGTTATTTCATTTTTAGAATTTTTTTTGTATTTTATTTTTGAATTTTCAATCTCGGCTCGGGTTCGAACGGATAGGAAGGAAATTTTTTTTCTTCTCTATTTTTTGGCCTGTCCTGACCCGTTTCATCTTGAAATGAAGCCAGGATGATGTTTTTTAATTTTTAGAATTTTTTTGCATTTATTTTTGAATTTTCAAACTCGGGTCGGGATCGAACGGATAGGAAGGAAATTTTTTTTCCTCTCTATTTTTCGGCCTGTCCAGACCCGTTTCATCTTGAAATGAAGCCAGGATGATGTTTTTTAATTTTTATAATTTTTTTGCATTTATTTTTGAATTTTCTAACTCGGATCGGGTTCGAACGGATAGGAAGGAAATTTTTTTTCTTCTCTATTTTTCGGCCTGTCTTGACCCGTTTCATCTTGAAATGAAGCCTGGATGATGTTTTTTCATTTTTAGAATTTTTTTTGTATTTTATTTTTGAATTTTCTATCTCGGGTCGGGTTCGAACGGATAGGAAGGAAATTTTTTTCCTCTCTATTTTTCGGCCTGTCCTGACCCGTTTCATCTTGAAATGAAGCCTGGATGATGTTTTTTCATTTTTAGAATTTTTTTTGTATTTTATTTTTGAATTTTCTATCTCGGGTCGGGTTCGAACGGATAGGAAGGAAATTTTTTTTCTTCTCTATTTTTTGGCCTGTCCTGAACCGTTTCATCTTGAAATGAAGCCAGGATGATGTTTTTTAATTTTTAGAATTTTTTTGCATTTATATTTGAATTTTCTAACTCGGATCGGGTTCGAACGGATAGGAAGGAAATTTTTTTTCTTCTCTATTTTTCGGGCTGTCCATACCCGTTTAGTCTTGGAATGAAGCCTGGATGATGTTTTTTAATTTTTAGAATTTTTTTGCATTTATTTTTGAATTTTCAAACTCGGGTCGGGTTCGAACGGATAGGATGGAATTTTTTTTTTCTTCTCTATTTTTTGGCCTGTCCTGACCCGTTTCATCTTGAAATGAAGCCAGGATGATGTTTTTTAATTTTTAGAATTTTTTTGCATTTATTTTTGAATTTTCAAACTCGGGTCGGGTTCGAACGGATAGGAAGGAAATTTTTTTTCCTCTCTATTTTTCATCCTGTCCTGACCCGTTTCATCTTGAAATGAAGCCAGGATGATGTTTTTTAATATTTAGAATTTTTTTGCATTTATTTTTGAATTTTCTAACTCGGGTCGGGTTCGAACGGATAGGAAGGAAATTTTTTTTCTTCTCTATTTTTCGGGCTGTCCATACCCGTTTAGTCTTGAAATGAAGCCTGGATAATGTTTTTTAATTTTTAGAATTTTTTTGCATTTTATTTTTGAATTTTCTATCTCTAGTCGGGTTCGAACGGATAGGAAGGAAATTTTTTTTCTTCTCTATTTTTCGGCCTGTCTTGACCCGTTTCATCTTGAAATGAAGCCTGGATGATGTTTTTTCATTTTTAGAATTTTTTTTGTATTTTATTTTTGAATTTTCTATCTCAGGTCGGGTTCGAACGGATAGGAAGGAAATTTTTTTTCTTCTTTATTTTTTGGCCTGTCCTGACCCGTTTCATCTTGAAATGAAGCCAGGATGATGTTTTTTAATTTTTAGAATTTTTTTGCATTTATTTTTGAATTTTCAAACTCGGGTCGGGATCAAACGGATAGGAAGGAAATTTTTTTTCCTCTCTATTTTTCGGCCTATCCTGACCCGTTTCATCTTGAAATGAAGCCTGGATGATGTTTTTTCATTTTTAGAATTTTTTTTGTATTTTATTTTTGAATTTTCTATCTCGGGTCGGGTTCGAACGGATAGGAAGGAAATTTTTTTTCTTCTCTATTTTTTGGCCTGTCCTGACCCGTTTCATCTTGAAATGAAGCCAGGATGATGTTTTTTAATTTTTAGAATTTTTTTGCATTTATTTTTGAATTTTCAAACTCGGGTCGGGATCGAACGGATATGAAGGAAATTTTTTTTCCTCTCTATTTTTCGGCCTGTCCAGACCCGTTTCATCTTGAAATGAAGCCAGGATGATGTTTTTTAATTTTTATAATTTTTTTGCATTTATTTTTGAATTTTCTAACTCGGATCGGGTTCGAACGGATAGGATGGAAATTTTTTTTCTTTTCTATTTTTCGGCCTGTCTTGACCCGTTTCATCTTGAAATGAAGCCTGGATGATGTTTTTTCATTTTTAGAATTTTTTTTGTATTTTATTTTTGAATTTTCTATCTCGGGTCGGGTTCGAACGGATAGGAAGGAAATTTTTTTTCTTCTTTATTTTTTGGCCTGTCCTGACCCGTTTCATCTTGAAATGAAGCCAGGATGATGTTTTTTAATTTTTAGAATTTTTTTGCATTTATTTTTGAATTTTCAAACTCGGGTCGTGATCAAACGGATAGGGAGGAAATTTTTTTCCTCTCTATTTTTCGGCCTGTCCTGACCCGTTTCATCTTGAAATGAAGCCTGGATGATGTTTTTTCATTTTTAGAATTTTTTTTGTATTTTATTTTTTAATTTTCTATCTCGGGTCGGGTTCGAACGGATAGGAAGGAAATTTTTTTTCTTCTCTATTTTTTGGCCTGTCCTGAACCGTTTCATCTTGAAATGAAGCCAGGATGATGTTTTTTAATTTTTAGAATTTTTTTGCATTTATATTTGAATTTTCAAACTCGGGTCGGGTTCGAACGGATAGGAAGGAAATTTTTTTTCCTCTCTATTTTTCATCCTGTCCTGACCCGTTTCATCTTGAAATGAAGCCAGGATGATGTTTTTTAATTTTTAGAATTTTTTTGCATTTATTTTTGAATTTTCTAACTCGGGTCGGGTTCGAATGGATAGGAAGGAAATTTTTTTTCTTCTCTATTTTTCGGGCTGTCCATACCCGTTTAGTCTTGAAATGAAGCCTGGATGATGTTTTTTAATTTTTAGAATTTTTTTGCATTTATTTTTGAATTTTCAAACTCGGGTCGGGTTCGAACGGATAGGAAGGAATTTTTTTTTCTTCTCTATTTTTTGGCCTGTCCTGACCCGTTTCATCTTGAAATGAAGCCAGGATGATGTTTTTTAATTTTTAGAATTTTTTTGCATTTATATTTGAATTTTCTAACTCGGATCGGGTTCGAACGGATAGGAAGGAAATTTTTTTTCTTCTCTATTTTTCGGGCTGTCCATACTCGTTTAGTCTTGAAATGAAGCCTGGATGATATTTTTTAATTTTTAGAATTTTTTTGCATTTATTTTTGAATTTTCAAACTCGGGTCGGGTTCGAACGGATAGGAAGGAATTTTTTTTTTCTTCTCTATTTTTTGGCCTGTCCTGACCCGTTTCATCTTGAAATGAAGCCAGGATGATGTTTTTTAATTTTTAGAATTTTTTTGCATTTTATTTTTGAATTTTCTATCTCTAGTCGGGTTCGAACGGATAGGAAGGAAATTTTTTTTCTTCTTTATTTTTTGGCCTGTCCTGACCCGTTTCATCTTGAAATGAAGCCAGGATGATGTTTTTTAATTTTTAGAATTTTTTTGCATTTATTTTTGAATTTTCAAACTCGGGTCGGGATCAAACGGATAGGAAGGAAATTTTTTTTCCTCTCTATTTTTCGGCCTATCCTGACCCGTTTCATCTTGAAATGAAGCCTGGATGATGTTTTTTCATTTTTAGAATTTTTTTTGTATTTTATTTTTGAATTTTCTATCTCGGGTCGGGTTCGAACGGATAGGAAGGAAATTTTTTTTCTTCTCTATTTTTTGGCCTGTCCTGACCCGTTTCATCTTGAAATGAAGCCAGGATGATGTTTTTTAATTTTTAGAATTCTTTTGCATTTATTTTTGAATTTTCAAACTCGGGTCGGGATCGAACGGATAGGAAGGAAATTTTTTTTCCTCTCTATTTTTCGGCCTGTCCAGACCCGTTTCATCTTGAAATGAAGCCAGGATGATGTTTTTTAATTTTTATAATTTTTTTGCATTTATTTTTGAATTTTCTAACTCGGATCGGGTTCGAACGGATAGGAAGGAAATTTTTTTTCTTCTCTATTTTTCGGCCTGTCTTGACCCGTTTCATCTTGAAATGAAGCCTGGATGATGTTTTTTAATTTTTAGAATTTTTTTTGTATTTTATTTTTGAATTTTCTATCTCGGGTCGGGTTCGAACGGATAGGAAGGAAATTTTTTTTCTTCTTTATTTTTTGGCCTGTCCTGACCCGTTTCATCTTGAAATGAAGCCAGGATGATGTTTTTTAATTTTTAGAATTTTTTTGCATTTATTTTTGAATTTTCAAACTCGGGTCGTGATCAAACGGATAGGAAGGAAATTTTTTTCCTCTCTATTTTTCGGCCTGTCCTGACCCGTTTCATCTTGAAATGAAGCCTGGATGATGTTTTTTCATTTTTAGAATTTTTTTTGTATTTTATTTTTGAATTTTCTATCTCGGGTCGGGTTCGAACGGATAGGAAGGAAATTTTTTTTCTTCTCTATTTTTTGGCCTGTCCTGAACCGTTTCATCTTGAAATGAAGCCAGGATGATGTTTTTTAATTTTTAGAATTTTTTTGCATTTATATTTGAATTTTCAAACTCGGGTCGGGTTCGAACGGATAGGAAGGAAATTTTTTTTCCTCTCTATTTTTCATCCTGTCCTGACCCGTTTCATCTTGAAATGAAGCCAGGATGATGTTTTTTAATTTTTAGAATTTTTTTGCATTTATTTTTGAATTTTCTAACTCGGGTCGGGTTCGAATGGATAGGAAGGAAATTTTTTTTCTTCTCTATTTTTCGGGCTGTCCATACCCGTTTAGTCTTGAAATGAAGCCTGGATGATGTTTTTTAATTTTTAGAATTTTTTTGCATTTATTTTTGAATTTTCAAACTCGGGTCGGGTTCGAACGGATAGGAAGGAATTTTTTTTTCTTCTCTATTTTTTGGCCTGTCCTGACCCGTTTCATCTTGAAATGAAGCCAGGATGATGTTTTTTAATTTTTAGAATTTTTTTGCATTTATTTTTGAATTTTCTAACTCGGGTCGGGTTCGAACGGATAGGAAGGAAATTTTTTTTCTTCTCTATTTTTCGGGCTGTCCATACCCGTTTAGTCTTGAAATGAAGCCTGGATGATGTTTTTTAATTTTTAGAATTTTTTTGCATTTTATTTTTGAATTTTCTATCTCTAGTCGGGTTCGAACGGATAGGAAGGAAATTTTTTTTCTTCTCTATTTTTCGGCCTGTCTTGACCCGTTTCATCTTGAAATGAAGCCTGGATGATGTTTTTTCATTTTTAGAATTTTTTTTGTATTTTATTTTTGAATTTTCTATCTCAGGTCGGGTTCGAACGGATAGGAAGGAAATTTTTTTTCTTCTTTATTTTTTGGCCTGTCCTGACCCGTTTCATCTTGAAATGAAGCCAGGATGATGTTTTTTAATTTTTAGAATTTTTTTGCATTTATTTTTGAATTTTCAAACTCGGGTCGGGATCAAACGGATAGGAAGGAAATTTTTTTTCCTCTCTATTTTTCGTCCTATCCTGACCCGTTTCATCTTGAAATGAAGCCTGGATGATGTTATTTCATTTTTAGAATTTTTTTTGTATTTTATTTTTGAATTTTCTATCTCGGCTCGGGTTCGAACGGATAGGAAGGAAATTTTTTTTCTTCTCTATTTTTTGGCCTGTCCTGACCCGTTTCATCTTGAAATGAAGCCAGGATGATGTTTTTTAATTTTTAGAATTTTTTTGCATTTATTTTTGAATTTTCAAACTCGGGTCGGGATCGAACGGATAGGAAGGAAATTTTTTTTCCTCTCTATTTTTCGGCCTGTCCAGACCCGTTTCATCTTGAAATGAAGCCAGGATGATGTTTTTTAATTTTTATAATTTTTCTGCATTTATTTTTGAATTTTCTAACTCGGATCGGGTTCGAACGGATAGGAAGGAAATTTTTTTTCTTCTCTATTTTTCGGCCTGTCTTGACCCGTTTCATCTTGAAATGAAGCCTGGATGATGTTTTTTCATTTTTAGAATTTTTTTTGTATTTTATTTTTGAATTTTCTATCTCGGGTCGGGTTCGAACGGATAGGAAGGAAATTTTTTTCCTCTCTATTTTTCGGCCTGTCCTGACCCGTTTCATCTTGAAATGAAGCCTGGATGATGTTTTTTCATTTTTAGAATTTTTTTTTGTATTTTATTTTTGAATTTTCTATCTCGGGTCGGGTTCGAACGGATAGGAAGGAAATTTTTTTTTCTTCTCTATTTTTTGGCCTGTCCTGAACCGTTTCATCTTGAAATGAAGCCAGGATGATGTTTTTTAATTTTTAGAATTTTTTTGCATTTATATTTGAATTTTCTAACTCGGATCGGGTTCGAACGGATAGGAAGGAAATTTTTTTTCTTCTCTATTTTTCGGGCTGTCCATACCCGTTTAGTCTTAAAATGAAGCCTGGATGATGTTTTTTAATTTTTAGAATTTTTTTGCATTTATTTTTGAATTTTCAAACTCGGGTCGGGTTCGAACGGATAGGAAGGAATTTTTTTTTTCTTCTCTATTTTTTGGCCTGTCCTGACCCGTTTCATCTTGAAATGAAGCCAGGATGATGTTTTTTAATTTTTAGAATTTTTTTGCATTTATTTTTGAATTTTCAAACTCGGGTCGGGTTCGAACGGATAGGAAGGAAATTTTTTTTCCTCTCTATTTTTCATCCTGTCCTGACCCGTTTCATCTTGAAATGAAGCCAGGATGATGTTTTTTAATATTTAGAATTTTTTTGCATTTATTTTTGAATTTTCTAACTCGGGTCGGGTTCGAACGGATAGGAAGGAAATTTTTTTTCTTCTCTATTTTTCGGGCTGTCCATACCCGTTTAGTCTTGAAATGAAGCCTGGATGATGTTTTTTAATTTTTAGAATTTTTTTGCATTTTATTTTTGAATTTTCTATCTCTAGTCGGGTTCGAACGGATAGGAAGGAAATTTTTTTTCTTCTCTATTTTTCGGCCTGTCTTGACCCGTTTCATCTTGAAATGAAGCCTGGATGATGTTTTTTCATTTTTAGAATTTTTTTTGTATTTTATTTTTGAATTTTCTATCTCAGGTCGGGTTCGAACGGATAGGAAGGAAATTTTTTTTCTTCTTTATTTTTTGGCCTGTCCTGACCCGTTTCATCTTGAAATGAAGCCAGGATGATGTTTTTTAATTTTTAGAATTTTTTTGCATTTATTTTTGAATTTTCAAACTCGGGTCGGGATCAAACGGATAGGAAGGAAATTTTTTTTCCTCTCTATTTTTCGGCCTATCCTGACCCGTTTCATCTTGAAATGAAGCCTGGATGATGTTTTTTCATTTTTAGAATTTTTTTTGTATTTTATTTTTGAATTTCTATCTCGGGTCGGGTTCGAACGGATAGGAAGGAAATTTTTTTTCTTCTCTATTTTTTGGCCTGTCCTGACCCGTTTCATCTTGAAATCAAGCCAGGATGATGTTTTTTAATTTTTAGAATTTTTTTGCATTTATTTTTGAATTTTCAAACTCGGGTCGGGATCGAACGGATAGGAAGGAAATTTTTTTTCCTCTCTATTTTTCGGCCTGTCCAGACCCGTTTCATCTTGAAATGAAGCCAGGATGATGTTTTTTAATTTTTATAATTTTTTTGCATTTATTTTTGAATTTTCTAACTCGGATCGGGTTCGAACGGATAGGAAGGAAATTTTTTTTCTTCTCTATTTTTCGGCCTGTCTTGACCCGTTTCATCTTGAAATGAAGCCTGGATGATGTTTTTTCATTTTTAGAATTTTTTTTGTATTTTATTTTTGAATTTTCTATCTCGGGTCGGGTTCGAACGGATAGGAAGGAAATTTTTTTTCTTCTTTATTTTTTGGCCTGTCCTGACCCGTTTCATCTTGAAATGAAGCCAGGATGATGTTTTTTAATTTTTAGAATTTTTTTGCATTTATTTTTGAATTTTCAAACTCGGGTCGTGATCAAACGGATAGGAAGGAAATTTTTTTCCTCTCTATTTTTCGGCCTGTCCTGACCCGTTTCATCTTGAAATGAAGCCTGGATGATGTTTTTTTCATTTTTAGAATTTTTTTTGTATTTTATTTTTGAATTTTCTATCTCGGGTCGGGTTCGAACGGATAGGAAGGAAATTTTTTTTCTTCTCTATTTTTTGGCCTGTCCTGAACCGTTTCATCTTGAAATGAAGCCAGGATGATGTTTTTTAATTTTTAGAATTTTTTTGCATTTATATTTGAATTTTCAAACTCGGGTCGGGTTCGAACGGATAGGAAGGAAATTTTTTTTCCTCTCTATTTTTCATCCTGTCCTGACCCGTTTCATCTTGAAATGAAGCCAGGATGATGTTTTTTAATTTTTAGAATTTTTTTGCATTTATTTTTGAATTTTCTAACTCGGGTCGGGTTCGAATGGATAGGAAGGAAATTTTTTTTCTTCTCTATTTTTCGGGCTGTCCATACCCGTTTAGTCTTGAAATGAAGCCTGGATGATGTTTTTCATTTTTAGAATTTTTTTGCATTTATTTTTGAATTTTCAAACTCGGGTCGGGTTCGAACGGATAGGAAGGAATTTTTTTTTTCTTCTCTATTTTTTGGCCTGTCCTGACCCGTTTCATCTTGAAATGAAGCCAGGATGATGTTTTTTAATTTTTAGAATTTTTTTGCATTTATTTTTGAATTTTCTAACTCGGGTCGGGTTCGAACGGATAGGAAGGAAATTTTTTTTCTTCTCTATTTTTCGGGCTGTCCATACCCGTTTAGTCTTGAAATGAAGCCTGGATGATGTTTTTTAATTTTTAGAATTTTTTTGCATTTTATTTTTGAATTTTCTATCTCTAGTCGGGTTCGAACGGATAGGAAGGAAATTTTTTTTCTTCTCTATTTTTCGGCCTGTCTTGACCCGTTTCATCTTGAAATGAAGCCTGGATGATGTTTTTTCATTTTTAGAATTTTTTTTGTATTTTATTTTTGAATTTTCTATCTCAGGTCGTGTTCGAACGGATAGGAAGGAAATTTTTTTTCTTCTTTATTTTTTGGCCTGTCCTGACCCGTTTCATCTTGAAATGAAGCCAGGATGATGTTTTTTAATTTTTAGAATTTTTTTGCATTTATTTTTGAATTTTCAAACTCGGGTCGGGATCAAACGGATAGGAAGGAAATTTTTTTTCCTCTCTATTTTTCGTCCTATCCTGACCCGTTTCATCTTGAAATGAAGCCTGGATGATGTTATTTCATTTTTAGAATTTTTTTTGTATTTTATTTTTGAATTTTCAATCTCGGCTCGGGTTCGAACGGATAGGAAGGAAATTTTTTTTCTTCTCTATTTTTTGGCCTGTCCTGACCCGTTTCATCTTGAAATGAAGCCAGGATGATGTTTTTTAATTTTTAGAATTTTTTTGCATTTATTTTTGAATTTTCAAACTCGGGTCGGGATCGAACGGATAGGAAGGAAATTTTTTTTCCTCTCTATTTTTCGGCCTGTCCAGACCCGTTTCATCTTGAAATGAAGCCAGGATGATGTTTTTTAATTTTTATAATTTTTTTGCATTTATTTTTGAATTTTCTAACTCGGATCGGGTTCGAACGGATAGGAAGGAAATTTTTTTTCTTCTCTATTTTTCGGCCTGTCTTGACCCGTTTCATCTTGAAATGAAGCCTGGATGATGTTTTTTCATTTTTAGAATTTTTTTTGTATTTTATTTTTGAATTTTCTATCTCGGGTCGGGTTCGAACGGATAGGAAGGAAATTTTTTTCCTCTCTATTTTTCGGCCTGTCCTGACCCGTTTCATCTTGAAATGAAGCCTGGATGATGTTTTTTCATTTTTAGAATTTTTTTTGTATTTTATTTTTGAATTTTCTATCTCGGGTCGGGTTCGAACGGATAGGAAGGAAATTTTTTTTCTTCTCTATTTTTTGGCCTGTCCTGAACCGTTTCATCTTGAAATGAAGCCAGGATGATGTTTTTTAATTTTTAGAATTTTTTTGCATTTATATTTGAATTTTCTAACTCGGATCGGGTTCGAACGGATAGGAAGGAAATTTTTTTTCTTCTCTATTTTTCGGGCTGTCCATACCCGTTTAGTCTTGGAATGAAGCCTGGATGATGTTTTTTAATTTTTAGAATTTTTTTGCATTTATTTTTGAATTTTCAAACTCGGGTCGGGTTCGAACGGATAGGATGGAATTTTTTTTTTCTTCTCTATTTTTTGGCCTGTCCTGACCCGTTTCATCTTGAAATGAAGCCAGGATGATGTTTTTTAATTTTTAGAATTTTTTTGCATTTATTTTTGAATTTTCAAACTCGGGTCGGGTTCGAACGGATAGGAAGGAAATTTTTTTTCCTCTCTATTTTTCATCCTGTCCTGACCCGTTTCATCTTGAAATGAAGCCAGGATGATGTTTTTTAATATTTAGAATTTTTTTTGCATTTATTTTTGAATTTTCTAACTCGGGTCGGGTTCGAACGGATAGGAAGGAAATTTTTTTTCTTCTCTATTTTTCGGGCTGTCCATACCCGTTTAGTCTTGAAATGAAGCCTGGATAATGTTTTTTAATTTTTAGAATTTTTTTGCATTTTATTTTTGAATTTTCTATCTCTAGTCGGGTTCGAACGGATAGGAAGGAAATTTTTTTTCTTCTCTATTTTTCGGCCTGTCTTGACCCGTTTCATCTTGAAATGAAGCCTGGATGATGTTTTTTCATTTTTAGAATTTTTTTTGTATTTTATTTTTGAATTTTCTATCTCAGGTCGGGTTCGAACGGATAGGAAGGAAATTTTTTTTCTTCTTTATTTTTTGGCCTGTCCTGACCCGTTTCATCTTGAAATGAAGCCAGGATGATGTTTTTTAATTTTTAGAATTTTTTTGCATTTATTTTTGAATTTTCAAACTCGGGTCGGGATCAAACGGATAGGAAGGAAATTTTTTTTCCTCTCTATTTTTCGGCCTATCCTGACCCGTTTCATCTTGAAATGAAGCCTGGATGATGTTGTTTCATTTTTAGAATTTTTTTTGTATTTTATTTTTGAATTTTCTATCTCGGGTCGGGTTCGAACGGATAGGAAGGAAATTTTTTTTCTTCTCTATTTTTTGGCCTGTCCTGACCCATTTCATCTTGAAATGAAGCCAGGATGATGTTTTTTAATTTTTAGAATTTTTTTGCATTTATTTTTGAATTTTCAAACTCGGGTCGGGATCGAACGGATATGAAGGAAATTTTTTTTCCTCTCTATTTTTCGGCCTGTCCAGACCCGTTTCATCTTGAAATGAAGCCAGGATGATGTTTTTTAATTTTTATAATTTTTTTGCATTTATTTTTGAATTTTCTAACTCGGATCGGGTTCGAACGGATAGGATGGAAATTTTTTTTCTTTTCTATTTTTCGGCCTGTCTTGACCCGTTTCATCTTGAAATGAAGCCTGGATGATGTTTTTTCATTTTTAGAATTTTTTTTGTATTTTATTTTTGAATTTTCTATCTCGGGTCGGGTTCGAACGGATAGGAAGGAAATTTTTTTTCTTCTTTATTTTTTGGCCTGTCCTGACCCGTTTCATCTTGAAATGAAGCCAGGATGATGTTTTTTAATTTTTAGAATTTTTTTGCATTTATTTTTGAATTTTCAAACTCGGGTCGTGATCAAACGGATAGGGAGGAAATTTTTTTCCTCTCTATTTTTCGGCCTGTCCTGACCCGTTTCATCTTGAAATGAAGCCTGGATGATGTTTTTTCATTTTTAGAATTTTTTTTGTATTTTATTTTTTAATTTTCTATCTCGGGTCGGGTTCGAACGGATAGGAAGGAAATTTTTTTTCTTCTCTATTTTTTGGCCTGTCCTGAACCGTTTCATCTTGAAATGAAGCCAGGATGATGTTTTTTAATTTTTAGAATTTTTTTGCATTTATATTTGAATTTTCAAACTCGGGTCGGGTTCGAACGGATAGGAAGGAAATTTTTTTTCCTCTCTATTTTTCATCCTGTCCTGACCCGTTTCATCTTGAAATGAAGCCAGGATGATGTTTTTTAATTTTTAGAATTTTTTTGCATTTATTTTTGAATTTTCTAACTCGGGTCGGGTTCGAATGGATAGGAAGGAAATTTTTTTTCTTCTCTATTTTTCGGGCTGTCCATACCCGTTTAGTCTTGAAATGAAGCCTGGATGATGTTTTTTAATTTTTAGAATTTTTTTGCATTTATTTTTGAATTTTCAAACTCGGGTCGGGTTCGAACGGATAGGAAGGAATTTTTTTTTCTTCTCTATTTTTTGGCCTGTCCTGACCCGTTTCATCTTGAAATGAAGCCAGGATGATGTTTTTTAATTTTTAGAATTTTTTTGCATTTATATTTGAATTTTCTAACTCGGATCGGGTTCGAACGGATAGGAAGGAAATTTTTTTTCTTCTCTATTTTTCGGGCTGTCCATACTCGTTTAGTCTTGAAATGAAGCCTGGATGATATTTTTTAATTTTTAGAATTTTTTTGCATTTATTTTTGAATTTTCAAACTCGGGTCGGGTTCGAACGGATAGGAAGGAATTTTTTTTTTCTTCTCTATTTTTTGGCCTGTCCTGACCCGTTTCATCTTGAAATGAAGCCAGGATGATGTTTTTTAATTTTTAGAATTTTTTTGCATTTTATTTTTGAATTTTCTATCTCGAGTCGGGTTCGAACGGATAGGAAGGAAATTTTTTTTCTTCTTTATTTTTTGGCCTGTCCTGACCCGTTTCATCTTGAAATGAAGCCAGGATGATGTTTTTTAATTTTTAGAATTTTTTTGCATTTATTTTTGAATTTTCAAACTCGGGTCGGGATCAAACGGATAGGAAGGAAATTTTTTTTCCTCTCTATTTTTCGGCCTATCCTGACCCGTTTCATCTTGAAATGAAGCCTGGATGATGTTTTTTCATTTTTAGAATTTTTTTTGTATTTTATTTTTGAATTTTCTATCTCGGGTCGGGTTCGAACGGATAGGAAGGAAATTTTTTTTCTTCTCTATTTTTTGGCCTGTCCTGACCCGTTTCATCTTGAAATGAAGCCAGGATGATGTTTTTTAATTTTTAGAATTCTTTTGCATTTATTTTTGAATTTTCAAACTCGGGTCGGGATCGAACGGATAGGAAGGAAATTTTTTTTCCTCTCTATTTTTCGGCCTGTCCAGACCCGTTTCATCTTGAAATGAAGCCAGGATGATGTTTTTTAATTTTTATAATTTTTTTGCATTTATTTTTGAATTTTCTAACTCGGATCGGGTTCGAACGGATAGGAAGGAAATTTTTTTTCTTCTCTATTTTTCGGCCTGTCTTGACCCGTTTCATCTTGAAATGAAGCCTGGATGATGTTTTTTAATTTTTAGAATTTTTTTTGTATTTTATTTTTGAATTTTCTATCTCGGGTCGGGTTCGAACGGATAGGAAGGAAATTTTTTTTCTTCTTTATTTTTTGGCCTGTCCTGACCCGTTTCATCTTGAAATGAAGCCAGGATGATGTTTTTTAATTTTTAGAATTTTTTTGCATTTATTTTTGAATTTTCAAACTCGGGTCGTGATCAAACGGATAGGAAGGAAATTTTTTTCCTCTCTATTTTTCGGCCTGTCCTGACCCGTTTCATCTTGAAATGAAGCCTGGATGATGTTTTTTCATTTTTAGAATTTTTTTTGTATTTTATTTTTGAATTTTCTATCTCGGGTCGGGTTCGAACGGATAGGAAGGAAATTTTTTTTCTTCTCTATTTTTTGGCCTGTCCTGAACCGTTTCATCTTGAAATGAAGCCAGGATGATGTTTTTTAATTTTTAGAATTTTTTTGCATTTATATTTGAATTTTCAAACTCGGGTCGGGTTCGAACGGATAGGAAGGAAATTTTTTTTCCTCTCTATTTTTCATCCTGTCCTGACCCGTTTCATCTTGAAATGAAGCCAGGATGATGTTTTTTAATTTTTAGAATTTTTTTGCATTTATTTTTGAATTTTCTAACTCGGGTCGGGTTCGAATGGATAGGAAGGAAATTTTTTTTCTTCTCTATTTTTCGGGCTGTCCATACCCGTTTAGTCTTGAAATGAAGCCTGGATGATGTTTTTTAATTTTTAGAATTTTTTTGCATTTATTTTTGAATTTTCAAACTCGGGTCGGGTTCGAACGGATAGGAAGGAATTTTTTTTTCTTCTCTATTTTTTGGCCTGTCCTGACCCGTTTCATCTTGAAATGAAGCCAGGATGATGTTTTTTAATTTTTAGAATTTTTTTGCATTTATTTTTCAATTTTCTAACTCGGGTCGGGTTCGAACGGATAGGAAGGAAATTTTTTTTCTTCTCTATTTTTCGGGCTGTCCATACCCGTTTAGTCTTGAAATGAAGCCTGGATGATGTTTTTTAATTTTTAGAATTTTTTTGCATTTTTTTTTGAATTTTCTATCTCTAGTCGGGTTCGAACGGATAGGAAGGAAATTTTTTTTCTTCTCTATTTTTCGGCCTGTCTTGACCCGTTTCATCTTGAAATGAAGCCTGGATGATGTTTTTTCATTTTTAGAATTTTTTTTGTATTTTATTTTTGAATTTTCTATCTCAGGTCGGGTTCGAACGGATAGGAAGGAAATTTTTTTTCTTCTTTATTTTTTGGCCTGTCCTGACCCGTTTCATCTTGAAATGAAGCCAGGATGATGTTTTTTAATTTTTAGAATTTTTTTGCATTTATTTTTGAATTTTCAAACTCGGGTCGGGATCAAACGGATAGGAAGGAAATTTTTTTTCCTCTCTATTTTTCGTCCTATCCTGACCCGTTTCATCTTGAAATGAAGCCTGGATGATGTTATTTCATTTTTAGAATTTTTTTTGTATTTTATTTTTGAATTTTCTATCTCGGGTCGGGTTCGAACGGATAGGAAGGAAATTTTTTTTCTTCTCTATTTTTTGGCCTGTCCTGACCCGTTTCATCTTGAAATGAAGCCAGGATGATGTTTTTTAATTTTTAGAATTTTTTTGCATTTATTTTTGAATTTTCAAACTCGGGTCGGGATCGAACGGATAGGAAGGAAATTTTTTTTCCTCTCTATTTTTCGGCCTGTCCAGACCCGTTTCATCTTGAAATGAAGCCAGGATGATGTTTTTTAATTTTTATAATTTTTTTGCATTTATTTTTGAATTTTCTAACTCGGATCGGGTTCGAACGGATAGGAAGGAAATTTTTTTTCTTCTCTATTTTTCGGCCTGTCTTGACCCGTTTCATCTTGAAATGAAGCCTGGATGATGTTTTTTCATTTTTAGAATTTTTTTTGTATTTTATTTTTGAATTTTCTATCTCGGGTCGGGTTCGAACGGATAGGAAGGAAATTTTTTTCCTCTCTATTTTTCGGCCTGTCCTGACCCGTTTCATCTTGAAATGAAGCCTGGATGATGTTTTTTCATTTTTAGAATTTTTTTTGTATTTTATTTTTGAATTTTCTATCTCGGGTCGGGTTCGAACGGATAGGAAGGAAATTTTTTTTCTTCTCTATTTTTTGGCCTGTCCTGAACCGTTTCATCTTGAAATGAAGCCAGGATGATGTTTTTTAATTTTTAGAATTTTTTTGCATTTATATTTGAATTTTCTAACTCGGATCGGGTTCGAACGGATAGGAAGGAAATTTTTTTTCTTCTCTATTTTTCGGGCTGTCCATACCCGTTTAGTCTTAAAATGAAGCCTGGATGATGTTTTTTAATTTTTAGAATTTTTTTGCATTTATTTTTGAATTTTCAAACTCGGGTCGGGATCGAACGGATATGAAGGAAATTTTTTTTCCTCTCTATTTTTCGGCCTGTCCAGACCCGTTTCATCTTGAAATGAAGCCAGGATGATGTTTTTTAATTTTTATAATTTTTTTGCATTTATTTTTGAATTTTCTAACTCGGATCGGGTTCGAACGGATAGGATGGAAATTTTTTTTCTTTTCTATTTTTCGGCCTGTCTTGACCCGTTTCATCTTGAAATGAAGCCTGGATGATGTTTTTTCATTTTTAGAATTTTTTTTGTATTTTATTTTTGAATTTTCTATCTCGGGTCGGGTTCGAACGGATAGGAAGGAAATTTTTTTTCTTCTTTATTTTTTGGCCTGTCCTGACCCGTTTCATCTTGAAATGAAGCCAGGATGATGTTTTTTAATTTTTAGAATTTTTTTGCATTTATTTTTGAATTTTCAAACTCGGGTCGTGATCAAACGGATAGGGAGGAAATTTTTTTCCTCTCTATTTTTCGGCCTGTCCTGACCCGTTTCATCTTGAAATGAAGCCTGGATGATGTTTTTTCATTTTTAGAATTTTTTTTGTATTTTATTTTTTAATTTTCTATCTCGGGTCGGGTTCGAACGGATAGGAAGGAAATTTTTTTTCTTCTCTATTTTTTGGACTGTCCTGAACCGTTTCATCTTGAAATGAAGCCAGGATGATGTTTTTTAATTTTTAGAATTTTTTTGCATTTATATTTGAATTTTCAAACTCGGGTCGGGTTCGAACGGATAGGAAGGAAATTTTTTTTCCTCTCTATTTTTCATCCTGTCCTGACCCGTTTCATCTTGAAATGAAGCCAGGATGATGTTTTTTAATTTTTAGAATTTTTTTGCATTTATTTTTGAATTTTCTAACTCGGGTCGGGTTCGAATGGATAGGAAGGAAATTTTTTTTCTTCTCTATTTTTCGGGCTGTCCATACCCGTTTAGTCTTGAAATGAAGCCTGGATGATGTTTTTTAATTTTTAGAATTTTTTTGCATTTATTTTTGAATTTTCAAACTCGGGTCGGGTTCGAACGGATAGGAAGGAATTTTTTTTTCTTCTCTATTTTTTGGCCTGTCCTGACCCGTTTCATCTTGAAATGAAGCCAGGATGATGTTTTTTAATTTTTAGAATTTTTTTGCATTTATATTTGAATTTTCTAACTCGGATCGGGTTCGAACGGATAGGAAGGAAATTTTTTTTCTTCTCTATTTTTCGGGCTGTCCATACTCGTTTAGTCTTGAAATGAAGCCTGGATGATATTTTTTAATTTTTAGAATTTTTTTGCATTTATTTTTGAATTTTCAAACTCGGGTCGGGTTCGAACGGATAGGAAGGAATTTTTTTTTTCTTCTCTATTTTTTGGCCTGTCCTGACCCGTTTCATCTTGAAATGAAGCCAGGATGATGTTTTTTAATTTTTAGAATTTTTTTGCATTTTATTTTTGAATTTTCTATCTCTAGTCGGGTTCGAACGGATAGGAAGGAAATTTTTTTTCTTCTTTATTTTCTGGCCTGTCCTGACCCGTTTCATCTTGAAATGAAGCCAGGATGATGTTTTTTAATTTTTAGAATTTTTTTGCATTTATTTTTGAATTTTCAAACTCGGGTCGGGATCAAACGGATAGGAAGGAAATTTTTTTTCCTCTCTATTTTTCGGCCTATCCTGACCCGTTTCATCTTGAAATGAAGCCTGGATGATGTTTTTTCATTTTTAGAATTTTTTTTGTATTTTATTTTTGAATTTTCTATCTCGGGTCGGGTTCGAACGGATAGGAAGGAAATTTTTTTTCTTCTCTATTTTTTGGCCTGTCCTGACCCGTTTCATCTTGAAATGAAGCCAGGATGATGTTTTTTAATTTTTAGAATTCTTTTGCATTTATTTTTGAATTTTCAAACTCGGGTCGGGATCGAACGGATAGGAAGGAAATTTTTTTTCCTCTCTATTTTTCGGCCTGTCCAGACCCGTTTCATCTTGAAATGAAGCCAGGATGATGTTTTTTAATTTTTATAATTTTTTTGCATTTATTTTTGAATTTTCTAACTCGGATCGGGTTCGAACGGATAGGAAGGAAATTTTTTTTCTTCTCTATTTTTCGGCCTGTCTTGACCCGTTTCATCTTGAAATGAAGCCAGGATGATGTTTTTTAATTTTTAGAATTTTTTTTGTATTTTATTTTTGAATTTTCTATCTCGGGTCGGGTTCGAACGGATAGGAAGGAAATTTTTTTTCTTCTTTATTTTTTGGCCTGTCCTGACCCGTTTCATCTTGAAATGAAGCCAGGATGATGTTTTTTAATTTTTAGAATTTTTTTGCATTTATTTTTGAATTTTCAAACTCGGGTCGTGATCAAACGGATAGGAAGGAAATTTTTTTCCTCTCTATTTTTCGGCCTGTCCTGACCCGTTTCATCTTGAAATGAAGCCTGGATGATGTTTTTTCATTTTTAGAATTTTTTTTGTATTTTATTTTTGAATTTTCTATCTCGGGTCGGGTTCGAACGGATAGGAAGGAAATTTTTTTTCTTCTCTATTTTTTGGCCTGTCCTGAACCGTTTCATCTTGAAATGAAGCCAGGATGATGTTTTTTAATTTTTAGAATTTTTTTGCATTTATATTTGAATTTTCAAACTCGGGTCGGGTTCGAACGGATAGGAAGGAAATTTTTTTTCCTCTCTATTTTTCATCCTGTCCTGACCCGTTTCATCTTGAAATGAAGCCAGGATGATGTTTTTTAATTTTTAGAATTTTTTTGCATTTATTTTTGAATTTTCTAACTCGGGTCGGGTTCGAATGGATAGGAAGGAAATTTTTTTTCTTCTCTATTTTTCGGGCTGTCCATACCCGTTTAGTCTTGAAATGAAGCCTGGATGATGTTTTTTAATTTTTAGAATTTTTTTGCATTTATTTTTGAATTTTCAAACTCGGGTCGGGTTCGAACGGATAGGAAGGAATTTTTTTTTCTTCTCTATTTTTTGGCCTGTCCTGACCCGTTTCATCTTGAAATGAAGCCAGGATGATGTTTTTTAATTTTTAGAATTTTTTTGCATTTATTTTTCAATTTTCTAACTCGGGTCGGGTTCGAACGGATAGGAAGGAAATTTTTTTTCTTCTCTATTTTTCGGGCTGTCCATACCCGTTTAGTCTTGAAATGAAGCCTGGATGATGTTTTTTAATTTTTAGAATTTTTTTGCATTTTATTTTTGAATTTTCTATCTCTAGTCGGGTTCGAACGGATAGGAAGGAAATTTTTTTTCTTCTCTATTTTTCGGCCTGTCTTGACCCGTTTCATCTTGAAATGAAGCCTGGATGATGTTTTTTCATTTTTAGAATTTTTTTTGTATTTTATTTTTGAATTTTCTATCTCAGGTCGGGTTCGAACGGATAGGAAGGAAATTTTTTTTCTTCTTTATTTTTTGGCCTGTCCTGACCCGTTTCATCTTGAAATGAAGCCAGGATGATGTTTTTTAATTTTTAGAATTTTTTTGCATTTATTTTTGAATTTTCAAACTCGGGTCGGGATCAAACGGATAGGAAGGAAATTTTTTTTCCTCTCTATTTTTCGTCCTATCCTGACCCGTTTCATCTTGAAATGAAGCCTGGATGATGTTATTTCATTTTTAGAATTTTTTTTGTATTTTATTTTTGAATTTTCTATCTCGGGTCGGGTTCGAACGGATAGGAAGGAAATTTTTTTTCTTCTCTATTTTTTGGCCTGTCCTGACCCGTTTCATCTTGAAATGAAGCCAGGATGATGTTTTTTAATTTTTAGAATTTTTTTGCATTTATTTTTGAATTTTCAAACTCGGGTCGGGATCGAACGGATAGGAAGGAAATTTTTTTTCCTCTCTATTTTTCGGCCTGTCCAGACCCGTTTCATCTTGAAATGAAGCCAGGATGATGTTTTTTAATTTTTATAATTTTTTTGCATTTATTTTTGAATTTTCTAACTCGGATCGGGTTCGAACGGATAGGAAGGAAATTTTTTTTCTTCTCTATTTTTCGGCCTGTCTTGACCCGTTTCATCTTGAAATGAAGCCTGGATGATGTTTTTTCATTTTTAGAATTTTTTTTGTATTTTATTTTTGAATTTTCTATCTCGGGTCGGGTTCGAACGGATAGGAAGGAAATTTTTTTCCTCTCTATTTTTCGGCCTGTCCTGACCCGTTTCATCTTGAAATGAAGCCTGGATGATGTTTTTTCATTTTTAGAATTTTTTTTGTATTTTATTTTTGAATTTTCTATCTCGGGTCGGGTTCGAACGGATAGGAAGGAAATTTTTTTTCTTCTCTATTTTTTGGCCTGTCCTGAACCGTTTCATCTTGAAATGAAGCCAGGATGATGTTTTTTAATTTTTAGAATTTTTTTGCATTTATATTTGAATTTTCTAACTCGGATCGGGTTCGAACGGATAGGAAGGAAATTTTTTTTCTTCTCTATTTTTCGGGCTGTCCATACCCGTTTAGTCTTAAAATGAAGCCTGGATGATGTTTTTTAATTTTTAGAATTTTTTTGCATTTATTTTTGAATTTTCAAACTCGGGTCGGGTTCGAACGGATAGGAAGGAATTTTTTTTTTCTTCTCTATTTTTTGGCCTGTCCTGACCCGTTTCATCTTGAAATGAAGCCAGGATGATGTTTTTTAATTTTTAGAATTTTTTTGCATTTATTTTTGAATTTTCAAACTCGGGTCGGGTTCGAACGGATAGGAAGGAAATTTTTTTTCCTCTCTATTTTTCATCCTGTCCTGACCCGTTTCATCTTGAAATGAAGCCAGGATGATGTTTTTTAATATTTAGAATTTTTTTGCATTTATTTTTGAATTTTCTAACTCGGGTCGGGTTCGAACGGATAGGAAGGAAATTTTTTTTCTTCTCTATTTTTCGGGCTGTCCATACCCGTTTAGTCTTGAAATGAAGCCTGGATGATGTTTTTTAATTTTTAGAATTTTTTTGCATTTTATTTTTGAATTTTCTATCTCTAGTCGGGTTCGAACGGATAGGAAGGAAATTTTTTTTCTTCTCTATTTTTCGGCCTGTCTTGACCCGTTTCATCTTGAAATGAAGCCTGGATGATGTTTTTTCATTTTTAGAATTTTTTTTGTATTTTATTTTTGAATTTTCTATCTCAGGTCGGGTTCGAACGGATAGGAAGGAAATTTTTTTTCTTCTTTATTTTTTGGCCTGTCCTGACCCGTTTCATCTTGAAATGAAGCCAGGATGATGTTTTTTAATTTTTAGAATTTTTTTACATTTATTTTTGAATTTTCAAACTCGGGTCGGGATCAAACGGATAGGAAGGAAATTTTTTTTCCTCTCTATTTTTCGGCCTATCCTGACCCGTTTCATCTTGAAATGAAGCCTGGATGATGTTTTTTCATTTTTAGAATTTTTTTTGTATTTTATTTTTGAATTTTCTATCTCGGGTCGGGTTCGAACGGATAGGAAGGAAATTTTTTTTCTTCTCTATTTTTTGGCCTGTCCTGACCCGTTTCATCTTGAAATGAAGCCAGGATGATGTTTTTTAATTTTTAGAATTTTTTTGCATTTATTTTTGAATTTTCAAACTCGGGTCGGGATCGAACGGATAGGAAGGAAATTTTTTTTCCTCTCTATTTTTCGGCCTGTCCAGACCCGTTTCATCTTGAAATGAAGCCAGGATGATGTTTTTTAATTTTTATAATTTTTTTGCATTTATTTTTGAATTTTCTAACTCGGATCGGGTTCGAACGGATAGGAAGGAAATTTTTTTTCTTCTCTATTTTTCGGCCTGTCTTGACCCGTTTCATCTTGAAATGATGCCTGGATGATGTTTTTTCATTTTTAGAATTTTTTTTGTATTTTATTTTTGAATTTTCTATCTCGGGTCGGGTTCGAACGGATAGGAAGGAAATTTTTTTTCTTCTTTATTTTTTGGCCTGTCCTGACCCGTTTCATCTTGAAATGAAGCCAGGATGATGTTTTTTAATTTTTAGAATTTTTTTGCATTTATTTTTGAATTTTCAAACTCGGGTCGTGACCAAACGGATAGGAAGGAAATTTTTTTCCTCTCTATTTTTCGGCCTGTCCTGACCCGTTTCATCTTGAAATGAAGCCTGGATGATGTTTTTTCATTTTTAGAATTTTTTTTGTATTTTATTTTTGAATTTTCTATCTCGGGTCGGGTTCGAACGGATAGGAAGGAAATTTTTTTTCTTCTCTATTTTTTGGCCTGTCCTGAACCGTTTCATCTTGAAATGAAGCCAGGATGATGTTTTTTAATTTTTAGAATTTTTTTGCATTTATATTTGAATTTTCAAACTCGGGTCGGGTTCGAACGGATAGGAAGGAAATTTTTTTTCCTCTCTATTTTTCATCCTGTCCTGACCCGTTTCATCTTGAAATGAAGCCAGGATGATGTTTTTTAATTTTTAGAATTTTTTTGCATTTATTTTTGAATTTTCTAACTCGGATCGGGTTCGAACGGATAGGAAGGAAATTTTTTTTCTTCTCTATTTTTCGGGCTGTCCATACCCGTTTAGTCTTAAAATGAAGCCTGGATGATGTTTTTTAATTTTTAGAATTTTTTTGCATTTATTTTTGAATTTTCAAACTCGGGTCGGGTTCGAACGGATAGGAAGGAATTTTTTTTTTTCTTCTCTATTTTTTGTCCTGTCCTGACCCGTTTCATCTTGAAATGAAGCCAGGATGATGTTTTTTAATTTTTAGAATTTTTTTGCATTTATTTTTGAATTTTCAAACTCGGGTCGGGTTCGAACGGATAGGAAGGAAATTTTTTTTCCTCTCTATTTTTTATCCTGTCCTGACCCGTTTCATCTTGAAATGAAGCCAGGATGATGTTTTTTAATATTTAGAATTTTTTTGCATTTATTTTTGAATTTTCTAACTCGGGTCGGGTTCGAACGGATAGGAAGGAAATTTTTTTTCTTCTCTATTTTTCGGGCTGTCCATACCCGTTTAGTCTTGAAATGAAGCCTGGATGATGTTTTTTAATTTTTAGAATTTTTTTGCATTTTATTTTTGAATTTTCTATCTCTAGTCGGGTTCGAACGGATAGGAAGGAAATTTTTTTTCTTCTCTATTTTTCGGCCTGTCTTGACCCGTTTCATCTTGAAATAAAGCCTGGATGATGTTTTTTCATTTTTAGAATTTTTTTTGTATTTTATTTTTGAATTTTCTATCTCAGGTCGGGTTCGAACGGATAGGAAGGAAATTTTTTTTCTTCTTTATTTTTTGGCCTGTCCTGACCCGTATCATCTTGAAATGAAGCCAGGATGATGTTTTTTAATTTTTAGAATTTTTTTACATTTATTTTTGAATTTTCAAACTCGGGTCGGGATCAAACGGATAGGAAGGAAATTTTTTTTCCTCTCTATTTTTCGGCCTATCCTGACCCGTTTCATCTTGAAATGAAGCCTGGATGATGTTTTTTCATTTTTAGAATTTTTTTTGTATTTTATTTTTGAATTTTCTATCTCGGGTCGGGTTCGAACGGATAGGAAGGAAATTTTTTTTCTTCTCTATTTTTTGGCCTGTCCTGACCCGTTTCATCTTGAAATGAAGCCAGGATGATGTTTTTTAATTTTTAGAATTTTTTTGCATTTATTTTTGAATTTTCAAACTCGGGTCGGGATCGAACGGATAGGAAGGAAATTTTTTTTCCTCTCTATTTTTCGGCCTGTCCAGACCCGTTTCATCTTGAAATGAAGCCAGGATGATGTTTTTTAATTTTTATAATTTTTTTGCATTTATTTTTGAATTTTCTAACTCGGATCGGGTTCGAACGGATAGGAAGGAAATTTTTTTTCTTCTCTATTTTTCGGCCTGTCTTGACCCGTTTCATCTTGAAATGAAGCCTGGATGATGTTTTTTCATTTTTAGAATTTTTTTTGTATTTTATTTTTGAATTTTCTATCTCGGGTCGGGTTCGAACGGATAGGAAGGAAATTTTTTTTCTTCTTTATTTTTTGGCCTGTCCTGACCCGTTTCATCTTGAAATGAAGCCAGGACGATGTTTTTTAATTTTTAGAATTTTTTTGCATTTATTTTTGAATTTTCAAACTCGGGTCGTGATCAAACGGATAGGAAGGAAATTTTTTTCCTCTCTATTTTTCGGCCTGTCCTGACCCGTTTCATCTTGAAATGAAGCCTGGATGATGTTTTTTCATTTTTAGAATTTTTTTTGTATTTTATTTTTGAATTTTCTATCTCGGGTCGGGTTCGAACGGATAGGAAGGAAATTTTTTTTCTTCTCTATTTTTTGGCCTGTCCTGAACCGTTTCATCTTGAAATGAAGCCAGGATGATGTTTTTTAATTTTTAGAATTTTTTTGCATTTATATTTGAATTTTCAAACTCGGGTCGGGTTCGAACGGATAGGAAGGAAATTTTTTTTCCTCTCTATTTTTCATCCTGTCCTGACCCGTTTCATCTTGAAATGAAGCCAGGATGATGTTTTTTAATTTTTAGAATTTTTTTGCATTTATTTTTGAATTTTCTAACTCGGGTCGGGTTCGAATGGATAGGAAGGAAATTTTTTTTCTTCTCTATTTTTCGGGCTGTCCATACCCGTTTAGTCTTGAAATGAAGCCTGGATGATGTTTTTTAATTTTTAGAATTTTTTTGCATTTATTTTTGAATTTTCAAACTCGGGTCGGGATCAAACGGATAGGAAGGAAATTTTTTTTCCTCTCTATTTTTCGTCCTATCCTGACCCGTTTCATCTTGAAATGAAGCCTGGATGATGTTATTTCATTTTTAGAATTTTTTTTGTATTTTATTTTTGAATTTTCTATCTCGGGTCGGGTTCGAACGGATAGGAAGGAAATTTTTTTTCTTCTCTATTTTTTGGCCTGTCCTGACCCGTTTCATCTTGAAATGAAGCCAGGATGATGTTTTTTAATTTTTAGAATTTTTTTGCATTTATTTTTGAATTTTCTAACTCGGGTCGGGTTCGAATGGATAGGAAGGAAATTTTTTTTCTTCTCTATTTTTCGGGCTGTCCATACCCGTTTAGTCTTGAAATGAAGCCTGGATGATGTTTTTTAATTTTTAGAATTTTTTTGCATTTATTTTTGAATTTTCAAACTCGGGTCGGGATTAAACGGATAGGAAGGAAATTTTTTTTCCTCTCTATTTTTCGTCCTATCCTGACCCGTTTCATCTTGAAATGAAGCCTGGATGATGTTATTTCATTTTTAGAATTTTTTTTGTATTTTATTTTTGAATTTTCTATCTCGGGTCGGGTTCGAACGGATAGGAAGGAAATTTTTTTTCTTCTCTATTTTTTGGCCTGTCCTGACCCGTTTCATCTTGAAATGAAGCCAGGATGATGTTTTTTAATTTTTAGAATTTTTTTGCATTTATTTTTGAATTTTCAAACTCGGGTCGGGATCGAACGGATAGGAAGGAAATTTTTTTTCCTCTCTATTTTTCGGCCTGTCCAGACCCGTTTCATCTTGAAATGAAGCCAGGATGATGTTTTTTAATTTTTATAATTTTTTTGCATTTATTTTTGAATTTTCTAACTCGGATCGGGTTCGAACGGATAGGAAGGAAATTTTTTTTCTTCTCTATTTTTCGGCCTGTCTTGACCCGTTTCATCTTGAAATGAAGCCTGGATGATGTTTTTTCATTTTTAGAATTTTTTTTGTATTTTATTTTTGAATTTTCTATCTCGGGTCGGGTTCGAACGGATAGGAAGGAAATTTTTTTCCTCTCTATTTTTCGGCCTGTCCTGACCCGTTTCATCTTGAAATGAAGCCTGGATGATGTTTTTTCATTTTTAGAATTTTTTTTGTATTTTATTTTTGAATTTTCTATCTCGGGTCGGGTTCGAACGGATAGGAAGGAAATTTTTTTTCTTCTCTATTTTTTGGCCTGTCCTGAACCGTTTCATCTTGAAATGAAGCCAGGATGATGTTTTTTAATTTTTAGAATTTTTTTGCATTTATATTTGAATTTTCTAACTCGGATCGGGTTCGAACGGATAGGAAGGAAATTTTTTTTCTTCTCTATTTTTCGGGCTGTCCATACCCGTTTAGTCTTAAAATGAAGCCTGGATGATGTTTTTTAATTTTTAGAATTTTTTTGCATTTATTTTTGAATTTTCAAACTCGGGTCGGGTTCGAACGGATAGGAAGGAATTTTTTTTTTCTTCTCTATTTTTTGGCCTGTCCTGACCCGTTTCATCTTGAAATGAAGCCAGGATGATGTTTTTTAATTTTTAGAATTTTTTTGCATTTATTTTTGAATTTTCAAACTCGGGTCGGGTTCGAACGGATAGGAAGGAAATTTTTTTTCCTCTCTATTTTTCATCCTGTCCTGACCCGTTTCATCTTGAAATGAAGCCAGGATGATGTTTTTTAATATTTAGAATTTTTTTGCATTTATTTTTGAATTTTCTAACTCGGGTCGGGTTCGAACGGATAGGAAGGAAATTTTTTTTCTTCTCTATTTTTCGGGCTGTCCATACCCGTTTAGTCTTGAAATGAAGCCTGGATGATGTTTTTTAATTTTTAGAATTTTTTTGCGTTTTATTTTTGAATTTTCTATCTCTAGCCGGGTTCGAACGGATAGGAAGGAAATTTTTTTTCTTCTCTATTTTTCGGCCTGTCTTGACCCGTTTCATCTTGAAATGAAGCCTGGATGATGTTTTTTCATTTTTAGAATTTTTTTTGTATTTTATTTTTGAATTTTCTATCTCAGGTCGGGTTCGAACGGATAGGAAGGAAGCTTTTTTTCTTCTTTATTTTTTGGCCTGTCCTGACCCGTTTCATCTTGAAATGAAGCCAGGATGATGTTTTTTAATTTTTAGAATTTTTTTGCATTTATTTTTGAATTTTCAAACTCGGGTCGGGATCAAACGGATAGGAAGGAAATTTTTTTTCCTCTCTATTTTTCGGCCTATCCTGACCCGTTTCATCTTGAAATGAAGCCTGGATGATGTTTTTTCATTTTTAGAATTTTTTTTGTATTTTATTTTTGAATTTTCTATCTCGGGTCGGGTTCGAACGGATAGGAAGGAAATTTTTTTTCTTCTCTATTTTTTGGCCTGTCCTGACCCGTTTCATCTTGAAATGAAGCTAGGATGATGTTTTTTAATTTTTAGAATTTTTTTGCATTTATTTTTGAATTTTCAAACTCGGGTCG
The DNA here is from genome assembly GCF_932294415.1 of Quercus robur. Lineage (NCBI taxonomy): Eukaryota > Viridiplantae > Streptophyta > Magnoliopsida > Fagales > Fagaceae > Quercus > Quercus robur. Next base: position 38,590,604 of record NC_065542.1, on the reverse strand, counting down.
GGATCGAACGGATAGGAAGGAAATTTTTTTTCCTCTCTATTTTTCGGCCTGTCCAGACCCGTTTCATCTTGAAATGAAGCCAGGATGATGTTTTTTAATTTTTATAATTTTTTTGCATTTATTTTTGAATTTTCTAACTCGGATCGGGTTCGAACGGATAGGAAGGAAATTTTTTTTCTTCTCTATTTTTCGGCCTGTCTTGACCCGTTTCATCTTGAAATGAAGCCTGGATGATGTTTTTTCATTTTTAGAATTTTTTTTGTATTTTATTTTTGAATTTTCTATCTCGGGTCGGGTTCGAACGGATAGGAAGGAAATTTTTTTTCTTCTTTATTTTTTGGCCTGTCTTGACCCGTTTCATCTTGAAATGAAGCCAGGATGATGTTTTTTAATTTTAAAATTTTTTTGCATTTATTTTTGAATTTTCAAACTCGGGTCGTGATCAAACGGATAGGAAGGAAATTTTTTTCCTCTCTATTTTTCGGCCTGTCCTGACCCGTTTCATCTTGAAATGAAGCCTGGATGATGTTTTTTCATTTTTAGAATTTTTTTTGTATTTTATTTTTGAATTTTCTATCTCGGGTCGGGTTCGAACGGATAGGAAGGAAATTTTTTTTCTTCTCTATTTTTTGGCCTGTCCTGAACCGTTTCATCTTGAAATGAAGCCAGGATGATGTTTTTTAATTTTTAGAATTTTTTTGCATTTATATTTGAATTTTCAAACTCGGGTCGGGTTCGAACGGATAGGAAGGAAATTTTTTTTCCTCTCTATTTTTCATCCTGTCCTGACCCGTTTCATCTTGAAATAAAGCCAGGATGATGTTTTTTAATTTTTAGAATTTTTTTGCATTTATTTTTGAATTTTCTAACTCGGGTCGGGTTCGAATGGATAGGAAGGAAATTTTTTTTCTTCTCTATTTTTCGGGCTGTCCATACCCGTTTAGTCTTGAAATGAAGCCTGGATGATGTTTTTTAATTTTTAGAATTTTTTTGCATTTATTTTTGAATTTTCAAACTCGGGTCGGGTTCGAACGGATAGGAAGGAATTTTTTTTTTCTTCTCTATTTTTTGGCCTGTCCTGACCCGTTTCATCTTGAAATGAAGCCAGGATGATGTTTTTTAATTTTTAGAATTTTTTTGCATTTATTTTTGAATTTTCAAACTTGGGTCGGGTTCGAACGGATAGGAAGGAATTTTTTTTTTCTTCTCTATTTTTTGGCCTGTCCTGACCCGTTTCATCTTGAAATGAAGCCAGGATGATGTTTTTTAATTTTTAGAATTTTTTTGCATTTATTTTTGAATTTTCAAACTCGGGTCGGGTTCGAACGGATAGGAAGGAAATTTTTATTCCTCTCTATTTTTCATCCTGTCCTGACCCGTTTCATCTTGAAATGAAGCCAGGATGATGTTTTTTAATATTTAGAATTTTTTTTCATTTATTTTTGAATTTTCTAACTCGGGTCGGGTTCGAACGGATAGGAAGGAAATTTTTTTTCTTCTCTATTTTTCGGGCTGTCCATACCCGTTTAGTCTTGAAATGAAGCCTGGATGATGTTTTTTAATTTTTAGAATTTTTTTGCATTTTATTTTTGAATTTTCTATCTCTAGTCGGGTTCGAACGGATAGGAAGGAAATTTTTTTTCTTCTCTATTTTTCGGGCTGTCTTGACCCGTTTCATCTTGAAATGAAGCCTGGATGATGTTTTTTCATTTTTAGAATTTTTTTTGTATTTTATTTTTGAATTTTCTATCTCAGGTCGGGTTCGAACGGATAGGAAGGAAATTTTTTTTCTTCCTTATTTTTTGGCCTGTCCTGACCCGTTTCATCTTGAAATGAAGCCAGGATGATGTTTTTTAATTTTTAGAATTTTTTTGCATTTATTTTTGAATTTTCAAACTCGGGTCGGGATCAAACGGATAGGAAGGAAATTTTTTTTCCTCTCTATTTTTCGGCCTATCCTGACCCGTTTCATCTTGAAATGAAGCCTGGATGATGTTTTTTCATTTTTAGAATTTTTTTTGTATTTTATTTTTGAATTTTCTATCTCGGGTCGGGTTCGAACGGATAGGAAGGAAATTTTTTTTCTTCTCTATTTTTTGGCCTGTCCTGACCCGTTTCATCTTGAAATGAAGCCAGGATGATGTTTTTTAATTTTTAGAATTTTTTTGCATTTATTTTTGAATTTTCAAACTCGGGTCGGGATCGAACGGATAGGAAGGAAATTTTTTTTCCTCTCTATTTTTCGGCCTGTCCAGACCCGTTTCATCTTGAAATGAAGCCAGGATGATGTTTTTTAATTTTTATAATTTTTTTGCATTTATTTTTGAATTTTCTAACTCGGATCGGGTTCGAACGGATAGGAAGGAAATTTTTTTTCTTCTCTATTTTTCGGCCTGTCTTGACCCGTTTCATCTTGAAATGAAGCCTGGATGATGTTTTTTCATTTTTAGAATTTTTTTTGTATTTTATTTTTGAATTTTCTATCTCGGGTCGGGTTCGAACGGATAGGAAGGAAATTTTTTTTCTTCTTTATTTTTTGGCCTGTCCTGACCCGTTTCATCTTGAAATGAAGCCAGGACGATGTTTTTTAATTTTTAGAATTTTTTTGCATTTATTTTTGAATTTTCAAACTCGGGTCGTGATCAAACGGATAGGAAGGAAATTTTTTTCCTCTCAATTTTTCGGCCTGTCCTGACCCGTTTCATCTTGAAATGAAGCCTGGATGATGTTTTTTCATTTTTAGAATTTTTTTTGTATTTTATTTTTGAATTTTCTATCTCGGGTCGGGTTCGAACGGATAGGAAGGAAATTTTTTTTCTTCTCTATTTTTTGGCCTGTCCTGAACCGTTTCATCTTGAAATGAAGCCAGGATGATGTTTTTTAATTTTTAGAATTTTTTTGCATTTATATTTGAATTTTCAAACTCGGGTCGGGTTCGAACGGATAGGAAGGAAATTTTTTTTCCTCTCTATTTTTCATCCTGTCCTGACCCGTTTCATCTTGAAATGAAGCCAGGATGATGTTTTTTAATTTTTAGAATTTTTCTGCATTTATTTTTGAATTTTCTAACTCGGGTCGGGTTCGAATGGATAGGAAGGAAATTTTTTTTCTTCTCTATTTTTCGGGCTGTCCATACCCGTTTAGTCTTGAAATGAAGCCTGGATGATGTTTTTTAATTTTTAGAATTTTTTTGCATTTATTTTTGAATTTTCAAACTCGGGTCGGGTTCGAACGGATAGGAAGGAATTTTTTTTTTCTTCTCTATTTTTTGGCCTGTCCTGACCCGTTTCATCTTGAAATGAAGCCAGGATGATGTTTTTTAATTTTTAGAATTTTTTTGCATTTATTTTTGAATTTTCTAACTCGGGTCGGGTTCGAACGGATAGGAAGGAAATTTTTTTTCTTCTCTATTTTTCGGGCTGTCCATACCCGTTTAGTCTTGAAATGAAGCCTGGATGATGTTTTTTAATTTTTAGAATTTTTTTGCATTTTATTTTTGAATTTTCTATCTCTAGTCGGGTTCGAACGGATAGGAAGGAAATTTTTTTTCTTCTCTATTTTTCGGCCTGTCTTGACCCGTTTCATCTTGAAATGAAGCCTGGATGATGTTTTTTCATTTTTAGAATTTTTTTTGTATTTTATTTTTGAATTTTCTATCTCAGGTCGGGTTCGAACGGATAGGAAGGAAATTTTTTTTCTTCTTTATTTTTTGGCCTGTCCTGACCCGTTTCATCTTGAAATGAAGCCAGGATGATGTTTTTTAATTTTTAGAATTTTTTTGCATTTATTTTTGAATTTTCAAACTCGGGTCGGGATCAAACGGATAGGAAGGAAATTTTTTTTCCTCTCTATTTTTCATCCTGTCCTGACCCGTTTCATCTTGAAATGAAGCCAGGATGATGTTTTTTAATTTTTAGAATTTTTTTGCATTTATTTTTGAATTTTCTAACTCGGGTCGGGTTCGAATGGGTAGGAAGGAAATTTTTTTTCTTCTCTATTTTTCGGGCTGTCCATACCCGTTTAGTCTTGAAAGGAAGCCTGGATGATGTTTTTTAATTTTTAGAATTTTTTTGCATTTATTTTTGAATTTTCAAACTCGGGTCGGGTTCGAACGGATAGGAAGGAATTTTTTTTTTCTTCTCTATTTTTTGGCCTGTCCTGACCCGTTTCATCTTGAAATGAAGCCAGGATGATGTTTTTTAATTTTTAGAATTTTTTTGCATTTATATTTGAATTTTCTAACTCGGATCGGGTTCGAACGGATAGGAAGGAAATTTTTTTTCTTCTCTATTTTTCGTGCTGTCCATACTCGTTTAGTCTTGAAATGAAGCCTGGATGATATTTTTTAATTTTTAGAATTTTTTTGCATTTATTTTTGAATTTTCAAACTCGGGTCGGGTTCGAACGGATAGGAAGGAATTTTTTTTTTCTTCTCTATTTTTTGGCCTGTCCTGACCCGTTTCATCTTGAAATGAAGCCAGGATGATGTTTTTTAATTTTTAGAATTTTTTTGCATTTATTTTTGAATTTTCAAACTCGGGTCGGGTTCGAACGGATAGGAAGGAAATTTTTATTCCTCTCTATTTTTCATCCTGTCCTGACCCGTTTCATCTTGAAATGAAGCCAGGATGATGTTTTTTAATTTTTAGAATTTTTTTGCATTTATTTTTGAATTTTCTAACTCGGGTCGGGTTCGAACGGATAGGAAGGAAATTTTTTTTCTTCTCTATTTTTCGGGCTGTCCATACCCGTTTAGTCTTGAAATGAAGCCTGGATGATGTTTTTTAATTTTTAGAATTTTTTTGCATTTTATTTTTGAATTTTCTATCTCTAGTCGGGTTCGAACGGATAGGAAGGAAATTTTTTTTCTTCTCTATTTTTCGGCCTGTCTTGACCCGTTTCATCTTGAAATGAAGCCTGGATGATGTTTTTTCATTTTTAGAATTTTTTTTGTATTTTATTTTTGAATTTTCTATCTCAGGTCGGGTTCGAACGGATAGGAAGGAAATTTTTTTTCTTCTTTATTTTTTGGCCTGTCCTGACCCGTTTCATCTTGAAATGAAGCCAGGATGATGTTTTTTAATTTTTAGAATTTTTTTGCATTTATTTTTGAATTTTCAAACTCGGGTCGGGATCAAACGGATAGGAAGGAAATTTTTTTTCCTCTCTATTTTTCGGCCTATCCTGACCCGTTTCATCTTGAAATGAAGCCTGGATGATGTTTTTTCATTTTTAGAATTTTTTTTGTATTTTATTTTTGAATTTTCTATCTCGGGTCGGGTTCGAACGGATAGGAAGGAAATTTTTTTTCTTCTCTATTTTTTGGCCTGTCCTGACCCGTTTCATCTTGAAATGAAGCCAGGATGATGTTTTTTAATTTTTAGAATTTTTTTGCATTTATTTTTGAATTTTCAAACTCGGGTCGGGATCGAACGGATAGGAAGGAAATTTTTTTTCCTCTCTATTTTTCGGCCTGTCCAGACCCGTTTCATCTTGAAATGAAGCCAGGATGATGTTTTTTAATTTTTATAATTTTTTTGCATTTATTTTTGAATTTTCTAACTCGGATCGGGTTCGAACGGATAGGAAGGAAATTTTTTTTCTTCTCTATTTTTCGGCCTGTCTTGACCCGTTTCATCTTGAAATGAAGCCTGGATGATGTTTTTTCATTTTTAGAATTTTTTTTGTATTTTATTTTTGAATTTTCTATCTCGGGTCGGGTTCGAACGGATAGGAAGGAAATTTTTTTTCTTCTTTATTTTTTGGCCTGTCCTGACCCGTTTCATCTTGAAATGAAGCCAGGATGATGTTTTTTAATTTTTAGAATTTTTTTGCATTTATTTTTGAATTTTCAAACTCGGGTCGTGATCAAACGGATAGGAAGGAAATTTTTTTCCTATCTATTTTTCGGCCTGTCCTGACCCGTTTCATCTTGAAATGAAGCCTGGATGATGTTTTTTCATTTTTAGAATTTTTTTTGTATTTTATTTTTGAATTTTCTATCTCGGGTCGGGTTCGAACGGATAGGAAGGAAATTTTTTTTCTTCTCTATTTTTTGGCCTGTCCTGAACCGTTTCATCTTGAAATGAAGCCAGGATGATGTTTTTTAATTTTTAGAATTTTTTTGCATTTATATTTGAATTTTCAAACTCGGGTCGGGTTCGAACGGATAGGAAGGAAATTTTTTTTCCTCTCTATTTTTCATCCTGTCCTGACCCGTTTCATCTTGAAATGAAGCCAGGATGATGTTTTTTAATTTTTAGAATTTTTTTGCATTTATTTTTGAATTTTCTAACTCGGGTCGGGTTCGAATGGATAGGAAGGAAATTTTTTTTCTTCTCTATTTTTCGGGCTGTCCATACCCGTTTAGTCTTGAAATGAAGCCTGGATGATGTTTTTTAATTTTTAGAATTTTTTTGCATTTATTTTTGAATTTTCAAACTCGGGTCGGGTTCGAACGGATAGGAAGGAATTTTTTTTTTCTTCTCTATTTTTTGGCCTGTCCTGACCCGTTTCATCTTGAAATGAAGCCAGGATGATGTTTTTTAATTTTTAGAATTTTTTTGCATTTATTTTTGAATTTTCTAACTCGGGTCGGGTTCGAACGGATAGGAAGGAAATTTTTTTTCTTCTCTATTTTTCGGGCTGTCCATACCCGTTTAGTCTTGAAATGAAGCCTGGATGATGTTTTTTAATTTTTAGAATTTTTTTGCATTTTATTTTTGAATTTTCTATCTCTAGTCGGGTTCGAACGGATAGGAAGGAAATTTTTTTTCTTCTCTATTTTTCGGCCTGTCTTGACCCGTTTCATCTTGAAATGAAGCCTGGATGATGTTTTTTCATTTTTAGAATTTTTTTTGTATTTTATTTTTGAATTTTCTATCTCAGGTCGGGTTCGAACGGATAGGAAGGAAATTTTTTTTCTTCTTTATTTTTTGGCCTGTCCTGACCCGTTTCATCTTGAAATGAAGCCAGGATGATGTTTTTTAATTTTTAGAATTTTTTTGCATTTATTTTTGAATTTTCAAACTCGGGTCGGGATCAAACGGATAGGAAGGAAATTTTTTTTCCTCTCTATTTTTCGTCCTATCCTGACCCGTTTCATCTTGAAATGAAGCCTGGATGATGTTATTTCATTTTTAGAATTTTTTTTGTATTTTATTTTTGAATTTTCTATCTCGGGTCGGGTTCGAACGGATAGGAAGGAAATTTTTTTTCTTCTCTATTTTTTGGCCTGTCCTGACCCGTTTCATCTTGAAATGAAGCCAGGATGATGTTTTTTAATTTTTAGAATTTTTTTGCATTTATTTTTGAATTTTCAAACTCGGGTCGGGATCGAACGGATAGGAAGGAAATTTTTTTTCCTCTCTATTTTTCGGCCTGTCCAGACCCGTTTCATCTTGAAATGAAGCCAGGATGATGTTTTTTAATTTTTATAATTATTTTGCATTTATTTTTGAATTTTCTAACTCGGATCGGGTTCGAACGGATAGGAAGGAAATTTTTTTTCTTCTCTATTTTTCGGCCTGTCTTGACCCGTTTCATCTTGAAATGAAGCCTGGATGATGTTTTTTCATTTTTAGAATTTTTTTTGTATTTTATTTTTGAATTTTCTATCTCGGGTCGGGTTCGAACGGATAGGAAGGAAATTTTTTTCCTCTCTATTTTTCGGCCTGTCCTGACCCGTTTCATCTTGAAATGAAGCCTGGATGATGTTTTTTCATTTTTAGAATTTTTTTTGTATTTTATTTTTGAATTTTCTATCTCGGGTCGGGTTCGAACGGATAGGAAGGAAATTTTTTTTCTTCTCTATTTTTTGGCCTGTCCTGAACCGTTTCATCTTGAAATGAAGCCAGGATGATGTTTTTTAATTTTTAGAATTTTTTTGCATTTATATTTGAATTTTCTAACTCGGATCGGGTTCGAACGGATAGGAAGGAAATTTTTTTTCTTCTCTATTTTTCGGGCTGTCCATACCCGTTTAGTCTTAAAATGAAGCCTGGATGATGTTTTTTAATTTTTAGAATTTTTTTGCATTTATTTTTGAATTTTCAAACTCGGGTCGGGTTCGAACGGATAGGAAGGAATTTTTTTTTTCTTCTCCATTTTTTGGCCTGTCCTGACCCGTTTCATCTTGAAATGAAGCCAGGATGATGTTTTTTAATTTTTAGAATTTTTTTGCATTTATTTTTGAATTTTCAAACTCGGGTCGGGATCGAACGGATAGGAAGGAAATTTTTTTTCCTCTCTATTTTTCGGCCTGTCCAGACCCGTTTCATCTTGAAATGAAGCCAGGATGATGTTTTTTAATTTTTATAATTTTTTTGCATTTATTTTTGAATTTTCTAACTCGGATCGGGTTCGAACGGATAGGAAGGAAATTTTTTTTCTTCTCTATTTTTCGGCCTGTCTTGACCCGTTTCATCTTGAAATGAAGCCTGGATGATGTTTTTTCATTTTTAGAATTTTTTTTGTATTTTATTTTTGAATTTTCTATCTCGGGTCGGGTTCGAACGGATAGGAAGGAAATTTTTTTTCTTCTTTATTTTTTGGCCTGTCCTGACCCGTTTCATCTTGAAATGAAGCCAGGATGATGTTTTTTAATTTTTAGAATTTTTTTGCATTTATTTTTGAATTTTCAAACTCGGGTCGTGATTAAACGGATAGGAAGGAAATTTTTTTCCTATCTATTTTTCGGCCTGTCCTGACCCGTTTCATCTTGAAATGAAGCCTGGATGATGTTTTTTCATTTTTAGAATTTTTTTTGTATTTTATTTTTGAATTTTCTATCTCGGGTCGGGTTCGAACGGATAGGAAGGAAATTTTTTTTCTTCTCTATTTTTTGGCCTGTCCTGAACCGTTTCATCTTGAAATGAAGCCAGGATGATGTTTTTTAATTTTTAGAATTTTTTTGCATTTATATTTGAATTTTCAAACTCGGGTCGGGTTCGAACGGATAGGAAGGAAATTTTTTTTCCTCTCTATTTTTCATCCTGTCCAGACCCGTTTCATCTTGAAATGAAGCCAGGATGATGTTTTTTAATTTTTAGAATTTTTTTGCATTTATTTTTGAATTTTCTAACTCGGGTCGGGTTCGAATGGATAGGAAGGAAATTTTTTTTCTTCTCTATTTTTCGGGCTGTCCATACCCGTTTAGTCTTGAAATGAAGCCTGGATGATGTTTTTTAATTTTTAGAATTTTTTTGCATTTATTTTTGAATTTTCAAACTCGGGTCCGGTTCGAACGGATAGGAAGGAATTTTTTTTTTCTTCTCTATTTTTTGGCCTGTCCTGACCCGTTTCATCTTGAAATGAAGCCAGGATGATGTTTTTTAATTTTTAGAATTTTTTTGCATTTATTTTTGAATTTTCTAACTCGGGTCGGGTTCGAACGGATAGGAAGGAAATTTTTTTTCTTCTCTATTTTTCGGGCTGTCCATACCCGTTTAGTCTTGAAATGAAGCCTGGATGATGTTTTTTAATTTTTAGAATTTTTTTGCATTTTATTTTTGAATTTTCTAACTCGGATCGGGTTCGAACGGATAGGAAGGAAATTTTTTTTCTTCTCTATTTTTCGGCCTGTCTTGACCCGTTTCATCTTGAAATGAAGCCTGGATGATGTTTTTTCATTTTTAGAATTTTTTTTGTATTTTATTGTTGAATTTTCTATCTCAGGTCGGGTTCGAACGGATAGGAAGGAAATTTTTTTTCTTCTTTATTTTTTGGCCTGTCCTGACCCGTTTCATCTTGAAATGAAGCCAGGATGATGTTTTTTAATTTTTAGAATTTTTTTGCATTTATTTTTGAATTTTCAAACTCGGGTCGGGATCAAACGGATAGGAAGGAAATTTTTTTTCCTCTCTATTTTTCGTCCTATCCTGACCCGTTTCATCTTGAAATGAAGCCTGGATGATGTTATTTCATTTTTAGAATTTTTTTTGTATTTTATTTTTGAATTTTCTATCTCGGGTCGGGTTCGAACGGATAGGAAGGAAATTTTTTTTCTTCTCTATTTTTTGGCCTGTCCTGACCCGTTTCATCTTGAAATGAAGCCAGGATGATGTTTTTTAATTTTTAGAATTTTTTTGCATTTATTTTTGAATTTTCAAACTCGGGTCGGGATCGAACGGATAGGAAGGAAATTTTTTTTCCTCTCTATTTTTCGGCCTGTCCAGACCCGTTTCATCTTGAAATGAAGCCAGGATGATGTTTTTTAATTTTTATAATTTTTTTGCATTTATTTTTGAATTTTCTAACTCGGATCGGGTTCGAACGGATAGGAAGGAAATTTTTTTTCTTCTCTATTTTTCGGCCTGTCTTGACCCGTTTCATCTTGAAATGAAGCCTGGATGATGTTTTTTCATTTTTAGAATTTTTTTTGTATTTTATTTTTGAATTTTCTATCTCGGGTCGGGTTCGAACGGATAGGAAGGAAATTTTTTTCCTCTCTATTTTTCGGCCTGTCCTGACCCGTTTCATCTTGAAATGAAGCCTGGATGATGTTTTTTCATTTTTAGAATTTTTTTTGTATTTTATTTTTGAATTTTCTATCTCGGGTCGGGTTCGAACGGATAGGAAGGAAATTTTTTTTCTTCTCTATTTTTTGGCCTGTCCTGAACCGTTTCATCTTGAAATGAAGCCAGGATGATGTTTTTTAATTTTTAGAATTTTTTTGCATTTATATTTGAATTTTCTAACTCGGATCGGGTTCGAACGGATAGGAAGGAAATTTTTTTTCTTCTCTATTTTTCGGGCTGTCCATACCCGTTTAGTCTTAAAATGAAGCCTGGATGATGTTTTTTAATTTTTAGAATTTTTTTGCATTTATTTTTGAATTTTCAAACTCGGGTCGGGTTCGAACGGATAGGAAGGAATTTTTTTTTTCTTCTCCATTTTTTGGCCTGTCCTGACCCGTTTCATCTTGAAATGAAGCCAGGATGATGTTTTTTAATTTTTAGAATTTTTTTGCATTTATTTTTGAATTTTCAAACTCGGGTCGGGTTCGAACGGATAGGAAGGAAATTTTTTTTCCTCTCTATTTTTCATCCTGTCCTGACCCGTTTCATCTTGAAATGAAGCCAGGATGATGTTTTTTAATATTTAGAATTTTTTTGCATTTATTTTTGAATTTTCTAACTCGGGTCGGGTTCGAACGGATAGGAAGGAAATTTATTTTCTTCTCTATTTTTCGGGCTGTCCATACCCGTTTAGTCTTGAAATGAAGCCTGGATGATGTTTTTTAATTTTTAGAATTTTTTTGCATTTTATTTTTGAATTTTCTATCTCTAGTCGGGTTCGAACGGATAGGAAGGAAATTTTTTTTCTTCTCTATTTTTCGGCCTGTCTTGACCCGTTTCATCTTGAAATGAAGCCTGGATGATGTTTTTTCATTTTTAGAATTTTTTTTGTATTTTATTTTTGAATTTTCTATCTCAGGTCGGGTTCGAACGGATAGGAAGGAAATTTTTTTTCTTCTTTATTTTTTGGCCTGTCCTGACCCGTTTCATCTTGAAATGAAGCCAGGATGATGTTTTTTAATTTTTAGAATTTTTTTGCATTTATTTTTGAATTTTCAAACTCGGGTCGGGATCAAACGGATAGGAAGGAAATTTTTTTTCCTCTCTATTTTTCGGCCTATCCTGACCCGTTTCATCTTGAAATGAAGCCTGGATGATGTTTTTTCATTTTTAGAATTTTTTTTGTATTTTATTTTTGAATTTTCTATCTCGGGTCGGGTTCGAACGGATAGGAAGGAAATTTTTTTTCTTCTCTATTTTTTGGCCTGTCCTGACCCGTTTCATCTTGAAATGAAGCCAGGATGATGTTTTTTAATTTTTAGAATTTTTTTGCATTTATTTTTGAATTTTCAAACTCGGGTCGGGATCGAACGGATAGGAAGGAAATTTTTTTTCCTCTCTATTTTTCGGCCTGTCCAGACCCGTTTCATCTTGAAATGAAGCCAGGATGATGTTTTTTAATTTTTATAATTTTTTTGCATTTATTTTTGAATTTTCTAACTCGGATCGGGTTCGAACGGATAGGAAGGAAATTTTTTTTCGTCTCTATTTTTCGGCCTGTCTTGACCCGTTTCATCTTGAAATGAAGCCTGGATGATGTTTTTTCATTTTTAGAATTTTTTTTGTATTTTATTTTTGAATTTTCTATCTCGGGTCGGGTTCGAACGGATAGGAAGAAAATTTTTTTTCTTCTTTATTTTTTGGCCTGTCCTGACCCGTTTCATCTTGAAATGAAGCCAGGATGATGTTTTTTAATTTTTAGAATTTTTTTGCATTTATTTTTGAATTTTCAAACTCGGGTCGTGATCAAACGGATAGGAAGGAAATTTTTTTCCTCTCTATTTTTCGGCCTGTCCTGACCCGTTTCATCTTGAAATGAAGCCTGGATGATGTTTTTTCATTTTTAGAATTTTTTTTGTATTTTATTTTTGAATTTTCTATCTCGGGTCGGGTTCGAACGGATAGGAAGGAAATTTTTTTTCTTCTCTATTTTTTGGCCTGTCCTGAACCGTTTCATCTTGAAATGAAGCCAGGATGATGTTTTTTAATTTTTAGAATTTTTTTGCATTTATTTTTGAATTTTCAAACTCGGGTCGGGTTCGAACGGATAGGAAGGAAATTTTTTTTCCTCTCTATTTTTCATCCTGTCCTGACCCGTTTCATCTTGAAATGAAGCCAGGATGATGTTTTTTAATTTTTAGAATTTTTTTGCATTTATTTTTGAATTTTCTAACTCGGGTCGGGTTCGAATGGATAGGAAGGAAATTTTTTTTCTTCTCTATTTTTCGGGCTGTCCATACCCGTTTAGTCTTGAAATGAAGCCTGGATGATGTTTTTTAATTTTTAGAATTTTTTTGCATTTATTTTTGAATTTTCAAACTCGGGTCGGGTTCGAACGGATAGGAAGGAATTTTTTTTTTCTTCTCTATTTTTTTGCCTGTCCTGACCCGTTTCATCTTGAAATGAAGCCAGGATGATGTTTTTTAATTTTTAGAATTTTTTTGCATTTATATTTGAATTTTCTAACTCGGATCGGGTTCGAACGGATAGGAAGGAAATTTTTTTTCTTCTCTATTTTTCGGGCTGTCCATACTCGTTTAGTCTTGAAATGAAGCCTGGATGATATTTTTTAATTTTTAGAATTTTTTTGCATTTATTTTTGAATTTTCAAACTCGGGTCGGGTTCGAACGGATAGGAAGGAATTTTTTTTTTCTTCTCTATTTTTTGGCCTGTCCTGACCCGTTTCATCTTGAAATGAAGCCAGGATGATGTTTTTTAATTTTTAGAATTTTTTTGCATTTATTTTTGAATTTTCAAACTCGGGTCGGGTTCGAACGGATAGGAAGGAAATTTTTATTCCTCTCTATTTTTCATCCTGTCCTGACCCGTTTCATCTTGAAATGAAGCCAGGATGATGTTTTTTAATATTTAGAATTTTTTTTCATTTATTTTTGAATTTTCTAACTCGGGTCGGGTTCGAACGGATAGGAAGGAAATTTTTTTTCTTCTCTATTTTTCGGGCTGTCCATACCCGTTTAGTCTTGAAATGAAGCCTGGATGATGTTTTTTAATTTTTAGAATTTTTTTGCATTTTATTTTTGAATTTTCTATCTCTAGTCGGGTTCGAACGGATAGGAAGGAAATTTTTTTTCTTCTCTATTTTTCGGCCTGTCTTGACCCGTTTCATCTTGAAATGAAGCCTGGATGATGTTTTTTCATTTTTAGAATTTTTTTTGTATTTTATTTTTGAATTTTCAATCTCAGGTCGGGTTCGAACGGATAGGAAGGAAATTTTTTTTCTTCTTTATTTTTTGGCCTGTCCTGACCCGTTTCATCTTGAAATGAAGCCAGGATGATGTTTTTTAATTTTTAGAATTTTTTTGCATTTATTTTTGAATTTTCAAACTCGGGTCGGGATCAAACGGATAGGAAGGAAATTTTTTTTCCTCTCTATTTTTCGGCCTATCCTGACCCGTTTCATCTTGAAATGAAGCCTGGATGATGTTTTTTCATTTTTAGAATTTTTTTTGTATTTTATTTTTGAATTTTCTATCTCGGGTCGGGTTCGAACGGATAGGAAGGAAATTTTTTTTCTTCTCTATTTTTTGGCCTGTCCTGACCCGTTTCATCTTGAAATGAAGCCAGGATGATGTTTTTTAATTTTTAGAATTTTTTTGCATTTATTTTTGAATTTTCAAACTCGGGTCGGGATCGAACGGATAGGAAGGAAATTTTTTTTCCTCTCTATTTTTCGGCCTGTCCAGACCCGTTTCATCTTGAAATGAAGCCAGGATGATGTTTTTTAATTTTTATAATTTTTTTGCATTTATTTTTGAATTTTCTAACTCGGATCGGGTTCGAACGGATAGGAAGGAAATTTTTTTTCGTCTCTATTTTTCGGCCTGTCTTGACCCGTTTCATCTTGAAATGAAGCCTGGATGATGTTTTTTCATTTTTAGAATTTTTTTTGTATTTTATTTTTGAATTTTCTATCTCGGGTCGGGTTCGAACGGATAGGAAGAAAATTTTTTTTCTTCTTTATTTTTTGGCCTGTCCTGACCCGTTTCATCTTGAAATGAAGCCAGGATGATGTTTTTTAATTTTTAGAATTTTTTTGCATTTATTTTTGAATTTTCAAACTCGGGTCGTGATCAAACGGATAGGAAGGAAATTTTTTTCCTCTCTATTTTTCGGCCTGTCCTGACCCGTTTCATCTTGAAATGAAGCCTGGATGATGTTTTTTCATTTTTAGAATTTTTTTTGTATTTTATTTTTGAATTTTCTATCTCGGGTCGGGTTCGAACGGATAGGAAGGAAATTTTTTTTCTTCTCTATTTTTTGGCCTGTCCTGAACCGTTTCATCTTGAAATGAAGCCAGGATGATGTTTTTTAATTTTTAGAATTTTTTTGCATTTATATTTGAATTTTCAAACTCGGGTCGGGTTCGAACGGATAAAAAGGAAATTTTTTTTCCTCTCTATTTTTCATCCTGTCCTGACCCGTTTCATCTTGAAATGAAGCCAGGATGATGTTTTTTAATTTTTAGAATTTTTTTGCATTTATTTTTGAATTTTCTAACTCGGGTCGGGTTCGAATGGATAGGAAGGAAATTTTTTTTCTTCTCTATTTTTCGGGCTGTCCATACCCGTTTAGTCTTGAAATGAAGCCTGGATGATGTTTTTTAATTTTTAGAATTTTTTTGCATTTATTTTTGAATTTTCAAACTCGGGTCGGGTTCGAACGGATAGGAAGGAATTTTTTTTTTCTTCTCTATTTTTTTGCCTGTCCTGACCCGTTTCATCTTGAAATGAAGCCAGGATGATGTTTTTTAATTTTTAGAATTTTTTTGCATTTATATTTGAATTTTCTAACTCGGATCGGGTTCGAACGGATAGGAAGGAAATTTTTTTTCTTCTCTATTTTTCGGGCTGTCCATACTCGTTTAGTCTTGAAATGAAGCCTGGATGATATTTTTTAATTTTTAGAATTTTTTTGCATTTATTTTTGAATTTTCAAACTCGGGTCGGGTTCGAACGGATAGGAAGGAATTTTTTTTTTCTTCTCTATTTTTTGGCCTGTCCTGACCCGTTTCATCTTGAAATGAAGCCAGGATGATGTTTTTTAATTTTTAGAATTTTTTTGCATTTATTTTTGAATTTTCAAACTCGGGTCGGGTTCGAACGGATAGGAAGGAAATTTTTATTCCTCTCTATTTTTCATCCTGTCCTGACCCGTTTCATCTTGAAATGAAGCCAGGATGATGTTTTTTAATATTTAGAATTTTTTTTCATTTATTTTTGAATTTTCTATCTCGGGTCGGGTTCGAACGGATAGGAAGGAAATTTTTTTTCTTCTCTATTTTTCGGGCTGTCCATACCCGTTTAGTCTTGAAATGAAGCCTGGATGATGTTTTTTAATTTTTAGAATTTTTTTGCATTTTATTTTTGAATTTTCTATCTCTAGTCGGGTTCGAACGGATAGGAAGGAAATTTTTTTTCTTCTCTATTTTTCGGCCTGTCTTGACCCGTTTCATCTTGAAATGAAGCCTGGATGATGTTTTTTCATTTTTAGAATTTTTTTTGTATTTTATTTTTGAATTTTCTATCTCAGGTCGGGTTCGAACGGATAGGAAGGAAATTTTTTTTCTTCTTTATTTTTTGGCCTGTCCTGACCCGTTTCATCTTGAAATGAAGCCAGGATGATGTTTTTTAATTTTTAGAATTTTTTTGCATTTATTTTTGAATTTTCAAACTCGGGTCGGGATCAAACGGATAGGAAGGAAATTTTTTTTCCTCTCTATTTTTCGGCCTATCCTGACCCGTTTCATCTTGAAATGAAGCCTGGATGATGTTTTTTCATTTTTAGAATTTTTTTTGTATTTTATTTTTGAATTTTCTATCTCGGGTCGGGTTCGAACGGATAGGAAGGAAATTTTTTTTCTTCTCTATTTTTTGGCCTGTCCTGACCCGTTTCATCTTGAAATGAAGCCAGGATGATGTTTTTTAATTTTTAGAATTTTTTTGCATTTATTTTTGAATTTTCAAACTCGGGTCGGGATCGAACGGATAGGAAGGAAATTTTTTTTCCTCTCTATTTTTTCGGCCTGTCCAGACCCGTTTCATCTTGAAATGAAGCCAGGATGATGTTTTTTAATTTTTATAATTTTTTTGCATTTATTTTTGAATTTTCTAACTCGGATCGGGTTCGAACGGATAGGAAGGAAATTTTTTTTCTTCTCTATTTTTCGGCCTGTCTTGACCCGTTTCATCTTGAAATGAAGCCTGGATGATGTTTTTTCATTTTTAGAATTTTTTTTGTATTTTATTTTTGAATTTTCTATCTCGGGTCGGGTTCGAACGGATAGGAAGGAAATTTTTTTTCTTCTTTATTTTTTGGCCTGTCCTGACCCGTTTCATCTTGAAATGAAGCCAGGATGATGTTTTTTAATTTTTAGAATTTTTTTGCATTTATTTTTGAATTTTCAAACTCGGGTCGTGATCAAACGGATAGGAAGGAAATTTTTTTCCTCTCTATTTTTCGGCCTGTCCTGACCCGTTTCATCTTGAAATGAAGCCTGGATGATGTTTTTTCATTTTTAGAATTTTTTTTGTATTTTATTTTTGAATTTTCTATCTCGGGTCGGGTTCGAACGGATAGGAAGGAAATTTTTTTTCTTCTCTATTTTTTGGCCTGTCCTGAACCGTTTCATCTTGAAATGAAGCCAGGATGATGTTTTTTAATTTTTAGAATTTTTTTGCATTTATATTTGAATTTTCAAACTCGGGTCGGGTTCGAACGGATAGGAAGGAAATTTTTTTTCCTCTCTATTTTTCATCCTGTCCTGACCCGTTTCATCTTGAAATGAAGCCAGGATGATGTTTTTTAATTTTTAGAATTTTTTTGCATTTATTTTTGAATTTTCTAACTCGGGTCGGGTTCGAATGGATAGGAAGGAAATTTTTTTTCTTCTCTATTTTTCGGGCTGTCCATACCCGTTTAGTCTTGAAATGAAGCCTGGATGATGTTTTTTAATTTTTAGAATTTTTTTGCATTTATTTTTGAATTTTCAAACTCGGGTCGGGTTCGAACGGATAGGAAGGAATTTTTTTTTTCTTCTCTATTTTTTTGCCTGTCCTGACCCGTTTCATCTTGAAATGAAGCCAGGATGATGTTTTTTAATTTTTAGAATTTTTTTGCATTTATATTTGAATTTTCTAACTCGGATCGGGTTCGAACGGATAGGAAGGAAATTTTTTTTCTTCTCTATTTTTCGGGCTGTCCATACTCGTTTAGTCTTGAAATGAAGCCTGGATGATATTTTTTAATTTTTAGAATTTTTTTGCATTTATTTTTGAATTTTCAAACTCGGGTCGGGTTCGAACGGATAGGAAGGAATTTTTTTTTTCTTCTCTATTTTTTGGCCTGTCCTGACCCGTTTCATCTTGAAATGAAGCCAGGATGATGTTTTTTAATTTTTAGAATTTTTTTGCATTTATTTTTGAATTTTCAAACTCGGGTCGGGTTCGAACGGATAGGAAGGAAATTTTTATTCCTCTCTATTTTTCATCCTGTCCTGACCCGTTTCATCTTGAAATGAAGCCAGGATGATGTTTTTTAATATTTAGAATTTTTTTTCATTTATTTTTGAATTTTCTAACTCGGGTCGGGTTCGAACGGATAGGAAGGAAATTTTTTTTCTTCTCTATTTTTCGGGCTGTCCATACCCGTTTAGTCTTGAAATGAAGCCTGGATGATGTTTTTTAATTTTTAGAATTTTTTTGCATTTTATTTTTGAATTTTCTATCTCTAGTCGGGTTCGAACGGATAGGAAGGAAATTTTTTTTCTTCTCTATTTTTCGGCCTGTCTTGACCCGTTTCATCTTGAAATGAAGCCTGGATGATGTTTTTTCATTTTTAGAATTTTTTTTGTATTTTATTTTTGAATTTTCTATCTCAGGTCGGGTTCGAACGGATAGGAAGGAAATTTTTTTTCTTCTTTATTTTTTGGCCTGTCCTGACCCGTTTCATCTTGAAATGAAGCCAGGATGATGTTTTTTAATTTTTAGAATTTTTTTGCATTTATTTTTGAATTTTCAAACTCGGGTCGGGATCAAACGGATAGGAAGGAAATTTTTTTTCCTCTCTATTTTTCGGCCTATCCTGACCTGTTTCATCTTGAAATGAAGCCTGGATGATGTTTTTTCATTTTTAGAATTTTTTTTGTATTTTATTTTTGAATTTTCTATCTCGGGTCGGGTTCGAACGGATAGGAAGGAAATTTTTTTTCTTCTCTATTTTTTGGCCTGTCCTGACCCGTTTCATCTTGAAATGAAGCCAGGATGATGTTTTTTAATTTTTAGAATTTTTTTGCATTTATTTTTGAATTTTCAAACTCGGGTCGGGATCGAACGGATAGGAAGGAAATTTTTTTTCCTCTCTATTTTTCGGCCTGTCCAGACCCGTTTCATCTTGAAATGAAGCCAGGATGATGTTTTTTAATTTTTATAATTTTTTTGCATTTATTTTTGAATTTTCTAACTCGGATCGGGTTCGAACGGATAGGAAGGAAATTTTTTTTCTTCTCTATTTTTCGGCCTGTCTTGACCCGTTTCATCTTGAAATGAAGCCTGGATGATGTTTTTTCATTTTTAGAATTTTTTTTGTATTTTATTTTTGAATTTTCTATCTCGGGTCGGGTTCGAACGGATAGGAAGGAAATTTTTTTTCTTCTTTATTTTTTGGCCTGTCCTGACCCGTTTCATCTTGAAATGAAGCCAGGATGATGTTTTTTAATTTTTAGAATTTTTTTGCATTTATTTTTGAATTTTCAAACTCGGGTCGTGATCAAACGGATAGGAAGGAAATTTTTTTCCTCTCTATTTTTCGGCCTGTCCTGACCCGTTTCATCTTGAAATGAAGCCTGGATGATGTTTTTTCATTTTTAGAATTTTTTTTGTATTTTATTTTTGAATTTTCTATCTCGGGTCGGGTTCGAACGGATAGGAAGGAAATTTTTTTTCTTCTCTATTTTTTGGCCTGTCCTGAACCGTTTCATCTTGAAATGAAGCCAGGATGATGTTTTTTAATTTTTAGAATTTTTTTGCATTTATATTTGAATTTTCAAACTCGGGTCGGGTTCGAACGGATAGGAAGGAAATTTTTTTTCCTCTCTATTTTTCATCCTGTCCTGACCCGTTTCATCTTGAAATGAAGCCAGGATGATGTTTTTTAATTTTTAGAATTTTTCTGCATTTATTTTTGAATTTTCTAACTCGGGTCGGGTTCGAATGGATAGGAAGGAAATTTTTTTTCTTCTCTATTTTTCGGGCTGTCCATACCCGTTTAGTCTTGAAATGAAGCCTGGATGATGTTTTTTAATTTTTAGAATTTTTTTGCATTTATTTTTGAATTTTCAAACTCGGGTCGGGTTCGAACGGATAGGAAGGAATTTTTTTTTTCTTCTCTATTTTTTGGCCTGTCCTGACCCGTTTCATCTTGAAATGAAGCCAGGATGATGTTTTTTAATTTTTAGAATTTTTTTGCATTTATTTTTGAATTTTCTAACTCGGGTCGGGTTCGAACGGATAGGAAGGAAAATTTTTTTCTTCTCTATTTTTCGGGCTGTCCATACCCGTTTAGTCTTGAAATGAAGCCTGGATGATGTTTTTTAATTTTTAGAATTTTTTTGCATTTTATTTTTGAATTTTCTATCTCTAGTCGGGTTCGAACGGATAGGAAGGAAATTTTTTTTCTTCTCTATTTTTCGGCCTGTCTTGACCCGTTTCATCTTGAAATGAAGCCTGGATGATGTTTTTTCATTTTTAGAATTTTTTTTGTATTTTATTTTTGAATTTTCTATCTCAGGTCGGGTTCGAACGGATAGGAAGGAAATTTTTTTTCTTCTTTATTTTTTGGCCTGTCCTGACCCGTTTCATCTAGAAATGAAGCCAGGATGATGTTTTTTAATTTTTAGAATTTTTTTGCATTTATTTTTGAATTTTCAAACTCGGGTCGGGATCAAACGGATAGGAAGGAAATTTTTTTCCCTCTCTATTTTTCGGCCTATCCTGACCCGTTTCATCTTGAAATGAAGCCTGGATGATGTTATTTCATTTTTAGAATTTTTTTTGTATTTTATTTTTGAATTTTCTATCTCGGGTCGGGTTCGAACGGATAGGAAGGAAATTTTTTTTTTTTCTCTATTTTTTGGCCTGTCCTGACCCGTTTCATCTTGAAATGAAGCCAGGATGATGTTTTTTAATTTTTAGAATTTTTTTGCATTTATTTTTGAATTTTCAAACTCGGGTCGGGATCGAACGGATAGGAAGGAAATTTTTTTTCCTCTCTATTTTTCGGCCTGTCCAGACCCGTTTCATCTTGAAATGAAGCCAGGATGATGTTTTTTAATTTTTATAATTTTTTTGCATTTATTTTTGAATTTTCTAACTCGGATCGGGTTCGAACGGATAGGAAGGAAATTTTTTTTCTTCTCTATTTTTCGGCCTGTCTTGACCCGTTTCATCTTGAAATGAAGCCTGGATGATGTTTTTTCATTTTTAGAATTTTTTTTGTATTTTATTTTTGAATTTTCTATCTCGGGTCGGGTTCGAACGGATAGGAAGGAAATTTTTTTCCTCTCTATTTTTCGGCCTGTCCTGACCCGTTTCATCTTGAAATGAAGCCTGGATAATGTTTTTTCATTTTTAGAATTTTTTTTGTATTTTATTTTTGAATTTTCTATCTCGGGTCGGGTTCGAACGGATAGGAAGGAAATTTTTTTTCTTCTCTATTTTTTGGCCTGTCCTGAACCGTTTCATCTTGAAATGAAGCCAGGATGATGTTTTTTAATTTTTAGAATTTTTTTGCATTTATATTTGAATTTTCTAACTCGGATCGGGTTCGAACGGATAGGAAGGAAATTTTTTTTCTTCTCTATTTTTCGGGCTGTCCATACCCGTTTAGTCTTGAAATGAAGCCTGGATGATGTTTTTTAATTTTTAAAATTTTTTTGCATTTATTTTTGAATTTTCAAACTCGGGTCGGGTTCGAACGGATAGGAAGGAATTTTTTTTTTCTTCTCTATTTTTTGGCCTGTCCTGACCCGTTTCATCTTGAAATGAAGCCAGGATGATGTTTTTTAATTTTTAGAATTTTTTTGCATTTATTTTTGAATTTTCAAACTCGGGTCGGGTTCGAACGGATAGGAAGGAAATTTTTTTTCCTCCCTATTTTTCATCCTGTCCTGACCCGTGTCATCTTGAAATGAAGCCAGGATGATGTTTTTTAATATTTAGAATTTTTTTGCATTTATTTTTGAATTTTCTAACTCGGGTCGGGTTCGAACGGATAGGAAGGAAATTTTTTTTCTTCTCTATTTTTCGGGCTGTCCATACCCGTTTAGTCTTGAAATGAAGCCTGGATGATGTTTTTTAATTTTTAAAATTTTTTTGCATTTTATTTTTGAATTTTCTATCTCTAGTCGGGTTCGAACGGATAGGAAAGAAATTTTTTTTCTTCTCTATTTTTCGGCCTGTCTTGACCCGTTTCATCTTGAAATGAAGCCTGGATGATGTTTTTTCATTTTTAGAATTTTTTTTGTATTTTATTTTTGAATTTTCTATCTCAGGTCGGGTTCGAACGGATAGGAAGGAAATTTTTTTTCTTCTTTATTTTTTGGCCTGTCCTGACCCGTTTCATCTTGAAATGAAGCCAGGATGATGTTTTTTAATTTTTCGAATTTTTTTGCATTTATTTTTGAATTTTCAAACTCGGGTCGGGATCAAACGGATAGGAAGGAAATTTTTTTTCCTCTCTATTTTTCGGCCTATCCTGACCCGTTTCATCTTGAAATGAAGCCTGGATGATGTTTTTTCATTTTTAGAATTTTTTTTGTATTTTATTTTTGAATTTTCTATCTCGGGTCGGGTTCGAACGGATAGGAAGGAAATTTTTTTTCTTCTTTATTTTTTGGCCTGTCTTGACCCGTTTCATCTTGAAATGAAGCCAGGATGATGTTTTTTAATTTTTAGAATTTTTTTGCATTTATTTTTGAATTTTCAAACTCGGGTCGGGATCAAACGGATAGGAAGGAAATTTTTTTTCCTCTCTATTTTTCGGCCTATCCTGACCCGTTTCATCTTGAAATGAAGCCAGGATGATGTTTTTTAATTTTTATAATTTTTTTGCATTTATTTTTGAATTTTCTAACTCGGATCGGGTTCGAACGGATAGGAAGGAAATTTTTTTTCTTCTCTATTTTTCGGCCTGTCTTGACCCGTTTCATCTTGAAATGAAGCCTGGATGATGTTTTTTCATTTTTAGAATTTTTTTTGTATTTTATTTTTGAATTTTCTATCTCGGGTCGGGTTCGAACGGATAGGAAGGAAATTTTTTTCCTCTCTATTTTTCGGCCTGTCCTGACCCGTTTCATCTTGAAATGAAGCCTGGATAATGTTTTTTCATTTTTAGAATTTTTTTTGTATTTTATTTTTGAATTTTCTATCTCGGGTCGGGTTCGAACGGATAGGAAGGAAATTTTTTTTCTTCTCTATTTTTTGGCCTGTCCTGAACCGTTTCATCTTGAAATGAAGCCAGGATGATGTTTTTTAATTTTTAGAATTTTTTTGCATTTATATTTGAATTTTCTAACTCGGATCGGGTTCGAACGGATAGGAAGGAAATTTTTTTTCTTCTCTATTTTTCGGGCTGTCCATACCCGTTTAGTCTTGAAATGAAGCCTGGATGATGTTTTTTAATTTTTAAAATTTTTTTGCATTTATTTTTGAATTTTCAAACTCGGGTCGGGTTCGAACGGATAGGAAGGAATTTTTTTTTCTTCTCTATTTTTTGGCCTGTCCTGACCCGTTTCATCTTGAAATGAAGCCAGGATGATGTTTTTTAATTTTTAGAATTTTTTTGCATTTATTTTTGAATTTTCTATCTCGGGTCGGGTTCGAACGGATAGGAAGGAAATTTTTTTTCTTCTCTATTTTTTGGCCTGTCCTGACCCGTTTCATCTTGAAATGAAGCCAGGATGATGTTTTTTAATTTTTAGAATTTTTTTGCATTTATTTTTGAATTTTCAAACTCGGGTAGGGATCGAACGGATAGGAAGGAAATTTTTTTTCCTCTCTATTTTTCGGCCTGTCCAGACCCGTTTCATCTTGAAATGAAGCCAGGATGATGTTTTTTAATTTTTATAATTTTTTTGCATTTATTTTTGAATTTTCTAGCTCGGATCGGGTTCGAACGGATAGGAAGGAAATTTTTTTTCCTCTCTATTTTTCGGCCTGTCCAGACCCGTTTCATCTTGAAATGAAGCCAGGATGATGTTTTTTCATTTTTAGAATTTTTTTTGTATTTTATTTTTGAATTTTCTATCTCGGGTCGGGTTCGAACGGATAGGAAGGAAATTTTTTTTCTTCTTTATTTTTTGGCCTGTCCTGACCCGTTTCATCTTGAAATGAAGCCAGGATGATGTTTTTTAATTTTTAGAATTTTTTTGCATTTATTTTTGAATTTTCAAACTCGGGTCGTGATCAAACGGAGAGGAAGGAAATTTTTTTCCTCTCTATTTTTCGGCCTGTCCTGACCCGTTTCATCTTGAAATGAAGCCTGGATGATGTTTTTTCATTTTTAGAATTTTTTTTGTATTTTATTTTTGAATTTTCTATCTCGGGTCGGGTTCGAACGGATAGGAAGGAAATTTTTTTTCTTCTCTATTTTTTGGCCTGTCCTGAACCGTTTCATCTTGAAATGAAGCCAGGATAATGTTTTTTAATTTTTAGAATTTTTTTGCATTTATATTTGAATTTTCAAACTCGGGTCGGGTTCGAACGGATAGGAAGGAAATTTTTTTTCCTCTCTATTTTTCATCCTGTCCTGACCCGTTTCATCTTGAAATGAAGCCAGGATGATGTTTTTTAATTTTTAGAATTTTTCTGCATTTATTTTTGAATTTTCTAACTCGGGTCGGGTTCGAATGGATAGGAAGGAAATTTTTTTTCTTCTCTATTTTTCGGGCTGTCCATACCCGTTTAGTCTTGAAATGAAGCCTGGATGATGTTTTTTAATTTTTAGAATTTTTTTGCATTTATTTTTGAATTTTCAAACTCGGGTCGGGTTCGAACGGATAGGAAGGAATTTTTTTTTTCTTCTCTATTTTTTGGCCTGTCCTGACCCGTTTCATCTTGAAATGAAGCCAGGATGATGTTTTTTAATTTTTAGAATTTTTTTGCATTTATTTTTGAATTTTCTAACTCGGGTCGGGTTCGAACGGATAGGAAGGAAATTTTTTTTCTTCTCTATTTTTTGGCCTGTCCTGAACCGTTTCATCTTGAAATGAAGCCAGGATAATGTTTTTTAATTTTTAGAATTTTTTTGCATTTATATTTGAATTTTCAAACTCGGGTCGGGTTCGAACGGATAGGAAGGAATTTTTTTTTTCTTCTCTATTTTTTGGCCTGTCCTGACCCGTTTCATCTTGAAATGAAGCCTGGATGATGTTATTTCATTTTTAGAATTTTTTTTGTATTTTATTTTTGAATTTTCTATCTCGGGTCGGGTTCGAACGGATAGGAAGGAAATTTTTTTTCTTCTCTATTTTTCGGGCTGTCCATACCCGTTTAGTCTTGAAATGAAGCCTGGATGATGTTTTTTAATTTTTAGAATTTTTTTGCATTTATTTTTGAATTTTCAAACTTGGGTCGGGTTCGAACGGATAGGAAGGAATTTTTTTTTTCTTCTCTATTTTTTGGCCTGTCCTGACCCGTTTCATCTTGAAATGAAGCCAGGATGATGTTTTTTAATTTTTAGAATTTTTCTGCATTTATTTTTGAATTTTCTAACTCGGGTCGGGTTCGAATGGATAGGAAGGAAATTTTTTTTCTTCTCTATTTTTCGGGCTGTCCATACCCGTTTAGTCTTGAAATGAAGCCTGGATGATGTTTTTTAATTTTTAGAATTTTTTTGCATTTATTTTTGAATTTTCAAACTCGGGTCGGGTTCGAACGGATAGGAAGGAATTTTTTTTTTCTTCTCTATTTTTTGGCCTGTCCTGACCCGTTTCATCTTGAAATGAAGCCAGGATGATGTTTTTTAATTTTTAGAATTTTTTTGCATTTATTTTTGAATTTTCTAACTCGGGTCGGGATCGAACGGATAGGAAGGAAATTTTTTTTCCTCTCTATTTTTCGGCCTGTCCAGACCCGTTTCATCTTGAAATGAAGCCAGGATGATGTTTTTTAATTTTTATAATTTTTTTGCATTTATTTTTGAATTTTCTAGCTCGGATCGGGTTCGAACGGATAGGAAGGAAATTTTTTTTCCTCTCTATTTTTCGGCCTGTCCAGACCCGTTTCATCTTGAAATGAAGCCAGGATGATGTTTTTTCATTTTTAGAATTTTTTTTGTATTTTATTTTTGAATTTTCTATCTCGGGTCGGGTTCGAACGGATAGGAAGGAAATTTTTTTTCTTCTTTATTTTTTGGCCTGTCCTGACCCGTTTCATCTTGAAATGAAGCCAGGATGATGTTTTTTAATTTTTAGAATTTTTTTGCATTTATTTTTGAATTTTCAAACTCGGGTCGTGATCAAACGGAGAGGAAGGAAATTTTTTTCCTCTCTATTTTTCGGCCTGTCCTGACCCGTTTCATCTTGAAATGAAGCCTGGATGATGTTTTTTCATTTTTAGAATTTTTTTTGTATTTTATTTTTGAATTTTCTATCTCGGGTCGGGTTCGAACGGATAGGAAGGAAATTTTTTTTCTTCTCTATTTTTTGGCCTGTCCTGAACCGTTTCATCTTGAAATGAAGCCAGGATAATGTTTTTTAATTTTTAGAATTTTTTTGCATTTATATTTGAATTTTCAAACTCGGGTCGGGTTCGAACGGATAGGAAGGAAATTTTTTTTCCTCTCTATTTTTCATCCTGTCCTGACCCGTTTCATCTTGAAATGAAGCCAGGATGATGTTTTTTAATTTTTAGAATTTTTCTGCATTTATTTTTGAATTTTCTAACTCGGGTCGGGTTCGAATGGATAGGAAGGAAATTTTTTTTCTTCTCTATTTTTCGGGCTGTCCATACCCGTTTAGTCTTGAAATGAAGCCTGGATGATGTTTTTTAATTTTTAGAATTTTTTTGCATTTATTTTTGAATTTTCAAACTCGGGTCGGGTTCGAACGGATAGGAAGGAATTTTTTTTTTCTTCTCTATTTTTTGGCCTGTCCTGACCCGTTTCATCTTGAAATGAAGCCAGGATGATGTTTTTTAATTTTTAGAATTTTTTTGCATTTATTTTTGAATTTTCTAACTCGGGTCGGGTTCGAACGGATAGGAAGGAAATTTTTTTTCTTCTCTATTTTTTGGCCTGTCCTGAACCGTTTCATCTTGAAATGAAGCCAGGATAATGTTTTTTAATTTTTAGAATTTTTTTGCATTTATATTTGAATTTTCAAACTCGGGTCGGGTTCGAACGGATAGGAAGGAATTTTTTTTTTCTTCTCTATTTTTTGGCCTGTCCTGACCCGTTTCATCTTGAAATGAAGCCTGGATGATGTTTTTTCATTTTTAGAATTTTTTTTGTATTTTATTTTTGAATTTTCTATCTCGGGTCGGGTTCGAACGGATAGGAAGGAAATTTTTTTTCTTCTCTATTTTTCGGGCTGTCCATACCCGTTTAGTCTTGAAATGAAGCCTGGATGATGTTTTTTAATTTTTAGAATTTTTTTGCATTTATTTTTGAATTTTCAAACTTGGGTCGGGTTCGAACGGATAGGAAGGAATTTTTTTTTTCTTCTCTATTTTTTGGCCTGTCCTGACCCGTTTCATCTTGAAATGAAGCCAGGATGATGTTTTTTAATTTTTAGAATTTTTCTGCATTTATTTTTGAATTTTCTAACTCGGGTCGGGTTCGAATGGATAGGAAGGAAATTTTTTTTCTTCTCTATTTTTCGGGCTGTCCATACCCGTTTAGTCTTGAAATGAAGCCTGGATGATGTTTTTTAATTTTTAGAATTTTTTTGCATTTATTTTTGAATTTTCAAACTCGGGTCGGGTTCGAACGGATAGGAAGGAATTTTTTTTTTCTTCTCTATTTTTTGGCCTGTCCTGACCCGTTTCATCTTGAAATGAAGCCAGGATGATGTTTTTTAATTTTTAGAATTTTTTTGCATTTATTTTTGAATTTTCTAACTCGGGTCGGGTTCGAACGGATAGGAAGGAAATTTTTTTTCTTCTCTATTTTTCGGGCTGTCCATACCCGTTTAGTCTTGAAATGAAGCCTGGATGATGTTTTTTAATTTTTAGAATTTTTTTGCATTTTATTTTTGAATTTTCTATCTCTAGTCGGGTTCGAACGGATAGGAAGGAAATTTTTTTTCTTCTCTATTTTTCGGCCTGTCTTGACCCGTTTCATCTTGAAATGAAGCCTGGATGATGTTTTTTCATTTTTAGAATTTTTTTTGTATTTTATTTTTGAATTTTCTATGTCAGGTCGGGTTCGAACGGATAGGAAGGAAATTTTTTTTCTTCTTTATTTTTTGGCCTGTCCTGACCCGTTTCATCTTGAAATGAAGCCAGGATGATGTTTTTTAATTTTTAGAATTTTTTTGCATTTATTTTTGAATTTTCAAACTCGGGTCGGGATCAAACGGATAGGAAGGAAATTTTTTTCCCTCTCTATTTTTCGGCCTATCCTGACCCGTTTCATCTTGAAATGAAGCCTGGATGATGTTATTTCATTTTTAGAATTTTTTTTGTATTTTATTTTTGAATTTTCTATCTCGGGTCGGGTTCGAACGGATAGGAAGGAAATTTTTTTTCTTCTCTATTTTTTGGCCTGTCCTGAACCGTTTCATCTTGAAATGAAGCCAGGATAATGTTTTTTAATTTTTAGAATTTTTTTGCATTTATATTTGAATTTTCAAACTCGGGTCGGGTTCGAACGGATAGGAAGGAAATTTTTTTTCCTCTCTATTTTTCATCCTGTCCTGACCCGTTTCATCTTGAAATGAAGCCAGGATGATGTTTTTTAATTTTTAGAATTTTTCTGCATTTATTTTTGAATTTTCTAACTCGGGTCGGGTTCGAATGGATAGGAAGGAAATTTTTTTTCTTCTCTATTTTTCGGGCTGTCCATACCCGTTTAGTCTTGAAATGAAGCCTGGATGATGTTTTTTAATTTTTAGAATTTTTTTGCATTTATTTTTGAATTTTCAAACTCGGGTCGGGTTCGAACGGATAGGAAGGAATTTTTTTTTTCTTCTCTATTTTTTGGCCTGTCCTGACCCGTTTCATCTTGAAATGAAGCCAGGATGATGTTTTTTAATTTTTAGAATTTTTTTGCATTTATTTTTGAATTTTCTAACTCGGGTCGGGTTCGAACGGATAGGAAGGAAATTTTTTTTCTTCTCTATTTTTTGGCCTGTCCTGAACCGTTTCATCTTGAAATGAAGCCAGGATAATGTTTTTTAATTTTTAGAATTTTTTTGCATTTATATTTGAATTTTCAAACTCGGGTCGGGTTCGAACGGATAGGAAGGAATTTTTTTTTTCTTCTCTATTTTTTGGCCTGTCCTGACCCGTTTCATCTTGAAATGAAGCCTGGATGATGTTTTTTCATTTTTAGAATTTTTTTTGTATTTTATTTTTGAATTTTCTATCTCGGGTCGGGTTCGAACGGATAGGAAGGAAATTTTTTTTCTTCTCTATTTTTCGGGCTGTCCATACCCGTTTAGTCTTGAAATGAAGCCTGGATGATGTTTTTTAATTTTTAGAATTTTTTTGCATTTATTTTTGAATTTTCAAACTTGGGTCGGGTTCGAACGGATAGGAAGGAATTTTTTTTTTCTTCTCTATTTTTTGGCCTGTCCTGACCCGTTTCATCTTGAAATGAAGCCAGGATGATGTTTTTTAATTTTTAGAATTTTTCTGCATTTATTTTTGAATTTTCTAACTCGGGTCGGGTTCGAATGGATAGGAAGGAAATTTTTTTTCTTCTCTATTTTTCGGGCTGTCCATACCCGTTTAGTCTTGAAATGAAGCCTGGATGATGTTTTTTAATTTTTAGAATTTTTTTGCATTTATTTTTGAATTTTCAAACTCGGGTCGGGTTCGAACGGATAGGAAGGAATTTTTTTTTTCTTCTCTATTTTTTGGCCTGTCCTGACCCGTTTCATCTTGAAATGAAGCCAGGATGATGTTTTTTAATTTTTAGAATTTTTTTGCATTTATTTTTGAATTTTCTAACTCGGGTCGGGTTCGAACGGATAGGAAGGAAATTTTTTTTCTTCTCTATTTTTCGGGCTGTCCATACCCGTTTAGTCTTGAAATGAAGCCTGGATGATGTTTTTTAATTTTTAGAATTTTTTTGCATTTTATTTTTGAATTTTCTATCTCTAGTCGGGTTCGAACGGATAGGAAGGAAATTTTTTTTCTTCTCTATTTTTCGGCCTGTCTTGACCCGTTTCATCTTGAAATGAAGCCTGGATGATGTTTTTTCATTTTTAGAATTTTTTTTGTATTTTATTTTTGAATTTTCTATGTCAGGTCGGGTTCGAACGGATAGGAAGGAAATTTTTTTTCTTCTTTATTTTTTGGCCTGTCCTGACCCGTTTCATCTTGAAATGAAGCCAGGATGATGTTTTTTAATTTTTAGAATTTTTTTGCATTTATTTTTGAATTTTCAAACTCGGGTCGGGATCAAACGGATAGGAAGGAAATTTTTTTCCCTCTCTATTTTTCGGCCTATCCTGACCCGTTTCATCTTGAAATGAAGCCTGGATGATGTTATTTCATTTTTAGAATTTTTTTTGTATTTTATTTTTGAATTTTCTATCTCGGGTCGGGTTCGAACGGATAGGAAGGAAATTTTTTTTTTTTTCTCTATTTTTTGGCCTGTCTTGACCCTTTTTATCTTGAAATGAAGCCAGGATGATGTTTTTTAATTTTTAGAATTTTTTTGCATTTATTTTTGAATTTTCAAACTCGGGTCGGGATCGAACGGATAGGAAGGAAATTTTTTTTCCTCTCTATTTTTCGGCCTGTCCAGACCCGTTTCATCTTGAAATGAAGTCAGGATGATGTTTTTTAATTTTTATAATTTTTTTGCATTTATTTTTGAATTTTCTAACTCGGATCGGGTTCGAACGGATAGGAAGGAAATTTTTTTTCTTCTCTATTTTTCGGCCTGTCTTGACCCGTTTCATCTTGAAATGAAGCCTGGATGATGTTTTTTCATTTTTAGAATTTTTTTTGTATTTTATTTTTGAATTTTCTATCTCGGGTCGGGTTCGAACGGATAGGAAGGAAATTTTTTTCCTCTCTATTTTTCGGCCTGTCCTGACCCGTTTCATCTTGAAATGAAGCCTGGATAATGTTTTTTCATTTTTAGAATTTTTTTTGTATTTTATTTTTGAATTTTCTATCTCGGGTCGGGTTCGAACGGATAGGAAGGAAATTTTTTTTCTTCTCTATTTTTTGGCCTGTCCTGAACCGTTTCATCTTGAAATGAAGCCAGGATGATATTTTTTAATTTTTAGAATTTTTTTGCATTTATATTTGAATTTTCTAACTCGGATCGGGTTCGAACGGATAGGAAGGAAATTTTTTTTCTTCTCTATTTTTCGGGCTGTCCATACCCGTTTAGTCTTGAAATGAAGCCTGGATGATGTTTTTTAATTTTTAAAATTTTTTTGCATTTATTTTTGAATTTTCAAACTCGGGTCGGGTTCGAACGGATAGGAAGGAATTTTTTTTTTCTTCTCTATTTTTTGGCCTGTCCTGACCCGTTTCATCTTGAAATGAAGCCAGGATGATGTTTTTTAATTTTTAGAATTTTTTTGCATTTAATTTTGAATTTTCAAACTCGGGTCGGGTTCGAACGGATAGGAAGGAAATTTTTTTTCCTCCCTATTTTTCATCCTGTCCTGACCCGTTTCATCTTGAAATGAAGCCAGGATGATGTTTTTTAATATTTAGAATTTTTTTGCATTTATTTTTGAATTTTCTAACTCGGGTCGGGTTCGAACGGATAGGAAGGAAATTTTTTTTCTTCTCTATTTTTCGGGCTGTCCATACCCGTTTAGTCTTGAAATGAAGCCTGGATGATGTTTTTTAATTTTTAGAATTTTTTTGCATTTTATTTTTGAATTTTCTATCTCTAGTCGGGTTCGAACGGATAGGAAGGAAATTTTTTTTCTTCTCTATTTTTCGGCCTGTCTTGACCCGTTTCATCTTGAAATGAAGCCTGGATGATGTTTTTTCATTTTTAGAATTTTTTTTGTATTTTATTTTTGAATTTTCTATCTCAGGTCGGGTTCGAACGGATAGGAAGGAAATTTTTTTTCTTCTTTATTTTTTGGCCTGTCCTGACCCGTTTCATCTTGAAATGAAGCCAGGATGATGTTTTTTAATTTTTAGAATTTTTTTGCATTTATTTTTGAATTTTCAAACTCGGGTCGGGATCAAACGGATAGGAAGGAAATTTTTTTTCCTCTCTATTTTTCGGCCTATCCTGACCCGTTTCATCTTGAAATGAAGCCTGGATGATGTTTTTTCATTTTTAGAATTTTTTTTGTATTTTATTTTTGAATTTTCTATCTCGGGTCGGGTTCGAACGGATAGGAAGGAAATTTTTTTTCTTCTCTATTTTTTGGCCTATCCTGACCCGTTTCATCTTGAAATGAAGCCAGGATGATGTTTTTTAATTTTTAGAATTTTTTTGCATTTATATTTGAATTTTCAAACTCGGGTCGGGTTCGAACGGATAGGAAGGAAATTTTTTTTCCTCTCTATTTTTCATCCTGTCCTGACCCGTTTCATCTTGAAATGAAGCCAGGATGATGTTTTTTAATTTTTAGAATTTTTCTGCATTTATTTTTGAATTTTCTAACTCGGGTCGGGTTCGAATGGATAGGAAGGAAATTTTTTTTCTTCTCTATTTTTCGGGCTGTCCATACCCGTTTAGTCTTGAAATGAAGCCTGGATAATGTTTTTTAATTTTTAGAATTTTTTTGCATTTATTTTTGAATTTTCAAACTCGGGTCGGGTTCGAACGGATAGGAAGGAATTTTTTTTTTCTTCTCTATTTTTTGGCCTGTCCTGACCCGTTTCATCTTGAAATGAAGCCAGGATGATGTTTTTTAATTTTTAGAATTTTTTTGCATTTATTTTTGAATTTTCTAACTCGGGTCGGGTTCGAACGGATAGGAAGGAAATTTTTTTTCTTCTCTATTTTTCGGGCAGTCCATACCCGTTTAGTCTTGAAATGAAGCCTGGATGATGTTTTTTAATTTTTAGAATTTTTTTGCATTTTATTTTTGAATTTTCTATCTCTAGTCGGGTTCGAACGGATAGGAAGGAAATTTTTTTTCTTCTCTATTCTTCAGCCTATCTTGAACCGTTTCATCTTGAAATGAAGCCTGGATGATGTTTTTTCATTTTTAGAATTTTTTTTGTATTTTATTTTTGAATTTTCTATCTCAGGTCGGGTTCGAACGGATAGGAAGGAAATTTTTTTTCTTCTTTATTTTTTGGCCAGTCCTGACCCGTTTCATCTTGAAATGAAGCCAGGATGATGTTTTTTAATTTTTAGAATTTTTTTGCATTTATTTTTGAATTTTCAAACTCGGGTCGGGATCAAACGGATAGGAAGGAAATTTTTTTCCCTCTCTATTTTTCGGCCTATCCTGACCCGTTTCATCTTGAAATGAAGCCTGGATGATGTTATTTCATTTTTAGAATTTTTTTTGTATTTTATTTTTGAATTTTCTATCTCGGGTCGGGTTCGAACGGATAGGAAGGAAATTTTTTTTTTTCTCTATTTTTTGGCCTGTCCTGACCCGTTTCATCTTGAAATGAAGCCAGGATGATGTTTTTTAATTTTTAGAATTTTTTTGCATTTATTTTTGAATTTTCAAACTCGGGTCGGGATCGAACGGATAGGAAGGAAATTTTTTTTCCTCTCTATTTTTCGGCCTGTCCAGACCCGTTTCATCTTGAAATGAAGCCAGGATGATGTTTTTTAATTTTTATAATTTTTTTGCATTTATTTTTGAATTTTCTAACTCGGATCGGGTTCGAACGGATAGGAAGGAAATTTTTTTTCTTCTCTATTTTTCGGCCTGTCTTGACCCGTTTCATCTTGAAATGAAGCCTGGATGATGTTTTTTCATTTTTAGAATTTTTTTTGTATTTTATTTTTGAATTTTCTATCTCGGGTCGGGTTCGAACGGATAGGAAGGAAATTTTTTTCCTCTCTATTTTTCGGCCTGTCCTGACCCGTTTCATCTTGAAATGAAGCCTGGATAATGTTTTTTCATTTTTAGAATTTTTTTTGTATTTTATTTTTGAATTTTCTATCTCGGGTCGGGTTCGAACGGATAGGAAGGAAATTTTTTTTCTTCTCTATTTTTTGGCCTGTCCTGAACCGTTTCATCTTGAAATGAAGCCAGGATGATGTTTTTTAATTTTTAGAATTTTTTTGCATTTATATTTGAATTTTCTAACTCGGATCGGGTTCGAACGGATAGGAAGGAAATTTTTTTTCTTCTCTATTTTTCGGGCTGTCCATACCCGTTTAGTCTTGAAATGAAGCCTGGATGATGTTCTTTAATTTTTAAAATTTTTTTGCATTTATTTTTGAATTTTCAAACTCGGGTCGGGTTCGAACGGATAGGAAGGAATTTTTTTTTTCTTCTCTATTTTTTGGCCTGTCCTGACCCGTTTCATCTTGAAATGAAGCCAGGATGATGTTTTTTAATTTTTAGAATTTTTTTGCATTTAATTTTGAATTTTCAAACTCG
This sequence comes from Quercus robur, assembly GCF_932294415.1. NCBI lineage: Eukaryota > Viridiplantae > Streptophyta > Magnoliopsida > Fagales > Fagaceae > Quercus > Quercus robur. The sequence continues at coordinate 38,556,283 of NC_065542.1, read as the reverse complement.
GGTCGGGTTCGAACGGATAGGAAGGAAATTTTTTTTCCTCCCTATTTTTCATCCTGTCCCGACCCGTTTCATCTTGAAATGAAGCCAGGATGATGTTTTTTAATATTTAGAATTTTTTTGCATTTATTTTTGAATTTTCTAACTCGGGTCGGGTTCGAACGGATAGGAAGGAAATTTTTTTTCTTCTCTATTTTTCGGGCTGTCCATACCCGTTTAGTCTTGAAATGAAGCCTGGATGATGTTTTTTAATTTTTAGAATTTTTTTGCATTTTATTTTTGAATTTTCTATCTCTAGTCGGGTTCGAACGGATAGGAAGGAAATTTTTTTTCTTCTCTATTTTTCGGCCTGTCTTGACCCGTTTCATCTTGAAATGAAGCCTGGATGATGTTTTTTCATTTTTAGAATTTTTTTTGTATTTTATTTTTGAATTTTCTATCTCAGGTCGGGTTCGAACGGATAGGAAGGAAATTTTTTTTCTTCTTTATTTTTTGGCCTGTCCTGATCCGTTTCATCTTGAAATGAAGCCAGGATGATGTTTTTTAATTTTTAGAATTTTTTTGCATTTATTTTTGAATTTTCAAACTCGGGTCGGGATCAAACGGATAGGAAGGAAATTTTTTTTCCTCTCTATTTTTCGGCCTATCCTGACCCGTTTCATCTTGAAATGAAGCCTGGATGATGTTTTTTCATTTTTAGAATTTTTTTTGTATTTTATTTTTGAATTTTCTATCTCGGGTCGGGTTCGAACGGATAGGAAGGAAATTTTTTTTCTTCTCTATTTTTTGGCCTATCCTGACCCGTTTCATCGTGAAATGAAGCCAGGATGATGTTTTTTAATTTTTAGAATTTTTTTGCATTTATATTTGAATTTTCAAACTCGGGTCGGGTTCGAACGGATAGGAAGGAAATTTTTTTTCCTCTCTATTTTTCATCCTGTCCTGACCCGTTTCATCTTGAAATGAAGCCAGGATGATGTTTTTTAATTTTTAGAATTTTTCTGCATTTATTTTTGAATTTTCTAACTCGGGTCGGGTTCGAATGGATAGGAAGGAAATTTTTTTTCTTCTCTATTTTTCGGGCTGTCCATACCCGTTTAGTCTTGAAATGAAGCCTGGATGATGTTTTTTAATTTTTAGAATTTTTTTGCATTTATTTTTGAATTTTCAAACTCGGGTCGGGTTCGAACGGATAGGAAGGAATTTTTTTTTTCTTCTCTATTTTTTGGCCTGTCCTGACCCGTTTCATCTTGAAATGAAGCCAGGATGATGTTTTTTAATTTTTAGAATTTTTTTGCATTTATTTTTGAATTTTCTAACTCGGGTCGGGTTCGAACGGATAGGAAGGAAATTTTTTTTCTTCTCTATTTTTCGGGCTGTCCATACCCGTTTAGTCTTGAAATGAAGCCTGGATGATGTTTTTTAATTTTTAGAATTTTTTTGCATTTTATTTTTGAATTTTCTATCTCTAGTCGGGTTCGAACGGATAGGAAGGAAATTTTTTTTCTTCTCTATTCTTCGGCCTATCTTGACCCGTTTCATCTTGAAATGAAGCCTGGATGATGTTTTTTCATTTTTAGAATTTTTTTTGTATTTTATTTTTGAATTTTCTATCTCAGGTCGGGTTCGAACGGATAGGAAGGAAATTTTTTTTCTTCTTTATTTTTTGGCCAGTCCTGACCCGTTTCATCTTGAAATGAAGCCAGGATGATGTTTTTTAATTTTTAGAATTTTTTTGCATTTATTTTTGAATTTTCAAACTCGGGTCGGGATCAAACGGATAGGAAGGAAATTTTTTTCCCTCTCTATTTTTCGGCCTATCCTGACCCGTTTCATCTTGAAATGAAGCCTGGATGATGTTATTTCATTTTTAGAATTTTTTTTGTATTTTATTTTTGAATTTTCTATCTCGGGTCGGGTTCGAACGGATAGGAAGGAAATTTTTTTTTTTTCTCTATTTTTTGGCCTGTCCTGACCCGTTTCATCTTGAAATGAAGCCAGGATGATGTTTTTTAATTTTTAGAATTTTTTTGCATTTATTTTTGAATTTTCAAACTCGGGTCGGGATCGAACGGATAGGAAGGAAATTTTTTTTCCTCTCTATTTTTCGGCCTGTCCAGACCCGTTTCATCTTGAAATGAAGCCAGGATGATGTTTTTTAATTTTTATAATTTTTTTGCATTTATTTTTGAATTTTCTAACTCGGATCGGGTTCGAACGGATAGGAAGGAAATTTTTTTTCTTCTCTATTTTTCGGCCTGTCTTGACCCGTTTCATCTTGAAATGAAGCCTGGATGATGTTTTTTCATTTTTAGAATTTTTTTTGTATTTTATTTTTGAATTTTCTATCTCGGGTCGGGTTCGAACGGATAGGAAGGAAATTTTTTTCCTCTCTATTTTTCGGCCTGTCCTGACCCGTTTCATCTTGAAATGAAGCCTGGATAATGTTTTTTCATTTTTAGAATTTTTTTTGTATTTTATTTTTGAATTTTCTATCTCGGGTCGGGTTCGAACGGATAGGAAGGAAATTTTTTTTCTTCTCTATTTTTTGGCCTGTCCTGAACCGTTTCATCTTGAAATGAAGCCAGGATGATGTTTTTTAATTTTTAGAATTTTTTTGCATTTATATTTGAATTTTCTAACTCGGATCGGGTTCGAACGGATAGGAAGGAAATTTTTTTTCTTCTCTATTTTTCGGGCTGTCCATACCCGTTTAGTCTTGAAATGAAGCCTGGATGATGTTTTTTAATTTTTAAAATTTTTTTGCATTTATTTTTGAATTTTCAAACTCGGGTCGGGTTCGAACGGATAGGAAGGAATTTTTTTTTTCTTCTCTATTTTTTGGCCTGTCCTGAACCGTTTCATCTTGAAATGAAGCCAGGATGATGTTTTTTAATTTTTAGAATTTTTTTGCATTTATTTTTGAATTTTCTAACTCGGGTCGGGTTCGAACGGATAGGAAGGAAATTTTTTTTCTTCTCTATTTTTCGGGCTGTCCATACCCGTTTAGTCTTGAAATGAAGCCTGGATGATGTTTTTTAATTTTTAGAATTTTTTTGCATTTTATTTTTGAATTTTCTATCTCTAGTCGGGTTCGAACGGATAGGAAGGAAATTTTTTTTCTTCTCTATTCTTCGGCCTATCTTGACCCGTTTCATCTTGAAATGAAGCCTGGATGATGTTTTTTCATTTTTAGAATTTTTTTTGTATTTTATTTTTGAATTTTCTATCTCAGGTCGGGTTCGAACGGATAGGAAGGAAATTTTTTTTCTTCTTTATTTTTTGGCCAGTCCTGACCCGTTTCATCTTGAAATGAAGCCAGGATGATGTTTTTTAATTTTTAGAATTTTTTTGCATTTATTTTTGAATTTTAAAACTCGGGTCGGGATCAAACGGATAGGAAGGAAATTTTTTTCCCTCTCTATTTTTCGGCCTATCCTGACCCGTTTCATCTTGAAATGAAGCCTGGATGATGTTATTTCATTTTTAGAATTTTTTTTGTATTTTATTTTTGAATTTTCTATCTCGGGTCGGGTTCGAACGGATAGGAAGGAAATTTTTTTTTTTCTCTATTTTTTGGCCTGTCCTGACCCGTTTCATCTTGAAATGAAGCCAGGATGATGTTTTTTAATTTTTAGAATTTTTTTGCATTTATTTTTGAATTTTCAAACTCGGGTCGGGATCGAACGGATAGGAAGGAAATTTTTTTTCCTCTCTATTTTTCGGCCTGTCCAGACCCGTTTCATCTTGAAATGAAGCCAGGATGATGTTTTTTAATTTTTATAATTTTTTTGCATTTATTTTTGAATTTTCTAACTCGGATCGGGTTCGAACGGATAGGAAGGAAATTTTTTTTCTTCTCTATTTTTCGGCCTGTCTTGACCCGTTTCATCTTGAAATGAAGCCTGGATGATGTTTTTTCATTTTTAGAATTTTTTTTGTATTTTATTTTTGAATTTTCTATCTCGGGTCGGGTTCGAACGGATAGGAAGGAAATTTTTTTCCTCTCTATTTTTCGGCCTGTCCTGACCCGTTTCATCTTGAAATGAAGCCTGGATAATGTTTTTTCATTTTTAGAATTTTTTTTGTATTTTATTTTTGAATTTTCTATCTCGGGTCGGGTTCGAACGGATAGGAAGGAAATTTTTTTTCTTCTCTATTTTTTGGCCTGTCCTGAACCGTTTCATCTTGAAATGAAGCCAGGATGATGTTTTTTAATTTTTAGAATTTTTTTGCATTTATATTTGAATTTTCTAACTCGGATCGGGTTCGAACGGATAGGAAGGAAATTTTTTTTCTTCTCTATTTTTCGGGCTGTCCATACCCGTTTAGTCTTGAAATGAAGCCTGGATGATGTTTTTTAATTTTTAAAATTTTTTTGCATTTATTTTTGAATTTTCAAACTCGGGTCGGGTTCGAACGGATAGGAAGGAATTTTTTTTTTCTTCTCTATTTTTTGGCCTGTCCTGAACCGTTTCATCTTGAAATGAAGCCAGGATGATGTTTTTTAATTTTTAGAATTTTTTTGCATTTATTTTTGAATTTTCTAACTCGGGTCGGGTTCGAACGGATAGGAAGGAAATTTTTTTTCTTCTCTATTTTTAGGCCTATCCATACCCGTTTAGTCTTGAAATGAAGCCTGGATGACGTTTTTTAATTTTTAGAATTTTTTTGCATTTTATTTTTGAATTTTCTATCTCTAGTCGGGTTCGAACGGATAGGAAGGAAATTTTTTTTCTTCTCTATTTTTCGGCCTGTCTTGACCCGTTTCATCTTGAAATGAAGCCTGGATGATGTTTTTTCATTTTTAGAATTTTTTTTGTATTTAATTTTGAATTTTCAAACTCGGGTCGGGTTCGAACGGATAGGAAGGAAATTTTTTTTCCTCCCTATTTTTCATCCTGTCCTGACCCGTTTCATCTTGAAATGAAGCCAGGATGATGTTTTTTAATTTTTAGAATTTTTTTGCATTTATTTTTGAATTTTCAAACTCGGGTCGGGATCGAACGGATAGGAAGGAAATTTTTTTTCCTCTCTATTTTTCGGCCTGTCCAGACCCGTTTCATCTTGAAATGAAGCCAGGATGATGTTTTTTAATTTTTATAATTTTTTTGCATTTATTTTTGAATTTTCTAACTCGGATCGGGTTCGAACGGATAGGAAGGAAATTTTTTTTCTTCTCTATTTTTCGGCATGTCTTGACCCGTTTCATCTTGAAATGAAGCCTGGATGATGTTTTTTCATTTTTAGAATTTTTTTTGTATTTTATTTTTGAATTTTCTATCTCGGGTCGGGTTCGAACGGATAGGAAGGAAATTTTTTTCCTCTCTATTTTTCGGCCTGTCCTGACCCGTTTCATCTTGAAATGAAGCCTGGATAATGTTTTTTCATTTTTAGAATTTTTTTTGTATTTTATTTTTGAATTTTCTATCTCGGGTCGGGTTCGAACGGATAGGAAGGAAATTTTTTTTCTTCTCTATTTTTTGGCCTGTCCTGAACCGTTTCATCTTGAAATGAAGCCAGGATGATGTTTTTTAATTTTTAGAATTTTTTTGCATTTATATTTGAATTTTCTAACTCGGATCGGGTTCGAACGGATAGGAAGGAAATTTTTTTTCTTCTCTATTTTTCGGGCTGTCCATACCCGTTTAGTCTTGAAATGAAGCCTGGATGATGTTCTTTAATTTTTAAAATTTTTTTGCATTTATTTTTGAATTTTCAAACTCGGGTCGGGTTCGAACGGATAGGAAGGAATTTTTTTTTTCTTCTCTATTTTTTGGCCTGTCCTGACCCGTTTCATCTTGAAATGAAGCCAGGATGATGTTTTTTAATTTTTAGAATTTTTTTGCATTTAATTTTGAATTTTCAAACTCGGGTCGGGTTCGAACGGATAGGAAGGAAATTTTTTTTCCTCCCTATTTTTCATCCTGTCCCGACCCGTTTCATCTTGAAATGAAGCCAGGATGATGTTTTTTAATATTTAGAATTTTTTTGCATTTATTTTTGAATTTTCTAACTCGGGTCGGGTTCGAACGGATAGGAAGGAAATTTTTTTTCTTCTCTATTTTTCGGGCTGTCCATACCCGTTTAGTCTTGAAATGAAGCCTGGATGATGTTTTTTAATTTTTAGAATTTTTTTGCATTTTATTTTTGAATTTTCTATCTCTAGTCGGGTTCGAACGGATAGGAAGGAAATTTTTTTTCTTCTCTATTTTTCGGCCTGTCTTGACCCGTTTCATCTTGAAATGAAGCCTGGATGATGTTTTTTCATTTTTAGAATTTTTTTTGTATTTTATTTTTGAATTTTCTATCTCAGGTCGGGTTCGAACGGATAGGAAGGAAATTTTTTTTCTTCTTTATTTTTTGGCCTGTCCTGATCCGTTTCATCTTGAAATGAAGCCAGGATGATGTTTTTTAATTTTTAGAATTTTTTTGCATTTATTTTTGAATTTTCAAACTCGGGTCGGGATCAAACGGATAGGAAGGAAATTTTTTTTCCTCTCTATTTTTCGGCCTATCCTGACCCGTTTCATCTTGAAATGAAGCCTGGATGATGTTTTTTCATTTTTAGAATTTTTTTTGTATTTTATTTTTGAATTTTCTATCTCGGGTCGGGTTCGAACGGATAGGAAGGAAATTTTTTTTCTTCTCTATTTTTTGGCCTATCCTGACCCGTTTCATCGTGAAATGAAGCCAGGATGATGTTTTTTAATTTTTAGAATTTTTTTGCATTTATATTTGAATTTTCAAACTCGGGTCGGGTTCGAACGGATAGGAAGGAAATTTTTTTTCCTCTCTATTTTTCATCCTGTCCTGACCCGTTTCATCTTGAAATGAAGCCAGGATGATGTTTTTTAATTTTTAGAATTTTTCTGCATTTATTTTTGAATTTTCTAACTCGGGTCGGGTTCGAATGGATAGGAAGGAAATTTTTTTTCTTCTCTATTTTTCGGGCTGTCCATACCCGTTTAGTCTTGAAATGAAGCCTGGATGATGTTTTTTAATTTTTAGAATTTTTTTGCATTTATTTTTGAATTTTCAAACTCGGGTCGGGTTCGAACGGATAGGAAGGAATTTTTTTTTTCTTCTCTATTTTTTGGCCTGTCCTGACCCGTTTCATCTTGAAATGAAGCCAGGATGATGTTTTTTAATTTTTAGAATTTTTTTGCATTTATTTTTGAATTTTCTAACTCGGGTCGGGTTCGAACGGATAGGAAGGAAATTTTTTTTCTTCTCTATTTTTCGGGCTGTCCATACCCGTTTAGTCTTGAAATGAAGCCTGGATGATGTTTTTTAATTTTTAGAATTTTTTTGCATTTTATTTTTGAATTTTCTATCTCTAGTCGGGTTCGAACGGATAGGAAGGAAATTTTTTTTCTTCTCTATTCTTCGGCCTATCTTGACCCGTTTCATCTTGAAATGAAGCCTGGATGATGTTTTTTCATTTTTAGAATTTTTTTTGTATTTTATTTTTGAATTTTCTATCTCAGGTCGGGTTCGAACGGATAGGAAGGAAATTTTTTTTCTTCTTTATTTTTTGGCCAGTCCTGACCCGTTTCATCTTGAAATGAAGCCAGGATGATGTTTTTTAATTTTTAGAATTTTTTTGCATTTATTTTTGAATTTTCAAACTCGGGTCGGGATCAAACGGATAGGAAGGAAATTTTTTTCCCTCTCTATTTTTCGGCCTATCCTGACCCGTTTCATCTTGAAATGAAGCCTGGATGATGTTATTTCATTTTTAGAATTTTTTTTGTATTTTATTTTTGAATTTTCTATCTCGGGTCGGGTTCGAACGGATAGGAAGGAAATTTTTTTTTTTTCTCTATTTTTTGGCCTGTCCTGACCCGTTTCATCTTGAAATGAAGCCAGGATGATGTTTTTTAATTTTTAGAATTTTTTTGCATTTATTTTTGAATTTTCAAACTCGGGTCGGGATCGAACGGATAGGAAGGAAATTTTTTTTCCTCTCTATTTTTCGGCCTGTCCAGACCCGTTTCATCTTGAAATGAAGCCAGGATGATGTTTTTTAATTTTTATAATTTTTTTGCATTTATTTTTGAATTTTCTAACTCGGATCGGGTTCGAACGGATAGGAAGGAAATTTTTTTTCTTCTCTATTTTTCGGCCTGTCTTGACCCGTTTCATCTTGAAATGAAGCCTGGATGATGTTTTTTCATTTTTAGAATTTTTTTTGTATTTTATTTTTGAATTTTCTATCTCGGGTCGGGTTCGAACGGATAGGAAGGAAATTTTTTTCCTCTCTATTTTTCGGCCTGTCCTGACCCGTTTCATCTTGAAATGAAGCCTGGATAATGTTTTTTCATTTTTAGAATTTTTTTTGTATTTTATTTTTGAATTTTCTATCTCGGGTCGGGTTCGAACGGATAGGAAGGAAATTTTTTTTCTTCTCTATTTTTTGGCCTGTCCTGAACCGTTTCATCTTGAAATGAAGCCAGGATGATGTTTTTTAATTTTTAGAATTTTTTTGCATTTATATTTGAATTTTCTAACTCGGATCGGGTTCGAACGGATAGGAAGGAAATTTTTTTTCTTCTCTATTTTTCGGGCTGTCCATACCCGTTTAGTCTTGAAATGAAGCCTGGATGATGTTTTTTAATTTTTAAAATTTTTTTGCATTTATTTTTGAATTTTCAAACTCGGGTCGGGTTCGAACGGATAGGAAGGAATTTTTTTTTTCTTCTCTATTTTTTGGCCTGTCCTGAACCGTTTCATCTTGAAATGAAGCCAGGATGATGTTTTTTAATTTTTAGAATTTTTTTGCATTTATTTTTGAATTTTCTAACTCGGGTCGGGTTCGAACGGATAGGAAGGAAATTTTTTTTCTTCTCTATTTTTCGGGCTGTCCATACCCGTTTAGTCTTGAAATGAAGCCTGGATGATGTTTTTTAATTTTTAGAATTTTTTTGCATTTTATTTTTGAATTTTCTATCTCTAGTCGGGTTCGAACGGATAGGAAGGAAATTTTTTTTCTTCTCTATTCTTCGGCCTATCTTGACCCGTTTCATCTTGAAATGAAGCCTGGATGATGTTTTTTCATTTTTAGAATTTTTTTTGTATTTTATTTTTGAATTTTCTATCTCAGGTCGGGTTCGAACGGATAGGAAGGAAATTTTTTTTCTTCTTTATTTTTTGGCCAGTCCTGACCCGTTTCATCTTGAAATGAAGCCAGGATGATGTTTTTTAATTTTTAGAATTTTTTTGCATTTATTTTTGAATTTTAAAACTCGGGTCGGGATCAAACGGATAGGAAGGAAATTTTTTTCCCTCTCTATTTTTCGGCCTATCCTGACCCGTTTCATCTTGAAATGAAGCCTGGATGATGTTATTTCATTTTTAGAATTTTTTTTGTATTTTATTTTTGAATTTTCTATCTCGGGTCGGGTTCGAACGGATAGGAAGGAAATTTTTTTTTTTCTCTATTTTTTGGCCTGTCCTGACCCGTTTCATCTTGAAATGAAGCCAGGATGATGTTTTTTAATTTTTAGAATTTTTTTGCATTTATTTTTGAATTTTCAAACTCGGGTCGGGATCGAACGGATAGGAAGGAAATTTTTTTTCCTCTCTATTTTTCGGCCTGTCCAGACCCGTTTCATCTTGAAATGAAGCCAGGATGATGTTTTTTAATTTTTATAATTTTTTTGCATTTATTTTTGAATTTTCTAACTCGGATCGGGTTCGAACGGATAGGAAGGAAATTTTTTTTCTTCTCTATTTTTCGGCCTGTCTTGACCCGTTTCATCTTGAAATGAAGCCTGGATGATGTTTTTTCATTTTTAGAATTTTTTTTGTATTTTATTTTTGAATTTTCTATCTCGGGTCGGGTTCGAACGGATAGGAAGGAAATTTTTTTCCTCTCTATTTTTCGGCCTGTCCTGACCCGTTTCATCTTGAAATGAAGCCTGGATAATGTTTTTTCATTTTTAGAATTTTTTTTGTATTTTATTTTTGAATTTTCTATCTCGGGTCGGGTTCGAACGGATAGGAAGGAAATTTTTTTTCTTCTCTATTTTTTGGCCTGTCCTGAACCGTTTCATCTTGAAATGAAGCCAGGATGATGTTTTTTAATTTTTAGAATTTTTTTGCATTTATATTTGAATTTTCTAACTCGGATCGGGTTCGAACGGATAGGAAGGAAATTTTTTTTCTTCTCTATTTTTCGGGCTGTCCATACCCGTTTAGTCTTGAAATGAAGCCTGGATGATGTTTTTTAATTTTTAAAATTTTTTTGCATTTATTTTTGAATTTTCAAACTCGGGTCGGGTTCGAACGGATAGGAAGGAATTTTTTTTTTCTTCTCTATTTTTTGGCCTGTCCTGAACCGTTTCATCTTGAAATGAAGCCAGGATGATGTTTTTTAATTTTTAGAATTTTTTTGCATTTATTTTTGAATTTTCTAACTCGGGTCGGGTTCGAACGGATAGGAAGGAAATTTTTTTTCTTCTCTATTTTTCGGGCTGTCCATACCCGTTTAGTCTTGAAATGAAGCCTGGATGATGTTTTTTAATATTTAGAATTTTTTTGCATTTATTTTTGAATTTTCTAACTCGGGTCGGGTTCGAACGGATAGGAAGGAAATTTTTTTTCTTCTCTATTTTTCGGGCTGTCCATACCCGTTTAGTCTTGAAATGAAGCCTGGATGATGTTTTTTAATTTTTAGAATTTTTTTGCATTTTATTTTTGAATTTTCTATCTCTAGTCGGGTTCGAACGGATAGGAAGGAAAATTTTTTTCTTCTCTATTTTTCGGCCTGTCTTGACCCGTTTCATCTTGAAATGAAGCCTGGATGATGTTTTTTCATTTTTAGAATTTTTTTTGTATTTTATTTTTGAATTTTCTATCTTAGGTCGGGTTCGAACGGATAGGAAGGAAATTTTTTTTCTTCTTTATTTTTTGGCCTGTCCTGACCCGTTTCATCTTGAAATGAAGCCAGGATGATGTTTTTTAATTTTTAGAATTTTTTTGCATTTATTTTTGAATTTTCAAACTCGGGTCGGGATCAAACGGATAGGAAGGAAATTTTTTTTCCTCTCTATTTTTCGGCCTATCCTGACCCGTTTCATCTTGAAATGAAGCCTGGATGATGTTTTTTCATTTTTAGAATTTTTTTTGTATTTTATTTTTGAATTTTCTATCTCGGGTCGGGTTCGAACGGATAGGAAGGAAATTTTTTTTCTTCTATATTTTTTGGCCTATCCTGACCCGTTTCATCTTGAAATGAAGCCAGGATGATGTTTTTTAATTTTTAGAATTTTTTTGCATTTATTTTTGAATTTTCAAACTCGGGTCGGGATCGAACGGATAGGAAGGAAATTTTTTCTCCTCTCTATTTTTCGGCCTGTCCAGACCCGTTTCATCTTGAAATGAAGCCAGGATGATGTTTTTTAATTTTTATAATTTTTTTGCATTTATTTTTGAATTTTCTAACTCGGATCGGGTTCGAACGGATAGGAAGGAAATTTTTTTTCTTCTCTATTTTTCGGCCTGTCTTGACCCGTTTCATCTTGAAATGAAGCCTGGATGATGTTTTTTCATTTTTAGAATTTTTTTTGTATTTTATTTTTGAATTTTCTATCTCGGGTCGGGTTCGAACGGATAGGAAGGAAATTTTTTTTCTTCTTTATTTTTTGGCCTGTCCTGACCCGTTTCATCTTGAAATGAAGCCAGGATGATGTTTTTTAATTTTTAGAATTTTTTTGCATTTATTTTTGAATTTTCAAACTCGGGTCGGGATCAAACGGATAGGAAGGAAATTTTTTTCCTCTCTATTTTTCGGCCTGTCCTGACCCGTTTCATCTTGAAATGAAGCCTGGATGATGTTTTTTCATTTTTAGAATTTTTTTTGTATTTTATTTTTGAATTTTCTATCTCGGGTCGGGTTCGAACGGATAGGAAGGAAATTTTTTTTCTTCTCTATTTTTCGGGCTGTCCATACCCGTTTAGTCTTGAAATGAAGCCTGGATGATGTTTTTTAATTTTTAGAATTTTTTTGCATTTTATTTTTGAATTTTCTATCTCTAGTCGGGTTCGAACGGATAGGAAGGAAATTTTTTTTCTTCTCTATTTTTCGGCCTGTCTTGACCCGTTTCATCTTGAAATTAAGCCTGGATGATGTTTTTTCATTTTTAGAATTTTTTTTGTATTTTATTTTTGAATTTTCTATCTCGGGTCGGGTTCGAACGGATAGGAAGGAAATTTTTTTTCTTCTTTATTTTTTGGCCTGTCCTGACCCGTTTCATCTTGAAATGAAGCCTGGATGATGTTTTTTCATTTTTAGAATTTTTTTTGTATTTTATTTTTGAATTTTCTATCTCGGGTCGGGTTCGAACGGATAGGAAGGAAATTTTTTTTCTTCTCTATTTTTCGGCCTGCCCTGACCCGTTTCATCTTGAAATGAAGCCAGGATGATGTTTTTTAATTTTTATAATTTTTTTGCATTTATTTTTGAATTTTCTAACTCGGATCGGGTTCGAACGGATAGGAAGGAAATTTTTTTTCTTCTCTATTTTTCGGCCTGTCCATACCCGTTTAGTCTTGAAATGAAGCCTGGATGACGTTTTTTAATTTTTAGAATTTTTTTGCATTTTATTTTTGAATTTTCTATCTCGGGTCGGGTTCGAACGGATAGGAAGGAAATTTTTTTTCTTCTCTATTTTTCGGCCTATCCAGACCCGTTTAGTCTTGAAATGAAGCCTGGATGATGTTTTTTAATTTTTAGAATTTTTTTGCATTTTATTTTTGAATTTTCTATCTCGAGTCGGGTTCGAACGGATAGGAAGGAAATTTTTTTTCTTCTCTATTTTTCGGCCTGTCTTGACCCGTTTCATCTTGAAATGAAGCCTGGATGATGTTTTTTCATTTTTAGAATTTTTTTTGTATTTTATTTTTGAATTTTCTATCTCGGGTCGGGTTCGAACGGATAGGAAGGAAATTTTTTTTTCTTCTCTATTTTTTGGCCTGTCCTGACCCGTTTCATCTTGAAATGAAGCCAGGATGGTGTTTTTTAATTTTTAGAATTTTTTTGCATTTATTTTTGAATTTTCAAACTCGGGTCGGGTTCGAACGGATAGGAAGGAAATTTTTTTTCCTCTCTATTTTTCATCCTGTCCTGACCCGTTTCATCTTGAAATGAAGCCAGGATGATGTTTTTTAATTTTTAGAATTTTTTTGCATTTATTTTTGAATTTTCTAACTCGGGTCGGGTTCGAACGGATAGGAAGGAAATTTTTTTTCTTCTCTATTTTTCGGCCTGTCCATACCCGTTTAGTCTTGAAATGAAGCCTGGATGACGTTTTTTAATTTTTAGAATTTTTTTGCATTTTATTTTTGAATTTTCTATCTCGGGTCGGGTTCGAACGGATAGGAAGGAAATTTTTTTTCTTCTCTATTTTTCGGCCTGTCCTGACCCGTTTCATCTTGAAATGAAGCCAGGATGATGTTTTTTAATTTTTATAATTTTTTTGCATTTATTTTTGAATTTTCTAACTCGGATCGAGTTCGAACGGATAGGAAGGAAATTTTTTTTCTTCTCTATTTTTCGGCCTGTCCATACCCGTTTAGTCTTGAAATGAAGCCTGGCTGACGTTTTTTAATTTTTAGAATTTTTTTGCATTTTATTTTTGAATTTTCTATCTCGGGTCGGGTTCGAACGGATAGGAAGGAAATTTTTTTTCTTCTCTATTTTTCGGCCTGTCCATACCCGTTTAGTCTTGAAATGAAGCCTGGATGACGTTTTTTAATTTTTAGAATTCTTTTGCATTTTATTTTTGAATTTTCTATCTCGGGTCGGGTTCGAACGGATAGGAAGGAAATTTTTTTTCTTCTCTATTTTTCGGCCTGTCCTGACCCGTTTCATCTTGAAATGAAGCCAGGATGATGTTTTTTAATTTTTATAATTTTTTTGCATTTATTTTTGAATTTTCTAAATCGGATCGGGTTCGAACGGATAGGAAGGAAATTTTTTTTCTTCTCTATTTTTCGGCCTGTCCATACCCGTTTAGTCTTGAAATGAAGCCTGGATGACGTTTTTTAATTTTTAGAATTTTTTTGCATTTTATTTTTGAATTTTCTATCTCGGGTCGGGTTCGAACGGATAGGAAGGAAATTTTTTTTCTTCTCTATTTTTCGGCCTATCCAGACCCGTTTAGTCTTGAAATGAAGCCTGGATGATGTTTTTTAATTTTTAGAATTTTTTTGCATTTTATTTTTGAATTTTCTATCTCGAGTCGGGTTCGAACGGATAGGAAGGAAATTTTTTTTCTTCTCTATTTTTCGGCCTGTCTTGACCCGTTTCATCTTGAAATGAAGCCTGGATGATGTTTTTTCATTTTTAGAATTTTTTTTGTATTTTATTTTTGAATTTTCTATCTCGGGTCGGGTTCGAACGGATAGGAAGGAATTTTTTTTTTCTTCTCTATTTTTTGGCCTGTCCTGACCCGTTTCATCTTGAAATGAAGCCAGGATGATGTTTTTTAATTTTTAGAATTTTTTTGCATTTATTTTTGAATTTTCAAACTCGGGTCGGGTTCGAACGGATAGGAAGGAAATTTTTTTTCCTCTCTATTTTTCATCCTGTCCTGACCCGTTTCATCTTGAAATGAAGCCAGGATGATGTTTTTTAATTTTTAGAATTTTTTTGCATTTATTTTTGAATTTTCTAACTCGGGTCGGGTTCGAACGGATAGGAAGGAAATTTTTTTTCTTCTCTATTTTTCGGGCTGTCCATACCCGTTTAGTCTTGAAATGAAGCCTGGATGACGTTTTTTAATTTTTAGAATTTTTTTGCATTTTATTTTTGAATTTTCTATCTCTGGTCGGGTTCGAACGGATAGGAAGGAAATTTTTTTTCTTCTCTATTTTTCGGCCTATCCAGACCCGTTTAGTCTTGAAATGAAGCCTGGATGATGTTTTTTAATTTTTAGAATTTTTTTGCATTTTATTTTTGAATTTTCTATCTCGAGTCGGGTTCGAACGGATAGGAAGGAAATTTTTTTTCTTCTCTATTTTTCGGCCTGTCTTGACCCGTTTCATCTTGAAATGAAGCCTGGATGATGTTTTTTTCATTTTTAGAATTTTTTTTGTATTTTATTTTTGAATTTTCTATCTCGGGTCGGGTTCGAACGGATAGGAAGGAATTTTTTTTTTTCTTCTCTATTTTTTGGCCTGTCCTGACCCGTTTCATCTTGAAATGAAGCCAGGATGATGTTTTTTAATTTTTAGAATTTTTTTGCATTTATTTTTGAATTTTCAAACTCGGGTCGGGTTCGAACGGATAGGAAGGAAATTTTTTTTCCTCTCTATTTTTCATCCTGTCCTGACCCGTTTCATCTTGAAATGAAGCCAGGATGATGTTTTTTAATTTTTAGAATTTTTTTGCATTTATTTTTGAATTTTCTAACTCGGGTCGGGTTCGAACGGATAGGAAGGAAATTTTTTTTCTTCTCTATTTTTCGGGCTGTCCATACCCGTTTAGTCTTGAAATGAAGCCTGGATGATGTTTTTTAATTTTTAGAATTTTTTTGCAATTATTTTTGAATTTTCAAACTCGGGTCGGGTTCGAACGGATAGGAAGGAATTTTTTTTTTCTTCTCTATTTTTTGGCCTGTCCTGACCCGTTTCATCTTGAAATGAAGCCAGGATGATGTTATTTAATTTTTAGAATTTTTTTGCATTTTATTTTTGAATTTTCTATCTCGAGTCGGGTTCGAACGGATAGGAAGGAAATTTTTTTTCTTCTCTATTTTTCGGCCTGTCTTGACCCGTTTCATCTTGAAATGAAGCCTGGATGATGTTTTTTCATTTTTAGAATTTTTTTTGTATTTTATTTTTGAATTTTCTATCTCGGGTCGGGTTCGAACGGATAGGAAGGAATTTTTTTTTCTTCTCTATTTTTTGGCCTGTCCTGACCCGTTTCATCTTGAAATGAAGCCAGGATGATGTTTTTTAATTTTTAGAATTTTTTTGCATTTGTTTTTGAATTTTCTAACTCGGGTCGGGTTCGAACGGATAGGAAGGAAATTTTTTTTCTTCTCTATTTTTCGGGCTGTCCATACCCGTTTAGTCTTGAAATGAAGCCTGGATGATGTTTTTTAATTTTTAGAATTTTTTTGCATTTATTTTTGAATTTTCAAACTCGGGTCGGGTTCGAACGGATAGGAAGGAATTTTTTTTTTCTTCTCTATTTTTTGGCCTGTCCTGACCCGTTTCATCTTGAAATGAAGCCAGGATGATGTTTTTTAGTTTTTAGAATTTTTTTGCATTTATTTTTGAATTTTCTTACTCGGGTCGGGTTCGAACGGATAGGAAGGAAATTTTTTTTCTTCTCTATTTTTCGGGCTGTCCATACCCGTTTAGTCTTGAAATGAAGCCTGGATGATGTTTTTTAATTTTTAGAATTTTTTTGCATTTTATTTTTGAATTTTCTATCTCTAGTCGGGTTCGAACGGATAGGAAGGAAAATTTTTTTCTTCTCTATTTTTCGGCCTGTCTTGACCCGTTTCATCTTGAAATGAAGCCTAGATGATGTTTTTTCATTTTTAGAATTTGTTTTGTATTTTATTTTTGAATTTTCTATCTCGGGTCGGGTTCGAACGGATAGGAAGGAAATTTTTTTTCTTCTCTATTTTTCGGCCTGTCCATACCCGTTTAGTCTTGAAATGAAGCCTGGATGACGTTTTTTAATTTTTAGAATTCTTTTGCATTTTATTTTTGAATTTTCTATCTCGGGTCGGGTTCGAACGGATAGGAAGGAAATTTTTTTTCTTCTCTATTTTTCGGCCTGTCCTGACCCGTTTCATCTTGAAATGAAGCCAGGATGATGTTTTTTAATTTTTATAATTTTTTTGCATTTATTTTTGAATTTTCTAACTCGGATCGGGTTCGAACGGATAGGAAGGAAATTTTTTTTCTTCTCTATTTTTCGGCCTGTCCATACCCGTTTAGTCTTGAAATGAAACCTGGATGACGTTTTTTAATTTTTAGAATTTTTTTTGCATTTTATTTTTGAATTTTCTATCTCGGGTCGGGTTCGAACGGATAGGAAGGAAATTTTTTTTCTTCTCTATTTTTCGGCCTATCCAGACCCGTTTAGTCTTGAAATGAAGCCTGGATGATGGTTTTAATTTTTAGAATTTTTTTGCATTTTATTTTTGAATTTTCTATCTCGAGTCGGGTTCGAACGGATAGGAAGGAAATTTTTTTTCTTCTCTATTTTTCGGCCTGTCTTGACCCGTTTCATCTTGAAATGAAGCCTGGATGATGTTTTTTCATTTTTAGAATTTTTTTTGTATTTTATTTTTGAATTTTCTATCTCGGGTCGGGTTCGAACGGATAGGAAGGAATTTTTTTTTTCTTCTCTATTTTTTGGCCTGTCCTGACCCGTTTCATCTTGAAATGAAGCCAGGATGATGTTTTTTAATTTTTAGAATTTTTTTGCATTTATTTTTGAATTTTCAAACTCGGGTCGGGTTCGAACGGATAGGAAGGAAATTTTTTTTCCTCTCTATTTTTCATCCTGTCCTGACCCGTTTCATCTTGAAATGAAGCCAGGATGATGTTTTTTAATTTTTAGAATTTTTTTGCATTTATTTTTGAATTTTCTAACTCGGGTCGGGTTCGAACGGATAGGAAGGAAATTTTTTTTCTTCTCTATTTTTCGGGCTGTCCATACCCGTTTAGTCTTGAAATGAAGCCTGGATGACGTTTTTTAATTTTTAGAATTTTTTTGCATTTTATTTTTGAATTTTCTATCTCTGGTCGGGTTCGAACGGATAGGAAGGAAATTTTTTTTCTTCTCTATTTTTCGGCCTATCCAGACCCGTTTAGTCTTGAAATGAAGCCTGGATGATGTTTTTTAATTTTTAGAATTTTTTTGCATTTTATTTTTGAATTTTCTATCTCGAGTCGGGTTCGAACGGATAGGAAGGAAATTTTTTTTCTTCTCTATTTTTCGGCCTGTCTTGACCCGTTTCATCTTGAAATGAAGCCTGGATGATGTTTTTTCATTTTTAGAATTTTTTTTGTATTTTATTTTTGAATTTTCTATCTCGGGTCGGGTTCGAACGGATAGGAAGGAATTTTTTTTTTCTTCTCTATTTTTTGGCCTGTCCTGACCCGTTTCATCTTGAAATGAAGCCAGGATGATGTTTTTTAATTTTTAGAATTTTTTTGCATTTATTTTTGAATTTTCAAACTCGGGTCGGGTTCGAACGGATAGGAAGGAAATTTTTTTTCCTCTCTATTTTTCATCCTGTCCTGACCCGTTTCATCTTGAAATGAAGCCAGGATGATGTTTTTTAATTTTTAGAATTTTTTTGCATTTATTTTTGAATTTTCTAACTCGGGTCGGGTTCGAACGGATAGGAAGGAAATTTTTTTTCTTCTCTATTTTTCGGGCTGTCCATACCCGTTTAGTCTTGAAATGAAGCCTGGATGATGTTTTTTAATTTTTAGAATTTTTTTGCAATTATTTTTGAATTTTCAAACTCGGGTCGGGTTCGAACGGATAGGAAGGAATTTTTTTTTTCTTCTCTATTTTTTGGCCTGTCCTGACCCGTTTCATCTTGAAATGAAGCCAGGATGATGTTATTTAATTTTTAGAATTTTTTTGCATTTTATTTTTGAATTTTCTATCTCGAGTCGGGTTCGAACGGATAGGAAGGAAATTTTTTTTCTTCTCTATTTTTCGGCCTGTCTTGACCCGTTTCATCTTGAAATGAAGCCTGGATGATGTTTTTTCATTTTTAGAATTTTTTTTGTATTTTATTTTTGAATTTTCTATCTCGGGTCGGGTTCGAACGGATAGGAAGGAATTTTTTTTTCTTCTCTATTTTTTGGCCTGTCCTGACCCGTTTCATCTTGAAATGAAGCCAGGATGATGTTTTTTAATTTTTAGAATTTTTTTGCATTTGTTTTTGAATTTTCTAACTCGGGTCGGGTTCGAACGGATAGGAAGGAAATTTTTTTTCTTCTCTATTTTTCGGGCTGTCCATACCCGTTTAGTCTTGAAATGAAGCCTGGATGATGTTTTTTAATTTTTAGAATTTTTTTGCATTTATTTTTGAATTTTCTATCTCGAGTCGGGTTCGAACGGATAGGAAGGAAATTTTTTTTCTTCTCTATTTTTCCGCCTGTCTTGACCCGTTTCATCTTGAAATGAAGCCTGGATGATGTTTTTTCATTTTTAGAATTTTTTTTGTATTTTATTTTTGAATTTTCTATCTCGGGTCGGGTTCGAACGGATAGGAAGGAATTTTTTTTTTCTTCTCTATTTTTTGGCCTGTCCTGACCCGTTTCATCTTGAAATGAAGCCAGGATGATGTTTTTTAATTTTTAGAATTTTTTTGCATTTATTTTTGAATTTTCAAACTCGGGTCGGGTTCGAACGGATAGGAAGGAAATTTTTTTTCCTCTCTATTTTTCATCCTGTCCTGACCCGTTTCATCTTGAAATGAAGCCAGGATGATGTTTTTTAATTTTTAGAATTTTTTTGCATTTATTTTTGAATTTTCTAACTCGGGTCGGGTTCGAACGGATAGGAAGGAAATTTTTTTTCTTCTCTATTTTTCGGGCTGTCCATACCCGTTTAGTCTTGAAATGAAGCCTGGATGATGTTTTTTAATTTTTAGAATTTTTTTGCAATTATTTTTGAATTTTCAAACTCGGGTCGGGTTCGAACGGATAGGAAGGAATTTTTTTTTTCTTCTCTATTTTTTGGCCTGTCCTGACCCGTTTCATCTTGAAATGAAGCCAGGATGATGTTATTTAATTTTTAGAATTTTTTTGCATTTTATTTTTGAATTTTCTATCTCGAGTCGGGTTCGAACGGATAGGAAGGAAATTTTTTTTCTTCTCTATTTTTCGGCCTGTCTTGACCCGTTTCATCTTGAAATGAAGCCTGGATGATGTTTTTTCATTTTTAGAATTTTTTTTGTATTTTATTTTTGAATTTTCTATCTCGGGTCGGGTTCGAACGGATAGGAAGGAATTTTTTTTTCTTCTCTATTTTTTGGCCTGTCCTGACCCGTTTCATCTTGAAATGAAGCCAGGATGATGTTTTTTAATTTTTAGAATTTTTTTGCATTTGTTTTTGAATTTTCTAACTCGGGTCGGGTTCGAACGGATAGGAAGGAAATTTTTTTTCTTCTCTATTTTTCGGGCTGTCCATACCCGTTTAGTCTTGAAATGAAGCCTGGATGATGTTTTTTAATTTTCAGAATTTTTTTGCATTTATTTTTGAATTTTCTATCTCGAGTCGGGTTCGAACGGATAGGAAGGAAATTTTTTTTCTTCTCTATTTTTCCGCCTGTCTTGACCCGTTTCATCTTGAAATGAAGCCTGGATGATGTTTTTTCATTTTTAGAATTTTTTTTGTATTTTATTTTTGAATTTTCTATCTCGGGTCGGGTTCGAACGGATAGGAAGGAATTTTTTTTTTCTTCTCTATTTTTTGGCCTGTCCTGACCCGTTTCATCTTGAAATGAAGCCAGGATGATGTTTTTTAATTTTTAGAATTTTTTTGCATTTATTTTTGAATTTTCAAACTCGGGTCGGGTTCGAACGGATAGGAAGGAAATTTTTTTTCCTCTCTATTTTTCATCCTGTCCTGACCCGTTTCATCTTGAAATGAAGCCAGGATGATGTTTTTTAATTTTTAGAATTTTTTTGCATTTATTTTTGAATTTTCTAACTCGGGTCGGGTTCGAACGGATAGGAAGGAAATTTTTTTTCTTCTCTATTTTTCGGGCTGTCCATACCCGTTTAGTCTTGAAATGAAGCCTGGATGATGTTTTTTAATTTTTAGAATTTTTTTGCAATTATTTTTGAATTTTCAAACTCGGGTCGGGTTCGAACGGATAGGAAGGAATTTTTTTTTTCTTCTCTATTTTTTGGCCTGTCCTGACCCGTTTCATCTTGAAATGAAGCCAGGATGATGTTATTTAATTTTTAGAATTTTTTTGCATTTTATTTTTGAATTTTCTATCTCGAGTCGGGTTCGAATGGATAGGAAGGAAATTTTTTTTCTTCTCTATTTTTCGGCCTGTCTTGACCCGTTTCATCTTGAAATGAAGCCTGGATGATGTTTTTTCATTTTTAGAATTTTTTTTGTATTTTATTTTTGAATTTTCTATCTCGGGTCGGGTTCGAACGGATAGGAAGGAATTTTTTTTTCTTCTCTATTTTTTGGCCTGTCCTGACCCGTTTCATCTTGAAATGAAGCCAGGATGATGTTTTTTAATTTTTAGAATTTTTTTGCATTTGTTTTTGAATTTTCTAACTCGGGTCGGGTTCGAACGGATAGGAAGGAAATTTTTTTTCTTCTCTATTTTTCGGGCTGTCCATACCCGTTTAGTCTTGAAATGAAGCCTGGATGATGTTTTTTAATTTTTAGAATTTTTTTGCATTTATTTTTGAATTTTCAAACTCGGGTCGGGTTCGAACGGATAGGAAGGAATTTTTTTTTTCTTCTCTATTTTTTGGCCTGTCCTGACCCGTTTCATCTTGAAATGAAGCCAGGATGATGTTTTTTAATTTTTAGAATTTTTTTGCATTTATTTTTGAATTTTCTTACTCGGGTCGGGTTCGAACGGATAGGAAGGAAATTTTTTTTCTTCTCTATTTTTCGGGCTGTCCATACCCGTTTAGTCTTGAAATGAAGCCTGGATGATGTTTTTTAATTTTTAGAATTTTTTTGCATTTTATTTTTGAATTTTCTATATCTAGTCGGGTTCGAACGGATAGGAAGGAAAATTTTTTTCTTCTCTATTTTTCGGCCTGTCTTGACCCGTTTCATCTTGAAATGAAGCCTAGATGATGTTTTTTCATTTTTAGAATTTGTTTTGTATTTTATTTTTGAATTTTCTATCTCGGGTCGGGTTCGAACGGATAGGAAGGAAATTTTTTTTCTTCTCTATTTTTCGGCCTGTCCATACCCGTTTAGTCTTGAAATGAAGCCTGGATGACGTTTTTTAATTTTTAGAATTCTTTTGCATTTTATTTTTGAATTTTCTATCTCGGGTCGGGTTCGAACGGATAGGAAGGAAATTTTTTTTCTTCTCTATTTTTCGGCCTGTCCTGACCCGTTTCATCTTGAAATGAAGCCAGGATGATGTTTTTTAATTTTTATAATTTTTTTGCATTTATTTTTGAATTTTCTAACTCGGATCGGGTTCGAACGGATAGGAAGGAAATTTTTTTTCTTCTCTATTTTTCGGCCTGTCCATACCCGTTTAGTCTTGAAATGAAGCCTGGATGACGTTTTTTAATTTTTAGAATTTTTTTGCATTTTATTTTTGAATTTTCTATCTCGGGTCGGGTTCGAACGGATAGGAAGGAAATTTTTTTTCTTCTCTATTTTTCGGCCTATCCAGACCCGTTTAGTCTTGAAATGAAGCCTGGATGATGTTTTTTAATTTTTAGAATTTTTTTGCATTTTATTTTTGAATTTTCTATCTCGAGTCGGGTTCGAACGGATAGGAAGGAAATTTTTTTTCTTCTCTATTTTTCGGCCTGTCTTGACCCGTTTCATCTTGAAATGAAGCCTGGATGATGTTTTTTCATTTTTAGAATTTTTTTTGTATTTTATTTTTGAATTTTCTATCTCGGGTCGGGTTCGAACGGATAGGAAGGAATTTTTTTTTTCTTCTCTATTTTTTGGCCTGTCCTGACCCGTTTCATCTTGAAATGAAGCCAGGATGATGTTTTTTAATTTTTAGAATTTTTTTGCATTTATTTTTGAATTTTCAAACTCGGGTCGGGTTCGAACGGATAGGAAGGAAATTTTTTTTCCTCTCTATTTTTCATCCTGTCCTGACCCGTTTCATCTTGAAATGAAGCCAGGATGATGTTTTTTAATTTTTAGAATTTTTTTGCATTTATTTTTGAATTTTCTAACTCGGGTCGGGTTCGAACGGATAGGAAGGAAATTTTTTTTCTTCTCTATTTTTCGGGCTGTCCATACCCGTTTAGTCTTGAAATGAAGCCTGGATGATGTTTTTTAATTTTTAGAATTTTTTTGCAATTATTTTTGAATTTTCAAACTCGGGTCGGGTTCGAACGGATAGGAAGGAATTTTTTTTTTCTTCTCTATTTTTTGGCCTGTCCTGACCCGTTTCATCTTGAAATGAAGCCAGGATGATGTTATTTAATTTTTAGAATTTTTTTGCATTTTATTTTTGAATTTTCTATCTCGAGTCGGGTTCGAACGGATAGGAAGGAAATTTTTTTTCTTCTCTATTTTTCGGCCTGTCTTGACCCGTTTCATCTTGAAATGAAGCCTGGATGATGTT
Source organism: Quercus robur (assembly GCF_932294415.1). Lineage (NCBI taxonomy): Eukaryota > Viridiplantae > Streptophyta > Magnoliopsida > Fagales > Fagaceae > Quercus > Quercus robur. Next base: position 38,532,980 of record NC_065542.1, on the reverse strand, counting down.
TTTTCATTTTTAGAATTTTTTTTGTATTTTATTTTTGAATTTTCTATCTCGGGTCGGGTTCGAACGGATAGGAAGGAATTTTTTTTTCTTCTCTATTTTTTGGCCTGTCCTGACCCGTTTCATCTTGAAATGAAGCCAGGATGATGTTTTTTAATTTTTAGAATTTTTTTGCATTTGTTTTTGAATTTTCTAACTCGGGTCGGGTTCGAACGGATAGGAAGGAAATTTTTTTTCTTCTCTATTTTTCGGGCTGTCCATACCCGTTTAGTCTTGAAATGAAGCCTGGATGATGTTTTTTAATTTTTAGAATTTTTTTGCATTTATTTTTGAATTTTCAAACTCGGGTCGGGTTCGAACGGATAGGAAGGAATTTTTTTTTTCTTCTCTATTTTTTGGCCTGTCCTGACCCGTTTCATCTTGAAATGAAGCCAGGATGATGTTTTTTAATTTTTAGAATTTTTTTGCATTTATTTTTGAATTTTCTTACTCGGGTCGGGTTCGAACGGATAGGAAGGAAATTTTTTTTCTTCTCTATTTTTCGGGCTGTCCATACCCGTTTAGTCTTGAAATGAAGCCTGGATGATGTTTTTTAATTTTTAGAATTTTTTTGCATTTTATTTTTGAATTTTCTATCTCTAGTCGGGTTCGAACGGATAGGAAGGAAAATTTTTTTCTTCTCTATTTTTCGGCCTGTCTTGACCCGTTTCATCTTGAAATGAAGCCTAGATGATGTTTTTTCATTTTTAGAATTTGTTTTGTATTTTATTTTTGAATTTTCTATCTCGGGTCGGGTTCGAACGGATAGGAAGGAAATTTTTTTTCTTCTTTATTTTTTGGCCTGTCCTGACCCGTTTCATCTTGAAATGAAGCCAGGATGATGTTTTTTAATTTTTAGAATTTTTTTGCATTTATTTTTGAATTTTCAAACTCGGGTCGGGATCAAACGGATAGGAAGGAAATTTTTTTTCCTCTCTATTTTTCGGCCTATCCTGACCCGTTTCATCTTGAAATGAAGCCTGGATGATGTTTTTTAATTTTTAGAATTTTTTTGCATTTATTTTTGAATTTTCTAACTCGGATCGGGTTCGAACGGATAGGAAGGAAATTTTTTTTCCTCTCTATTTTTCGGCCTGTCCTGACCCGTTTCATCTTGAAATGAAGCCAGGATGATGTTTTTTAATTTTTAGAATTTTTTTGCATTTATTTTTGAATTTTCTAACTCGGATCGGGTTCGAACGGATAGGAAGGAAATTTTTTTTTCTTCTCTATTTTTCGGCCTGCCCATACCCGTTTAGTCTTGAAATGAAGCCTGGATGACGTTTTTTAATTTTTAGAATTTTTAGAATTTTTTTGCATTTTATTTTTGAATTTTCTATCTCGGGTCGGGTTCGAACGGATAGGAAGGAAATTTTTTTTCTTCTCTATTTTTTGGCCTGTCCTGACCCGTTTCATCTTGAAATGAAGCCAAGATGATGTTTTTTAATTTTTAGAATTTTTTTGCATTTATTTTTGAATTTTCAAACTCGGGTCGGGTTCGAACGGATAGGAAGGAAATTTTTTTTCCTCTCTATTTTTCATCCTGTCCTGACCCGTTTCATCTTGAAATGAAGCCAGGGTGATGTTTTTTAATTTTTAGAATTTTTTTGCATTTATTTTTGAATTTTCAAACTCTGGTCGGGATCAAACGGATAGGAAGGAAATTTTTTTCCTCTCTATTTTTCGGCCTGTCCTGACCCGTTTCATCTTGAAATGAAGCCTGGATGATATTTTTTCATTTTTAGAATTTTTTTTGTATTTTATTTTTGAATTTTCTATCTCGGGTCGGGTTCGAACGGATAGGAAGGAAATTTTTTTTCTTCTCTTTTTTTTGGCCTGTCCTGACCCGTTTCATCTTGAAATGAAGCCAGGATGATGTTTTTTAATTTTTAGAATTTTTTTGCATTTATTTTTGAATTTTCAAACTCGGGTCGGGATCGAACGGATAGGAAGGAAATTTTTTTTCCTCTCTATTTTTCGGCCTGTCCTGACCCGTTTCATCTTGAAATGAAGCCAGGATGATGTTTTTTAATTTTTATAATTTTTTTGCATTTATTTTTGAATTTTCTAACTCGGATCGGGTTCGAACGGATAGGAAGGAAATTTTTTTTCTTCTCTATTTTTCGGCCTGTCTTGACCCGTTTCATCTTGAAATGAAGCCTGGATGATGTTTTTTCATTTTTAGAATTTTTTTTGTATTTTATTTTTGAATTTTCTATCCCGGGTCGGGTTCGAACGGATAGGAAGGAAATTTTTTTTCTTCTTTATTTTTTGGCCTGTCCTGACCCGTTTCATCTTGAAATGAAGCCAGGATGATGTTTTTTAATTTTTAGAATTTTTTTGCATTTATTTTTGAATTTTCAATCTCGGGTCGGGATCAAACGGATAGGAAGGAAATTTTTTTCCTCTCTATTTTTCGGCCTGTCCTGACCCGTTTCATCTTGAAATGAAGCCTGGATGATGTTTTTTCATTTTTAGAATTTTTTTTGTATTTTATTTTTGAATTTTCTATCTCGGGTCGGGTTCGAACGGATAGGAAGGAAATTTTTTTTCTTCTCTATTTTTTGGCCTGTCCTGACCCGTTTCATCTTGAAATGAAGCCAGGATGATGTTTTTTAATTTTTAGAATTTTTTTGCATTTATTTTTGAATTTTCAAACTCGGGTCGGGTTCGAACGGATAGGAAGGAAATTTTTTTTCCTCTCTATTTTTCATCCTGTCCTGACCCGTTTCATCTTGAAATGAAGCCAAGATGATGTTTTTTAAGTTTTAGAATTTTTTTGCATTTATTTTGGAATTTTCTAACTCGGGTCGGGTTCGAACGGATAGGAAGGAAATTTTTTTTCTTCTCTATTTTTCGGGCTGTCCATACCCGTTTAGTCTTGAAATGAAGCCTGGATGATGTTTTTTAATTTTTAGAATTTTTTTGCATTTTATTTTTGAATTTTCTATCTCTAGTCGGGTTCGTACGGATAGGAAGGAAATTTTTTTTCTTCTCTATTTTTCGGCCTGTCTTGACCCGTTTCATCTTGAAATGAAGCCTGGATGATGTTTTTTCATCTTTAGAATTTTTTTTGTATTTTATTTTTGAATTTTATTTTTGAATTTTCTATCTCGGGTCGGGTTCGAACGGATAGGAAGGAAATTTTTTTTCTTCTTTATTTTTTGGCCTGTCCTGACCCGTTTCATCTTGAAATGAAGCCAGGATGATGTTTTTTAATTTTTAGAATTTTTTTGCATTTATTTTTGAATTTTCAAACTCGGGTCGGGATCGAACGGATAGGAAGGAAATTTTTTTTCCTCTCTATTTTTCGGCCTGTCCTGACCCGTTTCATCTTAAAATGAAGCCAGGATGATGTTTTTAAATTTTTAGAATTTTTTTGCAATTATTTTTGAATTTTCTAACTCGGATCGGGTTCGAACGGATAGGAAGGAAATTTTTTTTCTTCTCTATTTTTCGGCCTGCCCATACCCGTTTAGTCTTGAAATGAAGCCTGGATGACGTTTTTTAATTTTTAGAATTTTTTTGCATTTTATTATTGAATTTTCTATCTCGGGTCGGGTTCGAACGGATAGGAAGGAAATTTTTTTTCTTCTCTATTTTTCGGCCTGTCCTGACCCGTTTCATCTTGAAATGAAGCCAGGATGATGTTTTTTAATTTTTAGAATTTTTTTGCATTTATTTTTGAATTTTCTAACTCGGATCGGGTTCGAACGGATAGGAAGGAAATTTTTTTTCCTCTCTATTTTTCGGCCTGTCCTGACCCGTTTCATCTTGAAATGAAGCCAGGATGATGTTTTTAAATTTTTAGAATTTTTTTGCATGTATTTTTGAATTTTCTAACTCGGATCGGGTTCGAACGGATAGGAAGGAAATTTTTTTTCTTCTCTATTTTTCGGCCTGCCCCTACCCGTTTAGTCTTGAAATGAAGCCTGGATGACGTTTTTTAATTTTTAGAATTTTTTTGCAATTTATTTTTGAATTTTCTATCTCGGGTCGGGTTCGAACGGATAGGAAGGAAATTTTTTTTCTTCTCTATTTTTCGGCCTGTCCTGACCCGTTTCATCTTGAAATGAAGCCAGGATGATGTTTTTAAATTTTTAGAATTTTTTTGCATTTATTTTTGAATTTTCTAACTCGGATCGGGTTCGAACGGATAGGAAGGAAATTTTTTTTCTTCTCTATTTTTCGGCCTGCCCCTACCCGTTTAGTCTTGAAATGAAGCCTGGATGACGTTTTTTAATTTTTAGAATTTTTTTGTATTTTATTTTTGAATTTTCTATCTCGGGTCGGGTTCGAACGGATAGGAAGGAATTTTTTTTTTCTTCTCTATTTTTTGGCCTGTCCTGACCCGTTTCATCTTGAAATGAAGCCAGGATGATGTTTTTTAATTTTTAGAATTTTTTTGCATTTATTTTTGAATTTTCAAACTCGGGTCGGGTTCGAACGGATAGGAAGGAAATTTTTTTTCCTCTCTATTTTTCATCCTGTCCTGACCCGTTTAATCTTGAAATGAAGCCAGGATGATGTTTTTTAATTTTTAGAATTTTTTTGCATTTATTTTTGAATTTTCTAACTCGGGTCGGGTTCGAACGGATAGGAAGGAAATTTTTTTTCTTCTCTATTTTTCGGGCTGTCCATACCCGTTTAGTCTTGAAATGAAGCCTGGATGATGTTTTTTAATTTTTAGAATTTTTTTGCATTTATTTTTGAATTTTCAAACTCGGGTCGGGTTCGAACGGATAGGAAGGAATTTTTTTTTTCTTCTCTATTTTTTGGCCTGTCCTGACCCGTTTCATCTTGAAATGAAGCCTGGATGATGTTTTTTAATTTTTAGAATTTTTTTGCATTTATTTTTTAATTTTCTAACTCGGGTCGGGTTCGAACGGATAGGAAGGAAATTTTTTTTCTTCTCTATTTTTCGGGCTGTCCATACCCGTTTAGTCTTGAAATGAAGCCTGGATGATGTTTTTTAATTTTTAGAATTTTTTTGCATTTTATTTTTGAATTTTCTATCTCTAGTCGGGTTCGAACGGATAGGAAGGAAATTTTTTTTCTTCTCTATTTTTCGGACTGTCTTGACCCGTTTCATCTTGAAATGAAGCCTAGATGATGTTTTTTCATTTTTAGAATTTGTTTTGTATTTTATTTTTGAATTTTCTATCTCGGGTCGGGTTCGAACGGATAGGAAGGAAATTTTTTTTCTTCTTTATTTTTTGGCCTGTCCTGACCCGTTTCATCTTGAAATGAAGCCAGGATGATGTTTTTTAATTTTTAGAATTTTTTTGCATTTATTTTTGAATTTTCAAACTCGGGTCGGGATCAAACGGATAGGAAGGAAATTTTTTTTCCTCTCTATTTTTCGGCCTATCCTGACCCGTTTCATCTTGAAATGAAGCCTGGATGATGTTTTTTAATTTTTAGAATTTTTTTGCATTTATTTTTGAATTTTCTAACTCGGATCGGGTTCGAACGGATAGGAAGGAAATTTTTTTTCCTCTCTATTTTTCGGCCTGTCCTGACCCGTTTCATCTTGAAATGAAGCCAGGATGATGTTTTTTAATTTTTAGAATTTTTTTACATTTATTTTTGAATTTTCTAACTCGGATCGGGTTCGAACGGATAGGAAGTAAATTTTTTTTCTTCTCTATTTTTCGGCCTGCCCATACCCGTTTAGTCTTGAAATGAAGCCTGGATGACGTTTTTTAATTTTTAGAATTTTTTTGCCTTTTATTTTTGAATTTTCTATCTCGGGTCGGGTTCGAACGGATAGGAAGGAAATTTTTTCTCTTCTCTATTTTTTGGCCTGTCCTGACCCGTTTCATCTTGAAATGAAGCCAAGATGATGTTTTTTAATTTTTCGAATTTTTTTGCATTTATTTTTGAATTTTCAAACTCGGGTCGGGTTCGAACAGATAGGAAGGAAATTTTTTTTCCTCTCTATTTTTCATCCTGTCCTGACCCGTTTCATCTTGAAATGAAGCCAGGATGATGTTTTTTAATTTTTAGAATTTTTTTGCGTTTATTTTTGAATTTTCAAACTCGGGTCGGGATCAAACGGATAGGAAGGAAATTTTTTTTCCTCTCTATTTTTCGGCCTGTCCTGACCCGTTTCATCTTGAAATGAAGCCTGGATGATATTTTTTCATTTTTAGAATTTTTTTTGTATTTTATTTTTGAATTTTCTATGTCGGGTCGGGTTCGAACGGATAGGAAGGAAATTTTTTTTCTTCTCTTTTTTTTGGCCTGTCCTGACCCGTTTCATCTTGAAATGAAGCCAGGATGATGTTTTTTAATTTTTAGAATTTTTTTGCATTTATTTTTGAATTTTCAAACTCGGGTCGGGATCGAACGGATAGGAAGGAAATTTTTTTTCCTCTCTATTTTTCGGCCTGTCCTGACCCGTTTCATCTTGAAATGAAGCCAGGATGATGTTTTTTAATTTTTATAATTTTTTTGCATTTATTTTTGAATTTTCTAACTCGGATCGGGTTCGAACGGATAGGAAGGAAATTTTTTTTCTTCTCTATTTTTCGGCCTGTCTTGACCCGTTTCATCTTGAAATGAAGCCTGGATGATGTTTTTTCATTTTTAGAATTTTTTTTGTATTTTATTTTTGAATTTTCTATCTCGGGTCGGGTTCGTACGGATAGGAAGGAAATTTTTTTTCTTCTTTATTTTTTGGCCTGTCCTGACCCGTTTCTTCTTGAAATGAAGCCAGGATGATGTTTTTTAATTTTTAGAATTTTTTTGCATTTATTTTTGAATTTTCAAACTCGGGTCGGGATCAAACGGATAGGAAGGAAATTTTTTTCCTCTCTATTTGTCGGCCTGTCCTGACCCGTTTCATCTTGAAATGAAGCCTGGATGATGTTTTTTCATTTTTAGAATTTTTTTTGTATTTTATTTTTGAATTTTCTATCTCGGGTCGGGTTCGAACGGATAGGAAGGAAATTTTTTTTCTTCTCTATTTTTTGGCCTGTCCTGACCCGTTTCATCTTGAAATGAAGCCAGGATGATGTTTTTTAATTTTTAGAATTTTTTTGCATTTATTTTTGAATTTTCAAACTCGGGTCGGGTTCGAACGGATAGGAAGGAAATTTTTTTTCCTCTCTATTTTTCATCCTGTCCTGACCCGTTTCATCTTGAAATGAAGCCAAGATGATGTTTTTTAATTTTTATAATTTTTTTGCATTTATTTTGGAATTTTCTAACTCGGGTCGGGTTCGAACGGATAGGAAGGAAATTTTTTTTCTTCTCTATTTTTCGGGCTGTCCATACCCGTTTAGTCTTGAAATGAAGCCTGGATGATGTTTTTTAATTTTTAGAATTTTTTTGCATTTTATTTTTGAATTTTCTATCTCTAGTCGGGTTCGTACGGATAGGAAGGAAATTTTTTTTCTTCTCTATTTTTCGGCCTGTCTTGACCCGTTTCATCTTGAAATGAAGCCTGGATGATGTTTTTTCATTTTTAGAATTTTTTTTGTATTTTATTTTTGAATTTTCTATCTCGGGTCGGGTTCGAACGGATAGGAAGGAAATTTTTTTTCTTCTTTATTTTTTGGCCTGTCCTGACCCGTTTCATCTTGAAATGAAGCCAGGATGATGTTTTTTAATTTTTAGAATTTTTTTGCATTTATTTTTGAATTTTTAAACTCGGGTCGGGATCGAACGGATAGGAAGGAAATTTTTTTTCCTCTCTATTTTTCGGCCTGTCCTGACCCGTTTCATCTTGAAATGAAGCCAGGATGATGTTTTTTAATTTTTAGAATTTTTTTGCATTTATTTTTGAATTTTCTATCTCGGGTCGGGTTCGAACGGATAGGAAGGAAATTTTTTTTCTTCTCTATTTTTCGGCCTGTCCTGACCCGTTTCATCTTGAAATGAAGCAAGGATGATGTTTTTTAATTTTTAGAATTTTTTTGCATTTATTTTTGAATTTTCTAACTCGGATCGGGTTCGAACGGATAGGAAGGAAATTTTTTTTCCTCTCTATTTTTCGGCCTGCCCTGACCCGTTTCATCTTGAAATGAAGCCAGGATGATGTTTTTTAATTTTTAGAATTTTTTTGCATTTATTTTTGAATTTTCTAACTCGGATCGGGTTCGAACGGATAGGAAGGAAATTTTTTTTCTTCTCTATTTTTCGGCCTGCCCATACCCGTTTAGTCTTGAAATGAAGCCTGGATGACGTTTTTTAATTTTTAGAATTTTTTTGCATTTTATTTTTGAATTTTCTATCTCGGGTCGGGTTCGAACGGATAGGAAGGAAATTTTTTTTCTTCTCTATTTTTTGGCCTGTCCTGACCCGTTTCATCTTGAAATGAAGCCAAGATGATGTTTTTTAATTTTTAGAATTTTTTTGCATTTATTTTTGAATTTTCAAACTAGGGTCGGGTTCGAACGGATAGGAAGGAAATTTTTTTTCCTCTCTATTTTTCATCCTGTCCTGACCCGTTTCATCTTGAAATGAAGCCAGGATGATGTTTTTTAATTTTTTGAATTTTTTTGCATTTATTTTTGAATTTTCAAACCCGGGTCGGGATCAAACGGATAGGAAGGAAATTTTTTTTCCTCTCTATTTTTCGGCCTGTCCTGACCCGTTTCATCTTGAAATGAAGCCTGGATGATATTTTTTCATTTTTAGAATTTTTTTTTATTTTATTTTTGAATTTTCTATCTCGGGTCGGGTTCGAACGGATAGGAAGGAAATTTTTTTTCTTCTCTATTTTTTGGCCTGTCCTGACCCGTTTCATCTTGAAATGAAGCTAGGATGATGTTTTTTAATTTTTAGAATTTTTTTGCATTTATTTTTGAATTTTCTAACTCGTGTCGGGTTCGAACGGATAGGAAGGAAATTTTTTTTGTTCTCTATTTTTCGGGCTGTCCATACCCGTTTAGTCTTGAAATGAAGCCTGGATGATGTTTTTTAATTTTTAGAATTTTTTTGCATTTTATTTTTGAATTTTCTATCTCTAGTCGGGTTCGAACGGATAGGAAGGAAATTTTTTTTCTTCTCTATTTTTCGGCCTGTATTGACCCGTTTCATCTTGAAATGAAGCCTAGATGATGTTTTTTCATTTTTAGAATTTGTTTTGTATTTTATTTTTGAATTTTCTATCTCGGGTCGGGTTCGAACGGATAGGAAGGAAATTTTTTTTCTTCTTTATTTTTTGGCCTGTCCTGACCCGTTTCATCTTGAAATGAAGCCAGGATGATGTTTTTTAATTTTTAGAATTTTTTTGCATTTATTTTTCAATTTTCAAACTCGGGTCGGGATCAAACGGATAGGAAGGAAATTTTTTTTCCTCTCTATTTTTCGGCCTATCCTGACCCGTTTCATCTTGAAATGAAGCCTGGATGATGTTTTTTAATTTTTAGAATTTTTTTGCATTTATTTTTGAATTTTCTAACTCGGATCGGGTTCGAACGGATAGGAAGGAAATTTTTTTTCCTCTCTATTTTTCGGCCTGTCCTGACCCGTTTCATCTTGAAATGAAGCCAGGATGATGTTTTTTAATTTTTAGAATTTTTTTGCATTTATTTTTGAATTTTCTAACTCGGATCGGGTTCGAACGGATAGGAAGGAAATTTTTTTTCTTCTCTATTTTTCGGCCTGCCCATACCCGTTTAGTCTTGAAATGAAGCCTGGATGACGTTTTTTAATTTTTAGAATTTTTTTGCCTTTTATTTTTGAATTTTCTATCTCGGGTCGGGTTCGAACGGATAGGAAGGAAATTTTTTTTCTTCTCTATTTTTTGGCCTGTCCTGACCCGTTTCATCTTGAAATGAAGCCAAGATGATGTTTTTTAATTTTTAGAATTTTTTTGCATTTATTTTTGAATTTTCAAACTCGGGTCGGGTTCGAACGGATAGGGAGGAAATTTTTTTTCCTCTCTATTTTTCATCCTGTCCTGACCCGTTTCATCTTGAAATGAAGCCAGGATGATGTTTTTTAATTTTTAGAATTTTTTTGCATTTATTTTTGAATTTTCAAACCCGGGTCGGGATCAAACGGATAGGAAGGAAATTTTTTTTCCTCTCTATTTTTCGGCCTGTCCTGACCCGTTTCATCTTGAAATGAAGCCTGGATGATATTTTTTCATTTTTAGAATTTTTTTTGTATTTTATTTTTGAATTTTCTATCTCGGGTCGTGTTCGAACGGATAGGAAGGAAATTTTTTTTCTTCTCTTTTTTTTGGCCTGTCCTGACCCGTTTCATCTTGAAATGAAGCCAGGATGATGTTTTTTAATTTTTAGAATTTTTTTGCATTTATTTTTGAATTTTTAAACTCGGGTCGGGATCGAACGGATAGGAAGGAAATTTTTTTTCCTCTCTATTTTTCGGCCTGTCCTGACCCGTTTCATCTTGAAATGAAGCCAGGATGATGTTTTTTAATTTTTAGAATTTTTTTGCATTTATTTTTGAATTTTCTAACTCGGATTGGGTTCGAACGGATAGGAAGGAAATTTTTTTTCTTCTCTATTTTTCGGCCTGCCCATACCCGTTTAGTCTTGAAATGAAGCCTGGATGACGTTTTTTCATTTTTAGAATTTTTTTTGTATTTTATTTTTGAATTTTCTATCTCGGGTCGGGTTCGAACGGATAGGAAGGAAATTTTTTTTCTTCTCTATTTTTTGGCCTGTCCTGACCCGTTTCATCTTGAAATGAAGCCAGGATGATGTTTTTTAATTTTTAGAATTTTTTTGCATTTATTTTTGAATTTTCAAACTCGGGTCGGGTTCGAACGGATAGGAAGGAAATTTTTTTTCCTCTCTATTTTTCATCCTGTCCTGACCCGTTTCATCTTGAAATGAAGCCAAGATGATGTTTTTTAATTTTTAGAATTTTTTTGCATTTATTTTGAAATTTTCTAACTCGGGTCGGGTTCGAACGGATAGGAAGGAAATTTTTTTTCTTCTCTATTTTTCGGGCTGTCCATACCCGTTTAGTCTTGAAATGAAGCCTGGATGATGTTTTTTAATTTTTAGAATTTTTTTGCATTTTATTTTTGAATTTTCTATCTCTAGTCGGGTTCGTACGGATAGGAAGGAAATTTTTTTTCTTCTCTATTTTTCGGCCTGTCTTGACCCGTTTCATCTTGAAATGAAGCCTGGATGATGTTTTTTCATTTTTAGAATTTTTTTTGTATTTTATTTTTGAATTTTCTATCTCGGGTCGGGTTCGAACGGGAAGGAAATTTTTTTTCTTCTTTATTTTTTGGCCTGTCCTGACCCGTTTCATCTTGAAATGAAGCCAGGATGATGTTTTTTAATTTTTAGAATTTTTTTGCATTTATTTTTGAATTTTCACACTCGGGTCGGGATCGAACGGATAGGAAGGAAATTTTTTTTCCTCTCTATTTTTCGGCCTGTCCTGACCCGTTTCATCTTGAAATGAAGCCAGGATGATGTTTTTAAATTTTTAGAATTTTTTTGCATTTATTTTTGAATTTTCTAACTCGGATCGGGTTCGAACGGATAGGAAGGAAATTTTTTTTCTTCTCTATTTTTCGGCCTGCCCATACCCGTTTAGTCTTGAAATGAAGCCTGGATGACGTTTTTTAATTTTTAGAATTTTTTTGCATTTTATTTTTGAATTTTCTATCTCGGGTCGGGTTCGAACGGATAGGAAGGAAATTTTTTTTCTTCTCTATTTTTCGGCCTGTCCTGACCCGTTTCATCTTGAAATGAAGCCAGGATGATGTTTTTTAATTTTTAGAATTTTTTTGCATTTATTTTTGAATTTTCTAACTCGGATCGGGTTCGAACGGATAGGAAGGAAATTTTTTTTCCTCTCTATTTTTCGGCCTGTCCTGACCCGTTTCATCTTGAAATGAAGCCAGGATGATGTTTTTTAATTTTTAGAATTTTTTTGCATTTATTTTTGAATTTTCTAACTCGGATCGGGTTCGAACGGATAGGAAGGAAATTTTTTTTCTTCTCTATTTTTCGGCCTGCCCATACCCGTTTAGTCTTGAAATGAAGCCTGGATGACGTTTTTTAATTTTTAGAATTTTTTTGCATTTTATTTTTGAATTTTCTATCTCGGGTCGGGTTCGAACGGATAGGAAGGAAATTTTTTTTCTTCTCTATTTTTTGGCCTGTCCTGACCCGTTTCATCTTGAAATGAAGCCAAGATGATGTTTTTTAATTTTTAGAATTTTTTTGCATTTATTTTTGAATTTTCAAACCCGGGTCGGGATCAAACGGATAGGAAGGAAATTTTTTTTCCTCTCTATTTTTCGGCCTGTCCTGACCCGTTTCATCTTGAAATGAAGCCTGGATGATATTTTTTCATTTTTAGAATTTTTTTTGTATTTTATTTTTGAATTTTCTATCTCGGGTCGGGTTCGAACGGATAGGAAGGAAATTTTTTTTCTTCTCTATTTTTTGGCCTGTCCTGACCCGTTTCATCTTGAAATGAAGCCAGGATGATGTTTTTTAATTTTTAGAATTTTTTTGCATTTATTTTTGAATTTTCAAACTCGGGTCGGGATCGAACGGATAGGAAGGAAATTTTTTTTCCTCTCTATTTTTCGGCCTGTCCTGACCCGTTTCATCTTGAAATGAAGCCAGGATGATGTTTTTTAATTTTTATAATTTTTTTGCATTTATTTTTGAATTTTCTAACTCGGGTCGGGTTCGAACGGATAGGAAGGAAATTTTTTTTCTTCTCTATTTTTTGGCCTGTCCTGACCCGTTTCATCTTGAAATGAAGCCAAGATGATGTTTTTTAATTTTTAGAATTTTTTTGCATTTATTTTTGAATTTTCAAACCCGGGTCGGGATCAAACGGATAGGAAGGAAATTTTTTTTCCTCTCTATTTTTCGGCCTGTCCTGACCCGTTTCATCTTGAAATGAAGCCTGGATGATATTTTTTCATTTTTAGAATTTTTTTTGTATTTTATTTTTGAATTTTCTATCTCGGGTCGGGTTCGAACGGAAAGGAAGGAAATTTTTTTTCTTCTCTATTTTTTGGCCTGTCCTGACCCGTTTCATCTTGAAATGAAGCCAGGATGATGTTTTTTAATTTTTAGAATTTTTTTGCATTTATTTTTGAATTTTCAAACTCGGGTCGGGATCGAACGGATAGGAAGGAAATTTTTTTTCCTCTCTATTTTTCGGCCTGTCCTGACCCGTTTCATCTTGAAATGAAGCCAGGATGATGTTTTTTAATTTTTATAATTTTTTTGCATTTATTTTTGAATTTTCTAACTCGGGTCGGGTTCGAACGGATAGGAAGGAAATTTTTTTTCTTCTCTATTTTTCGGCCTGTCCTGACCCGTTTCATCTTGAAATGAAGCCAGGATGATGTTTTTTAATTTTTAGAATTTTTTTGCACTTATTTTTGAATTTTCAAACTCGGGTCGGGATCGAACGGATAGGAAGGAAATTTTTTTCCTCTCTATTTTTCGGCCTGTCCTGACCCGTTTCATCTTGAAATGAAGCCTGGATGATGTTTTTTCATTTTTAGAATTTTTTTTGTATTTTATTTTTGAATTTTCTATCTCGGGTCGGGTTCGAACGGTTAGTAAGGAAATTTTTTTTCTTCTCTATTTTTTGGCCTGTCCGGACCCGTTTCATCTTGAAATGAAGCCAGGATGATGTTTTTTAATTTTTAGAATTTTTTTGCATTTATTTTTGAATTTTCAAACTCGGGTCGGGTTCGAACGGATAGGAAGGAAATTTTTTTTCCTCTCTATTTTTCATCCTGTCCTGACCCGTTTCATCTTGAAATGAAGCCAGGATGATGTTTTTTAATTTTTAGAATTTTTTTGCATTTATTTTGGAATTTTCTAACTCGGGTCGGGTTCGAACGGATAGGAAGGAAATTTTTTTTCTTCTCTATTTTTCGGGCTGTCCATACCCGTTTAGTCTGGAAATGAAGCCAGGATGATGTTTTTTAATTTTTAGAATTTTTTTGCATTTTATTTTTGAATTTTCTATCTCTAGTCGGGTTCGTACGGATAGGAAGGAAATTTTTTTTCTTCTCTATATTTCGGCCTGTCTTGACCCGTTTCATCTTGAAATGAAGCCTGGATGATGTTTTTTCATTTTTAGAATTTTTTTTGTATTTTATTTTTGAATTTTCTATCTCGGGTCGGGTTCGAACGGATAGGAAGGAAATTTTTTTTCTTCTTTATTTTTTGGCCTGTCCTGACCCGTTTCATCTTGAAATGAAGCCAGGATGATGTTTTTTAATTTTTAGAATTTTTTTGCATTTATTTTTGAATTTTCAAACTCGGGTCGGGATCGAACGGATAGGAAGGAAATTTTTTTTCCTCTCTATTTTTCGGCCTATCCTGACCCGTTTCATCTTGAAATGAAGCCAGGATGATGTTTTTTAATTTTTATAATTTTTTTGCATTTATTTTTGAATTTTCTAACTCGGGTCGGGTTCGAACGGATAGGAAGGAATTTTTTTTTTCTTCTCTATTTTTTGGCCTGTCCGGACCCGTTTCATCTTGAAATGAAGCCAGGATGATGTTTTTTAATTTTTAGAATTTTTTTGCATTTATTTTTGAATTTTCAAACTCGGGTCGGGTTCGAACGGATAGGAAGGAAATTTTTTTTCCTCTCTATTTTTCATCCTGTCCTGACCCGTTTCATCTTGAAATGAAGCCAGGATGATGTTTTTTAATTTTTAGAATTTTTTTGCATTTATTTTGGAATTTTCTAACTCGGGTCGGGTTCGAACGGATAGGAAGGAAATTTTTTTTCTTCTCTATTTTTCGGGCTGTCCATACCCGTTTAGTCTGGAAATGAAGCCAGGATGATGTTTTTTAATTTTTAGAATTTTTTTGCATTTTATTTTTGAATTTTCTATCTCTAGTCGGGTTCGTACGGATAGGAAGGAAATTTTTTTTGTTCTCTATATTTCGGCCTGTCTTGACCCGTTTCATCTTGAAATGAAGCCTGGATGATGTTTTTTCATTTTTAGAATTTTTTTTGTATTTTATTTTTGAATTTTCTATCTCGGGTCGGGTTCGAACGGATAGGAAGGAAATTTTTTTTCTTCTTTATTTTTTGGCCTGTCCTGACCCGTTTCATCTTGAAATGAAGCCAGGATGATGTTTTTTAATTTTTAGAATTTTTTTGCATTTATTTTTGAATTTTCAAACTCGGGTCGGGATCGAACGGATAGGAAGGAAATTTTTTTTCCTCTCTATTTTTCGGCCTATCCTGACCCGTTTCATCTTGAAATGAAGCCAGGATGATGTTTTTTAATTTTAAGAACTTTTTTGCATTTATTTTTGAATTTTCTAACTCGGATCGGGTTCGAACGGATAGGAAGGAAATTTTTTTTCTTCTCTATTTTTCGGCCTGCCCATACCCGTTTAGTCTTGAAATGAAGCCTGGATGACTTTTTTTAATTTTTAGAATTTTTTTGCATTTTATTTTTGAATTTTCTATCTCGGGTCGGGTTCGAACGGATAGGAAGGAAATTTTTTTTCTTCTCTATTTTTCGGCCTGTCCTGACCCATTTCATCTTGAAATGAAGCCAGGATGATGTTTTTTATTTTTTAGAATTTTTTTGCATTTATTTTTGAATTTTCTAACTCGGATCGGGTTCGACCGGATACGAAGGAAATTTTTTTTCCTCTCTATTTTTCGGCCTGTCCTGACCCGTTTCATCTTGAAATGAAGCCAGGATGATGTTTTTTAATTTTTAGAATTTTTTTGCATTTATTTTTGAATTTTCTAACTCGGATCGGGTTCGAACGGATAGGAAGAAAATTTTTTTTCTTCTCTATTTTTCGGCCTGCCCATACCCGTTTAGTCTTGAAATGAAGCCTGGATGACGTTTTTTAATTTTTAGAATTTTTTTGCATTTTATTTTTGAATTTTCTATCTCGGGTCGGGTTCGAACGGATAGGAAGGAAATTTTTTTTCTTCTCTATTTTTTGGCCTGTCCTGATCCGTTTCATCTTGAAATGAAGCCAAGATGATGTTTTTTAATTTTTCGAATTTTTTTGCATTTATTTTTGAATTTTCAAACTCGGGTCGGGTTCGAACGGATAGGAAGGAAATTTTTTTTCCTCTCTATTTTTCATCCTGTCCTGACCCGTTTCATCTTGAAATGAAGCCAGGATGATGTTTTTTAATTTTTTGAATTTTTTTGCATTTATTTTTGAATTTTCAAACTCGGGTCGGGATCAAACGGATAGGAAGGAAATTTTTTTTCCTCTCTATTTTTCGGCCTGTTCTGATCCGTTTCATCTTGAAATGAAGCCTGGATGATGTTTTTTCATTTTTAGAATTTTTTTTGTATTTTATTTTTGAATTTTTTATCTCGGGTCGGGTTCGAACGGATAGGAAGGAAATTTTTTTTCTTCTCTATTTTTTGGCCTGTCCTGACCCGTTTCATCTTGAAATGAAGCCAGGATGATGTTTTTTAATTTTTAGAATTTTTTTGCATTTATTTTTGAATTTTCAAACTCGGGTCGGGATCGAACGGATAGGAAGGAAATTTTTTTTCCTCTCTATTTTTCGGCCTGTCCTGACCCGTTTCATCTTGAAATGAAGCCAGGATGATGTTTTTTAATTTTTATAATTTTTTTGCATTTATTTTTGAATTTTCTAACTCGGATCGGGTTCGAACGGATAGGAAGGAAATTTTTTTTCT
Organism: Quercus robur; assembly: GCF_932294415.1. Classification (NCBI taxonomy): domain Eukaryota; kingdom Viridiplantae; phylum Streptophyta; class Magnoliopsida; order Fagales; family Fagaceae; genus Quercus; species Quercus robur. The sequence continues at coordinate 38,516,314 of NC_065542.1, read as the reverse complement.
TCTCTATTTTTCGGCCTGTCTTGACCCGATTCATCTTGAAATGAAGCCTGGATGATGTTTTTTCATTTTTAGAATTTTTTTTGTATTTTATTTTTGAATTTTCTATCTCGGGTCGGGTTCGAACGGATAGGAAGGAAATTTTTTTTCTTCTTTATTTTTTGGCCTGTCCTGACCCGTTTCATCTTAAAATGAAGCCAGGATGATGTTTTTTAATTTTTAGAATTTTTTTGCATTTATTTTTGAATTTTCAAACTCGGGTCGGGATCAAACGGATAGGAAGGAAATTTTTTTCCTCTCTATTTTTCGGCCTGTCCTGACCCGTTTCATCTTGAAATGAAGCCTGGATGATGTTTTTTCATTTTTAGAATTTTTTTTGTATTTTATTTTTGAATTTTCTATCTCGGGTCGGGTTCGAACGGATAGGAAGGAAATTTTTTTTCTTCTCTATTTTTTGGCCTGTCCTGACCCGTTTCATCTTGAAATGAAGCCAGGATGATGTTTTTTAATTTTTAGAATTTTTTTGCATTTATTTTTGAATTTTCAAACTCGGATCGGGTTCGAACGGATAGGAAGGAAATTTTTTTTCTTCTCTATTTTTCGGCCTGCCCATACCCGTTTAGTCTTGAAATGAAGCCTGGATGACGTTTTTTAATTTTTAGAATTTTTTTGCCTTTTATTTTTGAATTTTCTATCTCGGGTCGGGTTCGAACGGATAGGAAGGAAATTTTTTTTCTTCTCTATTTTTTGGCCTGTCCTGACCCATTTCATCTTGAAATGAAGCCAAGATGATGTTTTTTAATTTTAGAATTTTTTTGCATTTATTTTTGAATTTTCAAACTCGGGTCGGGTTCGAACGGATAGGAAGGAAATTTTTTTTCCTCTCTATTTTTCATCCTGTCCTGACCCGTTTCATCTTGAAATGAAGCCAGGATGATGTTTTTTAATTTTTAGAATTTTTTTGCATTTATTTTTGAATTTTCAAACTCGGGTCGGGATCAAACGGATAGGAAGGAAATTTTTTTTCCTCTCTATTTTTCGGCCTGTCCTGACCCGTTTCATCTTGAAATGAAGCCAGGATGATGTTTTTTAATTTTTAGAATTTTTTTGCATTTATTTTTGAATTTTCAAACTCGGGTCGGGATCGAACGGATAGGAAGGAAATTTTTTTTCCTCTCTATTTTTCGGCCTGTCCTGACCCGTTTCATCTTGAAATGAAGCCAGGATGATGTTTTTTAATTTTTATAATTTTTTTGCATTTATTTTTGAATTTTCTAACTTGGGTCGGGTTCGAACGGATAGGAAGGAAATTTTTTTTCTTCTCTATTTTTTGGCCTGTCCTGACCCGTTTCATCTTGAAATGAAGCCAGGATGATGTTTTTTAATTTTTAGAATTTTTTTGCATTTATTTTTGAATTTTCAAACTCGGGTCGGGTTCGAACGGATAGGAAGGAAATTTTTTTTCTTCTCTATTTTTTGGCCTGTCCTGACCCGTTTCATCTTGAAATGAAGCCAGGATGATGTTTTTTAATTTTTAGAATTTTTTTGCATTTATTTTTGAATTTTCAAACTCGGGTCGGGTTCGAACGGATAGGAAGGAAATTTTTTTTCCTCTCTATTTTTCATCCTGTCCTGACCCGTTTCATCTTGAAATGAAGCCAAGATGATGTTTTTTAATTTTTAGAATTTTTTTGCATTTATTTTGAAATTTTCTAACTCGGGTCGGGTTCGAACGGATAGGAAGGAAATTTTTTTTCTTCTCTATTTTTCGGGCTGTCCATACCCGTTTAGTCTTGAAATGAAGCCTGGATGATGTTTTTTAATTTTTAGAATTTTTTTGCATTTTATTTTTGAATTTTCTATCTCTAGTCGGGTTCGTACGGATAGGAAGGAAATTTTTTTTCTTCTCTATTTTTCGGCCTGTCTTGACCCGTTTCATCTTGAAATGAAGCCTGGATGATGTTTTTTCATTTTTAGAATTTTTTTTGTATTTTATTTTTGAATTTTCTATCTCGGGTCGGGTTCGAACGGGAAGGAAATTTTTTTTCTTCTTTATTTTTTGGCCTGTCCTGACCCGTTTCATCTTGAAATGAAGCCAGGATGATGTTTTTTAATTTTTAGAATTTTTTTGCATTTATTTTTGAATTTTCACACTCGGGTCGGGATCGAACGGATAGGAAGGAAATTTTTTTTCCTCTCTATTTTTCGGCCTGTCCTGACCCGTTTCATCTTGAAATGAAGCCAGGATGATGTTTTTAAATTTTTAGAATTTTTTTGCATTTATTTTTGAATTTTCTAACTCGGATCGGGTTCGAACGGATAGGAAGGAAATTTTTTTTCTTCTCTATTTTTCGGCCTGCCCATACCCGTTTAGTCTTGAAATGAAGCCTGGATGACGTTTTTTAATTTTTAGAATTTTTTTGCATTTTATTTTTGAATTTTCTATCTCGGGTCGGGTTCGAACGGATAGGAAGGAAATTTTTTTTCTTCTCTATTTTTCGGCCTGTCCTGACCCGTTTCATCTTGAAATGAAGCCAGGATGATGTTTTTTAATTTTTAGAATTTTTTTGCATTTATTTTTGAATTTTCTAACTCGGATCGGGTTCGAACGGATAGGAAGGAAATTTTTTTTCCTCTCTATTTTTCGGCCTGTCCTGACCCGTTTCATCTTGAAATGAAGCCAGGATGATGTTTTTTAATTTTTAGAATTTTTTTGCACTTATTTTTGAATTTTCTAACTCGGATCGGGTTCGAACGGATAGGAAGGAAATTTTTTTTCTTCTCTATTTTTCGGCCTGCCCATACCCGTTTAGTCTTGAAATGAAGCCTGGATGACGTTTTTTAATTTTTAGAATTTTTTTGCATTTTATTTTTGAATTTTCTATCTCGGGTCGGGTTCGAACGGATAGGAAGGAAATTTTTTTTCTTCTCTATTTTTTGGCCTGTCCTGACCCGTTTCATCTTGAAATGAAGCCAAGATGATGTTTTTTAATTTTTAGAATTTTTTTGCATTTATTTTTGAATTTTCAAACCCGGGTCGGGATCAAACGGATAGGAAGGAAATTTTTTTTCCTCTCTATTTTTCGGCCTGTCCTGACCCGTTTCATCTTGAAATGAAGCCTGGATGATATTTTTTCATTTTTAGAATTTTTTTTGTATTTTATTTTTGAATTTTCTATCTCGGGTCGGGTTCGAACGGATAGGAAGGAAATTTTTTTTCTTCTCTATTTTTTGGCCTGTCCTGACCCGTTTCATCTTGAAATGAAGCCAGGATGATGTTTTTTAATTTTTAGAATTTTTTTGCATTTATTTTTGAATTTTCAAACTCGGGTCGGGATCGAACGGATAGGAAGGAAATTTTTTTTCCTCTCTATTTTTCGGCCTGTCCTGACCCGTTTCATCTTGAAATGAAGCCAGGATGATGTTTTTTAATTTTTATAATTTTTTTGCATTTATTTTTGAATTTTCTAACTCGGGTCGGGTTCGAACGGATAGGAAGGAAATTTTTTTTCTTCTCTATTTTTTGGCCTGTCCTGACCCGTTTCATCTTGAAATGAAGCCAAGATGATGTTTTTTAATTTTTAGAATTTTTTTGCATTTATTTTTGAATTTTCAAACCCGGGTCGGGATCAAACGGATAGGAAGGAAATTTTTTTTCCTCTCTATTTTTCGGCCTGTCCTGACCCGTTTCATCTTGAAATGAAGCCTGGATGATATTTTTTCATTTTTAGAATTTTTTTTGTATTTTATTTTTGAATTTTCTATCTCGGGTCGGGTTCGAACGGAAAGGAAGGAAATTTTTTTTCTTCTCTATTTTTTGGCCTGTCCTGACCCGTTTCATCTTGAAATGAAGCCAGGATGATGTTTTTTAATTTTTAGAATTTTTTTGCATTTATTTTTGAATTTTCAAACTCGGGTCGGGATCGAACGGATAGGAAGGAAATTTTTTTTCCTCTCTATTTTTCGGCCTGTCCTGACCCGTTTCATCTTGAAATGAAGCCAGGATGATGTTTTTTAATTTTTATAATTTTTTTGCATTTATTTTTGAATTTTCTAACTTGGGTCGGGTTCGAACGGATAGGAAGGAAATTTTTTTTCTTCTCTATTTTTCGGCCTGTCCTGACCCGTTTCATCTTGAAATGAAGCCAGGATGATGTTTTTTAATTTTTAGAATTTTTTTGCACTTATTTTTGAATTTTCAAACTCGGGTCGGGATCGAACGGATAGGAAGGAAATTTTTTTCCTCTCTATTTTTCGGCCTGTCCTGACCCGTTTCATCTTGAAATGAAGCCTGGATGATGTTTTTTCATTTTTAGAATTTTTTTTGTATTTTATTTTTGAATTTTCTATCTCGGGTCGGGTTCGAACGGATAGGAAGGAAATTTTTTTTCTTCTCTATTTTTTGGCCTGTCCGGACCCGTTTCATCTTGAAATGAAGCCAGGATGATGTTTTTTAATTTTTAGAATTTTTTTGCATTTATTTTTGAATTTTCAAACTCGGGTCGGGTTCGAACGGATAGGAAGGAAATTTTTTTTCCTCTCTATTTTTCATCCTGTCCTGACCCGTTTCATCTTGAAATGAAGCCAGGATGATGTTTTTTAATTTTTAGAATTTTTTTGCATTTATTTTGGAATTTTCTAACTCGGGTCGGGTTCGAACGGATAGGAAGGAAATTTTTTTTCTTCTCTATTTTTCGGGCTGTCCATACCCGTTTAGTCTGGAAATGAAGCCAGGATGATGTTTTTTAATTTTTAGAATTTTTTTGCATTTTATTTTTGAATTTTCTATCTCTAGTCGGGTTCGTACGGATAGGAAGGAAATTTTTTTTCTTCTCTATATTTCGGCCTGTCTTGACCCGTTTCATCTTGAAATGAATCCTGGATGATGTTTTTTCATTTTTAGAATTTTTTTTGTATTTTATTTTTGAATTTTCTATCTCGGGTCGGGTTCGAACGGATAGGAAGGAAATTTTTTTTCTTCTTTATTTTTTGGCCTGTCCTGACCCGTTTCATCTTGAAATGAAGCCAGGATGATGTTTTTTAATTTTTAGAATTTTTTTGCATTTATTTTTGAATTTTCAAACTCGGGTCGGGATCGAACGGATAGGAAGGAAATTTTTTTTCCTCTCTATTTTTCGGCCTGTCCTGACCCGTTTCATCTTGAAATGAAGCCAGGATGATGTTTTTTAACTTTAAGAATTTTTTTGCATTTATTTTTGAATTTTCTAACTCGGATCGGGTTCGAACGGATAGGAAGGAAATTTTTTTTCTTCTCTATTTTTCGGCCTGCCCATACCCGTTTAGTCTTGAAATGAAGCCTGGATGACTTTTTTTAATTTTTAGAATTTTTTTGCATTTTATTTTTGAATTTTCTATCTCGGGTCGGGTTCGAACGGGTAGGAAGGAAATTTTTTTTCTTCTCTATTTTTCGGCCTGTCCTGACCCATTTCATCTTGAAATGAAGCCAGGATGATGTTTTTTATTTTTTAGAATTTTTTTGCATTTATTTTTGAATTTTCTAACTCGGATCGGGTTCGAACGGATAGGAAGGAAATTTTTTTTCTTCTCTATTTTTCGGCCTGCCCATACCCGTTTAGTCTTGAAATGAAGCCTGGATGACGTTTTTTAATTTTTAGAATTTTTTTGCATTTTATTTTTGAATTTTCTATCTCGGGTCGGGTTCGAACGGATAGGAAGGAAATTTTTTTTCTTCTCTATTTTTTGGCCTGTCCTGACCCGTTTCATCTTGAAATGAAGCCAAGATGATGTTTTTTAATTTTTAGAATTTTTTTGCATTTATTTTTGAATTTTCAAACCCGGGTCGGGATCAAACGGATAGGAAGGAAATTTTTTTTCCTCTCTATTTTTCGGCCTGTCCTGACCCGTTTCATCTTGAAATGAAGCCTGGATGATATTTTTTCATTTTTAGAATTTTTTTTGTATTTTATTTTTGAATTTTCTATCTCGGGTCGGGTTCGAACGGATAGGAAGGAAATTTTTTTTCTTCTCTATTTTTTGGCCTGTCCTGACCCGTTTCATGTTGAAATGAAGCCAGGATGATGTTTTTTAATTTTTAGAATTTTTTTGCATTTATTTTTGAATTTTCAAACTCGGGTCGGGATCGAACGGATAGGAAGGAAATTTTTTTTCCTCTCTATTTTTCGGCCTGTCCTGACCCGTTTCATCTTGAAATGAAGCCAGGATGATGTTTTTTAATTTTTATAATTTTTTTGCATTTATTTTTGAATTTTCTAACTCGGGTCGGGTTCGAACGGATAGGAAGGAAATTTTTTTTCTTCTCTATTTTTTGGCCTGTCCTGACCCGTTTCATCTTGAAATGAAGCCAAGATGATGTTTTTTAATTTTTAGAATTTTTTTGCATTTATTTTTGAATTTTCAAACCCGGGTCGGGATCTAACGGATAGGAAGGAAATTTTTTTTCCTCTCTATTTTTCGGCCTGTCCTGACCCGTTTCATCTTGAAATGAAGCCTGGATGATATTTTTTCATTTTTAGAATTTTTTTTGTATTTTATTTTTGAATTTTCTATCTCGGGTCGGGTTCGAACGGAAAGGAAGGAAATTTTTTTTTCTTCTCTATTTTTTGGCCTGTCCTGACCCGTTTCATCTTGAAATGAAGCCAGGATGATGTTTTTTAATTTTTAGAATTTTTTTGCATTTATTTTTGAATTTTCAAACTCGGGTCGGGATCGAACGGATAGGAAGGAAATTTTTTTTCCTCTCTATTTTTCGGCCTGTCCTGACCCGTTTCATCTTGAAATGAAGCCAGGATGATGTTTTTTAATTTTTATAATTTTTTTGCATTTATTTTTGAATTTTCTAACTCGGGTCGGGTTCGAACGGATAGGAAGGAAATTTTTTTTCTTCTCTATTTTTCGGCCTGTCCTGACCCGTTTCATCTTGAAATGAAGCCAGGATGATGTTTTTTAATTTTTAGAATTTTTTTGCACTTATTTTTGAATTTTCAAACTCGGGTCGGGATCGAACGGATAGGAAGGAAATTTTTTTCCTCTCTATTTTTCGGCCTGTCCTGACCCGTTTCATCTTGAAATGAAGCCTGGATGATGTTTTTTCATTTTTAGAATTTTTTTTGTATTTTATTTTTGAATTTTCTATCTCGGGTCGGGTTCGAACGGATAGGAAGGAAATTTTTTTTCTTCTCTATTTTTTGGCCTGTCCGGACCCGTTTCATCTTGAAATGAAGCCAGGATGATGTTTTTTAATTTTTAGAATTTTTTTGCATTTATTTTTGAATTTTCAAACTCGGGTCGGGTTCGAACGGATAGGAAGGAAATTTTTTTTCCTCTCTATTTTTCATCCTGTCCTGACCCGTTTCATCTTGAAATGAAGCCAGGATGATGTTTTTTAATTTTTAGAATTTTTTTGCATTTATTTTGGAATTTTCTAACTCGGGTCGGGTTCGAACGGATAGGAAGGAAATTTTTTTTCTTCTCTATTTTTCGGGCTGTCCATACCCGTTTAGTCTGGAAATGAAGCCAGGATGATGTTTTTTTATTTTTAGAATTTTTTTGCATTTTTTTTGGAATTTTCTAACTCGGGTCGGGTTCGAACGGATAGGAAGGAAATTTTTTTTCTTCTCTATTTTTCGGGCTGTCCATACCCGTTTAGTCTTGAAATGAAGCCTGGATGATGTTTTTTAAGTTTTAGAATTTTTTTGCATTTTATTTTTGAATTTTCTATCTCTAGTCGGGTTCGTACGGATAGGAAGGAAATTTTTTTTCTTCTCTATATTTCGGCCTGTCTTGACCCGTTTCATCTTGAAATGAAGCCTGGATGATGTTTTTTCATTTTTAGAATTTGTTTTGTATTTTATTTTTGAATTTTCTATCTCGGGTCGGGTTCGAACGGATAGGAAGGAAATTTTTTTTCTTCTTTATTTTTTGGCCTGTCCTGACCCGTTTCATCTTGAAATGAAGCCAGGATGATGTTTTTTAATTTTTAGAATTTTTTTGCATTTATTTTTGAATTTTCTAACTCGGATCGGGTTCGAACGGATAGGAAGGAAATTTTTTTTCCTCTCTATTTTTCGGCCTGTCCTGACCCGTTTCATCTTGAAATGAAGCCAGGATGATGTTTTTTAATTTTTAGAATTTTTTTGCACTTATTTTTGAATTTTCTAACTCGGATCGGGTTCGAACGGATAGGAAGGAAATTTTTTTTCTTCTCTATTTTTCGGCCTGCCCATACCCGTTTAGTCTTGAAATGAAGCCTGGATGACGTTTTTTAATTTTTAGAATTTTTTTGCATTTTATTTTTGAATTTTCTATCTCGGGTCGGGTTCGAACGGATAGGAAGGAAATTTTTTTTCTTCTCTATTTTTCGGCCTGTCCTGACCCGTTTCATCTTGAAATGAAGCCAGGATGATGTTTTTTAATTTTTAGAATTTTTTTGCATTTATTTTTGAATTTTCTAACTCGGATCGGGTTCGAACGGATAGGAAGGAAATTTTTTTTCCTCTCTATTTTTCGGCCTGTCCTGACCCGTTTCATCTTGAAATGAAGCCAGGATGATGTTTTTTAATTTTTAGAATTTTTTTGCACTTATTTTTGAATTTTCTAACTCGGATCGGGTTCGAACGGATAGGAAGGAAATTTTTTTTCTTCTCTATTTTTCGGCCTGCCCATACCCGTTTAGTCTTGAAATGAAGCCTGGATGACGTTTTTTAATTTTTAGAATTTTTTTGCATTTTATTTTTGAATTTTCTATCTCGGGTCGGGTTCGAACGGATAGGAAGGAAATTTTTTTTCTTCTCTATTTTTTGGCCTGTCCTGACCCGTTTCATCTTGAAATGAAGCCAAGATGATGTTTTTTAATTTTTAGAATTTTTTTGCATTTATTTTTGAATTTTCAAACCCGGGTCGGGATCAAACGGATAGGAAGGAAATTTTTTTTCCTCTCTATTTTTCGGCCTGTCCTGACCCGTTTCATCTTGAAATGAAGCCAGGATGATGTTTTTTAATTTTAAGAATTTTTTTGCATTTATTTTTGAATTTTCTAACTCGGATCGGGTTCGAACGGATAGGAAGGAAATTTTTTTTCTTCTCTATTTTTCGGCCTGCCCATACCCGTTTAGTCTTGAAATGAAGCCTGGATGACTTTTTTTAATTTTTAGAATTTTTTTGCATTTTATTTTTGAATTTTCTATCTCGGGTCGGGTTCGAACGGATAGGAAGGAAATTTTTTTTCTTCTCTATTTTTCGGCCTGTCCTGACCCATTTCATCTTGAAATGAAGCCAGGATGATGTTTTTTATTTTTTAGAATTTTTTTGCATTTATTTTTGAATTTTCTAACTCGGATCGGGTTCGACCGGATACGAAGGAAATTTTTTTTCCTCTCTATTTTTCGGCCTGTCCTGACCCGTTTCATCTTGAAATGAAGCCAGGATGATGTTTTTTAATTTTTAGAATTTTTTTGCATTTATTTTTGAATTTTCTAACTCGGATCGGGTTCGAACGGATAGGAAGAAAATTTTTTTTCTTCTCTATTTTTCGGCCTGCCCATACCCGTTTAGTCTTGAAATGAAGCCTGGATGACGTTTTTTAATTTTTAGAATTTTTTTGCATTTTATTTTTGAATTTTCTATCTCGGGTCGGGTTCGAACGGATAGGAAGGAAATTTTTTTTCTTCTCTATTTTTTGGCCTGTCCTGATCCGTTTCATCTTGAAATGAAGCCAAGATGATGTTTTTTAATTTTTCGAATTTTTTTGCATTTATTTTTGAATTTTCAAACTCGGGTCGGGTTCGAACGGATAGGAAGGAAATTTTTTTTCCTCTCTATTTTTCATCCTGTCCTGACCCGTTTCATCTTGAAATGAAGCCAGGATGATGTTTTTTAATTTTTTGAATTTTTTTGCATTTATTTTTGAATTTTCAAACTCGGGTCGGGATCAAACGGATAGGAAGGAAATTTTTTTTCCTCTCTATTTTTCGGCCTGTTCTGACCCGTTTCATCTTGAAATGAAGCCTGGATGATGTTTTTTCATTTTTAGAATTTTTTTTGTATTTTATTTTTGAATTTTCTATCTCGGGTCGGGTTCGAACGGATAGGAAGGAAATTTTTTTTCTTCTCTATTTTTTGGCCTGTCCTGACCCGTTTCATCTTGAAATGAAGCCAGGATGATGTTTTTTAATTTTTAGAATTTTTTTGCATTTATTTTTGAATTTTCAAACTCGGGTCGGGATCGAACGGATAGGAAGGAAATTTTTTTTCCTCTCTATTTTTCGGCCTGTCCTGACCCGTTTCATCTTGAAATGAATCCGGGATGATGTTTTTTAATTTTTATAATTTTTTTGCATTTATTTTTGAATTTTCTAACTCGGATCGGGTTCGAACGGATAGGAAGGAAATTTTTTTTCTTCTCTATTTTTCGGCCTGTCTTGACCCGATTCATCTTGAAATGAAGCCTGGATGATGTTTTTTCATTTTTAGAATTTTTTTTGTATTTTATTTTTGAATTTTCTATCTTGGGTCGGGTTCGAACGGATAGGAAGGAAATTTTTTTTCTTCTTTATTTTTTGGCCTGTCCTGACCCGTTTCATCTTGAAATGAAGCCAGGATGATGTTTTTTAATTTTTAGAATTTTTTTGCATTTATTTTTGAATTTTCAAACTCGGGTCGGGATCAAACGGATAGGAAGGAAATTTTTTTCCTCTCTATTTTTCGGCCTGTCCTGACCCGTTTCATCTTGAAATGAAGCCTGGATGATGTTTTTTCATTTTTAGAATTTTTTTTGTATTTTATTTTTGAATTTTCTATCTCGGGTCGGGTTCGAACGGATAGGAAGGAAATTTTTTTTCTTCTCTATTTTTTGGCCTGTCCTGACCCGTTTCATCTTGAAATGAAGCCAGGATGATGTTTTTTAATTTTTAGAATTTTTTTGCATTTATTTTTGAATTTTCAAACTCGGGTCGGGTTCGAACGGATAGGAAGGAAATTTTTTTTCCTCTCTATTTTTCATCCTGTCCTGACCCGTTTCATCTTGAAATGAAGCCAGGATGATGTTTTTTAATTTTTAGAATTTTTTTGCATTTATTTAGGAATTTTCTAACTCGGGTCGGGTTCGAACGGATAGGAAGGAAATTTTTTTTCTTCTCTATTTTTTGGGCTGTCCATACCCGTTTAGTCTTGAAATGAAGCCTGGATGATGTTTTTTAATTTTTAGAATTTTTTTGCATTTTATTTTTGAATTTTCTATCTCTAGTCGGGTTCGTACGGATAGGAAGGAAATTTTTTTTCTTCTCTATTTTTCGGCCTGTCTTGACCCGTTTCATCTTGGAATGAAGCCTGGATGATGTTTTTTCATTTTTAGAATTTTTTTTGTATTTTATTTTTGAATTTTCTATCTCGGGTCGGGTTCGAACGGATAGGATGGAAATTTTTTTTCTTCTTTATTTTTTGGCCTGTCCTGACCCGTTTCATCTTGAAATGAAGCCAGGATGATGTTTTTTAATTTTTAGAATTTTTTTGCATTTATTTTTTAATTTTCAAACTCGGGTCGGGATCAAACGGATAGGAAGGAAATTTTTTTTCCTCTCTATTTTTCGGCCTGTTCTGACCCGTTTCATCTTGAAATGAAGCCTGGATGATGTTTTTTCATTTTTAGAATTTTTTTTGTATTTTATTTTTGAATTTTCTATCTCGGGTCGGGTTCGAACGGATAGGAAGGAAATTTTTTTTCTTCTCTATTTTTTGGCCTGTCCTGACCCGTTTCATCTTGAAATGAAGCCAGGATGATGTTTTTTAATTTTTAGAATTTTTTTGCATTTATTTTTGAATTTTCAAACTCGGGTCGGGTTCGAACGGATAGGAAGGAAATTTTTTTTCCTCTCTATTTTTCATCCTGTCCTGACCCGTTTCATCTTGAAATGAAGCCAGGATGATGTTTTTTAATTTTTAGAATTTTTTTGCATTTTTTTTGGAATTTTCTAACTCGGGTCGGGTTCGAACGGATAGGAAGGAAATTTTTTTTCTTCTCTATTTTTCGGGCTGTCCATACCCGTTTAGTCTTGAAATGAAGCCTGGATGATGTTTTTTAAGTTTTAGAATTTTTTTGCATTTTATTTTTGAATTTTCTATCTCTAGTCGGGTTCGTACGGATAGGAAGGAAATTTTTTTTCTTCTCTATTTTTCGGCCTGTCTTGACCCGTTTCATCTTGAAATGAAGCCTGGATGATGTTTTTTCATTTTTAGAATTTTTTTTGTATTTTATTTTTGAATTTTCTATCTCGGGTCGGGTTCGAACGGATAGGAAGGAAATTTTTTTTCTTCTCTATTTTTTGGCCTGTCCGGACCCGTTTCATCTTGAAATGAAGCCAGGATGATGTTTTTTAATTTTTAGAATTTTTTTGCATTTATTTTTGAATTTTCAAACTCGGGTCGGGTTCGAACGGATAGGAAGGAAATTTTTTTTCCTCTCTATTTTTCATCCTGTCCTGACCCGTTTCATCTTGAAATGAAGCCAGGATGATGTTTTTTAATTTTTAGAATTTTTTTGCATTTATTTTGGAATTTTCTAACTCGGGTCGGGTTCGAACGGATAGGAAGGAAATTTTTTTTCTTCTCTATTTTTCGGGCTGTCCATACCCGTTTAGTCTGGAAATGAAGCCAGGATGATGTTTTTTAATTTTTAGAATTTTTTTGCATTTTATTTTTGAATTTTTTATCTCTAGTCGGGTTCGTACGGATAGGAAGGAAATTTTTTTTCTTCTCTATATTTCGGCCTGTCTTGACCCGTTTCATCTTGAAATGAAGCCTGGATGATGTTTTTTCATTTTTAGAATTTTTTTTGTATTTTATTTTTGAATTTTCTATCTCGGGTCGGGTTCGAACGGATAGGAAGGAAATTTTTTTTCTTCTTAATTTTTTGGCCTGTCCTGACCCGTTTCATCTTGAAATGAAGCCAGGATGATGTTTTTTAATTTTTAGAATTTTTTTGCATTTATTTTTGAATTTTCAAACTCGGGTCGGGATCGAACGGATAGGAAGGAAATTTTTTTTCCTCTCTATTTTTCGGCCTGTCCTGACCCGTTTCATCTTGAAATGAAGCCAGGATGATGTTTTTTAATTTTAAGAATTTTTTTGCATTTATTTTTGAATTTTCTAACTCGGATCGGGTTCGAACGGATAGGAAGGAAATTTTTTTTCTTCTCTATTTTTCGGCCTGCCCATACCCGTTTAGTCTTGAAATGAAGCCTGGATGACTTTTTTTAATTTTTAGAATTTTTTTGCATTTTATTTTTGAATTTTCTATCTCGGGTCGGGTTCGAACGGATAGGAAGGAAATTTTTTTTCTTCTCTATTTTTCGGCCTGTCCTGACCCATTTCATCTTGAAATGAAGCCAGGATGATGTTTTTTATTTTTTAGAATTTTTTTGCATTTATTTTTGAATTTTCTAACTCGGATCGGGTTCGACCGGATACGAAGGAAATTTTTTTTCCTCTCTATTTTTCGGCCTGTCCTGACCCGTTTCATCTTGAAATGAAGCCAGGATGATGTTTTTTAATTTTTAGAATTTTTTTGCATTTATTTTTGAATTTTCTAACTCGGATCGGGTTCGAACGGATAGGAAGGAAATTTTTTTCCTCTCTATTTTTCGGCCTGTCCTGACCCGTTTCATCTTGAAATGAAGCCTGGATGATGTTTTTTCATTTTTAGAATTTTTTTTGTATTTTATTTTTGAATTTTCTATCTCGGGTCGGGTTCGAACGGATAGGAAGGAAATTTTTTTTCTTCTCTATTTTTTGGCCTGTCCTGACCCGTTTCATCTTGAAATGAAGCCAGGATGATGTTTTTTAATTTTTAGAATTTTTTTGCATTTATTTTTGAATTTTCAAACTCGGGTCGGGTTCGAACGGATAGGAAGGAAATTTTTTTTCCTCTCTATTTTTCATCCTGTCCTGACCCGTTTCATCTTGAAATGAAGCCAGGATGATGTTTTTTAATTTTTAGAATTTTTTTGCATTTATTTAGGAATTTTCTAACTCGGGTCGGGTTCGAACGGATAGGAAGGAAATTTTTTTTCTTCTCTATTTTTTGGGCTGTCCATACCCGTTTAGTCTTGAAATGAAGCTTGGATGATGTTTTTTAATTTTTAGAATTTTTTTGCATTTTATTTTTGAATTTTCTATCTCTAGTCGGGTTCGTACGGATAGGAAGGAAATTTTTTTTCTTCTCTATTTTTCGGCCTGTCTTGACCCGTTTCATCTTGGAATGAAGCCTGGATGATGTTTTTTCATTTTTAGAATTTTTTTTGTATTTTATTTTTGAATTTTCTATCTCGGGTCGGGTTCGAACGGATAGGATGGAAATTTTTTTTCTTCTTTATTTTTTGGCCTGTCCTGACCCGTTTCATCTTGAAATGAAGCCAGGATGATGTTTTTTAATTTTTAGAATTTTTTTGCATTTATTTTTTAATTTTCAAACTCGGGTCGGGATCAAACGGATAGGTAGGAAATTTTTTTCCTCTCTATTTTTCGGCCTGTCCTGACCCGTTTCATCTTGAAATGAAGCCTGGATGATGTTTTTTCATTTTTAGAATTTTTTTTGTATTTTATTTTTGAATTTTCTATCTCGGGTCGGGTTCGAACGGATAGGAAGGAAATTTTTTTTCTTCTCTATTTTTTGGCCTGTCCTGACCCGTTTCATCTTGAAATGAAGCCAGGATGATGTTTTTTAATTTTTAGAATTTTTTTGCATTTATTTTTGAATTTTCAAACTCGGGTCGGGTTCGAACGGATAGGAAGGAAATTTTTTTTCCTCTCTATTTTTCATCCTGTCCTGACCCGTTTCATCTTGAAATGAAGCCAGGATGATGTTTTTTAATTTTTAGAATTTTTTTGCATTTTTTTTGGAATTTTCTAACTCGGGTCGGGTTCGAACGGATAGGAAGGAAATTTTTTTTCTTCTCTATTTTTCGGGCTGTCCATACCCGTTTAGTCTTGAAATGAAGCCTGGATGATGTTTTTTAAGTTTTAGAATTTTTTTGCATTTTATTTTTGAATTTTCTATCTCTAGTCGGGTTCGTACGGATAGGAAGGAAATTTTTTTTCTTCTCTATTTTTCGGCCTGTCTTGACCCGTTTCATCTTGAAATGAAGCCTGGATGATGTTTTTTCATTTTTAGAATTTTTTTTGTATTTTATTTTTGAATTTTCTATCTCGGGTCGGGTTCGAACGGATAGGAAGGAAATTTTTTTTCTTCTCTATTTTTTGGCCTGTCCGGACCCGTTTCATCTTGAAATGAAGCCAGGATGATGTTTTTTAATTTTTAGAATTTTTTTGCATTTATTTTTGAATTTTCAAACTCGGGTCGGGTTCGAACGGATAGGAAGGAAATTTTTTTTCCTCTCTATTTTTCATCCTGTCCTGACCCGTTTCATCTTGAAATGAAGCCAGGATGATGTTTTTTAATTTTTAGAATTTTTTTGCATTTATTTTGGAATTTTCTAACTCGGGTCGGGTTCGAACGGATAGGAAGGAAATTTTTTTTCTTCTCTATTTTTCGGGCTGTCCATACCCGTTTAGTCTGGAAATGAAGCCAGGATGATGTTTTTTAATTTTTAGAATTTTTTTGCATTTTATTTTTGAATTTTCTATCTCTAGTCGGGTTCGTACGGATAGGAAGGAAATTTTTTTTCTTCTCTATTTTTCGGCCTGTCTTGACCCGTTTCATCTTGAAATGAAGCCTGGATGATGTTTTTTCATTTTTAGAATTTTTTTTGTATTTTATTTTTGAATTTTCTATCTCGGGTCGGGTTCGAACGGATAGGAAGGAAATTTTTTTTCTTCTTAATTTTTTGGCCTGTCCTGACCCGTTTCATCTTGAAATGAAGCCAGGATGATGTTTTTTAATTTTTAGAATTTTTTTGCATTTATTTTTGAATTTTCAAACTCGGGTCGGGATCGAACGGATAGGAAGGAAATTTTTTTTCCTCTCTATTTTTCGGCCTGTCCTGACCCGTTTCATCTTGAAATGAAGCCAGGATGATGTTTTTTAATTTTAAGAATTTTTTTGCATTTATTTTTGAATTTTCTAACTCGGATCGGGTTCGAACGGATAGGAAGGAAATTTTTTTTCTTCTCTATTTTTCGGCCTGCCCATACCCGTTTAGTCTTGAAATGAAGCCTGGATGACTTTTTTTAATTTTTAGAATTTTTTTGCATTTTATTTTTGAATTTTCTATCTCGGGTCGGGTTCGAACGGATAGGAAGGAAATTTTTTTTCTTCTCTATTTTTCGGCCTGTCCTGACCCATTTCATCTTGAAATGAAGCCAGGATGATGTTTTTTATTTTTTAGAATTTTTTTGCATTTATTTTTGAATTTTCTAACTCGGATCGGGTTCGACCGGATACGAAGGAAATTTTTTTTCGTCTCTATTTTTCGGCCTGTCCTGACCCGTTTCATCTTGAAATGAAGCCAGGATGATGTTTTTTAATTTTTAGAATTTTTTTGCATTTATTTTTGAATTTTCTAACTCGGATCGGGTTCGAACGGATAGGAAGGAAATTTTTTTTCTTCTCTATTTTTCGGCCTGCCCATACCCGTTTAGTCTTGAAATGAAGCCTGGATGACGTTTTTTAATTTTTAGAATTTTTTTGCATTTTATTTTTGAATTTTCTATCTCGGGTCGGGTTCGAACGGATAGGAAGGAAATTTTTTTTTCTTCTCTATTTTTTGGCCTGTCCTGATCCGTTTCATCTTGAAATGAAGCCAAGATGATGTTTTTTAATTTTTCGAATTTTTTTGCATTTATTTTTGAATTTTCAAACTCGGGTCTGGTTCGAACGGATAGGAAGGAAATTTTTTTTCCTCTCTATTTTTCATCCTGTCCTGACCCGTTTCATCTTGAAATGAAGCCAGGATGATGTTTTTTAATTTTTTGAATTTTTTTGCATTTATTTTTGAATTTTCAAACTCGGGTCGGGATCAAACGGATAGGAAGGAAATTTTTTTTCCTCTCTATTTTTCGGCCGGTTCTGACCCGTTTCATCTTGAAATGAAGCCTGGATGATGTTTTTTCATTTTTAGAATTTTTTTTGTATTTTATTTTTGAATTTTCTATCTCGGGTCGGGTTCGAACGGATTGGAAGGAAATTTTTTTTCTTCTCTATTTTTTGGCCTGTCCTGACCCGTTTCATCTTGAAATGAAGCCAGGATGATGTTTTTTAATTTTTAGAATTTTTTTGCATTTATTTTTGAATTTTCAAACTCGGGTCGGGATCGAACGGATAGGAAGGAAATTTTTTTTCCTCTCTATTTTTCGGCCTGTCCTGACCCGTTTCATCTTGAAATGAAGCCAGGATGATGTTTTTTAATTTTTATAATTTTTTTGCATTTATTTTTGAATTTTCTAACTCGGATCGGGTTCGAACGGATAGGAAGGAAATTTTTTTTCTTCTCTATTTTTCGGCCTGTCTTGACCCGTTTCATCTTGAAATGAAGCCTGGATGATGTTTTTTCATTTTTAGAATTTTTTTTGTATTTTATTTTTGAATTTTCTATCTCGGGTCGGGTTCGAACGGATAGGAAGGAAATTTTTTTTCTTCTTTATTTTTTGGCCTGTCCTGACCCGTTTCATCTTGAAATGAAGCCAGGATGATGTTTTTTAATTTTTAGAATTTTTTTGCATTTATTTTTGAATTTTCAAACTCGGGTCGGGATCGAACGGATAGGAAGGAAATTTTTTTTCCTCTCTATTTTTCGGCCTGTCCTGACCCGTTTCATCTTGAAATGAAGCCAGGATGATGTTTTTTAATTTTAAGAATTTTTTTGCATTTATTTTTGAATTTTCTAACTCGGATCGGGTTCGAACGGATGGGAAGGAAATTTTTTTTCTTCTCTATTTTTCGGCCTGCCCATACCCGTTTAGTCTTGAAATGAAGCCTGGATGACTTTTTTTAATTTTTAGAATTTTTTTGCATTTTATTTTTGAATTTTCTATCTCGGGTCGGGTTCGAACGGATAGGAAGGAAATTTTTTTTCTTCTCTATTTTTCGGCCTGTCCTGACCCATTTCATCTTGAAATGAAGCCAGGATGATGTTTTTTAATTTTTAGAATTTTTTTGCATTTATTTTTGAATTTTCTAACTCGGATCGGGTTCGACCGGATACGAAGGAAATTTTTTTTCCTCTCTATTTTTCGGCCTGTCCTGACCCGTTTCATCTTGAAATGAAGCCAGGATGATGTTTTTTAATTTTTAGAATTTTTTTGCATTTATTTTTGAATTTTCTAACTCGGATCGGGTTCGAACGGATAGGAAGGAAATTTTTTTTCTTCTCTATTTTTCGGCCTGCCCATACCCGTTTAGTCTTGAAATGAAGCCTGGATGACGTTTTTTAATTTTTAGAATTTTTTTGCATTTTATTTTTGAATTTTCTATCTCGGGTCGGGTTCGAACGGATAGGAAGGAAATTTTTTTTCTTCTCTATTTTTTGGCCTGTCCTGATCCGTTTCATCTTGAAATGAAGCCAAGATGATGTTTTTTAATTTTTCGAATTTTTTTGCATTTATTTTTGAATTTTCAAACTCGGGTCGGGTTCGAACGGATAGGAAGGAAATTTTTTTTCCTCTCTATTTTTCATCCTGTCCTGACCCGTTTCATCTTGAAATGAAGCCAGGATGATGTTTTTTAATTTTTTGAATTTTTTTGCATTTATTTTTGAATTTTCAAACTCGGGTCGGGATCAAACGGATAGGAAGGAAATTTTTTTTCCTCTCTATTTTTCGGCCTGTTCTGACCCGTTTCATCTTGAAATGAAGCCTGGATGATGTTTTTTCATTTTTAGAATTTTTTTTGTATTTTATTTTTGAATTTTCTATCTCGGGTCGGGTTCGAACGGATAGGAAGGAAATTTTTTTTCTTCTCTATTTTTTGGCCTGTCCTGACCCGTTTCATCTTGAAATGAAGCCAGGATGATGTTTTTTAATTTTTAGAATTTTTTTGCATTTATTTTTGAATTTTCAAACTCGGGTCGGGATCGAACGGATAGGAAGGAAATTTTTTTTCCTCTCTATTTTTCGGCCTGTCCTGACCCGTTTCATCTTGAAATGAAGCCAGGATGATGTTTTTTAATTTTTATAATTTTTTTGCATTTATTTTTGAATTTTCTAACTCGGATCGGGTTCGAACGGATAGGAAGGAAATTTTTTTTCTTC
Organism: Quercus robur; assembly: GCF_932294415.1. Taxonomy (NCBI): domain Eukaryota; kingdom Viridiplantae; phylum Streptophyta; class Magnoliopsida; order Fagales; family Fagaceae; genus Quercus; species Quercus robur. The sequence continues at coordinate 38,497,120 of NC_065542.1, read as the reverse complement.
TCTATTTTTCGGCCTGTCTTGACCCGTTTCATCTTGAAATGAAGCCTGGATGATGTTTTTTCATTTTTAGAATTTTTTTTGTATTTTATTTTTGAATTTTCTATCTCGGGTCGGGTTCGAACGGATAGGAAGGAAATTTTTTTTCTTCTTTATTTTTTGGCCTGTCCTGACCCGTTTCATCTTGAAATGAAGCCAGGATGATGTTTTTTAATTTTTAGAATTTTTTTGCATTTATTTTTGAATTTTCAAACTCGGGTCGGGATCAAACGGATAGGAAGGAAATTTTTTTCCTCTCTATTTTTCGGCCTGTCCTGACCCGTTTCATCTTGAAATGAAGCCTGGATGATGTTTTTTCATTTTTAGAATTTTTTTTGTATTTTATTTTTGAATTTTCTATCTCGGGTCGGGTTCGAACGGATAGGAAGGAAATTTTTTTTCTTCTCTATTTTTTGGCCTGTCCTGACCCGTTTCATCTTGAAATGAAGCCAGGATGATGTTTTTTAATTTTTAGAATTTTTTTGCATTTATTTTTGAATTTTCAAACTCGGGTCGGGTTCGAACGGATAGGAAGGAAATTTTTTTTCCTCTCTATTTTTCATCCTGTCCTGACCCGTTTCATCTTGAAATGAAGCCAAGATGATGTTTTTTAATTTTTAGAATTTTTTTGCATTTATTTAGGAATTTTCTAACTCGGGTCGGGTTCGAACGGATAGGAAGGAAATTTTTTTTCTTCTCTATTTTTTGGGCTGTCCATACCCGTTTAGTCTTGAAATGAAGCCTGGATGATGTTTTTTAATTTTTAGAATTTTTTTGCATTTTATTTTTGAATTTTCTATCTCTAGTCGGGTTCGTACGGATAGGAAGGAAATTTTTTTTCTTCTCTATTTTTCGGCCTGTCTTGACCCGTTTCATCTTGGAATGAAGCCTGGATGATGTTTTTTCATTTTTAGAATTTTTTTTGTATTTTATTTTTGAATTTTCTATCTCGGGTCGGGTTCGAACGGATAGGAAGGAAATTTTTTTTCTTCTTTATTTTTTGGCCTGTCCTGACCCGTTTCATCTTGAAATGAAGCCAGGATGACGTTTTTTAATTTTTAGAATTTTTTTGCATTTATTTTTGAATTTTCAAACTCGGGTCGGGATCAAACGGATAGGAAGGAAATTTTTTTCCTCTCTATTTTTCGGCCTGTCCTGACCCGTTTCATCTTGAAATGAAGCCTGGATGATGTTTTTTCATTTTTAGAATTTTTTTTGTATTTTATTTTTGAATTTTCTATCTCGGGTCGGGTTCGAACGGATAGGAAGGAAATTTTTTTTCTTCTCTATTTTTTGGCCTGTCCTGACCCGTTTCATCTTGAAATGAAGCCAGGATGATGTTTTTTAATTTTTAGAATTTTTTTGCATTTATTTTTGAATTTTCAAACTCGGGTCGGGTTCGAACGGATAGGAAGGAAATTTTTTTTCCTCTCTATTTTTCATCCTGTCCTGACCCGTTTCATCTTGAAATGAAGCCAGGATGATGTTTTTTAATTTTTAGAATTTTTTTGCATTTTTTTTGGAATTTTCTAACTCGGGTCGGGTTCGAACGGATAGGAAGGAAATTTTTTTTCTTCTCTATTTTTCGGGCTGTCCATACCCGTTTAGTCTTGAAATGAAGCCTGGATGATGTTTTTTAAGTTTTAGAATTTTTTTGCATTTTATTTTTGAATTTTCTATCTCTAGTCGGGTTCGTACGGATAGGAAGGAAATTTTTTTTCTTCTCTATTTTTCGGCCTGTCTTGACCCGTTTCATCTTGAAATGAAGCCTGGATGATGTTTTTTCATTTTTAGAATTTTTTTTGTATTTTATTTTTGAATTTTCTATCTCGGGTCGGGTTCGAACGGATAGGAAGGAAATTTTTTTTCTTCTTTATTTTTTGGCCTGTCCTGACCCGTTTCATCTTGAAATGAAGCCAGGATGATGTTTTTTAATTTTTAGAATTTTTTTGCATTTATTTTTGAATTTTCAAACTCGGGTCGGGATCGAACGGATAGGAAGGAAATTTTTTTTCCTCTCTATTTTTCGGCCTGTCCTGACCCGTTTCATCTTGAAATGAAGCCAGGATGATGTTTTTTAATTTTTAGAATTTTTTTGCATTTATTTTTGAATTTTCTAACTCGGATCGGGTTCGAACGGATAGGAAGGAAATTTTTATTCTTCTCTATTTTTCGGCCTGCCCATACCCGTTTAGTCTTGAAATGAAGCCTGGATGACTTTTTTTAATTTTTAGAATTTTTTTGCATTTTATTTTTGAATTTTCTATCTCGGGTCGGGTTCGAACGGATAGGAAGGAAATTTTTTTTCTTCTCTATTTTTCGGCCTGTCCTGACCCATTTCATCTTGAAATGAAGCCAGGATGATGTTTTTTAATTTTTAGAATTTTTTTGCATTTATTTTTGAATTTTCTAACTCGGATCGGGTTCGACCGGATACGAAGGAAATTTTTTTTCCTCTCTATTTTTCGGCCTGTCCTGACCCGTTTCATCTTGAAATGAAGCCAGGATGATGTTTTTTAATTTTTAGAATTTTTTTGCATTTATTTTTGAATTTTCTAACTCGGATCGGGTTCGAACGGATAGGAAGGAAATTTTTTTTCTTCTCTATTTTTCGGCCTGCCCATACCCGTTTAGTCTTGAAATGAAGCCTGGATGACGTTTTTTAATTTTTAGAATTTTTTTGCATTTATTTTTGAATTTTCAAACTCGGGTCGGGTTCGAACGGATAGGAAGGAAATTTTTTTTCCTCTCTATTTTTCATCCTGTCCTGACCCGTTTCATCTTGAAATGAAGCCAGGATGATGTTTTTTAATTTTTTGAATTTTTTTGCATTTATTTTTGAATTTTCAAACTCGGGTCGGGATCAAACGGATAGGAAGGAAATTTTTTTTCCTCTCTATTTTTCGGCCTGTTCTGACCCGTTTCATCTTGAAATGAAGCCTGGATGATGTTTTTTCATTTTTAGAATTTTTTTTGTATTTTATTTTTGAATTTTCTATCTCGGGTCGGGTTCGAACGGATAGGAAGGAAATTTTTTTTCTTCTCTATTTTTTGGCCTGTCCTGACCCGTTTCATCTTGAAATGAAGCCAGGATGATGTTTTTTAATTTTTAGAATTTTTTTGCATTTATTTTTGAATTTTCAAACTCGGGTCGGGATCGAACGGATAGGAAGGAAATTTTTTTTCCTCTCTATTTTTCGGCCTGTCCTGACCCGTTTCATCTTGAAATGAAGCCAGGATGATGTTTTTTAATTTTTATAATTTTTTTGCATTTATTTTTGAATTTTCTAACTCGGATCGGGTTCGAACGGATAGGAAGGAAATTTTTTTTCCTCTCTATTTTTCGGCCTGTCCTGACCCGTTTCATCTTGAAATGAAGCCAGGATGATGTTTTTTAATTTTTAGAATTTTTTTGCATTAATTTTTGAATTTTCTATCTCGGGTCGGGTTCGAACGGATAGGAAGGAAATTTTTTTTCTTCCCTATTTTTTGGCCTGTCCTGATCCGTTTCATCTTGAAATGAAGCCAAGATGATGTTTTTTTATTTTTCGAATTTTTTTGCATTTATTTTTGAATTTTCAAACTCGGGTCGGGTTCGAACGGATAGGAAGGAAATTTTTTTTCCTCTCTATTTTTCATCCTGTCCTGACCCGTTTCATCTTGAAATGAAGCCAGGATGATGTTTTTTAATTTTTTGAATTTTTTTGCATTTATTTTTGAATTTTCAAACTCGGGTCGGGATCAAACGGATAGGAAGGAAATTTTTTTTCCTCTCTATTTTTCGGCCTGTTCTGACCCGTTTCATCTTGAAATGAAGCCTGGATGATGTTTTTTCATTTTTAGAATTTTTTTTGTATTTTATTTTTGAATTTTCTATCTCGGGTCGGGTTCGAACGGATAGGAAGGAAATTTTTTTTCTTCTCTATTTTTTGGCCTGTCCTGACCCGTTTCATCTTGAAATGAAGCCAGGATGATGTTTTTTAATTTTTAGAATTTTTTTGCATTTATTTTTGAATTTTCAAACTCGGGTCGGGATCGAACGGATAGGAAGGAAATTTTTTTTCCTCTCTATTTTTCGGCCTGTCCTGACCCGTTTCATCTTGAAATGAAGCCAGGATGATGTTTTTTAATTTTTATAATTTTTTTGCATTTATTTTTGAATTTTCTAACTCGGATCGGGTTCGAACGGATAGGAAGGAAATTTTTTTTCTTCTCTATTTTTCGGCCTGTCTTGACCCGTTTCATCTTGAAATGAAGCCTGGATGATGTTTTTTCATTTTTAGAATTTTTTTTGTATTTTATTTTTGAATTTTCTATCTCGGGTCGGGTTCGAACGGATAGGAAGGAAATTTTTTTTCTTCTTTATTTTTTGGCCTGTCCTGACCCGTTTCATCTTGAAATGAAGCCAGGATGATGTTTTTTAATTTTTAGAATTTTTTTGCATTTATTTTTGAATTTTCAAACTCGGGTCGGGATCGAACGGATAGGAAGGAAATTTTTTTTCCTCTCTATTTTTCGGCCTGTCCTGACCCGTTTCATCTTGAAATGAAGCCAGGATGATGTTTTTTAATTTTAAGAATTTTTTTGCATTTATTTTTGAATTTTCTAACTCGGATCGGGTTCGAACGGATAGGAAGGAAATTTTTTTTCTTCTCTATTTTTCGGCCTGCCCATACCCCCGTTTAGTCTTGAAATGAAGCCTGGATGACTTTTTTTAATTTTTAGAATTTTTTTGCATTTTATTTTTGAATTTTCTATCTCGGGTCGGGTTCGAACGGATAGGAAGGAAATTTTTTTTCTTCTCTATTTTTCGGCCTGTCCTGACCCATTTCATCTTGAAATGAAGCCAGGATGATGTTTTTTAATTTTTAGAATTTTTTTGCATTTATTTTTGAATTTTCTAACTCGGATCGGGTTCGACCGGATACGAAGGAAATTTTTTTTCCTCTCTATTTTTCGGCCTGTCCTGACCCGTTTCATCTTGAAATGAAGCCAGGATGATGTTTTTTAATTTTTAGAATTTTTTTGCATTTATTTTTGAATTTTCTAACTCGGATCGGGTTCGAACGGATAGGAAGGAAATTTTTTTTCTTCTCTATTTTTCGGCCTGCCCATACCCGTTTAGTCTTGAAATGAAGCCTGGATGACGTTTTTTAATTTTTAGAATTTTTTTGAATTTTATTTTTGAATTTTCTATCTCGGGTCGGGTTCGAACGGATAGGAAGGAAATTTTTTTTCTTCTCTATTTTTTGGCCTGTCCTGATCCGTTTCATCTTGAAATGAAGCCAAGATGATGTTTTTTAATTTTTCGAATTTTTTTGCATTTATTTTTGAATTTTCAAACTCGGGTCGGGTTCGAACGGATAGGAAGGAAATTTTTTTTCCTCTCTATTTTTCATCCTGTCCTGACCCGTTTCATCTTGAAATGAAGCCAGGATGATGTTTTTTAATTTTTTGAATTTTTTTGCATTTATTTTTGAATTTTCAAACTCGGGTCGGGATCGAACGGATAGGAAGGAAATTTTTTTTCCTCTCTATTTTTCGGCCTGTCCTGACCCGTTTCATCTTGAAATGAAGCCAGGATGATGTTTTTTAATTTTTATAATTTTTTTGCATTTATTTTTGAATTTTCTAACTCGGATCGGGTTCGAACGGATAGGAAGGAAATTTTTTTTCTTCTCTATTTTTCGGCCTGTCTTGACCCGTTTCATCTTGAAATGAAGCCTGGATGATGTTTTTTCATTTTTAGAATTTTTTTTGTATTTTATTTTTGAATTTTCTATCTCGGGTCGGGTTCGAACGGATAGGAAGGAAATTTTTTTTCTTCTCTATTTTTTGGCCTGTCCTGACCCGTTTCATCTTGAAATGAAGCCAGGATGATGTTTTTTAATTTTTAGAATTTTTTTGCATTTATTTTTGAATTTTCAAACTCGGGTCGGGTTCGAACGGATAGGAAGGAAATTTTTTTTCCTCTCTATTTTTCATCCTGTCCTGACCCGTTTCATCTTGAAATGAAGCCAGGATGATGTTTTTTAATTTTTAGAATTTTTTTGCATTTTTTTTGGAATTTTCTAACTCGGGTCGGGTTCGAACGGATAGGAAGGAAATTTTTTTTCTTCTCTATTTTTCGGGCTGTCCATACCCGTTTAGTCTTGAAATGAAGCCTGGATGATGTTTTTTAAGTTTTAGAATTTTTTTGCATTTTATTTTTGAATTTTCTATCTCTAGTCGGGTTCGTACGGATAGGAAGGAAATTTTTTTTCTTCTCTATTTTTCGGCCTGTCTTGACCCGTTTCATCTTGAAATGAAGCCTGGATGATGTTTTTTCATTTTTAGAATTTTTTTTGTATTTTATTTTTGAATTTTCTATCTCGGGTCGGGTTCGAACGGATAGGAAGGAAATTTTTTTTCTTCTTTATTTTTTGGCCTGTCCTGACCCGTTTCATCTTGAAATGAAGCCAGGATGATGTTTTTTAATTTTTAGAATTTTTTTGCATTTATTTTTGAATTTTAAAACTCGGGTCGGGATCGAACGGATAGGAAGGAAATTTTTTTTCCTCTCTATTTTTCGGCCTGTCCTGACCCGTTTCATCTTGAAATGAAGCCAGGATGATGTTTTTTAATTTTTAGAATTTTTTTGCATTTATTTTTGAATTTTCTAACTCGGATCGGGTTCGAACGGATAGGAAGGAAATTTTTATTCTTCTCTATTTTTCGGCCTGCCCATACCCGTTTAGTCTTGAAATGAAGCCTGGATGACTTTTTTTAATTTTTAGAATTTTTTTGCATTTTATTTTTGAATTTTCTATCTCGGGTCGGGTTCGAACGGATAGGAAGGAAATTTTTTTTCTTCTCTATTTTTCGGCCTGTCCTGACCCATTTCATCTTGAAATGAAGCCAGGATGATGTTTTTTAATTTTTAGAATTTTTTTGCATTTATTTTTGAATTTTCTAACTCGGATCGGGTTCGACCGGATACGAAGGAAATTTTTTTTCCTCTCTATTTTTCGGCCTGTCCTGACCCGTTTCATCTTGAAATGAAGCCAGGATGATGTTTTTTAATTTTTAGAATTTTTTTGCATTTATTTTTGAATTTTCTAACTCGGATCGGGTTCGAACGGATAGGAAGGAAATTTTTTTTCTTCTCTATTTTTCGGCCTGCCCATACCCGTTTAGTCTTGAAATGAAGCCTGGATGACGTTTTTTAATTTTTAGAATTTTTTTGCATTTTATTTTTGAATTTTCTATCTCGGGTCGGGTTCGAACGGATAGGAAGGAAATTTTTTTTCTTCCCTATTTTTTGGCCTGTCCTGATCCGTTTCATCTTGAAATGAAGCCAAGATGATGTTTTTTAATTTTTCGAATTTTTTTGCATTTATTTTTGAATTTTCAAACTCGGGTCGGGTTCGAACGGATAGGAAGGAAATTTTTTTTCCTCTCTATTTTTCATCCTGTCCTGACCCGTTTCATCTTGAAATGAAGCCAGGATGATGTTTTTTAATTTTTTGAATTTTTTTGCATTTATTTTTGAATTTTCAAACTCGGGTCGGGATCAAACGGATAGGAAGGAAATTTTTTTTCCTCTCTATTTTTCGGCCTGTTCTGACCCGTTTCATCTTGAAATGAAGCCTGGATGATGTTTTTTCATTTTTAGAATTTTTTTTGTATTTTATTTTTGAATTTTCTATCTCGGGTCGGGTTCGAACGGATAGGAAGGAAATTTTTTTTCTTCTCTATTTTTTGGCCTGTCCTGACCCGTTTCATCTTGAAATGAAGCCAGGATGATGTTTTTTAATTTTTAGAATTTTTTTGCATTTATTTTTGAATTTTCAAACTCGGGTCGGGATCGAACGGATAGGAAGGAAATTTTTTTTCCTCTCTATTTTTCGGCCTGTCCTGACCCGTTTCATCTTGAAATGAAGCCAGGATGATGTTTTTTAATTTTTATAATTTTTTTGCATTTATTTTTGAATTTTCTAACTCGGATCGGGTTCGAACGGATAGGAAGGAAATTTTTTTTCTTCTCTATTTTTCGGCCTGTCTTGACCCGTTTCATCTTGAAATGAAGCCTGGATGATGTTTTTTCATTTTTAGAATTTTTTTTGTATTTTATTTTTGAATTTTCTATCTCGGGTCGGGTTCGAACGGATAGGAAGGAAATTTTTTTTCTTCTTTATTTTTTGGCCTGTCCTGACCCGTTTCATCTTGAAATGAAGCCAGGATGATGTTTTTTAATTTTTAGAATTTTTTTGCATTTATTTTTGAATTTTCAAACTCGGGTCGGGATCGAACGGATAGGAAGGAAATTTTTTTTCCTCTCTATTTTTCGGCCTGTCCTGACCCGTTTCATCTTGAAATGAAGCCAGGATGATGTTTTTTAATTTTAAGAATTTTTTTGCATTTATTTTTGAATTTTCTAACTCGGATCGGGTTCGAACGGATAGGAAGGAAATTTTTTTTCTTCTCTATTTTTCGGCCTGCCCATACCCCCGTTTCATCTTGAAATGAAGCCAGGATGATGTTTTTTAATTTTAAGAATTTTTTTGCATTTATTTTTGAATTTTCTAACTCGGATCGGGTTCGAACGGATAGGAAGGAAATTTTTTTTCTTCTCTATTTTTCGGCCTGCCCATACCCCCGTTTAGTCTTGAAATGAAGCCTGGATGACTTTTTTTAATTTTTAGAATTTTTTTGCATTTTATTTTTGAATTTTCTATCTCGGGTCGGGTTCGAACGGATAGGAAGGAAATTTTTTTTCTTCTCTATTTTTCGGCCTGTCCTGACCCATTTCATCTTGAAATGAAGCCAGGATGATGTTTTTTAATTTTTAGAATTTTTTTGCATTTATTTTTGAATTTTCTAACTCGGATCGGGTTCGACCGGATACGAAGGAAATTTTTTTTCCTCTCTATTTTTCGGCCTGTCCTGACCCGTTTCATCTTGAAATGAAGCCAGGATGATGTTTTTTAATTTTTAGAATTTTTTTGCATTTATTTTTGAATTTTCTAACTCGGATCGGGTTCGAACGGATAGGAAGGAAATTTTTTTTCTTCTCTATTTTTCGGCCTGCCCATACCCGTTTAGTCTTGAAATGAAGCCTGGATGACGTTTTTTAATTTTTAGAATTTTTTTGCATTTTATTTTTGAATTTTCTATCTCGGGTCGGGTTCGAACGGATAGGAAGGAAATTTTTTTTCTTCTCTATTTTTTGGCCTGTCCTGATCCGTTTCATCTTGAAATGAAGCCAAGATGATGTTTTTTAATTTTTCGAATTTTTTTGCATTTATTTTTGAATTTTCAAACTCGGGTCGGGTTCGAACGGATAGGAAGGAAATTTTTTTTCCTCTCTATTTTTCATCCTGTCCTGACCCGTTTCATCTTGAAATGAAGCCAGGATGATGTTTTTTAATTTTTTGAATTTTTTTGCATTTATTTTTGAATTTTCAAACTCGGGTCGGGATCGAACGGATAGGAAGGAAATTTTTTTTCCTCTCTATTTTTCGGCCTGTCCTGACCCGTTTCATCTTGAAATGAAGCCAGGATGATGTTTTTTAATTTTTATAATTTTTTTGCATTTATTTTTGAATTTTCTAACTCGGATCGGGTTCGAACGGATAGGAAGGAAATTTTTTTTCTTCTCTATTTTTCGGCCTGTCTTGACCCGTTTCATCTTGAAATGAAGCCTGGATGATGTTTTTTCATTTTTAGAATTTTTTTTGTATTTTATTTTTGAATTTTCTATCTCGGGTCGGGTTCGAACGGATAGGAAGGAAATTTTTTTTCTTCTTTATTTTTTGGCCTGTCCTGACCCGTTTCATCTTGAAATGAAGCCAGGATGATGTTTTTTAATTTTTAGAATTTTTTTGCATTTATTTTTGAATTTTCAAACTCGGGTCGGGATCAAACGGATAGGAAGGAAATTTTTTTCCTCTCTATTTTTCGGCCTGTCCTGACCCGTTTCATCTTGAAATGAAGCCTGGATGATGTTTTTTCATTTTTAGAATTTTTTTTTGTATTTTATTTTTGAATTTTCTATCTCGGGTCGGGTTCGAACGGATAGGAAGGAAATTTTTTTTCTTCTCTATTTTTTGGCCTGTCCTGACCCGTTTCGTCTTGAAATGAAGCCAGGATGATGTTTTTTAATTTTTAGAATTTTTTTGCATTTATTTTTGAATTTTCAAACTCGGGTCGGGTTCGAACGGATAGGAAGGAAATTTTTTTTCCTCTCTATTTTTCATCCTGTCCTGACCCGTTTCATCTTGAAATGAAGCAAAGATGATGTTTTTTAATTTTTAGAATTTTTTTGCATTTATTTAGGAATTTTCTAACTCGGGTCGGGTTCGAACGGATAGGAAGGAAATTTTTTTTCTTCTCTATTTTTTGGGCTGTCCATACCCGTTTAGTCTTGAAATGAAGCCTGGATGATGTTTTTTAATTTTTAGAATTTTTTTGCATTTTATTTTTGAATTTTCTATCTCTAGTCGGGTTCGTACGGATAGGAAGGAAATTTTTTTTCTTCTCTATTTTTCGGCCTGTCTTGACCCGTTTCATCTTGGAATGAAGCCTGGATGATGTTTTTTCATTTTTAGAATTTTTTTTGTATTTTATTTTTGAATTTTCTATCTCGGGTCGGGTTCGAACGGATAGGAAGGAAATTTTTTTTCTTCTTTATTTTTTGGCCTGTCCTGACCCGTTTCATCTTGAAATGAAGCCAGGATGATGTTTTTTAATTTTTAGAATTTTTTTGCATTTATTTTTGAATTTTCAAACTCGGGTCGGGATCAAACGGATAGGAAGGAAATTTTTTTCCTCTCTATTTTTCGGCCTGTCCTGACCCGTTTCATCTTGAAATGAAGCCTGGATGATGTTTTTTCATTTTTAGAATTTTTTTTGTATTTTATTTTTGAATTTTCTATCTCGGGTCGGGTTCGAACGGATAGGAAGGAAATTTTTTTTCTTCTCTATTTTTTGGCCTGTCCTGACCCGTTTCATCTTGAAATGAAGCCAGGATGATGTTTTTTAATTTTTAGAATTTTTTTGCATTTATTTTTGAATTTTCAAACTCGGGTCGGGTTCGAACGGATAGGAAGGAAATTTTTTTTCCTCTCTATTTTTCATCCTGTCCTGACCCGTTTCATCTTGAAATGAAGCCAGGATGATGTTTTTTAATTTTTAGAATTTTTTTGCATTTTTTTTGGAATTTTCTAACTCGGGTCGGGTTCGAACGGATAGGAAGGAAATTTTTTTTCTTCTCTATTTTTCGGGCTGTCCATACCCGTTTAGTCTTGAAATGAAGCCTGGATGATGTTTTTTAAGTTTTAGAATTTTTTTGCATTTTATTTTTGAATTTTCTATCTCTAGTCGGGTTCGTACGGATAGGAAGGAAATTTTTTTTCTTCTCTATTTTTCGGCCTGTCTTGACCCGTTTCATCTTGAAATGAAGCCTGGATGATGTTTTTTCATTTTTAGAATTTTTTTTGTATTTTATTTTTGAATTTTCTATCTCGGGTCGGGTTCGAACGGATAGGAAGGAAATTTTTTTTCTTCTCTATTTTTTGGCCTGTCCTGACCCGTTTCATCTTGAAATGAAGCCAGGATGATGTTTTTTAATTTTTAGAATTTTTTTGCATTTATTTTTGAATTTTCAAACTCGGGTCGGGATCGAATGGATAGGAAGGAAATTTTTTTTCCTCTCTATTTTTCGGCCTGTCCTGACCCGTTTCATCTTGAAATGAAGCCAGGATGATGTTTTTTAATTTTTAGAATTTTTTTGCATTTATTTTGGAATTTTCTAACTCGGGTCGGGTTCGAACGGATAGGAAGGAAATTTTTATTCTTCTCTATTTTTCGGGCTGTCCATACCCGTTTAGTCTTGAAATGAAGCCTGGATGATGTTTTTTAATTTTTAGAATTTTTTTGCATTTTATTTTTGAATTTTCTATCTCGGGTCGGGTTCGAACGGATAGGAAGGAAATTTTTTTTCTTCTCTATTTTTCGGCCTGTCCTGACCCATTTCATCTTGAAATGAAGCCAGGATGATGTTTTTTAATTTTTAGAATTTTTTTGCATTTATTTTTGAATTTTCTAACTCGGATCGGGTTCGAACGGATAGGAAGGAAATTTTTTTTCCTCTCTATTTTTCGGCCTGTCCTGACCCGATTCATCTTGAAATGAAGCCAGGATGATGTTTTTTATTTTTAGAATTTTTTTGCATTTATTTTTGAATTTTCTAACTCGGATCGGGTTCGAACGGATAGGAAGGAAATTTTTTTTCTTCTCTATTTTTCGGCCTGCCCATACCCGTTTAGTCTTGAAATGAAGCCTGGATGACGTTTTTTAATTTTTAGAATTTTTTTGCATTTTATTTTTGAATTTTCTATCTCGGGTCGGGTTCGAACGGATAGGAAGGAAATTTTTTTTCTTCTCTATTTTTCGGCCTGTCCTGACCCGTTTCATCTTGAAATGAAGCCAAGATGATGTTTTTTAATTTTTCGAATTTTTTTGCATTTATTTTTGAATTTTCAAACTCGGGTCGGGTTCGAACGGATAGGAAGGAAATTTTTTTTCCTCTCTATTTTTCATCCTGTCCTGACCCGTTTCATCTTGAAATGAAGCCAGGATGATGTTTTTTAATTTTTAGAATTTTTTTGCATTTATTTTGGAATTTTCTAACTCGGGTCGGGTTCGAACGGATAGGAAGGAAATTTTTTTTCTTCTCTATTTTTCGGGCTGTCCATACCCGTTTAGTCTTGAAATGAAGCCTGGATGATGTTTTTTAATTTTTAGAATTTTTTTGCATTTTATTTTTGAATTTTCTATCTCTAGTCGGGTTCGAACGGATAGGAAGGAAATTTTTTTTCTTCCCTATTTTTCGGCCTGTCCTGACCTGTTTCATCTTGAAATGAAGCCAAGATGATGTTTTTTAATTGTTAGAATTTTTTTGCATTTATTTTTGAATTTTCAAACTCGGGTCGGGTTCGAACGGATAGGAAGGAAATTTTTTTTCCTCTCTATTTTTCATCCTGTCCTGACCCGTTTCATCTTGAAATGAAGCCAGGATGATGTTTTTTAATTTTTAGAATTTTTTTGCATTTATATTGGAATTTTCTAACTCGGGTCGGGTTCGAACGGATAGGAAGGAAATTTTTTTTCTTCTCTATTTTTCGGGCTGTCCATACCCGTTTAGTCTTGAAATGAAGCCTGGATGATGTTTTTTAATTTTTAGAATTTTTTTGCATTTTATTTTTGAATTTTCTATCTCTAGTCGGGTTCGAACGGATAGGAAGGAAATTTTTTTTCTTCTCTATTTTTCGGCCTGTCTTGACCCGTTTCATCCTGAAATGAAGCCTGGATGATGTTTTTTCATTTTTAGAATTTTTTTTGTATTTTATTTTTGAATTTTCTATCTCGGGTCGGGTTCGAACGGATAGGAAGGAAATTTTTTTTCTTCTTTATTTTTTGGCCTGTCCTGACCCGTTTCATCTTGAAATGAAGCCAGGATGATGTTTTTTAATTTTTAGAATTTTTTTGCATTTATTTTTGAATTTTCTAACTCGGATCGGGTTCGAACGGATAGGAAGGAAATTTTTTTTCTTCTCTATTTTTCGGCCTGCCCATACCCGTTTAGTCTTGAAATGAAGCCTGGATGACGTTTTTTAATTTTTAGAATTTTTTTGCATTTTATTTTTGAATTTTCTATCTCGGGTCGGGTTCGAACGGATAGGAAGGAAATTTTTTTTCTTCTCTATTTTTCGGCCTATCCTGACCCATTTCATCTTGAAATGAAGCCAGGATGATGTTTTTTAATTTTTAGAATTTTTTTGCATTTATTTTTGAATTTTCTAACTCGGATCGGGTTCGAACGGATAGGAAGGAAATTTTTTTTCCTCTCTATTTTTCGGCCTGTCCTGACCCGTTTCATCTTGAAATGAAGCCAGGATGATGTTTTTTAATTTTTAGAATTTTTTTGCATTTATTTTGGAATTTTCTAACTCGGGTCGGGTTCGAACGGATAGGAAGGAAATTTTTTTTCTTCTCTATTTTTCGGACTGTCCATACCCGTTTAGTCTTGAAATGAAGCCTGGATGATGTTTTTTAATTTTTAGAATTTTTTTGCATTTTATTTTTGAATTTTCTATCTCTAGTCGGGTTCGAACGGATAGGAAGGAAATTTTTTTTCTTCTCTATTTTTCGGCCTGTCTTGACCCGTTTCATCCTGAAATGAAGCCTGGATGATGTTTTTTCATTTTTAGAATTTTTTTTGTATTTTATTTTTGAATTTTCTATCTCGGGTCGGGTTCGAACGGATAGGAAGGAAATTTTTTTTCTTCTTTATTTTTTTGCCTGTCCTGACCCGTTTCATCTTGAAATGAAGCCAGGATGATGTTTTTTAATTTTTAGAATTTTTTTGCATTTATTTTTGAATTTTCAAACTCGGGTCGGGATCGAACGGATAGGAAGAAATTTTTTTTCCTCTCTATTTTTCGGCCTGTCCTGACCCGTTTCATCTTGAAATGAAGCCAGGATGATGTTTTTTAATTTTTAGAATTTTTTTGTATTTATTTTTGAATTTTCTAACTCGGATCGGGTTCGAACGGATAGGAAGGAAATTTTTTTTCTTCTCTATTTTTCGGCCTGCCCATACCCATTTAGTCTTGAAATGAAGCCTGGATGACGTTTTTTAATTTTTAGAATTTTTTTACATTTTATTTTTGAATTTTCTATCTCGGGTCGGGTTCGAACGGATAGGAAGGAAATTTTTTTTCTTCTCTATTTTTTGGCCTGTCCAAACCCGTTTAGTCTTAAAATGAAGCCTGGATGATGTTTTTTAATTTTTAGAATTTATTTGCATTTTATTTTTGAATTTTCTATCTCGGGTCGGGTTCGAACGGATAGGAAGGAAATTTTTTTTCTTCTCTATTTTTCGGCCTGTCCTGACCCGTTTCATCTTGAAATGAAGCCAGGATGATGTTTTTTAATTTTTAGAATTTTTTTGCATTTATTTTTGAATTTTCAAACTCGGGTCGGGATCGAACGGATAGGAAGGAAATTTTTTTTCCTCTCTATTTTTCGGCCTGTCCTGACCCTTTTCATCTTGAAATGAAGCCAGGATGATGTTTTTTAATTTTTAGAATTTTTTTGCATTTATTTTTGAATTTTCTAACTCGGATCGGGTTCGAACGGATAGGAAGGAAATTTTTTTTTTCTCTATTTTTCGGCCTGCCCATACCCGTTTAGTCTTGAAATGAAGCCTGGATGACGTTTTTTAATTTTTAGAATTTTTTTGCATTTTATTTTTGAATTTTCTATCTCGGGTCGGGTTCGAACGGATAGGAAGGAAATTTTTTTTCTTCTCTATTTTTCGGCCTGTCCTGACCCATTTCATCTTGAAATGAAGCCAGGATGATGTTTTTTAATTTTTAGAATTTTTTTGCATTTATTTTTGAATTTTCAAACTCGGGTCGGGTTCGAACGGATAGGAAGGAAATTTTTTTTCCTCTCTATTTTTCGGCCTGTCCTGACCCGTTTCATCTTGAAATGAAGCCTGGATGATGTTTTTTCATTTTTAGAATTTTTTTTGTATTTTATTTTTGAATTTTCTATCTCGGGTCGGGTTCGAACGGATAGGAAGGAAATTTTTTTTCTTCTCTATTTTTTGGCCTGTCCTGACCCGTTTCATCTTGAAATGAAGCCAGGATGATGTTTTTTAATTTTTAGAATTTTTTTGCATTTATTTTTGAATTTTCAAACTCGGGTCGGGTTCGAACGGATAGGAAGGAAATTTTTTTTCCTCTCTATTTTTCATCCTGTCCTGACCCGTTTCATCTTGAAATGAAGCCAGGATGATGTTTTTTAATTTTTAGAATTTTTTTGCATTTATTTTTGAATTTTCAAACTCGGGTCGGGTTCGAACGGATAGGAAGGAAATTTTTTTTCTTCTCTATTTTTCGGGCTGTCCATACCCGTTTAGTCTTGAAATGAAGCCTGGATGATGTTTTTTAATTTTTAGAATTTTTTTGCATTTTATTTTTGAATTTTCTATCTCTAGTCGGGTTCGTACGGATAGGAAGGAAATTTTTTTTCTTCTCTATTTTTCGGCCTGTCTTGACCCGTTTCATCTTGAAATGGAGCCTGGATGATGTTTTTTCATTTTTAGAATTTTTTTTGTATTTTATTTTTGAATTTTCTATCTCGGGTCGGGTTCGAACGGATAGGAAGGAATTTTTTTTTCTTCTTTATTTTTTGGCCTGTCCTGACCCGTTTCATCTTGAAATGAAGCCAGGATGATGTTTTTTAATTTTTAGAATTTTTTTGCATTTATTTTTGAATTTTCAAACTCGGGTCGGGATCGAACGGATAGGAAGGAAATTTTTTTTCCTCTCTATTTTTCGGCCTGTCCTGACCCGTTTCATCTTGAAATGAAGCCAGGATGATGTTTTTTAATTTTTAGAATTTTTTTGCATTTATTTTTGAATTTTCTAACTCGGATCGGGTTCGAACGGATAGGAAGGAAATTTTTTTTCTTCTCTATTTTTCGGCCTGCCCATACCCGTTTAGTCTTGAAATGAAGCCTGGATGACGTTTTTTAATTTTTAGAATTTTTTTGCATTTTATTTTTGAATTTTCTATCTCGGGTCGGGTTCGAACGGATAGGAAGGAAATTTTTTTTCTTCTCTATTTTTCGGCCTGTCCTGACCCATTTCATCTTGAAATGAAGCCAGGATGATGTTTTTTAATTTTTAGAATTTTTTTGCATTTATTTTTGAATTTTCTAACTAGGATCGGGTTCGAACGGATAGGAAGGAAATTTTTTTTCCTCTCTATTTTTCGGCCTGTCCTGACCCGTTTCATCTTGAAATGAAGCCAGGATGATGTTTTTTATTTTTAGAATTTTTTTGCATTTATTTTTGAATTTTCTAACTCGGATCGGGTTCGAACGGATAGGAAGGAAATTTTTTTTCTTCTCTATTTTTCGGCCTGCCCATACCCGTTTAGTCTTGAAATGAAGCCTGGATGACGTTTTTTAATTTTTAGAATTTTTTTGCATTTTATTTTTGAATTTTCTATCTCGGGTCGGGTTCGAACGGATAGGAAGGAAATTTTTTTTCTTCTCTATTTTTCGGCCTGTCCTGACCCGTTTCATCTTGAAATGAAGCCAAGATGATGTTTTTTAATTTTTAGAATTTTTTTGCATTTATTTTTGAATTTTCAAACTCGGGTCGGGTTCGAACGGATAGGAAGGAAATTTTTTTTCCTCTCTATTTTTCATCCTGTCCTGACCCGTTTCATCTTGAAATGAAGCCAGGATGATGTTTTTTAATTTTTTGAATTTTTTTGCATTTATTTTTGAATTTTCAAACTCGGGTCGGGATCAAACGGATAGGAAGGAAATTTTTTTTCCTCTCTATTTTTCGGCCTGTTCTGACCCGTTTCATCTTGAAATGAAGCCTGGATGATGTTTTTTCATTTTTAGAATTTTTTTTGTATTTTATTTTTGAATTTTCTATCTCGGGTCGGGTTCGAACGGATAGGAAGGAAATTTTTTCTCTTCTCTATTTTTTGGCCTGTCCTGACCCGTTTCATCTTGAAATGAAGCCAGGATGATGTTTTTTAATTTTTAGAATTTTTTTGCATTTATTTTTGAATTTTCAAACTCGGGTCGGGATCGAACGGATAGGAAGGAAATTTTTTTTCCTCTCTATTTTTCGGCCTGTCCTGACCCGTTTCATCTTGAAATGAAGCCAGGATGATGTTTTTTAATTTTTATAATTTTTTTGCATTTATTTTTGAATTTTCTAACTCGGATCGGGTTCGAACGGATAGGAAGGAAATTTTTTTTCTTCTCTATTTTTCGGCCTGTCTTGACCCGTTTCATCTTGAAATGAAGCCTGGATGATGTTTTTTCATTTTTAGAATTTTTTTTGTATTTTATTTTTGAATTTTCTATCTCGGGTCGGGTTCGAACGGATAGGAAGGAAATTTTTTTTCTTCTTTATTTTTTGGCCTGTCCTGACCCGTTTCATCTTGAAATGAAGCCAGGATGATGTTTTTTAATTTTTAAAATTTTTTTGCATTTATTTTTGAATTTTCAAACTCGGGTCGGGATCAAACGGATAGGAAGGAAATTTTTTTCCTCTCTATTTTTCGGCCTGTCCTGACCCGTTTCATCTTGAAATGAAGCCTGGATGATGTTTTTTCATTTTTAGAATTTTTTTTGTATTTTATTTTTGAATTTTCTATCTCGGGTCGGGTTCGAACGGATAGGAAGGAAATTTTTTTTCTTCTCTATTTTTTGGCCTGTCCTGACCCGTTTCATCTTGAAATGAAGCCAGGATGATGTTTTTTAATTTTTAGAATTTTTTTTGCATTTATTTTTGAATTTTCAAACTCGGGTCGGGTTCGAACGGATAGGAAGGAAATTTTTTTTCCTCTCTATTTTTCATCCTGTCCTGACCCGTTTCATCTTGAAATGAAGCCAAGATGATGTTTTTTAATTTTTAGAATTTTTTTGCATTTATTTAGGAATTTTCTAACTCGGGTCGGGTTCGAACGGATAGGAAGGAAATTTTTTTTCTTCTCTATTTTTTGGGCTGTCCATACCCGTTTAGTCTTGAAATGAAGCCTGGATGATGTTTTTTAATTTTTAGAATTTTTTTGCATTTTATTTTTGAATTTTCTATCTCTAGTCGGGTTCGTACGGATAGGAAGGAAATTTTTTTTCTTCTCTATTTTTCGGCCTGTCTTGACCCGTTTCATCTTGGAATGAAGCCTGGATGATGTTTTTTCATTTTTAGAATTTTTTTTGTATTTTATTTTTGAATTTTCTATCTCGGGTCGGGTTCGAACGGATAGGAAGGAAATTTTTTTTCTTCTTTATTTTTTGGCCTGTCCTGACCCGTTTCATCTTGAAATGAAGCCAGGATGACGTTTTTTAATTTTTAGAATTTTTTTGCATTTATTTTTGAATTTTCAAACTCGGGTCGGGATCAAACGGATAGGAAGGAAATTTTTTTCCTCTCTATTTTTCGGCCTGTCCTGACCCGTTTCATCTTGAAATGAAGCCTGGATGATGTTTTTTCATTTTTAGAATTTTTTTTGTATTTTATTTTTGAATTTTCTATCTCGGGTCGGGTTCGAACGGATAGGAAGGAAATTTTTTTTCTTCTCTATTTTTTGGCCTGTCCTGACCCGTTTCATCTTGAAATGAAGCCAGGATGATGTTTTTTAATTTTTAGAATTTTTTTGCATTTATTTTTGAATTTTCAAACTCGGGTCGGGTTCGAACGGATAGGAAGGAAATTTTTTTTCCTCTCTATTTTTCATCCTGTCCTGACCCGTTTCATCTTGAAATGAAGCCAGGATGATGTTTTTTAATTTTTAGAATTTTTTTGCATTTTTTTTGGAATTTTCTAACTCGGGTCGGGTTCGAACGGATAGGAAGGAAATTTTTTTTCTTCTCTATTTTTCGGGCTGTCCATACCCGTTTAGTCTTGAAATGAAGCCTGGATGATGTTTTTTAAGTTTTAGAATTTTTTTGCATTTTATTTTTGAATTTTCTATCTCTAGTCGGGTTCGTACGGATAGGAAGGAAATTTTTTTTCTTCTCTATTTTTCGGCCTGTCTTGACCCGTTTCATCTTGAAATGAAGCCTGGATGATGTTTTTTCATTTTTAGAATTTTTTTTGTATTTTATTTTTGAATTTTCTATCTCGGGTCGGGTTCGAACGGATAGGAAGGAAATTTTTTTTCTTCTTTATTTTTTGGCCTGTCCTGACCCGTTTCATCTTGAAATGAAGCCAGGATGATGTTTTTTAATTTTTAGAATTTTTTTGCATTTATTTTTGAATTTTCAAACTCGGGTCGGGATCGAACGGATAGGAAGGAAATTTTTTTTCCTCTCTATTTTTCGGCCTGTCCTGACCCGTTTCATCTTGAAATGAAGCCAGGATGATGTTTTTTAATTTTTAGAATTTTTTTGCATTTATTTTTGAATTTTCTAACTCGGATCGGGTTCGAACGGATAGGAAGGAAATTTTTATTCTTCTCTATTTTTCGGCCTGCCCATACCCGTTTAGTCTTGAAATGAAGCCTGGATGACTTTTTTTAATTTTTAGAATTTTTTTGCATTTTATTTTTGAATTTTCTATCTCGGGTCGGGTTCGAACGGATAGGAAGGAAATTTTTTTTCTTCTCTATTTTTCGGCCTGTCCTGACCCATTTCATCTTGAAATGAAGCCAGGATGATGTTTTTTAATTTTTAGAATTTTTTTGCATTTATTTTTGAATTTTCTAACTCGGATCGGGTTCGACCGGATACGAAGGAAATTTTTTTTCCTCTCTATTTTTCGGCCTGTCCTGACCCGTTTCATCTTGAAATGAAGCCAGGATGATGTTTTTTAATTTTTAGAATTTTTTTGCATTTATTTTTGAATTTTCTAACTCGGATCGGGTTCGAACGGATAGGAAGGAAATTTTTTTTCTTCTCTATTTTTCGGCCTGCCCATACCCGTTTAGTCTTGAAATGAAGCCTGGATGACGTTTTTTAATTTTTAGAATTTTTTTGCATTTTATTTTTGAATTTTCTATCTCGGGTCGGGTTCGAACGGATAGGAAAGAAATTTTTTTTCTTCCCTATTTTTTGGCCTGTCCTGATCCGTTTCATCTTGAAATGAAGCCAAGATGATGTTTTTTTATTTTTCGAATTTTTTTGCATTTATTTTTGAATTTTCAAACTCGGGTCGGGTTCGAACGGATAGGAAGGAAATTTTTTTTCCTCTCTATTTTTCATCCTGTCCTGACCCGTTTCATCTTGAAATGAAGCCAGGATGATGTTTTTTAATTTTTTGAATTTTTTTGCATTTATTTTTGAATTTTCAAACTCGGGTCGGGATCAAACGGATAGGAAGGAAATTTTTTTTCCTCTCTATTTTTCGGCCTGTTCTGACCCGTTTCATCTTGAAATGAAGCCTGGATGATGTTTTTTCATTTTTAGAATTTTTTTTGTATTTTATTTTTGAATTTTCTATCTCGGGTCGGGTTCGAACGGATAGGAAGGAAATTTTTTTTCTTCTCTATTTTTTGGCCTGTCCTGACCCGTTTCATCTTGAAATGAAGCCAGGATGATGTTTTTTAATTTTTAGAATTTTTTTGCATTTATTTTTGAATTTTCAAACTCGGGTCGGGATCGAACGGATAGGAAGGAAATTTTTTTTCCTCTCTATTTTTCGGCCTGTCCTGACCCGTTTCATCTTGAAATGAAGCCAGGATGATGTTTTTTAATTTTTATAATTTTTTTGCATTTATTTTTGAATTTTCTAACTCGGATCGGGTTCGAACGGATAGGAAGGAAATTTTTTTTCTTCTCTATTTTTCGGCCTGTCTTGACCCGTTTCATCTTGAAATGAAGCCTGGATGATGTTTTTTCATTTTTAGAATTTTTTTTGTATTTTATTTTTGAATTTTCTATCTCGGGTCGGGTTCGAACGGATAGGAAGGAAATTTTTTTTCTTCTTTATTTTTTGGCCTGTCCTGACCCGTTTCATCTTGAAATGAAGCCAGGATGATGTTTTTTAATTTTTAGAATTTTTTTGCATTTATTTTTGAATTTTCAAACTCGGGTCGGGATCGAACGGATAGGAAGGAAATTTTTTTTCCTCTCTATTTTTCGGCCTGTCCTGACCCGTTTCATCTTGAAATGAAGCCAGGATGATGTTTTTTAATTTTAAGAATTTTTTTGCATTTATTTTTGAATTTTCTAACTCGGATCGGGTTCGAACGGATAGGAAGGAAATTTTTTTTCTTCTCTATTTTTCGGCCTGCCCATACCCCCGTTTAGTCTTGAAATGAAGCCTGGATGACTTTTTTTAATTTTTAGAATTTTTTTGCATTTTATTTTTGAATTTTCTATCTCGGGTCGGGTTCGAACGGATAGGAAGGAAATTTTTTTTCTTCTCTATTTTTCGGCCTGTCCTGACCCATTTCATCTTGAAATGAAGCCAGGATGATGTTTTTTAATTTTTAGAATTTTTTTGCATTTATTTTTGAATTTTCTAACTCGGATCGGGTTCGACCGGATACGAAGGAAATTTTTTTTCCTCTCTATTTTTCGGCCTGTCCTGACCCGTTTCATCTTGAAATGAAGCCAGGATGATGTTTTTTAATTTTTAGAATTTTTTTGCATTTATTTTTGAATTTTCTAACTCGGATCGGGTTCGAACGGATAGGAAGGAAATTTTTTTTCTTCTCTATTTTTCGGCCTGCCCATACCCGTTTAGTCTTGAAATGAAGCCTGGATGACGTTTTTTAATTTTTAGAATTTTTTTGCATTTTATTTTTGAATTTTCTATCTCGGGTCGGGTTCGAACGGATAGGAAGGAAATTTTTTTTCTTCTCTATTTTTTGGCCTGTCCTGATCCGTTTCATCTTGAAATGAAGCCAAGATGATGTTTTTTAATTTTTCGAATTTTTTTGCATTTATTTTTGAATTTTCAAACTCGGGTCGGGTTCGAACGGATAGGAAGGAAATTTTTTTTCCTCTCTATTTTTCATCCTGTCCTGACCCGTTTCATCTTGAAATGAAGCCAGGATGATGTTTTTTAATTTTTTGAATTTTTTTGCATTTATTTTTGAATTTTCAAACTCGGGTCGGGATCGAACGGATAGGAAGGAAATTTTTTTTCCTCTCTATTTTTCGGCCTGTCCTGACCCGTTTCATCTTGAAATGAAGCCAGGATGATGTTTTTTAATTTTTATAATTTTTTTGCATTTATTTTTGAATTTTCTAACTCGGATCGGGTTCGAACGGATAGGAAGGAAATTTTTTTTCTTCTCTATTTTTCGGCCTGTCTTGACCCGTTTCATCTTGAAATGAAGCCTGGATGATGTTTTTTCATTTTTAGAATTTTTTTTGTATTTTATTTTTGAATTTTCTATCTCGGGTCGGGTTCGAACGGATAGGAAGGAAATTTTTTTTCTTCTCTATTTTTTGGCCTGTCCTGACCCGTTTCATCTTGAAATGAAGCCAGGATGATGTTTTTTAATTTTTAGAATTTTTTTGCATTTATTTTTGAATTTTCAAACTCGGGTCGGGTTCGAACGGATAGGAAGGAAATTTTTTTTCCTCTCTATTTTTCATCCTGTCCTGACCCGTTTCATCTTGAAATGAAGCCAGGATGATGTTTTTTAATTTTTAGAATTTTTTTTGATTTTTTTTTGGAATTTTCTAACTCGGGTCGGGTTCGAACGGATAGGAAGGAAATTTTTTTTCTTCTCTATTTTTCGGGCTGTCCATACCCGTTTAGTCTTGAAATGAAGCCTGGATGATGTTTTTTAAGTTTTAGAATTTTTTTGCATTTTATTTTTGAATTTTCTATCTCTAGTCGGGTTCGTACGGATAGGAAGGAAATTTTTTTTCTTCTCTATTTTTCGGCCTGTCTTGACCCGTTTCATCTTGAAATGAAGCCTGGATGATGTTTTTTCATTTTTAGAATTTTTTTTGTATTTTATTTTTGAATTTTCTATCTCGGGTCGGGTTCGAACGGATAGGAAGGAAATTTTTTTTCTTCTTTATTTTTTGGCCTGTCCTGACCCGTTTCATCTTGAAATGAAGCCAGGATGATGTTTTTTAATTTTTAGAATTTTTTTGCATTTATTTTTGAATTTTAAAAACTCGGGTCGGGATCGAACGGATAGGAAGGAAATTTTTTTTCCTCTCTATTTTTCGGCCTGTCCTGACCCGTTTCATCTTGAAATGAAGCCAGGATGATGTTTTTTAATTTTTAGAATTTTTTTTGCGTTTATTTTTGAATTTTCTAACTCGGATCGGGTTCGAACGGATAGGAAGGAAATTTTTATTCTTCTCTATTTTTCGGCCTGCCCATACCCGTTTAGTCTTGAAATGAAGCCTGGATGACGTTTTTTAATTTTTTAGAATTTTTTTGCATTTTATTTTTGAATTTTCTATCTCGGGTCGGGTTCGAACGGATAGGAAGGAAATTTTTTTTTCTTCTCTATTTTTCGGCCTGTCCTGACCCATTTCATCTTGAAATGAAGCCAGGATGATGTTTTTTAATTTTTAGAATTTTTTTGCATTTATTTTTGAATTTTCTAACTCGGATCGGGTTCGACCGGATACGAAGGAAATTTTTTTTCCTCTCTATTTTTCGGCCTGTCCTGACCCGTTTCATCTTGAAATGAAGCCAGGATGATGTTTTTTAATTTTTAGAATTTTTTTTGCATTTATTTTTGAATTTTCTAACTCAGATCGGGTTCGAACGGATAGGAAGGAAATTTTTTTTCTTCTCTATTTTTCGGCCTGCCCATACCCGTTTAGTCTTGAAATGAAGCCTGGATGACGTTTTTTAATTTTTAGAATTTTTTTGCATTTTATTTTTTGAATTTTCTATCTCGGGTCGGGTTCGAACGGATAGGAAAGAAATTTTTTTTTCTTCCCTATTTTTTGGCCTGTCCTGATCCGTTTCATCTTGAAATGAAGCCAAGATGATGTTTTTTAATTTTTCGAATTTTTTTGCATTTATTTTTGAATTTTCAAACTCGGGTCGGGTTCGAACGGATAGGAAGGAAATTTTTTTTCCTCTCTATTTTTCATCCTGTCCTGACCCGTTTCATCTTGAAATGAAGCCAGGATGATGTTTTTTAATTTTTTGAATTTTTTTGCATTTATTTTTGAATTTTCAAACTCGGGTCGGGATCAAACGGATAGGAAGGAAATTTTTTTTCCTCTCTATTTTTCGGCCTGTTCTGACCCGTTTCATCTTGAAATGAAGCCTGGATGATGTTTTTTCATTTTTAGAATTTTTTTTGTATTTTATTTTTTGAATTTTCTATCTCGGGTCGGGTTCGAACGGATAGGAAGGAAATTTTTTCTCTTCTCTATTTTTTGGCCTGTCCTGACCCGTTTCATCTTGAAATGAAGCCAGGATGATGTTTTTTAATTTTTAGAATTTTTTTGCATTTATTTTTGAATTTTCAAACTCGGGTCGGGATCGAACGGATAGGAAGGAAATTTTTTTTCCTCTCTATTTTTCGGCCTGTCCTGACCCGTTTCATCTTGAAATGAAGCCAGGATGATGTTTTTTAATTTTTATAATTTTTTTGCATTTATTTTTGAATTTTCTAACTCGGATCGGGTTCGAACGGATAGGAAGGAAATTTTTTTTCTTCTCTATTTTTCGGCCTGTCTTGACCCGTTTCATCTTGAAATGAAGCCTGGATGATGTTTTTTCATTTTTAGAATTTTTTTTGTATTTTATTTTTGAATTTTCTATCTCGGGTCGGGTTCGAACGGATAGGAAGGAAATTTTTTTTCTTCTTTATTTTTTGGCCTGTCCTGACCCGTTTCATCTTGAAATGAAGCCAGGATGATGTTTTTTAATTTTTAGAATTTTTTTGCATTTATTTTTGAATTTTCAAACTCGGGTCGGGATCGAACGGATAGGAAGGAAATTTTTTTTCCTCTCTATTTTTCGGCCTGTCCTGACCCGTTTCATCTTGAAATGAAGCCAGGATGATGTTTTTTAATTTTAAGAATTTTTTTGCATTTATTTTTGAATTTTCTAACTCGGATCGGGTTCGAACGGATAGGAAGGAAATTTTTTTTCTTCTCTATTTTTCGGCCTGCCCATACCCCCGTTTAGTCTTGAAATGAAGCCTGGATGACTTTTTTTAATTTTTAGAATTTTTTTGCATTTTATTTTTGAATTTTCTATCTCGGGTCGGGTTCGAACGGATAGGAAGGAAATTTTTTTTCTTCTCTATTTTTCGGCCTGTCCTGACCCATTTCATCTTGAAATGAAGCCAGGATGATGTTTTTTAATTTTTAGAATTTTTTTGCATTTATTTTTGAATTTTCTAACTCGGATCGGGTTCGACCGGATACGAAGGAAATTTTTTTTCCTCTCTATTTTTCGGCCTGTCCTGACCCGTTTCATCTTGAAATGAAGCCAGGATGATGTTTTTTAATTTTTAGAATTTTTTTGCATTTATTTTTGAATTTTCTAACTCGGATCGGGTTCGAACGGATAGGAAGGAAATTTTTTTTCTTCTCTATTTTTCGGCCTGCCCATACCCGTTTAGTCTTGAAATGAAGCCTGGATGACGTTTTTTAATTTTTAGAATTTTTTTGCATTTTATTTTTGAATTTTCTATCTCGGGTCGGGTTCGAACGGATAGGAAGGAAATTTTTTTTCTTCTCTATTTTTTGGCCTGTCCTGATCCGTTTCATCTTGAAATGAAGCCAAGATGATGTTTTTTAATTTTTCGAATTTTTTTGCATTTATTTTTGAATTTTCAAACTCGGGTCGGGTTCGAACGGATAGGAAGGAAATTTTTTTTCCTCTCTATTTTTCATCCTGTCCTGACCCGTTTCATCTTGAAATGAAGCCAGGATGATGTTTTTTAATTTTTTGAATTTTTTTGCATTTATTTTTGAATTTTCAAACTCGGGTCGGGATCGAACGGATAGGAAGGAAATTTTTTTTCCTCTCTATTTTTCGGCCTGTCCAGACCCGTTTCATCTTGAAATGAAGCCAGGATGATGTTTTTTAATTTTTATAATTTTTTTGCATTTATTTTTGAATTTTCTAACTCGGATCGGGTTCGAACGGATAGGAAGGAAATTTTTTTTCTTCTCTATTTTTCGGCCTGTCTTGACCCGTTTCATCTTGAAATGAAGCCTGGATGATGTTTTTTCATTTTTAGAATTTTTTTTGTATTTTATTTTTGAATTTTCTATCTCGGGTCGGGTTCGAACGGATAGGAAGGAAATTTTTTTTCTTCTTTATTTTTTGGCCTGTCCTGACCCGTTTCATCTTGAAATGAAGCCAGGATGATGTTTTTTAATTTTTAGAATTTTTTTGCATTTATTTTTGAATTTTCAAACTCGGGTCGGGATCAAACGGATAGGAAGGAAATTTTTTTCCTCTCTATTTTTCGGCCTGTCCTGACCCGTTTCATCTTGAAATGAAGCCTGGATGATGTTTTTTCATTTTTAGAATTTTTTTTGTATTTTATTTTTGAATTTTCTATCTCGGGTCGGGTTCGAACGGATAGGAAGGAAATTTTTTTTCTTCTCTATTTTTTGGCCTGTCCTGACCCGTTTCGTCTTGAAATGAAGCCAGGATGATGTTTTTTAATTTTTAGAATTTTTTTGCATTTATTTTTGAATTTTCAAACTCGGGTCGGGTTCGAACGGATAGGAAGGAAATTTTTTTTCCTCTCTATTTTTCATCCTGTCCTGACCCGTTTCATCTTGAAATGAAGCAAAGATGATGTTTTTTAATTTTTAGAATTTTTTTGCATTTATTTAGGAATTTTCTAACTCGGGTCGGGTTCGAACGGATAGGAAGGAAATTTTTTTTCTTCTCTATTTTTTGGGCTGTCCATACCCGTTTAGTCTTGAAATGAAGCCTGGATGATGTTTTTTAATTTTTAGAATTTTTTTGCATTTTATTTTTGAATTTTCTATCTCTAGTCGGGTTCGTACGGATAGGAAGGAAATTTTTTTTCTTCTCTATTTTTCGGCCTGTCTTGACCCGTTTCATCTTGGAATGAAGCCTGGATGATGTTTTTTCATTTTTAGAATTTTTTTTGTATTTTATTTTTGAATTTTCTATCTCGGGTCGGGTTCGAACGGATAGGAAGGAAATTTTTTTTCTTCTTTATTTTTTGGCCTGTCCTGACCCGTTTCATCTTGAAATGAAGCCAGGATGATGTTTTTTAATTTTTAGAATTTTTTTGCATTTATTTTTGAATTTTCAAACTCGGGTCGGGATCAAACGGATAGGAAGGAAATTTTTTTCCTCTCTATTTTTCGGCCTGTCCTGACCCGTTTCATCTTGAAATGAAGCCTGGATGATGTTTTTTCATTTTTAGAATTTTTTTTGTATTTTATTTTTGAATTTTCTATCTCGGGTCGGGTTCGAACGGATAGGAAGGAAATTTTTTTTCTTCTCTATTTTTTGGCCTGTCCTGACCCGTTTCATCTTGAAATGAAGCCAGGATGATGTTTTTTAATTTTTAGAATTTTTTTGCATTTATTTTTGAATTTTCAAACTCGGGTCGGGTTCGAACGGATAGGAAGGAAATTTTTTTTCCTCTCTATTTTTCATCCTGTCCTGACCCGTTTCATCTTGAAATGAAGCCAGGATGATGTTTTTTAATTTTTAGAATTTTTTTGCATTTTTTTTGGAATTTTCTAACTCGGGTCGGGTTCGAACGGATAGGAAGGAAATTTTTTTTCTTCTCTATTTTTCGGGCTGTCCATACCCGTTTAGTCTTGAAATGAAGCCTGGATGATGTTTTTTAAGTTTTAGAATTTTTTTGCATTTTATTTTTGAATTTTCTATCTCTAGTCGGGTTCGTACGGATAGGAAGGAAATTTTTTTTCTTCTCTATTTTTCGGCCTGTCTTGACCCGTTTCATCTTGAAATGAAGCCTGGATGATGTTTTTTCATTTTTAGAATTTTTTTTGTATTTTATTTTTGAATTTTCTATCTCGGGTCGGGTTCGAACGGATAGGAAGGAAATTTTTTTTCTTCTCTATTTTTTGGCCTGTCCTGACCCGTTTCATCTTGAAATGAAGCCAGGATGATGTTTTTTAATTTTTAGAATTTTTTTGCATTTATTTTTGAATTTTCAAACTCGGGTCGGGATCGAACGGATAGGAAGGAAATTTTTTTTCCTCTCTATTTTTCGGCCTGTCCTGACCCGTTTCATCTTGAAATGAAGCCAGGATGATGTTTTTTAATTTTTAGAATTTTTTTGCATTTATTTTGGAATTTTCTAACTCGGGTCGGGTTCGAACGGATAGGAAGGAAATTTTTATTCTTCTCTATTTTTCGGGCTGTCCATACCCGTTTAGTCTTGAAATGAAGCCTGGATGATGTTTTTTAATTTTTAGAATTTTTTTGCATTTTATTTTTGAATTTTCTATCTCGGGTCGGGTTCGAACGGATAGGAAGGAAATTTTTTTTCTTCTCTATTTTTCGGCCTGTCCTGACCCATTTCATCTTGAAATGAAGCCAGGATGATGTTTTTTAATTTTTAGAATTTTTTTGCATTTATTTTTGAATTTTCTAACTCGGATCGGGTTCGAACGGATAGGAAGGAAATTTTTTTTCCTCTCTATTTTTCGGCCTGTCCTGACCCGATTCATCTTGAAATGAAGCCAGGATGATGTTTTTTATTTTTAGAATTTTTTTGCATTTATTTTTGAATTTTCTAACTCGGATCGGGTTCGAACGGATAGGAAGGAAATTTTTTTTCTTCTCTATTTTTCGGCCTGCCCATACCCGTTTAGTCTTGAAATGAAGCCTGGATGACGTTTTTTAATTTTTAGAATTTTTTTGCATTTTATTTTTGAATTTTCTATCTCGGGTCGGGTTCGAACGGATAGGAAGGAAATTTTTTTTCTTCTCTATTTTTCGGCCTGTCCTGACCCGTTTCATCTTGAAATGAAGCCAAGATGATGTTTTTTAATTTTTCGAATTTTTTTGCATTTATTTTTGAATTTTCAAACTCGGGTCGGGTTCGAACGGATAGGAAGGAAATTTTTTTTCCTCTCTATTTTTCATCCTGTCCTGACCCGTTTCATCTTGAAATGAAGCCAGGATGATGTTTTTTAATTTTTAGAATTTTTTTGCATTTATTTTGGAATTTTCTAACTCGGGTCGGGTTCGAACGGATAGGAAGGAAATTTTTTTTCTTCTCTATTTTTCGGGCTGTCCATACCCGTTTAGTCTTGAAATGAAGCCTGGATGATGTTTTTTAATTTTTAGAATTTTTTTGCATTTTATTTTTGAATTTTCTATCTCTAGTCGGGTTCGAACGGATAGGAAGGAAATTTTTTTTCTTCCCTATTTTTCGGCCTGTCCTGACCTGTTTCATCTTGAAATGAAGCCAAGATGATGTTTTTTAATTGTTAGAATTTTTTTGCATTTATTTTTGAATTTTCAAACTCGGGTCGGGTTCGAACGGATAGGAAGGAAATTTTTTTTCCTCTCTATTTTTCATCCTGTCCTGACCCGTTTCATCTTGAAATGAAGCCAGGATGATGTTTTTTAATTTTTAGAATTTTTTTGCATTTATATTGGAATTTTCTAACTCGGGTCGGGTTCGAACGGATAGGAAGGAAATTTTTTTTCTTCTCTATTTTTCGGGCTGTCCATACCCGTTTAGTCTTGAAATGAAGCCTGGATGATGTTTTTTAATTTTTAGAATTTTTTTGCATTTTATTTTTGAATTTTCTATCTCTAGTCGGGTTCGAACGGATAGGAAGGAAATTTTTTTTGTTCTCTATTTTTCGGCCTGTCTTGACCCGTTTCATCCTGAAATGAAGCCTGGATGATGTTTTTTCATTTTTAGAATTTTTTTTGTATTTTATTTTTGAATTTTCTATCTCGGGTCGGGTTCGAACGGATAGGAAGGAAATTTTTTTTCTTCTTTATTTTTTGGCCTGTCCTGACCCGTTTCATCTTGAAATGAAGCCAGGATGATGTTTTTTAATTTTTAGAATTTTTTTGCATTTATTTTTGAATTTTCTAACTCGGATCGGGTTCGAACGGATAGGAAGGAAATTTTTTTTCTTCTCTATTTTTCGGCCTGCCCATACCCGTTTAGTCTTGAAATGAAGCCTGGATGACGTTTTTTAATTTTTAGAATTTTTTTGCATTTTA
This sequence comes from Quercus robur, assembly GCF_932294415.1. Taxonomy (NCBI): domain Eukaryota; kingdom Viridiplantae; phylum Streptophyta; class Magnoliopsida; order Fagales; family Fagaceae; genus Quercus; species Quercus robur. Next base: position 38,466,392 of record NC_065542.1, on the reverse strand, counting down.
TTTTTGAATTTTCTATCTCGGGTCGGGTTCGAACGGATAGGAAGGAAATTTTTTTTCTTCTCTATTTTTCGGCCTGTCCTGACCCATTTCATCTTGAAATGAAGCCAGGATGATGTTTTTTAATTTTTAGAATTTTTTTGCATTTATTTTTGAATTTTCTAACTCGGATCGGGTTCGAACGGATAGGAAGGAAATTTTTTTTCGTCTCTATTTTTCGGCCTGTCCTGACCCGTTTCATCTTGAAATGAAGCCAGGATGATGTTTTTTAATTTTTAGAATTTTTTTGCATTTATTTTGGAATTTTCTAACTCGGGTCGGGTTCGAACGGATAGGAAGGAAATTTTTTTTCTTCTCTATTTTTCGGACTGTCCATACCCGTTTAGTCTTGAAATGAAGCCTGGATGATGTTTTTTAATTTTTAGAATTCTTTTGCATTTTATTTTTGAATTTTCTATCTCTAGTCGGGTTCGAACGGATAGGAAGGAAATTTTTTTTCTTCTCTATTTTTCGGCCTGTCTTGACCCGTTTCATCCTGAAATGAAGCCTGGATGATGTTTTTTCATTTTTAGAATTTTTTTTGTATTTTATTTTTGAATTTTCTATCTCGGGTCGGGTTCGAACGGATAGGAAGGAAATTTTTTTTCTTCTTTATTTTTTTGCCTGTCCTGACCCGTTTCATCTTGAAATGAAGCCAGGATGATGTTTTTTAATTTTTAGAATTTTTTTGCATTTATTTTTGAATTTTCAAACTCGGGTCGGGATCGAACGGATAGGAAGAAATTTTTTTTCCTCTCTATTTTTCGGCCTGTCCTGACCCGTTTCATCTTGAAATGAAGCCAGGATGATGTTTTTTAATTTTTAGAATTTTTTTGTATTTATTTTTGAATTTTCTAACTCGGATCGGGTTCGAACGGATAGGAAGGAAATTTTTTTTCTTCTCTATTTTTCGGCCTGCCCATACCCATTTAGTCTTGAAATGAAGCCTGGATGACGTTTTTTAATTTTTAGAATTTTTTTACATTTTATTTTTGAATTTTCTATCTCGGGTCGGGTTCGAACGGATAGGAAGGAAATTTTTTTTCTTCTCTATTTTTTGGCCTGTCCAAACCCGTTTAGTCTTAAAATGAAGCCTGGATGATGTTTTTTAATTTTTAGAATTTATTTGCATTTTATTTTTGAATTTTCTATCTCGGGTCGGGTTCGAACGGATAGGAAGGAAATTTTTTTTCTTCTCTATTTTTCGGCCTGTCCTGACCCGTTTCATCTTGAAATGAAGCCAGGATGATGTTTTTTAATTTTTAGAATTTTTTTGCATTTATTTTTGAATTTTCAAACTCGGGTCGGGATCGAACGGATAGGAAGGAAATTTTTTTTCCTCTCTATTTTTCGGCCTGTCCTGACCCTTTTCATCTTGAAATGAAGCCAGGATGATGTTTTTTAATTTTTAGAATTTTTTTGCATTTATTTTTGAATTTTCTAACTCGGATCGGGTTCGAACGGATAGGAAGGAAATTTTTTTTTTCTCTATTTTTCGGCCTGCCCATACCCGTTTAGTCTTGAAATGAAGCCTGGATGACGTTTTTTAATTTTTAGAATTTTTTTGCATTTTATTTTTGAATTTTCTATCTCGGGTCGGGTTCGAACGGATAGGAAGGAAATTTTTTTTCTTCTCTATTTTTCGGCCTGTCCTGACCCATTTCATCTTGAAATGAAGCCAGGATGATGTTTTTTAATTTTTAGAATTTTTTTGCATTTATTTTTGAATTTTCAAACTCGGGTCGGGTTCGAACGGATAGGAAGGAAATTTTTTTTCCTCTCTATTTTTCGGCCTGTCCTGACCCGTTTCATCTTGAAATGAAGCCTGGATGATGTTTTTTCATTTTTAGAATTTTTTTTGTATTTTATTTTTGAATTTTCTATCTCGGGTCGGGTTCGAACGGATAGGAAGGAAATTTTTTTTCTTCTCTATTTTTTGGCCTGTCCTGACCCGTTTCATCTTGAAATGAAGCCAGGATGATGTTTTTTAATTTTTAGAATTTTTTTGCATTTATTTTTGAATTTTCAAACTCGGGTCGGGTTCGAACGGATAGGAAGGAAATTTTTTTTCCTCTCTATTTTTCATCCTGTCCTGACCCGTTTCATCTTGAAATGAAGCCAGGATGATGTTTTTTAATTTTTAGAATTTTTTTGCATTTATTTTTGAATTTTCAAACTCGGGTCGGGTTCGAACGGATAGGAAGGAAATTTTTTTTCTTCTCTATTTTTCGGGCTGTCCATACCCGTTTAGTCTTGAAATGAAGCCTGGATGATGTTTTTTAATTTTTAGAATTTTTTTGCATTTTATTTTTGAATTTTCTATCTCTAGTCGGGTTCGTACGGATAGGAAGGAAATTTTTTTTCTTCTCTATTTTTCGGCCTGTCTTGACCTGTTTCATCTTGAAATGGAGCCTGGATGATGTTTTTTCATTTTTAGAATTTTTTTTGTATTTTATTTTTGAATTTTCTATCTCGGGTCGGGTTCGAACGGATAGGAAGGAATTTTTTTTTCTTCTTTATTTTTTGGCCTGTCCTGACCCGTTTCATCTTGAAATGAAGCCAGGATGATGTTTTTTAATTTTTAGAATTTTTTTGCATTTATTTTTGAATTTTCAAACTCGGGTCGGGATCGAACGGATAGGAAGGAAATTTTTTTTCCTCTCTATTTTTCGGCCTGTCCTAACCCGTTTCATCTTGAAATGAAGCCAGGATGATGTTTTTTAATTTTTAGAATTTTTTTGCATTTATTTTTGAATTTTCTAACTCGGATCGGGTTCGAACGGATAGGAAGGAAATTTTTTTTCTTCTCTATTTTTCGGCCTGCCCATACCCGTTTAGTCTTGAAATGAAGCCTGGATGACGTTTTTTAATTTTTAGAATTTTTTTGCATTTTATTTTTGAATTTTCTATCTCGGGTCGGGTTCGAACGGATAGGAAGGAAATTTTTTTTCTTCTCTATTTTTCGGCCTGTCCTGACCCATTTCATCTTGAAATGAAGCCAGGATGATGTTTTTTAATTTTTAGAATTTTTTTGCATTTATTTTTGAATTTTCTAACTAGGATCGGGTTCGAACGGATAGGAAGGAAATTTTTTTTCCTCTCTATTTTTCGGCCTGTCCTGACCCGTTTCATCTTGAAATGAAGCCAGGATGATGTTTTTTATTTTTAGAATTTTTTTGCATTTATTTTTGAATTTTCTAACTCGGATCGGGTTCGAACGGATAGGAAGGAAATTTTTTTTCTTCTCTATTTTTCGGCCTGCCCATACCCGTTTAGTCTTGAAATGAAGCCTGGATGACGTTTTTTAATTTTTAGAATTTTTTTGCATTTTATTTTTGAATTTTCTATCTCGGGTCGGGTTCGAACGGATAGGAAGGAAATTTTTTTTCTTCTCTATTTTTCGGCCTGTCCTGACCCGTTTCATCTTGAAATGAAGCCAAGATGATGTTTTTTAATTTTTAGAATTTTTTTGCATTTATTTTTGAATTTTCAAACTCGGGTCGGGTTCGAACGGATAGGAAGGAAATTTTTTTTCCTCTCTATTTTTCATCCTGTCCTGACCCGTTTCATCTTGAAATGAAGCCAGGATGATGTTTTTTAATTTTTAGAATTTTTTTGCATTTATTTTGGAATTTTCTAACTCGGGTCGGGTTCGAACGGATAGGAAGGAAATTTTTTTTCTTCTCTATTTTTCGGGCTGTCCATACCCGTTTAGTCTTGAAATGAAGCCTGGATGATGTTTTTTAATTTTTAGAATTTTTTTGCATTTTATTTTTGAATTTTCTATCTCTAGTCGGGTTCGAACGGATAGGAAGGAAATTTTTTTTCTTCTCTATTTTTCGGCCTGTCTTGACCCGTTTCATCCTGAAATGAAGCCTGGATGATGTTTTTTCATTTTTAGAATTTTTTTTGTATTTTATTTTTGAATTTTCTATCTCGGGTCGGGTTCGAACGGATAGGAAGGAAATTTTTTTCTTCTTTATTTTTTGGCCTGTCCTGACCCGTTTCATCTTGAAATGAAGCCAGGATGATGTTTTTTAATTTTTAGAATTTTTTTGCATTTATTTTTGAATTTTCAAACTCGGGTCGGGATCGAACGGATAGGAAGGAAATTTTTTTTCCTCTCTATTTTTCGGCTTGTCCTGACCCGTTTCATCTTGAAATGAAGCCAGGATGATGTTTTTTAATTTTTAGAATTTTTTTGTATTTATTTTTGAATTTTCTAACTCGGATCGGGTTCGAACGGATAGGAAGGAAATTTTTTTTCTTCTCTATTTTTCGGCTTGCCCATACCCGTTTAGTCTTGAAATGAAGCCTGGATGACGTTTTTTAATTTTTAGAATTTTTTTGCATTTAATTTTTGAATTTTCTATCTCGGGTCGGGTTCGAACGGATTGGAAGGAAATTTTTTTTCTTCTCTATTTTTTGGCCTGTCCAAACCCGTTTAGTCTTAAAATGAAGCCTGGATGATGTTTTTTAATTTTTAGAATTTATTTGCATTTTATTTTTGAATTTTCTATCTCGGGTCGGGTTCGAACGGATAGGAAGAAATTTTTTTTCTTCTCTATTTTTCGGCCTGTCCTGACCCGTTTCATCTTGAAATGAAGCCAGGATGATGTTTTTTAATTTTTAGAATTTTTTTGCATTTATTTTTGAATTTTCAAACTCGGGTCGGGATCGAACGGATAGGAAGGAAATTTTTTTTCCTCTCTATTTTTCGGCCTGTCCTGACCCGTTTCATCTTGAAATCAAGCCAGGATGATGTTTTTTAATTTTTAGAATTTTTTTGCATTTATTTTTGAATTTTCTAACTCGGATCGGGTTCGAACGGATAGGAAGGAAATTTTTTTTCTTCTCTATTTTTCGGCCTGCCCATACCCGTTTAGTGTTGAAATGAAGCCTGGATGACGTTTTTTAATTTTTAGAGTTTTTTTGCATTTTATTTTTGAATTTTCTATCTCGGGTCGGGTTCGAACGGATAGGAAGGAAATTTTTTTTCTTCTCTATTTTTCTGCCTGACCTGACCCCTTTCATCTTGAAATGAAGCCAGGATGATGTTTTTTAATTTTTAGAATTTTTTTGCATTTATTTTTGAATTTTCTAACTCGGATCGGGTTCGAACGGATAGGAAGGAAATTTTTTTTCCTCTCTATTTTTCGGCCTGTCCTGACCCGTTTCATCTTGAAATGAAGCCAGGATGATGTTTTTTATTTTTAGAATTTTTTTGCATTTATTTTTGAATTTTCTAACTCGGATCGGGTTCGAACGGATAGGAAGGAAATTTTTTTTCTTCTCTATTTTTCGGCCTGCCCATACCCGTTTAGTCTTGAAATGAAGCCTGGATGACGTTTTTTAATTTTTAGAATTTTTTTGCATTTTATTTTTGAATTTTCTATCTCGGGTCGGGTTCGAACGGATAGGAAGGAAATTTTTTTTCTTCTCTATTTTTCGGCCTGTCCTGACCCGTTTCATCTTGAAATGAAGCCAAGATGATGTTTTTTAATTTTTAGAATTTTTTTGCATTTATTTTTGAATTTTCAAACTCGGGTCGGGTTCGAACGGATAGGAAGGAAATTTTTTTTCCTCTCTATTTTTCATCCTGTCCTGACCCGTTTCATCTTGAAATGAAGCCAGGATGATGTTTTTTAATTTTTAGAATTTTTTTGCATTTATTTTGGAATTTTCTAACTCGGGTCGGGTTCGAACGGATAGGAAGGAAATTTTTTTTCTTCTCTATTTTTCGGGCTGTCCATACCCGTTTAGTCTTGAAATGAAGCCTGGATGATGTTTTTTAATTTTTAGAATTTTTTTGCATTTTATTTTTGAATTTTCTATCTCTAGTCGGGTTCGAACGGATAGGAAGGAAATTTTTTTTCTTCTCTATTTTTCGGCCTGTCTTGACCCGTTTCATCCTGAAATGAAGCCTGGATGATGTTTTTTCATTTTTAGAATTTTTTTTGTATTTTATTTTTGAATTTTCTATCTCGGGTCGGGTTCGAACGGATAGGAAGGAAATTTTTTTCTTCTTTATTTTTTGGCCTGTCCTGACCCGTTTCATCTTGAAATGAAGCCAGGATGATGTTTTTTAATTTTTAGAATTTTTTTGCATTTATTTTTGAATTTTCAAACTCGGGTCGGGATCGAACGGATAGGAAGGAAATTTTTTTTCCTCTCTATTTTTCGGCCTGTCCTGACCCGTTTCATCTTGAAATGAAGCCAGGATGATGTTTTTTAATTTTTAGAATTTTTTTGTATTTATTTTTGAATTTTCTAACTCGGATCGGGTTCGAACGGATAGGAAGGAAATTTTTTTTCTTCTCTATTTTTCGGCCTGCCCATACCCGTTTAGTCTTGAAATGAAGCCTGGATGACGTTTTTTAATTTTTAGAATTTTTTTGCATTTAATTTTTGAATTTTCTATCTCGGGTCGGGTTCGAACGGATTGGAAGGAAATTTTTTTTCTTCTCTATTTTTTGGCCTGTCCAAACCCGTTTAGTCTTAAAATGAAGCCTGAATGATGTTTTTTAATTTTTAGAATTTATTTGCATTTTATTTTTGAATTTTCTATCTCGGGTCGGGTTCGAACGGATAGGAAGAAATTTTTTTTCTTCTCTATTTTTCGGCCTGTCCTGACCCGTTTCATCTTGAAATGAAGCCAGGATGATGTTTTTTAATTTTTAGAATTTTTTTGCATTTATTTTTGAATTTTCAAACTCGGGTCGGGATCGAACGGATAGGAAGGAAATTTTTTTTCCTCTCTATTTTTCGGCCTGTCCTGACCCGTTTCATCTTGAAATCAAGCCAGGATGATGTTTTTTAATTTTTAGAATTTTTTTGCATTTATTTTTGAATTTTCTAACTCGGATCGGGTTCGAACGGATAGGAAGGAAATTTTTTTTCTTCTCTATTTTTCGGCCTGCCCATACCCGTTTAGTGTTGAAATGAAGCCTGGATGACGTTTTTTAATTTTTAGAATTTTTTTGCATTTTATTTTTGAATTTTCTATCTCGGGTCGGGTTCGAACGGATAGGAAGGAAATTTTTTTTCTTCTCTATTTTTCTGCCTGACCTGACCCCTTTCATCTTGAAATGAAGCCAGGATGATGTTTTTTAATTTTTAGAATTTTTTTGCATTTATTTTTGAATTTTCTAACTCGGATCGGGTTCGAACGGATAGGAAGGAAATTTTTTTTCCTCTCTATTTTTCGGCCTGTCCTGACCCGTTTCATCTTGAAATGAAGCCAAGATGATGTTTTTTAATTTTTAGAATTTTTTTGCATTTATTTTTGAATTTTCAAACTCGGGTCGGGTTCGAACGGATAGGAAGGAAATTTTTTTTCCTCTCTATTTTTCATCCTGTCCTGACCCGTTTCATCTTGAAATGAAGCCAGGATGATGTTTTTTAATTTTTAGAATTTTTTTGCATTTATTTTGGAATTTTCTAACTCGGGTCGGGTTCGAACGGATAGGAAGGAAATTTTTTTTCTTCTCTATTTTTCGGGCTGTCCATACCCGTTTAGTCTTGAAATGAAGCCTGGATGATGTTTTTTAATTTTTAGAATTTTTTTGCATTTTATTTTTGAATTTTCTATCTCTAGTCGGGTTCGAACGGATAGGAAGGAAATTTTTTTTCTTCTCTATTTTTCGGCCTGTCTTGACCCGTTTCATCCTGAAATGAAGCCTGGATGATGTTTTTTCATTTTTAGAATTTTTTTTGTATTTTATTTTTGAATTTTCTATCTCGGGTCGGGTTCGAACGGATAGGAAGGAAATTTTTTTATTCTTTATTTTTTGGCCTGTCCTGACCCGTTTCATCTTGAAATGAAGCCAGGATGATGTTTTTTAATTTTTAGAATTTTTTTGCATTTATTTTTGAATTTTCGAACTCGGGTCGGGATCGAACGGATAGGAAGGAAATTTTTTTTCCTCTCTATTTTTCGGCCTGTCCTGACCCGTTTCATCTTGAAATGAAGCCAGGATGATGTTTTTTAATTTTTAGAATTTTTTTGTATTTATTTTTGAATTTTCTAACTCGGATCGGGTTCGAACGGATAGGAAGGAAATTTTTTTTCCTCTCTATTTTTCGGCCTGTCCTGACCCGTTTCATCTTGAAATGAAGCCAGGATGATGTTTTTTATTTTTAGAATTTTTTTGCATTTATTTTTGAATTTTCTAACTCGGATCGGGTTCGAACGGATAGGAAGGAAATTTTTTTTCTTCTCTATTTTTCGGCCTGCCCATACCCGTTTAGTCTTGAAATGAAGCCTGGATGACGTTTTTTAATTTTTAGAATTTTTTTGCATTTTATTTTTGAATTTTCTATCTCGGGTCGGGTTCGAACGGATAGGAAGGAAATTTTTTTTCTTCTCTATTTTTCGGCCTGTCCTGACCCGTTTCATCTTGAAATGAAGCCAAGATGATGTTTTTTAATTTTTAGAATTTTTTTGCATTTATTTTTGAATTTTCAAACTCGGGTCGGGTTCGAACGGATAGGAAGGAAATTTTTTTTCCTCTCTATTTTTCATCCTGTCCTGACCCGTTTCATCTTGAAATGAAGCCAGGATGATGTTTTTTAATTTTTAGAATTTTTTTGCATTTATTTTGGAATTTTCTAACTCGGGTCGGGTTCGAACGGATAGGAAGGAAATTTTTTTTCTTCTCTATTTTTCGGGCTGTCCATACCCGTTTAGTCTTGAAATGAAGCCTGGATGATGTTTTTTAATTTTTAGAATTTTTTTGCATTTTATTTTTGAATTTTCTATCTCTAGTCGGGTTCGAACGGATAGGAAGGAAATTTTTTTTCTTCTCTATTTTTCGGCCTGTCTTGACCCGTTTCATCCTGAAATGAAGCCTGGATGATGTTTTTTCATTTTTAGAATTTTTTTTGTATTTTATTTTTGAATTTTCTATCTCGGGTCGGGTTCGAACGGATAGGAAGGAAATTTTTTTCTTCTTTATTTTTTGGCCTGTCCTGACCCGTTTCATCTTGAAATGAAGCCAGGATGATGTTTTTTAATTTTTAGAATTTTTTTGCATTTATTTTTGAATTTTCGAACTCGGGTCGGGATCGAACGGATAGGAAGGAAATTTTTTTTCCTCTCTATTTTTCGGCCTGTCCTGACCCGTTTCATCTTGAAATGAAGCCAGGATGATGTTTTTTAATTTTTAGAATTTTTTTGTATTTATTTTTGAATTTTCTAACTCGGATCGGGTTCGAACGGATAGGAAGGAAATTTTTTTTCCTCTCTATTTTTCGGCCTGTCCTGACCCGTTTCATCTTGAAATGAAGCCAGGATGATGTTTTTTATTTTTAGAATTTTTTTGCATTTATTTTTGAATTTTCTAACTCGGATCGGGTTCGAACGGATAGGAAGGAAATTTTTTTTCTTCTCTATTTTTCGGCCTGCCCATACCCGTTTAGTCTTGAAATGAAGCCTGGATGACGTTTTTTAATTTTTAGAATTTTTTTGCATTTTATTTTTGAATTTTCTATCTCGGGTCGGGTTCGAACGGATAGGAAGGAAATTTTTTTTCTTCTCTATTTTTCGGCCTGTCCTGACCCGTTTCATCTTGAAATGAAGCCAAGATGATGTTTTTTAATTTTTAGAATTTTTTTGCATTTATTTTTGAATTTTCAAACTCGGGTCGGGTTCGAACGGATAGGAAGGAAATTTTTTTTCCTCTCTATTTTTCATCCTGTCCTGACCCGTTTCATCTTGAAATGAAGCCAGGATGATGTTTTTTAATTTTTAGAATTTTTTTGCATTTATTTTGGAATTTTCTAACTCGGGTCGGGTTCGAACGGATAGGAAGGAAATTTTTTTTCTTCTCTATTTTTCGGGCTGTCCATACCCGTTTAGTCTTGAAATGAAGCCTGGATGATGTTTTTTAATTTTTAGAATTTTTTTGCATTTTATTTTTGAATTTTCTATCTCTAGTCGGGTTCGAACGGATAGGAAGGAAATTTTTTTTCTTCTCTATTTTTCGGCCTGTCTTGACCCGTTTCATCCTGAAATGAAGCCTGGATGATGTTTTTTCATTTTTAGAATTTTTTTTGTATTTTATTTTTGAATTTTCTATCTCGGGTCGGGTTCGAACGGATAGGAAGGAAATTTTTTTCTTCTTTATTTTTTGGCCTGTCCTGACCCGTTTCATCTTGAAATGAAGCCAGGATGATGTTTTTTAATTTTTAGAATTTTTTTGCATTTATTTTTGAATTTTCAAACTCGGGTCGGGATCGAACGGATAGGAAGGAAATTTTTTTTCTTCTCTATTTTTCGGGCTGTCCATACCCGTTTAGTCTTGAAATGAAGCCTGGATGATGTTTTTTAATTTTTAGAATTTTTTTGCATTTTATTTTTGAATTTTCTATCTCTAGTCGGGTTCGAACGGATAGGAAGGAAATTTTTTTTCTTCTCTATTTTTCGGCCTGTCTTGACCCGTTTCATCCTGAAATGAAGCCTGGATGATGTTTTTTCATTTTTAGAATTTTTTTTGTATTTTATTTTTGAATTTTCTATCTCGGGTCGGGTTCGAACGGATAGGAAGGAAATTTTTTTCTTCTTTATTTTTTGGCCTGTCCTGACCCGTTTCATCTTGAAATGAAGCCAGGATGATGTTTTTTAATTTTTAGAATTTTTTTGCATTTATTTTTGAATTTTCAAACTCGGGTCGGGATCGAACGGATAGGAAGGAAATTTTTTTTCCTCTCTATTTTTCGGCCTGTCCTGACCCGTTTCATCTTGAAATGAAGCCAGGATGATGTTTTTTAATTTTTAGAATTTTTTTGTATTTATTTTTGAATTTTCTAACTCGGATCGGGTTCGAACGGATAGGAAGGAAATTTTTTTTCTTCTCTATTTTTCGGCCTGCCCATACCCGTTTAGTCTTGAAATGAAGCCTGGATGACGTTTTTTAATTTTTAGAATTTTTTTGCATTTAATTTTTGAATTTTCTATCTCGGGTCGGGTTCGAACGGATTGGAAGGAAATTTTTTTTCTTCTCTATTTTTTGGCCTGTCCAAACCCGTTTAGTCTTAAAATGAAGCCTGAATGATGTTTTTTAATTTTTAGAATTTATTTGCATTTTATTTTTGAATTTTCTATCTCGGGTCGGGTTCGAACGGATAGGAAGAAATTTTTTTTCTTCTCTATTTTTCGGCCTGTCCTGACCCGTTTCATCTTGAAATGAAGCCAGGATGATGTTTTTTAATTTTTAGAATTTTTTTGCATTTATTTTTGAATTTTCAAACTCGGGTCGGGATCGAACGGATAGGAAGGAAATTTTTTTTCCTCTCTATTTTTCGGCCTGTCCTGACCCGTTTCATCTTGAAATCAAGCCAGGATGATGTTTTTTAATTTTTAGAATTTTTTTGCATTTATTTTTGAATTTTCTAACTCGGATCGGGTTCGAACGGATAGGAAGGAAATTTTTTTTCTTCTCTATTTTTCGGCCTGCCCATACCCGTTTAGTGTTGAAATGAAGCCTGGATGACGTTTTTTAATTTTTAGAATTTTTTTGCATTTTATTTTTGAATTTTCTATCTCGGGTCGGGTTCGAACGGATAGGAAGGAAATTTTTTTTCTTCTCTATTTTTCTGCCTGACCTGACCCCTTTCATCTTGAAATGAAGCCAGGATGATGTTTTTTAATTTTTAGAATTTTTTTGCATTTATTTTTGAATTTTCTAACTCGGATCGGGTTCGAACGGATAGGAAGGAAATTTTTTTTCCTCTCTATTTTTCGGCCTGTCCTGACCCGTTTCATCTTGAAATGAAGCCAAGATGATGTTTTTTAATTTTTAGAATTTTTTTGCATTTATTTTTGAATTTTCAAACTCGGGTCGGGTTCGAACGGATAGGAAGGAAATTTTTTTTCCTCTCTATTTTTCATCCTGTCCTGACCCGTTTCATCTTGAAATGAAGCCAGGATGATGTTTTTTAATTTTTAGAATTTTTTTGCATTTATTTTGGAATTTTCTAACTCGGGTCGGGTTCGAACGGATAGGAAGGAAATTTTTTTTCTTCTCTATTTTTCGGGCTGTCCATACCCGTTTAGTCTTGAAATGAAGCCTGGATGATGTTTTTTAATTTTTAGAATTTTTTTGCATTTTATTTTTGAATTTTCTATCTCTAGTCGGGTTCGAACGGATAGGAAGGAAATTTTTTTTCTTCTCTATTTTTCGGCCTGTCTTGACCCGTTTCATCCTGAAATGAAGCCTGGATGATGTTTTTTCATTTTTAGAATTTTTTTTGTATTTTATTTTTGAATTTTCTATCTCGGGTCGGGTTCGAACGGATAGGAAGGAAATTTTTTTCTTCTTTATTTTTTGGCCTGTCCTGACCCGTTTCATCTTGAAATGAAGCCAGGATGATGTTTTTTAATTTTTAGAATTTTTTTGCATTTATTTTTGAATTTTCGAACTCGGGTCGGGATCGAACGGATAGGAAGGAAATTTTTTTTCCTCTCTATTTTTCGGCCTGTCCTGACCCGTTTCATCTTGAAATGAAGCCAGGATGATGTTTTTTAATTTTTAGAATTTTTTTGTATTTATTTTTGAATTTTCTAACTCGGATCGGGTTCGAACGGATAGGAAGGAAATTTTTTTTCCTCTCTATTTTTCGGCCTGTCCTGACCCGTTTCATCTTGAAATGAAGCCAGGATGATGTTTTTTATTTTTAGAATTTTTTTGCATTTATTTTTGAATTTTCTAACTCGGATCGGGTTCGAACGGATAGGAAGGAAATTTTTTTTCTTCTCTATTTTTCGGCCTGCCCATACCCGTTTAGTCTTGAAATGAAGCCTGGATGACGTTTTTTAATTTTTAGAATTTTTTTGCATTTTATTTTTGAATTTTCTATCTCGGGTCGGGTTCGAACGGATAGGAAGGAAATTTTTTTTCTTCTCTATTTTTCGGCCTGTCCTGACCCGTTTCATCTTGAAATGAAGCCAAGATGATGTTTTTTAATTTTTAGAATTTTTTTGCATTTATTTTTGAATTTTCAAACTCGGGTCGGGTTCGAACGGATAGGAAGGAAATTTTTTTTCCTCTCTATTTTTCATCCTGTCCTGACCCGTTTCATCTTGAAATGAAGCCAGGATGATGTTTTTTAATTTTTAGAATTTTTTTGCATTTATTTTGGAATTTTCTAACTCGGGTCGGGTTCGAACGGATAGGAAGGAAATTTTTTTTCTTCTCTATTTTTCGGGCTGTCCATACCCGTTTAGTCTTGAAATGAAGCCTGGATGATGTTTTTTAATTTTTAGAATTTTTTTGCATTTTATTTTTGAATTTTCTATCTCTAGTCGGGTTCGAACGGATAGGAAGGAAATTTTTTTTCTTCTCTATTTTTCGGCCTGTCTTGACCCGTTTCATCCTGAAATGAAGCCTGGATGATGTTTTTTCATTTTTAGAATTTTTTTTGTATTTTATTTTTGAATTTTCTATCTCGGGTCGGGTTCGAACGGATAGGAAGGAAATTTTTTTCTTCTTTATTTTTTGGCCTGTCCTGACCCGTTTCATCTTGAAATGAAGCCAGGATGATGTTTTTTAATTTTTAGAATTTTTTTGCATTTATTTTTGAATTTTCAAACTCGGGTCGGGATCGAACGGATAGGAAGGAAATTTTTTTTCCTCTCTATTTTTCGGCCTGTCCTGACCCGTTTCATCTTGAAATGAAGCCAGGATGATGTTTTTTAATTTTTAGAATTTTTTTGTATTTATTTTTGAATTTTCTAACTCGGATCGGGTTCGAACGGATAGGAAGGAAATTTTTTTTCTTCTCTATTTTTCGGCCTGCCCATACCCGTTTAGTCTTGAAATGAAGCCTGGATGACGTTTTTTAATTTTTAGAATTTTTTTGCATTTAATTTTTGAATTTTCTATCTCGGGTCGGGTTCGAACGGATTGGAAGGAAATTTTTTTTCTTCTCTATTTTTTGGCCTGTCCAAACCCGTTTAGTCTTAAAATGAAGCCTGGATGATGTTTTTTAATTTTTAGAATTTATTTGCATTTTATTTTTGAATTTTCTATCTCGGGTCGGGTTCGAACGGATAGGAAGAAATTTTTTTTCTTCTCTATTTTTCGGCCTGTCCTGACCCGTTTCATCTTGAAATGAAGCCAGGATGATGTTTTTTAATTTTTAGAATTTTTTTGCATTTATTTTTGAATTTTCAAACTCGGGTCGGGATCGAACGGATAGGAAGGAAATTTTTTTTCCTCTCTATTTTTCGGCCTGTCCTGACCCGTTTCATCTTGAAATCAAGCCAGGATGATGTTTTTTAATTTTTAGAATTTTTTTGCATTTATTTTTGAATTTTCTAACTCGGATCGGGTTCGAACGGATAGGAAGGAAATTTTTTTTCTTCTCTATTTTTCGGCCTGCCCATACCCGTTTAGTGTTGAAATGAAGCCTGGATGACGTTTTTTAATTTTTAGAATTTTTTTGCATTTTATTTTTGAATTTTCTATCTCGGGTCGGGTTCGAACGGATAGGAAGGAAATTTTTTTTCTTCTCTATTTTTCTGCCTGACCTGACCCCTTTCATCTTGAAATGAAGCCAGGATGATGTTTTTTAATTTTTAGAATTTTTTTGCATTTATTTTTGAATTTTCTAACTCGGATCGGGTTCGAACGGATAGGAAGGAAATTTTTTTTCCTCTCTATTTTTCGGCCTGTCCTGACCCGTTTCATCTTGAAATGAAGCCAAGATGATGTTTTTTAATTTTTAGAATTTTTTTGCATTTATTTTTGAATTTTCAAACTCGGGTCGGGTTCGAACGGATAGGAAGGAAATTTTTTTTCCTCTCTATTTTTCATCCTGTCCTGACCCGTTTCATCTTGAAATGAAGCCAGGATGATGTTTTTTAATTTTTAGAATTTTTTTGCATTTATTTTGGAATTTTCTAACTCGGGTCGGGTTCGAACGGAGAGGAAGGAAATTTTTTTTCTTCTCTATTTTTCGGGCTGTCCATACCCGTTTAGTCTTGAAATGAAGCCTGGATGATGTTTTTTAATTTTTAGAATTTTTTTGCATTTTATTTTTGAATTTTCTATCTCTAGTCGGGTTCGAACGGATAGGAAGGAAATTTTTTTTCTTCTCTATTTTTCGGCCTGTCTTGACCCGTTTCATCCTGAAATGAAGCCTGGATGATGTTTTTTCATTTTTAGAATTTTTTTTGTATTTTATTTTTGAATTTTCTATCTCGGGTCGGGTTCGAACGGATAGGAAGGAAATTTTTTTCTTCTTTATTTTTTGGCCTGTCCTGACCCGTTTCATCTTGAAATGAAGCCAGGATGATGTTTTTTAATTTTTAGAATTTTTTTGCATTTATTTTTGAATTTTCAAACTCGGGTCGGGATCGAACGGATAGGAAGGAAATTTTTTTTCCTCTCTATTTTTCGGCCTGTCCTGACCCGTTTCATCTTGAAATGAAGCCAGGATGATGTTTTTTAATTTTTAGAATTTTTTTGTATTTATTTTTGAATTTTCTAACTCGGATCGGGTTCGAACGGATAGGAAGGAAATTTTTTTTCTTCTCTATTTTTCGGCCTGCCCATACCCGTTTAGTGTTGAAATGAAGCCTGGATGACGTTTTTTAATTTTTAGAATTTTTTTGCATTTTATTTTTGAATTTTCTATCTCGGGTCGGGTTCGAACGGATAGGAAGGAAATTTTTTTTCTTCTCTATTTTTCTGCCTGACCTGACCCCTTTCATCTTGAAATGAAGCCAGGATGATGTTTTTTAATTTTTAGAATTTTTTTGCATTTATTTTTGAATTTTCTAACTCGGATCGGGTTCGAACGGATAGGAAGGAAATTTTTTTTCCTCTCTATTTTTCGGCCTGTCCTGACCCGTTTCATCTTGAAATGAAGCCAAGATGATGTTTTTTAATTTTTAGAATTTTTTTGCATTTATTTTTGAATTTTCAAACTCGGGTCGGGTTCGAACGGATAGGAAGGAAATTTTTTTTCCTCTCTATTTTTCATCCTGTCCTGACCCGTTTCATCTTGAAATGAAGCCAGGATGATGTTTTTTAATTTTTAGAATTTTTTTGCATTTATTTTGGAATTTTCTAACTCGGGTCGGGTTCGAACGGATAGGAAGGAAATTTTTTTTCTTCTCTATTTTTCGGGCTGTCCATACCCGTTTAGTCTTGAAATGAAGCCTGGATGATGTTTTTTAATTTTTAGAATTTTTTTGCATTTTATTTTTGAATTTTCTATCTCTAGTCGGGTTCGAACGGATAGGAAGGAAATTTTTTTTCTTCTCTATTTTTCGGCCTGTCTTGACCCGTTTCATCCTGAAATGAAGCCTGGATGATGTTTTTTCATTTTTAGAATTTTTTTTGTATTTTATTTTTGAATTTTCTATCTCGGGTCGGGTTCGAACGGATAGGAAGGAAATTTTTTTCTTCTTTATTTTTTGGCCTGTCCTGACCCGTTTCATCTTGAAATGAAGCCAGGATGATGTTTTTTAATTTTTAGAATTTTTTTGCATTTATTTTTGAATTTTCAAACTCGGGTCGGGATCGAACGGATAGGAAGGAAATTTTTTTTCCTCTCTATTTTTCGGCCTGTCCTGACCCGTTTCATCTTGAAATGAAGCCAGGATGATGTTTTTTAATTTTTAGAATTTTTTTGTATTTATTTTTGAATTTTCTAACTCGGATCGGGTTCGAACGGATAGGAAGGAAATTTTTTTTCTTCTCTATTTTTCGGCTTGCCCATACCCGTTTAGTCTTGAAATGAAGCCTGGATGACGTTTTTTAATTTTTAGAATTTTTTTGCATTTAATTTTTGAATTTTCTATCTCGGGTCGGGTTCGAACGGATTGGAAGGAAATTTTTTTTCTTCTCTATTTTTTGGCCTGTCCAAACCCGTTTAGTCTTAAAATGAAGCCTGGATGATGTTTTTTAATTTTTAGAATTTATTTGCATTTTATTTTTGAATTTTCTATCTCGGGTCGGGTTCGAACGGATAGGAAGAAATTTTTTTTCTTCTCTATTTTTCGGCCTGTCCTGACCCGTTTCATCTTGAAATGAAGCCAGGATGATGTTTTTTAATTTTTAGAATTTTTTTGCATTTATTTTTGAATTTTCAAACTCGGGTCGGGATCGAACGGATAGGAAGGAAATTTTTTTTCCTCTCTATTTTTCGGCCTGTCCTGACCCGTTTCATCTTGAAATCAAGCCAGGATGATGTTTTTTAATTTTTAGAATTTTTTTGCATTTATTTTTGAATTTTCTAACTCGGATCGGGTTCGAACGGATAGGAAGGAAATTTTTTTTCTTCTCTATTTTTCGGCCTGCCCATACCCGTTTAGTGTTGAAATGAAGCCTGGATGACGTTTTTTAATTTTTAGAGTTTTTTTGCATTTTATTTTTGAATTTTCTATCTCGGGTCGGGTTCGAACGGATAGGAAGGAAATTTTTTTTCTTCTCTATTTTTCTGCCTGACCTGACCCCTTTCATCTTGAAATGAAGCCAGGATGATGTTTTTTAATTTTTAGAATTTTTTTGCATTTATTTTTGAATTTTCTAACTCGGATCGGGTTCGAACGGATAGGAAGGAAATTTTTTTTCCTCTCTATTTTTCGGCCTGTCCTGACCCGTTTCATCTTGAAATGAAGCCAGGATGATGTTTTTTATTTTTAGAATTTTTTTGCATTTATTTTTGAATTTTCTAACTCGGATCGGGTTCGAACGGATAGGAAGGAAATTTTTTTTCTTCTCTATTTTTCGGCCTGCCCATACCCGTTTAGTCTTGAAATGAAGCCTGGATGACGTTTTTTAATTTTTAGAATTTTTTTGCATTTTATTTTTGAATTTTCTATCTCGGGTCGGGTTCGAACGGATAGGAAGGAAATTTTTTTTCTTCTCTATTTTTCGGCCTGTCCTGACCCGTTTCATCTTGAAATGAAGCCAAGATGATGTTTTTTAATTTTTAGAATTTTTTTGCATTTATTTTTGAATTTTCAAACTCGGGTCGGGTTCGAACGGATAGGAAGGAAATTTTTTTTCCTCTCTATTTTTCATCCTGTCCTGACCCGTTTCATCTTGAAATGAAGCCAGGATGATGTTTTTTAATTTTTAGAATTTTTTTGCATTTATTTTG
The DNA here is from genome assembly GCF_932294415.1 of Quercus robur. Classification (NCBI taxonomy): domain Eukaryota; kingdom Viridiplantae; phylum Streptophyta; class Magnoliopsida; order Fagales; family Fagaceae; genus Quercus; species Quercus robur. The sequence goes on along the minus strand of NC_065542.1, from coordinate 38,448,242 downwards.
GAATTTTCTAACTCGGGTCGGGTTCGAACGGATAGGAAGGAAATTTTTTTTCTTCTCTATTTTTCGGGCTGTCCATACCCGTTTAGTCTTGAAATGAAGCCTGGATGATGTTTTTTAATTTTTAGAATTTTTTTGCATTTTATTTTTGAATTTTCTATCTCTAGTCGGGTTCGAACGGATAGGAAGGAAATTTTTTTTCTTCTCTATTTTTCGGCCTGTCTTGACCCGTTTCATCCTGAAATGAAGCCTGGATGATGTTTTTTCATTTTTAGAATTTTTTTTGTATTTTATTTTTGAATTTTCTATCTCGGGTCGGGTTCGAACGGATAGGAAGGAAATTTTTTTTCTTCTCTATTTTTCGGCCTGTCTTGACCCGTTTCATCCTGAAATGAAGCCTGGATGATGTTTTTTCATTTTTAGAATTTTTTTTGTATTTTATTTTTGAATTTTCTATCTCGGGTCGGGTTCGAACGGATAGGAAGGAAATTTTTTTCTTCTTTATTTTTTGGCCTGTCCTGACCCGTTTCATCTTGAAATGAAGCCAGGATGATGTTTTTTAATTTTTAGAATTTTTTTGCATTTATTTTTGAATTTTCAAACTCGGGTCGGGATCGAACGGATAGGAAGGAAATTTTTTTTCCTCTCTATTTTTCGGCCTGTCCTGACCCGTTTCATCTTGAAATGAAGCCAGGATGATGTTTTTTAATTTTTAGAATTTTTTTGTATTTATTTTTGAATTTTCTAACTCGGATCGGGTTCGAACGGATAGGAAGGAAATTTTTTTTCTTCTCTATTTTTCGGCCTGCCCATACCCGTTTAGTCTTGAAATGAAGCCTGGATGACGTTTTTTAATTTTTAGAATTTTTTTGCATTTAATTTTTGAATTTTCTATCTCGGGTCGGGTTCGAACGGATTGGAAGGAAATTTTTTTTCTTCTCTATTTTTTGGCCTGTCCAAACCCGTTTAGTCTTAAAATGAAGCCTGGATGATGTTTTTTAATTTTTAGAATTTATTTGCATTTTATTTTTGAATTTTCTATCTCGGGTCGGGTTCGAACGGATAGGAAGAAATTTTTTTTCTTCTCTATTTTTCGGCCTGTCCTGACCCGTTTCATCTTGAAATGAAGCCAGGATGATGTTTTTTAATTTTTAGAATTTTTTTGCATTTATTTTTGAATTTTCAAACTCGGGTCGGGATCGAACGGATAGGAAGGAAATTTTTTTTCCTCTCTATTTTTCGGCCTGTCCTGACCCGTTTCATCTTGAAATCAAGCCAGGATGATGTTTTTTAATTTTTAGAATTTTTTTGCATTTATTTTTGAATTTTCTAACTCGGATCGGGTTCGAACGGATAGGAAGGAAATTTTTTTTCTTCTCTATTTTTCGGCCTGCCCATACCCGTTTAGTGTTGAAATGAAGCCTGGATGACGTTTTTTAATTTTTAGAATTTTTTTGCATTTTATTTTTGAATTTTCTATCTCGGGTCGGGTTCGAACGGATAGGAAGGAAATTTTTTTTCTTCTCTATTTTTCTGCCTGACCTGACCCCTTTCATCTTGAAATGAAGCCAGGATGATGTTTTTTAATTTTTAGAATTTTTTTGCATTTATTTTTGAATTTTCTAACTCGGATCGGGTTCGAACGGATAGGAAGGAAATTTTTTTTCCTCTCTATTTTTCGGCCTGTCCTGACCCGTTTCATCTTGAAATGAAGCCAGGATGATGTTTTTTTTTTTTAGAATTTTTTTGCATTTATTTTTGAATTTTCTAACTCGGATCGGGTTCGAACGGATAGGAAGGAAATTTTTTTTCTTCTCTATTTTTCGGCCTGCCCATACCCGTTTAGTCTTGAAATGAAGCCTGGATGCCGTTTTTTAATTTTTAGAATTTTTTTGCATTTTATTTTTGAATTTTCTATCTCGGGTCGGGTTCGAACGGATAGGAAGGAAATTTTTTTTCTTCTCTATTTTTCGGCCTGTCCTGACCCGTTTCATCTTGAAATGAAGCCAAGATGATGTTTTTTAATTTTTAGAATTTTTTTGCATTTATTTTTGAATTTTCAAACTCGGGTCGGGTTCGAACGGATAGGAAGGAAATTTTTTTTCCTCTCTATTTTTCATCCTGTCCTGACCCGTTTCATCTTGAAATGAAGCCAGGATGATGTTTTTTAATTTTTAGAATTTTTTTGCATTTATTTTGGAATTCTCTAACTCGGGTCGGGTTCGAACGGATAGGAAGGAAATTTTTTTTCTTCTCTATTTTTCGGGCTGTCCATACCCGTTTAGTCTTGAAATGAAGCCTGGATGATGTTTTTTAATTTTTAGAATTTTTTTACATTTTATTTTTGAATTTTCTATCTCTAGTCGGGTTCGAACGGATAGGAAGGAAATTTTTTTTCTTCTCTATTTTTCGGCCTGTCTTGACCCGTTTCATCCTGAAATGAAGCCTGGATGATGTTTTTCATTTTTAGAATTTTTTTTGTATTTTATTTTTGAATTTTCTATCTCGGGTCGGGTTCGAACGGATAGGAAGGAAATTTTTTTTCTTCTTTATTTTTTGGCCTGTCCTGACCCGTTTCATCTTGAAATGAAGCCAGGATGATGTTTTTTAATTTTTAGAATTTTTTTGCATTTATTTTTGAATTTTCAAACTCGGGTCGGGATCGAACGGATAGGAAGGAAAAATTTTTCCTCTCTATTTTTCGGCCTGTCCTGACCCGTTTCATCTTGAAATGAAGCCAGGATGATGTTTTTTAATTTTTAGAATTTTTTTGCATTTATTTTTGAATTTTCTAACTCGGATCGGGTTCGAACGGATAGGAAGGAAATTTTTTTTCTTCTCTATTTTTCGGCCTGCCCATACCCGTTTAGTCTTGAAATGAAGCCTGGATGACGTTTTTTAATTTTTAGAATTTTTTTGCATTTTATTTTTGAATTTTCTATCTCGGGTCGGGTTCGAACGGATAGGAAGGAAATTTTTTTTCTTCTCTATTTTTTGGCCTGTCCAAACCCGTTTAGTCTTAAAATGAAGCCTGGATGATATTTTTTAATTTTTAGAATTTATTTGCATTTTATTTTTGAATTTTCTATCTCGGGTCGGGTTCGAACGGATAGGAAGGAAATTTTCTTTCTTCTCTATTTTTCGGCCTGTCCTGAGCCGTTTCATCTTGAAATGAAGCCAGGATGATGTTTTTTAATTTTTAGAATTTTTTTGCATTTATTTTTGAATTTTCAAACTCGGGTCGGGATCGAACGGATAGGAAGGAAATTTTTTTTCCTCTCTATTTTTCGGCCTGTCCTGACCCGTTTCATCTTGAAATGAAGCCAGGATGATGTTTTTTAATTTTTAGAATTTTTTTGCATTTATTTTTGAATTTTCTAACTCGGATCGGGTTCGAACGGATAGGAAGGAAATTTTTTTTCTTCTCTATTTTTCGGCCTGCCCATACCCGTTTAGTCTTGAAATGAAGCCTGGATGACGTTTTTTAATTTTTAGAATTTTTTTGCATTTTATTTTTGAATTTTCTATCTCGGGTCGGGTTCGAACGGATAGGAAGGAAATTTTTTTTCTTCTCTATTTTTCGGCCTGTCCTGACCCATTTCATCTTGAAATGAAGCCAGGATGATGTTTTTTAATTTTTAGAATTTTTTTGCATTTATTTTTGAATTTTCTAACTCGGATCGGGTTCGAACGGATACGAAGGAAATTTTTTTTCCTCTCTATTTTTCGGCCTGTCCTGACCCGTTTCATCTTGAAATGAAGCCAGGATGATGTTTTTTAATTTTTAGAATTTTTTTGCATTTATTTTTGAATTTTCTAACTCGGATCGGGTTCGAACGGATAGGAAGGAAATTTTTTTTCCTCTCTATTTTTCGGCCTGTCCTGACTCGTTTCATCTTGAAATGAAGCCAGGATGATGTTTTTTATTTTTAGAATTTTTTTGCATTTATTTTTGAATTTTCTAACTCGGATCGGGTTCGAACGGATAGGAAGGAAATTTTTTTTCTTCTCTATTTTTCGGCCTGCCCATACCCGTTTAGTCTTGAAATGAAGCCTGGATGACGTTTTTTAATTTTTAGAATTTTTTTGCATTTTATTTTTGAATTTTCTATCTCGGGTCGGGTTCGAACGGATAGGAAGGAAATTTTTTTTCTTCTCTATTTTTCGGCCTGTCCTGACCCGTTTCATCTTGAAATGCAGCCAAGATGATGTTTTTTAATTTTTAGAATTTTTTTGCATTTATTTTTGAATTTTCAAACTCGGGTCGGGTTCGAACGGATAGGAAGGAAATTTTTTTTCCTCTCTATTTTTCATCCTGTCCTGACCCGTTTCATCTTGAAATGAAGCCAGGATGATGTTTTTTAATTTTTAGAATTTTTTTGCATTTATTTTGGAATTTTCTAACTCGGGTCGGGTTCGAACGGATAGGAAGGAAATTTTTTTTCTTCTCTATTTTTCGGGCTGTCCATACCCGTTTAGTCTTGAAATGAAGCCTGGATGATGTTTTTTAATTTTTAGAATTTTTTTGCATTTTATTTTTGAATTTTCTATCTCTAGTCGGGTTCGAACGGATAGGAAGGAAATTTTTTTTCTTCTCTATTTTTCGGCCTGTCTTGACCCGTTTCATCCTGAAATGAAGCCTGGATGATGTTTTTTCATTTTTAGAATTTTTTTTGTATTTTATTTTTGAATTTTCTATCTCGGGTCGGGTTCGAACGGATAGGAAGGAAATTTTTTTTCTTCTTTATTTTTTGGCCTGTCCTGACCCGTTTCATCTTGAAATGAAGCCAGGATGATGTTTTTTAATTTTTAGAATTTTTTTGCATTTATTTTTGAATTTTCTATCTCGGGTCGGGTTCGAACGGATAGGAAGGAAATTTTTTTTCTTCTCTATTTTTTGGCCTGTCCAAACCCGTTTAGTCTTAAAATGAAGCCTGGATGATGTTTTTTAATTTTTAGAATTTATTTGCATTTTATTTTTGAATTTTCAAACTCGGGTCGGGATCGATCGGATAGGAAGGAAATTTTTTTTCCTCTCTATTTTTCGGCCTGTCCTGACCCGTTTCATCTTGAAATGAAGCCAGGATGATGTTTTTTAATTTTTAGAATTTTTTTGCATTTATTTTTGAATTTTCTATCTCGGGTCGGGTTCGAACGGATAGGAAGGAAATTTTTTTTCTTCTCTATTTTTCGGCCTGTCCTGACCCGTTTCATCTTGAAATGAAGCCAGGATGATGTTTTTTTAATTTTTAGAATTTTTTTGCATTTATTTTTGAATTTTCAAACTCGGGTCGGGATCGAACGGATAGGAAGGAAATTTTTTTTCCTCTCTATTTTTCGGCCTGTCCTGACCCGTTTCATCTTGAAATGAAGCCAGGATGATGTTTTTTAATTTTTAGAATTTTTTTGCATTTATTTTTGAATTTTCTAACTCGGATCGGGTTCGAACGGATAGGAAGGAAATTTTTTTTCTTCTCTATTTTTCGGCCTGCCCATACCCGTTTAGTCTTGAAATGAAGCCTGGATGACGTTTTTTAATTTTTAGAATTTTTTTGCATTTTATTTTTGAATTTTCTATCTCGGGTCGGGTTCGAACGGATAGGAAGGAAATTTTTTTTCTTCTCTATTTTTCGGCCTGTCCTGACCCATTTCATCTTGAAATGAAGCCAGGATGATGTTTTTTAATTTTTAGAATTTTTTTGCATTTATTTGTAAATTTTCAAACTCGGATCGGGTTCGAACGGATACGAAGGAAATTTTTTTTCCTCTCTATTTTTCGGCCTGTCCTGACCCGTTTCATCTTGAAATGAAGCCAGGATGATGTTTTTTAATTTTTAGAATTTTTTTGCATTTATTTTTGAATTTTCTAACTCGGATCGGGTTCGAACGGATAGGAATGAAATTTTTTTTCTTCTCTATTTTTCGGCCTGCCCATACCCGTTTAGTCTTGAAATGAAGCCTGGATGGCGTTTTTTAATTTTTAGAATTTTTTTGCATTTTATTTTTGAATTTTCTATCTCGGGTCGGGTTCGAACGGATAGGAAGGAAATTTTTTTTCCTCTCTATTTTTCATCCTGTCCTGACCCGTTTCATCTTGAAATGAAGCCAGGATGATGTTTTTTAATTTTTAGAATTTTTTTGCATTTATTTTGGAATTTTCTAACTCGGGTCGGGTTCGAACGGATAGGAAGGAAATTTTTTTTCTTCTCTATTTTTCGGGCTGTCCATACCCGTTTAGTCTTGAAATGAAGCCTGGATGATGTTTTTTAATTTTTAGAATTTTTTTGCATTTTATTTTTGAATTTTCTATCTCTAGTCGGGTTCGAACGGATAGGAAGGAAATTTTTTTTCTTCTCTATTTTTCGGCCTGTCTTGACCCGTTTCATCCTGAAATGAAGCCTGGATGATGTTTTTTCATTTTTAGAATTTTTTTTGTATTTTATTTTTGAATTTTCTATCTCGGGTCGGGTTCGAACGGATAGGAAGGAAATTTTTTTTCTTCTTTATTTTTTGGCCTGTCCTGACCCGTTTCATCTTGAAATGAAGCCAGGATGATGTTTTTTAATTTTTAGAATTTTTTTGCATTTATTTTTGAATTTTCAAACTCGGGTCGGGATCGAACGGATAGGAAGGAAATTTTTTTTCCTCTCTATTTTTCGGCCTGTCCTGACCCGTTTCATCTTGAAATGAAGCCAGGATGATGTTTTTTAATTTTTAGAATTTTTTTGCATTTATTTTTGAATTTTCTAACTCGGATCGGGTTCGAACGGATAGGAAGGAAATTTTTTTTCTTCTCTATTTTTCGGCCTGCCCATACCCGTTTAGTCTTGAAATGAAGCCTGGATGACGTTTTTTAATTTTTAGAATTTTTTTGCATTTTATTTTTGAATTTTCTATCTCGGGTCGGGTTCGAACGGATAGGTAGGAAATTTTTTTTCTTCTCTATTTTTTGGCCTGTCCAAACCCGTTTAGTCTTAAAATGAAGCCTGGATGATGTTTTTTAATTTTTAGAATTTATTTGCATTTTATTTTTGAATTTTCTATCTCGGGTCGGGTTCGAACGGATAGGAAGGAAATTTTTTTTCTTCTCTATTTTTCGGCCTGTCCTGACCCGTTTCATCTTGAAATGAAGCCAGGATGATGTTTTTTAATTTTTAGAATTTTTTTGCATTTATTTTTGAATTTTCAAACTCGGGTCGGGATCGATCGGATAGGAAGGAAATTTTTTTTCCTCTCTATTTTTCGGCCTGTCCTGACCCGTTTCATCTTGAAATGAAGCCAGGATGATGTTTTTTAATTTTTAGAATTTTTTCGCATTTATTTTTGAATTTTCTATCTCGGGTCGGGTTCGAACGGATAGGAAGGAAATTTTTTTTTCTTCTCTATTTTTCGGCCTGTCCTGACCCGTTTCATCTTGAAATGAAGCCAGGATGATGTTTTTTAATTTTTAGAATTTTTTTGCATTTATTTTTGAATTTTCAAACTCGGGTCGGGATCGAACGGATAGGAAGGAAATTTTTTTTCCTCTCTATTTTTCGGCCTGTCCTGACCCGTTTCATCTTGAAATGAAGCCAGGATGATGTTTTTTAATTTTTAGAATTTTTTTGCATTTATTTTTGAATTTTCTAACTCGGATCGGTTTCGAACGGATAGGAAGGAAATTTTTTTTCTTCTCTATTTTTCGGCCTGCCCATACCCGTTTAGTCTTGAAATGAAGCCTGGATGACGTTTTTTAATTTTTAGAATTTTTTTGCATTTTATTTTTGAATTTTCTATCTCGGGTCGGGTTCGAACGGATAGGAAGGAAATTTTTTTTCTTCTCTATTTTTCGGCCTGTCCTGACCCATTTCATCTTGAAATGAAGCCAGGATGATGTTTTTTAATTTTTAGAATTTTTTTGCATTTATTTTTAAATTTTCAAACTCGGATCGGGTTCGAACGGATACGAAGGAAATTTTTTTTCCTCTCTATTTTTCGGCCTGTCCTGACCCGTTTCATCTTGAAATGAAGCCAGGATGATGTTTTTTAATTTTTAGAATTTTTTTGCATTTATTTTTGAATTTTCTAACTCGGATCGGGTTCGAACGGATAGGAATGAAATTTTTTTTCTTCTCTATTTTTCGGCCTGCCCATACCCGTTTAGTCTTGAAATGAAGCCTGGATGGCGTTTTTTAATTTTTAGAATTTTTTTGCATTTTATTTTTGAATTTTCTATCTCGGGTCGGGTTCGAACGGATAGGAAGGAAATTTTTTTTCTTCTCTATTTTTCGGCCTGTCCTGACCCGTTTCATCTTGAAATGAAGCCAAGATGATGTTTTTTAATTATTAGAATTTTTTTGCATTTATTTTTGAATTTTCAAACTCGGGTCGGGTTCGAACGGATAGGAAGGAAATTTTTTTTCCTCTCTATTTTTCATCCTGTCCTGACCCGTTTCATCTTGAAATGAAGCCAGGATGATGTTTTTTAATTTTTAGAATTTTTTTGCATTTATTTTGGAATTTTCTAACTCGGGTCGGGTTCGAACGGATAGGAAGGAAATTTTTTGTCTTCTCTATTTTTCGGGCTGTCCATACCCTTTAGTCTTGAAATGAAGCCTGGATGATGTTTTTTAATTTTTAGAATTTTTTTGCATTTTATTTTTGAATTTTCTATCTCTAGTCGGGTTCGAACGGATAGGAAGGAAATTTTTTTTCTTCTCTATTTTTCGGCCTGTCTTGACCCGTTTCATCCTGAAATGAAGCCTGGATGATGTTTTTTCATTTTTAGAATTTTTTTTGTTTTTTATTTTTGAATTTTCTATCTCGGGTCGGGTTCGAACGGATAGGAAGGAAATTTTTTTTCTTCTTTATTTTTTGGCCTGTCCTGACCCGTTTCATCTTGAAATGAAGCCAGGATGATGTTTTTTAATTTTTAGAATTTTTTTGCATTTATTTTTGAATTTTCAAACTCGGGTCGGGATCGAACGGATAGGAAGGAAATTTTTTTTCCTCTCTATTTTTCGGCCTGTCCTGACCCGTTTCATCTTGAAATGAAGCCAGGATGATGTTTTTTAATTTTTAGAATTTTTTTGTATTTATTTTTTAATTTTCTAACTCGGATCGGGTTCGAACGGATAGGAAGGAAATTTTTTTTCTTCTCTATTTTTCGGCCTGCCCATACCCATTTAGTCTTGAAATGAAGCCTGGATGACGTTTTTTAATTTTTAGAATTTTTTTGCATTTTATTTTTGAATTTTCTATCTCGGGTCGGGTTCGAACGGATAGGAAGGAAATTTTTTTTCTTCTCTATTTTTTGGCCTGTCCAAACCCGTTTAGTCTTAAAATGAAGCCTGGATGATGTTTTTTAATTTTTAGAATTTATTTGCATTTTATTTTTGAATTTTCTATCTCGGGTCGGGTTCGAACGGATAGGAAGGAAATTTTTTTTCTTCTCTATTTTTTGGCCTGTCCTGACCCGTTTCATCTTGAAATGAAGCCAGGATGATGTTTTTTAATTTTTAGAATTTTTTTGCATTTATTTTTGAATTTTCAAACTCGGGTCGGGATCGAACGGATAGGATGGAAATTTTTTTTCCTCTCTATTTTTCGGCCTGCCCATACCCGTTTAGTCTTGAAATGAAGCCTGGATGACGTTTTTTAATTTTTAGAATTTTTTTGCATTTTATTTTTGAATTTTCTATCTCGGGTCGGGTTCGAACGGATAGGAAGGAAATTTTTTTTCTTCTCTATTTTTCGGCCTGTCCTGACCCGTTTCATCTTGAAATGAAGCCAAGATGATGTTTTTTAATTTTTAGAATTTTTTTGCATTTATTTTTGAATTTTCAAACTCGGGTCGGGTTCGAACGGATAGGAAGGAAATTTTTTTTCCTCTCTATTTTTCATCCTGTCCTGACCCGTTTCATCTTGAAATGAAGCCAGGATGATGTTTTTTAATTTTTAGAATTTTTTTGCATTTATTTTGGAATTTTCTAACTCGGGTCGGGTTCGAACGGATAGGAAGGAAATTTTTTGTCTTCTCTATTTTTCGGGCTGTCCATACCCTTTAGTCTTGAAATGAAGCCTGGATGGCGTTTTTTAATTTTTAGAATTTTTTTGCATTTTATTTTTGAATTTTCTAACTCGGATCGGGTTCGAACGGATAGGAAGGAAATTTTTTTTCTTCTCTATTTTTCGGCCTGCCCATACCCGTTTAGTCTTGAAATGAAGCCTGGATGACGTTTTTTAATTTTTAGAATTTTTTTGCATTTTATTTTTGAATTTTCTATCTCGGGTCGGGTTCGAACGGATAGGAAGGAAATTTTTTTTCTTCTCTATTTTTTGGCCTGTCCAAACCCGTTTAGTCTTAAAATGAAGCCTGGATGATATTTTTTAATTTTTAGAATTTATTTGCATTTTATTTTTGAATTTTCTATCTCGGGTCGGGTTCGAACGGATAGGAAGGAAATTTTCTTTCTTCTCTATTTTTCGGCCTGTCCTGAGCCGTTTCATCTTGAAATGAAGCCAGAATGATGTTTTTTAATTTTTAGAATTTTTTTGCATTTATTTTTGAATTTTCAAACTCGGGTCGGGATCGAACGGATAGGAAGGAAATTTTTTTTCCTCTCTATTTTTCGGCCTGTCCTGACCCGTTTCATCTTGAAATGAAGCCAGGATGATGTTTTTTAATTTTTAGAATTTTTTTGCATTTATTTTTGAATTTTCTAACTCGGATCGGGTTCGAACGGATAGGAAGGAAATTTTTTTTCTTCTCTATTTTTCGGCCTGCCCATACCCGTTTAGTCTTGAAATGAAGCCTGGATGACGTTTTTTAATTTTTAGAATTTTTTTGCATTTTATTTTTGAATTTTCTATCTCGGGTCGGGTTCGAACGGATAGGAAGGAAATTTTTTTTCTTCTCTATTTTTCGGCCTGTCCTGACCCATTTCATCTTGAAATGAAGCCAGGATGATGTTTTTTAATTTTTAGAATTTTTTTGCATTTATTTTTGAATTTTCTAACTCGGATCGGGTTCGAACGGATACGATGGAAATTTTTTTTCCTCTCTATTTTTCGGCCTGTCCCGACCCGTTTCATCTTGAAATGAAGCCAGGATGATGTTTTTTAATTTTTAGAATTTTTTTGCATTTATTTTTGAATTTTCTAACTCGGATCGGGTTCGAACGGATAGGAAGGAAATTTTTTTTCCTCTCTATTTTTCGGCCTGTCCTGACTCGTTTCATCTTGAAATGAAGCCAGGATGATGTTTTTTATTTTTAGAATTTTTTTGCATTTATTTTTGAATTTTCTAACTCGGATCGGGTTCGAACGGATAGGAAGGAAATTTTTTTTCTTCTCTATTTTTCGGCCTGCCCATACCCGTTTAGTCTTGAAATGAAGCCTGGATGACGTTTTTTAATTTTTAGAATTTTTTTGCATTTTATTTTTGAATTTTCTATCTCGGGTCGGGTTCGAACGGATAGGAAGGAAATTTTTTTTCTTCTCTATTTTTCGGCCTGTCCTGACCCGTTTCATCTTGAAATGCAGCCAAGATGATGTTTTTTAATTTTTAGAATTTTTTTGCATTTATTTTTGAATTTTCAAACTCGGGTCGGGTTCGAACGGATAGGAAGGAAATTTTTTTTCCTCTCTATTTTTCATCCTGTCCTGACCCGTTTCATCTTGAAATGAAGCCAGGATGATGTTTTTTAATTTTTAGAATTTTTTTGCATTTATTTTGGAATTTTCTAACTCGGGTCGGGTTCGAACGGATAGGAAGGAAATTTTTTTTCTTCTCTATTTTTCGGGCTGTCCATACCCGTTTAGTCTTGAAATGAAGCCTGGATGATGTTTTTTAATTTTTAGAATTTTTTTGCATTTTATTTTTGAATTTTCTATCTCTAGTCGGGTTCGAACGGATAGGAAGGAAATTTTTTTTCTTCTCTATTTTTCGGCCTGTCTTGACCCGTTTCATCCTGAAATGAAGCCTGGATGATGTTTTTTCATTTTTAGAATTTTTTTTGTATTTTATTTTTGAATTTTCTATCTCGGGTCGGGTTCGAACGGATAGGAAGGAAATTTTTTTTCTTCTTTATTTTTTGGCCTGTCCTGACCCGTTTCATCTTGAAATGAAGCCAGGATGATGTTTTTTAATTTTTAGAATTTTTTTGCATTTATTTTTGAATTTTCTATCTCGGGTCGGGTTCGAACGGATAGGAAGGAAATTTTTTTTCTTCTCTATTTTTTGGCCTGTCCAAACCCGTTTAGTCTTAAAATGAAGCCTGGATGATGTTTTTTAATTTTTAGAATTTATTTGCATTTTATTTTTGAATTTTCAAACTCGGGTCGGGATCGATCGGATAGGAAGGAAATTTTTTTTCCTCTCTATTTTTCGGCCTGTCCTGACCCGTTTCATCTTGAAATGAAGCCAGGATGATGTTTTTTAATTTTTAGAATTTTTTTGCATTTATTTTTGAATTTTCTATCTCGGGTCGGGTTCGAACGGATAGGAAGGAAATTTTTTTTCTTCTCTATTTTTCGGCCTGTCCTGACCCGTTTCATCTTGAAATGAAGCCAGGATGATGTTTTTTAATTTTTAGAATTTTTTTGCATTTATTTTTGAATTTTCAAACTCGGGTCGGGATCGAACGGATAGGAAGGAAATTTTTTTTCCTCTCTATTTTTCGGCCTGTCCTGACCCGTTTCATCTTGAAATGAAGCCAGGATGATGTTTTTTAATTTTTAGAATTTTTTTGCATTTATTTTTGAATTTTCTAACTCGGATCGGGTTCGAACGGATAGGAAGGAAATTTTTTTTCTTCTCTATTTTTCGGCCTGCCCATACCCGTTTAGTCTTGAAATGAAGCCTGGATGACGTTTTTTAATTTTTAGAATTTTTTTGCATTTTATTTTTGAATTTTCTATCTCGGGTCGGGTTCGAACGGATAGGAAGGAAATTTTTTTTCTTCTCTATTTTTCGGCCTGTCCTGACCCATTTCATCTTGAAATGAAGCCAGGATGATGTTTTTTAATTTTTAGAATTTTTTTGCATTTATTTTTAAATTTTCAAACTCGGATCGGGTTCGAACGGATACGAAGGAAATTTTTTTTCCTCTCTATTTTTCGGCCTGTCCTGACCCGTTTCATCTTGAAATGAAGCCAGGATGATGTTTTTTAATTTTTAGAATTTTTTTGCATTTATTTTTGAATTTTCTAACTCGGATCGGGTTCGAACGGATAGGAATGAAATTTTTTTTCTTCTCTATTTTTCGGCCTGCCCATACCCGTTTAGTCTTGAAATGAAGCCTGGATGGCGTTTTTTAATTTTTAGAATTTTTTTGCATTTTATTTTTGAATTTTCTATCTCGGGTCGGGTTCGAACGGATAGGAAGGAAATTTTTTTTCCTCTCTATTTTTCATCCTGTCCTGACCCGTTTCATCTTGAAATGAAGCCAGGATGATGTTTTTTTATTTTTAGAATTTTTTTGCATTTATTTTGGAATTTTCTAACTCGGGTCGGGTTCGAACGGATTGGAAGGAAATTTTTTTTCTTCTCTATTTTTCGGGCTGTCCATACCCGTTTAGTCTTGAAATGAAGCCTGGATGATGTTTTTTAATTTTTAGAATTTTTTTGCATTTTATTTTTGAATTTTCTATCTCTAGTCGGGTTCGAACGGATAGGAAGGAAATTTTTTTTCTTCTCTATTTTTCGGCCTGTCTTGACCCGTTTCATCCTGAAATGAAGCCTGGATGATGTTTTTTCATTTTTAGAATTTTTTTTGTATTTTATTTTTGAATTTTCTATCTCGGGTCGGGTTCGAACGGATAGGAAGGAAATTTTTTTTCTTCTTTATTTTTTGGCCTGTCCTGACCCGTTTCATCTTGAAATGAAGCCAGGATGATGTTTTTTAATTTTTAGAATTTTTTTGCATTTATTTTTGAATTTTCAAACTCGGGTCGGGATCGAACGGATAGGAAGGAAATTTTTTTTCCTCTCTATTTTTCGGCCTGTCCTGACCCGTTTCATCTTGAAATGAAGCCAGGATGATGTTTTTTAATTTTTAGAATTTTTTTGCATTTATTTTTGAATTTTCTAACTCGGATCGGGTTCGAACGGATAGGAAGGAAATTTTTTTTCTTCTCTATTTTTCGGCCTGCCCATACCCGTTTAGTCTTGAAATGAAGCCTGGATGACGTTTTTTAATTTTTAGAATTTTTTTGCATTTTATTTTTGAATTTTCTATCTCGGGTCGGGTTCGAACGGATAGGAAGGAAATTTTTTTTCTTCTCTATTTTTTGGCCTGTCCAAACCCGTTTAGTCTTAAAATGAAGCCTGGATGATGTTTTTTAATTTTTAGAATTTATTTGCATTTTATTTTTGAATTTTCTATCTCGGGTCGGGTTCGAACGGATAGGAAGGAAATTTTTTTTCTTCTCTATTTTTTGGCCTGTCCTGACCCGTTTCATCTTGAAATGAAGCCAGGATGATGTTTTTTAATTTTTAGAATTTTTTTGCATTTATTTTTGAATTTTCAAACTCGGGTCGGGATCGAACGGATAGGATGGAAATTTTTTTTCCTCTCTATTTTTCGGCCTGCCCATACCCGTTTAGTCTTGAAATGAAGCCTGGATGACGTTTTTTAATTTTTAGAATTTTTTTGCATTTTATTTTTGAATTTTCTATCTCGGGTCGGGTTCGAACGGATAGGAAGGAAATTTTTTTTCTTCTCTATTTTTCGGCCTGTCCTGACCCGTTTCATCTTGAAATGAAGCCAAGATGATGTTTTTTAATTTTTAGAATTTTTTTGCATTTATTTTTGAATTTTCAAACTCGGGTCGGGTTCGAACGGATAGGAAGGAAATTTTTTTTCCTCTCTATTTTTCATCCTGTCCTGACCCGTTTCATCTTGAAATGAAGCCAGGATGATGTTTTTTAATTTTTAGAATTTTTTTGCATTTATTTTGGAATTTTCTAACTCGGGTCGGGTTCGAACGGATAGGAAGGAAATTTTTTGTCTTCTCTATTTTTCGGGCTGTCCATACCCTTTAGTCTTGAAATGAAGCCTGGATGGCGTTTTTTAATTTTTAGAATTTTTTTGCATTTTATTTTTGAATTTTCTAACTCGGATCGGGTTCGAACGGATAGGATGGAAATTTTTTTTCTTCTCTATTTTTCGGCCTGCCCATACCCGTTTAGTCTTGAAATGAAGCCTGGATGACGTTTTTTAATTTTTAGAATTTTTTTGCATTTTATTTTTGAATTTTCTATCTCGGGTCGGGTTCGAACGGATAGGAAGGAAATTTTTTTTCTTCTCTATTTTTTGGCCTGTCCAAACCCGTTTAGTCTTAAAATGAAGCCTGGATGATATTTTTTAATTTTTAGAATTTATTTGCATTTTATTTTTGAATTTTCTATCTCGGGTCGGGTTCGAACGGATAGGAAGGAAATTTTCTTTCTTCTCTATTTTTCGGCCTGTCCTGAGCCGTTTCATCTTGAAATGAAGCCAGGATGATGTTTTTTAATTTTTAGAATTTTTTTGCATTTATTTTTGAATTTTCAAACTCGGGTCGGGATCGAACGGATAGGAAGGAAATTTTTTTTCCTCTCTATTTTTCGGCCTGTCCTGACCCGTTTCATCTTGAAATGAAGCCAGGATGATGTTTTTTAATTTTTAGAATTTTTTTGCATTTATTTTTGAATTTTCTAACTCGGATCGGGTTCGAACGGATAGGAAGGAAATTTTTTTTCTTCTCTATTTTTCGGCCTGCCCATACCCGTTTAGTCTTGAAATGAAGCCAGGATGATGTTTTTTAATTTTTAGAATTTTTTTGCATTTATTTTTGAATTTTCAAACTCGGGTCGGGATCGAACGGATAGGAAGGAAATTTTTTTTCCTCTCTATTTTTCGGCCTGTCCTGACCCGTTTCATCTTGAAATGAAGCCAGGATGATGTTTTTTAATTTTTAGAATTTTTTTGCATTTATTTTTGAATTTTCTAACTCGGATCGGGTTCGAACGGATACGATGGAAATTTTTTTTCCTCTCTATTTTTCGGCCTGTCCCGACCCGTTTCATCTTGAAATGAAGCCAGGATGATGTTTTTTAATTTTTAGAATTTTTTTGCATTTATTTTTGAATTTTCTAACTCGGATCGGGTTCGAACGGATAGGAAGGAAATTTTTTTTCCTCTCTATTTTTCGGCCTGTCCTGACTCGTTTCATCTTGAAATGAAGCCAGGATGATGTTTTTTATTTTTAGAATTTTTTTGCATTTATTTTTGAATTTTCTAACTCGGATCGGGTTCGAACGGATAGGAAGGAAATTTTTTTTCTTCTCTATTTTTCGGCCTGCCCATACCCGTTTAGTCTTGAAATGAAGCCTGGATGACGTTTTTTAATTTTTAGAATTTTTTTGCATTTTATTTTTGAATTTTCTATCTCGGGTCGGGTTCGAACGGATAGGAAGGAAATTTTTTTTCTTCTCTATTTTTCGGCCTGTCCTGACCCGTTTCATCTTGAAATGCAGCCAAGATGATGTTTTTTAATTTTTAGAATTTTTTTGCATTTATTTTTGAATTTTCAAACTCGGGTCGGGTTCGAACGGATAGGAAGGAAATTTTTTTTCCTCTCTATTTTTCATCCTGTCCTGACCCGTTTCATCTTGAAATGAAGCCAGGATGATGTTTTTTAATTTTTAGAATTTTTTTGCATTTATTTTGGAATTTTCTAACTCGGGTCGGGTTCGAACGGATAGGAAGGAAATTTTTTTTCTTCTCTATTTTTCGGGCTGTCCATACCCGTTTAGTCTTGAAATGAAGCCTGGATGATGTTTTTTAATTTTTAGAATTTTTTTGCATTTTATTTTTGAATTTTCTATCTCTAGTCGGGTTCGAACGGATAGGAAGGAAATTTTTTTTCTTCTCTATTTTTCGGCCTGTCTTGACCCGTTTCATCCTGAAATGAAGCCTGGATGATGTTTTTTCATTTTTAGAATTTTTTTTGTATTTTATTTTTGAATTTTCTATCTCGGGTCGGGTTCGAACGGATAGGAAGGAAATTTTTTTTCTTCTTTATTTTTTGGCCTGTCCTGACCCGTTTCATCTTGAAATGAAGCCAGGATGATGTTTTTTAATTTTTAGAATTTTTTTGCATTTATTTTTGAATTTTCTATCTCGGGTCGGGTTCGAACGGATAGGAAGGAAATTTTTTTTCTTCTCTATTTTTTGGCCTGTCCAAACCCGTTTAGTCTTAAAATGAAGCCTGGATGATGTTTTTTAATTTTTAGAATTTATTTGCATTTTATTTTTGAATTTTCAAACTCGGGTCGGGATCGATCGGATAGGAAGGAAATTTTTTTTCCTCTCTATTTTTCGGCCTGTCCTGACCCGTTTCATCTTGAAATGAAGCCAGGATGATGTTTTTTAATTTTTAGAATTTTTTTGCATTTATTTTTGAATTTTCTATCTCGGGTCGGGTTCGAACGGATAGGAAGGAAATTTTTTTTCTTCTCTATTTTTCGGCCTGTCCTGACCCGTTTCATCTTGAAATGAAGCCAGGATGATGTTTTTTAATTTTTAGAATTTTTTTGCATTTATTTTTGAATTTTCAAACTCGGGTCGGGATCGAACGGATAGGAAGGAAATTTTTTTTCCTCTCTATTTTTCGGCCTGTCCTGACCCGTTTCATCTTGAAATGAAGCCAGGATGATGTTTTTTAATTTTTAGAATTTTTTTGCATTTATTTTTGAATTTTCTAACTCGGATCGGGTTCGAACGGATAGGAAGGAAATTTTTTTTCTTCTCTATTTTTCGGCCTGCCCATACCCGTTTAGTCTTGAAATGAAGCCTGGATGACGTTTTTTAATTTTTAGAATTTTTTTGCATTTTATTTTTGAATTTTCTATCTCGGGTCGGGTTCGAACGGATAGGAAGGAAATTTTTTTTCTTCTCTATTTTTCGGCCTGTCCTGACCCATTTCATCTTGAAATGAAGCCAGGATGATGTTTTTTAATTTTTAGAATTTTTTTGCATTTATTTTTAAATTTTCAAACTCGGATCGGGTTCGAACGGATACGAAGGAAATTTTTTTTCTTCTCTATTTTTCGGCCTGTCCTGACCCGTTTCATCTTGAAATGAAGCCAGGATGATGTTTTTTAATTTTTAGAATTTTTTTGCATTTATTTTTGAATTTTCTAACTCGGATCGGGTTCGAACGGATAGGAATGAAATTTTTTTTCTTCTCTATTTTTCGGCCTGCCCATACCCGTTTAGTCTTGAAATGAAGCCTGGATGGCGTTTTTTAATTTTTAGAATTTTTTTGCATTTTATTTTTGAATTTTCTATCTCGGGTCGGGTTCGAACGGATAGGAAGGAAATTTTTTTTCCTCTCTATTTTTCATCCTGTCCTGACCCGTTTCATCTTGAAATGAAGCCAGGATGATTTTTTTTAATTTTTAGAATTTTTTTGCATTTATTTTGGAATTTTCTAACTCGGGTCGGGTTCGAACGGATTGGAAGGAAATTTTTTTTCTTCTCTATTTTTCGGGCTGTCCATACCCGTTTAGTCTTGAAATGAAGCCTGGATGATGTTTTTTAATTTTTAGAATTTTTTTGCATTTTATTTTTGAATTTTCTATCTCTAGTCGGGTTCGAACGGATAGGAAGGAAATTTTTTTTCTTCTCTATTTTTCGGCCTGTCTTGACCCGTTTCATCCTGAAATGAAGCCTGGATGATGTTTTTTCATTTTTAGAATTTTTTTTGTATTTTATTTTTGAATTTTCTATCTCGGGTCGGGTTCGAACGGATAGGAAGGAAATTTTTTTTCTTCTTTATTTTTTGGCCTGTCCTGACCCGTTTCATCTTGAAATGAAGCCAGGATGATGTTTTTTAATTTTTAGAATTTTTTTGCATTTATTTTTGAATTTTCAAACTCGGGTCGGGATCGAACGGATAGGAAGGAAATTTTTTTTCCTCTCTATTTTTCGGCCTGTCCTGACCCGTTTCATCTTGAAATGAAGCCAGGATGATGTTTTTTAATTTTTAGAATTTTTTTGCATTTATTTTTGAATTTTCTAACTCGGATCGGGTTCGAACGGATAGGAAGGAAATTTTTTTTCTTCTCTATTTTTCGGCCTGCCCATACCCGTTTAGTCTTGAAATGAAGCCTGGATGACGTTTTTTAATTTTTAGAATTTTTTTGCATTTTATTTTTGAATTTTCTATCTCGGGTCGGGTTCGAACGGATAGGAAGGAAATTTTTTTTCTTCTCTATTTTTTGGCCTGTCCAAACCCGTTTAGTCTTAAAATGAAGCCTGGATGATGTTTTTTAATTTTTAGAATTTATTTGCATTTTATTTTTGAATTTTCTATCTCGGGTCGGGTTCGAACGGATAGGAAGGAAATTTTTTTTCTTCTCTATTTTTCGGCCTGTCCTGACCCGTTTCATCTTGAAATGAAGCCAGGATGATGTTTTTTAATTTTTAGAATTTTTTTGCATTTATTTTTGAATTTTCAAACTCGGGTCGGGATCGAACGGATAGGAAGGAAATTTTTTTTCCTCTCTATTTTTTGGCCTGTCCTGACCCGTTTCATCTTGAAATGAAGCCAGGATGATGTTTTTTAATTTTTAGAATTTTTTTGCATTTATTTTTGAATTTTCTAACTCGGATCGGTTTCGAACGGATAGGAAGGAAATTTTTTTTCTTCTCTATTTTTCGGCCTGCCCATACCCGTTTAGTCTTGAAATGAAGCCTGGATGACGTTTTTTAATTTTTAGAATTTTTTTGCATTTTATTTTTGAATTTTCTATCTCGGGTCGGGTTCGAACGGATAGGAAGGAAATTTTTTTTCTTCTCTATTTTTCGGCCTGTCCTGACCCATTTCATCTTGAAATGAAGCCAGGATGATGTTTTTTAATTTTTAGAATTTTTTTGCATTTATTTTTAAATTTTCAAACTCGGATCGGGTTCGAACGGATACGAAGGAAATTTTTTTTCCTCTCTATTTTTCGGCCTGTCCTGACCCGTTTCATCTTGAAATGAAGCCAGGATGATGTTTTTTAATTTTTAGAATTTTTTTGCATTTATTTTTGAATTTTCTAACTCGGATCGGGTTCGAACGGATAGGAATGAAATTTTTTTTCTTCTCTATTTTTCGGCCTGCCCATACCCGTTTAGTCTTGAAATGAAGCCTGGATGGCGTTTTTTAATTTTTAGAATTTTTTTGCATTTTATTTTTGAATTTTCTATCTCGGGTCGGGTTCGAACGGATAGGAAGGAAATTTTTTTTCTTCTCTATTTTTCGGCCTGTCCTGACCCGTTTCATCTTGAAATGAAGCCAAGATGATGTTTTTTAATTATTAGAATTTTTTTGCATTTATTTTTGAATTTTCAAACTCGGGTCGGGATCGAACGGATAGGAAGGAAATTTTTTTTCCTCTCTATTTTTTGGCCTGTCCTGACCCGTTTCATCTTGAAATGAAGCCAGGATGATGTTTTTTAATTTTTAGAATTTTTTTGCATTTATTTTTGAATTTTCTAACTCGGATCGGGTTCGAACGGATAGGAAGGAAATTTTTTTTCTTCTCTATTTTTCGGCCTGCCCATACCCGTTTAGTCTTGAAATGAAGCCTGGATGACGTTTTTTAATTTTTAGAATTTTTTTGCATTTTATTTTTGAATTTTCTATCTCGGGTCGGGTTCGAACGGATAGGAAGGAAATTTTTTTTCTTCTCTATTTTTCGGCCTGTCCTGACCCGTTTCATCTTGAAATGCAGCCAAGATGATGTTTTTTAATTTTTAGAATTTTTTTGCATTTATTTTTGAATTTTCAAACTCGGGTCGGGTTCGAACGGATAGGAAGGAAATTTTTTTTCCTCTCTATTTTTCATCCTGTCCTGACCCGTTTCATCTTGAAATGAAGCCAGGATGATGTTTTTTAATTTTTAGAATTTTTTTGCATTTATTTTGGAATTTTCTAACTCGGGTCGGGTTCGAACGGATAGGAAGGAAATTTTTTTTCTTCTCTATTTTTCGGGCTGTCCATACCCGTTTAGTCTTGAAATGAAGCCTGGATGATGTTTTTTAATTTTTAGAATTTTTTTGCATTTTATTTTTGAATTTTCTATCTCTAGTCGGGTTCGAACGGATAGGAAGGAAATTTTTTTTCTTCTCTATTTTTCGGCCTGTCTTGACCCGTTTCATCCTGAAATGAAGCCTGGATGATGTTTTTTCATTTTTAGAATTTTTTTTGTATTTTATTTTTGAATTTTCTATCTCGGGTCGGGTTCGAACGGATAGGAAGGAAATTTTTTTTCTTCTTTATTTTTTGGCCTGTCCTGACCCGTTTCATCTTGAAATGAAGCCAGGATGATGTTTTTTAATTTTTAGAATTTTTTTGCATTTATTTTTGAATTTTCTATCTCGGGTCGGGTTCGAACGGATAGGAAGGAAATTTTTTTTCTTCTCTATTTTTTGGCCTGTCCAAACCCGTTTAGTCTTAAAATGAAGCCTGGATGATGTTTTTTAATTTTTAGAATTTATTTGCATTTTATTTTTGAATTTTCAAACTCGGGTCGGGATCGATCGGATAGGAAGGAAATTTTTTTTCCTCTCTATTTTTCGGCCTGTCCTGACCCGTTTCATCTTGAAATGAAGCCAGGATGATGTTTTTTAATTTTTAGAATTTTTTTGCATTTATTTTTGAATTTTCTATCTCGGGTCGGGTTCGAACGGATAGGAAGGAAATTTTTTTTCTTCTCTATTTTTCGGCCTGTCCTGACCCGTTTCATCTTGAAATGAAGCCAGGATGATGTTTTTTAATTTTTAGAATTTTTTTGCATTTATTTTTGAATTTTCAAACTCGGGTCGGGATCGAACGGATAGGAAGGAAATTTTTTTTCCTCTCTATTTTTCGGCCTGTCCTGACCCGTTTCATCTTGAAATGAAGCCAGGATGATGTTTTTTAATTTTTAGAATTTTTTTGCATTTATTTTTGAATTTTCTAACTCGGATCGGGTTCGAACGGATAGGAAGGAAATTTTTTTTCTTCTCTATTTTTCGGCCTGCCCATACCCGTTTAGTCTTGAAATGAAGCCTGGATGACGTTTTTTAATTTTTAGAATTTTTTTGCATTTTATTTTTGAATTTTCTATCTCGGGTCGGGTTCGAACGGATAGGAAGGAAATTTTTTTTCTTCTCTATTTTTCGGCCTGTCCTGACCCATTTCATCTTGAAATGAAGCCAGGATGATGTTTTTTAATTTTTAGAATTTTTTTGCATTTATTTTTAAATTTTCAAACTCGGATCGGGTTCGAACGGATACGAAGGAAATTTTTTTTCTTCTCTATTTTTCGGCCTGTCCTGACCCGTTTCATCTTGAAATGAAGCCAGGATGATGTTTTTTAATTTTTAGAATTTTTTTGCATTTATTTTTGAATTTTCTAACTCGGATCGGGTTCGAACGGATAGGAATGAAATTTTTTTTCTTCTCTATTTTTCGGCCTGCCCATACCCGTTTAGTCTTGAAATGAAGCCTGGATGGCGTTTTTTAATTTTTAGAATTTTTTTGCATTTTATTTTTGAATTTTCTATCTCGGGTCGGGTTCGAACGGATAGGAAGGAAATTTTTTTTCCTCTCTATTTTTCATCCTGTCCTGACCCGTTTCATCTTGAAATGAAGCCAGGATGATGTTTTTTAATTTTTAGAATTTTTTTGCATTTATTTTGGAATTTTCTAACTCGGGTCGGGTTCGAACGGATTGGAAGGAAATTTTTTTTCTTCTCTATTTTTCGGGCTGTCCATACCCGTTTAGTCTTGAAATGAAGCCTGGATGATGTTTTTTAATTTTTAGAATTTTTTTGCATTTTATTTTTGAATTTTCTATCTCTAGTCGGGTTCGAACGGATAGGAAGGAAATTTTTTTTCTTCTCTATTTTTCGGCCTGTCTTGACCCGTTTCATCCTGAAATGAAGCCTGGATGATGTTTTTTCATTTTTAGAATTTTTTTTGTATTTTATTTTTGAATTTTCTATCTCGGGTCGGGTTCGAACGGATAGGAAGGAAATTTTTTTTCTTCTTTATTTTTTGGCCTGTCCTGACCCGTTTCATCTTGAAATGAAGCCAGGATGATGTTTTTTAATTTTTAGAATTTTTTTGCATTTATTTTTGAATTTTCAAACTCGGGTCGGGATCGAACGGATAGGAAGGAAATTTTTTTTCCTCTCTATTTTTCGGCCTGTCCTGACCCGTTTCATCTTGAAATGAAGCCAGGATGATGTTTTTTAATTTTTAGAATTTTTTTGCATTTATTTTTGAATTTTCTAACTCGGATCGGGTTCGAACGGATAGGAAGGAAATTTTTTTTCTTCTCTATTTTTCGGCCTGCCCATACCCGTTTAGTCTTGAAATGAAGCCTGGATGACGTTTTTTAATTTTTAGAATTTTTTTGCATTTTATTTTTGAATTTTCTATCTCGGGTCGGGTTCGAACGGATAGGAAGGAAATTTTTTTTCTTCTCTATTTTTTGGCCTGTCCAAACCCGTTTAGTCTTAAAATGAAGCCTGGATGATGTTTTTTAATTTTTAGAATTTATTTGCATTTTATTTTTGAATTTTCTATCTCGGGTCGGGTTCGAACGGATAGGAAGGAAATTTTTTTTCTTCTCTATTTTTCGGCCTGTCCTGACCCGTTTCATCTTGAAATGAAGCCAGGATGATGTTTTTTAATTTTTAGAATTTTTTTGCATTTATTTTTGAATTTTCAAACTCGGGTCGGGATCGAACGGATAGGAAGGAAATTTTTTTTCCTCTCTATTTTTTGGCCTGTCCTGACCCGTTTCATCTTGAAATGAAGCCAGGATGATGTTTTTTAATTTTTAGAATTTTTTTGCATTTATTTTTGAATTTTCTAACTCGGATCGGTTTCGAACGGATAGGAAGGAAATTTTTTTTCTTCTCTATTTTTCGGCCTGCCCATACCCGTTTAGTCTTGAAATGAAGCCTGGATGACGTTTTTTAATTTTTAGAATTTTTTTGCATTTTATTTTTGAATTTTCTATCTCGGGTCGGGTTCGAACGGATAGGAAGGAAATTTTTTTTCTTCTCTATTTTTCGGCCTGTCCTGACCCATTTCATCTTGAAATGAAGCCAGGATGATGTTTTTTAATTTTTAGAATTTTTTTGCATTTATTTTTAAATTTTCAAACTCGGATCGGGTTCGAACGGATACGAAGGAAATTTTTTTTCCTCTCTATTTTTCGGCCTGTCCTGACCCGTTTCATCTTGAAATGAAGCCAGGATGATGTTTTTTAATTTTTAGAATTTTTTTGCATTTATTTTTGAATTTTCTAACTCGGATCGGGTTCGAACGGATAGGAATGAAATTTTTTTTCTTCTCTATTTTTCGGCCTGCCCATACCCGTTTAGTCTTGAAATGAAGCCTGGATGGCGTTTTTTAATTTTTAGAATTTTTTTGCATTTTATTTTTGAATTTTCTATCTCGGGTCGGGTTCGAACGGATAGGAAGGAAATTTTTTTTCTTCTCTATTTTTCGGCCTGTCCTGACCCGTTTCATCTTGAAATGAAGCCAAGATGATGTTTTTTAATTATTAGAATTTTTTTGCATTTATTTTTGAATTTTCAAACTCGGGTCGGGATCGAACGGATAGGAAGGAAATTTTTTTTCCTCTCTATTTTTTGGCCTGTCCTGACCCGTTTCATCTTGAAATGAAGCCAGGATGATGTTTTTTAATTTTTAGAATTTTTTTGCATTTATTTTTGAATTTTCTAACTCGGATCGGGTTCGAACGGATAGGAAGGAAATTTTTTTTCTTCTCTATTTTTCGGCCTGCCCATACCCGTTTAGTCTTGAAATGAAGCCTGGATGACGTTTTTTAATTTTTAGAATTTTTTTGCATTTTATTTTTGAATTTTCTATCTCGGGTCGGGTTCGAACGGATAGGAAGGAAATTTTTTTTCTTCTCTATTTTTCGGCCTGTCCTGACCCGTTTCATCTTGAAATGCAGCCAAGATGATGTTTTTTAATTTTTAGAATTTTTTTGCATTTATTTTTGAATTTTCAAACTCGGGTCGGGTTCGAACGGATAGGAAGGAAATTTTTTTTCCTCTCTATTTTTCATCCTGTCCTGACCCGTTTCATCTTGAAATGAAGCCAGGATGATGTTTTTTAATTTTTAGAATTTTTTTGCATTTATTTTGGAATTTTCTAACTCGGGTCGGGTTCGAACGGATAGGAAGGAAATTTTTTTTCTTCTCTATTTTTCGGGCTGTCCATACCCGTTTAGTCTTGAAATGAAGCCTGGATGATGTTTTTTAATTTTTAGAATTTTTTTGCATTTTATTTTTGAATTTTCTATCTCTAGTCGGGTTCGAACGGATAGGAAGGAAATTTTTTTTCTTCTCTATTTTTCGGCCTGTCTTGACCCGTTTCATCCTGAAATGAAGCCTGGATGATGTTTTTTCATTTTTAGAATTTTTTTTGTATTTTATTTTTGAATTTTCTATCTCGGGTCGGGTTCGAACGGATAGGAAGGAAATTTTTTTTCTTCTTTATTTTTTGGCCTGTCCTGACCCGTTTCATCTTGAAATGAAGCCAGGATGATGTTTTTTAATTTTTAGAATTTTTTTGCATTTATTTTTGAATTTTCTATCTCGGGTCGGGTTCGAACGGATAGGAAGGAAATTTTTTTTCTTCTCTATTTTTTGGCCTGTCCAAACCCGTTTAGTCTTAAAATGAAGCCTGGATGATGTTTTTTAATTTTTAGAATTTATTTGCATTTTATTTTTGAATTTTCAAACTCGGGTCGGGATCGATCGGATAGGAAGGAAATTTTTTTTCCTCTCTATTTTTCGGCCTGTCCTGACCCGTTTCATCTTGAAATGAAGCCAGGATGATGTTTTTTAATTTTTAGAATTTTTTTGCATTTATTTTTGAATTTTCTATCTCGGGTCGGGTTCGAACGGATAGGAAGGAAATTTTTTTTCTTCTCTATTTTTCGGCCTGTCCTGACCCGTTTCATCTTGAAATGAAGCCAGGATGATGTTTTTTAATTTTTAGAATTTTTTTGCATTTATTTTTGAATTTTCAAACTCGGGTCGGGATCGAACGGATAGGAAGGAAATTTTTTTTCCTCTCTATTTTTCGGCCTGTCCTGACCCGTTTCATCTTGAAATGAAGCCAGGATGATGTTTTTTAATTTTTAGAATTTTTTTGCATTTATTTTTGAATTTTCTAACTCGGATCGGGTTCGAACGGATAGGAAGGAAATTTTTTTTCTTCTCTATTTTTCGGCCTGCCCATACCCGTTTAGTCTTGAAATGAAGCCTGGATGACGTTTTTTAATTTTTAGAATTTTTTTGCATTTTATTTTTGAATTTTCTATCTCGGGTCGGGTTCGAACGGATAGGAAGGAAATTTTTTTTCTTCTCTATTTTTCGGCCTGTCCTGACCCATTTCATCTTGAAATGAAGCCAGGATGATGTTTTTTAATTTTTAGAATTTTTTTGCATTTATTTTTAAATTTTCAAACTCGGATCGGGTTCGAACGGATACGAAGGAAATTTTTTTTCTTCTCTATTTTTCGGCCTGTCCTGACCCGTTTCATCTTGAAATGAAGCCAGGATGATGTTTTTTAATTTTTAGAATTTTTTTGCATTTATTTTTGAATTTTCAAACTCGGGTCGGGATCGAACGGATAGGAAGGAAATTTTTTTTCCTCTCTATTTTTTGGCCTGTCCTGACCCGTTTCATCTTGAAATGAAGCCAGGATGATGTTTTTTAATTTTTAGAATTTTTTTGCATTTATTTTTGAATTTTCTAACTCGGATCGGTTTCGAACGGATAGGAAGGAAATTTTTTTTCTTCTCTATTTTTCGGCCTGCCCATACCCGTTTAGTCTTGAAATGAAGCCTGGATGACGTTTTTTAATTTTTAGAATTTTTTTGCATTTTATTTTTGAATTTTCTATCTCGGGTCGGGTTCGAACGGATAGGAAGGAAATTTTTTTTCTTCTCTATTTTTCGGCCTGTCCTGACCCATTTCATCTTGAAATGAAGCCAGGATGATGTTTTTTAATTTTTAGAATTTTTTTGCATTTATTTTTAAATTTTCAAACTCGGATCGGGTTCGAACGGATACGAAGGAAATTTTTTTTCCTCTCTATTTTTCGGCCTGTCCTGACCCGTTTCATCTTGAAATGAAGCCAGGATGATGTTTTTTAATTTTTAGAATTTTTTTGCATTTATTTTTGAATTTTCTAACTCGGATCGGGTTCGAACGGATAGGAATGAAATTTTTTTTCTTCTCTATTTTTCGGCCTGCCCATACCCGTTTAGTCTTGAAATGAAGCCTGGATGGCGTTTTTTAATTTTTAGAATTTTTTTGCATTTTATTTTTGAATTTTCTATCTCGGGTCGGGTTCGAACGGATAGGAAGGAAATTTTTTTTCTTCTCTATTTTTCGGCCTGTCCTGACCCGTTTCATCTTGAAATGAAGCCAAGATGATGTTTTTTAATTATTAGAATTTTTTTGCATTTATTTTTGAATTTTCAAACTCGGGTCGGGTTCGAACGGATAGGAAGGAAATTTTTTTTCCTCTCTATTTTTCATCCTGTCCTGACCCGTTTCATCTTGAAATGAAGCCAGGATGATGTTTTTTAATTTTTAGAATTTTTTTGCATTTATTTTGGAATTTTCTAACTCGGGTCGGGTTCGAACGGATAGGAAGGAAATTTTTTGTCTTCTCTATTTTTCGGGCTGTCCATACCCTTTAGTCTTGAAATGAAGCCTGGATGATGTTTTTTAATTTTTAGAATTTTTTTGCATTTTATTTTTGAATTTTCTATCTCTAGTCGGGTTCGAACGGATAGGAAGGAAATTTTTTTTCTTCTCTATTTTTCGGCCTGTCTTGACCCGTTTCATCCTGAAATGAAGCCTGGATGATGTTTTTTCATTTTTAGAATTTTTTTTGTTTTTTATTTTTGAATTTTCTATCTCGGGTCGGGTTCGAACGGATAGGAAGGAAATTTTTTTTCTTCTTTATTTTTTGGCCTGTCCTGACCCGTTTCATCTTGAAATGAAGCCAGGATGATGTTTTTTAATTTTTAGAATTTTTTTGCATTTATTTTTGAATTTTCAAACTCGGGTCGGGATCGAACGGATAGGAAGGAAATTTTTTTTCCTCTCTATTTTTCGGCCTGTCCTGACCCGTTTCATCTTGAAATGAAGCCAGGATGATGTTTTTTAATTTTTAGAATTTTTTTGTATTTATTTTTTAATTTTCTAACTCGGATCGGGTTCGAACGGATAGGAAGGAAATTTTTTTTCTTCTCTATTTTTCGGCCTGCCCATACCCATTTAGTCTTGAAATGAAGCCTGGATGACGTTTTTTAATTTTTAGAATTTTTTTGCATTTTATTTTTGAATTTTCTATCTCGGGTCGGGTTCGAACGGATAGGAAGGAAATTTTTTTTCTTCTCTATTTTTTGGCCTGTCCAAACCCGTTTAGTCTTAAAATGAAGCCTGGATGATGTTTTTTAATTTTTAGAATTTATTTGCATTTTATTTTTGAATTTTCTATCTCGGGTCGGGTTCGAACGGATAGGAAGGAAATTTTTTTTCTTCTCTATTTTTTGGCCTGTCCTGACCCGTTTCATCTTGAAATGAAGCCAGGATGATGTTTTTTAATTTTTAGAATTTTTTTGCATTTATTTTTGAATTTTCAAACTCGGGTCGGGATCGAACGGATAGGATGGAAATTTTTTTTCCTCTCTATTTTTCGGCCTGCCCATACCCGTTTAGTCTTGAAATGAAGCCTGGATGACGTTTTTTAATTTTTAGAATTTTTTTGCATTTTATTTTTGAATTTTCTATCTCGGGTCGGGTTCGAACGGATAGGAAGGAAATTTTTTTTCTTCTCTATTTTTCGGCCTGTCCTGACCCGATTCATCTTGAAATGAAGCCAAGATGATGTTTTTTAATTTTTAGAATTTTTTTGCATTTATTTTTGAATTTTCAAACTCGGGTCGGGTTCGAACGGATAGGAAGGAAATTTTTTTTCCTCTCTATTTTTCATCCTGTCCTGACCCGTTTCATCTTGAAATGAAGCCAGGATGATGTTTTTTAATTTTTAGAATTTTTTTGCATTTATTTTGGAATTTTCTAACTCGGGTCGGGTTCGAACGGATAGGAAGGAAATTTTTTGTCTTCTCTATTTTTCGGGCTGTCCATACCCTTTAGTCTTGAAATGAAGCCTGGATGGCGTTTTTTAATTTTTAGAATTTTTTTGCATTTTATTTTTGAATTTTCTATCTCGGGTCGGGTTCGAACGGATAGGAAGGAAATTTTTTTTCCTCTCTATTTTTCATCCTGTCCTGACCCGTTTCATCTTGAAATGAAGCCAGGATGATGTTTTTTAATTTTTAGAATTTTTTTGCATTTATTTTGGAATTTTCTAACTCGGGTCGGGTTCGAACGGATAGGAAGGAAATTTTTTTTCTTCTCTATTTTTCGGGCTGTCCATACCCGTTTAGTCTTGAAATGAAGCCTGGATGATGTTTTTTAATTTTTAGAATTTTTTTGCATTTTATTTTTGAATTTTCTATCTCTAGTCGGGTTCGAACGGATAGGAAGGAAATTTTTTTTCTTCTCTATTTTTCGGCCTGTCTTGACCCGTTTCATCCTGAAATGAAGCCTGGATGATGTTTTTTCATTTTTAGAATTTTTTTTGTATTTTATTTTTGAATTTTCTATCTCGGGTCGGGTTCGAACGGATAGGAAGGAAATTTTTTTTCTTCTTTATTTTTTGGCCTGTCCTGACCCGTTTCATCTTGAAATGAAGCCAGGATGATGTTTTTTAATTTTTAGAATTTTTTTGCATTTATTTTTGAATTTTCAAACTCGGGTCGGGATCGAACGGATAGGAAGGAAATTTTTTTTCCTCTCTATTTTTCGGCCTGTCCTGACCCGTTTCATCTTGAAATGAAGCCAGGATGATGTTTTTTAATTTTTAGAATTTTTTTGCATTTATTTTTGAATTTTCTAACTCGGATCGGGTTCGAACGGATAGGAAGGAAATTTTTTTTCTTCTCTATTTTTCGGCCTGCCCATACCCGTTTAGTCTTGAAATGAAGCCTGGATGACGTTTTTTAATTTTTAGAATTTTTTTGCATTTTATTTTTGAATTTTCTATCTCGGGTCGGGTTCGAACGGATAGGAAGGAAATTTTTTTTCTTCTCTATTTTTTGGCCTGTCCAAACCCGTTTAGTCTTAAAATGAAGCCTGGATGATGTTTTTTAATTTTTAGAATTTATTTGCATTTTATTTTTGAATTTTCTATCTCGGGTCGGGTTCGAACGGATAGGAAGGAAATTTTTTTTCTTCTCTATTTTTCGGCCTGTCCTGACCCGTTTCATCTTGAAATGAAGCCAGGATGATGTTTTTTAATTTTTAGAATTTTTTTGCATTTATTTTTGAATTTTCAAACTCGGGTCGGGATCGATCGGATAGGAAGGAAATTTTTTTTCCTCTCTATTTTTCGGCCTGTCCTGACCCGTTTCATCTTGAAATGAAGCCAGGATGATGTTTTTTAATTTTTAGAATTTTTTTGCATTTATTTTTGAATTTTCTATCTCGGGTCGGGTTCGAACGGATAGGAAGGAAATTTTTTTTCTTCTCTATTTTTCGGCCTGTCCTGACCCGTTTCATCTTGAAATGAAGCCAGGATGATGTTTTTTAATTTTTAGAATTTTTTTGCATTTATTTTTGAATTTTCAAACTCGGGTCGGGATCGAACGGATAGGAAGGAAATTTTTTTTCCTCTCTATTTTTCGGCCTGTCCTGACCCGTTTCATCTTGAAATGAAGCCAGGATGATGTTTTTTAATTTTTAGAATTTTTTTGCATTTATTTTTGAATTTTCTAACTCGGATCGGGTTCGAACGGATAGGAAGGAAATTTTTTTTCTTCTCTATTTTTCGGCCTGCCCATACCCGTTTAGTCTTGAAATGAAGCCTGGATGACGTTTTTTAATTTTTAGAATTTTTTTGCATTTTATTTTTGAATTTTCTATCTCGGGTCGGGTTCGAACGGATAGGAAGGAAATTTTTTTTCTTCTCTATTTTTCGGCCTGTCCTGACCCATTTCATCTTGAAATGAAGCCAGGATGATGTTTTTTAATTTTTAGAATTTTTTTGCATTTATTTTTAAATTTTCAAACTCGGATCGGGTTCGAACGGATACGAAGGAAATTTTTTTTCCTCTCTATTTTTCGGCCTGTCCTGACCCGTTTCATCTTGAAATGAAGCCAGGATGATGTTTTTTAATTTTTAGAATTTTTTTGCATTTATTTTTGAATTTTCTAACTCGGATCGGGTTCGAACGGATAGGAATGAAATTTTTTTTCTTCTCTATTTTTCGGCCTGCCCATACCCGTTTAGTCTTGAAATGAAGCCTGGATGGCGTTTTTTAATTTTTAGAATTTTTTTGCATTTTATTTTTGAATTTTCTATCTCGGGTCGGGTTCGAACGGATAGGAAGGAAATTTTTTTTCTTCTCTATTTTTCGGCCTGTCCTGACCCGTTTCATCTTGAAATGAAGCCAAGATGATGTTTTTTAATTATTAGAATTTTTTTGCATTTATTTTTGAATTTTCAAACTCGGGTCGGGTTCGAACGGATAGGAAGGAAATTTTTTTTCCTCTCTATTTTTCATCCTGTCCTGACCCGTTTCATCTTGAAATGAAGCCAGGATGATGTTTTTTAATTTTTAGAATTTTTTTGCATTTATTTTGGAATTTTCTAACTCGGGTCGGGTTCGAACGGATAGGAAGGAAATTTTTTGTCTTCTCTATTTTTCGGGCTGTCCATACCCTTTAGTCTTGAAATGAAGCCTGGATGATGTTTTTTAATTTTTAGAATTTTTTTGCATTTTATTTTTGAATTTTCTATCTCTAGTCGGGTTCGAACGGATAGGAAGGAAATTTTTTTTCTTCTCTATTTTTCGGCCTGTCTTGACCCGTTTCATCCTGAAATGAAGCCTGGATGATGTTTTTTCATTTTTAGAATTTTTTTTGTTTTTTATTTTTGAATTTTCTATCTCGGGTCGGGTTCGAACGGATAGGAAGGAAATTTTTTTTCTTCTTTATTTTTTGGCCTGTCCTGACCCGTTTCATCTTGAAATGAAGCCAGGATGATGTTTTTTAATTTTTAGAATTTTTTTGCATTTATTTTTGAATTTTCAAACTCGGGTCGGGATCGAACGGATAGGAAGGAAATTTTTTTTCCTCTCTATTTTTCGGCCTGTCCTGACCCGTTTCATCTTGAAATGAAGCCAGGATGATGTTTTTTAATTTTTAGAATTTTTTTGTATTTATTTTTTAATTTTCTAACTCGGATCGGGTTCGAACGGATAGGAAGGAAATTTTTTTTCTTCTCTATTTTTCGGCCTGCCCATACCCATTTAGTCTTGAAATGAAGCCTGGATGACGTTTTTTAATTTTTAGAATTTTTTTGCATTTTATTTTTGAATTTTCTATCTCGGGTCGGGTTCGAACGGATAGGAAGGAAATTTTTTTTCTTCTCTATTTTTTGGCCTGTCCAAACCCGTTTAGTCTTAAAATGAAGCCTGGATGATGTTTTTTAATTTTTAGAATTTATTTGCATTTTATTTTTGAATTTTCTATCTCGGGTCGGGTTCGAACGGATAGGAAGGAAATTTTTTTTCTTCTCTATTTTTTGGCCTGTCCTGACCCGTTTCATCTTGAAATGAAGCCAGGATGATGTTTTTTAATTTTTAGAATTTTTTTGCATTTATTTTTGAATTTTCAAACTCGGGTCGGGATCGAACGGATAGGAAGGAAATTTTTTTTCCTCTCTATTTTTCGGCCTGTCCTGACCCGTTTCATCTTGAAATGAAGCCAGGATGATGTTTTTTAATTTTTAGAATTTTTTTGTATTTATTTTTTAATTTTCTAACTCGGATCGGGTTCGAACGGATAGGAAGGAAATTTTTTTTCTTCTCTATTTTTCGGCCTGCCCATACCCATTTAGTCTTGAAATGAAGCCTGGATGACGTTTTTTAATTTTTAGAATTTTTTTGCATTTTATTTTTGAATTTTCTATCTCGGGTCGGGTTCGAACGGATAGGAAGGAAATTTTTTTTCTTCTCTATTTTTTGGCCTGTCCAAACCCGTTTAGTCTTAAAATGAAGCCTGGATGATGTTTTTTAATTTTTAGAATTTATTTGCATTTTATTTTTGAATTTTCTATCTCGGGTCGGGTTCGAACGGATAGGAAGGAAATTTTTTTTCTTCTCTATTTTTTGGCCTGTCCTGACCCGTTTCATCTTGAAATGAAGCCAGGATGATGTTTTTTAATTTTTAGAATTTTTTTGCATTTATTTTTGAATTTTCAAACTCGGGTCGGGATCGAACGGATAGGATGGAAATTTTTTTTCCTCTCTATTTTTCGGCCTGTCCTGACCCGTTTCATCTTGAAGTGAAGCCAGGATGATGTTTTTTAATTTTTAGAATTTTTTTGCATTTATTTTTGAATTTTCTAACTCGGATCGGGTTCGAACGGATAGGAAGGAAATTTTTTTTCTTCTCTATTTTTCGGCCTGCCCATACCCGTTTAGTCTTGAAATGAAGCCTGGATGACGTTTTTTAATTTTTAGAATTTTTTTGCATTTTATTTTTGAATTTTCTATCTCGGGTCGGGTTCGAACGGATAGGAAGGAAATTTTTTTTCTTCTCTATTTTTCGGCCTGTCCTGACCCATTTCATCTTGAAATGAATCCAGGATGATGTTTTTTAATTTTTAGAATTTTTTTGCATTTATTTTTGAATTTTCAAACTCGGATCGGGTTCGAACGGATACGAAGGAAATTTTTTTTCCTCTCTATTTTTCGGCCTGTCCTGACCCGTTTCATCTTGAAATGAAGCCAGGATGATGTTTTTTAATTTTTAGAATTTTTTTGCATTTATTATTGAATTTTCTAACTCGGATCGGGTTCGAACGGATAGGAAGGAAATTTTTTTTCTTCTCTAATTTTCGGCCTGCCCATACCCGTTTAGTCTTGAAATGAAGCCTGGATGACGTTTTTTAATTTTTAGAATTTTTTTGCATTTTATTTTTGAATTTTCTATCTCGGGTCGGGTTCGAACGGATAGGAAGGAAATTTTTTTTCTTCTCTATTTTTCGGCCTGTCCTGACCCGTTTCATCTTGAAATGAAGCCAAGATGATGTTTTTTAATTTTTAGAATTTTTTTGCATTTATTTTTGAATTTTCAAACTCGGGTCGGGTTCGAACGGATAGGAAGGAAATTTTTTTTCCTCTCTATTTTTCATCCTGTCCTGACCCGTTTCATCTTTAAATGAAGCCAGGATGATGTTGTTTAATTTTTAGAATTTTTTTGCATTTATTTTGGAATTTTCTAACTCGGGTCGGGTTCGAACGGATAGGAAGGAAATTTTTTTTCTTCTCTATTTTTCGGGCTGTCCATACCCGTTTAGTCTTGAAATGAAGCCTGGATGATGTTTTTTAATTTTTAGAATTTTTTTGCATTTTATTTTTGAATTTTCTATCTCTAGTCGGGTTCGAACGTATAGGAAGGAAATTTTTTTTCTTCTCTATTTTTCGGCCTGTCTTGACCCGTTTCATCCTGAAATGAAGCATGGATGATGTTTTTTCATTTTTAGAATTTTTTTTGTATTTTATTTTTGAATTTTCTATCTCGGGTCGGGTTCGAACGGATAGGAAGGAAATTTTTTTTCTTCTTTATTTTTTGGCCTGTCCTGACCCGTTTCATCTTGAAATGAAGCCAGGATGATGTTTTTTAATTTTTAGAATTTTTTTGCATTTATTTTTGAATTTTCAAACTCGAGTCGGGATCGAACGGATAGGAAGGAAATTTTTTTTCCTCTCTATTTTTCGGCCTGTCCTGACCCGTTTCATCTTGAAATGAAGCCAGGATGATGTTTTTTAATTTTTAGAATTTTTTTGCATTTATTTTTGAATTTTCTAACTCGGATCGGGTTCGAACGGATAGGAAGGAAATTTTTTTTCTTCTCTATTTTTCGGCCTGCCCATACCCGTTTAGTCTTGAAATGAAGCCTGGAAGACGTTTTTTAATTTTTAGAATTTTTTTGCATTTTATTTTTGAATTTTCTATCTC
This sequence comes from Quercus robur, assembly GCF_932294415.1. Taxonomy (NCBI): domain Eukaryota; kingdom Viridiplantae; phylum Streptophyta; class Magnoliopsida; order Fagales; family Fagaceae; genus Quercus; species Quercus robur. The sequence goes on along the minus strand of NC_065542.1, from coordinate 38,413,082 downwards.
GGGTCGGGTTCGAACGGATAGGAAGGAAATTTTTTTTCTTCTCTATTTTTTGGCCTGTCCAAACCCGTTTAGTCTTAAAATGAAGCCTGGATGATGTTTTTTAATTTTTAGAATTTATTTGCATTTTATTTTTGAATTTTCTATCTCGGGTCGGGTTCGAACGGATAGGAAGGAAATTTTTTTTCTTCTCTATTTTTCAGCCTGTCCTGACCCGTTTCATCTTGAAATGAAGGCAGGATGATGTTTTTTAATTTTTAGAATTTTTTTGCATTTATTTTTGAATTTTCAAACTCGGGTCGGGATCGAACGGATAGGAAGGAAATTTTTTTTCCTCTCTATTTTTCGTCCTGTCCTGACCCGTTTCATCTTGAAATGAAGCCAGGATGATGTTTTTTAATTTTTAGAATTTTTTTGCATTTATTTTTGAATTTTCTAACTCGGATCGGGTTCGAACGGATAGGAAGGAAATTTTTTTTCTTCTCTATTTTTCGGCCTGCCCATACCCGTTTAGTCTTGAAATGAAGCCTGGATGACGTTTTTTAATTTTTAGAATTTTTTTGCATTTTATTTTTGAATTTTCTATCTCGGGTCGGGTTCGAACGGATAGGAAGGAAATTTTTTTTCTTCTCTATTTTTCGGCCTCTCCTGACCCGTTTCATCTTGAAATGAAGCCAGGATGATGTTTTTTAATTTTTAGAATTTTTTTGCATTTATTTTTGAATTTTCAAACTCGGGTCGGGATCGAACGGATAGGAAGGAAATTTTTTTTCCTCTCTATTTTTCGGCCTGTCCTGACCCGTTTCATCTTGAAATGAAGCCAGGATGATGTTTTTTAATTTTTAGAATTTTTTTGCATTTATTTTTGAATTTTCAAACTCGGGTCGGGATCGAACGGATAGGAAGGAAATTTTTTTTCCTCTCTATTTTTTGGCCTGTCCTGACCCGTTTCATCTTGAAATGAAGCCAGGATGATGTTTTTTAATTTTTAGAATTTTTTTGTATTTATTTTTTAATTTTCTAACTCGGATCGGGTTCGAACGGATAGGAAGGAAATTTTTTTTCTTCTCTATTTTTCGGCCTGCCCATACCCATTTAGTCTTGAAATGAAGCCTGGATGACGTTTTTTAATTTTTAGAATTTTTTTGCATTTTATTTTTGAATTTTCTATCTCGGGTCGGGTTCGAACGGATAGGAAGGAAATTTTTTTTCTTCACTATTTTTCGGCCTCTCCTGACCCGTTTCATCTTGAAATGAAGCCAGGATGATGTTTTTTAATTTTTAGAATTTTTTTGCATTTATTTTTGAATTTTCAAACTCGGGTCGGGATCGAACGGATAAGAAGGAAATTTTTTTTTCCTCTCTATTTTTCGGCCTGTCCTGACCCGTTTCATCTTGAAATGAAGCCAGGATGATGTTTTTTAATTTTTAGAATTTTTTTGCATTTATTTTTGAATTTTCTAACTCGGATCGGGTTCGAACGGATAGGAAGGAAATTTTTTTTCTTCTCTATTTTTCGGCCTGCCCATACCCGTTTAGTCTTGAAATGAAGCCTGGATGACGTTTTTTAATTTTTAGAATTTTTTTGCATTTTATTTTTGAATTTTCTATCTCGGGTCGGGTTCGAACGGATAGGAAGGAAATTTTTTTTCTTCTCTATTTTTCGGCCTGTCCTGACCCATTTCATCTTGAAATGAAGCCAGGATGATGTTTTTTAATTTTTAGAATTTTTTTGCATTTATTTTTGAATTTTCTAACTCGGATCGGGTTCGAACTGATACGAAGGAAATTTTTTTTCCTCTCTATTTTTCGGCCTGTCCTGACCCGTTTCATCTTGAAATGAAGCCAGGATGATGTTTTTTAATTTTTAGAATTTTTTTGCATTTATTTTTGAATTTTCTAACTCGGATCGGGTTCGAACGGATAGGAATGAAATTTTTTTTCTTCTCTATTTTTCGGCCTGCCCATACCCGTTTAGTCTTGAAATGAAGCCTGGATGACGTTTTTTAATTTTTAGAATTTTTTTGCATTTTATTTTTGAATTTTCTATCTCGGGTCGGGTTCGAACGGATAGGAAGGAAATTTTTTTTCTTCTCTATTTTTCGGCCTGTCCTGACCCGTTTCATCTTGAAATGAAGCCAGGATGATGTTTTTTAATTTTTAGAATTTTTTTGCATTTATTTTTGAATTTTCAAACTCGGGTCGGGATCGAACGGATAGGAAGGAAATTTTTTTTCCTCTCTATTTTTCGGCCTGTCCTGACCCGTTTCATCTTGAAATGAAGCCAGGATGATGTTTTTTAATTTTTAGAATTTTTTTGCATTTATTTTTGAATTTTCTAACTCGGATCGGGTTCGAACGGATAGGAAGGAAATTTTTTTTCTTCTCTATTTTTCGGCCTGCCCATACCCGTTTAGTCTTGAAATGAAGCCTGGATGACGTTTTTTAATTTTTAGAATTTTTTTGCATTTTATTTTTGAATTTTCTATCTCGGGTCGGGTTCGAACGGATAGGAAGGAAATTTTTTTTCTTCTCTATTTTTTGGCCTGTCCAAACCCGTTTAGTCTTAAAATGAAGCCTGGATGATGTTTTTTAATTTTTACAATTTATTTGCATTTTATTTTTGAATTTTCTATCTCGGGTCGGGTTCGAACGGATAGGAAGGAAATTTTTTTTCTTCTCTATTTTTCGGCCTGTCCTGACCCGTTTCATCTTGAAATGAAGCCAGGATGATGTTTTTTAATTTTTAGAATTTTTTTGCATTTATTTTTGAATTTTCAAACTCGGGTCGGGATCGAACGGATAGGAAGAAAATTTTTTTTCCTCTCTATTTTTCGGCCTGTCCTGACCCGTTTCATCTTGAAATGAAGCCAGGATAATGTTTTTTAATTTTTAGAATTTTTTTGCATTTATTTTTGAATTTTCTAACTCGGATCGGGTTCGAACAGATAGGAAGGAAATTTTTTTTCTTCTCTATTTTTTGGCCTGCCCATACCCGTTTAGTCTTGAAATGAAGCCTGGATGACGTTTTTTAATTTTTAGAATTTTTTTGCATTTTATTTTTGAATTTTCTATCTCTGGTCGGGTTCGAACGGATAGGAAGGAAATTTTTTTTCTTCTCTATTTTTCGGCCTGTCCTGACCCATTTCATCTTGAAATGAAGCCAGGATGATGTTTTTTAATTTTTAGAATTTTTTTGCATTTATTTTTGAATTTTCAAACTCAGATCGGGTTCGAACGGATACGAAGGAAATTTTTTTTCCTCTCTATTTTTCGGCCTGTCCTGACCCGTTTCATCTTGAAATGAAGCCAGGATGATGTTTTTTAATTTTTAGAATTTTTTTGCATTTATTTTTGAATTTTCTAACTCGGATCGGGTTCGAACGGATAGGAAGGAAATTTTTTTTCTTCTCTATTTTTCGGCCTGCCCATACCCGTTTAGTCTTGAAATGAAGCCTGGATGACGTTTTTTAATTTTTAGAATTTTTTTGCATTTTATTTTTGAATTTTCTATCTCGGGTCCGGTTCGAACGGATAGGAAGGAAATTTTTTTTCTTCTCTATTTTTCGGCCTGTCCTGACCCGTTTCATCTTGAAATGAAGCCAAGATGATGTTTTTTAATTTTTAGAATTTTTTTCCATTTATTTTTGAATTTTCAAACTCGGGTCGGGTTCGAACGGATAGGAAGGAAATTTTTTTTCCTCTCTATTTTTCATCCTGTCCTGACCCATTTCATCTTGAAATGAAGCCAGGATGATGTTTTTTAATTTTTAGAATTTTTTTGCATTTTATTTTTGAATTTTCTATCTCGGGTCGGGTTCGAACGGATAGGAAGGAAATTTTTTTTCTTCTCTATTTTTTGGCCTGTCCTGACCCGTTTCATCTTGAAATGAAGCCAGGATGATGTTTTTTAATTTTTAGAATTTTTTTGCATTTATTTTTGAATTTTCAAACTCGGGTCGGGATCGAACGGATAGGATGGAAATTTTTTTTCCTCTCTATTTTTCGGCCTGTCCTGACCCGTTTCATCTTGAAGTGAAGCCAGGATGATGTTTTTTAATTTTTAGAATTTTTTTGCATTTATTTTTGAATTTTCTAACTCGGATCGGGTTCGAACGGATAGGAAGGAAATTTTTTTTCTTCTCTATTTTTCGGCCTGCCCATACCCGTTTAGTCTTGAAATGAAGCCTGGATGACGTTTTTTAATTTTTAGAATTTTTTTGCATTTTATTTTTGAATTTTTAATCTCGGGTCGGGTTCGAACGGATAGGAAGGAAATTTTTTTTCTTCTCTATTTTTCGGCCTGTCCTGACCCATTTCATCTTGAAATGAATCCAGGATGATGTTTTTTAATTTTTAGAATTTTTTTGCATTTATTTTTGAATTTTCAAACTCGGATCGGGTTCGAACGGATACGAAGGAAATTTTTTTTCCTCTCTATTTTTCGGCCTGTCCTGACCCGTTTCATCTTGAAATGAAGCCAGGATGACGTTTTTTAATTTTTAGAATTTTTTTGCATTTTATTTTTGAATTTTCTATCTCGGGTCGGGTTCGAACGGATAGGAAGGAAATTTTTTTTCTTCTCTATTTTTCGGCCTGCCCATACCCGTTTAGTCTTGAAATGAAGCCTGGATGACGTTTTTTAATTTTTAGAATTTTTTTGCATTTTATTTTTGAATTTTCTATCTCGGGTCGGGTTCGAACGGATAGGAAGGAAATTTTTTTTCTTCTCTATTTTTTGGCCTGTCCAAACCCGTTTAGTCTTAAAATGAAGCCTGGATGATGTTTTTTAATTTTTACAATTTATTTGCATTTTATTTTTGAATTTTCTATCTCGGGTCGGGTTCGAACGGATAGGAAGGAAATTTTTTTTCTTCTCTATTTTTCGGCCTGTCCTGACCCGTTTCATCTTGAAATGAAGCCAGGATGATGTTTTTTAATTTTTAGAATTTTTTTGCATTTATTTTTGAATTTTCAAACTCGGGTCGGGATCGAACGGATAGGAAGAAAATTTTTTTTCCTCTCTATTTTTCGGCCTGTCCTGACCCGTTTCATCTTGAAATGAAGCCAGGATGATGTTTTTTAATTTTTAGAATTTTTTTGCATTTATTTTTGAATTTTCTAACTCGGATCGGGTTCGAACAGATAGGAAGGAAATTTTTTTTCTTCTCTATTTTTTGGCCTGCCCATACCCGTTTAGTCTTGAAATGAAGCCTGGATGACGTTTTTTAATTTTTAGAATTTTTTTGCATTTTATTTTTGAATTTTCTATCTCTGGTCGGGTTCGAACGGATAGGAAGGAAATTTTTTTTCTTCTCTATTTTTCGGCCTGTCCTGACCCATTTCATCTTGAAATGAAGCCAGGATGATGTTTTTTAATTTTTAGAATTTTTTTACATTTATTTTTGAATTTTCAAACTCAGATCGGGTTCGAACGGATACGAAGGAAATTTTTTTTCCTCTCTATTTTTCGGCCTGTCCTGACCCGTTTCATCTTGAAATGAAGCCAGGATGATGTTTTTTAATTTTTAGAATTTTTTTGCATTTATTTTTGAATTTTCTAACTCGGATCGGGTTCGAACGGATAGGAAGGAAATTTTTTTTCTTCTCTATTTTTCGGCCTGCCCATACCCGTTTAGTCTTGAAATGAAGCCTGGATGACGTTTTTTAATTTTTAGAATTTTTTTGCATTTTATTTTTGAATTTTCTATCTCGGGTCCGGTTCGAACGGATAGGAAGGAAATTTTTTTTCTTCTCTATTTTTCGGCCTGTCCTGACCCGTTTCATCTTGAAATGAAGCCAAGATGATGTTTTTTAATTTTTAGAATTTTTTTCCATTTATTTTTGAATTTTCAAACTCGGGTCGGGTTCGAACGGATAGGAAGGAAATTTTTTTTCCTCTCTATTTTTCATCCTGTCCTGACCCATTTCATCTCGAAATGAAGCCAGGATGATGTTTTTTAATTTTTAGAATTTTTTTGCATTTTATTTTTGAATTTTCTATCTCGGGTCGGGTTCGAACGGATAGGAAGGAAATTTTTTTTCTTCTCTATTTTTTGGCCTGTCCTGACCCGTTTCATCTTGAAATGAAGCCAGGATGATGTTTTTTAATTTTTAGAATTTTTTTGCATTTATTTTTGAATTTTCAAACTCGGGTCGGGATCGAACGGATAGGATGGAAATTTTTTTTCCTCTCTATTTTTCGGCCTGTCCTGACCCGTTTCATCTTGAAGTGAAGCCAGGATGATGTTTTTTAATTTTTAGAATTTTTTTGCATTTATTTTTGAATTTTCTAACTCGGATCGGGTTCGAACGGATAGGAAGGAAATTTTTTTTCTTCTCTATTTTTCGGCCTGCCCATACCCGTTTAGTCTTGAAATGAAGCCTGGATGACGTTTTTTAATTTTTAGAATTTTTTTGCATTTTATTTTTGAATTTTTAATCTCGGGTCGGGTTCGAACGGATAGGAAGGAAATTTTTTTTCTTCTCTATTTTTCGGCCTGTCCTGACCCATTTCATCTTGAAATGAATCCAGGATGATGTTTTTTAATTTTTAGAATTTTTTTGCATTTATTTTTGAATTTTCAAAATAGGATCGGGTTAGAAAGGATACGAAGGAAATTTTTTTTCCTCTCTATTTTTCGGCCTGTCCTGACCCGTTTCATCTTGAAATGAAGCCAGGATGATGTTTTTTAATTTTTAGAATTTTTTTGCATTTATTTTTGAATTTTCTAACTCGGATCGGGTTCGAACGGATAGGAAGGAAATTTTTTTTCTTCTCTAATTTTCGGCCTGCCCATACCCGTTTAGTCTTGAAATGAAGCCTGGATGACGTTTTTTAATTTTTAGAATTTTTTTGCATTTTATTTTTGAATTTTCTATCTCGGGTCGGGTTCGAACGGATAGGAAGGAAATTTTTTTTCTTCTCTATTTTTCGGCCTGTCTTGACCCGTTTCATCCTGAAATGAAGCCTGGATGATGTTTTTTCATTTTTAGAATTTTTTTTGTATTTTATTTTTGAATTTTCTATCTCGGGTCGGGTTCGAACGGATAGGAAGGAAATTTTTTTTCTTCTTTATTTTTTGGCCTGTCCTGACCCGTTTCATCTTGAAATGAAGCCAGGATGATGTTTTTTAATTTTTAGAATTTTTTTGCATTTATTTTTGAATTTTCAAACTCGAGTCCGGATCGAACGGATAGGAAGGAAATTTTTTTTCCTCTCTATTTTTCGGCCTGTCCTGACCCGTTTCATCTTGAAATTAAGCCAGGATGATGTTTTTTAATTTTTAGAATTTTTTTGCATTTATTTTTGAATTTTCTAACTCGGATCGGGTTCGAACGGATAGGAAGGAAATTTTTTTTCTTCTCTATTTTTCGGCCTGCCCATACCCGTTTAGTCTTGAAATGAAGCCTGGAAGACGTTTTTTAATTTTTAGAATTTTTTTGCATTTTATTTTTGAATTTTCTATCTCGGGTCGGGTTCGAACGGATAGGAAGGAAATTTTTTTTCTTCTCTATTTTTTGGCCTGTCCAAACCCGTTTAGTCTTAAAATGAAGCCTGGATGATGTTTTTTAATTTTTAGAATTTATTTGCATTTTATTTTTGAATTTTCTATCTCGGGTCGGGTTCGAACGGATAGGAAGGAAATTTTTTTTCTTCTCTATTTTTCGGCCTGTCCTGACCCGTTTCATCTTGAAATGAAGGCAGGATGATGTTTTTTAATTTTTAGAATTTTTTTGCATTTATTTTTGAATTTTCAAACTCGGGTCGGGATCGAACGGATAGGAAGGAAATTTTTTTTCCTCTCTATTTTTCGTCCTGTCCTGACCCGTTTCATCTTGAAATGAAGCCAGGATGATGTTTTTTAATTTTTAGAATTTTTTTGCATTTATTTTTGAATTTTCTAACTCGGATCGGGTTCGAACGGATAGGAAGGAAATTTTTTTTCTTCTCTATTTTTCGGCCTGCCCATACCCGTTTAGTCTTGAAATGAAGCCTGGATGACGTTTTTTAATTTTTAGAATTTTTTTGCATTTTATTTTTGAATTTTCTATCTCGGGTCGGGTTCGAACGGATAGGAAGGAAATTTTTTTTCTTCTCTATTTTTCGGCCTCTCCTGACCCGTTTCATCTTGAAATGAAGCCAGGATGATGTTTTTTAATTTTTAGAATTTTTTTGCATTTATTTTTGAATTTTCAAACTCGGGTCGGGATCGAACGGATAGGAAGGAAATTTTTTTTCCTCTCTATTTTTCGGCCTGTCCTGACCCGTTTCATCTTGAAATGAAGCCAGGATGATGTTTTTTAATTTTTAGAATTTTTTTGCATTTATTTTTGAATTTTCTAACTCGGATCGGGTTCGAACGGATAGGAAGGAAATTTTTTTTCTTCTCTATTTTTCGGCCTGCCCATACCCGTTTAGTCTTGAAATGAAGCCTGGATGACGTTTTTTAATTTTTAGAATTTTTTTGCATTTTATTTTTGAATTTTCTATCTCGGGTCGGGTTCGAACGGATAGGAAGGAAATTTTTTTTCTTCTCTATTTTTCGGCCTGTCCTGACCCATTTCATCTTGAAATGAAGCCAGGATGATGTTTTTTAATTTTTAGAATTTTTTTGCATTTATTTTTGAATTTTCTAACTCGGATCGGGTTCGAACTGATACGAAGGAAATTTTTTTTCCTCTCTATTTTTCGGCCTGTCCTGACCCGTTTCATCTTGAAATGAAGCCAGGATGATGTTTTTTAATTTTTAGAATTTTTTTGCATTTATTTTTGAATTTTCTAACTCGGATCGGGTTCGAACGGATAGGAATGAAATTTTTTTTCTTCTCTATTTTTCGGCCTGCCCATACCCGTTTAGTCTTGAAATGAAGCCTGGATGACGTTTTTTAATTTTTAGAATTTTTTTGCATTTTATTTTTGAATTTTCTATCTCGGGTCGGGTTCGAACGGATAGGAAGGAAATTTTTTTTCTTCTCTATTTTTCGGCCTGTCCTGACCCGTTTCATCTTGAAATGAAGCCAAGATGATGTTTTTTAATTTTTAGAATTTTTTTGCATTTATTTTTGAATTTTCAAACTCGGGTCGGGTTCGAACGGATAGGAAGGAAATTTTTTTTCCTCTCTATTTTTCATCCTGTCCTGACCCGTTTCATCTTGAAATGAAGCCAGTATGATGTTTTTTAATTTTTAGAATTTTTTTGCATTTATTTTGGAATTTTCTAACTCGGGTCGGGTTCGAACGGATAGGAAGGAAATTTTTTTTCTTCTCTATTTTTCGGGCTGTCCATACCCGTTTAGTCTTGAAATGAAGCCTGGATGATGTTTTTTAATTTTTAGAATTTTTTTGCATTTTATTTTTGAATTTTCTATCTCTAGTCGGGTTCGAACGGATAGGAAGGAAATTTTTTTTCTTCTCTATTTTTCGGCCTGTCTTGACCCGTTTCATCCTGAAATGAAGCCTGGATGATGTTTTTTCATTTTTAGAATTTTTTTTGTTTTTTATTTTTGAATTTTCTATCTCAGGTCGGGTTCGAACGGATAGGAAGGAAATTTTTTTTCTTCTTTATTTTTTGGCCTGTCCTGACCCGTTTCATCTTGAAATGAAGCCAGGATGATGTTTTTTAATTTTTAGAATTTTTTTGCATTTATTTTTGAATTTTCAAACTCGGGTCGGGATCGAACGGATAGGAAGGAAATTTTTTTTCCTCTCTATTTTTCGGCCTGTCCTGACCCGTTTCATCTTGAAATGAAGCCAGGATGATGTTTTTTAATTTTTAGAATTTTTTTGTATTTATTTTTGAATTTTCTAACTCGAATCGGGTTCGAACGGATAGGAAGGAAATTTTTTTTCTTCTCTATTTTTCGGCCTGCCCATACCCATTTAGTCTTGAAATGAAGCCTGGATGACGTTTTTTAATTTTTAGAATTTTTTTGCATTTTATTTTTGAATTTTCTATCTCGGGTCGGGTTCGAACGGATAGGAAGGAAATTTTTTTTCTTCTCTATTTTTTGGCCTGTCCAAACCCGTTTAGTCTTAAAATGAAGCCTGGATGATGTTTTTTAATTTTTAGAATTTATTTGCATTTTATTTTTGAATTTTCTATCTCGGGTCGGGTTCGAACGGATAGGAAGGAAATTTTTTTTCTTCTCTATTTTTCGGCCTGTCCTGACCCGTTTCATCTTGAAATGAAGCCAGGATGATGTTTTTTAATTTTTAGAATTTTTTTGCATTTATTTTTGAATTTTCAAACTCGGGTCGGGATCGAACGGATAGGAAGGAAATTTTTTTTCCTCTCTATTTTTCGGCCTGTCCTGATCCGTTTCATCTTGAAATGAAGCCAGGATGATGTTTTTTAATTTTTAGAATTTTTTTGCATTTATTTTTGAATTTTCTAACTCGGATCGGGTTCGAACAGATAGGAAGGAAATTTTTTTTCTTCTCTATTTTTTGGCCTTCCCATACCCGTTTAGTCTTGAAATGAAGCCTGGATGACGTTTTTTAATTTTTAGAATTTTTTTGCATTTTATTTTTGAATTTTCTATCTCTGGTCGGGTTCGAACGGATAGGAAGGAAATTTTTTTTCTTCTCTATTTTTCGGCCTGTCCTGACCCATTTCATCTTGAAATGAAGCCAGGATGATGTTTTTTAATTTTTAGAATTTTTTTGCATTTATTTTTGAATTTTCAAACTCGGATCGGGTTCGAACGGATACGAAGGAAATTTTTTTTCCTCTCTATTTTTCGGCCTGTCCTGACCCGTTTCATCTTGAAATGAAGCCAGGATGATGTTTTTTAATTTTTAGAATTTTTTTGCATTTATTTTTGAATTTTCTAACTCGGATCGGGTTCGAACGGATAGGAAGGAAATTTTTTTTCTTCTCTATTTTTCGGCCTGCCCATACCCGTTTAGTCTTGAAATGAAGCCTGGATGACGTTTTTTAATTTTTAGAATTTTTTTGCATTTTATTTTTGAATTTTCTATCTCGGGTCCGGTTCGAACGGATAGGAAGGAAATTTTTTTTCTTCTCTATTTTTCGGCCTGTCCTGACCCGTTTCATCTTGAAATGAAGCCAAGATGATGTTTTTTAATTTTTAGAATTTTTTTACATTTATTTTTGAATTTTCAAACTCGGGTCGGGTTCGAACGGATAGGAAGGAAATTTTTTTTCCTCTCTATTTTTCATCCTGTCCTGACCCATTTCATCTTGAAATGAAGCCAGGATGATGTTTTTTAATTTTTAGAATTTTTTTGCATTTTATTTTTGAATTTTCTATCTCGGGTCGGGTTCGAACGGATAGGAAGGAAATTTTTTTTCTTCTCTATTTTTTGGCCTGTCCTGACCCGTTTCATCTTGAAATGAAGCCAGGATGATGTTTTTTAATTTTTAGAATTTTTTTGCATTTATTTTTGAATTTTCAAACTCGGGTCGGGATCGAACGGATAGGATGGAAATTTTTTTTCCTCTCTATTTTTCGGCCTGTCCTGACCCGTTTCATCTTGAAGTGAAGCCAGGATGATGTTTTTTAATTTTTAGAATTTTTTTGCATTTATTTTTGAATTTTCTAACTCGGATCGGGTTCGAACGGATAGGAAGGAAATTTTTTTTCTTCTCTATTTTTCGGCCTGCCCATACCCGTTTAGTCTTGAAATGAAGCCTGGATGACGTTTTTTAATTTTTAGAATTTTTTTGCATTTTATTTTTGAATTTTCTATCTCGGGTCGGGTTCGAACGGATAGGAAGGAAATTTTTTTTCTTCTCTATTTTTCGGCCTGTCCTGACCCATTTCATCTTGAAATGAATCCAGGATGATGTTTTTTAATTTTTAGAATTTTTTGCATTTATTTTTGAATTTTCAAACTCGGATCGGGTTCGAACGGATACGAAGGAAATTTTTTTTCCTCTCTATTTTTCGGCCTGTCCTGACCCGTTTCATCTTGAAATGAAGCCAGGATGATGTTTTTTAATTTTTAGAATTTTTTTGCATTTATTTTTGAATTTTCTAACTCGGATCGGGTTCGAACGGATAGGAAGGAAATTTTTTTTCTTCTCTAATTTTCGGCCTGCCCATACCCGTTTAGTCTTGAAATGAAGCCTGGATGACGTTTTTTAATTTTTAGAATTTTTTTGCATTTTATTTTTGAATTTTCTAACTCGGGTCGGGTTCGAACGGATAGGAAGGAAATTTTTTTTCTTCTCTATTTTTCGGCCTGTCCTGACCCGTTTCATCTTGAAATGAAGCCAAGATGATGTTTTTTAATTTTTAGAATTTTTTTGCATTTATTTTTGAATTTTCAAACTCGGGTCGGGTTCGAACGGATAGGAAGGAAATTTTTTTTCCTCTCTATTTTTCATCCTGTCCTGACCCGTTTCATCTTTAAATGAAGCCAGGATGATGTTTTTTAATTTTTAGAATTTTTTTGCATTTATTTTGGAATTTTCTAACTCGGGTCGGGTTCGAACGGATAGGAAGGAAATTTTTTTTCTTCTCTATTTTTCGGGCTGTCCATACCCGTTTAGTCTTGAAATGAAGCCTGGATGATGTTTTTTAATTTTTAGAATTTTTTTGCATTTTATTTTTGAATTTTCTATCTCTAGTCGGGTTCGAACGTATAGGAAGGAAGTTTTTTTTCTTCTCTATTTTTCGGCCTGTCTTGACCCGTTTCATCCTGAAATGAAGCCTGGATGATGTTTTTTCATTTTTAGAATTTTTTTTGTATTTTATTTTTGAATTTTCTATCTCGGGTCGGGTTCGAACGGATAGGAAGGAAATTTTTTTTCTTCTTTATTTTTTGGCCTGTCCTGACCCGTTTCATCTTGAAATGAAGCCAGGATGATGTTTTTTAATTTTTAGAATTTTTTTGCATTTATTTTTGAATTTTCAAACTCGAGTCGGGATCGAACGGATAGGAAGGAAATTTTTTTTCCTCTCTATTTTTCGGCCTGTCCTGACCCGTTTCATCTTGAAATGAAGCCAGGATGATGTTTTTTAATTTTTAGAATTTTTTTTGCATTTATTTTTGAATTTTCTAACTCGGATCGGGTTCGAACGGATAGGAAGGAAATTTTTTTTCTTCTCTATTTTTCGGCCTGCCCATACCCGTTTAGTCTTGAAATGAAGCCTGGATGACGTTTTTTAATTTTTAGAATTTTTTTGCATTTTATTTTTGAATTTTCTATCTCGGGTCGGGTTCGAACGGATAGGAAGGAAATTTTTTTTCTTCTCTATTTTTTGGCCTGTCCAAACCCGTTTAGTCTTAAAATGAAGCCTGGATGATGTTTTTTAATTTTTAGAATTTATTTGCATTTTATTTTTGAATTTTCTATCTCGGGTCGGGTTCGAACGGATAGGAAGGAAATTTTTTTTCTTCTCTATTTTTCGGCCTGTCCTGACCCGTTTCATCTTGAAATGAAGGCAGGATGATGTTTTTTAATTTTTAGAATTTTTTTGCATTTATTTTTGAATTTTCAAACTCGGGTCGGGATCGAACGGATAGGAAGGAAATTTCTTTTCCTCTCTATTTTTCGGCCTGTCCTGACCCGTTTCATCTTGAAATGAAGCCAGGATGATGTTTTTTAATTTTTAGAATTTTTTTGCATTTATTTTTGAATTTTCTAACTCGGATCGGGTTCGAACGGATAGGAAGGAAATTTTTTTTCTTCTCTATTTTTCGGCCTGCCCATACCCGTTTAGTCTTGAAATGAAGCCTGGATGACGTTTTTTAATTTTTAGAATTTTTTTGCATTTTATTTTTGAATTTTCTATCTCGGGTCGGGTTCGAACGGATAGGAAGGAAATTTTTTTTCTTCTCTATTTTTCGGCCTCTCCTGACCCGTTTCATCTTGAAATGAAGCCAGGATGATGTTTTTTAATTTTTAGAATTTTTTTGCATTTATTTTTGAATTTTCAAACTCGGGTCGGGATCGAACGGATAGGAAGGAAATTTTTTTTCCTCTCTATTTTTCGGCCTGTCCTGACCCGTTTCATCTTGAAATGAAGCCAGGATGATGTTTTTTAATTTTTAGAATTTTTTTGCATTTATTTTTGAATTTTCTAACTCGGATCGGGTTCGAACGGATAGGAAGGAAATTTTTTTTCTTCTCTATTTTTCGGCCTGCCCATACCCGTTTAGTCTTGAAATGAAGGCTGGATGACGTTTTTTAATTTTTAGAATTTTTTTGCATTTTATTTTTGAATTTTCTATCTCGGGTCGGGTTCGAACGGATAGGAAGGAAATTTTTTTTCTTCACTATTTTTCGGCCTGTCCTGACCCATTTCATCTTGAAATGAAGCCGGGGTGATGTTTTTTAATTTTTAGAATTTTTTTGCATTTATTTTTGAATTTTCTAACTCGGATCGGGTTCGAACGGATACGAAGGAAATTTTTTTTCCTCTCTATTTTTCGGCCTGTCCTGACCCGTTTCATCTTGAAATGAAGCCAGGATGATGTTTTTTAATTTTTAGAATTTTTTTGCATTTATTTTTGAATTTTCTAACTCGGATCGGGTTCGAACGGATAGGAATGAAATTTTTTTTCCTCTCTATTTTTCGGCCTGCCCATACCCGTTTAGTCTTGAAATGAAGCCTGGATGACGTTTTTTAATTTTTAGAATTTTTTTGCATTTTATTTTTGAATTTTCTATCTCGGGTCGGGTTCGTACGGATAGGAAGGAAATTTTTTTTCTTCTCTATTTTTCGGCCTGTCCTGACCCGTTTCATCTTGAAATGAAGCCAAGATGATGTTTTTTAATTTTTAGAATTTTTTTGCATTTATTTTTGAATTTTCAAACTCGGGTCGGGTTCGAACGGATAGGAAGGAAATTTTTTTTCCTCTCTATTTTTCATCCTGTCCTGACCCGTTTCATCTTGAAATGAAGCCAGGATGATGTTTTTTAATTTTTAGAATTTTTTTGCATTTATTTTGGAATTTTCTAACTCGGGTCGGGTTCGAACGGATAGGAAGGAAATTTTTTTTCTTCTCTATTTTTCGGGCTGTCCATACCCGTTTAGTCTTGAAATGAAGCCTGGATGATGTTTTTTAATTTTTAGAATTTTTTTGCATTTTATTTTTGAATTTTCTATCTCTAGTCGGGTTCGAACGGATAGGAAGGAAATTTTTTTTCTTCTCTATTTTTCGGCCTGTCTTGACCCGTTTCATCCTGAAATGAAGCCTGGATGATGTTTTTTCATTTTTAGAATTTTTTTTGTTTTTTATTTTTGAATTTTCTATCTCAGGTCGGGTTCGAACGGATAGGAAGGAAATTTTTTTTCTTCTTTATTTTTTGGCCTGTCCTGATCCGTTTCATCTTGAAATGAAGCCAGGATGATTTTTTTTAATTTTTAGAATTTTTTTGCATTTATTTTTGAATTTTCAAACTCGGGTCGGGATCGAACGGATAGGAAGGAAATTTTTTTTCCTCTCTATTTTTCGGCCTGTCCTGACCCGTTTCATCTTGAAATGAAGCCAGGATGATGTTTTTTAATTTTTAGAATTTTTTTGTATTTATTTTTGAATTTTCTAACTCGGATCGGGTTCGAACGGATAGGAAGGAAATTTTTTTTCTTCTCTATTTTTCGGCCTGCCCATACCCATTTAGTCTTGAAATGAAGCCTGGATGACGTTTTTTAATTTTTAGAATTTTTTTGCATTTTATTTTTGAATTTTCTATCTCGGGTCGGGTTCGAACGGATAGGAACGAAATTTTTTTTCTTCTCTATTTTTTGGCCTGTCCAAACCCGTTTAGTCTTAAAATGAAGCCTGGATGATGTTTTTTAATTTTTAGAATTTATTTGCATTTTATTTTTGAATTTTCTATCTCGGGTCGGGTTCGAACGGATAGGAAGGAAATTTTTTTTCTTCTCTATTTTTCGGCCTGTCCTGACCCGTTTCATCTTGAAATGAAGCCAGGATGATGTTTTTTAATTTTTAGAATTTTTTTGCATTTATTTTTGAATTTTCAAACTCGGGTCGGGATCGAACGGATAGGAAGGAAATTTTTTTTCCTCTCTATTTTTCGGCCTGTCCTGACCCGTTTCATCTTGAAATGAAGCCAGGATGATGTTTTTTAATTTTTAGAATTTTTTTGCATTTATTTTTGAATTTTCTAACTCGGATCGGGTTCGAACAGATAGGAAGGAAAATTTTTTTCTTCTCTATTTTTCGGCCTGCCCATACCCGTTTAGTCTTGAAATGAAGCCTGGTTGACGTTTTTTAATTTTTAGAATTTTTTTGCATTTTATTTTTGAATTTTCTATCTCGGGTCGGGTTCGAACGGATAGGAAGGAAATTTTTTTTCTTCTCTATTTTTCGGCCTGTCCTGACCCATTTCATCTTGAAATGAAGCCAGGATGATGTTTTTTAATTTTTAGAATTTTTTTGCATTTATTTTTGAATTTTCTAACTCGGATCGGGTTCGAACGGATACGAAGGAAATTTTTTTTCCTCTCTATTTTTCGGCCTGTCCTGACCCGTTTCATCTTGAAATGAAGCCAGGATGATGTTTTTTAATTTTTAGAATTTTTTTGCATTTATTTTTGAATTTTCTAACTCGGATCGGGTTCGAACGGATAGGAATGAAATTTTTTTTCCTCTCTATTTTTCGGCCTGCCCATACCCGTTTAGTCTTGAAATGAAGCCTGGATGTCGTTTTTTAATTTTTAGAATTTTTTTGCATTTTATTTTTGAATTTTCTCTCTCGGGTCGGGTTCGAACGGATAGGAAGGAAATTTTTTTTCTTCTCTATTTTTCGGCCTGTCCTGACCCGTTTCATCTTGAAATGAAGCCAAGATGATGTTTTTTAATTTTTAGAATTTTTTTGCATTTATTTTTGAATTTTCAAACTCGGGTCGGGTTCGAACGGATAGGAAGGAAATTTTTTTTCCTCTCTATTTTTCATCCTGTCCTGACCCGTTTCATCTTGAAATGAAGCCAGGATGATGTTTTTTAATTTTTAGAATTTTTTTGCATTTATTTTGGAATTTTCTAACTCGGGTCGGGTTCGAACGGATAGGAAGGAAATTTTTTTTCTTCTCTATTTTTTGGGCTGTCCATACCCGTTTAGTCTTGAAATGAAGCCTGGATGATGTTTTTTAATTTTTAGAATTTTTTTGCATTTTATTTTTGAATTTTCTATCTCTAGTCGGGTTCGAACGGATAGGAAGGAAATTTTTTTTCTTCTCTATTTTTCGGCCTGTCTTGACCCGTTTCATCCTGAAATGAAGCCTGGATGATGTTTTTTCATTTTTAGAATTTTTTTTGTTTTTTATTTTTGAATTTTCTATCTCAGGTCGGGTTCGAACGGATAGGAAGGAAATTTTTTTTCTTCTTTATTTTTTGGCCTGTCCTGATCCGTTTCATCTTGAAATGAAGCCAGGATGATTTTTTTTAATTTTTAGAATTTTTTTGCATTTATTTTTGAATTTTCAAACTCGTTTCTGGATCGAACGGATAGGAAGGAAATTTTTTTTCCTCTCTATTTTTCGGCCTGTCCTGACCCGTTTCATCTTGAAATGAAGCCAGGATGATGTTTTTTAATTTTTAGAATTTTTTTGTATTTATTTTTGAATTTTCTAACTCGGATCGGGTTCGAACGGATAGGAAGGAAATTTTTTTTCTTCTCTATTTTTCGGCCTGCCCATACCCATTTAGTCTTGAAATGAAGCCTGGATGACGTTTTTTAATTTTTAGAATTTTTTTGCATTTTATTTTTGAATTTTCTATCTCGGGTCGGGTTCGAACGGATAGGAAGGAAATTTTTTTTCTTCTCTATTTTTTGGCCTGTCCAAACCCGTTTAGTCTTAAAATGAAGCCTGGATGATGTTTTTTAATTTTTAGAATTTATTTGCATTTTATTTTTGAATTTTCTATCTCGGGTCGGGTTCGAACGGATAGGAAGGAAATTTTTTTTCTTCTCTATTTTTCGGCCTGTCCTGACCCGTTTCATCTTGAAATGAAGCCAGGATGATGTTTTTTAATTTTTAGAATTTTTTTGCATTTATTTTTGAATTTTCAAACTCGGGTCGGGATCGAACGGATAGGAAGGAAATTTTTTTTCCTCTCTATTTTTCGGCCTGTCCTGACCCGTTTCATCTTGAAATGAAGCCAGGATGATGTTTTTTAATTTTTAGAATTTTTTTGCATTTATTTTTGAATTTTCTAACTCGGATCGGGTTCGAACAGATAGGAAGGAAATTTTTTTTCTTCTCTATTTTTCGGCCTGCCCATACCCGTTTAGTCTTGAAATGAAGCCTGGATGACGTTTTTTAATTTTTAGAATTTTTTTGCATTTTATTTTTGAATTTTCTATCTCGGGTCGGGTTCGAACGGATAGGAAGGAAATTTTTTTTCTTCTCTATTTTTCGGCCTGTCCTGACCCATTTCATCTTGAAATGAAGCCAGGATGATGTTTTTTAATTTTTAGAATTTTTTTTCATTTATTTTTGAATTTTCAAACTCGGATCGGGTTCGAACGGATACGAAGGAAATTTTTTTTCCTCTCTATTTTTCGGCCTGTCCTGACCCGTTTCATCTTGAAATGAAGCCAGGATGATGTTTTTTAATTTTTAGAATTTTTTTGCATTTATTTTTGAATTTTCTAACTCGGATCGGGTTCGAACGGATAGGAAGGAAATTTTTTTTCTTCTCTATTTTTCGGCCTGCCCATACCCGTTTAGTCTTGAAATGAAGCCTGGATGACGTTTTTTAATTTTTAGAATTTTTTTGCATTTTATTTTTGAATTTTCTATCTCGGGTCGGGTTCGAACGGATAGGAAGGAAATTTTTTTTCTTCTCTATTTTTCGGCCTGTCCTGACCCGTTTCATCTTGAAATGAAGCCAAGATGATGTTTTTTAATTTTTAGAATTTTTTTACATTTATTTTTGAATTTTCAAACTCGGGTCGGGTTCGAACGGATAGGAAGGAAATTTTTTTTCCTCTCTATTTTTCATCCTGTCCTGACCCATTTCATCTTGAAATGAAGCCAGGATGATGTTTTTTAATTTTTAGAATTTTTTTGCATTTATTTTGGAATTTTCTAACTCGGGTCGGGTTCGAACGGATAGGAAGGAAATTTTTTTTCTTCTCTATTTTTCGGGCTGTCCATATCCGTTTAGTCTTGAAATGAAGCCTGGATGATGTTTTTTAATTTTTAGAATTTTTTTGCATTTTATTTTTGAATTTTCTATCTCTAGTCGGGTTCGAACGGATAGGAAGGAAATTTTTTTTCTTCTCTATTTTTCGGCCTGTCTTGACCCGTTTCATCCTGAAATGAAGCCTGGATGATGTTTTTTCGTTTTTAGAATTTTTTTTGTATTTTATTTTTGAATTTTCTATCTCGGGTCGGGTTCGAACGGATAGGAAGGAAATTTTTTTTCTTCTTTATTTTTTGGCCTGTCCTGACCCGTTTCATCTTGAAATGAAGCCAGGATGATGTTTTTTAATTTTTAGAATTTTTTTGCATTTATTTTTGAATTTTCAAACTCGGGTCGGGATCGAACGGATAGGAAGGAAATTTTTTTTCCTCTCTATTTTTCAGCCTGTCCTGACCCGTTTCATCTTGAAATGAAGCCAGGATGATGTTTTTTTAATTTTTAGAATTTTTTTGCATTTATTTTTGAATTTTCAAACTCGGGTCGGGATCGAACGGATAGGAAGGAAATTTTTTTTCCTCTCTATTTTTCGGCCTGTCCTGACCCGTTTCATCTTGAAATGAAGCCAGGATGATGTTTTTTAATTTTTAGAATTTTTTTGCATTTATTTTTGAATTTTCTAACTCGGATCGGGTTCGAACAGATAGGAAGGAAAATTTTTTTCTTCTCTATTTTTCGGCCTGCCCATACCCGTTTAGTCTTGAAATGAAGCCTGGTTGACGTTTTTTAATTTTTAGAATTTTTTTGCATTTTATTTTTGAATTTTCTATCTCGGGTCGGGTTCGAACGGATAGGAAGGAAATTTTTTTTCTTCTCTATTTTTCGGCCTGTCCTGACCCATTTCATCTTGAAATGAAGCCAGGATGATGTTTTTTAATTTTTAGAATTTTTTTGCATTTATTTTTGAATTTTCTAACTCGGATCGGGTTCGAACGGATACGAAGGAAATTTTTTTTCCTCTCTATTTTTCGGCCTGTCCTGACCCGTTTCATCTTGAAATGAAGCCAGGATGATGTTTTTTAATTTTTAGAATTTTTTTGCATTTATTTTTGAATTTTCTAACTCGGATCGGGTTCGAACGGATAGGAATGAAATTTTTTTTCCTCTCTATTTTTCGGCCTGCCCATACCCGTTTAGTCTTGAAATGAAGCCTGGATGTCGTTTTTTAATTTTTAGAATTTTTTTGCATTTTATTTTTGAATTTTCTATCTCGGGTCGGGTTCGAACGGATAGGAAGGAAATTTTTTTTCTTCTCTATTTTTCGGCCTGTCCTGACCCGTTTCATCTTGAAATGAAGCCAAGATGATGTTTTTTAATTTTTAGAATTTTTTTGCATTTATTTTTGAATTTTCAAACTCGGGTCGGGTTCGAACGGATAGGAAGGAAATTTTTTTTCCTCTCTATTTTTCATCCTGTCCTGACCCGTTTCATCTTGAAATGAAGCCAGGATGATGTTTTTTAATTTTTAGAATTTTTTTGCATTTATTTTGGAATTTTCTAACTCGGGTCGGGTTCGAACGGATAGGAAGGAAATTTTTTTTCTTCTCTATTTTTTGGGCTGTCCATACCCGTTTAGTCTTGAAATGAAGCCTGGATGATGTTTTTTAATTTTTAGAATTTTTTTGCATTTTATTTTTGAATTTTCTATCTCTAGTCGGGTTCGAACGGATAGGAAGGAAATTTTTTTTCTTCTCTATTTTTCGGCCTGTCTTGACCCGTTTCATCCTGAAATGAAGCCTGGATGATGTTTTTTCATTTTTAGAATTTTTTTTGTTTTTTATTTTTGAATTTTCTATCTCAGGTCGGGTTCGAACGGATAGGAAGGAAATTTTTTTTCTTCTTTATTTTTTGGCCTGTCCTGATCCGTTTCATCTTGAAATGAAGCCAGGATGATTTTTTTTAATTTTTAGAATTTTTTTGCATTTATTTTTGAATTTTCAAACTCGTTTCTGGATCGAACGGATAGGAAGGAAATTTTTTTTCCTCTCTATTTTTCGGCCTGTCCTGACCCGTTTCATCTTGAAATGAAGCCAGGATGATGTTTTTTAATTTTTAGAATTTTTTTGTATTTATTTTTGAATTTTCTAACTCGGATCGGGTTCGAACGGATAGGAAGGAAATTTTTTTTCTTCTCTATTTTTCGGCCTGCCCATACCCATTTAGTCTTGAAATGAAGCCTGGATGACGTTTTTTAATTTTTAGAATTTTTTTGCATTTTATTTTTGAATTTTCTATCTCGGGTCGGGTTCGAACGGATAGGAAGGAAATTTTTTTTCTTCTCTATTTTTTGGCCTGTCCAAACCCGTTTAGTCTTAAAATGAAGCCTGGATGATGTTTTTTAATTTTTAGAATTTATTTGCATTTTATTTTTGAATTTTCTATCTCGGGTCGGGTTCGAACGGATAGGAAGGAAATTTTTTTTCTTCTCTATTTTTCGGCCTGTCCTGACCCGTTTCATCTTGAAATGAAGCCAGGATGATGTTTTTTAATTTTTAGAATTTTTTTGCATTTATTTTTGAATTTTCAAACTCGGGTCGGGATCGAACGGATAGGAAGGAAATTTTTTTTCCTCTCTATTTTTCGGCCTGTCCTGACCCGTTTCATCTTGAAATGAAGCCAGGATGATGTTTTTTAATTTTTAGAATTTTTTTGCATTTATTTTTGAATTTTCTAACTCGGATCGGGTTCGAACAGATAGGAAGGAAATTTTTTTTCTTCTCTATTTTTTGGCCTGTCCATACCCGTTTAGTCTTGAAATGAAGCCTGGATGACGTTTTTTAATTTTTAGAATTTTTTTGCATTTTATTTTTGAATTTTCTATCTCGGGTCGGGTTCGAACGGATAGGAAGGAAATTTTTTTTCTTCTCTATTTTTCGGCCTGTCCTGACCCGTTTCATCTTGAAATGAAGCCAGGATGATGTTTTTTAATTTTTAGAATTTTTTTGCATTTATTTTTGAATTTTCAAACTCGGGTCGGGATCGAACGGATAGGAAGGAAATTTTTTTTCCTCTCTATTTTTCGGCCTGTCCTGACCCGTTTTATCTTGAAATGAAGCCAGGATGATGTTTTTTAATTTTTAGAATTTTTTTGCATTTATTTTTGAATTTTCTAACTCGGATCGAGTTCGAACGGAGAGGAAGGAAATTTTTTTTCTTCTCTATTTTTCGGCCTGCCCATACCCGTTTAGTCTTGAAATGAAGCCTGGATGACGTTTTTTAATTTTTAGAATTTTTTTGCATTTCATTTTTGAATTTTCTATCTCGGGTCGGGTTCGAACGGATAGGAAGGAAATTTTTTTTCTTCTCTATTTTTCGGCCTGTCCTGACCCATTTCATCTTGAAATGAAGCCAGGATGATGTTTTTTAATTTTTTGAATTTTTTTGCATTTATTTTTGAATTTTCTAACTCGGATCGGGTTCGAACGGATACGAAGGAAATTTTTTTTCCTCTCTATTTTTCGGCCTGTCCTGACCCGTTTCATCTTGAAATGAAGCCAGGATGATGTTATTTAATTTTTAGAATTTTTTTGCATTTATTTTTGAATTTTCTAACTCGGATCGGGTTCGAACGGATAGGAATGAAATTTTTTTTCTTCTCTATTTTTCGGCCTGCCCATACCCGTTTAGTCTTGAAATGAAGCCTGGATGACGTTTTTTAATTTTTAGAATTTTTTTGCATTTATTTTGGAATTTTCTAACTCGGGTCGGGTTCGAACGGATAGGAAGGAAATTTTTTTTCTTCTCTATTTTTCGGGCTGTCCATACCCGTTTAGTCTTGAAATGAAGCCTGGATGATGTTTTTTAATTTTTAGAATTTTTTTGCATTTTATTTTTTAATTTTCTATCTCTAGTCGGGTTCGAACGGATAGGAAGGAAATTTTTTTTCTTCTCTATTTTTCGGCCTGTCTTGACCCGTTTCATCCTGAAATGAAACCTGGATGATGTTTTTTCATTTTTAGAATTTTTTTTGTTTTTTATTTTTGAATTTTCTATCTCGGGTCGGGTTCGAACGGATAGGAAGGAAATTTTTTTTCTTCTTTATTTTTTGGCCTGTCCTGACCCGTTTCATCTTGAAATGAAGCCAGGATGATGTTTTTTAATTTTTAGAATTTTTTTGCATTTATTTTTGAATTTTCTAACTCGGATCGGGTTCGAACGGATAGGAAGGAAATTTTTTTTCTTCTCTATTTTTCGGCCTGCCCATACCCGTTTAGTCTTGAAATGAAGCCTGGATGACGTTTTTTAATTTTTAGAATTTTTTTGCATTTTATTTTTGAATTTTCTATCTCGGGTCGGGTTCGAACGGATAGGAAGGAAATTTTTTTTCTTCTCTATTTTTCGGCCTGCCCATACCCGTTTAGTCTTGAAATGAAGCCTGGATGACGTTTTTTAATTTTTAGAATTTTTTTGCATTTTATTTTTGAATTTTCTATCTCGGGTCGGGTTCGAACGGATAGGAAGGAAATTTTTTTTCTTCTCTATTTTTCGGCCTGTCCTGACCCGTTTCATCTTGAAATGAAGCCAGGATGATGTTTTTTAATTTTTAGAATTTTTTTGCATTTATTTTTGAATTTTCAAACTCGGGTCGGGATCGAACGGATAGGAAGGAAATTTTTTTTCCTCTCTATTTTTCGGCCTGTCCTGACCCGTTTCATCTTGAAATGAAGCCAGGATGATGCTTTTTAATTTTTAGAATTTTTTTGCATTTATTTTTGAATTTTCTAACTCGGATCGAGTTCGAACGGATAGGAAGGAAATTTTTTTTCTTCTCTATTTTTCGGGCTGTCCATACCCGTTTAGTCTTGAAATGAAGCCTGGATGATGTTTTTTAATTTTTAGAATTTTTTTGCATTTTATTTTTTAATTTTCTATCTCTAGTCGGGTTCGAACGGATAGGAAGGAAATTTTTTTTCTTCTCTATTTTTCGGCCTGTCTTGACCCGTTTCATCCTGAAATGAAACCTGAATGATGTTTTTTCATTTTTAGAATTTTTTTTGTTTTTTATTTTTGAATTTTCTATCTCGGGTCGGGTTCGAACGGATAGGAAGGAAATTTTTTTTCTTCTTTATTTTTTGGCCTGTCCTGACCCGTTTCATCTTGAAATGAAGCCAGGATGATGTTTTTTAATTTTTAGAATTTTTTTGCATTTATTTTTGAATTTTCTAACTCGGATCGGGTTCGAACGGATAGGAAGGAAATTTTTTTTCTTCTCTATTTTTCGGCCTGCCCATACCCGTTTAGTCTTGAAATGAAGCCTGGATGACGTTTTTTAATTTTTAGAATTTTTTTGCATTTTATTTTTGAATTTTCTATCTCGGGTCGGGTTCGAACGGATAGGAAGGAAATTTTTTTTCTTCTCTATTTTTCGGCCTGCCCATACCCGTTTAGTCTTGAAATGAAGCCTGGATGACGTTTTTTAATTTTTAGAATTTTTTTGCATTTTATTTTTGAATTTTCTATCTCGGGTCGGGTTCGAACGGATAGGAAGGAAATTTTTTTTCTTCTCTATTTTTCGGCCTGTCCTGACCCGTTTCATCTTGAAATGAAGCCAGGATGATGTTTTTTAATTTTTAGAATTTTTTTGCATTTATTTTTGAATTTTCAAACTCGGGTCGGGATCGAACGGATAGGAAGGAAATTTTTTTTCCTCTCTATTTTTCGGCCTGTCCTGACCCGTTTCATCTTGAAATGAAGCCAGGATGATGCTTTTTAATTTTTAGAATTTTTTTGCATTTATTTTTGAATTTTCTAACTCGGATCGAGTTCGAACGGATAGGAAGGAAATTTTTTTTCTTCTCTATTTTTCGGCCTGCCCATACCCGTTTAGTCTTGAAATGAAGCCTCGATGACGTTTTTTAATTTTTAGAATTTTTTTGCATTTCATTTTTGAATTTTCTATCTCGGGTCGGGTTCGAACGGATAGGAAGGAAATTTTTTTTCTTCTCTATTTTTCGGCCTGTCCTGACCCATTTCATCTTGAAATGAAGCCAGGATGATGTTTTTTAATTTTTTGAATTTTTTTGCATTTATTTTTGAATTTTCTAACTCGGATCGGGTTCGAACGGATACGAAGGAAATTTTTTTTCCTCTCTATTTTTCGGCCTGTCCTGACCCGTTTCATCTTGAAATGAAGCCAGGATGATGTTATTTAATTTTTAGAATTTTTTTGCATTTATTTTTGAATTTTCTAACTCGGATCAGGTTCGAACGGATAGGAATGAAATTTTTTTTCTTCTCTATTTTTCGGCCTGCCCATACCCGTTTAGTCTTGAAATGAAGCCTGGATGACGTTTTTTAATTTTTAGAATTTTTTTGCATTTATTTTGGAATTTTATAACTCGGGTCGGGTTCGAACGGATAGGAAGGAAATTTTTTTTCTTCTCTATTTTTCGGGCTGTCCATACCCGTTTAGTCTTGAAATGAAGCCTGGATGATGTTTTTTAATTTTTAGAATTTTTTTGCATTTTATTTTTTAATTTTCTATCTCTAGTCGGGTTCGAACGGATAGGAAGGAAATTTTTTTTCTTCTTTATTTTTTGGCCTGTCCTGACCCGTTTCATCTTGAAATGAAGCCAGGATGATGTTTTTTAATTTTTAGAATTTTTTTTGCATTTATTTTTGAATTTTCAAACTCGGGTCGGGATCGAACGGATAGGAAGGAAATTTTTTTTCCTCTCTATTTTTCGGCCTGTCCTGACCCGTTTCATCTTGAAATGAAGCCAGGATGATGTTTTTTAATTTTTAGAATTTTTTTGTATTTATTTTTGAATTTTCTAACTCGGATCGGGTTCGAACGGATGGGAAGGAAATTTTTTTTCTTCTCTATTTTTCGGCCTGCCCATACCCATTTAGTCTTGAAATGAAGCCTGGATGACGTTTTTTAATTTTTAGAATTTTTTTGCATTTTATTTTTGAATTTTCTATCTCGGGTCGGGTTCGAACGGATAGGAAGGAAATTTTTTTTCTTCTCTATTTTTTGTCCTGTCCAAACCCGTTTTGTCTTAAAATGAAGCCTGGATGAGGTTTTTTAATTTTTAGAATTTATTTGCATTTTATTTTTGAATTTTCTATCTCGGGTCGGGTTCGAACGGATAGGAACGAAATTTTTTTTCGTCTCTATTTTTTGGCCTGTCCTGACCCGTTTCATCTTGAAATGAAGCCAGGATGATGTTTTTTAATTTTTAGAATTTTTTTGCATTTATTTTTGAATTTTCAAACTCGGGTCGGGATCGAACGGATAGGAAGGAAATTTTTTTTCCTCTCTATTTTTCGGCCTGTCCTGACCCGTTTCATCTTGAAGTGAAGCCAGGATGATGTTTTTTAATTTTTAGAATTTTTTTGCATTTATTTTTGAATTTTCTAACTCGGGTCGGGTTCGAACGGATAGGAAGGAAATTTTTTTTCTTCTCTATTTTTCGGGCTGTCCATACCCGTTTAGTCTTGAAATGAAGCCTGGATGATGTTTTTTAATTTTTAGAATTTTTTTGCATTTATTTTTGAATTTTCAAACTCGGGTCGGGTTCGAACGGATAGGAAGGAAATTTTTTTTCCTCTCTATTTTTCATCCTGTCCTGACCCGTTTCATCTTGAAATGAAGCCAGGATGATGTTTTTTAATTTTTAGAATTTTTTTGCATTTATTTTGGAATTTTCTAACTCGGGTCGGGTTCGAACGGATAGGAAGGAAATTTTTTTTCTTCTCTATTTTTCGGGCTGTCCATACCCGTTTAGTCTTGAAATGAAGCCTGGATGATGTTTTTTAATTTTTAGAATTTTTTTGCATTTTATTTTTGAATTTTCTATCTCTAGTCGGGTTCGAACGGATAGGAAGGAAATTTTTTTTCTTCTCTATTTTTCGGCCTGTCTTGACCCGTTTCATCCTGAAATGAAGCCTGGATGATGTTTTTTCATTTTTAGAATTTTTTTTGTTTTTTATTTTTGAATTTTCTATCTCGGGTCGGGTTCGAACGGATAGGAAGGAAATTTTTTTTCTTCTTTATTTTTTGGCCTGTCCTGACCCGTTTCATCTTGAAATGAAGCCAGGATGATGTTTTTTAATTTTTAGAATTTTTTTGCATTTATTTTTGAATTTTCAAACTCGGGTCGGGATCGAACGGATAGGAAGGAAATTTTTTTTCCTCTCTATTTTTCGGCCTGTCCTGACCCGTTTCATCTTGAAATGAAGCCAGGATGATGTTTTTTAATTTTTAGAATTTTTTTGTATTTATTTTTGAATTTTCTAACTCGGATCGGGTTCGAACGGATAGGAAGGAAATTTTTTTTCTTCTCTATTTTTCGGCCTGCCCATACCCATTTAGTCTTGAAATGAAGCCTGGATGACGTTTTTTAATTTTTAGAATTTTTTTGCATTTTATTTTTGAATTTTCTATCTCGGGTCGGGTTCGAACGGATAGGAAGGAAATTTTTTTTCTTCTCTATTTTTTGGCCTGTCCAAACCCGTTTAGTCTTAAAATGAAGCCTGGATGATGTTTTTTAATTTTTAGAATTTATTTGCATTTTATTTTTGAATTTTCTATCTCGGGTCGGGTTCGAACGGATAGGAAGGAAATTTTTTTTCTTCTCTATTTTTCGGCCTGTCCTGACCCGTTTCATCTTGAAATGAAGCCAGGATGATGATTTTTAATTTTTAGAATTTTTTTGCATTTATTTTTGAATTTTCAAACTCGGGTCGGGATCGAACGGATAGGAAGGAAATTTTTTTTCCTCTCTATTTTTCGGCCTGTCCTGACCCGTTTCATCTTGAAGTGAAGCCAGGATGATGTTTTTTAATTTTTAGAATTTTTTTGCATTTATTTTTGAATTTTCTAACTCGGATCGGGTTCGAACGGATAGGAAGGAAATTTTTTTTCTTCTCTATTTTTCGGCCTGTCCTGACCCGTTTCATCTTGAAATGAAGCCAGGATGATGTTTTTTAATTTTTAGAATTTTTTTGCATTTATTTTTGAATTTTCAAACTCGGGTCGGGATCGAACGGATAGGAAGGAAATTTTTTTTCCTCTCTATTTTTCGGCCTGTCCTGACCCGTTTCATCTTGAAGTGAAGCCAGGATGATGTTTTTTAATTTTTAGAATTTTTTTGCATTTTATTTTTGAATTTTCTATCTCGGGTCGGGTTCGAACGGATAGGAAGGAAAATTTTTTTCTTCTCTATTTTTCGGCCTGTCCTGACCCATTTCATCTTGAAATGAATCCAGGATGATGTTTTTTAATTTTTAGAATTTTTTTGCATTTATTTTTGAATTTTCAAACTCGGATCGGGTTCGAACGGATACGAAGGAAATTTTTTTTCCTCTCTATTTTTCGGCCTGTCCTGACCCGTTTCATCTTGAAATGAAGCCAGGATGATGTTTTTTAATTTTTAGAATTTTTTTCCATTTATTTTTGAATTTTCTAACTCGGATCGGGTTCGAACGGATAGGAAGGAAATTTTTTTTCTTCTCTATTTTTCGGCCTGCCCATACCCGTTTAGTCTTGAAATGAAGCTTGGATGACGTTTTTTAATTTTTAGAATTTTTTTGCATTTATTTTGGAATTTTCTAACTCGGGTCGGGTTCGAACGGATAGGAAGGAAATTTTTTTTCTTCCCTATTTTTCGGGCTGTCCATACCCGTTTAGTCTTGAAATGAAGCCTGGATGATGTTTTTTAATTTTTAGAATTTTTTTGCATTTTATTTTTTAATTTTCTATCTCTAGTCGGGTTCGAACGGATAGGAAGGAAATTTTTTTTCTTCTCTATTTTTCGGCCTGTCTTGACCCGTTTCATCCTGAAATGAAGCCTGGATGATGTTTTTTCATTTTTAGAATTTTTTTTGTTTTTTATTTTTGAATTTTCTATCTCGGGTCGGGTTCGAACGGATAGGAAGAAAATTTTTTTTCTTCTTTATTTTTTGGCCTGTCCTGACCCGTTTCATCTTGAAATGAAGCCAGGATGATGTTTTTTAATTTTTAGAATTTTTTTGCATTTATTTTTGAATTTTCTAACTCGGATCGGGTTCGAACGGATAGGAAGGAAATTTTTTTTCTTCTCTATTTTTCGGCCTGCCCATACCCGTTTAGTCTTGAAATGAAGCCTGGATGACGTTTTTTAATTTTTAGATTTTTTTTGCATTTTATTTTTGAATTTTCTATCTCGGGTCGGGTTCGAACGGATAGGAAGGAAATTTTTTTTCTTCTCTATTTTTTGGCCTGTCCAAACCCGTTTAGTCTTAAAATGAAGCCTGGATGATGTTTTTTAATTTTTAGAATTTATTTGCATTTTATTTTTGAATTTTCTATCTCGGGTCGGGTTCGAACGGATAGGAACGAAATTTTTTTTCTTCTCTATTTTTCGGCCTGTCCTGACCCGTTTCATCTTGAAATGAAGCCAGGATGATGTTTTTTAATTTTTAGAATTTTTTTGCATTTATTTTTGAATTTTCAAACTCGGGTCGGGATCGAACGGATAGGAAGGAAATTTTTTTTCCTCTCTATTTTTCGGCCTGTCCTGACCCGTTTCATCTTGAAATGAAGCCAGGATGATGTTTTTTAATTTTTAGAATTTTTTTGCATTTATTTTTGAATTTTCTAACTCGGATCGGGTTCGAACGGATAGGAAGGAAATTTTTTTTCTTCTCTATTTTTCGGCCTGCCCATACCCGTTTAGTCTTGAAATGAAGCCTGGATGACGTTTTTTAATTTTTAGAATTTTTTTGCATTTTATTTTTGAATTTTCTATCTCGGGTCGGGTTCGAACGGATAGGAAGGAAATTTTTTTTCTTCTCTATTTTTCGGCCTGTCCTGACCCGTTTCATCTTGAAATGAAGCCAGGATGATGTTTTTTAATTTTTAGAATTTTTTTGCATTTATTTTTGAATTTTCAACCTCGGGTCGGGATCGAACGGATAGGAAGGAAATTTTTTTTCCTCTCTATTTTTCGGCCTGTCCTGACCCGTTTCATCTTGAAATGAAGCCAGGATAATGTTTTTTAATTTTTAGAATTTTTTTGCATTTATTTTTGAATTTTCTAACTCGGATCGGGTTCGAACGGATAGGAAGGAAATTTTTTTTCTTCTCTATTTTTCGGCCTGCCCATACCCGTTTAGTCTTGAAATGAAGCCTGGATGACGTTTTTTAATTTTTAGAATTTTTTTGCATTTTATTTTTGAATTTTCTATCTCGGGTCGGGTTCGAACGGATAGGAAGGAAATTTTTTTTCTTCTCTATTTTTCGGCCTGTCCTGACCCATTTCATCTTGAAATGAAGCCAGGATGATGTTCTTTAATTTTTTGAATTTTTTTGCATTTATTTTTGAATTTTCTAACTCGGATCGGGTTCGAACGGATACGAAGGAAATTTTTTTTCCTCTCTATTTTTCGGCCTGTCCTGACCCGTTTCATCTTGAAATGAAGCCAGGATGATGTTATTTAATTTTTAGAATTTTTTTGCATTTATTTTTGAATTTTCTAACTCGGATCGGGTTCGAACGGATAGGAATGAAAGTTTTTTTCTTCTCTATTTTTCGGCCTGCCCATACCCGTTTAGTCTTGAAATGAAGCCTGGATGACGTTTTTTAATTTTTAGAATTTTTTTGCATTTTATTTTTGAATTTTCTATCTCGGGTCGGGTTCGAACGGATAGGAAGGAAATTTTTTTTCTTCTCTATTTTTCGGCCTGTCCTGACCCGTTTCATCTTGAAATGAAGCCAAGATGATG
Organism: Quercus robur; assembly: GCF_932294415.1. NCBI lineage: Eukaryota > Viridiplantae > Streptophyta > Magnoliopsida > Fagales > Fagaceae > Quercus > Quercus robur. The sequence continues at coordinate 38,382,225 of NC_065542.1, read as the reverse complement.
TTTTTTAATTTTTAGAATTTTTTTGCATTTATTTTTGAATTTTCAAACTCGGGTCGGGTTCGAACGGATAGGAAGGAAATTTTTTTTCCTCTCTATTTTTCATCCTGTCCTGACCCGTTTCATCTTGAAATGAAGCCAGGATGATGTTTTTTAATTTTTAGAATTTTTTTGCATTTATTTTGGAATTTTCTAAATCGGGTCGGGTTCGAACGGATAGGAAGGAAATTTTTTTTCTTCTCTATTTTTCGGGCTGTCCATACCCGTTTAGTCTTGAAATGAAGCCTGGATGATGTTTTTTAATTTTTAGAATTTTTTTGCATTTTATTTTTGAATTTTCTATCTCTAGTCGGGTTCGAACGGATAGGAAGGAAATTTTTTTTCTTCTCTATTTTTCGGCCTGTCTTGACCCGTTTCATCCTGAAATGAAGCCTGGATGATGTTTTTTCATTTTTAGAATTTTTTTTGTTTTTTATTTTTGAATTTTCTATCTCGGGTCGGGTTCGAACGGATAGGAAGGAAATTTTTTTTCTTCTTTATTTTTTGGCCTGTCCTGACCCGTTTCATCTTGAAATGAAGCCAGGATGATGTTTTTTAATTTTTAGAATTTTTTTGCATTTATTTTTGAATTTTCTAACTCGGATCGGGTTCGAACGGATGGGAAGGAAATTTTTTTTCTTCTCTATTTTTCGGCCTGCCCATACCCATTTAGTCTTGAAATGAAGCCTGGATGACGTTTTTTAATTTTTAGAATTTTTTTGCATTTTATTTTTGAATTTTCTATCTCGGGTCGGGTTCGAACGGATAGGAAGGTAATTTTTTTTCTTCTCTATTTTTTGGCCTGTCCAAACCCGTTTAGTCTTAAAATGAAGCCTGGATGATGTTTTTTAATTTTTAGAATTTATTTGCATTTTATTTTTGAATTTTCTATCTCGGGTCGGGTTCGAACGGATTGGAAGGAAATTTTTTTTCTTCTCTATTTTTCGGCCTGTCCTGACCCGTTTCATCTTGAAATGAAGCCAGGATGATGTTTTTTAATTTTTAGAATTTTTTTGTATTTATTTTTGAATTTTCAAACTCGGGTCGGGATCGAACGGATAGGAAGGAAATTTTTTTTCCTCTCTATTTTTCGGCCTATCCTGACCCGTTTCATCTTGAAATGAAGCCAGGATGATGTTTTTTAATTTTTAGAATTTTTTTGCATTTATTTTTGAATTTTCAAACTCGGGTCGGGATCGAACGGATAGGAAGGAAATTTTTTTTCCTCTCTATTTTTCGGCCTGTCCTGATCCGTTTCATCTTCAAATGAAGCCAGGATGATGTTTTTTAATTTTTAGAATTTTTTTGCATTTATTTTTGAATTTTCAAACTCGGGTCGGGATCGAACGGATAGGAAGGAAATTTTTTTTCCTCTCTATTTTTCGGCCTGTCCTGACCCGTTTCATCTTGAAATGAAGCCAGGATGATGTTTTTTAATTTTTAGAATTTTTTTGTATTTATTTTTGAATTTTCTAACTCGGATCGGGTTCGAACGGATAGGAAGGAAATTTTTTTTCTTCTCTATTTTTCGGCCTGCCCATACCCATTTAGTCTTGAAATGAAGCCTGGATGACGTTTTTTAATTTTTAGAATTTTTTTGCATTTTATTTTTGAATTTTCTATCTCGGGTCGGGTTCGAACGGATAGGAAGGAAATTTTTTTTCTTCTCTATTTTTTCGCCTGTCCAAACCCGTTTAGTCTTAAAATGAAGCCTGGATGATGTTTTTTAATTTTTAGAATTTATTTGCATTTTATTTTTGAATTTTCTATCTCGGGTCGGGTTCGAACGGATAGGAAGGAAATATTTTTTCTTCTCTATTTTTCGGCCTATCCTGACCCGTTTCATCTTGAAATGAAGCCAAGATGATGTTTTTTAATTTTTAGAATTTTTTTGCATTTATTTTTGAATTTTCAAACTCGGGTCGGGTTCGAACGGATAGGAAGGAAATTTTTTTTCCTCTCTATTTTTCATCCTGTCCTGACCCGTTTCATCTTGAAATGAAGCCAGGATGATGTTTTTTAATTTTTAGAATTTTTTTGCATTTATTTTGGAATTTTCTAACTCGGGTCGGGTTCGAACGGATAGGAAGGAAATTTTTTTTCTTCTCTATTTTTCGGGCTGTCCATACCCGTTTAGTCTTGAAATGAAGCCTGGATTATGTTTTTTAATTTTTAGAATTTTTTTGCATTTTATTTTTGAATTTTCTATCTCTAGTCGGGTTCGAACGGATAGGAAGGAAATTTTTTTTCTTCTCTATTTTTCGGCCTGTCTTGACCCGTTTCATCCTGAAATGAAGCCTGGATGATGTTTTTTCATTTTTAGAATTTTTTTTGTTTTTTATTTTTGAATTTTCTATCTCGGGTCGGGTTCGAACGGATAGGAAGGAAATTTTTTTTCTTCTTTATTTTTTGGCCTGTCCTGACCCGTTTCATCTTGAAATGAAGCCAGGATGATGTTTTTTAATTTTTAGAATTTTTTTGCATTTATTTTTGAATTTTCAAACTCGGGTCGGGATCGAACGGATAGAAAGGAAATTTTTTTTCCTCTCTATTTTTTGGCCTGTCCTGACCCGTTTCATCTTGAAATGAAGCCAGGATGATGTTTTTTAATTTTTAGAATTTTTTTGTATTTATTTTTGAATTTTCTAACTCGGATCGGGTTCGAACGGATAGGAAGGAAATTTTTTTTCTTCTCTATTTTTCGGCCTGCCCATACCCATTTAGTCTTGAAATGAAGCCTGGATGACGTTTTTTAATTTTTAGAATTTTTTTGCATGTTATTTTTGAATTTTCTATCTCGGGTCGGGTTCGAACGGATAGGAAGGAAATTTTTTTTCTTCTCTATTTTTTGGCCTGTCCAAACCCGTTTAGTCTTAAAATGAAGCCTGGATGATGTTTTTTAATTTTTAGAATTTTTTTGCATTTTATTTTTGAATTTTCTATCTCGGGTCGGGTTCGAACGGATAGGAAGGAAATTTTTTTTCTTCTCTATTTTTCGGCCTGTCCTGACCCGTTTCATCTTGAAATGAAGCCAGGATGATGTTTTTTAATTTTTAGAATTTTTTTGCATTTATTTTTGAATTTTCAAACTCGGGTCGGGATCGAACGGATAGGAAGGAAATTTTTTTTCCTCTCTATTTTTCGGCCTGTCCTGACCCGTTTCATCTTGAAATGAAGCCAGGATGATGTTTTTTAATTTTTAGAATTTTTTTGCATTTAGTTTTGAATTTTCTAACTCGGATCGGGTTCGAACGGATAGGAATGAAATTTTTTTTCTTCTCTATTTTTCGGCCTGCCCATACCCGTTTCGTCTTGAAATGAAGCCTGGATGACGTTTTTTAATTTTTAGAATTTTTTTGCATTTTATTTTTGAATTTTCTATCTCGGGTCGGGTTCGAACGGATAGGAAGGAAATTTTTTTTCTTCTCTATTTTTCGGCCTGTCCTGACCCATTTCATCTTGAAATGAAGCCAGGATGATGTTTTTTAATTTTTAGAATTTTTTTGCATTTATTTTTGAATTTTCAAACTCGGATCGGGTTCGAACGGATACGAAGGAAATTTTTTTTCCTTTCTATTTTTCGGCCTGTCCTGACCCGTTTTATCTTGAAATGAAGCCAGGATGATGTTTTTTAATTTTTAGAATTTTTTTGCATTTATTTTTGAATTTTCTAACTCGGATCGGGTTCGAACGGATAGGAAGGAAATTTTTTTCTTCTCTATTTTTCGGCCTGCCCATACCCGTTTAGTCTTGAAATGAAGCCTGGATGACGTTTTTTAATTTTTAGAATTTTTTTGCATTTTATTTTTGAATTTTCTATCTCGGGTCGGGTTCGAACGGATAGGAAGGAAATTTTTTTTCTTCTCTATTTTTCAGCCTGTCCTGACCCGTTTCATCTTGAAATGAAGCCAAGATGATGTTTTTTAATTTTTAGAATTTTTTTGCATTTATTTTTGAATTTTCAAACTCGGGTCGGGTTCGAACGGATAGGAAGGAAATTTTTTTTCCTCTCTATTTTTCATCCTGTCCTGACCCGTTACATCTTGAAATGAAGCCAGGATGATGTTTTTTAATTTTTAGAATTTTTTTGCATTTATTTTGGAATTTTCTAACTCGGGTCGGGTTCGAACGGATAGGAAGGAAATTTTTTTTCTTCTCTATTTTTCGGGCTGTCCATACCCGTTTAGTCTTGAAATGAAGCCTGGATGATGTTTTTTAATTTTTAGAATTTTTTTGCATTTTATTTTTGAATTTTCTATCTCTAGTCGGGTTCGAACGGATAGGAAGGAAATTTTTTTTCTTCTCTATTTTTCGGCCTGTCTTGACCCGTTTCATCCTGAAATGAAGCCTGGATGATGTTTTTTCATTTTTAGAATTTTTTTTGTATTTTATTTTTGAATTTTCTATCTCGGGTCGGGTTCGAACGGATAGGAAGGAAATTTTTTTTCTTCTTTATTTTTTGGCCTGTCCTGACCCGTTTCATCTTGAAATGAAGCCAGGATGATGTTTTTTAATTTTTAGAATTTTTTTGCATTTATTTTTGAATTTTCAAACTCGGGTCGGGATCGAACGGATAGGAAGGAAATTTTTTTTCCTCTCTATTTTTCGGCCTGTCCTGACCCGTTTCATCTTGAAATGAAGCCAGGATGATGTTTTTTAATTTTTAGAATTTTTTTGCATTTATTTTTGAATTTTCAAACTCGGATCGGGTTCGAACGGATAGGAAGGAAATTTTTTTTCTTCTCTATTTTTCGGCCTGCCCATACCCGTTTAGTCTTGAAATGAAGCCTGGATGACGTTTTTTAATTTTTAGAATTTTTTTGCATTTTATTTTTGAATTTTCTATCTCGGGTCGGGTTCGAACGGATAGGAAGGAAATTTTTTTTCTTCTCTATTTTTTGGCCTGTCCAAACCCGTTTAGTCTTAAAATGAAGCCTGGATGATGTTTTTTAATTTTTAGAATTTATTTGCATTTTATTTTTGAATTTTCTATCTCGGGTCGGGTTCGAACGGATAGGAAGGAAATTTTTTTTCTTCTCTATTTTTCGGCCTGTCCTGACCCGTTTCATCTTGAAATGAAGCCAGGATGATGTTTTTTAATTTTTAGAATTTTTTTGCATTTATTTTTGAATTTTCAAACTCGGGTCGGGATCGAACGGATAGGAAGGAAATTTTTTTTCCTCTCTATTTTTCGGCCTGTCCTGACCCGTTTCATCTCGAAATGAAGCCAGGATGATGTTTTTTAATTTTTAGAATTTTTTTGCATTTATTTTTGAATTTTCTAACTCGGATCGGGTTCGAACGGATAGGAAGGAAATTTTTTTTCCTCTCTATTTTTCGGCCTGCCCATACCCGTTTAGTCTTGAAATGAAGCCTGGATGACGTTTTTTAATTTTTAGAATTTTTTTGCATTTTATTTTTGAATTTTCTATCTCGGGTCGGGTTCGAACGGATAGGAAGGAATTTTTTTTTTCTTCTCCATTTTTCGGCCTGTCCTGACACGTTTCATCTTGAAATGAAGCCAGGATAATGTTTTTTAATTTTTAGAATTTTTTTGCATTAATTTTTGAATTTTCTAACTCGGGTTGGGTTCGCACGGATAGGAAGGAAATTTTTTTTCTTCTCTATTTTTCGGCCTGTCCATACCCGTGTAGTCTTGAAATGAAGCCTGGATGATGTTTTTTAATTTTTAGAATTTTTTTGCATTTTATTTTTGAATTTTCTATCTCGGGTCGGGTTCGAACGGATAGGATGGAAATTTTTTCTCTTCTCTATTTTTCGGCCTGTCCATACCCTTTTAGTCTAGAAATGAAGCCTGGATGATGTTTTTTAATTTTTAGAATTTTTTTGCATTTATTTTTTAATTTTCTATATCGAGTCAGGTTCGAACGGATAGGAAGGAAATTTTTTTTTCTTCTCTATTTTTCGGCCTGTCCATACCCTTTTAGTCTAGAAATGAAGCCTGGATGATGTTTTTTAATTTTTAGAATTTTTTTGCATTTTATTTTTGAATTTTCTATCTCGGGTCGGGTTCGAACGGATAGGATGGAAATTTTTTCTCTTCTCTATTTTTCGGCCTGTCCATACCCTTTTAGTCTAGAAATGAAGCCTGGATGATGTTTTTTAATTTTTAGAATTTTTTTGCATTTATTTTTTAATTTTCTATATCGAGTCAGGTTCGAACGGATAGGAAGGAAATTTTTTTTCTTCTCTATTTTTTGGCCTGTCCAAACCCGTTTAGTCTTAAAATGAAGCCTGGATGATGTTTTTTAATTTTTAGAATTTATTTGCATTTTATTTTTGAATTTTCTATCTCGGGTCGGGTTCGAACGGATAGGAAGGAAATTTTTTTTCTTCTCTATTTTTCGGCCTGTCCTGACCCGTTTCATCTTGAAATGAAGCCAGGATGATGTTTTTTAATTTTTAGAATTTTTTTGCATTTATTTTTGAATTTTCAAACTCGGGTCGGGATCGAACGGATAGGAAGGAAATTTTTTTTCCTCTCTATTTTTCGGCCTGTCCTGACCCGTTTCATCTTGAAATGAAGCCAGGATGATGTTTTTTAATTTTTAGAATTTTTTTGCATTTATTTTTGAATTTTCAAACTCGGGTCGGGATCGAACGGATAGGAAGGAAATTTTTTTTCCTCTCTATTTTTCGGCCTGTCCTGATCCGTTTCATCTTCAAATGAAGCCAGGATGATGTTTTTTAATTTTTAGAATTTTTTTGCATTTATTTTTGAATTTTCAAACTCGGGTCGGGATCGAACGGATAGGAAGGAAATTTTTTTTCCTCTCTATTTTTCGGCCTGTCCTGACCCGTTTCATCTTGAAATGAAGCCAGGATGATGTTTTTTAATTTTTAGAATTTTTTTGTATTTATTTTTGAATTTTCTAACTCGGATCGGGTTCGAACGGATAGGAAGGAAATTTTTTTTCTTCTCTATTTTTCGGCCTGCCCATACCCATTTAGTCTTGAAATGAAGCCTGGATGACGTTTTTTAATTTTTAGAATTTTTTTGCATTTTATTTTTGAATTTTCTATCTCGGGTCGGGTTCGAACGGATAGGAAGGAAATTTTTTTTCTTCTCTATTTTTTCGCCTGTCCAAACCCGTTTAGTCTTAAAATGAAGCCTGGATGATGTTTTTTAATTTTTAGAATTTATTTGCATTTTATTTTTGAATTTTCTATCTCGGGTCGGGTCCGAACGGATAGGAAGGAAATATTTTTTCTTCTCTATTTTTCGGCCTATCCTGACCCGTTTCATCTTGAAATGAAGCCAAGATGATGTTTTTTAATTTTTAGAATTTTTTTGCATTTATTTTTGAATTTTCAAACTCGGGTCGGGTTCGAACGGATAGGAAGGAAATTTTTTTTCCTCTCTATTTTTCATCCTGTCCTGACCCGTTTCATCTTGAAATGAAGCCAGGATGATGTTTTTTAATTTTTAGAATTTTTTTGCATTTATTTTGGAATTTTCTAACTCGGGTCGGGTTCGAACGGATAGGAAGGAAATTTTTTTTCTCCTCTATTTTTCGGGCTGTCCATACCCGTTTAGTCTTGAAATGAAGCCTGGATGATGTTTTTTAATTTTTAGAATTTTTTTGCATTTTATTTTTGAATTTTCTATCTCTAGTCGGGTTCGAACGGATAGGAAGGAAATTTTTTTTCTTCTCTATTTTTCGGCCTGTCTTGACCCGTTTCATCCTGAAATGAAGCCTGGATGATGTTTTTTCATTTTTAGAATTTTTTTTGTTTTTTATTTTTGAATTTTCTATCTCGGGTCGGGTTCGAACGGATAGGAAGGAAATTTTTTTTCTTCTTTATTTTTTGGCCTGTCCTGACCCGTTTCATCTTGAAATGAAGCCAGGATGATGTTTTTTAATTTTTAGAATTTTTTTGCATTTATTTTTGAATTTTCAAACTCGGGTCGGGATCGAACGGATAGAAAGGAAATTTTTTTTCCTCTCTATTTTTTGGCCTGTCCTGACCCGTTTCATCTTGAAATGAAGCCAGGATGATGTTTTTTAATTTTTAGAATTTTTTTGTATTTATTTTTGAATTTTCTAACTCGGATCGGGTTCGAACGGATAGGAAGGAAATTTTTTTTCTTCTCTATTTTTCGGCCTGCCCATACCCATTTAGTCTTGAAATGAAGCCTGGATGACGTTTTTTAATTTTTAGAATTTTTTTGCATGTTATTTTTGAATTTTCTATCTCGGGTCGGGTTCGAACGGATAGGAAGGAAATTTTTTTTCTTCTCTATTTTTTGGCCTGTCCAAACCCGTTTAGTCTTAAAATGAAGCCTGGATGATGTTTTTTAATTTTTAGAATTTTTTTGCATTTTATTTTTGAATTTTCTATCTCGGGTCGGGTTCGAACGGATAGGAAGGAAATTTTTTTTCTTCTCTATTTTTCGGCCTGTCCTGACCCGTTTCATCTTGAAATGAAGCCAGGATGATGTTTTTTAATTTTTAGAATTTTTTTGCATTTATTTTTGAATTTTCAAACTCGGGTCGGGATCGAACGGATAGGAAGGAAATTTTTTTTCCTCTCTATTTTTCGGCCTGTCCTGACCCGTTTCATCTTGAAATGAAGCCAGGATGATGTTTTTTAATTTTTAGAATTTTTTTGCATTTAGTTTTGAATTTTCTAACTCGGATCGGGTTCGAACGGATAGGAATGAAATTTTTTTTCTTCTCTATTTTTCGGCCTGCCCATACCCGTTTCGTCTTGAAATGAAGCCTGGATGACGTTTTTTAATTTTTAGAATTTTTTTGCATTTTATTTTTGAATTTTCTATCTCGGGTCGGGTTCGAACGGATAGGAAGGAAATTTTTTTTCTTCTCTATTTTTCGGCCTGTCCTGACCCATTTCATCTTGAAATGAAGCCAGGATGATGTTTTTTAATTTTTAGAATTTTTTTGCATTTATTTTTGAATTTTCAAACTCGGATCGGGTTCGAACGGATACGAAGGAAATTTTTTTTCCTCTCTATTTTTCGGCCTGTCCTGACCCGTTTTATCTTGAAATGAAGCCAGGATGATGTTTTTTAATTTTTAGAATTTTTTTGCATTTATTTTTGAATTTTCTAACTCGGATCGGGTTCGAACGGATAGGAAGGAAATTTTTTTCTTCTCTATTTTTCGGCCTGCCCATACCCGTTTAGTCTTGAAATGAAGCCTGGATGACGTTTTTTAATTTTTAGAATTTTTTTGCATTTTATTTTTGAATTTTCTATCTCGGGTCGGGTTCGAACGGATAGGAAGGAAATTTTTTTTCTTCTCTATTTTTCAGCCTGTCCTGACCCGTTTCATCTTGAAATGAAGCCAAGATGATGTTTTTTAATTTTTAGAATTTTTTTGCATTTATTTTTGAATTTTCAAACTCGGGTCGGGTTCGAACGGATAGGAAGGAAATTTTTTTTCCTCTCTATTTTTCATCCTGTCCTGACCCGTTACATCTTGAAATGAAGCCAGGATGATGTTTTTTAATTTTTAGAATTTTTTTGCATTTATTTTGGAATTTTCTAACTCGGGTCGGGTTCGAACGGATAGGAAGGAAATTTTTTTTCTTCTCTATTTTTCGGGCTGTCCATACCCGTTCAGTCTTGAAATGAAGCCTGGATGATGTTTTTTAATTTTTAGAATTTTTTTGCATTTTATTTTTGAATTTTCTATCTTTAGTCGGGTTCGAACGGATAGGAAGGAAATTTTTTTTCTTCTCTATTTTTCGGCCTGTCTTGACCCGTTTCATCCTGAAATGAAGCCTGGATGATGTTTTTTCATTTTTAGAATTTTTTTTGTATTTTATTTTTGAATTTTCTATCTCGGGTCGGGTTCGAACGGATAGGAAGGAAATTTTTTTTCTTCTTTATTTTTTGGCCTGTCCTGACCCGTTTCATCTTGAAATGAAGCCAGGATGATGTTTTTTAATTTTTAGAATTTTTTTGCATTTATTTTTGAATTTTCAAACTCGGGTCGGGATCGAACGGATAGGAAGGAAATTTTTTTTCCTCTCTATTTTTCGGCCTGTCCTGACCCGTTTCATCTTGAAATGAAGCCAGGATGATGTTTTTTAATTTTTAGAATTTTTTTGCATTTATTTTTGAATTTTCAAACTCGGATCGGGTTCGAACGGATAGGAAGGAAATTTTTTTTCTTCTCTATTTTTCGGCCTGCCCATACCCGTTTAGTCTTGAAATGAAGCCTGGATGACGTTTTTTAATTTTTAGAATTTTTTTGCATTTTATTTTTGAATTTTCTATCTCGGGTCGGGTTCGAACGGATAGGAAGGAAATTTTTTTTCTTCTCTATTTTTTCGCCTGTCCAAACCCGTTTAGTCTTAAAATGAAGCCTGGATGATGTTTTTTAATTTTTAGAATTTATTTGCATTTTATTTTTGAATTTTCTATCTCGGGTCGGGTTCGAACGGATAGGAAGGAAATTTTTTTTCTTCTCTATTTTTCAGCCTGTCCTGACCCGTTTCATCTTGAAATGAAGCCAAGATGATGTTTTTTAATTTTTAGAATTTTTTTGCATTTATTTTTGAATTTTCAAACTCGGGTCGGGTTCGAACGGATAGGAAGGAAATTTTTTTTCCTCTCTATTTTTCATCCTGTCCTGACCCGTTACATCTTGAAATGAAGCCAGGATGATGTTTTTTAATTTTTAGAATTTTTTTGCATTTATTTTGGAATTTTCTAACTCGGGTCGGGTTCGAACGGATAGGAAGGAAATTTTTTTTCTTCTCTATTTTTCGGGCTGTCCATACCCGTTTAGTCTTGAAATGAAGCCTGGATGATGTTTTTTAATTTTTAGAATTTTTTTGCATTTTATTTTTGAATTTTCTATCTCTAGTCGGGTTCGAACGGATAGGAAGGAAATTTTTTTTCCTCTCTATTTTTCGGCCTGTCCTGACCCGTTTCATCTTGAAATGAAGCCAGGATGATGTTTTTTAATTTTTAGAATTTTTTTGCATTTATTTTTGAATTTTCAAACTCGGATCGGGTTCGAACGGATAGGAAGGAAATTTTTTTTCTTCTCTATTTTTCGGCCTGCCCATACCCGTTTAGTCTTGAAATGAAGCCTGGATGACGTTTTTTAATTTTTAGAATTTTTTTGCATTTTATTTTTGAATTTTCTATCTCGGGTCGGGTTCGAACGGATAGGAAGGAAATTTTTTTTCTTCTCTATTTTTTGGCCTGTCCAAACCCGTTTAGTCTTAAAATGAAGCCTGGATGATGTTTTTTAATTTTTAGAATTTATTTGCATTTTATTTTTGAATTTTCTATCTCGGGTCGGGTTCGAACGGATAGGAAGGAAATTTTTTTTCTTCTCTATTTTTCGGCCTGTCCTGACCCGTTTCATCTTGAAATGAAGCCAGGATGATGTTTTTTAATTTTTAGAATTTTTTTGCATTTATTTTTGAATTTTCAAACTCGGGTCGGGATCGAACGGATAGGAAGGAAATTTTTTTTCCTCTCTATTTTTCGGCCTGTCCTGACCCGTTTCATCTCGAAATGAAGCCAGGATGATGTTTTTTAATTTTTAGAATTTTTTTGCATTTATTTTTGAATTTTCTAACTCGGATCGGGTTCGAACGGATAGGAAGGAAATTTTTTTTCCTCTCTATTTTTCGGCCTGCCCATACCCGTTTAGTCTTGAAATGAAGCCTGGATGACGTTTTTTAATTTTTAGAATTTTTTTGCATTTTATTTTTGAATTTTCTATCTCGGGTCGGGTTCGAACGGATAGGAAGGAATTTTTTTTTTCTTCTCCATTTTTCGGCCTGTCCTGACACGTTTCATCTTGAAATGAAGCCAGGATAATGTTTTTTAATTTTTAGAATTTTTTTGCATTAATTTTTGAATTTTCTAACTCGGGTTGGGTTCGCACGGATAGGAAGGAAATTTTTTTTCTTCTCTATTTTTCGGCCTGTCCATACCCGTGTAGTCTTGAAATGAAGCCTGGATGATGTTTTTTAATTTTTAGAATTTTTTTGCATTTTATTTTTGAATTTTCTATCTCGGGTCGGGTTCGAACGGATAGGATGGAAATTTTTTCTCTTCTCTATTTTTCGGCCTGTCCATACCCTTTTAGTCTAGAAATGAAGCCTGGATGATGTTTTTTAATTTTTAGAATTTTTTTGCATTTATTTTTTAATTTTCTATATCGAGTCAGGTTCGAACGGATAGGAAGGAAATTTTTTTTTCTTCTCTATTTTTCGGCCTGTCCATACCCTTTTAGTCTAGAAATGAAGCCTGGATGATGTTTTTTAATTTTTAGAATTTTTTTGCATTTTATTTTTGAATTTTCTATCTCGGGTCGGGTTCGAACGGATAGGATGGAAATTTTTTCTCTTCTCTATTTTTCGGCCTGTCCATACCCTTTTAGTCTAGAAATGAAGCCTGGATGATGTTTTTTAATTTTTAGAATTTTTTTGCATTTATTTTTTAATTTTCTATATCGAGTCAGGTTCGAACGGATAGGAAGGAAATTTTTTTTCTTCTCTATTTTTTGGCCTGTCCAAACCCGTTTAGTCTTAAAATGAAGCCTGGATGATGTTTTTTAATTTTTAGAATTTATTTGCATTTTATTTTTGAATTTTCTATCTCGGGTCGGGTTCGAACGGATAGGAAGGAAATTTTTTTTCTTCTCTATTTTTCGGCCTGTCCTGACCCGTTTCATCTTGAAATGAAGCCAGGATGATGTTTTTTAATTTTTAGAATTTTTTTGCATTTATTTTTGAATTTTCAAACTCGGGTCGGGATCGAACGGATAGGAAGGAAATTTTTTTTCCTCTCTATTTTTCGGCCTGTCCTGACCCGTTTCATCTTGAAATGAAGCCAGGATGATGTTTTTTAATTTTTAGAATTTTTTTGCATTTATTTTTGAATTTTCAAACTCGGGTCGGGATCGAACGGATAGGAAGGAAATTTTTTTTCCTCTCTATTTTTCGGCCTGTCCTGATCCGTTTCATCTTCAAATGAAGCCAGGATGATGTTTTTTAATTTTTAGAATTTTTTTGCATTTATTTTTGAATTTTCAAACTCGGGTCGGGATCGAACGGATAGGAAGGAAATTTTTTTTCCTCTCTATTTTTCGGCCTGTCCTGACCCGTTTCATCTTGAAATGAAGCCAGGATGATGTTTTTTAATTTTTAGAATTTTTTTGTATTTATTTTTGAATTTTCTAACTCGGATCGGGTTCGAACGGATAGGAAGGAAATTTTTTTTCTTCTCTATTTTTCGGCCTGCCCATACCCATTTAGTCTTGAAATGAAGCCTGGATGACGTTTTTTAATTTTTAGAATTTTTTTGCATTTTATTTTTGAATTTTCTATCTCGGGTCGGGTTCGAACGGATAGGAAGGAAATTTTTTTTCTTCTCTATTTTTTCGCCTGTCCAAACCCGTTTAGTCTTAAAATGAAGCCTGGATGATGTTTTTTAATTTTTAGAATTTATTTGCATTTTATTTTTGAATTTTCTATCTCGGGTCGGGTTCGAACGGATAGGAAGGAAATATTTTTTCTTCTCTATTTTTCGGCCTATCCTGACCCGTTTCATCTTGAAATGAAGCCAAGATGATGTTTTTTAATTTTTAGAATTTTTTTGCATTTATTTTTGAATTTTCAAACTCGGGTCGGGTTCGAACGGATAGGAAGGAAATTTTTTTTCCTCTCTATTTTTCATCCTGTCCTGACCCGTTTCATCTTGAAATGAAGCCAGGATGATGTTTTTTAATTTTTAGAATTTTTTTGCATTTATTTTGGAATTTTCTAACTCGGGTCGGGTTCGAACGGATAGGAAGGAAATTTTTTTTCTCCTCTATTTTTCGGGCTGTCCATACCCGTTTAGTCTTGAAATGAAGCCTGGATGATGTTTTTTAATTTTTAGAATTTTTTTGCATTTTATTTTTGAATTTTCTATCTCTAGTCGGGTTCGAACGGATAGGAAGGAAATTTTTTTTCTTCTCTATTTTTCGGCCTGTCTTGACCCGTTTCATCCTGAAATGAAGCCTGGATGATGTTTTTTCATTTTTAGAATTTTTTTTGTTTTTTATTTTTGAATTTTCTATCTCGGGTCGGGTTCGAACGGATAGGAAGGAAATTTTTTTTCTTCTTTATTTTTTGGCCTGTCCTGACCCGTTTCATCTTGAAATGAAGCCAGGATGATGTTTTTTAATTTTTAGAATTTTTTTGCATTTATTTTTGAATTTTCAAACTCGGGTCGGGATCGAACGGATAGAAAGGAAATTTTTTTTCCTCTCTATTTTTTGGCCTGTCCTGACCCGTTTCATCTTGAAATGAAGCCAGGATGATGTTTTTTAATTTTTAGAATTTTTTTGTATTTATTTTTGAATTTTCTAACTCGGATCGGGTTCGAACGGATAGGAAGGAAATTTTTTTTCTTCTCTATTTTTCGGCCTGCCCATACCCATTTAGTCTTGAAATGAAGCCTGGATGACGTTTTTTAATTTTTAGAATTTTTTTGCATGTTATTTTTGAATTTTCTATCTCGGGTCGGGTTCGAACGGATAGGAAGGAAATTTTTTTTCTTCTCTATTTTTTGGCCTGTCCAAACCCGTTTAGTCTTAAAATGAAGCCTGGATGATGTTTTTTAATATTTAGAATTTTTTTGCATTTTATTTTTGAATTTTCTATCTCGGGTCGGGTTCGAACGGATAGGAAGGAAATTTTTTTTCTTCTCTATTTTTCGGCCTGTCCTGACCCGTTTCATCTTGAAATGAAGCCAGGATGATGTTTTTTAATTTTTAGAATTTTTTTGCATTTATTTTTGAATTTTCAAACTCGGGTCGGGATCGAACGGATAGGAAGGAAATTTTTTTTCCTCTCTATTTTTCGGCCTGTCCTGACCCGTTTCATCTTGAAATGAAGCCAGGATGATGTTTTTTAATTTTTAGAATTTTTTTGCATTTAGTTTTGAATTTTCTAACTCGGATCGGGTTCGAACGGATAGGAATGAAATTTTTTTTCTTCTCTATTTTTCGGCCTGCCCATACCCGTTTCGTCTTGAAATGAAGCCTGGATGACGTTTTTTAATTTTTAGAATTTTTTTGCATTTTATTTTTGAATTTTCTATCTCGGGTCGGGTTCGAACGGATAGGAAGGAAATTTTTTTTCTTCTCTATTTTTCGGCCTGTCCTGACCCATTTCATCTTGAAATGAAGCCAGGATGATGTTTTTTAATTTTTAGAATTTTTTTGCATTTATTTTTGAATTTTCAAACTCGGATCGGGTTCGAACGGATACGAAGGAAATTTTTTTTCCTCTCTATTTTTCGGCCTGTCCTGACCCGTTTTATCTTGAAATGAAGCCAGGATGATGTTTTTTAATTTTTAGAATTTTTTTGCATTTATTTTTGAATTTTCTAACTCGGATCGGGTTCGAACGGATAGGAAGGAAATTTTTTTCTTCTCTATTTTTCGGCCTGCCCATACCCGTTTAGTCTTGAAATGAAGCCTGGATGACGTTTTTTAATTTTTAGAATTTTTTTGCATTTTATTTTTGAATTTTCTATCTCGGGTCGGGTTCGAACGGATAGGAAGGAAATTTTTTTTCTTCTCTATTTTTCAGCCTGTCCTGACCCGTTTCATCTTGAAATGAAGCCAAGATGATGTTTTTTAATTTTTAGAATTTTTTTGCATTTATTTTTGAATTTTCAAACTCGGGTCGGGTTCGAACGGATAGGAAGGAAATTTTTTTTCCTCTCTATTTTTCATCCTGTCCTGACCCGTTACATCTTGAAATGAAGCCAGGATGATGTTTTTTAATTTTTAGAATTTTTTTGCATTTATTTTGGAATTTTCTAACTCGGGTCGGGTTCGAACGGATAGGAAGGAAATTTTTTTTCTTCTCTATTTTTCGGGCTGTCCATACCCGTTTAGTCTTGAAATGAAGCCTGGATGATGTTTTTTAATTTTTAGAATTTTTTTGCATTTTATTTTTGAATTTTCTATCTCTAGTCGGGTTCGAACGGATAGGAAGGAAATTTTTTTTCTTCTCTATTTTTCGGCCTGTCTTGACCCGTTTCATCCTGAAATGAAGCCTGGATGATGTTTTTTCATTTTTAGAATTTTTTTTGTATTTTATTTTTGAATTTTCTATCTCGGGTCGGGTTCGAACGGATAGGAAGGAAATTTTTTTTCTTCTTTATTTTTTGGCCTGTCCTGACCCGTTTCATCTTGAAATGAAGCCAGGATGATGTTTTTTAATTTTTAGAATTTTTTTGCATTTATTTTTGAATTTTCAAACTCGGGTCGGGATCGAACGGATAGGAAGGAAATTTTTTTTCCTCTCTATTTTTCGGCCTGTCCTGACCCGTTTCATCTTGAAATGAAGCCAGGATGATGTTTTTTAATTTTTAGAATTTTTTTGCATTTATTTTTGAATTTTCAAACTCGGATCGGGTTCGAACGGATAGGAAGGAAATTTTTTTTCTTCTCTATTTTTCGGCCTGCCCATACTCGTTTAGTCTTGAAATGAAGCCTGGATGACGTTTTTTAATTTTTAGAATTTTTTTGCATTTTATTTTTGAATTTTCTATCTCGGGTCGGGTTCGAACGGATAGGAAGGAAATTTTTTTTCTTCTCTATTTTTTCGCCTGTCCAAACCCGTTTAGTCTTAAAATGAAGCCTGGATGATGTTTTTTAATTTTTAGAATTTATTTGCATTTTATTTTTGAATTTTCTATCTCGGGTCGGGTTCGAACGGATAGGAAGGAAATTTTTTTTCTTCTCTATTTTTCAGCCTGTCCTGACCCGTTTCATCTTGAAATGAAGCCAAGATGATGTTTTTTAATTTTTAGAATTTTTTTGCATTTATTTTTGAATTTTCAAACTCGGGTCGGGTTCGAACGGATAGGAAGGAAATTTTTTTTCCTCTCTATTTTTCATCCTGTCCTGACCCGTTACATCTTGAAATGAAGCCAGGATGATGTTTTTTAATTTTTAGAATTTTTTTGCATTTATTTTGGAATTTTCTAACTCGGGTCGGGTTCGAACGGATAGGAAGGAAATTTTTTTTCTTCTCTATTTTTCGGGCTGTCCATACCCGTTTAGTCTTGAAATGAAGCCTGGATGATGTTTTTTAATTTTTAGAATTTTTTTGCATTTTATTTTTGAATTTTCTATCTCTAGTCGGGTTCGAACGGATAGGAAGGAAATTTTTTTTCTTCTCTATTTTTCGGCCTGTCTTGACCCGTTTCATCCTGAAATGAAGCCTGGATGATGTTTTTTCATTTTTAGAATTTTTTTTGTATTTTATTTTTGAATTTTCTATCTCGGGTCGGGTTCGAACGGATAGGAAGGAAATTTTTTTTCTTCTTTATTTTTTGGGCTGTCCTGACCCGTTTCATCTTGAAATGAAGCCAGGATGATGTTTTTTAATTTTTAGAATTTTTTTGCATTTATTTTTGAATTTTCAAACTCGGGTCGGGATCGAACGGATAGGAAGGAAATTTTTTTTCCTCTCTATTTTTCGGCCTGTCCTGACCCGTTTCATCTTGAAATGAAGCCAGGATGATGTTTTTTAATTTTTAGAATTTTTTTGCATTTATTTTTGAATTTTCAAACTCGGATCGGGTTCGAACGGATAGGAAGGAAATTTTTTTTCTTCTCTATTTTTCGGCCTGCCCATACCCGTTTAGTCTTGAAATGAAGCCTGGATGACGTTTTTTAATTTTTAGAATTTTTTTGCATTTTATTTTTGAATTTTCTATCTCGGGTCGGGTTCGAACGGATAGGAAGGAAATTTTTTTTCTTCTCTATTTTTTGGCCTGTCCAAACCCGTTTAGTCTTAAAATGAAGCCTGGATGATGTTTTTTAATTTTTAGAATTTATTTGCATTTTATTTTTGAATTTTCTATCTCGGGTCGGGTTCGAACGGATAGGAAGGAAATTTTTTTTCTTCTCTATTTTTCGGCCTGTCCTGACCCGTTTCATCTTGAAATGAAGCCAGGATGATGTTTTTTAATTTTTAGAATTTTTTTGCATTTATTTTTGAATTTTCAAACTCGGGTCGGGATCGAACGGATAGGAAGGAAATTTTTTTTCCTCTCTATTTTTCGGCCTGTCCTGACCCGTTTCATCTCGAAATGAAGCCAGGATGATGTTTTTTAATTTTTAGAATTTTTTTGCATTTATTTTTGAATTTTCTAACTCGGATCGGGTTCGAACGGATAGGAAGGAAATTTTTTTTCCTCTCTATTTTTCGGCCTGCCCATACCCGTTTAGTCTTGAAATGAAGCCTGGATGACGTTTTTTAATTTTTAGAATTTTTTTGCATTTTATTTTTGAATTTTCTATCTCGGGTCGGGTTCGAACGGATAGGAAGGAATTTTTTTTTTCTTCTCCATTTTTCGGCCTGTCCTGACACGTTTCATCTTGAAATGAAGCCAGGATAATGTTTTTTAATTTTTAGAATTTTTTTGCATTAATTTTTGAATTTTCTAACTCGGGTTGGGTTCGCACGGATAGGAAGGAAATTTTTTTTCTTCTCTATTTTTCGGCCTGTCCATACCCGTGTAGTCTTGAAATGAAGCCTGGATGATGTTTTTTAATTTTTAGAATTTTTTTGCATTTTATTTTTGAATTTTCTATCTCGGGTCGGGTTCGAACGGATAGGATGGAAATTTTTTCTCTTCTCTATTTTTCGGCCTGTCCATACCCTTTTAGTCTAGAAATGAAGCCTGGATGATGTTTTTTAATTTTTAGAATTTTTTTGCATTTATTTTTTAATTTTCTATATCGAGTCAGGTTCGAACGGATAGGAAGGAAATTTTTTTTTCTTCTCTATTTTTCGGCCTGTCCATACCCTTTTAGTCTAGAAATGAAGCCTGGATGATGTTTTTTAATTTTTAGAATTTTTTTGCATTTTATTTTTGAATTTTCTATCTCGGGTCGGGTTCGAACGGATAGGATGGAAATTTTTTCTCTTCTCTATTTTTCGGCCTGTCCATACCCTTTTAGTCTAGAAATGAAGCCTGGATGATGTTTTTTAATTTTTAGAATTTTTTTGCATTTATTTTTTAATTTTCTATATCGAGTCAGGTTCGAACGGATAGGAAGGAAATTTTTTTTCTTCTCTATTTTTTGGCCTGTCCAAACCCGTTTAGTCTTAAAATGAAGCCTGGATGATGTTTTTTAATTTTTAGAATTTATTTGCATTTTATTTTTGAATTTTCTATCTCGGGTCGGGTTCGAACGGATAGGAAGGAAATTTTTTTTCTTCTCTATTTTTCGGCCTGTCCTGACCCGTTTCATCTTGAAATGAAGCCAGGATGATGTTTTTTAATTTTTAGAATTTTTTTGCATTTATTTTTGAATTTTCAAACTCGGGTCGGGATCGAATGGATAGGAAGGAAATTTTTTTTCCTCTCTATTTTTCGGCCTGTCCTGACCCGTTTCATCTTGAAATGAAGCCAGGATGATGTTTTTTAATTTTTAGAATTTTTTTGCATTTATTTTTGAATTTTCAAACTCGGGTCGGGATCGAACGGATAGGAAGGAAATTTTTTTTCCTCTCTATTTTTCGGCCTGTCCTGATCCGTTTCATCTTCAAATGAAGCCAGGATGATGTTTTTTAATTTTTAGAATTTTTTTGCATTTATTTTTGAATTTTCAAACTCGGGTCGGGATCGAACGGATAGGAAGGAAATTTTTTTTCCTCTCTATTTTTCGGCCTGTCCTGACCCGTTTCATCTTGAAATGAAGCCAGGATGATGTTTTTTAATTTTTAGAATTTTTTTGTATTTATTTTTGAATTTTCTAACTCGGATCGGGTTCGAACGGATAGGAAGGAAATTTTTTTTCTTCTCTATTTTTCGGCCTGCCCATACCCATTTAGTCTTGAAATGAAGCCTGGATGACGTTTTTTAATTTTTAGAATTTTTTTGCATTTTATTTTTGAATTTTCTATCTCGGGTCGGGTTCGAACGGATAGGAAGGAAATTTTTTTTCTTCTCTATTTTTTCGCCTGTCCAAACCCGTTTAGTCTTAAAATGAAGCCTGGATGATGTTTTTTAATTTTTAGAATTTATTTGCATTTTATTTTTGAATTTTCTATCTCGGGTCGGGTTCGAACGGATAGGAAGGAAATATTTTTTCTTCTCTATTTTTCGGCCTATCCTGACCCGTTTCATCTTGAAATGAAGCCAAGATGATGTTTTTTAATTTTTAGAATTTTTTTGCATTTATTTTTGAATTTTCAAACTCGGGTCGGGATCGAACGGATAGAAAGGAAATTTTTTTTCCTCTCTATTTTTTGGCCTGTCCTGACCCGTTTCATCTTGAAATGAAGCCAGGATGATGTTTTTTAATTTTTAGAATTTTTTTGTATTTATTTTTGAATTTTCTAACTCGGATCGGGTTCGAACGGATAGGAAGGAAATTTTTTTTCTTCTCTATTTTTCGGCCTGCCCATACCCATTTAGTCTTGAAATGAAGCCTGGATGACGTTTTTTAATTTTTAGAATTTTTTTGCATGTTATTTTTGAATTTTCTATCTCGGGTCGGGTTCGAACGGATAGGAAGGAAATTTTTTTTCTTCTCTATTTTTTGGCCTGTCCAAACCCGTTTAGTCTTAAAATGAAGCCTGGATGATGTTTTTTAATATTTAGAATTTTTTTGCATTTTATTTTTGAATTTTCTATCTCGGGTCGGGTTCGAACGGATAGGAAGGAAATTTTTTTTCTTCTCTATTTTTCGGCCTGTCCTGACCCGTTTCATCTTGAAATGAAGCCAGGATGATGTTTTTTAATTTTTATAATTTTTTTGCATTTATTTTTGAATTTTCAAACTCGGGTCGGGATCGAACGGATAGGAAGGAAATTTTTTTTCCTCTCTATTTTTCGGCCTGTCCTGACCCGTTTCATCTTGAAATGAAGCCAGGATGATGTTTTTTAATTTTTAGAATTTTTTTGCATTTAGTTTTGAATTTTCTAACTCGGATCGGGTTCGAACGGATAGGAATGAAATTTTTTTTCTTCTCTATTTTTCGGCCTGCCCATACCCGTTTCGTCTTGAAATGAAGCCTGGATGACGTTTTTTAATTTTTAGAATTTTTTTGCATTTTATTTTTGAATTTTCTATCTCGGGTCGGGTTCGAACGGATAGGAAGGAAATTTTTTTTCTTCTCTATTTTTCGGCCTGTCCTGACCCATTTCATCTTGAAATGAAGCCAGGATGATGTTTTTTAATTTTTAGAATTTTTTTGCATTTATTTTTGAATTTTCAAACTCGGATCGGGTTCGAACGGATACGAAGGAAATTTTTTTTCCTCTCTATTTTTCGGCCTGTCCTGACCCGTTTTATCTTGAAATGAAGCCAGGATGATGTTTTTTAATTTTTAGAATTTTTTTGCATTTATTTTTGAATTTTCTAACTCGGATCGGGTTCGAACGGATAGGAAGGAAATTTTTTTCTTCTCTATTTTTCGGCCTGCCCATACCCGTTTAGTCTTGAAATGAAGCCTGGATGACGTTTTTTAATTTTTAGAATTTTTTTGCATTTTATTTTTGAATTTTCTATCTCGGGTCGGGTTCGAACGGATAGGAAGGAAATTTTTTTTCTTCTCTATTTTTCAGCCTGTCCTGACCCGTTTCATCTTGAAATGAAGCCAAGATGATGTTTTTTAATTTTTAGAATTTTTTTGCATTTATTTTTGAATTTTCAAACTCGGGTCGGGTTCGAACGGATAGGAAGGAAATTTTTTTTCCTCTCTATTTTTCATCCTGTCCTGACCCGTTACATCTTGAAATGAAGCCAGGATGATGTTTTTTAATTTTTAGAATTTTTTTGCATTTATTTTGGAATTTTCTAACTCGGGTCGGGTTCGAACGGATAGGAAGGAAATTTTTTTTCTTCTCTATTTTTCGGGCTGTCCATACCCGTTTAGTCTTGAAATGAAGCCTGGATGATGTTTTTTAATTTTTAGAATTTTTTTGCATTTTATTTTTGAATTTTCTATCTCTAGTCGGGTTCGAACGGATAGGAAGGAAATTTTTTTTCTTCTCTATTTTTCGGCCTGTCTTGACCCGTTTCATCCTGAAATGAAGCCTGGATGATGTTTTTTCATTTTTAGAATTTTTTTTGTATTTTATTTTTGAATTTTCTATCTCGGGTCGGGTTCGAACGGATAGGAAGGAAATTTTTTTTCTTCTTTATTTTTTGGCCTGTCCTGACCCGTTTCATCTTGAAATGAAGCCAGGATGATGTTTTTTAATTTTTAGAATTTTTTTGCATTTATTTTTGAATTTTCAAACTCGGGTCGGGATCGAACGGATAGGAAGGAAATTTTTTTTCCTCTCTATTTTTCGGCCTGTCCTGACCCGTTTCATCTTGAAATGAAGCCAGGATGATGTTTTTTAATTTTTAGAATTTTTTTGCATTTATTTTTGAATTTTCAAACTCGGATCGGGTTCGAACGGATAGGAAGGAAATTTTTTTTCTTCTCTATTTTTCGGCCTGCCCATACTCGTTTAGTCTTGAAATGAAGCCTGGATGACGTTTTTTAATTTTTAGAATTTTTTTGCATTTTATTTTTGAATTTTCTATCTCGGGTCGGGTTCGAACGGATAGGAAGGAAATTTTTTTTCTTCTCTATTTTTTCGCCTGTCCAAACCCGTTTAGTCTTAAAATGAAGCCTGGATGATGTTTTTTAATTTTTAGAATTTATTTGCATTTTATTTTTGAATTTTCTATCTCGGGTCGGGTTCGAACGGATAGGAAGGAAATTTTTTTTCTTCTCTATTTTTCAGCCTGTCCTGACCCGTTTCATCTTGAAATGAAGCCAAGATGATGTTTTTTAATTTTTAGAATTTTTTTGCATTTATTTTTGAATTTTCAAACTCGGGTCGGGTTCGAACGGATAGGAAGGAAATTTTTTTTCCTCTCTATTTTTCATCCTGTCCTGACCCGTTACATCTTGAAATGAAGCCAGGATGATGTTTTTTAATTTTTAGAATTTTTTTGCATTTATTTTGGAATTTTCTAACTCGGGTCGGGTTCGAACGGATAGGAAGGAAATTTTTTTTCTTCTCTATTTTTCGGGCTGTCCATACCCGTTTAGTCTTGAAATGAAGCCTGGATGATGTTTTTTAATTTTTAGAATTTTTTTGCATTTTATTTTTGAATTTTCTATCTCTAGTCGGGTTCGAACGGATAGGAAGGAAATTTTTTTTCTTCTCTATTTTTCGGCCTGTCTTGACCCGTTTCATCCTGAAATGAAGCCTGGATGATGTTTTTTCATTTTTAGAATTTTTTTTGTATTTTATTTTTGAATTTTCTATCTCGGGTCGGGTTCGAACGGATAGGAAGGAAATTTTTTTTCTTCTTTATTTTTTGGGCTGTCCTGACCCGTTTCATCTTGAAATGAAGCCAGGATGATGTTTTTTAATTTTTAGAATTTTTTTGCATTTATTTTTGAATTTTCAAACTCGGGTCGGGATCGAACGGATAGGAAGGAAATTTTTTTTCCTCTCTATTTTTCGGCCTGTCCTGACCCGTTTCATCTTGAAATGAAGCCAGGATGATGTTTTTTAATTTTTAGAATTTTTTTGCATTTATTTTTGAATTTTCAAACTCGGATCGGGTTCGAACGGATAGGAAGGAAATTTTTTTTCTTCTCTATTTTTCGGCCTGCCCATACCCGTTTAGTCTTGAAATGAAGCCTGGATGACGTTTTTTAATTTTTAGAATTTTTTTGCATTTTATTTTTGAATTTTCTATCTCGGGTCGGGTTCGAACGGATAGGAAGGAAATTTTTTTTCTTCTCTATTTTTTGGCCTGTCCAAACCCGTTTAGTCTTAAAATGAAGCCTGGATGATGTTTTTTAATTTTTAGAATTTATTTGCATTTTATTTTTGAATTTTCTATCTCGGGTCGGGTTCGAACGGATAGGAAGGAAATTTTTTTTCTTCTCTATTTTTCGGCCTGTCCTGACCCGTTTCATCTTGAAATGAAGCCAGGATGATGTTTTTTAATTTTTAGAATTTTTTTGCATTTATTTTTGAATTTTCAAACTCGGGTCGGGATCGAACGGATAGGAAGGAAATTTTTTTTCCTCTCTATTTTTCGGCCTGTCCTGACCCGTTTCATCTCGAAATGAAGCCAGGATGATGTTTTTTAATTTTTAGAATTTTTTTGCATTTATTTTTGAATTTTCTAACTCGGATCGGGTTCGAACGGATAGGAAGGAAATTTTTTTTCCTCTCTATTTTTCGGCCTGCCCATACCCGTTTAGTCTTGAAATGAAGCCTGGATGACGTTTTTTAATTTTTAGAATTTTTTTGCATTTTATTTTTGAATTTTCTATCTCGGGTCGGGTTCGAACGGATAGGAAGGAATTTTTTTTTTCTTCTCCATTTTTCGGCCTGTCCTGACACGTTTCATCTTGAAATGAAGCCAGGATAATGTTTTTTAATTTTTAGAATTTTTTTGCATTAATTTTTGAATTTTCTAACTCGGGTTGGGTTCGCACGGATAG
The DNA here is from genome assembly GCF_932294415.1 of Quercus robur. Lineage (NCBI taxonomy): Eukaryota > Viridiplantae > Streptophyta > Magnoliopsida > Fagales > Fagaceae > Quercus > Quercus robur. The sequence goes on along the minus strand of NC_065542.1, from coordinate 38,357,685 downwards.
GAAGGAAATTTTTTTTCTTCTCTATTTTTCGGCCTGTCCATACCCGTGTAGTCTTGAAATGAAGCCTGGATGATGTTTTTTAATTTTTAGAATTTTTTTGCATTTTATTTTTGAATTTTCTATCTCGGGTCGGGTTCGAACGGATAGGATGGAAATTTTTTCTCTTCTCTATTTTTCGGCCTGTCCATACCCTTTTAGTCTAGAAATGAAGCCTGGATGATGTTTTTTAATTTTTAGAATTTTTTTGCATTTATTTTTTAATTTTCTATATCGAGTCAGGTTCGAACGGATAGGAAGGAAATTTTTTTTTCTTCTCTATTTTTCGGCCTGTCCATACCCTTTTAGTCTAGAAATGAAGCCTGGATGATGTTTTTTAATTTTTAGAATTTTTTTGCATTTTATTTTTGAATTTTCTATCTCGGGTCGGGTTCGAACGGATAGGATGGAAATTTTTTCTCTTCTCTATTTTTCGGCCTGTCCATACCCTTTTAGTCTAGAAATGAAGCCTGGATGATGTTTTTTAATTTTTAGAATTTTTTTGCATTTATTTTTTAATTTTCTATATCGAGTCAGGTTCGAACGGATAGGAAGGAAATTTTTTTTCTTCTCTATTTTTTGGCCTGTCCAAACCCGTTTAGTCTTAAAATGAAGCCTGGATGATGTTTTTTAATTTTTAGAATTTATTTGCATTTTATTTTTGAATTTTCTATCTCGGGTCGGGTTCGAACGGATAGGAAGGAAATTTTTTTTCTTCTCTATTTTTCGGCCTGTCCTGACCCGTTTCATCTTGAAATGAAGCCAGGATGATGTTTTTTAATTTTTAGAATTTTTTTGCATTTATTTTTGAATTTTCAAACTCGGGTCGGGATCGAATGGATAGGAAGGAAATTTTTTTTCCTCTCTATTTTTCGGCCTGTCCTGACCCGTTTCATCTTGAAATGAAGCCAGGATGATGTTTTTTAATTTTTAGAATTTTTTTGCATTTATTTTTGAATTTTCAAACTCGGGTCGGGATCGAACGGATAGGAAGGAAATTTTTTTTCCTCTCTATTTTTCGGCCTGTCCTGATCCGTTTCATCTTCAAATGAAGCCAGGATGATGTTTTTTAATTTTTAGAATTTTTTTGCATTTATTTTTGAATTTTCAAACTCGGGTCGGGATCGAACGGATAGGAAGGAAATTTTTTTTCCTCTCTATTTTTCGGCCTGTCCTGACCCGTTTCATCTTGAAATGAAGCCAGGATGATGTTTTTTAATTTTTAGAATTTTTTTGTATTTATTTTTGAATTTTCTAACTCGGATCGGGTTCGAACGGATAGGAAGGAAATTTTTTTTCTTCTCTATTTTTCGGCCTGCCCATACCCATTTAGTCTTGAAATGAAGCCTGGATGACGTTTTTTAATTTTTAGAATTTTTTTGCATTTTATTTTTGAATTTTCTATCTCGGGTCGGGTTCGAACGGATAGGAAGGAAATTTTTTTTCTTCTCTATTTTTTCGCCTGTCCAAACCCGTTTAGTCTTAAAATGAAGCCTGGATGATGTTTTTTAATTTTTAGAATTTATTTGCATTTTATTTTTGAATTTTCTATCTCGGGTCGGGTTCGAACGGATAGGAAGGAAATATTTTTTCTTCTCTATTTTTCGGCCTATCCTGACCCGTTTCATCTTGAAATGAAGCCAAGATGATGTTTTTTAATCTTTAGAATTTTTTTGCATTTATTTTTGAATTTTCAAACTCGGGTCGGGTTCGAACGGATAGGAAGGAAATTTTTTTTCCTCTCTATTTTTCATCCTGTCCTGACCCGTTTCATCTTGAAATGAAGCCAGGATGATGTTTTTTAATTTTTAGAATTTTTTTGCATTTATTTTGGAATTTTCTAACTCGGGTCGGGTTCGAACGGATAGGAAGGAAATTTTTTTTCTTCTCTATTTTTCGGGCTGTCCATACCCGTTTAGTCTTGAAATGAAGCCTGGATGATGTTTTTTAATTTTTAGAATTTTTTTGCATTTTATTTTTGAATTTTCTATCTCTAGTCGGGTTCGAACGGATAGGAAGGAAATTTTTTTTCTTCTCTATTTTTCGGCCTGTCTTGACCCGTTTCATCCTGAAATGAAGCCTGGATGATGTTTTTTCATTTTTAGAATTTTTTTTGTTTTTTATTTTTGAATTTTCTATCTCGGGTCGGGTTCGAACGGATAGGAAGGAAATTTTTTTTCTTCTTTATTTTTTGACCTGTCCTGACCCGTTTCATCTTGAAATGAAGCCAGGATGATGTTTTTTAATTTTTAGAATTTTTTTGCATTTATTTTTGAATTTTCAAACTCGGGTCGGGATCGAACGGATAGAAAGGAAATTTTTTTTCCTCTCTATTTTTTGGCCTGTCCTGACCCGTTTCATCTTGAAATGAAGCCAGGATGATGTTTTTTAATTTTTAGAATTTTTTTGTATTTATTTTTGAATTTTCTAACTCGGATCGGGTTCGAACGGATAGGAAGGAAATTTTTTTTCTTCTCTATTTTTCGGCCTGCCCATACCCATTTAGTCTTGAAATGAAGCCTGGATGACGTTTTTTAATTTTTAGAATTTTTTTGCATGTCATTTTTGAATTTTCTATCTCGGGTCGGGTTCGAACGGATAGGAAGGAAATTTTTTTTCTTCTCTATTTTTTGGCCTGTCCAAACCCGTTTAGTCTTAAAATGAAGCCTGGATGATGTTTTTTAATTTTTAGAATTTTTTTGCATTTTATTTTTGAATTTTCTATCTCGGGTCGGGTTCGAACGGATAGGAAGGAAATTTTTTTTCTTCTCTATTTTTCGGCCTGTCCTGACCCGTTTCATCTTGAAATGAAGCCAGGATGATGTTTTTTAATTTTTAGAATTTTTTTGCATTTATTTTTGAATTTTCAAACTCGGGTCGGGATCGAACGGATAGGAAGGAAATTTTTTTTCCTCTCTATTTTTCGGCCTGTCCTGACCCGTTTCATCTTGAAATGAAGCCAGGATGATGTTTTTTAATTTTTAGAATTTTTTTGCATTTAGTTTTGAATTTTCTAACTCGGATCGGGTTCGAACGGATAGGAATGAAATTTTTTTTCTTCTCTATTTTTCGGCCTGCCCATACCCGTTTCGTCTTGAAATGAAGCCTGGATGACGTTTTTTAATTTTTAGAATTTTTTTGCATTTTATTTTTGAATTTTCTATCTCGGGTCGGGTTCGAACGGATAGGAAGGAAATTTTTTTTCTTCTCTATTTTTCGGCCTGTCCTGACCCATTTCATCTTGAAATGAAGCCAGGATGATGTTTTTTAATTTTTAGAATTTTTTTGCATTTATTTTTGAATTTTCAAACTCGGATCGGGTTCGAACGGATACGAAGGAAATTTTTTTTCCTCTCTATTTTTCGGCCTGTCCTGACCCGTTTTATCTTGAAATGAAGCCAGGATGATGTTTTTTAATTTTTAGAATTTTTTTGCATTTATTTTTGAATTTTCTAACTCGGATCGGGTTCGAACGGATAGGAAGGAAATTTTTTTCTTCTCTATTTTTCGGCCTGCCCATACCCGTTTAGTCTTGAAATGAAGCCTGGATGACGTTTTTTAATTTTTAGAATTTTTTTGCATTTTATTTTTGAATTTTCTATCTCGGGTCGGGTTCGAACGGATAGGAAGGAAATTTTTTTTCTTCTCTATTTTTCAGCCTGTCCTGACCCGTTTCATCTTGAAATGAAGCCAAGATGATGTTTTTTAATTTTTAGAATTTTTTTGCATTTATTTTTGAATTTTCAAACTCGGGTCGGGTTCGAACGGATAGGAAGGAAATTTTTTTTCCTCTCTATTTTTCATCCTGTCCTGACCCGTTACATCTTGAAATGAAGCCAGGATGATGTTTTTTAATTTTTAGAATTTTTTTGCATTTATTTTGGAATTTTCTAACTCGGGTCGGGTTCGAACGGATAGGAAGGAAATTTTTTTTCTTCTCTATTTTTCGAGCTGTCCATACCCGTTTAGTCTTGAAATGAAGCCTGGATGATGTTTTTTAATTTTTAGAATTATTTTGCATTTTATTTTTGAATTTTCTATCTCTAGTCGGGTTCGAACGGATAGGAAGGAAATTTTTTTTCTTCTCTATTTTTCGGCCTGTCTTGACCCGTTTCATCCTGAAATGAAGCCTGGATGATGTTTTTTCATTTTTAGAATTTTTTTTGTATTTTATTTTTGAATTTTCTATCTCGGGTCGGGTTCGAACGGATAGGAAGGAAATTTTTTTTCTTCTTTATTTTTTGGCCTGTCCTGACCCGTTTCATCTTGAAATGAAGCCAGGATGATGTTTTTTAATTTTTAGAATTTTTTTGCATTTATTTTTGAATTTTCAAACTCGGGTCGGGATCGAACGGATAGGAAGGAAATTTTTTTTCCTCTCTATTTTTCGGCCTGTCCTGACCCGTTTCATCTTGAAATGAAGCCAGGATGATGTTTTTTAATTTTTAGAATTTTTTTGCATTTATTTTTGAATTTTCAAACTCGGATCGGGTTCGAACGGATAGGAAGGAAATTTTTTTTCTTCTCTATTTTTCGGCCTGCCCATACCCGTTTAGTCTTGAAATGAAGCCTGGATGACGTTTTTTAATTTTTAGAATTTTTTTGCATTTTATTTTTGAATTTTCTATCTCGGGTCGGGTTCGAACGGATAGGAAGGAAATTTTTTTTCTTCTCTATTTTTTGGCCTGTCCAAACCCGTTTAGTCTTAAAATGAAGCCTGGATGATGTTTTTTAATTTTTAGAATTTATTTGCATTTTATTTTTGAATTTTCTATCTCGGGTCGGGTTCGAACGGATAGGAAGGAAATTTTTTTTCTTCTCTATTTTTCGGCCTGTCCTGACCCGTTTCATCTTGAAATGAAGCCAGGATGATGTTTTTTAATTTTTAGAATTTTTTTGCATTTATTTTTGAATTTTCAAACTCGGGTCGGGATCGAACGGATAGGAAGGAAATTTTTTTTCCTCTCTATTTTTCGGCCTGTCCTGACCCGTTTCATCTCGAAATGAAGCCAGGATGATGTTTTTTAATTTTTAGAATTTTTTTGCATTTATTTTTGAATTTTCTAACTCGGATCGGGTTCGAACGGATAGGAAGGAAATTTTTTTTTCCTCTCTATTTTTCGGCCTGCCCATACCCGTTTAGTCTTGAAATGAAGCCTGGATGACGTTTTTTAATTTTTAGAATTTTTTTGCATTTTATTTTTGAATTTTCTATCTCGGGTCGGGTTCGAACGGATAGGAAGGAATTTTTTTTTTCTTCTCCATTTTTCGGCCTGTCCTGACACGTTTCATCTTGAAATGAAGCCAGGATAATGTTTTTTAATTTTTAGAATTTTTTTGCATTAATTTTTGAATTTTCTAACTCGGGTTGGGTTCGCACGGATAGGAAGGAAATTTTTTTTCTTCTCTATTTTTCGGCCTGTCCATACCCGTGTAGTCTTGAAATGAAGCCTGGATGATGTTTTTTAATTTTTAGAATTTTTTTGCATTTTATTTTTGAATTTTCTATCTCGGGTCGGGTTCGAACGGATAGGATGGAAATTTTTTCTCTTCTCTATTTTTCGGCCTGTCCATACCCTTTTAGTCTAGAAATGAAGCCTGGATGATGTTTTTTAATTTTTAGAATTTTTTTGCATTTATTTTTTAATTTTCTATATCGAGTCAGGTTCGAACGGATAGGAAGGAAATTTTTTTTTCTTCTCTATTTTTCGGCTTGTCCATACCCGTATCTTCTTGAAATGAAGCCTGGATTATGTTTTTTAATTTTTAGAATTTTTTGCATTAATTTTTGATTTTCTAACTCGGGTCGGGTTCGAACGGATAGGAAGGAATTTTTTTTTATTCTCTATTTTTCGGCCTGTCTTGACCGTTTCATCTTGAAATGAAGCCAGGATGATGTTTTTTAATTTTTAGAATTTTTTTGCATTTTATTTTTGAATTTTCTATCTCGGGTCAGGTTCGAACGGATAGGAAGGAAATTTTTTTTCCTCTCTATTTTTCGGCCCGTCCATACCCGTATCTTCTTGAAATGAAGCCTGGATTATGTTTTTTATTTTTTAGAATTTTTTGCATTTATTTTTTGATTTTCTAACTCGGGTCGGGTTCGAACGGATAGGAAGGAAATTTTTTTATTCTCTATTTTTCGGCCTGACTTGACCGTTTCATCTTGAAATCAAGCCAGGATGATGTTTTTTAATTTTTAGAATTTTTTTGCATTTTATTTTTGAATTTTCTATCTCGGGTCGGGTTCGAACGGATAGGAAGGAAATTTTTTTTCTTCTCTATTTTTCGGCCTGTCCTGACCCGTTTCATCTTGAAATGAAGCCAAGATGATGTTTTTTAGTTTTTAGAATTTTTTTGCATTTATTTTTGAATTTTCAAACTCGGGTCGGGTTCGAACGGATAGGAAGGAAATTTTTTTTCCTCTCTATTTTTCATCCTGTCCTGACCCGTTTCATCTTGAAATGAAGCCAGGATGATGTTTTTTAATTTTTAGAATTTTTTTGCATTTATTTTGGAATTTTCTAACTCGGGTCGGGTTCGAACGGATAGGAAGGAAATTTTTTTTCTTCTCTATTTTTCGGGCTGTCCATACCCGTTTAGTCTTGAAATGAAGCCTGGATGATGTTTTTTAATTTTTAGAATTTTTTTGCATTTTATTTTTGAATTTTCTATCTCTAGTCGGGTTCGAACGGATAGGAAGGAAATTTTTTTTCTTCTCTATTTTTCGGCCTGTCTTGACCCGTTTCATCCTGAAATGAAGCCTGGATGATGTTTTTTCATTTTTAGAATTTTTTTTGTATTTTATTTTTGAATTTTCTATCTCGGGTCGGGTTCGAACGGATAGGAAGGAAATTTTTTTTCTTCTTTATTTTTTGGCCTGTCCTGACCCGTTACATCTTGAAATGAAGCCAGGATGATGTTTTTTAATTTTTAGAATTTTTTTGCATTTATTTTTGAATTTTCAAACTCGGGTCGGGATCGAACGGATAGGAAGGAAATTTTTTTTCCTCTCTATTTTTTGGCCTGTCCTGACCCGTTTCATCTTGAAATGAAGCCAGGATAATGTTTTTTAATTTTTAGAATTTTTTTGCATTTATTTTTGAATTTTCTAACTCGGATCGGGTTCGAACGGATAGGAAGGAAATTTTTTTCTTCTCTATTTTTTGGCCTGTCCAAACCCGTTTAGTCTTAAAATGAAGCCTGGATGATGTTTTTTAATTTTTTGAATTTATTTGCATTTTATTTTTGAATTTTCTATCTCGGGTCGGGTTCGAACGGATAGGAAGGAAATTTTTTTTCTTCTCTATTTTTCGGCCTGTCCTGACCCGTTTCATCTTGAAATGAAGCCAGGATGATGTTTTTTAATTTTTAGAATTTTTTTGCATTTATTTTTGAATTTTCAAACTCGGGTCGGGATCGAACGGATAGGAAGGAAATTTTTTTTCCTCTCTATTTTTCGGCCTGTCCTGACCCGTTTCATCTTGAAATGAAGCCAGGATGATGTTTTTTAATTTTTAGAATTTTTTTGCATTTATTTTTGAATTTTCTAACTCGGATCGGGTTCGAACGGATAGGAAGGAAATTTTTTTTCTTCTCTATTTTTCGGCCTGCCCATACCCGTTTAGTCTTGAAATGAAGCCTGGATGACGTTTTTTAATTTTTAGAATTTTTTTGCATTTTATTTTTGAATTTTCTATCTCGGGTCGGGTTCGAACGGATAGGAAGGAATTTTTTTTTTCTTCTCCATTTTTCGGCCTGTCCTGACACGTTTCATCTTGAAATGAAGCCAGGATAATGTTTTTTAATTTTTAGAATTTTTTTGCATTAATTTTTGAATTTTCTAACTCGGGTTGGGTTCGCACGGATAGGAAGGAAATTTTTTTTCTTCTCTATTTTTCTGCTTGTCCATACCCGTGTAGTCTTGAAATGAAGCCTGGATGATGTTTTTTAATTTTTAGAATTTTTTTGCATTTTATTTTTGAATTTTCTATCTCGGGTCGGGTTCGAACGGATAGGATGGAAATTTTTTCTCTTCTCTATTTTTCGGCCTGTCCATACCCGTTTAGTCTAGAAATGAAGCCTGGATGATGTTTTTTAATTTTTAGAATTTTTTTGCATTTATTTTTTAATTTTCTATATCGAGTCAGGTTCGAACGGATAGGAAGGAAATTTTTTTTTCTTCTCTATTTTTCGGCTTGTCCATACCCGTATCTTCTTGAAATGAAGCCTGGATTATGTTTTTTAATTTTTAGAATTTTTTGCATTAATTTTTGATTTTCTAACTCGGGTCGGGTTCGAACGGATAGGAAGGAATTTTTTTTTATTCTCTATTTTTCGGCCTGTCTTGACCGTTTCATCTTGAAATGAAGCCAGGATGATGTTTTTTAATTTTTAGAATTTTTTTGCATTTTATTTTTGAATTTTCTATCTCGGGTCAGGTTCGAACGGATAGGAAGGAAATTTTTTTTCCTCTCTATTTTTCGGCCCGTCCATACCCGTATCTTCTTGAAATGAAGCCTGGATTATGTTTTTTAATTTTTAGAATTTTTTGCATTTATTTTTTGATTTTCTAACTCGGGTCGGGTTCGAACGGATAGGAAGGAAATTTTTTTATTCTCTATTTTTCGGCCTGTCTTGACCGTTTCATCTTGAAATCAAGCCAGGATGATGTTTTTTAATTTTTAGAATTTTTTTGCATTTTATTTTTGAATTTTCTATCTCGGGTCGGGTTCGAACGGATAGGAAGGAAATTTTTTTTCTTCTCTATTTTTCGGCCTGTCCTGACCCGTTTCATCTTGAAATGAAGCCAAGATGATGTTTTTTAATTTTTAGAATTTTTTTGCATTTATTTTTGAATTTTCAAACTCGGGTCGGGTTCGAACGGATAGGAAGGAAATTTTTTTTCCTCTCTATTTTTCATCCTGTCCTGACCCGTTTCATCTTGAAATGAAGCCAGGATGATGTTTTTTAATTTTTAGAATTTTTTTGCATTTATTTTGGAATTTTCTAACTCGGGTCGGGTTCGAACGGATAGGATGGAAATTTTTTTTCTTCTCTATTTTTCGGGCTGTCCATACCCGTTTAGTCTTTAAATGAAGCCTGGATGATGTTTTTTAATTTTTAGAATTTTTTTGCATTTTATTTTTGAATTTTCTATCTCTAGTCGGGTTCGAACGGATAGAAAGGAAATTTTTTTTCTTCTCTATTTTTCGGCCTGTCTTGACCCGTTTCATCCTGAAATGAAGCCTGGATGATGTTTTTTAATTTTTAGAATTTTTTTGCATTTATTTTTGAATTTTCAAACTCGGGTCGGGATCGAACGGATAGGAAGGAAATTTTTTTTCCTCTCTATTTTTCGGCCTGTCCTGACCCGTTTCATCTTGAAATGAAGCCAGGATGATGTTTTTTAATTTTTAGAATTTTTTTGTATTTATTTTTGAATTTTCTAACTCGGATCGGGTTCGAACGGATAGGAAGGAAATTTTTTTTCTTCTCTATTTTTCGGCCTGCCCATACCCGTATAGTCTTGAAATGCAGCCTGGATGACGTTTTTTAATTTTTAGAATTTGTTTGCATTTTATTTTTGAATTTTCTATCTCGGGTCGGGTTCGAACGGATAGGAAGGAAATTTTTTTTCTTCTCTATTTTTTGGCCTGTCCAAACCCGTTTAGTCTTAAAATGAAGCCTGGATAATGTTTTTTAATTTTTAGAATTTATTTGCATTTTATTTTTGAATTTTCTATCTCGGGTCGGGTTCGAACGGATAGGAAGGAAATTTTTTTTCTTCTCTATTTTTCGGCCTGTCCTGACCCGTTTCATCTTGAAATGAAGCCAGGATGATGTTTTTTAATTTTTAGAATTTTTTTGCATTTATTTTTGAATTTTCAAACTCGGGTCGGGATCGAACGGATAGGAAGGAAATTTTTTTTCCTCTCTATTTTTCGGCCTGTCCTGACCCGTTTCATCTTGAAATGAAGCCAGGATGATGTTTTTTAATTTTTAGAATTTTTTTGCATTTATTTTTGAATTTTCTAACTTGGATCGGGTTCGAACGGATAGGAAGGAAATTTTTTTTCTTTTCTATTTTTCGGCCTGCCCATACCCGTTTACTCCTGAAATGAAGCCTGAATGACGTTTTTTAATTTTTAGAATTTTTTTGCATTTTATTTTTGAATTTTCTATCTCGGGTCGGGTTCGAACGGATAGGAAGGAATTTTTTTTTTCTTCTCCATTTTTCGGCCTGTCCTGACACGTTTCATCTTGAAATGAAGCCAGGATAATGTTTTTTAATTTTTAGAATTTTTTTGCATTAATTTTTGAATTTTCCAACTCGGGTTGGGTTCGCACGGATAGGAAGGAAATTTTTTTTCTTCTCTATTTTTCGGCTTGTCCATACCCGTGTAGTCTTGAAATGAAGCCTGGATGATGTTTTTTAATTTTTAGAATTTTTTTGCATTTATTTTTTAATTTTCTACATCGAGTCAGGTTCGAATGGATAGGAAAGAAATTTTTTTTTCTTCTCTATTTTTCGGCTTGTCCATACCCGTATCTTCTTGAAATGAAGCCTGGATTATGTTTTTTAATTTTTAGAATTTTTTGGATTAATTTTTGATTTTCTAACTCGGGTCGGGTTCGAACGGATAGGAAGGAATTTTTTTTTATTCTCTATTTTTCGGCCTGTCTTGACCGTTTCATCTTGAAATGAAGCCAGGATGATGTTTTTTAATTTTTAGAATTTTTTTGCATTTTATTTTTGAATTTTCTATCTCGGGTCAGGTTCGAACGGATAGGAAGGAAATTTTTTTTCCTCTCTATTTTTCGGACCGTCCATACCCGTATCTTCTTGAAATGAAGCCTGGATTATGTTTTTTAATTTCTAGAATTTTTTGCATTTATTTTTTGATTTTCTAACTCGGGTCGGGTTCGAACGGATAGGAAGGAAATTTTTTTATTCTCTATTTTTCGGCCTGTCTTGACCGTTTCATCTTGAAATCAAGCCAGGATGATGTTTTTTAATTTTTAGAATTTTTTTGCATTTTATTTTTGAATTTTCTATCTCGGGTCGGGTTCGAACGGATAGGAAGGGAATTTTTTTTCTTCTCTATTTTTCGGCCTGTCCATACCCGTTTAGTCTTGAAATGAAGCCTGGATGACGTTTTTTAATTTTTAGAATTTTTTTGCATTTTATTTTTGAATTTTCTATCTCGGGTCGGGTTCGAACGGATAGGAAGGAAATTTTTTTTCTTCTCTATTTTTGGCCTGTCCTGACCCGTTTCATCTTGAAATGAAGCCAGGATGATGTTTTTTAATTTTTAGAATTTTTTTGCATTTATTTTTGAATTTTCAAACTCGGGTCGGGATCGAACGGATAGGAAGGAAATTTTTTTTCCTCTCTATTTTTCGGCCTGTCCTGACCCGTTTCATCTTGAAATGAAGCCAGGATGATGTTTTTTAATTTTTATAATTTTTTTGCATTTATTTTTGAATTTTCTAGCTCGGATCGGGTTCGAACGGATATTAAGGAAATTTTTTTTCTTCTCTATTTTTCGGCCTGTCCATACCCGTTTAGTCTTGAAATGAAGCCTGGATGACGTTTTTTAATTTTTAGAATTTTTTTGCATTTTATTTTTGAATTTTCTATCTCGGGTCGGGTTCGAACGGATAGGAAGGAAATTTTTTTTCTTCTCTATTTTTCTGCCTATCCAGACCCGTTTTGTCTTGAAATGAAGCCTGGATGATGTTTTTTAATTTTTAGAAATTTTTTGCATTTTATTTTTGAATTTTCTATCTCGAGTCGGGTTTGAACGGATTGGAAGGAAATTTTTTTTCTTCTCTATTTTTCGGCCTGTCTTGACCCGTTTCATCTTGAAATGAAGCCTGGATGATGTTTTTTCATTTTTAGAATTTTTTTGTATTTTATTTTTGAATTTTCTATCTCGGGTCGGGTTCGAACGGATAGGAAGGAAATTTTTTTTCTTCGCTATTTTTTGGCCTGTCCTGACCCGTTTCATCTTGAAATGAAGCCAGGATGATGTTTTTTAATTTTTAGAATTTTTTTGCATTTATTTTTGAATTTTCAAACTCGGGTCGGGTTCGAACGGATAGGAAGGAAATTTTTTTTCCTCTCTATTTTTCATCCTGTCCTGACCCGTTTCATCTTGAAATGAAGCCAGGATGATGTTTTTTAATTTTTAGAATTTTTTTGAATTTATTTTTGAATTTTCTAACACGGATCGGGTTCGAACGGATAGGAAGGAAATTTTTTTTCTTCTCTATTTTTCGGCCTGCCCATACCCGTTTAGTCTTGAAATGAAGCCTGGATGACGTTTTTTAATTTTTAGAATTTTTTTGCATTTTATTTTTGAATTTTCTATCTCGGGTCGGGTTCGAACGGATAGGAAGGAAATTTTTTTTCTTCTCTATTTTTCGGCCTGTCCTGACCCATTCCATCTTGAAATGAAGCCAGGATGATGTTTTTTAATTTTTAGAATTTTTTTGCATTTATTTTTGAATTTTCTAACTCGGATCGGGTTCGAACGGATACGGAGGAAATTTTTTTTCCTCTCTATTTTTCGGCCTGTCCTGACCCGTTTCATCTTGAAATGAAGCCAGGATGATGTTTTTTAATTTTTAGAATTTTTTTGCATTTATTTTTGAATTTTCTAACTCGGATCGGGTTCGAACGGATAGGAATGAAATATTTTTTCTTCTCTATTTTTCGGCCTGCCCATACCCGTTTAGTCTTGAAATGAAGCCTGGATGACGTTTTTTAATTTTTAGAATTTTTTTGCATTTTATTTTTGAATTTTCTATCTCGGGTCGGGTTCGAACGGATAGGAAGGAAATTTTTTTTCTTCTCTATTTTTCGGCCTGTCCTGACCCGTTTCATCTTGAAATGAAGCCAGGATGATGTTTTTTAATTTTTAGAATTTTTTTGCATTTATTTTTGAATTTTCAAACTCGGGTCGGGATCGAACGGATAGGAAGGAAATTTTTTTTCCTCTCTATTTTTCGGCCTGTCCTGACCCGTTTCATCTTGAAATGAAGCCAGGATGATGTTTTTTAATTTTTAGAATTTTTTTGTATTTATTTTTGAATTTTCTAACTCGGATCGGGTTCGAACGGATAGGAAGGAAATTTTTTTTCTTCTCTATTTTTCGGCCTGCCCATACCCATTTAGTCTTGAAATGAAGCCTGGATGACGTTTTTTAATTTTTTGAATTTTTTTGCATTTTATTTTTCAATTTTCTATCTCGGGTCGGGGTCGAACGGATAGGAAGGAAATTTTTTTTCTTCTCTATTTTTTGGCCTGTCCAAACCCGTTTAGTCTTAAAATGAAGCCTGGATGATGTTTTTTAATTTTTAGAATTTATTTGCATTTTATTTTTGAATTTTCTATCCCGGGTCGGTTTCGAACGGATAGGAAGGAAATTTTTTTTCTTCCCTATTTTTCGGCCTGTCCTGACCCGTTTCATCTTGAAATGAAGCCAGGATGATGTTTTTTAATTTTTAGAATTTTTTTGCATTTATTTTTGAATTTTCAAACTCGGGTCGGGATCGAACGGATAGGAAGGAGTTTTTTTTTCCTCTCTATTTTTCGGCCTGTCCTGACCCGTTTCATCTTGAAATGAAGCCAGGATGATGTTTTTTAATTTTTAGAATTTTTTTGCATTTATTTTTGAATTTTCTAACTCGGATCGGGTTCGAACGGATAGGAAGGAAATTTTTTTTCTTCTCTATTTTTCGGCCTGCCCATACCCGTTTAGTCTTGAAATGAAGCCTGGATGACGTTTTTTAATTTTTAGAATTTTTTTGCATTTTATTTTTGAATTTTCTATCTCGGGTCGGGTTCGAACGGATAGGAAGGAAATTTTTTTTCTTCTCTATTTTTCGGCCTGTCCTGACCCATTTCATCTTGAAATGAAGCCAGGATGATGTTTTTTAATTTTTAGAATTTTTTTGCATTTTTTTTTGTATTTTCAAACTCGGATCGGGTTCGAACGGATACGAAGGAAATTTTTTTTCCTCTCTATTTTTCGGCCTGTCCTGACCCGTTTCATCTTGAAATGAAGCCAGGATGATGTTTTTTAATTTTTTAGAATTTTTTTGCATTTATTTTTTGAATTTTCTAACTCGGATCGGGTTCGAACGGATAGGAAGGAAATTTTTTTTCTTCTCTATTTTTCGGCCTGCCCATACCCGTTTAGTCTTGAAATGAAGCCTGGATGACGTTTTTTAATTTTTAGAATTTTTTTGCATTTTATTTTTGAATTTTCTATCTCGGGTCGGGTTCGAACGGATAGGAAGGAAATTTTTTTTCTTCTCTATTTTTCGGCCTGTCCTGACCCGTTTCATCTTGAAATGAAGCCAAGATGATGTTTTTTAATTTTTAGAATTTTTTTGCATTTATTTTTGAATTTTCAAACTCGGGTCGGGTTCGAACGGATAGGAAGGAAATTTTTTTTTGCTCTCTATTTTTCATCCTGTCCTGACCCGTTTCATCTTGAAATGAAGCCAGGATGATGTTTTTTAATTTTTAGAATTTTTTTGCATTTATTTTGGAATTTTCTAACTCGGGTCGGGTTCGAACGGATAGGAAGGAAATTTTTTTTCTTCTCTATTTTTCGGGCTGTCCATACCCGTTTAGTCTTGACATGAAGCCTGGATGATGTTTTTTAATTTTTAGAATTTTTTTGCATTTTATTTTTGAATTTTCTATCTCTAGTCGGGTTCGAACGGATAGGAAGGAAATTTTTTTTCTTCTCTATTTTTCGGCCTGTCTTGACCCGTTTCATCCTGAAATGAAGCCTGGATGATGTTTTTTCATTTTTAGAATTTTTTTTGTATTTTATTTTTGAATTTTCTATCTCGGGTCGGGTTCGAACGGATAGGAAGGAAATTTTTTTTCTTCTCTATTTTTCGGCCTGTCCTGACCCGTTTCATCTTGAAATGAAGCCAGGATGATGTTTTTTAATTTTTAGAATTTTTTTGCATTTATTTTTGAATTTTCAAACTCGGGTCGGGATCGAACGGATAGGAAGGAAATTTTTTTTCCTCTCTATTTTTCGGCCTGTCCTGACCCGTTTCATCTTGAAATGAAGCCAGGATGATGTTTTTTTTATTTTTAGAATTTTTTTGCATTTATTTTTGAATTTTCTAACTCGGATCGGGTTCGAACGGATAGGAAGGAAATTTTTTTTCTTCTCTATTTTTCGGCCTGCCCATACCCGTTTAGTCTTCAAATGAAGCCTGGATGACGTTTTTTAATTTTTAGAATTTTTTTGCATTTTATTTTTGAATTTTCTATCTCGGGTCGGGTTCGAACGGATAGGAAGGAAATTTTTTTTCTTCTCTATTTTTCGGCCTGTCCTGACCCATTTCATCTTGAAATGAAGCCAGGATGATGTTTTTTAATTTTTAGAATTTTTTTGCATTTATTTTTGAATTTTCAAACTCGGATCGGGTTCGAACGGATACGAAGGAAATTTTTTTTCCTCTCTATTTTTCGGCCTGTCCTGACCCGTTTCATCTTGAAATGAAGCCAGGGTGATGTTTTTTAATTTTTAGAATTTTTTTGCATTTATTTTTGAATTTTCTAACTCGGATCGGGTTCGAACGGATAGGAAGGAAATTTTTTTTCCTCTCTATTTTTCGTCCTGTCCTGACCCGTTTCAACTTGAAATGAAGCCAGGATGATGTTTTTTAATTTTTAGAATTTTTTTGCATTTATTTTGGAATTTTCTAACTCGGGTCGGGTTCGAACGGATAGGAAGGAAATTTTTTTTCTTCTCTATTTTTCGGGCTGTCCATACCCGTTTAGTCTTGAAATGAAGCCTGGATGATGTTTTTTAATTTTTAGAATTTTTTTGCATTTTATTTTTGAATTTTCTATCTCTAGTCGGGTTCGAACGGATAGGAAGGAAATTTTTTTTCTTCTCTATTTTTCGGCCTGTCTTGACCCGTTTCATCCTGAAATGAAGCCTGGATGATGTTTTTTCATTTTTAGAATTTTTTTTGTATTTTATTTTTGAATTTTCTATCTCGGGTCGGGTTCGAACGGATAGGAAGGAAATTTTTTTTCTTCTTTATTTTTTGGCCTGTCCTGACCCGTTTCATCTTGAAATGAAGCCAGGATGATGTTTTTTAATTTTTAGAATTTTTTTGCATTTATTTTTGAATTTTCAAACTCGGGTCGGGATCGAACGGATAGGAAGGAAATTTTTTTTCCTCTCTATTTTTCGGCCTGTCCTGACCCGTTTCATCTTGAAATTAAGCCAGGATGATATTTTTTAATTTTTAGAATTTTTTTGCATTTATTTTTGAATTTTCTAACTCGGATCGGGTTCGAACGGATAGGAAGGAAATTTTTTTTCTTCTCTATTTTTCGGCCTGCCCATACCCGTTTAGTCTTGAAATGAAGCCTGGATGACGTTTTTTAATTTTTAGAATTTTTTTGCATTTATTTTTGAATTTTCTAACTCGGATCGGGTTCGAACGGATAGGAAGGAAATTTTTTTTCTTCTCTATTTTTCGGCGTGCCCATACCCGTTTAGTCTTGAAATGAAGCCTGGATGACGTTTTTTAATTTTTAGAATTTTTTTGCATTTTATTTTTGAATTTTCTATCTCGGGTCAGGTTCGAACGGATAGGAAGGAATTTTTTTTTTCTTCTCCATTTTTCGGCCTGTCCTGACACGTTTCATCTTGAAATGAAGCCAGGATAATGTTTCTTAATTTTTAGAATTTTTTTGCATTAATTTTTGAATTTTCTAACTCGGGTTGTGTTCGCACGGATAGGAAGGAAATTTTTTTTCTTCTCTATTTTTCGGCCTGTCCATACCCGTGTAGTCTTGAAATGAAGCCTGGATGATGTTTTTTAATTTTTAGAATTTTTTTGCATTTTATTTTTGAATTTTCTATCTCGGGTCGGGTTCGAACGGATAGGATGGAAATTTTTTCTCTTCTCTATTTTTCGGCCTGTCCATACCCGTTTAGTCTAGAAATGAAGCCTGGATGATGTTTTTTAATTTTTAGAATTTTTTTGCATTTATTTTTTAATTTTCTATATCGAGTCAGGTTCGAACGGATAGGAAGGAAATTTTTTTTTCTTCTCTATTTTTCGGCTTGTCCATACCCGTATCTTCTTGAAATGAAGCCTGGATTATGTTTTTTAATTTTTAGAATTTTTTGCATTAATTTTTGATTTTCTAACTCGGGTCGGGTTCGAACGGATAGGAAGGAATTTTTTTTTATTCTCTATTTTTCGGCCTGTCTTGACCGTTTCATCTTGAAATGAAGCCAGGATGATGTTTTTTAATTTTTAGAATTTTTTTGCATTTTATTTTTGAATTTTCTATCTCGGGTCAGGTTCGAACTGATAGGAAGGAAATTTTTTTTCCTCTCTATTTTTCGGCCTGTCCTGACCCGTTTAGTCTTGAAATGAAGCCTGGATGACGTTTTTTAATTTTTAGAATTTTTTTGCATTTTATTTTTGAATTTTCTATCTCGGGTCGGGTTCGAACGGATAGGAAGGAAATTTTTTTTCTTCTCTATTTTTGGCCTGTCCTGACCCGTTTCATCTTGAAATGAAGCCAGGATGATGTTTTTTAATTTTTAGAATTTTTTTGCATTTATTTTTGAATTTTCAAACTCGGGTCGGGATCGAACGGATAGGAAGGAAATTTTTTTTCCTCTCTATTTTTCGGCCTGTCCTGACCCGTTTCATCTTGAAATGAAGCCAGGATGATGTTTTTTAATTTTTATAATTTTTTTGCATTTATTTTTGAATTTTCTAACTCGGATCGGGTTCGAACGGATAGGAAGGAAATTTTTTTTCTTCTCTATTTTTCGGCCTGTCCATACCCGTTTAGTCTTGAAATGAAGCCTGGATGACGTTTTTTAATTTTTAGAATTTTTTTGCATTTTATTTTTGAATTTTCTAACTCGGATCGGGTTCGAACGGATAGGAAGGAAATTTTTTTCCTCTCTATTTTTCGGCCTGTCCTGACCCGTTTCATCTTGAAATGAAGCCTGGATAATGTTTTTTCATTTTTAGAATTTTTTTTGTATTTTATTTTTGAATTTTCTATCTCGGGTCGGGTTCGAACGGATAGGAAGGAAATTTTTTTTCTTCTCTATTTTTCTGCCTATCCAGACCCGTTTTGTCTTGAAATGAAGCCTGGATGATGTTTTTTAATTTTTAGAATTTTTTTGCATTTTATTTTTGAATTTTCTATCTCGAGTCGGGTTTGAACGGATTGGAAGGAAATTTTTTTTCTTCTCTATTTTTCGGCCTGTCTTGACCCGTTTCATCTTGAAATGAAGCCTGGATGATGTTTTTTCATTTTTAGAATTTTTTTTGAATTTTATTTTTGAATTTTCTATCTCGGGTCGGGTTCGAACGGATAGGAAGGAAATTTTTTTTCTTCGCTATTTTTTGGCCTGTCCTGACCCGTTTCATCTTGAAATGAAGCCAGGATGATGTTTTTTAATTTTTAGAATTTTTTTGCATTTATTTTTGAATTTTCAAACTCGGGTCGGGTTCGAACGGATAGGAAGGAAATTTTTTTTCCTCTCTATTTTTCATCCTGTCCTGACCCGTTTCATCTTGAAATGAAGCCAGGATGATGTTTTTTAATTTTTAGAATTTTTTTGCATTTATTTTTGAATTTTCTATCTCTAGTCGGGTTCGAACGGATAGGAAGGAAATTTTTTTTCTTCTCTATTTTTCGGCCTGTCTTGACCCGTTTCATCCTGAAATGAAGCCTGGATGATGTTTTTTCATTTTTAGAATTTTTTTTGTATTTTATTTTTGAATTTTCTATCTCGGGTCGGGTTCGAACGGATAGGAAGGAAATTTTTTTTCTTCTCTATTTTTCGGGCTGTCCATACCCGTTTAGTCTTGAAATGAAGCCTGGATGATGTTTTTTAATTTTTAGAATTTTTTTACATTTTATTTTTGAATTTTCTATCTCTAGTCGGGTTCGAACGAATAGGAAGGAAATTTTTTTTCTTCTCTATTTTTCGGCCTGTCTTGACCCGTTTCATCTTGAAATGAAGCCTGGATGATGTTTTTTCATTTTTAGAATTTTTTTTGTATTTTATTTTTGAATTTTCTATCTCGGGTCGGGTTCGAACGGATAGGAAGGAAATTTTTTTTCTTCTTTATTTTTTGGCCTGTCCTGACCCGTTTCATCTTGAAATGAAGCCAGGATGATGTTTTTTAATTTTTAGAATTTTTTTGCATTTATTTTTGAATTTTCAAACTCGGGTCGGGATCGAACGGATAGGAAGGAAATTTTTTTTCCTCTCTATTTTTCGGCCTGTCCTGACCCGTTTCATCTTGAAATGAAGCCAGGATGATGTTTTTTAATTTTTAAAATTTTTTTGCATTTATTTTTGAATTTTCTAACTCGGATCGGGTTCGAACGGATAGGAAGGAAATTTTTTTTCTTCTCTATTTTTCGGCCTGCCCATACCCGTTTAGTCTTGAAATGAAGCCTGGATGACGTTTTTTAATTTTTAGAATTTTTTTGCATTTTATTTTTGAATTTTCTATCTCGGGTCGGGTTCGAACGGATAGGAAGGAAATTTTTTTTCTTCTCTATTTTTCGGCCTGTCCTGACCCGTTTCATCTTGAAATGAAGCCAGGATGATGTTTTTTAATTTTTAGAATTTTTTTGCATTTATTTTTGAATTTTCTAACTCGGATCGGGTTCGAACGGATAGGAAGGAAATTTTTTTTCCTCTCTATTTTTCAGCCTGTCCTGACCCGTTTCATCTTGAAATGAAGCCAGGATGATGTTTTTTAATTTTTAGAATTTTTTTGCATTTATTTTTGAATTTTCTAACTCGGATCGGGTTCGAACGGATAGGAAGGAAATTTTTTTTCTTCTCTATTTTTCGGCCTGCCCATACCCGTTTAGTCTTGAAATGAAGCCTGGATGACGTTTTTTAATTTTTAGAATTTTTTTGCATTTTATTTTTGAATTTTCTATCTCGGGTCGGGTTCGAACGGATAGGAAGGAAATTTTTTTTCTTCTCTATTTTTCGGCCTGTCCTGACCCGTTTCATCTTGAAATGAAGCCAGGATGATGTTTTTTAATTTTTAGAATTTTTTTGCATTTATTTTTGAATTTTCTAACTCGGATCGGGTTCGAACGGATAGGAAGGAAATTTTTTTTCTTCTCTATTTTTCGGCCTGTCCTGACCCGTTTCATCTTGAAATGAAGCCAAGATGATGTTTTTTAATTTTTAGAATTTTTTTGCATTTATTTTTGAATTTTCAAACTCGGGTGAGGTTCGAACGGATAGGATGGAAATTTTTTTTCCTCTCTATTTTTCATCCTGTCCTGACCCGTTTCATCTTGAAATGAAGCCAGGATGATGTTTTTTAATTTTTAGAATTTTTTTGCATTTATTTTTGAATTTTCTAACTCGGATCGGGTTCGAACGGATAGGAAGGAAATTTTTTTTCTTCTCTATTTTTCGGCCTGCCCATACCCGTTTAGTCTTGAAATGAAGCCTGGATGACGTTTTTTAATTTTTAGAATTTTTTTGCATTTTATTTTTGAATTTTCTATCCCGGGTCGGGTTCGAACGGATAGGAAGGAAATTTTTTTTCTTCTCTATTTTTCGGCCTGTCTTGACCCGTTTCATCTTGAAATGAAGCCTGGATGATGTTTTTTCATTTTTAGAATTTTTTTTGTATTTTATTTTTGAATTTTCTATTTCGGGTCGGGTTCGAACGGATAGGAAGGAAATTTTTTTTCTTCGCTATTTTTTGGCCTGTCCTGACCCGTTTTATCTTGAAATGAAGCCAGGATGATGTTTTTTAATTTTTAGAATTTTTTTGCATTTATTTTTGAATTTTCAAACTCGGGTCGGGTTCGAACGGATAGGAAGGAAATTTTTTTTCCTCTCTATTTTTCATCCTGTCCTGACCCGTTTCATCTTGAAATGAAGCCAGGATGATGTTTTTTAATTTTTAGAATTTTTTTGCATTTATTTTTGAATTTTCTATCTCTAGTCGGGTTCGAACGGATAGGAAGGAAATTTTTTTTCTTCTCTATTTTTCGGCCTGTCTTGACCCGTTTCATCTTGAAATGAAGCCTGGATGATGTTTATTCATTTTTAGAATTTTTTTTGTATTTTATTTTTGAATTTTCTATCTCGTGTCGGGTTCGAACGGATAGGAAGGAAATTTTTTTTCTTCTTTATTTTTTGGCCTGTCCTGACCCGTTTCATCTTGAAATGAAGCCAGGATGATGTTTTTTAATTTGTAGAATTTTTTTGCATTTATTTTTGAATTTTCAAACTCGGGTCGGGATCAAACGGATAGGAAGGAAATTTTTTTCCTCTCTATTTTTCGGCCTGTCCTGACCCGTTTCATCTTGAAATGAAGCCTGGATAATGTTTTTTCATTTTTAGAATTTTTTTGCATTTATTTTTGAATTTTCTAACTCGGATCGGGTTCGAACGGATAGGAAGGAAATTTTTTTCTTCTCTATTTTTCGGCCTGCCCATACCCGTTTAGTCTTGAAATGAAGCCTGGATGACGTTTTTTAATTTTTAGAATTTTTTTGCATTTTATTTTTGAATTTTCTATCTCGGGTCGGGTTCGAACGGATAGGAAGGAAATTTTTTTTCTTCTCTATTTTTCGGCCTGTCCTGACCCGTTTCATCTTGAAATGAAGCCAAGATGATGTTTTTTAATTTTTAGAATTTTTTTGCATTTATTTTTGAATTTTCAAACTCCGGTGAGGTTCGAACGGATAGGATGGAAATTTTTTTTCCTCTCTATTTTTCATCCTGTCCTGACCCGTTTCATCTTGAAATGAAGCCAGGATGATGTTTTTTAATTTTTAGAATTTTTTTGCATTTATTTTTGAATTTTCTAACTCGGATCGGGTTCGAACGGATAGGAAGGAAATTTTTTTTCTTCTCTATTTTTCGGCCTGCCCATACCCGTTTAGTCTTGAAATGAAGCCTGGATGACGTTTTTTAATTTTTAGAATTTTTTTGCATTTTATTTTTGAATTTTCTATCTCGGGTCGGGTTCGAACGGATAGGAAGGAAATTTTTTTTCTTCTCTATTTTTCGGCCTGTCTTGACCCGTTTCATCTTGAAATGAAGCCTGGATGATGTTTTTTCATTTTTAGAATTTTTTTTGTATTTTATTTTTGAATTTTCTATTTCGGGTCGGGTTCGAACGGATAGGAAGGAAATTTTTTTTCTTCGCTATTTTTTGGCCTGTCCTGACCCGTTTTATCTTGAAATGAAGCCAGGATGATGTTTTTTAATTTTTAGAATTTTTTTGCATTTATTTTTGAATTTTCAAACTCGGGTCGGGTTCGAACGGATAGGAAGGAAATTTTTTTTCCTCTCTATTTTTCATCCTGTCCTGACCCGTTTCATCTTGAAATGAAGCCAGGATGATGTTTTTTAATTTTTAGAATTTTTTTGCATTTATTTTTGAATTTTCTATCTCTAGTCGGGTTCGAACGGATAGGAAGGAAATTTTTTTTCTTCTCTATTTTTCGGCCTGTCTTGACCCGTTTCATCTTGAAATGAAGCCTGGATGATGTTTATTCATTTTTAGAATTTTTTTTGTATTTTATTTTTGAATTTTCTATCTCGTGTCGGGTTCGAACGGATAGGAAGGAAATTTTTTTTCTTCTTTATTTTTTGGCCTGTCCTGACCCGTTTCATCTTGAAATGAAGCCAGGATGATGTTTTTTAATTTGTAGAATTTTTTTGCATTTATTTTTGAATTTTCAAACTCGGGTCGGGATCAAACGGATAGGAAGGAAATTTTTTTCCTCTCTATTTTTCGGCCTGTCCTGACCCGTTTCATCTTGAAATGAAGCCTGGATAATGTTTTTTCATTTTTAGAATTTTTTTGCATTTATTTTTGAATTTTCTAACTCGGATCGGGTTCGAACGGATAGGAAGGAAATTTTTTTCTTCTCTATTTTTCGGCCTGCCCATACCCGTTTAGTCTTGAAATGAAGCCTGGATGACGTTTTTTAATTTTTAGAATTTTTTTGCATTTTATTTTTGAATTTTCTATCTCGGGTCGGGTTCGAACGGATAGGAAGGAAATTTTTTTTCTTCTCTATTTTTCGGCCTGTCCTGACCCGTTTCATCTTGAAATGAAGCCAAGATGATGTTTTTTAATTTTTAGAATTTTTTTGCATTTATTTTTGAATTTTCAAACTCGGGTGAGGTTCGAACGGATAGGATGGAAATTTTTTTTCCTCTCTATTTTTCATCCTGTCCTGACCCGTTTCATCTTGAAATGAAGCCAGGATGATGTTTTTTAATTTTTAGAATTTTTTTGCATTTATTTTTGAATTTTCTAACTCGGATCGGGTTCGAACGGATAGGAAGGAAATTTTTTTTCTTCTCTATTTTTCGGCCTGCCCATACCCGTTTAGTCTTGAAATGAAGCCTGGATGACGTTTTTTAATTTTTAGAATTTTTTTGCATTTTATTTTTGAATTTTCTATCTCGGGTCGGGTTCGAACGGATAGGAAGGAAATTTTTTTTCTTCTCTATTTTTCGGCCTGTCTTGACCCGTTTCATCTTGAAATGAAGCCTGGATGATGTTTTTTCATTTTTAGAATTTTTTTTGTATTTTATTTTTGAATTTTCTATTTCGGGTCGGGTTCGAACGGATAGGAAGGAAATTTTTTTTCTTCGCTATTTTTTGGCCTGTCCTGACCCGTTTCATCTTGAAATGAAGCCAGGATGATGTTTTTTAATTTTTAGAATTTTTTTGCATTTATTTTTGAATTTTCAAACTCGGGTCGGGTTCGAACGGATAGGAAGGAAATTTTTTTTCCTCTCTATTTTTCATCCTGTCCTGACCCGTTTCATCTTGAAATGAAGCCAGGATGATGTTTTTTAATTTTTAGAATTTTTTTGCATTTATTTTTGAATTTTCTATCTCTAGTCGGGTTCGAACGGATAGGAAGGAAATTTTTTTTCTTCTCTATTTTTCGGCCTGTCTTGACCCGTTTCATCTTGAAATGAAGCCTGGATGATGTTTATTCATTTTTAGAATTTTTTTTGTATTTTATTTTTGAATTTTCTATCTCGGGTCGGGTTCGAACGGATAGGAAGGAAATTTTTTTTCTTCTTTATTTTTTGGCCTGTCCTGACCCGTTTCATCTTGAAATGAAGCCAGGATGATGTTTTTTAATTTGTAGAATTTTTTTGCATTTATTTTTGAATTTTCAAACTCGGGTCGGGATCAAACGGATAGGAAGGAAATTTTTTTCCTCTCTATTTTTCGGCCTGTCCTGACCCGTTTCATCTTGAAATGAAGCTGGATAATGTTTTTTCATTTTTAGAATTTTTTTTGTATTTTATTTTTGAATTTTCTATTTCGGGTCGGGTTCGAACGGATAGGAAGGAAATTTTTTTTCTTCTCTATTTTTTGGCCTGTCCTGACTCGTTTCATCTTGAAATGAAGCCAGGATGATGTTTTTTAATTTTTAGAATTTTTTTGCATTTATTTTTGAATTTTCAAACTCGGGTCGGGTTCGAACGGATAGGAAGGAAATTTTTTTCCTCTCTATTTTTCGGCCTGTCCTGACCCGTTTCATCTTGAAATGAAGCTGGATAATGTTTTTTCATTTTTAGAATTTTTTTTGTATTTTATTTTTGAATTTTCTATTTCGGGTCGGGTTCGAACGGATAGGAAGGAAATTTTTTTTCTTCTCTATTTTTCGGCCTGTCCTGACCCGTTTCATCTTGAAATGAAGCCAGGATGATGTTTTTTAATTTTTAGAATTTTTTTGCATTTATTTTTGAATTTTCTAACTCGGATCGGGTTCGAACGGATAGGAAGGAAATTTTTTTTCCTCTCTATTTTTCAGCCTGTCCTGACCCGTTTCATCTTGAAATGAAGCCAGGATGATGTTTTTTAATTTTTAGAATTTTTTTGCATTTATTTTTGAATTTTCTAACTCGGATCGGGTTCGAACGGATAGGAAGGAAATTTTTTTTCTTCTCTATTTTTCGGCCTGCCCATACCCGTTTAGTCTTGAAATGAAGCCTGGATGACGTTTTTTAATTTTTAGAATTTTTTTGCATTTTATTTTTGAATTTTCTATCTCGGGTCGGGTTCGAACGGATAGGAAGGAAATTTTTTTTCTTCTCTATTTTTCGGCCTGTCCTGACCCGTTTCATCTTGAAATGAAGCCAGGATGATGTTTTTTAATTTTTAGAATTTTTTTGCATTTATTTTTGAATTTTCTAACTCGGATCGGGTTCGAACGGATAGGAAGGAAATTTTTTTTCTTCTCTATTTTTCGGCCTGTCCTGACCCGTTTCATCTTGAAATGAAGCCAAGATGATGTTTTTTAATTTTTAGAATTTTTTTGCATTTATTTTTGAATTTTCAAACTCGGGTGAGGTTCGAACGGATAGGATGGAAATTTTTTTTCCTCTCTATTTTTCATCCTGTCCTGACCCGTTTCATCTTGAAATGAAGCCAGGATGATGTTTTTTAATTTTTAGAATTTTTTTGCATTTATTTTTGAATTTTCTAACTCGGATCGGGTTCGAACGGATAGGAAGGAAATTTTTTTTCTTCTCTATTTTTCGGCCTGCCCATACCCGTTTAGTCTTGAAATGAAGCCTGGATGACGTTTTTTAATTTTTAGAATTTTTTTGCATTTTATTTTTGAATTTTCTATCCCGGGTCGGGTTCGAACGGATAGGAAGGAAATTTTTTTTCTTCTCTATTTTTCGGCCTGTCTTGACCCGTTTCATCTTGAAATGAAGCCTGGATGATGTTTTTTCATTTTTAGAATTTTTTTTGTATTTTATTTTTGAATTTTCTATTTCGGGTCGGGTTCGAACGGATAGGAAGGAAATTTTTTTTCTTCGCTATTTTTTGGCCTGTCCTGACCCGTTTTATCTTGAAATGAAGCCAGGATGATGTTTTTTAATTTTTAGAATTTTTTTGCATTTATTTTTGAATTTTCAAACTCGGGTCGGGTTCGAACGGATAGGAAGGAAATTTTTTTTCCTCTCTATTTTTCATCCTGTCCTGACCCGTTTCATCTTGAAATGAAGCCAGGATGATGTTTTTTAATTTTTAGAATTTTTTTGCATTTATTTTTGAATTTTCTATCTCTAGTCGGGTTCGAACGGATAGGAAGGAAATTTTTTTTCTTCTCTATTTTTCGGCCTGTCTTGACCCGTTTCATCTTGAAATGAAGCCTGGATGATGTTTATTCATTTTTAGAATTTTTTTTGTATTTTATTTTTGAATTTTCTATCTCGTGTCGGGTTCGAACGGATAGGAAGGAAATTTTTTTTCTTCTTTATTTTTTGGCCTGTCCTGACCCGTTTCATCTTGAAATGAAGCCAGGATGATGTTTTTTAATTTGTAGAATTTTTTTGCATTTATTTTTGAATTTTCAAACTCGGGTCGGGATCAAACGGATAGGAAGGAAATTTTTTTCCTCTCTATTTTTCGGCCTGTCCTGACCCGTTTCATCTTGAAATGAAGCCTGGATAATGTTTTTTCATTTTTAGAATTTTTTTGCATTTATTTTTGAATTTTCTAACTCGGATCGGGTTCGAACGGATAGGAAGGAAATTTTTTTCTTCTCTATTTTTCGGCCTGCCCATACCCGTTTAGTCTTGAAATGAAGCCTGGATGACGTTTTTTAATTTTTAGAATTTTTTTGCATTTTATTTTTGAATTTTCTATCTCGGGTCGGGTTCGAACGGATAGGAAGGAAATTTTTTTTCTTCTCTATTTTTCGGCCTGTCCTGACCCGTTTCATCTTGAAATGAAGCCAAGATGATGTTTTTTAATTTTTAGAATTTTTTTGCATTTATTTTTGAATTTTCAAACTCCGGTGAGGTTCGAACGGATAGGATGGAAATTTTTTTTCCTCTCTATTTTTCATCCTGTCCTGACCCGTTTCATCTTGAAATGAAGCCAGGATGATGTTTTTTAATTTTTAGAATTTTTTTGCATTTATTTTTGAATTTTCTAACTCGGATCGGGTTCGAACGGATAGGAAGGAAATTTTTTTTCTTCTCTATTTTTCGGCCTGCCCATACCCGTTTAGTCTTGAAATGAAGCCTGGATGACGTTTTTTAATTTTTAGAATTTTTTTGCATTTTATTTTTGAATTTTCTATCTCGGGTCGGGTTCGAACGGATAGGAAGGAAATTTTTTTTCTTCTCTATTTTTCGGCCTGTCTTGACCCGTTTCATCTTGAAATGAAGCCTGGATGATGTTTTTTCATTTTTAGAATTTTTTTTGTATTTTATTTTTGAATTTTCTATTTCGGGTCGGGTTCGAACGGATAGGAAGGAAATTTTTTTTCTTCGCTATTTTTTGGCCTGTCCTGACCCGTTTTATCTTGAAATGAAGCCAGGATGATGTTTTTTAATTTTTAGAATTTTTTTGCATTTATTTTTGAATTTTCAAACTCGGGTCGGGTTCGAACGGATAGGAAGGAAATTTTTTTTCCTCTCTATTTTTCATCCTGTCCTGACCCGTTTCATCTTGAAATGAAGCCAGGATGATGTTTTTTAATTTTTAGAATTTTTTTGCATTTATTTTTGAATTTTCTATCTCTAGTCGGGTTCGAACGGATAGGAAGGAAATTTTTTTTCTTCTCTATTTTTCGGCCTGTCTTGACCCGTTTCATCTTGAAATGAAGCCTGGATGATGTTTATTCATTTTTAGAATTTTTTTTGTATTTTATTTTTGAATTTTCTATCTCGTGTCGGGTTCGAACGGATAGGAAGGAAATTTTTTTTCTTCTTTATTTTTTGGCCTGTCCTGACCCGTTTCATCTTGAAATGAAGCCAGGATGATGTTTTTTAATTTGTAGAATTTTTTTGCATTTATTTTTGAATTTTCAAACTCGGGTCGGGATCAAACGGATAGGAAGGAAATTTTTTTCCTCTCTATTTTTCGGCCTGTCCTGACCCGTTTCATCTTGAAATGAAGCCTGGATAATGTTTTTTCATTTTTAGAATTTTTTTGCATTTATTTTTGAATTTTCTAACTCGGATCGGGTTCGAACGGATAGGAAGGAAATTTTTTTCTTCTCTATTTTTCGGCCTGCCCATACCCGTTTAGTCTTGAAATGAAGCCTGGATGACGTTTTTTAATTTTTAGAATTTTTTTGCATTTTATTTTTGAATTTTCTATCTCGGGTCGGGTTCGAACGGATAGGAAGGAAATTTTTTTTCTTCTCTATTTTTCGGCCTGTCCTGACCCGTTTCATCTTGAAATGAAGCCAAGATGATGTTTTTTAATTTTTAGAATTTTTTTGCATTTATTTTTGAATTTTCAAACTCGGGTGAGGTTCGAACGGATAGGATGGAAATTTTTTTTCCTCTCTATTTTTCATCCTGTCCTGACCCGTTTCATCTTGAAATGAAGCCAGGATGATGTTTTTTAATTTTTAGAATTTTTTTGCATTTATTTTTGAATTTTCTAACTCGGATCGGGTTCGAACGGATAGGAAGGAAATTTTTTTTCTTCTCTATTTTTCGGCCTGCCCATACCCGTTTAGTCTTGAAATGAAGCCTGGATGACGTTTTTTAATTTTTAGAATTTTTTTGCATTTTATTTTTGAATTTTCTATCTCGGGTCGGGTTCGAACGGATAGGAAGGAAATTTTTTTTCTTCTCTATTTTTCGGCCTGTCTTGACCCGTTTCATCTTGAAATGAAGCCTGGATGATGTTTTTTCATTTTTAGAATTTTTTTTGTATTTTATTTTTGAATTTTCTATTTCGGGTCGGGTTCGAACGGATAGGAAGGAAATTTTTTTTCTTCGCTATTTTTTGGCCTGTCCTGACCCGTTTCATCTTGAAATGAAGCCAGGATGATGTTTTTTAATTTTTAGAATTTTTTTGCATTTATTTTTGAATTTTCAAACTCGGGTCGGGTTCGAACGGATAGGAAGGAAATTTTTTTTCCTCTCTATTTTTCATCCTGTCCTGACCCGTTTCATCTTGAAATGAAGCCAGGATGATGTTTTTTAATTTTTAGAATTTTTTTGCATTTATTTTTGAATTTTCTATCTCTAGTCGGGTTCGAACGGATAGGAAGGAAATTTTTTTTCTTCTCTATTTTTCGGCCTGTCTTGACCCGTTTCATCTTGAAATGAAGCCTGGATGATGTTTATTCATTTTTAGAATTTTTTTTGTATTTTATTTTTGAATTTTCTATCTCGGGTCGGGTTCGAACGGATAGGAAGGAAATTTTTTTTCTTCTTTATTTTTTGGCCTGTCCTGACCCGTTTCATCTTGAAATGAAGCCAGGATGATGTTTTTTAATTTGTAGAATTTTTTTGCATTTATTTTTGAATTTTCAAACTCGGGTCGGGATCAAACGGATAGGAAGGAAATTTTTTTCCTCTCTATTTTTCGGCCTGTCCTGACCCGTTTCATCTTGAAATGAAGCTGGATAATGTTTTTTCATTTTTAGAATTTTTTTTGTATTTTATTTTTGAATTTTCTATTTCGGGTCGGGTTCGAACGGATAGGAAGGAAATTTTTTTTCTTCTCTATTTTTTGGCCTGTCCTGACCCGTTTCATCTTGAAATGAAGCCAGGATGATGTTTTTTAATTTTTAGAATTTTTTTGCATTTATTTTTGAATTTTCAAACTCGGGTCGGGTTCGAACGGATAGGAAGGAAATTTTTTTTCCTCTCTATTTTTCATCCTGTCCTGACCCGTTTCATTTTGAAATGAAGCCAGGATGATGTTTTTTAATTTTTAGAATTTTTTTGCATTTATTTTTGAATTTTCTATCTCTAGTCGGGTTCGAACGGATAGGAAGGAAATTTTTTTTCTTCTCTATTTTTCGGCCTGTCTTGACCCGTTTCATCTTGAAATGAAGCCTGGATGATGTTTATTCATTTTTAGAATTTTTTTTGTATTTTATTTTTGAATTTTCTATCTCGGGTCGGGTTCGAACGGATAGGAAGGAAATTTTTTTTCTTCTTTATTTTTTGGCCTGTCCTGACCCGTTTCATCTTGAAATGAAGCCAGGATGATGTTTTTTAATTTGTAGAATTTTTTTGCATTTATTTTTGAATTTTCAAACTCGGGTCGGGATCAAACGGATAGGAAGGAAATTTTTTTCCTCTCTATTTTTCGGCCTGTCCTGACCCGTTTCATCTTGAAATGAAGCTGGATAATGTTTTTTCATTTTTAGAATTTTTTTTGTATTTTATTTTTGAATTTTCTATTTCGGGTCGGGTTCGAACGGATAGGAAGGAAATTTTTTTTCTTCTCTATTTTT
The DNA here is from genome assembly GCF_932294415.1 of Quercus robur. Classification (NCBI taxonomy): domain Eukaryota; kingdom Viridiplantae; phylum Streptophyta; class Magnoliopsida; order Fagales; family Fagaceae; genus Quercus; species Quercus robur. The sequence continues at coordinate 38,327,348 of NC_065542.1, read as the reverse complement.
TGGCCTGTCCTGACCCGTTTCATCTTGAAATGAAGCCAGGATGATGTTTTTTAATTTTTAGAATTTTTTTGCATTTATTTTTGAATTTTCCAACTCGGGTCGGGTTCGAACGGATAGGAAGGAAATTTTTTTTCCTCTCTATTTTTCATCCTGTCCTGACCCGTTTCATCTTGAAATGAAGCCAGGATGATGTTTTTTAATTTTTAGAATTTTTTTGCATTTATTTTTGAATTTTCTAACTCGGATCGGGTTCGAACGGATAGGAAGGAAATTTTTTTTCTTCTCTATTTTTCGGCCTGCCCATACCCGTTTAGTCTTGAAATGAAGCCTGGATGACGTTTTTTAATTTTTAGAATTTTTTTGCATTTTATTTTTGAATTTTCTATCTCGGGTCGGGTTCGAACGGATAGGAAGGAAATTTTTTTTCTTCTCTATTTTTCGGCCTGTCTTGACCCGTTTCATCTTGAAATGAAGCCTGGATGATGTTTTTTCATTTTTAGAATTTTTTTTGTATTTTATTTTTGAATTTTCTATTTCGGGTCGGGTTCGAACGGATAGGAAGGAAATTTTTTTTCTTCGCTATTTTTTGGCCTGTCCTGACCCGTTTCATCTTGAAATGAAGCCAGGATGATGTTTTTTAATTTTTAGAATTTTTTTGCATTTATTTTTGAATTTTCAAACTCGGGTCGGGTTCGAACGGATAGGAAGGAAATTTTTTTTCCTCTCTATTTTTCATCCTGTCCTGACCCGTTTCATCTTGAAATGAAGCCAGGATGATGTTTTTTAATTTTTAGAATTTTTTTGCATTTATTTTTGAATTTTCTATCTCTAGTCGGGTTCGAACGGATAGGAAGGAAATTTTTTTTCTTCTCTATTTTTCGGCCTGTCTTGACCCGTTTCATCTTGAAATGAAGCCTGGATGATGTTTATTCATTTTTAGAATTTTTTTTGTATTTTATTTTTGAATTTTCTATCTCGGGTCGGGTTCGAACGGATAGGAAGGAAATTTTTTTTCTTCTTTATTTTTTGGCCTGTCCTGACCCGTTTCATCTTGAAATGAAGCCAGGATGATGTTTTTTAATTTGTAGAATTTTTTTGCATTTATTTTTGAATTTTCAAACTCGGGTCGGGATCAAACGGATAGGAAGGAAATTTTTTTCCTCTCTATTTTTCGGCCTGTCCTGACCCGTTTCATCTTGAAATGAAGCTGGATAATGTTTTTTCATTTTTAGAATTTTTTTTGTATTTTATTTTTGAATTTTCTATTTCGGGTCGGGTTCGAACGGATAGGAAGGAAATTTTTTTTCTTCTCTATTTTTTGGCCTGTCCTGACCCGTTTCATCTTGAAATGAAGCCAGGATGATGTTTTTTAATTTTTAGAATTTTTTTGCATTTATTTTTGAATTTTCAAACTCGGGTCGGGTTCGAACGGATAGGAAGGAAATTTTTTTTCCTCTCTATTTTTCATCCTGTCCTGACCCGTTTCATTTTGAAATGAAGCCAGGATGATGTTTTTTAATTTTTAGAATTTTTTTGCATTTATTTTTGAATTTTCTATCTCTAGTCGGGTTCGAACGGATAGGAAGGAAATTTTTTTTCTTCTCTATTTTTCGGCCTGTCTTGACCCGTTTCATCTTGAAATGAAGCCTGGATGATGTTTATTCATTTTTAGAATTTTTTTTGTATTTTATTTTTGAATTTTCTATCTCGGGTCGGGTTCGAACGGATAGGAAGGAAATTTTTTTTCTTCTTTATTTTTTGGCCTGTCCTGACCCGTTTCATCTTGAAATGAAGCCAGGATGATGTTTTTTAATTTGTAGAATTTTTTTGCATTTATTTTTGAATTTTCAAACTCGGGTCGGGATCAAACGGATAGGAAGGAAATTTTTTTCCTCTCTATTTTTCGGCCTGTCCTGACCCGTTTCATCTTGAAATGAAGCTGGATAATGTTTTTTCATTTTTAGAATTTTTTTTGTATTTTATTTTTGAATTTTCTATTTCGGGTCGGGTTCGAACGGATAGGAAGGAAATTTTTTTTCTTCTCTATTTTTTGGCCTGTCCTGACCCGTTTCATCTTGAAATGAAGCCAGGATGATGTTTTTTAATTTTTAGAATTTTTTTGCATTTATTTTTGAATTTTCAAACTCGGGTCGGGTTCGAACGGATAGGAAGGAAATTTTTTTTCCTCTCTATTTTTCATCCTGTCCTGACCCGTTTCATCTTGAAATGAAGCCAGGATGATGTTTTTTAATTTTTAGAATTTTTTTGCATTTATTTTTGAATTTTCAAACTCGGGTCGGGATCAAACGGATAGGAAGGAAATTTTTTTTCCTCTCTATTTTTCGGCCTGTCCTGACCCGTTTCATCTTGAAATGAAGCCTGGATGATGTTTTTTCATTTTTAGAATTTTTTTGCATTTATTTTTGAATTTTCAAACTCGGGTCGGGATCGAACGGATAGGAAGGAAATTTTTTTTCCTCTCTATTTTTCGGCCTGTCCTGACCCGTTTCATCTTGAAATGAAGCCAGGATGATGTTTTTTAATTTTTATAATTTTTTTGCATTTATTTTTGAATTTTCTAACTCGGATCGGGTTCGAACGGATAGGAAGGAAATTTTTTTTCTTCTCTATTTTTCGGCATGTCTTGACCCGTTTCATCTTGAAATGAAGCCTGGATGATGTTTTTTCATTTTTAGAATTTTTTTTGTATTTTATTTTTGAATTTTCTATCTCGGGTCGGGTTCGAACGGATAGGAAGGAAATTTTTTTTCTTCTTTATTTTTTGGCCTGTCCTGACCCGTTTCATCTTGAAATGAAGCCAGGATGATGTTTTTTAATTTTTAGAATTTTTTTGCATTTATTTTTGAATTTTCAAACTCGGGTCGGGATCAAACGGATAGGAAGGAAATTTTTTTCCTCTCTATTTTTCGGCCTGTCCTGACCCGTTTCATCTTGAAATGAAGCCTGGATGATGTTTTTTCATTTTTAGAATTTTTTTTGTATTTTATTTTTGAATTTTCTATCTCGGGTCGGGTTCGAACGGATAGGAAGGAAAATTTTTTTCTTCTCTATTTTTTGGGCTGTCCTGACCCGTTTCATCTTGAAATGAAGCCAGGATGATGTTTTTTAATTTTTAGAATTTTTTTGCATTTATTTTTGAATTTTCAAACTCGGGTCGGGTTCGAACGGATAGGAAGGAAATTTTTTTTCCTCTCTATTTTTCATCCTGTGCTGACCCGTTTCATCTTGAAATGAAGCCAGGATGATGTTTTTTAATTTTTAGAATTTTTTTGCATTTATTTTGGAATTTTCTAACTCAGGTCGGGTTCGAACGGATAGGAAGGAAATTTTTTTTCTTCTCTATTTTTCGGGCTGTCCATACCCGTTTAGTCTTGAAATGAAGCCTGGATGATGTTTTTTAATTTTTAGAATTTTTTTGCATTTTATTTTTGAATTTTCAATCTCTAGTCGGGTTCGTACGGATAGGAAGGAAATTTTTTTTTTTCTCTATTTTTCGGCCTGTCTTGACCCGTTTCATCTTGAAATGAAGCCTGGATGATGTTTTTTCATTTTTAGAATTTTTTTTGTATTTTATTTTTGAATTTTCTATCTCGGGTCGGGTTCGAACAGATAGGAAGGAAATTTTTTTTCTTCTCTATTTTTCGGGCTGTCCATACCCGTTTAGTCTTGAAATGAAGCCTGAATGATGTTTTTTAATTTTTAGAATTTTTTTGCATTTTATTTTTGAATTTTCTATCTCTAGTCGGGTTCGAACGGATAGGAAGGAAATTTTTTTTCTTCTCTATTTTTCGGCCTGGATGATGTTTTTTCATTTTTAGAATTTTTTTTGTATTTTATTTTTGAATTTTCTAACTCGGATCGGGTTCGAACGGATAGGAAGGAAATTTTTTTTCCTCTCTATTTTTCGGCCTGTCCTGACCCGTTTCATCTAGAAATGAAGCCAGGATGATGTTTTTTAATTTTTAGAATTTTTTTGCATTTATTTTTGAATTTTCTAACTCGGATCGGGTTCGAACGGATAGGAAGGAAATTTTTTTTCTTCTCTATTTTTCGGCCTGCCCATACCCGTTTAGTCTTGAAATGAAGCCTGGATGACGTTTTTTAATTTTTAGAATTTTTTTGCATTGTATTTTTGAATTTTCTATCTCGGGTCGGGTTCGAACGGATAGGAAGGAAATTTTTTTTCTTCTCTATTTTTCGGCCTGTCCTGACCCATTTCATCTTGAAATGAAGCCAGGATGATGTTTTTTAATTTTTAGAATTTTTTTTCATTTATTTTTGAATTTTCTAACTCGCATCGGGTTCGAACGGATACGAAGGAAATTTTTTTTCCTCTCTATTTTTCGGCCTGTCCTGACCCATTTCATCTTGAAATGAAGCCAGGATGATGTTTTTTAATTTTTAGAATTTTTTTGCATTTATTTTTGAATTTTCAAACTCGGGTCGGGATCAAACGGATAGGAAGGAAATTTTTTTTCCTCTCTATTTTTCGGCCTGTCCTGACCCGTTTCATCTTGAAATGAAGCCTGGATGATGTTTTTTCATTTTTAGAATTTTTTTTGTATTTTATTTTTGAATTTTCTATCTCGGGTCGGGTTCGAACGGATAGGAAGGAAATTTTTTTTCTTCTCTATTTTTCGGGCTGTCCATACCCGTTTAGTCTTGAAATGAAGCCTGGATGATGTTTTTTAATTTTTAGAATTTTTTTGCATTTTATTTTTGAATTTTCTAACTCGGATCGGGTTCGAACGGATAGGAAGGAAATTTTTTTTCCTCTCTATTTTTCGGCCTGTCCTGACCCGTTTCATCTAGAAATGAAGCCAGGATGATGTTTTTTAATTTTTAGAATTTTTTTGCATTTATTTTTGAATTTTCAAACTCGGGTCGGGATCGAACGGATAGGAAGGAAATTTTTTTTCCTCTCTATTTTTCGGCCTGTCCTGACCCGTTTCATCTTGAAATGAAGCCAGGATGATGTTTTTTAATTTTTATAATTTTTTTGCATTTATTTTTGAATTTTCTAACTCGGATCGGGTTCGAACGGATAGGAAGGAAATTTTTTTTCTTCTCTATTTTTCGGCCTGTCTTGACCCGTTTCATCTTGAAATGAAACCTGGATGATGTTTTTTCATTTTTAGAATTTTTTTTGTATTTTATTTTTGAATTTTCTATCTCGGGTCGGGTTCGAACGGATAGGAAGGAAATTTTTTTTCTTCTTTATTTTTTGGCCTGTCCTGACCCGTTTCATCTTGAAATGAAGCCAGGATGATGTTTTTAAATTTTTAGAATTTTTTTGCATTTATTTTTGAATTTTCAAACTCGGGTCGGGATCAAACGGATAGGAAGGAAATTTTTTTCCTCTCTATTTTTCGGCCTGTCCTGACCCGTTTCATCTTGAAATGAAGCCTGGATGATGTTTTTTCATTTTTAGAATTTTTTTTGTATTTTATTTTAGAATTTTCTATCTCGGGTCGGGTTCGAACGGATAGGAAGGAAATTTTTTTTCTTCTCTATTTTTTGGGCTGTCCTGACCCGTTTCATCTTGAAATGAAGCCAGGATGATGTTTTTTAATTTTTAGAATTTTTTTGCATTTATTTTTGAATTTTCAAACTCGGGTCGGGTTCGAACGGATAGGAAGGAAATTTTTTTTCCTCTCTATTTTTCATCCTGTCCTGACCCGTTTCATCTTGAAATGAAGCCTGGATGATGTTTTTTCATTTTTAGAATTTTTTTTGTATTTTATTTTTGAATTTTCTAACTCGGATCGGGTTTGAACGGATAGGAAGGAAATTTTTTTTCCTCTCTATTTTTCGGCCTGTCCTGACCCGTTTCATCTAGAAATGAAGCCAGGATGATGTTTTTTAATTTTTAGAATTTTTTTGCATTTATTTTGGAATTTTCTAACTCGGGTCGGGTTCGAACGGATAGGAAGGAAATTTTTTTTCTTCTCTATTTTTCGGGCTGTCCATACCCGTTTAGTCTTGAAATGAAGCCTGGATGATGTTTTTTAATTTTTAGAATTTTTTTGCATTTTATTTTTGAATTTTCAATCTCTAGTCGGGTTCGTACGGATAGGAAGGAAATTTTTTTTCTTCTCTATTTTTCGGCCTGTCTTGACCCGTTTCATCTTGAAATGAAGCATGGATGATGTTTTTTCATTTTTAGAATTTTTTTTGTATTTTATTTTTGAATTTTCTATCTCGGGTCGGGTTCGAACGGATAGGAAGGAAATTTTTTTTCTTCTCTATTTTTCGGGCTGTCCATACACGTTTAGTCTTGAAATGAAGCCTGGATGATGTTTTTTAATTTTTAGAATTTTTGTGCATTTATTTTTGAATTTTCTATCTCTAGTCGGGTTCGAACGGATAGGAAGGAAATTTTTTTTCTTCTCTATTTTTCGGCCTGTCTTGACCCGTTTCATCCTGAAATGAAGCCTGGATGATGTTTTTTCATTTTTAGAATTTTTTTTGTATTTTATTTTTGAATTTTCTATCTCGGGTCGGGTTCGAACGGATAGGAAGGAAATTTTTTTTCTTCTTTATTTTTTGGCCTGTCCTGACCCGTTCCATCTTGAAATGAAGCCAGGATGATGTTTTTTAATTTTTAGAATTTTTTTGCATTTATTTTTGAATTTTCGAACTCGGGTCGGGATCGAACGGATAGGAAGGAAATTTTTTTTCCTCTGTATTTTTCGGCCTGTCCTGACCCGTTTCATCTTGAAATGAAGCCAGGATGATGTTTTTTAATTTTTAGAATTTTTTTGCATTTATTTTTGAATTTTCTAACTCGGATCGGGTTCGAACGGATAGGAAGGAAATTTTTTTTCCTCTCTATTTTTCGGCCTGTCCTGACCCGTTTCATCTTGAAATGAAGCCAGGATGATGTTTTTTAATTTTTAGAATTTTTTTGCATTTATTTTTGAATTTTCTAACTCGGATCGGGTTCGAACGGATAGGAAGGAAATTTTTTTTCTTCTCTATTTTTCGGCCTGCCCATACCCGTATAGTCTTGAAATGAAGCCTGGATGACGTTTTTTAATTTTTAGAATTTTTTTGCATTTTATTTTTGAATTTTCTATCTCGGGTCGGGTTCGAACGGATAGGAAGGAAATTTTTTTTCTTCTCTATTTTTCGGCCTGTCCTGACCCGTTTCATCTTGAAATGAAGCCAGGATGATGTTTTTAAATTTTTAGAATTTTTTTGCATTTATTTTTGAATTTTCTAACTCGGATCGGGTTCGAACGGATAGGAAGGAAATTTTTTTTCCTCTCTATTTTTCGGCCTGTCCTGACCCGTTTCATCTTGAAATGAAGCCAGGATGATTTTTTTTAATTTTTAGAATTTTTTTGCATTTATTTTTGAATTTTCTAACTCGGATCGGGTTCGAACGGATAGGAAGGAAATTTTTTTTCTTCTCTATTTTTCGGCCTGCCCACCCGTTTAGTCTTGAAATGAAGCCTGGATGACGTTTTTTAATTTTTAGAATTTTTTTGCATTTTATTTTTGAATTTTCTATCTCGGGTCGGGTTCGAACGGATAGGAAGGAAATTTTTTTTCTTCTCTATTTTTCGGCCTGTCCTGACCCGTTTCATCTTGAAATGAAGCCAAGATGATGTTTTTTAATTTTTAGAATTTTTTTGCATTTATTTTTGAATTTTCAAACTCGGGTCGGGATCGAACGGATAGGAAAGAAATTTTTTTTCCTCTCTATTTTTCGGCCTGTCCTGACCCGTTTCATCTTGAAATGAAGCCAGGATGATGTTTTTTAATTTTTAGAATTTTTTTGCATTTATTTTTGAATTTTCTAACTCGGATCGGGTTCGAACGGATAGGAAGGAAATTTTTTTTCTTCTCTATTTTTCGGCCTGCCCATACCTGTTTAGTCTTGAAATGAAGCCTGGATGACGTTTTTTAATTTTTAGAATTTTTTTGCATTTTATTTTTGAATTTTCTATCTCGGGTCGGGTTCGAACGGATAGGAAGGAAATTTTTTTTCTTCTCTATTTTTTGGCCTGTCCAAACCCGTTTAGTCTTAAAATGAAGCCTGGATGATGTTTTTTAATTTTTAGAATTTATTTGCATTTTATTTTTGAATTTTCCAGCTCGGGTCAGGTTCGAACGGATAGGATGGAAATTTTTTTTCTTCTCTATTTTTCGTCCTGTCCATACCCGTTTAGTCTTGAAATGAAGCCTGGATGAAGTTTTTTAATTTTTAGAATTTTTTTGGATTTTATTTTTGAATTTTCTATCTCGGGTCGGGTTCGAACGGATAGGAAGGAATTTTTTTTTTCTTCTCCATTTTTTGGCCTGTCCTTACACGTTTCATCTTGAAATGAAGCCTGGATGATGTTTTTTCATTTTTAGAATTTTTTTTGTATTTTATTTTTGAATTTTCTATCTCGGGTCGGGTTCGAACGGATAGGAAGGAAATTTTTTTGCTTCTCTATTTTTTGGCCTGTCCTGACCCGTTTCATCTTGAAATGAAGCCAGGATGATGTTTTTTAATTTTTAGAATTTTTTTGCATTTATTTTTGAATTTTCAAACTCGGGTCGGGATCGAACGGATAGGAAGGAAATTTTTTTTCCTCTCTATTTTTCGGCCTGTCCTGACCCGTTTCATCTTGAAATGAAGCCAGGATGATGTTTTTTAATTTTTATAATTTTTTTGCATTTATTTTTGAATTTTCTAACTCGGATCGGGTTCGAACGGATAGGAAGGAAATTTTTTTTCTTCTCTATTTTTCGGCCTGTCTTGACCCGTTTCATCTTGAAATGAAGCCTGGATGATGTTTTTTCATTTTTAGAATTTTTTTTGTATTTTATTTTTGAATTTTCTATCTCGGGTCGGGTTCGAACGGATAGGAAGGAAATTTTTTTGCTTCTCTATTTTTTGGCCTGTCCTGACCCGTTTCATCTTGAAATGAAGCCAGGATGATGTTTTTTAATTTTTAGAATTTTTTTGCATTTATTTTTGAATTTTCAAACTCGGGTCGGGATCGAACGGATAGGAAGGAAATTTTTTTTCCTCTCTATTTTTCGGCCTGTCCTGACCCGTTTCATCTTGAAATGAAGCCAGGATGATGTTTTTTAATTTTTATAATTTTTTTGCATTTATTTTTGAATTTTCTAACTCGGATCGGGTTCGAACGGATAGGAAGGAAATTTTTTTTCTTCTCTATTTTTCGGCCTGTCTTGACCCGTTTCATCTTGAAATGAAGCCTGGATGATGTTTTTTCATTTTTAGAATTTTTTTTGTATTTTATTTTTGAATTTTCTATCTCGGGTCGGGTTCGAACGGATAGGAAGGAAATTTTTTTTCTTCTTTATTTTTTGGCCTGTCCTGACCCGTTTCATCTTGAAATGAAGCCAGGATGATGTTTTTTAATTTTTAGAATTTTTTTGCATTTATTTTTGAATTTTCAAACTCGGGTCGGGATCAAACGGATAGGAAGGAAATTTTTTTCCTCTCTATTTTTCGGCCTGTCCTGACCCGTTTCATCTTGAAATGAAGCCTGGATGATGTTTTTTCATTTTTAGAATTTTTTTTGTATTTTATTTTTGAATTTTCTATCTCGGGTCGGGTTCGAACGGATAGGAAGGAAAATTTTTTTCTTCTCTATTTTTTGGGCTGTCCTGACCCGTTTCATCTTGAAATGAAGCCAGGATGATGTTTTTTAATTTTTAGAATTTTTTTGCATTTATTTTTGAATTTTCAAACTCGGGTCGGGTTCGAACGGATAGGAAGGAAATTTTTTTTCCTCTCTATTTTTCATCCTGTGCTGACCCGTTTCATCTTGAAATGAAGCCAGGATGATGTTTTTTAATTTTTAGAATTTTTTTGCATTTATTTTGGAATTTTCTAACTCAGGTCGGGTTCGAACGGATAGGAAGGAAATTTTTTTTCTTCTCTATTTTTCGGGCTGTCCATACCCGTTTAGTCTTGAAATGAAGCCTGGATGATGTTTTTTAATTTTTAGAATTTTTTTGCATTTTATTTTTGAATTTTCAATCTCTAGTCGGGTTCGTACGGATAGGAAGGAAATTTTTTTTTTTTCTCTATTTTTCGGCCTGTCTTGACCCGTTTCATCTTGAAATGAAGCCTGGATGATGTTTTTTCATTTTTAGAATTTTTTTTGTATTTTATTTTTGAATTTTCTATCTCGGGTCGGGTTCGAACGGATAGGAAGGAAATTTTTTTTCTTCTCTATTTTTCGGGCTGTCCATACCCGTTTAGTCTTGAAATGAAGCCTGGATGATGTTTTTTAATTTTTAGAATTTTTTTGCATTTTATTTTTGAATTTTCTATCTCTAGTCGGGTTCGAACGGATAGGAAGGAAATTTTTTTTCTTCTCTATTTTTCGGCCTGGATGATGTTTTTTCATTTTTAGAATTTTTCTTGTATTTTATTTTTGAATTTTCTAACTCGGATCGGGTTCGAACGGATAGGAAGGAAATTTTTTTTCCTCTCTATTTTTCGGCCTGTCCTGACCCGTTTCATCTAGAAATGAAGCCAGGATGATGTTTTTTAATTTTTAGAATTTTTTTGCATTTATTTTTGAATTTTCTAACTCGGATCGGGTTCGAACGGATAGGAAGGAAATTTTTTTTCTTCTCTATTTTTCGGCCTGCCCATACCCGTTTAGTCTTGAAATGAAGCCTGGATGACGTTTTTTAATTTTTAGAATTTTTTTGCATTGTATTTTTGAATTTTCTATCTCGGGTCGGGTTCGAACGGATAGGAAGGAAATTTTTTTTCTTCTCTATTTTTCGGCCTGTCCTGACCCATTTCATCTTGAAATGAAGCCAGGATGATGTTTTTTAATTTTTAGAATTTTTTTTCATTTATTTTTGAATTTTCTAACTCGGATCGGGTTCGAACGGATACGAAGGAAATTTTTTTTCCTCTCTATTTTTCGGCCTGTCCTGACCCATTTCATCTTGAAATGAAGCCAGGATGATGTTTTTTAATTTTTAGAATTTTTTTGCATTTATTTTTGAATTTTCAAACTCGGGTCGGGATCAAACGGATAGGAAGGAAATTTTTTTTCCTCTCTATTTTTCGGCCTGTCCTGACCCGTTTCATCTTGAAATGAAGCCTGGATGATGTTTTTTCATTTTTAGAATTTTTTTTGTATTTTATTTTTGAATTTTCTATCTCGGGTCGGGTTCGAACGGATAGGAAGGAAATTTTTTTTCTTCTCTATTTTTCGGGCTGTCCATACCCGTTTAGTCTTGAAATGAAGCCTGGATGATGTTTTTTAATTTTTAGAATTTTTTTGCATTTTATTTTTGAATTTTCTAACTCGGATCGGGTTCGAACGGATAGGAAGGAAATTTTTTTTCCTCTCTATTTTTCGGCCTGTCCTGACCCGTTTCATCTAGAAATGAAGCCAGGATGATGTTTTTTAATTTTTAGAATTTTTTTGCATTTATTTTTGAATTTTCAAACTCGGGTCGGGATCGAACGGATAGGAAGGAAATTTTTTTTCCTCTCTATTTTTCGGCCTGTCCTGACCCGTTTCATCTTGAAATGAAGCCAGGATGATGTTTTTTAATTTTTATAATTTTTTTGCATTTATTTTTGAATTTTCTAACTCGGATCGGGTTCGAACGGATAGGAAGGAAATTTTTTTTCTTCTCTATTTTTCGGCCTGTCTTGACCCGTTTCATCTTGAAATGAAGCCTGGATGATGTTTTTTCATTTTTAGAATTTTTTTTGTATTTTATTTTTGAATTTTCTATCTCGGGTCGGGTTCGAACGGATAGGAAGGAAATTTTTTTTCTTCTTTATTTTTTGGCCTGTCCTGACCCGTTTCATCTTGAAATGAAGCCAGGATGATGTTTTTTAATTTTTAGAATTTTTTTGCATTTATTTTTGAATTTTCAAACTCGGGTCGGGATCAAACGGATAGGAAGGAAATTTTTTTCCTCTCTATTTTTCGGCCTGTCCTGACCCGTTTCATCTTGAAATGAAGCCTGGATGATGTTTTTTCATTTTTAGAATTTTTTTTGTATTTTATTTTAGAATTTTCTATCTCGGGTCGGGTTCGAACGGATAGGAAGGAAATTTTTTTTCTTCTCTATTTTTTGGGCTGTCCTGACCCGTTTCATCTTGAAATGAAGCCAGGATGATGTTTTTTAATTTTTAGAATTTTTTTGCATTTATTTTTGAATTTTCAAACTCGGGTCGGGTTCGAACGGATAGGAAGGAAATTTTTTTTCCTCTCTATTTTTCATCCTGTCCTGACCCGTTTCATCTTGAAATGAAGCCTGGATGATGTTTTTTCATTTTTAGAATTTTTTTTGTATTTTATTTTTGAATTTTCTAACTCGGATCGGGTTTGAACGGATAGGAAGGAAATTTTTTTTCCTCTCTATTTTTCGGCCTGTCCTGACCCGTTTCATCTAGAAATGAAGCCAGGATGATGTTTTTTAATTTTTAGAATTTTTTTGCATTTATTTTGGAATTTTCTAACTCGGGTCGGGTTCGAACGGATAGGAAGGAAATTTTTTTTCTTCTCTATTTTTCGGGCTGTCCATACCCGTTTAGTCTTGAAATGAAGCCTGGATGATGTTTTTTAATTTTTAGAATTTTTTTGCATTTTATTTTTGAATTTTCAATCTCTAGTCGGGTTCGTACGGATAGGAAGGAAATTTTTTTTCTTCTCTATTTTTCGGCCTGTCTTGACCCGTTTCATCTTGAAATGAAGCATGGATGATGTTTTTTCATTTTTAGAATTTTTTTTGTATTTTATTTTTGAATTTTCTATCTCGGGTCGGGTTCGAACGGATAGGAAGGAAATTTTTTTTCTTCTCTATTTTTCGGGCTGTCCATACCCGTTTAGTCTTGAAATGAAGCCTGGATGATGTTTTTTAATTTTTAGAATTTTTGTGCATTTATTTTTGAATTTTCTATCTCTAGTCGGGTTCGAACGGATAGGAAGGAAATTTTTTTTCTTCTCTATTTTTCGGCCTGTCTTGACCCGTTTCATCCTGAAATGAAGCCTGGATGATGTTTTTTCATTTTTAGAATTTTTTTTGTATTTTATTTTTGAATTTTCTAACTCGGATCGGGTTTGAACGGATAGGAAGGAAATTTTTTTTCCTCTCTATTTTTCGGCCTGTCCTGACCCGTTTCATCTAGAAATGAAGCCAGGATGATGTTTTTTAATTTTTAGAATTTTTTTGCATTTATTTTTGAATTTTCTAACTCGGATCGGGTTCGAACGGATAGGAAGGAAATTTTTTTTCTTCTCTATTTTTCGGCCTGCCCATACCCGTTTAGTCTTGAAATGAAGCCTGGATGACGTTTTTTAATTTTTAGAATTTTTTAGCATTGTATTTTTGAATTTTCTATCTCGGGTCGGGTTCGAACGGATAGGAAGGAAATTTTTTTTCTTCTCTATTTTTCGGCCTGTCCTGACCCATTTCATCTTGAAATGAAGCCAGGATGATGTTTTTTAATTTTTAGAATTTTTTTTCATTTATTTTTGAATTTTCTAACTCGGATCGGGTTCGAACGGATACGAAGGAAATTTTTTTTCCTCTCTATTTTTCGGCCTGTCCTGAACCATTTCATCTTGAAATGAAGCCAGGATGATGTTTTTTAATTTTTAGAATTTTTTTGCATTTATTTTTGAATTTTCAAACTCGGATCGGGTTCGAACGGATAGGAAGGAAATTTTTTTTCTTCTCTATTTTTCGGCCTGCCCATACCCGTTTAGTCTTGAAATGAAGCCTGGATGACGTTTTTTAATTTTTAGAATTTTTTTGCATTTTATTTTTGAATTTTCTATCTCGGGTCGGGTTCGAACGGATAGGAAGGAAATTTTTTTTCTTCTCTATTTTTTGGCCTGTCCTGACCCGTTTCATCTTGAAATGAAGCCAAGACGATGTTTTTTAATTTTTAGAATTTTTTTGCATTTATTTTTGAATTTTCAAACTCGGGTCGGGTTCGAACGGATAGGAAGGAAATTTTTTTTCCTCTCTATTTTTCATCCTGTCCTGACCCGTTTCATCTTGAAATGAAGCCAGGATGATGTTTTTTAATTTTTTGAATTTTTTTGCATTTATTTTTGAATTTTCAAACTCGGGTCGGGATCAAACGGATAGGAAGGAAATTTTTTTTCCTCTCTATTTTTCGGCCTGTCCTGACCCGTTTCATCTTGAAATGAAGCCTGGATGATGTTGTTTCATTTTTAGAATTTTTTTTGTATTTTATATTTGAATTTTCTATCTCGGGTCGGGTTCGAACGAATAGGAAGGAAATTTTTTTTCTTCTCTATTTTTTGGCCTGTCCTGACCCGTTTCATCTTGAAATGAAGCCAGGATGATGTTTTTTAATTTTTAGAATTTTTTTGCATTTATTTTTGAATTTTCAAACTCGGGTCGGGTTCGAACGGATAGGAAGGAAATTTTTTTTCCTCTCTATTTTTCATCCTGTCCTGACCCGTTTCATCTTGAAATGAAGCCAGGATGATGTTTTTTAATTTTTAGAATTTTTTTGCATTTATTTTGGAATTTTCTAACTCGGGTCGGGTTCGAACGGATAGGAAGGAAATTTTTTTTCTTCTCTATTTTTCGGGCTGTCCATACCCATTTAGTCTTGAAATGAAGCCTGGATGATGTTTTTTAATTTTTAGAATTTTTTTGCATTTTATTTTTGAATTTTCAATCTCTAGTCGGGTTCGTACGGATAGGAAGGAAATTTTTTTTCTTCTCTATTTTTCGGCCTGTCTTGACCCGTTTCATCTTGAAATGAAGCCTGGATGATGTTTTTTCATTTTTAGAATTTTTTTTGTATTTTATTTTTGAATTTTATATCTCGGGTCGGGTTCGAACGGATAGGAAGGAAATTTTTTTTCTTCTCTATTTTTCGGGCTGTCCATACCCGTTTAGTCTTGAAATGAAGCCTGGATGATGTTTTTTAATTTTTAGAATTTTTTTGCATTTTATTTTTGAATTTTCTATCTCTAGTCGGGTTCGAACGGATAGGAAGGAAATTTTTTTTCTTCTCTATTTTTCGGCCTGTCCTGACCCATTTCATCTTGAAATGAAGCCAGGATGATGTTTTTTAATTTTTAGAATTTTTTTGCATTTATTTTTGAATTTTCTAACTCGGATCGGGTTCGAACGGATACGAAGGAAATTTTTTTTCCTCTCTATTTTTCGGCCTGTCCTGACCCGTTTCATCTTGAAATGAAGCCAGGATGATGTTTTTTAATTTTTAGAATTTTTTTGCATTTATTTTTGAATTTTCTAACTCGGATCGGGTTCGAACGGATAGGAAGGAAATTTTTTTTCTTCTCTATTTTTCGGCCTGCCCATACCCGTTTAGTCTTGAAATGAAGCCTGGATGACGTTTTTTAATTTTTAGAATTTTTTTGCATTTTATTTTTGAATTTTCTATCTCGGGTCGGGTTCGAACGGATAGGAAGGAAATTTTTTTTCTTCTCTATTTTTTGGCCTGTCCTGACCCGTTTCATCTTGAAATGAAGCCAAGATGATGTTTTTTAATTTTTAGAATTTTTTTGCATTTATTTTTGAATTTTCAAACTCGGGTCGGGTTCGAACGGATAGGAAGGAAATTTTTTTTCCTCTCTATTTTTCATCCTGTCCTGACCCGTTTCATCTTGAAATGAAGCCAGGATGATGTTTTTTAATTTTTTGAATTTTTTTGCATTTATTTTTGAATTTTCAAACTCGGGTCGGGATCAAACGGATAGGAAGGAAATTTTTTTTCCTCTCTATTTTTCGACCTGTCCTGACCCGTTTCATCTTGAAATGAAGCCTGGATGATGTTTTTTCATTTTTAGAATTTTTTTTGTATTTTATTTTTGAATTTTCTATCTCGGGTCGGGTTCGAACGGATAGGAAGGAAATTTTTTTTCTTCTCTATTTTTTGGCCTGTCTCGACCCGTTTCATCTTGAAATGAAGCCAAGATGATGTTTTTTAATTTTTAGAATTTTTTTGCATTTATTTTTGAATTTTCAAACTCGGGTCGGGATCGAACGGATAGGAAGGAAATTTTTTTTCCTCTCTATTTTTCGGCCTGTCCTGACCCGTTTCATCTTGAAATGAAGCCAGGATGATGTTTTTTAATTTTTATAATTTTTTTGCATTTATTTTTGAATTTTCTAACTCGGATCGGGTTCGAACGGATAGGAAGGAAATTTTTTTTCTTCTCTATTTTTCGGCCTGTCTTGACCCGTTTCATCTTGAAATGAAGCCTGGATGATGTTTTTTCATTTTTAGAATTTTTTTTGTATTTTATTTTTGAATTTTCTATCTCGGGTCGGGTTCGAACGGATAGGAAGGAAATTTTTTTTCTTCTTTATTTTTTGG
This sequence comes from Quercus robur, assembly GCF_932294415.1. Lineage (NCBI taxonomy): Eukaryota > Viridiplantae > Streptophyta > Magnoliopsida > Fagales > Fagaceae > Quercus > Quercus robur. The sequence continues at coordinate 38,310,982 of NC_065542.1, read as the reverse complement.
CCTGTCCTGACCCGTTTCATCTTGAAATGAAGCCAGGATGATGTTTTTTAATTTTTAGAATTTTTTTGCATTTATTTTTGAATTTTCAAACTCGGGTCGGGATCAAACGGATAGGAAGGAAATTTTTTTCCTCTCTATTTTTCGGCCTGTCCTGACCCGTTTCATCTTGAAATGAAGCCTGGATGATGTTGTTTCATTTTTAGAATTTTTTTTGTATTTTATATTTGAATTTTCTATCTCGGGTCGGGTTCGAACGAATAGGAAGGAAATTTTTTTTCTTCTCTATTTTTTGGCCTGTCCTGACCCGTTTCATCTTGAAATGAAGCCAGGATGATGTTTTTTAATTTTTAGAATTTTTTTGCATTTATTTTTGAATTTTCAAACTCGGGTCGGGTTCGAACGGATAGGAAGGAAATTTTTTTTCCTCTCTATTTTTCATCCTGTCCTGACCCGTTTCATCTTGAAATGAAGCCAGGATGATGTTTTTTAATTTTTAGAATTTTTTTGCATTTATTTTGGAATTTTCTAACTCGGGTCGGGTTCGAACGGATAGGAAGGAAATTTTTTTTCTTCTCTATTTTTCGGGCTGTCCATACCCGTTTAGTCTTGAAATGAAGCCTGGATGATGTTTTTTAATTTTTAGAATTTTTTTGCATTTTATTTTTGAATTTTCAATCTCTAGTCGGGTTCGTACGGATAGGAAGGAAATTTTTTTTCTTCTCTATTTTTCGGCCTGTCTTGACCCGTTTCATCTTGAAATGAAGCCTGGATGATGTTTTTTCATTTTTAGAATTTTTTTTGTATTTTATTTTTGAATTTTATATCTCGGGTCGGGTTCGAACGGATAGGAAGGAAATTTTTTTTCTTCTCTATTTTTCGGGCTGTCCATACCCGTTTAGTCTTGAAATGAAGCCTGGATGATTTTTTTAATTTTTAGAATTTTTTTGCATTTTATTTTTGAATTTTCTATCTCTAGTCGGGTTCGAACGGATAGGAAGGAAATTTTTTTTCTTCTCTATTTTTCGGCCTGTCGTGACCCGTTTCATCCTGAAATGAAGCCTGGATGATGTTTTTTCATTTTTAGAATTTTTTTTGTATTTTATTTTTGAATTTTCTAACTCGGATCGGGTTCGAACGGATAGGAAGGAAATTTTTTTTCCTCTCTATTTTTCGGCCTGTCCTGAACCGTTTCATCTTGAAATGAAGCCAGGATGATGTTTTTTAATTTTTAGAATTTTTTTGCATTTATTTTTGAATTTTCTAACTCGGATCGGGTTCGAACGGATAGGAAGGAAATTTTTTTTCTTCTCTATTTTTCGGCCTGTCCTGACCCGTTTAGTCTTGAAATGGAGCCTGGATGATGTTTTTTAATTTTTAGAATTTTTTTGCATTGTATTTTTGAATTTTCTATCTCGGGTCGGGTTCGAACGGATAGGAAGGAAATTTTTTTTCTTCTCTATTTTTCGGCCTGTCCTGACCCATTTCATCTTGAAATGAAGCCAGGATGATGTTTTTTAATTTTTAGAATTTTTTTGCATTTATTTTTGAATTTTCTAACTAGGATCGGGTTCGAACGGATACGAAGGAAATTTTTTTTCCTCTCTATTTTTCGGCCTGTCCTGACCCGTTTCATCTTGAAATGAAGCCAGGATGATGTTTTTTAATTTTTAGAATTTTTTTGCATTTATTTTTGAATTTTCTAACTCGGATCGGGTTCGAACGGATAGGAAGGAAATTTTTTTTCCTCTCTGTTTTTCGGCCTGTCCTGACCCGTTTCATCTTGAAATGAAGCCAGGATGATGTTTTTTAATTTTAAGAATTTTTTTGCATTTATTTTTGAATTTTCTAACTCGGATCGGGTTCGAACGGATTGGAAGGAAATTTTTTTTCTTCTCTATTTTTCGGCCTGCCCATACCCGTTTAGTCTTGAAATGAAGCCTGGATGACGTTTTTTAATTTTTAGAATTTTTTTGCATTTTATTTTTGAATTTTCTATCTCGGGTCGGGTTCGAACGGATAGGAAGGAAATTTTTTTTCTTCTCTATTTTTTGGCCTGTCCTGACCCGTTTCATCTTGAAATGAAGCCAAGATGATGTTTTTTAATTTTTAGAATTTTTTTGCATTTATTTTTGAATTTTCAAACTCGGGTCGGGTTCGAACGGATAGGAAGGAAATTTTTTTTCCTCTCTATTTTTCATCCTGTCCTGACCCGTTTCATCTTGAAATGAAGCCAGGATGATGTTTTTTAATTTTTTGAATTTTTTTGCATTTATTTTTGAATTTTCAAACTCGGGTCGGGATCAAACGGATAGGAAGGAAATTTTTTTTCCTCTCTATTTTTCGACCTGTCCTGACCCGTTTCATCTTGAAATGAAGCCTGGATGATGTTTTTTCATTTTTAGAATTTTTTTTGTATTTTATTTTTGAATTTTCTATCTCGGGTCGGGTTCGAACGGATAGGAAGGAAATTTTTTTGCTTCTCTATTTTTTGGCCTGTCCTGACCCGTTTCATCTTGAAATGAAGCGAGGATGATGTTTTTTAATTTTTATAATTTTTTTGCATTTATTTTTGAATTTTCTAAGTCGGATCGGGTTCGAACGGATAGGAAGGAAATTTTTTTTCTTCTCTATTTTTCGGCCTGTCTTGACCCGTTTCATCTTGAAATGAAGCCTGGATGATGTTTTTTCATTTTTAGAATTTTTTTTGTATTTTATTTTTGAATTTTCTATCTCGGGTCGGGTTCGAACGGATAGGAAGGAAATTTTTTTTCTTCTTTATTTTTTGGCCTGTCCTGACCCGTTTCATCTTGAAATGAAGCCAGGATGATGTTTTTTAATTTTTAGAATTTTTTTGCATTTATTTTTGAATTTTCAAACTCGGGTCGGGATCAAACGGATAGGAAGGAAATTTTTTTCCTCTCTATTTTTCGGCCTGTCCTGACCCGTTTCATCTTGAAATGAAGCCTGGATGATGTTTTTTCATTTTTAGAATTTTTTTTGTATTTTATTTTTGAATTTTCTATCTCGGGTCGGGTTCGAACGGATAGGAAGGAAATTTTTTTTCTTCTCTATTTTTTGGCCTGTCCTGACCCGTTTCATCTTGAAATGAAGCCAGGATGATGTTTTTTAATTTTTAGAATTTTTTTGCATTTATTTTTGAATTTTCAAACTCGGGTCGGGTTCGAACGGATAGGAAGGAAATTTTTTTTCCTCTCTATTTTTCATCCTGTCCTGACCCGTTTCATCTTGAAATGAAGCCAGGATGATGTTTTTTAATTTTTAGAATTTTTTTGCATTTATTTTGGAATTTTCTAACTCGGGTCGGGTTCGAACGAATAGGAAGGAAATTTTTTTTCTTCTCTATTTTTCGGGCTGTCCATACCCGTTTAGTCTTGAAATGAAGCCTGGATGATGTTTTTTAATTTTTAGAATTTTTTTGCATTTTATTTTTGAATTTTCTATCTCTAGTCGGGTTCGTACGGATAGGAAGGAAATTTTTTTTCTTCTCTATTTTTCGGCCTGTCTTGACCCGTTTCATCTTGAAATGAAGCCTGGATGATGTTTTTTCATTTTTAGAATTTTTTTTGTATTTTATTTTTGAATTTTCTATCTCGGGTCGGGTTCGAACGGATAGGAAGGAAATTTTTTTTCTTCTTTATTTTTTGGCCTGTCCTGACCCGTTTCATCTTGAAATGAAGCCAGGATGATGTTTTTTAATTTTTAGAATTTTTTTGCATTTATTTTTGAATTTTCAAACTCGGGTCGGGATCAAACGGATAGGAAGGAAATTTTTTTTCCTCTCTATTTTTCGGCCTGTCCTGACCCGTTTCATCTTGAAATGAAGCCAGGATGATGTTTTTTAATTTTTAGAATTTTTTTGCATTTATTTTTGAATTTTCTAACTCGGATCGGGTTCGAACGGATAGGAAGGAAATTTTTTTTCTTCTCTATTTTTCGGCCTGCCCATACCCGTTTAGTCTTGAAATGAAGCCTGGATGACGTTTTTTAATTTTTAGAATTTTTTTGCATTTTATTTTTGAATTTTCTATCTCGGGTCGGGTTCGAACGGATAGGAAGGAAATTTTTTTTCTTCTCTATTTTTTGGCCTGTCCTGACCCGTTTCATCTTGAAATGAAGCCAAGATGATGTTTTTTAATTTTTAGAATTTTTTTGCATTTATTTTTGAATTTTCAAACTCGGGTCGGGTTCGAACGGATAGGAAGGAAATTTTTTTTCCTCTCTATTTTTCATCCTGTCCTGACCCGTTTCATCTTGAAATGAAGCCAGGATGATGTTTTTTAATTTTTTGAATTTTTTTGCGTTTATTTTTGAATTTTCAAACTCGGGTCGGGATCAAACGGATAGGAAGGAAATTTTTTTTCCTCTCTATTTTTCGGCCTGTCCTGACCCGTTTCATCTTGAAATGAAGCCTGGATGATGTTTTTTCATTTTTAGAATTTTTTTTGTATTTTATTTTTGAATTTTCTATCTCGGGTCGGGTTCGAACGGATAGGAAGGAAATTTTTTTGCTTCTCTATTTTTTGGCCTGTCCTGACCCGTTTCATCTTGAAATGAAGCCAGGATGATGTTTTTTAATTTTTAGAATTTTTTTGCATTTATTTTTGAATTTTCAAACTCGGGTCGGGATCGAACGGATAGGAAGGAAATTTTTTTTCCTCTCTATTTTTCGGCCTGTCCTGACCCGTTTCATCTTGAAATGAAGCCAGGATGATGTTTTTTAATTTTTATAATTTTTTTGCATTTATTTTTGAATTTTCTAACTCGGATCGGGTTCGAACGGATAGGAAGGAAATTTTTTTTCTTCTCTATTTTTCGGCCTGTCTTGACCCGTTTCATCTTGAAATGAAGCCTGGATGATGTTTTTTCATTTTTAGAATTTTTTTTGTATTTTATTTTTGAATTTTCTATCTCGGGTCGGGTTCGAACGGATAGGAAGGAAATTTTTTTTCTTCTTTATTTTTTGGCCTGTCCTGACCCGTTTCATCTTGAAATGAAGCCAGGATGATGTTTTTTAATTTTTAGAATTTTTTTGCATTTATTTTTGAATTTTCAAACTCGGGTCGGGATCAAACGGATAGGAAGGAAATTTTTTTCCTCTCTATTTTTCGGCCTGTCCTGACCCGTTTCATCTTGAAATGAAGCCTGGATGATGTTTTTTCATTTTTAGAATTTTTTTTGTATTTTATTTTTGAATTTTCTATCTCGGGTCGGGTTCGAACGAATAGGAAGGAAATTTTTTTTCTTCTCTATTTTTTGGCCTGTCCTGACCCGTTTCATCTTGAAATGAAGCCAGGATGATGTTTTTTAATTTTTAGAATTTTTTTGCATTTATTTTTGAATTTTCAAACTCGGGTCGGGTTCGAACGGATAGGAAGGAAATTTTTTTTCCTCTCTATTTTTCATCCTGTCCTGACCCGTTTCATCTTGAAATGAAGCCAGGATGATGTTTTTTAATTTTTAGAATTTTTTTGCATTTATTTTCGAATTTTCTAACTCGGGTCGGGTTCGAACGGATAGGAAGGAAATTTTTTTTCTTCTCTATTTTTCGGGCTGTCCATACCCGTTTAGTCTTGAAATGAAGCCTGGATGATGTTTTTTAATTTTTAGAATTTTTTTGCATTTTATTTTTGAATTTTCAATCTCTAGTCGGGTTCGTACGGATAGGAAGGAAATTTTTTTTCTTCTCTATTTTTCGGCCTGTCTTGACCCGTTTCATCTTGAAATGAAGCCTGGATGATGTTTTTTCATTTTTAGAATTTTTTTTGTATTTTATTTTTGAATTTTATATCTCGGGTCGGGTTCGAACGGATAGTAAGGAAATTTTTTTTCTTCTCTATTTTTCGGGCTGTCCATACCCGTTTAGTCTTGAAATGAAGCCTGGATGATGTTTTTTAATTTTTAGAATTTTTTTGCATTTTATTTTTGAATTTTCTATCTCTAGTCGGGTTCGAACGGATAGGAAGGAAATTTTTTTTCTTCTCTATTTTTCGGCCTGTCGTGACCCGTTTCATCCTGAAATGAAGCCCGGATGATGTTTTTTCATTTTTAGAATTTTTTTTGTATTTTATTTTTGAATTTTCTAACTCGGATCGGGTTCGAACGGATAGGAAGGAAATTTTTTTTCCTCTCTATTTTTCGGCCTGTCCTGACCCGTTTCATCTTGAAATGAAGCCAGGATGATGTTTTTTAATTTTTAGAATTTTTTTGCATTTATTTTTGAATTTTCTAACTCGGATCGGGTTCGAACGGATAGGAAGGAAATTTTTTTTCTTCTCTATTTTTCGGCCTGTCCTGACCCGTTTAGTCTTGAAATGGAGCCTGGATGATGTTTTTTAATTTTTAGAATTTTTTTGCATTGTATTTTTGAATTTTCTATCTCGGGTCGGGTTCGAACGGATAGGAAGGAAATTTTTTTTCTTCTCTATTTTTCGGCCTGTCCTGACCCATTTCATCTTGAAATGAAGCCAGGATGACGTTTTTTAATTTTTAGAATTTTTTTGCATTTATTTTTGAATTTTCTAACTCGGATCGGGTTCGAACGGATACGAAGGAAATTTTTTTTCCTCTCTATTTTTCGGCCTGTCCTGACCCGTTTCATCTTGAAATGAAGCCAGGATGATGTTTTTTAATTTTTAGAATTTTTTTGCATTTATTTTTGAATTTTCTAACTCGGATCGGGTTCGAACGGATAGGAAGGAAATTTTCTTTCCTCTCTATTTTTCGGCCTGTCCTGACCCGTTTCATCTTGAAATGATGCCAGGATGATGTTTTTTAATTTTAAGAATTTTTTTGCATTTATTTTTGAATTTTCTTACTCGGATCGGGTTCGAACGGATTGGAAGGAAATTTTTTTTCTTCTCTATTTTTCGGCCTGCCCATGCCCGTTTAGTCTTGAAATGAAGCCTGGATGACGTTTTTTAATTTTTAGAATTTTTTTGCATTTTATTTTTGAATTTTCTATCTCGGGTCGGGTTTGAACGGATTGGAAGGAAATTTTTTTTCTTCTCTATTTTTTGGCCTGTCCTAACCCGTTTCATCTTGAAATGAAGCCAAGATGATGTTTTTTAATTTTTAGAATTTTTTTGCATTTATTTTTGAATTTTCAAACTCGGGTTGGGTTCGAACGGATAGGAAGGAAATTTTTTTTCCTCTCTATTTTTCATCCTGTCCTGACCCGTTTCATCTTGAAATGAAGCCAGGATGATGTTTTTTAATTTTTTGAATTTTTTTGCATTTATTTTTGAATTTTCAAACTCGGGTCGGGATCAAACGGATAGGAAGGAAATTTTTTTTCCTCTCTATTTTTCGACCTGTCCTGACCCGTTTCATCTTGAAATGAAGCCTGGATGATGTTTTTTCATTTTTAGAATTTTTTTTGTATTTTATTTTTGAATTTTCTATCTCGGGTCGGGTTCGAACGGATAGGAAGGAAATTTTTTTGCTTCTCTATTTTTTGGCCTGTCCTGACCCGTTTCATCTTGAAATGAAGCCAGGATGATGTTTTTTAATTTTTATAATTTTTTTGCATTTATTTTTGAATTTTCTAAGTCGGATCGGGTTCGAACGGATAGGAAGGAAATTTTTTTTCTTCTCTATTTTTCGGCCTGTCTTGACCCGTTTCATCTTGAAATGAAGCCTGGATGATGTTTTTTCATTTTTAGAATTTTTTTTGTATTTTATTTTTGAATTTTCTATCTCGGGTCGGGTTCGAACGGATAGGAAGGAAATTTTTTTTCTTCTTTATTTTTTGGCCTGTCCTGACCCGTTTCATCTTGAAATGAAGCCAGGATGATGTTTTTTAATTTTTAGAATTTTTTTGCATTTATTTTTGAATTTTCAAACTCGGGTCGGGATCAAACGGATAGGAAGGAAATTTTTTTCCTCTCTATTTTTCGGCCTGTCCTGACCCGTTTCATCTTGAAATGAAGCCTGGATGATGTTTTTTCATTTTTAGAATTTTTTTTGTATTTTATTTTTGAATTTTCTATCTCGGGTCGGGTTCGAACGGATAGGAAGGAAATTTTTTTTCTTCTCTATTTTTTGGCCTGTCCTGACCCGTTTCATCTTGAAATGAAGCCAGGATGATGTTTTTTAATTTTTAGAATTTTTTTGCATTTATTTTTGAATTTTCAAACTCGGGTCGGGTTCGAACGGATAGGAAGGAAATTTTTTTTCCTCTCTATTTTTCATCCTGTCCTGACCCGTTTCATCTTGAAATGAAGCCAGGATGATGTTTTTTAATTTTTAGAATTTTTTTGCATTTATTTTGGAATTTTCTAACTCGGGTCGGGTTCGAACGAATAGGAAGGAAATTTTTTTTCTTCTCTATTTTTCGGGCTGTCCATACCCGTTTAGTCTTGAAATGAAGCCTGGATGATGTTTTTTAATTTTTAGAATTTTTTTGCATTTTATTTTTGAATTTTCTATCTCTAGTCGGGTTCGTACGGATAGGAAGGAAATTTTTTTTTCTTCTCTATTTTTCGGCCTGTCTTGACCCGTTTCATCTTGAAATGAAGCCTGGATGATGTTTTTTCATTTTTAGAATTTTTTTTGTATTTTATTTTTGAATTTTCTATCTCGGGTCGGGTTCGAACGGATAGGAAGGAAATTTTTTTTCTTCTTTATTTTTTGGCCTGTCCTGACCCGTTTCATCTTGAAATGAAGCCAGGATGATGTTTTTTAATTTTTAGAATTTTTTTGCATTTATTTTTGAATTTTCAAACTCGGGTCGGGATCAAACGGATAGGAAGGAAATTTTTTTTCCTCTCTATTTTTCGGCCTGTCCTGACCCGTTTCATCTTGAAATGAAGCCAGGATGATGTTTTTTAATTTTTAGAATTTTTTTGCATTTATTTTTGAATTTTCTAACTCGGATCGGGTTCGAACGGATAGGAAGGAAATTTTTTTTCTTCTCTATTTTTCGGCCTGCCCATACCCGTTTAGTCTTGAAATGAAGCCTGGATGACGTTTTTTAATTTTTAGAATTTTTTTGCATTTTATTTTTGAATTTTCTATCTCGGGTCGGGTTCGAACGGATAGGAAGGAAATTTTTTTTCTTCTCTATTTTTTGGCCTGTCCTGACCCGTTTCATCTTGAAATGAAGCCAAGATGATGTTTTTTAATTTTTAGAATTTTTTTGCATTTATTTTTGAATTTTCAAACTCGGGTCGGGTTCGAACGGATAGGAAGGAAATTTTTTTTCCTCTCTATTTTTCATCCTGTCCTGACCCGTTTCATCTTGAAATGAAGCCAGGATGATGTTTTTTAATTTTTTGAATTTTTTTGCGTTTATTTTTGAATTTTCAAACTCGGGTCGGGATCAAACGGATAGGAAGGAAATTTTTTTTCCTCTCTATTTTTCGGCCTGTCCTGACCCGTTTCATCTTGAAATGAAGCCTGGATGATGTTTTTTCATTTTTAGAATTTTTTTTGTATTTTATTTTTGAATTTTCTATCTCGGGTCGGGTTCGAACGGATAGGAAGGAAATTTTTTTGCTTCTCTATTTTTTGGCCTGTCCTGACCCGTTTCATCTTGAAATGAAGCCAGGATGATGTTTTTTAATTTTTAGAATTTTTTTGCATTTATTTTTGAATTTTCAAACTCGGGTCGGGATCGAACGGATAGGAAGGAAATTTTTTTTCCTCTCTATTTTTCGGCCTGTCCTGACCCGTTTCACCTTGAAATGAAGCCAGGATGATGTTTTTTAATTTTTATAATTTTTTTGCATTTATTTTTGAATTTTCTAACTCGGATCGGGTTCGAACGGATAGGAAGGAAATTTTTTTTCTTCTCTATTTTTCGGCCTGTCTTGACCCGTTTCATCTTGAAATGAAGCCTGGATGATGTTTTTTCATTTTTAGAATTTTTTTTGTATTTTATTTTTGAATTTTCTATCTCGGGTCGGGTTCGAACGGATAGGAAGGAAATTTTTTTTCTTCTTTATTTTTTGGCCTGTCCTGACCCGTTTCATCTTGAAATGAAGCCAGGATGATGTTTTTTAATTTTTAGAATTTTTTTGCATTTATTTTTGAATTTTCAAACTCGGGTCGGGATCAAACGGATAGGAAGGAAATTTTTTTCCTCTCTATTTTTCGGCCTGTCCTGACCCGTTTCATCTTGAAATGAAGCCTGGATGATGTTTTTTCATTTTTAGAATTTTTTTTGTATTTTATTTTTGAATTTTCTATCTCGGGTCGGGTTCAAACGGATAGGAAGGAAATTTTTTTTCTTCTCTATTTTTTGGCCTGTCCTGACCCGTTTCATCTTGAAATGAAGCCAGGATGATGTTTTTTAATTTTTAGAATTTTTTTGCATTTATTTTTGAATTTTCAAACTCCGGTCGGGTTCGAACGGATAGGAAGGAAATTTTTTTTCCTCTCTATTTTTCATCCTGTCCTGACCCGTTTCATCTTGAAATGAAGCCAGGATGATGTTTTTTAATTTTTAGAATTTTTTTGCATTTATTTTGGAATTTTCTAACTCGGGTCGGGTTCGAACGAATAGGAAGGAAATTTTTTTTCTTCTCTATTTTTCGGACTGTCCATACCCGTTTAATCTTGAAATGAAGCCTGGATGATGTTTTTTAATTTTTAGAATTTTTTTGCATTTTATTTTTGAATTTTCTATCTCTAGTCGGGTTCGTACGGATAGGAAGGAAATTTTTTTTTCTTCTCTATTTTTCGGCCTGTCTTGACCCGTTTCATCTTGAAATGAAGCCTGGATGATGTTTTTTCATTTTTAGAATTTTTTTTGTATTTTATTTTTGAATTTTCTATCTCGGGTCGGGTTCGAACGGATAGGAAGGAAATTTTTTTTCTTCTTTATTTTTTGGCCTGTCCTGACCCGTTTCATCTTGAAATGAAGCCAGGATGATGTTTTTTAATTTTTAGAATTTTTTTGCATTTATTTTTGAATTTTCAAACTCGGGTCGGGATCAAACGGATAGGAAGGAAATTTTTTTTCCTCTCTATTTTTCGGCCTGTCCTGACCCGTTTCATCTTGAAATGAAGCCAGGATGATGTTTTTTAATTTTTAGAATTTTTTTGCATTTATTTTTGAATTTTCTAACTCGGATCGGGTTCGAACGGATAGGAAGGAAATTTTTTTTCTTCTCTATTTTTCGGCCTGCCCATACCCGTTTAGTCTTGAAATGAAGCCTGGATGACGTTTTTTAATTTTTAGAATTTTTTTGCATTTTATTTTTGAATTTTCTATCTCGGGTCGGGTTCGAACGGATAGGAAGGAAATTTTTTTTCTTCTCTATTTTTTGGCCTGTCCTGACCCGTTTCATCTTGAAATGAAGCCAAGATGATGTTTTTTAATTTTTAGAATTTTTTTGCATTTATTTTTGAATTTTCAAACTCGGGTTGGGTTCGAACGGATAGGAAGGAAATTTTTTTTCCTCTCTATTTTTCATCCTGTCCTGACCCGTTTCATCTTGAAATGAAGCCAGGATGATGTTTTTTAATTTTTTGAATTTTTTTGCGTTTATTTTTGAATTTTCAAACTCGGGTCGGGATCAAACGGATAGGAAGGAAATTTTTTTTCCTCTCTATTTTTCGGCCTGTCCTGACCCGTTTCATCTTGAAATGAAGCCTGGATGATGTTTTTTCATTTTTAGAATTTTTTTTGTATTTTATTTTTGAATTTTCTATCTCGGGTCGGGTTCGAACGGATAGGAAGGAAATTTTTTTGCTTCTCTATTTTTTGGCCTGTCCTGACCCGTTTCATCTTGAAATGAAGCCAGGATGATGTTTTTTAATTTTTAGAATTTTTTTGCATTTATTTTTGAATTTTCAAACTCGGGTCGGGATCGAACGGATAGGAAGGAAATTTTTTTCCCTCTCTATTTTTCGGCCTGTCCTGACCCGTTTCATCTTGAAATGAAGCCAGGATGATGTTTTTTAATTTTTATAATTTTTTTGCATTTATTTTTGAATTTTCTAACTCGGATCGGGTTCGAACGGATAGGAAGGAAATTTTTTTTCTTCTCTATTTTTCGGCCTGTCTTGACCCGTTTCATCTTGAAATGAAGCCTGGATGATGTTTTTTCATTTTTAGAATTTTTTTTGTATTTTATTTTTGAATTTTCTATCTCGGGTCGGGTTCGAACGGATAGGAAGGAAATTTTTTTTCTTCTTTATTTTTTGGCCTGTCCTGACCCGTTTCATCTTGAAATGAAGCCAGGATGATGTTTTTTAATTTTTAGAATTTTTTTGCATTTATTTTTGAATTTTCAAACTCGGGTCGGGATCAAACGGATAGGAAGGAAATTTTTTTTCCTCTCTATTTTTCGGCCTGTCCTGACCCGTTTCATCTTGAAATGAAGCCAGGATGATGTTTTTTAATTTTTAGAATTTTTTTGCATTTATTTTTGAATTTTCTAACTCGGATCGGGTTCGAACGGATAGGAAGGAAATTTTTTTTCTTCTCTATTTTTCGGCCTGCCCATACCCGTTTAGTCTTGAAATGAAGCCTGGATGACGTTTTTTAATTTTTAGAATTTTTTTGCATTTTATTTTTGAATTTTCTATCTCGGGTCGGGTTCGAACGGATAGGAAGGAAATTTTTTTTCTTCTCTATTTTTTGGCCTGTCCTGACCCGTTTCATCTTGAAATGAAGCCAAGATGATGTTTTTTAATTTTTAGAATTTTTTTGCATTTATTTTTGAATTTTCAAACTCGGGTCGGGTTCGAACGGATAGGAAGGAAATTTTTTTTCCTCTCTATTTTTCATCCTGTCCTGACCCGTTTCATCTTGAAATGAAGCCAGGATGATGTTTTTTAATTTTTTGAATTTTTTTGCGTTTATTTTTGAATTTTCAAACTCGGGTCGGGATCAAACGGATAGGAAGGAAATTTTTTTTCCTCTCTATTTTTCGGCCTGTCCTGACCCGTTTCATCTTGAAATGAAGCCTGGATGATGTTTTTTCATTTTTAGAATTTTTTTTGTATTTTATTTTTGAATTTTCTATCTCGGGTCGGGTTCGAACGGATAGGAAGGAAATTTTTTTGCTTCTCTATTTTTTGGCCTGTCCTGACCCGTTTCATCTTGAAATGAAGCCAGGATGATGTTTTTTAATTTTTAGAATTTTTTTGCATTTATTTTTGAATTTTCAAACTCGGGTCGGGATCGAACGGATAGGAAGGAAATTTTTTTTCCTCTCTATTTTTCGGCCTGTCCTGACCCGTTTCATCTTGAAATGAAGCCAGGATGATGTTTTTTAATTTTTATAATTTTTTTGCATTTATTTTTGAATTTTCTAACTCGGATCGGGTTCGAACGGATAGGAAGGAAATTTTTTTTCTTCTCTATTTTTCGGCCTGTCTTGACCCGTTTCATCTTGAAATGAAGCCTGGATGATGTTTTTTCATTTTTAGAATTTTTTTTGTATTTTATTTTTGAATTTTCTATCTCGGGTCGGGTTCGAACGGATAGGAAGGAAATTTTTTTTCTTCTTTATTTTTTGGCCTGTCCTGACCCGTTTCATCTTGAAATGAAGCCAGGATGATGTTTTTTAATTTTTAGAATTTTTTTGCATTTATTTTTGAATTTTCAAACTCGGGTCGGGATCAAACGGATAGGAAGGAAATTTTTTTCCTCTCTATTTTTCGGCCTGTCCTGACCCGTTTCATCTTGAAATGAAGCCTGGATGATGTTTTTTCATTTTTAGAATTTTTTTTGTATTTTATTTTTGAATTTTCTATCTCGGGTCGGGTTCGAACGGATAGGAAGGAAATTTTTTTTCTTCTCTATTTTTTGGCCTGTCCTGACCCGTTTCATCTTGAAATGAAGCCAGGATGATGTTTTTTAATTTTTAGAATTTTTTTGCATTTATTTTTGAATTTTCAAACTCGGGTCGGGTTCGAACGGATAGGAAGGAAATTTTTTTTCCTCTCTATTTTTCATCCTGTCCTGACCCGTTTCATCTTGAAATGAAGCCAGGATGATGTTTTTTAATTTTTAGAATTTTTTTGCATTTATTTTGGAATTTTCTAACTCGGGTCGGGTTCGAACGAATAGGAAGGAAATTTTTTTTCTTCTCTATTTTTCGGACTGTCCATACCCGTTTAGTCTTGAAATGAAGCCTGGATGATGTTTTTTAATTTTTAGAATTTTTTTGCATTTTATTTTTGAATTTTCTATCTCTAGTCGGGTTCGTACGGATAGGAAGGAAATTTTTTTTTCTTCTCTATTTTTCGGCCTGTCTTGACCCGTTTCATCTTGAAATGAAGCCTGGATGATGTTTTTTCATTTTTAGAATTTTTTTTGTATTTTATTTTTGAATTTTCTATCTCGGGTCGGGTTCGAACGGATAGGAAGGAAATTTTTTTTCTTCTTTATTTTTTGGCCTGTCCTGACCCGTTTCATCTTGAAATGAAGCCAGGATGATGTTTTTTAATTTTTAGAATTTTTTTGCATTTATTTTTGAATTTTCAAACTCGGGTCGGGATCAAACGGATAGGAAGGAAATTTTTTTTCCTCTCTATTTTTCGGCCTGTCCTGACCCGTTTCATCTTGAAATGAAGCCAGGATGATGTTTTTTAATTTTTAGAATTTTTTTGCATTTATTTTTGAATTTTCTAACTCGGATCGGGTTCGAACGGATAGGAAGGAAATTTTTTTTCTTCTCTATTTTTCGGCCTGCCCATACCCGTTTAGTCTTGAAATGAAGCTTGGATGACGTTTTTTAATTTTTAGAATTTTTTTGCATTTTATTTTTGAATTTTCTATCTCGGGTCGGGTTCGAACGGATAGGAAGGAAATTTTTTTTCTTCTCTATTTTTTGGCCTGTCCTGACCCGTTTCATCTTGAAATGAAGCCAAGATGATGTTTTTTAATTTTTAGAATTTTTTTGCATTTATTTTTGAATTTTCAAACTCGGGTCGGGTTCGAACGGATAGGAAGGAAATTTTTTTTCCTCTCTATTTTTCATCCTGTCCTGACCCGTTTCATCTTGAAATGAAGCCAGGATGATGTTTTTTAATTTTTTGAATTTTTTTGCGTTTATTTTTGAATTTTCAAACTCGGGTCGGGATCAAACGGATAGGAAGGAAATTTTTTTTCCTCTCTATTTTTCGGCCTGTCCTGACCCGTTTCATCTTGAAATGAAGCCTGGATGATGTTTTTTCATTTTTAGAATTTTTTTTGTATTTTATTTTTGAATTTTCTATCTCGGGTCGGGTTCGAACGGATAGGAAGGAAATTTTTTTGCTTCTCTATTTTTTGGCCTGTCCTGACCCGTTTCATCTTGAAATGAAGCCAGGATGATGTTTTTTAATTTTTAGAATTTTTTTGCATTTATTTTTGAATTTTCAAACTCGGGTCGGGATCGAACGGATAGGAAGGAAATTTTTTTTCCTCTCTATTTTTCGGCCTGTCCTGACCCGTTTCATCTTGAAATGAAGCCAGGATGATGTTTTTTAATTTTTATAATTTTTTTGCATTTATTTTTGAATTTTCTAACTCGGATCGGGTTCGAACGGATAGGAAGGAAATTTTTTTTCTTCTCTATTTTTCGGCCTGTCTTGACCCGTTTCATCTTGAAATGAAGCCTGGATGATGTTTTTTCATTTTTAGAATTTTTTTTGTATTTTATTTTTGAATTTTCTATCTCGGGTCGGGTTCGAACGGATAGGAAGGAAATTTTTTTTCTTCTTTATTTTTTGGCCTGTCCTGACCCGTTTCATCTTGAAATGAAGCCAGGATGATGTTTTTTAATTTTTAGAATTTTTTTGCATTTATTTTTGAATTTTCAAACTCGGGTCGGGATCAAACGGATAGGAAGGAAATTTTTTTCCTCTCTATTTTTTGGCCTGTCCTGACCCGTTTCATCTTGAAATGAAGCCTGGATGATGTTTTTTCATTTTTAGAATTTTTTTTGTATTTTATTTTTGAATTTTCTATCTCGGGTCGGGTTCGAACGAATAGGAAGGAAATTTTTTTTCTTCTCTATTTTTTGGCCTGTCCTGACCCGTTTCATCTTGAAATGAAGCCAGGATGATGCTTTTTAATTTTTAGAATTTTTTTGCATTTATTTTTGAATTTTCAAACTCGGGTCGGGTTCGAACGGATAGGAAGGAAATTTTTTTTCCTCTCTATTTTTCATCCTGTCCTGACCCGTTTCATCTTGAAATGAAGCCAGGATGATGTTTTTTAATTTTTAGAATTTTTTTGCATTTATTTTGGAATTTTCTAACTCGGGTCGGGTTCGAACGGATAGGAAGGAAATTTTTTTTCTTCTCTATTTTTCGGGCTGTCCATACCCGTTTAGTCTTGAAATGAAGCCTGGATGATGTTTTTTAATTTTTAGAATTTTTTTGCATTTTATTTTTGAATTTTCAATCTCTAGTCGGGTTCGTACGGATAGGAAGGAAATTTTTTTTCTTCTCTATTTTTCGGCCTGTCTTGACCCGTTTCATCTTGAAATGAAGCATGGATGATGTTTTTTCATTTTTAGAATTTTTTTTGTATTTTATTTTTGAATTTTATATCTCGGGTCGGGTTCGAACGGATAGGAAGGAAATTTTTTTTCTTATCTATTTTTCGGGCTGTCCATACCCGTTTAGTCTTGAAATGAAGCCTGGATGATGTTTTTTAATTTTTAGAATTTTTTTGCATTTTATTTTTGAATTTTCTATCTCTAGTCGGGTTCGAACGGATAGGAAGGAAATTTTTTTTCTTCTCTATTTTTCGGCCTGTCGTGACCCGTTTCATCCTGAAATGAAGCCTGGATGATGTTTTTTCATTTTTAGAATTTTTTTTGTATTTTATTTTTGAATTTTCTAACTCGGATCGGGTTCGAACGGATAGGAAGGAAATTTTTTTTCTTCTCTATTTTTCGGCCTGCCCATACCCGTTTAGTCTTGAAATGAAGCCTGGATGATGTTTTTTAATTTTTAGAATTTTTTTGCATTTTATTTTTGAATTTTCAATCTCTAGTCGGGTTCGTACGGATAGGAAGGAAATTTTTTTTCTTCTCTATTTTTCGGCCTGTCCTGACCCGTTTAGTCTTGAAATGAAGCCTGGATGATGTTTTTTAATTTTTAGAATTTTTTTGCATTGTATTTTTGAATTTTCTATCTCGGGTCGGGTTCGAACGGATAGGAAGGAAATTTTTTTTCTTCTCTATTTTTCGGCCTGTCCTGACCCATTTCATCTTGAAATGAAGCCAGGATGATGTTTTTTAATTTTTAGAATTTTTTTGCATTTATTTTTGAATTTTCTAACTCGGATCGGGTTCGAACGGATACGAAGGAAATTTTTTTTCCTCTCTATTTTTCGGCCTGTGCTGACCCGTTTCATCTTGAAATGAAGCCAGGATGATGTTTTTTAATTTTTAGAATTTTTTTGCATTTATTTTTGAATTTTCTAACTCGGATCGGGTTCGAACGGATAGGAAGGAAATTTTTTTTCTTCTCTATTTTTCGGCCTGCCCATACCCGTTTAGTCTTGAAATGAAGCCTGGATGACGTTTTTTAATTTTTAGAATTTTTTTGCATTTTATTTTTGAATTTTCTATCTCGGGTCGGGTTCGAACGGATAGGAAGGAAATTTCTTTTCTTCTCTATTTTTTGGCCTGTCCTGACCCGTTTCATCTTGAAATGAAGCCAAGATGATGTTTTTTAATTTTTAGAATTTTTTTGCATTTATTTTTGAATTTTCAAACTCGGGTCGGGTTCGAACGGATAGGAAGGAAATTTTTTTTCCTCTCTATTTTTCATCCTGTCCTGACCCGTTTCATCTTGAAATGAAGCCAGGATGATGTTTTTTAATTTTTTGAATTTTTTTGCATTTATTTTTGAATTTTCAAACTCGGGTCGGGATCAAACGGATAGGAAGGAAATTTTTTTTCCTCTCTATTTTTCGACCTGTCCTGACCCGTTTCATCTTGAAATGAAGCCTGGATGATGTTTTTTCATTTTTAGAATTTTTTTTGTATTTTATTTTTGAATTTTCTATCTCGGGTCGGGTTCGAACGGATAGGAAGGAAATTTTTTTGCTTCTCTATTTTTTGGCCTGTCCTGACCCGTTTCATCTTGAAATGAAGCCAGGATGATGTTTTTTAATTTTTATAATTTTTTTGCATTTATTTTTGAATTTTCTAACTCGGATCGGGTTCGAACGGATAGGAAGGAAATTTTTTTTCTTCTCTATTTTTCGGCCTGTCTTGACCCGTTTCATCTTGAAATGAAGCCTGGATGATGTTTTTTCATTTTTCGAATTTTTTTTGTATTTTATTTTTGAATTTTCTATCTCGGGTCGGGTTCGAACGGATAGGAAGGAAATTTT
Organism: Quercus robur; assembly: GCF_932294415.1. NCBI lineage: Eukaryota > Viridiplantae > Streptophyta > Magnoliopsida > Fagales > Fagaceae > Quercus > Quercus robur. The sequence goes on along the minus strand of NC_065542.1, from coordinate 38,292,669 downwards.
TTTTCTTCTTTATTTTTTGGCCTGTCCTGACCCGTTTCATCTTGAAATGAAGCCAGGATGATGTTTTTTAATTTTTAGAATTTTTTTGCATTTATTTTTGAATTTTCAAACTCGGGTCGGGATCAAACGGATAGGAAGGAAATTTTTTTCCTCTCTATTTTTCGGCCTGTCCTGACCCGTTTCATCTTGAAATGAAGCCTGGATGATGTTTTTTCATTTTTAGAATTTTTTTTGTATTTTATTTTTGAATTTTCTATCTCGGGTCGGGTTCGAACGGATAGGAAGGAAATTTTTTTTCTTCTCTATTTTTTGGCCTGTCCTGACCCGTTTCATCTTGAAATGAAGCCAAGATGATGTTTTTTAATTTTTAGAATTTTTTTGCATTTATTTTTGAATTTTCAAACTCGGGTCGGGTTCGAACGGATAGGAAGGAAATTTTTTTTCCTCTCTATTTTTCATCCTGTCCTGACCCGTTTCATCTTGAAATGAAGCCAGGATGATGTTTTTTAATTTTTAGAATTTTTTTGCATTTATTTTGGAATTTTCTAACTCGGGTCGGGTTCGAACGGATAGGAAGGAAATTTTTTTTCTTCTCTATTTTTCGGGCTGTCCATACCCGTTTAGTCTTGAAATGAAGCCTGGATGATGTTTTTTAATTTTTAGAATTTTTTGGCATTTTATTTTTGAATTTTCAATCTCTAGTCGGGTTCGTACGGATAGGAAGGAAATTTTTTTTCTTCTCTATTTTTCGGCCTGTCTTGACCCGTTTCATCTTGAAATGAAGCATGGATGATGTTTTTTCATTTTTAGAATTTTTTTTGTATTTTATTTTTGAATTTTATATCTCGGGTCGGGTTCGAACGGATAGGAAGGAAATTTTTTTTCTTCTCTATTTTTCGGGCTGTCCATACCCGTTTAGTCTTGAAATGAAGCCTGGATGATGTTTTTTAATTTTTAGAATTTTTTTGCATTTTATTTTTGAATTTTCTATCTCTAGTCGGGTTCGAACGGATAGGAAGGAAATTTTTTTTCTTCTCTATTTTTCGGCCTGTCGTGACCCGTTTCATCCTGAAATGAAGCCTGGATGATGTTTTTTCATTTTTAGAATTTTTTTTGTATTTTATTTTTGAATTTTCTAACTCGGATCGGGTTCGAACGGATAGGAAGGAAATTTTTTTTCTTCTCTATTTTTCGGCCTGCCCATACCCGTTTAGTCTTGAAATGAAGCCTGGATGATGTTTTTTAATTTTTAGAATTTTTTTGCATTTTATTTTTGAATTTTCAATCTCTAGTCGGGTTCGTACGGATAGGAAGGAAATTTTTTTTCTTCTCTATTTTTCGGCCTGTCCTGACCCGTTTAGTCTTGAAATGAAGCCTGGATGATGTTTTTTAATTTTTAGAATTTTTTTGCATTGTATTTTTGAATTTTCTATCTCGGGTCGGGTTCGAACGGATAGGAAGAAAATTTTTTTTCTTCTCTATTTTTCGGCCTGTCCTGACCCATTTCATCTTGAAATGAAGCCAGGATGATGTTTTTTAATTTTTAGAATTTTTTTGCATTTATTTTTGAATTTTCTAACTCGGATCGGGTTCGAACGGATACGAAGGAAATTTTTTTTCCTCTCTATTTTTCGGCCTGTGCTGACCCGTTTCATCTTGAAATGAAGCCAGGATGATGTTTTTTAATTTTTAGAATTTTTTTGCATTTATTTTTGAATTTTCTAACTCGGATCGGGTTCGAACGGATAGGAAGGAAATTTTTTTTCTTCTCTATTTTTCGGCCTGCCCATACCCGTTTAGTCTTGAAATGAAGCCTGGATGACGTTTTTTAATTTTTAGAATTTTTTTGCATTTTATTTTTGAATTTTCTATCTCGGGTCGGGTTCGAACGGATAGGAAGGAAATTTTTTTTCTTCTCTATTTTTTGGCCTGTCCTGACCCGTTTCATCTTGAAATGAAGCCAAGATGATGTTTTTTAATTTTTAGAATTTTTTTGCATTTATTTTTGAATTTTCAAACTCGGGTCGGGTTCGAACGGATAGGAAGGAAATTTTTTTTCCTCTCTATTTTTCATCCTGTCCTGACCCGTTTCATCTTGAAATGAAGCCAGGATGATGTTTTTTAATTTTTTGAATTTTTTTGCATTTATTTTTGAATTTTCAAACTCGGGTCGGGATCAAACGGATAGGAAGGAAATTTTTTTTCCTCTCTATTTTTCGACCTGTCCTGACCCGTTTCATCTTGAAATGAAGCCTGGATGATGTTTTTTCATTTTTAGAATTTTTTTTGTATTTTATTTTTGAATTTTCTATCTCGGGTCGGGTTCGAACGGATAGGAAGGAAATTTTTTTGCTTCTCTATTTTTTGGCCTGTCCTGACCCGTTTCATCTTGAAATGAAGCCAGGATGATGTTTTTTAATTTTTATAATTTTTTTGCATTTATTTTTGAATTTTCTAACTCGGATCGGGTTCGAACGGATAGGAAGGAAATTTTTTTTCTTCTCTATTTTTCGGCCTGTCTTGACCCGTTTCATCTTGAAATGAAGCCTGGATGATGTTTTTTCATTTTTCGAATTTTTTTTGTATTTTATTTTTGAATTTTCTATCTCGGGTCGGGTTCGAACGGATAGGAAGGAAATTTTTTTTCTTCTTTATTTTTTGGCCTGTCCTGACCCGTTTCATCTTGAAATGAAGCCAGGATGATGTTTTTTAATTTTTAGAATTTTTTTGCATTTATTTTTGAATTTTCAAACTCGGGTCGGGATCAAACGGATAGGAAGGAAATTTTTTTCCTCTCTATTTTTCGGCCTGTCCTGACCCGTTTCATCTTGAAATGAAGCCTGGATGATGTTTTTTCATTTTTAGAATTTTTTTTGTATTTTATTTTTGAATTTTCTATCTCGGGTCGGGTTCGAACGGATAGGAAGGAAATTTTTTTTCTTCTCTATTTTTTGGCCTGTCCTGACCCGTTTCATCTTGAAATGAAGCCAGGATGATGTTTTTTAATTTTTAGAATTTTTTTGAATTTATTTTTGAATTTTCAAACTCGGGTCGGGTTCGAACGGATAGGAAGGAAATTTTTTTTCCTCTCTATTCATCATCCTGTCCTGACCCGTTTCATCTTGAAATGAAGCCAGGATGATGTTTTTTAATTTTTAGAATTTTTTTGCATTTATTTTGGAATTTTCTAACTCGGGTCGGGTTCGAACGAATAGGAAGGAAATTTTTTTTCTTCTCTATTTTTCGGGCTGTCCATACCCGTTTAGTCTTGAAATGAAGCCTGGATGATGTTTTTTAATTTTTAGAATTTTTTTGCATTTTATTTTTGAATTTTCTATCTCTAGTCGGGTTCGTACGGATAGGAAGGAAATTTTTTTTCTTCTCTATTTTTCAGCCTGTCTTGACCCGTTTCATCTTGAAATGAAGCCTGGATGATGTTTTTTCATTTTTAGAATTTTTTTTGTATTTTATTTTTGAATTTTCTATCTCGGGTCGGGTTCGAACGGGTAGGAAGGAAATTTTTTTTCTTCTTTATTTTTTGGCCTGTCCTGACCCGTTTCATCTTGAAATGAAGCCAGGATGATGTTTTTTAATTTTTAGAATTTTTTTGCATTTATTTTTGAATTTTCAAACTCGGGTCGGGATCGAACGGATGGGAAGGAAATTTTTTTTCTTCTCTCTTTTTTGGCCTGTCCAAACCCGTTTAGTCTTAAAATGAAGCCTGGATGATGTTTTTTAATTTTTAGAATTTATTTGCATTTTATTTTTGAATTTTCTATCTCGGGTCGGGTTCGAACGGATAGGAAGGAAATTTTTTTTCTTCTCTATTTTTCGGCCTGCCCATACCCGTTTAGTCTTGAAATGAAGCCTGGATGACGTTTTTTAATTTTTAGAATTTTTTTGCATTTTATTTTTGAATTTTCTATCTCGGGTCGGGTTCGAACGGATAGGAAGGAAATTTTTTTTCTTCTCTATTTTTCGGCCTGTCCTGACCCGTTTCATCTTGAAATGAAGCCAAGATGATGTTTTTTAATTTTTAGAATTTTTTTGCATTTATTTTTGAATTTTCAAACTCGGGTCGGGTTCGAACGGATAGGAAGGAAATTTTTTTTCCTCTCTATTTTTCATCCTGTCCTGACCCGTTTCATCTTGAAATGAAGCCAGGATGATGTTTTTTAATTTTTAGAATTTTTTTGCATTTATTTTGGAATTTTCTAACTCGGGTCGGGTTCGAACGGATAGGAAGGAAATTTTTTTTCTTCTCTATTTTTCGGGCTGTCCATACCCGTTTAGTCTTGAAATGAAGCCTGGATGATGTTTTTTAATTTTTAGAATTTTTTTGCATTTTATTTTTGAATTTTCAATCTCTAGTCGGGTTCGTACGGATAGGAAGGAAATTTTTTTTCTTCTCTATTTTTCGGCCTGTCTTGACCCGTTTCATCTTGAAATGAAGCATGGATGATGTTTTTTCATTTTTAGAATTTTTTTTGTATTTTATTTTTGAATTTTATATCTCGGGTCGGGTTCGAACGGATAGGAAGGAAATTTTTTTTCTTCTCTATTTTTCGGGCTGTCCATACCCGTTTAGTCTTGAAATGAAGCCTGGATGATGTTTTTTAATTTTTAGAATTTTTTTGCATTTTATTTTTGAATTTTCTATCTCTAGTCGGGTTCGAACGGATAGGAAGGAAATTTTTTTTCTTCTCTATTTTTCGGCCTGTCGTGACCCGTTTCATCCTGAAATGAAGCCTGGATGATGTTTTTTCATTTTTAGAATTTTTTTTGTATTTTATTTTTGAATTTTCTAACTCGGATCGGGTTCGAACGGATAGGAAGGAAATTTTTTTTCTTCTCTATTTTTCGGCCTGCCCATACCCGTTTAGTCTTGAAATGAAGCCTGGATGATGTTTTTTAATTTTTAGAATTTTTTTGCATTTTATTTTTGAATTTTCAATCTCTAGTCGGGTTCGTACGGATAGGAAGGAAATTTTTTTTCTTCTCTATTTTTCGGCCTGTCCTGACCCGTTTAGTCTTGAAATGAAGCCTGGATGATGTTTTTTAATTTTTAGAATTTTTTTGCATTGTATTTTTGAATTTTCTATCTCGGGTCGGGTTCGAACGGATAGGAAGAAAATTTTTTTTCTTCTCTATTTTTCGGCCTGTCCTGACCCATTTCATCTTGAAATGAAGCCAGGATGATGTTTTTTAATTTTTAGAATTTTTTTGCATTTATTTTTGAATTTTCTAACTCGGATCGGGTTCGAACGGATACGAAGGAAATTTTTTTTCCTCTCTATTTTTCGGCCTGTGCTGACCCGTTTCATCTTGAAATGAAGCCAGGATGATGTTTTTTAATTTTTAGAATTTTTTTGCATTTATTTTTGAATTTTCTAACTCGGATCGGGTTCGAACGGATAGGAAGGAAATTTTTTTTCTTCTCTATTTTTCGGCCTGCCCATACCCGTTTAGTCTTGAAATGAAGCCTGGATGACGTTTTTTAATTTTTAGAATTTTTTTGCATTTTATTTTTGAATTTTCTATCTCGGGTCGGGTTCGAACGGATAGGAAGGAAATTTTTTTTCTTCTCTATTTTTTGGCCTGTCCTGACCCGTTTCATCTTGAAATGAAGCCAAGATGATGTTTTTTAATTTTTAGAATTTTTTTGCATTTATTTTTGAATTTTCAAACTCGGGTCGGGTTCGAACGGATAGGAAGGAAATTTTTTTTTCTCTCTATTTTTCATCCTGTCCTGACCCGTTTCATCTTGAAATGAAGCCAGGATGATGTTTTTTAATTTTTTGAATTTTTTTGCATTTATTTTTGAATTTTCAAACTCGGGTCGGGATCAAACGGATAGGAAGGAAATTTTTTTTCCTCTCTATTTTTCGACCTGTCCTGACCCGTTTCATCTTGAAATGAAGCCTGGATGATGTTTTTTCATTTTTAGAATTTTTTTTGTATTTTATTTTTGAATTTTCTATCTCGGGTCGGGTTCGAACGGATAGGAAGGAAATTTTTTTGCTTCTCTATTTTTTGGCCTGTCCTGACCCGTTTCATCTTGAAATGAAGCCAGGATGATGTTTTTTAATTTTTATAATTTTTTTGCATTTATTTTTGAATTTTCTAACTCGGATCGGGTTCGAACGGATAGGAAGGAAATTTTTTTTCTTCTCTATTTTTCGGCCTGTCTTGACCCGTTTCATCTTGAAATGAAGCCTGGATGATGTTTTTTCATTTTTCGAATTTTTTTTGTATTTTATTTTTGAATTTTCTATCTCGGGTCGGGTTCGAACGGATAGGAAGGAAATTTTTTTTCTTCTTTATTTTTTGGCCTGTCCTGACCCGTTTCATCTTGAAATGAAGCCAGGATGATGTTTTTTAATTTTTAGAATTTTTTTGCATTTATTTTTGAATTTTCAAACTCGGGTCGGGATCAAACGGATAGGAAGGAAATTTTTTTCCTCTCTATTTTTCGGCCTGTCCTGACCCGTTTCATCTTGAAATGAAGCCTGGATGATGTTTTTTCATTTTTAGAATTTTTTTTGTATTTTATTTTTGAATTTTCTATCTCGGGTCGGGTTCGAACGGATAGGAAGGAAATTTTTTTTCTTCTCTATTTTTTGGCCTGTCCTGACCCGTTTCATCTTGAAATGAAGCCAGGATGATGTTTTTTAATTTTTAGAATTTTTTTGAATTTATTTTTGAATTTTCAAACTCGGGTCGGGTTCGAACGGATAGGAAGGAAATTTTTTTTCCTCTCTATTCATCATCCTGTCCTGACCCGTTTCATCTTGAAATGAAGCCAGGATGATGTTTTTTAATTTTTAGAATTTTTTTGCATTTATTTTGGAATTTTCTAACTCGGGTCGGGTTCGAACGAATAGGAAGGAAATTTTTTTTCTTCTCTATTTTTCGGGCTGTCCATACCCGTTTAGTCTTGAAATGAAGCCTGGATGATGTTTTTTAATTTTTAGAATTTTTTTGCATTTTATTTTTGAATTTTCTATCTCTAGTCGGGTTCGTACGGATAGGAAGGAAATTTTTTTTCTTCTCTATTTTTCAGCCTGTCTTGACCCGTTTCATCTTGAAATGAAGCCTGGATGATGTTTTTTCATTTTTAGAATTTTTTTTGTATTTTATTTTTGAATTTTCTATCTCGGGTCGGGTTCGAACGGGTAGGAAGGAAATTTTTTTTCTTCTTTATTTTTTGGCCTGTCCTGACCCGTTTCATCTTGAAATGAAGCCAGGATGATGTTTTTTAATTTTTAGAATTTTTTTGCATTTATTTTTGAATTTTCAAACTCGGGTCGGGATCGAACGGATGGGAAGGAAATTTTTTTTCTTCTCTCTTTTTTGGCCTGTCCAAACCCGTTTAGTCTTAAAATGAAGCCTGGATGATGTTTTTTAATTTTTAGAATTTATTTGCATTTTATTTTTGAATTTTCTATCTCGGGTCGGGTTCGAACGGATAGGAAGGAAATTTTTTTTCTTCTCTATTTTTCGGCCTGCCCATACCCGTTTAGTCTTGAAATGAAGCCTGGATGACGTTTTTTAATTTTTAGAATTTTTTTGCATTTTATTTTTGAATTTTCTATCTCGGGTCGGGTTCGAACGGATAGGAAGGAAATTTTTTTTCTTCTCTATTTTTCGGCCTGTCCTGACCCGTTTCATCTTGAAATGAAGCCAAGATGATGTTTTTTAATTTTTAGAATTTTTTTGCATTTATTTTTGAATTTTCAAACTCGGGTCGGGTTCGAACGGATAGGAAGGAAATTTTTTTTCCTCTCTATTTTTCATCCTGTCCTGACCCGTTTCATCTTGAAATGAAGCCAGGATGATGTTTTTTAATTTTTAGAATTTTTTTGCATTTATTTTGGAATTTTCTAACTCGGGTCGGGTTCGAACGGATAGGAAGGAAATTTTTTTTCTTCTCTATTTTTCGGGCTGTCCATACCCGTTTAGTCTTGAAATGAAGCCTGGATGATGTTTTTTAATTTTTAGAGTTTTTTTGCATTTTATTTTTGAATTTTCTATCTCGGGTCGGGTTCGAACGGATAGGAAGGAAATTTTTTTTCTTCTCTCTTTTTTGGCCTGTCCAAACCCGTTTAGTCTTAAAATGAAGCCTGGATGATGTTTTTTAATTTTTAGAATTTATTTGCATTTTATTTTTGAATTTTCTATCTCGGGTCGGGTTCGAACGGATAGGAAGGAAATTTTTTTTCTTCTCTATTTTTCGGCCTGTCCTAACCCGTTTCATCTTGAAATGAAGCCAGGATGATGTTTTTTAATTTTTAGAATTTTTTTGCATTTATTTTTGAATTTTCAAACTCGGGTCGGGATCGAACGGATAGGAAGGAAATTTTTTTTCCTCTCTATTTTTCGGCCTGTCCTGACCCGTTTCATCTTGAAATGAAGCCAGGATGATGTTTTTTAATTTTTAGAATTTTTTTGCATTTATTTTTGAATTTTCAAACTCGGGTCGGGTTCGAACGGATAGGAAGGAAATTTTTTTTCCTCTCTATTTTTCATCCTGTCCTGACCCGTTTCATCTTGAAATGAAGCCAGGATGATGTTTTTTAATTTTTTGAATTTTTTTGCATTTATTTTTGAATTTTCAAACTCGGGTTGGGATCAAACGGATAGGAAGGAAATTTTTTTTCCTCTCTATTTTTCGACCTGTCCTGACCCGTTTCATCTTGAAATGAAGCCTGGATGATGTTTTTTCATTTTTAGAATTTTTTTTGTATTTTATTTTTGAATTTTCTATCTTGGGTCGGGTTCGAACGGATAGGAAGGAAATTTTTTTGCTTCTCTATTTTTTGGCCTGTCCTGACCCGTTTCATCTTGAAATGAAGCCAGGATGATGTTTTTTAATTTTTATAATTTTTTTGCATTTATTTTTGAATTTTCTAACTCGGATCGGGTTCGAACGGATAGGAAGGAAATTTTTTTCTTCTCTATTTTTCGGCCTGTCTTGACCCGTTTCATCTTGAAATGAAGCCTGGATGATGTTTTTTCATTTTTAGAATTTTTTTTGTATTTTATTTTTGAATTTTCTATCTCGGGTCGGGTTCGAACGGATAGGAAGGAAATTTTTTTTCTTCTGTATTTTTTGGCCTGTCCTGACCCGTTTCATCTTGAAATGAAGCCAGGATGATGTTTTTTAATTTTTAGAATTTTTTTGCATTTATTTTTGAATTTTCAAACTCGGGTCGGGATCAAACGGATAGGAAGGAAATTTTTTTTCTTCTCTATTTTTCGGCCTGCCCATACCCGTTTAGTCTTGAAATGAAGCCTGGATGACGTTTTTTAATTTTTAGAATTTTTTTGCATTTTATTTTTGAATTTTCTATCTCGGGTCGGGTTCGAACGGATAGGAAGGAAATTTTTTTGCTTCTCTATTTTTTGGCCTGTCCTGACCCGTTTCATCTTGAAATGAAGCCAGGATGATGTTTTTTAATTTTTATAATTTTTTTGCATTTATTTTTGAATTTTCTAACTCGGATCGGGTTCGAACGGATAGGAAGGAAATTTTTTTTCTTCTCTATTTTTCGGCCTGTCTTGACCCGTTTCATCTTGAAATGAAGCCTGGATGATGTTTTTTCATTTTTCGAATTTTTTTTGCATTTTATTTTTGAATTTTCTATCTCGGGTCGGGTTCGAACGGATAGGAAGGAAATTTTTTTTCTTCTTTATTTTTTGGCCTGTCCTGACCCGTTTCATCTTGAAATGAAGCCAGGATGATGTTTTTTAATTTTTAGAATTTTTTTGCATTTATTTTTGAATTTTCAAACTCGGGTCGGGATCAAACGGATAGGAAGGAAATTTTTTTCCTCTCTATTTTTCGGCCTGTCCTGACCCGTTTCATCTTGAAATGAAGCCTGGATGATGATTTTTCATTTTTAGAATTTTTTTTGTATTTTATTTTTGAATTTTCTATCTCGGGTCGGGTTCGAACGGATAGGAAGGAAATTTTTTTTCTTCTCTATTTTTTGGCCTGTCCTGACCCGTTTCATCTTGAAATGAAGCCAGGATGATGTTTTTTAATTTTTAGAATTTTTTTGCATTTATTTTTGAATTTTCAAACTCGGGTCGGGTTCGAACGGATAGGAAGGAAATTTGTTTTCCTCTCTATTCATCATCCTGTCCTGACCCGTTTCATCTTGAAATGAAGCCAGGATGATGTTTTTTAATTTTTAGAATTTTTTTGCATTTATTTTGGAATTTTCTAACTCGGGTCGGGTTCGAACGAATAGGAAGGAAATTTTTTTTCTTCTCTATTTTTCGGGCTGTCCATACCCGTTTAGTCTTGAAATGAAGCCTGGATGATGTTTTTTAATTTTTAGAATTTTTTTGCATTTTATTTTTGAATTTTCTATCTCTAGTCGGGTTCGTACGGATAGGAAGGAAATTTTTTTTCTTCTCTATTTTTCAGCCTGTCTTGACCCGTTTCATCTTGAAATGAAGCCTGGATGATGTTTTTTCATTTTTAGAATTTTTTTTGTATTTTATTTTTGAATTTTCTATCTCGGGTCGGGTTCGAACGGGTAGGAAGGAAATTTTTTTTCTTCTTTATTTTTTGGCCTGTCCTGACCCGTTTCATCTTGAAATGAAGCCAGGATGATGTTTTTTAATTTTTAGAATTTTTTTGCATTTATTTTTGAATTTTCAAACTCGGGTCGGGATCGAACGGATGGGAAGGAAATTTTTTTTCTTCTCTCTTTTTTGGCCAGTCCAAACCCGTTTAGTCTTAAAATGAAGCCTGGATGATGTTTTTTAATTTTTAGAATTTATTTGCATTTTATTTTTGAATTTTCTATCTCGGGTCGGGTTCGAACGGATAGGAAGGAAATTTTTTTTCTTCTCTATTTTTCGGCCTGCCCATACCCGTTTAGTCTTGAAATGAAGCCTGGATGACGTTTTTTAATTTTTAGAATTTTTTTGCATTTTATTTTTGAATTTTCTATCTCAGGTCGGGTTCGAACGGATAGGAAGGAAATTTTTTTTCTTCTCTATTTTTCGGCCTGTCCTGACCCGTTTCATCTTGAAATGAAGCCAAGATGATGTTTTTTAATTTTTAGAATTTTTTTGCATTTATTTTTGAATTTTCAAACTTGGGTCGGGTTCGAACGGATAGGAAGGAAATTTTTTTTCCTCTCTATTTTTCATCCTGTCCTGACCCGTTTCATCTTGAAATGAAGCCAGGATGATGTTTTTTAATTTTTAGAATTTTTTTGCATTTATTTTGGAATTTTCTAACTCGGGTCGGGTTCGAACGGATAGGAAGGAAATTTTTTTTCTTCTCTATTTTTCGGGCTGTCCATACCCGTTTAGTCTTGAAATGAAGCCTGGATGATGTTTTTTAATTTTTAGAGTTTTTTTGCATTTTATTTTTGAATTTTCTATCTCGGGTTGGGTTCGAACGGATAGGAAGGAAATTTTTTTTCTTCTCTCTTTTTTGGCCTGTCCAAACCCGTTTAGTCTTAAAATGAAGCCTGGATGATGTTTTTTAATTTTTAGAATTTATTTGCATTTTATTTTTGAATTTTCTATCTCGGGTCGGGTTCGAACGGATAGGAAGGAAATTTTTTTTCTTCTCTATTTTTCGGCCTGTCCTGACCCGTTTCATCTTGAAATGAAGCCAGGATGATGTTTTTTAATTTTTAGAATTTTTTTGCATTTATTTTTGAATTTTCAAACTCGGGTCGGGATCGAACGGATAGGAAGGAAATTTTTTTTCCTCTCTATTTTTCGGCCTGTCCTGACCCGTTTCATCTTGAAATGAAGCCAGGATGATGTTTTTTAATTTTTAGAATTTTTTTGCATTTATTTTTGAATTTTCAAACTCGGGTCGGGTTCGAACGGATAGGAAGGAAATTTTTTTTCCTCTCTATTTTTCATCCTGTCCTGACCCGTTTCATCTTGAAATGAAGCCAGGATGATGTTTTTTAATTTTTTGAATTTTTTTGCATTTATTTTTGAATTTTCAAACTCGGGTTGGGATCAAACGGATAGGAAGGAAATTTTTTTTCCTCTCTATTTTTCGACCTGTCCTGACCCGTTTCATCTTGAAATGAAGCCTGGATGATGTTTTTTCATTTTTAGAATTTTTTTTGTATTTTATTTTTGAATTTTCTATCTCGGGTCGGGTTCGAACGGATAGGAAGGAAATTTTTTTGCTTCTCTATTTTTTGGCCTGTCCTGACCCGTTTCATCTTGAAATGAAGCCAGGATGATGTTTTTTAATTTTTATAATTTTTTTGCATTTATTTTTGAATTTTCTAACTCGGATCGGGTTCGAACGGATAGGAAGGAAATTTTTTTCTTCTCTATTTTTCGGCCTGTCTTGACCCGTTTCATCTTGAAATGAAGCCTGGATGATGTTTTTTCATTTTTAGAATTTTTTTTGTATTTTATTTTTGAATTTTCTATCTCGGGTCGGGTTCGAACGGATAGGAAGGAAATTTTTTTTCTTCTGTATTTTTTGGCCTGTCCTGACCCGTTTCATCTTGAAATGAAGCCAGGATGATGTTTTTTAATTTTTAGAATTTTTTTGCATTTATTTTTGAATTTTCAAACTCGGGTCGGGATCAAACGGATAGGAAGGAAATTTTTTTTCTTCTCTATTTTTCGGCCTGCCCATACCCGTTTAGTCTTGAAATGAAGCCTGGATGACGTTTTTTAATTTTTAGAATTTTTTTGCATTTTATTTTTGAATTTTCTATCTCGGGTCGGGTTCGAACGGATAGGAAGGAAATTTTTTTTCTTCTCTATTTTTTGGCCTGTCCTGACCCGTTTCATCTTCAAATGAAGCCAAGATGATGTTTTTTAATTTTTAGAATTTTTTTGCATTTATTTTTGAATTTTCAAACTCGGGTCGGGTTCGAACGGATAGGAAGGAAATTTTTTTTCCTCTCTATTTTTCATCCTGTCCTGACCCGTTTCATCTTGAAATGAAGCCAGGATGATGTTTTTTAATTTTTTGAATTTTTTTGCATTTATTTTTGAATTTTCAAACTCGGGTCGGGATCAAACGGATAGGAAGGAAATTTTTTTTCCTCTCTATTTTTCGACCTGTCCTGACCCGTTTCATCTTGAAATGAAGCCTGGATGATGTTTTTTCATTTTTAGAATTTTTTTTGTATTTTATTTTTGAATTTTCTATCTCGGGTCGGGTTCGAACGGATAGGAAGGAAATTTTTTTGCTTCTCTATTTTTTGGCCTGTCCTGACCCGTTTCATCTTGAAATGAAGCCAGGATGATGTTTTTTAATTTTTATAATTTTTTTGCATTTATTTTTGAATTTTCTAACTCGGATCGGGTTCGAACGGATAGGAAGGAAATTTTTTTTCTTCTCTATTTTTCGGCCTGTCTTGACCCGTTTCATCTTGAAATGAAGCCTGGATGATGTTTTTTCATTTTTCGAATTTTTTTTGCATTTTATTTTTGAATTTTCTATCTCGGGTCGGGTTCGAACGGATAGGAAGGAAATTTTTTTTCTTCTTTATTTTTTGGCCTGTCCTGACCCGTTTCATCTTGAAATGAAGCCAGGATGATGTTTTTTAATTTTTAGAATTTTTTTGCATTTATTTTTGAATTTTCAAACTCGGGTCGGGATCAAACGGATAGGAAGGAAATTTTTTTCCTCTCTATTTTTCGGCCTGTCCTGACCCGTTTCATCTTGAAATGAAGCCTGGATGATGTTTTTTCATTTTTAGAATTTTTTTTGTATTTTATTTTTGAATTTTCTATCTCGGGTCGGGTTCGAACGGATAGGAAGGAAATTTTTTTTCTTCTCTATTTTTTGGCCTGTCCTGACCCGTTTCATCTTGAAATGAAGCCAGGATGATGTTTTTTAATTTTTAGAATTTTTTTGCATTTATTTTTGAATTTTCAAACTCGGGTCGGGTTCGAACGGATAGGAAGGAAATTTTTTTTCCTCTCTATTCATCATCCTGTCCTGACCCGTTTCATCTTGAAATGAAGCCAGGATGATGTTTTTTAATTTTTAGAATTTTTTTGCATTTATTTTGGAATTTTCTAACTCGGGTCGGGTTCGAACGAATAGGAAGGAAATTTTTTTTCTTCTCTATTTTTCGGGCTGTCCATACCCGTTTAGTCTTGAAATGAAGCCTGGATGATGTTTTTTAATTTTTAGAATTTTTTTGCATTTTATTTTTGAATTTTCTATCTCTAGTCGGGTTCGTACGGATAGGAAGGAAATTTTTTTTCTTCTCTATTTTTCAGCCTGTCTTGACCCGTTTCATCTTGAAATTAAGCCTGGATGATGTTTTTTCATTTTTAGAATTTTTTTTGTATTTTATTTTTGAATTTTCTATCTCGGGTCGGGTTCGAACGGGTAGGAAGGAAATTTTTTTTCTTCTTTATTTTTTGGCCTGTCCTGACCCGTTTCATCTTGAAATGAAGCCAGGATGATGTTTTTTAATTTTTAGAATTTTTTTGCATTTATTTTTGAATTTTCAAACTCGGGTCGGGATCGAACGGATGGGAAGGAAATTTTTTTTCTTCTCTCTTTTTTGGCCTGTCCAAACCCGTTTAGTCTTAAAATGAAGCCTGGATGATGTTTTTTAATTTTTAGAATTTATTTGCATTTTATTTTTGAATTTTCTATCTCGGGTCGGGTTCGAACGGATAGGAAGGAAATTTTTTTTCTTCTCTATTTTTCGGCCTGCCCATACCCGTTTAGTCTTGAAATGAAGCCTGGATGACGTTTTTTAATTTTTAGAATTTTTTTGCATTTTATTTTTGAATTTTCTATCTCGGGTCGGGTTCGAACGGATAGGAAGGAAATTTTTTTTCTTCTCTATTTTTCGGCCTGTCCTGACCCGTTTCATCTTGAAATGAAGCCAAGATGATGTTTTTTAATTTTTAGAATTTTTTTGCATTTATTTTTGAATTTTCAAACTCGGGTCGGGTTCGAACGGATAGGAAGGAAATTTTTTTTCCTCTCTATTTTTCATCCTGTCCTGACCCGTTTCATCTTGAAATGAAGCCAGGATGATGTTTTTTAATTTTTAGAATTTTTTTGCATTTATTTTGGAATTTTCTAACTCGGGTCGGGTTCGAACGGATAGGAAGGAAATTTTTTTTCTTCTCTATTTTTCGGGCTGTCCATACCCGTTTAGTCTTGAAATGAAGCCTGGATGATGTTTTTTAATTTTTAGAGTTTTTTTGCATTTTATTTTTGAATTTTCTATCTCGGGTCGGGTTCGAACGGATAGGAAGGAAATTTTTTTTCTTCTCTCTTTTTTGGCCTGTCCAAACCCGTTTAGTCTTAAAATGAAGCCTGGATGATGTTTTTTAATTTTTAGAATTTATTTGCATTTTATTTTTGAATTTTCTATCTCGGGTCGGGTTCGAACGGATAGGAAGGAAATTTTTTTTCTTCTCTATTTTTCGGCCTGTCCTGACCCGTTTCATCTTGAAATGAAGCCAGGATGATGTTTTTTAATTTTTAGAATTTTTTTGCATTTATTTTTGAATTTTCAAACTCGGGTCGGGATCGAACGGATAGGAAGGAAATTTTTTTCCTCTCTATTTTTCGGCCTGTCCTGACCCGTTTCATCTTGAAATGAAGCCAGGATGATGTTTTTTAATTTTTAGAATTTTTTTGCATTTATTTTTGAATTTTCAAACTAGGGTCGGGTTCGAACGGATAGGAAGGAAATTTTTTTTCCTCTCTATTTTTCATCCTGTCCTGACCCGTTTCATCTTGAAATGAAGCCAGGATGATGTTTTTTAATTTTTTGAATTTTTTTGCATTTATTTTTGAATTTTCAAACTCGGGTTGGGATCAAACGGATAGGAAGGAAATTTTTTTTCCTCTCTATTTTTCGACCTGTCCTGACCCGTTTCATCTTGAAATGAAGCCTGGATGATGTTTTTTCATTTTTAGAATTTTTTTTGTATTTTATTTTTGAATTTTCTATCTCGGGTCGGGTTCGAACGGATAGGAAGGAAATTTTTTTGCTTCTCTATTTTTTGGCCTGTCCTGACCCGTTTCATCTTGAAATGAAGCCAGGATGATGTTTTTTAATTTTTATAATTTTTTTGCATTTATTTTTGAATTTTCTAACTCGGATCGGGTTCGAACGGATAGGAAGGAAATTTTTTTCTTCTCCATTTTTCGGCCTGTCTTGACCCGTTTCATCTTGAAATGAAGCCTGGATGATGTTTTTTCATTTTTAGAATTTTTTTTGTATTTTATTTTTGAATTTTCTATCTCGGGTCGGGTTCGAACGGATAGGAAGGAAATTTTTTTTCTTCTGTATTTTTTGGCCTGTCCTGACCCGTTTCATCTTGAAATGAAGCCAGGATGATGTTTTTTAATTTTTAGAATTTTTTTGCATTTATTTTTGAATTTTCAAACTCGGGTCGGGATCAAACGGATAGGAAGGAAATTTTTTTCCTCTCTATTTTTCGGCCTGTCCTGACCCGTTTCATCTTGAAATGAAGCCTGGATGATGTTTTTTCATTTTTAGAATTTTTTTTGTATTTTATTTTGAATTTTCTATCTCGGGTCGGGTTCGAACGGATAGGAAGGAAATTTTTTTTCTTCTCTATTTTTTGGCCTGTCCTGACCCGTTTCATCTTGAAATGAAGCCAGGATGATGTTTTTTAATTTTTAGAATTTTTTTGCATTTATTTTTGAATTTTCAAACTCGGGTCGGGTTCGAACGGATAGGAAGGAAATTTTTTTTCCTGTCTATTTATCATCCTGTCCTGACCCGTTTCATCTTGAAATGAAGCCAGGATGATGTTTTTTAATTTTTAGAATTTTTTTGCATTTATTTTGGAATTTTCTAACTCGGGTCGGGTTCGAACGAATAGGAAGGAAATTTTTTTTCTTCTCCATTTTTCGGGCTGTCCATACCCGTTTAGTCTTGAAATGAAGCCTGGATGATGTTTTTTAATTTTTAGAATTTTTTTGCATTTTATTTTTGAATTTTCTATCTCGGGTCGGGTTCGAACGGATAGGATGGAAATTTTTTTTCTTCTCTATTTTTCGGCCTGTCTTGACCCGTTTCATCTTGAAATGAAGCCTGGATGATGTTTTTTCATTTTTAGAATTTTTTTTGTATTTTATTTTTGAATTTTCTATCTCGGGTCGGGTTCGAACGGATAGGAAGGAAATTTTTTTTCTTCTTTATTTTTTGGCCTGTCCTGACCCGTTTCATCTTGAAATGAAGCCAGGATGATGTTTTTTAATTTTTAGAATTTTTTTGCATTTATTTTTGAATTTTCAAACTCGGGTCGGGATCGAACGGATAAGAAGGAAATTTTTTTTCCTCTCTATTTTTCGGCCTGTCCTGACCCGTTTCATCTTGAAATGAAGCCAGGATGATGTTTTTTAATTTTTAGAATTTTTTTGCATTTATTTTTGAATTTTCTAACTCGGATCGGGTTCGAACGGATAGGAAGGAAATTTTTTTTCTTCTCTATTTTTCGGCCTGCCCATACCCTTTTAGTCTTGAAATGAAGCCTGGATGACGTTTTTTAATTTTTAGAATTTTTTTGCATTTTATTTTTGAATTTTCTATCTCGGGTCGGGTTCGAACGGATAGGAAGGAAATTTTTTTTCTTCTCTATTTTTCGGCCTGTCCTGACCCATTTCATCTTGAAATGAAGCCAGGATGATGTTTTTTAATTTTTAGAATTTTTTTGCATTTATTTTTGAATTTTCTAACTCGGATCGGGTTCGAACGGATAGGAAGGAAATTTTTTTTCCTCTCTATTTTTCGGCCTGTCCTGACCCGTTTCATCTTGAAATGAAGCCAGGATGATGTTTTTTAATTTTTAGAATTTTTTTGCATTTATTTTTGAATTTTCTAACTCGGATCGGGATCGAACGGATAGGAAGGAAATTTTTTTTCTTCTCTATTTTTCGGCCTGCCCATACCCGTTTAGTCTTGAAATGAAGCCTGGATGACGTTTTTTAATTTTTAGAATTTTTTTGCATTTTATTTTTGAATTTTCTATCTCGGGTCGGGTTCGAACGGATAGGAAGGAAATTTTTTTTCCTCTCTATTTTTCATCCTGTCCTGACCCGTTTCATCTTGAAATGAAGCCAGGATGATGTTTTTTAATTTTTTGAATTTTTTTGCATTTATTTTTGAATTTTCAAACTCGGGTCGGGTTCGAACGGATAGGAAGGAAATTTTTTTTCCTCTCTATTTTTCATCCTGTCCTGACCCGTTTCATCTTGAAATGAAGCCAGGATGATGTTTTTTAATTTTTAGAATTTTTTTGCTTTTATTTTGGAATTTTCTAACTCGGGTCGGGTTCGAACGGATAGGAAGGAAATTTTTTTTCTTCTCTATTTTTCGGGCTGTCCATACCCGTTTAGTCTTGAAATGAAGCCTGGATGATGTTTTTTAATTTTTAGAATTTTTTTGCATTTTATTTTTGAATTTTCTATCTCGGGTCGGGTTCGAACGGATAGGAAGGAAATTTTTTTTCTTCTCTCTTTTTTGGCCTGTCCAAACCCGTTTAGTCTTAAAATGAAGCCTGGATGATGTTTTTTAATTTTTAGAATTTATTTGCATTTTATTTTTGAATTTTCTATCTCGGGTCGGGTTCGAACGGATAGGAAGGAAATTTTTTTTCTTCTCTATTTTTCGGCCTGTCCTGACCCGTTTCATCTTGAAATGAAGCCAGGATGATGTTTTTTAATTTTTAGAATTTTTTTGCATTTATTTTTGAATTTTCAAACTCGGGTCGGGATCGAACGGATAGGAAGGAAATTTTTTTTCCTCTCTATTTTTCGGCCTGTCCTGACCCGTTTCATCTTGAAATGAAGCCAGGATGATGTTTTTTAATTTTTAGAATTTTTTTGCATTTATTTTTGAATTTTCTAACTCGGATCGGGTTCGAACGGATAGGGAGGAAATTTTTTTTCTTCTCTATTTTTCGGCCTGCCCATACCCGTTTAGTCTTGAAATGAAGCCTGGATGACGTTTTTTAATTTTTAGAATTTTTTTGCATTTTATTTTTGAATTTTCTATCTCGGGTCGGGTTCGAACAGATAGGAAGGAAATTTTTTTTCTTCTCTATTTTTCGGCCTGTCCTGACCCATTTCATCTTGAAATGAAGCCAGGATGATGTTTTTTAATTTTTAGAATTTTTTTGCATTTATTTTTGAATTTTCTAACTCGGATCGGGTTCGAACGGATAGGAAGGAAATTTTTTTTCCGCTCTATTTTTCGGCCTGTCCTGACCCGTTTCATCTTGAAATGAAGCCAGGATGATGTTTTTTAATTTTTAGAATTTTTTTGCATTTATTTTTGAATTTTCTAACTCGGATCGGGTTCGAACGGATAGGAAGGAAATTTTTTTTCTTCTCTATTTTTCGGCCTGCCCATACCCGTTTAGTCTTGAAATGAAGCCTGCATGACGTTTTTTAATTTTTAGAATTTTTTTGCATTTTATTTTTGAATTTTCTATCTCGGGTCGGGTTCGAACGGATAGGAAGGAAATTTTTTTTCTTCTCTATTTTTCGACCTGTCCTGACCCGTTTCATCTTGAAATGAAGCCCAGATGATGTTTTTTAATTTTTAGAATTTTTTTGCATTTATTTTTGAATTTTCAAACTCGGGTCGGGTTCGAACGGATAGGAAGGAAATTTTTTTTCCTCTCTATTTTTCGGCCTGTCCTGACCCGTTTCATCTTGAAATGAAGCCAGGATGATGTTTTTTAATTTTTAGAATTTTTTTGCATTTATTTTTGAATTTTCTAACTCGGATCGGGTTCGAACGGATAGGGAGGAAATTTTTTTTCTTCTCTATTTTTCGGCCTGCCCATACCCGTTTAGTCTTGAAATGAAGCCTGGATGACGTTTTTTAATTTTTAGAATTTTTTTGCATTTTATTTTTGAATTTTCTATCTCGGGTCGGGTTCGAACAGATAGGAAGGAAATTTTTTTTCTTCTCTATTTTTCGGCCTGTCCTGACCCATTTCATCTTGAAATGAAGCCAGGATGATGTTTTTTAATTTTTAGAATTTTTTTGCATTTATTTTTGAATTTTCTAACTCGGATCGGGTTCGAACGGATAGGAAGGAAATTTTTTTTCCTCTCTATTTTTCGGCCTGTCCTGACCCGTTTCATCTTGAAATGAAGCCAGGATGATGTTTTTTAATTTTTAGAATGTTTTTGCATTTATTTTTGAATTTTCTAACTCGGATCGGGTTCGAACGGATAGGAAGGAAATTTTTTTTCTTCTCTATTTTTCGGCCTGCCCATACCCGTTTAGTCTTGAAATGAAGCCTGCATGACGTTTTTTAATGTTTAGAATTTTTTTGCATTTTATTTTTGAATTTTCTATCTCGGGTCGGGTTCGAACGGATAGGAAGGAAATTTTTTTTCTTCTCTATTTTTCGACCTGTCCTGACCCGTTTCATCTTGAAATGAAGCCCAGATGATGTTTTTTAATTTTTAGAATTTTTTTGCATTTATTTTTGAATTTTCAAACTCGGGTCGGGTTCGAACGGATAGGAAGGAAATTTTTTTTCCTCGCTATTTTTCATCCTGTCCTGACCCGTTTCATCTTGAAATGAAGCCAGGATGATGTTTTTTAATTTTTAGAATTTTTTTGCATTTATTTTTGAATTTTCTAACTCGGATCGGGTTCGAACGGATAGGAAGGAAATTTTTTTTCTTCTCTATTTTTCGGCCTGCCCATACCCGTTTAGTCTTGAAATGAAGCCTGCATGACGTTTTTTAATTTTTAGAATTTTTTTGCATTTTATTTTTGAATTTTCTATCTCGGGTCGGGTTCGAACGGATAGGAAGGAAATTTTTTTTCTTCTCTATTTTTCGACCTGTCCTGACCCGTTTCATCTTGAAATGAAGCCCAGATGATGTTTTTTAATTTTTAGAATTTTTTTGCATTTATTTTTGAATTTTCAAACTCGGGTCGGGTTCGAACGGATAGGAAGGAAATTTTTTTTCCTCTCTATTTTTCATCCTGTCCTGACCCGTTTCATCTTGAAATGAAGCCAGGATGATGTTTTTTAATTTTTAGAATTTTTTTGCATTTATTTTGGAATTTTCTAACTCGGGTCGGGTTCGAACGGATAGGAAGGAAATTTTTTTTCTTCTCTATTTTTCGGGCTGTCCATACCCGTTTAGTCTTGAAATGAAGCCTGGATGATGTTTTTTAATTTTTGGAATTTTTTTGCATTTTATTTTTGAATTTTCTATCTCTAGTCGGGTTCGTACGGATAGGAAGGAAATTTTTTTTCTTCTCTATTTTTCGGCCTGTCTTGACCCGTTTCATCTTGAAACGAAGCCTGGATGATGTTCTTTCATTTTTAGAATTTTTTTTGTATTTTATTTTTGAATTTTCTATCTCGGGTCGGGTTCGAACGGATAGGAAGGAAATTTTTTTTCTTCTTTATTTTTTGGCCTGTCCTGACCCGTTTCATATTGAAATGAAGCCAGGATGATGTTTTATAATTTTTAGAATTTTTTTGCATTTATTTTTGAATTTTCAAACTCGGGTCGGGATCGAACGGATAGGAAGGAAATTTTTTTTCCTCTCTATTTTTCGGCCTGTCCTGACCCGTTTCATCTTGAAATGAAGCCATGATGATGTTTTTTAATTTTTAGAATTTTTTTGCATTTATTTTTGAATTTTCTAACTCGGATCGGGTTCGAACGGATAGGAAGGAAATTTTTTTTCCTCTCTATTTTTCGGCCTGTCCTGACCCGTTTCATCTTGAAATGAAGCCAGGATGATGTTTTTTAATTTTTAGAATTTTTTTGCATTTATTTTTGAATTTTCTAACTCGGATCGGGTTCGAACGGATAGGAAGGAAATTTTTTTTCTTCTCTATTTTTCGGCCTGCCCATACCCGTTTAGTCTTGAAATGAAGCCTGGATGACGTTTTTTAATTTTTAGAATTTTTTTGCATTTTATTTTTGAATTTTCTATCTCGGGTCGGGTTCGAACGGATAGGAAGGAAATTTTTTTTCTTCTCTATTTTTCGGCCTGTCCTGACCCATTTCATCTTGAAATGAAGCCAGGATGATGTTTTTTAATTTTTAGAATTTTTTTGCATTTATTTTTGAATTTTCTAACTCGGATCGGGTTCGAACGGATAGGAAGGAAATTTTTTTTCCTCTCTATTTTTCGGCCTGTCTTGACCCGTTTCATCCTGAAATGAAGCCTGGATGATATTTTTTCACTTTTAGAATTTTTTTTGTATTTTATTTTTGAATTTTCTATCTCGGGTCGGGTTCGAACGGATAGGAAGGAAATTTTTTTTCTTCTTTATTTTTTGGCCTGTCCTGACCCGTTTCATCTTGAAATGAAGCCAGGATGATGTTTTTTAATTTTTAGAATTTTTTTGCATTTATTTTTGAATTTTCAAACTCGGATCGGGTTCGAACGGATAGGAAGGAAATTTTTTTTCCTCTCTATTTTTCGGCCTGTCCTGACCCGTTTCATCTTGAAATGAAGCCAGGATGATGTTTTTTAATTTTTAGAATTTTTTTGCATTTATTTTTGAATTTTCTAACTCGGATCGGGTTCGAACGGATAGGAAGGAATTTTTTTTTCTTCTCTATTTTTCGGCCTGCCCATACCCGTTTAGTCTTGAAATGAAGCCTGCATGACGTTTTTTAATTTTTAGAATTTTTTTGCGTTTTATTTTTGAATTTTCTATCTCGGGTCGGGTTCGAACGGATAGGAAGGAAATTTTTTTTCTTCTCTATTTTTTGGGCTGTCCATACCCGTTTAGTCTTGAAATGAAGCCTGGATGATGTTTTTTAATTTTTAGAATTTTTTTGCATTTTATTTTTGAATTTTCTATCTCTAGTCGGGTTCGTACGGATAGGAAGGAAATTTTTTTTCTTCTCTATTTTTCGGCCTGTCTTGACCCGTTTCATCTTGAAATGAAGCCTGGATGATGTTCTTTCATTTTTAGAATTTTTTTTGTATTTTATTTTTGAATTTTCTATCTCGGGTCGGGTTCGAACGGATAGGAAGGAAATTTTTTTTCTTTTTTATTTTTTGGCCTGTCCTGACCCGTTTCATCTTGAAATGAAGCCAGGATGATGTTTTTTAATTTTTAGAATTTTTTTGCATTTATTTTTGAATTTTCAAACTCGGGTCGGGATCGAACGGATAGGAAGGAAATTTTTTTTCCTCTCTATTTTTCGGCCTGTCCTGACCCGTTTCATCTTGAAATGAAGCCATGATGATGTTTTTTAATTTTTAGAAGTTTTTTGCATTTATTTTTGAATTTTCTAACTCGGATCGGGTTCGAACGGATAGGAAGGAAATTTTTTTTCTTCTCTATTTTTCGGCCTGCCCATACCCGTTTAGTCTTGAAATGAAGCCTGGATGACGTTTTTTAATTTTTAGAATTTTTTTGCATTTAATTTTGAATTTTCTATCTCGGGTCGGGTTCGAACGGATAGGAAGGAAATTTTTTTTCTTCTCTATTTTTCGGGCTGTCCATACCCGTTTAGTCTTGAAATGAAGCCTGGATGATGTTTTTTAATTTTTAGAATTTTTTTGCATTTATTTTTGAATTTTCTAACTCGGATCGGGTTCGAACGGATAGGAAGGAAATTTTTTTTCCTCTCTATTTTTCGGCCTGTCCTGACCCGTTTCATCTTGAAATGAAGCCAGGATGATGTTTTTTAATTTTTAGAATTTTTTTGCATTTATTTTTGAATTTTCTAACTCGGATCGGGTTCGAACGGATAGGAAGGAAATTTTTTTTCTTCTCTATTTTTCGGCCTGCCCATACCCGTTTAGTCTTGAAATGAAGCCTGCTTGACGTTTTTTAATTTTTAGAATTTTTTTGCATTTTATTTTTGAATTTTCTATCTCGGGTCGGGTTCGAACGGATAGGAAGGAAATTTTTTTTCTTCTCTATTTTTCGACCTGTCCTGACCCGTTTCATCTTGAAATGAAGCCCAGATGATGTTTTTTAATTTTTAGAATTTTTTTGCATTTATTTTTGAATTTTCAAACTCGGGTCGGGTTCGAACGGATAGGAAGGAAATTTTTTTTCCTCTCTATTTTTCATCCTGTCCTGACCCGTTTCATCTTGAAATGAAGCCAGGATGATGTTTTTTAATTTTTAGAATTTTTTTGCATTTATTTTTGAATTTTCTAACTCGGATCGGGTTCGAACGGATAGGAAGGAAATTTTTTTTCTTCTCTATTTTTCGGCCTGCCCATACCCGTTTAGTCTTGAAATGAAGCCTGCATGACGTTTTTTAATTTTTAGAATTTTTTTGCATTTTATTTTTGAATTTTCTATCTCGGGTCGGGTTCGAACGGATAGGAAGGAAATTTTTTTTCTTCTCTATTTTTCGACCTGTCCTGACCCGTTTCATCTTGAAATGAAGCCAGGATGATGTTTTTTAATTTTTAGAATTTTTTTGCATTTATTTTTGAATTTTCTAACTCGGATCGGGTTCGAACGGATAGGAAGGAAATTTTTTTTCTTCTCTATTTTTCGGCCTGCCCATACCCGTTTAGTCTTGAAATGAAGCCTGGATGACGTTTTTTAATTTTTAGAATTTTGTTGCATTTTATTTTTGAATTTTCTATCTCGGGTCGGGTTCGAACGGATAGGAAGGAAATTTTTTTTCTTCTCTATTTTTCGGCCTGTCCTGACCCATTTCATCTTGAAATGAAGCCAGGATGATGTTTTTTAATTTTTAGAATTTTTTTTGCATTTATTTTTGAATTTTCTAACTCGGATCGGGTTCGAACGGATAGGAAGGAAATTTTTTTTCCTCTCTATTTTTCGGCCTGTCTTGACCCGTTTCATCCTGAAATGAAGCCTGGATGATGTTTTTTCATTTTTAGAATTTTTTTTGTATTTTATTTTTGAATTTTCTATCTCGGGTCGGGTTCGAACGGATAGGAAGGAAATTTTTTTTCTTCTTTATTTTTTGGCCTGTCCTGACCCGTTTCATCTTGAAATGAAGCCAGGATGATGTTTTTTAATTTTTAGAATTTTTTTGCATTTATTTTTGAATTTTCAAACTCGGATCGGGTTCGAACGGATAGGAAGGAAATTTTTTTTCCTCTCTATTTTTCGGCCTGTCCTGACCCGTTTCATCTTGAAATGAAGCCAGGATGATGTTTTTTAATTTTTAGAATTTTTTTGCATTTATTTTTTAATTTTCTAACTCGGATCGGGTTCGAACGGATAGGAAGGAAATTTTTTTTCTTCTCTATTTTTCGGCCTGCCCATACCCGTTTAGTCTTGAAATGAAGCTTGCATGACGTTTTTTAATTTTTAGAATTTTTTTGCATTTTATTTTTGAATTTTCTATCTCGGGTCGGGTTCGAACGGATAGGAAGGAAATTTTTTTTCTTCTCTATTTTTCGACCTGTCCTGACCCGTTTCATCTTGAAATGAAGCCCAGATGATGTTTTCTAATTTTTAGAATTTTTTTGCATTTATTTTTGAATTTTCAAACTCGGGTCGGGTTCGAACGGATAGGAAGGAAATTTTTTTTCCTCTCTATTTTTCATCCTGTCCTGACCCGTTTCATCTTGAAATGAAGCCAGGATGATGTTTTTTAATTTTTAGAATTTTTTTGCATTTATTTTGGAATTTTCTAACTCGGGTCGGGTTCGAACGGATAGGAAGGAAATTTTTTTTCTTCTCTATTTTTCGGGCTGTCCATACCCGTTTAGTCTTGAAATGAAGCCTGGATGATGTTTTTTAATTTTTAGAATTTTTTTGCATTTTATTTTTGAATTTTCTATCTCTAGTCGGGTTCGTACGGATAGGAAGGAAATTTTTTTTCTTCTCTATTTTTCGGCCTGTCTTGACCCGTTTCATCTTGAAATGAAGCCTGGATGATGTTCTTTCATTTTTCGAATTTTTTTTGTATTTTATTTTTGAATTTTCTATCTCGGGTCGGGTTCGAACGGATAGGAAGGAAATTTTTTTTCTTTTTTATTTTTTGGCCTGTCCTGACCCGTTTCATCTTGAAATGAAGCCAGGATGATGTTTTTTAATTTTTAGAATTTTTTTGCATTTATTTTTGAATTTTCAAACTCGGGTCGGGATCGAACGGATAGGAAGGAAAATTTTTTTCCTCTCTATTTTTCGGCCTGTCCTGACCCGTTTCATCTTGAAATGAAGCCATGATGATGTTTTTTAATTTTTAGAATTTTTTTGCATTTATTTTTGAATTTTCTAACTCGGATCGGGTTCGAACGGATAGGAAGGAAATTTTTTTTCTTCTCTATTTTTCGGCCTGCCCATACCCGTTTAGTCTTGAAATGAAGCCTGGATGACGTTTTTTAATTTTTAGAATTTTTTTGCATTTTATTTTTGAATTTTCTATCTCGGGTCGGGTTCGAACGGATAGGAAGGAAATTTTTTTTCTTCTCTATTTTTCGGGCTGTCCATACCCGTTTAGTCTTGAAATGAAGCCTGGATGATGTTTTTTTAACTTTTAGAATTTTTTTGCATTTTATTTTTGAATTTTCTATCTCGGGTCGGGTTCGAACGGATAGGAAGGAAATTTTTTTTCTTCTCTCTTTTTTGGCCTGTCCAAACCCGTTTAGTCTTAAAATGAAGCCTGGATGATGTTTTTTAATTTTTAGAATTTATTTGCATTTTATTTTTGAATTTTCAAACTCGGGTCGGGATCGAACGGATAGGAAGGAAATTTTTTTTCCTCTCTATTTTTCGGCCTGTCCTGACCCGTTTCATCTTGAAATGAAGCCAGGATGATGTTTTTTAATTTTTAGAATTTTTTTGCATTTATTTTTGAATTTTCTAACTCGGATCGGGTTCGAACGGATAGGGAGGAAATTTTTTTTCCTCTCTATTTTTCGGCCTGCCCATACCCGTTTAGTCTTGAAATGAAGCCTGGATGACGTTTTTTAATTTTTAGAATTTTTTTGCATTTTATTTTTGAATTTTCTATCTCGGGTCGGGTTCGAACGGATAGGAAGGAAATTTTTTTTCTTCTCTATTTTTCGGCCTGTCCTGACCCATTTCATCTTGAAATGAAGCCAGGATGATGTTTTTTAATTTTTAGAATTTTTTTGCATTTATTTTTGAATTTTCTAACTCGGATCGGGTTCGAACGGATAGGAAGGAAATTTTTTTTCCTCTCTATTTTTCGGCCTGTCCTGACCCGTTTCATCTTGAAATGAAGCCAGGATGATGTTTTTTAATTTTTAGAATTTTTTTGCATTTATTTTTGAATTTTCTAACTCGGATCGGGTTCGAACGGATAGGAAGGAAATTTTTTTTCTTCTCTATTTTTCGGCCTGCCCATACCCGTTTAGTCTTGAAATGAAGCCTGCATGACGTTTTTTAATTTTTAGAATTTTTTTGCATTTTATTTTTGAATTTTCTATCTCGGGTCGGGTTCGAACGGATAGGAAGGAAATTTTTTTTCTTCTCTATTTTTCGACCTGTCCTGACCCGTTTCATCTTGAAATGAAGCCCAGATGATGTTTTTTAATTTTTAGAATTTTTTTGCATTTATTTTTGAATTTTCAAACTCGGGTCGGGTTCGAACGGATAGGAAGGAAATTTTTTTTCCTCTCTATTTTTCATACTGTCCTGACCCGTTTCATCTTGAAATGAAGCCAGGATGATGTTTTTTAATTTTTAGAATTTTTTTGCATTTATTTTTGAATTTTCTAACTCGGATCGGGTTCGAACGGATAGGAAGGAAATTTTTTTTCTTCTCTATTTTTCGGCCTGCCCATACCCGTTTAGTCTTGAAATGAAGCCTGCATGACGTTTTTTAATTTTTAGAATTTTTTTGCATTTTATTTTTGAATTTTCTATCTCGGGTCGGGTTCGAACGGATAGGAAGGAAATTTTTTTTCTTCTCTATTTTTCGACCTGTCCTGACCCGTTTCATCTTGAAATGAAGCCCAGATGATGTTTTTTAATTTTTAGAATTTTTTTGCATTTATTTTTGAATTTTCAAACTCGGGTCGGGTTCGAACGGATAGGAAGGAAATTTTTTTTCCTCTCTATTTTTCATCCTGTCCTGACTCGTTTCATCTTGAAATGAAGCCAGGATGATGTTTTTTAATTTTCAGAATTTTTTTGCATTTATTTTGGAATTTTCTAACTCGGGTCGGGTTCGAACGGATAGGAAGGAAATTTTTTTTCTTCTCTATTTTTCGGGCTGTCCATACCCGTTTAGTCTTGAAATGAAGCCTGGATGATGTTTTTTAATTTTTGGAATTTTTTTGCATTTTATTTTTGAATTTTCTATCTCGGGTCGGGTTCGAACGGATAGGAAGGAAATTTTTTTTCTTCTCTATTTTTCGGGCTGTCCATACCCGTTTAGTCTTGAAATGAAGCCTGGATGACGTTTTTTAATTTTTAGAATTTTTTTGCATTTATTTTTGAATTTTCTAACTCGGATCGGGTTCGAACGGATAGGAAGGAAATTTTTTTTCTTCTTTAATTTTTGGCCTGTCCTGACCCGTTTCATTTTGAAATGAAGCCAGGATGATGTTTTTTAATTTTTAGAATTTTTTTGCATTTATTTTTGAATTTTCAAACTCGGGTCGGGATCGAACGGATTGGAAGGAAATTTTTTTTCCTCTCTATTTTTCGGCCTGTCCTGACCCGTTTCATCTTGAAATGAAGCCATGATGATGTTTTTTAATTTTTAGAATTTTTTTGCATTTATTTTTGAATTTTCTAACTCGGATCGGGTTCGAACGGATAGGAAGGAAATTTTTTTTCTTCTCTATTTTTCGGCCTGCCCATACCCGTTTAGTCTTGAAATGAAGCCTGGATGACGTTTTTTAATTTTTAGAATTTTTTTGCATTTTATTTTTGAATTTTCTATCTCGGGTCGGGTTCGAACGGATAGGAAGGAAATTTTTTTTCTTCTCTATTTTTCGGCCTGTCCTGACCCATTTCATCTTGAAATGAAGCCAGGATGATGTTTTTTAATTTTTAGAATTTTTTTGCATTTATTTTTGAATTTTCTAACTCGGATCGGGTTCGAACGGATAGGAAGGAAATTTTTTTTCCTCTCTATTTTTCGGCCTGTCTTGACCCGTTTCATCCTGAAATGAAGCCTGGATGATGTTTTTTCATTTTTAGAATTTTTTTTGTATTTTATTTTTGAATTTTCTATCTCGGGTCGGGTTCGAACGGATAGGAAGGAAATTTTTTTTCTTCTTTATTTTTTGGCCTGTCCTGACCCGTTTCATCTTGAAATGAGGCCAGGATGATGTTTTTTAATTTTTAGAATTTTTTTGCATTTATTTTTGAATTTTCAAACTCGGATCAGGTTCGAACGGATAGGAAGGAAATTTTTTTTCCTCTCTATTTTTCGGCCTGTCCTGACCCGTTTCATCTTGAAATGAAGCCAGGATGATGTTTTTTAATTTTTAGAATTTTTTTGCATTTATTTTTGAATTTTCTAACTCGGATCGGGTTCGAACGGATAGGAAGGAAATTTTTTTTCTTCTCTATTTTTCGGCCTGCCCATACCCGTTTAGTCTTGAAATGAAGCCTGCAAGACGTTTTTTAATTTTTAGAATTTTTTTGCATTTTATTTTTGAATTTTCTATCTCGGGTCGGGTTCGAACGGATAGGAAGGAAATTTTTTTTCTTCTCTATTTTTCGACCTGTCCTGACCCGTTTCATCTTGAAATGAAGCCCAGATGATGTTTTTTAATTTTTAGAATTTTTTTGCATTTATTTTTGAATTTTCAAACTCGGGTCGGGTTCGAACGGATAGGAAGGAAATTTTTTTTCCTCTCTATTTTTCATCCTGTCCTGACCCGTTTCATCTTGAAATGAAGCCAGGATGATGTTTTTTAATTTTTAGAATTTTTTTGCATTTATTTTGGAATTTTCTAACTCGGGTCGGGTTCGAACGGATAGGAAGGAAATTTTTTTTCTTCTCTATTTTTCGGGCTGTCGATACCCGTTTAGTCTTGAAATGAAGCCTGGATGATGTTCTTTCATTTTTAGAATTTTTTTTGTATTTTATTTTTGAATTTTCTATCTCGGGTCGGGTTCGAACGGATAGGAAGGAAATTTTTTTTCTTTTTTATTTTTTGGCCTGTCCTGACCCGTTTCATCTTGAAATGAAGCCAGGATGATGTTTTTTAATTTTTAGAATTTTTTTCCATTTATTTTTGAATTTTCAAACTCGGGTCGGGATCGAACGGATAGGAAGGAAATTTTTTTTCCTCTCTATTTTTCGGCCTGTCCTGACCCGTTTCATCTTGAAATGAAGCCATGATGATGTTTTTTAATTTTTAGAATTTTTTTGCATTTATTTTTGAATTTTCTAACTCGGATCGGGTTCGAACGGATAGGAAGGAAATTTTTTTTCTTCTCTATTTTTCGGCCTGCCCATACCCGTTTAGTCTTGAAATGAAGCCTGGATGACGTTTTTTAATTTTTAGAATTTTTTTGCATTTTATTTTTGAATTTTCTATCTCGGGTCGGGTTCGAACGGATAGGAAGGAAATTTTTTTTCTTCTCTATTTTTCAGCCTGTCCTGACCCATTTCATCTTGAAATGAAGCCAGGATGATGTTTTTTAATTTTTAGAATTTTTTTGCATTTATTTTTGAATTTTCTAACTCGGATCGGGTTCGAACGGATAGGAAGGAAATTTTTTTTCGTCTCTATTTTTCGGCCTGTCTTGACCCGTTTCATCCTGAAATGAAGCCTGGATGATGTTTTTTCATTTTTAGAATTTTTTTTGTATTTTATTTTTGAATTTTCTATCTCGGGTCGGGTTCGAACGGATAGGAAGGAAATTTTTTTTCTTCTTTATTTTTTGGCCTGTCCTGACCCGTTTCATCTTGAAATGAAGCCAGGATGATGTTTTTTAATTTTTAGAATTTATTTGCATTTTATTTTTGAATTTTCTATCTCGGGTCGGGTTCGAACGGATAGGAAGGAAATTTTTTTTCTTCTCTATTTTTGGGCCTGTCCTGACCCGTTTCATCTTGAAATGAAGCCAGGATGATGTTTTTTAATTTTTAGAATTTTTTTGCATTTATTTTTGAATTTTCAAACTCGGGTCGGGATCGAACGGATAGGAAGGAAATTTTTTTTCCTCTCTATTTTTCGGCCTGTCCTGACCCGTTTCATCTTGAAATGAAGCCAGGATGATGTTTTTTAATTTTTAGAATTTTTTTGCATTTATTTTTGAATTTTCTAACTCGGATCGGGTTCGAACGGATAGGGAGGAAATTTTTTTTCTTCTCTATTTTTCGGCCTGCCCATACCCGTTTAGTCTTGAAATGAAGCCTGGATGACGTTTTTTAATTTTTAGAATTTTTTTGCATTTTGTTTTTGAATTTTCTATCTCGGGTCGGGTTCGAACGGATAGGAAGGAAATTTTTTTTCTTCTCTATTTTTCGGCCTGTCCTGACCCATTTCATCTTGAAATGAAGCCAGGATGATGTTTTTTAATTTTTAGAATTTTTTTGCATTTTATTTTTGAATTTTCTATCTCGGGTCGGGTTCGAACGGATAGGAAGGAAATTTTTTTTCTTCTCTATTTTTCGGGCTGTCCATACCCGTTTAGTCTTGAAATGAAGCCTGGATGATGTTTTTTAATTTTTAGAATTTTTTTGCATTTTATTTTTGAATTTTCTATCTCGGGTCGGGTTCGAACGGATAGGAAGGAAATTTTTTTTCTTCTCTCTTTTTTGGCCTGTCCAAACCCGTTTAGTCTTAAAATGAAGCCTGGATGATGTTTTTTAATTTTTAGAATTTATTTGCATTTTATTTTTGAATTTTCAAACTCGGGTCGGGATCGAACGGATAGGAAGGAAATTTTTTTTCCTCTCTATTTTTCGGCCTGTCCTGACCCGTTTCATCTTGAAATGAAGCCAGGATGATGTTTTTTAATTTTTAGAATTTTTTTGCATTTATTTTTGAATTTTCTAACTCGGATCGGGTTCGAACGGATAGGGAGGAAATTTTTTTTCCTCTCTATTTTTCGGCCTGCCCATACCCGTTTAGTCTTGAAATGAAGCCTGGATGACGTTTTTTAATTTTTAGAATTTTTTTGCATTTTATTTTTGAATTTTCTATCTCGGGTCGGGTTCGAACGGATAGGAAGGAAATTTTTTTTCTTCTCTATTTTTCGGCCTGTCCTGACCCATTTCATCTTGAAATGAAGCCAGGATGATGTTTTTTAATTTTTAGAATTTTTTTGCATTTATTTTTGAATTTTCTAACTCGGATCGGGTTCGAACGGATAGGAAGGAAATTTTTTTTCCTCTCTATTTTTCGGCCTGTCCTGACCCGTTTCATCTTGAAATGAAGCCAGGATGATGTTTTTTAATTTTTAGAATTTTTTTGCATTTATTTTTGAATTTTCTAACTCGGATCGGGTTCGAACGGATAGGAAGGAAATTTTTTTTCTTCTCTATTTTTCGGCCTGCCCATACCCGTTTAGTCTTGAAATGAAGCCTGCATGACGTTTTTTAATTTTTAGAATTTTTTTGCATTTTATTTTTGAATTTTCTATCTCGGGTCGGGTTCGAACGGATAGGAAGGAAATTTTTTTTCTTCTCTATTTTTCGACCTGTCCTGACCCGTTTCATCTTGAAATGAAGCCCAGATGATGTTTTTTAATTTTTAGAATTTTTTTGCATTTATTTTTGAATTTTCAAACTCGGGTCGGGTTCGAACGGATAGGAAGGAAATTTTTTTTCCTCTCTATTTTTCATACTGTCCTGACCCGTTTCATCTTGAAATGAAGCCAGGATGATGTTTTTTAATTTTTAGAATTTTTTTGCATTTATTTTTGAATTTTCTAACTCGGATCGGGTTCGAACGGATAGGAAGGAAATTTTTTTTCTTCTCTATTTTTCGGCCTGCCCATACCCGTTTAGTCTTGAAATGAAGCCTGCATGACGTTTTTTAATTTTTAGAATTTTTTTGCATTTTATTTTTGAATTTTCTATCTCGGGTCGGGTTCGAACGGATAGGAAGGAAATTTTTTTTCTTCTCTATTTTTCGACCTGTCCTGACCCGTTTCATCTTGAAATGAAGCCCAGATGATGTTTTTTAATTTTTAGAATTTTTTTGCATTTATTTTTGAATTTTCAAACTCGGGTCGGGTTCGAACGGATAGGAAGGAAATTTTTTTTCCTCTCTATTTTTCATCCTGTCCTGACTCGTTTCATCTTGAAATGAAGCCAGGATGATGTTTTTTAATTTTTAGAATTTTTTTGCATTTATTTTGGAATTTTCTAACTCGGGTCGGGTTCGAACGGATAGGAAGGAAATTTTTTTTCTTCTCTATTTTTCGGGCTGTCCATACCCGTTTAGTCTTGAAATGAAGCCTGGATGATGTTTTTTAATTTTTGGAATTTTTTTGCATTTTATTTTTGAATTTTCTATCTCGGGTCGGGTTCGAACGGATAGGAAGGAAATTTTTTTTCTTCTCTATTTTTCGGGCTGTCCATACCCGTTTAGTCTTGAAATGAAGCCTGGATGACGTTTTTTAATTTTTAGAATTTTTTTGCATTTATTTTTGAATTTTCTAACTCGGATCGGGTTCGAACGGATAGGAAGGAAATTTTTTTTCTTTTTTAATTTTTGGCCTGTCCTGACCCGTTTCATTTTGAAATGAAGCCAGGATGATGTTTTTTAATTTTTAGAATTTTTTTGCATTTATTTTTGAATTTTCAAACTCGGGTCGGGATCGAACGGATAGGAAGGAAATTTTTTTTCCTCTCTATTTTTCGGCCTGTCCTGACCCGTTTCATCTTGAAATGAAGCCATGATGATGTTTTTTAATTTTTAGAATTTTTTTGCATTTTGTTTTTGAATTTTCTATCTCGGGTCGGGTTCGAACGGATAGGAAGGAAATTTTTTTTCTTCTCTATTTTTTGGCCTGTCCAAACCCGTTTAGTCTTAAAATGAAGCCTGAATGATGTTTTTTAATTTTTAGAATTTATTTGCATTTTATTTTTGAATTTTCTATCTCGGGTCGGGTTCGAACGGATAGGAAGGAAATTTTTTTTCTTCTCTATTTTTGGGCCTGTCCTGACCCGTTTCATCTTGAAATGAAGCCAGGATGATGTTTTTTAATTTTTAGAATTTTTTTGCATTTATTTTTGAATTTTCAAACTCGGGTCGGGATCGAACGGATAGGAAGGAAATTTTTTTTCCTCTCTATTTTTCGGCCTGTCCTGACCCGTTTCATCTTGAAATGAAGCCAGGATGATGTTTTTTAATTTTTAGAATTTTTTTGCATTTATTTTTGAATTTTCTAACTCGGATCGGGTTCGAACGGATAGGGAGGAAATTTTTTTTCTTCTCTATTTTTCGGCCTGCCCATACCCGTTTAGTCTTGAAATGAAGCCTGGATGACGTTTTTTAATTTTTAGAATTTTTTTGCATTTTGTTTTTGAATTTTCTATCTCGGGTCGGGTTCGAACGGATAGGAAGGAAATTTTTTTTCTTCTCTATTTTTCGGCCTGTCCTGACCCATTTCATCTTGAAATGAAGCCAGGATGATGTTTTTTAATTTTTAGAATTTTTTTGCATTTTATTTTTGAATTTTCTATCTCGGGTCGGGTTCGAACGGATAGGAAGGAAATTTTTTTTCTTCTCTATTTTTCGGGCTGTCCATACCCGTTTAGTCTTGAAATGAAGCCTGGATGATGTTTTTTAACTTTTAGAATTTTTTTGCATTTTATTTTTGAATTTTCTATCTCGGGTCGGGTTCGAACGGATAGGAAGGAAATTTTTTTTCTTCTCTCTTTTTTGGCCTGTCCAAACCCGTTTAGTCTTAAAATGAAGCCTGGATGATGTTTTTTAATTTTTAGAATTTATTTGCATTTTATTTTTGAATTTTCAAACTCGGGTCGGGATCGAACGGATAGGAAGGAAATTTTTTTTCCTCTCTATTTTTCGGCCTGTCCTGACCCGTTTCATCTTGAAATGAAGCCAGGATGATGTTTTTTAATTTTTAGAATTTTTTTGCATTTATTTTTGAATTTTCTAACTCGGATCGGGTTCGAACGGATAGGGAGGAAATTTTTTTTCCTCTCTATTTTTCGGCCTGCCCATACCCGTTTAGTCTTGAAATGAAGCCTGGATGACGTTTTTTAATTTTTAGAATTTTTTTGCATTTTATTTTTGAATTTTCTATCTCGGGTCGGGTTCGAACGGATAGGAAGGAAATTTTTTTTCTTCTCTATTTTTCGGCCTGTCCTGACCCATTTCATCTTGAAATGAAGCCAGGATGATGTTTTTTAATTTTTAGAATTTTTTTGCATTTATTTTTGAATTTTCTAACTCGGATCGGGTTCGAACGGATAGGAAGGAAATTTTTTTTCCTCTCTATTTTTCGGCCTGTCCTGACCCGTTTCATCTTGAAATGAAGCCAGGATGATGTTTTTTAATTTTTAGAATTTTTTTGCATTTATTTTTGAATTTTCTAACTCGGATCGGGTTCGAACGGATAGGAAGGAAATTTTTTTTCTTCTCTATTTTTCGGCCTGCCCATACCCGTTTAGTCTTGAAATGAAGCCTGCATGACGTTTTTTAATTTTTAGAATTTTTTTGCATTTTATTTTTGAATTTTCTATCTCGGGTCGGGTTCGAACGGATAGGAAGGAAATTTTTTTTCTTCTCTATTTTTCGACCTGTCCTGACCCGTTTCATCTTGAAATGAAGCCCAGATGATGTTTTTTAATTTTTAGAATTTTTTTGCATTTATTTTTGAATTTTCAAACTCGGGTCGGGTTCGAACGGATAGGAAGGAAATTTTTTTTCCTCTCTATTTTTCATACTGTCCTGACCCGTTTCATCTTGAAATGAAGCCAGGATGATGTTTTTTAATTTTTAGAATTTTTTTGCATTTATTTTTGAATTTTCTAACTCGGATCGGGTTCGAACGGATAGGAAGGAAATTTTTTTTCTTCTCTATTTTTCGGCCTGCCCATACCCGTTTAGTCTTGAAATGAAGCCTGCATGACGTTTTTTAATTTTTAGAATTTTTTTGCATTTTATTTTTGAATTTTCTATCTCGGGTCGGGTTCGAACGGATAGGAAGGAAATTTTTTTTCTTCTCTATTTTTCGACCTGTCCTGACCCGTTTCATCTTGAAATGAAGCCCAGATGATGTTTTTTAATTTTTAGAATTTTTTTGCATTTATTTTTGAATTTTCAAACTCGGGTCGGGTTCGAACGGATAGGAAGGAAATTTTTTTTCCTCTCTATTTTTCATCCTGTCCTGACTCGTTTCATCTTGAAATGAAGCCAGGATGATGTTTTTTAATTTTTAGAATTTTTTTGCATTTATTTTGGAATTTTCTAACTCGGGTCGGGTTCGAACGGATAGGAAGGAAATTTTTTTTCTTCTCTATTTTTCGGGCTGTCCATACCCGTTTAGTCTTGAAATGAAGCCTGGATGATGTTTTTTAATTTTTGGTATTTTTTTGCATTTTATTTTTGAATTTTCTATCTCGGGTCGGGTTCGAACGGATAGGAAGGAAATTTTTTTTCTTCTCTATTTTTCGGGCTGTCCATACCCGTTTAGTCTTGAAATGAAGCCTGGATGACGTTTTTTAATTTTTAGAATTTTTTTGCATTTATTTTTGAATTTTCTAACTCGGATCGGGTTCGAACGGATAGGAAGGAAATTTTTTTTCTTCTTTAATTTTTGGCCTGTCCTGACCCGTTTCATTTTGAAATGAAGCCAGGATGATGTTTTTTAATTTTTAGAATTTTTTTGCATTTATTTTTGAATTTTCAAACTCGGGTCGGGATCGAACGGATAGGAAGGAAATTTTTTTTCCTCTCTATTTTTCGGCCTGTCCTGACCCGTTTCATCTTGAAATGAAGCCATGATGATGTTTTTTAATTTTTAGAATTTTTTTGCATTTATTTTTGAATTTTCTAACTCGGATCGGGTTCGAACGGATAGGAAGGAAATTTTTTTTCTTCTCTATTTTTCGGCCTGCCCATACCCGTTTAGTCTTGAAATGAAGCCTGGATGACGTTTTTTAATTTTTAGAATTTTTTTGCATTTTATTTTTGAATTTTCTATCTCGGGTCGGGTTCGAACGGATAGGAAGGAAATTTTTTTTCTTCTCTATTTTTCGGCCTGTCCTGACCCATTTCATCTTGAAATGAAGCCAGGATGATGTTTTTTAATTTTTAGAATTTTTTTGCATTTATTTTTGAATTTTCTAACTCGGATCGGGTTCGAACGGATAGGAAGGAAATTTTTTTTCCTCTCTATTTTTCGGCCTGTCTTGACCCGTTTCATCCTGAAATGAAGCCTGGATGATGTTTTTTCATTTTTAGAATTTTTTTTGTATTTTATTTTTGAATTTTCTATCTCGGGTCGGGTTCGAACGGATAGGAAGGACATTTTTTTTCTTCTTTATTTTTTGGCCTGTCCTGACCCGTTTCATCTTGAAATGAAGCCAGGATGATGTTTTTTAATTTTTAGAATTTTTTTGCATTTATTTTTGAATTTTCAAACTCGGATCAGGTTCGAACGGATAGGAAGGAAATTTTTTTTCCTCTCTATTTTTCGGCCTGTCCTGACCCGTTTCATCTTGAAATGAAGCCAGGATGATGTTTTTTAATTTTTAGAATTTTTTTGCATTTATTTTTGAATTTTCTAACTCGGATCGGGTTCGAACGGATAGGAAGGAAATTTTTTTTCCTCTCTATTTTTCATCCTGTCCTGACCCGTTTCATCTTGAAATGAAGCCAGGATGATGTTTTTTAATTTTTAGAATTTTTTTGCATTTATTTTGGAATTTTCTAACTCGGGTCGGGTTCGAACGGATAGGAAGGAAATTTTTTTTCTTCTCTATTTTTCGGGCTGTCGATACCCGTTTAGTCTTGAAATGAAGCCTGGATGATGTTCTTTCATTTTTAGAATTTTTTTTGTATTTTATTTTTGAATTTTCTATCTCGGGTCGGGTTCGAACGGATAGGAAGGAAATTTTTTTTCTTTTTTATTTTTTGGCCTGTTCTGACCCGTTTCATCTTGAAATGAAGCCAGGATGATGTTTTTTAATTTTTAGAATTTTTTTCCATTTATTTTTGAATTTTCAAACTCGGGTCGGGATCGAACGGATAGGAAGGAAATTTTTTTTCCTCTCTATTTTTCGGCCTGTCCTGACCCGTTTCATCTTGAAATGAAGCCATGATGATGTTTTTTAATTTTTAGAATTTTTTTGCATTTATTTTTGAATTTTCTAACTCGGATCGGGTTCGAACGGATAGGAAAGAAATTTTTTTTCTTCTCTATTTTTCGGCCTGCCCATACCCGTTTAGTCTTGAAATGAAGCCTGGATGACGTTTTTTAATTTTTAGAATTTTTTTGCATTTTATTTTTGAATTTTCTATCTCGGGTCGGGTTCGAACGGATAGGAAGGAAATTTTTTTTCTTCTCTATTTTTCAGCCTGTCCTGACCCATTTCATCTTGAAATGAAGCCAGGATGATGTTTTTTAATTTTTAGAATTTTTTTGCATTTATTTTTGAATTTTCTAACTCGGATCGGGTTCGAACGGATAGGAAGGAAATTTTTTTTCCTCTCTATTTTTCGGCCTGTCTTGACCCGTTTCATCCTGAAATGAAGCCTGGATGATGTTTTTTCATTTTTAGAATTTTTTTTGTATTTTATTTTTGAATTTTCTATCTCGGGTCGGGTTCGAACGGATAGGAAGGAAATTTTTTTTCTTCTTTATTTTTTGGCCTGTCCTGACCCGTTTCATCTTGAAATGAAGCCAGGATGATGTTTTTTAATTTTTAGAATTTTTTTACATTTATTTTTGAATTTTCAAACTCGGGTCGGGATCGAACGGATAGGAAGGAAATTTTTTTTCGTCTCTATTTTTCGGCCTGTCCTGACCCGTTTCATCTTGAAATGAAGCCAGGATGATGTTTTTTAATTTTTAGAATTTTTTTGCATTTATTTTTGAATTTTCTAACTCGGATCGGGTTCGAACGGATAGGAAGGAAATTTTTTTTCTTCTCTATTTTTCGGCCTGCCCATACCCGTTTAGTCTTGAAATGAAGCCTGGATGACGTTTTTTAATTTTTAGAATTTTTTTGCATTTTGTTTTTGAATTTTCTATCTCGGGTCGGGTTCGAACGGATAGGAAGGAAATTTTTTTTCTTCTCTATTTTTTGGCCTGTCCAAACCCGTTTAGTCTTAAAATGAAGCCTGAATGATGTTTTTTAATTTTTAGAATTTTTTTGCATTTATTTTTGAATTTTCAAACTCGGGTCGGGTTCGAACGGATAGGAAGGAAATTTTTTTTCCTCTCTATTTTTCATACTGTCCTGACCCGTTTCATCTTGAAATGAAGCCAGGATGATGTTTTTTAATTTTTAGAATTTTTTTGCATTTATTTTTGAATTTTCTAACTCGGATCGGGTTCGAACGGATAGGAAGGAAATTTTTTTTCTTCTCTATTTTTCGGCCTGCCCATACCCGTTTAGTCTTGAAATGAAGCCTGCATGACGTTTTTTAATTTTTAGAATTTTTTTGCATTTTATTTTTGAATTTTCTATCTCGGGTCGGGTTCGAACGGATAGGAAGGAAATTTTTTTTCTTCTCTATTTTTCGACCTGTCCTGACCCGTTTCATCTTGAAATGAAGCCCAGATGATGTTTTTTAATTTTTAGAATTTTTTTGCATTTATTTTTGAATTTTCAAACTCGGGTCGGGTTCGAACGGATAGGAAGGAAATTTTTTTTCCTCTCTATTTTTCATCCTGTCCTGACTCGTTTCATCTTGAAATGAAGCCAGGATGATGTTTTTTAATTTTTAGAATTTTTTTGCATTTATTTTGGAATTTTCTAACTCGGGTCGGGTTCGAACGGATAGGAAGGAAATTTTTTTTCTTCTCTATTTTTCGGGCTGTCCATACCCGTTTAGTCTTGAAATGAAGCCTGGATGATGTTTTTTAATTTTTGGAATTTTTTTGCATTTTATTTTTGAATTTTCTATCTCGGGTCGGGTTCGAACGGATAGGAAGGAAATTTTTTTTCTTCTCTATTTTTCGGGCTGTCCATACCCGTTTAGTCTTGAAATGAAGCCTGGATGACGTTTTTTAATTTTTAGAATTTTTTTGCATTTTGTTTTTGAATTTTCTATCTCGGGTCGGGTTCGAACGGATAGGAAGGAAATTTTTTTTCTTCTCTATTTTTCGGCCTGTCCTGACCCATTTCATCTTGAAATGAAGCCAGGATGATGTTTTTTAATTTTTAGAATTTTTTTGCATTTATTTTTGAATTTTCTAACTCGGATCGGGTTCGAACGGATAGGGAGGAAATTTTTTTTCTTCTCTATTTTTCGGCCTGCCCATACCCGTTTAGTCTTGAAATGAAGCCTGGATGACGTTTTTTAATTTTTAGAATTTTTTTGCATTTTGTTTTTGAATTTTCTATCTCGGGTCGGGTTCGAACGGATAGGAAGGAAATTTTTTTTCTTCTCTATTTTTCGGCCTGTCCTGACCCATTTCATCTTGAAATGAAGCCAGGATGATGTTTTTTAATTTTTAGAATTTTTTTGCATTTTATTTTTGAATTTTCTATCTCGGGTCGGGTTCGAACGGATAGGAAGGAAATTTTTTTTCTTCTCTATTTTTCGGGCTGTCCATACCCGTTTAGTCTTGAAATGAAGCCTGGATGATGTTTTTTAACTTTTAGAATTTTTTTGCATTTTATTTTTGAATTTTCTATCTCGGGTCGGGTTCGAACGGATAGGAAGGAAATTTTTTTTCTTCTCTCTTTTTTGGCCTGTCCAAACCCGTTTAGTCTTAAAATGAAGCCTGGATGATGTTTTTTAATTTTTAGAATTTATTTGCATTTTATTTTTGAATTTTCAAACTCGGGTCGGGATCGAACGGATAGGAAGGAAATTTTTTTTCCTCTCTATTTTTCGGCCTGTCCTGACCCGTTTCATCTTGAAATGAAGCCAGGATGATGTTTTTTAATTTTTAGAATTTTTTTGCATTTATTTTTGAATTTTCTAACTCGGATCGGGTTCGAACGGATAGGGAGGAAATTTTTTTTCCTCTCTATTTTTCGGCCTGCCCATACCCGTTTAGTCTTGAAATGAAGCCTGGATGACGTTTTTTAATTTTTAGAATTTTTTTGCATTTTATTTTTGAATTTTCTATCTCGGGTCGGGTTCGAACGGATAGGAAGGAAATTTTTTTTCTTCTCTATTTTTCGGCCTGTCCTGACCCATTTCATCTTGAAATGAAGCCAGGATGATGTTTTTTAATTTTTAGAATTTTTTTGCATTTATTTTTGAATTTTCTAACTCGGATCGGGTTCGAACGGATAGGAAGGAAATTTTTTTTCCTCTCTATTTTTCGGCCTGTCCTGACCCGTTTCATCTTGAAATGAAGCCAGGATGATGTTTTTTAATTTTTAGAATTTTTTTGCATTTATTTTTGAATTTTCTAACTCGGATCGGGTTCGAACGGATAGGAAGGAAATTTTTTTTCTTCTCTATTTTTCGGCCTGCCCATACCCGTTTAGTCTTGAAATGAAGCCTGCATGACGTTTTTTAATTTTTAGAATTTTTTTGCATTTTATTTTTGAATTTTCTATCTCGGGTCGGGTTCGAACGGATAGGAAGGAAATTTTTTTTCTTCTCTATTTTTCGACCTGTCCTGACCCGTTTCATCTTGAAATGAAGCCCAGATGATGTTTTTTAATTTTTAGAATTTTTTTGCATTTATTTTTGAATTTTCAAACTCGGGTCGGGTTCGAACGGATAGGAAGGAAATTTTTTTTCCTCTCTATTTTTCATACTGTCCTGACCCGTTTCATCTTGAAATGAAGCCAGGATGATGTTTTTTAATTTTTAGAATTTTTTTGCATTTATTTTTGAATTTTCTAACTCGGATCGGGTTCGAACGGATAGGAAGGAAATTTTTTTTCTTCTCTATTTTTCGGCCTGCCCATACCCGTTTAGTCTTGAAATGAAGCCTGCATGACGTTTTTTAATTTTTAGAATTTTTTTGCATTTTATTTTTGAATTTTCTATCTCGGGTCGGGTTCGAACGGATAGGAAGGAAATTTTTTTTCTTCTCTATTTTTCGACCTGTCCTGACCCGTTTCATCTTGAAATGAAGCCCAGATGATGTTTTTTAATTTTTAGAATTTTTTTGCATTTATTTTTGAATTTTCAAACTCGGGTCGGGTTCGAACGGATAGGAAGGAAATTTTTTTTCCTCTCTATTTTTCATCCTGTCCTGACTCGTTTCATCTTGAAATGAAGCCAGGATGATGTTTTTTAATTTTTAGAATTTTTTTGCATTTATTTTGGAATTTTCTAACTCGGGTCGGGTTCGAACGGATAGGAAGGAAATTTTTTTTCTTCTCTATTTTTCGGGCTGTCCATACCCGTTTAGTCTTGAAATGAAGCCTGGATGATGTTTTTTAATTTTTGGAATTTTTTTGCATTTTATTTTTGAATTTTCTATCTCGGGTCGGGTTCGAACGGATAGGAAGGAAATTTTTTTTCTTCTCTATTTTTCGGGCTGTCCATACCCGTTTAGTCTTGAAATGAAGCCTGGATGACGTTTTTTAATTTTTAGAATTTTTTTGCATTTATTTTTGAATTTTCTAACTCGGATCGGGTTCGAACGGATAGGAAGGAAATTTTTTTTCTTCTTTAATTTTTGGCCTGTCCTGACCCGTTTCATTTTGAAATGAAGCCAGGATGATGTTTTTTAATTTTTAGAATTTTTTTGCATTTATTTTTGAATTTTCAAACTCGGGTCGGGATCGAACGGATAGGAAGGAAATTTTTTTTCCTCTCTATTTTTCGGCCTGTCCTGACCCGTTTCATCTTGAAATGAAGCCATGATGATGTTTTTTAATTTTTAGAATTTTTTTGCATTTATTTTTGAATTTTCTAACTCGGATCGGGTTCGAACGGATAGGAAGGAAATTTTTTTTCTTCTCTATTTTTCGGCCTGCCCATACCCGTTTAGTCTTGAAATGAAGCCTGGATGACGTTTTTTAATTTTTAGAATTTTTTTGCATTTTATTTTTGAATTTTCTATCTCGGGTCGGGTTCGAACGGATAGGAAGGAAATTTTTTTTCTTCTCTATTTTTCGGCCTGTCCTGACCCATTTCATCTTGAAATGAAGCCAGGATGATGTTTTTTAATTTTTAGAATTTTTTTGCATTTATTTTTGAATTTTCTAACTCGGATCGGGTTCGAACGGATAGGAAGGAAATTTTTTTTCCTCTCTATTTTTCGGCCTGTCTTGACCCGTTTCATCCTGAAATGAAGCCTGGATGATGTTTTTTCATTTTTAGAATTTTTTTTGTATTTTATTTTTGAATTTTCTATCTCGGGTCGGGTTCGAACGGATAGGAAGGACATTTTTTTTCTTCTTTATTTTTTGGCCTGTCCTGACCCGTTTCATCTTGAAATGAAGCCAGGATGATGTTTTTTAATTTTTAGAATTTTTTTGCATTTATTTTTGAATTTTCAAACTCGGATCAGGTTCGAACGGATAGGAAGGAAATTTTTTTTCCTCTCTATTTTTCGGCCTGTCCTGACCCGTTTCATCTTGAAATGAAGCCAGGATGATGTTTTTTAATTTTTAGAATTTTTTTGCATTTATTTTTGAATTTTCTAACTCGGATCGGGTTCGAACGGATAGGAAGGAAATTTTTTTTCCTCTCTATTTTTCATCCTGTCCTGACCCGTTTCATCTTGAAATGAAGCCAGGATGATGTTTTTTAATTTTTAGAATTTTTTTGCATTTATTTTTGAATTTTCTAACTCGGGTCGGGTTCGAACGGATAGGAAGGAAATTTTTTTTCTTCTCTATTTTTCGGGCTGTCGATACCCGTTTAGTCTTGAAATGAAGCCTGGATGATGTTCTTTCATTTTTAGAATTTTTTTTGTATTTTATTTTTGAATTTTCTATC
This sequence comes from Quercus robur, assembly GCF_932294415.1. Lineage (NCBI taxonomy): Eukaryota > Viridiplantae > Streptophyta > Magnoliopsida > Fagales > Fagaceae > Quercus > Quercus robur. The sequence goes on along the minus strand of NC_065542.1, from coordinate 38,248,738 downwards.
TCGGGTCGGGTTCGAACGGATAGGAAGGAAATTTTTTTTCTTTTTTATTTTTTGGCCTGTTCTGACCCGTTTCATCTTGAAATGAAGCCAGGATGATGTTTTTTAATTTTTAGAATTTTTTTCCATTTATTTTTGAATTTTCAAACTCGGGTCGGGATCGAACGGATAGGAAGGAAATTTTTTTTCCTCTCTATTTTTCGGCCTGTCCTGACCCGTTTCATCTTGAAATGAAGCCATGATGATGTTTTTTAATTTTTAGAATTTTTTTGCATTTATTTTTGAATTTTCTAACTCGGATCGGGTTCGAACGGATAGGAAAGAAATTTTTTTTCTTCTCTATTTTTCGGCCTGCCCATACCCGTTTAGTCTTGAAATGAAGCCTGGATGACGTTTTTTAATTTTTAGAATTTTTTTGCATTTTATTTTTGAATTTTCTATCTCGGGTCGGGTTCGAACGGATAGGAAGGAAATTTTTTTTCTTCTCTATTTTTCAGCCTGTCCTGACCCATTTCATCTTGAAATGAAGCCAGGATGATGTTTTTTAATTTTTAGAATTTTTTTGCATTTATTTTTGAATTTTCTAACTCGGATCGGGTTCGAACGGATAGGAAGGAAATTTTTTTTCCTCTCTATTTTTCGGCCTGTCTTGACCCGTTTCATCCTGAAATGAAGCCTGGATGATGTTTTTTCATTTTTAGAATTTTTTTTGTATTTTATTTTTGAATTTTCTATCTCGGGTCGGGTTCGAACGGATAGGAAGGAAATTTTTTTTCTTCTTTATTTTTTGGCCTGTCCTGACCCGTTTCATCTTGAAATGAAGCCAGGATGATGTTTTTTAATTTTTAGAATTTTTTTACATTTATTTTTGAATTTTCAAACTCGGGTCGGGATCGAACGGATAGGAAGGAAATTTTTTTTCCTCTCTATTTTTCGGCCTGTCCTGACCCGTTTCATCTTGAAATGAAGCCAGGATGATGTTTTTTAATTTTTAGAATTTTTTTGCATTTATTTTTGAATTTTCTAACTCGGATCGGGTTCGAACGGATAGGAAGGAAATTTTTTTTCTTCTCTATTTTTCGGCCTGCCCATACCCGTTTAGTCTTGAAATGAAGCCTGGATGACGTTTTTTAATTTTTAGAATTTTTTTGCATTTTGTTTTTGAATTTTCTATCTCGGGTCGGGTTCGAACGGATAGGAAGGAAATTTTTTTTCTTCTCTATTTTTTGGCCTGTCCAAACCCGTTTAGTCTTAAAATGAAGCCTGAATGATGTTTTTTAATTTTTAGAATTTATTTGCATTTTATTTTTGAATTTTCTATCTCGGGTCGGGTTCGAACGGATAGGAAGGAAATTTTTTTTCTTCTCTATTTTTGGGCCTGTCCTGACCCGTTTCATCTTGAAATGAAGCCAGGATGATGTTTTTTAATTTTTAGAATTTTTTTGCATTTATTTTTGAATTTTCAAACTCGGGTCGGGATCGAACGGATAGGAAGGAAATTTTTTTTCCTCTCTATTTTTCGGCCTGTCCTGACCCGTTTCATCTTGAAATGAAGCCAGGATGATGTTTTTTAATTTTTAGAATTTTTTTGCATTTATTTTTGAATTTTCTAACTCGGATCGGGTTCGAACGGATAGGGAGGAAATTTTTTTTCTTCTCTATTTTTCGGCCTGCCCATACCCGTTTAGTCTTGAAATGAAGCCTGGATGACGTTTTTTAATTTTTAGAATTTTTTTGCATTTTGTTTTTGAATTTTCTATCTCGGGTCGGGTTCGAACGGATAGGAAGGAAATTTTTTTTCTTCTCTATTTTTCGGCCTGTCCTGACCCATTTCATCTTGAAATGAAGCCAGGATGATGTTTTTTAATTTTTAGAATTTTTTTGCATTTATTTTTGAATTTTCTAACTCGGATCGGGTTCGAACGGATAGGAAGGAAATTTTTTTTCTTCTCTATTTTTCGGCCTGCCCATACCCGTTTAGTCTTGAAATGAAGCCTGGATGACGTTTTTTAATTTTTAGAATTTTTTTGCATTTTATTTTTGAATTTTCTATCTCGGGTCGGGTTCGAACGGATAGGAAGGAAATTTTTTTTCTTCTCTATTTTTCAGCCTGTCCTGACCCATTTCATCTTGAAATGAAGCCAGGATGATGTTTTTTAATTTTTAGAATTTTTTTGCATTTATTTTTGAATTTTCTAACTCGGATCGGGTTCGAACGGATAGGAAGGAAATTTTTTTTCCTCTCTATTTTTCGGCCTGTCTTGACCCGTTTCATCCTGAAATGAAGCCTGGATGATGTTTTTTCATTTTTAGAATTTTTTTTGTATTTTATTTTTGAATTTTCTATCTCGGGTCGGGTTCGAACGGATAGGAAGGAAATTTTTTTTCTTCTTTATTTTTTGGCCTGTCCTGACCCGTTTCATCTTGAAATGAAGCCAGGATGATGTTTTTTAATTTTTAGAATTTTTTTACATTTATTTTTGAATTTTCAAACTCGGGTCGGGATCGAACGGATAGGAAGGAAATTTTTTTTCCTCTCTATTTTTCGGCCTGTCCTGACCCGTTTCATCTTGAAATGAAGCCAGGATGATGTTTTTTAATTTTTAGAATTTTTTTGCATTTATTTTTGAATTTTCTAACTCGGATCGGGTTCGAACGGATAGGAAGGAAATTTTTTTTCTTCTCTATTTTTCGGCCTGCCCATACCCGTTTAGTCTTGAAATGAAGCCTGGATGACGTTTTTTAATTTTTAGAATTTTTTTGCATTTTGTTTTTGAATTTTCTATCTCGGGTCGGGTTCGAACGGATAGGAAGGAAATTTTTTTTCTTCTCTATTTTTTGGCCTGTCCAAACCCGTTTAGTCTTAAAATGAAGCCTGAATGATGTTTTTTAATTTTTAGAATTTATTTGCATTTTATTTTTGAATTTTCTATCTCGGGTCGGGTTCGAACGGATAGGAAGGAAATTTTTTTTCTTCTCTATTTTTGGGCCTGTCCTGACCCGTTTCATCTTGAAATGAAGCCAGGATGATGTTTTTTAATTTTTAGAATTTTTTTGCATTTATTTTTGAATTTTCAAACTCGGGTCGGGATCGAACGGATAGGAAGGAAATTTTTTTTCCTCTCTATTTTTCGGCCTGTCCTGACCCGTTTCATCTTGAAATGAAGCCAGGATGATGTTTTTTAATTTTTAGAATTTTTTTGCATTTATTTTTGAATTTTCTAACTCGGATCGGGTTCGAACGGATAGGGAGGAAATTCTTTTTCTTCTCTATTTTTCGGCCTGCCCATACCCGTTTAGTCTTGAAATGAAGCCTGGATGACGTTTTTTAATTTTTAGAATTTTTTTGCATTTTGTTTTTGAATTTTCTATCTCGGGTCGGGTTCGAACGGATAGGAAGGAAATTTTTTTTCTTCTCTATTTTTCGGCCTGTCCTGACCCATTTCATCTTGAAATGAAGCCAGGATGATGTTTTTTAATTTTTAGAATTTTTTTGCATTTATTTTTGAATTTTCAAACTCGGGTCGGGATCGAACGGATAGGAAGGAAATTTTTTTTCCTCTCTATTTTTCGGCCTGTCCTGACCCGTTTCATCTTGAAATGAAGCCATGATGATGTTTTTTAATTTTTAGAATTTTTTTGCATTTATTTTTGAATTTTCTAACTCGGATCGGGTTCGAACGGATAGGAAGGAAATTTTTTTTCTTCTCTATTTTTCGGCCTGCCCATACCCGTTTAGTCTTGAAATGAAGCCTGGATGACGTTTTTTAATTTTTAGAATTTTTTTGCATTTTATTTTTGAATTTTCTATCTCGGGTCGGGTTCGAACGGATAGGAAGGAAATTTTTTTTCTTCTCTATTTTTCGGCCTGTCCTGACCCATTTCATCTTGAAATGAAGCCAGGATGATGTTTTTTAATTTTTAGAATTTTTTTGCATTTATTTTTGAATTTTCTAACTCGGATCGGGTTCGAACGGATAGGAAGGAAATTTTTTTTCCTCTCTATTTTTCGGCCTGTCTTGACCCGTTTCATCCTGAAATGAAGCCTGGATGATGTTTTTTCATTTTTAGAATTTTTTTTGTATTTTATTTTTGAATTTTCTATCTCGGGTCGGGTTCGAACGGATAGGAAGGAAATTTTTTTTCTTCTTTATTTTTTGGCCTGTCCTGACCCGTTTCATCTTGAAATGAAGCCAGGATGATGTTTTTTAATTTTTAGAATTTTTTTGCATTTATTTTTGAATTTTCAAACTCGGATCGGGTTCGAACGGATAGGAAGGAAATTTTTTTTCGTCTCTATTTTTCGGCCTGTCCTGACCCGTTTCATCTTGAAATGAAGCCAGGATGATGTTTTTTAATTTTTAGAATTTTTTTGCATTTATTTTTGAATTTTCTAACTCGGATCGGGTTCGAACGGATAGGAAGGAAATTTTTTTTCTTCTCCATTTTTCGGCCTGCCCATACCCGTTTAGTCTTGAAATGAAGCCTGCAAGACGTTTTTTAATTTTTAGAATTTTTTTGCATTTTATTTTTGAATTTTCTATCTCGGGTCGGGTTCGAACGGATAGGAAGGAAATTTTTTTTCTTCTCTATTTTTCGACCTGTCCTGACCCGTTTCATCTTGAAATGAAGCCCAGATGATGTTTTTTAATTTTTAGAATTTTTTTGCATTTATTTTTGAATTTTCTAACTCGGGTCGGGTTCGAACGGATAGGAAGGAAATTTTTTTTCCTCTCTATTTTTCATCCTGTCCTGACCCGTTTCATCTTGAAATGAAGCCAGGATGATGTTTTTTAATTTTTAGAATTTTTTTGCATTTATTTTGGAATTTTCTAACTCGGGTCGGGTTCGAACGGATAGGAAGGAAATTTTTTTTCTTCTCTATTTTTCGGGCTGTCCATACCCGTTTAGTCTTGAAATGAAGCCTGGATGATGTTTTTTAATTTTTAGAATTTTTTTGCATTTTATTTTTGAATTTTCTATCTCTAGTCGGGTTCGTACGGATAGGAAGGAAATTTTTTTTCTTCTCTATTTTTCGGCCTGTCTTGACCCGTTTCATCTTGAAATGAAGCCTGGATGATGTTCTTTCATTTTTAGAATTTTTTTTGTATTTTATTTTTGAATTTTCTATCTCGGGTCGGGTTCGAACGGATAGGAAGGAAATTTTTTTTCTTTTTTATTTTTTGGCCTGTCCTGACCCGTTTCATCTTGAAATGAAGCCAGGATGATGTTTTTTAATTTTTAGAATTTTTTTCCATTTATTTTTGAATTTTCAAACTCGGGTCGGGATCGAACGGATAGGAAGAAAATTTTTTTTCCTCTCTATTTTTCGGCCTGTCCTGACCCGTTTCATCTTGAAATGAAGCCATGATGATGTTTTTTAATTTTTAGAATTTTTTTGCATTTATTTTTGAATTTTCTAACTCGGATCGGGTTCGAACGGATAGGAAGGAAATTTTTTTTCTTCTCTATTTTTCGGCCTGCCCATACCCGTTTAGTCTTGAAATGAAGCCTGGATGACGTTTTTTAATTTTTAGAATTTTTTTGCATTTTATTTTTGAATTTTCTATCTCGGGTCGGGTTCGAACGGATAGGAAGGAAATTTTTTTTCTTCTCTATTTTTCGGCCTGTCCTGACCCATTTCATCTTGAAATGAAGCCAGGATGATGTTTTTTAATTTTTAGAATTTTTTTGCATTTATTTTTGAATTTTCTAACTCGGATCGGGTTCGAACGGATAGGAAGGAAATTTTTTTTCCTCTCTATTTTTCGGCCTGTCTTGACCCGTTTCATCCTGAAATGAAGCCTGGATGATGTTTTTTCATTTTTAGAATTTTTTTTCTATTTTATTTTTGAATTTTCTATCTCGGGTCGGGTTCGAACGGATAGGAAGGAAATTTTTTTTCCTCTCTATTTTTCGGCCTGTCCTGACCCGTTTCATCTTGAAATGAAGCCAGGATGATGTTTTTTAATTTTTAGAATTTTTTTGCATTTTGTTTTTGAATTTTCTATCTCGGGTCGGGTTCGAACGGATAGGAAGGAAATTTTTTTTCTTCTCTATTTTTCGGCCTGCCCATACCCGTTTAGTCTTGAAATGAAGCCTGGATGACGTTTTTTAATTTTTAGAATTTTTTTGCATTTTATTTTTGAATTTTCTATCTCGTGTCGGGTTCGAACGGATAGGAAGGAAATTTTTTTTCTTCTCTATTTTTCGGCCTGTCCTGACCCATTTCATCTTGAAATGAAGCCAGGATGATGTTTTTTAATTTTTAGAATTTTTTTGCATTTATTTTTGAATTTTCTAACTCGGATCGGGTTCGAACGGATAGGAAGGAAATTTTTTTTCCTCTCTATTTTTCGGCCTGTCCTGACCCGTTTCATCTTGAAATGAAGCCAGGATGATGTTTTTTAATTTTTAGAATTTTTTTGCATTTATTTTTGAATTTTCTAACTCGGATCGGGTTCGAACGGATAGGAAGGAAATTTTTTTTCTTCTCTATTTTTCGGCCTGCCCATACCCGTTTAGTCTTGAAATGAAGCCTGGATGACGTTTTTTAATTTTTAGAATTTTTTTGCATTTTATTTTTGAATTTTCTATCTCGGGTCGGGTTCGAACGGATAGGAAGGAAATTTTTTTTCTTCTCTATTTTTCGGCCTGTCCTGACCCATTTCATCTTGAAATGAAGCCAGGATGATGTTTTTTAATTTTTAGAATTTTTTTGCATTTTATTTTTGAATTTTCTATCTCGGGTCGGGTTCGAACGGATAGGAAGGAAATTTTTTTTCTTCTCTATTTTTCGGCCTGTCCTGACCCATTTCATCTTGAAATGAAGCCAGGATGATGTTTTTTAATTTTTAGAATTTTTTTGCATTTATTTTTGAATTTTCTAACTCGGATCGGGTTCGAACGGATAGGAAGGAAATTTTTTTTCCTCTCTATTTTTCGGCCTGTCCTGACCCATTTCATCTTGAAATGAAGCCAGGATGATGTTTTTTAATTTTTAGAATTTTTTTGCATTTTATTTTTGAATTTTCTATCTCTGGTCGGGTTCGAACGGATAGGAAGGAAATTTTTTTTCTTCTCTATTTTTCGGCCTGTCCTGACCCGTTTCATCTTGAAATGAAGCCAGGATGATGTTTTTTAATTTTTAGAATTTTTTTGCATTTATTTTTGAATTTTCAAACTCGGGTCGGGTTCGAACGGATAGGAAGGAAATTTTTTTTCCTCTCTATTTTTCGGCCTTTCCTGACCCGTTTCATCTTGAAATGAAGCCAGGATGATGTTTTTTAATTTTTAGAATTTTTTTGCATTTATTTTTGAATTTTCTAACTCGGATCGGGTTCGAACGGATAGGAAGGAAATTTTTTTTCTTCTCTATTTTTCGGCCTGCCCATACCCGTTTAGTCTTGAAATGAAGCCTGGATGACGTTTTTTAATTTTTAGAATTTTTTTGCATTTTATTTTTGAATTTTCTATCTCGGGTCGGGTTCGAACGGATAGGAAGGAAATTTTTTTTCTTCTCTATTTTTCGGCCTGTCCTGACCCATTTCATCTTGAAATGAAGCCAGGATGATGTTTTTTAATTTTTAGAATTTTTTTGCATTTTATTTTTGAATTTTCTATCTCGGGTCGGGTTCGAACGGATAGGAAGGAAATTTTTTTTCTTCTCTATTTTTCGGCCTGTCCTGACCCATTTCATCTTGAAATGAAGCCAGGATGATGTTTTTTAATTTTTAGAATTTTTTTGCATTTATTTTTGAATTTTCTAACTCGGATCGGGTTCGAACGGATAGGAAGGAAATTTTTTTTCCTCTCTATTTTTCGGCCTGTCCTGACCCATTTCATCTTGAAATGAAGCCAGGATGATGTTTTTTAATTTTTAGAATTTTTTTGCATTTTATTTTTGAATTTTCTATCTCTGGTCGGGTTCGAACGGATAGGAAGGAAATTTTTTTTCTTCTCTATTTTTCGGCCTGTCCTAACCCGTTTCATCTTGAAATGAAGCCAGGATGATGTTTTTTAATTTTTAGAATTTTTTTGCATTTATTTTTGAATTTTCAAACTCGGGTCGGGTTCGAACGGATAGGAAGGAAATTTTTTTTCCTCTCTATTTTTCGGCCTGTCCTGACCCGTTTCATCTTGAAATGAAGCCAGGATGATGTTTTTTAATTTTTAGAATTTTTTTGCATTTATTTTTGAATTTTCTAACTCGGATCGGGTTCGAACGGATAGGAAGGAAATTTTTTTTCCTCTCTATTTTTCGGCCTGTCCTGACCCGTTTCATCTTGAAATGAAGCCAGGATGATGTTTTTTAATTTTTAGAATTTTTTTGCATTTATTTTTGGATTTTCTAACTCGGATCGGGTTCGAACGGATAGGAAGGAAATTTTTTTTCTTCTCTATTTTTCGGCCTGCCCATACCCGTTTAGTCTTGAAATGAAGCCTGGATGACGTTTTTTAATTTTTAGAATTTTTTTGCATTTTATTTTTGAATTTTCTATCTCGGGTCGGGTTCGAACGGATAGGAAGGAAATTTTTTTTCTTCTCTATTTTTCGGCCTGTCCTGACCCGTTTCATCTTGAAATGAAGCCAAGATGATGTTTTTTAATTTTTAGAATTTTTTTGCATTTATTTTTGAATTTTCTAACTCGGATCGGGTTCGAACGGATAGGAAGAAAATTTTTTTTCTTCTCCATTTTTCGGCCTGCCCATACCCGTTTAGTCTTGAAATGAAGCCTGGATGACGTTTTTTAATTTTTAGAATTTTTTTGCATTTTATTTTTGAATTTTCTATCTCGGGTCGGGTTCGAACGGATAGGAAGGAAATTTTTTTTCTACTCTATTTTTTGGCCTGTCCAAACCCGTTTAGTCTTAAAATGAAGCCTGGATGATGTTTTTTAATTTTTAGAATTTATTTGCATTTTATTTTTGAATTTTCTATCTCGGGTCGGGTTCGAACGGATAGGAAGGAAATTTTTTTTCTTCTCTATTTTTCGGCCTGTCCTGACCCGTTTCATCTTGAAATGAAGCCAGGATGATGTTTTTTAATTTTTAGAATTTTTTTGCATTTATTTTTGAATTTTCTAACTCGGATCGGGTTCGAACGGATAGGAAGGAAATTTTTTTTCCTCTCTATTTTTCGGCCTGTCCTGACCCGTTTCATCTTGAAATGAAGCCAGGATGATGTTTTTTAATTTTTAGAATTTTTTTGCATTTATTTTTGAATTTTCTAACTCGGATCGGGTTCGAACGGATAGGAAGGAAATTTTTTTTCTTCTCTATTTTTCGGCCTGCCCATACCCGTTTAGTCTTGAAATGAAGCCTGGATGACATTTTTTAATTTTTAGAATTTTTTTGCATTTTATTTTTGAATTTTCTATCTCGGGTCGGGTTCGAACGGATAGGAAGGAAATTTTTTTTCTTCTCTATTTTTCGGCCTGTCCTGACCCATTTCATCTTGAAATGAAGCCAGGATGATGTTTTTTAATTTTTAGAATTTTTTTGCATTTTATTTTTGAATTTTCTATCTCGGGTCGGGTTCGAACGGATAGGAAGGAAATTTTTTTTCTTCTCTATTTTTCGGCCTGTCCTGACCCATTTCATCTTGAAATGAAGCAAGGATGATGTTTTTTAATTTTTAGAATTTTTTTGCATTTATTTTTGAATTTTCTAACTCGGATCGGGTTCGAACGGATAGGAAGGAAATTTTTTTTCCTCTCTATTTTTCGGCCTGTCCTGACCCATTTCATCATGAAATGAAGCCAGGATGATGTTTTTTAATTTTTAGAATTTATTTGCATTTTATTTTTGAATTTTCTATCTCGGGTCGGGTTCGAACGGATAGGAAGGAAATTTTTTTTCTTCTCTATTTTTCGGCCTGTCCTGACCCGTTTCATCTTGAAATGAAGCCAGGATGATGTTTTTTAATTTTTAGAATTTTTTTGCATTTATTTTTGAATTTTCTAACTCGGATCGGGTTCGAACGGATAGGAAGGAAATTTTTTTTCCTCTCTATTTTTCAGCCTGTCCTGACCCGTTTCATCTTGAAATGAAGCCAGGATGATGTTTTTTTAATTTTTAGAATTTTTTTGCATTTATTTTTGGATTTTCTAACTCGGATCGGGTTCGAACGGATAGGAAGGAAATTTTTTTTCTTCTCTATTTTTCGGCCTGCCCATACCCGTTTAGTCTTGAAATGAAGCCTGGATGACGTTTTTTAATTTTTAGAATTTTTTTGCATTTTATTTTTGAATTTTCTATCTCGGGTCGGGTTCGAACGGATAGGAAGGAAATTTTTTTTCTTCTCTATTTTTCGGCCTGTCCTGACCCGTTTCATCTTGAAATGAAGCAAAGATGATGTTTTTTAATTTTTAGAATTTTTTTGCATTTATTTTTGAATTTTCAAACTCGGGTCGGGTTCGAACGGATAGGAAGGAAATTTTTTTTCCTCTCTATTTTTCATCCTGTCCTGACCCGTTTCATCTTGAAATGAAGCCAGGATGATGTTTTTTAATTTTTAGAATTTTTTTGCATTTATTTTTGAATTTTCTAACTCGGATCGGGTTCGAACGGATAGGAAGGAAATTTATTTTCCTCTCTATTTTTCGGCCTGTCCTGACCCGTTTCATCTTGAAATGAAGCCAGGATGATGTTTTTTAATTTTTAGAATTTTTTTGCATTTATTTTTGAATTTTCTAACTCGGATCGGGTTCGAACGGATAGGAAGGAAATTTTTTTTCTTCTCTATTTTTCGGCCTGCCCATACCCGTTTAGTCTTGAAATGAAGCCTGGATGACGTTTTTTAATTTTTAGAATTTTTTTGCATTTTATTTTTGAATTTTCTATCTCGTGTCGGGTTCGAACGGATAGGAAGGAAATTTTTTTTCTTCTCTATTTTTCGGCCTGTCCTGACCCATTTCATCTTGAAATGAAGCCAGGATGATGTTTTTTAATTTTTAGAATTTTTTTGCATTTATTTTTGAATTTTCTAACTCGGATCGGGTTCGAACGGATAGGAAGGAAATTTTTTTTCCTCTCTATTTTTCGGCCTGTCCTAACCCGTTTCATCTTGAAATGAAGCCAGGATGATGTTTTTTAATTTTTATAATTTTTTTGCATTTATTTTTGAATTTTCTAACTCGGATCGGGTTCGAACGGATAGGAAGGAAATTTTTTTTCTTCTCTATTTTTCGGCCTGCCCATACCCGTTTAGTCTTGAAATGAAGCCTGGATGACGTTTTTTAATTTTTAGAATTTTTTTGCATTTTATTTTTGAATTTTCTATCTCGGGTCGGGTTCGAACGGATAGGAAGGAAATTTTTTTTCTTCTCTATTTTTCGGCCTGTCCTGACCCATTTCATCTTGAAATGAAGCCAGGATGATGTTTTTTAATTTTTAGAATTTTTTTGCATTTTATTTTTGAATTTTCTATCTCGGGTCGGGTTCGAACGGATAGGAAGGAAATTTTTTTTCTTCTCTATTTTTCGGCCTGTCCTGACCCATTTCATCTTGAAATGAAGCCAGGATGATGTTTTTTAATTTTTAGAATTTTTTTGCATTTATTTTTGAATTTTCTAACTCGGATCGGGTTCGAACGGATAGGAAGGAAATTTTTTTTCCTCTCTATTTTTCGGCCTGTCCTGACCCATTTCATCTTGAAATGAAGCCAGGATGATGTTTTTTAATTTTTAGAATTTTTTTGCATTTTATTTTTGAATTTTCTATCTCTAGTCGGGTTCGAACGGATAGGAAGGAAATTTTTTTTCTTCTCTATTTTTCGGCCTGTCCTGACCCGTTTCATCTTGAAATGAAGCCAGGATGATGTTTTTTAATTTTTAGAATTTTTTTGCATTTATTTTTGAATTTTCAAACTCGGGTCGGGTTCGAACGGATAGGAAGGAAATTTTTTTTCCTCTCTATTTTTCGGCCTGTCCTGACCCGTTTCATCTTGAAATGAAGCCAGGATGATGTTTTTTAATTTTTAGAATTTTTTTGCATTTATTTTTGAATTTTCTAACTCGGATCGGGTTCGAACGGATAGGAAGGAAATTTTTTTTCTTCTCTATTTTTCGGCCTGCCCATACCCGTTTAGTCTTGAAATGAAGCCTGGATGACGTTTTTTAATTTTTAGAATTTTTTTGCATTTTATTTTTGAATTTTCTATCTCGGGTCGGGTTCGAACGGATAGGAAGGAAATTTTTTTTCTTCTCTATTTTTCGGCCTGTCCTGACCCATTTCATCTTGAAATGAAGCCAGGATGATGTTTTTTAATTTTTAGAATTTTTTTGCATTTTATTTTTGAATTTTCTATCTCGGGTCGGGTTCGAACGGATAGGAAGGAAATTTTTTTTCTTCTCTATTTTTCGGCCTGTCCTGACCCATTTCATCTTGAAATGAAGCCAGGATGATGTTTTTTAATTTTTAGAATTTTTTTGCATTTATTTTTGAATTTTCTAACTCGGATCGGGTTCGAACGGATAGGAAGGAAATTTTTTTTCCTCTCTATTTTTCGGCCTGTCCTGACCCATTTCATCTTGAAATGAAGCCAGGATGATGTTTTTTAATTTTTAGAATTTTTTTGCATTTTATTTTTGAATTTTCTATCTCTGGTCGGGTTCGAACGGATAGGAAGGAAATTTTTTTTCTTCTCTATTTTTCGGCCTGTCCTGACCCGTTTCATCTTGAAATGAAGCCAGGATGATGTTTTTTAATTTTTAGAATTTTTTTGCATTTATTTTTGAATTTTCAAACTCGGGTCGGGTTCGAACGGATAGGAAGGAAATTTTTTTTCCTCTCTATTTTTCGGCCTGTCCTGACCCGTTTCATCTTGAAATGAAGCCAGGATGATGTTTTTTAATTTTTAGAATTTTTTTGCATTTATTTTTGAATTTTCTAACTCGGATCGGGTTCGAACGGATAGGAAGGAAATTTTTTTTCGTCTCTATTTTTCGGCCTGTCCTGACCCGTTTCATCTTGAAATGAAGCCAGGATGATGTTTTTTAATTTTTAGAATTTTTTTGCATTTATTTTTGGATTTTCTAACTCGGATCGGGTTCGAACGGATAGGAAGGAAATTTTTTTTCTTCTCTATTTTTCGGCCTGCCCATACCCGTTTAGTCTTGAAATGAAGCCTGGACGACGTTTTTTAATTTTTAGAATTTTTTTGCATTTTATTTTTGAATTTTCTATCTCGGGTCGGGTTCGAACGGATAGGAAGGAAATTTTTTTTCTTCTCTATTTTTCGGCCTGTCCTGACCCGTTTCATCTTGAAATGAAGCCAAGATGATGTTTTTTAATTTTTAGAATTTTTTTGCATTTATTTTTGAATTTTCAAACTCGGGTCGGGTTCGAACGGATAGGAAGGAAATTTTTTTTCCTCTCTATTTTTCATCCTGTCCTGACCCGTTTCATCTTGAAATGAAGCCAGGATGATGTTTTTTAATTTTTAGAATTTTTTTGCATTTATTTTTGAATTTTCTAACTCGGATCGGGTTCGAACGGATAGGAAGGAAATTTTTTTTCCTCTCTATTTTTCGGCCTGTCCTGACCCGTTTCATCTTGAAATGAAGCCAGGATGATGTTTTTTAATTTTTAGAATTTTTTTGCATTTATTTTTGAATTTTCTAACTCGGATCGGGTTCGAACGGATAGGAAGGAAATTTTTTTTCTTCTCTATTTTTCGGCCTGCCCATACCCGTTTAGTCTTGAAATGAAGCCTGGATGACGTTTTTTAATTTTTAGAATTTTTTTGCATTTTATTTTTGAATTTTCTATCTCGTGTCGGGTTCGAACGGATAGGAAGGAAATTTTTTTTCTTCTCTATTTTTCGGCCTGTCCTGACCCATTTCATCTTGAAATGAAGCCAGGATGATGTTTTTTAATTTTTAGAATTTTTTTGCATTTATTTTTGAATTTTCTAACTCGGATCGGGTTCGAACGGATAGGAAGGAAATTTTTTTTCCTCTCTATTTTTCGGCCTGTCCTGACCCGTTTCATCTTGAAATGAAGCCAGGATGATGTTTTTTAATTTTTAGAATTTTTTTGCATTTATTTTTGAATTTTCTAACTCGGATCGGGTTCGAACGGATAGGAAGGAAATTTTTTTTCTTCTCTATTTTTCGGCCTGCCCATACCCGTTTAGTCTTGAAATGAAGCCTGGATGACGTTTTTTAATTTTTAGAATTTTTTTGCATTTTATTTTTGAATTTTCTATCTCGGGTCGGGTTCGAACGGATAGGAAGGAAATTTTTTTTCTTCTCTATTTTTCGGCCTGTCCTGACCCATTTCATCTTGAAATGAAGCCAGGATGATGTTTTTTAATTTTTAGAATTTTTTTGCATTTTATTTTTGAATTTTCTATCTCGGGTCGGGTTCGAACGGATAGGAAGGAAATTTTTTTTCTTCTCTATTTTTCGGCCTGTCCTGACCCATTTCATCTTGAAATGAAGCCAGGATGATGTTTTTTAATTTTTAGAATTTTTTTGCATTTATTTTTGAATTTTCTAACTCGGATCGGGTTCGAACGGATAGGAAGGAAATTTTTTTTCCTCTCTATTTTTCGGCCTGTCCTGACCCATTTCATCTTGAAATGAAGCCAGGATGATGTTTTTTAATTTTTAGAATTTTTTTGCATTTTATTTTTGAATTTTCTATCTCTAGTCGGGTTCGAACGGATAGGAAGGAAATTTTTTTTCTTCTCTATTTTTCGGCCTGTCCTGACCCGTTTCATCTTGAAATGAAGCCAGGATGATGTTTTTTAATTTTTAGAATTTTTTTGCATTTATTTTTGAATTTTCAAACTCGGGTCGGGTTCGAACGGATAGGAAGGAAATTTTTTTTCCTCTCTATTTTTCGGCCTGTCCTGACCCGTTTCATCTTGAAATGAAGCCAGGATGATGTTTTTTAATTTTTAGAATTTTTTTGCATTTATTTTTGAATTTTCTAACTCGGATCGGGTTCGAACGGATAGGAAGGAAATTTTTTTTCTTCTCTATTTTTCGGCCTGCCCATACCCGTTTAGTCTTGAAATGAAGCCTGGATGACGTTTTTTAATTTTTAGAATTTTTTTGCATTTTATTTTTGAATTTTCTATCTCGGGTCGGGTTCGAACGGATAGGAAGGAAATTTTTTTTCTTCTCTATTTTTCGGCCTGTCCTGACCCATTTCATCTTGAAATGAAGCCAGGATGATGTTTTTTAATTTTTAGAATTTTTTTGCATTTATTTTTGAATTTTCTAACTCGGCTCGGGTTCGAACGGATAGGAAGGAAATTTTTTTTCCTCTCTATTTTTCGGCCTGTCCTGACCCGTTTCATCTTGAAATGAAGCCAGGATGATGTTTTTTAATTTTTAGAATTTTTTTGCATTTATTTTTGGATTTTCTAACTCGGATCGGGTTCGAACGGATAGGAAGGAAATTTTTTTTCTTCTCTATTTTTCGGCCTGCCCATACCCGTTTAGTCTTGAAATGAAGCCTGGATGACGTTTTTTAATTTTTAGAATTTTTTTGCATTTTATTTTTGAATTTTCTATCTCGGGTCGGGTTCGAACGGATAGGAAGGAAATTTTTTTTCTTCTCTATTTTTCGGCCTGTCCTGACCCGTTTCATCTTGAAATGAAGCCAAGATGATGTTTTTTAATTTTTAGAATTTTTTTGCATTTATTTTTGAATTTTCAAACTCGGGTCGGGTTCGAACGGATAGGAAGGAAATTTTTTTTCCTCTCTATTTTTCATCCTGTCCTGACCCGTTTCATCTTGAAATGAAGCCAGGATGATGTTTTTTAATTTTTAGAATTTTTTTGCATTTATTTTGGAATTTTCTAACTCGGGTCGGGTTCGAACGGATAGGAAGGAAATTTTTTTTCTTCTCTATTTTTCGGGCTGTCCATACCCGTTTAGTCTTGAAATGAAGCCTGGATGATGTTTTTTAATTTTTAGAATTTTTTTGCATTTTATTTTTGAATTTTCTATCTCTAGTCGGGTTCGAACGGATAGGAAGGAAATTTTTTTTCTTCTCTATTTTTCGGCCTGTCTTGACCCGTTTCATCCTGAAATGAAGCCTGGATGATGTTTTTTCATTTTAAGAATTTTTTTTGTATTTTAATTTTGAATTTTCTATCTCGGGTCGGGTTCGAACGGATAGGAAGGAAATTTTTTTTCTTCTTTATTTTTTGGCCTGTCCTGACCCGTTTCATCTTGAAATGAAGCCAGGATGATGTTTTTTAATTTTTAGAATTTTTTTGCATTTATTTTTGAATTTTCAAACTCGGGTCGGGATCGAACGGATAGGAAGGAAATTTTTTTTCCTCTCTATTTTTCGGCCTGTCCTGACCCGTTTCATCTTGAAATGAAGCCAGGATGATGTTTTTTCATTTTTAGAATTTTTTTGCATTTATTTTTGAATTTTCTAACTCGGATCGGGTTCGAACGGATAGGAAGGAAATTTTTTTTCTTCTCTATTTTTCGGCCTGCCCGTATCCGTTTAGTCTTGAAATGAAGCCTGGATGACGTTTTTTAATTTTTAGAATTTTTTTGCATTTTATTTTTGAATTTTCTATCTCGGGTCGGGTTCGAACGGATAGGAAGGAAATTTTTTTTCTTCTCTATTTTTCGGCCTGTCCTGACCCGTTTCATCTTGAAATGAAGCCAGGATGATGTTTTTTAATTTTTAGAATTTTTTTGCATTTATTTTTGAATTTTCAAACTCGGGTCGGGATCAAACGGATAGGAAGGAAATTTTTTTCCTCTCTATTTTTCGGCCTGTCCTGACCCGTTTCATCTTGAAATGAAGCCTGGATGATGTTTTTTCATTTTTAGAATTTTTTTTGTATTTTATTTTTGAATTTTCTATCTCGGGTCGGGTTCGAACGGATAGGAAGGAAATTTTTTTTCTTCTCTATTTTTAGGCCTGTCCTGACCCGTTTCATCTTGAAATGAAGCCAGGATGATGTTTTTTAAGTTTTAGAATTTTTTTGCATTTATTTTTGAATTTTCAAACTCGGGTCGGGTTCGAACGGATAGGAAGGAAATTTTTTTTCCTCTCTATTTTTCGGCCTGTCCTGACCCGTTTCATCTTGAAATGAAGCCAGGATGATGTTTTTTAATTTTTAGAATTTTTTTGCATTTATTTTTGAATTTTCTAACTCGGATCGGGTTCGAACGGATAGGAAGGAAATTTTTTTTCTTCTCTATTTTTCGGCCTGCCCATACCCGTTTAGTCTTGAAATGAAGCCTGGATGACGTTTTTTAATTTTTAGAATTTTTTTGCATTTATTTTTGAATTTTCAAACTCGGGTCGGGTTCGAACGGATAGGAAGGAAATTTTTTTTCCTCTCTATTTTTCATCCTGTCCAGACCCGTTTCATCTTGAAATGAAGCCAGGATGATGTTTTTTAATTTTTAGAATTTTTTTGCATTTATTTTGGAATTTTCTAACTCGGGTCGGGTTCGAACGGATAGGAAGGAAATTTTTTTTCTTCTCTATTTTTCGGGCTGTCCATACCCGTTTAGTCTTGAAATGAAGCCTGGATGATGTTTTTTAATTTTTAGAATTTTTTTGCATTTTATTTTTGAATTTTCTATCTCTAGTCGGGTTCGAACGGATAGGAAGGAAATTTTTTTTCTTCTCTATTTTTCGGCCTGTCTTGACCCGTTTCATCCTGAAATGAAGCCTGGATGATGTTTTTTCATTTTTAGAATTTTTTTTGTATTTTATTTTTGAATTTTCTATCTCGGGTCGGGTTCGAACGGATAGGAAGGAAATTTTTTTTCTTCTTTATTTTTTGGCCTGTCCTGACCCGTTTCATCTTGAAATGAAGCCAGGATGATGTTTTTTAATTTTTAGAATTTTTTTGCATTTATTTTTGAATTTTCAAACTCGGGTCGGGATCGAACGGATAGGAAGGAAATTTTTTTTCCTCTCTATTTTTCGGCCTGTCCTGACCCGTTTCATCTTGAAATGAAGCCAGGATGATGTTTTTTAATTTTTAGAATTTTTTTGCATTTATTTTTGGATTTTCTAACTCGGATCGGGTTCGAACGGATAGGAAGGAAATTTTTTTTCTTCTCTATTTTTCGGCCTGCCCATACCCGTTTAGTCTTGAAATGAAGCCTGGATGACGTTTTTTAATTTTTAGAATTTTTTTGCATTTTATTTTTGAATTTTCTATCTCGGGTCGGGTTCGAACGGATAGGAAGGAAATTTTTTTTCTTCTCTATTTTTCGGCCTGTCCTGACCCGTTTCATCTTGAAATGAAGCCAAGATGATGTTTTTTAATTTTTAGAATTTTTTTGCATTTATTTTTGAATTTTCAAACTCGGGTCGGGTTCGAACGGATAGGAAGGAAATTTTTTTTCCTCTCTATTTTTCATCCTGTCCTGACCCGTTTCATCTTGAAATGAAGCCAGGATGATGTTTTTTAATTTTTAGAATTTTTTTGCATTTATTTTGGAATTTTCTAACTCGGGTCGGGTTCGAACGGATAGGAAGGAAATTTTTTTTTTTTTCAATTTTTCGGGCTGTCCATACCCGTTTAGTCTTGAAATGAAGCCTGGATGATGTTTTTTAATTTTTAGAATTTTTTTGCATTTTATTTTTGAATTTTCTATCTCAAGTCGGGTTCGAACGGATAGGAAGGAAATTTTTTTTCTTCTCTATTTTTCGGCCTGTCTTGACCCGTTTCATCCTGAAATGAAGCCTTGATGATGTTTTTTCATTTTTAGAATTTTTTTTGTATTTTATTTTTGAATTTTCTATCTCGGGTCGGGTTCGAACGGATAGGAAGGAAATTTTTTTTCTTCTTTATTTTTTGGCCTGTCCTGACCCGTTTCATCTTGAAATGAAGCCAGGATATAGTTTTTTAATTTTTAGAATTTTTTTGCATTTATTTTTGAATTTTCAAACTCGGGTCGGGATCGAACGGATAGGAAGGAAATTTTTTTTCCTCTCTATTTTTCGGCCTGTCCTGACCCGTTTCATCTTGAAATGAAGCCAGGATGATGTTTTTTAATTTTTAGAATTTTTTTGCATTTATTTTTGAATTTTCTAACTCGGATCGGGTTCGAACGGATAGGAAGGAAATTTTTTTTCTTCTCTATTTTTCGGCCTGCCCATACCCGTTTAGTCTTGAAATGAAGCCTGGATGACGTTTTTTAATTTTTAGAATTTTTTTGCATTTATTTTTGAATTTTCAAACTCGGGTCGGGTTCGAACGGATAGGAAGGAAATTTTTTTTCCTCTCTATTTTTCATCCTGTCCAGACCCGTTTCATCTTGAAATGAAGCCAGGATGATGTTTTTTAATTTTTAGAATTTTTTTGCATTTATTTTGGAATTTTCTAACTCGGGTCGGGTTCGAACGGATAGGAAGGAAATTTTTTTTCTTCTCTATTTTTCGGGCTGTCCATACCCGTTTAGTCTTGAAATGAAGCCTGGATGATGTTTTTTAATTTTTAGAATTTTTTTGCATTTTATTTTTGAATTTTCTATCTCTAGTCGGGTTCGAACGGATAGGAAGGAAATTTTTTTTCTTCTCTATTTTTCGGCCTGTCTTGACCCGTTTCATCCTGAAATGAAGCCTGGATGATGTTTTTTCATTTTTAGAATTTTTTTTGTATTTTATTTTTGAATTTTCTATCTCGGGTCGGGTTCGAACGGATAGGAAGGAAATTTTTTTTCTTCTTTATTTTTTGGCCTGTCCTGACCCGTTTCATCTTGAAATGAAGCCAGGATGATGTTTTTTAATTTTTAGAATTTTTTTGCATTTATTTTTGAATTTTCAAACTCGGGTCGGGATCGAACGGATAGGAAGGAAATTTTTTTTCCTCTCTATTTTTCGGCCTGTCCTGACCCGTTTCATCTTGAAATGAAGCCAGGATGATGTTTTTTAATTTTTAGAATTTTTTTGCATTTATTTTTGGATTTTCTAACTCGGATCGGGTTCGAACGGATAGGAAGGAAATTTTTTTTCTTCTCTATTTTTCGGCCTGCCCATACCCGTTTAGTCTTGAAATGAAGCCTGGATGACGTTTTTTAATTTTTAGAATTTTTTTGCATTTTATTTTTGAATTTTCTATCTCGGGTCGGGTTCGAACGGATAGGAAGGAAATTTTTTTTCTTCTCTATTTTTCGGCCTGTCCTGACCCGTTTCATCTTGAAATGAAGCCAAGATGATGTTTTTTAATTTTTAGAATTTTTTTGCATTTATTTTTGAATTTTCAAACTCGGGTCGGGTTCGAACGGATAGGAAGGAAATTTTTTTTCCTCTCTATTTTTCATCCTGTCCTGACCCGTTTCATCTTGAAATGAAGCCAGGATGATGTTTTTTAATTTTTAGAATTTTTTTGCATTTATTTTGGAATTTTCTAACTCGGGTCGGGTTCGAACGGATAGGAAGGAAATTTTTTTTTTTTTCAATTTTTCGGGCTGTCCATACCCGTTTAGTCTTGAAATGAAGCCTGGATGATGTTTTTTAATTTTTAGAATTTTTTTGCATTTTATTTTTGAATTTTCTATCTCAAGTCGGGTTCGAACGGATAGGAAGGAAATTTTTTTTCTTCTCTATTTTTCGGCCTGTCTTGACCCGTTTCATCCTGAAATGAAGCCTTGATGATGTTTTTTCATTTTTAGAATTTTTTTTGTATTTTATTTTTGAATTTTCTATCTCGGGTCGGGTTCGAACGGATAGGAAGGAAATTTTTTTTCTTCTTTATTTTTTGGCCTGTCCTGACCCGTTTCATCTTGAAATGAAGCCAGGATATAGTTTTTTAATTTTTAGAATTTTTTTGCATTTATTTTTGAATTTTCAAACTCGGGTCGGGATCGAACGGATAGGAAGGAAATTTTTTTTCCTCTCTATTTTTCGGCCTGTCCTGACCCGTTTCATCTTGAAATGAAGCCAGGATGATGTTTTTTAATTTTTAGAATTTTTTTGCATTTATTTTTGAATTTTCTAACTCGGATCGGGTTCGAACGGATAGGAAGGAAATTTTTTTTCTTCTCTATTTTTCGGCCTGCCCATACCCGTTTAGTCTTGAAATGAAGCCTGGATTACGTTTTTTAATTTTTAGAATTTTTTTGCATTTTATTTTTGAATTTTCAGGTCGGGTTCGAACGGATAGGTAGGAAATTTTTTTTTCTTCTCTATTTTTTGGCCTGTCCAAACCCTTTTAGTCTTAAAATGAAGCCTGGATGATGTTTTTTAATTTTTAGAATTTTTTTGCATTTTATTTTTTGAATTTTCTATCTCGGGTCGGGTTCGAACGGATAGGAAGGAAATTTTTTTTCTTCTCTATTTTTCGGCCTGTCCTGACCCGTTTCATCTTGAAATGAAGCCAGGATGATGTTTTTTAATTTTTAGAATTTTTTTGCATTTATTTTTGAATTTTCAAACTCGGGTCGGGATCAAACGGATAGGAAGGAAATTTTTTTCCTCTCTATTTTTCGGCCTGTCCTGACCCGTTTCATCTTGAAATGAAGCCTAGATGATGTTTTTTCATTTTTAGAATTTTTTTTGTATTTTATTTTTGAATTTTCTATCTCGGGTCGGGTTCGAACGGATAGGAAGGAAATTTTTTTTCTTCTCTATTTTTTGGCCTGTCCTGACCCGTTTCATCTTGAAATGAAGCCAGGATGATGTTTTTTAATTTTTAGAATTTTTTTGCATTTATTTTTGAATTTTCAAACTCGGGTCGGGTTCGAACGGATAGGAAGGAAATTTTTTTTCCTCTCTATTTTTCGGCCTGTCCTGACTCGTTTCATCTTGAAATGAAGCCAGGATGATGTTTTTTAATTTTTAGAATTTTTTTGCATTTATTTTTGAATTTTCTAACTCGGATCGGGTTCGAACGGATAGGAAGGAAATTTTTTTTCTTCTCTATTTTTCGGCCTGCCCATACCCGTTTAGTCTTGAAATGAAGCCTGGATGACGTTTTTTAATTTTTAGAATTTTTTTGCATTTTATTTTTGAATTTTCTATCTCGGGTCGGGTTCGAACGGATAGGAAGGAAATTTTTTTTCTTCTCTATTTTTCGGCCTGTCCTGACCCATTTCATCTTGAAATGAAGCCAGGATGATGTTTTTTAATTTTTAGAATTTTTTTGCATTTATTTTTGAATTTTCAAACTCGGGTCGGGATCAAACGGATAGGAAGGAAATTTTTTTCCTCTCTATTTTTCGGCCTGTCCTGACCCGTTTCATCTTGAAATGAAGCCTGGATGATGTTTTTTCATTTTTAGAATTTTTTTTGTATTTTATTTTTGAATTTTCTATCTCGGGTCGGGTTCGAACGGATAGGAAGGAAATTTTTTTTCTTCTCTATTTTTAGGCCTGTCCTGACCCGTTTCATCTTGAAATGAAGCCAGGATGATGTTTTTTAAGTTTTAGAATTTTTTTGCATTTATTTTTGAATTTTCAAACTCGGGTCGGGTTCGAACGGATAGGAAGGAAATTTTTTTTCCTCTCTATTTTTCGGCCTGTCCTGACCCGTTTCATCTTGAAATGAAGCCAGGATGATGTTTTTTAATTTTTAGAATTTTTTTGCATTTATTTTTGAATTTTCTAACTCGGATCGGGTTCGAACGGATAGGAAGGAAATTTTTTTTCTTCTCTATTTTTCGGCCTGCCCATACCCGTTTAGTCTTGAAATGAAGCCTGGATGACGTTTTTTAATTTTTAGAATTTTTTTGCATTTATTTTTGAATTTTCAAACTCGGGTCGGGTTCGAACGGATAGGAAGGAAATTTTTTTTCCTCTCTATTTTTCATCTTGTCCAGACCCGTTTCATCTTGAAATGAAGCCAGGATGATGTTTTTTAATTTTTAGAATTTTTTTGCATTTATTTTGGAATTTTCTAACTCGGGTCGGGTTCGAACGGATAGGAAGGAAATTTTTTTTCTTCTCTATTTTTCGGGCTGTCCATACCCGTTTAGTCTTGAAATGAAGCCTGGATGATGTTTTTTAATTTTTAGAATTTTTTTGCATTTTATTTTTGAATTTTCTATCTCTAGTCGGGTTCGAACGGATAGGAAGGAAATTTTTTTTCTTCTCTATTTTTCGGCCTGTCTTGACCCGTTTCATCCTGAAATGAAGCCTGGATGATGTTTTTTCATTTTTAGAATTTTTTTTGTATTTTATTTTTGAATTTTCTATCTCGGGTCGGGTTCGAACGGATAGGAAGGAAATTTTTTTTCTTCTTTATTTTTTGGCCTGTCCTGACCCGTTTCATCTTGAAATGAAGCCAGGATGATGTTTTTTAATTTTTAGAATTTTTTTGCATTTATTTTTGAATTTTCAAACTCGGGTCGGGATCGAACGGATAGGAAGGAAATTTTTTTTCCTCTCTATTTTTCGGCCTGTCCTGACCCGTTTCATCTTGAAATGAAGCCAGGATGATGTTTTTTAATTTTTAGAATTTTTTTGCATTTATTTTTGGATTTTCTAACTCGGATCGGGTTCGAACGGATAGGAAGGAAATTTTTTTTCTTCTCTATTTTTCGGCCTGCCCATACCCGTTTAGTCTTGAAATGAAGCCTGGATGACGTTTTTTAATTTTTAGAATTTTTTTGCATTTTATTTTTGAATTTTCTATCTCGGGTCGGGTTCGAACGGATAGGAAGGAAATTTTTTTTCTTCTCTATTTTTCGGCCTGTCCTGACCCGTTTCATCTTGAAATGAAGCCAAGATGATGTTTTTTAATTTTTAGAATTTTTTTGCATTTATTTTTGAATTTTCAAACTCGGGTCGGGTTCGAACGGATAGGAAGGAAATTTTTTTTCCTCTCTATTTTTCATCCTGTCCTGACCCGTTTCATCTTGAAATGAAGCCAGGATGATGTTTTTTAATTTTTAGAATTTTTTTGCATTTATTTTGGAATTTTCTAACTCGGGTCGGGTTCGAACGGATAGGAAGGAAATTTTTTTTTTTTTCAATTTTTCGGGCTGTCCATACCCGTTTAGTCTTGAAATGAAGCCTGGATGATGTTTTTTAATTTTTAGAATTTTTTTGCATTTTATTTTTGAATTTTCTATCTCAAGTCGGGTTCGAACGGATAGGAAGGAAATTTTTTTTCTTCTCTATTTTTCGGCCTGTCTTGACCCGTTTCATCCTGAAATGAAGCCTTGATGATGTTTTTTCATTTTTAGAATTTTTTTTGTATTTTATTTTTGAATTTTCTATCTCGGGTCGGGTTCGAACGGATAGGAAGGAAATTTTTTTTCTTCTTTATTTTTTGGCCTGTCCTGACCCGTTTCATCTTGAAATGAAGCCAGGATATAGTTTTTTAATTTTTAGAATTTTTTTGCATTTATTTTTGAATTTTCAAACTCGGGTCGGGATCGAACGGATAGGAAGGAAATTTTTTTTCCTCTCTATTTTTCGGCCTGTCCTGACCCGTTTCATCTTGAAATGAAGCCAGGATGATGTTTTTTAATTTTTAGAATTTTTTTGCATTTATTTTTGAATTTTCTAACTCGGATCGGGTTCGAACGGATAGGAAGGAAATTTTTTTTCTTCTCTATTTTTCGGCCTGCCCATACCCGTTTAGTCTTGAAATGAAGCCTGGATTACGTTTTTTAATTTTTAGAATTTTTTTGCATTTTATTTTTGAATTTTCAGGTCGGGTTCGAACGGATAGGTAGGAAATTTTTTTTCTTCTCTATTTTTTGGCCTGTCCAAACCCTTTTAGTCTTAAAATGAAGCCTGGATGATGTTTTTTAATTTTTAGAATTTATTTGCATTTTATTTTTTGAATTTTCTATCTCGGGTCGGGTTCGAACGGATAGGAAGGAAATTTTTTTTCTTCTCTATTTTTCGGCCTGTCCTGACCCGTTTCATCTTGAAATGAAGCCAGGATGATGTTTTTTAATTTTTAGAATTTTTTTGCATTTATTTTTGAATTTTCAAACTCGGGTCGGGATCAAACGGATAGGAAGGAAATTTTTTTCCTCTCTATTTTTCGGCCTGTCCTGACCCGTTTCATCTTGAAATGAAGCCTAGATGATGTTTTTTCATTTTTAGAATTTTTTTTGTATTTTATTTTTGAATTTTCTATCTCGGGTCGGGTTCGAACGGATAGGAAGGAAATTTTTTTTCTTCTCTATTTTTTGGCCTGTCCTGACCCGTTTCATCTTGAAATGAAGCCAGGATGATGTTTTTTAATTTTTAGAATTTTTTTGCATTTATTTTTGAATTTTCAAACTCGGGTCGGGTTCGAACGGATAGGAAGGAAATTTTTTTTCGTCTCTATTTTTCGGCCTGTCCTGACTCGTTTCATCTTGAAATGAAGCCAGGATGATGTTTTTTAATTTTTAGAATTTTTTTGCATTTATTTTTGAATTTTCTAACTCGGATCGGGTTCGAACGGATAGGAAGGAAATTTTTTTTCTTCTCTATTTTTCGGCCTGCCCATACCCGTTTAGTCTTGAAATGAAGCCTGGATGACGTTTTTTAATTTTTAGAATTTTTTTGCATTTTATTTTTGAATTTTCTATCTCGGGTCGGGTTCGAACGGATAGGAAGGAAATTTTTTTTCTTCTCTATTTTTCGGCCTGTCCTGACCCATTTCATCTTGAAATGAAGCCAGGATGATGTTTTTTAATTTTTAGAATTTTTTTGCATTTATTTTTGAATTTTCAAACTCGGGTCGGGATCAAACGGATAGGAAGGAAATTTTTTTCCTCTCTATTTTTCGGCCTGTCCTGACCCGTTTCATCTTGAAATGAAGCCTGGATGATGTTTTTTCATTTTTAGAATTTTTTTTGTATTTTATTTTTGAATTTTCTATCTCGGGTCGGGTTCGAACGGATAGGAAGGAAATTTTTTTTCTTCTCTATTTTTAGGCCTGTCCTGACCCGTTTCATCTTGAAATGAAGCCAGGATGATGTTTTTTAAGTTTTAGAATTTTTTTGCATTTATTTTTGAATTTTCAAACTCGGGTCGGGTTCGAACGGATAGGAAGGAAATTTTTTTTCCTCTCTATTTTTCGGCCTGTCCTGACCCGTTTCATCTTGAAATGAAGCCAGGATGATGTTTTTTAATTTTTAGAATTTTTTTGCATTTATTTTTGAATTTTCTAACTCGGATCGGGTTCGAACGGATAGGAAGGAAATTTTTTTTCTTCTCTATTTTTCGGCCTGCCCATACCCGTTTAGTCTTGAAATGAAGCCTGGATGACGTTTTTTAATTTTTAGAATTTTTTTGCATTTATTTTTGAATTTTCAAACTCGGGTCGGGTTCGAACGGATAGGAAGGAAATTTTTTTTCCTCTCTATTTTTCATCTTGTCCAGACCCGTTTCATCTTGAAATGAAGCCAGGATGATGTTTTTTAATTTTTAGAATTTTTTTGCATTTATTTTGGAATTTTCTAACTCGGGTCGGGTTCGAACGGATAGGAAGGAAATTTTTTTTCTTCTCTATTTTTCGGGCTGTCCATACCCGTTTAGTCTTGAAATGAAGCCTGGATGATGTTTTTTAATTTTTAGAATTTTTTTGCATTTTATTTTTGAATTTTCTATCTCTAGTCGGGTTCGAACGGATAGGAAGGAAATTTTTTTTCTTCTCTATTTTTCGGCCTGTCTTGACCCGTTTCATCCTGAAATGAAGCCTGGATGATGTTTTTTCATTTTTAGAATTTTTTTTGTATTTTATTTTTGAATTTTCTATCTCGGGTCGGGTTCGAACGGATAGGAAGGAAATTTTTTTTCTTCTTTATTTTTTGGCCTGTCCTGACCCGTTTCATCTTGAAATGAAGCCAGGATGATGTTTTTTAATTTTTAGAATTTTTTTGCATTTATTTTTGAATTTTCAAACTCGGGTCGGGATCGAACGGATAGGAAGGAAATTTTTTTTCCTCTCTATTTTTCGGCCTGTCCTGACCCGTTTCATCTTGAAATGAAGCCAGGATGATGTTTTTTAATTTTTAGAATTTTTTTGCATTTATTTTTGGATTTTCTAACTCGGATCGGGTTCGAACGGATAGGAAGGAAATTTTTTTTCTTCTCTATTTTTCGGCCTGCCCATACCCGTTTAGTCTTGAAATGAAGCCTGGATGACGTTTTTTAATTTTTAGAATTTTTTTGCATTTATTTTTGAATTTTCTATCTCGGGTCGGGTTCGAACGGATAGGAAGGAAATTTTTTTTCTTCTCTATTTTTCGGCCTGTCCTGACCCATTTCATCTTGAAATGAAGCCAGGATGATGTTTTTTAATTTTTAGAATTTTTTTGCATTTTATTTTTGAATTTTCTATCTCGGGTCGGGTTCGAACGGATAGGAAGGAAATTTTTTTTCTTCTCTATTTTTCGGCCTGTCCTGACCCATTTCATCTTGAAATGAAGCCAGGATGATGTTTTTTAATTTTTAGAATTTTTTTGCATTTATTTTTGAATTTTCTAACTCGGATCGGGTTCGAACGGATAGGAAGGAAATTTTTTTTCCTCTCTATTTTTCGGCCTGTCCTGACCCATTTCATCTTGAAATGAAGCCAGGATGATGTTTTTTAATTTTTAGAATTTTTTTGCATTTTATTTTTGAATTTTCTATCTCGGGTCGGGTTCGAACGGATAGGAAGGAAATTTTTTTTCTTCTCTATTTTTCGGCCTGTCCTGACCCGTTTCATCTTGAAATGAAGCCAAGATGATGTTTTTTAATTTTTAGAATTTTTTTGCATTTATTTTTGAATTTTCAAACTCGGGTCGGGTTCGAACGGATAGGAAGGAAATTTTTTTTCCTCTCTATTTTTCATCCTGTCCTGACCCGTTTCATCTTGAAATGAAGCCAGGATGATGTTTTTTAATTTTTAGAATTTTTTTGCATTTATTTTGGAATTTTCTAACTCGGGTCGGGTTCGAACGGATAGGAAGGAAATTTTTTTTTTTTTCAATTTTTCGGGCTGTCCATACCCGTTTAGTCTTGAAATGAAGCCTGGATGATGTTTTTTAATTTTTAGAATTTTTTTGCATTTTATTTTTGAATTTTCTATCTCAAGTCGGGTTCGAACGGATAGGAAGGAAATTTTTTTTCTTCTCTATTTTTCGGCCTGTCTTGACCCGTTTCATCCTGAAATGAAGCCTTGATGATGTTTTTTCATTTTTAGAATTTTTTTTGTATTTTATTTTTGAATTTTCTATCTCGGGTCGGGTTCGAACGGATAGGAAGGAAATTTTTTTTCTTCTTTATTTTTTGGCCTGTCCTGACCCGTTTCATCTTGAAATGAAGCCAGGATATAGTTTTTTAATTTTTAGAATTTTTTTGCATTTATTTTTGAATTTTCAAACTCGGGTCGGGATCGAACGGATAGGAAGGAAATTTTTTTTCCTCTCTATTTTTCGGCCTGTCCTGACCCGTTTCATCTTGAAATGAAGCCAGGATGATGTTTTTTAATTTTTAGAATTTTTTTGCATTTATTTTTGAATTTTCTAACTCGGATCGGGTTCGAACGGATAGGAAGGAAATTTTTTTTCTTCTCTATTTTTCGGCCTGCCCATACCCGTTTAGTCTTGAAATGAAGCCTGGATTACGTTTTTTAATTTTTAGAATTTTTTTGCATTTTATTTTTGAATTTTCAGGTCGGGTTCGAACGGATAGGTAGGAAATTTTTTTTCTTCTCTATTTTTTGGCCTGTCCAAACCCTTTTAGTCTTAAAATGAAGCCTGGATGATGTTTTTTAATTTTTAGAATTTATTTGCATTTTATTTTTTGAATTTTCTATCTCGGGTCGGGTTCGAACGGATAGGAAGGAAATTTTTTTTCTTCTCTATTTTTCGGCCTGTCCTGACCCGTTTCATCTTGAAATGAAGCCAGGATGATGTTTTTTAATTTTTAGAATTTTTTTGCATTTATTTTTGAATTTTCAAACTCGGGTCGGGATCAAACGGATAGGAAGGAAATTTTTTTCCTCTCTATTTTTCGGCCTGTCCTGACCCGTTTCATCTTGAAATGAAGCCTGGATGATGTTTTTTCATTTTTAGAATTTTTTTTGTATTTTATTTTTGAATTTTCTATCTCGGGTCGGGTTCGAACGGATAGGAAGGAAATTTTTTTTCTTCTCTATTTTTTGGCCTGTCCTGACCCGTTTCATCTTGAAATGAAGCCAGGATGATGTTTTTTAATTTTTAGAATTTTTTTGCATTTATTTTTGAATTTTCAAACTCGGGTCGGGTTCGAACGGATAGGAAGGAAATTTTTTTTCCTCTCTATTTTTCGGCCTGTCCTGACTCGTTTCATCTTGAAATGAAGCCAGGATGATGTTTTTTAATTTTTAGAATTTTTTTGCATTTATTTTTGAATTTTCTAACTCGGATCGGGTTCGAACGGATAGGAAGGAAATTTTTTTTCTTCTCTATTTTTCGGCCTGCCCATACCCGTTTAGTCTTGAAATGAAGCCTGGATGACGTTTTTTAATTTTTAGAATTTTTTTGCATTTTATTTTTGAATTTTCTATCTCGGGTCGGGTTCGAACGGATAGGAAGGAAATTTTTTTTCTTCTCTATTTTTCGGCCTGTCCTGACCCATTTCATCTTGAAATGAAGCCAGGATGATGTTTTTTAATTTTTAGAATTTTTTTGCATTTATTTTTGAATTTTCAAACTCGGGTCGGGATCAAACGGATAGGAAGGAAATTTTTTTCCTCTCTATTTTTCGGCCTGTCCTGACCCGTTTCATCTTGAAATGAAGCCTGGATGATGTTTTTTCATTTTTAGAATTTTTTTTGTATTTTATTTTTGAATTTTCTATCTCGGGTCGGGTTCGAACGGATAGGAAGGAAATTTTTTTTCTTCTCTATTTTTAGGCCTGTCCTGACCCGTTTCATCTTGAAATGAAGCCAGGATGATGTTTTTTAAGTTTTAGAATTTTTTTGCATTTATTTTTGAATTTTCAAACTCGGGTCGGGTTCGAACGGATAGGAAGGAAATTTTTTTTCCTCTCTATTTTTCGGCCTGTCCTGACCCGTTTCATCTTGAAATGAAGCAGGATGATGTTTTTTAATTTTTAGAATTTTTTTGCATTTATTTTTGAATTTTCTAACTCGGATCGGGTTCGAACGGATAGGAAGGAAATTTTTTTTCTTCTCTATTTTTCGGCCTGCCCATACCCGTTTAGTCTTGAAATGAATCCTGGATGACGTTTTTTAATTTTTAGAATTTTTTTGCATTTATTTTTGAATTTTCAAACTCGGGTCGGGTTCGAACGGATAGGAAGGAAATTTTTTTTCCTCTCTATTTTTCATCCTGTCCAGACCCGTTTCATCTTGAAATGAAGCCAGGATGATGTTTTTTAATTTTTAGAATTTTTTTGCATTTATTTTGGAATTTTCTAACTCGGGTCGGGTTCGAACGGATAGGAAGGAAATTTTTTTTCTTCTCTATTTTTCGGGCTGTCCATACCCGTTTAGTCTTGAAATGAAGCCTGGATGATGTTTTTTAATTTTTAGAATTTTTTTGCATTTTATTTTTGAATTTTCTATCTCTAGTCGGGTTCGAACGGATAGGAAGGAAATTTTTTTTCTTCTCTATTTTTCGGCCTGTCTTGACCCGTTTCATCCTGAAATGAAGCCTGGATGATGTTTTTTCATTTTTAGAATTTTTTTTGTATTTTATTTTCGAATTTTCTATCTCGGGTCGGGTTCGAACGGATAGGAAGGAAATTTTTTTTCTTCTTTATTTTTTGGCCTGTCCTGACCCGTTTCATCTTGAAATGAAGCCAGGATGATGTTTTTTAATTTTTAGAATTTTTTTGCATTTATTTTTGAATTTTCAAACTCGGGTCGGGATCGAACGGATAGGAAGGAAATTTTTTTTCCTCTCTATTTTTCGGCCTGTCCTGACCCGTTTCATCTTGAAATGAAGCCAGGATGATGTTTTTTAATTTTTAGAATTTTTTTGCATTTATTTTTGGATTTTCTAACTCGGATCGGGTTCGAACGGATAGGAAGGAAATTTTTTTTCTTCTCTATTTTTCGGCCTGCCCATACCCGTTTAGTCTTGAAATGAAGCCTGGATGACGTTTTTTAATTTTTAGAATTTTTTTGCATTTTATTTTTGAATTTTCTATCTCGGGTCGGGTTCGAACGGATAGGAAGGAAATTTTTTTTCTTCTCTATTTTTCGGCCTGTCCTGACCCGTTTCATCTTGAAATGAAGCCAAGATGATGTTTTTTAATTTTTAGAATTTTTTTGCATTTATTTTTGAATTTTCAAACTCGGGTCGGGTTCGAACGGATAGGAAGGAAATTTTTTTTCCTCTCTATTTTTCATCCTGTCCTGACCCGTTTCATCTTGAAATGAAGCCAGGATGATGTTTTTTAATTTTTAGAATTTTTTTGCATTTATTTTGGAATTTTCTAACTCGGGTCGGGTTCGAACGGATAGGAAGGAAATTTTTTTTTTTTTTCAATTTTTCGGGCTGTCCATACCCGTTTAGTCTTGAAATGAAGCCTGGATGATGTTTTTTAATTTTTAGAATTTTTTTGCATTTTATTTTTGAATTTTCTATCTCTAGTCGGGTTCGAACGGATAGGAAGGAAATTTTTTTTCTTCTCTATTTTTCGGCCTGTCTTGACCCGTTTCATCCTGAAATGAAGCCTTGATGATGTTTTTTCATTTTTAGAATTTTTTTTGTATTTTATTTTTGAATTTTCTATCTCGGGTCGGGTTCGAACGGATAGGAAGGAAATTTTTTTTCTTCTTTATTTTTTGGCCTGTCCTGACCCGTTTCATCTTGAAATGAAGCCAGGATATAGTTTTTTAATTTTTAGAATTTTTTTGCATTTATTTTTGAATTTTCAAACTCGGGTCGGGATCGAACGGATAGGAAGGAAATTTTTTTTCCTCTCTATTTCTCGGCCTGTCCTGACCCGTTTCATCTTGAAATGAAGCCAGGATGATGTTTTTTAATTTTTAGAATTTTTTTGCATTTATTTTTGAATTTTCTAACTCGGATCGGGTTCGAACGGATAGGAAGGAAATTTTTTTTCTTCTCTATTTTTCGGCCTGCCCATACCCGTTTAGTCTTGAAATGAAGCCTGGATTACGTTTTTTAATTTTTAGAATTTTTTTGCATTTTATTTTTGAATTTTCAGGTCGGGTTCGAACGGATAGGTAGGAAATTTTTTTTCTTCTCTATTTTTTGGCCTGTCCAAACCCTTTTAGTCTTAAAATGAAGCCTGGATGATGTTTTTTAATTTTTAGAATTTATTTGCATTTCATTTTTTGAATTTTCTATCTCGGGTCGGGTTCGAACGGATAGGAAGGAAATTTTTTTTCTTCTCTATTTTTCGGCCTGTCCTGACCCGTTTCATCTTGAAATGAAGCCAGGATGATGTTTTTTAATTTTTAGAATTTTTTTGCATTTATTTTTGAATTTTCAAACTCGGGTCGGGATCAAACGGATAGGAAGGAAATTTTTTTCCTCTCTATTTTTCGGCCTGTCCTGACCCGTTTCATCTTGAAATGAAGCCTGGATGATGTTTTTTCATTTTTAGAATTTTTTTTGTATTTTATTTTTGAATTTTCTATCTCGGGTCGGGTTCGAACGGATAGGAAGGAAATTTTTTTTCTTCTCTATTTTTTGGCCTGTCCTGACCCGTTTCATCTTGAAATGAAGCCAGGATGATGTTTTTTAATTTTTAGAATTTTTTTGCATTTATTTTTGAATTTTCAAACTCGGGTCGGGTTCGAACGGATAGGAAGGAAATTTTTTTTCGTCTCTATTTTTCGGCCTGTCCTGACTCGTTTCATCTTGAAATGAAGCCAGGATGATGTTTTTTAATTTTTAGAATTTTTTTGCATTTATTTTTGAATTTTCTAACTCGGATCGGGTTCGAACGGATAGGAAGGAAATTTTTTTTCTTCTCTATTTTTCGGCCTGCCCATACCCGTTTAGTCTTGAAATGAAGCCTGGATGATGTTTTTTAATTTTTAGATTTTTTTTGCATTTTATTTTTGAATTTTCTATCTCGGGTCGGGTTCGAACGGATAGGAAGGAAATTTTTTTTCTTCTCTATTTTTCGGCCTGTCCTGACCCATTTCATCTTGAAATGAAGCCAGGATGATGTTTTTTAATTTTTAGAATTTTTTTGCATTTATTTTGGAATTTTCTAACTCGGGTCGGGTTCGAACGGATAGGAAGGAAATTTTTTTTCTTCTCTATTTTTCGGCCTGTCCAGACCCGTTTCATCTTGAAATGAAGCCAGGATGATGTTTTTTAATTTTTAGAATTTTTTTGCATTTATTTTGGAATTTTCTAACTCGGGTCGGGTTCGAACGGATAGGAAGGAAATTTTTTTTCTTCTCTATTTTTCGGGCTGTCCATACCCGTTTAGTCTTGAAATGAAGCCTGGATGATGTTTTTTAATTTTTAGAATTTTTTTGCATTTTATTTTTGAATTTTCTATCTCTAGTCGGGTTCGAACGGATAGGAAGGAAATTTTTTTTCTTCTCTATTTTTCGGCCTGTCTTGACCCGTTTCATCCTGAAATGAAGCCTGGATGATGTTTTTTCATTTTTAGAATTTTTTTTGTATTTTATTTTTGAATTTTCTATCTCGGGTCGGATTCGAACGGATAGGAAGGAAATTTTTTTTCTTCTCTATTTTTTGGCCTGTCCAAACCCGTTTAGTCTTAAAATGAAGCCTGGATGATGTTTTTTAATTTTTAGAATTTATTTGCATTTTATTTTTGAATTTTCTATCTCGGGTCGGGTTCGAACGGATAGGAAGGAAATTTTTTTTCTTCTCTATTTTTCGGCCTGTCCTGACCCGTTTCATCTTGAAATGAAGCCAGGATGATGTTTTTTAATTTTTAGAATTTTTTTGCATTTATTTTTGAATTTTCAAACTCGGGTCGGGTTCGAACGGATAGGAAGGAAATTTTTGTTCCTCTCTATTTTTCGGCCTGTCCTGACCCGTTTCATCTTGAAATGAAGCCAGGATGATGTTTTTTAATTTTTAGAATTTTTTTGCATTTATTTTTGAATTTTCTAACTCGGATCGGGTTCGAACGGATAGGAAGGAAATTTTTTTTCTTCTCTATTTTTCGGCCTGCCCATACCCGTTTAGTCTTGAAATGAAGCCTGGATGACGTTTTTTAATTTTTAGAATTTTTTTGCATTTATTTTTGAATTTTCAAACTCGGGTCGGGTTCGAACGGATAGGAAGGAAATTTTTTTTCCTCTCTATTTTTCATCCTGTCCAGACCCGTTTCATCTTGAAATGAAGCCAGGATGATGTTTTTTAATTTTTAGAATTTTTTTGCATTTATTTTGGAATTTTCTAACTCGGGTCGGGTTCGAACGGATAGGAAGGAAATTTTTTTTCTTCTCTATTTTTCGGGCTGTCCATACCCGTTTAGTCTTGAAATGAAGCCTGGATGATGTTTTTTAATTTTTAGAATTTT
The DNA here is from genome assembly GCF_932294415.1 of Quercus robur. NCBI lineage: Eukaryota > Viridiplantae > Streptophyta > Magnoliopsida > Fagales > Fagaceae > Quercus > Quercus robur. Next base: position 38,214,358 of record NC_065542.1, on the reverse strand, counting down.
TTTGCATTTTATTTTTGAATTTTCTATCTCTAGTCGGGTTCGAACGGATAGGAAGGAAATTTTTTTTCTTCTCTATTTTTCGGCCTGTCTTGACCCGTTTCATCCTGAAATGAAGCCTGGATGATGTTTTTTCATTTTTAGAATTTTTTTTGTATTTTATTTTTGAATTTTCTATCTCGGGTCGGGTTCGAACGGATAGGAAGGAAATTTTTTTTCTTCTTTATTTTTTGGCCTGTCCTGACCCGTTTCATCTTGAAATGAAGCCAGGATGATGTTTTTTAATTTTTAGAATTTTTTTGCATTTATTTTTGAATTTTCAAACTCGGGTCGGGATCGAACGGATAGGAAGGAAATTTTTTTTCCTCTCTATTTTTCGGCCTGTCCTGACTCGTTTCATCTTGAAATGAAGCCAGGATGATGTTTTTTAATTTTTAGAATTTTTTTACATTTATTTTTGAATTTTCTAACTCGGATCGGGTTCAAACGGATAGGAAGAAAATTTTTTTTCTTCTCCATTTTTCGGCCTGCCCATACCCGTTTAGTCTTGAAATGAAGCCTGGATGACGTTTTTTAATTTTTAGAATTTTTTTGCATTTTATTTTTGAATTTTCTATCTCGGGTCGGGTTCGAACGGATAGGAAGGAAATTTTTTTTCTACTCTATTTTTTGGCCTGTCCAAACCCGTTTAGTCTTAAAATGAAGCCTGGATGATGTTTTTTAATTTTTAGAATTTATTTGCATTTTATTTTTGAATTTTCTATCTCGGGTCGGGTTCGAACGGATAGGAAGGAAATTTTTTTTCTTCTCTATTTTTCGGCCTGTCCTGACCCGTTTCATCTTGAAATGAAGCCAGGATGATGTTTTTTAATTTTTAGAATTTTTTTGCATTTATTTTTGAATTTTCAAACTCGGGTCGGGATCAAACGGATAGGAAGGAAATTTTTTTCGTCTCTATTTTTCGGCCTGTCCTGACCCGTTTCATCTTGAAATGAAGCCTGGATGATGTTTTTTCATCTTTAGAATTTTTTTTGTATTTTATTTTTGAATTTTCCATCTCGGGTCGGGTTCGAACGGATAGGAAGGAAATTTTTTTTCTTCTCTATTTTTTGGCCTGTCCTGACCCGTTTCATCTTGAAATGAAGCCAGGATGATGTTTTTTAATTTTTAGAATTTTTTTGCATTTATTTTGGAATTTTCTAACTCGGGTCGGGTTCGAACGGATAGGAAGGAAATTTTTTTTCTTCTCTATTTTTCGGGCTGTCCATACCCGTTTAGTCTTGAAATGAAGCCTGGATGATGTTTTTTAATTTTTAGAATTTTTTTGCATTTTATTTTTGAATTTTCTATCTCTAGTCGGGTTCGAACGGATAGGAAGGAAATTTTTTTTCTTCTCTATTTTTCGGCCTGTCTTGACCCGTTTCATCCTGAAATGAAGCCTGGATGATGTTTTTTCATTTTTAGAATTTTTTTTGTATTTTATTTTTGAATTTTCTATCTCGGGTCGGATTCGAACGGATAGGAAGGAAATTTTTTTTCTTCTCTATTTTTTGGCCTGTCCAAACCCGTTTAGTCTTAAAATGAAGCCTGGATGATGTTTTTTAATTTTTAGAATTTATTTGCATTTTATTTTTGAATTTTCTATCTCGGGTCGGGTTCGAACGGATAGGAAGGAAATTTTTTTTCTTCTCTATTTTTCGGCCTGTCCTGACCCGTTTCATCTTGAAATGAAGCCAGGATGATGTTTTTTAATTTTTAGAATTTTTTTGCATTTATTTTTGAATTTTCAAACTCGGGTCGGGATCAAACGGATAGGAAGGAAATTTTTTTCCTCTCTATTTTTCGGCCTGTCCTGACCCGTTTCATCTTGAAATGAAGCCTGGATGATGTTTTTTCATTTTTAGAATTTTTTTTGTATTTTATTTTTGAATTTTCTATCTCGGGTCGGGTTCGAACGGATAGGAAGGAAATTTTTTTTCTTCTCTATTTTTTGGCCTGTCCTGACCCGTTTCATCTTGAAATGAAGCCAGGATGATGTTTTTTAAGTTTTAGAATTTTTTTGCATTTATTTTTGAATTTTCAAACTCGGGTCGGGTTCGAACGGATAGGAAGGAAATTTTTGTTCCTCTCTATTTTTCGGCCTGTCCTGACCCGTTTCATCTTGAAATGAAGCCAGGATGATGTTTTTTAATTTTTAGAATTTTTTTGCATTTATTTTTGAATTTTCTAACTCGGATCGGGTTCGAACGGATAGGAAGGAAATTTTTTTTCTTCTCTATTTTTCGGCCTGCCCATACCCGTTTAGTCTTGAAATGAAGCCTGGATGACGTTTTTTAATTTTTAGAATTTTTTTGCATTTATTTTTGAATTTTCAAACTCGGGTCGGGTTCGAACGGATAGGAAGGAAATTTTTTTTCCTCTCTATTTTTCATCCTGTCCAGACCCGTTTCATCTTGAAATGAAGCCAGGATGATGTTTTTTAATTTTTAGAATTTTTTTGCATTTATTTTGGAATTTTCTAACTCGGGTCGGGTTCGAACGGATAGGAAGGAAATTTTTTTTCTTCTCTATTTTTCGGGCTGTCCATACCCGTTTAGTCTTGAAATGAAGCCTGGATGATGTTTTTTAATTTTTAGAATTTTTTTGCATTTTATTTTTGAATTTTCTATCTCTAGTCGGGTTCGAACGGATAGGAAGGAAATTTTTTTTCTTCTCTATTTTTCGGCCTGTCTTGACCCGTTTCATCCTGAAATGAAGCCTGGATGATGTTTTTTCATTTTTAGAATTTTTTTTGTATTTTATTTTTGAATTTTCTATCTCGGGTCGGGTTCGAACGGATAGGAAGGAAATTTTTTTTCTTCTTTATTTTTTGGCCTGTCCTGACCCGTTTCATCTTGAAATGAAGCCAGGATGATGTTTTTTAATTTTTAGAATTTTTTTGCATTTATTTTTGAATTTTCAAACTCGGGTCGGGATCGAACGGATAGGAAGGAAATTTTTTTTCCTCTCTATTTTTCGGCCTGTCCTGACTCGTTTCATCTTGAAATGAAGCCAGGATGATGTTTTTTAATTTTTAGAATTTTTTTACATTTATTTTTGAATTTTCTAACTCGGATCGGGTTCAAACGGATAGGAAGAAAATTTTTTTTCTTCTCCATTTTTCGGCCTGCCCATACCCGTTTAGTCTTGAAATGAAGCCTGGATGACGTTTTTTAATTTTTAGAATTTTTTTGCATTTTATTTTTGAATTTTCTATCTCGGGTCGGGTTCGAACGGATAGGAAGGAAATTTTTTTTCTACTCTATTTTTTGGCCTGTCCAAACCCGTTTAGTCTTAAAATGAAGCCTGGATGATGTTTTTTAATTTTTAGAATTTATTTGCATTTTATTTTTGAATTTTCTATCTCGGGTCGGGTTCGAACGGATAGGAAGGAAATTTTTTTTCTTCTCTATTTTTCGGCCTGTCCTGACCCGTTTCATCTTGAAATGAAGCCAGGATGATGTTTTTTAATTTTTAGAATTTTTTTGCATTTATTTTTGAATTTTCAAACTCGGGTCGGGATCAAACGGATAGGAAGGAAATTTTTTTCCTCTCTATTTTTCGGCCTGTCCTGACCCGTTTCATCTTGAAATGAAGCCTGGATGATGTTTTTTCATCTTTAGAATTTTTTTTGTATTTTATTTTTGAATTTTCCATCTCGGGTCGGGTTCGAACGGATAGGAAGGAAATTTTTTTTCTTCTCTATTTTTTGGCCTGTCCTGACCCGTTTCATCTTGAAATGAAGCCAGGATGATGTTTTTTAATTTTTAGAATTTTTTTGCATTTATTTTTGAATTTTCAAACTCGGGTCGGGTTCGAACGGATAGGAAGGAAATTTTTTTTCCTCTCTATTTTTCGGCCTGTCCTGACCCGTTTCATCTTGAAATGAAGCCAGGATGATGTTTTTTAATTTTTAGAATTTTTTTGCATTTATTTTTGAATTTTCTAACTCGGATCGGGTTCGAACGGATAGGAAGGAAATTTTTTTTCTTCTCTATTTTTCGGCCTGCCCATACCCGTTTAGTCTTGAAATGAAGCCTGGATGACGTTTTTTAATTTTTAGAATTTTTTTGCATTTTATTTTTGAATTTTCTATCTCGGGTCGGGTTCGAACGGATAGGAAGGAAATTTTTTTTCTTCTCTATTTTTCGGCCTGTCCTGATCCATTTCATCTTGAAATGAAGCCAGGATGATGTTTTTTAATTTTTAGAATTTTTTTGCATTTATTTTTGAATTTTCTAACTCGGATCGGGTTCGAACGGATAGGAAGGAAATTTTTTTTCCTCTCTATTTTTCGGCCTGTCCTGACCCGTTTCATCTTGAAATGAAGCCAGGATGATGTTTTTTAATTTTTAGAATTTTTTTGCATTTATTTTTGGATTTTCTAACTCGGATCGGGTTCGAACGGATAGGAAGGAAATTTTTTTTCTTCTCTATTTTTCGGCCTGCCCATACCCGTTTAGTCTTGAAATGAAGCCTGGATGACGTTTTTTAATTTTTAGAATTTTTTTGCATTTTATTTTTGAATTTTCTATCTCGGGTCGGGTTCGAACGGATAGGAAGGAAATTTTTTTTCTTCTCTATTTTTCGGCCTGTCCTGACCCGTTTCATCTTGAAATGAAGCCAAGATGATGTTTTTTAATTTTTAGAATTTTTTTGCATTTATTTTTGAATTTTCAAACTCGGGTCGGGTTCGAACGGATAGGAAGGAAATTTTTTTTCCTCTCTATTTTTCATCCTGTCCTGACCCGTTTCATCTTGAAATGAAGCCAGGATGATGTTTTTTAATTTTTAGAATTTTTTTGCATTTATTTTGGAATTTTCTAACTCGGGTCGGGTTCGAACGGATAGGAAGGAAATTTTTTTTTTTTTCAATTTTTCGGGCTGTCCATACCCGTTTAGTCTTGAAATGAAGCCTGGATGATGTTTTTTAATTTTTAGAATTTTTTTGCATTTTATTTTTGAATTTTCTATCTCTAGTCGGGTTCGAACGGATAGGAAGGAAATTTTTTTTCTTCTCTATTTTTCGGCCTGTCTTGACCCGTTTCATCCTGAAATGAAGCCTTGATGATGTTTTTTCATTTTTAGAATTTTTTTTGTATTTTATTTTTGAATTTTCTATCTCGGGTCGGGTTCGAACGGATAGGAAGGAAATTTTTTTTCTTCTTTATTTTTTGGCCTGTCCTGACCCGTTTCATCTTGAAATGAAGCTAGGATATAGTTTTTTAATTTTTAGAATTTTTTTGCATTTATTTTTGAATTTTCAAACTCGGGTCGGGATCGAACGGATAGGAAGGAAATTTTTTTTCCTCTCTATTTTTCGGCCTGTCCTGACCCGTTTCATCTTGAAATGAAGCCAGGATGATGTTTTTTAATTTTTAGAATTTTTTTGCATTTATTTTTGAATTTTCTAACTCGGATCGGGTTCGAACGGATAGGAAGGAAATTTTTTTTCTTCTCTATTTTTCGGCCTGCCCATACCCGTTTAGTCTTGAAATGAAGCCTGGATTACGTTTTTTAATTTTTAGAATTTTTTTGCATTTTATTTTTGAATTTTCAGGTCGGGTTCGAACGGATAGGTAGGAAATTTTTTTTCTTCTCTATTTTTTGGCCTGTCCAAACCCTTTTAGTCTTAAAATGAAGCCTGGATGATGTTTTTTAATTTTTAGAATTTATTTGCATTTTATTTTTTGAATTTTCTATCTCGGGTCGGGTTCGAACGGATAGGAAGGAAATTTTTTTTCTTCTCTATTTTTCGGCCTGTCCTGACCCGTTTCATCTTGAAATGAGGCCAGGATGATGTTTTTTAATTTTTAGAATTTTTTTGCATTTATTTTTGAATTTTCAAACTCGGGTCGGGATCAAACGGATAGGAAGGAAATTTTTTTCCTCTCTATTTTTCGGCCTGTCCTGACCCGTTTCATCTTGAAATGAAGCCTGGATGATGTTTTTTCATTTTTAGAATTTTTTTTGTATTTTATTTTTGAATTTTCTATCTAGGGTCGGGTTCGAACGGATAGGAAGGAAATTTTTTTTCTTCTCTATTTTTTGGCCTGTCCTGACCCGTTTCTTCTTGAAATGAAGCCAGGTTGATGTTTTTTAATTTTTAGAATTTTTTTGCATTTATTTTTGAATTTTCAAACTCGGGTCGGGTTCGAACGGATAGGAAGGAAATTTTTTTTCCTCTCTATTTTTCGGCCTGTCCTGACCCGTTTCATCTTGAAATGAAGCCTGGATGATGTTTTTTCATTTTTAGAATTTTTTTTGTATTTTATTTTTGAATTTTCTATCTCGGGTCGGGTTCGAACGGATAGGAAGGAAATTTTTTTTCTTCTCTATTTTTTGGCCTGTCCTGACCCGTTTCATCTTGAAATGAAGCCAGGATGATGTTTTTTAAGTTTTAGAATTTTTTTGCATTTATTTTTGAATTTTCAAACTCGAGTCGGGTTCGAACGGATAGGAAGGAAATTTTTTTTCCTCTCTATTTTTCGGCCTGTCCTGACCCGTTTCATCTTGAAATGAAGCCAGGATGATGTTTTTTAATTTTTAGAATTTTTTTGCATTTATTTTTGAATTTTCTAACTCGGATCGGGTTCGAACGGATAGGAAGGAAATTTTTTTTCTTCTTTATTTTTTGGCCTGTCCTGACCCGTTTCATCTTGAAATGAAGCCAGGATGATGTTTTTTAATTTTTAGAATTTTTTTGCATTTATTTTTGAATTTTCAAACTCGGGTCGGGTTCGAACGGATAGGAAGGAAATTTTTTTTCCTCTCTATTTTTCGGCCTGTCCTGACCCGTTTCATCTTGAAATGAAGCCAGGATGATGTTTTTTAATTTTTAGAATTTTTTTGCATTTATTTTTGAATTTTCTAACTCGGATCGGGTTCGAACGGATAGGAAGGAAATTTTTTTTCTTCTCTATTTTTCGGCCTGCCCATACCCGTTTAGTCTTGAAATGAAGCCTGGATGACGTTTTTTAATTTTTAGAATTTTTTTGCATTTTATTTTTGAATTTTCTATCTCGGGTCGGGTTCGAACGGATAGGAAGGAAATTTTTTTTCTTCTCTATTTTTCGGCCTGTCCTGATCCATTTCATCTTGAAATGAAGCCAGGATGATGTTTTTTAATTTTTAGAATTTTTTTGCATTTATTTTTGAATTTTCTAACTCGGATCGGGTTCGAACGGATAGGAAGGAAATTTTTTTTCCTCTCTATTTTTCGGCCTGTCCTGACCCGTTTCATCTTGAAATGAAGCCAGGATGATGTTTTTTAATTTTTAGAATTTTTTTGCATTTATTTTTGGATTTTCTAACTCGGATCGGGTTCGAACGGATAGGAAGGAAATTTTTTTTCTTCTCTATTTTTCGGCCTGCCCATACCCGTTTAGTCTTGAAATGAAGCCTGGATGACGTTTTTTAATTTTTAGAATTTTTTTGCATTTTATTTTTGAATTTTCTATCTCGGGTCGGGTTCGAACGGATAGGAAGGAAATTTTTTTTCTTCTCTATTTTTCGGCCTGTCCTGACCCGTTTCATCTTGAAATGAAGCCAAGATGATGTTTTTTAATTTTTAGAATTTTTTTGCATTTATTTTTGAATTTTCAAACTCGGGTCGGGTTCGAACGGATAGGAAGGAAATTTTTTTTCCTCTCTATTTTTCATCCTGTCCTGACCCGTTTCATCTTGAAATGAAGCCAGGATGATGTTTTTTAATTTTTAGAATTTTTTTGCATTTATTTTGGAATTTTCTAACTCGGGTCGGGTTCGAACGGATAGGAAGGAAATTTTTTTTTTTTTCAATTTTTCGGGCTGTCCATACCCGTTTAGTCTTGAAATGAAGCCTGGATGATGTTTTTTAATTTTTAGAATTTTTTTGCATTTTATTTTTGAATTTTCTATCTCTAGTCGGGTTCGAACGGATAGGAAGGAAATTTTTTTTCTTCTCTATTTTTCGGCCTGTCTTGACCCGTTTCATCCTGAAATGAAGCCTTGATGATGTTTTTTCATTTTTAGAATTTTTTTTGTATTTTATTTTTGAATTTTCTATCTCGGGTCGGGTTCGAACGGATAGGAAGGAAATTTTTTTTCTTCTTTATTTTTTGGCCTGTCCTGACCCGTTTCATCTTGAAATGAAGCTAGGATATAGTTTTTTAATTTTTAGAATTTTTTTGCATTTATTTTTGAATTTTCAAACTCGGGTCGGGATCGAACGGATAGGAAGGAAATTTTTTTTCCTCTCTATTTTTCGGCCTGTCCTGACCCGTTTCATCTTGAAATGAAGCCAGGATGATGTTTTTTAATTTTTAGAATTTTTTTGCATTTATTTTTGAATTTTCTAACTCGGATCGGGTTCGAACGGATAGGAAGGAAATTTTTTTTCTTCTCTATTTTTCGGCCTGCCCATACCCGTTTAGTCTTGAAATGAAGCCTGGATTACGTTTTTTAATTTTTAGAATTTTTTTGCATTTTATTTTTGAATTTTCAGGTCGGGTTCGAACGGATAGGTAGGAAATTTTTTTTCTTCTCTATTTTTTGGCCTGTCCAAACCCTTTTAGTCTTAAAATGAAGCCTGGATGATGTTTTTTAATTTTTAGAATTTATTTGCATTTTATTTTTTGAATTTTCTATCTCGGGTCGGGTTCGAACGGATAGGAAGGAAATTTTTTTTCTTCTCTATTTTTCGGCCTGTCCTGACCCGTTTCATCTTGAAATGAGGCCAGGATGATGTTTTTTAATTTTTAGAATTTTTTTGCATTTATTTTTGAATTTTCAAACTCGGGTCGGGATCAAACGGATAGGAAGGAAATTTTTTTCCTCTCTATTTTTCGGCCTGTCCTGACCCGTTTCATCTTGAAATGAAGCCTGGATGATGTTTTTTCATTTTTAGAATTTTTTTTGTATTTTATTTTTGAATTTTCTATCTAGGGTCGGGTTCGAACGGATAGGAAGGAAATTTTTTTTCTTCTCTATTTTTTGGCCTGTCCTGACCCGTTTCTTCTTGAAATGAAGCCAGGTTGATGTTTTTTAATTTTTAGAATTTTTTTGCATTTATTTTTGAATTTTCAAACTCGGGTCGGGTTCGAACGGATAGGAAGGAAATTTTTTTTCCTCTCTATTTTTCGGCCTGTCCTGACCCGTTTCATCTTGAAATGAAGCCTGGATGATGTTTTTTCATTTTTAGAATTTTTTTTGTATTTTATTTTTGAATTTTCTATCTCGGGTCGGGTTCGAACGGATAGGAAGGAAATTTTTTTTCTTCTCTATTTTTTGGCCTGTCCTGACCCGTTTCATCTTGAAATGAAGCCAGGATGATGTTTTTTAAGTTTTAGAATTTTTTTGCATTTATTTTTGAATTTTCAAACTCGGGTCGGGTTCGAACGGATAGGAAGGAAATTTTTTTTCCTCTCTATTTTTCGGCCTGTCCTGACCCGTTTCATCTTGAAATGAAGCCAGGATGATGTTTTTTAATTTTTAGAATTTTTTTGCATTTATTTTTGAATTTTCTAACTCGGATCGGGTTCGAACGGATAGGAAGGAAATTTTTTTTCTTCTCTATTTTTCGGCCTGCCCATACCCGTTTAGTCTTGAAATGAAGCCTGGATGACGTTTTTTAATTTTTAGAATTTTTTTGCATTTATTTTTGAATTTTCAAACTCGGGTCGGGTTCGAACGGATAGGAAGGAAATTTTTTTTCCTTTCTATTTTTCATCCTGTCCAGACCCGTTTCATCTTGAAATGAAGCCAGGATGATGTTTTTTAATTTTTAGAATTTTTTTGCATTTATTTTGGAATTTTCTAACTCGGGTCGGGTTCGAACGGATAGGAAGGAAATTTTTTTTCTTCTCTATTTTTCGGGCTGTCCATACCCGTTTAGTCTTGAAATGAAGCCTGGATGATGTTTTTTAATTTTTAGAATTTTTTTGCATTTTATTTTTGAATTTTCTATCTCTAGTCGGGTTCGAACGGATAGGAAGGAAATTTTTTTTCTTCTCTATTTTTCGGCCTGTCTTGACCCGTTTCATCCTGAAATGAAGCCTGGATGATGTTTTTTCATTTTTAGAATTTTTTTTGTATTTTATTTTTGAATTTTCTATCTCGGGTCGGGTTCGAACGGATAGGAAGGAAATTTTTTTTCTTCTTTATTTTTTGGCCTGTCCTGACCCGTTTCATCTTGAAATGAAGCCAGGATGATGTTTTTTAATTTTTAGAATTTTTTTGCATTTATTTTTGAATTTTCAAACTCGGGTCGGGATCGAACGGATAGGAAGGAAATTTTTTTTCCTCTCTATTTTTCGGCCTGTCCTGACTCGTTTCATCTTGAAATGAAGCCAGGATGATGTTTTTTAATTTTTAGAATTTTTTTACATTTATTTTTGAATTTTCTAACTCGGATCGGGTTCAAACGGATAGGAAGAAAATTTTTTTTCTTCTCCATTTTTCGGCCTGCCCATACCCGTTTAGTCTTGAAATGAAGCCTGGATGACGTTTTTTAATTTTTAGAATTTTTTTGCATTTTATTTTTGAATTTTCTATCTCGGGTCGGGTTCGAACGGATAGGAAGGAAATTTTTTTTCTACTCTATTTTTTGGCCTGTCCAAACCCGTTTAGTCTTAAAATGAAGCCTGGATGATGTTTTTTAATTTTTAGAATTTATTTGCATTTTATTTTTGAATTTTCTATCTCGGGTCGGGTTCGAACGGATAGGAAGGAAATTTTTTTTCTTCTCTATTTTTCGGCCTGTCCTGACCCGTTTCATCTTGAAATGAAGCCAGGATGATGTTTTTTAATTTTTAGAATTTTTTTGCATTTATTTTTGAATTTTCAAACTCGGGTCGGGATCAAACGGATAGGAAGGAAATTTTTTTCCTCTCTATTTTTCGGCCTGTCCTGACCCGTTTCATCTTGAAATGAAGCCTGGATGATGTTTTTTCATCGTTAGAATTTTTTTTGTATTTTATTTTTGAATTTTCCATCTCGGGTCGGGTTCGAACGGATAGGAAGGAAATTTTTTTTCTTCTCTATTTTTTGGCCTGTCCTGACCCGTTTCATCTTGAAATGAAGCCAGGATGATGTTTTTTAATTTTTAGAATTTTTTTGCATTTATTTTTGAATTTTCAAACTCGGGTCGGGTTCGAACGGATAGGAAGGAAATTTTTTTTCCTCTCTATTTTTCGGCCTGTCCTGACCCGTTTCATCTTGAAATGAAGCCAGGATGATGTTTTTTAATTTTTAGAATTTTTTTGCATTTATTTTTGAATTTTCTAACTCGGATCGGGTTCGAACGGATAGGAAGGAAATTTTTTTTCTTCTCTATTTTTCGGCCTGCCCATACCCGTTTAGTCTTGAAATGAAGCCTGGATGACGTTTTTTAATTTTTAGAATTTTTTTGCATTTTATTTTTGAATTTTCTATCTCGGGTCGGGTTCGAACGGATAGGAAGGAAATTTTTTTTCTTCTCTATTTTTCGGCCTGTCCTGATCCATTTCATCTTGAAATGAAGCCAGGATGATGTTTTTTAATTTTTAGAATTTTTTTGCATTTATTTTTGAATTTTCTAACTCGGATCGGGTTCGAACGGATAGGAAGGAAATTTTTTTTCCTCTCTATTTTTCGGCCTGTCCTGACCCGTTTCATCTTGAAATGAAGCCAGGATGATGTTTTTTAATTTTTAGAATTTTTTTGCATTTATTTTTGGATTTTCTAACTCGGATCGGGTTCGAACGGATAGGAAGGAAATTTTTTTTCTTCTCTATTTTTCGGCCTGCCCATACCCGTTTAGTCTTGAAATGAAGCCTGGATGACGTTTTTTAATTTTTAGAATTTTTTTGCATTTTATTTTTGAATTTTCTATCTCGGGTCGGGTTCGAACGGATAGGAAGGAAATTTTTTTTCTTCTCTATTTTTCGGCCTGTCCTGACCCGTTTCATCTTGAAATGAAGCCAAGATGATGTTTTTTAATTTTTAGAATTTTTTTGCATTTATTTTTGAATTTTCAAACTCGGGTCGGGTTCGAACGGATAGGAAGGAAATTTTTTTTCCTCTCTATTTTTCATCCTGTCCTGACCCGTTTCATCTTGAAATGAAGCCAGGATGATGTTTTTTAATTTTTAGAATTTTTTTGCATTTATTTTGGAATTTTCTAACTCGGGTCGGGTTCGAACGGATAGGAAGGAAATTTTTTTTTTTTTCAATTTTTCGGGCTGTCCATACCCGTTTAGTCTTGAAATGAAGCCTGGATGATGTTTTTTAATTTTTAGAATTTTTTTGCATTTTATTTTTGAATTTTCTATCTCTAGTCGGGTTCGAACGGATAGGAAGGAAATTTTTTTTCTTCTCTATTTTTCGGCCTGTCTTGACCCGTTTCATCCTGAAATGAAGCCTTGATGATGTTTTTTCATTTTTAGAATTTTTTTTGTATTTTATTTTTGAATTTTCTATCTCGGGTCGGGTTCGAACGGATAGGAAGGAAATTTTTTTTCTTCTTTATTTTTTGGCCTGTCCTGACCCGTTTCATCTTGAAATGAAGCTAGGATATAGTTTTTTAATTTTTAGAATTTTTTTGCATTTATTTTTGAATTTTCAAACTCGGGTCGGGATCGAACGGATAGGAAGGAAATTTTTTTTCCTCTCTATTTTTCGGCCTGTCCTGACCCGTTTCATCTTGAAATGAAGCCAGGATGATGTTTTTTAATTTTTAGAATTTTTTTGCATTTATTTTTGAATTTTCTAACTCGGATCGGGTTCGAACGGATAGGAAGGAAATTTTTTTTCTTCTCTATTTTTCGGCCTGCCCATACCCGTTTAGTCTTGAAATGAAGCCTGGATTACGTTTTTTAATTTTTAGAATTTTTTTGCATTTTATTTTTGAATTTTCAGGTCGGGTTCGAACGGATAGGTAGGAAATTTTTTTTCTTCTCTATTTTTTGGCCTGTCCAAACCCTTTTAGTCTTAAAATGAAGCCTGGATGATGTTTTTTAATTTTTAGAATTTATTTGCATTTTATTTTTTGAATTTTCTATCTCGGGTCGGGTTCGAACGGATAGGAAGGAAATTTTTTTTCTTCTCTATTTTTCGGCCTGTCCTGACCCGTTTCATCTTGAAATGAGGCCAGGATGATGTTTTTTAATTTTTAGAATTTTTTTGCATTTATTTTTGAATTTTCAAACTCGGGTCGGGATCAAACGGATAGGAAGGAAATTTTTTTCCTCTCTATTTTTCGGCCTGTCCTGACCCGTTTCATCTTGAAATGAAGCCTGGATGATGTTTTTTCATTTTTAGAATTTTTTTTGTATTTTATTTTTGAATTTTCTATCTAGGGTCGGGTTCGAACGGATAGGAAGGAAATTTTTTTTCTTCTCTATTTTTTGGCCTGTCCTGACCCGTTTCTTCTTGAAATGAAGCCAGGTTGATGTTTTTTAATTTTTAGAATTTTTTTGCATTTATTTTTGAATTTTCAAACTCGGGTCGGGTTCGAACGGATAGGAAGGAAATTTTTTTTCCTCTCTATTTTTCGGCCTGTCCTGACCCGTTTCATCTTGAAATGAAGCCAGGATGATGTTTTTTAATTTTTAGAATTTTTTTGCATTTATTTTGGAATTTTCTAACTCGGGTCGGGTTCGAACGGATAGGAAGGAAATTTTTTTTCTTCTCTATTTTTCGGCCTGTCCAGACCCGTTTCATCTTGAAATGAAGCCAGGATGATGTTTTTTAATTTTTAGAATTTTTTTGCATTTATTTTGGAATTTTCTAACTCGGGTCGGGTTCGAACGGATAGGAAGGAAATTTTTTTTCTTCTCTATTTTTCGGGCTGTCCATACCCGTTTAGTCTTGAAATGAAGCCTGGATGATGTTTTTTAATTTTTAGAATTTTTTTGCATTTTATTTTTGAATTTTCTATCTCTAGTCGGGTTCGAACGGATAGGAAGGAAATTTTTTTTCTTCTCTATTTTTCGGCCTGTCTTGACCCGTTTCATCCTGAAATGAAGCCTGGATGATGTTTTTTCATTTTTAGAATTTTTTTTGTATTTTATTTTTGAATTTTCTATCTCGGGTCGGGTTCGAACGGATAGGAAGGAAATTTTTTTTCTTCTCTATTTTTTGGCCTGTCCAAACCCGTTTAGTCTTAAAATGAAGCCTGGATGATGTTTTTTAATTTTTAGAATTTATTTGCATTTTATTTTTGAATTTTCTATCTCGGGTCGGGTTCGAACGGATAGGAAGGAAATTTTTTTTCTTCTCTATTTTTCGGCCTGTCCTGACCCGTTTCATCTTGAAATGAAGCCAGGATGATGTTTTTTAATTTTTAGAATTTTTTTGCATTTATTTTTGAATTTTCAAACTCGGGTCGGGATCAAACGGATAGGAAGGAAATTTTTTTCCTCTCTATTTTTCGGCCTGTCCTGACCCGTTTCATCTTGAAATGAAGCCTGGATGATGTTTTTTTCATTTTTAGAATTTTTTTTGTATTTTATTTTTGAATTTTCTATCTCGGGTCGGGTTCGAACGGATAGGAAGGAAATTTTTTTTCTTCTCTATTTTTTGGCCTGTCCTGACCCGTTTCATCTTGAAATGAAGCCAGGATGATGTTTTTTAAGTTTTAGAATTTTTTTGCATTTATTTTTGAATTTTCAAACTCGGGTCGGGTTCGAACGGATAGGAAGGAAATTTTTTTTCCTCTCTATTTTTCGGCCTGTCCTGACCCGTTTCATCTTGAAATGAAGCCAGGATGATGTTTTTTAATTTTTAGAATTTTTTTGCATTTATTTTTGAATTTTCTAACTCGGATCGGGTTCGAACGGATAGGAAGGAAATTTTTTTTCTTCTCTATTTTTCGGCCTGCCCATACCCGTTTAGTCTTGAAATGAAGCCTGGATGACGTTTTTTAATTTTTAGAATTTTTTTGCATTTATTTTTGAATTTTCAAACTCGGGTCGGGTTCGAACGGATAGGAAGGAAATTTTTTTTCCTCTCTATTTTTCATCCTGTCCAGACCCGTTTCATCTTGAAATGAAGCCAGGATGATGTTTTTTAATTTTTAGAATTTTTTTGCATTTATTTTGGAATTTTCTAACTCGGGTCGGGTTCGAACGGATAGGAAGGAAATTTTTTTTCTTCTCTATTTTTCGGGCTGTCCATACCCGTTTAGTCTTGAAATGAAGCCTGGATGATGTTTTTTAATTTTTAGAATTTTTTTGCATTTTATTTTTGAATTTTCTATCTCTAGTCGGGTTCGAACGGATAGGAAGGAAATTTTTTTTCTTCTCTATTTTTCGGCCTGTCTTGACCCGTTTCATCCTGAAATGAAGCCTGGATGATGTTTTTTCATTTTTAGAATTTTTTTTGTATTTTATTTTTGAATTTTCTATCTCGGGTCGGGTTCGAACGGATAGGAAGGAAATTTTTTTTCTTCTTTATTTTTTGGCCTGTCCTGACCCGTTTCATCTTGAAATGAAGCCAGGATGATGTTTTTTAATTTTTAGAATTTTTTTGCATTTATTTTTGAATTTTCAAACTCGGGTCGGGATCGAACGGATAGGAAGGAAATTTTTTTTCCTCTCTATTTTTCGGCCTGTCCTGACTCGTTTCATCTTGAAATGAAGCCAGGATGATGTTTTTTAATTTTTAGAATTTTTTTACATTTATTTTTGAATTTTCTAACTCGGATCGGGTTCAAACGGATAGGAAGAAAATTTTTTTTCTTCTCCATTTTTCGGCCTGCCCATACCCGTTTAGTCTTGAAATGAAGCCTGGATGACGTTTTTTAATTTTTAGAATTTTTTTGCATTTTATTTTTGAATTTTCTATCTCGGGTCGGGTTCGAACGGATAGGAAGGAAATTTTTTTTCTACTCTATTTTTTGGCCTGTCCAAACCCGTTTAGTCTTAAAATGAAGCCTGGATGATGTTTTTTAATTTTTAGAATTTATTTGCATTTTATTTTTGAATTTTCTATCTCGGGTCGGGTTCGAACGGATAGGAAGGAAATTTTTTTTCTTCTCTATTTTTCGGCCTGTCCTGACCCGTTTCATCTTGAAATGAAGCCAGGATGATGTTTTTTAATTTTTAGAATTTTTTTGCATTTATTTTTGAATTTTCAAACTCGGGTCGGGATCAAACGGATAGGAAGGAAATTTTTTTCCTCTCTATTTTTCGGCCTGTCCTGACCCGTTTCATCTTGAAATGAAGCCTGGATGATGTTTTTTCATCTTTAGAATTTTTTTTGTATTTTATTTTTGAATTTTCCATCTCGGGTCGGGTTCGAACGGATAGGAAGGAAATTTTTTTTCTTCTCTATTTTTTGGCCTGTCCTGACCCGTTTCATCTTGAAATGAAGCCAGGATGATGTTTTTTAATTTTTAGAATTTTTTTGCATTTATTTTTGAATTTTCAAACTCGGGTCGGGTTCGAACGGATAGGAAGGAAATTTTTTTTCCTCTCTATTTTTCGGCCTGTCCTGACCCGTTTCATCTTGAAATGAAGCCAGGATGATGTTTTTTAATTTTTAGAATTTTTTTGCATTTATTTTTGAATTTTCTAACTCGGATCGGGTTCGAACGGATAGGAAGGAAATTTTTTTTCTTCTCTATTTTTCGGCCTGCCCATACCCGTTTAGTCTTGAAATGAAGCCTGGATGACGTTTTTTAATTTTTATAATTTTTTTGCATTTTATTTTTGAATTTTCTATCTCGGGTCGGGTTCGAACGGATAGGAAGGAAATTTTTTTTCTTCTCTATTTTTCGGCCTGTCCTGATCCATTTCATCTTGAAATGAAGCCAGGATGATGTTTTTTAATTTTTAGAATTTTTTTGCATTTATTTTTGAATTTTCTAACTCGGATCGGGTTCGAACGGATAGGAAGGAAATTTTTTTTCCTCTCTATTTTTCGGCCTGTCCTGACCCGTTTCATCTTGAAATGAAGCCAGGATGATGTTTTTTAATTTTTAGAATTTTTTTGCATTTATTTTTGGATTTTCTAACTCGGATCGGGTTCGAACGGATAGGAAGGAAATTTTTTTTCTTCTCTATTTTTCGGCCTGCCCATACCCGTTTAGTCTTGAAATGAAGCCTGGATGACGTTTTTTAATTTTTAGAATTTTTTTGCATTTTATTTTTGAATTTTCTATCTCGGGTCGGGTTCGAACGGATAGGAAGGAAATTTTTTTTCTTCTCTATTTTTCGGCCTGTCCTGACCCGTTTCATCTTGAAATGAAGCCAAGATGATGTTTTTTAATTTTTAGAATTTTTTTGCATTTATTTTTGAATTTTCAAACTCGGGTCGGGTTCGAACGGATAGGAAGGAAATTTTTTTTCCTCTCTATTTTTCATCCTGTCCTGACCCGTTTCATCTTGAAATGAAGCCAGGATGATGTTTTTTAATTTTTAGAATTTTTTTGCATTTATTTTGGAATTTTCTAACTCGGGTCGGGTTCGAACGGATAGGAAGGAAATTTTTTTTCTTCTCTATTTTTCGGGCTGTCCATACCCGTTTAGTCTTGAAATGAAGCCTGGATGATGTTTTTTAATTTTTAGAATTTTTTTGCATTTTATTTTTGAATTTTCTATCTCTAGTCGGGTTCGAACGGATAGGAAGGAAATTTTTTTTCTTCTCTAATTTTCGGCCTGTCTTGACCCGTTTCATCCTGAAATGAAGCCTGGATGATGTTTTTTCATTTTTAGAATTTTTTTTGTATTTTATTTTTGAATTTTCTATCTCGGGTCGGGTTCGAACGGATAGGAAGGAAATTTTTTTTCTTCTTTATTTTTTGGCCTGTCCTGACCCGTTTCATCTTGAAATGAAGCCAGGATGATGTTTTTTAATTTTTAGAATTTTTTTGCATTTATTTTTGAATTTTCAAACTCGGGTCGGGATCGAACGGATAGGAAGGAAATTTTTTTTCCTCTCTATTTTTCGGCCTGTCCTGACCCGTTTCATCTTGAAATGAAGCCAGGATGACGTTTTTTAATTTTTAGAATTTTTTTGCATTTATTTTTGAATTTTCTAACTCGGATCGGGTTAGAACGGATAGGAAGGAAATTTTTTTCCTTCTCTATTTTTCGGCCTGCCCATACCCGTTTAGTCTTGAAATGAAGCCTGGATGACGTTTTTTAATTTTTAGAATTTTTTTGCATTTTATTTTTGAATTTTCTATCTCGGGTCGGGTTCGAACGGATAGGAAGGAAATTTTTTTTCTTCTCTATTTTTTGGCCTGTCCAAACTCGTTTAGTCTTAAAATGAAGCCTGGATGATGTTTTTTAATTTTTAGAATTTATTTGCATTTTATTTTTGAATTTTCTATCTCGGGTCGGGTTCGAACGGATAGGAAGGAAATTTTTTTTCTTCTCTATTTTTCGGCCTGTCCTGACCCGTTTCATCTTGAAATGAAGCCAGGATGATGTTTTTTAATTTTTAGAATTTTTTTGCATTTATTTTTGAATTTTCAAACTCGGGTCGGGATCAAACGGATAGGAAGGAAATTTTTTTCCTCTCTATTTTTCGGCCTGTCCTGACCCGTTTCATCTTGAAATGAAGCCTGGATGATGTTTTTTCATTTTTAGAATTTTTTTTTATTTTATTTTTGAATTTTCTATCTCGGGTCGGGTTCGAACGGATAGGAAGGAAATTTTTTTTCTTCTCTATTTTTTGGCCTGTCCTGACCCGTTTCATCTTGAAATGAAGCCAGGATGATGTTTTTTAAGTTTTAGAATTTTTTTGCATTTATTTTTGAATTTTCAAACTCGGGTCGTGTTCGAACGGATAGGAAGGAAATTTTTTTTCCTCTCTATTTTTCGGCCTGTCCTGACCCGTTTCATCTTGAAATGAAGCCAGGATGATGTTTTTTAATTTTTAGAATTTTTTTGCATTTATTTTTGAATTTTCTAACTCGGATCGGGTTCGAACGGATAGGAAGGAAATTTTTTTTCTTCTCTATTTTTCGGCCTGCCCATACCCGTTTAGTCTTGAAATGAAGCCTGGATGACGTTTTTTAATTTTTAGAATTTTTTTGCATTTATTTTTGAATTTTCAAACTCGGGTCGGGTTCGAACGGATAGGAAGGAAATTTTTTTTCCTCTCTATTTTTCATCCTGTCCAGACCCGTTTCATCTTGAAATGAAGCCAGGATGATGTTTTTTAATTTTTAGAATTTTTTTGCATTTATTTTGGAATTTTCTAACTCGGGTCGGGTTCGAACGGATAGGAAGGAAATTTTTTTTCTTCTCTATTTTTCGGCTGTCCATACCCGTTTAGTCTTGAAATGAAGCCTGGATGATGTTTTTTAATTTTTAGAATTTTTTTGCATTTTATTTTTGAATTTTCTATCTCTAGTCGGGTTCGAACGGATAGGAAGGAAATTTTTTTTCTTCTCTATTTTTCGGCCTGTCTTGACCCGTTTCATCCTGAAATGAAGCCTGGATGATGTTTTTTCATTTTTAGAATTTTTTTTGTATTTTATTTTTGAATTTTCTATCTCGGGTCGGGTTCGAACGGATAGGAAGGAAATTTTTTTTCTTCTTTATTTTTTGGCCTGTCCTGACCCGTTTCATCTTGAAATGAAGCCAGGATGATGTTTTTTAATTTTTAGAATTTTTTTGCATTTATTTTTGAATTTTCAAACTCGGGTCGGGATCGAACGGATAGGAAGGAAATTTTTTTTCGTCTCTATTTTTCGGCCTGTCCTGACTCGTTTCATCTTGAAATGAAGCCAGGATGATGTTTTTTAATTTTTAGAATTTTTTTACATTTATTTTTGAATTTTCTAACTCGGATCGGGTTCGAACGGATAGGAAGAAAATTTTTTTTCTTCTCCATTTTTCGGCCTGCCCATACCCGTTTAGTCTTGAAATGAAGCCTGGATGACGTTTTTTAATTTTTAGAATTTTTTTGCATTTTATTTTTGAATTTTCTATCTCGGGTCGGGTTCGAACGGATAGGAAGGAAATTTTTTTTCTACTCTATTTTTTGGCCTGTCCAAACCCGTTTAGTCTTAAAATGAAGCCTGGATGATGTTTTTTAATTTTTAGAATTTATTTGCATTTTATTTTTGAATTTTCTATCTCGGGTCGGGTTCGAACGGATAGGAAGGAAATTTTTTTTCTTCTCTATTTTTCGGCCTGTCTTGACCCGTTTCATCTTGAAATGAAGCCAGGATGATGTTTTTTAATTTTTAGAATTTTTTTGCATTTATTTTTGAATTTTCAAACTCGGGTCGGGATCAAACGGATAGGAAGGAAATTTTTTTCCTCTCTATTTTTCGGCCTGTCCTGACCCGTTTCATCTTGAAATGAAGCCTGGATGATGTTTTTTCATCTTTAGAATTTTTTTTGTATTTTATTTTTGAATTTTCCATCTCGGGTCGGGTTCGAACGGATAGGAAGGAAATTTTTTTTCTTCTCTATTTTTTGGCCTGTCCTGACCCGTTTCATCTTGAAATGAAGCCAGGATGATGTTTTTTAATTTTTAGAATTTTTTTGCATTTATTTTTGAATTTTCAAACTCGGGTCGGGTTCGAACGGATAGGAAGGAAATTTTTTTTCCTCTCTATTTTTCGGCCTGTCCTGACCCGTTTCATCTTGAAATGAAGCCAGGATGATGTTTTTTAATTTTTAGAGTTTTTTTGCATTTATTTTTGAATTTTCTAACTCGGATCGGGTTCGAACGGATAGGAAGGAAATTTTTTTTCTTCTCTATTTTTCGGCCTGCCCATACCCGTTTAGTCTTGAAATGAAGCCTGGATGACGTTTTTTAATTTTTAGAATTTTTTTGCATTTTATTTTTGAATTTTCTATCTCGGGTCGGGTTCGAACGGATAGGAAGGAAATTTTTTTTCTTCTCTATTTTTCGGCCTGTCCTGACCCATTTCATCTTGAAATGAAGCCAGGATGATGTTTTTTAATTTTTAGAATTTTTTTGCATTTATTTTTGAATTTTCTAACTCGGATCGGGTTCGAACGGATAGGAAGGAAATTTTTTTTCCTCTCTATTTTTCGGCCTGTCCTGACCCGTTTCATCTTGAAATGAAGCCAGGATGATGTTTTTTAATTTTTAGAATTTTTTTGCATTTATTTTTGGATTTTCTAACTCGGATCGGGTTCGAACGGATAGGAAGGAAAATTTTTTTCTTCTCTATTTTTCGGCCTGCCCATACCCGTTTAGTCTTGAAATGAAGCCTGGATGACGTTTTTTAATTTTTAGAATTTTTTTGCATTTTATTTTTGAATTTTCTATCTCGGGTCGGGTTCGAACGGATAGGAAGGAAATTTTTTTTCTTCTCTATTTTTCGGCCTGTCCTGACCCGTTTCATCTTGAAATGAAGCCAAGATGATGTTTTTTAATTTTTAGAATTTTTTTGCATTTATTTTTGAATTTTCAAACTCGGGTCGGGTTCGAACGGATAGGAAGGAAATTTTTTTTCCTCTCTATTTTTCATCCTGTCCTGACCCGTTTCATCTTGAAATGAAGCCAGGATGATGTTTTTTAATTTTTAGAATTTTTTTGCATTTATTTTGGAATTTTCTAACTCGGGTCGGGTTCGAACGGATAGGAATGAAATTTTTTTTCTTCTCTATTTTTCGGGCTGTCCATACCCGTTTAGTCTTGAAATGAAGCCTGGATGATGTTTTTTAATTTTTAGAATTTTTTTGCATTTTATTTTTGAATTTTCTATCTCTAGTCGGGTTCGAACGGATAGGAAGGAAATTTTTTTTCTTCTCTATTTTTCGGCCTGTCTTGACCCGTTTCATCCTGAAATGAAGCCTTGATGATGTTTTTTCATTTTTAGAATTTTTTTTGTATTTTATTTTTGAATTTTCTATCTCGGGTCGGGTTCGAACGGATAGGAAGGAAATTTTTTTTCTTCTTTATTTTTTGGCCTGTCCTGACCCGTTTCATCTTGAAATGAAGCCAGGATAATGTTTTTTAATTTTTAGAATTTTTTTGCATTTATTTTTGAATATTCAAACTCGGGTCGGGATCGAACGGATAGGAAGGAAATTTTTTTTCCTCTCTATTTTTCGGCCTGTCCTGACCCGTTTCATCTTGAAATGAAGCCAGGATGATGTTTTTTAATTTTTAGAATTTTTTTGCATTTATTTTTGAATTTTCTAACTCGGATCGGGTTCGAACGGATAGGAAGGAAATTTTTTTTCTTCTCTATTTTTCGGCCTGCCCATACCCGTTTAGTCTTGAAATGAAGCCTGGATTACGTTTTTTAATTTTTAGAATTTTTTTGCATTTTATTTTTGAATTTTCAGGTCGGGTTCGAACGGATAGGTAGGAAATTTTTTTTCATCTCTATTTTTTGGCCTGTCCAAACCCTTTTAGTCTTAAAATGAAGCCTGGATGATGTTTTTTAATTTTTAGAATTTATTTGCATTTTATTTTTTGAATTTTCTATCTCGGGTCGGGTTCGAACGGATAGGAAGGAAATTTTTTTTCTTCTCTATTTTTCGGCCTGTCCTGACCCGTTTCATCTTGAAATGAAGCCAGGATGATGTTTTTTAATTTTTAGAATTTTTTTGCATTTATTTTTGAATTTTCAAACTCGGGTCGGGATCAAACGGATAGGAAGGAAATTTTTTTCCTCTCTATTTTTCGGCCTGTCCTGACCCGTTTCATCTTGAAATGAAGCCTGGATGATGTTTTTTCATCTTTAGAATTTTTTTTGTATTTTATTTTTGAATTTTCTATCTCGGGTCGGGTTCGAACGGATAGGAAGGAAATTTTTTTTCTTCTCTATTTTTTGGCCTGTCCTGACCCGTTTCATCTTGAAATGAAGCCAGGATGATGTTTTTTAATTTTTAGAATTTTTTTGCATTTATTTTTGAATTTTCAAACTCGGGTCGGGTTCGAACGGATAGGAAGGAAATTTTTTTTCCTCTCTATTTTTCGGCCTGTCCTGACCCGTTTCATCTTGAAATGAAGCCAGGATGATGTTTTTTAATTTTTAGAATTTTTTTGCATTTATTTTTGAATTTTCTAACTCGGATCGGGTTCGAACGGATAGGAAGGAAATTTTTTTTCTTCTCTATTTTTCGGCCTGCCCATACCCGTTTAGTCTTGAAATGAAGCCTGGATGACGTTTTTTAATTTTTAGAATTTTTTTGCATTTTATTTTTGAATTTTCTATCTCGGGTCGGGTTCGAACGGATAGGAAGGAAATTTTTTTTCTTCTCTATTTTTCGGCCTGTCCTGACCCATTTCATCTTGAAATGAAGCCAGGATGATGTTTTTTAATTTTTAGAATTTTTTTGCATTTATTTTGGAATTTTCTAACTCGGGTCGGGTTCGAACGGATAGGAAGGAAATTTTTTTTCTTCTCTATTTTTCGGCCTGTCCAGACCCGTTTCATCTTGAAATGAAGCCAGGATGATGTTTTTTAATTTTTAGAATTTTTTTGCATTTATTTTGGAATTTTCTAACTCGGGTCGGGTTCGAACGGATAGGAAGGAAATTTTTTTTCTTCTCTATTTTTCGGGCTGTCCATACCCGTTTAGTCTTGAAATGAAGCCTGGATGATGTTTTTTAATTTTTAGAATTTTTTTGCATTTTATTTTTGAATTTTCAATCTCTAGTCGGGTTCGTACGGATAGGAAGGAAATTTTTTTTCTTCTCTATTTTTCGGCCTGTCTTGAACCGTTTCATCTTGAAATGAAGCCTGGATGATGTTTTTTCATTTTTAGAATTTTTTTTGTATTTTATTTTTGAATTTTCTATCTCGGGTCGGGTTCGAACGGATAGGAAGGAAATTTTTTTTCTTCTCTATTTTTCGGGCTGTCCATACCCGTTTAGTCTTGAAATGAAGCCTGGATGATGTTTTTTAATTTTTAGAATTTTTTTGCATTTTATTTTTGAATTTTCTATCTCTAGTCGGGTTCGAACGGATAGGAAGGAAATTTTTTTTCTTCTCTATTTTTCGGCCTGTCTTGACCCGTTTCATCCTGAAATGAAGCCTGGATGATGTTTTTTCATTTTTAGAATTTTTTTTGTATTTTATTTTTGAATTTTCTATCTCGGGTCGGGTTCGAACGGATAGGAAGGAAATTTTTTTTCTTCTTTATTTTTTGGCCTGTCCTGACCCGTTTCATCTTGAAATGAAGCCAGGATGATGTTTTTTAATTTTTAGAATTTTTTTGCATTTATTTTTGAATTTTCAAACTCGGGTCGGGATCGAACGGATAGGAAGGAAATTTTTTTTCCTCTCTATTTTTCGGCCTGTCCTGACCCGTTTCATCTTGAAATGAAGCCAGGATGATGTTTTTTAATTTTTAGAATTTTTTTGCATTTATTTTTGAATTTTCTAACTTGGATCGGGTTCGAACGGATAGGAAGAAAATTTTTTTTCTTCTCCATTTTTCGGCCCGCCCATACCCGTTTAGTCTTGAAATGAAGCCTGGATGACGTTTTTTAATTTTTAGAATTTTTTTGCATTTTATTTTTGAATTTTCTATCTCGGGTCGGGTTCGAACGGATAGGGAGGAAATTTTTTTTCTACTCTATTTTTTGGCCTGTCCAAACCCGTTTAGTCTTAAAATGAAGCCTGGATGATGTTTTTTAATTTTTAGAATTTATTTGCATTTTATTTTTGAATTTTCTATCTCGGGTCGGGTTCGAACGGATAGGAAGGAAATTTTTCTTCTTCTCTATTTTTCGGCCTGTCCTGACCCGTTTCATCTTGAAATGAAGCCAGGATGATGTTTTTTAATTTTTAGAATTTTTTTGCATTTATTTTTGAATTTTCAAACTCGGGTCGGGATCAAACGGATAGGAAGGAAATTTTTTTCCTCTCTATTTTTCGGCCTGTCCTGACCCGTTTCATCTTGAAATGAAGCCTGGATGATGTTTTTTCATCTTTAGAATTTTTTTTGTATTTTATTTTTGAATTTTCTATCTCGGGTCGGGTTCGAACGGATAGGAAGGAAATTTTTTTTCTTCTCTATTTTTTGGCCTGTCCTGACCCGTTTCATCTTGAAATGAAGCCAGGATGATGTTTTTTAATTTTTAGAATTTTTTTGCATTTATTTTTGAATTTTCAAACTCGGGTCGGGTTCGAACGGATAGGAAGGAAATTTTTTTTCCTCTCTATTTTTCGGCCTGTCCTGACCCGTTTCATCTTGAAATGAAGCCAGGATGATGTTTTTTAATTTTTAGAATTTTTTTGCATTTATTTTTGAATTTTCTAACTCGGATCGGGTTCGAACGGATAGGAAGGAAATTTTTTTTCTTCTCTATTTTTCGGCCTGCCCAAACCCGTTTAGCCTTGAAATGAAGCCTGGATGACGTTTTTTAATTTTTAGAATTTTTTTGCATTTTATTTTTGAATTTTCTATCTCGGGTCGGGTTCGAACGGATAGGAAGGAAATTTTTTTTCTTCTCTATTTTTCGGCCTGTCCTGACCCATTTCATCTTGAAATGAAGCCAGGATGATGTTTTTTAATTTTTAGAATTTTTTTGCATTTATTTTTGAATTTTCTAACTCGGATCGGGTTCGAACGGATAGGAAGGAAATTTTTTTTCCTCTCTATTTTTCGGCCTGTCCTGACCCGTTTCATCTTGAAATGAAGCCAGGATGATGTTTTTTAATTTTTAGAATTTTTTTGCATTTATTTTTGGATTTTCTAACTCGGATCGGGTTCGAACGGATAGGAAGGAAATTTTTTTTCTTCTCTATTTTTCGGCCTGCCCATACCCGTTTAGTCTTGAAATGAAGCCTGGATGACGTTTTTTAATTTTTAGAATTTTTTTGCATTTTATTTTTGAATTTTCTATCTCGGGTCGGGTTCGAACGGATAGGAAGGAAATTTTTTTTCTTCTCTATTTTTCGGCCTGTCCTGACCCGTTTCATCTTGAAATGAAGCCAAGATGATGTTTTTTAATTTTTAGAATTTTTTTGCATTTATTTTTGAATTTTCAAACTCGGGTCGGGTTCGAACGGATAGGAAGGAAATTTTTTTTCCTCTCTATTTTTCATCCTGTCCTGACCCGTTTCATCTTGAAATGAAGCCAGGATGATGTTTTTTAATTTTTAGAATTTTTTTGCATTTATTTTGGAATTTTCTAACTCGGGTCGGGTTCGAACGGATAGGAAGGAAATTTTTTTTCTTCTCTATTTTTCGGGCTGTCCATACCCGTTTAGTTTTGAAATGAAGCCTGGATGATGTTTTTTAATTTTTAGAATTTTTTTGCATTTTATTTTTGAATTTTCTATCTCTCGTCGGGTTCGAACGGATAGGAAGGAAAATTTTTTTCTTCTCTATTTTTCGGCCTGTCTTGACCCGTTTCATCCTGAAATGAAGCCTGGATGATGTTTTTTCATTTTTAGAATTTTTTTTGTATTTTATTTTTGAATTTTCTATCTCGGGTCGGGTTCGAACGGATAGGAAGGAAATTTTTTTTCTTCTTTATTTTTTGGCCTGTCCTGACCCGTTTCATCTTGAAATGAAGCCAGGATGATGTTTTTTAATTTTTAGAATTTTTTTGCATTTATTTTTGAATTTTCTAACTCGGATCGGGTTCGAACGGATAGGAAGGAAATTTTTTTTCTTCTCTATTTTTCGGCCTGCCCATACCCGTTTAGTCTTGAAATGAAGCCTGGATTACGTTTTTTAATTTTTAGAATTTTTTTGCATTTTATTTTTGAATTTTCTATCTCGGGTCGGGTTCGAACGGATAGGTAGGAAATTTTTTTTCTTCTCTATTTTTTGGCCTGTCCAAACCCTTTTAGTCTTAAAATGAAGCCTGGATGATGTTTTTTAATTTTTAGAATTTATTTGCATTTTATTTTTTGAATTTTCTATCTCGGGTCGGGTTCGAACGGATAGGAAGGAAATTTTTTTTCTTCTCTATTTTTCGGCCTGTCCTGACCCGTTTCATCTTGAAATGAAGCCAGGATGATGTTTTTTAATTTTTAGAATTTTTTTGCATTTATTTTTGAATTTTCGAACTCGGGTCGGGATCAAACGGATAGGAAGGAAATTTTTTTCCTCTCTATTTTTCGGCCTGTCCTGACCCGTTTCATCTTGAAATGAAGCCTGGATGATGTTTTTTCATTTTTAGAATTTTTTTTGTATTTTATTTTTGAATTTTCTATCTCGGGTCGGGTTCGAACGGATAGGAAGGAAATTTTTTTTCCTCTCTATTTTTCATCCTGTCCTGACCCGTTTCATCTTGAAATGAAGCCAGGATGATGTTTTTTAATTTTTAGAATTTTTTTGCATTTATTTTGGAATTTTCTAACTCGGGTCGGGTTCGAACGGATAGGAAGGAAATTTTTTTTTTTTTCAATTTTTCGGGCTGTCCATACCCGTTTAGTCTTGAAATGAAGCCTGGATGATGTTTTTTAATTTTTAGAATTTTTTTGCATTTTATTTTTGAATTTTCTATCTCTAGTCGGGTTCGAACGGATAGGAAGGAAATTTTTTTTCTTCTCTATTTTTCGGCCTGTCTTGACCCGTTTCATCCTGAAATGAAGCCTTGATGATGTTTTTTCATTTTTAGAATTTTTTTTGTATTTTATTTTTGAATTTTCTATCTCGGGTCGGGTTCGAACGGATAGGAAGGAAATTTTTTTTCTTCTTTATTTTTTGGCCTGTCCTGACCCGTTTCATCTTGAAATGAAGCCAGGATAATGTTTTTTAATTTTTAGAATTTTTTTGCATTTATTTTTGAATTTTCAAACTCGGGTCGGGATCGAACGGATAGGAAGGAAATTTTTTTTCCTCTCTATTTTTCGGCCTGTCCTGACCCGTTTCATCTTGAAATGAAGCCAGGATGATGTTTTTTAATTTTTAGAATTTTTTTGCATTTATTTTTGAATTTTCTAACTCGGATCGGGTTCGAACGGATAGGAAGGAAATTTTTTTTCTTCTCTATTTTTCGGCCTGCCCATACCCGTTTAGTCTTGAAATGAAGCCTGGATTACGTTTTTTAATTTTTAGAATTTTTTTGCATTTTATTTTTGAATTTTCAGGTCGGGTTCGAACGGATAGGTAGGAAATTTTTTTTCATCTCTATTTTTTGGCCTGTCCAAACCCTTTTAGTCTTAAAATGAAGCCTGGATGATGTTTTTTAATTTTTAGAATTTATTTGCATTTTATTTTTTGAATTTTCTATCTCGGGTCGGGTTCGAACGGATAGGAAGGAAATTTTTTTTCTTCTCTATTTTTCGGCCTGTCCTGACCCGTTTCATCTTGAAATGAAGCCAGGATGATGTTTTTTAATTTTTAGAATTTTTTTGCATTTATTTTTGAATTTTCAAACTCGGGTCGGGATCAAACGGATAGGAAGGAAATTTTTTTCCTCTCTATTTTTCGGCCTGTCCTGACCCGTTTCATCTTGAAATGAAGCCTGGATGATGTTTTTTCATCTTTAGAATTTTTTTTGTATTTTATTTTTGAATTTTCTATCTCGGGTCGGGTTCGAACGGATAGGAAGGAAATTTTTTTTCTTCTCTATTTTTTGGCCTGTCCTGACCCGTTTCATCTTGAAATGAAGCCAGGATGATGTTTTTTAATTTTTAGAATTTTTTTGCATTTATTTTTGAATTTTCAAACTCGGGTCGGGTTCGAACGGATAGGAAGGAAATTTTTTTTCCTCTCTATTTTTCGGCCTGTCCTGACCCGTTTCATCTTGAAATGACGCCAGGATGATGTTTTTTAATTTTTAGAATTTTTTTGCATTTATTTTTGAATTTTCTAACTCGGATCGGGTTCGAACGGATAGGAAGGAAATTTTTTTTCTTCTCTATTTTTCGGCCTGCCCATACCCGTTTAGTCTTGAAATGAAGCCTGGATGACGTTTTTTAATTTTTAGAATTTTTTTGCATTTTATTTTTGAATTTTCTATCTCGGGTCGGGTTCGAACGGATAGGAAGGAAATTTTTTTTCTTCTCTATTTTTCGGCCTGTCCTGACCCATTTCATCTTGAAATGAAGCCAGGATGATGTTTTTTAATTTTTAGAATTTTTTTGCATTTATTTTGGAATTTTCTAACTCGGGTCGGGTTCGAACGGATAGGAAGGAAATTTTTTTTCTTCTCTATTTTTCGGCCTGTCCAGACCCGTTTCATCTTGAAATGAAGCCAGGATGATGTTTTTTAATTTTTAGAATTTTTTTGCATTTATTTTGGAATTTTCTAACTCGGGTCGGGTTCGAACGGATAGGAAGGAAATTTTTTTTCTTCTCTATTTTTCGGGCTGTCCATACCCGTTTAGTCTTGAAATGAAGCCTGGATGATGTTTTTTAATTTTTAGAATTTTTTTGCATTTTATTTTTGAATTTTCTATCTCTAGTCGGGTTCGAACGGATAGGAAGGAAATTTTTTTTCTTCTCTATTTTTCGGCCTGTCTTGACCCGTTTCATCCTGAAATGAAGCCTGGATGATGTTTTTTCATTTTTAGAATTTTTTTTGTATTTTATTTTTGAATTTTCTATCTCGGGTCGGGTTCGAACGGATAGGAAGGAAATTTTTTTTCTTCTTTATTTTTTGGCCTGTCCTGACCCGTTTCATCTTGAAATGAAGCCAGGATGATGTTTTTTAATTTTTAGAATTTTTTTGCATTTATTTTTGAATTTTCAAACTCGGGTCGGGATCGAACGGATAGGAAGGAAATTTTTTTTCCTCTCTATTTTTCGGCCTGTCCTGACCCGTTTCATCTTGAAATGAAGCCAGGATGATGTTTTTTAATTTTTAGAATTTTTTTACATTTATTTTTGAATTTTCTAACTCGGATCGGGTTCGAACGGATAGGAAGAAAATTTTTTTTCTTCTCCATTTTTCGGCCCGCCCATACCCGTTTAGTCTTGAAATGAAGCCTGGATGACGTTTTTTAATTTTTAGAATTTTTTTGCATTTTATTTTTGAATTTTCTATCTCGGGTCGGGTTCGAACGGATAGGAAGGAAATTTTTTTTCTACTCTATTTTTTGGCCTGTCCAAACCCGTTTAGTCTTAAAATGAAGCCTGGATGATGTTTTTTAATTTTTACAATTTATTTGCATTTTATTTTTGAATTTTCTATCTCGGGTCGGGTTCGAACGGATAGGAAGGAAATTTTTTTTCTTCTCTATTTTTCGGCCTGTCCTGACCCGTTTCATCTTGAAATGAAGCCAGGATGATGTTTTTTAATTTTTAGAATTTTTTTGCATTTATTTTTGAATTTTCAAACTCGGGTCGGGATCAAACGGATAGGAAGGAAATTTTTTTCCTCTCTATTTTTCGGCCTGTCCTGACCCGTTTCATCTTGAAATGAAGCCTGGATGATGTTTTTTCATCTTTAGAATTTTTTTTGTATTTTATTTTTGAATTTTCTATCTCGGGTCGGGTTCGAACGGATAGGAAGGAAATTTTTTTTCTTCTCTATTTTTTGGCCTGTCCTGACCCGTTTCATCTTGAAATGAAGCCAGGATGATGTTTTTTAATTTTTAGAATTTTTTTGCATTTATTTTTGAATTTTCAAACTCGGGTCGGGTTCGAACGGATAGGAAGGAAATTTTTTTTCCTCTCTATTTTTCGGCCTGTCCTGACCCGTTTCATCTTGAAATGAAGCCAGGATGATGTTTTTTAATTTTTAGAATTTTTTTGCATTTATTTTTGAATTTTCTAACTCGAATCGGGTTCGAACGGATAGGAAGGAAATTTTTTTTCTTCTCTATTTTTCGGCCTGCCCAAACCCATTTAGCCTTGAAATGAAGCCTGGATGACGTTTTTTAATTTTTAGAATTTTTTTGCATTTTATTTTTGAATTTTCTATCTCGGGTCGGGTTCGAACGGATAGGAAGGAAATTTTTTTTCTTCTCTATTTTTCGGCCTGTCCTGACCCATTTCATCTTGAAATGAAGCCAGGATGATGTTTTTTAATTTTTAGAATTTTTTTGCATTTATTTTTGAATTTTCTAACTCGGATCGGGTTCGAACGGATAGGAAGGAAATTTTTTTTCCTCTCTATTTTTCGGCCTGTCCTGACCCGTTTCATCTTGAAATGAAGCCAGGATGATGTTTTTTAATTTTTAGAATTTTTTTGCATTTATTTTTGGATTTTCTAACTCGGATCGGGTTCGAACGGATAGGAAGGAAATTTTTTTTCTTCTCTATTTTTCGGCCTGCCCATACCCGTTTAGTCTTGAAATGAAGCCGGGATGACGTTTTTTAATTTTTAGAATTTTTTTGCATTTTATTTTTGAATTTTCTATCTCGGGTCGGGTTCGAACGGATAGGAAGGAAATTTTTTTTCTTCTCTATTTTTCGGCCTGTCCTGACCCGTTTCATCTTGAAATGAAGCCAAGATGATGTTTTTTAATTTTTAGAATTTTTTTGCATTTATTTTTGAATTTTCAAACTCGGGTCGGGTTCGAACGGATAGGAAGGAAATTTTTTTTCCTCTCTATTTTTCATCCTGTCCTGACCCGTTTCATCTTGAAATGAAGCCAGGATGATGTTTTTTAATTTTTAGAATTTTTTTGCATTTATTTTGGAATTTTCTAACTCGGGTCGGGTTCGAACGGATAGGAAGGAAATTTTTTTTCTTCTCTATTTTTCGGGCTGTCCATACCCGTTTAGTTTTGAAATGAAGCCTGGATGATGTTTTTTAATTTTTAGAATTTTTTTGCATTTTATTTTTGAATTTTCTATCTCTCGTCGGGTTCGAACGGATAGGAAGGAAAATTTTTTTCTTCTCTATTTTTCGGCCTGTCTTGACCCGTTTCATCCTGAAATGAAGCCTGGATGATGTTTTTTCATTTTTAGAATTTTTTTTTGTATTTTATTTTTGAATTTTCTATCTCGGGTCGGGTTCGAACGGATAGGAAGGAAATTTTTTTTCTTCTTTATTTTTTGGCCTGTCCTGACCCGTTTCATCTTGAAATGAAGCCAGGATAATGTTTTTTAATTTTTAGAATTTTTTTGCATTTATTTTTGAATTTTCAAACTCGGGTCGGGATCGAACGGATAGGAAGGAAATTTTTTTTCCTCTCTATTTTTCGGCCTGTCCTGACCCGTTTCATCTTGAAATGAAGCCAGGATGATGTTTTTTAATTTTTAGAATTTTTTTGCATTTATTTTTGAATTTTCTAACTCGGATCGGGTTCGAACGGATAGGAAGGAAATTTTTTTTCTTCTCTATTTTTCGGCCTGCCCATACCCGTTTAGTCTTGAAATGAAGCCTGGATTACGTTTTTTAATTTTTAGAATTTTTTTGCATTTTATTTTTGAATTTTCTATCTCGGGTCGGGTTCGAACGGATAGGTAGGAAATTTTTTTTCTTCTCTATTTTTTGGCCTGTCCAAACCCTTTTAGTCTTAAAATGAAGCCTGGATGATGTTTTTTAATTTTTAGAATTTATTTGCATTTTATTTTTTGAATTTTCTATCTCGGGTCGGGTTCGAACGGATAGGAAGGAAATTTTTTTTCTTCTCTATTTTTCGGCCTGTCCTGACCCGTTTCATCTTGAAATGAAGCCAGGATGATGTTTTTTAATTTTTAGAATTTTTTTGCATTTATTTTTGAATTTTCAAACTCGGGTCGGGATCAAACGGATAGGAAGGAAATTTTTTTCATCTCTATTTTTCGGCCTGTCCTGACCCGTTTCATCTTGAAATGAAGCCTGGATGATGTTTTTTCATTTTTAGAATTTTTTTTGTATTTTATTTTTGAATTTTCTATCTCGGGTCGGGTTCGAACGGATAGGAAGGAAATTTTTTTTCTTCTCTATTTTTTGGCCTGTCCTGACCCGTTTCATCTTGAAATGAAGCCAGGATGATGTTTTTTAATTTTTAGAATTTTTTTGCATTTATTTTTGAATTTTCAAACTCGGGTCGGGTTCGAACGGATAGGAAGGAAATTTTTTTTCCTCTCTATTTTTCGGCCTGTCCTGACCCGTTTCATCTTGAAATGAAGCCAGGATGATGTTTTTTAATTTTTAGAATTTTTTTGCATTTATTTTTGAATTTTCTAACTCGGATCGGGTTCGAACGGATAGGAAGGAAATTTTTTTTCTTCTCTATTTTTTGGCCTGCCCATACCCGTTTAGTCTTGAAATGAAGCCTGGATGACGTTTTTTAATTTTTAGAATTTTTTTCCATTTTATTTTTGAATTTTCTATCTCGGGTTGGGTTCGAACGGATAGGAAGGAAATTTTTTTTCTTCTCTATTTTTCGGCCTGTCCTGACCCATTTCATCTTGAAATGAAGCCAGGATGATGTTTTTCAATTTTTAGAATTTTTTTGCATTTATTTTTGAATTTTCTAACTCGGATCGGGTTCGAACGGATAGGAAGGAAATTTTTTTTCTTCTCTATTTTTCGGCCTGTCCTGACCCGTTTCATCTTGAAATGAAGCCAGGATGATGTTTTTTAATTTTTAGAATTTTTTTGCATTTTATTTTTGAATTTTCTATCTCAAGTCGGGTTCGAACGGATAGGAAGGAAATTTTTTTTCTTCTCTATTTTTCGGCCTGTCTTGACCCGTTTCATCCTGAAATGAAGCCTTGATGATGGTTTTTCATTTTTAGAATTTTTTTTGTATTTTATTTTTGAATTTTCTATCTCGGGTCGGGTTCGAACGGATAGGAAGGAAATTTTTTTTCTTCTTTATTTTTCGGCCTGTCCTGACCCGTTTCATCTTGAAATGAAGCCAGGATAATGTTTTTTAATTTTTAGAATTTTTTTGCATTTATTTTTGAATTTTCAAACTCGGGTCGGGATCGAACGGATAGGAAGGAAATTTTTTTTCCTCTCTATTTTTCGGCCTGTCCTGACCCGTTTCATCTTGAAATGAAGCCAGGATGATGTTTTTTAATTTTTAGAATTTTTTTGCATTTATTTTTGAATTTTCTAACTCGGATCGGGTTCGAACGGATAGGAAGGAAATTTTTTTTCTTCTCTATTTTTCGGCCTGCCCATACCCGTTTAGTCTTGAAATGAAGCTTGGATTACGTTTTTTAATTTTTAGAATTTTTTTGCATTTTATTTTTGAATTTTCAGGTCGGGTTCGAACGGATAGGTAGGAAATTTTTTTTCTTCTCTATTTTTTGGCCTGTCCAAACCCTTTTAGTCTTAAAATGAAGCCTGGATGATGTTTTTTAATTTTTAGAATTTATTCGCATTTTATTTTTTGAATTTTCTATCTCGGGTCGGGTTCGAACGGATAGGAAGGAAATTTTTTTTCTTCTCTATTTTTCGGCCTGTCCTGACCCGTTTCATCTTGAAATGAAGCCAGGATGATGTTTTTTAATTTTTAGAATTTTTTTGCATTTATTTTTGAATTTTCAAACTCGGGTCGGGATCAAACGGATAGGAAGGAAATTTTTTTCCTCTCTATTTTTCGGCCTGTCCTTACCCGTTTCATCTTGAAATGAAGCCTGGATGATGTTTTTTCATTTTTAGAATTTTTTTTGTATTTTATTTTTGAATTTTCTATCTCGGGTCGGGTTCGAACGGATAGGAAGGAAATTTTTTTTCTTCTCTATTTTTTGGCCTGTCCTGACCCATTTCATCTTGAAATGAAGCCAGGATGATGTTTTTTAATTTTTAGAATTTTTTTGCATTTATTTTTGAATTTTCAAACTCGGGTCGGGTTCGAACGGATAGGAAGGAAATTTTTTTTCCTCTCTATTTTTCGGCCTGTCCTGACCCGTTTCATCTTGAAATGAAGCCAGGATGATGTTTTTTAATTTTTAGAATTTTTTTGCATTTATTTTTGAATTTTCTAACTCGGATCGGGTTCGAACGGATAGGAAGGAAATTTTTTTTCTTCTCTATTTTTCGGCCTGCCCATACCCGTTTAGTCTTGAAATGAAGCCTGGATGACGTTTTTTAATTTTTAGAATTTTTTTGCATTTTATTTTTGAATTTTCTATCTCGGGTCGGGTTCGAACGGATAGGAAGGAAATTTTTTTTCTTCGCTATTTTTCGGCCTGTCCTGACCCATTTCATCTTGAAATGAAGCCAGGATGATGTTTTTTAATTTTTCGAATTTTTTTGCATTTATTTTGGAATTTTCTAACTCGGGTCGGGTTCGAACGGATAGGAAGGAAATTTTTTTTCTTCTCTATTTTTCGGCCTGTCCAGACCCGTTTCATCTTGAAATGAAGCCAGGATGATGTTTTTTAATTTTAAGAATTTTTTTGCATTTATTTTGGAATTTTCTAACTCGGGTCGGGTTCGAACGGATAGGAAGGAAATTTTTTTTCTTCTCTATTTTTCGGGCTGTCCATACCCGTTTAGTCTTGAAATGAAGCCTGGATGATGTTTTTTAATTTTTAGAATTTTTTTGCATTTTATTTTTGAATTTTCTATCTCTAGTCGGGTTCGAACGGATAGGAAGGAAATTTTTTTTCTTCTCTATTTTTCGGCCTGTCTTGACCCGTTTCATCCTGAAATGAAGCCTGGATGATGTTTTTTCATTTTTAGAATTTTTTTTGTATTTTATTTTTGAATTTTCTATCTCGGGTCGGGTTCGAACGGATAGGAAGGAAATTTTTTTTCTTCTTTATTTTTTGGCCTGTCCTGACCCGTTTCATCTTGAAATGAAGCCAGGATGATGTTTTTTAATTTTTAGAATTTTTTTGCATTTATTTTTGAATTTTCAAACTCGGGTCGGGATCGAACGGATAGGAAGGAAATTTTTTTTCCTCTCTA
This sequence comes from Quercus robur, assembly GCF_932294415.1. Classification (NCBI taxonomy): domain Eukaryota; kingdom Viridiplantae; phylum Streptophyta; class Magnoliopsida; order Fagales; family Fagaceae; genus Quercus; species Quercus robur. Next base: position 38,178,700 of record NC_065542.1, on the reverse strand, counting down.
TTTTTCGGCCTGTCCTGACCCGTTTCATCTTGAAATGAAGCCAGGATGATGTTTTTTAATTTTTAGAATTTTTTTGCATTTATTTTTGAATTTTCTAACTCGGATCGGGTTCGAACGGATAGGAAGAAAATTTTTTTTCTTCTCCATTTTTCGGCCTGCCCATACCCGTTTAGTCTTGAAATGAAGCCTGGATGACGTTTTTTAATTTTTAGAATTTTTTTGCATTTTATTTTTGAATTTTCTATCTCGGGTCGGGTTCGAACGGATAGGAAGGAAATTTTTTTTCTACTCTATTTTTTGGCCTGTCCAAACCCGTTTAGTCTTAAAATGAAGCCTGGATGATGTTTTTTAATTTTTAGAATTTATTTGCATTTTATTTTTGAATTTTCTATCTCGGGTCGGGTTCGAACGGATAGGAAGGAAATTTTTTTTCTTCTCTATTTTTCGGCCTGTCCTGACCCGTTTCATCTTGAAATGAAGCCAGGATGACGTTTTTTAATTTTTAGAATTTTTTTGCATTTATTTTTGAATTTTCAAACTCGGGTCGGGATCAAACGGATAGGAAGGAAATTTTTTTCCTCTCTATTTTTCGGCCTGTCCTGACCCGTTTCATCTTGAAATGAAGCCTGGATGATGTTTTTTCATCTTTAGAATTTTTTTTGTATTTTATTTTTGAATTTTCTATCTCGGGTCGGGTTCGAACGGATAGGAAGGAAATTTTTTTTCTTCTCTATTTTTTGGCCTGTCCTGACCCGTTTCATCTTGAAATGAAGCCAGGATGATGTTTTTTAATTTTTAGAATTTTTTTGCATTTATTTTTGAATTTTCAAACTCGGGTCGGGTTCGAACGGATAGGAAGGAAATTTTTTTTCCTCTCTATTTTTCGGCCTGTCCTGACCCGTTTCATCTTGAAATGAAGCCAGGATGATGTTTTTTAATTTTTAGAATTTTTTTGCATTTATTTTTGAATTTTCTAACTCGGATCGGGTTCGAACGGATAGGAAGGAAATTTTTTTTCTTCTCTATTTTTTGGCCTGCCCATACCCGTTTAGTCTTGAAATGAAGCCTGGATGACGTTTTTTAATTTTTAGAATTTTTTTCCATTTTATTTTTGAATTTTCTATCTCGGGTCGGGTTCGAACGGATAGGAAGGAAATTTTTTTCTTCTCTATTTTTCGGCCTGTCCTGACCCATTTCATCTTGAAATGAAGCCAGGATGATGTTTTTCAATTTTTAGAATTTTTTTGCATTTATTTTTGAATTTTCTAACTCGGATCGGGTTCGAACGGATAGGAAGGAAATTTTTTTTCTTCTCTATTTTTCGGCCTGTCCTGACCCGTTTCATCTTGAAATGAAGCCAGGATGATGTTTTTTAATTTTTAGAATTTTTTTGCATTTTATTTTTGAATTTTCTATCTCAAGTCGGGTTCGAACGGATAGGAAGGAAATTTTTTTTCTTCTCTATTTTTCGGCCTGTCTTGACCCGTTTCATCCTGAAATGAAGCCTTGATGACGGTTTTTCATTTTTAGAATTTTTTTTGTATTTTATTTTTGAATTTTCTATCTCGGGTCGGGTTCGAACGGATAGGAAGGAAATTTTTTTTCTTCTTTATTTTTTGGCCTGTCCTGACCCGTTTCATCTTGAAATGAAGCCAGGATAATGTTTTTTAATTTTTAGAATTTTTTTGCATTTATTTTTGAATTTTCAAACTCGGGTCGGGATCGAACGGATAGGAAGGAAATTTTTTTTCCTCTCTATTTTTCGGCCTGTCCTGACCCGTTTCATCTTGAAATGAAGCCAGGATGATGTTTTTTAATTTTTAGAATTTTTTTGCATTTATTTTTGAATTTTCAAACTCGGGTCGGGATCAAACGGATAGGAAGGAAATTTTTTTCCTCTCTATTTTTCGGCCTGTCCTGACCCGTTTCATCTTGAAATGAAGCCTGGATGATGTTTTTTCATCTTTAGAATTTTTTTTGTATTTTATTTTTGAATTTTCTATCTCGGGTCGGGTTCGAACGGATAGGAAGGAAATTTTTTTTCTTCTCTATTTTTTGGCCTGTCCTGACCCGTTTCATCTTGAAATGAAGCCAGGATGATGTTTTTTAATTTTTAGAATTTTTTTGCATTTATTTTTGAATTTTCAAACTCGGGTCGGGTTCGAACGGATAGGAAGGAAATTTTTTTTCCTCTCTATTTTTCGGCCTGTCCTGACCCGTTTCATCTTGAAATGAAGCCAGGATGATGTTTTTTAATTTTTAGAATTTTTTTGCATTTATTTTTGAATTTTCTAACTCGGATCGGGTTCGAACGGATAGGAAGGAAATTTTTTTTCTTCTCTATTTTTTGGCCTGCCCATACCCGTTTAGTCTTGAAATGAAGCCTGGATGACGTTTTTTAATTTTTAGAATTTTTTTCCATTTTATTTTTGAATTTTCTATCTCGGGTCGGGTTCGAACGGATAGGAAGGAAATTTTTTTCTTCTCTATTTTTCGGCCTGTCCTGACCCATTTCATCTTGAAATGAAGCCAGGATGATGTTTTTCAATTTTTAGAATTTTTTTGCATTTATTTTTGAATTTTCTAACTCGGATCGGGTTCGAACGGATAGGAAGGAAATTTTTTTTCTTCTCTATTTTTCGGCCTGTCCTGACCCGTTTCATCTTGAAATGAAGCCAGGATGATGTTTTTTAATTTTTAGAATTTTTTTGCATTTTATTTTTGAATTTTCTATCTCAAGTCGGGTTCGAACGGATAGGAAGGAAATTTTTTTTCTTCTCTATTTTTCGGCCTGTCTTGACCCGTTTCATCCTGAAATGAAGCCTTGATGACGGTTTTTCATTTTTAGAATTTTTTTTGTATTTTATTTTTGAATTTTCTATCTCGGGTCGGGTTCGAACGGATAGGAAGGAAATTTTTTTTCTTCTTTATTTTTTGGCCTGTCCTGACCCGTTTCATCTTGAAATGAAGCCAGGATAATGTTTTTTAATTTTTAGAATTTTTTTGCATTTATTTTTGAATTTTCAAACTCGGGTCGGGATCGAACGGATAGGAAGGAAATTTTTTTTCCTCTCTATTTTTCGGCCTGTCCTGACCCGTTTCATCTTGAAATGAAGCCAGGATGATGTTTTTTAATTTTTAGAATTTTTTTGCATTTATTTTTGAATTTTCTAACTCGGATCGGGTTCGAACGGATAGGAAGGAAATTTTTTTTCTTCTCTATTTTTCGGCCTGCCCATACCCGTTTAGTCTTGAAATGAAGCCTGGATTACGTTTTTTAATTTTTAGAATTTTTTTGCATTTTATTTTTGAATTTTCTATCTCGGGTCGGGTTCGAACGGATAGGAAGGAAATTTTTTTTCTACTCTATTTTTTGGCCTGTCCAAACCCGTTTAGTCTTAAAATGAAGCCTGGATGATGTTTTTTAATTTTTAGAATTTATTTGCATTTTATTTTTGAATTTTCTATCTCGGGTCGGGTTCGAACGGATAGGAAGGAAATTTTTTTTCTTCTCTATTTTTCGGCCTGTCCTGACCCGTTTCATCTTGAAATGAAGCCAGGATGACGTTTTTTAATTTTTAGAATTTTTTTGCATTTATTTTTGAATTTTCAAACTCGGGTCGGGATCAAACGGATAGGAAGGAAATTTTTTTCCTCTCTATTTTTCGGCCTGTCCTGACCCGTTTCATCTTGAAATGAAGCCTGGATGATGTTTTTTCATCTTTAGAATTTTTTTTGTATTTTATTTTTGAATTTTCTATCTCGGGTCGGGTTCGAACGGATAGGAAGGAAATTTTTTTTCTTCTCTATTTTTTGGCCTGTCCTGACCCGTTTCATCTTGAAATGAAGCCAGGATGATGTTTTTTAATTTTTAGAATTTTTTTGCATTTATTTTTGAATTTTCAAACTCGGGTCGGGTTCGAACGGATAGGAAGGAAATTTTTTTTCCTCTCTATTTTTCGGCCTGTCCTGACCCGTTTCATCTTGAAATGAAGCCAGGATGATGTTTTTTAATTTTTAGAATTTTTTTGCATTTATTTTTGAATTTTCTAACTCGGATCGGGTTCGAACGGATAGGAAGGAAATTTTTTTTCTTCTCTATTTTTTGGCCTGCCCATACCCGTTTAGTCTTGAAATGAAGCCTGGATGACGTTTTTTAATTTTTAGAATTTTTTTCCATTTTATTTTTGAATTTTCTATCTCGGGTCGGGTTCGAACGGATAGGAAGGAAATTTTTTTCTTCTCTATTTTTCGGCCTGTCCTGACCCATTTCATCTTGAAATGAAGCCAGGATGATGTTTTTCAATTTTTAGAATTTTTTTGCATTTATTTTTGAATTTTCTAACTCGGATCGGGTTCGAACGGATAGGAAGGAAATTTTTTTTCTTCTCTATTTTTCGGCCTGTCCTGACCCGTTTCATCTTGAAATGAAGCCAGGATGATGTTTTTTAATTTTTAGAATTTTTTTGCATTTTATTTTTGAATTTTCTATCTCAAGTCGGGTTCGAACGGATAGGAAGGAAATTTTTTTTCTTCTCTATTTTTCGGCCTGTCTTGACCCGTTTCATCCTGAAATGAAGCCTTGATGACGGTTTTTCATTTTTAGAATTTTTTTTGTATTTTATTTTTGAATTTTCTATCTCGGGTCGGGTTCGAACGGATAGGAAGGAAATTTTTTTTCTTCTTTATTTTTTGGCCTGTCCTGACCCGTTTCATCTTGAAATGAAGCCAGGATAATGTTTTTTAATTTTTAGAATTTTTTTGCATTTATTTTTGAATTTTCAAACTCGGGTCGGGATCGAACGGATAGGAAGGAAATTTTTTTTCCTCTCTATTTTTCGGCCTGTCCTGACCCGTTTCATCTTGAAATGAAGCCAGGATGATGTTTTTTAATTTTTAGAATTTTTTTGCATTTATTTTTGAATTTTCAAACTCGGGTCGGGATCAAACGGATAGGAAGGAAATTTTTTTCCTCTCTATTTTTCGGCCTGTCCTGACCCGTTTCATCTTGAAATGAAGCCTGGATGATGTTTTTTCATCTTTAGAATTTTTTTTGTATTTTATTTTTGAATTTTCTATCTCGGGTCGGGTTCGAACGGATAGGAAGGAAATTTTTTTTCTTCTCTATTTTTTGGCCTGTCCTGACCCGTTTCATCTTGAAATGAAGCCAGGATGATGTTTTTTAATTTTTAGAATTTTTTTGCATTTATTTTTGAATTTTCAAACTCGGGTCGGGTTCGAACGGATAGGAAGGAAATTTTTTTTCCTCTCTATTTTTCGGCCTGTCCTGACCCGTTTCATCTTGAAATGAAGCCAGGATGATGTTTTTTAATTTTTAGAATTTTTTTGCATTTATTTTTGAATTTTCTAACTCGGATCGGGTTCGAACGGATAGGAAGGAAATTTTTTTTCTTCTCTATTTTTTGGCCTGCCCATACCCGTTTAGTCTTGAAATGAAGCCTGGATGACGTTTTTTAATTTTTAGAATTTTTTTCCATTTTATTTTTGAATTTTCTATCTCGGGTCGGGTTCGAACGGATAGGAAGGAAATTTTTTTCTTCTCTATTTTTCGGCCTGTCCTGACCCATTTCATCTTGAAATGAAGCCAGGATGATGTTTTTCAATTTTTAGAATTTTTTTGCATTTATTTTTGAATTTTCTAACTCGGATCGGGTTCGAACGGATAGGAAGGAAATTTTTTTTCTTCTCTATTTTTCGGCCTGTCCTGACCCGTTTCATCTTGAAATGAAGCCAGGATGATGTTTTTTAATTTTTAGAATTTTTTTGCATTTTATTTTTGAATTTTCTATCTCAAGTCGGGTTCGAACGGATAGGAAGGAAATTTTTTTTCTTCTCTATTTTTCGGCCTGTCTTGACCCGTTTCATCCTGAAATGAAGCCTTGATGACGGTTTTTCATTTTTAGAATTTTTTTTGTATTTTATTTTTGAATTTTCTATCTCGGGTCGGGTTCGAACGGATAGGAAGGAAATTTTTTTTCTTCTTTATTTTTTGGCCTGTCCTGACCCGTTTCATCTTGAAATGAAGCCAGGATAATGTTTTTTAATTTTTAGAATTTTTTTGCATTTATTTTTGAATTTTCAAACTCGGGTCGGGATCGAACGGATAGGAAGGAAATTTTTTTTCCTCTCTATTTTTCGGCCTGTCCTGACCCGTTTCATCTTGAAATGAAGCCAGGATGATGTTTTTTAATTTTTAGAATTTTTTTGCATTTATTTTTGAATTTTCTAACTCGGATCGGGTTCGAACGGATAGGAAGGAAATTTTTTTTCTTCTCTATTTTTCGGCCTGCCCATACCCGTTTAGTCTTGAAATGAAGCCTGGATTACGTTTTTTAATTTTTAGAATTTTTTTGCATTTTATTTTTGAATTTTCAGGTCGGGTTCGAACGGATAGGTAGGAAATTTTTTTTCTTCTCTATTTTTTGGCCTGTCCAAACCCTTTTAGTCTTAAAATGAAGCCTGGATGATGTTTTTTAATTTTTAGAATTTATTCGCATTTTATTTTTTGAATTTTCTATCTCGGGTCGGGTTCGAACGGATAGGAAGGAAATTTTTTTTCTTCTCTATTTTTCGGCCTGTCCTGACCCGTTTCATCTTGAAATGAAGCCAGGATGATGTTTTTTAATTTTTAGAATTTTTTTGCATTTATTTTTGAATTTTCAAACTCGGGTCGGGATCAAACGGATAGGAAGGAAATTTTTTTCCTCTCTATTTTTCGGCCTGTCCTTACCCGTTTCATCTTGAAATGAAGCCTGGATGATGTTTTTTCATTTTTAGAATTTTTTTTGTATTTTATTTTTGAATTTTCTATCTCGGGTCGGGTTCGAACGGATAGGAAGGAAATTTTTTTTCTTCTCTATTTTTTGGCCTGTCCTGACCCATTTCATCTTGAAATGAAGCCAGGATGATGTTTTTTAATTTTTAGAATTTTTTTGCATTTATTTTTGAATTTTCAAACTCGGGTCGGGTTCGAATGGATAGGAAGGAAATTTTTTTTCCTCTCTATTTTTCGGCCTGTCCTGACCCGTTTCATCTTGAAATGAAGCCAGGATGATGTTTTTTAATTTTTAGAATTTTTTTGCATTTATTTTTGAATTTTCTAACTCGGATCGGGTTCGAACGGATAGGAAGGAAATTTTTTTTCTTCTCTATTTTTCGGCCTGCCCATACCCGTTTAGTCTTGAAATGAAGCCTGGATGACGTTTTTTAATTTTTAGAATTTTTTTGCATTTTATTTTTGAATTTTCTATCTCGGGTCGGGTTCGAACGGATAGGAAGGAAATTTTTTTTCTTCGCTATTTTTCGGCCTGTCCTGACCCATTTCATCTTGAAATGAAGCCAGGATGATGTTTTTTAATTTTTAGAATTTTTTTGCATTTATTTTGGAATTTTCTAACTCGGGTCGGGTTCGAACGGATAGGAAGGAAATTTTTTTTCTTCTCTATTTTTCGGCCTGTCCAGACCCGTTTCATCTTGAAATGAAGCCAGGATGATGTTTTTTAATTTTAAGAATTTTTTTGCATTTATTTTGGAATTTTCTAACTCGGGTCGGGTTCGAACGGATAGGAAGGAAATTTTTTTTCTTCTCTATTTTTCGGGCTGTCCATACCCGTTTAGTCTTGAAATGAAGCCTGGATGATGTTTTTTAATTTTTAGAATTTTTTTGCATTTTATTTTTGAATTTTCTATCTCTAGTCGGGTTCGAACGGATAGGAAGGAAATTTTTTTTCTTCTCTATTTTTCGGCCTGTCTTGACCCGTTTCATCCTGAAATGAAGCCTGGATGATGTTTTTTCATTTTTAGAATTTTTTTTGTATTTTATTTTTGAATTTTCTATCTCGGGTCGGGTTCGAACGGATAGGAAGGAAATTTTTTTTCTTCTTTATTTTTTGGCCTGTCCTGACCCGTTTCATCTTGAAATGAAGCCAGGATGATGTTTTTTAATTTTTAGAATTTTTTTGCATTTATTTTTGAATTTTCAAACTCGGGTCGGGATCGAACGGATAGGAAGGAAATTTTTTTTCCTCTCTATTTTTCGGCCTGTCCTGACCCGTTTCATCTTGAAATGAAGCCAGGATGATGTTTTTTAATTTTTAGAATTTTTTTGCATTTATTTTTGAATTTTCTAACTCGGATCGGGTTCGAACGGATAGGAAGAAAATTTTTTTTCTTCTCCATTTTTCGGCCTGCCCATACCCGTTTAGTCTTGAAATGAAGCCTGGATGACGTTTTTTAATTTTTAGAATTTTTTTGCATTTTATTTTTGAATTTTCTATCTCGGGTCGGGTTCGAACGGATAGGAAGGAAATTTTTTTTCTACTCTATTTTTTGGCCTGTCCAAACCCGTTTAGTCTTAAAATGAAGCCTGGATGATGTTTTTTAATTTTTAGAATTTATTTGCATTTTATTTTTGAATTTTCTATCTCGGGTCGGGTTCGAACGGATAGGAAGGAAATTTTTTTTCTTCTCTATTTTTCGGCCTGTCCTGACCCGTTTCATCTTGAAATGAAGCCAGGATGATGTTTTTTAATTTTTAGAATTTTTTTGCATTTATTTTTGAATTTTCAAACTCGGGTCGGGATCAAACGGATAGGAAGGAAATTTTTTTCCTCTCTATTTTTCGGCCTGTCCTGACCCGTTTCATCTTGAAATGAAGCCTGGATGATGTTTTTTCATCTTTAGAATTTTTTTTGTATTTTATTTTTGAATTTTCTATCTCGGGTCGGGTTCGAACGGATAGGAAGGAAATTTTTTTTCTTCTCTATTTTTTGGCCTGTCCTGACCCGTTTCATCTTGAAATGAAGCCAGGATGATGTTTTTTAATTTTTAGAATTTTTTTGCATTTATTTTTGAATTTTCAAACTCGGGTCGGGTTCGAACGGATAGGAAGGAAATTTTTTTTCCTCTCTATTTTTCGGCCTGTCCTGACCCGTTTCATCTTGAAATGAAGCCAGGATGATGTTTTTTAATTTTTAGAATTTTTTTGCATTTATTTTTGAATTTTCTAACTCGGATCGGGTTCGAACGGATAGGAAGGAAATTTTTTTTCTTCTCTATTTTTTGGCCTGCCCATACCCGTTTAGTCTTGAAATGAAGCCTGGATGACGTTTTTTAATTTTTAGAATTTTTTTCCATTTTATTTTTGAATTTTCTATCTCGGGTTGGGTTCGAACGGATAGGAAGGAAATTTTTTTTCTTCTCTATTTTTCGGCCTGTCCTGACCCATTTCATCTTGAAATGAAGCCAGGATGATGTTTTTCAATTTTTAGAATTTTTTTGCATTTATTTTTGAATTTTCTATCTCGGATCGGGTTCGAACGGATAGGAAGGAAATTTTTTTTCTTCTCTATTTTTCGGCCTGTCCTGACCCGTTTCATCTTGAAATGAAGCCAGGATGATGTTTTTTAATTTTTAGAATTTTTTTGCATTTTATTTTTGAATTTTCTATCTCAAGTCGGGTTCGAACGGATAGGAAGGAAATTTTTTTTCTTCTCTATTTTTCGGCCTGTCTTGACCCGTTTCATCCTGAAATGAAGCCTTGATGATGGTTTTTCATTTTTAGAATTTTTTTTGTATTTTATTTTTGAATTTTCTATCTCGGGTCGGGTTCGAACGGATAGGAAGGAAATTTTTTTTCTTCTTTATTTTTCGGCCTGTCCTGACCCGTTTCATCTTGAAATGAAGCCAGGATAATGTTTTTTAATTTTTAGAATTTTTTTGCATTTATTTTTGAATTTTCAAACTCGGGTCGGGATCGAACGGATAGGAAGGAAATTTTTTTTCCTCTCTATTTTTCGGCCTGTCCTGACCCGTTTCATCTTGAAATGAAGCCAGGATGATGTTTTTTAATTTTTAGAATTTTTTTGCATTTATTTTTGAATTTTCTAACTCGGATCGGGTTCGAACGGATAGGAAGGAAATTTTTTTTCTTCTCTATTTTTCGGCCTGCCCATACCCGTTTAGTCTTGAAATGAAGCTTGGATTACGTTTTTTAATTTTTAGAATTTTTTTGCATTTTATTTTTGAATTTTCAGGTCGGGTTCGAACGGATAGGTAGGAAATTTTTTTTCTTCTCTATTTTTTGGCCTGTCCAAACCCTTTTAGTCTTAAAATGAAGCCTGGATGATGTTTTTTAATTTTTAGAATTTATTCGCATTTTATTTTTTGAATTTTCTATCTCGGGTCGGGTTCGAACGGATAGGAAGGAAATTTTTTTTCTTCTCTATTTTTCGGCCTGTCCTGACCCGTTTCATCTTGAAATGAAGCCAGGATGATGTTTTTTAATTTTTAGAATTTTTTTGCATTTATTTTTGAATTTTCAAACTCGGGTCGGGATCAAACGGATAGGAAGGAAATTTTTTTCCTCTCTATTTTTCGGCCTGTCCTTACCCGTTTCATCTTGAAATGAAGCCTGGATGATGTTTTTTCATTTTTAGAATTTTTTTTGTATTTTATTTTTGAATTTTCTATCTCGGGTCGGGTTCGAACGGATAGGAAGGAAATTTTTTTTCTTCTCTATTTTTTGGCCTGTCCTGACCCATTTCATCTTGAAATGAAGCCAGGATGATGTTTTTTAATTTTTAGAATTTTTTTGCATTTATTTTTGAATTTTCAAACTCGGGTCGGGTTCGAACGGATAGGAAGGAAATTTTTTTTCCTCTCTATTTTTCGGCCTGTCCTGACCCGTTTCATCTTGAAATGAAGCCAGGATGATGTTTTTTAATTTTTAGAATTTTTTTGCATTTATTTTTGAATTTTCTAACTCGGATCGGGTTCGAACGGATAGGAAGGAAATTTTTTTTCTTCTCTATTTTTCGGCCTGCCCATACCCGTTTAGTCTTGAAATGAAGCCTGGATGACGTTTTTTAATTTTTAGAATTTTTTTGCATTTTATTTTTGAATTTTCTATCTCGGGTCGGGTTCGAACGGATAGGAAGGAAATTTTTTTTCTTCGCTATTTTTCGGCCTGTCCTGACCCATTTCATCTTGAAATGAAGCCAGGATGATGTTTTTTAATTTTTCGAATTTTTTTGCATTTATTTTGGAATTTTCTAACTCGGGTCGGGTTCGAACGGATAGGAAGGAAATTTTTTTTCTTCTCTATTTTTCGGCCTGTCCAGACCCGTTTCATCTTGAAATGAAGCCAGGATGATGTTTTTTAATTTTAAGAATTTTTTTGCATTTATTTTGGAATTTTCTAACTCGGGTCGGGTTCGAACGGATAGGAAGGAAATTTTTTTTCTTCTCTATTTTTCGGGCTGTCCATACCCGTTTAGTCTTGAAATGAAGCCTGGATGATGTTTTTTAATTTTTAGAATTTTTTTGCATTTTATTTTTGAATTTTCTATCTCTAGTCGGGTTCGAACGGATAGGAAGGAAATTTTTTTTCTTCTCTATTTTTCGGCCTGTCTTGACCCGTTTCATCCTGAAATGAAGCCTGGATGATGTTTTTTCATTTTTAGAATTTTTTTTGTATTTTATTTTTGAATTTTCTATCTCGGGTCGGGTTCGAACGGATAGGAAGGAAATTTTTTTTCTTCTTTATTTTTTGGCCTGTCCTGACCCGTTTCATCTTGAAATGAAGCCAGGATGATGTTTTTTAATTTTTAGAATTTTTTTGCATTTATTTTTGAATTTTCAAACTCGGGTCGGGATCGAACGGATAGGAAGGAAATTTTTTTTCCTCTCTATTTTTCGGCCTGTCCTGACCCGTTTCATCTTGAAATGAAGCCAGGATGATGTTTTTTAATTTTTAGAATTTTTTTGCATTTATTTTTGAATTTTCTAACTCGGATCGGGTTCGAACGGATAGGAAGAAAATTTTTTTTCTTCTCCATTTTTCGGCCTGCCCATACCCGTTTAGTCTTGAAATGAAGCCTGGATGACGTTTTTTAATTTTTAGAATTTTTTTGCATTTTATTTTTGAATTTTCTATCTCGGGTCGGGTTCGAACGGATAGGAAGGAAATTTTTTTTCTACTCTATTTTTTGGCCTGTCCAAACCCGTTTAGTCTTAAAATGAAGCCTGGATGATGTTTTTTAATTTTTAGAATTTATTTGCATTTTATTTTTGAATTTTCTATCTCGGGTCGGGTTCGAACGGATAGGAAGGAAATTTTTTTTCTTCTCTATTTTTCGGCCTGTCCTGACCCGTTTCATCTTGAAATGAAGCCAGGATGACGTTTTTTAATTTTTAGAATTTTTTTGCATTTATTTTTGAATTTTCAAACTCGGGTCGGGATCAAACGGATAGGAAGGAAATTTTTTTCCTCTCTATTTTTCGGCCTGTCCTGACCCGTTTCATCTTGAAATGAAGCCTGGATGATGTTTTTTCATCTTTAGAATTTTTTTTGTATTTTATTTTTGAATTTTCTATCTCGGGTCGGGTTCGAACGGATAGGAAGGAAATTTTTTTTCTTCTCTATTTTTTGGCCTGTCCTGACCCGTTTCATCTTGAAATGAAGCCAGGATGATGTTTTTTAATTTTTAGAATTTTTTTGCATTTATTTTTGAATTTTCAAACTCGGGTCGGGTTCGAACGGATAGGAAGGAAATTTTTTTTCCTCTCTATTTTTCGGCCTGTCCTGACCCGTTTCATCTTGAAATGAAGCCAGGATGATGTTTTTTAATTTTTAGAATTTTTTTGCATTTATTTTTGAATTTTCTAACTCGGATCGGGTTCGAACGGATAGGAAGGAAATTTTTTTTCTTCTCTATTTTTTGGCCTGCCCATACCCGTTTAGTCTTGAAATGAAGCCTGGATGACGTTTTTTAATTTTTAGAATTTTTTTCCATTTTATTTTTGAATTTTCTATCTCGGGTCGGGTTCGAACGGATAGGAAGGAAATTTTTTTCTTCTCTATTTTTCGGCCTGTCCTGACCCATTTCATCTTGAAATGAAGCCAGGATGATGTTTTTCAATTTTTAGAATTTTTTTGCATTTATTTTTGAATTTTCTAACTCGGATCGGGTTCGAACGGATAGGAAGGAAATTTTTTTTCTTCTCTATTTTTCGGCCTGTCCTGACCCGTTTCATCTTGAAATGAAGCCAGGATGATGTTTTTTAATTTTTAGAATTTTTTTGCATTTTATTTTTGAATTTTCTATCTCAAGTCGGGTTCGAACGGATAGGAAGGAAATTTTTTTTCTTCTCTATTTTTCGGCCTGTCTTGACCCGTTTCATCCTGAAATGAAGCCTTGATGACGGTTTTTCATTTTTAGAATTTTTTTTGTATTTTATTTTTGAATTTTCTATCTCGGGTCGGGTTCGAACGGATAGGAAGGAAATTTTTTTTCTTCTTTATTTTTTGGCCTGTCCTGACCCGTTTCATCTTGAAATGAAGCCAGGATAATGTTTTTTAATTTTTAGAATTTTTTTGCATTTATTTTTGAATTTTCAAACTCGGGTCGGGATCGAACGGATAGGAAGGAAATTTTTTTTCCTCTCTATTTTTCGGCCTGTCCTGACCCGTTTCATCTTGAAATGAAGCCAGGATGATGTTTTTTAATTTTTAGAATTTTTTTGCATTTATTTTTGAATTTTCAAACTCGGGTCGGGATCAAACGGATAGGAAGGAAATTTTTTTCCTCTCTATTTTTCGGCCTGTCCTGACCCGTTTCATCTTGAAATGAAGCCTGGATGATGTTTTTTCATCTTTAGAATTTTTTTTGTATTTTATTTTTGAATTTTCTATCTCGGGTCGGGTTCGAACGGATAGGAAGGAAATTTTTTTTCTTCTCTATTTTTTGGCCTGTCCTGACCCGTTTCATCTTGAAATGAAGCCAGGATGATGTTTTTTAATTTTTAGAATTTTTTTGCATTTATTTTTGAATTTTCAAACTCGGGTCGGGTTCGAACGGATAGGAAGGAAATTTTTTTTCCTCTCTATTTTTCGGCCTGTCCTGACCCGTTTCATCTTGAAATGAAGCCAGGATGATGTTTTTTAATTTTTAGAATTTTTTTGCATTTATTTTTGAATTTTCTAACTCGGATCGGGTTCGAACGGATAGGAAGGAAATTTTTTTTCTTCTCTATTTTTTGGCCTGCCCATACCCGTTTAGTCTTGAAATGAAGCCTGGATGACGTTTTTTAATTTTTAGAATTTTTTTCCATTTTATTTTTGAATTTTCTATCTCGGGTCGGGTTCGAACGGATAGGAAGGAAATTTTTTTCTTCTCTATTTTTCGGCCTGTCCTGACCCATTTCATCTTGAAATGAAGCCAGGATGATGTTTTTCAATTTTTAGAATTTTTTTGCATTTATTTTTGAATTTTCTAACTCGGATCGGGTTCGAACGGATAGGAAGGAAATTTTTTTTCTTCTCTATTTTTCGGCCTGTCCTGACCCGTTTCATCTTGAAATGAAGCCAGGATGATGTTTTTTAATTTTTAGAATTTTTTTGCATTTTATTTTTGAATTTTCTATCTCAAGTCGGGTTCGAACGGATAGGAAGGAAATTTTTTTTCTTCTCTATTTTTCGGCCTGTCTTGACCCGTTTCATCCTGAAATGAAGCCTTGATGACGGTTTTTCATTTTTAGAATTTTTTTTGTATTTTATTTTTGAATTTTCTATCTCGGGTCGGGTTCGAACGGATAGGAAGGAAATTTTTTTTCTTCTTTATTTTTTGGCCTGTCCTGACCCGTTTCATCTTGAAATGAAGCCAGGATAATGTTTTTTAATTTTTAGAATTTTTTTGCATTTATTTTTGAATTTTCAAACTCGGGTCGGGATCGAACGGATAGGAAGGAAATTTTTTTTCCTCTCTATTTTTCGGCCTGTCCTGACCCGTTTCATCTTGAAATGAAGCCAGGATGATGTTTTTTAATTTTTAGAATTTTTTTGCATTTATTTTTGAATTTTCTAACTCGGATCGGGTTCGAACGGATAGGAAGGAAATTTTTTTTCTTCTCTATTTTTCGGCCTGCCCATACCCGTTTAGTCTTGAAATGAAGCCTGGATTACGTTTTTTAATTTTTAGAATTTTTTTGCATTTTATTTTTGAATTTTCAGGTCGGGTTCGAACGGATAGGTAGGAAATTTTTTTTCTTCTCTATTTTTTGGCCTGTCCAAACCCTTTTAGTCTTAAAATGAAGCCTGGATGATGTTTTTTAATTTTTAGAATTTATTCGCATTTTATTTTTTGAATTTTCTATCTCGGGTCGGGTTCGAACGGATAGGAAGGAAATTTTTTTTCTTCTCTATTTTTCGGCCTGTCCTGACCCGTTTCATCTTGAAATGAAGCCAGGATGATGTTTTTTAATTTTTAGAATTTTTTTGCATTTATTTTTGAATTTTCAAACTCGGGTCGGGATCAAACGGATAGGAAGGAAATTTTTTTCCTCTCTATTTTTCGGCCTGTCCTTACCCGTTTCATCTTGAAATGAAGCCTGGATGATGTTTTTTCATTTTTAGAATTTTTTTTGTATTTTATTTTTGAATTTTCTATCTCGGGTCGGGTTCGAACGGATAGGAAGGAAATTTTTTTTCTTCTCTATTTTTTGGCCTGTCCTGACCCATTTCATCTTGAAATGAAGCCAGGATGATGTTTTTTAATTTTTAGAATTTTTTTGCATTTATTTTTGAATTTTCAAACTCGGGTCGGGTTCGAATGGATAGGAAGGAAATTTTTTTTCCTCTCTATTTTTCGGCCTGTCCTGACCCGTTTCATCTTGAAATGAAGCCAGGATGATGTTTTTTAATTTTTAGAATTTTTTTGCATTTATTTTTGAATTTTCTAACTCGGATCGGGTTCGAACGGATAGGAAGGAAATTTTTTTTCTTCTCTATTTTTCGGCCTGCCCATACCCGTTTAGTCTTGAAATGAAGCCTGGATGACGTTTTTTAATTTTTAGAATTTTTTTGCATTTTATTTTTGAATTTTCTATCTCGGGTCGGGTTCGAACGGATAGGAAGGAAATTTTTTTTCTTCGCTATTTTTCGGCCTGTCCTGACCCATTTCATCTTGAAATGAAGCCAGGATGATGTTTTTTAATTTTTAGAATTTTTTTGCATTTATTTTGGAATTTTCTAACTCGGGTCGGGTTCGAACGGATAGGAAGGAAATTTTTTTTCTTCTCTATTTTTCGGCCTGTCCAGACCCGTTTCATCTTGAAATGAAGCCAGGATGATGTTTTTTAATTTTAAGAATTTTTTTGCATTTATTTTGGAATTTTCTAACTCGGGTCGGGTTCGAACGGATAGGAAGGAAATTTTTTTTCTTCTCTATTTTTCGGGCTGTCCATACCCGTTTAGTCTTGAAATGAAGCCTGGATGATGTTTTTTAATTTTTAGAATTTTTTTGCATTTTATTTTTGAATTTTCTATCTCTAGTCGGGTTCGAACGGATAGGAAGGAAATTTTTTTTCTTCTCCATTTTTCGGCCTGTCTTGACCCGTTTCATCCTGAAATGAAGCCTGGATGATGTTTTTTCATTTTTAGAATTTTTTTTGTATTTTATTTTTGAATTTTCTATCTCGGGTCGGGTTCGAACGGATAGGAAGGAAATTTTTTTTCTTCTTTATTTTTTGGCCTGTCCTGACCCGTTTCATCTTGAAATGAAGCCAGGATGATGTTTTTTAATTTTTAGAATTTTTTTGCATTTATTTTTGAATTTTCAAACTCGGGTCGGGATCGAACGGATAGGAAGGAAATTTTTTTTCCTCTCTATTTTTCGGCCTGTCCTGACCCGTTTCATCTTGAAATGAAGCCAGGATGATGTTTTTTAATTTTTAGAATTTTTTTGCATTTATTTTTGAATTTTCTAACTCGGATCGGGTTCGAACGGATAGGAAGAAAATTTTTTTTCTTCTCCATTTTTCGGCCTGCCCATACCCGTTTAGTCTTGAAATGAAGCCTGGATGACGTTTTTTAATTTTTAGAATTTTTTTGCATTTTATTTTTGAATTTTCTATCTCGGGTCGGGTTCGAACGGATAGGAAGGAAATTTTTTTTCTACTCTATTTTTTGGCCTGTCCAAACCCGTTTAGTCTTAAAATGAAGCCTGGATGATGTTTTTTAATTTTTAGAATTTATTTGCATTTTATTTTTGAATTTTCTATCTCGGGTCGGGTTCGAACGGATAGGAAGGAAATTTTTTTTCTTCTCTATTTTTCGGCCTGTCCTGACCCGTTTCATCTTGAAATGAAGCCAGGATGATGTTTTTTAATTTTTAGAATTTTTTTGCATTTATTTTTGAATTTTCAAACTCGGGTCGGGATCAAACGGATAGGAAGGAAATTTTTTTCCTCTCTATTTTTCGGCCTGTCCTGACCCGTTTCATCTTGAAATGAAGCCTGGATGATGTTTTTTCATCTTTAGAATTTTTTTTGTATTTTATTTTTGAATTTTCTATCTCGGGTCGGGTTCGAACGGATAGGAAGGAAATTTTTTTTCTTCTCTATTTTTTGGCCTGTCCTGACCCGTTTCATCTTGAAATGAAGCCAGGATGATGTTTTTTAATTTTTAGAATTTTTTTGCATTTATTTTTGAATTTTCAAACTCGGGTCGGGTTCGAACGGATAGGAAGGAAATTTTTTTTCCTCTCTATTTTTCGGCCTGTCCTGACCCGTTTCATCTTGAAATGAAGCCAGGATGATGTTTTTTAATTTTTAGAATTTTTTTGCATTTATTTTTGAATTTTCTAACTCGGATCGGGTTCGAACGGATAGGAAGGAAATTTTTTTTCTTCTCTATTTTTCGGCCTGCCCAAACCCGTTTAGTCTTGAAATGAAGCCTGGATGACGTTTTTTAATTTTTAGAATTTTTTTGCATTTTATTTTTGAATTTTCTATCTCGGGTCGGGTTCGAACGGATAGGAAGGAAATTTTTTTTCTTCTCTATTTTTCGGCCTGTCCTGACCCATTTCATCTTGAAATGAAGCCAGGATGATGTTTTTTAATTTTTAGAATTTTTTTGCATTTATTTTTGAATTTTCTAACTCGGATCGGGTTCGAACGGATAGGAAGGAAATTTTTTTTCCTCTCTATTTTTCGGCCTGTCCTGACCCGTTTCATCTTGAAATGAAGCCAGGATGATGTTTTTTAATTTTTAGAATTTTTTTGCATTTATTTTTGGATTTTCTAACTCGGATCGGGTTCGAACGGATAGGAAGGAAATTTTTTTTCTTCTCTATTTTTCGGCCTGCCCATACCCGTTTAGTCTTGAAATGAAGCCTGGATGACGTTTTTTAATTTTTAGAATTTTTTTGCATTTTATTTTTGAATTTTCTATCTCGGGTCGGGTTCGAATGGATAGGAAGGAAATTTTTTTTCTTCTCTATTTTTCGGCCTGTCCTGACCCGTTTCATCTTGAAATGAAGCCAAGATGATGTTTTTTAATTTTTAGAATTTTTTTGCATTTATTTTTGAATTTTCAAACTCGGGTCGGGTTCGAACGGATAGGAAGGAAA
The DNA here is from genome assembly GCF_932294415.1 of Quercus robur. Classification (NCBI taxonomy): domain Eukaryota; kingdom Viridiplantae; phylum Streptophyta; class Magnoliopsida; order Fagales; family Fagaceae; genus Quercus; species Quercus robur. Next base: position 38,160,272 of record NC_065542.1, on the reverse strand, counting down.
TTTTTTTTCCTCTCTATTTTTCGGCCTGTCCTGACCCGTTTCATCTTGAAATGAAGCCAGGATGATGTTTTTTAATTTTTAGAATTTTTTTGCATTTATTTTTGAATTTTCTAACTCGGATCGGGTTCGAACGGATAGGAAGGAAATTTTTTTTCTTCTCTATTTTTCGGCCTGCCCATACCCGTTTAGTCTTGAAATGAAGCCTGGATGACGTTTTTTAATTTTTAGAATTTTTTTGCATTTTATTTTTGAATTTTCTATCTCGGGTCGGGTTCGAATGGATAGGAAGGAAATTTTTTTTCTTCTCTATTTTTCGGCCTGTCCTGACCCGTTTCATCTTGAAATGAAGCCAAGATGATGTTTTTTAATTTTTAGAATTTTTTTGCATTTATTTTTGAATTTTCAAACTCGGGTCGGGTTCGAACGGATAGGAAGGAAATTTTTTTTCCTCTCTATTTTTCGGCCTGTCCTGACCCGTTTCATCTTGAAATGAAGCCAGGATGATGTTTTTTAATTTTTAGAATTTTTTTGCATTTATTTTTGAATTTTCTAACTCGGATCGGGTTCGAACGGATAGGAAGGAAATTTTTTTTCTTCTCTATTTTTCGGCCTGCCCAAACCCGTTTAGTCTTGAAATGAAGCCTGGATGACGTTTTTTAATTTTTAGAATTTTTTTGCATTTTATTTTTGAATTTTCTATCTCGGGTCGGGTTCGAACGGATAGGAAGGAAATTTTTTTTCCTCTCTATTTTTCATCCTGTCCTGACCCGTTTCATCTTGAAATGAAGCCTGGATGATGTTTTTTAATTTTTAGAATTTTTTTGCATTTTATTTTTGAATTTTCTATCTCTAGTCGGGTTCGAACGGATAGGAAGGAAATTTTTTTTCTTCTCTATTTTTCGGCCTGTCTTGACCCGTTTCATCCTGAAATGAAGCCTGGATGATGTTTTTTCATTTTTAGAATTTTTTTTGTATTTTATTTTCGAATTTTCTATCTCGGGTCGGGTTCGAACGGATAGGAAGGAAATTTTTTTCTTCTTTATTTTTTGGCCTGTCCTGACCCGTTTCATCTTGAAATGAAGCCAGGATAATGTTTTTTAATTTTTAGAATTTTTTTGCATTTATTTTTGAATTTTCAAACTCGGGTCGGGTTCGAACGGATAGGAAGGAAATTTTTTTTCCTCTCTATTTTTCGGCCTGTCCTGACCCGTTTCATCTTGAAATGAAGCCAGGATGATGTTTTTTAATTTTTAGAATTTTTTTGCATTTATTTTTGAATTTTCAAACTCGGGTCGGGTTCGAACGGATAGGAAGGAAATTTTTTTTCCTCTCTATTTTTCGGCCTGTCCTGACCCGTTTCATCTTGAAATGAAGCCAGGATGATGTTTTTTAATTTTTAGAATTTTTTTGCATTTATTTTTGAATTTTCTAACTCGGATCGGGTTCGAACGGATAGGAAGGAAATTTTTTTTCTTCTCTATTTTTTGGCCTGCCCATACCCGTTTAGTCTTGAAATGAAGCCTGGATGACGTTTTTTAATTTTTAGAATTTTTTTCCATTTTATTTTTGAATTTTCTATCTCGGGTCGGGTTCGAACGGATAGGAAGGAAATTTTTTTCTTCTCTATTTTTCGGCCTGTCCTGACCCATTTCATCTTGAAATGAAGCCAGGATGATGTTTTTCAATTTTTAGAATTTTTTTGCATTTATTTTTGAATTTTCTAACTCGGATCGGGTTCGAACGGATAGGAAGGAAATTTTTTTTCTTCTCTATTTTTCGGCCTGTCCTGACCCGTTTCATCTTGAAATGAAGCCAGGATGATGTTTTTTAATTTTTAGAATTTTTTTGCATTTTATTTTTGAATTTTCTATCTCAAGTCGGGTTCGAACGGATAGGAAGGAAATTTTTTTTCTTCTCTATTTTTCGGCCTGTCTTGACCCGTTTCATCCTGAAATGAAGCCTTGATGACGGTTTTTCATTTTTAGAATTTTTTTTGTATTTTATTTTTGAATTTTCTATCTCGGGTCGGGTTCGAACGGATAGGAAGGAAATTTTTTTTCTTCTTTATTTTTTGGCCTGTCCTGACCCGTTTCATCTTGAAATGAAGCCAGGATAATGTTTTTTAATTTTTAGAATTTTTTTGCATTTATTTTTGAATTTTCAAACTCGGGTCGGGATCGAACGGATAGGAAGGAAATTTTTTTTCCTCTCTATTTTTCGGCCTGTCCTGACCCGTTTCATCTTGAAATGAAGCCAGGATGATGTTTTTTAATTTTTAGAATTTTTTTGCATTTATTTTTGAATTTTCTAACTCGGATCGGGTTCGAACGGATAGGAAGGAAATTTTTTTTCTTCTCTATTTTTCGGCCTGCCCATACCCGTTTAGTCTTGAAATGAAGCCTGGATTACGTTTTTTAATTTTTAGAATTTTTTTGCATTTTATTTTTGAATTTTCAGGTCGGGTTCGAACGGATAGGTAGGAAATTTTTTTTCTTCTCTATTTTTTGGCCTGTCCAAACCCTTTTAGTCTTAAAATGAAGCCTGGATGATGTTTTTTAATTTTTAGAATTTATTCGCATTTTATTTTTTGAATTTTCTATCTCGGGTCGGGTTCGAACGGATAGGAAGGAAATTTTTTTTCTTCTCTATTTTTCGGCCTGTCCTGACCCGTTTCATCTTGAAATGAAGCCAGGATGATGTTTTTTAATTTTTAGAATTTTTTTGCATTTATTTTTGAATTTTCAAACTCGGGTCGGGATCAAACGGATAGGAAGGAAATTTTTTTCCTCTCTATTTTTCGGCCTGTCCTTACCCGTTTCATCTTGAAATGAAGCCTGGATGATGTTTTTTCATTTTTAGAATTTTTTTTGTATTTTATTTTTGAATTTTCTATCTCGGGTCGGGTTCGAACGGATAGGAAGGAAATTTTTTTTCTTCTCTATTTTTTGGCCTGTCCTGACCCATTTCATCTTGAAATGAAGCCAGGATGATGTTTTTTAATTTTTAGAATTTTTTTGCATTTATTTTTGAATTTTCAAACTCGGGTCGGGTTCGAATGGATAGGAAGGAAATTTTTTTTCCTCTCTATTTTTCGGCCTGTCCTGACCCGTTTCATCTTGAAATGAAGCCAGGATGATGTTTTTTAATTTTTAGAATTTTTTTGCATTTATTTTTGAATTTTCTAACTCGGATCGGGTTCGAACGGATAGGAAGGAAATTTTTTTTCTTCTCTATTTTTCGGCCTGCCCATACCCGTTTAGTCTTGAAATGAAGCCTGGATGACGTTTTTTAATTTTTAGAATTTTTTTGCATTTTATTTTTGAATTTTCTATCTCGGGTCGGGTTCGAACGGATAGGAAGGAAATTTTTTTTCTTCGCTATTTTTCGGCCTGTCCTGACCCATTTCATCTTGAAATGAAGCCAGGATGATGTTTTTTAATTTTTAGAATTTTTTTGCATTTATTTTGGAATTTTCTAACTCGGGTCGGGTTCGAACGGATAGGAAGGAAATTTTTTTTCTTCTCTATTTTTCGGCCTGTCCAGACCCGTTTCATCTTGAAATGAAGCCAGGATGATGTTTTTTAATTTTAAGAATTTTTTTGCATTTATTTTGGAATTTTCTAACTCGGGTCGGGTTCGAACGGATAGGAAGGAAATTTTTTTTCTTCTCTATTTTTCGGGCTGTCCATACCCGTTTAGTCTTGAAATGAAGCCTGGATGATGTTTTTTAATTTTTAGAATTTTTTTGCATTTTATTTTTGAATTTTCTATCTCTAGTCGGGTTCGAACGGATAGGAAGGAAATTTTTTTTCTTCTCCATTTTTCGGCCTGTCTTGACCCGTTTCATCCTGAAATGAAGCCTGGATGATGTTTTTTCATTTTTAGAATTTTTTTTGTATTTTATTTTTGAATTTTCTATCTCGGGTCGGGTTCGAACGGATAGGAAGGAAATTTTTTTTCTTCTTTATTTTTTGGCCTGTCCTGACCCGTTTCATCTTGAAATGAAGCCAGGATGATGTTTTTTAATTTTTAGAATTTTTTTGCATTTATTTTTGAATTTTCAAACTCGGGTCGGGATCGAACGGATAGGAAGGAAATTTTTTTTCCTCTCTATTTTTCGGCCTGTCCTGACCCGTTTCATCTTGAAATGAAGCCAGGATGATGTTTTTTAATTTTTAGAATTTTTTTGCATTTATTTTTGAATTTTCTAACTCGGATCGGGTTCGAACGGATAGGAAGAAAATTTTTTTTCTTCTCCATTTTTCGGCCTGCCCATACCCGTTTAGTCTTGAAATGAAGCCTGGATGACGTTTTTTAATTTTTAGAATTTTTTTGCATTTTATTTTTGAATTTTCTATCTCGGGTCGGGTTCGAACGGATAGGAAGGAAATTTTTTTTCTACTCTATTTTTTGGCCTGTCCAAACCCGTTTAGTCTTAAAATGAAGCCTGGATGATGTTTTTTAATTTTTAGAATTTATTTGCATTTTATTTTTGAATTTTCTATCTCGGGTCGGGTTCGAACGGATAGGAAGGAAATTTTTTTTCTTCTCTATTTTTCGGCCTGTCCTGACCCGTTTCATCTTGAAATGAAGCCAGGATGATGTTTTTTAATTTTTAGAATTTTTTTGCATTTATTTTTGAATTTTCAAACTCGGGTCGGGATCAAACGGATAGGAAGGAAATTTTTTTCCTCTCTATTTTTCGGCCTGTCCTGACCCGTTTCATCTTGAAATGAAGCCTGGATGATGTTTTTTCATCTTTAGAATTTTTTTTGTATTTTATTTTTGAATTTTCTATCTCGGGTCGGGTTCGAACGGATAGGAAGGAAATTTTTTTTCTTCTCTATTTTTTGGCCTGTCCTGACCCGTTTCATCTTGAAATGAAGCCAGGATGATGTTTTTTAATTTTTAGAATTTTTTTGCATTTATTTTTGAATTTTCAAACTCGGGTCGGGTTCGAACGGATAGGAAGGAAATTTTTTTTCCTCTCTATTTTTCGGCCTGTCCTGACCCGTTTCATCTTGAAATGAAGCCAGGATGATGTTTTTTAATTTTTAGAATTTTTTTGCATTTATTTTTGAATTTTCTAACTCGGATCGGGTTCGAACGGATAGGAAGGAAATTTTTTTTCTTCTCTATTTTTCGGCCTGCCCAAACCCGTTTAGTCTTGAAATGAAGCCTGGATGACGTTTTTTAATTTTTAGAATTTTTTTGCATTTTATTTTTGAATTTTCTATCTCGGGTCGGGTTCGAACGGATAGGAAGGAAATTTTTTTTCTTCTCTATTTTTCGGCCTGTCCTGACCCATTTCATCTTGAAATGAAGCCAGGATGATGTTTTTTAATTTTTAGAATTTTTTTGCATTTATTTTTGAATTTTCTAACTCGGATCGGGTTCGAACGGATAGGAAGGAAATTTTTTTTCCTCTCTATTTTTCGGCCTGTCCTGACCCGTTTCATCTTGAAATGAAGCCAGGATGATGTTTTTTAATTTTTAGAATTTTTTTGCATTTATTTTTGGATTTTCTAACTCGGATCGGGTTCGAACGGATAGGAAGGAAATTTTTTTTCTTCTCTATTTTTCGGCCTGCCCATACCCGTTTAGTCTTGAAATGAAGCCTGGATGACGTTTTTTAATTTTTAGAATTTTTTTGCATTTTATTTTTGAATTTTCTATCTCGGGTCGGGTTCGAATGGATAGGAAGGAAATTTTTTTTCTTCTCTATTTTTCGGCCTGTCCTGACCCGTTTCATCTTGAAATGAAGCCAAGATGATGTTTTTTAATTTTTAGAATTTTTTTGCATTTATTTTTGAATTTTCAAACTCGGGTCGGGTTCGAACGGATAGGAAGGAAATTTTTTTTCCTCTCTATTTTTCGGCCTGTCCTGACCCGTTTCATCTTGAAATGAAGCCAGGATGATGTTTTTTAATTTTTAGAATTTTTTTGCATTTATTTTTGAATTTTCTAACTCGGATCGGGTTCGAACGGATAGGAAGGAAATTTTTTTTCTTCTCTATTTTTCGGCCTGCCCATACCCGTTTAGTCTTGAAATGAAGCCTGGATGACGTTTTTTAATTTTTAGAATTTTTTTGCATTTTATTTTTGAATTTTCTATCTCGGGTCGGGTTCGAATGGATAGGAAGGAAATTTTTTTTCTTCTCTATTTTTCGGCCTGTCCTGACCCGTTTCATCTTGAAATGAAGCCAAGATGATGTTTTTTAATTTTTAGAATTTTTTTGCATTTATTTTTGAATTTTCAAACTCGGGTCGGGTTCGAACGGATAGGAAGGAAATTTTTTTTCCTCTCTATTTTTCGGCCTGTCCTGACCCGTTTCATCTTGAAATGAAGCCAGGATGATGTTTTTTAATTTTTAGAATTTTTTTGCATTTATTTTTGAATTTTCTAACTCGGATCGGGTTCGAACGGATAGGAAGGAAATTTTTTTTCTTCTCTATTTTTCGGCCTGCCCAAACCCGTTTAGTCTTGAAATGAAGCCTGGATGACGTTTTTTAATTTTTAGAATTTTTTTGCATTTTATTTTTGAATTTTCTATCTCGGGTCGGGTTCGAACGGATAGGAAGGAAATTTTTTTTCCTCTCTATTTTTCATCCTGTCCTGACCCGTTTCATCTTGAAATGAAGCCTGGATGATGTTTTTTAATTTTTAGAATTTTTTTGCATTTTATTTTTGAATTTTCTATCTCTAGTCGGGTTCGAACGGATAGGAAGGAAATTTTTTTTCTTCTCTATTTTTCGGCCTGTCTTGACCCGTTTCATCCTGAAATGAAGCCTGGATGATGTTTTTTCATTTTTAGAATTTTTTTTGTATTTTATTTTCGAATTTTCTATCTCGGGTCGGGTTCGAACGGATAGGAAGGAAATTTTTTTCTTCTTTATTTTTTGGCCTGTCCTGACCCGTTTCATCTTGAAATGAAGCCAGGATAATGTTTTTTAATTTTTAGAATTTTTTTGCATTTATTTTTGAATTTTCAAACTCGGGTCGGGATCGAACGGATAGGAAGGAAATTTTTTTTCCTCTCTATTTTTCGGCCTGTCCTGACCCGTTTCATCTTGAAATGAAGCCAGGATGATGTTTTTTAATTTTTAGAATTTTTTTGCATTTTATTTTTGAATTTTCTATCTCGGGTCGGGTTCGAACGGATAGGTAGGAAATTTTTTTTCTTCTCTATTTTTTGGCCTGTCCAAACCCTTTTAGTCTTAAAATGAAGCCTGGATGATGTTTTTTAATTTTTAGAATTTATTTGCATTTTATTTTTTGAATTTTCTATCTCGGGTCGGGTTCGAACGGATAGGAAGGAAATTTTTTTTCTTCTCTATTTTTCGGCCTGTCCTGACCCGTTTCATCTTGAAATGAAGCCAGGATGATGTTTTTTAATTTTTAGAATTTTTTTGCATTTATTTTTGAATTTTCAAACTCGGGTCGGGATCAAACGGATAGGAAGGAAATTTTTTTCCTCTCTATTTTTCGGCCTGTCCTGACCCGTTTCATCTTGAAATGAAGCCTGGATGATGTTTTTTCATTTTTAGAATTTTTTTTGTATTTTATTTTTGAATTTTCTATCTCGGGTCGGGTTCGAACGGATAGGAAGGAAATTTTTTTGCTTCTCTATTTTTTGGCCTGTCCTGACCCGTTTCATCTTGAAATGAAGCCAGGATGATGTTTTTTAATTTTTAGAATTTTTTTGCATTTATTTTTGAATTTTCAAACTCGGGTCGGGATCGAACGGATAGGAAGGAAATTTTTTTTCCTCTCTATTTTTCGGCCTGTCCTGACTCGTTTCATCTTGAAATGAAGCCAGGATGATGTTTTTTAATTTTTAGAATTTTTTTGCATTTATTTTTGAATTTTCTAACTCGGATCGGGTTCGAACGGATAGGAAGAAAATTTTTTTTCTTCTCCATTTTTCGGCCTGCCCATACCCGTTTAGTCTTGAAATGAAGCCTGGATGACGTTTTTTAATTTTTAGAATTTTTTTGCATTTTATTTTTGAATTTTCTATCTCGGGTCGGGTTCGAACGGATAGGAAGGAAATTTTTTTTCTACTCTATTTTTTGGCCTGTCCAAACCCGTTTAGTCTTAAAATGAAGCCTGGATGATGTTTTTTAATTTTTAGAATTTATTTGCATTTTATTTTTGAATTTTCTATCTCGGGTCGGGTTCGAACGGATAGGAAGGAAATTTTTTTTCTTCTCTATTTTTTGTCCAGTCCTGACCCGTTTCATCTTGAAATGAAGCCAGGATGATGTTTTTTAATTTTTAGAATTTTTTTGCATTTATTTTTGAATTTTCAAACTCGGGTCGGGTTCGAACGGATAGGAAGGAAATTTTTTTTCCTCTCTATTTTTCGGCCTGCCCATACCCGTTTAGTCTTGAAATGAAGCCTGGATGACGTTTTTTAATTTTTAGAATTTTTTTGCATTTTATTTTTGAATTTTCAAACTCGGGTCGGGATCAAACGGATAGGAAGGAAATTTTTTTTCTTCTCTATTTTTTGGCCTGTCCTGACCCGTTTCATCTTGAAATGAAGCCAGGATGATGTTTTTTAATTTTTAGAATTTTTTTACATTTATTTTTGAATTTTCAAACTCGGGTCGGGATCAAACGGATAGGAAGGAAATTTTTTTCTTCTCTATTTTTCGGCCTGTCTTGACCCGTTTCATCCTGAAATGAAGCCTGGATGATGTTTTTTCATTTTTAGAATTTTTTTTGTATTTTATTTTTGAATTTTCTATCTCGGGTCGGGTTCGAACGGATAGGAAGGAAATTTTTTTTCTTCTCTATTTTTCGGCCTGTCCTGACCCGTTTCATCTTGAAATGAAGCCAGGATGATGTTTTTTAATTTTTAGAATTTTTTTGCATTTATTTTTGAATTTTCAAACTCGGGTCGGGATCAAACGGATAGGAAGGAAATTTTTTTCCTCTCTATTTTTCGGCCTGTCCTGACCCGTTTCATCTTGAAATGAAGCCTGGATGATGTTTTTTCATCTTTAGAATTTTTTTTGTATTTTATTTTTGAATTTTCTATCTCGGGTCGGGTTCGAACGGTTAGGAAGGAAATTTTTTTTCTTCTCTATTTTTTGGCCTGTCCTGACCCGTTTCATCTTGAAATGAAGCCAGGATGATGTTTTTTAATTTTTAGAATTTTTTTGCATTTATTTTTGAATTTTCAAACTCGGGTCGGGTTCGAACGGATAGGAAGGAAATTTTTTTTCCTCTCTATTTTTCGGCCTGTCCTGACCCGTTTCATCTTGAAATGAAGCCAGGATGATGTTTTTTAATTTTTAGAATTTTTTTGCATTTATTTTTGAATTTTCTAACTCGGATCGGGTTCGAACGGATAGGAAGGAAATTTTTTTTCTTCTCTATTTTTCGGCCTGCCCATACCCGTTTAGTCTTGAAATGAAGCCTGGATGACGTTTTTTAATTTTTAGAATTTTTTTGCATTTTATTTTTGAATTTTCTATCTCGGGTCGGGTTCGAACGGATAGGAAGGAAATTTTTTTTCTTCTCTATTTTTCGGCCTGTCCTGACCCATTTCATCTTGAAATGAAGCCAGGATGATGTTTTTTAATTTTTAGAATTTTTTTGCATTTATTTTTGAATTTTCTAACTCGGATCGGGTTCGAACGGATAGGAAGGAAATTTTTTTTCGTCTCTATTTTTCGGCCTGTCCTGACCCGTTTCATCTTGAAATGAAGCCAGGATGATGTTTTTTAATTTTTAGAATTTTTTTGCATTTATTTTTGGATTTTCTAACTCGGATCGGGTTCGAACGGATAGGAAGGAAATTTTTTTTCTTCTCTATTTTTCGGCCTGCCCATACCCGTTTAGTCTTGAAATGAAGCCTGGATGACGTTTTTTAATTTTTAGAATTTTTTTGCATTTTATTTTTGAATTTTCTATCTCGGGTCGGGTTCGAACGGATAGGAAGGAAATTTTTTTTTCTTCTCTATTTTTCGGCCTGTCCTGACCCGTTTCATCTTGAAATGAAGCCAAGATGATGTTTTTTAATTTTTAGAATTTTTTTGCATTTATTTTTGAATTTTCAAACTCGGGTCGGGTTCGAACGGATAGGAAGGAAATTTTTTTTCCTCTCTATTTTTCATCCTGTCCTGACTCGTTTCATCTTGAAATGAAGCCAGGATGATGTTTTTTAATTTTTAGAATTTTTTTGCATTTATTTTGGAATTTTCTAACTCGGGTCGGGTTCGAACGGATAGGAAGGAAATTTTTTTTCTTCTCTATTTTTCGGGCTGTCCATACCCGTTTAGTCTTGAAATGAAGCCTGGATGATGTTTTTTAATTTTTAGAATTTTTTTGCATTTTATTTTTGAATTTTCCATCTCTAGTCGGGTTCGAACGGATAGGAAGGAAATTTTTTTTCTTCTCTATTTTTCGGCCTGTCTTGACCCGTTTCATCCTGAAATGAAGCCTTGATGATGTTTTTTCATTTTTAGAATTTTTTTGTATTTTATTTTTGAATTTTCTATCTCGGGTCGGGTTCGAACGGATAGGAAGGAAATTTTTTTTCTTCTTTATTTTTTGGCCTGTCCTGACCCGTTTCATCTTGAAATGAAGCCAGGATAATGTTTTTTAATTTTTAGAATTTTTTTGCATTTATTTTTGAATTTTCAAACTCGGGTCGGGATCGAACGGATAGGAAGGAAATTTTTTTTCCTCTCTATTTTTCGGCCTGTCCTGACCCGTTTCATCTTGAAATGAAGCCAGGATGATGTTTTTTAATTTTTAGAATTTTTTTGCATTTATTTTTGAATTTTCTAACTCGGATCGGGTTCGAACGGATAGGAAGGAAATTTTTTTTCTTCTCTATTTTTCGGCCTGCCCATACCCGTTTAGTCTTGAAATGAAGCCTGGATTACGTTTTTTAATTTTTATAATTTTTTTGCATTTTATTTTTGAATTTTCAGGTCGGGTTCGAACGGATAGGTAGGAAATTTTTTTTCATCTCTATTTTTTGGCCTGTCCAAACCCTTTTAGTCTTGAAATGAAGCCTGGATGACGTTTTTTAATTTTTAGAATTTTTTTGCATTTTATTTTTGAATTTTCTATCTCGGGTCGGGTTCGAACGGATAGGAAGGAAATTTTTTTTCTTCTCTATTTTTCGGCCTGTCCTGACCCATTTCATCTTGAAATGAAGCCAGGATGATGTTTTTTAATTTTTAGAATTTTTTTGCATTTATTTTTGAATTTTCTAACTCGGATCGGGTTCGAACGGATAGGAAGGAAATTTTTTTTCCTCTCTATTTTTCGGCCTGTCCTGACCCGTTTCATCTTGAAATGAAGCCAGGATGATGTTTTTTAATTTTTAGAATTTTTTTGCATTTATTTTTGAATTTTCTAACTCGGATCGGGTTCGAACGGATAGGAAGGAAATTTTTTTTCTTCTCTATTTTTCGGCCTGCCCATACCCGTTTAGTCTTGAAATGAAGCCTGGATGACGTTTTTTAATTTTTAGAATTTTTTTGCATTTTATTTTTGAATTTTCTATCTCGGGTCGGGTTCGAACGGATAGGAAGGAAATTTTTTTTCTTCTCTATTTTTCGGCCTGCCTGACCCGTTTCATTTTGAAATGAAGCCAAGATGATGTTTTTTAATTTTTAGAATTTTTTTGCATTTATTTTTGAATTTTGAAACTCGGGTCGGGTTCGAACGGATAGGAAGGAAATTTTTTTTCCTCTCTATTTTTCATCCTGTCCTGACCCGTTTCATCTTGAAATGAAGCCAGGATGATATTTTTTAATTTTTAGAATTTTTTTGCATTTATTTTGGAATTTTCTAACTCGGGTCGGGTTCGAACGGATAGGAAGGAAATTTTTTTTCTTCTCTATTTTTCGGGCTGTCCATACCCGTTTAGTCTTGAAATGAAGCCTGGATGATGTTTTTTAATTTTTAGAATTTTTTTGCATTTTATTTGTGAATTTTCTATCTCGGGTCGGGTTCGAACGGATAGGAAGGAAATTTTTTTTCTTCTCTATTTTTCGGCCTGTCCTGACCCGTTTCATCTTGAAATGAAGCCAAGATGATGTTTTTTAATTTTTAGAATTTTTTTGCATCTATTTTTGAATTTTGAAACTCGGGTCGGGTTCGAACGGATAGGAAGGAAATTTTTTTTCCTCTCTATTTTTCATCCTGTCCTGACCCGTTTCATCTTGAAATGAAGCCAGGATGATATTTTTTAATTTTTAGAATTTTTTTGCATTTATTTTGGAATTTTCTAACTCGGGTCGGGTTCGAACGGATAGGAAGGAAATTTTTTTTCTTCTCTATTTTTCGGGCTGTCCATACCCGTTTAGTCTTGAAATGAAGCCTGGATGATGTTTTTTAATTTTTAGAATTTTTTTGCATTTTATTTGTGAATTTTCTATCTCGGGTCGGGTTCGAACGGATAGGAAGGAAATTTTTTTTCTTCTCTATTTTTCGGCCTGTCCAGACCCGTTTCATCTTGAAATGAAGCCTGGATGATGTTTTTTCATTTTTAGAATTTTTTTTGTATTTTATTTTTGAATTTTCTAACTCGGATCGGGTTCGAACGGATAGGAAGGAAATTTTTTTTCCTCTCTATTTTTCGGCCTGTCCTGACCCGTTTCATCTTGAAATGAAGCCAGGATGATGTTTTTTAATTTTTAGAATTTTTTTGCATTTATTTTGGAATTTTCTAACTCGGGTCGGGTTCGAACGGATAGGAAGGAAATTTTTTTTCTTCTCTATTTTTTGGCCTGTCCAAACCCGTTTAGTCTTAAAATGAAGCCTGGACGATGTTTTTTAATTTTTAGAATTTATTTGCATTTTATTTTTGAATTTTCTATCTCGGGTCGGGTTCGAACGGATAGGAAGGAAATTTTTTTTCTTCTCTATTTTTCGGCCTGTCCAGACCCGTTTCATCTTGAAATGAAGCCAGGATGATGTTTTTTAATTTTTAGAATTTTTTTGCATTTATTTTTGAATTTTCTAACTCGGATCGGGTTCGAACGGATAGGAAGGAAATTTTTTTTCCTCTCTATTTTTCGGCCTGTCCTGACCCGTTTCATCTTGAAATGAAGCCAGGATGATGTTTTTTAATTTTTAGAATTTTTTTGCATTTATTTTTGAATTTTCTAACTCGGATCGGGTTCGAACGGATAGGAAGGAAATTTTTTTTCTTCTCTATTTTTCGGCCTGCCCATACCCGTTTAGTCTTGAAATGAAGCCTGGATTACGTTTTTTAATTTTTAGAATTTTTTTGCATTTTATTTTTGAATTTTCTATCTCGGGTCGGGTTCGAACGGATAGGAAGGAAATTTTTTTTCTTCTCTATTTTTTGGCCTGTCCAAACCCTTTTAGTTTTAAAATGAAGCCTGGATGATGTTTTTTAATTTTTAGAATTTATTTGCATTTTATTTTTTGAATTTTCTATCTCGGGTCGGGTTCGAACGTATAGGAAGGAAATTTTTTTGCTTCTCTATTTTTCGGCCTGTCCTGACCCGTTTCATCTTGAAATGAAGCCAGGATGATGTTTTTTAATTTTTAGAATTTTTTTGCATTTATTTTTTAATTTTCAAACTCGGGTCGGGATCAAACGGATAGGAAGGAAATTTTTTTCCTCTCTATTTTTCGGCCTGTCCTGACCCGTTTCATCTTGAAATGAAGCCTGGATGATGTTTTTTCATTTTTAGAATTTTTTTTGTATTTTATTTTTGAATTTTCTATCTCGGGTCGGGTTCGAAAGGATAGGAAGGAAATTTTTTTTCTTCTCTATTTTTTGGCCTGTCCTGACCCGTTTCATCTTGAAATGAAGCCAGGATGATGTTTTTTAATTTTTAGAATTTTTTTGCATTTATTTTTGAATTTTCAAACTCGGGTCGGGTTCGAACGGATAGGAAGGAAATTTTTTTTCCTCTCTATTTTTCGGCCTGTCCTGACCCGTTTCATCTTGAAATGAAGCCAGGATGATGTTTTTTAATTTTTAGAATTTTTTTGCATTTATTTTTGAATTTTCTAAGTCGGATCGGGTTCGAACGGATAGGAAGGAAATTTTTTTTCTTCTCTATTTTTCGGCCTGCCCATACCCGTTTAGTCTTGAAATGAAGCCTGGATGACGTTTTTTAATTTTTAGAATTTTTTTGCATTTTATTTTTGAATTTTCTATCTCGGGTCGGGTTCGAACGGATAGGAAGGAAATTTTTTTTCTTCTCTATTTTTCGGCCTGTCCTGACCCATTTCATCTTGAAATGAAGCCAGGATGATGTTTTTTAATTTTTAGAATTTTTTTGCATTTATTTTTGAATTTTCTAACTCGGATCGGGTTCGAACGGATAGGAAGGAAATTTTTTTTCTTCTCTATTTTTCGGCCTGCCCATACCCGTTTAGTCTTGAAATGAAGCCTGGATTACGTTTTTTAATTTTTAGAATTTTTTTGCATTTTATTTTTGAATTTTCTATCTCGGGTCGGGTTCGAACGGATAGGAAGGAAATTTTTTTTCTTCTCTATTTTTTATCCTGTCCAAACCCTTTTAGTCTTAAAATGAAGCCTGGATGATGTTTTTTAATTTTTAGAATTTATTTGCATTTTATTTTTTGAATTTTCTATCTCGGGTCGGGTTCGAACGGATAGGAAGGAAATTTTTTTTCTTCTCTATTTTTCGGCCTGTCCTGACCCGTTTCATCTTGAAATGAAGCCAGGATGATGTTTTTTAATTTTTAGAATTTTTTTGCATTTATTTTTGAATTTTCAAACTCGAGTCGGGATCAAACGGATAGGAAGGAAATTTTTTTCCTCTCTATTTTTCGGCCTGTCCTGACCCGTTTCATCTTGAAATGAAGCCTGGATGATGTTTTTTCATTTTTAGAATTTTTTTTGGATTTTATTTTTGAATTTTCTATCTCGGGTCGGGTTCGAACGGATAGGAAGGAAATTTTTTTTCTTCTCTATTTTTTGGCCTGTCCTGACCCGTTTCATCTTGAAATGAAGCCAGGATGATGTTTTTTAATTTTTAGAATTTTTTTGCATTTATTTTTGAATTTTCAAACTCGGGTCGGGTTCGAACGGATAGGAAGGAAATTTTTTTTCCTCTCTATTTTTCGGCCTGTCCTGACCCGTTTCATCTTGAAATGAAGCCAGGATGATGTTTTTTAATTTTTAGAATTTTATTGCATTTATTTTTGAATTTTCTAACTCGGATCGGGTTCGAACGGATAGGAAGGAAATTTTTTTTCTTCTCTATTTTTCGGCCTGCCCATACCCGTTTAGTCTTGAAATGAAGCCTGGATGACGTTTTTTAATTTTTAGAATTTTTTTGCATTTTATTTTTGAATTTTCTATCTCGGGTCGGGTTCGAACGGATAGGAAGGAAATTTTTTTTCTTCTCTATTTTTCGGCCTGTCCTGACCCATTTCATCTTGAAATGAAGCCAGGATGACGTTTTTTAATTTTTAGAATTTTTTTGCATTTTATTTTTGAATTTTCTATCTCGGGTCGGGTTCGAACGGATAGGAAGGAAATTTTTTTTCTTCTCTATTTTTCGGCCTGTCCTGACCCGTTTCATCTTGAAATGAAGCCAAGATGATGTTTTTTAATTTTTAGAATTTTTTTGCATTTATTTTTGAATTTTGAAACTCGGGTCGGGTTCGAACGGATAGGAAGGAAATTTTTTTTCCTCTCTATTTTTCATCCTGTCCTGACCCGTTTCATCTTGAAATGAAGCCAGGATGATATTTTTTAATTTTTAGAATTTTTTTGCATTTATTTTGGAATTTTCTAACTCGGGTCGGGTTCGAACGGATAGGAAGGAAATTTTTTTTCTTCTCTATTTTTCGGGCTGTCCATACCCGTTTAGTCTTGAAATGAAGCCTGGATGATGTTTTTTAATTTTTAGAATTTTTTTGCATTTTATTTGTGAATTTTCTATCTCGGGTCGGGTTCGAACGGATAGGAAGGAAATTTTTTTTCTTCTCTATTTTTCGGCCTGTCCTGACCCGTTTCATCTTGAAATGAAGCCAAGATGATGTTTTTTAATTTTTAGAATTTTTTTGCATTTATTTTTGAATTTTGAAACTCGGGTCGGGTTCGAACGGATAGGAAGGAAATTTTTTTTCCTCTCTATTTTTCATCCTGTCCTGACCCGTTTCATCTTGAAATGAAGCCAGGATGATATTTTTTAATTTTTAGAATTTTTTTGCATTTATTTTGGAATTTTCTAACTCGGGTCGGGTTCGAACGGATAGGAAGGAAATTTTTTTTCTTCTCTATTTTTCGGGCTGTCCATACCCGTTTAGTCTTGAAATGAAGCCTGGATGATGTTTTTTAATTTTTAGAATTTTTTTGCATTTTATTTGTGAATTTTCTATCTCGGGTCGGGTTCGAACGGATAGGAAGGAAATTTTTTTTCTTCTCTATTTTTTGGCCTGTCCAAACCCGTTTAGTCTTAAAATGAAGCCTGGACGATGTTTTTTAATTTTTAGAATTTTTTTGCATTTATTTTTGAATTTTCAAACTCGGGTCGGGATCGAACGGATAGGAAGGAAATTTTTTTTCCTCTCTATTTTTCGGCCTGTCCTGACCCGTTTCATCTTGAAATGAAGCCAGGATGATGTTTTTTAATTTTTAGAATTTTTTTGCATTTATTTTTGAATTTTCTAACTCGGATCGGGTTCGAACGGATAGGAAGGAAATTTTTTTTCTTCTCTATTTTTCGGCCTGCCCATACCCGTTTAGTCTTGAAATGAAGCCTGGATGACGTTTTTTAATTTTTAGAATTTTTTTGCATTTTATTTTTGGATTTTCTATCTCGGGTCGGGTTCGAACGGATAGGAAGGAAATTTTTTTTCTTCTCTATTTTTCGGCCTGTCTTGACCCATTTCATCTTGAAATGAAGCCAGGATGACGTTTTTTAATTTTTAGAATTTTTTTGCATTTTATTTTTGAATTTTCTATCTCGGGTCGGGTTCGAACGGATAGGAAGGAAATTTTTTTTCTTCTCTATTTTTCGGCCTGTCCTGACCCGTTTCATCTTGAAATGAAGCCAAGATGATGTTTTTTAATTTTTAGAATTTTTTTGCATTTATTTTTGAATTTTGAAACTCGGGTCGGGTTCGAACGGATAGGAAGGAAATTTTTTTTCCTCTCTATTTTTCATCCTGTCCTGACCCGTTTCATCTTGAAATGAAGCCAGGATGATATTTTTTAATTTTTAGAATTTTTTTGCATTTATTTTGGAATTTTCTAACTCGGGTCGGGTTCGAACGGATAGGAAGGAAATTTTTTTTCTTCTCTATTTTTCGGGCTGTCCATACCCGTTTAGTCTTGAAATGAAGCCTGGATGATGTTTTTTAATTTTTAGAATTTTTTTGCATTTTATTTGTGAATTTTCTATCTCGGGTCGGGTTCGAACGGATAGGAAGGAAATTTTTTTTCTTCTCTATTTTTCGGCCTGTCCTGACCCGTTTCATCTTGAAATGAAGCCAAGATGATGTTTTTTAATTTTTAGAATTTTTTTGCATTTATTTTTGAATTTTGAAACTCGGGTCGGGTTCGAACGGATAGGAAGGAAATTTTTTTTCCTCTCTATTTTTCATCCTGTCCTGACCCGTTTCATCTTGAAATGAAGCCAGGATGATATTTTTTAATTTTTAGAATTTTTTTGCATTTATTTTGGAATTTTCTAACTCGGGTCGGGTTCGAACGGATAGGAAGGAAATTTTTTTTCTTCTCTATTTTTCGGGCTGTCCATACCCGTTTAGTCTTGAAATGAAGCCTGGATGATGTTTTTTAATTTTTAGAATTTTTTTGCATTTTATTTTTGGATTTTCTATCTCGGGTCGGGTTCGAACGGATAGGAAGGAAATTTTTTTTCTTCTCTATTTTTCGGCCTGTCTTGACCCATTTCATCTTGAAATGAAGCCAGGATGACGTTTTTTAATTTTTAGAATTTTTTTGCATTTTATTTTTGAATTTTCTATCTCGGGTCGGGTTCGAACGGATAGGAAGGAAATTTTTTTTCTTCTCTATTTTTCGGCCTGTCCTGACCCGTTTCATCTTGAAATGAAGCCAAGATGATGTTTTTTAATTTTTAGAATTTTTTTGCATTTATTTTTGAATTTTGAAACTCGGGTCGGGTTCGAACGGATAGGAAGGAAATTTTTTTTCCTCTCTATTTTTCATCCTGTCCTGACCCGTTTCATCTTGAAATGAAGCCAGGATGATATTTTTTAATTTTTAGAATTTTTTTGCATTTATTTTGGAATTTTCTAACTCGGGTCGGGTTCGAACGGATAGGAAGGAAATTTTTTTTCCTCTCTATTTTTCATCCTGTCCTGACCCGTTTCATCTTGAAATGAAGCCAGGATGATATTTTTTAATTTTTAGAATTTTTTTGCATTTATTTTGGAATTTTGAAACTCGGGTCGGGTTCGAACGGATAGGAAGGAAATTTTTTTTCCTCTCTATTTTTCATCCTGTCCTGACCCGTTTCATCTTGAAATGAAGCCAGGATGATATTTTTTAATTTTTAGAATTTTTTTGCATTTATTTTGGAATTTTCTAACTCGGGTCGGGTTCGAACGGATAGGAAGGAAATTTTTTTTCTTCTCTATTTTTCGGGCTGTCCATACCCGTTTAGTCTTGAAATGAAGCCTGGATGATGTTTTTTAATTTTTAGAATTTTTTTGCATTTATTTTTGAATTTTCTAACTCGGATCGGGTTCGAACGGATAGGAAGGAAATTTTTTTTCTTCTCTATTTTTCGGCCTGCCCATACCCGTTTAGTCTTGAAATGAAGCCTGGATGACGTTTTTTAATTTTTAGAATTTTTTTGCATTTTATTTTTGAATTTTCTATCTCGGGTCGGGTTCGAACGGATAGGAAGGAAATTTTTTTTCTTCTCTATTTTTCAGCCTGTCCTGACCCATTTCATCTTGAAATGAAGCCAGGATGATATTTTTTAATTTTTAGAATTTTTTTGCATTTATTTTGGAATTTTCTAACTCGGGTCGGGTTCGAACGGATAGGAAGGAAATTTTTTTTCTTCTCTATTTTTCGGGCTGTCCATACCCGTTTAGTCTTGAAATGAAGCCTGGATGATGTTTTTTAATTTTTAGAATTTTTTTGCATTTTATTTGTGAATTTTCTATCTCGGGTCGGGTTCGAACGGATAGGAAGGAAATTTTTTTTCTTCTCTATTTTTTGGCCTGTCCAAACCCGTTTAGTCTTAAAATGAAGCCTGGACGATGTTTTTTAATTTTTAGAATTTATTTGCATTTTATTTTTGAATTTTCTATCTCGGGTCGGGTTCGAGCGGATAGGAAGGAAATTTTTTTTCTTCTCTATTTTTCGGCCTGTCCAGACCCGTTTCATCTTGAAATGAAGCCAGGATGATGTTTTTTAATTTTTAGAATTTTTTTGCATTTATTTTTGAATTTTCAAACTCGGGTCGGGATCGAACGGATAGGAAGGAAATTTTTTTTCCTCTCTATTTTTCGGCCTGTCCTGACCCGTTTCATCTTGAAATGAAGCAAGGATGATGTTTTTTAATTTTTAGAATTTTTTTGCATTTATTTTTGAATTTTCTAACTCGGATCGGGTTCGAACGGATAGGGAGGAAATTTTTTTTCTTCTCTATTTTTCGGCCTGCCCATACCCGTTTAGTCTTGAAATGAAGCCTGGATGACGTTTTTTAATTTTTAGAATTTTTTTGCATTTTATTTTTGAATTTTCTATCTCGGGTCGGGTTCGAACGGATAGGAAGGAAATTTTTTTTCTTCTCTATTTTTCGGCCTGTCCTGACCCATTTCATCTTGAAATGAAGCCAGGATGATGTTTTTTAATTTTTAGAATTTTTTTGCATTTATTTTTGAATTTTCTAACTCGGATCGGGTTCGAACGGATAGGAAGGAAATTTTTTTTCCTCTCTATTTTTCGGCCTGTCCTGACCCGTTTCATCTTGAAATGAAGCCAGGATGATGTTTTTTAATTTTTAGAATTTTTTTGCATTTATTTTTGAATTTTCTAACTCGGATCGGGTTCGAACGGATAGGAAGGAAATTTTTTTTCTTCTCTATTTTTCGGCCTGCCCATACCCGTTTAGTCTTGAAATGAAGCCTGGATGACGTTTTTTAATTTTTAGAATTTTTTTGCATTTTATTTTTGAATTTTCTATCTCGGGTCGGGTTCGAACGGATAGGAAGGAAATTTTTTTTCTTCTCTATTTTTCGGCCTGTCCTGACCCATTTCATCTTGAAATGAAGCCAGGATGATGTTTTTTAATTTTTAGAATTTTTTTGCATTTATTTTTGAATTTTCTAACTCGGATCGGGTTCGAACGGATAGGAAGGAAATTTTTTTTCCTCTCTATTTTTCGGCCTGTCCTGACCCGTTTCATCTTGAAATGAAGCCAGGATGATGTTTTTTAATTTTTAGAATTTTTTTGCATTTATTTTTGAATTTTCTAACTCGGATCGGGTTCGAACGGATAGGAAGGAAATTTTTTTTCTTCTCTATTTTTAGGCCTGCCCATACCCGTTTAGTCTTGAAATGAAGCCTGGATGACGTTTTTTAATTTTTAGAATTTTTTTGCATTTTATTTTTGAATTTTCTATCTCTAGTCGGGTTCGAACGGATAGGAAGGAAATTTTTTTTCTTCTCTATTTTTCGGCCTGTCTTGACCCGTTTCATCCTGAAATGAAGCCTGGATGATGTTTTTTCATTATTAGAATTTTTTTTGTATTTTATTTTTGAATTTTCTATCTCGGGTCGGGTTCGAACGGATAGGAAGGAAATTTTTTTTCCTCTCTATTTTTCGGCCTGTCCTGACCCGTTTCATCTTGAAATGAAGCCAGGATGATGTTTTTTAATTTTTAGAATTTTTTTGCATTTATTTTTGAATTTTCAAACTCGGGTCGGGATCGAACGGATAGGAAGGAAATTTTTTTTCCTCTCTATTTTTCGGCCTGTCCTGACCCGTTTCATCTTGAAATGAAGCCAGGATGACGTTTTTTAATTTTTAGAATTTTTTTGCATTTATTTTTGAATTTTCAAACTCGGATCGGGTTAGAACGGATAGGAAGGAAATTTTTTTCCTTCTCTATTTTTCGGCCTGCCCATACCCGTTTAGTCTTGAAATAAAGCCTGGATGACGTTTTTTAATTTTTAGAATTTTTTTGCATTTTATTTTTGAATTTTCTATCTCGGGTCGGGTTCGAACGGATAGGAAGGAAATTTTTTTTCTTCTCTATTTTTTGGCCTGTCCAAACCCGTTTAGTCTTAAAATGAAGCCTGGATGATGTTTTTTAATTTTTAGAATTTATTTGCATTTTATTTTTGAATTTTCTATCTCGGGTCGGGTTCGAACGGATAGGAAGGAAATTTTTTTTCTTCTCTATTTTTCGGCCTGTCCTGACCCGTTTCATCTTGAAATGAAGCCAGGATGATGTTTTTTAATTTTTAGAATTTTTTTGCATTTATTTTTGAATTTTCAAACTCGGGTCGGGATCAAACGGATAGGAAGGAAATTTTTTTCCTCTCTATTTTTCGGCCTGTCCAGACCCGTTTCATCTTGAAATGAAGCCTGGATGATGTTTTTTCATTTTTAGAATTTTTTTTGTATTTTATTTTTGAATTTTCTATCTCGGGTCGGGTTCGAACGGATAGGAAGGAAATTTTTTTTCTTCTCTATTTTTTGGCCTGCCCTGACCCGTTTCATCTTGAAATGAAGCCAGGATGATGTTTTTTAATTTTTAGAATTTTTTTGCATTTATTTTTGAATTTTCAAACTCGGGTCGGGTTCGAACGGATAGGAAGGAAATTATTTTTCCTCTCTATTTTTCATCCTGTCCTGACCCGTTTCATCTTGAAATGAAGCCAGGATGATGTTTTTTAATTTTTAGAATTTTTTTGCATTTATTTTGGAATTTTCTAACTCGGGTCGGGTTCGAACGGATAGGAAGAAAATTTTTTTTCTTCTCTATTTTTCGGGCTGTCCATACCCGTTTAGTCTTGAAATGAAGCCTGGATGATGTTTTTTAATTTTTAGAATTTTTTTGCATTTTATTTTTGAATTTTCAATCTCTAGTCGGGTTCGTACGGATAGGAAGGAAATTTTTTTTCTTCTCTATTTTTCGGCCTGTCTTGACCCGTTTCATCTTGAAATGAAGCCTGGATGATGTTTTTTCATTTTTAGAATTTTTTTTGTATTTTATTTTTGAATTTTCTTTCTCGGGTCGGGTTCGAACGGATAGGAAGGAAATTTTTTTTCTTCTCTATTTTTCGGGCTGTCCATACCCGTTTAGTCTTGAAATGAAGCCTGGATGATGTTTTTTAATTTTTAGAATTTTTTTGCATTTTATTTTTGAATTTTCTATCTCTAGTCGGGTTCGAACGGATAGGAAGGAAATTTTTTTTCTTCTCTATTTTTCGGCCTGTCTTGACCCGTTTCATCCTGAAATGAAGCCTGGATGATGTTTTTTCATTTTTAGAATTTTTTTTGTATTTTATTTTTGAATTTTCTAACTCGGATCGGGTTCGAGCGGATAGGAAGGAAATTTTTTTTCATCTCTATTTTTCGGCCTGTCCTGACCCGTTTCATCTTGAAATGAAGCCTGGATGATGTTTTTTCATTTTTAGAATTTTTTTTGTATTTTATTTTGGAATTTTCTATCTCGGGTCGGGTTCGAACGGATAGGAAGGAAATTTTTTTTCTTCTCTATTTTTTGGCCTGCCCTGACCCGTTTCATCTTGAAATGAAGCCAGGATGATGTTTTTTAATTTTTAGAATTTTTTTGCATTTATTTTTGAATTTTCAAACTCGGGTCGGGTTCGAACGGATAGGAAGGAAATTATTTTTCCTCTCTATTTTTCATCCTGTCCTGACCCGTTTCATCTTGAAATGAAGCCAGGATGATGTTTTTTAATTTTTAGAATTTTTTTGCATTTATTTTGGAATTTTCTAACTCGGGTCGGGTTCGAACGGATAGGAAGAAAATTTTTTTTCTTCTCTATTTTTCGGGCTGTCCATACCCGTTTAGTCTTGAAATGAAGCCTGGATGATATTTTTTAATTTTTAGAATTTTTTTGCATTTTATTTGTGAATTTTCTATCTCGGGTCGGGTTCGAACGGATAGGAAGGAAATTTTTTTTCTTCTCTATTTTTTGGCCTGTCCAAACCCGTTTAGTCTTAAAATGAAGCCTGGACGATGTTTTTTAATTTTTAGAATTTATTTGCATTTTATTTTTGAATTTTCTATCTCGGGTCGGGTTCGAACGGATAGGAAGGAAATTTTTTTTCTTCTCTATTTTTCGGCCTGTCCAGACCCGTTTCATCTTGAAATGAAGCCAGGATGATGTTTTTTAATTTTTAGAATTTTTTTGCATTTATTTTTGAATTTTCAAACTCGGGTCGGGATCGAACGGATAGGAAGGAAATTTTTTTTCCTCTCTATTTTTCGGCCTGTCCTGACCCGTTTCATCTTGAAATGAAGCCAGGATGATGTTTTTTAATTTTTAGAATTTTTTTGCATTTATTTTTGAATTTTCTAACTCGGATCGGGTTCGAACGGATAGGGAGGAAATTTTTTTTCTTCTCTATTTTTCGGCCTGCCCATACCCGTTTAGTCTTGAAATGAAGCCTGGATGACGTTTTTTAATTTTTAGAATTTTTTTGCATTTTATTTTTGAATTTTCTATCTCGGGTCGGGTTCGAACGGATAGGAAGGAAATTTTTTTTCTTCTCTATTTTTCGGCCTGTCCTGACCCATTTCATCTTGAAATGAAGCCAGGATGATGTTTTTTAATTTTTAGAATTTTTTTGCATTTATTTTTGAATTTTCTAACTCGGATCGGGTTCGAACGGATAGGAAGGAAATTTTTTTTCCTCTCTATTTTTCGGCCTGTCCTGACCCGTTTCATCTTGAAATGAAGCCAGGATGATGTTTTTTAATTTTTAGAATTTTTTTGCATTTATTTTTGAATTTTCTAACTCGGATCGGGTTCGAACGGATAGGAAGGAAATTTTTTTTCTTCTCTATTTTTAGGCCTGCCCATACCCGTTTAGTCTTGAAATGAAGCCTGGATGACGTTTTTTAATTTTTAGAATTTTTTTGCATTTTATTTTTGAATTTTCTATCTCTAGTCGGGTTCGAACGGATAGGAAGGAAATTTTTTTTCTTCTCTATTTTTCGGCCTGTCTTGACCCGTTTCATCCTGAAATGAAGCCTGGATGATGTTTTTTCATTTTTAGAATTTTTTTTGTATTTTATTTTTGAATTTTCTATCTCGGGTCGGGTTCGAACGGATAGGAAGGAAATTTTTTTTCCTCTCTATTTTTCGGCCTGTCCTGACCCGTTTCATCTTGAAATGAAGCCAGGATGATGTTTTTTAATTTTTAGAATTTTTTTGCATTTATTTTTGAATTTTCAAACTCGGGTCGGGATCGAACGGATAGGAAGGAAATTTTTTTTCCTCTCTATTTTTCGGCCTGTCCTGACCCGTTTCATCTTGAAATGAAGCCAGGATGACGTTTTTTAATTTTTAGAATTTTTTTGCATTTATTTTTGAATTTTCTAACTCGGATCGGGTTAGAACGGATAGGAAGGAAATTTTTTTCCTTCTCTATTTTTCGGCCTGCCCATACCCGTTTAGTCTTGAAATAAAGCCTGGATGACGTTTTTTAATTTTTAGAATTTTTTTGCATTTTATTTTTGAATTTTCTATCTCGGGTCGGGTTCGAACGGATAGGAAGGAAATTTTTTTTCTTCTCTATTTTTTGGCCTGTCCAAACCCGTTTAGTCTTAAAATGAAGCCTGGATGATGTTTTTTAATTTTTAGAATTTATTTGCATTTTATTTTTGAATTTTCTATCTCGGGTCGGGTTCGAACGGATAGGAAGGAAATTTTTTTTCTTCTCTATTTTTCGGCCTGTCCTGACCCGTTTCATCTTGAAATGAAGCCAGGATGATGTTTTTTAATTTTTAGAATTTTTTTGCATTTATTTTAGAATTTTCAAACTCGGGTCGGGATCAAACGGATAGGAAGGAAATTTTTTTCCTCTCTATTTTTCGGCCTGTCCTGACCCGTTTCATCTTGAAATGAAGCCTGGATGATGTTTTTTCATTTTTAGAATTTTTTTTGTATTTTATTTTTGAATTTTCTATCTCGGGTCGGGTTCGAACGGATAGGAAGGAAATTTTTTTTCTTCTCTATTTTTTGGCCTGCCCTGACCCGTTTCATCTTGAAATGAAGCCAGGATGATGTTTTTTAATTTTTAGAATTTTTTTGCATTTATTTTTGAATTTTCAAACTCGGGTCGGGATCAAACGGATAGGAAGGAAATTTTTTTCCTCTCTATTTTTCGGCCTGTCCTGACCCGTTTCATCTTGAAATGAAGCCTGGATGATGTTTTTTCATTTTTAGAATTTTTTTTGTATTTTATTTTGGAATTTTCTATCTCGGGTCGGGTTCGAACGGATAGGAAGGAAATTTTTTTTCTTCTCTATTTTTTGGCCTGCCCTGACCCGTTTCATCTTGAAATGAAGCCAGGATGATGTTTTTTAATTTTTAGAATTTTTTTGCATTTATTTTTGAATTTTCTAACTCGGGTCGGGTTCGAACGGATAGGAAGAAAATTTTTTTTCTTCTCTATTTTTCGGGCTGTCCATACCCGTTTAGTCTTGAAATGAAGCCTGGATGATGTTTTTTAATTTTTAGAATTTTTTTGCATTTTATTTGTGAATTTTCTATCTCGGGTCGGGTTCGAACGGATAGGAAGGAAATTTTTTTTCTTCTCTATTTTTTGGCCTGTCCAAACCCGTTTAGTCTTAAAATGAAGCCTGGACGATGTTTTTTAATTTTTAGAATTTATTTGCATTTTATTTTTGAATTTTCTATCTCGGGTCGGGTTCGAACGGATAGGAAGGAAATTTTTTTTCGTCTCTATTTTTCGGCCTGTCCAGACCCGTTTCATCTTGAAATGAAGCCAGGATGATGTTTTTTAATTTTTAGAATTTTTTTGCATTTATTTTTGAATTTTCAAACTCGGGTCGGGATCGAACGGATAGGAAGGAAATTTTTTTCCTCTCTATTTTTCGGCCTGTCCTGACCCGTTTCATCTTGAAATGAAGCCAGGATGATGTTTTTTAATTTTTAGAATTTTTTTGCATTTATTTTTGAATTTTCTATCTCGGGTCGGGTTCGAACGGATAGGAAGGAAATTTTTTTTCTTCTCTATTTTTTGGCCTGTCCAAACCCGTTTAGTCTTAAAATGAAGCCTGGACGATGTTTTTTAATTTTTAGAATTTATTTGCATTTTATTTTTGAATTTTCTATCTCGGGTCGGGTTCGAACGGATAGGAAGGAAATTTTTTTTCTTCTCTATTTTTCGGCCTGTCCTGACCCGTTTCATCTTGAAATGAAGCCAGGATGATGTTTTTTAATTTTTAGAATTTTTTTGCATTTATTTTTGAATTTTCAAACTCGGGTCGGGATCGAACGGATAGGAAGGAAATTTTTTTTCTTCTCTATTTTTCGGCCTGTCCTGACCCATTTCATCTTGAAATGAAGCCAGGATGATGTTTTTTAATTTTTAGAATTTTTTTGCATTTATTTTTGAATTTTCTAACTCGGATCGGGTTCGAACGGATAGGAAGGAAATTTTTTTTCCTCTCTATTTTTCGGCCTGTCCTGACCCGTTTCATCTTGAAATGAAGCCAGGATGATGTTTTTTAATTTTTTGAATTTTTTTGCATTTATTTTTGAATTTTCTAACTCGGATCGGGTTCGAACGGATAGGAAGGAAATTTTTTTTTCTTCTCTATTTTTAGGCCTGCCCATACCCGTTTAGTCTTGAAATGAAGCCTGGATGACGTTTTTTAATTTTTAGAATTTTTTTGCATTTTATTTTTGAATTTTCTATCTCTAGTCGGGTTCGAACGGATAGGAAGGAAATTTTTTTTCTTCTCTATTTTTCGGCCTGTCTTGACCCGTTTCATCCTGAAATGAAGCCTGGATGATGTTTTTTCATTTTTAGAATTTTTTTTGTATTTTATTTTGGAATTTTCTATCTCGGGTCGGGTTCGAACGGATAGGAAGGAAATTTTTTTTCTTCTCTATTTTTTGGCCTGCCCTGACCCGTTTCATCTTGAAATGAAGCCAGGATGATGTTTTTTAATTTTTAGAATTTTTTTGCATTTATTTTTGAATTTTCAAACTCGGGTCGGGTTCGAACGGATAGGAAGGAAATTATTTTTCCTCTCTATTTTTCATCCTGTCCTGACCCGTTTCATCTTGAAATGAAGCCAGGATGATGTTTTTTAATTTTTAGAATTTTTTTGCATTTATTTTGGAATTTTCTAACTCGGGTCGGGTTCGAACGGATAGGAAGAAAATTTTTTTTCTTCTCTATTTTTCGGGCTGTCCATACCCGTTTAGTCTTGAAATGAAGCCTGGATGATGTTTTTTAATTTTTAGAATTTTTTTGCATTTTATTTGTGAATTTTCTATCTCGGGTCGGGTTCGAACGGATAGGAAGGAAATTTTTTTTCTTCTCTATTTTTTGGCCTGTCCAAACCCGTTTAGTCTTAAAATGAAGCCTGGACGATGTTTTTTAATTTTTAGAATTTATTTGCATTTTATTTTTGAATTTTCTATCTCGGGTCGGGTTCGAACGGATAGGAAGGAAATTTTTTTTCTTCTCTATTTTTCGGCCTGTCCAGACCCGTTTCATCTTGAAATGAAGCCAGGATGATGTTTTTTAATTTTTAGAATTTTTTTGCATTTATTTTTGAATTTTCAAACTCGGGTCGGGATCGAACGGATAGGAAGGAAATTTTTTTCCTCTCTATTTTTCGGCCTGTCCTGACCCGTTTCATCTTGAAATGAAGCCAGGATGATGTTTTTTAATTTTTAGAATTTTTTTGCATTTATTTTTTAATTTTCTAACTCGGATCGGGTTCGAACGGATAGGGAGGAAATTTTTTTTCTTCTCTATTTTTCGGCCTGCCCATACCCGTTTAGTCTTGAAATGAAGCCTGGATGACGTTTTTTAATTTTTAGAATTTTTTTGCATTTTATTTTTGAATTTTCTATCTCGGGTCGGGTTCGAACGGATAGGAAGGAAATTTTTTTTCTTCTCTATTTTTCGGCCTGTCCTGACCCATTTCATCTTGAAATGAAGCCAGGATGATGTTTTTTAATTTTTAGAATTTTTTTGCATTTATTTTTGAATTTTCTAACTCGGATCGGGTACGAACGGATAGGAAGGAAATTTTTTTTCCTCTCTATTTTTCGGCCTGTCCTGACCCGTTTCATCTTGAAATGAAGCCAGGATGATGTTTTTTAATTTTTTGAATTTTTTTGCATTTATTTTTGAATTTTCTAACTCGGATCGGGTTCGAACGGATAGGAAGGAAATTTTTTTTCTTCTCTATTTTTAGGCCTGCCCATACCCGTTTAGTCTTGAAATGAAGCCTGGATGACGTTTTTTAATTTTTAGAATTTTTTTGCATTTTATTTTTGAATTTTCTATCTCTAGTCGGGTTCGAACGGATAGGAAGGAAATTTTTTTTCTTCTCTATTTTTCGGCCTGTCTTGACCCGTTTCATCCTGAAATGAAGCCTGGATGATGTTTTTTCATTTTTAGAATTTTTTTTGTATTTTATTTTTGAATTTTCTATCTCGGGTCGGGTTCGAACGGATAGGAAGGAAATTTTTTTTCCTCTCTATTTTTCGGCCTGTCCTGACCCGTTTCATCTTGAAATGAAGCCAGGATGATGTTTTTTAATTTTTAGAATTTTTTTGCATTTATTTTTGAATTTTCAAACTCGGGTCGGGATCGAACGGATAGGAAGGAAATTTTTTTTCCTCTCTATTTTTCGGCCTGTCCTGACCCGTTTCATCTTGAAATGAAGCCAGGATGACGTTTTTTAATTTTTAGAATTTTTTTGCATTTATTTTTGAATTTTCTAACTCGGATCGGGTTAGAACGGATAGGAAGGAAATTTTTTTCCTTCTCTATTTTTCGGCCTGCCCATACCCGTTTAGTCTTGAAATAAAGCCTGGATGACGTTTTTTAATTTTTAGAATTTTTTTGCATTTTATTTTTGAATTTTCTATCTCGGGTCGGGTTCGAACGGATAGGAAGGAAATTTTTTTTCTTCTCTATTTTTTGGCCTGTCCAAACCCGTTTAGTCTTAAAATGAAGCCTGGATGATGTTTTTTAATTTTTAGAATTTATTTGCATTTTATTTTTGAATTTTCTATCTCGGGTCGGGTTCGAACGGATAGGAAGGAAATTTTTTTTCTTCCCTATTTTTCGGCCTGTCCTGACCCGTTTCATCTTGAAATGAAGCCAGGATGATGTTTTTTAATTTTTAGAATTTTTTTGCATTTATTTTTGAGTTTTCAAACTCGGGTCGGGATCAAACGGATAGGAAGGAAATTTTTTTCCTCTCTATTTTTCGGCCTGTCCTGACCCGTTTCATCTTGAAATGAAGCCTGGATGATGTTTTTTCATTTTTAGAATTTTTTTTGTATTTTATTTTTGAATTTTCTATCTCGGGTCGGGTTCGAACGGATAGGAAGGAAATTTTTTTTCTTCTCTATTTTTTGGCCTGCCCTGACCCGTTTCATCTTGAAATGAAGCCAGGATGATGTTTTTTAATTTTTAGAATTTTTTTGCATTTATTTTTGAATTTTCAAACTCGGGTCGGGTTCGAACGGATAGGAAGGAAATTATTTTTCCTCTCTATTTTTCATCCTGTCCTGACCCGTTTCATCTTGAAATGAAGCCAGGATGATGTTTTTTAATTTTTAGAATTTTTTTGCATTTATTTTGGAATTTTCTAACTCGGGTCGGGTTCGAATGGATAGGAAGAAAATTTTTTTTCTTCTCTATTTTTCG
Organism: Quercus robur; assembly: GCF_932294415.1. Classification (NCBI taxonomy): domain Eukaryota; kingdom Viridiplantae; phylum Streptophyta; class Magnoliopsida; order Fagales; family Fagaceae; genus Quercus; species Quercus robur. The sequence goes on along the minus strand of NC_065542.1, from coordinate 38,130,371 downwards.
GGCTGTCCATACCCGTTTAGTCTTGAAATGAAGCCTGGATGATGTTTTTTAATTTTTAGAATTTTTTTGCATTTTATTTTTGAATTTTCAATCTCTAGTCGGGTTCGTACGGATAGGAAGGAAATTTTTTTTCTTCTCTATTTTTCGGCCTGTCTTGACCCGTTTCATCTTGAAATGAAGCCTGGATGATGTTTTTTCATTTTTAGAATTTTTTTTGTATTTTATTTTTGAATTTTCTATCTCGGGTCGGGTTCGAACGGATAGGAAGGAAATTTTTTTTCTTCTCTATTTTTCGGGCTGTCCATACCCGTTTAGTCTTGAAATGAAGCCTGGATGATGTTTTTTAATTTTTAGAATTTTTTTGCATTTTATTTTTGAATTTTCTATCTCTAGTCGGGTTCGAACGAATAGGAAGGAAATTTTTTTTCTTCTCTATTTTTCGGCCTGTCTTGACCCGTTTCATCCTGAAATGAAGCATGGATGATGTTTTTTCATTTTTAGAATTTTTTTTGTATTTTATTTTTGAATTTTCTAACTCGGATCGGGTTCGAACGGATACGAAGGAAATTTTTTTTCCTCTCTATTTTTCGGCCTGTCCTGACCCGTTTCATCTTGAAATGAAGCCAGGATGATGTTTTTTAATTTTTAGAATTTTTTTGCATTTATTTTTGAATTTTCTAACTCGGATCGGGTTCGAACGGATACGAAGGAAATTTTTTTTCCTCTCTATTTTTCGGCCTGTCCTGACCCGTTTCATCTTGAAATGAAGCCTGGATGACGTTTTTTAATTTTTAGAATTTTTTTGCATTTTATTTTTGAATTTTCTATCTCGGGTCGGGTTCGAACGGATAGGAAGGAAAATTTTTTTCTTCTCTATTTTTTGGCCTGTCCTGACCCGTTTCATCTTGAAATGAAGCCAAGATGATGTTTTTTAATTTTTAGAATTTTTTTGCATTTATTTTTGAATTTTCAAACTCGGGTCGGGTTCGAACGGATAGGAAGGAAATTTTTTTTCCTCTCTATTTTTCATCCTGTCCTGACCCGTTTCATCTTGAAATGAAGCCAGGATGATGTTTTTTAATTTTTTGAATTTTTTTGCATTTATTTTTGAATTTTCAAACTCGGGTCGGGATCAAACGGATAGGAAGGAAATTTTTTTTCCTCTCTATTTTTCGGCCTGTCCTGACCCGTTTCATCTTGAAATGAAGCCTGGATGATGTTTTTTCATTTTTAGAATTTTTTTTGTATTTTATTTTTGAATTTTCTAACTCGGATCGGGTTCGAGCGGATAGGAAGGAAATTTTTTTTCCTCTCTATTTTTTGGCCTGTCCTGACCCGTTTCATCTTGAAATGAAGCCAGGATGATGTTTTTTAATTTTTAGAATTTTTTTGCATTTATTTTTGAATTTTCTAACTCGGATCGGGTTCGAACGGATAGGAAGGAAATTTTTTTTCTTCTCTATTTTTAGGCCTGCCCATACCCGTTTAGTCTTGAAATGAAGCCTGGATGACGTTTTTTAATTTTTAGAATTTTTTTGCATTTTATTTTTGAATTTTCTATCTCTAGTCGGGTTCGAACGGATAGGAAGGAAATTTTTTTTCTTCTCTATTTTTCGGCCTGTCTTAACCCGTTTCATCCTGAAATGAAGCCTGGATGATGTTTTTTCATTTTTAGAATTTTTTTTGTATTTTATTTTTGAATTTTCTATCTCGGGTCGGGTTCGAACGGATAGGAAGGAAATTTTTTTTCCTCTCTATTTTTCGGCCTGTCCTGACCCGTTTCATCTTGAAATGAAGCTAGGATGATGTTTTTTAATTTTTAGAATTTTTTTGCATTTATTTTTGAATTTTCAAACTCGGGTCGGGATCGAACGGATAGGAAGGAAATTTTTTTTCCTCTCTATTTTTCGGCCTGTCCTGACCCGTTTCATCTTGAAATGAAGCCAGGATGATGTTTTTTAATTTTTAGAATTTTTTTGCATTTATTTTGGAATTTTCTAACTCGGGTCGGGTTCGAACGGATAGGAAGAAAATTTTTTTTCTTCTCTATTTTTCGGGCTGTCCATACCCGTTTAGTCTTGAAATGAAGCCTGGATGATGTTTTTTAATTTTTAGAATTTTTTTGCATTTTATTTTTGAATTTTCAATCTCTAGTCGGGTTCGTACGGATAGGAAGGAAATTTTTTTTCTTCTCTATTTTTCGGCCTGTCTTGACCCGTTTCATCTTGAAATGAAGCCTGGATGATGTTTTTTCAATTTTAGAATTTTTTTTGTATTTTATTTTTGAATTTTCTATCTCGGGTCGGGTTCGAACGGATAGGAAGGAAATTTTTTTTCTTCTCTATTTTTCGGGCTGTCCATACCCGTTTAGTCTTGAAATGAAGCCTGGATGATGTTTTTTAATTTTTAGAATTTTTTTGCATTTTATTTTTGAATTTTCTATCTCTAGTCGGGTTCGAACGGATAGGAAGGAAATTTTTTTTCTTCTCTATTTTTCGGCCTGTCTTGACCCGTTTCATCCTGAAATGAAGCCTGGATGATGTTTTTTCATTTTTAGAATTTTTTTTGTATTTTATTTTTGAATTTTCTAACTCGGATCGGGTTCGAGCGGATAGGAAGGAAATGTTTTTTCATCTCTATTTTTCGGCCTGTCCTGACCCGTTTCATCTTGAAATGAAGCCAGGATGATGTTTTTTAATTTTTAGAATTTTTTTGCATTTATTTTTGAATTTTCTAACTCGGATCGGGTTCGAACGGATAGGAAGGAAATTTTTTTTCTTCTCTATTTTTCGGCCTGCCCATACCCGTTTAGTCTTGAAATGAAGCCTGGATGACGTTTTTTAATTTTTAGAATTTTTTTGCATTGTATTTTTGAATTTTCTATCTCAGGTCGGGTTCGAACGGATAGGAAGGAAATTTTTTTTCTTCTCTATTTTTCGGCCTGTCCTGACCCATTTCATCTTGAAATGAGGCCAGGATGATGTTTTTTAATTTTTAGAATTTTTTTGCATTTATTTTTGAATTTTCTAACTCGGATCGGGTTCGAACGGATACGAAGGAAATTTTTTTTCCTCTCTATTTTTCGGCCTGTCCTGACCCGTTTCATCTTGAAATGAAGCCAGGATGATGTTTTTTAATTTTTAGAATTTTTTTGCATTTATTTTTGAATTTTCTAACTCGGATCGGGTTCGAACGGATAGGAAGGATATTTTTTTTCCTCTCTATTTTTCGGCCTGTCCTGACCCGTTTCATCTTGAAATGAAGCCTGGATGACGTTTTTTAATTTTTAGAATTTTTTTGCATTTTATTTTTGAATTTTCTATCTCGGGTCGGGTTCGAACGGATAGGAAGGAAAATTTTTTTCTTCTCTATTTTTTGGCCTGTCCTGACCCGTTTCATCTTGAAATGAAGCCAAGATGATGTTTTTTAATTTTTAGAATTTTTTTGCATTTATTTTTGAATTTTCAAACTCGGGTCGGGTTCGAACGGATAGGAAGGAAATTTTTTTTCCTCTCTATTTTTCATCCTGTCCTGACCCGTTTCATCTTGAAATGAAGCCAGGATGATGTTTTTTAATTTTTTGAATTTTTTTGCATTTATTTTTGAATTTTCAAACTCGGGTCGGGATCAAACGGATAGGAAGGAAATTTTTTTTCCTCTCTATTTTTCGGCCTGTCCTGACCCGTTTCATCTTGAAATGAAGCCTGGATGATGTTTTTTCATTTTTAGAATTTTTTTTGTATTTTATTTTTGAATTTTCTATCTCGGGTCGGGTTCGAACGGATAGGAAGGAAATTTTTTTGCTTCTCTATTTTTTGGCCTGTCCTGACCCGTTTCATCTTGAAATGAAGCCAGGATTATGTTTTTTAATTTTTAGAATTTTTTTGCATTTATTTTTGAATTTTCAAACTCGGGTCGGGATCGAACGGATAGGAAGGAAATTGTTTTTCCTCTCTATTTTTCGGCCTGTCCTGACCCGTTTCATCTTGAAATGAAGCCAGGATGATGTTTTTTAATTTTTTTAATTTTTTTGCATTTATTTTTGAATTTTCTAACTCGGATCGGGTTCGAACGGATAGGAAGGAAATTTTTTTTCTTCTCTATTTTTCGGCCTGTCTTGACCCGTTTCATCTTGAAATGAAGCCAGGATGATGTTTTTTCATTTTTAGAATTTTTTTTGTATTTTATTTTTGAATTTTCTATCTCGGGTCGGGTTAGAACGGATAGGAAGGAAATTTTTTTTCTTCTTTATTTTTTGGCCTGTCCTGACCCGTTTCATCTTGAAATGAAGCCAGGATGATGTTTTTTAATTTTTAGAATTTTTTTGTATTTATTTTTGAATTTTCAAACTCGGGACGGGATCAAACGGATAGGAAGGAAATTTTTTTCCTCTCTATTTTTCGGCCTGTCCTGACCCGTTTCATCTTGAAATGAAGCCTGGATGATGTTTTTTCATTTTTAGAATTTTTTTTGTATTTTATTTTTGAATTTTCTATCTCGGGTCGGGTTCGAACGGATAGGAAGGAAATTTTTTTTCTTCTCTATTTTTTGGCCTGTCCTGACCCGTTTCATCTTGAAATGAAGCCAGGATGATGTTTTTTAATTTTTAGAATTTTTTTGCATTTATTTTTGAATTTTCAAACTCGGGTCGGGTTCGAACGGATAGGAAGGAAATTTTTTTTCCTCTCTATTTTTCATCCTGTCCTGACCCGTTTCATCTTGAAATGAAGCCAAGATGATGTTTTTTAATTTTTAGTATTTTTTTGCATTTATTTTGGAATTTTCTAACTCGGGTCGGGTTCGAACGGATAGGAAGGAAATTTTTTTTCTTCTCTATTTTTCGGGCTGTCCATACCCGTTTAGTCTTGAAATGAAGCCTGGATGATGTTTTTTAATTTTTAGAATTTTTTAGCATTTTATTTTTGAATTTTCAATCTCTAGTCGGGTTCGTACGGATAGGAAGGAAATTTTTTTTCTTCTCTATTTTTCGGCCTGTCTTGACCCGTTTCATCTTGAAATGAAGCCTGGATGATGTTTTTTCATTTTTAGAATTTTTTTTGTATTTTATTTTTGAATTTTCTATCTCGGGTCGGGTTCGAACGTATAGGAAGGAAATTTTTTTTCTTCTCTATTTTTCGGGCTGTCCATACCCGTTTAGTCTTGAAATGAAGCCTGGATGATGTTTTTTAATTTTTAGAATTTTTTTGCATTTTATTTTTGAATTTTCTATCTCTAGTCGGGTTCGAACGGATAGGAAGGAAATTTTTTTTCTTCTCTATTTTTCGGCCTGTCTTGACCCGTTTCATCCTGAAATGAAGCCTGGATGATGTTTTTTCATTTTTTAGAATTTTTTTTGTATTTTATTTTTGAATTTTCTAACTCGGATCGGGTTCGAACGGATAGGAAGGAAATTTTTTTTCCTCTCTATTTTTCGGCCTGTCCTGACCCGTTTCATCTTGAAATGAAGCCAGGATGATGTTTTTTAATTTTTAGAATTTTTTTGCATTTATTTTTGAATTTTCTAACTCGGATCGGGTTCGAACGGATAGGAAGGAAATTTTTTTTCTTCTCTATTTTTCGGCCTGCCCATACCCGTTTAGTCTTGAAATGAAGCCTGGATGACGTTTTTTAATTTTTAGAATTTTTTTGCATTGTATTTTTGAATTTTCTATCTCGGGTCGGGTTCGAACGGATAGGAAGGAAATTTTTTTTCTTCTCTACTTTTCGGCCTGTCCTGACCCATTTCATCTTGAAATGAAGCCAGGATGATGTTTTTTAATTTTTAGAATTTTTTTGCATTTATTTTTGAATTTTCTAACTCGGATCGGGTTCGAACGGATACGAAGGAAATTTTTTTTCCTCTCTATTTTTCGGCCTGTCCTGACCCGTTTCATCTTGAAATGAAGCCAGGATGATGTTTTTTAATTTTTAGAATTTTTTTGCATTTATTTTTGAATTTTCTAACTCGGATCGGGTTCGAACGGATAGGAAGGAAATTTTTTTTCTTCTCTATTTTTCGGCCTGCCCATACCCGTTTAGTCTTGAAATGAAGCCTGGATGACGTTTTTTAATTTTTAGAATTTTTTCGCATTTTATTTTTGAATTTTCTATCTCGGGTCGGGTTCGAACGGATAGGAAGGAAATTTTTTTTCTTCTCTATTTTTTGGCCTGTCCTGACCCGTTTCATCTTGAAATGAAGCCAAGATGATGTTTTTTAATTTTTAGAATTTTTTTTGCATTTATTTTTGAATTTTCAAACTCGGGTCGGGTTCGAACGGATAGGAAGGAAATTTTTTTTCCTCTCTATTTTTCATCCTGTCCTGACCCGTTTCATCTTGAAATGAAGCCAGGATGATGTTTTTTAATTTTTAGAATTTTTTGCATTTATTTTGGAATTTTCTAACTCGGGTCGGGTTCGAACGGATAGGAAGGAAATTTTTTTTCTTCTCTATTTTTCGGGCTGTCCATACCCGTTTAGTCTTGAAATGAAGCCTGGATGATGTTTTTTAATTTTTAGAATTTTTTTGCATTTTATTTTTGAATTTTCAATCTCTAGTCGGGTTCGTACGGATAGGAAGGAAATTTTTTTTCTTCTCTATTTTTCGGCCTGTCTTGACCCGTTTCATCTTGAAATGAAGCCTGGATGATGTTTTTTCATTTTTAGAATTTTTTTTTGTATTTTATTTTTGAATTTTCTAACTCGGATCGGATTCGAACGGATAGGAAGGAAATTTTTTTTCCTCTCTATTTTTCGGCCTGTCCTGACCCGTTTCATCTTGAAATGAAGCCAGGATGATGTTTTTTAATTTTTAGAATTTTTTTGCATTTATTTTTGAATTTTCTAACTCGGATCGGGTTCGAACGGATACGAAGGAAATTTTTTTTCCTCTCTATTTTTCGGCCTGTCCTGACCCGCTTCATCTTGAAATGAAGCCAGGATGATGTTTTTTAATTTTTAGAATTTTTTTGCATTTATTTTTGAATTTTCTAACTCGGATCGGGTTCGAACGGATAGGAAGGAGATTTTTTTTCTTCTCTATTTTTCGGCCTGCCCATACCCGTTTAGTCTTGAAATGAAGCCTGGATGACGTTTTTTAATTTTTAGAATTTTTTTGCATTTTATTTTTGAATTTTCTATTTCGGGTCGGGTTCGAACGGATAGGAAGGAAATTTTTTTTCTTCTCTATTTTTTGGCCTGTCCTGACCCGTTTCATCTTGAAATGAAGCCAAGATGATGTTTTTTAATTTTTAGAATTTTTTTGCATTTATTTTTGAATTTTCAAACTCGGGTCGGGTTCGAACGGATAGGAAGGAAATTTTTTTTCCTCTCTATTTTTCATCCTGTCCTGACCCGTTTCATCTTGAAATGAAGCCAGGATCATGTTTTTTAATTTTTTGAATTTTTTTGCATTTATTTTTGAATTTTCAAACTCGGGTCGAGATCAAACGGATAGGAAGGAAATTTTTTTTCCTCTCTATTTTTCGGCCTGTCCTGACCCGTTTCATCTTGAAATGAAGCCTGGATGATGTTTTTTCATTTTTAGAATTTTTTTTGTATTTTATTTTTCAATTTTCTATCTCGGGTCGGGTTCGAACGGATAGGAAGGAAATTTTTTTGCTTCTCTATTTTTTGGCCTGTCCTGACCCGTTTCATCTTGAAATGAAGCCAGGATGATGTTTTTTAATTTTTAGAATTTTTTTGCATTTATTTTTTGAATTTTCAAACTCGGGTCGGGATCGAACGGATAGGAAGGAAATTTTTTTTCCTCTCTATTTTTCGGCCTGTCCTGACCCGTTTCATCTTGAAATGAAGCCAGGATGATGTTTTTTAATTTTTATAATTTTTTTGCATTTATTTTTGAATTTTCTAACTGGGATCGGGTTCGAACGGATAGGAAGGAAATTTTTTTTCTTCTCTATTTTTCGGCCTGTCACCCGGTTCATCTTGAAATGAAGCCTGGATGATGTTTTTTCATTTTTAGAATTTTTTTTGTATTTTATTTTTGAATTTTCTATCTCGGGTCGGGTTCGAACGGATAGGAAGGAAATTTTTTTTCTTCTTTATTTTTTGGCCTGTCCGGACCCGTTTCATCTTGAAATGAAGCCAGGATGATGTTTTTTAATTTTTAGAATTTTTTTGCATTTATTTTTGAATTTTCAAACTCGGGTCGGGATCAAACGGATAGGAAGGAAATTTTTTTCCTCTCTATTTTTCGGCCTGTCCTGACCCGGTTCATCTTGAAATGAAGCCTGGATGATGTTTTTTAATTTTTAGAATTTTTTTTGTATTTTATTTTTGAATTTTCAAACTCGGGTCGGGTTCGAACGGATAGGAAGGAAATTTTTTTTCCTCTCTATTTTTCATCCTGTCCTGACCCGTTTCATCTTGAAATGAAGCCAGGATGATGTTTTTTAATTTTTAGAATTTTTTTGCATTTATTTTTGAATTTTCTAACTCGGATCGGGTTCGAACGGATAGGAAGGAAATTTTTTTTCTTCTCTATTTTTCGGCCTGCCCATACCCGTTTAGTCTTGAAATGAAGCCTGGATGACGTTTTTTAATTTTTAGAATTTTTTTGCATTGTATTTTTGAATTTTCTATCTCGGGTCGGGTTCGAACGGATAGGAAGGAAATTTTTTTTCTTCTCTATTTTTCGGCCTGTCCTGTCCCATTTCATCTTGAAATGAAGCCAGGATGATGTTTTTTAATTTTTAGAATTTTTTTGCATTTATTTTTGAATTTTCTAACTCGGATCGGGTTCGAACGGATACGAAGGAAATTTTTTTTCCTCTCTATTTTTCGGCCTGTCCTGAGCCGTTTCATCTTGAAATGAAGCCAGGATGATGTTTTTTAATTTTTAGAATTTTTTTGCATTTATTTTTGAATTTTCTAACTCGGATCGGGTTCGAACGGATAGGAAGGAAATTTTTTTTCTTTTCTATTTTTCGGCCTGCCCATACCCGTTTAGTCTTGAAATGAAGCCTGGATGACGTTTTTTAATTTTTAGAATTTTTTTGCATTTTATTTTTGAATTTTCTATCTCGGGTCGGGTTCGAACGGATAGGAAGGAAATTTTTTTTCTTCTCTAATTTTTGGCCTGTCCTGACCCGTTTCATCTTGAAATGAAGCCAAGATGATGTTTTTTAATTTTTAGAATTTTTTTGCATTTATTTTTGAATTTTCAAACTCGGGTCGGGTTCGAACGGATAGGAAGGAAATTTTTTTTCCTCTCTATTTTTCATCCTGTCCTGACCCGTTTCATCTTGAAATGAAGCCAGGATGATGTTTTTTAATTTTTTGAATTTTTTTGCATTTATTTTTGAATTTTCAAACTCGGGTCGGGATCAAACGGATAGGAAGGAAATTTTTTTTCCTCTCTATTTTTCGACCTGTCCTGACCCGTTTCATCTTGAAATGAAGCCTGGATGATGTTTTTTCATTTTTAGAATTTTTTTGTATTTTATTTTTGAATTTTCTATCTCGGGTCGGGTTCGAACGGATAGGAAGGAAATTTTTTTGCTTCTCTATTTTTTGGCCTGTCCTGACCCGTTTCATCTTGAAATGAAGCCAGGATGATGTTTTTTAATTTTTATAATTTTTTTGCATTTATTTTTGAATTTTCTAACTGGGATCGGGTTCGAACGGATAGGAAGGAAATTTTTTTTCCTCTCTATTTTTCATCCTGTCCTAACCCGTTTCATCTTGAAATGAAGCCAGGATGATGTTTTTTAATTTTTTTAATTTTTTTGCATTTATTTTTGAATTTTCTAACTCGGATCGGGTTCGAACGGATAGGAAGGAAATTTTTTTTCTTCTCTATTTTTCGGCCTGTCTTGACCCGTTTCATCTTGAAATGAAGCCTGGATGATGTTTTTTCATTTTTAGAATTTTTTTTGTATTTTATTTTTGAATTTTCTATCTCGGGTCGGGTTCGAACGGATAGGAAGGAAATTTTTTTTCCTCTCTATTTTTCGGCCTGTCCTGACCCGTTTCATCTTGAAATGAAGCCAGGATGATGTTTTTTAATTTTTAGAATTTTTTTGCATTTATTTTTGAATTTTCAAACTCGGGTCGGGATCGAACGGATAGGAAGGAAATTTTTTTTCCTCTCTATTTTTCGGCCTGTCCTGACCCGTTTCATCTTGAAATGAAGCCAGGATGATGTTTTTTAATTTTTAGAATTTTTTTGCATTTATTTTTGAATTTTCTAACTCGGATCGGGTTCGAACGGATAGGAAGGAAATTTTTTTTCCTCTCTATTTTTCGGCCTGTCCTGACCCGTTTCATCTTGAAATGAAGAAAGGACGATGTTTTTTAATTTTTAGAATTTTTTTGCATTTATTTTTGAATTTTCTAACTCGGATCGGGTTCGAACGGATAGGAAGGAAATTTTTTTTCTTCTCTATTTTTCGGCCTGCCCATACCCGTTTAGTCTTGAAATGAAGCCTGGATGACGTTTTTTAATTTTTAGAATTTTTTTGCATTTTATTTTTGAATTTTCTATCCCTAGTCGGGTTCGAACGGATAGGAAGGAAATTTTTTTTCTTCTCTATTTTTCGGCCTGTCTTGACCCGTTTCATCCTGAAATGAAGCCTGGATGATGTTTTTTCATTTTTAGAATTTTTTTTGTATTTTATTTTTGAATTTTCTAACTCGGATCGGGTTCGAACGGATAGGAAGGAAATTTTTTTTCCTCTCTATTTTTCGGCCTGTCCTGACCCGTTTCATCTTGAAATGAAGCCAGGATGATGTTTTTTAATTTTTAGAATTTTTTTGAATTTTCTAACTCGGATCGGGTTCGAACGGATAGGAAGGAAATTTTTTTTCTTCTCTATTTTTCGGCCTGCCCATACCCGTTTAGTCTTGAAATGAAGCCTGGATGACGTTTTTTAATTTTTAGAATTTTTTTGCATTGTATTTTTGAATTTTCTATCTCGGGTCGGGTTCGAACGGATAGGAAGGAAATTTTTTTCTTCTCTATTTTTCGGCCTGTCCTGACCCATTTCATCTTGAAATGAAGCCAGGATGATGTTTTTTAATTTTTAGAATTTTTTTGCATTTATTTTTGAATTTTCTAACTCGGATCGGGTTCGAACGGATACGAAGGAAATTTTTTTTCCTCTCTATTTTTCGGCCTGTCCTGACCCGTTTCATCTTGAAATGAAGCCAGGATGATGTTTTTTAATTTTTAGAATTTTTTTGCATTTATTTTTGAATTTTCTAACTCGGATCGGGTTTGAACGGATAGGAAGGAAATTTTTTTTCTTCTCTATTTTTCGGCCTGCCCATACCCGTTTAGTCTTGAAATGAAGCCTGGATGACGTTTTTTAATTTTTAGAATTTTTTTGCATTTTATTTTTGAATTTTCTATCTTGGGTCGGGTTCGAACGGATAGGAAGGAAATTTTTTTTCTTCTCTATTTTCCGGCCTGTCCTGACCCGTTTCATCTTGAAATGAAGCCAAGATGATGTTTTTTAATTTTTAGAATTTTTTTGCATTTATTTTTGAATTTTCAAACTCGGGTCGGGTTCGAACGGATAGGAAGGAAATTTTTTTTCCTCTCTATTTTTCATCCTGTCCTGACCCGTTTCATCTTGAAATGAAGCCAGGATGATGTTTTTTAATTTTTTGAATTTTTTTGCATTTATTTTTGAATTTTCAAACTCGGGTCGGGATCAAACGGATAGGAAGGAAATTTTTTTTCCTCTCTATTTTTCGGCCTGTCCTGACCCGTTTCATCTTGAAATGAAGCCTGGATGATGTTTTTTCATTTTTAGAATTTTTTTTGTATTTTATTTTTGAATTTTCTATCTCGGGTCGGGTTCGAACGGATAGGAAGGAAATTTTTTAGCTTCTCTATTTTTTGGCCTGTCCTGACCCGTTTCATCTTGAAATGAAGCCAGGATGATGTTTTTTAATTTTTAGAATTTTTTTGCATTTATTTTTGAATTTTCAAACTCGGGTCGGGATCGAACGGATAGGAAGGAAATTTTTTTTCCTCTCTATTTTTCGGCCTGTCCTGACCCGTTTCATCTTGAAATGAAGCCAGGATGATGTTTTTTTATTTTTATAATTTTTTTGCATTTATTTTTGAATTTTCTAACTGGGATCGGGTTCGAACGGATAGGAAGGAAATTTTTTTTCTTCTCTATTTTTCGGCCTGTCTTGACCCGTTTCATCTTGAAATGAAGCCTGGATGATGTTTTTTCATTTTTAGAATTTTTTTTGTATTTTATTTTTGAATTTTCTATCTCGGGTCGGGTTCGAACGGATAGGAAGGAAATTTTTTTTCTTCTTTATTTTTTGGCCTGTCCTGACCCGTTTCATCTTGAAATGAAGCCAGGATGATGTTTTTTAATTTTTAGAATTTTTTTGCATTTATTTTTAAATTTTCAAACTCGGGTCGGGTTCGAACGGATAGGAAGGAAATTTTTTTTCCTCTCTATTTTTCATCCTGTCCTGACCCGTTTCATCTTGAAATGAAGCCAGGATGATGTTTTTTAATTTTTAGAATTTTTTTGCATTTATTTTGGAATTTTCTAACTCGGGTCGGGTTCGAACGGATAGGAAGGAAATTTTTTTTCTTCTCTATTTTTCGGGCTGTCCATACCCGTTTAGTCTTGAAATGAAGCCTGGATGATGTTTTTTAATTTTTAGAATTTTTTTGCATTTTATTTTTGAATTTTCAATCTCTAGTCGGGTTCGTACGGATAGGAAGGAAATTTTTTTTCTTCTCTATTTTTCGGCCTGTCTCGACCCGTTTCATCTTGAAATGAAGCCTGGATGATGTTTTTTCATTTTTAGAATTTTTTTTGTATTTTATTTTTGAATTTTCTATCTCGGGTCGGGTTCGAACGGATAGGAAGGAAATTTTTTTTCTTCTCTATTTTTCGGGCTGTCCATACCCGTTTAGTCTTGAAATGAAGCCTGGATGATGTTTTTTAATTTTTAGAATTTTTTTGCATTTTATTTTTGAATTTTCTATCTCTAGTCGGGTTCGAACGGATAGGAAGGAAATTTTTTTTCTTCTCTATTTTTCGGCCTGTCTTGACCCGTTTCATCCTGAAATGAAGCCTGGATGATGTTTTTTCATTTTTAGAATTTTTTTTGTATTTTATTTTTGAAATTTCTATCTCGGGTCGGGTTCGAACGGATAGGAAGGAAATTTTTTTTCTTCTTTATTTTTTGGCCTGTCCTGACCCGTTTCATCTTGAAATGAAGCCAGGATGATGTTTTTTAATTTTTAGAATTTTTTTGCATTTATTTTTGAATTTTCAAACTCGGGTCGGGATCAAACGGATAGGAAGGAAATTTTTTTCCTCTCTATTTTTCGGCCTGTCCTGACCCGGTTCATCTTGAAATGAAGCCTGGATGATGTTTTTTCATTTTTAGAATTTTTTTTGTATTTTATTTTTGAATTTTCTATCTCGGGTCGGGTTCGAACGGATAGGAAGGAAATTTTTTTTCTTTTCTATTTTTTGGCCTGTCCTGACCCGTTTCATCTTGAAATGAAGCCAGGATGATGTTTTTTAATTTTTAGAATTTTTTTGCATTTATTTTTAAATTTTCAAACTCGGGTCGGGTTCGAATGGATAGGAAGGAAATTTTTTTTCCTCTCTATTTTTCATCCTGTCCTGACCCGTTTCATCTTGAAATGAAGCCAGGATGATGTTTTTTAATTTTTAGAATTTTTTTGCATTTATTTTGGAATTTTCTAACTCGGGTCGGGTTCGAACGGATAGGAAGGAAATTTTTTTTCTTCTCTATTTTTCGGGCTGTCCATACCCGTTTAGTCTTGAAATGAAGCCTGGATGATGTTTTTTAATTTTTAGAATTTTTTTGCATTTTATTTTTGAATTTTCTATCTCGGGTCGGGTTCGAACGGATAGGAAGGAAATTTTTTTTCTTCTCTATTTTTTGGCCTGTCCAAACCCGTTTAGTCTTAAAATGAAGCCTGGATGATGTTTTTTAATTTTTAGAATTTTTTTGCATTTATTTTTGAATTTTCAAACTCGGGTCGGGATCGAACGGATAGGAAGGAAATTTTTTTTCCTCTCTATTATTCGGCCTGTCCTGACCCATTTCATCTTGAAATGAAGCCAGGATGATGTTTTTTAATTTTTAGAATTTTTTTGCATTTATTTTTGAATTTTCAAACTCGGGTCGGGTTCGAACGGATAGGGAGGAAATTTTTTTTCTTCTCTATTTTTCGGCCTGCCCATACCCGTTTAGTCTTGAAATGAAGCCTGGATGACGTTTTTTAATTTTTAGAATTTTTTTGCATTTTATTTTTGAATTTTCTATCTCGGGTCGGGTTCGAACGGATAGGAAGGAAATTTTTTTTCTTCTCTATTTTTCGGCCTGTCCTGACCCATTTCATCTTGAAATGAAGCCAGGATGATGTTTTTTAATTTTTAGAATTTTTTTGCATTTATTTTTGAATTTTCTAACTCGGATCGGGTTCGAACGGATAGGAAGGAAATTTTTTTTCCTCTCTATTTTTCGGCCTCTCCTGACCCGTTTCATCTTGAAATGAAGCCAGGATGATGTTTTTTAATTTTTAGAATTTTTTTGCATTTATTTTTGAATTTTCTAACTCGGATCGGGTTCGAACGGATAGGAAGGAAATTTTTTTTCTTCTCTATTTTTCGGCCTGCCCAAACCCGTTTAGTCTTGAAATGAAGCCTGGATGACGTTTTTTAATTTTTAGAATTTTTTTGCATTTTATTTTTGAATTTTCTATCTCGGGTCGGGTTCGAACGGATAGGAAGGAAATTTTTTTTCTTCTCTATTTTTCGGCCTGTCCTGACCCGTTTAATCTTGAAATGAAGCCAAGATGATGTTTTTTAATTTTTAGAATTTTTTTGCATTTATTTTTGAATTTTCAAACTCGGGTCGAGTTCGAACGGATAGGAAGGAAATTTTTTTTCCTCTCTATTTTTCAACCTATCCTGACCCGTTTCATCTTGAAATGAAGCCAGGATGATGTTTTTTAATTTTTAGAATTTTTTTACATTTATTTTGGAATTTTCTAACTCGGGTCGGGTTCGAACGGATAGGAAGGAAATTTTTTTTCCTCTCTATTTTTCGGCCTGTCCTTACCCGTTTCATCTTGAAATGAAGCCAGGATGATGTTTTTTAATTTTTAGAATTTTTTTTGCATTTATTTTTGAATTTTCTAACTCGGATCGGGTTCGAACGGATAGGAAGGAAATTTTTTTTCTTCTCTATTTTTCGGCCTGCCCATACCCGTTTAGTCTTGAAATGAAGCCTGGATGACGTTTTTTAATTTTTAGAATTTTTTTGCATTTTATTTTTGAATTTTCTATCTCGGGTCGGGTTCGAACGGATAGGAAGGAAATTTTTTTTCTTCTCTATTTTTTGGCCTGTCCAAACCCTTTTAGTCTTAAAATGAAGCCTGGATGATGTTTTTTAATTTTTAGAATTTATTTGCATTTTATTTTTGAATTTTCTATCTCGGGTCGGGTTCGAACGGATAGGAAGGAAATTTTTTTTCTTCTCTATTTTTCGGCCTGTCCTGACCCGTTTCATCTTGAAATGAAGCCAGGATGATGTTTTTTAATTTTTAGAATTTTTTTGCATTTATTTTTGAATTTTCAAACTCGGGTCGGGATCGAACGGATAGGAAGGAAATTTTTTTTCCTCTCTATTTTTCGGCCTGTCCTGACCCGTTTCATCTTGAAATGAAGCCAGGATGATGTTTTTTAATTTTTAGAATTTTTTTGCATTTATTTTTGAATTTTCTAACTCGGATCGGGTTCGAACGGATAGGAAGGAAATTTTTTTTCTTCTCTATTTTTCGGCCTGCCCATACCCGTTTAGTCTTGAAATGAAGCCTGGATGACGTTTTTTAATTTTTAGAATTTTTTTGCATTTATTTTTGAATTTTCTAACTCGGATCGGGATCAAACGGATAGGAAGGAAATTTTTTTCCTCTCTATTTTTCGGCCTGTCCTGACCCGGTTCATCTTGAAATGAAGCCTGGATGATGTTTTTTCATTTTTAGAATTTTTTTTGTATTTTATTTTTGAATTTTCTATCTCGGGTCAGGTTCGAACGGATAGGCAGGAAATTTTTTTTCTTCTCTATTTTTTGGCCTGTCCTGACCCGTTTCATCTTGAAATGAAGCCAGGATGATGTTTTTTAATTTTTAGAATTTTTTTGCATTTATTTTTGAGTTTTCAAACTCGGGTCGGGTTCGAACGGATAGGAAGGAAATTTTTTTTCCTCTCTATTTTTCATCCTGTTCTGACCCGTTTCATCTTGAAATGAAGCCAGGATGATGTTTTTTAATTTTTAGAATTTTTTTGCATTTATTTTGGAATTTTCTAACTCGGGTCGGGTTCGAACGGATAGGAAGGAAATTTTTTTTCTTCTCTATTTTTCGGGCTGTCCATACCCGTTTAGTCTTGAAATGAAGCCTGGATGATGTTTTTTAATTTTTAGAATTTTTTTGCATTTTATTTTTGAATTTTCAATCTCTAGTCGAGTTCGTACGGATAGGAAGGAAATTTTTTTTCTTCTCTATTTTTCGGCCTGTCTTGACCCGTTTCATCTTGAAATGAATCCTGGATGATGTTTTTTCATTTTTAGAATTTTTTCTGTATTTTATTTTTGAATTTTCTATCTGGGGTCGGGTTCGAACGGATAGGAAGGAAATTTTTTTTCTTCTCTATTTTTCAGGCTGTCAATACCCGTTTAGTCTTGAAATGAAGCCTGGATGATGTTTTTTAATTTTTAGAATTTTTTTGCATTTTATTTTTGAATTTTCTATCTCTAGTCGGGTTCGAACGGATAGGAAGGAAATTTTTTTTCTTCTCTATTTTTCGGCCTGTCTTGACCCGTTTCATCCTGAAATGAAGCCTGGATGATGTTTTTTCATTTTTAGAATTTTTTTTGTATTTTATTTTTGAATTTTCTAACTCGGATCGGGTTCGAACGGATAGGAAGGAAATTTTTTTTCCTCTCTATTTTTCGGCCTGTCCTGACCCGTTTCATCTTGAAATGAAGCCAGGATGATGTTTTTTAATTTTTAGAATTTTTTTGCATTTATTTTTGAATTTTCTAACTCGGATCGGGTTCGAACGGATAGGAAGGAAATTTTTTTTCCTCTCTATTTTTCGGCCTGCCCATACCCGTTTAGTCTTGAAATGAAGCCTGGATGACGTTTTTTAATTTTTAGAATTTTTTTGCATTGTATTTTTGAATTTTCTATCTCGGGTCGGGTTTGAACGGATAGGAAGGAAATTTTTTTTCTTCTCTATTTTTTGGCCTGTCCTGACCCGTTTCATCTTGAAATGAAGCCAAGATGATGTTTTTTAATTTTTAGAATTTTTTTGCATTTATTTTTGAATTTTCAAACTCGGGTCGGGTTCGAACGGATAGGAAGGAAATTTTTTTTCCTCTCTATTTTTCATCCTGTCCTGACCCGTTTCATCTTGAAATGAAGCCAGGATGATGTTTTTTAATTTTTTGAATTTTTTTGCATTTATTTTTGAATTTTCAAACTCGGGTCGGGTTCGAACGGATAGGAAGGAAATTTTTTTTCTTCTCTATTTTTCGGGCTGTCCATACCCGTTTAGTCTTGAAATGAAGCCTGGATGATGTTTTTTAATTTTTAGAATTTTTTTGCATTTTATTTTTGAATTTTCAATCTCTAGTCGGGTTCGTACGGATAGGAAGGAAATTTTTTTTCTTCTCTATTTTTCGGCCTGTCTCGACCCGTTTCATCTTGAAATGAAGCCTGGATGATGTTTTTTCATTTTTAGAATTTTTTTTGTATTTTATTTTTGAATTTTCTATCTCGGGTCGGGTTCGAACGGATAGGAAGGAAATTTTTTTTCTTCTCTATTTTTCGGGCTGTCCATACCCGTTTAGTCTTGAAATGAAGCCTGGATGATGTTTTTTAATTTTTAGAATTTTTTTGCATTTTATTTTTGAATTTTCTATCTCTAGTCGGGTTCGAACGGATAGGAAGGAAATTTTTTTTCTTCTCTATTTTTCGGCCTGTCTTGACCCGTTTCATCCTGAAATGAAGCCTGGATGATGTTTTTTCATTTTTAGAATTTTTTTTGTATTTTATTTTTGAAATTTCTATCTCGGGTCGGGTTCGAACGGATAGGAAGGAAATTTTTTTTCTTCTTTATTTTTTGGCCTGTCCTGACCCGTTTCATCTTGAAATGAAGCCAGGATGATGTTTTTTAATTTTTAGAATTTTTTTGCATTTATTTTTGAATTTTCAAACTCGGGTCGGGATCAAACGGATAGGAAGGAAATTTTTTTCCTCTCTATTTTTCGGCCTGTCCTGACCCGGTTCATCTTGAAATGAAGCCTGGATGATGTTTTTTCATTTTTAGAATTTTTTTTGTATTTTATTTTTGAATTTTCTATCTCGGGTCGGGTTCGAACGGATAGGAAGGAAATTTTTTTTCTTTTCTATTTTTTGGCCTGTCCTGACCCGTTTCATCTTGAAATGAAGCCAGGATGATGTTTTTTAATTTTTAGAATTTTTTTGCATTTATTTTTAAATTTTCAAACTCGGGTCGGGTTCGAATGGATAGGAAGGAAATTTTTTTTCCTCTCTATTTTTCATCCTGTCCTGACCCGTTTCATCTTGAAATGAAGCCAGGATGATGTTTTTTAATTTTTAGAATTTTTTTGCATTTATTTTGGAATTTTCTAACTCGGGTCGGGTTCGAACGGATAGGAAGGAAATTTTTTTTCTTCTCTATTTTTCGGGCTGTCCATACCCGTTTAGTCTTGAAATGAAGCCTGGATGATGTTTTTTAATTTTTAGAATTTTTTTGCATTTTATTTTTGAATTTTCTATCTCGGGTCGGGTTCGAACGGATAGGAAGGAAATTTTTTTTCTTCTCTATTTTTTGGCCTGTCCAAACCCGTTTAGTCTTAAAATGAAGCCTGGATGATGTTTTTTAATTTTTAGAATTTTTTTGCATTTATTTTTGAATTTTCAAACTCGGGTCGGGATCGAACGGATAGGAAGGAAATTTTTTTTCCTCTCTATTATTCGGCCTGTCCTGACCCATTTCATCTTGAAATGAAGCCAGGATGATGTTTTTTAATTTTTAGAATTTTTTTGCATTTATTTTTGAATTTTCAAACTCGGGTCGGGTTCGAACGGATAGGGAGGAAATTTTTTTTCTTCTCTATTTTTCGGCCTGCCCATACCCGTTTAGTCTTGAAATGAAGCCTGGATGACGTTTTTTAATTTTTAGAATTTTTTTGCATTTTATTTTTGAATTTTCTATCTCGGGTCGGGTTCGAACGGATAGGAAGGAAATTTTTTTTCTTCTCTATTTTTCGGCCTGTCCTGACCCATTTCATCTTGAAATGAAGCCAGGATGATGTTTTTTAATTTTTAGAATTTTTTTGCATTTATTTTTGAATTTTCTAACTCGGATCGGGTTCGAACGGATAGGAAGGAAATTTTTTTTCCTCTCTATTTTTCGGCCTCTCCTGACCCGTTTCATCTTGAAATGAAGCCAGGATGATGTTTTTTAATTTTTAGAATTTTTTTGCATTTATTTTTGAATTTTCTAACTCGGATCGGGTTCGAACGGATAGGAAGGAAATTTTTTTTCTTCTCTATTTTTCGGCCTGCCCAAACCCGTTTAGTCTTGAAATGAAGCCTGGATGACGTTTTTTAATTTTTAGAATTTTTTTGCATTTTATTTTTGAATTTTCTATCTCGGGTCGGGTTCGAACGGATAGGAAGGAAATTTTTTTTCTTCTCTATTTTTCGGCCTGTCCTGACCCGTTTAATCTTGAAATGAAGCCAAGATGATGTTTTTTAATTTTTAGAATTTTTTTGCATTTATTTTTGAATTTTCAAACTCGGGTCGAGTTCGAACGGATAGGAAGGAAATTTTTTTTCCTCTCTATTTTTCAACCTATCCTGACCCGTTTCATCTTGAAATGAAGCCAGGATGATGTTTTTTAATTTTTAGAATTTTTTTACATTTATTTTGGAATTTTCTAACTCGGGTCGGGTTCGAACGGATAGGAAGGAAATTTTTTTTCCTCTCTATTTTTCGGCCTGTCCTTACCCGTTTCATCTTGAAATGAAGCCAGGATGATGTTTTTTAATTTTTAGAATTTTTTTGCATTTATTTTTGAATTTTCTAACTCGGATCGGGTTCGAACGGATAGGAAGGAAATTTTTTTTCTTCTCTATTTTTCGGCCTGCCCATACCCGTTTAGTCTTGAAATGAAGCCTGGTTGACGTTTTTTAATTTTTAGAATTTTTTTGCATTTTATTTTTGAATTTTCTATCTCGGGTCGGGTTCGAACGGATAGGAAGGAAATTTTTTTTCTTCTCTATTTTTTGGCCTGTCCAAACCCTTTTAGTCTTAAAATGAAGCCTGGATGATGTTTTTTAATTTTTAGAATTTATTTGCATTTTATTTTTGAATTTTCTATCTCGGGTCGGGTTCGAACGGATAGGAAGGAAATTTTTTTTCTTCTCTATTTTTCGGCCTGTCCTGACCCGTTTCATCTTGAAATGAAGCCAGGATGATGTTTTTTAATTTTTAGAATTTTTTTGCATTTATTTTTGAATTTTCAAACTCGGGTCGGGATCGAACGGATAGGAAGGAAATTTTTTTTCCTCTCTATTTTTCGGCCTGTCCTGACCCGTTTCATCTTGAAATGAAGCCAGGATGATGTTTTTTAATTTTTAGAATTTTTTTGCATTTATTTTTGAATTTTCTAACTCGGATCGGGTTCGAACGGATAGGAAGGAAATTTTTTTTCTTCTCTATTTTTCGGCCTGCCCATACCCGTTTAGTCTTGAAATGAAGCCTGGATGACGTTTTTTAATTTTTAGAATTTTTTTGCATTTATTTTTGAATTTTCTAACTCGGATCGGGATCAAACGGATAGGAAGGAAATTTTTTTCCTCTCTATTTTTCGGCCTGTCCTGACCCGGTTCATCTTGAAATGAAGCCTGGATGATGTTTTTTCATTTTTAGAATTTTTTTTGTATTTTATTTTTGAATTTTCTATCTCGGGTCAGGTTCGAACGGATAGGCAGGAAATTTTTTTTCTTCTCTATTTTTTGGCCTGTCCTGACCCGTTTCATCTTGAAATGAAGCCAGGATGATGTTTTTTAATTTTTAGAATTTTTTTGCATTTATTTTTGAGTTTTCAAACTCGGGTCGGGTTCGAACGGATAGGAAGGAAATTTTTTTTCCTCTCTATTTTTCATCCTGTTCTGACCCGTTTCATCTTGAAATGAAGCCAGGATGATGTTTTTTAATTTTTAGAATTTTTTTGCATTTATTTTGGAATTTTCTAACTCGGGTCGGGTTCGAACGGATAGGAAGGAAATTTTTTTTCTTCTCTATTTTTCGGGCTGTCCATACCCGTTTAGTCTTGAAATGAAGCCTGGATGATGTTTTTTAATTTTTAGAATTTTTTTGCATTTTATTTTTGAATTTTCAATCTCTAGTCGAGTTCGTACGGATAGGAAGGAAATTTTTTTTCTTCTCTATTTTTCGGCCTGTCTTGACCCGTTTCATCTTGAAATGAATCCTGGATGATGTTTTTTCATTTTTAGAATTTTTTCTGTATTTTATTTTTGAATTTTCTATCTGGGGTCGGGTTCGAACGGATAGGAAGGAAATTTTTTTTCTTCTCTATTTTTCAGGCTGTCAATACCCGTTTAGTCTTGAAATGAAGCCTGGATGATGTTTTTTAATTTTTAGAATTTTTTTGCATTTTATTTTTGAATTTTCTATCTCTAGTCGGGTTCGAACGGATAGGAAGGAAATTTTTTTTCTTCTCTATTTTTCGGCCTGTCTTGACCCGTTTCATCCTGAAATGAAGCCTGGATGATGTTTTTTCATTTTTAGAATTTTTTTTGTATTTTATTTTTGAATTTTCTAACTCGGATCGGGTTCGAACGGATAGGAAGGAAATTTTTTTTCCTCTCTATTTTTCGGCCTGTCCTGACCCGTTTCATCTTGAAATGAAGCCAGGATGATGTTTTTTAATTTTTAGAATTTTTTTGCATTTATTTTTGAATTTTCTAACTCGGATCGGGTTCGAACGGATAGGAAGGAAATTTTTTTTCCTCTCTATTTTTCGGCCTGCCCATACCCGTTTAGTCTTGAAATGAAGCCTGGATGACGTTTTTTAATTTTTAGAATTTTTTTGCATTGTATTTTTGAATTTTCTATCTCGGGTCGGGTTTGAACGGATAGGAAGGAAATTTTTTTTCTTCTCTATTTTTTGGCCTGTCCTGACCCGTTTCATCTTGAAATGAAGCCAAGATGATGTTTTTTAATTTTTAGAATTTTTTTGCATTTATTTTTGAATTTTCAAACTCGGGTCGGGTTCGAACGGATAGGAAGGAAATTTTTTTTCCTCTCTATTTTTCATCCTGTCCTGACCCGTTTCATCTTGAAATGAAGCCAGGATGATGTTTTTTAATTTTTTGAATTTTTTTGCATTTATTTTTGAATTTTCAAACTCGGGTCGGGATCAAACGGATAGGAAGGAAATTTTTTTTCCTCTCTATTTTTCGACCTGTCCTGACCCGTTTCATCTTGAAATGAAGCCTGGATGATGTTTTTTCATTTTTAGAATTTTTTTTGTATTTTATTTTTGAATTTTCTATCTCGGGTCGGGTTCGAACGGATAGGAAGGAAATTTTTTTGCTTCTCTATTTTTTGGCCTGTCCTGACCCGTTTCATCTTGAAATGAAGCCAGGATGATGTTTTTTAATTTTTATAATTTTTTTGCATTTATTTTTGAATTTTCTAACTCGGATCGGGTTCGAACGGATAGGAAGGAAATTTTTTTTCTTCTCTATTTTTCGGCCTGTCTTGACCCGTTTCATCTTGAAATGAAGCCTGGATGATGTTTTTTCATTTTTAGAATTTTTTTTGTATTTTATTTTTGAATTTTCTATCTCGGGTCGGGTTCGAACGGATAGGAAGGAAATTTTTTTTCTTCTTTATTTTTTGGCCTGTCCTGACCCGTTTCATCTTGAAATGAAGCCAGGATGATGTTTTTTAATTTTGAGAATTTTTTTGCATTTATTTTTGAATTTTCAAACTCGGGTCGGGATCGAACGGATAGGAAGGAAATTTTTTTTCCTCTCTATTTTTCGGCCTGTCCTGACCCGTTTCATCTTGAAATGAAGCCAGGATGATGTTTTTTAATTTTTAGAATTTTTTTGCATTTATTTTTGAATTTTCTAACTCGGATCGGGTTCGAACGGATAGGAAGGAAATTTTTTTTCCTCTCTATTTTTCGGCCTGTCCTGACCCGTTTCATCTTGAAATGAAGCCAGGATGATGTTTTTTAATTTTTAGAATTTTTTTGCATTTATTTTTGAATTTTCTAACTCGGATCGGGTTCGAACGGATAGGAAGGAAATTTTTTTTCTTCTCTATTTTTCGGCCTGCCCATACCCGTTTAGTCTTGAAATGAAGCCTGGATGACGTTTTTTAATTTTTAGAATTTTTTTGCATTTTATTTTTGAATTTTCTATCTCTAGTCGGGTTCGAACGGATAGGAAGGAAATTTTTTTTCTTCTCTATTTTTCGGCCTGTCTTGACCCGTTTCATCCTGAAATGAAGCCTGGATGATGTTTTTTCATTTTTAGAATTTTTTTTGTATTTTATTTTTGAATTTTCTAACTCGGATCGGGTTCGAACGGATAGGGAGGAAATTTTTTTTCCTCTCTATTTTTCTGCCTGTCCTGACCCGTTTCATCTTGAAATGAAGCCAGGATGATGTTTTTTAATTTTTAGAATTTTTTTGCATTTATTTTTGAAATTTCTAACTCGGATCGGGTTCGAACGGATAGGAAGGAAATTTTTTTTCTTCTCTATTTTTCGGCCTGCCCGTACCCGTTTAGTCTTGAAATGAAGCCTGGATGACGTTTTTTAATTTTTAGAATTTTTTTGCATTTTATTTTTGAATTTTCTATCTCGGGTCGGGTTCGAACGGATAGGAAGGAAATTTTTTTTCTTCTCTATTTTTCGGCCTGCCCATACCCGTTTAGTCTTGAAATGAAGCCTGGATGACGTTTTTTAATTTTTAGAATTTTTTTGCATTTATTTTTGAATTTTCTAACTCGGATCGGGTTCGAACGGATAGGAAGGAAATTTTTTTTCTTCTCTATTTTTCGGCCTGCCCATACCCGTTTAGTCTTGAAATGAAGCCTGGATGACGTTTTTTAATTTTTAGAATTTTTTTGCATTTATTTTTGAATTTTCTAACTCGGATCGGGATCAAACGGATAGGAAGGAAATTTTTTTCCTCTCTATTTTTCGGCCTGTCCTGACCCGGTTCATCTTGAAATGAAGCCTGGATGATGTTTTTTCATTTTTAGAATTTTTTTTGTATTTTATTTTTGAATTTTCTATCTCGGGTCGGGTTCGAACGGATAGGCAGGAAATTTTTTTTCTTCTCTATTTTTTGGCCTGTCCTGACCCGTTTCATCTTGAAATGAAGCCAGGATGATGTTTTTTAATTTTTAGAATTTTTTTGCATTTATTTTTGAGTTTTCAAACTCGGGTCGGGTTCGAACGGATAGGAAGGAAATTTTTTTTCCTCTCTATTTTTCATCCTGTTCTGACCCGTTTCATCTTGAAATGAAGCCAGGATGATGTTTTTTAATTTTTAGAATTTTTTTGCATTTATTTTGGAATTTTCTAACTCGGGTCGGGTTCGAACGGATAGGAAGGAAATTTTTTTTCTTCTCTATTTTTCGGGCTGTCCATACCCGTTTAGTCTTGAAATGAAGCCTGGATGATGTTTTTTAATTTTTAGAATTTTTTTGCATTTTATTTTTGAATTTTCAATCTCTAGTCGAGTTCGTACGGATAGGAAGGAAATTTTTTTTCTTCTCTATTTTTCGGCCTGTCTTGACCCGTTTCATCTTGAAATGAATCCTGGATGATGTTTTTTCATTTTTAGAATTTTTTCTGTATTTTATTTTTGAATTTTCTATCTGGGGTCGGGTTCGAACGGATAGGAAGGAAATTTTTTTTCTTCTCTATTTTTCAGGCTGTCCATACCCGTTTAGTCTTGAAATGAAGCCTGGATGATGTTTTTTAATTTTTAGAATTTTTTTGCATTTTATTTTTGAATTTTCTATCTCTAGTCGGGTTCGAACGGATAGGAAGGAAATTTTTTTTCTTCTCTATTTTTCGGCCTGTCTTGACCCGTTTCATCCTGAAATGAAGCCTGGATGATGTTTTTTCATTTTTAGAATTTTTTTTGTATTTTATTTTTGAATTTTCTAACTCGGATCGGGTTCGAACGGATAGGAAGGAAATTTTTTTTCCTCTCTATTTTTCGGCCTGTCCTGACCCGTTTCATCTTGAAATGAAGCCAGGATGATGTTTTTTAATTTTTAGAATTTTTTTGCATTTATTTTTGAATTTTCTAACTCGGATCGGGTTCGAACGGATAGGAAGGAAATTTTTTTTCCTCTCTATTTTTCGGCCTGCCCATACCCGTTTAGTCTTGAAATGAAGCCTGGATGACGTTTTTTAATTTTTAGAATTTTTTTGCATTGTATTTTTGAATTTTCTATCTCGGGTCGGGTTTGAACGGATAGGAAGGAAATTTTTTTTCTTCTCTATTTTTTGGCCTGTCCTGACCCGTTTCATCTTGAAATGAAGCCAAGATGATGTTTTTTAATTTTTAGAATTTTTTTGCATTTATTTTTGAATTTTCAAACTCGGGTCGGGTTCGAACGGATAGGAAGGAAATTTTTTTTCCTCTCTATTTTTCATCCTGTCCTGACCCGTTTCATCTTGAAATGAAGCCAGAATGATGTTTTTTAATTTTTTGAATTTTTTTGCATTTATTTTTGAATTTTCAAACTCGGGTCGGGATCAAACGGATAGGAAGGAAATTTTTTTTCCTCTCTATTTTTCGACCTGTCCTGACCCGTTTCATCTTGAAATGAAGCCTGGATGATGTTTTTTCATTTTTAGAATTTTTTTTGTATTTTATTTTTGAATTTTCTATCTCGGGTCGGGTTCGAACGGATAGGAAGGAAATTTTTTTGCTTCTCTATTTTTTGGCCTGTCCTGACCCGTTTCATCTTGAAATGAAGCCAGGATGATGTTTTTTAATTTTTATAATTTTTTTGCATTTATTTTTGAATTTTCTAACTCGGATCGGGTTCGAACGGATAGGAAGGAAATTTTTTTTCTTCTCTATTTTTCGGCCTGTCTTGACCCGTTTCATCTTGAAATGAAGCCTGGATGATGTTTTTTCATTTTTAGAATTTTTTTTGTATTTTATTTTTGAATTTTCTATCTCGGGTCGGGTTCGAACGGATAGGAAGGAAATTTTTTTTCTTCTTTATTTTTTGGCCTGTCCTGACCCGTTTCATCTTGAAATGAAGCCAGGATGATGTTTTTTAATTTTGAGAATTTTTTTGCATTTATTTTTGAATTTTCAAACTCGGGTCGGGATCGAACGGATAGGAAGGAAATTTTTTTTCCTCTCTATTTTTCGGCCTGTCCTGACCCGTTTCATCTTGAAATGAAGCCAGGATGATGTTTTTTAATTTTTAGAATTTTTTTGCATTTATTTTTGAATTTTCTAACTCGGATCGGGTTCGAACGGATAGGAAGGAAATTTTTTTTCCTCTCTATTTTTCGGCCTGTCCTGACCCGTTTCATCTTGAAATGAAGCCAGGATGATGTTTTTTAATTTTTAGAATTTTTTTGCATTTATTTTTGAATTTTCTAACTCGGATCGGGTTCGAACGGATAGGAAGGAAATTTTTTTTCTTCTCTATTTTTCGGCCTGCCCATACCCGTTTAGTCTTGAAATGAAGCCTGGATGACGTTTTTTAATTTTTAGAATTTTTTTGCATTTTATTTTTGAATTTTCTATCTCTAGTCGGGTTCGAACGGATAGGAAGGAAATTTTTTTTCTTCTCTATTTTTCGGCCTGTCTTGACCCGTTTCATCCTGAAATGAAGCCTGGATGATGTTTTTTCATTTTTAGAATTTTTTTTGTATTTTATTTTTGAATTTTCTAACTCGGATCGGGTTCGAACGGATAGGGAGGAAATTTTTTTTCCTCTCTATTTTTCTGCCTGTCCTGACCCGTTTCATCTTGAAATGAAGCCAGGATGATGTTTTTTAATTTTTAGAATTTTTTTGCATTTATTTTTGAAATTTCTAACTCGGATCGGGTTCGAACGGATAGGAAGGAAATTTTTTTTCTTCTCTATTTTTCGGCCTGCCCGTACCCGTTTAGTCTTGAAATGAAGCCTGGATGACGTTTTTTAATTTTTAGAATTTTTTTGCATTTTATTTTTGAATTTTCTATCTCGGGTCGGGTTCGAACGGATAGGAAGGAAATTTTTTTTCTTCTCTATTTTTCGGCCTGTCCTGACCCGTTTCATCTTGAAATGAAGCCAAGATGATGTTTTTTAATTTTTAGAATTTTTTTGCATTTATTTTTGAATTTTCAAACTCGGGTCGGGTTCGAACGGATAGGAAGGAAATTTTTTTTCCTCTCTATTTTTCATCCTGTCCTGACCCGTTTCATCTTGAAATGAAGCCAGGATGATGTTTTTTAATTTTTAGAATTTTTTTGCATTTATTTTTGAATTTTCTAACTCGGATCGGGTTCGAACGGATAGGAAGGAAATTTTTTTTCTTCTATATTTTCCGGCCTGCCCATACCCGTTTAGTCTTGAAATGAAGCCTGGATGACGTTTTTTAATTTTTAGAATTTTTTTGCATTTTATTTTTGAATTTTCTATCTCGGGTCGGGTTCGAATGGATAGGAAGGAAATTTTTTTTCTTCTCTATTTTTCGGCCTGTCCTGACCCGTTTCATCTTGAAATGAAGCCAAGATGATGTTTTTTAATTTTTAGAATTTTTTTGCATTTATTTTTGAATTTTCAAACTCGGGTCGGGTTCGAATGTATAGGAAGGAAATTTTTTTTCCTCTCTATTTTTCATCCTGTCCTGACCCGTTTCATCTTGAAATGAAGCCAGGATGATGTTTTTTAATTTTTAGAATTTTTTTGCATTTATTTTGGAATTTTCTAACTCGGGTCGGGTTCGAACGGATAGGAAGGAAATTTTTTTTCTTCTCTATTTTTCGGGCTGTCCATACCCGTTTAGTCTTGAAATGAAGCCTGGATGATGTTTTTTAATTTTTAGAATTTTTTTGCATTTTATTTTTGAATTTTCTATCTCGGGTCGGGTTCGAACGGATAGGAAGGAAATTTTTTTTCTTCTCTATTTTTTGGCCTGTCCAAACCCGTTTAGTCTTAAAATGAAGCCTGGATGATGTTTTTTAATTTTTAGAATTTTTTTGCATTTATTTTTGAATTTTCAAACTCGGGTCGGGATCGAACGGATAGGAAGGAAATTTTTTTTCCTCTCTATTATTCGGCCTGTCCTGACCCATTTCATCTTGAAATGAAGCCAGGATGATGTTTTTTAATTTTTAGAATTTTTTTGCATTTATTTTTGAATTTTCAAACTTGGGTCGGGTTCGAACGGATAGGGAGGAAATTTTTTTTCTTCTCTATTTTTCGGCCTGCCCATACCCGTTTAGTCTTGAAATGAAGCCTGGATGACGTTTTTTAATTTTCAGAATTTTTTTGCATTTTATTTCTGAATTTTCTATCTCGGGTCGGGTTCGAACGGATAGGAAGGAAATTTTTTTTCTTCTCTATTTTTCGGCCTGTCCTGACCCATTTCATCTTGAAATGAAGCCAGGATGATGTTTTTTAATTTTTAGAATTTTTTTGCATTTATTTTTGAATTTTCTAACTCGGATCGGGTTCGAACGGATAGGAAGGAAATTTTTTTTCCTCTCTATTTTTCGGCCTCTCCTGACCCGTTTCATCTTGAAATGAAGCCAGGATGATGTTTTTTAATTTTTAGAATTTTTTTGCATTTATTTTTGAATTTTCTAACTCGGATCGGGTTCGAACGGATAGGAAGGAAATTTTTTTTCTTCTCTATTTTCCGGCCTGCCCATACCCGTTTAGTCTTGAAATGAAGCCTGGATGACGTTTTTTAATTTTTAGAATTTTTTTGCATTTTATTTTTGAATTTTCTATCTCGGGTCGGGTTCGAATGGATAGGAAGGAAATTTTTTTTCTTCTCTATTTTTCGGCCTGTCCTGACCCGTTTCATCTTGAAATGAAGCCAAGATGATGTTTTTTAATTTTTAGAATTTTTTTGCATTTATTTTTGAATTTTCAAACTCGGGTCGGGTTCGAATGTATAGGAAGGAAATTTTTTTTCCTCTCTATTTTTCATCCTGTCCTGACCCGTTTCATCTTGAAATGAAGCCAGGATGATGTTTTTTAATTTTTAGAATTTTTTTGCATTTATTTTGGAATTTTCTAACTCGGGTCGGGTTCGAACGGATAGGAAGGAAATTTTTTTTCTTCTCTATTTTTCGGCCTGTCCTGACCCGTTTAATCTTGAAATGAAGCCAAGATGATGTTTTTTAATTTTTAGAATTTTTTTGCATTTATTTTTGAATTTTCAAACTCGGGTCGGGTTCGAACGGATAGGAAGGAAATTTTTTTTCCTCTCTATTTTTCATCCTGTCCTGACCCGTTTCATCTTGAAATGAAGCCAGGATGATGTTTTTTAATTTTTAGAATTTTTTTACATTTATTTTGGAATTTTCTAACTCGGGTCGGGTTCGAACGGATAGGAAGGAAATTTTTTTTCTTCTCTATTTTTCGGGCTGTCCATACCCGTTTAGTCTTGAAATGAAGCCTGGATGATGTTTTTTAATTTTTAGAATTTTTTTGCATTTTATTTTTGAATTTTCTATCTCTAGTCGGGTTCGAACGGATAGGAAGGAAATTTTTTTTCTTCTCAATTTTTCGGCCTGTCTTGACCCGTTTCATCCTGAAATGAAGCCTGGATGATGTTTTTTCATTTTTAGAATTTTTTTTGTATTTTATTTTTGAATTTTCTATCCCGGGTCGGGTTCGAACGGATAGGAAGGAAATTTTTTTTCTTCTTTATTTTTTGGCCTGTCCTGACCCGTTTCATCTTGAAATGAAGCCAGGATGATGTTTTTTTAATTTTTAGAATTTTTTTGCATTTATTTTAGAATTTTCAAACTCGGGTCGGGATCGAACGGATAGGAAGGAAATTTTTTTTCCTCTCTATTTTTCGGCCTGTCCTTACCCGTTTCATCTTGAAATGAAGCCAGGATGATGTTTTTTAATTTTTAGAATTTTTTTGCATTTATTTTTGAATTTTCTAACTCGGATCGGGTTCGAACGGATAGGAAGGAAATTTTTTTTCTTCTCTATTTTTCGGCCTGCCCATACCCGTTTAGTCTTGAAATGAAGCCTGGATGACGTTTTTTAATTTTTAGAATTTTTTTGCATTTTATTTTTGAATTTTCTATCTCGGGTCGGGTTCGAACGGATAGGAAGGAAATTTTTTTTCTTCTCTATTTTTTGGCCTGTCCAAACCCGTTTAGTCTTAAAATGAAGCCTGGATGATGTTTTTTAATTTTTAGAATTTATTTGTATTTTATTTTTGAATTTTCTATCTCGGGTCGGGTTCGAACGGATAGGAAGGAAATTTTTTTTCTTCTCTATTTTTCGGCCTGTCCTGACCCGTTTCATCTTGAAATGAAGCCAGGATGATGTTTTTTAATTTTTAGAATTTTTTTGCATTTATTTTTGAATTTTCAAACTCGGGTCGGGATCGAACGGATAGGAAGGAAATTTTTTTTCCTCTCTATTTTTCGGCCTGTCCTGACCCGTTTCATCTTGAAATGAAGCCAGGATGATGTTTTTTAATTTTTAGAATTTTTTTGCATTTATTTTTGAATTTTCTAACTCGGATCGGGTTCGAACGGATAGGAAGGAAATTTTTTTTCTTCTCTATTTTTCGGCCTGCCCATACCCGTTTAGTCTTGAAATGAAGCCTGGATGACGTTTTTTAATTTTTAGAATTTTTTTGCATTTATTTTTGAATTTTCTAACTCGGGTCGGGATCAAACGGATAGGAAGGAAATTTTTTTCCTCTCTATTTTTCGGCCTGTCCTGACCCGGTTCATCTTGAAATGAAGCCTGGATGATGTTTTTTCATTTTTAGAATTTTTTTTGTATTTTATTTTTGAATTTTCTATCTCGGGTCGGGTTCGAACGGATAGGCAGGAAATTTTTTTTCTTCTCTATTTTTTGGCCTGTCCTGACCCGTTTCATCTTGAAATGAAGCCAGGATGATGTTTTTTAATTTTTAGAATTTTTTTGCATTTATTTTTGAGTTTTCAAACTCGGGTCGGGTTCGAACGGATAGGAAGGAAATTTTTTTTCCTCTCTATTTTTCATCCTGTCCTGACCCGTTTCATCTTGAAATGAAGCCAAGATGATGTTTTTTAATTTTTAGAATTTTTTTGCATTTATTTTGGAATTTTCTAACTCGGGTCGGGTTCGAACGGATAGGAAGGAAATTTTTTTTCTTCTCTATTTTTCGGGCTGTCCATACCCGTTTAGTCTTGAAATGAAGCCTGGATGATGTTTTTTAATTTTTAGAATTTTTTTGCATTTTATTTTTGAATTTTCAATCTCTAGTCGAGTTCGTACGGATAGGAAGGAAATTTTTTTTCTTCTCTATTTTTCGGCCTGTCTTGACCCGTTTCATCTTGAAATGATGCCTGGATGATGTTTTTTCATTTTTAGAATTTTTTCCGTATTTTATTTTTGAATTTTCTATCTCGGGTCGGGTTCGAACGGATAGGAAGGAAATTTTTTTTCTTCTCTATTTTTCGGGCTGCCCATACCCGTTTAGTCTTGAAATGAAGCCTGGATGATGTTTTTTAATTTTTAGAATTTTTTTGCATTTTATTTTTGAATTTTCTATCTCTAGTCGGGTTCGAACGGATAGGAAGGAAATTTTTTTTCTTCTCTATTTTTCGGCCTGTCTTGACCCGTTTCATCCTGAAATGAAGCCTGGATGATGTTTTTTCATTTTTAGAATTTTTTTTGTATTTTATTTTTGAATTTTCTAACTCGGATCGGGTTCGAACGGATAGGAAGGAAATTTTTTTTCCTCTCTATTTTTCGGCCTGTCCTGACCCGTTTCATCTTGAAATGAAGCCAGGATGATGTTTTTTAATTTTTAGAATTTTTTTGCATTTATTTTTGAATTTTCTAACTCGGATCGGGTTCGAACGGATAGGAAGGAAATTTTTTTTCCTCTCTATTTTTCGGCCTGCCCATACCCGTTTAGTCTTGAAATGAAGCCTGGATGACGTTTTTTAATTTTTAGAATTTTTTTGCATTGTATTTTTGAATTTTCTATCTCGGGTCGGGTTGGAACGGATAGGAAGGAATTTTTTTTTCTTCTCTATTTTTTGGCCTGTCCTGACCCGTTTCATCTTGAAACGAAGCCAAGATGATGTTTTTTAATTTTTAGAATTTTTTTGCATTTATTTTTGAATTTTCAAACTCGGGTCGGGTTCGAACGGATAGGAAGGAAATTTTTTTTCCTCTCTATTTTTCATCCTGTCCTGACCCGTTTCATCTTGAAATGAAGCCAGGATGATGTTTTTTAATTTTTTGAATTTTTTTGCATTTATTTTTGAATTTTCAAACTCGGGTCGGGATCAAACGGATAGGAAGGAAATTTTTTTTCCTCTCTATTTTTCGACCTGTCCTGACCCGTTTCATCTTGAAATGAAGCCTGGATGATGTTTTTTCATTTTTAGAATTTTTTTTGTATTTTATTTTTGAATTTTCTATCTCGGGTCGGGTTTGAACGGATAGGAAGGAAATTTTTTTGCTTCTCTATTTTTTGGCCTGTCCTGACCCGTTTCATCTTGAAATGAAGCCAGGATGATGTTTTTTAATTTTTATAATTTTTTTGCATTTATTTTTGAATTTTCTAACTCGGATCGGGTTCGAACGGATAGGAAGGAAATTTTTTTTCTTCTCTATTTTTCGGCCTGTCTTGACCCGTTTCATCTTGAAATGAAGCCTGGATGATGTTTTTTCATTTTTAGAATTTTTTTTGTATTTTATTTTTGAATTTTCTATCTCGGGTCGGGTTCGAACGGATAGGAAGGAAATTTTTTTTCTTCTTTATTTTTTGGCCTGTCCTGACCCGTTTCATCTTGAAATGAAGCCAGGATGATGTTTTTTAATTTTTAGAATTTTTTTGCATTTATTTTTGAATTTTCAAACTCGGGTCGGGATCGAACGGATAGGAAGGAAATTTTTTTTCCTCTCTATTTTTCGGCCTGTCCTGACCCGTTTCATCTTGAAATGAAGCCAGGATGATGTTTTTTAATTTTTAGAATTTTTTTGCATTTATTTTTGAATTTTCTAACTCGGATCGGGTTCGAACGGATAGGAAGGAAATTTTTTTTCCTCTCTATTTTTCGGCCTGTCCTGACCCGTTTCATCTTGAAATGAAGCCAGGATGATGTTTTTTAATTTTTAGAATTTTTTTGCATTTATTTTTGAATTTTCTAACTCGGATCGGGTTCGAACGGATAGGAAGGAAATTTTTTTTCTTCTCTATTTTTCGGCCTGCCCATACCCGTTTAGTCTTGAAATGAAGCCTGGATGACGTTTTTTAATTTTTAGAATTTTTTTGCATTTTATTTTTGAATTTTCTATCTCTAGTCGGGTTCGAACGGATAGGAAGGAAATTTTTTTTCTTCTCTATTTTTCGGCCTGTCTTGACCCGTTTCATCCTGAAATGAAGCCTGGATGATGTTTTTTCATTTTTAGAATTTTTTTTGTATTTTATTTTTGAATTTTCTAACTCGGATCGGGTTCGAACGGATAGGAAGGAAATTTTTTTTCCTCTCTATTTTTCGGCCTGTCCTGACCCGTTTCATCTTGAAATGAAGCCAGGATGATGTTTTTTAATTTTTAGAATTTTTTTGCATTTATTTTTGAATTTTCTAACTCGGATCGGGTTCGAACGGATAGGAAGGAAATTTTTTTTCTTCTCTATTTTTCGGCCTGCCCATACCCGTTTAGTCTTGAAATGAAGCCTGGATGACGTTTTTTAATTTTTAGAAATTTTTTGCATTGTATTTTTGAATTTTCTATCTCGGTTCGGGTTCGAACGGATAGGAAGGAAATTTTTTTTCTTCTCTATTTTTCGGCCTGTCCTGACCCATTTCATCTTGAAATGAAGCCAGGATGATGTTTTTTAATTTTTAGAATTTTTTTGCATTTATTTTTGAATTTTCTAACTCGGATCGGGTTCGAACGGATACGAAGGAAATTTTTTTTCCTCTCTATTT
Organism: Quercus robur; assembly: GCF_932294415.1. Classification (NCBI taxonomy): domain Eukaryota; kingdom Viridiplantae; phylum Streptophyta; class Magnoliopsida; order Fagales; family Fagaceae; genus Quercus; species Quercus robur. The sequence continues at coordinate 38,096,077 of NC_065542.1, read as the reverse complement.
TTCGGCCTGTCCTGACCCGTTTCATCTTGAAATGAAGCCAGGATGATGTTTTTTAATTTTAAGAATTTTTTTGCATTTATTTTTGAATTTTCTAACTCGGATCGGGTTCGAACGGATAGGAAGGAAATTTTTTTTCTTCTCTATTTTTCGGCCTGCCCATACCCGTTTAGTCTTGAAATGAAGCTTGGATGACGTTTTTTAATTTTTAGAATTTTTTTGCATTTTATTTTTGAATTTTCTATCTCGGGTCGGGTTCGAACCGATAGGAAGGAAATTTTTTTTCTTCTCTATTTTTCGGCCTGTCCTGACCCGTTTCATCTTGAAATGAAGCCAAGATGATGTTTTTTAATTTTTAGAATTTTTTTGCATTTATTTTTGAATTTTCAAACTCGGGTCGGGTTCGAACGGATAGGAAGGAAATTTTTTTTCCTCTCTATTTTTCATCCTGTCCTGACCCGTTTCATCTTGAAATGAAGCCAGGATGATGTTTTTTAATTTTTTGAATTTTTTTGCATTTATTTTTGAATTTTCAAACTCGGGTCGGGATCAAACGGATAGGAAGGAAATTTTTTTTCCTCTCTATTTTTCGGCCTGTCCTGACCCGTTTCATCTTGAAATGAAGCCTGGATGATGTTTTTTCATTTTTAGAATTTTTTTTGTATTTTATTTTTGAATTTTCTATCTCGGGTCGGGTTCGAACGGATATGAAGGAAATTTTTTAGCTTCTCTATTTTTTGGCCTGTCCTGACCCGTTTCATCTTGAAATGAAGCCAGGATGATGTTTTTTAATTTTTAGAATTTTTTTGCATTTATTTTTGAATTTTCAAACTCGGGTCGGGATCGAACGGATAGGAAGGAAATTTTTTTTCCTCTCTATTTTTCGGCCTGTCCTGACCCATTTAGTCTTGAAATGAAGCCTGGATGATGTTTTTTAATTTTTAGAATTTTTTTTGTATTTTATTTTTGAATTTTCTATCTCGGGTCGGGTTCGAACGGATAGGAAGGAAATTTTTTTTCTTCTTTATTTTTTGGCCTGTCCTGACCCGTTTCATCTTGAAATGAAGCCAGGATGATGTTTTTTAATTTTTAGAATTTTTTTGCATTTATTTTTGAATTTTCAAACTCGGGTCGGGATCAAACGGATAGGAAGGAAATTTTTTTCCTCTCTATTTTTCGGCCTGTCCTGACCCGGTTCATCTTGAAATGAAGCCTGGATGATGTTTTTTCATTTTTAGAATTTTTTTTGTATTTTATTTTTGAATTTTCTATCTCGGGTCGGGTTCGAACGGATAGGAAGGAAATTTTTTTTCTTCTCTATTTTTTGGCCTGTCCTGACCCGTTTCATCTTGAAATGAAGCGAGGATGATGTTTTTTAATTTTTAGAATTTTTTTGCATTTATTTTTAAATTTTCAAACTCGGGTCGGGTTCGAACGGATAGGAAGGAAATTTTTTTTCCTCTCTATTTTTCATCCTGTCCTGACCCGTTTCATCTTGAAATGAAGCCAGGATGATGTTTTTTAATTTTTAGAATTTTTTTGCATTTATTTTGGAATTTTCTAACTCGGGTCGGGTTCGAACGGATAGGAAGGAAATTTTTTTTCTTCTCTATTTTTCGGGCTGTCCATACCCGTTTAGTCTTGAAATGAAGCCTGGATGATGTTTTTTAATTTTTAGAATTTTTTTGCATTTTATTTTTGAATTTTCAATCTCTAGTCGGGTTCGTACGGATAGGAAGGAAATTTTTTTTCTTCTCTATTTTTCGGCCTGTCTTGACCCGTTTCATCTTGAAATGAAGCCTGGATGATGTTTTTTCATTTTTAGAATTTTTTTTGTATTTTATTTTTGAATTTTCTATCTCGGGTCGGGTTCGAACGGATAGGAAGGAAATTTTTTTTCTTCTCTATTTTTCGGGCTGTCCATACCCGTTTAGTCTTGAAATGAAGCCTGGATGATGTTTTTTAATTTTTAGAATTTTTTTGCATTTTATTTTTGAATTTTCTATCTCTAGTCGGGTTCGAACGGATAGGAAGGAAATTTTTTTTCTTCTCTATTTTTCGGCCTGTCTTGACCCGTTTCATCCTGAAATGAAGCCTGGATGATGTTTTTTCATTTTTAGAATTTTTTTTGTATTTTATTTTTGAATTTTCTATCTCGGGTCGGGTTCGAACGGATAGGAAGGAAATTTTTTTTCTTCTTTATTTTTTGGCCTGTCCTGACCCGTTTCATCTTGAAATGAAGCCAGGATGATGTTTTTTAATTTTTAGAATTTTTTTGCATTTATTTTTGAATTTTCAAACTCGGGTCGGGATCAAACGGATAGGAAGGAAATTTTTTTCCTCTCTATTTTTCGGCCTGTCCTGACCCGGTTCATCTTGAAATGAAGCCTGGATGATGTTTTTTCATTTTTAGAATTTTTTTTGTATTTTATTTTTGAATTTTCTATCTCGGGTCGGGTTCGAACGGATAGGAAGGAAATTTTTTTCTTCTCTATTTTTTGGCCTGTCCTGACCCGTTTCATCTTGAAATGAAGCCAGGATGATGTTTTTTAATTTTTAGAATTTTTTTGCATTTATTTTTAAATTTTCAAACTCGGGTCGGGTTCGAACGGATAGGAAGGAAATTTTTTTTCCTCTCTATTTTTCGGCCTGTCCTGACCCGGTTCATCTTGAAATGAAGCCTGGATGATGTTTTTTCATTTTTAGAATTTTTTTTGTATTTTATTTTTGAATTTTCTATCTCGGGTCGGGTTCGAACGGATAGGAAGGAAATTTTTTTTCTTCTCTATTTTTTGGCCTGTCCTGACCCGTTTCATCTTGAAATGAAGCCAGGATGATGTTTTTTAATTTTTAGAATTTTTTTGCATTTATTTTTAAATTTTCAAACTCGGGTCGGGTTCGAACGGATAGGAAGGAAATTTTTTTTCCTCTCTATTTTTCATCCTGTCCTGACCCGTTTCATCTTGAAATGAAGCCAGGATGATGTTTTTTAATTTTTAGAATTTTTTTGCATTTATTTTGGAATTTTCTAACTCGGGTCGGGTTCGAACGGATAGGAAGGAAATTTTTTTTCTTCTCTATTTTTCGGGCTGTCCATACCCGTTTAGTCTTGAAATGAAGCCTGGATGATGTTATTTAATTTTTAGAATTTTTTTGCATTTTATTTTTGAATTTTCAATCTCTAGTCGGGTTCGTACGGATAGGAAGGAAATTTTTTTTCTTCTCTATTTTTCGGCCTGTCTTGACCCGTTTCATCTTGAAATGAAGCCTGGATGATGTTTTTTCATTTTTAGAATTTTTTTTGTATTTTATTTTTGAATTTTCTATCTCGGGTCGGGTTCGAACGGATAGGAAGGAAATTTTTTTTCTTCTCTATTTTTCGGGCTGTCCATACCCGTTTAGTCTTGAAATGAAGCCTGGATGATGTTTTTTAATTTTTAGAATTTTTTTGCATTTTATTTTTGAATTTTCTATCTCTAGTCGGGTTCGAACGGATAGGAAGGAAATTTTTTTTCTTCTCTATTTTTCGGCCTGTCTTGACCCGTTTCATCCTGAAATGAAGCCTGGATGATGTTTTTTCATTTTTAGAATTTTTTTTGTATTTTATTTTTGAATTTTCTATCTCGGGTCGGGTTCGAACGGATAGGAAGGAAATTTTTTTTCTTCTTTATTTTTTGGCCTGTCCTGACCCGTTTCATCTTGAAATGAAGCCAAGATGATGTTTTTTAATTTTTAGAATTTTTTTGCATTTATTTTTGAATTTTCAAACTCGGGTCGGGATCAAACGGATAGGAAGGAAATTTTTTTCCTCTCTATTTTTCGGCCTGTCCTGACCCGGTTCATCTTGAAATGAAGCCTGGATGATGTTTTTTCATTTTTAGAATTTTTTTTGTATTTTATTTTTGAATTTTCTATCTCGGGTCGGGTTCGAACGGATAGGAAGGAAATTTTTTTGCTTCTCTATTTTTTGGCCTGTCCTGACCCGTTTCATCTTGAAATGAAGCCAGGATGATGTTTTTTAATTTTTATAATTTTTTTGCATTTAATTTTGAATTTTCTAACTCGGATCGGGTTCGAACGGATAGGAAGGAAATTTTTTTTCTTCTCTATTTTTCGGCCTGTCTTGACCCGTTTCATCTTGAAATGAAGCCTGGATGATGTTTTTTCATTTTTAGAATTTTTTTTGTATTTTATTTTTGAATTTTCTATCTCGGGTCGGGTTCGAACGGATAGGAAGGAAATTTTTTTTCTTCTTTATTTTTTGGCCTGTCCTGACCCGTTTCATCTTGAAATGAAGCCAGGATGATGTTTTTTAATTTTGAGAATTTTTTTGCATTTATTTTTGAATTTTCAAACTCGGGTCGGGATCGAACGGATAGGAAGGAAATTTTTTTTCCTCTCTATTTTTCGGCCTGTCCTGACCCGTTTCATCTTGAAATGAAGCCAGGATGATGTTTTTTAATTTTTAGAATTTTTTTGCATTTATTTTTGAATTTTCTAACTCGGATCGGGTTCGAACGGATAGGAAGGAAATTTTTTTTCCTCTCTATTTTTCGGCCTGCCCTGACCCGTTTCATCTTGAAATGAAGCCAGGATGATGTTTTTTAATTTTTAGAATTTTTTTGTATTTATTTTTGAATTTTCTAACTCGGATCGGGTTCGAACGGATAGGAAGGAAATTTTTTTTCTTCTCTATTTTTCGGCCTGCCCATACCCGTTTAGTCTTGAAATGAAGCCTGGATGACGTTTTTTAATTTTTAGAATTTTTTTGCATTTTATTTTTGAATTTTCTATCTCTAGTCGGGTTCGAACGGATAGGAAGGAAATTTTTTTTCTTCTCTATTTTTCGGCCTGTCTTGACCCGTTTCATCCTGAAATGAAGCCTGGATGATGTTTTTTCATTTTTAGAATTTTTGTTGTATTTTATTTTTGAATTTTCTAACTCGGATCGGGTTCGAACGGATAGGAAGGAAATTTTTTTTCCTCTCTATTTTTCGGCCTGTCCTGACCCGTTTCATCTTGAAATGAAGCCAGGATGATGTTTTTTAATTTTTAGAATTTTTTTGCATTTATTTTTGAATTTTCTAACTCGGATCGGGTTCGAACGGATAGGAAGGAAATTTTTTTTCTTCTCTATTTTTCGGCCTGCCCATACCCGTTTAGTCTTGAAATGAAGCCTGGATGACGTTTTTTAATTTTTAGAATTTTTTTGCATTGTATTTTTGAATTTTCTATCTCGGGTCGGGTTCGAACGGATAGGAAGGAAATTTTTTTTCTTCTCTATTTTTCGGCCTGTCCTGACCCATTTCATCTTGAAATGAAGCCAGGATGATGTTTTTTAATTTTTAGAATTTTTTTGCATTTATTTTTGAATTTTCTAACTCGGATCGGGTTCGAACGGATACGAAGGAAATTTTTTTTCCTCTCTATTTTTCGGCCTGTCCTGACCCGTTTCATCTTGAAATGAAGCCAGGATGATGTTTTTTAATTTTTAGAATTTTTTTGCATTTATTTTTGAATTTTCTAACTCGGATCGGGTTCGAACGGATAGGAAGGAAATTTTTTTTCTTCTCTATTTTTCGGCCTGCCCATACCCGTTTAGTCTTGAAATGAAGCCTGGATGACGTTTTTTAATTTTTAGAATTTTTTTGCATTTTATTTTTGAATTTTCTATCTCGGGTCGGGTTCGAACCGATAGGAAGGAAATTTTTTTTCTTCTCTATTTTTCGGCCTGTCCTGACCCGTTTCATCTTGAAATGAAGCCAAGATGATGTTTTTTAATTTTTAGAATTTTTTTGCATTTATTTTTGAATTTTCAAACTCGGGTCGGGTTCGAACGGATAGGAAGGAAATTTTTTTTCCTCTCTATTTTTCATCCTGTCCTGACCCGTTTCATCTTGAAATGAAGCCAGGATGATGTTTTTTAATTTTTTGAATTTTTTTGCATTTATTTTTGAATTTTCAAACTCGGGTCGGGATCAAACGGATAGGAAGGAAATTTTTTTTCCTCTCTATTTTTCGGCCTGTTCTGACCCGTTTCATCTTGAAATGAAGCCTGGATGATGTTTTTTCATTTTTAGAATTTTTTTTGTATTTTATTTTTGAATTTTCTATCTCGGGTCGGGTTCGAACGGATAGGAAGGAAATTTTTTAGCTTCTCTATTTTTTGGCCTGTCCTGACCCGTTTCATCTTGAAATGAAGAAAGGATGATGTTTTTTAATTTTTAGAATTTTTTTGCATTTATTTTTGAATTTTCAAACTCGGGTCGGGATCGAACGGATAGGAAGGAAATTTTTTTTCCTCTCTATTTTTCGGCCTGTCCTGACCCATTTAGTCTTGAAATGAAGCCTGGATGATGTTTTTTAATTTTTAGAATTTTTTTTGTATTTTATTTTTGAATTTTCTATCTCGGGTCGGGTTCGAACGGATAGGAAGGAAATTTTTTTTCTTCTTTATTTTTTGGCCTGTCCTGACCCGTTTCATCTTGAAATGAAGCCAGGATGATGTTTTTTAATTTTTAGAATTTTTTTGCATTTATTTTTGAATTTTCAAACTCGGGTCGGGATCAAACGGATAGGAAGGAAATTTTTTTCCTCTCTATTTTTCGGCCTGTCCTGACCCGGTTCATCTTGAAATGAAGCCTGGATGATGTTTTTTCATTTTTAGAATTTTTTTTGTATTTTATTTTTGAATTTTCTATCTCGGGTCGGGTTCGAACGGATAGGAAGGAAATTTTTTTTCTTCTCTATTTTTTGGCCTGTCCTGACCCGTTTCATCTTGAAATGAAGCGAGGATGATGTTTTTTAATTTTTAGAATTTTTTTGCATTTATTTTTAAATTTTCAAACTCGGGTCGGGTTCGAACGGATAGGAAGGAAATTTTTTTTCCTCTCTATTTTTCATCCTGTCCTGACCCGTTTCATCTTGAAATGAAGCCAGGATGATGTTTTTTAATTTTTAGAATTTTTTTGCATTTATTTTGGAATTTTCTAACTCGGGTCGGGTTCGAACGGATAGGAAGGAAATTTTTTTTCTTCTCTATTTTTCGGGCTGTCCATACCCGTTTAGTCTTGAAATGAAGCCTGGATGATGTTTTTTAATTTTTAGAATTTTTTTGCATTTTATTTTTGAATTTTCAATCTCTAGTCGGGTTCGTACGGATAGGAAGGAAATTTTTTTTCTTCTCTATTTTTCGGCCTGTCTTGACCCGTTTCATCTTGAAATGAAGCCTGGATGATGTTTTTTCATTTTTAGAATTTTTTTTGTATTTTATTTTTGAATTTTCTATCTCGGGTCGGGTTCGAACGGATAGGAAGGAAATTTTTTTTCTTCTCTATTTTTCGGGCTGTCCATACCCGTTTAGTCTTGAAATGAAGCCTGGATGATGTTTTTTAATTTTTAGAATTTTTTTGCTTTTTATTTTTGAATTTTCTATCTCTAGTCGGGTTCGAACGGATAGGAAGGAAATTTTTTTTCTTCTCTATTTTTCGGCCTGTCTTGACCCGTTTCATCCTGAAATGAAGCCTGGATGATGTTTTTTCATTTTTAGAATTTTTTTTGTATTTTATTTTTGAATTTTCTATCTCGGGTCGGGTTCGAACGGATAGGAAGGAAATTTTTTTTCTTCTTTATTTTTTGGCCTGTCCTGACCCGTTTCATCTTGAAATGAAGCCAGGATGATGTTTTTTAATTTTTAGAATTTTTTTGCATTTATTTTTGAATTTTCAAACTCGGGTCGGGATCAAACGGATAGGAAGGAAATTTTTTTCCTCTCTATTTTTCGGCCTGTCCTGACCCGGTTCATCTTGAAATGAAGCCTGGATGATGTTTTTTCATTTTTAGAATTTTTTTTGTATTTTATTTTTGAATTTTCTATCTCGGGTCGGGTTCGAACGGATAGGAAGGAAATTTTTTTTCTTCTCTATTTTTTGGCCTGTCCTGACCCGTTTCATCTTGAAATGAAGCCAGGATGATGTTTTTTAATTTTTAGAATTTTTTTGCATTTATTTTTAAATTTTCAAACTCGGGTCGGGTTCGAACGGATAGGAAGGAAATTTTTTTTCCTCTCTATTTTTCATCCTGTCCTGACCCGTTTCATCTTGAAATGAAGCCAGGATGATGTTTTTTAATTTTTAGAATTTTTTTGCATTTATTTTGGAATTTTCTAACTCGGGTCGGGTTCGAACGGATAGGAAGGAAATTTTTTTTCTTCTCTATTTTTCGGGCTGTCCATACCCGTTTAGTCTTGAAATGAAGCCTGGATGATGTTTTTTAATTTTTAGAATTTTTTTGCATTTTATTTTTGAATTTTCAATCTCTAGTCGGGTTCGTACGGATAGGAAGGAAATTTTTTTTCTTCTCTATTTTTCGGCCTGTCTTGACCCGTTTCATCTTGAAATGAAGCCTGGATGATGTTTTTTCATTTTTAGAATTTTTTTTGTATTTTATTTTTGAATTTTCTATCTCGGGTCGGGTTCGAACGGATAGGAAGGAAATTTTTTTTCTTCTCTATTTTTCGGGCTGTCCATACCCGTTTAGTCTTGAAATGAAGCCTGGATGATGTTTTTTAATTTTTAGAATTTTTTTGCATTTTATTTTTGAATTTTCTATCTCTAGTCGGGTTCGAACGGATAGGAAGGAAATTTTTTTTCTTCTCTATTTTTCGGCCTGTCTTGACCCGTTTCATCCTGAAATGAAGCCTGGATGATGTTTTTTCATTTTTAGAATTTTTTTTGTATTTTATTTTTGAATTTTCTATCTCGGGTCGGGTTCGAACGGATAGGAAGGAAATTTTTTTTCTTCTTTATTTTTTGGCCTGTCCTGACCCGTTTCATCTTGAAATGAAGCCAGGATGATGTTTTTTAATTTTTAGAATTTTTTTGCATTTATTTTTGAATTTTCAAACTCGGGTCGGGATCAAACGGATAGGAAGGAAATTTTTTTCCTCTCTATTTTTCGGCCTGTCCTGACCCGGTTCATCTTGAAATGAAGCCTGGATGATGTTTTTTCATTTTTAGAATTTTTTTTGTGTTTTATTTTTGAATTTTCTATCTCGGGTCGGGTTCGAACGGATAGGAAGGAAATTTTTTTTCTTCTCTATTTTTTGGCCTGTCCTGACCCGTTTCATCTTGAAATGAAGCCAGGATGATGTTTTTTAATTTTTAGAATTTTTCTACATTTATTTTTAAATTTTCAAACTCGGGTCGGGTTCGAACGGATAGGAAGGAAATTTTTTTTCCTCTCTATTTTTCATCCTGTCCTGACCCGTTTCATCTTGAAATGAAGCCAGGATGATGTTTTTTAATTTTTAGAATTTTTTTGCATTTATTTTGGAATTTTCTAACTCGGGTCGGGTTCGAACGGATAGGAAGGAAATTTTTTTTCTTCTCTATTTTTCGGGCTGTCCATACCCGTTTAGTCTTGAAATGAAGCCTGGATGATGTTTTTTAATTTTTAGAATTTTTTTGCATTTTATTTTTGAATTTTCAATCTCTAGTCGGGTTCGTACGGATAGGAAGGAAATTTTTTTTCTTCTCTATTTTTCGGCCTGTCTTGACCCGTTTCATCTTGAAATGGAGCCTGGATGATGTTTTTTCATTTTTAGAATTTTTTTTGTATTTTATTTTTGAATTTTCTATCTCGGGTCGGGTTCGAACGGATAGGAAGGAAATTTTTTTTCTTCTCTATTTTTCGGGCTGTCCATACCCGTTTAGTCTTGAAATGAAGCCTGGATGATGTTTTTTAATTTTTAGAATTTTTTTACATTTTATTTTTGAATTTTCTATCTCTAGTCGGGTTCGAACGGATAGGAAGGAAATTTTTTTTCTTCTCTATTTTTCGGCCTGTCTTGACCCGTTTCATCCTGAAATGAAGCCTGGATGATGTTTTTTCATTTTTAGAATTTTTTTTGTATTTTATTTTTGAATTTTCTAACTCGGATCGGGTTTGAACGGATAGGAAGGAAATTTTTTTTCCTCTCTATTTTTCGGCCTGTCCTGACCCGTTTCATCTTGAAATGAAGCCAGGATGATGTTTTTTAATTTTTAGAATTTTTTTGCATTTATTTTTGAATTTTCAAACTCGGATCGGGTTCGAACGGATAGGAAGGAAATTTTTTTTCTTCTCTATTTTTCGGCCTGCCCATACCCGTTTAGTCTTGAAATGAAGCCTGGATGACGTTTTTTAATTTTTAGAATTTTTTTGCATTTTATTTTTGAATTTTCTATCTCGGGTCGGGTTCGAACGGATAGGAAGGAAATTTTTTTTCTTCTCTATTTTTCGGCCTGTCCTGACCCGTTTCATCTTGAAATGAAGCCAAGATGATGTTTTTTAATTTTTAGAATTTTTTTGCATTTATTTTTGAATTTTCAAACTCGGGTCGGGTTCGAACGGATAGGAAGGAAATTTTTTTTCCTCTCTATTTTTCATCATGTCCTGACCCGTTTCATCTTGAAATGAAGCCAGGATGATGTTTTTTAATTTTTAGAATTTTTTTGCATTTATTTTTGAATTTTCTAACTCGGATCGGGTTCGAACGGATAGGAAGGAAATTTTTTTTCTTCTCTATTTTTCGGCCTGCCCATACCCGTTTAGTCTTGAAATGAAGCCTGGATGACGTTTTTTAATTTTTAGAATTTTTTTGCATTTTATTTTTGAATTTTCTATCTCGGGTCGGGTTCGAATGGATAGGAAGGAAATTTTTTTTCTTCTCTATTTTTCGGCCTGTCCTAACCCGTTTCATCTTGAAATGAAGCCAAGATGATGTTTTTTAATTTTTAGAATTTTTTTGCATTTATTTTTGAATTTTCAAACTCGGGTCGGGTTCGAATGGATAGGAAGGAAATTTTTTTTCCTCTCTATTTTTCATCCTGTCCTGACCCGTTTCATCTTGAAATGAAGCCAGGATGATGTTTTTTAATTTTTAGAAATTTTTTGCATTTATTTTGGAATTTTCTAACTCGGGTCGGGTTCGAACGGATAGGAAGGAAATTTTTTTTCTTCTCTATTTTTCGGGCTGTCCATACCCGTTTAGTCTTGAAATGAAGCCTGGATGATGTTTTTTAATTTTTAGAATTTTTTTGCATTTTATTTTTGAATTTTCTATCTCGGGTCGGGTTCGAACGGATAGGAAGGAAATTTTTTTTCTTCTCTATTTTTGGCCTGTCCAAACCCGTTTAGTCTTAAAATGAAGCCTGGATGATGTTTTTTAATTTTTAGAATTTTTTTGCATTTATTTTTGAATTTTCAAACTCGGGTCGGGATCGAACGGATAGGAAGGAAATTTTTTTTCCTCTCTATTTTTCGGCCTGTCCTGACCCATTTCATCTTGAAATGAAGCCAGGATGATGTTTTTTAATTTTTAGAATTTTTTTGCATTTATTTTTGAATTTTCAAACTCGGGTCGGGTTCGAACGGATAGGGAGGAAATTTTTTTTCTTCTCTATTTTTCGGCCTGCCCATACCCGTTTAGTCTTGAAATGAAGCCTGGATGACGTTTTTTAATTTTTAGAATTTTTTTGCATTTTATTTTTGAATTTTCTATCTCGGGTCGGGTTCGAACGGATAGGAAGGAAATTTTTTTTCGTCTCTATTTTTCGGCCTGTCCTGACCCATTTCATCTTGAAATGAAGCCAGGATGATGTTTTTTAATTTTTAGAATTTTTTTGCATTTATTTTTGAATTTTCTAACTCGGATCGGGTTCGAACGGATAGGAAGGAAATTTTTTTTCCTCTCTATTTTTCGGCCTCTCCTGACCCGTTTCATCTCGAAATGAAGCCAGGATGATGTTTTTTAATTTTTAGAATTTTTTTGCATTTATTTTTGAATTTTCTAACTCGGATCGGGTTCGAACGGATAGGAAGGAAATTTTTTTTCTTCTCTATTTTTCGGCCTGCCCAAACCCGTTTAGTCTTGAAATGAAGCCTGGATGACGTTTTTTAATTTTTAGAATTTTTTTGCATTTTATTTTTGAATTTTCTATCTCGGGTCGGGTTCGAACGGATAGGAAGGAAATTTTTTTTCTTCTCTATTTTTCGGCCTGTCCTGACCCGTTTCATCTTGAAATGAAGCCAAGATGATGTTTTTTAATTTTTAGAATTTTTTTGCATTTATTTTTGAATTTTCAAACTCGGGTCGGGTTCGAACGGATAGGAAGGAAATTTTTTTTCCTCTCTATTTTTCATCCTGTCCTGACCCGTTTCATCTTGAAATGAAGCCAGGATGATGTTTTTTAATTTTTAGAATTTTTTTACATTTATTTTGGAATTTTCTAACTCGGGTCGGGTTCGAACGGATAGGAAGGAAATTTTTTTTCTTCTCTATTTTTCGGGCTGTCCATACCCGTTTAGTCTTGAAATGAAGCCTGGATGATGTTTTTTAATTTTTAGAATTTTTTTGCATTTTATTTTTGAATTTTCTATCTCTAGTCGGGTTCGAACGGATAGGAAGGAAATTTTTTTTCTTCTCTATTTTTCGGCCTGTCTTGACCCGTTTCATCCTGAAATGAAGCCTGGATGATGTTTTTTCATTTTTAGAATTTTTTTTGTATTTTATTTTTGAATTTTCTATCCCGGGTCGGGTTCGAACGGATAGGAAGGAAATTTTTTTTCTTCTTTATTTTTTGGCCTGTCCTGACCCGTTTCATCTTGAAATGAAGCCAGGATGATGTTTTTTAATTTTTAGAATTTTTTTGCATTTATTTTTGAATTTTCAAACTCGGGTCGGGATCGAACGGATAGGAAGGAAATTTTTTTTCCTCTCTATTTTTCGGCCTGTCCTTACCCGTTTCATCTTGAAATGAAGCCAGGATGATGTTTTTTAATTTTTAGAATTTTTTTGCATTTATTTTTGAATTTTCTAACTCGGATCGGGTTCGAACGGATAGGAAGGAAATTTTTTTTCTTCTGATTTTTCGGCCTGCCCATACCCGTTTAGTCTTGAAATGAAGCCTGGATGACGTTTTATAATTTTTAGAATTTTTTTGCATTTTATTTTTGAATTTTCTATCTCGGGTCGGGTTCGAACGGATAGGAAGGAAATTTTTTTTCTTCTCTATTTTTTGGCCTGTCCAAACCCGTTTAGTCTTAAAATGAAGCCTGGATGATGTTTTTTAATTTTTAGAATTTATTTGCATTTTATTTTTGAATTTTCTATCTCGGGTCGGGTTCGAACGGATAGGAAGGAAATTTTTTTTCTTCTCTATTTTTCGGCCTGTCCTGACCCGTTTCATCTTGAAATGAAGCCAGGATGATGTTTTTTAATTTTAAGAATTTTTTTGCATTTATTTTTGAATTTTCTAACTCGGATCGGGTTCGAACGGATAGGAAGGAAATTTTTTTTCTTCTCTATTTTTCGGCCTGCCCAGACCCGTTTAGTCTTGAAATGAAGCCTGGATGACGTTTTTTAATTTTTAGAATTTTTTTGCATTTTATTTTTGAATTTTCTATCTCGGGTCGGGTTCGAACGGATAGGAAGGAAAATTTTTTTCTTCTCTATTTTTCGGCCTGTCCTGACCCGTTTCATCTTGAAATGAAGCCAAGATGATGTTTTTTAATTTTTAGAATTTTTTTGCATTTATTTTTGACTTTTCAAACTCGGGTCGGGTTCGAACGGATAGGAAGGAAATTTTTTTTCCTCTCTATTTTTCGTCCTGTCCTGACCCGTTTCATCTTGAAATGAAGCCAGGATGATGTTTTTTAATTTTTAGAATTTTTTTACATTTATTTTGGAATTTTCTAACTCGGGTCGGGTTCGAACGGATAGGAAGGAAATTTTTTTTCTTCTCTATTTTTCGGCCTGTCCTGACCCATTTCATCTTGAAATGAAGCCAGGATGATGTTTTTTAATTTTTAGAATTTTTTTGCATTTATTTTTGAATTTTCTAACTCGGATCGGGTTCGAACGGATAGGAAGGAAATTTTTTTTCCTCTCTATTTTTCGGCCTCTCCTGACCCGTTTCATCTCGAAATGAAGCCAGGATGATGTTTTTTAATTTTTAGAATTTTTTTGCATTTATTTTTGAATTTTCTAACTCGGATCGGGTTCGAACGGATAGGAAGGAAATTTTTTTTCTTCTCTATTTTTCGGCCTGCCCAAACCCGTTTAGTCTTGAAATGAAGCCTGGATGACGTTTTTTAATTTTTAGAATTTTTTTGCATTTTATTTTTGAATTTTCTATCTCGGGTCGGGTTCGAACGGATAGGAAGGAAATTTTTTTTCTTCTCTATTTTTCGGCCTGTCCTGACCCGTTTCATCTTGAAATGAAGCCAATATGATGTTTTTTAATTTTTAGAATTTTTTTGCATTTATTTTTGAATTTTCAAACTCGGGTCGGGTTCGAACGGATAGGAAGGAAATTTTTTTTCCTCTCTATTTTTCATCCTGTCCTGACCCGTTTCATCTTGAAATGAAGCCAGGATGATGTTTTTTAATTTTTAGAATTTTTTTACATTTATTTTGGAATTTTCTAACTCGGGTCGGGTTCGAACGGATAGGAAGGAAATTTTTTTTCTTCTTTATTTTTTGGCCTGTCCTGACCCGTTTCATCTTGAAATGAAGCCAGGATGATGTTTTTTAATTTTTAGAATTTTTTTGCATTTATTTTTGAATTTTCAAACTCGGGTCGGGATCGAACGGATAGGAAGGAAATTTTTTTTCCTCTCTATTTTTCGGCCTGTCCTTACCCGTTTCATCTTGAAATGAAGCCAGGATGATGTTTTTTAATTTTTAGAATTTTTTTGCATTTATTTTTGAATTTTCTAACTCGGATCGGGTTCGAACGGATAGGAAGGAAAATTTTTTTCTTCTGATTTTTCGGCCTGCCCATACTCGTTTAGTCTTGAAATGAAGCCTGGATGACGTTTTTTAATTTTTAGAATTTTTTTGCATTTTATTTTTGAATTTTCTATCTCGGGTCGGGTTCGAACGGATAGGAAGGAAATTTTTTTTCTTCTCTATTTTTTGGCCTGTCCAAACCCGTTTAGTCTTAAAATGAAGCCTGGATGATGTTTTTTAATTTTTAGAATTTATTTGCATTTTATTTTTGAATTTTCTATCTCGGGTCGGGTTCGAACGGATAGGAAGGAAATTTTTTTTCTTCTCTATTTTTCGGCCTGTCCTGACCCGTTTCATCTTGAAATGAAGCCAGGATGATGTTTTTTAATTTTTAGAATTTTTTTGCATTTATTTTTGAATTTTCTAACTCGGATCGGGTTCGAACGGATAGGAAGGAAATTTTTTTTCTTCTCTATTTTTCGGCCTGCCCATACCCGTTCAGTCTTGGAATGAAGCCTGGAGGACGTTTTTTAATTTTTAGAATTTTTTTGCATTTTATTTTTGAATTTTCTATCTCGGGTCGGGTTCGAACGGATAGGAAGGAATTTTTTTTTTCTTCTCCATTTTTCGGCCTGTCCTGACACGTTTCATCTTGAAATGAAGCCAGGATAATGTTTTTTAATTTTTAGAATTTTTTTGCATTAATTTTTGAAATTTCTAACTCGGGTTGGGTTCGCACGGATAGGAAGGAAATTTTTTTTCTTCTCTATTTTTCGGCCTGTCCATACCCGTCTAGTCTTGAAATGAAGCCTGGATGATGTTTTTTAATTTTTAGAATTTTTTTGCATTTTATTTTTGAATTTTCTATCTCGGGTCGGGTTCGAACGGATAGGATGGAAATTTTTTCTCTTCTCTATTTTTCGGCCTGTCCATACCCGTTTAGTCTAGAAATGAAGCCTGGATGATGTTTTTTAATTTTTAGAATTTTTTTGCATTTATTTTTTAATTTTCTATATCGAGTCAGGTTCGAACGGATAGGAAGGAAATTTTTTTTTCTTCTCTATTTTTCGGCTTGTCCATACCCGTATCTTCTTGAAATGAAGCCTGGATTATGTTTTTTAGTTTTTAGAATTTTTTGCATTAATTTTTGATTTTCTAACTCGGGTCGGGTTCGAACGGATAGGAAGGAATTTTTTTTTATTCTCTATTTTTCGGCCTGTCTTGACCGTTTCATCTTGAAATGAAGCCAGGATGATGTTTTTTAATTTTTAGAATTTTTTTGCATTTTATTTTTGAATTTTCTATCTCGGGTCGGGTTCGAACGGATAGGAAGGAAATTTTTTTTTCTTCTCTATTTTTCGGCCCGTCCATACCCGTATCTTCTTGAAATGAAGCCTGGATTATGTTTTTTAATTTTTAGAATTTTTTGCATTTATTTTTTGATTTTCTAACTCGGGTCGGGTTCGAACGGATAGGAAGGAAATTTTTTTATTCTCTATTTTTCGGCCTGTCCTGACCCGTTTCATCTTGAAATGAAGCCAGGATGATGTTTTTTAATTTTTAGAATTTTTTTGCATTTATTTTTGAATTTTCTAACTCGGATCGGGTTCGAACGGATAGGAAGGAAATTTTTTTTCCTCTCTATTTTTCGGCCTGTCCTGACCCGTTTCATCTTGAAATGAAGCCAGGATGATGTTTTTTAATTTTTAGAATTTTTTTGCATTTATTTTTGAATTTTCTAACTCGGATCGGGTTCGAACGGATAGGAAGGAAATTTTTTTTTCCTTTCTATTTTTCGGCCTCTCCTGACCCGTTTCATCTTGAAATGAAGCCAGGATGATGTTTTTTAATTTTTAGAATTTTTTTGCATTTATTTTTGAATTTTCTATCTCTAGTCGGGTTCGAACGGATAGGAAGGAAATTTTTTTTCTTCTCTATTTTTCGGCCTGTCTTGACCCGTTTCATCCTGAAATGAAGCCTGGATGATGTTTTTTCATTTTTAGAATTTTTTTTGTATTTTATTTTTGAATTTTCTATCTCGGGTCGGGTTCGAACGGATAGGAAGGAAATTTTTTTTCTTCTTTATTTTTTGGCCTGTCCTGTCCCGTTTCATCTTGAAATGAAGCCAGGATGATGTTTTTTAATTTTTAGAATTTTTTTGCATTTATTTTTGAATTTTCAAACTCGGGTCGGGATCGAACGGATAGGAAGGAAATTTTTTTTCCTCTCTATTTTTCGGCCTGTCCTGACCCGTTTCATCTTGAAATGAAGCCAGGATGATGTTTTTTAATTTTTAGAATTTTTTTGCATTTATTTTTGAATTTTCTAACTCGGATCGGGTTCGAACGGATAGGAAGGAAATTTTTTTTCTTCTCTATTTTTCGGCCTGCCCATACCCGTTTAGTGTTGAAATGAAGCCTGGATGACGTTTTTTAATTTTTAGAATTTTTTTGCATTTTATTTTTGAATTTTCTATCTCGGGTCGGGTTCGAACGGATAGGAAGGAAATTTTTTTTCTTCTCTATTTTTTGGCCTGTCCAAACCCGTTTAGTCTTAAAATGAAGCCTCGATGATGTTTTTTAATTTTTAGAATTTATTTGCATTTTATTTTTGAATTTTCTATCTCGGGTCGGGTTCGAACGGATAGGAAGGAAATTTTTTTTCTTCTCTATTTTTCGGCCTGTCCTGACCCGTTTCATCTTGAAATGAAGCCAGGATGATGTTTTTTAATTTTTAGAATTTTTTTGCATTTATTTTTGAATTTTCAAACTCGGGTCGGGATCGAACGGATAGGAAGGAAATTTTTTTTCCTCTCCATTTTTCGGCCTGTCCTGACCCGTTTCATCTTGAAATGAAGCCAGGATGATGTTTTTTAATTTTTAGAATTTTTTTGCATTTATTTTGGAATTTTCTAACTCGGATCGGGCTCGAACGGATAGGAAGGAAATTTTTTTTCTTCTCTATTTTTCGGCCTGCCCATACCCGTTCAGTCTTGAAATGAAGCCTGGAGGACGTTTTTTAATTTTTAGAATTTTTTTGCATTTTATTTTTGAATTTTCTATCTCGGGTCGGGTTCGAACGGATAGGAAGGAATTTTTTTTTTCTTCTCCATTTTTCGGCCTGTCCTGACACGTTTCATCTTGAAATGAAGCCAGGATAATGTTTTTTAATTTTTAGAATTTTTTTGCATTAATTTTTGAAATTTCTAACTCGGGTTGGGTTCGCACGGATAGGAAGGAAATTTTTTTTCTTCTCTATTTTTCGGCCTGTCCATACCCGTCTAGTCTTGAAATGAAGCCTGGATGATGTTTTTTAATTTTTAGAATTTTTTTGCATTTTATTTTTGAATTTTCTATCTCGGGTCGGGTTCGAACGGATAGGATGGAAATTTTTTCTCTTCTCTATTTTTCGGCCTGTCCATACCCGTTTAGTCTAGAAATGAAGCCTGGATGATGTTTTTTAATTTTTAGAATTTTTTTGCATTTATTTTTTAATTTTCTATATCGAGTCAGGTTCGAACGGATAGGAAGGAAATTTTTTTTTCTTCTCTATTTTTCGGCTTGTCCATACCCGTATCTTCTTGAAATGTAGCCTGGATTATGTTTTTTAATTTGTAGAATTTTTTGCATTAATTTTTGATTTTCTAACTCGGGTCGGGTTCGAACGGATAGGAAGGAATTTTTTTTTATTCTCTATTTTTCGGCCTGTCTTGACCGTTTCATCTTGAAATGAAGCCAGGATGATGTTTTTTAATTTTTAGAATTTTTTTGCATTTTATTTTTGAATTTTCTATCTCGGGTCGGGTTCGAACGGATAGGAAGGAAATTTTTTTTTCTTCTCTATTTTTCGGCCCGTCCATACCCGTATCTTCTTGAAATGAAGCCTGGATTATGTTTTTTAATTTTTAGAATTTTTTTGCATTTATTTTTGAATTTTCTAACTCGGATCGGGTTCGAACGGATAGGAAGGAAATTTTTTTTCCTTTCTATTTTTCGGCCTCTCCTGACCCGTTTCATCTTGAAATGAAGCCAGGATGATGTTTTTTAATTTTTAGAATTTTTTTGCATTTATTTTTGAATTTTCTAACTCGGATCGGGTTCGAACGGATAGGAAGGAAATTTTTTTTCTTCTCTATTTTTCGGCCTGCCCATACCCGTTTAGTCTTGAAATGAAGCCTGGATGACGTTTTTTAATTTTTAGAATTTTTTTGCATTTTATTTTTGAATTTTCTATCTCGGGTCAGGTTCGAACGGATAGGTAGGAAATTTTTTTTCTTCTCTATTTTTCGGCCTGTCCTGCCCCGTTTCATCTTGAAATGAAGCCAAGATGATGTTTTTTAATTTTTAGAATTTTTTTGCATTTATTTTTGAATTTTCAAACTCAGGTGAGGTTCGAACGGATAGGAAGGAAATTTTTTTTCCTCTCTATTTTTCATCCTGTCCTGACCCGTTTCATCTTGAAATGAAGCCAGGATGATGTTTTTTAATTTTTAGAATTTTTTTGCATTTATTTTGGAATTTTCTAACTCGGGTCGGGTTCGAACGGATAGGAAGGAAATTTTTTTTCTTCTCTATTTTTCGGGCTGTCCATACCCGTTTAGTCTTGAAATGAAGTCTGGATGATGTTTTTTAATTTTTAGAATTTTTTTGCATTTTATTTTTGAATTTTCTATCTCTAGTCGGGTTCGAACGGATAGGAAGGAAATTTTTTTTCTTCTCTATTTTTCGGCCTGTCTTGACCCGTTTCATCCTGAAATGATGCCTGGATGATGTTTTTTCATTTTTAGAATTTTTTTTGTATTTTATTTTTGAATTTTCAAAATCGGGTCGGGATCGAACGGATAGGAAGGAAATTTTTTTTCTTCTCTATTTTTCGGCCTGCCCATACCCGTTTAGTCTTGAAATGAAGCCTGGATGACGTTTTTTAATTTTTAGAATTTTTTTGCATTTTATTTTTGAATTTTCTATCTCGGGTCGGGTTCGAACGGATAGGAAGGAAAATTTTTTTCTTCTCTATTTTTTGGCCTGTCCAAACCCGTTTAGTCTTAAAATGAAGCCTGGATGATGTTTTTTAATTTTTAGAATTTATTTGCATTTTATTTTTGAATTTTCTATCTCGGGTCGGGTTCGAACGGATAGGAAGGAAATTTTTTTTCGTCTCTATTTTTCGGCCTGTCCTGACCCGTTTCATCTTGAAATGAAGCCAGGATGATGTTTTTTAATTTTTAGAATTTTTTTGCATCTATTTTTGAATTTTCAAACTCGGGTCGGGATCGAACGGATAGGAAGGAAATTTTTTTTCCTCTCTATTTTTCGGCCTGTCCTGACCCGTTTCATCTTGAAATGAAGCCTGGATGATGTTTTTTAATTTTTAGAATTTTTTTGCTTTTATTTTTGAATTTTCTAACTCGGATCGGGTTCGAACGGATAGGAAGGAATTTTTTTTTTCTTCTCTATTTTTCGGCCTGTCCTGACACGTTTCATCTTGAAATGAAGCCAGGATAATGTTTTTTAATTTTTAGAATTTTTTTGCATTTTATTTTTGAATTTTCTATCTCGGGTCGGGTTCGAACGGATAGGAAGGAAATTTTTTTTCTTCTCTATTTTTGGCCTGTCCTGACCCGTTTCATCTTGAAATGAAGCCAGGATGATGTTTTTTAATTTTTAGAATTTTTTTGCATTTATTTTTGAATTTTCAAACTCGGGTCGGGATCGAACGGATAGGAAGGAAATTTTTTTTCCTCTCTATTTTTCGGCCTGTCCTGACCCGTTTCATCTTGAAATGATGCCAGGATGATGTTTTTTAATTTTTATAATTTTTTTGCATTTATTTTTGAATTTTCTAACTCGGATCGGGTTCGAACGGATAGGAAGGAAATTTTTTTTCTTCTCTATTTTTCGGCCTGCCCATACCCGTTTAGTCTTGAAATGAAGCCTGGATGACGTTTTTTAATTTTTAGAATTTTTTTGCATTTTATTTTTGAATTTTCTATCTCGGGTCGGGTTCGAACGGATAGGAAGGAAATTTTTTTTCTTCCCTATTTTTCGGCCTGTCCTGACCCGTTTCATCTTGAAATGAAGCCAAGATGATGTTTTTTAATTTTTAGAATTTTTTTGCATTTATTTTTGAATTTTCAAACTCGGGTCGGGTTCGAACGGATAGGAAGGAAATTTTTTTTCCTCTCTATTTTTCATCCTGTCCTGACCCGTTTCATCTTGAAATGAAGCCAGGATGATGTTTTTTAATTTTTAGAATTTTTTTGCATTTATTTTGGAATTTTGTAACTCGGGTCGGGTTCGAACGGATAGGAAGGAAATTTTTTTTCTTCTCTATTTTTCGGGCTGTCCATACCCGTTTAGTCTTGAAATGAAGCCTGGATGATGTTTTTTAATTTTTAGAATTTTTTTGCATTTTATTTTTGAATTTTCTATCTCTAGTCGGGTTCGAACGGATAGGAAGGAAATTTTTTTTCTTCTCTATTTTTCGGCCTGTCTTGACCCGTTTCATCCTGAAATGAAGCCTGGATGATGTTTTTTCATTTTTAGAATTTTTTTTGTATTTTATTTTTGAATTTTCTATCTCGGGTCGGGTTCGAACGGATAGGAAGGAAATTTTTTTTCTTCTCTATTTATTGGCCTGTCCTGACCCGTTTCATCTTGAAATGAAGCCAGGATGATGTTTTTTAATTTTTAGAATTTTTTTGCATTTATTTTTGAATTTTCAAACTCGGGTCGGGATCGAACGGATAGGAAGGAAATTTTTTTTCCTCTCTATTTTTCGGCCTGTCCTGACCCGTTTCATCTTGAAATGAAGCCAGGATGATGTTTTTTAATTTTTAGAATTTTTTTGCATTTATTTTTGAATTTTCTAACTCAGATCGGGTTCGAACGGATAGGAAGGAAATTTTTTTTCTTCTCTATTTTTCGGCCTGCCCATACCCGTTTAGTCTTGAAATGAAGCCTGGATGACGTTTTTTAATTTTTAGAATTTTTTTGCATTTTATTTTTGAATTTTCTATCTCGGGTCGGGTTCGAACGGATAGGAAGGAAAATTTTTTTCTTCTCTATTTTTTGGCCTGTCCAAACCCGTTTAGTCTTAAAATGAAGCCTGGATGATGTTTTTTAATTTTTAGAATTTATTTGCATTTTATTTTTGAATTTTCTATCTCGGGTCGGGTTCGAACGGATAGGAAGGAAATTTTTTTTCGTCTCTATTTTTCGGCCTGTCCTGACCCGTTTCATCTTGAAATGAAGCCAGGATGATGTTTTTTAATTTTTAGAATTTTTTTGCATCTATTTTTGAATTTTCAAACTCGGGTCGGGATCGAACGGATAGGAAGGAAATTTTTTTTCCTCTCTATTTTTCGGCCTGTCCTGACCCGTTTCATCTTGAAATGAAGCCTGGATGATGTTTTTTAATTTTTAGAATTTTTTTGCTTTTATTTTTGAATTTTCTAACTCGGATCGGGTTCGAACGGATAGGAAGGAATTTTTTTTTTCTTCTCTATTTTTCGGCCTGTCCTGACACGTTTCATCTTGAAATGAAGCCAGGATAATGTTTTTTAATTTTTAGAATTTTTTTGCATTTTATTTTTGAATTTTCTATCTCGGGTCGGGTTCGAACGGATAGGAAGGAAATTTTTTTTCTTCTCTATTTTTGGCCAGTCCTGACCCGTTTCATCTTGAAATGAAGCCAGGATGATGTTTTTTAATTTTTAGAATTTTTTTGCATTTATTTTTGAATTTTCAAACTCGGGTCGGGATCGAACGGATAGGAAGGAAATTTTTTTTCCTCTCTATTTTTCGGCCTGTCCTGACCCGTTTCATCTTGAAATGATGCCAGGATGATGTTTTTTAATTTTTATAATTTTTTTGCATTTATTTTTGAATTTTCTAACTCGGATCGGGTTCGAACGGATAGGAAGGAAATTTTTTTTTTCTCTATTTTTTGGCCTGTCCATACCCGTTTAGTCTTGAAATGAAGCCTGGATGACGTTTTTTAATTTTTAGAATTTTTTTGCATTTTATTTTTGAATTTTCTATCTCGGGTCGGGTTCGAACGGATAGGAAGGAAATTTTTTTTCTTCTCTATTTTTCTGCCTATCCAGACCCGTTTAGTCTTGAAATGAAGCCTGGATGATGTTTTTTAAGTTTTAGAATTTTTTTGCATTTTATTTTTGAATTTTCTATCTCGAGTCGGGTTTGAACGGATAGGAAGGAAATTTTTTTTCTTCTCTATTTTTCTGCCTGTCTTGATCCGTTTCATCTTGAAATGAAGCCTGGATGATGTTTTTTCATTTTTAGAATTTTTATTGTATTTTATTTTTGAATTTTCTATCTCGGGTCGGGTTCGAACGGATAGGAAGGAAATTTTTTTTCTTCGCTATTTTTTGGCCTGTCCTGACCCGTTTCATCTTGAAATGAAGCCAGGATGATGTTTTTTAATTTTTAGAATTTTTTTGCATTTATTTTTGAATTTTCAAACTCGGGTCGGGTTCGAACGGATAGGAAGGAAATTTTTTTTCCTCTCTATTTTTCATCCTGTCCTGACCCGTTTCATCTTGAAATGAAGCCGGGACGATGTTTTTTAATTTTTAGAATTTTTTTGCATTTATTTTTGAATTTTCTATCTCTAGTCGGGTTCGAACGGATAGAAAGGAAATTTTTTTTCTTCTCTATTTTTCGGCCTGTCTTGACCCGTTTCATCTTGAAATGAAGCCTGGATGATGTTTTTTCATTTTTAGAATTTTTTTTCTATTTTATTTTTGAATTTTCTATCTCGGGTCGGGTTCGAACGGATAGGAAGGAAATTTTTTTTCTTCTTTATTTTTTGGCTTGTCCTGACCCGTTTCATCTTGAAATGAAGCCAGGATGATGTTTTTTAATTTTTAGAATTTTTTTGCATTTATTTTTGAATTTTCAAACTCGGGTCGGGATCAAACGGATAGGAAGGAAATTTTTTTTCCTCTCTATTTTTCGGCCTGTCCTGACCCGTTTCATCTTGAAATAAAGCCTGGATGATGTTTTTTCATTTTTAGAATTTTTTTTGTATTTTATTTTTTAATTTTCTATCTCGGGTCGGGTTCGAACGGATAGGAAGGAAATTTTTTTTCTTCTCTATTTTTCGGGCTGTCCATACCCGTTTAGTCTTGAAATGAAGCCTGGATGATGTTTTTTAATTTTTAGAATTTTTTTGCATTTTATTTTTGAATTTTCTATCTCTAGTCGGGTTCGAACGAATAGGAAGGAAATTTTTTTTCTTCTCTATTTTTCGGCCTGTCTTGACCCGTTTCATCTTGAAATGAAGCCTGGATGATGTTTTTTCATTTTTAGAATTTTTTTTGTATTTTATTTTTGAATTTTCTATCTTGGGTCGGGTTCGAACGGATAGGAAGGAAATTTTTTTTCTTCTTTATTTTTTGGCCTGTCCTGACCCGTTTCATCTTGAAATGAAGCCAGGATGATGTTTTTTAATTTTTAGAATTTTTTTGCATTTATTTTTGAATTTTCAAACTCGGGTCGGGATCGAACGGATAGGAAGGAAATTTTTTTTCCTCTCTATTTTTCGGCCTGTCCTGACCCGTTTAATCTTGAAATGAAGCCAGGATGATGTTTTTTAATTTTTAGAATTTTTTTGCATTTATTTTTGAATTTTCTAACTCGGATCGGGTTCGAACGGATAGGAAGGAAATTTTTTTTCCTCTCTATTTTTCGGCCTATCCTGACCCGTTTCATCTTGAAATGAAGCCAGGATGAGGTTTTTTAATTTTTAGAATTTTTTTGCATTTATTTTTGAATTTTCTAACTCGGATCGGGTTCGAACGGATAGGAAGGAAATTTTTTTTCTTCTCTATTTTTCGGCCTGCCCATACCCGTTTAGTCTTGAAATGAAGCCTGGATGACGTTTTTTAATTTTTAGAATTTTTTTGCATTTTATTTTTGAATTTTCTATCTCGGGTCGGGTTCGAACGGATAGGAAGGAAATTTTTTTTCTTCCCTATTTTTCGGCCTGTCCTGACCCGTTTCATCTTGAAATGAAGCCAAGATGATGTTTTTTAATTTTTAGAATTTTTTTGCATTTATTTTTGAATTTTCAAACTCGGGTCGGGTTCGAACGGATAGGAAGGAAATTTTTTTTCCTCTCTATTTTTCATCCTGTCCTGACCCGTTTCATCTTGAAATGAAGCCAGGATGATGTTTTTTAATTTTTAGAATTTTTTTGCATTTATTTTGGAATTTTGTAACTCGGGTCGGGTTCGAACGGATAGGAAGGAAATTTTTTTTCTTCTCTATTTTTCGGGCTGTCCATACCCGTTTAGTCTTGAAATGAAGCCTGGATGATGTTTTTTAATTTTTAGAATTTTTTTGCATTTTATTTTTGAATTTTCTATCTCTAGTCGGGTTCGAACGGATAGGAAGGAAATTTTTTTTCTTCTCTATTTTTCGGCCTGTCTTGACCCGTTTCATCCTGAAATGAAGCCTGGATGATGTTTTTTCATTTTTAGAATTTTTTTTGTATTTTATTTTTGAATTTTCTATCTCGGGTCGGGTTCGAACGGATAGGAAGGAAATTTTTTTTCTTCTCTATTTATTGGCCTGTCCTGACCCGTTTCATCTTGAAATGAAGCCAGGATGATGTTTTTTAATTTTTAGAATTTTTTTGCATTTATTTTTGAATTTTCAAACTCGGGTCGGGATCGAACGGATAGGAAGGAAATTTTTTTTCCTCTCTATTTTTCGGCCTGTCCTGACCCGTTTCATCTTGAAATGAAGCCAGGATGATTTTTTTTAATTTTTAGAATTTTTTTGCATTTATTTTTGAATTTTCTAACTCAGATCGGGTTCGAACGGATAGGAAGGAAATTTTTTTTCTTCTCTATTTTTCGGCCTGCCCATACCCGTTTAGTCTTGAAATGAAGCCTGGATGACGTTTTTTAATTTTTAGAATTTTTTTGCATTTTATTTTTAAATTTTCTATCTCGGGTCGGGTTCGAACGGATAGGAAGGAAAATTTTTTTCTTCTCTATTTTTTGGTCTGTCCAAACCCGTTTAGTCTTAAAATGAAGCCTGGATGATGTTTTTTAATTTTTAGAATTTATTTGCATTTTATTTTTGAATTTTCTATCTCGGGTCGGGTTCGAACGGATAGGAAGGAAATTTTTTTTCGTCTCTATTTTTCGGCCTGTCCTGACCCGTTTCATCTTGAAATGAAGCCAGGATGATGTTTTTTAATTTTTAGAATTTTTTTGCATTTATTTTTGAATTTTCAAACTCGGGTCGGGATCGAACGGATAGGAAGGAAATTTTTTTTCCTCTCTATTTTTCGGCCTGTCCTGACCCGTTTCATCTTGAAATGAAGCCTGGATGATGTTTTTTAATTTTTAGAATTTTTTTGCTTTTATTTTTGAATTTTCTAACTCGGATCGGGTTCGAACGGATAGGATGGAATTTTTTTTTTCTTCTCTATTTTTCGGCCTGTCCTGACACGTTTCATCTTGAAATGAAGCCAGGATAATGTTTTTTAATTTTTAGAATTTTTTTGCATTTTATTTTTGAATTTTCTATCTCGGGTCGAGTTCGAACGGATAGGAAGGAAATTTTTTTTCTTCTCTATTTTTGGCCTGTCCTGACCCGTTTCATCTTGAAATGAAGCCAGGATGATGTTTTTTAATTTTTAGAATTTTTTTGCATTTATTTTTGAATTTTCAAACTCGGGTCGGGATCGAACGGATAGGAAGGAAATTTTTTTTCCTCTCTATTTTTCGGCCTGCCCTGACCCGTTTCATCTTGAAATGAAGCCAGGATGATGTTTTTTAATTTTTATAATTTTTTTGCATTTATTTTTGAATTTTCTAACTCGGATCGGGTTCGAACGGATAGGAAGGAAATTTTTTTTTTCTCTATTTTTTGGCCTGTCCATACCCGTTTAGTCTTGAAATGAAGTCTGGATGACGTTTTTTAATTTTTAGAATTTTTTTGCATTTTATTTTTGAATTTTCTATCTCGGGTCGGGTTCGAACGGATAGGAAGGAAATTTTTTTTCTTCTCTATTTTTCTGCCTATCCAGACCCGTTTAGTCTTGAAATGAAGCCTGGATGATGTTTTTTAAGTTTTAGAATTTTTTTGCATTTTATTTTTGAATTTTCTATCTCGAGTCGGGTTTGAACGGATAGGAAGGAAATTTTTTTTCTTCTCTATTTTTCTGCCTGTCTTGATCCGTTTCATCTTGAAATGAAGCCTGGATGATGTTTTTTCATTTTTAGAATTTTTATTGTATTTTATTTTTGAATTTTCTATCTCGGGTCGGGTTCGAACGGATAGGAAGGAAATTTTTTTTCTTCGCTATTTTTTGGCCTGTCCTGACCCGTTTCATCTTGAAATGAAGCCAGGACGATGTTTTTTAATTTTTAGAATTTTTTTGCATTTATTTTTGAATTTTCAAACTCGGGTCGGGTTCGAACGGATAGGAAGGAAATTTTTTTTCCTCTCTATTTTTCATCCTGTCCTGACCCGTTTCATCTTGAAATGAAGCCAGGACGATGTTTTTTAATTTTTAGAATTTTTTTGCATTTATTTTTGAATTTTCTATCTCTAGTCGGGTTCGAACGGATAGAAAGGAAATTTTTTTTCTTCTCTATTTTTCGGCCTGTCTTGACCCGTTTCATCTTGAAATGAAGCCTGGATGATGTTTTTTCATTTTTAGAATTTTTTTTGTATTTTATTTTTGAATTTTCTATCTCGGGTCGGGTTCGAACGGATAGGAAGGAAATTTTTTTTCTTCTTTATTTTTTGGCTTGTCCTGACCCGTTTCATCTTGAAATGAAGCCAGGATGATGTTTTTTAATTTTTAGAATTTTTTTGCATTTATTTTTGAATTTTCAAACTCGGGTCGGGATCAAACGGATAGGAAGGAAATTTTTTTTCCTCTCTATTTTTCGGCCTGTCCTGACCCGTTTCATCTTGAAATAAAGCCTGGATGATGTTTTTTCATTTTTAGAATTTTTTTTGTATTTTATTTTTGAATTTTCTATCTCGGGTCGGGTTCGAACGGATAGGAAGGAAATTTTTTTTCTTCTCTATTTTTCGGGCTGTCCATACCCGTTTAGTCTTGAAATGAAGCCTGGATGATGTTTTTTAATTTTTAGAATTTTTTTGCATTTTATTTTTGAATTTTCTATCTCTAGTCGGGTTCGAACGAATAGGAAGGAAATTTTTTTTCTTCTCTATTTTTCGGCCTGTCTTGACCCGTTTCATCTTGAAATGAAGCCTGGATGATGTTTTTTCATTTTTAGAATTTTTTTTGTATTTTATTTTTGAATTTTCTATCTTGGGTCGGGTTCGAACGGATAGGAAGGAAATTTTTTTTCTTCTTTATTTTTTGGCCTGTCCTGACCCGTTTCATCTTGAAATGAAGCCAGGATGATGTTTTTTAATTTTTAGAATTTTTTTGCATTTATTTTTGAATTTTCAAACTCGGGTCGGGATCGAACGGATAGGAAGGAAATTTTTTTTCCTCTCTATTTTTCGGCCTGTCCTGACCCGTTTAATCTTGAAATGAAGCCAGGATGATGTTTTTTAATTTTTAGAATTTTTTTGCATTTATTTTTGAATTTTCTAACTCGGATCGAGTTCGAACGAATAGGAAGGAAATTTTTTTTCTTCTCTATTTTTCGGCCTGCCCATACCCGTTTAGTCTTGAAATGAAGCCTGGATGACGTTTTTTAATTTTTAGAATTTTTTTGCATTTTATTTTTGAATTTTCTATCTCGGGTCGGGTTCGAACGGATAGGAAGGAAATTTTTTTTCTTCTCTATTTTTCGGCCTGTCCTGACCCGTTTCATCTTGAAATGAAGCCAGGATGATGTTTTTTAATTTTTAGAATTTTTTTGCATTTATTTTTGAATTTTCTAACTCGGATCGGGTTCGAACGGATAGGAAGGAAATTTTTTTTCCTCTCTATTTTTCGGCCTGTCCTGACGCGTTTCATCTTGAAATGAAGCCTGGATGACGTTTTTTAATTTTTAGAATTTTTTTGCATTTTATTTTTGAATTTTCTATCTCGGGTCAGGTTCGAACGGATAGGAAGGAAATTTTTTTTCTTCTCTATTTTTCGGACTGTCCTGACCCGTTTCATCTTGAAATGAAGCCAAGATGATGTTTTTTAATTTTTAGAATTTTTTTGCATTTATTTTTGAATTTTCAAACTCAGGTGAGGTTCGAACGGATAGGAAGGAAATTTTTTTTCCTCTCTATTTTTCATCCTGTCCTGACCCGTTTCATCTTGAAATGAAGCCAGGATGATGTTTTTTAATTTTTAGAATTTTTTTGCATTTATTTTGGAATTTTCTAACTCGGGTCGGGTTCGAACGGATAGGAAGGAAATTTTTTTTCTTCTCTATTTTTCGAGCTGTCCATACCCGTTTAGTCTTGAAATGAAGCCTGGATGATGTTTTTTAATTTTTAGAATTTTTTTGCATTTTATTTTTGAATTTTCTATCTCTAGTCGGGTTCGAACGGATAGGAAGGAAATTTTTTTTCTTCTCTATTTTTCGGCCTGTCTTGACCCGTTTCATCCTGAAATGATGCCTGGATGATGTTTTTTCATTTTTAGAATTTTTTTTTGTATTTTATTTTTGAATTTTCTATCTCGGGTCGGGTTCGAACGGATAGGAAGGAAATTTTTTTTCTTCTTTATTTTTTGGCCTGTCCTGACCCGTTTCATCTTGAAATGAAGCCAGGATGATGTTTTTTAATTTTTAGAATTTTTTTGCATTTATTTTTGAATTTTCAAACTCGGGTCGGGATCGAACGGATAGGAAGGAAATTTTTTTTCCTCTCTATTTTTCGGCCTGTCCTGACCCGTTTCATCTTGAAATGAAGCAAGGATGATGTTTTTTAATTTTTAGAATTTTTTTGCATTTGTTTTGGAATTTTCTAACTCGGGTCGGGTTCGAACGGATAGGAAGGAAATTTTTTTTCTTCTCTATTTTTCGGGCTGTCCATACCCGTTTAGTCTTGAAATGAAGCCTGGATGATGATTTTTAATTTTTAGAATTTTTTTGCATTTTATTTTTGAATTTTCTATCTCGGGTCGGGTTCGAACGGATAGGATGGAAATTTTTTCTCTTCTCTATTTTTCGGCCTGTCCATACCCGTTTAGTCTAGAAATGAAGCCTGGATGTTGTTTTTTAATTTTTAGAATTTTTTTGCATTTATTTTTTAATTTTCTATATCGAGTCAGGTTCGAACGGATAGGAAGGAAATTTTTTTTTCTTCTCTATTTTTCGGCTTGTCCATACCCGTATCTTCTTGAAATGAAGCCTGGATTATGTTTTTTAATTTTTAGAATTTTTTGCATTAATTTTTGATTTTCTAACTCGGGTCGGGTTCGAACGGATAGGAAGGAATTTTTTTTTATTCTCTATTTTTCGGCCTGACTTGACCGTTTCATCTTGAAATGAAGCCAGGATGATGTTTTTTAATTTTTAAAATTTTTTTGCATTTTATTTTTGAATTTTCTATCTCGGGTCGGGTTCGAACGGATAGGAAGGAAATTTTTTTTCTTCTCTATTTTTCGCCCTGTCCATACCCGTATCTTCTTGAAATGAAGCCTGGATTATGTTTTTTAATTTTTAGAATTTTTTGCATTTATTTTTTGATTTTCTAACTCGGGTCGGGTTCGAACGGATAGGAAGGAAATTTTTTTTCTTCTCTATTTTTTGGCCTGTCCTGACCCGTTTCATCTTGAAATGAAGCCAGGATGATGTTTTTTAATTTTTAGAATTTTTTTGCATTTATTTTTGAATTTTCAAACTCGGGTCGGGATCGAACGGATAGGAAGGAAATTTTTTTTCCCCTCTATTTTTCGGCCTGTCCTGACCCGTTTCATCTTGAAATGAAGCCAGGATGATGTTTTTTAATTTTTATAATTTTTTTGCATTTATTTTTGAATTTTCTAACTCGGATCGGGTTCGAACGGATAGGAAGGAAATTTTTTTTCTTCTCTATTTTTCGGCCTGTCTTGACCCGTTTCATCTTGAAATGAAGCCTGGATGATGTTTTTTCATTTTTAGAATTTTTTTTGTATTTTATTTTTGAATTTTCTATCTCGGGTCGGGTTCGAACGGATAGGAAGGAAATTTTTTTTCTTCTTTATTTTTTGGCCTGTCCTGACCCGTTTCATCTTGAAATGAAGCCAGGATGATGTTTTTTAATTTTTAGAATTTTTTTGTATTTATTTTTGAATTTTCAAACTCGGGTCGGGATCGAACGGATAGGAAGGAAATTTTTTTTCCTCTCTATTTTTCGGCCTGTCCTGACCCGTTTCTTCTTGAAATGAAGCCAGGATGATGTTTTTTAATTTTTAGAATTTTTTTGCATTTATTTTTGAATTTTCTAACTCGGATCGGGTTCGAACGGATAGGAAGGAAATTTTTTTTCTTCTCTATTTTTCGGCCTGCCCATACCCGTTTAGTCTTGAAATGAAGCCTGGACTACGTTTTTTAATTTTTAGAATTTTTTTGCATTTTATTTTTGAATTTTCTATTTCGGGTCGGGTTCGAACGGATAGGAAGGAAATTTTTTTTCTTCTCTATTTTTCAGCCTGTCCTGACCCGTTTCATCTTGAAATGAAGCCAGGATGATGTTTTTTAATTTTTAGAATTTTTTTGCATTTATTTTTGAATTTTCTAACTCGGATCGTGTTCGAACGGATAGGAAGGAAATTTTTTTTCCTCTCGATTTTTCGGCCTGTCCTGACCCGTTTCATCTTGAAATGAAGCCAGGATGATGTTTTTTAATTTTTAGAATTTTTTTGCATTTATTTTTGAATTTTCTAACTCGGATCGGGTTCGAACGGATAGGAAGGAAATTTTTTTTCTTCTCTATTTTTCCGCCTGCCCATACCCGTTTAGTCTTGAAATGAAGCCTGGATGACGTTTTTTAATTTTTAGAATTTTTTTGCATTTTATTTTTGAATTTTCTATCTCGGGTCGGGTTCGAACGGATAGGAAGGAAATTTTTTTTCTTCCCTATTTTTCGGCCTGTCCTGACCCGTTTCATCTTGAAATGAAGCCAAGATGATGTTTTTTAATTTTTAGAATTTTTTTGCATTTATTTTTGAATTTTCAAACTCGGGTCGGGTTCGAACGGATAGGAAGGAAATTTTTTTTCCTCTCTATTTTTCATCCTGTCCTGACCCGTTTCATCTTGAAATGAAGCCAGGATGATGTTTTTTAATTTTTAGAATTTTTTTGCATTTATTTTGGAATTTTCTAACTCGGGTCGAGTTCGAACGGATAGGAAGGAAATTTTTTTTCTTCTCTATTTTTCGGGCTGTCCATACCCGTTTAGTCTTGAAATGAAGCCTGGATGATGTTTTTTAATTTTTAGAATTTTTTTGCATTTTATTTTTGAATTTTCTATCTCTAGTCGGGTTCGAACGGATAGGAAGGAAATTTTTTTTCTTCTCTATTTTTCGGCCTGTCTTGACCCGTTTCATCCTGAAATGAAGCCTGGATGATGTTTTTTCATTTTTAGAATTTTTTTTGTATTTTATTTTTGAATTTTCTATCTCGGGTCGGGTTCGAACGGATAGGAAGGAAATTTTTTTTCTTCTTTATTTATTGGCCTGTCCTGACCCGTTTCATCTTGAAATGAAGCCAGGATGATGTTTTTTAATTTTTAGAATTTTTTTGCATTTATTTTTGAATTTTCAAACTCGGGTCGGGATCGAACGGATAGGAAGGAAATTTTTTTTCCTCTCTATTTTTCGGCCTGTCCTGACCCGTTTCATCTTGAAATGAAGCCAGGATGATGTTTTTTAATTTTTAGAATTTTTTTGCATTTATTTTTGAATTTTCTAACTCAGATCGGGTTCGAACGGATAGGAAGGAAATTTTTTTTCTTCTCTATTTTTCGGCCTGCCCATACCCGTTTAGTCTTGAAATGAAGCCTGGATGACGTTTTTTAATGTTTAGAATTTTTTTGCATTTTATTTTTGAATTTTCTATCTCGGGTCGGGTTCGAACGGATAGGAAGGAAATTTTTTTTCTTCTCTATTTTTTGGCCTGTCCAAACCCGTTTAGTCTTAAAATGAAGCCTGGATGATGTTTTTTAATTTTTAGAATTTATTTGCATTTTATTTTTGAATTTTCTATCTCGGGTCGGGTTCGAACGGATAGGAAGGAAATTTTTTTTCTTCTCTATTTTTCGGCCTGTCCTGACACGTTTCATCTTGAAATGAAGCCAGGATGATGTTTTTTAATTTTTAGAATTTTTTTGCATTTATTTTTGAATTTTCAAACTCGGGTCGGGATCGAACGGATAGGAAGGAAATTTTTTTTCCTCTCTATTTTTCGGCCTGTCCTGACCCGTTTCATCTTGAAATGAAGCCAGGATGATGTTTTTTAATTTTTAGAATTTTTTTGCATTTATTTTTGAATTTTCTAACTCAGATCGGGTTCGAACGGATAGGAAGGAATTTTTTTTTTCTTCTCCATTTTTCGGCCTGTCTTGACACGTTTCATCTTGAAATGAAGCCAGGATAATGTTTTTTAATTTTTAGAATTTTTTTTCATTAATTTTTGAATTTTCTAACTCGGGTTGGGTTCGCACGGATAGGAAGGAAATTTTTTTTCTTCTCTATTTTTCGGCCTGTCCATACCCGTGTAGTCTTGAAATGAAGCCTGGATGATGTTTTTTAATTTTTAGAATTTTTTTGCATTTTATTTTTGAATTTTCTATCTCGGGTCGGGTTCGAACGGATAGGATGGAAATTTTTTCTCTTCTCTATTTTTCGGCCTGTCCATACCCGTTTAGTCTAGAAATGAAGCCTGGATGATGTTTTTTAATTTTTAGAATTTTTTTGCATTTATTTTTTAATTTTCTATATCGAGTCAGGTTCGAACGGATAGGAAGGAAATTTTTTTTTCTTCTCTATTTTTCGGCTTGTCCAAACCCGTATCTTCTTGAAATGAAGCCTGGACTATGTATTTTAATTTTTAGAATTTTTTGCATTAATTTTTGATTTTCTAACTCGGGTCGGGTTCGAACGGATAGGAAGAAATTTTTTTTTTCTTCTCCATTTTTCGGCCTGTCCTGACACGTTTCATCTTGAAATGAAGACAGGATAATGTTTTTTAATTTTTAGAATTTTTTTGCATTAATTTTTGAATTTTCTAACTCGGGTTGGGTTCGCACGGATAGGAAGGAAATTTTTTTTCTTCTCTATTTTTCGGCCTGTACATACCCGTGTAGTCTTGAAATGAAGCCTGGATGATGTTTTTTAATTTTTAGAATTCTTTTGCATTTTATTTTTGAATTTTCTATCTCGGGTCGGGTTCGAACGGATAGGATGGAAATTTTTTCTCTTCTCTATTTTTCGGCCTGTCCATACCCGTTTAGTCTAGAAATGAAGCCTGGATGATGTTTTTTAATTTTTAGAATTTTTTTGCATTTATTTTTTAATTTTCTATATCGAGTCAGGTTCGAACGGATAGGAAGGAAATTTTTTTTTCTTCTCTATTTTTCGGCTTGTCCATACCCGTATCTTCTTGAAATGAAGCCTGGACTATGTTTTTTAATTTTTAGAATTTTTTGCATTAATTTTTGATTTTCTAACTCGGGTCGGGTTCGAACGGATAGGAAGGAATTTTTTTTTATTCTCTATTTTTCGGCCTGTCTTGACCGTTTCATCTTGAAATGAAGCCAGGATGATGTTTTTTAATTTTTAGAATTTTTTTGCATTTTATTTTTGAATTTTCTATCTCGGGTCGGGTTCGAACGGATAGGAAGGAAATTTTTTTTCTTCTCTATTTTTCGGCCCGTCCATACCCGTATCTTCTTGAAATGAATCCTGGATTATGTTTTTTAATTTTTAGAATTTTTTGCATTTATTTTTTGATTTTCTAACTCGGGTCGGGTTCGAACGGATAGGAAGGAAATTTTTTTATTCTCTATTTTTCGGCCTGTCTTGACCGTTTCATCTTGAAATCAAGCCAGGATGATGTTTTTTAATTTTTAGAATTTTTTTGCATTTTATTTTTGAATTTTCTATCTCGGGTCGGGTTCGAACGGATAGGAAGGGAATGTTTTTTCTTCTCTATTTTTCGGCCTGTCCATACCCGTTTAGTCGTGAAATGAAGCCTGGATGACGTTTTTTAATTTTTAGAATTTTTTTGCATTTTATTTTTGAATTTTCTATCTCGGGTCGGGTTCGAACGGATAGGAAGGAAATTTTTTTTCTTCTCTATTTTTGGCCTGTCCTGACCCGTTTCATCTTGAAATGAAGCCAGGATGATGTTTTTTAATTTTTAGAATTTTTTTGCAGTTATTTTTGAATTTTCAAACTCGGGTCGGGATCGAACGGATAGGAAGGAAATTTTTTTTCTTCTC
This sequence comes from Quercus robur, assembly GCF_932294415.1. Taxonomy (NCBI): domain Eukaryota; kingdom Viridiplantae; phylum Streptophyta; class Magnoliopsida; order Fagales; family Fagaceae; genus Quercus; species Quercus robur. The sequence continues at coordinate 38,060,914 of NC_065542.1, read as the reverse complement.
TATTTTTCGGCCTGCCCATACCCGTTTAGTCTTGAAATGAAGCCTGGATGACGTTTTTTAATTTTTAGAATTTTTTTGCATTTTATTTTTGCATTTTCTATCTCGGGTCGGGTTCGAACGGATAGGAAGGAAATTTTTTTTCGTCTCTATTTTTCGGCCTGTCCATACCCGTTTAGTCTTGAAATGAAGCCTGGATGACGTTTTTTAATTTTTAGAATTTTTTTGCATTTTATTTTTGAATTTTCTATCTCGGGTCGGGTTCGAACGGATAGGAAGGAAATTTTTTTTCTTCTTTATTTTTTGGCCTGTCCTGACCCGTTTCATCTTGAAATGAAGCCAGGATGATGTTTTTTAATTTTTAGAATTTTTTTGCATTTATTTTTGAATTTTCAAACTCGGGTCGGGATCAAACGGATAGGAAGGAAATTTTTTTTCTTCTCTATTTTTCGGCCTGTCTTGACCCGTTTCATCTTGAAATGAAGCCTGGATGACGTTTTTTCATTTTTAGAATTTTTTTTGTATTTTATTTTTGAATTTTCTATCTCGGGTCGGGTTCGAACGGATAGGAAGGAAATTTTTTTTCTTCTTTATTTTTTGGCCTGTCCTGACCCGTTTCATCTTGAAATGAAGCCAGGATGATGTTTTTTAATTTTTAGAATTTTTTTGCATTTATTTTTGAATTTTCAAACTCGGGTCGGGATCGAACGGATAGGTAGGAAATTTTTTTTCCTCTCTATTTTTCGGCCTGTCCTGACCCGTTTCATCTTGAAATGAAGCCAGGATGATGTTTTTTTATTTTTAGAATTTTTTTGCATTTATTTTTGAATTTTCAAACTCGGGTCGGGATCGAACGGATAGGTAGGAAATTTTTTTTCCTCTCTATTTTTCGGCCTGTCCTGACCCGTTTCATCTTGAAATGAAGCCAAGATGATGTTTTTTTATTTTTAGAATTTTTTTGCATTTATTTTTGAATTTTCTAACTCGGATCGGGTTCGAACGGATAGGAAGGAAATTTTTTTTCTTCTCTATTTTTCGGCCTGCCCATACCCGTTTAGTCTTGAAATGAAGCCTGGATGACGTTTTTTAATTTTTAGAATTTTTTTGCATTTTATTTTCGAATTTTCTATCTCGGGTCGGGTTCGAACGGATAGGAAGGAAATTTTTTTTCTTCTCTATTTTTCGGCCTGTCCTGACCCGTTTCATCTTGAAATGAAGCCAGGATGATGTTTTTTAATTTTTAGAATTTTTTTGCATTTATTTTTGAATTTTCTATCTCGGGTCGGGTTCGAACGGATAGGAAGGAAATTTTTTTTCTTCTCTATTTTTCTGCCTATCCAGACCCGTTTAGTCTTGAAATGAAGCCTGGATGATGTTTTTTAATTTTTAGAATTTTTTTGCATTTTATTTTTGAATTTTCTATCTCGGGTCGGGTTCAAACGGATAGGAAGTAAATTTTTTTTCTTCTCTATTTTTCGGCCTGTCCTGACCCGTTTCATCTTGAAATGAAGCCAAGATGATGTTTTTTAATTTTTAGAATTTTTTTGCATTTATTTTTGAATTTTCAAACTCGGGTGAGGTTCGAACGGATAGGAAGGAAATTTTTTTTCCTCTCTATTTTTCATCCTGTCCTGACCCGTTTCATCTTGAAATGAAGCCAGGATGATGTTTTTTAATTTTTAGAATTTTTTTGCATTTATTTTTGAATTTTCTAACTCAGATCGGGTTCGAACGGATAGGAAGGAAATTTTTTTTCCTCTCTATTTTTCGGCCTGTCCTGACCCGTTTCATCTTGAAATGAAGCCAGGATGATGTTTTTTAATTTTTAGAATTTTTTTGCATTTATTTTTGAATTGTCTAACTCAGATCGGGTTCGAACGGATAGGAAGAAATTTTTTTTTTCTTCTCCATTTTTCGGCCTGTCCTGACACGTTTCATCTTGAAATGAAGACAGGATAATGTTTTTTAATTTTTAGAATTTTTTTGCATTAATTTTTGAATTTTCTAACTCGGGTTGGGTTCGCACGGATAGGAAGGAAATTTTTTTTCTTCTCTATTTTTCAGCCTGTACATACCCGTGTAGTCTTGAAATGAAGCCTGGATGATGTTTTTTAATTTTTAGAATTTTTTTGCATTTTATTTTTGAATTTTCTATCTCGGGTCGGGTTCGAACGGATAGGATGGAAATTTTTTCTCTTCTCTATTTTTCGGCCTGTCCATACCCGTTTAGTCTAGAAATGAAGCCTGGATGATGTTTTTTAATTTTTAGAATTTTTTTGCATTTATTTTTTAATTTTCTATATCGAGTCAGGTTCGAACGGATAGGAAGGAAATTTTTTTTTCTTCTCTATTTTTCGGCTTGTCCATACCCGTATCTTCTTGAAATGAAGCTTGGACTATGTTTTTTAATTTTTAGAATTTTTTGCATTAATTTTTGATTTTCTAACTCGGGTCGGGTTCGAACGGATAGGAAGGAATTTTTTTTTATTCTCTATTTTTCGGCCTGTCTTGACCGTTTCATCTTGAAATCAAGCCAGGATGATGTTTTTTAATTTTTAGAATTTTTTTGCATTTTATTTTTGAATTTTCTATCTCGGGTCGGGTTCGAACGGATAGGAAGGGAATGTTTTTTCTTCTCTATTTTTCGGCCTGTCCATACCCGTTTAGTCTTGAAATGAAGCCTGGATGACGTTTTTTAATTTTTAGAATTTTTTTGCATTTTATTTTTGAATTTTCTATCTCGGGTCGGGTTCGAACGGATAGGAAGGAAATTTTTTTTCTTCTCTATTTTTGGCCTGTCCTGACCCGTTTCATCTTGAAATGAAGCCAGGATGATGTTTTTTAATTTTTAGAATTTTTTTGCATTTATTTTTGAATTTTCAAACTCGGGTCGGGATCGAACGGATAGGAAGGAAATTTTTTTTCTTCTCTATTTTTCGGCCTGCCCATACCCGTTTAGTCTTGAAATGAAGCCTGGATGACGTTTTTTAATTTTTAGAATTTTTTTGCATTTTATTTTTGCATTTTCTATCTCGGGTCGGGTTCGAACGGATAGGAAGGAAATTTTTTTTCGTCTCTATTTTTCGGCCTGTGCATACCCGTTTAGTCTTGAAATGAAGCCTGGATGACGTTTTTTAATTTTTAGAATTTTTTTGCATTTTATTTTTGAATTTTCTATCTCGGGTCGGGTTCGAACGGATAGGAAGGAAATTTTTTTTCTTCTCTATTTTTTGGCCTGTCCTGACCCGTTTCATCTTGAAATGAAGCCAGGATGATGTTTTTTAATTTTTAGAATTTTTTTGCATTTATTTTTGAATTTTCAAACTCGGGTCGGGATCAAACGGATAGGAAGGAAATTTTTTTTCTTCTCTATTTTTCGGCCTGTCTTGACCCGTTTCATCTTCAAATGAAGCCTGGATGATGTTTTTTCATTTTTAGAATTTTTTTTGTATTTTATTTTTGAATTTTCTATCTCGGGTCGGGTTCGAACGGATAGGAAGGAAATTTTTTTTCTTCTTTATTTCTTGGCCTGTCCTGACCCGTTTCATCTTGAAATGAAGCCAGGATGATGTTTTTTAATTTTTAGAATTTTTTTGCATTTATTTTTGAATTTTCAAACTCGGGTCGGGATCGAACGGATAGGTAGGAAATTTTTTTTCCTCTCTATTTTTCGGCCTGTCCTGACCCGTTTCATCTTGAAATGAAGCCAGGATGATGTTTTTTTATTTTTAGAATTTTTTTGCATTTATTTTTGAATTTTCTAACTCGGATCGGGTTCGAACGGATAGGAAGGAAATTTTTTTTCTTCTCTATTTTTCGGCCTGCCCATACCCGTTTAGTCTTGAAATGAAGCCTGGATGACGTTTTTTAATTTTTAGAATTTTTTTGCATTTTATTTTCGAATTTTCTAACTCGGGTCGGGTTCGAACGGATAGGAAGGAAATTTTTTTTCTTCTCTATTTTTCGGCCTGTCCTGACCCGTTTCATCTTGAAATGAAGCCAGGATGATGTTTTTTAATTTTTAGAATTTTTTTGCATTTATTTTTGAATTTTCTATCTCGGGTCGGGTTCGAACGGATAGGAAGGAAATTTTTTTTCTTCTCTATTTTTCTGCCTATCCAGACCCGTTTAGTCTTGAAATGAAGCCTGGATGATGTTTTTTAATTTTTAGAATTTTTTTGCATTTTATTTTTGAATTTTCTATCTCGGGTCGGGTTCAAACGGATAGGAAGTAAATTTTTTTTCTTCTCTATTTTTCGGCCTGTCCTGACCCGTTTCATCTTGAAATGAAGCCAAGATGATGTTTTTTAATTTTTAGAATTTTTTTGCATTTATTTTTGAATTTTCAAACTCGGGTGAGGTTCGAACGGATAGGAAGGAAATTTTTTTTCCTCTCTATTTTTCATCCTGTCCTGACCCGTTTCATCTTGAAATGAAGCCAGGATGATGTTTTTTAATTTTTAGAATTTTTTTGCATTTATTTTTGAATTTTCTAACTCAGATCGGGTTCGAACGGATAGGAAGGAAATTTTTTTTCCTCTCTATTTTTCGGCCTGTCCTGACCCGTTTCATCTTGAAATGAAGCCAGGATGATGTTTTTTAATTTTTAGAATTTTTTTGCATTTATTTTTGAATTTTCTAACTCAGATCGGGTTCGAACGGATAGGAAGAAATTTTTTTTTTCTTCTCCATTTTTCGGCCTGTCCTGACACGTTTCATCTTGAAATGAAGACAGGATAATGTTTTTTAATTTTTAGAATTTTTTTGCATTAATTTTTGAATTTTCTAACTCGGGTTGGGTTCGCACGGATAGGAAGGAAATTTTTTTTCTTCTCTATTTTTCGGCCTGTACATACCCGTGTAGTCTTGAAATGAAGCCTGGATGATGTTTTTTAATTTCTAGAATTTTTTTGCATTTTATTTTTGAATTTTCTATCTCGGGTCGGGTTCGAACGGATAGGATGGAAATTTTTTCTCTTCTCTATTTTTCGGCCTGTCCATACCCGTTTAGTCAAGAAATGAAGCCTGGATGATGTTTTTTAATTTTTAGAATTTTTTTGCATTTATTTTTTAATTTTCTATATCGAGTCAGGTTCGAACGGATAGGAAGGAAATTTTTTTTTCTTCTCTATTTTTCGGCTTGTCCATACCCGTATCTTCTTGAAATGAAGCTTGGACTATGTTTTTTAATTTTTAGAATTTTTTCCATTAATTTTTGATTTTCTAACTCGGATCGGGTTCGAACGGATAGGAAGGAATTTTTTTTTATTCTCTATTTTTCGGCCTGTCTTGACCGTTTCATCTTGAAATGAAGCCAGGATGATGTTTTTTAATTTTTAGAATTTTTTTGCATTTTATTTTTGAATTTTCTATCTCGGGTCGGGTTCGAACGGATAGGAAGGAAATTTTTTTTCTTCTCTATTTTTCGGCCCGTCCATACCCGTATCTTCTTGAAATGAATCCTGGATTATGTTTTTTAATTTTTAGAATTTTTTGCATTTATTTTTTGATTTTCTAACTCGGGTCGGGTTCGAACGGATAGGAAGGAAATTTTTTTATTCTCTATTTTTCGGCCTGTCTTGACCGTTTCATCTTGAAATCAAGCCAGGATGATGTTTTTTAATTTTTAGAATTTTTTTGCATTTTATTTTTGAATTTTCTATCTCGGGTCGGGTTCGAACGGATAGGAAGGGAATGTTTTTTCTTCTCTTTTTTTCGGCCTGTCCATACCCGTTTAGTCTTGAAATGAAGCCTGGATGACGTTTTTTAATTTTTAGAATTTTTTTGCATTTTATTTTTGAATTTTCTATCTCGGGTCGGGTTCGAACGGATAGGAAGGAAATTTTTTTTCTTCTCTATTTTTGGCCTGTCCTGACCCGTTTCATCTTGAAATGAAGCCAGGATGATGTTTTTTAATTTTTAGAATTTTTTTGCATTTATTTTTGAATTTTCAAACTCGGGTCGGGATCGAACGGATAGGAAGGAAATTTTTTTTCTTCTCTATTTTTCGGCCTGCCCATACCCGTTTAGTCTTGAAATGAAGCCTGGATAACGTTTTTTAATTTTTAGAATTTTTTTGCATTTTATTTTTGCATTTTCTATCTCGGGTCGGGTTCGAACGGATAGGAAGGAAATTTTTTTTCGTCTCTATTTTTCGGCCTGTCCATACCCGTTTAGTCTTGAAATGAAGCCTGGATGACGTTTTTTAATTTTTAGAATTTTTTTGCATTTTATTTTTGAATTTTCTATCTCGGGTCGGGTTCGAACGGATAGGAAGGAAATTTTTTTTCTTCTCTATTTTTTGGCCTGTCCTGACCCGTTTCATCTTGAAATGAAGCCAGGATGATGTTTTTTAATTTTTAGAATTTTTTTGCATTTATTTTTGAATTTTCAAACTCGGGTCGGGATCAAACGGATAGGAAGGAAATTTTTTTTCTTCTCTATTTTTCGGCCTGTCTTGACCCGTTTCATCTTCAAATGAAGCCTGGATGATGTTTTTTCATTTTTAGAATTTTTTTTGTATTTTATTTTTGAATTTTCTATCTCGGGTCGGGTTCGAACGGATAGGAAGGAAATTTTTTTTCTTCTTTATTTCTTGGCCTGTCCTGACCCGTTTCATCTTGAAATGAAGCCAGGATGATGTTTTTTTAATTTTTAGAATTTTTTTGCATTTATTTTTGAATTTTCAAACTCGGGTCGGGATCGAACGGATAGGTAGGAAATTTTTTTTCCTCTCTATTTTTCGGCCTGTCCTGACCCGTTTCATCTTGAAATGAAGCCAGGATGATGTTTTTTTATTTTTAGAATTTTTTTGCATTTATTTTTGAATTTTCTAACTCGGATCGGGTTCGAACGGATAGGAAGGAAATTTTTTTTCTTCTCTATTTTTCGGCCTGCCCATACCCGTTTAGTCTTGAAATGAAGCCTGGATGACGTTTTTTAATTTTTAGAATTTTTTTGCATTTTATTTTCGAATTTTCTATCTCGGGTCGGGTTCGAACGGATAGGAAGGAAATTTTTTTTCTTCTCTATTTTTCGGCCTGTCCTGACCCGTTTCATCTTGAAATGAAGCCAGGATGATGTTTTTTAATTTTTAGAATTTTTTTGCATTTATTTTTGAATTTTCTATCTCGGGTCGGGTTCGAACGGATAGGAAGGAAATTTTTTTTCTTCTCTATTTTTCTGCCTGTCCAGACCCGTTTAGTCTTGAAATGAAGCCTGGATGATGTTTTTTAATTTTTAGAATTTTTTTGCATTTTATTTTTGAATTTTCTATCTCGGGTCGGGTTCAAACGGATAGGAAGTAAATTTTTTTTCTTCTCTATTTTTCGGCCTGTCCTGACCCGTTTCATCTTGAAATGAAGCCAAGATGATGTTTTTTAATTTTTAGAATTTTTTTGAATTTTATTTTTGAATTTTCTATCTCGAGTCGGGTTTGAACGGATAGGAAGGAAATTTTTTTTCTTCTCTATTTTTCATCCTGTCCTGACCCGTTTCATCTTGAAATGAAGCCAGGATGATGTTTTTTGAATTTTTAGAATTTTTTTGCATTTATTTTTGAATTTTCAAACTCGGGTGAGGTTCGAACGGATAGGAAGGAAATTTTTTTTCCTCTCTATTTTTCATCCTGTCCTGACCCGTTTCATCTTGAAATGAAGCCAGGATGATGTTTTTTAATTTTTAGAATTTTTTTGCATTTATTTTGGAATTTTCTAACTCGGGTCGGGTTCGAACGGATAGGAAGGAAATTTTTTTTCTTCCCTATTTTTCTGCCTATCCAGACCCGTTTAGTCTTGAAATGAAGCCTGGATGATGTTTTTTAATTTTTAGAATTTTTTTGCATTTTATTTTTGAATTTTCTATCTCGAGTCGGGTTTGAACGGATAGGAAGGAAATTTTTTTTCTTCTCTATTTTTCGGCCTGTCCATACCCGTTTAGTCTTGAAATGAAGCCTGGATGACGTTTTTTAATTTTTAGAATTTTTTTGCATTTTATTTCTGAATTTTCTATCTCGGGTCGGGTTCGAACGGATAGGAAGGAAATTTTTTTTCTTCTCTATTTTTCTGCCTATCCAGACCCGTTTAGTCTTGAAATGAAGCCTGGATGATGTTTTTTAATTTTTAGAATTTTTTTGCATTTTATTTTTGAATTTTCTATCTCGAGTCGGGTTTGAACGGATAGGAAGGAAATTTTTTTTCTTCTCTATTTTTCGGCCTGTCTTGACCCGTTTCATCTTGAAATGAAGCCTGGATGATGTTTTTTCATTTTTAGAATTTTTTTTGTATTTTATTTTTGAATTTTCTATCTCGGGTCGGGTTCGAACGGATAGGAAGGAAATTTTTTTTCTTCTCTATTTTTTGGCCTGTCCTGACCCGTTTCATCTTGAAATGAAGCCAGGATGATGTTTTTTAATTTTTAGAATTTTTTTGCATTTATTTTTGAATTTTCAAACTCGGGTCGGGTTCGAACGGATAGGAAGGAAATTTTTTTTCCTCTCTATTTTTCATCCTGTCCTGACCCGTTTCATCTTGAAATGAAGCCAGGATGATGTTTTTTAATTTTTAGAATTTTTTTGCATTTATTTTTGAATTTTCTATCTCTAGTCGGGTTCGAACGGATAGGAAGGAAATTTTTTTTCTTCTCTATTTTTCGGCCTGTCTTGACCCGTTTCATCTTGAAATGAAGCCTGGATGATGTTTTTTCATTTTTAGAATTTTTTTTGTATTTTATTTTTGAATTTTCTATCTCGGGTCGGGTTCGAACGGATAGGAAGGAAATTTTTTTTCTTCTCTATTTTTCGGCCTGTCTTGACCCGTTTCATCTTGAAATGAAGCCTGGATGATGTTTTTTCATTTTTAGAATTTTTTTTGTATTTTATTTTTGAATTTTCTATCTCGGATCGGGTTCGAACGGATAGGAAGGAAATTTTTTTTCCTCTCTATTTTTCATCCTGTCCTGACCCGTTTCATCTTGAAATGAAGCCAGGATGATGTTTTTTAATTTTTAGAATTTTTTTGCATTTATTTTGGAATTTTCTAACTCGGGTCGGGTTCGAACGGATAGGAAGGAAATTTTTTTTCTTCCCTATTTTTCTGCCTATCCAGACCCGTTTAGTCTTGAAATGAAGCCTGGATGATGTTTTTTAATTTTTAGAATTTTTTTGCATTTTATTTTTGAATTTTCTATCTCGAGTCGGGTTTGAACGGATAGGAAGGAAATTTTTTTTCTTCTCTATTTTTCGGCCTGTCCATACCCGTTTAGTCTTGAAATGAAGCCTGGATGACGTTTTTTAATTTTTAGAATTTTTTTGCATTTTATTTCTGAATTTTCTATCTCGGGTCGGGTTCGAACGGATAGGAAGGAAATTTTTTTTCTTCTCTATTTTTCTGCCTATCCAGACCCGTTTAGTCTTGAAATGAAGCCTGGATGATGTTTTTTAATTTTTAGAATTTTTTTGCATTTTATTTTTGAATTTTCTATCTCGAGTCGGGTTTGAACGGATAGGAAGGAAATTTTTTTTCTTCTCTATTTTTCGGCCTGTCTTGACCCGTTTCATCTTGAAATGAAGCCTGGATGATGTTTTTTCATTTTTAGAATTTTTTTTGTATTTTATTTTTGAATTTTCTATCTCGGGTCGGGTTCGAACGGATAGGAAGGAAATTTTTTTTCTTCTCTATTTTTTGGCCTGTCCTGACCCGTTTCATCTTGAAATGAAGCCAGGATGATGTTTTTTAATTTTTAGAATTTTTTTGCATTTATTTTTGAATTTTCAAACTCGGGTCGGGTTCGAACGGATAGGAAGGAAATTTTTTTTCCTCTCTATTTTTCATCCTGTCCTGACCCGTTTCATCTTGAAATGAAGCCAGGATGATGTTTTTTAATTTTTAGAATTTTTTTGCATTTATTTTTGAATTTTCTATCTCTAGTCGGGTTCGAACGGATAGGAAGGAAATTTTTTTTCTTCTCTATTTTTCGGCCTGTCTTGACCCGTTTCATCTTGAAATGAAGCCTGGATGATGTTTTTTCATTTTTAGAATTTTTTTTGTATTTTATTTTTGAATTTTCTATCTCGGGTCGGGTTCGAACGGATAGGAAGGAAATTTTTTTTCTTCTCTATTTTTCGGCCTGTCTTGACCCGTTTCATCTTGAAATGAAGCCTGGATGATGTTTTTTCATTTTTAGAATTTTTTTTGTATTTTATTTTTGAATTTTCTATCTCGGATCGGGTTCGAACGGATAGGAAGGAAATTTTTTTTCTTCCTTATTTTTCGGCCTGCCCATACCCGTTTAGTCTTGAAATGAAGCCTGGATGACGTTTTTTAATTTTTAGAATTTTTTTGCATTTTATTTTTGAATTTTCTATCTCGGGTCGGGTTCGAATGGATAGGAAGTAAATTTTTTTTCTTCTCTATTTTTCGGCCTGTCCTGACCCGTTTCATCTTGAAATGAAGCCAAGATGATGTTTTTTAATTTTTAGAATTTTTTTGCATTTATTTTTGAATTTTCAAACTCGGGTGAGGTTCGAACGGATAGGAAGGAAATTTTTTTTCCTCTCTATTTTTCATCCTGTCCTGACCCGTTTCATCTTGAAATGAAGCCAGGATGATGTTTTTTAATTTTTAGAATTTTTTTGCATTTATTTTGGAATTTTCTAACTCGGGTCGGGTTCGAACGGATAGGAAGGAAATTTTTTTCTTCTCTATTTTTCGGCCTGTCTTGACCCGTTTCATCTTGAAATGAAGCCTGGATGATGTTTTTTCATTTTTAGAATTTTTTTTGTATTTTATTTTTGAATTTTCTATCTCGGGTCGGGTTCGAACGGATAGGAAGGAAATTTTTTTTCTTCTTTATTTTTTGGCCTGTCCTGACCCGTTTCATCTTGAAATGAAGCCAGGATGATGTTTTTTAATTTTTAGAATTTTTTTGCATTTATTTTTGAATTTTCAAACTCGGGTCGGGATCGAACGGATAGGAAGGAAATTTTTTTTCCTCTCTATTTTTCGACCTGTCCTGTCCCGTTTCATCTTGAAATGAAGCCAGGATGATGTTTTTTAATTTTTAGAATTTTTTTGCATTTATTTTTGAATTTTCTAACTCGGATCGGGTTCGAACGGATAGGAAGGAAATTTTTTTTCTTCTCTATTTTTCGGCCTGCCCATACCCGTTTAGTCTTGAAATGAAGCCTGGATGACGTTTTTTAATTTTTAGAATTTTTTTGCATTTTATTTTTGAATTTTCTATCTCGGGTCGGGTTCAAACGGATAGGAAGGAAATTTTTTTTCTTCTCTATTTTTCGGCCTGTCCTGACCCGTTTCATCTTGAAATGAAGCCAGGATGATGTTTTTTAATTTTTAGAATTTTTTTTGTATTTTATTTTTGAATTTTCTATCTCGGGTCGGGTTCGAACGGATAGGAAGGAAATTTTTTTTCTTCTCTATTTTTCGGCCTGTCCTGACCCGTTTCATCTTGAAATGAAGCCAAGATGATGTTTTTTAATTTTTAGAATTTTTTTGCATTTATTTTTGAATTTTCAAACTCGGGTGAGGTTCGAACGGATAGGAAGGAAATTTTTTTTCCTCTCTATTTTTCATCCTGTCCTGACCCGTTTCATCTTGAAATGAAGCCAGGATGATGTTTTTTAATTTTTAGAATTTTTTTGCATTTATTTTGGAATTTTCTAACTCGGGTCGGGTTCGAACGGATAGGAAGGAAATTTTTTTTCTTCTCTATTTTTCTGCCTATCCAGACCCGTTTAGTCTTGAAATGAAGCCTGGATGATGTTTTTTAATTTTTAGAATTTTTTTGCATTTTATTTTTGAATTTTCTATCTCGAGTCGGGTTTGAACGGATAGGAAGGAAATTTTTTTTCTTCTCTATTTTTCGGCCTGTCCATACCCGTTTAGTCTTGAAATGAAGCCTGGATGACGTTTTTTAATTTTTAGAATTTTTTTGCATTTTATTTTTGAATTTTCTATCTCGGGTCGGGTTCGAACGGATAGGAAGGAAATTTTTTTTCTTCTCTATTTTTCTGCCTATCCAGACCCGTTTAGTCTTGAAATGAAGCCTGGATGATGTTTTTTAATTTTTAGAATTTTTTTGCATTTTATTTTTGAATTTTCTATCTCGAGTCGGGTTTGAACGGATAGGAAGGAAATTTTTTTTCTTCTCTATTTTTCGGCCTGTCTTGACCCGTTTCATCTTGAAATGAAGCCTGGATGATGTTTTTTCATTTTTAGAATTTTTTTTGTATTTTATTTTTGAATTTTCTATCTCGGGTCGGGTTCGAACGGATAGGAAGGAAATTTTTTTTCTTCTTTATTTTTTGCCCTGTCCTGACCCGTTTCATCTTGAAATGAAGCCAGGATGATGTTTTTTAATTTTTAGAATTTTTTTGCATTTATTTTTGAATTTTCAAACTCGGGTCGGGATCGAACGGATAGGAAGGAAATTTTTTTTCCTCTCTATTTTTCGGCCTGTCCTGACCCGTTTCATCTTGAAATGAAGCCAGGATGATGTTTTTTAATTTTTAGAATTTTTTTGCATTTATTTTTGAATTTTCTAACTCGGATCGGGTTCGAACGGATAGGAAGGAAATTTTTTTTCTTCTCTATTTTTCGGCCTGCCCATACCCGTTTAGTCTTGAAATGAAGCCTGGATGACGTTTTTTAATTTTTAGAATTTTTTTGCATTTTATTTTTGAATTTTCTATCTCGGGTCGGGTTCGAACGGATAGGAAGGAAATTTTTTTTCTTCTCTATTTTTCGGCCTGTCCTGACCCGTTTCATCTTGAAATGAAGCCAGGATGATGTTTTTTAATTTTTAGAATTTTTTTGCATTTATTTTTGAATTTTCTAACTCAGATCGGGTTCGAACGGATAGGAAGGAAATTTTTTTTCCTCTCTATTTTTCGGCCTGTCCTGACCCGTTTCATCTTGAAATGAAGCCAGGATGATGTTTTTTAATTTTTAGAATTTTTTTGCATTTATTTTTGAATTTTCTAACTCGGATCGGGTTCGAACGGATAGGAAGGAAATTTTTTTTCTTCCTTATTTTTCGGCCTGCCCATACCCGTTTAGTCTTGAAATGAAGCCTGGATGACGTTTTTTAATTTTTAGAATTTTTTTGCATTTTATTTTTGAATTTTCTATCTCGGGTCGGGTTCGAACGGATAGGAAGTAAATTTTTTTTCTTCTCTATTTTTCGGCCTGTCCTGACCCGTTTCATCTTGAAATGAAGCCAAGATGATGTTTTTTAATTTTTAGAATTTTTTTGCATTTATTTTTGAATTTTCAAACTCGGGTGAGGTTCGAACGGATAGGAAGGAAATTTTTTTTCCTCTCTATTTTTCATCCTGTCCTGACCCGTTTCATCTTGAAATGAAGCCAGGATGATGTTTTTTAATTTTTAGAATTTTTTTGCATTTATTTTGGAATTTTCTAACTCGGGTCGGGTTCGAACGGATAGGAAGGAAATTTTTTTTCTTCCCTATTTTTCTGCCTATCCAGACCCGTTTAGTCTTGAAATGAAGCCTGGATGATGTTTTTTAATTTTTAGAATTTTTTTGCATTTTATTTTTGAATTTTCTATCTCGAGTCGGGTTTGAACGGATAGGAAGGAAATTTTTTTTCTTCTCTATTTTTCGGCCTGTCCATACCCGTTTAGTCTTGAAATGAAGCCTGGATGACGTTTTTTAATTTTTAGAATTTTTTTGCATTTTATTTTTGAATTTTCTATCTCGGGTCGGGTTCGAACGGATAGGAAGGAAATTTTTTTTCTTCTCTATTTTTCTGCCTATCCAGACCCGTTTAGTCTTGAAATGAAGCCTGGATGATGTTTTTTAATTTTTAGAATTTTTTTGCATTTTATTTTTGAATTTTCTATCTCGAGTCGGGTTTGAACGGATAGGAAGGAAATTTTTTTTCTTCTCTATTTTTCGGCCTGTCTTGACCCGTTTCATCTTGAAATGAAGCCTGGATGATATTTTTTCATTTTTAGAATTTTTTTTGTATTTTATTTTTGAATTTTCTATCTCGGGTCGGGTTCGAACGGATAGGAAGGAAATTTTTTTTCTTCTCTATTTTTTGGCCTGTCCTGACCCGTTTCATCTTGAAATGAAGCCAGGATGATGTTTTTTAATTTTTAGAATTTTTTTGCATTTATTTTTGAATTTTCAAACTCGGGTCGGGTTCGAACGGATAGGAAAGAAATTTTTTTTCCTCTCTATTTTTCATCCTGTCCTGACCCGTTTCATCTTGAAATGAAGCCAGGATGATGTTTTTTAATTTTTAGAATTTTTTTGCATTTATTTTTGAATTTTCTATCTCTAGTCGGGTTCGAACGGATAGGAAGGAAATTTTTTTTCTTCTCTATTTTTCGGCCTGTCTTGACCCGTTTCATCTTGAAATGAAGCCTGGATGATGTTTTTTCATTTTTAGAATTTTTTTTGTATTTTATTTTTGAATTTTCTATCTCGGGTCGGGTTCGAACGGATAGGAAGGAAATTTTTTTTCTTCTTTATTTTTTGGCCTGTCCTGACCCGTTTCATCTTGAAATGAAGCCAGGATGATGTTTTTTAATTTTTAGAATTTTTTTGCATTTATTTTTGAATTTTCAAACTCGGGTCGGGATCAAACGGATAGGAAGGAAATTTTTTTTCCTCTCTATTTTTCGGCCTGTCCTGACCCGTTTCATCTTGAAATGAAGCCTGGATGATGTTTTTTCATTTTTAGAATTTTTTTTGTATTTTATTTTTGAATTTTCTATCTCGGGTCTGGTTCGAACGGATAGGAAGGAAATTTTTTTTCTTCTCTATTTTTCGGGCTGTCCATACCCGTTTAGTCTAGAAATGAAGCCTGGATGATGTTTTTTAATTTTTAGAATTTTTTTGCATTTTATTTTTGAATTTTCTATCTCTAGTCGGGTTCGAACTGATAGGAAGGAAATTTTTTTTCTTCTCTATTTTTCGGCCTGTCTTGACCCGTTTCATCTTGAAATGAAACCTGGATGATGTTTTTTCATTTTTAGAATTTTTTTTGTATTTTATTTTTGAATTTTCTATCTCGGGTCGGGTTCGAACGGATAGGAAGGAAATTTTTTTTCTTCTTTATTTTTTGGCCTGTCCTGACCCGTTTCATCTTGAAATGAAGCCAGGATGATGTTTTTTAATTTTTAGAATTTTTTTGCACTTATTTTTGAATTTTCAAACTCGGGTCGGGATCAAACGGATAGGAAGGAAATTTTTTTTCCTCTCTATTTTTCGGCCTGTCCTGACCCGTTTCATCTTGAAATGAAGCCTGGATGATGTTTTTTCATTTTTAGAATTTTTTTTGTATTTTATTTTTGAATTTTCTATCTCGGGTCGGGTTCGAACGGATAGGAAGGAAATTTTTTTTCTTCTCTATTTTTCGGGCTGTCCATACCCGTTTAGTCTTGAAATGAAGCCTGGATGATGTTTTTTAATTTTTAGAATTTTTTTGCATTTTATTTTTGAATTTTCTATCTCTAGTCGGGTTCGAACGGATAGGAAGGAAATTTTTTTTCTTCTCTATTTTTCGGCCTGTCTT
Source organism: Quercus robur (assembly GCF_932294415.1). NCBI lineage: Eukaryota > Viridiplantae > Streptophyta > Magnoliopsida > Fagales > Fagaceae > Quercus > Quercus robur. Next base: position 38,045,354 of record NC_065542.1, on the reverse strand, counting down.
GACCCGTTTCATCTTGAAATGAAGCCTGGATGTTGTTTTTTCATTTTTAGAATTTTTTTTGTATTTTATTTTTGAATTTTCTATCTCGGGTCGGGTTCGAACGAATAGGAAGGAAATTTTTTTTCTTCTTTATTTTTTGGCCTGTCCTGACCCGTTTCATCTTGAAATGAAGCCTGGATGATGTTTTTTAATTTTTAGAATTTTTTTGCATTTATTTTTGAATTTTCAAACTCGGGTCGGGATCGAACGGATAGGAAGGAAATTTTTTTTCCTCTCTATTTTTCGGCCTGTCCTGACCCGTTTCATCTTGAAATGAAGCCAGGATGATGTTTTTTAATTTTTAGAATTTTTTTGCATTTATTTTTGAATTTTCTAACTCGGATCGGGTTCGAACGGATAGGAAGGAAATTTTTTTTCTTCTCTATTTTTCGGCCTGCCCATACCCGTTTAGTCTTGAAATGAAGCCTGGATGACGTTTTTTAATTTTTAGATTTTTTTTGCATTTTATTTTTGAATTTTCTATCTCGGGTCGGGTTCGAACGGATAGGAAGGAAATTTTTTTTCCTCTCTATTTTTCGGCCTGTCCTGACCCGTTTCATCTTGAAATGAAGCCAGGATGATGTTTTTTAATTTTTAGAATTTTTTTGCATTTATTTTTGAATTTTCTAACTCAGATCGGGTTCGAACGGATAGGAAGGAAATTTTTTTTCCTCTCTATTTTTCGGCCTGTCCTGACCCGTTTCATCTTGAAATGAAGCCAGGATGATGTTTTTTAATTTTTAGAATTTTTTTGCATTTATTTTTGAATTTTCTAACTCGGATCAGGTTCGAACGGATAGGAAGGAAATTTTTTTTCTTCCTTATTTTTCGGCCTGCCCATACCCGTTTAGTCTTGAAATGAAGCCTGGATGACGTTTTTTAATTTTTAGAATTTTTTTGCATTTTATTTTTGAATTTTCTATCTCGGGTCGGGTTCGAACGGATAGGAAGTAAATTTTTTTTCTTCTCTATTTTTCGGCCTGTCCTGACCCGTTTCATCTTGAAATGAAGCCAAGATGATGTTTTTTAATTTTTAGAATTTTTTTGCATTTATTTTTGAATTTTCAAACTCGGGTGAGGTTCGAACGGATAGGAAGGAAATTTTTTTTCCTCTCTATTTTTCATCCTGTCCTGACCCGTTTCATCTTGAAATGAAGCCAGGATGATGTTTTTTAATTTTTAGAATTTTTTTGCATTTATTTTGAAATTTTCTAACTCGGGTCGGGTTCGAACGGATAGGAAGGAAATTTTTTTTCTTCCCTATTTTTCTGCCTATCCAGACCCGTTTAGTCTTGAAATGAAGCCTGGATGATGTTTTTTAATTTTTAGAATTTTTTTGCATTTTATTTTTGAATTTTCTATCTCGAGTCGGGTTTGAACGGATAGGAAGGAAATTTTTTTTCTTCTCTATTTTTCGGCCTGTCCATACCCGTTTAGTCTTGAAATGAAGCCTGGATGACGTTTTTTAATTTTTAGAATTTTTTTGCATTTTATTTTTGAATTTTCTATCTCGGGTCGGGTTCGAACGGATAGGAAGGAAATTTTTTTTCTTCTCTATTTTTCTGCCTATCCAGACCCGTTTAGTCTTGAAATGAAGCCTGGATGATGTTTTTTAATTTTTAGAATTTTTTTGCATTTTATTTTTGAATTTTCTATCTCGAGTCGGGTTTGAACGGATAGGAAGGAAATTTTTTTTCTTCTCTATTTTTCGGCCTGTCTTGACCCGTTTCATCTTGAAATGAAGCCTGGATGATATTTTTTCATTTTTAGAATTTTTTTTGTATTTTATTTTTGAATTTTCTATCTCGGGTCGGGTTCGAACGGATAGGAAGGAAAATTTTTTTCTTCTCTATTTTTTGGCCTGTCCTGACCCGTTTCATCTTGAAATGAAGCCAGGATGATGTTTTTTAATTTTTAGAATTTTTTTGCATTTATTTTTGAATTTTCAAACTCGGGTCGGGTTCGAACGGATAGGAAGGAAATTTTTTTTCCTCTCTATTTTTCATCCTGTCCTGACCCGTTTCATCTTGAAATGAGGCCAGGATGATGTTTTTTAATTTTTAGAATTTTTTTGCATTTATTTTTGAATTTTCTATCTCTAGTCGGGTTCGAACGGATAGGAAGGAAATTTTTTTTCTTCTCTATTTTTCGGCCTGTCTTGACCCGTTTCATCTTGAAATGAAGCCTGGATGATGTTTTTTCATTTTTAGAATTTTTTTTGTATTTTATTTTTGAATTTTCTATCTCGGGTCGGGTTCGAACGGATAGGAAGGAAATTTTTTTTCTTCTTTATTTTTTGGCCTGTCCTGACCCGTTTCATCTTGAAATGAAGCCAGGATGATGTTTTTTAATTTTTAGAATTTTTTTGCATTTATTTTTGAATTTTCAAACTCGGGTCGGGATCAAACGGATAGGAAGGAAATTTTTTTTCCTCTCTATTTTTCGGCCTGTCCTGACCCGTTTCATCTTGAAATGAAGCCTGGATGATGTTTTTTCATTTTTAGAATTTTTTTTGTATTTTATTTTTGAATTTTCTATCTCGGGTCGGGTTCGAACGGATAGGAAGGAAATTTTTTTTCTTCTCTATTTTTCGGGCTGTCCATACCCGTTTAGTCTAGAAATGAAGCCTGGATGATGTTTTTTAATTTTTAGAATTTTTTTGCATTTTATTTTTGAATTTTCTATCTCTAGTCGGGTTCGAACTGATAGGAAGGAAATTTTTTTTCTTCTCTATTTTTCGGCCTGTCTTGACCCGTTTCATCTTGAAATGAAACCTGGATGATGTTTTTTCATTTTTAGAATTTTTTTTGTATTTTATTTTTGAATTTTCTATCTCGGGTCGGGTTCGAACGGATAGGAAGGAAATTTTTTTTCTTCTTTATTTTTTGGCCTGTCCTGACCCGTTTCATCTTGAAATGAAGCCAGGATGATGTTTTTTAATTTTTAGAATTTTTTTGCACTTATTTTTGAATTTTCAAACTCGGGTCGGGATCAAACGGATAGGAAGGAAATTTTTTTTCCTCTCTATTTTTCGGCCTGTCCTGACCCGTTTCATCTTGAAATGAAGCCTGGATGATGTTTTTTCATTTTTAGAATTTTTTTTGTATTTTATTTTTGAATTTTCTATCTCGGGTCGGGTTCGAACGGATAGGAAGGAAATTTTTTTTCGTCTCTATTTTTCGGGCTGTCCATACCCGTTTAGTCTTGAAATGAAGCCTGGATGGTGTTTTTTAATTTTTAGAATTTTTTTGCATTTTATTTTTGAATTTTCTATCTCTAGTCGGGTTCGAACGGATAGGAAGGAAATTTTTTTTCTTCTCTATTTTTCGGCCTGTCTTGACCCGTTTCATCTTGAAATGAAGCCTGGATGTTGTTTTTTCATTTTTAGAATTTTTTTTGTATTTTATTTTTGAATTTTCTATCTCGGGTCGGGTTCGAACGAATAGGAAGGAAATTTTTTTTCTTCTTTATTTTTTGGCCTGTCCTGACCCGTTTCATCTTGAAATGAAGCCTGGATGATGTTTTTTAATTTTTAGAATTTTTTTGCATTTATTTTTGAATTTTCAAACTCGGGTCGGGATCGAACGGATAGGAAGGAAATTTTTTTTCCTCTCAATTTTTCGGCCTGTCCTGACCCGTTTCATCTTGAAATGAAGCCAGGATGATGTTTTTTAATTTTTAGAATTTTTTTGCATTTATTTTTGAATTTTCTAACTCGGATCGGGTTCGAACGGATAGGAAGGAAATTTTTTTTCTTCTCTATTTTTCGGCCTGCCCATACCCGTTTAGTCTTGAAATGAAGCCTGGATGACGTTTTTTAATTTTTAGAATTTTTTTGCATTTTATTTTTGAATTTTCTATCTCGGGTCGGGTTCGAACGGATAGGAAGGAAATTTTTTTTCCTCTCTATTTTTCGGCCTGTCCTGACCCGTTTCATCTTGAAATGAAGCCAGGATGATGTTTTTTAATTTTTAGAATTTTTTTGCATTTATTTTTGAATTTTCTAACTCAGATCGGGTTCGAACGGATAGGAAGGAAATTTTTTTTCCTCTCTATTTTTCGGCCTGTCCTGACCCGTTTCATCTTGAAATGAAGCCAGGATGATGTTTTTTAATTTTTAGAATTTTTTTGCATTTATTTTTGAATTTTCTAACTCGGATCAGGTTCGAACGGATAGGAAGGAAATTTTTTTTCTTCCTTATTTTTCGGCCTGCCCATACCCGTTTAGTCTTGAAATGAAGCCTGGATGACGTTTTTTAATTTTTAGAATTTTTTTGCATTTTATTTTTGAATTTTCTATCTCGGGTCGGGTTCGAACGGATAGGAAGTAAATTTTTTTTCTTCTCTATTTTTCGGCCTGTCCTGACCCGTTTCATCTTGAAATGAAGCCAAGATGATGTTTTTTAATTTTTAGAATTTTTTTGCATTTATTTTTGAATTTTCAAACTCGGGTGAGGTTCGAACGGATAGGAAGGAAATTTTTTTTCCTCTCTATTTTTCATCCTGTCCTAACCCGTTTCATCTTGAAATGAAGCCAGGATGATGTTTTTTAATTTTTAGAATTTTTTTGCATTTATTTTGGAATTTTCTAACTCGGGTCGGGTTCGAACGGATAGGAAGGAAATTTTTTTTCTTCTCTATTTTTCTGCCTATCCAGACCCGTTTAGTCTTGAAATGAAGCCTGGATGATGTTTTTTCATTTTTAGAATTTTTTTGCATTTTATTTTTGAATTTTCTATCTCGAGTCGGGTTTGAACGGATAGGAAGGAAATTTTTTTTCTTCTCTATTTTTCGGCCTGTCCATACCCGTTTAGTCTTGAAATGAAGCCTGGATGACGTTTTTTAATTTTTAGAATTTTTTTGCATTTTATTTTTGAATTTTCTATCTCGGGTCGGGTTCGAACGGATAGGAAAGAAATTTTTTTTCTTCTCTATTTTTCTGCCTATCCAGACCCGTTTAGTCTTGAAATGAAGCCTGGATGATGTTTTTTAATTTTTAGAATTTTTTTGCATTTTATTTTTGAATTTTCTATCTCGAGTCGGGTTTGAACGGATAGGAAGGAAATTTTTTTTCTTCTCTATTTTTCGGCCTGTCTTGACCCGTTTCATCTTGAAATGAAGCCTGGATGATGTTTTTTCATTTTTAGAATTTTTTTAGAATTTTATTTTTGAATTTTCTATCTCGGGTCGGGTTCGAACGGATAGGAAGGAAATTTTTTTTCTTCTTTATTTTTTGGCCTGTCCTGACCCGTTTCATCTTGAAATGAAGCCAGGATGATGTTTTTTAATTTTTAGAATTTTTTTGCATTTATTTTTGAATTTTCAAACTCGGGTCGGGATCGAACGGATAGGAAGGAAATTTTTTTTCCTCTCTATTTTTCGGCCTGTCCTGACCCGTTTCATCTTGAAATGAAGCCAGGATGATGTTTTTTAATTTTTAGAATTTTTTTGCATTTATTTTTGAATTTTCTAACTCGGATCGGGTTCGAACGGATAGGAAGGAAATTTTTTTTCTCCTCTATTTTTCATCCTGCCCATACCCGTTTAGTCTTGAAATGAAGCCTGGATGACGTTTTTTAATTTTTAGAATTTTTTTGCATTTTATTTTTGAATTTTCTATCTCGGGTCGGGTTCGAACGGATAAGAAGGAAATTTTTTTTCTTCTCTATTTTTCGGCCTGTCCTGACCCGTTTCATCTTAAAATGAAGCCAGGATGATGTTTTTTAATTTTTAGAATTTTTTTGCATTTATTTTTGAATTTTCTATCTCGGGTCGGGTTCGAACGGATAGGAAGGAAATTTTTTTTCTTCTCTATTTTTCTGCCTATCCAGACCCGTTTAGTCTTGAAATGAAGCCTGGATGATGTTTTTTAATTTTTAGAATTTTTTTGCATTTTATTTTTGAATTTTCTATCTCGGGTCGGGTTCGAACGGATAGGAAGTAAATTTTTTTTCTTCTCTATTTTTCGGCCTGTCCTGACCCGTTTCATCTTGAAATGAAGCCAAGATGATGTTTTTTAATTTTTAGAATTTTTTTGCATTTATTTTTGAATTTTCAAACTCGGGTGAGGTTCGAACGGATAGGAAGGAAATTTTTTTTCCTCTCTATTTTTCATCCTGTCCTGACCCGTTTCATCTTGAAATGAAGCCAGGATGATGTTTTTTAATTTTTAGAATTTTTTTGCATTTATTTTGGAATTTTCTAACTCGGGTCGGGTTCGAACGGATAGGAAGGAAATTTTTTTTCTTCTCTATTTTTCTGCCTATCCAGACCCGTTTAGTCTTGAAATGAAGCCTGGATGATGTTTTTTAATTTTTAGAATTTTTTTGCATTTTATTTTTGAATTTTCTATCTCGAGTCGGGTTTGAACGGATAGGAAGGAAATTTTTTTTCTTCTCTATTTTTCGGCCTGCCCATACCCGTTTCATCTTGAAATGAAGCCAGGATGATGTTTTTTAATTTTTAGAATTTTTTTGCATTTATTTTTGAATTTTCTAACTCGGATCGGGTTCGAACGGATAGGAAGGAAATTTTTTTTCTTCTCTATTTTTCGGCCTGCCCATACCCGTTTAGTCTTGAAATGAAGCCTGGATGACGTTTTTTAATTTTTGGAATTTTTTTGCATTTTATTTTTGAATTTTCTATCTCGGGTCGGGTTCGAACGGATAGGAAGGAAAATTTTTTTCTTCTCTATTTTTCGGCCTGTCCTGACCCGTTTCATCTTGAAATGAAGCCAAGATGATGTTTTTTAATTTTTAGAATTTTTTTGCATTTATTTTTGAATTTTCAAACTCGGGTGAGGTTCGTACGGATAGGAAGGAAATTTTTTTTCCTCTCTATTTTTCATCCTGTCCTGACCCGTTTCATCTTGAAATGAAGCCAGGATGATGTTTTTTAATTTTTATAATTTTTTTGCATTTATTTTGGAATTTTCTAACTCGGGTCGGGTTCGAACGGATAGGAAGGAAATTTTTTTTCTTCTCTATTTTTCGGGCTGTCCATACCCGTTTAGTCTTGAAATGAAGCCTGGATGATGTTTTTTAATTTTTAGAATTTTTTTGCATTTTATTTTTGAATTTTCTATCTCTAGTCGGGTTCGAACGGATAGGAAGGAAATTTTTTTTCTTCTCTATTTTTCGGCCTTTCCATACCCGTGTAGTCTTGAAATGAAGCCTGGATGATGTTTTTTAATTTTTAGAATTTTTTTTGCATTTTATTTTTGAATTTTCTATCTCGGGTCGGGTTCGAACGGATAGGAAGGAAATTTTTTTCTTCTCTATTTTTCGGCCTGTCCATACCCGTATCTTCTTGAAATGAAGCCTGGATTATGTTTTTTAATTTTTAGAATTTTTTGCATTTATTTTTTGATTTTCTAACTCGGGTCGGGTTCGAACGGATAGGAAGGAAATTTTTTTATTCTCTATTTTTCGGCCTGTCTTGACCGTTTCATCTTGAAATCAAGCCAGGATGATGTTTTTTAATTTTTAGAATTTTTTTGCATTTTATTTTTGAATTTTCTATCTCGGGTCGGGTTCGAACGGATAGGAAGGGAATGTTTTTTCTTCTCTATTTTTCGGCCTGTCCATACCCGTTTAGTCTTGAAATGAAGCCTGGATGACGTTTTTTAATTTTTAGAATTTTTTTGAATTTATTTTTGAATTTTCAAACTCGGGTGAGGTTCGAACGGATAGGAAGGAAATTTTTTTTCCTCTCTATTTTTCATCCTGTCCTGACCCGTTTCATCTTGAAATGAAGCCAGGATGATGTTTTTTAATTTTTAGAATTTTTTTGCATTTATTTTTGAATTTTCTAACTCAGATCGGGTTCGAACGGATAGGAAGGAAATTTTTTTTCCTCTCTATTTTTCGGCCTGTCCTGACCCGTTTCATCTTGAAATGAAGCTAGGATGATGTTTTTTAATTTTTAGAATTTTTTTGCATTTATTTTTTAATTTTCTAACTCGGATCGGGTTCGAACGGATAGGAAGGAAATTTTTTTTCTTCCTTATTTTTCGGCCTGCCCATACCCGTTTAGTCTTGAAATGAAGCCTGGATGACGTTTTTTAATTTTTAGAATTTTTTTGCATTTTATTTTTGAATTTTCTATCTCGGGTCGGGTTCGAACGGATAGGAAGTAAATTTTTTTTCTTCTCTATTTTTCGGCCTGTCCTGACCCGTTTCATCTTGAAATGAAGCCAAGATGATGTTTTTTAGTTTTTAGAATTTTTCTGCATTTATTTTTGAATTTTCAAACTCGGGTGAGGTTCGAACGGATAGGAAGGAAATTTTTTTTCCTCTCTATTTTTCATCCTGTCCTGACCCGTTTCATCTTGAAATGAAGCCAGGATGATGTTTTTTAATTTTTAGAATTTTTTTGCATTTATTTTGGAATTTTCTAACTCGGGTCGGGTTCGAACGGATAGGAAGGAAATTTTTTTTCTTCTCTATTTTTCTGCCTATCCAGACCCGTTTAGTCTTGAAATGAAGCCTGGATGATGTTTTTTAATTTTTAGAATTTTTTTGCATTTTATTTTTGAATTTTCTATCTCGAGTCGGGTTTGAACGGATAGGAAGGAAATTTTTTTTCTTCTCTATTTTTCGGCCTGTCCATACCCGTTTAGTCTTGAAATGACGCCTGGATGACGTTTTTTAATTTTTAGAATTTTTTTGCATTTTATTTTTGAATTTTCTATCTCGGGTCGGGTTCGAACGGATAGGAAGGAAATTTTTTTTCTTCTCTATTTTTCTGCCTATCCAGACCCGTTTAGTCTTGAAATGAAGCCTGGATGATGTTTTTTAATTTTTAGAATTTTTTTGCATTTTATTTTTGAATTTTCTATCTCGAGTCGGGTTTGAACGGATAGGAAGGAAATTTTTTTTCTTCTCTATTTTTCGGCCTGTCTTGACCCGTTTCATCTTGAAATGAAGCCTGGATGATGTTTTTTCATTTTTAGAATTTTTTTTGTATTTTATTTTTGAATTTTCTATCTCGGGTCGGGTTCGAACGGATACGAAGGAAATTTTTTTTCTTCTTTATTTTTTGGCCTGTCCTGACCCGTTTCATCTGGAAATGAAGCCAGGATGATGTTTTTTAATTTTTAGAATTTTTTTGCATTTATTTTTGAATTTTCAAACTCGGGTCGGGATCGAACGGATAGGATGGAAATTTTTTTTCCTCTCTATTTTTCGGCCTGTCCTGACCCGTTTCATCTTGAAATGAAGCCAGGATGATGTTTTTTAATTTTTAGAATTTTTTTGCATTTATTTTTGAATTTTCTAACTCGGATCGGGTTCGAACGGATAGGAAGGAAATTTTTTTTCTTCTCTATTTTTCGGCCTGCCCATACCCGTTTAGTCTTGAAATGAAGCCTGGATGACGTTTTTTAATTTTTAGAATTTTTTTTTGCATTTTATTTTTGAATTTTCTATCTCGGGTCGGGTTCGAACGGATAGGAAGGAAAATTTTTTTCTTCTCTATTTTTCGGCCTGTCCTGACCCGTTTCATCTTGAAATGAAGCCAAGATGATGTTTTTTAATTTTTAGAATTTTTTTGCATTTATTTTTGAATTTTCAAACTCGGGTGAGGTTCGTACGGATAGGAAGGAAATTTTTTTTCCTCTCTATTTTTCATCCTGTCTTGACCCGTTTCATCTTGAAATGAAGCCAGGATGATGTTTTTTAATTTTTAGAATTTTTTTGCATTTATTTTGGAATTTTCTAACTCGGGTCGGGTTCGAACGGATAGGAAGGAAATTTTTTTTCTTCTCTATTTTTCGGGCTGTCCATACCCGTTTAGTCTTGAAATGAAGCCTGGATGATGTTTTTTAATTTTTAGAATTTTTTTGCATTTTATTTTTGAATTTTCTATCTCTAGTCGGGTTCGAACGGATAGGAAGGAAATTTTTTTTCTTCTCTATTTTTCGGCCTGTCCATACCCGTGTAGTCTTGAAATGAAGCCTGGATGATGTTTTTTAATTTTTAGAATTTTTTTGCATTTTATTTTTGAATTTTCTATCTCGGGTCGGGTTCGAACGGATAGGATGGAAATTTTTTCTCTTCTCTATTTTTCGGCCTGTCCATACCCGTTTAGTCTAGAAATGAAGCCTGGATGATGTTTTTTAATTTTTAGAATTTTTTTGCATTTATTTTTTAATTTTCTATATCGAGTCAGGTTCGAACGGATAGGAAGGAAATTTTTTTTTCTTCTCTATTTTTCGGCTTGTCCATACCCGTATCTTCTTGAAATGAAGCCTGGATTATGTTTTTTAATTTTTAGAATTTTTTGCATTAATTTTTGATTTTCTAACTCGGGTCGGGTTCGAACGGATAGGAAGGAATTTTTTTTTATTCTCTATTTTTCGGCCTGTCTTGACCGTTTCATCTTGAAATGAAGCCAGGATGATGTTTTTTAATTTTTAGAATTTTTTTGCATTTTATTTTTGAATTTTCTATCTCGGGTCGGGTTCGAACGGATAGGAAGGAAATTTTTTTTCTTCCCTGTTTTTCGGCCTGTCCATACCCGTATCTTCTTGAAATGAAGCCTGGATTATGTTTTTTAATTTTTAGAATTTTTTGCATTTATTTTTTGATTTTCTAACTCGGGTCGGGTTCGAACGGATAGGAAGGAAATTTTTTTATTCTCTATTTTTCGGCCTGTCTTGACCGTTTCATCTTGAAATCAAGCCAGGATGATGTTTTTTAATTTTTAGAATTTTTTTGCATTTTATTTTTGAATTTTCTATCTCGGGTCGGGCTCGAACGGATAGGAAGGAAATTTTTTTTCTTCTCTATTTTTCGGCCTGTCCATACCCGTTTAGTCTTGAAATGAAGCCTGGATGACGTTTTTTAATTTTTAGAATTTTTTTGCATTTTATTTTTGAATTTTCTATCTCGGGTCGGGTTCGAACGGATAGGAAGGAAATTTTTTTTCTTCTCTATTTTTCGGCCTGTCTTGACCCGTTTCATCTTGAAATGAAGCCTGGATGATGTTTTTTCATTTTTAGAATTTTTTTTGTATTTTATTTTTGAATTTTCTATCTCGGGTCGGGTTCGAACGGATAGGAAGGAAATTTTTTTTCTTCTCTATTTTTTGGCCTGTCCTGACCCGTTTCATCTTGAAATGAAGCCAGGATGATGTTTTTTAATTTTTAGAATTTTTTTGCATTTATTTTTGAATTTTCAAACTCGGGTCGGGATCAAACGGATAGGAAGGAAATTTTTTTTCCTCTCTATTTTTCGGCCTGTCCTGACCCGTTTCATCTTGAAATGAAGCCAGGATGATGTTTTTAATTTTTAGAATTTTTTTGCATTTTATTTTTGAATTTTCTATCTCGGGTCGGGTTCGAACGGATAGGAAGGAAATTTTTTTCTTCTCTATTTTTCGGCCTGTCCATACCCGTATCTTCTTGAAATGAAGCCTGGATTATGTTTTTTAATTTTTAGAATTTTTTGCATTTATTTTTTTATTTTCTAACTCGGGTCGGGTTCGAACGGATAGGAAGGAAATTTTTTTATTCTCTATTTTTCGGCCTGTCTTGACCGTTTCATCTTGAAATCAAGCCAGGATGATGTTTTTTAATTTTTAGAATTTTTTTGCATTTTATTTTTGAATTTTCTATCTCGGGTCGGGTTCGAACGGATAGGAAGGAAATTTTTTTTCTTCTCTATTTTTCGGCCTGTCCATACCCGTTTAGTGTTGAAATGAAGCCTGGATGACATTTTTAATTTTTAGAATTTTTTTGCATTTTATTTTTGAATTTTCTATCTCAGGTCGGGTTCGAACGGATAGGAAGGAAATTTTTTTTCTTCTCTATTTTTCGGCCTGTCTTGACCCGTTTCATCTTGAAATGAAGCCTGGATGATGTTTTTTCATTTTTAGAATTTTTTTTGTATTTTATTTTTGAATTTTCTATCTCGGGTCGGGTTCGAACGGATAGGAAGGAAATTTTTTTTCTTCTCTATTTTTTGGCCTGTCCTGACCCGTTTCTTCTTGAAATGAAGCCAGGATGATGTTTTTTAATTTTTAGAATTTTTTTGCATTTATTTTTGAATTTTCAAACTCGGGTCGGGATCAAACGGATAGGAAGGAAATTTTTTTTCCTCTCTATTTTTCGGCCTGTCCTGACCCGTTCCATCTTGAAATGAAGCCTGGATGATGTTTTTGCATTTTTAGAATTTTTTTTGTATTTTATTTTTGAATTTTCTATCTCGGGTCGGGTTCGAACGGATAGGAAGGAAATTTTTTTTCTTCTCTATTTTTCGGCCTGTCCATACCCGTTTAGTCTTGAAATGAAGCCTGGATGACGTTTTTTAATTTTTAGAATTTTTTTGCATTTTATTTTTGAATTTTCTATCTCGGGTCGGGTTCGAACGGATAGGAAGGAAATTTTTTTTCTTCTCTATTTTTCGGCCTGTCTTGACCCGTTTCATCTTGAAATGAAGCCTGGATGACGTTTTTTCATTTTTAGAATTTTTTTTGTATTTTATTTTTGAATTTTCTATCTCGGGTCGGGTTCGAACGGATAGGAAGGAAATTGTTTTTCTTCTCTATTTTTTGGCCTGTCCTGACCCGTTTCATCTTGAAATGAAGCCAGGATGATGTTTTTTAATTTTTAGAATTTTTTTGCATTTATTTTTGAATTTTCAAACTCGGGTCGGGATCAAACGGATAGGAAGGAAATTTTTTTTCCTCTCTATTTTTCGGCCTGTCCTGACCCGTTTCATCTTGAAATGAAGCCAGGATGATGTTTTTAATTTTTAGAATTTTTTTGCATTTTATTTTTGAATTTTCTATCTCGGGTCGGGTTCGAACGGATAGGAAGGAAATTTTTTTCTTCTCTATTTTTCGGCCTGTCCATACCCGTATCTTCTTGAAATGAAGCCTGGATTATGTTTTTTAATTTTTAGAATTTTTTGCATTTATTTTTTGATTTTCTAACTCGGGTCGGGTTCGAACGGATAGGAAGGAAATTTTTTTATTCTCTATTTTTCGGCCTGTCTTGACCGTTTCATCTTGAAATCAAGCCAGGATGATGTTTTTTAATTTTTAGAATTTTTTTGCATTTTATTTTTGAATTTTCTATCTCGGGTCGGGTTCGAACGGATAGGAAGGAAATTTTTTTTCTTCTCTATTTTTCGGCCTGTCCATACCCGTTTAGTCTTGAAATGAAGCCTGGATGACATTTTTAATTTTTAGAATTTTTTTGCATTTTATTTTTGAATTTTCTATCTCGGGTCGGGTTCGAACGGATAGGAAGGAAATTTTTTTTCTTCTCTATTTTTCGGCCTGTCTTGACCCGTTTCATCTTGAAATGAAGCCTGGATGATGTTTTTTCATTTTTAGAATTTTTTTTGTATTTTATTTTTGAATTTTCTATCTCGGGTCGGGTTCGAACGGATAGGAAGGAAATTTTTTTTCTTCTCTATTTTTTGGCCTGTCCTGACCCGTTTCATCTTGAAATGAAGCCAGGATGATGTTTTTTAATTTTTAGAATTTTTTTGCATTTATTTTTGAATTTTCAAACTCGGGTCGGGATCAAACGGATAGGAAGGAAATTTTTTTTCCTCTCTATTTTTCGGCCTGTCCTGACCCGTTTCATCTTGAAATGAAGCCTGGATGATGTTTTTGCATTTTTAGAATTTTTTTTGTATTTTATTTTTGAATTTTCTATCTCGGGTCGGGTTCGAACGGATAGGAAGGAAATTTTTTTTCTTCTCTATTTTTCGGGCTGTCCATACCCGTTTAATCTTGAAATGAAGCCTGGATGATGTTTTTTAATTTTTAGAATTTTTTTGCATTTTATTTTTGAATTTTCTATCTCTAGTCGGGTTCGAACGGATAGGAAGGAAATTTTTTTTCTTTTCTATTTTTCGGACTGTCTTGACCCGTTTCATCTTGAAATGAAGCCTGGATGATGTTTTTTCATTTTTAGAATTTTTTTTGTATTTTATTTTTGAATTTTCTATCTCGGGTCGGGTTCGAACGGATAGGAAGGAAATTTTTTTTCTTCTTTATTTTTTGGCCTGTCCTGACCCGTTTCATCTTGAAATGAAGCCAGGATGATGTTTTTTAATTTTTAGAATTTTTTTGCATTTATTTTTGAATTTTCAAACTCGGGTCGGGATCGAACGGATAGGAAGGAAATTTTTTTTCCTCTCTATTTTTCGGCCTGTCCTGACCCGTTTCATCTTGAAATGAAGCCAGGATGATGTTTTTTAATTTTTAGAATTTTTTTGCATTTATTTTTGAATTTTCTAACTCGGATCGGGTTCGAACGGATAGGAAGGAAATTTTTTTTCTTCTCTATTTTTCGGCCTGCCCATACCCGTTTAGTCTTGAAATGAAGCCTGGATGACGTTTTTTAATTTTTAGAATTTTTTTGCATTTTATTTTTGAATTTTCCATCTCGGGTCGGGTTCGAACGGATAGGAAGGAAATTTTTTTTCTTCTCTATTTTTCGGCCTGTCCTGACCCGTTTCATCTTGAAATGAAGCCAGGATGATGTTTTTTCATTTTTAGAATTTTTTTGCATTTATTTTTGAATTTTCTAACTCAGATCGGGTTCGAACGGATAGGAAGGAAATTTTTTTTCCTCTCTATTTTTCGGCCTGTCCTGACCCGTTTCATCTTGAAATGAAGCCAGGATGATGTTTTTTAATTTTTAGAATTTTTTTGCATTTATTTTTGAATTTTCTAACTCGGATCGGGTTCGAACGGATAGGAAGGAAATTTTTTTTCTTCCTTATTTTTCGGCCTGCCCATACCCGTTTAGTCTTGAAATGAAGCCTGGATGACGTTTTTTAATTTTTAGAATTTTTTTGCATTTTATTTTTGAATTTTCTATCTCGGGTCGGGTTCGAACGGATAGGAAGTAAATTTTTTTCCTTCTCTATTTTTCGGCCTGTCCTGACCCGTTTCATCTTGAAATGAAGCCAAGATGATGTTTTTTAATTTTTAGAATTTTTTTGCATTTATTTTTGAATTTTCAAACTCGGGTGAGGTTCGAACGGATAGGAAGGAAATTTTTTTTCCTCTCTATTTTTCATCCTGTCCTGACCCGTTTCATCTTGAAATGAAGCCAGGATGATGTTTTTTAATTTTTAGAATTTTTTTGCATTTATTTTGGAATTTTCTAACTCGGGTCGGGTTCGAACGGATAGGAAGGAAATTTTTTTTCTTCTTTATTTTTTGGCCTGTCCTGACCCGTTTCATCTTGAAATGAAGCCAGGATGATGTTTTGTAATTTTTAGAATTTTTTTGCATTTATTTTTGAATTTTCTAACTCGGGTCGGGTTCGAACGGATAGGAAGGAAATTTTTTTTCTTCTCTATTTTTCTGCCTATCCAGACCCGTTTAGTCTTGAAATGAAGCCTGGATGATGTTTTTTAATTTTTAGAATTTTTTTGCATTTTATTTTTGAATTTTCTATCTCGAGTCGGGTTTGAACGGATAGGAAGGAAATTTTTTTTCTTCTCTATTTTTCGTCCTGTCCATACCCGTTTAGTCTTGAAATGAAGCCTGGATGACGTTTTTTAATTTTTAGAATTTTTTTGCATTTTATTTTTGAATTTTCTATCTCGGGTCGGGTTCGAACGGATAGGAAGAAAATTTTTTTTCTTCTCTATTTTTCTGCCTATCCAGACCCGTTTAGTCTTGAAATGAAGCCTGGATGATGTTTTTTAATTTTTAGAATTTTTTTGCATTTTATTTTTGAATTTTCTATCTCGAGTCGGGTTTGAACGGATAGGAAGGAAATTTTTTTTCTTCTCTATTTTTCGGCCTGTCTTGACCCGTTTCATCTTGAAATGAAGCCTGGATGATGTTTTTCCATTTTTAGAATTTTTTTTGTATTTTATTTTTGAATTTTCTATCTCGGGTCGGGTTCGAACGGATAGGAAGGAAATTTTTTTTCTTCTTTATTTTTTGGCCTGTCCTGACCCGTTTCATCTTGAAATGAAGCCAGGATGATGTTTTTTAATTTTTAGAATTTTTTTGCATTTATTTTTGAATTTTCAAACTCGGGTCGGGATCGAACGGATAGGAAGGAAATTTTTTTTCCTCTCTATTTTTCGGCCTGTCCTGACCCGTTTCATCTTGAAATGAAGCCAGGATGATGTTTTTTAATTTTTAGAATTTTTTTGCATTTATTTTTGAATTTTCTAACTCGGATCGGGTTCGAACGGATAGGAAGGAAATTTTTTTTCTTCTCTATTTTTCGGCCTGTCCATACCCGTTTAGTCTTGAAATGAAGCCTGGATGACGTTTTTTAATTTTTAGAATTTTTTTGCATTTTATTTTTGAATTTTCTATCTCGGGTCGGGTTCGAACGGATAGGAAGGAAATTTTTTTTCTTCTCTATTTTTCGGCCTGTCTTGACCCGTTTCATCTTGAAATGAAGCCAGGATGATGTTTTTTCATTTTTAGAATTTTTTTGCATTTATTTTGGAATTTTCTAACTCGGGTCGGGTTCGAACGGATAGGAAGGAAATTTTTTTTCTTCTCTATTTTTCTGCCTATCCAGACCCGTTTAGTCTTGAAATGAAGCCTGGATGATGTTTTTTAATTTTTAGAATTTTTTTGCATTTTATTTTTGAATTTTCTATCTCGAGTCGGGTTTGAACGGATAGGAAGGAAATTTTTTTTCTTCTCTATTTTTCGGCCTGTCCATACCCGTTTAGTCTTGAAATGAAGCCTGGATGACGTTTTTTAATTTTTAGAATTTTTTTGCATTTTATTTTTGAATTTTCTATCTCGGGTCGGGTTCGAACGGATAGGAAGGAAATTTTTTTTCTTCTCTATTTTTCTGCCTATCCAGACCCGTTTAGTCTTGAAATGAAGCCTGGATGATGTTTTTTAATTTTTAGAATTTTTTTGCATTTTATTTTTGAATTTTCTATCTCGAGTCGGGTTTGAACGGATAGGAAGGAAATTTTTTTTCTTCTCTATTTTTCGGCCTGTCTTGACCCGTTTCATCTTGAAATGAAGCCTGGATGATGTTTTTTCATTTTTAGAATTTTTTTTGTATTTTATTTTTGAATTTTCTATCTCGGGTCGGGTTCGAACGGATAGGAAGGAAATTTTTTTTCTTCTTTATTTTTTGGCCTGTCCTGACCCGTTTCATCTTGAAATGAAGCCAGGATGATGTTTTGTAATTTTTAGAATTTTTTTGCATTTATTTTTGAATTTTCTAACTCGGGTCGGGTTCGAACGGATAGGAAGGAAATTTTTTTTCTTCTCTATTTTTCTGCCTATCCAGACCCGTTTAGTCTTGAAATGAAGCCTGGATGATGTTTTTTAATTTTTAGAATTTTTTTGCATTTTATTTTTGAATTTTCTATCTCGAGTCGGGTTTGAACGGATAGGAAGGAAATTTTTTTTCTTCTCTATTTTTCGGCCTGTCCATACCCGTTTAGTCTTGAAATGAAGCCTGGATGACGTTTTTTAATTTTTAGAATTTTTTTGCATTTTATTTTTGAATTTTCTATCTCGGGTCGGGTTCGAACGGATAGGAAGAAAATTTTTTTTCTTCTCTATTTTTCTGCCTATCCAGACCCGTTTAGTCTTGAAATGAAGCCTGGATGATGTTTTTTAATTTTTAGAATTTTTTTGCATTTTATTTTTGAATTTTCTATCTCGAGTCGGGTTTGAACGGATAGGAAGGAAATTTTTTTTCTTCTCTATTTTTCGGCCTGTCTTGACCCGTTTCATCTTGAAATGAAGCCTGGATGATGTTTTTTCATTTTTAGAATTTTTTTTGTATTTTATTTTTGAATTTTCTATCTCGGGTCGGGTTCGAACGGATAGGAAGGAAATTTTTTTTCTTCTTTATTTTTTGGCCTGTCCTGACCCGTTTCATCTTGAAATGAAGCCAGGATGATGTTTTTTAATTTTTAGAATTTTTTTGCATTTATTTTTGAATTTTCAAACTCGGGTCGGGATCGAACGGATAGGAAGGAAATTTTTTTTCCTCTCTATTTTTCGGCCTGTCCTGACCCGTTTCATCTTGAAATGAAGCCAGGATGATGTTTTTTAATTTTTAGAATTTTTTTGCATTTATTTTTGAATTTTCTAACTCGGATCGGGTTCGAACGGATAGGAAGGAAATTTTTTTTCTTCTCTATTTTTCGGCCTGCCCATACCCGTTTAGTCTTGAAATGAAGCCTGGATGACGTTTTTTAATTTTTAGAATTTTTTTGCATTTTATTTTTGAATTTTCTATCTCGGGTCGGGTTCGAACGGATAGGAAGGAAATTTTTTTTCTTCTCTATTTTTCGGCCTGTCTTGACCCGTTTCATCTTGAAATGAAGCCAGGATGATGTTTTTTCATTTTTAGAATTTTTTTGCATTTATTTTTGAATTTTCTAACTCAGATCGGGTTCGAACGGATAGGAAGGAAATTTTTTTTCCTCTCTATTTTTCGGCTTGTCCTGACCCGTTTCATCTTGAAATGAAGCCAGGATGATGTTTTTTAATTTTTAGAATTTTTTTGCATTTATTTTTGAATTTTCTAACTCGGATCGGGTTCGAACGGATAGGAAGGAAATTTTTTTTCTTCCTTATTTTTCGGCCTGCCCATACCCGTTTAGTCTTGAAATGAAGCCTGGATGACGTTTTTTAATTTTTAGAATTTTTTTGCATTTTATTTTTGAATTTTCTATCTCGGGTCGGGTTCGAACGGATAGGAAGTAAATTTTTTTTCTTCTCTATTTTTCGGCCTGTCCTGACCCGTTTCATCTTGAAATGAAGCCAAGATGATGTTTTTTAATTTTTAGAATTTTTTTGCATTTATTTTTGAATTTTCAAACTCGGGTGAGGTTCGAACGGATAGGAAGGAAATTTTTTTTCCTCTCTATTTTTCATCCTGTCCTGACCCGTTTCATCTTGAAATGAAGCCAGGATGATGTTTTTTAATTTTTAGAATTTTTTTGCATTTATTTTGGAATTTTCTAACTCGGGTCGGGTTCGAACGGATAGGAAGGAAATTTTTTTTCTTCTCTATTTTTCTGCCTATCCAGACCCGTTTAGTCTTGAAATGAAGCCTGGATGATGTTTTTTAATTTTTAGAATTTTTTTGCATTTTATTTTTGAATTTTCTATCTCGAGTCGGGTTTGAACGGATAGGAAGGAAATTTTTTTTCTTCTCTATTTTTCGGCCTGTCCATACCCGTTTAGTCCTGAAATGAAGCCTGGATGACGTTTTTTAATTTTTAGAATTTTTTTGCATTTTATTTTTGAATTTTCTATCTCGGGTCGGGTTCGAACGGATAGGAAGGAAATTTTTTTTCTTCTCTATTTTTCTGCCTATCCAGACCCGTTTAGTCTTGAAATGAAGCCTGGATGATGTTTTTTAATTTTTAGAATTTTTTTGCATTTTATTTTTGAATTTTCTATCTCGAGTCGGGTTTGAACGGATAGGAAGGAAATTTTTTTCTTCTCTATTTTTCGGCCTGTCTTGACCCGTTTCATCTTGAAATGAAGCCTGGATGATGTTTTTTCATTTTTAGAATTTTTTTTGTATTTTATTTTTGAATTTTCTATCTCGGGTCGGGTTCGAACGGATAGGAAGGAAATTTTTTTTCTTCTCTATTTTTTGGCCTGTCCTGACCCGTTTCATCTTGAAATGAAGCCAGGATGATGTTTTTTAATTTTTAGAATTTTTTTGCATTTATTTTTGAATTTTCAAACTCGGGTCGGGTTCGAACGGATAGGAAGGAAATTTTTTTTCCTCTCTATTTTTCATCCTGTCCTGACCCGTTTCATCTTGAAATGAAGCCAGGATGATGTTTTTTAATTTTTAGAATTTTTTTGGATTTATTTTTGAATTTTCTATCTCTAGTCGGGTTCGAACGGATAGGAAGGAAATTTTTTTTCTTCTCTATTTTTCGGCCTGTCTTGACCCGTTTCATCTTGAAATGAAGCCTGGATGATGTTTTTTCATTTTTAGAATTTTTTTTGTATTTTATTTTTGAATTTTCTATCTCGGGTCGGGTTCGAACGGATAGGAAGGAAATTTTTTTTCTTCTTTATTTTTTGGCCTGTCCTGACCCGTTTCATCTTGAAATGAAGCCAGGATGATGTTTTTTAATTTTTAGAATTTTTTTGCATTTATTTTTGAATTTTCAAACTCGGGTCGGGATCAAACGGATAGGAAGGAAATTTTTTTTCCTCTCTATTTTTTCGGCCTGTCCTGACCCGTTTCATCTTGAAATGAAGCCCGGATGATGTTTTTTCATTTTTAGAATTTTTTTGTATTTTATTTTTGAATTTTCTATCTCGGGTCGGGTTCGAACGGATAGGAAGGAAATTTTTTTTCTTCTCTATTTTTCGGGCTGCCCATACCCGTTTAGTCTTGAAATGAAGCCTGGATGATGTTTTTTAATTTTTAGAATTTTTTTGCATTTTATTTTTGAATTTTCTATCTCTAGTCGGGTTCGAACTGATAGGAAGGAAATTTTTTTTCTTCTCTATTTTTCGGCCTGTCTTGACCCGTTTCATCTTGAAATGAAGCCTGGATGATGTTTTTTCATTTTTAGAATTTTTTTTGTATTTTATTTTTGAATTTTCTATCTCGGGTCGGGTTCGAACGGATAGGAAGGAAATTTTTTTTCTTCTTTATTTTTTGGCCTGTCCTGACCCGTTTCATCTTGAAATGAAGCCAGGATGATGTTTTTTAATTTTTAAAATTTTTTTGCATTTATTTTTGAATTTTCAAACTCGGGTCGGGATCAAACGGATAGGAAGGAAATTTTTTTTCCTCTCTATTTTTCGGCCTGTCCTGACCCGTTTCATCTTGAAATGAAGCCTGGATGATGTTTTTTCATTTTTAGAATTTTTTTTGTATTTTATTTTTGAATTTTCTATCTCGGGTCGGGTTCGAACGGATAGGAAGGAAATTTTTTTTCTTCTCTATTTTTCGGGCTGTCCATACCCGTTTAGTCTTGAAATGAAGCCTGGATGACGTTTTTTAATTTTTAGAATTTTTTTGCATTTTATTTTTGAATTTTCTATCTCGGGTCGGGTTCGAACGGATAGGAAGGAAATTTTTTTTCTTCCTTATTTTTCGGCCTGCCCATACCCGTTTAGTCTTGAAATGAAGCCTGGATGACGTTTTTTAATTTTTAGAATTTTTTTGCATTTTATTTTTGAATTTTCTATCTCGGGTCGGGTTCGAACGGATAGGAAGGAAATTTTTTTTCTTCTCTATTTTTCGGCCTGTCTTGACCCGTTTCATCTTGAAATGAAGCCAGGATGATGTTTTTTCATTTTTAGAATTTTTTTGCATTTATTTTTGAATTTTCTAACTCAGATCGGGTTCGAACGGATAGGAAGGAAATTTTTTTTCCTCTCTATTTTTCGGCTTGTCCTGACCCGTTTCATCTTGAAATGAAGCCAGGATGATGTTTTTTAATTTTTAGAATTTTTTTGCATTTATTTTTGAATTTTCTAACTCGGATCGGGTTCGAACGGATAGGAAGGAAATTTTTTTTCTTCCTTATTTTTCGGCCTGCCCATACCCGTTTAGTCTTGAAATGAAGCCTGGATGACGTTTTTTAATTTTTAGAATTTTTTTGCATTTTATTTTTGAATTTTCTATCTCGGGTCGGGTTCGAACGGATAGGAAGTAAATTTTTTTTCTTCTCTATTTTTCGGCCTGTCCTGACCCGTTTCATCTTGAAATGAAGCCAAGATGATGTTTTTTAATTTTTAGAATTTTTTTGCATTTATTTTTGAATTTTCAAACTCGGGTGAGGTTCGAACGGATAGGAAGGAAATTTTTTTTCCTCTCTATTTTTCATCCTGTCCTGACCCGTTTCATCTTGAAATGAAGCCAGGATGATGTTTTTTAATTTTTAGAATTTTTTTGCATTTATTTTGGAATTTTCTAACTCGGGTCGGGTTCGAACGGATAGGAAGGAAATTTTTTTTCTTCTCTATTTTTCTGCCTATCCAGACCCGTTTAGTCTTGAAATGAAGCCTGGATGATGTTTTTTAATTTTTAGAATTTTTTTGCATTTTATTTTTGAATTTTCTATCTCGAGTCGGGTTTGAACGGATAGGAAGGAAATTTTTTTTCTTCTCTATTTTTCGGCCTGTCCATACCCGTTTAGTCCTGAAATGAAGCCTGGATGACGTTTTTTAATTTTTAGAATTTTTTTGCATTTTATTTTTGAATTTTCTATCTCGGGTCGGGTTCGAACGGATAGGAAGGAAATTTTTTTTCTTCTCTATTTTTCTGCCTATCCAGAGCCGTTTAGTCTTGAAATGAAGCCTGGATGATGTTTTTTAATTTTTAGAATTTTTTTGCATTTTATTTTTGAATTTTCTATCTCGAGTCGGGTTTGAACGGATAGGAAGGAAATTTTTTTCTTCTCTATTTTTCGGCCTGTCTTGACCCGTTTCATCTTGAAATGAAGCCTGGATGATGTTTTTTCATTTTTAGAATTTTTTTTTGTATTTTATTTTTGAATTTTCTATCTCGGGTCGGGTTCGAACGGATAGGAAGGAAATTTTTTTTCTTCTCTATTTTTTGGCCTGTCCTGACCCGTTTCATCTTGAAATGAAGCCAGGATGATGTTTTTTAATTTTTAGAATTTTTTTGCATTTATTTTTGAATTTTCAAACTCGGGTCGGGTTCGAACGGATAGGAAGGAAATTTTTTTTCCTCTCTATTTTTCATCCTGTCCTGACCCGTTTCATCTTGAAATGAAGCCAGGATGATGTTTTTTAATTTTTAGAATTTTTTTGGATTTATTTTTGAATTTTCTATCTCTAGTCGGGTTCGAACGGATAGGAAGGAAATTTTTTTTCTTCTCTATTTTTCGGCCTGTCTTGACCCGTTTCATCTTGAAATGAAGCCTGGATGATGTTTTTTCATTTTTAGAATTTTTTTTGTATTTTATTTTTGAATTTTCTATCTCGGGTCGGGTTCGAACGGATAGGAAGGAAATTTTTTTTCTTCTTTATTTTTTTGGCCTGTCCTGACCCGTTTCATCTTGAAATGAAGCCAGGATGATGTTTTTTAATTTTTAGAATTTTTTTGCATTTATTTTTGAATTTTCAAACTCGGGTCGGGATCAAACGGATAGGAAGGAAATTTTTTTTCCTCTCTATTTTTTCGGCCTGTCCTGACCCGTTTCATCTTGAAATGAAGCCCGGATGATGTTTTTTCATTTTTAGAATTTTTTTGTATTTTATTTTTGAATTTTCTATCTCGGGTCGGGTTCGAACGGATAGGAAGGAAATTTTTTTTCTTCTCTATTTTTCGGGCTGCCCATACCCGTTTAGTCTTGAAATGAAGCCTGGATGATGTTTTTTAATTTTTAGAATTTTTTTGCATTTTATTTTTGAATTTTCTATCTCTAGTCGGGTTCGAACTGATAGGAAGGAAATTTTTTTTCTTCTCTATTTTTCGGCCTGTCTTGACCCGTTTCATCTTGAAATGAAGCCTGGATGATGTTTTTTCATTTTTAGAATTTTTTTTGTATTTTATTTTTGAATTTTCTATCTCGGGTCGGGTTCGAACGGATAGGAAGGAAATTTTTTTTCTTCTTTATTTTTTGGCCTGTCCTGACCCGTTTCATCTTGAAATGAAGCCAGGATGATGTTTTTTAATTTTTAAAATTTTTTTACATTTATTTTTGAATTTTCAAACTCGGGTCGGGATCAAACGGATAGGAAGGAAATTTTTTTTCCTCTCTATTTTTCGGCCTGTCCTGACCCGTTTCATCTTGAAATGAAGCCTGGATGATGTTTTTTCATTTTTAGAATTTTTTTTGTATTTTATTTTTGAATTTTCTATCTCGGGTCGGGTTCGAACGGATAGGAAGGAAATTTTTTTTCTTCTCTATTTTTCGGGCTGTCCATACCCGTTTAGTCTTGAAATGAAGCCTGGATGACGTTTTTTAATTTTTAGAATTTTTTTGCATTTTATTTTTGAATTTTCTATCTCGGGTCGGGTTCGAACGGATAGGAAGGAAATTTTTTTTCTTCCTTATTTTTCGGCCTGCCCATACCCGTTTAGTCTTGAAATGAAGCCTGGATGACGTTTTTTAATTTTTAGAATTTTTTTGCATTTTATTTTTGAATTTTCTATCTCGGGTCGGGTTCGAACGGATAGGAAGCAAATTTTTTTTCTTCTCTATTTTTCGGCCTGTCCTGACCCGTTTCATCTTGAAATGAAGCCAAGATGATGTTTTTTAATTTTTAGAATTTTTTTGCATTTATTTTTGAATTTTCAAACTCGGGTGAGGTTCGAACGGATAGGAAGGAAATTTTTTTTCCTCTCTATTTTTCATCCTGTCCTGACCCGTTTCATCTTGAAATGAAGCCAGGATGATGTTTTTTAATTTTTAGAATTTTTTTGCATTTATTTTGGAATTTTCTAACTCGGGTCGGGTTCGAACGGATAGGAAGGAAATTTTTTTTCTTCTCTATTTTTCTGCCTATCCAGACCCGTTTAGTCTTGAAATGAAGCCTGGATGATGTTTTTTAATTTTTAGAATTTTTTTGCATTTTATTTTTGAATTTTCTATCTCGAGTCGGGTTTGAACGGATAGGAAGGAAATTTTTTTTCTTCTCTATTTTTCGGCCTGTCCATACCCGTTTAGTCCTGAAATGAAGCCTGGATGACGTTTTTTAATTTTTAGAATTTTTTTGCATTTTATTTTTGAATTTTCTATCTCGGGTCGGGTTCGAACGGATAGGAAGGAAATTTTTTTTCTTCTCTATTTTTCTGCCTATCCAGACCCGTTTAGTCTTGAAATGAAGCCTGGATGATGTTTTTTAATTTTTAGAATTTTTTTGCATTTTATTTTTGAATTTTCTATCTCGAGTCGGGTTTGAACGGATAGGAAGGAAATTTTTTTCTTCTCTATTTTTCGGCCTGTCTTGACCCGTTTCATCTTGAAATGAAGCCTGGATGATGTTTTTTCATTTTTAGAATTTTTTTTGTATTTTATTTTTGAATTTTCTATCTCGGGTCGGGTTCGAACGGATAGGAAGGAAATTTTTTTTCTTCTCTATTTTTTGGCCTGTCCTGACCCGTTTCATCTTGAAATGAAGCCAGGATGATGTTTTTTAATTTTTAGAATTTTTTTGCATTTATTTTTGAATTTTCAAACTCGGGTCGGGTTCGAACGGATAGGAAGGAAATTTTTTTTCCTCTCTATTTTTCATCCTGTCCTGACCCGTTTCATCTTGAAATGAAGCCAGGATGATGTTTTTTAATTTTTAGAATTTTTTTGGATTTATTTTTGAATTTTCTATCTCTAGTCGGGTTCGAACGGATAGGAAGGAAATTTTTTTTCTTCTCTATTTTTCGGCCTGTCTTGACCCGTTTCATCTTGAAATGAAGCCTGGATGATGTTTTTTCATTTTTAGAATTTTTTTTGTATTTTATTTTTGAATTTTCTATCTCGGGTCGGGTTCGAACGGATAGGAAGGAAATTTTTTTTCTTCTTTATTTTTTGGCCTGTCCTGACCCGTTTCATCTTGAAATGAAGCCAGGATGATGTTTTTTAATTTTTAGAATTTTTTTGCATTTATTTTTGAATTTTCAAACTCGGGTCGAGATCAAACGGATAGGAAGGAAATTTTTTTTCCTCTCTATTTTTCGGCCTGTCCTGACCCGTTTCATCTTGAAATGAAGCCCGGATGATGTTTTTTCATTTTTAGAATTTTTTTTGTATTTTATTTTTGAATTTTCTATCTCGGGTCGGGTTCGAACGGATAGGAAGGAAATTTTTTTTCCTCTCTATTTTTCGGGCTGCCCATACCCGTTTAGTCTTGAAATGAAGCCTGGATGATGTTTTTTAATTTTTAGAATTTTTTTGCATTTTATTTTTGAATTTTCTATCTCTAGTCGGGTTCGAACTGATAGGAAGGAAATTTTTTTTCTTCTCTATTTTTCGGCCTGTCTTGACCCGTTTCATCTTGAAATGAAGCCTGGATGATGTTTTTTCATTTTTAGAATTTTTTTTGTATTTTATTTTTGAATTTTCTATCTCGGGTCGGGTTCGAACGGATAGGAAGGAAATTTTTTTTCTTCTTTATTTTTTGGCCTGTCCTGACCCGTTTCATCTTGAAATGAAGCCAGGATGATGTTTTTTAATTTTTAAAATTTTTTTGCATTTATTTTTGAATTTTCAAACTCGGGTCGGGATCAAACGGATAGGAAGGAAATTTTTTTTCCTCTCTATTTTTCGGCCTGTCCTGACCCGTTTCATCTTGAAATGAAGCCTGGATGATGTTTTTTCATTTTTAGAATTTTTTTTGTATTTTATTTTTGAATTTTCTATCTCGGGTCGGGTTCGAACGGATAGGAAGGAAATTTTTTTTCTTCTCTATTTTTCGGGCTGTCCATACCCGTTTAGTCTTGAAATGAAGCCTGGATGACGTTTTTTAATTTTTAGAATTTTTTTGCATTTTATTTTTGAATTTTCTATCTCGGGTCGGGTTCGAACGGATAGGAAGGAAATTTTTTTTCTTCCTTATTTTTCGGCCTGCCCATACCCGTTTAGTCTTGAAATGAAGCCTGGATGACGTTTTTTAATTTTTAGAATTTTTTTGCATTTTATTTTTGAATTTTCTATCTCGGGTCGGGTTCGAACGGATAGGAAGTAAATTTTTTTTCTTCTCTATTTTTCGGCCTGTCCTGACCCGTTTCATCTTGAAATGAAGCCAAGATGATGTTTTTTAATTTTTAGAATTTTTTTGCATTTATTTTTGAATTTTCAAACTCGGGTGAGGTTCGAACGGATAGGAAGGAAATTTTTTTTCCTCTCTATTTTTCATCCTGTCCTGACCCGTTTCATCTTGAAATGAAGCCAGGATGATGTTTTTTAATTTTTAGAATTTTTTTGCATTTATTTTGGAATTTTCTAACTCGGGTCGGGTTCGAACGGATAGGAAGGAAATTTTTTTTCTTCTCTATTTTTCTGCCTATCCAGACCCGTTTAGTCTTGAAATGAAGCCTGGATGATGTTTTTTAATTTTTAGAATTTTTTTGCATTTTATTTTTGAATTTTCTATCTCGAGTCGGGTTTGAACGGATAGGAAGGAAATTTTTTTTCTTCTCTATTTTTCGGCCTGTCCATACCCGTTTAGTCCTGAAATGAAGCCTGGATGACGTTTTTTAATTTTTAGAATTTTTTTGCATTTTATTTTTGAATTTTCTATCTCGGGTCGGGTTCGAACGGATAGGAAGGAAATTTTTTTTCTTCTCTATTTTTCTGCCTATCCAGACCCGTTTAGTCTTGAAATGAAGCCTGGATGATGTTTTTTAATTTTTAGAATTTTTTTGCATTTTATTTTTGAATTTTCTATCTCGAGTCGGGTTTGAACGGATAGGAAGGAAATTTTTTTCTTCTCTATTTTTCGGCCTGTCTTGACCCGTTTCATCTTGAAATGAAGCCTGGATGATGTTTTTTCATTTTTAGAATTTTTTTTGTATTTTATTTTTGAATTTTCTATCTCGGGTCGGGTTCGAACGGATAGGAAGGAAATTTTTTTTCTTCTCTATTTTTTGGCCTGTCCTGACCCGTTTCATCTTGAAATGAAGCCAGGATGATGTTTTTTAATTTTTAGAATTTTTTTGCATTTATTTTTGAATTTTCAAACTCGGGTCGGGTTCGAACGGATAGGAAGGAAATTTTTTTTCCTCTCTATTTTTCATCCTGTCCTGACCCGTTTCATCTTGAAATGAAGCCAGGATGATGTTTTTTAATTTTTAGAATTTTTTTGGATTTATTTTTGAATTTTCTATCTCTAGTCGGGTTCGAACGGATAGGAAGGAAATTTTTTTTCTTCTCTATTTTTCGGCCTGTCTTGACCCGTTTCATCTTGAAATGAAGCCTGGATGATGTTTTTTCATTTTTAGAATTTTTTTTGTATTTTATTTTTGAATTTTCTATCTCGGGTCGGGTTCGAACGGATAGGAAGGAAATTTTTTTTCTTCTTTATTTTTTGGCCTGTCCTGACCCGTTTCATCTTGAAATGAAGCCAGGATGATGTTTTTTAATTTTTAGAATTTTTTTGCATTTATTTTTGAATTTTCAAACTCGGGTCGAGATCAAACGGATAGGAAGGAAATTTTTTTTCCTCTCTATTTTTCGGCCTGTCCTGACCCGTTTCATCTTGAAATGAAGCCCGGATGATGTTTTTTCATTTTTAGAATTTTTTTTGTATTTTATTTTTGAATTTTCTATCTCGGGTCGGGTTCGAACGGATAGGAAGGAAATTTTTTTTCTTCTCTATTTTTCGGGCTGCCCATACCCGTTTAGTCTTGAAATGAAGCCTGGATGATGTTTTTTAATTTTTAGAATTTTTTTGCATTTTATTTTTGAATTTTCTATCTCTAGTCGGGTTCGAACTGATAGGAAGGAAATTTTTTTTCTTCTCTATTTTTCGGCCTGTCTTGACCCGTTTCATCTTGAAATGAAGCCTGGATGATGTTTTTTCATTTTTAGAATTTTTTTTGTATTTTATTTTTGAATTTTCTATCTCGGGTCGGGTTCGAACGGATAGGAAGGAAATTTTTTTTCTTCTTTATTTTTTGGCCTGTCCTGACCCGTTTCATCTTGAAATGAAGCCAGGATGATGTTTTTTAATTTTTAAAATTTTTTTGCATTTATTTTTGAATTTTCAAACTCGGGTCGGGATCAAACGGATAGGAAGGAAATTTTTTTTCCTCTCTATTTTTCGGCCTGTCCTGACCCGTTTCATCTTGAAATGAAGCCTGGATGATGTTTTTTCATTTTTAGAATTTTTTTTGTATTTTATTTTTGAATTTTCTATCTCGGGTCGGGTTCGAACGGATAGGAAGGAAATTTTTTTTCTTCTCTATTTTTCGGGCTGTCCATACCCGTTTAGTCTTGAAATGAAGCCTGGATGACGTTTTTTAATTTTTAGAATTTTTTTGCATTTTATTTTTGAATTTTCTATCTCGGGTCGGGTTCGAACGGATAGGAAGGAAATTTTTTTTCTTCCTTATTTTTCGGCCTGCCCATACCCGTTTAGTCTTGAAATGAAGCCTGGATGACGTTTTTTAATTTTTAGAATTTTTTTGCATTTTATTTTTGAATTTTCTATCTCGGGTCGGGTTCGAACGGATAGGAAGTAAATTTTTTTTCTTCTCTATTTTTCGGCCTGTCCTGACCCGTTTCATCTTGAAATGAAGCCAAGATGATGTTTTTTAATTTTTAGAATTTTTTTGCATTTATTTTTGAATTTTCAAACTCGGGTGAGGTTCGAACGGATAGGAAGGAAATTTTTTTTCCTCTCTATTTTTCATCCTGTCCTGACCCGTTTCATCTTGAAATGAAGCCAGGATGATGTTTTTTAATTTTTAGAATTTTTTTGCATTTATTTTGGAATTTTCTAACTCGGGTCGGGTTCGAACGGATAGGAAGGAAATTTTTTTTCTTCTCTATTTTTCTGCCTATCCAGACCCGTTTAGTCTTGAAATGAAGCCTGGATGATGTTTTTTAATTTTTAGAATTTTTTTGCATTTTATTTTTGAATTTTCTATCTCGAGTCGGGTTTGAACGGATAGGAAGGAAATTTTTTTTCTTCTCTATTTTTCGGCCTGTCCATACCCGTTTAGTCCTGAAATGAAGCCTGGATGACGTTTTTTAATTTTTAGAATTTTTTTGCATTTTATTTTTGAATTTTCTATCTCGGGTCGGGTTCGAACGGATAGGAAGGAAATTTTTTTTCTTCTCTATTTTTCTGCCTATCCAGACCCGTTTAGTCTTGAAATGAATCCTGGATGATGTTTTTTAATTTTTAGAATTTTTTTGCATTTTATTTTTGAATTTTCTATCTCGAGTCGGGTTTGAACGGATAGGAAGGAAATTTTTTTCTTCTCTATTTTTCGGCCTGTCTTGACCCGTTTCATCTTGAAATGAAGCCTGGATGATGTTTTTTCATTTTTAGAATTTTTTTTGTATTTTATTTTTGAATTTTCTATCTCGGGTCGGGTTCGAACGGATAGGAAGGAAATTTTTTTTCTTCTCTATTTTTTGGCCTGTCCTGACCCGTTTCATCTTGAAATGAAGCCAGGATGATGTTTTTTAATTTTTAGAATTTTTTTGCATTTATTTTTGAATTTTCAAACTCGGGTCGGGTTCGAACGGATAGGAAGGAAATTTTTTTTCCTCTCTATTTTTCATCCTGTCCTGACCCGTTTCATCTTGAAATGAAGCCAGGATGATGTTTTTTAATTTTTAGAATTTTTTTGGATTTATTTTTGAATTTTCTATCTCTAGTCGGGTTCGAACGGATAGGAAGGAAATTTTTTTTCTTCTCTATTTTTCGGCCTGTCTTGACCCGTTTCATCTTGAAATGAAGCCTGGATGATGTTTTTTCATTTTTAGAATTTTTTTTGTATTTTATTTTTGAATTTTCTTTCTCGGGTCGGGTTCGAACGGATAGGAAGGAAATTTTTTTTCTTCTTTATTTTTTGGCCTGTCCTGACCCGTTTCATCTTGAAATGAAGCCAGGATGATGTTTTTTAATTTTTAGAATTTTTTTGCATTTATTTTTGAATTTTCAAACTCGGGTCGGGATCAAACGGATAGGAAGGAAATTTTTTTTCCTCTCTATTTTTCGGCCTGTCCTGACCCGTTTCATCTTGAAATGAAGCCCGGATGATGTTTTTTCATTTTTAGAATTTTTTTTGTATTTTATTTTTGAATTTTCTATCTCGGGTCGGGTTCGAACGGATAGGAAGGAAATTTTTTTTCTTCTCTATTTTTCGGGCTGCCCATACCCGTTTAGTCTTGAAATGAAGCCTGGATGATGTTTTTTAATTTTTAGAATTTTTTTGCATTTTATTTTTGAATTTTCTATCTCTAGTCGGGTTCGAACTGATAGGAAGGAAATTTTTTTTCTTCTCTATTTTTCGGCCTGTCTTGACCCGTTTCATCTTGAAATGAAGCCTGGATGATGTTTTTTCATTTTTAGAATTTTTTTTGTATTTTATTTTTGAATTTTCTATCTCGGGTCGGGTTCGAACGGATAGGAAAAAATTTTTTTTTCTTCTTTATTTTTTGGCCTGTCCTGATCCGTTTCATCTTGAAATGAAGCCAGGATGATGTTTTTTAATTTTTAAAATTTTTTTGCATTTATTTTTGAATTTTCAAACTCGGGTCGGGATCAAACGGATAGGAAGGAAATTTTTTTTCCTCTCTATTTTTCGGCCTGTCCTGACCCGTTTCATCTTGAAATGAAGCCTGGATGATGTTTTTTCATTTTTAGAATTTTTTTTGTATTTTATTTTTGAATTTTCTATCTCGGGTCGGGTTCGAACGGATAGGAAGGAAATTTTTTTTCTTCTCTATTTTTCGGGCTGTCCATACCCGTTTAGTCTTGAAATGAAGCCTGGATGATGTTTTTTAATTTTTAGAATTTTTTTGCATTTTATTTTTGAATTTTCTATCTCTAGTCGGGTTCGAACGGATAGGAAGGAAATTTTTTTTCTTCTCTATTTTTCGGCCTGTCTTGACCCGTTTCATCTTGAAATGAAGCCTGGATGATGTTTTTTCATTTTTAGAATTTTTTTTGTATTTTATTTTTGAATTTTCTATCTCGGGTCGGGTTCGAACGGATAGGAAGGAAATTTTTTTTCTTCTTTATTTTTTGGCCTGTCCTGACCCGTTTCATCTTGAAATGAAGCCAGGATGATGTTTTTTAATTTTTAGAATTTTTTTGCATTTATTTTTGAATTTTCTAACTCGGATCGGGTTCGAACGGATAGGAAGGAAATTTTTTTTCTTCTCTATTTTTCGGCCTGCCCATACGATTTTAGTCTTGAAATGAAGCCTGGATGACGTTTTTTAATTTTTAGAATTTTTTTGCATTTTATTTTTGAATTTTCTATCTCGGGTCGGGTTCGAACGGATAGGAAGGAAATTTTTTTTCTTCTCTATTTTTCGGCCTGTCCTGACCCGTTTCATCTTGAAATGAAGCCAGGATGATGTTTTTTAATTTTTAGAATTTTTTTGCATTTATTTTTGAATTTTCTAACTCAGATCGGGTTCGAACGGATAGGAAGGAAATTTTTTTTCCTCTCTATTTTTCGGCCTGTCCTGACCCGTTTCATCTTGAAATGAAGCCAGGATGATGTTTTTTAATTTTTAGAATTTTTTTGCATTTATTTTTGAATTTTCTAACTCGGATCGGGTTCGAACGGATAGGAAGGAAATTTTTTTTCTTCCTTATTTTTCGGCCTGCCCATACCCGTTTAGTCTTGAAATGAAGCCTGGATGACGTTTTTTAATTTTTAGAATTTTTTTGCATTTTATTTTTGAATTTTCTATCTCGGGTCGGGTTCGAACGGATAGGAAGTAAATTTTTTTTCTTCTCTATTTTTCGGCCTGTCCTGACCCGTTTCATCTTGAAATGAAGCCAAGATGATGTTTTTTAATTTTTAGAATTTTTTTGCATTTATTTTTGAATTTTCAAACTCGGGTGAGGTTCGAACGGATAGGAAGGAAATTTTTTTTTCTCTCTATTTTTCATCCTGTCCTGACCCGTTTCATCTTGAAATGAAGCCAGGATGATGTTTTTTAATTTTTAGAATTTTTTTGCATTTATTTTGGAATTTTCTAACTCGGGTCGGGTTCGAACGGATAGGAAGGAAATTTTTTTTCTTCTCTATTTTTCTGCCTATCCAGACCCGTTTAGTCTTGAAATGAAGCCTGGATGATGTTTTTTAATTTTTAGAATTTTTTTGCATTTTATTTTTGAATTTTCTATCTCTAGTCGGGTTCGAACTGATAGGAAGGAAATTTTTTTTCTTCTCTATTTTTCGGCCTGTCTTGACCCGTTTCATCTTGAAATGAAGCCTGGATGATGTTTTTTCATTTTTAGAATTTTTTTTGTATTTTATTTTTGAATTTTCTATCTCGGGTCGGGTTCGAACGGATAGGAAGGAAATTTTTTTTCTTCTTTATTTTTTGGCCTGTCCTGACCCGTTTCATCTTGAAATGAAGCCAGGATGATGTTTTTTAATTTTTAAAATTTTTTTGCATTTATTTTTGAATTTTCAAACTCGGGTCGGGATCAAACGGATAGGAAGGAAATTTTTTTTCCTCTCTATTTTTCGGCCTGTCTTGACCCGTTTCATCTTGAAATGAAGCCTGGATGATGTTTTTTCATTTTTAGAATTTTTTTTGTATTTTATTTTTGAATTTTCTATCTCGGGTCGGGTTCGAACGGATAGGAAGGAAATTTTTTTTCTTCTCTATTTTTCGGGCTGTCCATACCCGTTTAGTCTTGAAATGAAGCCTGGATGATGTTTTTTAATTTTTAGAATTTTTTTGCATTTTATTTTTGAATTTTCTATCTCTAGTCGGGTTCGAACGGATAGGAAGGAAATTTTTTTTCTTCTCTATTTTTCGGCCTGTCTTGACTCGTTTCATCTTGAAATGAAGCCTGGATGATGTTTGTTCATTTTTAGAATTTTTTTTGTATTTTATTTTTGAATTTTCTATCTCGGGTCGGGTTCGAACGGATAGGAAGGAAATTTTTTTTCTTCTTTATTTTTTGGCCTGTCCTGACCCGTTTCATCTTGAAATGAAGCCAGGATGATGTTTTTTAATTTTTAGAATTTTTTTGCATTTATTTTTGAATTTTCTAACTCGGATCGGGTTCGAACGGATAGGAAGGAAATTTTTTTTCTTCTCTATTTTTCGGCCTGCCCATACCCGTTTAGTCTTGAAATGAAGCCTGGATGACGTTTTTTAATTTTTAGATTTTTTTTGCATTTTATTTTTGAATTTTCTATCTCGGGTCGGGTTCGAACGGATAGGAAGGAAATTTTTTTTCTTCTCTATTTTTCGGCCTGTCCTGACCCGTTTCATCTTGAAATGAAGCCAGGATGATGTTTTTTAATTTTTAGAATTTTTTTGCATTTATTTTTGAATTTTCTAACTCAGATCGGGTTCGAACGGATAGGAAGGAAATTTTTTTTCCTCTCTATTTTTCGGCCTGTCCTGACCCGTTTCATCTTGAAATGAAGCCAGGATGATGTTTTTTAATTTTTAGAAATTTTTTGCATTTATTTTTGAATTTTCTAACTCGGATCGGGTTCGAACGGATAGGAAGGAAATTTTTTTTCTTCCTTATTTTTCGGCCTGCCCATACCCGTTTAGTCTTGAAATGAAGCCTGGATGACGTTTTTTAATTTTTAGAATTTTTTTGCATTTTATTTTTGAATTTTCTATCTCGGGTCGGGTTCGAACGGATAGGAAGTAAATTTTTTTTCTTCTCTATTTTTCGGCCTGTCCTGACCCGTTTCATCTTGAAATGAAGCCAAGATGATGTTTTTTAATTTTTAGAATTTTTTTGCATTTATTTTTGAATTTTCAAACTCGGGTGAGGTTCGAACGGATAGGAAGGAAATTTTTTTTCCTCTCTATTTTTCATCCTGTCCTGACCCGTTTCATCTTGAAATGAAGCCAGGATGATGTTTTTTAATTTTTAGAATTTTTTTGCATTTATTTTGGAATTTTCTAACTCGGGTCGGGTTCGAACGGATAGGAAGGAAATTTTTTTTCTTCTCTATTTTTCTGCCTATCCAGACCCGTTTAGTCTTGAAATGAAGCCTGGATGATGTTTTTTAATTTTTAGAATTTTTTTGCATTTTATTTTTGAATTTTCTATCTTGAGTCGGGTTTGAACGGATAGGAAGGAAATTTTTTTTCTTCTCTATTTTTCGGCCTGTCCATACCCGTTTAGTCCTGAAATGAAGCCTGGATGACGTTTTTTAATTTTTAGAATTTTTTTTGCATTTTATTTTTGAATTTTCTATCTCGGGTCGGGTTCGAACGGATAGGAAGGAAATTTTTTTTCTTCTCTATTTTTCTGC
This sequence comes from Quercus robur, assembly GCF_932294415.1. Lineage (NCBI taxonomy): Eukaryota > Viridiplantae > Streptophyta > Magnoliopsida > Fagales > Fagaceae > Quercus > Quercus robur. Next base: position 38,010,448 of record NC_065542.1, on the reverse strand, counting down.
CTATCCAGACCCGTTTAGTCTTGAAATGAAGCCTGGATGATGTTTTTTAATTTTTAGAATTTTTTTGCATTTTATTTTTGAATTTTCTATCTCGAGTCGGGTTTGAACGGATAGGAAGGAAATTTTTTTTCTTCTCTATTTTTCGGCCTGTCTTGACCCGTTTCATCTTGAAATGAAGCCTGGATGATGTTTTTTCATTTTTAGAATTTTTTTTGTATTTTATTTTTGAATTTTCTATCTCGGGTCGGGTTCGAACGGATTGGAAGGAAATTTTTTTTCTTCTCTATTTTTTGGCCTGTCCTGACCCGTTTCATCTTGAAATGAAGCCAGGATGATGTTTTTTAATTTTTAGAATTTTTTTGCATTTATTTTTGAATTTTCAAACTCGGGTCGGGTTCGAACGGATAGGAAGGAAATTTTTTTTCCTCTCTATTTTTCATCCTGTCCTGACCCGTTTCATCTTGAAATGAAGCCAGGATGATGTTTTTTAATTTTTAGAATTTTTTTGCATTTATTTTTGAATTTTCTATCTCTAGTCGGGTTCGAACGGATAGGAAGGAAATTTTTTTTCTTCTCTATTTTTCGGCCTGTCTTGACCCGTTTCATCTTGAAATGAAGCCTGGATGATGTTTTTTCATTTTTAGAATTTTTTTTGTATTTTATTTTTGAATTTTCTATCTCGGGTCGGGTTCGAACGGATAGGAAGGAAATTTTGTTTCTTCTTTATTTTTTGGCCTGTCCTGACCCGTTTCATCTTGAAATGAAGCCAGGATGATGTTTTTTAATTTTTAGAATTTTTTTGCATTTATTTTTGAATTTTCAAACTCGGGTCGGGATCAAACGGATAGGAAGGAAATTTTTTTTCCTCTCTATTTTTCGGCCTGTCCTGACCCGTTTCATCTTGAAATGAAGCCCGGATGATGTTTTTTCATTTTTAGAATTTTTTTTGTATTTTATTTTTGAATTTTCTATCTCGGGTCGGGTTCGAACGGATAGGAAGGAAATTTTTTTTCTTCTCTATTTTTCGGGCTGTCCATACCCGTTTAGTCTTGAAATGAAGCCTGGATGATGTTTTTTAATTTTTAGAATTTTTTTGCATTTTATTTTTGAATTTTCTATCTCTAGTCGGGTTCGAACTGATAGGAAAGAAATTTTTTTTCTTCTCTATTTTTCGGCCTGTCTTGACCCGTTTCATCTTGAAATGAAGCCTGGATGATGTTTTTTCATTTTTAGAATTTTTTTTGTATTTTATTTTTGAATTTTCTATCTCGGGTCGGGTTCGAACGGATAGGAAGGAAATTTTTTTTCTTCTTTATTTTTTGGCCTGTCCTGACCCGTTTCATCTTGAAATGAAGCCAGGATGATGTTTTTTAATTTTTAAAATTTTTTTGCATTTATTTTTGAATTTTCAAACTCGGGTCGGGATCAAACGGATAGGAAGGAAATTTTTTTTCCTCTCTATTTTTCGGCCTGTCCTGACCCGTTTCATCTTGAAATGAAGCCTGGATGATGTTTTTTCATTTTTAGAATTTTTTTTGTATTTTATTTTTGAATTTTCTATCTCGGGTCGGGTTCGAACGGATAGGAAGGAAATTTTTTTTCTTCTCTATTTTTCGGGCTGTCCATACCCGTTTAGTCTTGAAATGAAGCCTGGATGATGTCTTTTAATTTTTAGAATTTTTTTGCATTTTATTTTTGAATTTTCTATCTCTAGTCGGGTTCGAACGGATAGGAAGGAAATTTTTTTTCTTCTCTATTTTTCGGCCTGTCTTGACCCGTTTCATCTTGAAATGAAGCCTGGATGATGTTTTTTCATTTTTAGAATTTTTTTTGTATTTTATTTTTGACTTTTCTATCTCGGGTCGGGTTCGAACGGATAGGAAGGAAATTTTTTTTCTTCTTTATTTTTTGGCCTGTCCTGACCCGTTTCATCTTGAAATGAAGCCAGGATGATGTTTTTTAATTTTTAGAATTTTTTTGCATTTATTTTTGAATTTTCTAACTCGGATCGGGTTCGAACGGATAGGAAGGAAATTTTTTTTCTTCTCTATTTTTCGGCCTGCCCATACCCGTTTAGTCTTGGAATGAAGCCTGGATGACGTTTTTTAATTTTTAGAATTTTTTTGCATTTTATTTTTGAATTTTCTATCTCGGGTCGGGTTCGAACGGATAGGAAGGAAATTTTTTTTCTTCTCTATTTTTCGGCCTGTCCTGACCCATTTCATCTTGAAATGAAGCCAGGATGATGTTTTTTAATTTTTAGAATTTTTTTGCATTTTATTTTTGAATTTTCTATCTCTAGTCGGGTTCGAACGGATAGGAAGGAAATTTTTTTTCTTCTCTATTTTTCGGCCTGTCTTGACCCGTTTCATCTTGAAATGAAGCCTGGATGATGTTTTTTCATTTTTAGAATTTTTTTGCATTTTATTTTTGAATTTTCTATCTCTAGTCGGGTTCGAACGGATAGGAAGGAAATTTTTTTTCTTCTCTATTTTTCGGCCTGTCCTGACCCGTTTCATCTTGAAATGAAGCCCGGATGATGTTTTTTCATTTTTAGAATTTTTTTTGTATTTTATTTTTGAATTTTCTATCTCGGGTCGGGTTCGAACGGATAGGAAGGAAATTTTTTTTCTTCTCTATTTTTCGGGCTGTCCATACCCGTTTAGTCTTGAAATGAAGCCTGGATGATGTTTTTTAATTTTTAGAATTTTTTTGCATTTTATTTTTGAATTTTCTATCTCTAGTCGGGTTCGAACTGATAGGAAAGAAATTTTTTTTCTTCTCTATTTTTCGGCCTGTCTTGACCCGTTTCATCTTGAAATGAAGCCTGGATGATGTTTTTTCATTTTTAGAATTTTTTTTGTATTTTATTTTTGAATTTTCTATCTCGGGTCGGGTTCGAACGGATAGGAAGGAAATTTTTTTTCCTCTCTATTTTTCGGCCTGTCCTGACCCGTTTCATCTTGAAATGAAGCCAGGATGATGTTTTTTAATTTTTAGAATTTTTTTGCATTTATTTTTGAATTTTCTATCTCGGATCGGGTTCGAACGGATAGGAAGGAAATTTTTTTTCTTCTCTATTTTTCGGCCTGCCCATACCCGTTTAGTCTTGAAATGAAGCCTGGATGATGTTTTTTAATTTTTAGAATTTTTTTGCATTTTATTTTTGAATTTTCTATCTCTAGTCGGGTTCGAACGGATAGGAAGGAAATTTTTTTTCTTCTCTATTTTTCGGCCTGTCTTGACCCGTTTCATCTTGAAATGAAGCCTGGATGATGTTTTTTCATTTTTAGAATTTTTTTTGTATTTTATTTTTGAATTTTCTATCTCGGGTCGGGTTCGAACGGATAGGAAGGAAATTTTTTTTCCTCTCTATTTTTCGGCCTGTCCTGACCCGTTTCATCTTGAAATGAAGCCAGGATGATGTTTTTTAATTTTTAGAATTTTTTTGCATTTATTTTTGAATTTTCTAACTCGGATCGGGTTCGAACGGATAGGAAGGAAATTTTTTTTCTTCTCTATTTTTCGGCCTGCCCATACCCGTTTAGTCTTGAAATGAAGCCTGGATGACGTTTTTTAATTTTTAGAATTTTTTTGCATTTTATTTTTGAATTTTCTATCTCGGGTCGGGTTCGAACGGAAAGGAAGGAAATTTTTTTTCTTCTCTATTTTTCGGCCTGTCCTGACCCGTTTCATCTTGAAATGAAGCCAGGATGATGTTTCTTAATTTTTAGAATTTTTTTGCATTTATTTTTGAATTTTCTAACTCAGATCGGGTTCGAACGGATAGGAAGGAAATTTTTTTTCCTCTCTATTTTTCGGCCTGTCCTGACCCGTTTCATCTTGAAATGAAGCCAGGATGATGTTTTTTAATTTTTAGAATTTTTTTGCATTTATTTTTGAATTTTCTAACTCGGATCGGGTTCGAACGGATAGGAAGGAAATTTTTTTTCTTCCTTATTTTTCGGCCTGCCCATACCCGTTTAGTCTTCAAATGAAGCTTGGATGACGTTTTTTAATTTTTAGAATTTTTTTGCATTTTATTTTTGAATTTTCTATCTCGGGTCGGGTTCGAACGGATAGGAAGTAAATTTTTTTTCTTCTCTATTTTTCGGCCTGTCCTGACCCGTTTCATCTTGAAATGAAGCCAAGATGATGTTTTTTAATTTTTAGAATTTTTTTGCATTTATTTTTGAATTTTCAAACTCGGGTGAGGTTCGAACGGATAGGAAGGAAATTTTTTTTCCTCTCTATTTTTCATCCTGTCCTAACCCGTTTCATCTTGAAATGAAGCCTGGATGATGTTTTTTAATTTTTAGAATTTTTTTGCATTTTATTTTTGAATTTTCTATCTCGAGTCGGGTTTGAACGGATAGGAAGGAAATTTTTTTTCTTCTCTATTTTTCGGCCTGTCCATACCCGTTTAGTCTTGAAATGAAGCCTGGATGACGTTTTTTAATTTTTAGAATTTTTTTGCATTTTATTTTTGAATTTTCTATCTCGGGTCGGGTTCGAACGGATAGGAAGGAAATTTTTTTTCTTCTCTATTTTTCTGCCTATCCAGACCCGTTTAGTCTTGAAATGAAGCCTGGATGATGTTTTTTAATTTTTAGAATTTTTTTGCATTTTATTTTTGAATTTTCTATCTCTAGTCGGGTTCGAACGGATAGGAAGGAAATTTTTTTTCTTCTCTATTTTTCGGCCTGTCTTGACCCGTTTCATCTTGAAATGAAGCCTGGATGATGTTTTTTCATTTTTAGAATTTTTTTTGTATTTTATTTTTGAATTTTCTATCTCGGGTCGGGTTCGAACGGATAGGAAGGAAATTTTTTTTCTTCTTTATTTTTTGGCCTGTCCTGACCCGTTTCATCTTGAAATGAAGCCAGGATGATGTTTTTTAATTTTTAGAATTTTTTTGCATTTATTTTTGAATTTTCAAACTCGGGTCGGGATCAAACGGATAGGAAGGAAATTTTTTTTCCTCTCTATTTTTCGGCATGTCCTGACCCGTTTCTTCTTGAAATGAAGCCTGGATGATGTTTTTTCATTTTTAGAATTTTTTTTGTATTTTATTTTTGAATTTTCTATCTCGGGTCGGGTTCGAACGGATAGGAAGGAATTTTTTTTTCTTCTCTATTTTTCGGGCTGTCCATACCCGTTAATTCTTGAAATGAAGCCTGGAAGATGTTTTTTAATTTTTAGAATTTTTTTGCATTTTATTTTTGAATTTTCTATCTCTAGTCGGGTTCGAACGGATAGGAAGGAAATTTTTTTTCTTCTCTATTTTTCGGCCTGTCTTGACCCGTTTCATCTTGAAATGAAGCCTGGATGATGTTTTTTCATTTTTAGAATTTTTTTTGTATTTTATTTTTGAATTTTCTATCTCGGGTCGGGTTCGAACGGATAGGAAGGAAATTTTTTTTCTTCTTTATTTTTTGGCCTGTCCTGACCCGTTTCATCTTGAAATGAAGCCAGGATGATGTTTTTTAATTTTTAGAATTTTTTTGCATTTATTTTTGAATTTTCAAACTCGGGTCGGGATCAAACGGATAGGAAGGAAATTTTTTTTCCTCTCAATTTTTCGGCATGTCCTGACCCGTTTCTTCTTGAAATGAAGCCTGGATGATGTTTTTTCATTTTTAGAATTTTTTTTGTATTTTATTTTTGAATTTCTATCTCGGGTCGGGTTCGAACGGATAGGAAGGAATTTTTTTTTCTTCTCTATTTTTCGGGCTGTCCATACCCGTTTAGTCTTGAAATGAAGCCTGGAAGATGTTTTTTAATTTTTAGAATTTTTTTGCATTTTATTTTTGAATTTTCTATCTCTAGTCGGGTTCGAACTGATAGGAAGGAAATTTTTTTTCTTCTCTATTTTTCGGCCTGTCTTGACCCGTTTCATCTTGAAATGAAGCCTGGATGATGTTTTTTCATTTTTAGAATTTTTTTTGTATTTTATTTTTGAATTTTCTATCTCGGGTCGGGTTCGAACGGAGAGGAAGGAAATTTTTTTTCTTCTTTATTTTTTGGCCTGTCCTGACCCGTTTCATCTTGAAATGAAGCCAGGATGATGTTTTTTAATTTTTAGAATTTTTTTGCATTTATTTTTGAATTTTCAAACTCGGGTCGGGATCAAACGGATAGGAAGGAAATTTTTTGTCCTCTCTATTTTTCGGCCTGTCCTGACCCGTTTCATCTTGAAATGAAGCCTGGATGATGTTTTTTCATTTTTAGAATTTTTTTTGTATTTTATTTTTGAATTTTCTATCTCGGGTCGGGTTCGAACGGATAGGAAGGAAATTTTTTTTCTTCTCTATTTTTCGGGCTGTCCATACCCGTTTAGTCTTGAAATGAAGCCTGGATGATGTTTTTTAATTTTTAGAATTTTTTTGCATTTTATTTTTGAATTTTCTATCTCTAGTCGGGTTCGAACGGATAGGAAGGAAATTTTTTTTCTTCTCTATTTTTCGACCTGTCTTGACCCGTTTCATCTTGAAATGAAGCCTGGATGATGTTTTTTCATTTTTAGAATTTTTTTTGTATTTTATTTTTGAATTTTCTATCTCGGGTCGGGTTCGAACGGATAGGAAGGAAATTTTTTTTCTTCTTTATTTTTTGGCCTCTCCTGACCCGTTTCATCTTGAAATGAAGCCAGGATGATGTTTTTTAATTTTTAGAATTTTTTTGCATTTATTTTTGAATTTTCAAACTCGGGTCGGGTTCGAACGGATAGGAAGGAAATTTTTTTTCCTCTCTATTTTTCATCCTGTCCTGACCCGTTTCATCTTGAAATGAAGCCAGGATGATGTTTTTTAATTTTTAGAATTTTTTTGCATTTATTTTTGAATTTTCTATCTCTAGTCGGGTTCGAACGGATAGGAAGGAAATTTTTTTTCTTCTCTATTTTTCGGCCTGTCTTGACCCGTTTCATCTTGAAATGAAGCCTGGATGATGTTTTTTCATTTTTAGAATTTTTTTTGTATTTTATTTTTGAATTTTCTATCTCGGGTCGGGTTCGAACGGATAGGAAGGAAATTTTTTTTCTTCTTTATTTTTTGGCCTGTCCTGACCCGTTTCATCTTGAAATGAAGCCAGGATGATGTTTTTTAATTTTTAGAATTTTTTTGCATTTATTTTTGAATTTTCAAACTCGGGTCGGGATCAAACGGATAGGAAGGAAATTTTTTTTCCTCTCTATTTTTCGGCATGTCCTGACCCGTTTCTTCTTGAAATGAAGCCTGGATGATGTTTTTTCATTTTTAGAATTTTTTTTGTATTTTATTTTTGAATTTTCTATCTCGGGTCGGGTTCGAACGGATAGGAAGGAATTTTTTTTTCTTCTCTATTTTTCGGGCTGTCCATACCCGTTTAGTCTTGAAATGAAGCCTGGAAGATGTTTTTTAATTTTTAGAATTTTTTTGCATTTTATTTTTGAATTTTCTATCTCTAGTCGGGTTCGAACTGATAGGAAGGAAATTTTTTTTCTTCTCTATTTTTCGGCCTGTCTTGACCCGTTTCATCTTGAAATGAAGCCTGGATGATGTTTTTTCATTTTTAGAATTTTTTTTGTATTTTATTTTTGAATTTTCTATCTCGGGTCGGGTTCGAACGGAGAGGAAGGAAATTTTTTTTCTTCTTTATTTTTTGGCCTGTCCTGACCCGTTTCATCTTGAAATGAAGCCAGGATGATGTTTTTTAATTTTTAGAATTTTTTTGCATTTATTTTTGAATTTTCAAACTCGGGTCGGGATCAAACGGATAGGAAGGAAATTTTTTGTCCTCTCTATTTTTCGGCCTGTCCTGACCCGTTTCATCTTGAAATGAAGCCTGGATGATGTTTTTTCATTTTTAGAATTTTTTTTGTATTTTATTTTTGAATTTTCTATCTCGGGTCGGGTTCGAACGGATAGGAAGGAAATTTTTTTTCTTCTCTATTTTTCGGGCTGTCCATACCCGTTTAGTCTTGAAATGAAGCCTGGATGATGTTTTTTAATTTTTAGAATTTTTTTGCATTTTATGTTTGAATTTTCTATCTCTAGTCGGGTTCGAACGGATAGGAAGGAAATTTTTTTTCTTCTCTATTTTTCGGCCTGTCTTGACCCGTTTCATCTTGAAATGAAGCCTGGATGATGTTTTTTCATTTTTAGAATTTTTTTTGTATTTTATTTTTGAATTTTCTATCTCGGGTCGGGTTCGAACGGATAGGAAGGAAATTTTTTTTCTTCTTTATTTTTTGGCCTATCCTGACCCGTTTCATCTTGAAATGAAGCCAGGATGATGTTTTTTAATTTTTAGAATTTTTTTGCATTTATTTTTGAATTTTCAAACTCGGGTCGGGATCGAACGGATAGGAAGGAAATTTTTTTTCCTCTCTATTTTTCGGCCTGTCCTGACCCGTTTCATCTTGAAATGAAGCCAGGATGATGTTTTTTAATTTTTAGAATTTTTTTGCATTTATTTTTGAATTTTCTAACTCGGATCGGGTTCGAACAGATAGGAAGGAAATTTTTTTTCTTCTCTATTTTTCGGCCTGCCCATACCCGTTTAGTCTTGAAATGAAGCCTGGATGACGTTTTTTAATTTTTAGAATTTTTTTGCATTTTATTTTTGAATTTTCTATCTCGGGTCGGGTTCGAACGGATAGGAAGGAAATTTTTTTTCTTCTCTATTTTTCGGCCTGTCCTGACCCGTTTCATCTTGAAATGAAGCCAGGATGATGTTTTTTAATTTTTAGAATTTTTTTGCACTTATTTTTGAATTTTCTAACTCAGATCGGGTTCGAACGGATAGGAAGGAAATTTTTTTTCCTCTCTATTTTTCGGCCTGTCCTGACCCGTTTCATCTTGAAATGAAGCCAGGATGATGTTTTTTAATTTTTAGAATTTTTTTGCATTTATTTTTGAATTTTCTAACTCGGATCGGGTTCGAACGGATAGGAAGGAAATTTTTTTTCTTCTCTATTTTTCGGCCTGCCCATACCCGTTTAGTCTTGAAATGAAGCCTGGATGACGTTTTTTAATTTTTAGAATTTTTTTGCATTTTATTTTTGAATTTTCTATCTCGGGTCGGGTTCGAACGGATAGGAAGGAAATTTTTTTTCTTCTCTATTTTTCGGCCTGTCCTGACCCGTTTCATCTTGAAATGAAGCCAGGATGATGTTTCTTAATTTTTAGAATTTTTTTGCATTTATTTTTGAATTTTCTAACTCAGATCGGGTTCGAACGGATAGGAAGGAAATTGTTTTTCCTCTCTATTTTTCGGCCTGTCCTGATCCGTTTCATCTTGAAATGAAGCCAGGATGATGTTTTTTAATTTTTAGAATTTTTTTGCATTTATTTTTGAATTTTCTAACTCGGATCGGGTTCGAACGGATAGGAAGGAAATTTTTTTTCTTCCTTATTTTTCGGCCTGCCCATACCCGTTTAGTCTTGAAATGAAGCCTGGATGACGTTTTTTCATTTTTAGAATTTTTTTGCATTTTATTTTTGAATTTTCTATCTCGGGTCGGGTTCGAACGGATAGGAAGTAAATTTTTTTTCTTCTCTATTTTTCGGCCTGTCCTGACCCGTTTCATCTTGAAATGAAGCCAAGATGATGTTTTTTAATTTTTAGAATTTTTTTGCATTTATTTTTGAATTTTCTATCTCTAGTCGGGTTCGAACGGATAGGAAGGAAATTTTTTTTCTTCTCTATTTTTCGGCCTGTCTTGACCCGTTTCATCTTGAAATGAAGCCTGGATGATGTTTTTTCATTTTTAGAATTTTTTTTGTATTTTATTTTTGAATTTTCTATCTCGGGTCGGGTTCGAACGGATAGGAAGGAAATTTTTTTTCTTCTTTATTTTTTGGCCTGTCCTGACCCGTTTCATCTTGAAATGAAGCCAGGATGATGTTTTTTAATTTTTAGAATTTTTTTGCATTTATTTTTGAATTTTCAAACTCGGGTCGTGATCAAACGGATAGGAAGGAAATTTTTTTTCCTCTCTATTTTTCGGCATGTCCTGACCCGTTTCATCTTGAAATGAAGCCTGGATGATGTTTTTTCATTTTTAGAATTTTTTTTTGTATTTTATTTTTGAATTTTCTATCTCGGGTCGGGTTCGAACGGATAGGAAGGAAATTTTTTTTCTTCTCTATTTTTCGGGCTGTCCATACCCGTTTAGTCTTGAAATGAAGCCTGGAAGATGTTTTTTAATTTTTAGAATTTTTTTGCATTTTATTTTTGAATTTTCTATCTCTAGTCGGGTTCGAACTGATAGGAAGGAAATTTTTTTTCTTCTCTATTTTTCGGCCTGTCTTGACCCGTTTCATCTTGAAATGAAGCCTGGATGATGTTTTTTCATTTTTAGAATTTTTTTTGTATTTTATTTTTGAATTTTCTATCTCGGGTAGGGTTCGAACGGATAGGAAGGAAATTTTTTTTCTTCTTTATTTTTTGGCCTGTCCTGACCCGTTTCATCTTGAAATGAAGCCAGGATGATGTTTTTTAATTTTTAGAATTTTTTTGCATTTATTTTTGAATTTTCAAACTCGGGTCGGGATCAAACGGATAGGAAGGAAATTTTTTTTCCTCTCTATTTTTCGGCCTGTCCTGACCCGTTTCATCTTGAAATGAAGCCTGGATGATGTTTTTTCATTTTTAGAATTTTTTTTGTATTTTATTTTTGAATTTTCTATCTCGGGTCGGGTTCGAACGGATAGGAAGGAAATTTTTTTTCTTCTCTATTTTTCGGGCTGTCCATACCCGTTTAGTCTTGAAATGAAGCCTGGATGATGTTTTTTAATTTTTAGAATTTTTTTGCATTTTATTTTTGAATTTTCTATCTCTAGTCGGGTTCGAACGGATAGGAAGGAAATTATTTTTCTTCTCTATTTTTCGGCCTGTCTTGACCCGTTTCATCTTGAAATGAAGCCTGGATGATGTTTTTTCATTTTTAGAATTTTTTTTGTATTTTATTTTTGAATTTTCTATCTCGGGTCGGGTTCGAACGGATAGGAAGGAAATTTTTTTTCTTCTTTATTTTTTGGCCTGTCCTGAACCGTTTCATCTTGAAATGAAGCCAGGATGATGTTTTTTAATTTTTAGAATTTTTTTGCATTTATTTTTGAATTTTCAAACTCGGGTCGGGATCGAACGGATAGGAAGGAAATTTTTTTTCCTCTCTATTTTTCGGCCTGTCCTGACCCGTTTCATCTTGAAATGAAGCCAGGATGATGTTTTTTAATTTTTAGAATTTTTTTGCATTTATTTTTAAATTTTCTAACTCTGATCGGGTTCGAACGGATAGGAAGGAAATTTTTTTTCTTCTCTATTTTTCGGCCTGCCCATACCCGTTTAGTCTTGAAATGAAGCCTGGATGACGTTTTTTAATTTTTAGAATTTTTTTGCATTTTATTTTTGAATTTTCTATCTCGGGTCGGGTTCGAACGGATAGGAAGGAAATTTTTTTTCTTCTCTATTTTTCGGCCTGTCCTAACCAGTTTCATCTTGAAATGAAGCCAGGATGATGTTTTTTAATTTTTAGAATTTTTTTGCATTTATTTTTGAATTTTCTAACTCAGATCGGGTTCGAACGGATAGGAAGGAAATTTTTTTTCCTCTCTATTTTTCGGCCTGTCCTGACCCGTTTCATCTTGAAATGAAGCCTGGATGATGTTTTTTCATTTTTAGATTTTTTTTGTATTTTATTTTTGAATTTTCTATCTCGGGTCGGGTTCGAACGGATAGGAAGGAATTTTTTTTTCTTCTCTATTTTTCGGGCTGTCCATACCCGTTTAGTCTTGAAATGAAGCCTGGAAGATGTTTTTTAATTTTTAGAATTTTTTTGCATTTTATTTTTGAATTTTCTATCTCTAGTCGGGTTCGAACGGATAGGAAGGAAATTTTTTTTCTTCTCTATTTTTCGGCCTGTCTTGACCCGTTTCATCTTGAAATGAAGCCTGGATGATGTTTTTTCATTTTTAGAATTTTTTTTGTATTTTATTTTTGAATTTTCTATCTCGGGTCGGGTTCGAACGGATAGGAAGGAAATTTTTTTTCTTCTTTATTTTTTGGCCTGTCCTGACCCGTTTCATCTTGAAATGAAGCCAGGATGATGTTTTTTAATTTTTAGAATTTTTTTGCATTTATTTTTGAATTTTCAAACTCGGGTCGGGATCAAACGGATAGGAAGGAAATTTTTTTTCCTCTCTATTTTTCGGCATGTCCTGACCCGTTTCTTCTTGAAATGAAGCCTGGATGATGTTTTTTCATTTTTAGAATTTTTTTTGTATTTTATTTTTGAATTTTCTATCTCGGGTCGGGTTCGAACGGATAGGAAGGAATTTTTTTTTCTTCTCTATTTTTCGGGCTGTCCATACCCGTTTAGTCTTGAAATGAAGCCTGGAAGATGTTTTTTAATTTTTAGAATTTTTTTGCATTTTATTTTTGAATTTTCTATCTCTAGTCGGGTTCGAACGGATAGGAAGGAAATTTTTTTTCTTCTCTATTTTTCGGCCTGTCTTGACCCGTTTCATCTTGAAATGAAGCCTGGATGATGTTTTTTTCATTTTTAGAATTTTTTTTGTATTTTATTTTTGAATTTTCTATCTCGGGTCGGGTTCGAACGGATAGGAAGGAAATTTTTTTTCTTCTTTATTTTTTGGCCTGTCCTGACCCGTTTCATCTTGAAATGAAGCCAGGATGATGTTTTTTAATTTTTAGAATTTTTTTGCATTTATTTTTGAATTTTCAAACTCGGGTCGGGATCAAACGGATAGGAAGGAAATTTTTTGTCCTCTCTATTTTTCGGCCTGTCCTGACCCGTTTCATCTTGAAATGAAGCCTGGATGATGTTTTTTCATTTTTAGAATTTTTTTTGTATTTTATTTTTGAATTTTCTATCTCGGGTCGGGTTCGAACGGATAGGAAGGAAATTTTTTTTCTTCTCTATTTTTCGGGCTGTCCATACCCGTTTAGTCTTGAAATGAAGCCTGGATGATGTTTTTTAATTTTTAGAATTTTTTTGCATTTTATTTTTGAATTTTCTATCTCTAGTCGGGTTCGAACGGATAGGAAGGAAATTTTTTTTCTTCTCTATTTTTCGGCCTGTCTTGACCCGTTTCATCTTGAAATGAAGCCTGGATGATGTTTTTTCATTTTTAGAATTTTTTTTGTATTTTATTTTTGAATTTTCTATCTCGGGTCGGGTTCGAACGGATAGGAAGGAAATTTTTTTTCTTCTTTATTTTTTGGCCTATCCTGACCCGTTTCATCTTGAAATGAAGCCAGGATGATGTTTTTTAATTTTTAGAATTTTTTTGCATTTATTTTTGAATTTTCAAACTCGGGTCGGGTTCGAACGGATAGGAAGGAAATTTTTTTTCCTCTCTATTTTTCATCCTGTCCTGACCCGTTTCATCTTGAAATGAAGCCAGGATGATGTTTTTTAATTTTTAGAATTTTTTTGCATTTATTTTTGAATTTTCTATCTCTAGTCGGGTTCGAACGGATAGGAAGGAAATTTTTTTTCTTCTCTATTTTTCGGCCTGTCTTGACCCGTTTCATCTTGAAATGAAGCCTAGATGATGTTTTTTCATTTTTAGAATTTTTTTTGTATTTTATTTTTGAATTTTCTATCTCGGGTCGGGTTCGAACGGATAGGAAGGAAATTTTTTTTCTTCTTTATTTTTTGGCCTGTCCTGACCCGTTTCATCTTGAAATGAAGCCAGGATGATGTTTTTTAATTTTTAGAATTTTTTTGCATTTATTTTTGAATTTTCAAACTCGGGTCGGGATCAAACGGATAGGAAGGAAATTTTTTTTCCTCTCTATTTTTCGGCATGTCCTGACCCGTTTCTTCTTGAAATGAAGCCTGGATGATGTTTTTTCATTTTTAGAATTTTTTTTGTATTTTATTTTTGAATTTTCTATCTCGGGTCGGGTTCGAACGGATAGGAAGGAATTTTTTTTTCTTCTCTATTTTTCGGGCTGTCCATACCCGTTTAGTCTTGAAATGAAGCCTGGAAGATGTTTTTTAATTTTTAGAATTTTTTTGCATTTTATTTTTGAATTTTCTATCTCTAGTCGGGTTCGAACTGATAGGAAGGAAATTTTTTTTCTTCTCTATTTTTCGGCCTGTCTTGACCCGTTTCATCTTGAAATGAAGCCTGGATGATGTTTTTTCATTTTTAGAATTTTTTTTGTATTTTATTTTTGAATTTTCTATCTCGGGTCGGGTTCGAACGGAGAGGAAGGAAATTTTTTTTCTTCTTTATTTTTTGGCCTGTCCTGACCCGTTTCATCTTGAAATGAAGCCAGGATGATGTTTTTTAATTTTTAGAATTTTTTTGCATTTATTTTTGAATTTTCAAACTCGGGTCGGGATCAAACGGATAGGAAGGAAATTTTTTGTCCTCTCTATTTTTCGGCCTGTCCTGACCCGTTTCATCTTGAAATGAAGCCTGGATGATGTTTTTTCATTTTTAGAATTTTTTTTTGTATTTTATTTTTGAATTTTCTATCTCGGGTCGGGTTCGAACGGATAGGAAGGAAATTTTTTTTCTTCTCTATTTTTCGGGCTGTCCATACCCGTTTAGTCTTGAAATGAAGCCTGGATGATGTTTTTTAATTTTTAGAATTTTTTTGCATTTTATTTTTGAATTTTCTATCTCTAGTCGGGTTCGAACGGATAGGAAGGAAATTTTTTTTCTTCTCTATTTTTCGGCCTGTCTTGACCCGTTTCATCTTGAAATGAAGCCTGGATGATGTTTTTTCATTTTTAGAATTTTTTTTGTATTTTATTTTTGAATTTTCTATCTCGGGTCGGGTTCGAACGGATAGGAAGGAAATTTTTTTTCTTCTTTATTTTTTGGCCTATCCTGACCCGTTTCATCTTGAAATGAAGCCAGGATGATGTTTTTTAATTTTTAGAATTTTTTTGCATTTATTTTTGAATTTTCAAACTCGGGTCGGGATCGAACGGATAGGAAGGAAATTTTTTTTCCTCTCTATTTTTCGGCCTGTCCTGACCCGTTTCATCTTGAAATGAAGCCAGGATGATGTTTTTTAATTTTTAGAATTTTTTTGCATTTATTTTTGAATTTTCAAACTCGGGTCGTGATCAAACGGATAGGAAGGAAATTTTTTTTCCTCTCTATTTTTCGGCATGTCCTGACCCGTTTCATCTTGAAATGAAGCCTGGATGATGTTTTTTCATTTTTAGAATTTTTTTTTGTATTTTATTTTTGAATTTTCTATCTCGGGTCGGGTTCGAACGGATAGGAAGGAAATTTTTTTTCTTCTCTATTTTTCGGGCTGTCCATACCCGTTTAGTCTTGAAATGAAGCCTGGAAGATGTTTTTTAATTTTTAGAATTTTTTTGCATTTTATTTTTGAATTTTCTATCTCTAGTCGGGTTCGAACTGATAGGAAGGAAATTTTTTTTCTTCTCTATTTTTCGGCCTGTCTTGACCCGTTTCATCTTGAAATGAAGCCTGGATGATGTTTTTTCATTTTTAGAATTTTTTTTGTATTTTATTTTTGAATTTTCTATCTCGGGTAGGGTTCGAACGGATAGGAAGGAAATTTTTTTTCTTCTTTATTTTTTGGCCTGTCCTGACCCGTTTCATCTTGAAATGAAGCCAGGATGATGTTTTTTAATTTTTAGAATTTTTTTGCATTTATTTTTGAATTTTCAAACTCGGGTCGGGATCAAACGGATAGGAAGGAAATTTTTTTTCCTCTCTATTTTTCGGCCTGTCCTGACCCGTTTCATCTTGAAATGAAGCCTGGATGATGTTTTTTCATTTTTAGAATTTTTTTTGTATTTTATTTTTGAATTTTCTATCTCGGGTCGGGTTCGAACGGATAGGAAGGAAATTTTTTTTCTTCTCTATTTTTCGGGCTGTCCATACCCGTTTAGTCTTGAAATGAAGCCTGGATGATGTTTTTTAATTTTTAGAATTTTTTTGCATTTTATTTTTGAATTTTCTATCTCTAGTCGGGTTCGAACGGATAGGAAGGAAATTATTTTTCTTCTCTATTTTTCGGCCTGTCTTGACCCGTTTCATCTTGAAATGAAGCCTGGATGATGTTTTTTCATTTTTAGAATTTTTTTTGTATTTTATTTTTGAATTTTCTATCTCGGGTCGGGTTCGAACGGATAGGAAGGAAATTTTTTTTCTTCTTTATTTTTTGGCCTGTCCTGAACCGTTTCATCTTGAAATGAAGCCAGGATGATGTTTTTTAATTTTTAGAATTTTTTTGCATTTATTTTTGAATTTTCAAACTCGGGTCGGGATCGAACGGATAGGAAGGAAATTTTTTTTCCTCTCTATTTTTCGGCCTGTCCTGACCCGTTTCATCTTGAAATGAAGCCAGGATGATGTTTTTTAATTTTTAGAATTTTTTTGCATTTATTTTTGAATTTTCTAACTCGGATCGGGTTCGAACGGATAGGAAGGAAAATTTTTTTCTTCTCTATTTTTCGGCCTGCCCATACCCGTTTAGTCTTGAAATGAAGCCTGGATGACGTTTTTTAATTTTTAGAATTTTTTTGCATTTTATTTTTGAATTTTCTATCTCGGGTCGGGTTCGAACGGATAGGAAGGAAATTTTTTTTCTTCTCTATTTTTCGGCCTGTCCTAACCAGTTTCATCTTGAAATGAAGCCAGGATGATGTTTTTTAATTTTTAGAATTTTTTTGCATTTATTTTTGAATTTTCTAACTCAGATCGGGTTCGAACGGATAGGAAGGAAATTTTTTTTCCTCTCTATTTTTCGGCCTGTCCTGACCCGTTTCATCTTGAAATGAAGCCTGGATGATGTTTTTTCATTTTTAGATTTTTTTTGTATTTTATTTTTGAATTTTCTATCTCGGGTCGGGTTCGAACGGATAGGAAGGAATTTTTTTTTCTTCTCTATTTTTCGGGCTGTCCATACCCGTTTAGTCTTGAAATGAAGCCTGGAAGATGTTTTTTAATTTTTAGAATTTTTTTGCATTTTATTTTTGAATTTTCTATCTCTAGTCGGGTTCGAACGGATAGGAAGGAAATTTTTTTTCTTCTCTATTTTTCGGCCTGTCTTGACCCGTTTCATCTTGAAATGAAGCCTGGATGATGTTTTTTCATTTTTAGAATTTTTTTTGTATTTTATTTTTGAATTTTCTATCTCGGGTCGGGTTCGAACGGATAGGAAGGAAATTTTTTTTCTTCTTTATTTTTTGGCCTGTCCTGACCCGTTTCATCTTGAAATGAAGCCAGGATGATGTTTTTTAATTTTTAGAATTTTTTTGCATTTATTTTTGAATTTTCAAACTCGGGTCGGGATCAAACGGATAGGAAGGAAATTTTTTTTCCTCTCTATTTTTCGGCATGTCCTGACCCGTTTCTTCTTGAAATGAAGCCTGGATGATGTTTTTTCATTTTTAGAATTTTTTTTTGTATTTTATTTTTGAATTTTCTATCTCGGGTCGGGTTCGAACGGATAGGAAGGAATTTTTTTTTCTTCTCTATTTTTCGGGCTGTCCATACCCGTTTAGTCTTGAAATGAAGCCTGGAAGATGTTTTTTAATTTTTAGAATTTTTTTGCATTTTATTTTTGAATTTTCTATCTCTAGTCGGGTTCGAACTGATAGGAAGGAAATTTTTTTTCTTCTCTATTTTTCGGCCTGTCTTGACCCGTTTCATCTTGAAATGAAGCCTGGATGATGTTTTTTCATTTTTAGAATTTTTTTTGTATTTTATTTTTGAATTTTCTATCTCGGGTCGGGTTCGAACGGAGAGGAAGGAAATTTTTTTTCTTCTTTATTTTTTGGCCTGTCCTGACCCGTTTCATCTTGAAATGAAGCCAGGATGATGTTTTTTAATTTTTAGAATTTTTTTGCATTTATTTTTGAATTTTCAAACTCGGGTCGGGATCAAACGGATAGGAAGGAAATTTTTTGTCCTCTCTATTTTTCGGCCTGTCCTGACCCGTTTCATCTTGAAATGAAGCCTGGATGATGTTTTTTCATTTTTAGAATTTTTTTTGTATTTTATTTTTGAATTTTCTATCTCGGGTCGGGTTCGAACGGATAGGGAGGAAATTTTTTTTCTTCTCTATTTTTCGGGCTGTCCATACCCGTTTAGTCTTGAAATGAAGCCTGGATGATGTTTTTTAATTTTTAGAATTTTTTTGCATTTTATTTTTGAATTTTCTATCTCTAGTCGGGTTCGAACGGATAGGAAGGAAATTTTTTTTCTTCTCTATTTTTCGGCCTGTCTTGACCCGTTTCATCTTGAAATGAAGCCTGGATGATGTTTTTTCATTTTTAGAATTTTTTTTGTATTTTATTTTTGAATTTTCTATCTCGGGTCGGGTTCGAACGGATAGGAAGGAAATTTTTTTTCTTCTTTATTTTTTGGCCTATCCTGACCCGTTTCATCTTGAAATGAAGCCAGGATGATGTTTTTTAATTTTTAGAATTTTTTTGCATTTATTTTTGAATTTTCAAACTCGGGTCGGGTTCGAACGGATAGGAAGGAAATTTTTTTTCCTCTCTATTTTTCATCCTGTCCTGACCCGTTTCATCTTGAAATGAAGCCAGGATGATGTTTTTTAATTTTTAGAATTTTTTTGCATTTATTTTTGAATTTTCTATCTCTAGTCGGGTTCGAACGGATAGGAAGGAAATTTTTTTTCTTCTCTATTTTTCGGCCTGTCTTGACCCGTTTCATCTTGAAATGAAGCCTAGATGATGTTTTTTCATTTTTAGAATTTTTTTTGTATTTTATTTTTGAATTTTCTATCTCGGGTCGGGTTCGAACGGATAGGAAGGAAATTTTTTTTCTTCTTTATTTTTTGGCCTGTCCTGACCCGTTTCATCTTGAAATGAAGCCAGGATGATGTTTTTTAATTTTTAGAATTTTTTTGCATTTATTTTTGAATTTTCAAACTCGGGTCGGGATCAAACGGATAGGAAGGAAATTTTTTTTCCTCTCTATTTTTCGGCATGTCCTGACCCGTTTCTTCTTGAAATGAAGCCTGGATGATGTTTTTTCATTTTTAGAATTTTTTTTGTATTTTATTTTTGAATTTTCTATCTCGGGTCGGGTTCGAACGGATAGGAAGGAATTTTTTTTTCTTCTCTATTTTTCGGGCTGTCCATACCCGTTTAGTCTTGAAATGAAGCCTGGAAGATGTTTTTTAATTTTTAGAATTTTTTTGCATTTTATTTTTGAATTTTCTATCTCTAGTCGGGTTCGAACTGATAGGAAGGAAATTTTTTTTCTTCTCTATTTTTCGGCCTGTCTTGACCCGTTTCATCTTGAAATGAAGCCTGGATGATGTTTTTTCATTTTTAGAATTTTTTTTGTATTTTATTTTTGAATTTTCTATCTCGGGTCGGGTTCGAACGGAGAGGAAGGAAATTTTTTTTCTTCTTTATTTTTTGGCCTGTCCTGACCCGTTTCATCTTGAAATGAAGCCAGGATGATGTTTTTTAATTTTTAGAATTTTTTTGCATTTATTTTTGAATTTTCAAACTCGGGTCGGGATCAAACGGATAGGAAGGAAATTTTTTGTCCTCTCTATTTTTCGGCCTGTCCTGACCCGTTTCATCTTGAAATGAAGCCTGGATGATGTTTTTTCATTTTTAGAATTTTTTTTGTATTTTATTTTTGAATTTTCTATCTCGGGTCGGGTTCGAACGGATAGGAAGGAAATTTTTTTTCTTCTCTATTTTTCGGGCTGTCCATACCCGTTTAGTCTTGAAATGAAGCCTGGATGATGTTTTTTAATTTTTAGAATTTTTTTGCATTTTATTTTTGAATTTTCTATCTCTAGTCGGGTTCGAACGGATAGGAAGGAAATTTTTTTTCTTCTCTATTTTTCGGCCTGTCTTGACCCGTTTCATCTTGAAATGAAGCCTGGATGATGTTTTTTCATTTTTAGAATTTTTTTTGTATTTTATTTTTGAATTTTCTATCTCGGGTCGGGTTCGAACGGATAGGAAGGAAATTTTTTTTCTTCTTTATTTTTTGGCCTATCCTGACCCGTTTCATCTTGAAATGAAGCCAGGATGATGTTTTTTAATTTTTAGAATTTTTTTGCATTTATTTTTGAATTTTCAAACTCGGGTCGGGATCGAACGGATAGGAAGGAAATTTTTTTTCCTCTCTATTTTTCGGCCTGTCCTGACCCGTTTCATCTTGAAATGAAGCCAGGATGATGTTTTTTAATTTTTAGAATTTTTTTGCATTTATTTTTGAATTTTCTAACTCGGATCGGGTTCGAACAGATAGGAAGGAAATTTTTTTTCTTCTCTATTTTTCGGCCTGCCCATACCCGTTTAGTCTTGAAATGAAGCCTGGATGACGTTTTTTAATTTTTAGAATTTTTTTGCATTTTATTTTTGAATTTTCTATCTCGGGTCGGGTTCGAACGGATAGGAAGGAAATTTTTTTTCTTCTCTATTTTTCGGCCTGTCCTGACCCGTTTCATCTTGAAATGAAGCCAGGATGATGTTTTTTAATTTTTAGAATTTTTTTGCACTTATTTTTGAATTTTCTAACTCAGATCGGGTTCGAACGGATAGGAAGGAAATTTCTTTTCCTCTCTATTTTTCGGCCTGTCCTGACCCGTTTCATCTTGAAATGAAGCCAGGATGATGTTTTTTAATTTTTAGAATTTTTTTGCATTTATTTTTGAATTTTCTAACTCGGATCGGGTTCGAACGGATAGGAAGGAAATTTTTTTTCTTCTCTATTTTTCGGCCTGCCCATACCCGTTTAGTCTTGAAATGAAGCCTGGATGACGTTTTTTAATTTTTATAATTTTTTTGCATTTTATTTTTGAATTTTCTATCTCGGGTCGGGTTCGAACGGATAGGAAGGAAATTTTTTTTCTTCTCTATTTTTCGGCCTGTCCTGACCCGTTTCATCTTGAAATGAAGCCAGGATGATGTTTCTTAATTTTTAGAATTTTTTTGCATTTATTTTTGAATTTTCTAACTCAGATCGGGTTCGAACGGATAGGAAGGAAATTGTTTTTCCTCTCTATTTTTCGGCCTGTCCTGACCCGTTTCATCTTGAAATGAAGCCAGGATGATGTTTTTTAATTTTTAGAATTTTTTTGCATTTATTTTTGAATTTTCTAACTCGGATCGGGTTCGAACGGATAGGAAGGAAATTTTTTTTCTTCCTTATTTTTCGGCCTGCCCATACCCGTTTAGTCTTGAAATGAAGCCTGGATGACGTTTTTTCATTTTTAGAATTTTTTTGCATTTTATTTTTGAATTTTCTATCTCGGGTCGGGTTCGAACGGATAGGAAGTAAATTTTTTTTCTTCTCTATTTTTCGGCCTGTCCTGACCCGTTTCATCTTGAAATGAAGCCAAGATGATGTTTTTTAATTTTTAGAATTTTTTTGCATTTATTTTTGAATTTTCTATCTCTAGTCGGGTTCGAACGGATAGGAAGGAAATTTTTTTTCTTCTCTATTTTTCGGCCTGTCTTGACCCGTTTCATCTTGAAATGAAGCCTGGATGATGTTTTTTCATTTTTAGAATTTTTTTTGTATTTTATTTTTGAATTTTCTATCTCGGGTCGGGTTCGAACGGATAGGAAGGAAATTTTTTTTCTTCTTTATTTTTTGGCCTGTCCTGACCCGTTTCATCTTGAAATGAAGCCAGGATGATGTTTTTTAATTTTTAGAATTTTTTTGCATTTATTTTTGAATTTTCAAACTCGGGTCGTGATCAAACGGATAGGAAGGAAATTTTTTTTCCTCTCTATTTTTCGGCATGTCCTGACCCGTTTCATCTTGAAATGAAGTCTGGATGATGTTTTTTCATTTTTAGAATTTTTTTTTGTATTTTATTTTTGAATTTTCTATCTCGGGTCGGGTTCGAACGGATAGGAAGGAAATTTTTTTTCTTCTCTATTTTTCGGGCTGTCCATACCCGTTTAGTCTTGAAATGAAGCCTGGAAGATGTTTTTTAATTTTTAGAATTTTTTTGCATTTTATTTTTGAATTTTCTATCTCTAGTCGGGTTCGAACTGATAGGAAGGAAATTTTTTTTCTTCTCTATTTTTCGGCCTGTCTTGACCCGTTTCATCTTGAAATGAAGCCTGGATGATGTTTTTTCATTTTTAGAATTTTTTTTGTATTTTATTTTTGAATTTTCTATCTCGGGTAGGGTTCGAACGGATAGGAAGGAAATTTTTTTTCTTCTTTATTTTTTGGCCTGTCCTGACCCGTTTCATCTTGAAATGAAGCCAGGATGATGTTTTTTAATTTTTAGAATTTTTTTGCATTTATTTTTGAATTTTCAAACTCGGGTCGGGATCAAACGGATAGGAAGGAAATTTTTTTTCCTCTCTATTTTTCGGCCTGTCCTGACCCGTTTCATCTTGAAATGAAGCCTGGATGATGTTTTTTCATTTTTAGAATTTTTTTTGTATTTTATTTTTGAATTTTCTATCTCGGGTCGGGTTCGAACGGATAGGAAGGAAATTTTTTTTCTTCTCTATTTTTCGGGCTGTCCATACCCGTTTAGTCTTGAAATGAAGCCTGGATGATGTTTTTTAATTTTTAGAATTTTTTTGCATTTTATTTTTGAATTTTCTATCTCTAGTCGGGTTCGAACGGATAGGAAGGAAATTATTTTTCTTCTCTATTTTTCGGCCTGTCTTGACCCGTTTCATCTTGAAATGAAGCCTGGATGATGTTTTTTCATTTTTAGAATTTTTTTTGTATTTTATTTTTGAATTTTCTATCTCGGGTCGGGTTCGAACGGATAGGAAGGAAATTTTTTTTCTTCTTTATTTTTTGGCCTGTCCTGAACCGTTTCATCTTGAAATGAAGCCAGGATGACGTTTTTTAATTTTTAAAATTTTTTTGCATTTATTTTTGAATTTTCAAACTCGGGTCGGGATCGAACGGATAGGAAGGAAATTTTTTTTCCTCTCTATTTTTCGGCCTGTCCTGACCCGTTTCATCTTGAAATGAAGCTAGGATGATGTTTTTTAATTTTTAGAATTTTTTTGCATTTATTTTTGAATTTTCTAACTCGGATCGGGTTCGAACGGATAGGAAGGAAATTTTTTTTCTTCTCTATTTTTCGGCCTGCCCATACCCGTTTAGTCTTGAAATGAAGCCTGGATGACGTTTTTTAATTTTTAGAATTTTTTTGCATTTTATTTTTGAATTTTCTATCTCGGGTCGGGTTCGAACGGATAGGAAGGAAATTTTTTTTCTTCTCTATTTTTCGGCCTGTCCTAACCAGTTTCATCTTGAAATGAAGCCAGGATGATGTTTTTTAATTTTTAGAATTTTTTTGCATTTATTTTTGAATTTTCTAACTCAGATCGGGTTCGAACGGATAGGAAGGAAATTTTTTTTCGTCTCTATTTTTCGGCCTGTCCTGACCCGTTTCATCTTGAAATGAAGCCAGGATGATGTTTTTTAATTTTTAGAATTTTTTTGCATTTATTTTTGAATTTTCTAACTCAGATCGGGTTCGAACGGATAGGAAGGAAATTTTTTTTCCTCTCTATTTTTCGGCCTGTCCTGACCCGTTTCATCTTGAAATGAAGCCAGGATGATGTTTTTTAATTTTTAGAATTTTTTTGCATTTATTTTTGAATTTTCTAACTCGGATCGGGTTCGAACGGATAGGAAGGAAATTTTTTTTCTTCTCTATTTTTCGGCCTGCCCATACCCGTTTAGTCTTGAAATGAAGCCTGGATGACGTTTTTTAATTTTTAGAATTTTTTTGCATTTTATTTTTGAATTTTCTATCTCGGGTCGGGTTCGAACGGATAGGAAGGAAATTTTTTTTCTTCTCTATTTTTCGGCCTGTCCTGACCCGTTTCATCTTGAAATGAAGCCAGGATGATGTTTCTTAATTTTTAGAATTTTTTTGCATTTATTTTTGAATTTTCTAACTCAGATCGGGTTCGAACGGATAGGAAGGAAATTGTTTTTCCTCTCTATTTTTCGGCCTGTCCTGACCCGTTTCATCTTGAAATGAAGCCAGGATGATGTTTTTTAATTTTTAGAATTTTTTTGCATTTATTTTTGAATTTTCTAACTCGGATCGGGTTCGAACGGATAGGAAGGAAATTTTTTTTCTTCCTTATTTTTCGGCCTGCCCATACCCGTTTAGTCTTGAAATGAAGCCTGGATGACGTTTTTTAATTTTTAGAATTTTTTTGCATTTTATTTTTGAATTTTCTATCTCGGGTCGGGTTCGAACGGATAGGAAGTAAATTTTTTTTCTTCTCTATTTTTCGGCCTGTCCTGACCCGTTTCATCTTGAAATGAAGCCAAGATGATGTTTTTTAATTTTTAGAATTTTTTTGCATTTATTTTTGAATTTTCAGACTCGGGTGAGGTTCGAACGGATAGGAAGGAAATTTTTTTTCCTCTCTATTTTTCATCCTGTCCTAACCCGTTTCATCTTGAAATGAAGCCAGGATGATGTTTTTTAATTTTTAGAATTTTTTTGCATTTATTTTGGAATTTTCTAACTCGGGTCAGGTTCGAACGGATAGGAAGGAAATTTTTTTTCTTCTCTCTTTTTCTGCCTATCCAGACCCGTTTAGTCTTGAAATGAAGCCTGGATGATGTTTTTTAATTTTTAGAATTTTTTTGCATTTTATTTTTGAATTTTCTATCTCGAGTCGGGTTTGAACGGATAGGAAGGAAATTTTTTTTCTTCTCTATTTTTCGGCCTGTCCATACCCGTTTAGTCTTGAAATGAAGCCTGGATGACGTTTTTTAATTTTTAGAATTTTTTTGCATTTTATTTTTGAATTTTCTATCTCGGGTCGGGTTCGAACGGATAGGAAGGAAATTTTTTTTCTTCTCTATTTTTCTGCCTATCCAGACCCGTTTAGTCTTGAAATGAAGCCTGGATGATGTTTTTTAATTTTTAGAATTTTTTTGCATTTTATTTTTGAATTTTCTATCTCGAGTCGGGTTTGAACGGATAGGAAGGAAATTTTTTTTTTTCTTCTCTATTTTTCGGCCTGTCTTGACCCGTTTCATCTTGAAATGAAGCCTGGATGATGTTTTTTTCATTTTTAGAATTTTTTTTGTATTTTATTTTTGAATTTTCTATCTCGGGTCGGGTTCGAACGGATAGGAAGGAAATTTTTTTTCTTCTCTATTTTTTGGCCTGTCCTGACCCGTTTCATCTTGAAATGAAGCCAGGATGATGTTTTTTAATTTTTAGAATTTTTTTGCATTTATTTTTGAATTTTCAAACTCGGGTCGGGTTCGAACGGATAGGAAGGAAATTTTTTTTCCTCTCTATTTTTCATCCTGTCCTGACCCGTTTCATCTTGAAATGAAGCCAGGATGATGTTTTTTAATTTTTAGAATTTTTTTGCATTTATTTTTGAATTTTCTATCTCTAGTCGGGTTCGAACGGATAGGAAGGAAATTTTTTTTCTTCTCTATTTTTCGGCCTGTCTTGACCCGTTTCATCTTGAAATGAAGCCTGGATGATGTTTTTTCATTTTTAGAATTTTTTTTGTATTTTATTTTTGAATTTTCTATCTCGGGTCGGGTTCGAACGGATAGGAAGGAAATTTTTTTTCTTCTTTATTTTTTGGCCTTTCCTGACCCGTTTCATCTTGAAATGAAGCCAGGATGATGTTTTTTAATTTTTAGAATTTTTTTGCATTTATTTTTGAATTTTCAAACTCGGGTCGGGATCAAACGGATAGGAAGGAAATTTTTTTTCCTCTCTATTTTTCGGCCTGTCCTGACCCGTTTCATCTTGAAATGAAGCCTGGATGATGTTTTTTCATTTTTAGAATTTTTTTTGTATTTTATTTTTGAATTTTCTATCTCGGGTCGGGTTCGAACGGATAGGAAGGAAATTTTTTTTCTTCTCTATTTTTCGGGCTGTCCATACCCGTTTAGTCTTGAAATGAAGCCTGGATGATGTTTTTTAATTTTTAGAATTTTTTTGCATTTTATTTTTGAATTTTCTATCTCTAGTCGGGTTCGAACGGATAGGAAGGAAATTTTTTTTCTTCTCTATTTTTCGGCCTGTCTTGACCCGTTTCATCTTGAAATGAAGCCTGGATGATGTTTTTTCATTTTTAGAATTTTTTTTGTATTTTATTTTTGAATTTTCTATCTCGGGTCGGGTTCGAACGGATAGGAAGGAAATTTTTTTTCTTCTTTATTTTTTGGCCTGTCCTGACCCGTTTCATCTTGAAATGAAGCCAGGATGATGTTTTTTAATTTTTAGAATTTTTTTGCATTTATTTTTGAATTTTCAAACTCGGGTCGGGATCGAACGGATAGGAAGGAAATTTTTTTTCCTCTCTATTTTTCGGCCTGTCCTGACCCGTTTCATCTTGAAATGAAGCCAGGATGATGTTTTTTAATTTTTAGAATTTTTTTGCATTTATTTTTGAATTATCTATCTCGGATCGGGTTCGAACGGATAGGAAGGAAATTTTTTTTCTTCTCTATTTTTCGGCCTGCCCATACCCGTTTAGTCTTGAAATGAAGCCTGGATGACGTTTTTTAATTTTTAGAATTTTTTTGCATTTTATTTTTGAATTTTCTATCTCGGGTCGGGTTCGAACGGATAGGAAGGAAATTTTTTTTCTTCTCTATTTTTCGGCCTGTCCTGACCCGTTTCATCTTGAAATGAAGCCAGGATGATGTTTTTTAATTTTTAGAATTTTTTTGCATTTATTTTTGAATTTTCTAACTCAGATCGGGTTCGAACGGATAGGAAGGAAATTTTTTTTCCTCTCTATTTTTCGGCCTGTCCTGACCCGTTTCATCTTGCAATGAAGCCAGGATGATGTTTTTTAATTTTTAGAATTTTTTTGCATTTATTTTTGAATTATCTAACTCGGATCGGGTTCGAACGGATAGGAAGGAAATTTTTTTTCTTCCTTATTTTTCGGCCTGCCCATACCCGTTTAGTCTTGAAATGAAGCCTGGATGACGTTTTTTAATTTTTAGAATTTTTTTGCATTTTATTTTTGAATTTTCTATCTCGGGTCGGGTTCGAACGGATAGGAAGTAAATTTTTTTTCTTCTCTATTTTTCGGCCTGTCCTGACCCGTTTCATCTTGAAATGAAGCCAAGATGATGTTTTTTAATTTTTAGAATTTTTTTGCATTTATTTTTGAATTTTCAAACTCGGGTGAGGTTCGAACGGATAGGAAGGAAATTTTTTTTCCTCTCTATTTTTCATCCTGTCCTAACCCGTTTCATCTTGAAATGAAGCCAGGATGATGTTTTTTAATTTTTAGAATTTTTTTGCATTTATTTTGGAATTTTCTAACTCGGGTCGGGTTCGAACGGATAGGAAGGAAATTTTTTTTCTTCTCTATTTTTCTGCCTATCCAGACCCGTTTAGTCTTGAAATGAAGCCTGGATGATGTTTTTTAATTTTTAGAATTTTTTTGCATTTTATTTTTGAATTTTCTATCTCGAGTCGGGTTTGAACGGATAGGAAGGAAATTTTTTTTCTTCTCTATTTTTCTACCTGTCCATACCCGTTTAGTCTTGAAATGAAGCCTGGATGACGTTTTTTAATTTTTAGAATTTTTTTGCATTTTATTTTTGAATTTTCTATCTCGGGTCGGGTTCGAACGGATAGGAAGGAAATTTTTTTTCTTCTCTATTTTTCTGCCTATCCAGACCCGTTTAGTCTTGAAATGAAGCCTGGATGATGTTTTTTAATTTTTAGAATTTTTTTGCATTTTATTTTTGAATTTTCTATCTCGAGACGGGTTTGAACGGATAGGAAGGAAATTTTTTTTCTTCTCTATTTTTCGGCCTGTCTTGACCTG
The DNA here is from genome assembly GCF_932294415.1 of Quercus robur. Taxonomy (NCBI): domain Eukaryota; kingdom Viridiplantae; phylum Streptophyta; class Magnoliopsida; order Fagales; family Fagaceae; genus Quercus; species Quercus robur. The sequence goes on along the minus strand of NC_065542.1, from coordinate 37,982,658 downwards.
TTTCATCTTGAAATGAAGCCTGGATGATGTTTTTTCATTTTTAGAATTTTTTTTGTATTTTATTTTTGAATTTTCTATCTCGGGTCGGGTTCGAACGGATAGGAAGGAAATTTTTTTGCTTCTCTATTTTTTGGCCTGTCCTGACCCGTTTCATCTTGAAATGAAGCCAGGATGATGTTTTTTAATTTCTAGAATTTTTTTGCATTTATTTTTGAATTTTCAAACTCGGGTCGGGATCAAACGGATAGGAAGGAAATTTTTTTTCCTCTCTATTTTTCGGCCTGTCCTGACCCGTTTCATCTTGAAATGAAGCCTGGATGATGTTTTTTCATTTTTAGAATTTTTTTTGTATTTTATTTTTGAATTTTCTATCTCGGGTCGGGTTCGAACGGATAGGAAGGAAATTTTTTTTCTTCTTTATTTTTTGGCCTGTCCTGACCCGTTTCATCTTGAAATGAAGCCAGGATGATGTTTTTTAATTTTTAGAATTTTTTTGCATTTATTTTTGAATTTTCTATCTCTAGTCGGGTTCGAACGGATAGGAAGGAAATTTTTTTTCTTCTCTATTTTTCGGCCTGTCTTGACCCGTTTCATCTTGAAATGAAGCCTGGATGATGTTTTTTCATTTTTAGAATTTTTTTTGTATTTTATTTTTGAATTTTCTATCTCGGGTCGGGTTCGAACGGATAGGAAGGAAATTTTTTTTCTTCTTTATTTTTTGGCCTGTCCTGACCCGTTTCATCTTGAAATGAAGCCAGGATGATGTTTTTTAATTTTTAGAATTTTTTTGCATTTATTTTTGAATTTTCAAACTCGGGTCGGGATCAAACGGATAGGAAGGAAATTTTTTTTCCTCTCTATTTTTCGGCCTGTCCTGACCCGTTTCATCTTGAAATGAAGCCTGGATGATGTTTTTTCATTTTTAGAATTTTTTTTGTATTTTATTTTTGAATTTTCTATCTCGGGTCGGGTTCGAACGGATAGGAAGGGAATTTTTTTTCTTCTCTATTTTTCGGGCTGTCCATACCCGTTTAGTCTTGAAATGAAGCCTGGATGATGTTTTTTAATTTTTAGAATTTTTTTGCATTTTATTTTTGAATTTTCTATCTCTAGTCGGGTTCGAACGGATAGGAAGGAAATTTTTTTTCTTCTCTATTTTTCGGCCTGTCTTGACCCGTTTCATCTTGAAATGAAGCCTGGATGATGTTTTTTCATTTTTAGAATTTTTTTTGTATTTTATTTTTGAATTTTCTATCTCGGGTCGGGTTCGAACGGATAGGAAGGAAATTTTTTTTCTTCTTTATTTTTTGGCCTGTCCTGACCCGTTTCATCTTGAAATGAAGCCAGGATGATGTTTTTTAATTTTTAGAATTTTTTTGCATTTATTTTTGAATTTTCAAACTCGGGTCGGGATCGAACGGATAGGAAGGAAATTTTTTTTCCTCTCTATTTTTCGGCCTGTCCTGACCCGTTTCATCTTGAAATGAAGCCAGGATGATGTTTTTTAATTTTTAGAATTTTTTTGCATTTATTTTTGAATTTTCTAACTCGGATCGGGTTCGAACGGATAGGAAGGAAATTTTTTTTCTTCTCTATTTTTCGGCCTGCCCATACCCGTTTAGTCTTGAAATGAAGCCTGGATGACGTTTTTTAATTTTTAGAATTTTTTTGCATTTTATTTTTGAATTTTCTATCTCGGGTCGGGTTCGAACGGATAGGAAGGAAATTTTTTTTCTTCTCTATTTTTCGGCCTGTCCTGACCCGTTTCATCTTGAAATGAAGCCAGGATGATGTTTTTTAATTTTTAGAATTTTTTTGCATTTATTTTTGAATTTTCTAACTCAGATCGGGTTCGAACGGATAGGAAGGAAATTTTTTTTCCTCTCTATTTTTCGGCCTGTCCTGACCCGTTTCATCTTGAAATGAAGCCAGGATGATGTTTTTTAATTTTTAGAATTTTTTTGCATTTATTTTTGAATTATCTAACTCGGATCGGGTTCGAACGGATAGGAAGGAAATTTTTTTTCTTCCTTAATTTTCGGCCTGCCCATACCCGTTTAGTCTTGAAATGAAGCCTGGATGACGTTTTTTAATTTTTAGAATTTTTTTGCATTTTATTTTTGAATTTTCTATCTCGGGTCGGGTTCGAACGGATAGGAAGTAAATTTTTTTTCTTCTCTATTTTTCGGCCTGTCCTGACCCGTTTCATCTTGAAATGAAGCCAAGATGATGTTTTTTAATTTTTAGAATTTTTTTGCATTTATTTTTGAATTTTCAAACTCGGGTGAGGTTCGAACGGATAGGAAGGAAATTTTTTTTCCTCTCTATTTTTCATCCTGTCCTAACCCGTTTCATCTTGAAATGAAGCCAGGATGATGTTTTTTAATTTTTAGAATTTTTTTGCATTTATTTTGGAATTTTCTAACTCGGGTCGGGTTCGAACGGATAGGAAGGAAATTTTTTTTCTTCTCTATTTTTCTGCCTATCCAGACCCGTTTAGTCTTGAAATGAAGCCTGGATGATGTTTTTTAATTTTTAGAATTTTTTTGCATTTTATTTTTGAATTTTTTATCTCGAGTCGGGTTTGAACGGATAGGAAGGAAATTTTTTTTCTTCTCTATTTTTCTACCTGTCCATACCCGTTTAGTCTTGAAATGAAGCCTGGATGACGTTTTTTAATTTTTAGAATTTTTTTGCATTTTATTTTTGAATTTTCTATCTCGGGTCGGGTTCGAACGGATAGGAAGGAAATTTTTTTTCTTCTCTATTTTTCTGCCTATCCAGACCCGTTTAGTCTTGAAATGAAGCCTGGATGATGTTTTTTAATTTTTAGAATTTTTTTGCATTTTATTTTTGAATTTTCTATCTCGAGTCGGGTTTGAACGGATAGGAAGGAAATTTTTTTTCTTCTCTATTTTTCGGCCTGTCTTGACCTGTTTCATCTTGAAATGAAGCCTGGATGATGTTTTTTCATTTTTAGAATTTTTTTTGTATTTTATTTTTGAATTTTCTATCTCGGGTCGGGTTCGAACGGATAGGAAGGAAATTTTTTTGCTTCTCTATTTTTTGGCCTGTCCTGACCCGTTTCATCTTGAAATGAAGCCAGGATGATGTTTTTTAATTTTTAGAATTTTTTTGCATTTATTTTTGAATTTTCAAACTCGGGTCGGGATCAAACGGATAGGAAGGAAATATTTTTTCCTCTCTATTTTTCGGCCTGTCCTGACCCGTTTCATCTTGAAATGAAGCCTGGATGATGTTTTTTCATATTTAGAATTTTTTTTGTATTTTATTTTTGAATTTTCTATCTCGGGTCGGGTTCGAACGGATAGGAAGGAAATTTTTTTTCTTCTTTATTTTTTGGCCTGTCCTGACCCGTTTCATCTTGAAATGAAGCCAGGATGATGTTTTTTAATTTTTAGAATTTTTTTGCATTTATTTTTGAATTTTCAAACTCGGGTCGGGATCAAACGGATAGGAAGGAAATTTTTTTTCCTCTCTATTTTTCGGCCTGTCCTGACCCGTTTCATCTTGAAATGAAGCCTGGATGATGTTTTTTCATTTTTAGAATTTTTTTTGTATTTTATTTTTGAATTTTCTATCTCGGGTCGGGTTCGAACGGATAGGAAGGAAATTTTTTTTCTTCTCTATTTTTCGGGCTGTCCATACCCGTTTAGTCTTGAAATGAAGCCTGGATGATGTTTTTTAATTTTTAGAATTTTTTTGCATTTTATTTTTGAATTTTCTATCTCTAGTCGGGTTCGAACGGATAGGAAGGAAATTTTTTTTCTTCTCTATTTTTCGGCCTGTCTTGACCCGTTTCATCTTGAAATGAAGCCTGGATGATGTTTTTTCATTTTTAGAATTTTTTTTGTATTTTATTTTTGAATTTTCTATCTCGGGTCGGGTTCGAACGGATAGGAAGGAAATTTTTTTTCTTCTTTATTTTTTGGCCTGTCCTGACCCGTTTCATCTTGAAATGAAGCCAGGATGATGTTTTTTAATTTTTAGAATTTTTTTGCATTTATTTTTGAATTTTCAAACACGGGTCGGGATCGAACGGATAGGAAGGAAATTTTTTTTCCTCTCTATTTTTCGGCCTGTCCTGACCCGTTTCATCTTGAAATGATGCTAGGATGATGTTTTTTTATTTTTAGAATTTTTTTGCATTTATTTTTGAATTTTCTAACTCGGATCGGGTTCGAACGGATAGGAAGGAAATTTTTTTTCCTCTCTATTTTTCGGCCTGTCCTGACCCGTTTCATCTTGAAATGAAGCCTGGATGATGTTTTTTCATTTTTAGAATTTTTTTTGTATTTTATTTTTGAATTTTCTATCTCGGGTCGGGTTCGAACGGATAGGAAGGAAATTTTTTTTCTTCTCTATTTTTCGGGCTGTCCATACCCGTTTAGTCTTGAAATGAAGCCTGGATGATGTTTTTTAATTTTTAGAATTTTTTTGCATTTTATTTTTGAATTTTCTATCTCTAGTCGGGTTCGAACGGATAGGAAGGAAATTTTTTTTCTTCTCTATTTTTCGGCCTGTCTTGACCCGTTTCATCTTGAAATGAAGCCTGGATGATGTTTTTTCATTTTTAGAATTTTTTTTGTATTTTATTTTTGAATTTTCTATCTCGGGTCGGGTTCGAACGGATAGGAAGGAAATTTTTTTTCTTCTTTATTTTTTGGCCTGTCCTGATCCGTTTCATCTTGAAATGAAGCCAGGATGATGTTTTTTAATTTTTAGAATTTTTTTGCATTTATTTTTGAATTTTCAAACACGGGTCGGGATCGAACGGATAGGAAGGAAATTTTTTTTCCTCTCTATTTTTCGGCCTGTCCTGACCCGTTTCATCTTGAAATGAAGCTAGGATGATGTTTTTTAATTTTTAGAATTTTTTTGCATTTATTTTTGAATTTTCTAACTCGGATCGGGTTCGAACGGATAGGAAGGAAATTTTTTTTCTTCTCTATTTTTCGGCCTGCCCATACCCGTTTAGTCTTGAAATGAAGCCTGGATGACGTTTTTTAATTTTTAGAATTTTTTTGCATTTTATTTTTGAATTTTCTATCTCGGGTCGGGTTCGAACGGATAGGAAGGAAATTTTTTTTCTTCTCTATTTTTCGGCCTGTCCTGACCCGTTTCATCTTGAAATGAAGCCAGGATGATGTTTTTTAATTTTTAGAATTTTTTTGCATTTATTTTTGAATTTTCTAACTCAGATCGGGTTCGAACGGATAGGAAGGAAATTTTTTTTCCTCTCTATTTTTCGGCCTGTCCTGACCCGTTTCATCTTGAAATGAAGCCAGGATGATGTTTTTTAATTTTTAGAATTTTTTTGCATTTATTTTTGAATTTTCTAACTCGGATCGGGTTCGAACGGATAGGAAGGAAATTTTTTTTCTTCCTTATTTTTCGGCCTGCCCATACCCGTTTAGACTTGAAATGAAGCCTGGATGACGTTTTTTAATTTTTAGAATTTTTTTGCATTTTATTTTTTAATTTTCTATCTCGGGTCGGGTTCGAACGGATAGGAAGTAAATTTTTTTTCTTCTCTATTTTTCGGCCTGTCCTGACCCGTTTCATCTTGAAATGAAGCCAAGATGATGTTTTTTAATTTTTAGAATTTTTTTGCATTTATTTTTGAATTTTCAAACTCGGGTGAGGTTCGAACGGATAGGAAGGAAATTTTTTTTCCTCTCTATTTTTCATCCTGTCCTAACCCGTTTCATCTTGAAATGAAGCCAGGATGATGTTTTTTAATTTTTAGAATTTTTTTGCATTTATTTTGGAATTTTCTAACTCGGGTCGGGTTCGAACGGATAGGAAGGAAATTTTTTTTCTTCTCTATTTTTCTGCCTATCCAGACCCGTTTAGTCTTGAAATGAAGCCTGGATGATGTTTTTTAATTTTTAGAATTTTTTTGCATTTTATTTTTGAATTTTCTATCTCGAGTCGGGTTTGAACGGATAGGAAGGAAATTTTTTTTCTTCTGTATTTTTCGGCCTGTCCATACCCGTTTAGTCTTGAAATGAAGCCTGGATGACGTTTTTTAATTTTTAGAATTTTTTTGCATTTTATTTTTGAATTTTCTATCTCGGGTCGGGTTCGAACGGATAGGAAGGAAATTTTTTTTCTTCTCTATTTTTCTGCCTATCCAGACCCGTTTAGTCTTGAAATGAAGCCTGGATGATGTTTTTTAATTTTTAGAATTTTTTTGCATTTTATTTTTGAATTTTCTATCTCGAGTCGGGTTTGAACGGATAGGAAGGAAATTTTTTTTCTTCTCTATTTTTCGGCCTGTCTTGACCCGTTTCATCTTGAAATGAAGCCTGGATGATGTTTTTTCATTTTTAGAATTTTTTTTGTATTTTATTTTTGAATTTTCAAACTCGGGTCGGGTTCGAACGGATAGGAAGGAAATTTTTTTTCTTCTCTATTTTTCGGGCTGTCCATACCCGTTTAGTCTTGAAATGAAGCCTGGATGATGTTTTTTAATTTTTAGAATTTTTTTGCATTTTATTTTTGAATTTTCTATCTCTAGTCGGGTTCGAACTGATAGGAAGGAAATTTTTTTTCTTCTCTATTTTTCGGCCTGTCTTGACCCGTTTCATCTTGAAATGAAGTCTGGATGATGTTTTTTCATTTTTAGAATTTTTTTTGTATTTTATTTTTGAATTTTCTATCTCGGGTCGGGTTCGAACGGATAGGAAGGAAATTTTTTTTTGTTCTTTATTTTTTGGCCTGTCCTGACCCGTTTCATCTTGAAATGAAGCCACGATGATGTTTTTTAATTTTTAGAATTTTTTTGCATTTATTTTTGAATTTTCAAACTCGGGTCGGGATCAAACGGATAGGAAGGAAATTTTTTTTCCTCTCTATTTTTCGGCCTGTCCTGACCCGTTTCATCTTGAAATGAAGCCTGGATGATGTTTTTTCATTTTTAGAATTTTTTTTGTATTTTATTTTTGAATTTTCTATCTCGGGTCGGGTTCGAACGGATAGGAAGGAAATTTTTTTTCTTCTCTATTTTTCGGGCTGTCCATACCCGTTTAGTCTTGAAATGAAGCCTGGATGATGTTTTTTAATTTTTAGAATTTTTTTGCATTTTATTTTTGAATTTTCTATCTCTAGTCGGGTTCGAACTGATAGGAAGGAAATTTTTTTTCTTCTCTATTTTTCGGCCTGTCTTGACCCGTTTCATCTTGAAATGAAGCCTGGATGATGTTTTTTCATTTTTAGAATTTTTTTTGTATTTTATTTTTGAATTTTCTATCTCGGGTCGGGTTCGAAAGGATAGGAAGGAAATTTTTTTTCTTCTTTATTTTTTGGCCTGTCCTGACCCGTTTCATCTTGAAATGAAGCCAGGATGATGTTTTTTAATTTTTAGAATTTTTTTGCATTTATTTTTGAATTTTCAAACTCGGGTCGGGATCAAACGGATAGGAAGGAAATTTTTTTTCCTCTCTATTTTTCGGCCTATCCTGACCCGTTTCATCTTGAAATGATGCCTGGATGATGTTTTTTCATTTTTAGAATTTTTTTTGTATTTTATTTTTGAATTTTCTATCTCGGGTCGGGTTCGAACGGATAGGAAGGAAATTTTTTTGCTTCTCTATTTTTTGGCCTGTCCTGACCCGTTTCATCTTGAAATGAAGCCAGGATGATGTTTTTTAATTTTTAGAATTTTTTTGCATTTATTTTTGAATTTTCAAACTCGGGTCGGGTTCGAACGGATAGGAAGGAAATTTTTTTTCCTCTCTATTTTTCATCCTGTCCTGACCCGTTTCATCTTGAAATGAAGCCAGGATGATGTTTTTTAATTTTTAGAATTTTTTTGCATTTATTTTTGAATTTTCTATCTCTAGTCGGGTTCGAACGGATAGGAAGGAAATTTTTTTTCTTCTCTATTTTTCGGCCTGTCTTGACCCGTTTCATCTTGAAATGAAGCCTGGATGATGTTTTTTCATTTTTAGAATTTTTTTTGTATTTTATTTTTGAATTTTCAAACTCGGGTCGGGTTCGAACGGATAGGAAGGAAATTTTTTTTCTTCTCTATTTTTCGGGCTGTCCATACCCGTTTAGTCTTGAAATGAAGCCTGGATGATGTTTTTTAATTTTTAGAATTTTTTTGCATTTTATTTTTGAATTTTCTATCTCTAGTCGGGTTCGAACTGATAGGAAGAAAATTTTTTTTCTTCTCTATTTTTCGGCCTGTCTTGACCCGTTTCATCTTGAAATGAAGCCTGGATGACGTTTTTTCATTTTTAGAATTTTTTTTGCATTTTATTTTTGAATTTTCTATCTCGGGTCGGGTTCGAAAGGATAGGAAGGAAATTTTTTTTCTTCTTTATTTTTTGGCCTGTCCTGACCCGTTTCATCTTGAAATGAAGCCAGGATGATGTTTTTTAATTTTTAGAATTTTTTTGAATTTATTTTTGAATTTTCAAACTCGGGTCGGGATCAAACGGATAGGAAGGAAATTTTTTTTCCTCTCTATTTTTCGGCCTGTCCTGACCCGTTTCATCTTGAAATGAAGCCTGGATGATGTTTTTTCATTTTTAGAATTTTTTTTGTATTTTATTTTTGAATTTTCTATCTCGGGTCGGGTTCGAAAGGATAGGAAGGAAATTTTTTTTCTTCTTTATTTTTTGGCCTGTCCTGACCCGTTTCATCTTGAAATGAAGCCAGGATGATGTTTTTTAATTTTTAGAATTTTTTTGCATTTATTTTTGAATTTTCAAACTCGGGTCGGGATCAAACGGATAGGAAGGAAATTTTTTTTCCTCTCTATTTTTCGGCCTGTCCTGACCCGTTTCATCTTGAAATGAAGCCTGGATGATGTTTTTTCATTTTTAGAATTTTTTTGTATTTTATATTTTAATTTTCTATCTCGGGTCGGGTTTGAACGGATAGGAAGGAAATTTTTTTTCTTCTCTATTTTTCGGGCTGTCCATACCCGTTTAGTCTTGAAATGAAGCCTGGATGATGTTTTTTAATTTTTAGAATTTTTTTGCATTTTATTTTTGAATTTTCTATCTCGAGTCGGGTTTGAACGGATAGGAAGGAAATTTTTTTTCTTCTCTATTTTTCGGCCTGTCCATACCCGTTTAGTCTTGAAATGAAGCCAGGATGATGTTTTTTAATTTTTAGAATTTTTTTGCATTTATTTTTGAATTTTCAAACACGGGTCGGGATCGAACGGATAGGAAGGAAATTTTTTTTCCTCTCTATTTTTCGGCCTGTCCTGACCCGTTTCATCTTGAAATGAAGCTAGGATGATGTTTTTTAATTTTTAGAATTTTTTTGCATTTATTTTTGAATTTTCTAACTCGGATCGGGTTCGAACGGATAGGAAGGAAATTTTTTTTCTTCTCTATTTTTCGGCCTGCCCATACCCGTTTAGTCTTGAAATGAAGCCTGGATGACGTTTTTTAATTTTTAGAATTTTTTTGCATTTTATTTTTGAATTTTCTATCTCGGGTCGGGTTCGAACGGATAGGAAGGAAATTTTTTTTCTTCTCTATTTTTCGGCCTGTCCTGACCCGTTTCATCTTGAAATGAAGCCAGGATGATGTTTTTTAATTTTTAGAATTTTTTTGCATTTATTTTTGAATTTTCTAACTCAGATCGGGTTCGAACGGATAGGAAGGAAATTTTTTTTCCTCTCTATTTTTCGGCCTGTCCTGACCCGTTTCATCTTGAAATGAAGCCAGGATGATGTTTTTTAATTTTTAGAATTTTTTTGCATTTATTTTTGAATTTTCTAACTCGGATCGGGTTCGAACGGATAGGAAGGAAATTTTTTTTCTTCCTTATTTTTCGGCCTGCCCATACCCGTTTAGACTTGAAATGAAGCCTGGATGACGTTTTTTAATTTTTAGAATTTTTTTGCATTTTATTTTTTAATTTTCTATCTCGGGTCGGGTTCGAACGGATAGGAAGTAAATTTTTTTTCTTCTCTATTTTTCGGCCTGTCCTGACCCGTTTCATCTTGAAATGAAGCCAAGATGATGTTTTTTAATTTTTAGAATTTTTTTGCATTTATTTTTGAATTTTCAAACTCGGGTGAGGTTCGAACGGATAGGAAGGAAATTTTTTTTCCTCTCTATTTTTCATCCTGTCCTAACCCGTTTCATCTTGAAATGAAGCCAGGATGATGTTTTTTAATTTTTAGAATTTTTTTGCATTTATTTTGGAATTTTCTAACTCGGGTCGGGTTCGAACGGATAGGAAGGAAATTTTTTTTCTTCTCTATTTTTCTGCCTATCCAGACCCGTTTAGTCTTGAAATGAAGCCTGGATGATGTTTTTTAATTTTTAGAATTTTTTTGCATTTTATTTTTGAATTTTCTATCTCGAGTCGGGTTTGAACGGATAGGAAGGAAATTTTTTTTCTTCTGTATTTTTCGGCCTGTCCATACCCGTTTAGTCTTGAAATGAAGCCTGGATGACGTTTTTTAATTTTTAGAATTTTTTTGCATTTTATTTTTGAATTTTCTATCTCGGGTCGGGTTCGAACGGATAGGAAGGAAATTTTTTTTCTTCTCTATTTTTCTGCCTATCCAGACCCGTTTAGTCTTGAAATGAAGCCTGGATGATGTTTTTTAATTTTTAGAATTTTTTTGCATTTTATTTTTGAATTTTCTATCTCGAGTCGGGTTTGAACGGATAGGAAGGAAATTTTTTTTCTTCTCTATTTTTCGGCCTGTCTTGACCCGTTTCATCTTGAAATGAAGCCTGGATGATGTTTTTTCATTTTTAGAATTTTTTTTGTATTTTATTTTTGAATTTTCAAACTCGGGTCGGGTTCGAACGGATAGGAAGGAAATTTTTTTTCTTCTCTATTTTTCGGGCTGTCCATACCCGTTTAGTCTTGAAATGAAGCCTGGATGATGTTTTTTAATTTTTAGAATTTTTTTGCATTTTATTTTTGAATTTTCTATCTCTAGTCGGGTTCGAACTGATAGGAAGGAAATTTTTTTTCTTCTCTATTTTTCGGCCTGTCTTGACCCGTTTCATCTTGAAATGAAGTCTGGATGATGTTTTTTCATTTTTAGAATTTTTTTTGTATTTTATTTTTGAATTTTCTATCTCGGGTCGGGTTCGAACGGATAGGAAGGAAATTTTTTTTTGTTCTTTATTTTTTGGCCTGTCCTGACCCGTTTCATCTTGAAATGAAGCCACGATGATGTTTTTTAATTTTTAGAATTTTTTTGCATTTATTTTTGAATTTTCAAACTCGGGTCGGGATCAAACGGATAGGAAGGAAATTTTTTTTCCTCTCTATTTTTCGGCCTGTCCTGACCCGTTTCATCTTGAAATGAAGCCTGGATGATGTTTTTTCATTTTTAGAATTTTTTTTGTATTTTATTTTTGAATTTTCTATCTCGGGTCGGGTTCGAACGGATAGGAAGGAAATTTTTTTTCTTCTCTATTTTTCGGGCTGTCCATACCCGTTTAGTCTTGAAATGAAGCCTGGATGATGTTTTTTAATTTTTAGAATTTTTTTGCATTTTATTTTTGAATTTTCTATCTCTAGTCGGGTTCGAACTGATAGGAAGGAAATTTTTTTTCTTCTCTATTTTTCGGCCTGTCTTGACCCGTTTCATCTTGAAATGAAGCCTGGATGATGTTTTTTCATTTTTAGAATTTTTTTTGTATTTTATTTTTGAATTTTCTATCTCGGGTCGGGTTCGAAAGGATAGGAAGGAAATTTTTTTTCTTCTTTATTTTTTGGCCTGTCCTGACCCGTTTCATCTTGAAATGAAGCCAGGATGATGTTTTTTAATTTTTAGAATTTTTTTGCATTTATTTTTGAATTTTCAAACTCGGGTCGGGATCAAACGGATAGGAAGGAAATTTTTTTTCCTCTCTATTTTTCGGCCTATCCTGACCCGTTTCATCTTGAAATGAAGCCTGGATGATGTTTTTTCATTTTTAGAATTTTTTTTGTATTTTATTTTTGAATTTTCTATCTCGGGTCGGGTTCGAACGGATAGGAAGGAAATTTTTTTGCTTCTCTATTTTTTGGCCTGTCCTGACCCGTTTCATCTTGAAATGAAGCCAGGATGATGTTTTTTAATTTTTAGAATTTTTTTGCATTTATTTTTGAATTTTCAAACTCGGGTCGGGTTCGAACGGATAGGAAGGAAATTTTTTTTCCTCTCTATTTTTCATCCTGTCCTGACCCGTTTCATCTTGAAATGAAGCCAGGATGATGTTTTTTAATTTTTAGAATTTTTTTGCATTTATTTTTGAATTTTCTATCTCTAGTCGGGTTCGAACGGATAGGAAGGAAATTTTTTTTCTTCTCTATTTTTCGGCCTGTCTTGACCCGTTTCATCTTGAAATGAAGCCTGGATGATGTTTTTTCATTTTTAGAATTTTTTTTGTATTTTATTTTTGAATTTTCAAACTCGGGTCGGGTTCGAACGGATAGGAAGGAAATTTTTTTTCTTCTCTATTTTTCGGGCTGTCCATACCCGTTTAGTCTTGAAATGAAGCCTGGATGATGTTTTTTAATTTTTAGAATTTTTTTGCATTTTATTTTTGAATTTTCTATCTCTAGTCGGGTTCGAACTGATAGGAAGAAAATTTTTTTTCTTCTCTATTTTTCGGCCTGTCTTGACCCGTTTCATCTTGAAATGAAGCCTGGATGACGTTTTTTCATTTTTAGAATTTTTTTTGCATTTTATTTTTGAATTTTCTATCTCGGGTCGGGTTCGAAAGGATAGGAAGGAAATTTTTTTTCTTCTTTATTTTTTGGCCTGTCCTGACCCGTTTCATCTTGAAATGAAGCCAGGATGATGTTTTTTAATTTTTAGAATTTTTTTGAATTTATTTTTGAATTTTCAAACTCGGGTCGGGATCAAACGGATAGGAAGGAAATTTTTTTTCCTCTCTATTTTTCGGCCTGTCCTGACCCGTTTCATCTTGAAATGAAGCCTGGATGATGTTTTTTCATTTTTAGAATTTTTTTTGTATTTTATTTTTGAATTTTCTATCTCGGGTCGGGTTCGAAAGGATAGGAAGGAAATTTTTTTTCTTCTTTATTTTTTGGCCTGTCCTGACCCGTTTCATCTTGAAATGAAGCCAGGATGATGTTTTTTAATTTTTAGAATTTTTTTGCATTTATTTTTGAATTTTCAAACTCGGGTCGGGATCAAACGGATAGGAAGGAAATTTTTTTTCCTCTCTATTTTTCGGCCTGTCCTGACCCGTTTCATCTTGAAATGAAGCCTGGATGATGTTTTTTCATTTTTAGAATTTTTTTGTATTTTATATTTTAATTTTCTATCTCGGGTCGGGTTTGAACGGATAGGAAGGAAATTTTTTTTCTTCTCTATTTTTCGGGCTGTCCATACCCGTTTAGTCTTGAAATGAAGCCTGGATGATGTTTTTTAATTTTTAGAATTTTTTTGCATTTTATTTTTGAATTTTCTATCTCGAGTCGGGTTTGAACGGATAGGAAGGAAATTTTTTTTCTTCTCTATTTTTCGGCCTGTCTTGACCCGTTTCATCTTGAAATGAAGCCTGGATGATGTTTTTTCATTTTTAGAATTTTTTTTGTATTTTATTTTTGAATTTTCTATCTCGGGTCGGGTTCGAACGGATAGGAAGGAAATTTTTTTTCTTCTCTATTTTTTGGCCTGTCCTGACCCGTTTCATCTTGAAATGAAGCCAGGATGATGTTTTTTAATTTTTAGAATTTTTTTGCATTTATTTTTGAATTTTCAAACTCGGGTCGGGTTCGAACGGATAGGAAGGAAATTTTTTTTCCTCTCTATTTTTCATCCTGTCCTGACCCGTTTCATCTTGAAATGAAGCCAGGATGATGTTTTTTAATTTTTAGAATTTTTTTGCATTTATTTTTGAATTTTCTATCTCTAGTCGGGTTCGAACGGATAGGAAGGAAATTTTTTTTCTTCTCTATTTTTCGGCCTGTCTTGACCCGTTTCATCTTGAAATGAAGCCTGGATGATGTTTTTTCATTTTTAGAATTTTTTTTGTATTTTATTTTTGAATTTTCTATCTCGGGTCGGGTTCGAACGGATAGGAAGGAAATTTTTTTTCTTCTTTATTTTTTGGCCTGTCCTGACCCGTTTCATCTTGAAATGAAGCCAGGATGATGTTTTTTAATTTTTAGAATTTTTTTGCATTTATTTTTGAATTTTCAAACTCGGGTCGGGATCAAACGGATAGGAAGGAAATTTTTTTTCCTCTCTATTTTTCGGCCTGTCCTGACCCGTTTCATCTTGAAATGAAGCCTGGATGATGTTTTTTCATTTTTAGAATTTTTTTTGTATTTTATTTTTGAATTTTCTATCTCGGGTCGGGTTCGAACGGATAGGAAGGAAATTTTTTTTCTTCTCTATTTTTCGGGCTGTCCATACCCGTTTAGTCTTGAAATGAAGCCTGGATGATGTTTTTTAATTTTTAGAATTTTTTTGCATTTTATTTTTGAATTTTCTATCTCTAGTCGGGTTCGAACTGATAGGAAGGAAATTTTTTTTCTTCTCTATTTTTCGGCCTGTCTTGACCCGTTTCATCTTGAAATGAAGCCTGGATGATGTTTTTTCATTTTTAGAATTTTTTTTGTATTTTATTTTTGAATTTTCTATCTCGGGTCGGGTTCGAAAGGATAGGAAGGAAATTTTTTTTCTTCTTTATTTTTTGGCCTGTCCTGACCCGTTTCATCTTGAAATGAAGCCAGGATGATGTTTTTTAATTTTTAGAATTTTTTTGCATTTATTTTTGAATTTTCAAACTCGGGTCGGGATCAAACGGATAGGAAGGAAATTTTTTTTCCTCTCTATTTTTCGGCCTATCCTGACCCGTTTCATCTTGAAATGAAGCCTGGATGATGTTTTTTCATTTTTAGAATTTTTTTTGTATTTTATTTTTGAATTTTCTATCTCGGGTCGGGTTCGAACGGATAGGAAGGAAATTTTTTTGCTTCTCTATTTTTTGGCCTGTCCTGACCCGTTTCATCTTGAAATGAAGCCAGGATGATGTTTTTTAATTTTTTGAATTTTTTTGCATTTATTTTTGAATTTTCAAACTCGGGTCGGGTTCGAACGGATAGGAAGGAAATTTTTTTTCCTCTCTATTTTTCATCCTGTCCTGACCCGTTTCATCTTGAAATGAAGCCAGGATGATGTTTTTTAATTTTTAGAATTTTTTTGCATTTATTTTTGAATTTTCTATCTCTAGTCGGGTTCGAACGGATAGGAAGGAAATTTTTTTTCTTCTCTATTTTTCGGCCTGTCTTGACCCGTTTCATCTTGAAATGAAGCCTGGATGATGTTTTTTCATTTTTAGAATTTTTTTTGTATTTTATTTTTGAATTTTCTATCTCGGGTCGGGTTCGAACGGATAGGAAGGAAATTTTTTTTCTTCTCTATTTTTCGGCCTGTCCTGACCCGTTTCATCTTGAAATGAAGCCAAGATGATGTTTTTTAATTTTTAGAATTTTTTTGCATTTATTTTTGAATTTTCAAACTCGGGTGAGGTTCGAACGGATAGGAAGGAAATTTTTTTTCCTCTCTATTTTTCATCCTGTCCTGACCCGTTTCATCTTGAAATGAAGCCAGGATGATGTTTTTTAATTTTTAGAATTTTTTTGCATTTATTTTGGAATTTTCTAACTCGGGTCGGGTTCGAACGGATAGGAAGGAAATTTTTTTTCTTCTCTATTTTTCTGCCTATCCAGACCCGTTTAGTCTTGAAATGAAGCCTGGATGATGTTTTTTAATTTTTAGAATTTTTTTGCATTTTATTTTTGAATTTTCTATCTCGAGTCGGGTTTGAACGGATAGGAAGGAAATTTTTTTTCTTCTCTATTTTTCGGCCTGTCTTGACCCGTTTCATCTTGAAATGAAGCCTGGATGATGTTTTTTCATTTTTAGAATTTTTTTTGTATTTTATTTTTGAATTTTCTATCTCGGGTCGGGTTCGAACGGATAGGAAGGAAATTTTTTTTCTTCTTTATTTTTTGGCCTGTCCTGACCCGTTTCATCTTGAAATGAAGCCTGAATGATGTTTTTTAATTTTTAGAATTTTTTTGCATTTATTTTTGAATTTTCAAACTCGGGTCGGGTTCAAACGGATAGGAAGGAAATTTTTTTTCCTCTCTATTTTTCGGCCTGTCCTGACCCGTTTCATCTTGAAATGAAGCCTGGATGATGTTTTTTCATTTTTAGAATTTTTTTGTATTTTATATTTTAATTTTCTATCTCGGGTCGGGTTCGAACGGATAGGAAGGAAATTTTTTTTCTTCTCTATTTTTCGGGGTGTCCATACCCGTTTAGTCTTGAAATGAAGCCTGGATGATGTTTTTTAATTTTTAGAATTTTTTTGCATTTTATTTTTGAATTTTCTATCTCGAGTCGGGTTTGAACGGATAGGAAGGAAATTTTTTTTCTTCTCTATTTTTCGGCCTGTCCTGACCCGTTTCATCTTGAAATGAAGCCAGGATGATGTTTTTTAATTTTTAGAATTTTTTTGCATTTATTTTTGAATTTTCAAACTCGGGTCGGGATCAAACGGAGAGGAAGGAAATTTTTTTTCCTCTCTATTTTTCGGCCTATCCTGACCCGTTTCATCTTGAAATGAAGCCTGGATGATGTTTTTTCATTTTTAGAATTTTTTTTGTATTTTATTTTTGAATTTTCTATCTCGGGTCGGGTTCGAACGGATAGGAAGGAAATTTTTTTGCTTCTCTATTTTTTGGCCTGTCCTGACCCGTTTCATCTTGAAATGAAGCCAGGATGATGTTTTTTAATTTTTAGAATTTTTTTGCATTTATTTTTGAATTTTCAAACTCGGGTCGGGTTCGAACGGATAGGAAGGAAATTTTTTTTCCTCTCTATTTTTCATCCTGTCCTGACCCGTTTCATCTTGAAATGAAGCCAGGATGATGTTTTTTAATTTTTAGAATTTTTTTGCATTTATTTTTGAATTTTCTATCTCTAGTCGGGTTCGAACGGATAGGAAGGAAATTTTTTTTCTTCTCTATTTTTCGGCCTGTCTTGACCCGTTTTATCTTGAAATGAAGCCTGGATGATGTTTTTTCATTTTTAGAATTTTTTTTGTATTTTATTTTTGAATTTTCAAACTCGGGTCGGGTTCGAACGGATAGGAAGGAAATTTTTTTTCTTCTCTATTTTTCGGGCTGTCCATACCCGTTTAGTCTTGAAATGAAGCCTGGATGATGTTTTTTAATTTTTAGAATTTTTTTGCATTTATTTTTGAATTTTCAAACTCGGGTCGGGTTCGAACGGATAGGAAGGAAATTTTTTTTCCTCTCTATTTTTCATCCTGTCCTGACCCGTTTCATCTTGAAATGAAGCCAGGATGATGTTTTTTAATTTTTAGAATTTTTTTGCATTTATTTTTGAATTTTCTATCTCTAGTCGGGTTCGAACGGATAGGAAGGAAATTTTTTTTCTTCTCTATTTTTCGGCCTGTCTTGACCCGTTTCATCTTGAAATGAAGCCTGGATGATGTTTTTTCATTTTTAGAATTTTTTTTGTATTTTATTTTTGAATTTTCTATCTCGGGTCGGGTTCGAACGGATAGGAAGGAAATTTTTTTTCTTCTTTATTTTTTGGCCTGTCCTGACCCGTTTCATCTTGAAATGAAGCCAGGATGATGTTTTTTAATTTTTAGAATTTTTTTGCATTTATTTTTGAATTTTCAAACTCGGGTCGGGATCAAACGGATAGGAAGGAAATTTTTTTTCCTCTCTATTTTTCGGCCTGTCCTGACCCGTTTCATCTTGAAATGAAGCCTGGATGATGTTTTTTCATTTTTAGAATTTTTTTTGTATTTTATTTTTGAATTTTCTATCTCGGGTCGGGTTCGAACGGATAGGAAGGAAATTTTTTTTCTTCTCTATTTTTCGGGCTGTCCATACCCGTTTAGTCTTGAAATGAAGCCTGGATGATGTTTTTTAATTTTTAGAATTTTTTTGCATTTTATTTTTGAATTTTCTATCTCTAGTCGGGTTCGAACTGATAGGAAGGAAATTTTTTTTCTTCTCTATTTTTCGGCCTGTCTTGACCCGTTTCATCTTGAAATGAAGCCTGGATGATGTTTTTTCATTTTTAGAATTTTTTTTGTATTTTATTTTTGAATTTTCTATCTCGGGTCGGGTTCGAAAGGATAGGAAGGAAATTTTTTTTCTTCTTTATTTTTTGGCCTGTCCTGACCCGTTTCATCTTGAAATGAAGCCAGGATGATGTTTTTTAATTTTTAGAATTTTTTTGCATTTATTTTTGAATTTTCAAACTCGGGTCGGGATCAAACGGATAGGAAGGAAATTTTTTTTCCTCTCTATTTTTCGGCCTATCCTGACCCGTTTCATCTTGAAATGAAGCCTGGATGATGTTTTTTCATTTTTAGAATTTTTTTTGTATTTTATTTTTGAATTTTCTATCTCGGGTCGGGTTCGAACGGATAGGAAGGAAATTTTTTTGCTTCTCTATTTTTTGGCCTGTCCTGACCCGTTTCATCTTGAAATGAAGCCAGGATGATGTTTTTTAATTTTTTGAATTTTTTTGCATTTATTTTTGAATTTTCAAACTCGGGTCGGGTTCGAACGGATAGGAAGGAAATTTTTTTTCCTCTCTATTTTTCATCCTGTCCTGACCCGTTTCATCTTGAAATGAAGCCAGGATGATGTTTTTTAATTTTTAGAATTTTTTTGCATTTATTTTTGAATTTTCTATCTCTAGTCGGGTTCGAACGGATAGGAAGGAAATTTTTTTTCTTCTCTATTTTTCGGCCTGTCTTGACCCGTTTCATCTTGAAATGAAGCCTGGATGATGTTTTTTCATTTTTAGAATTTTTTTTGTATTTTATTTTTGAATTTTCTATCTCGGGTCGGGTTCGAACGGATAGGAAGGAAATTTTTTTTCTTCTCTATTTTTCGGCCTGTCCTGACCCGTTTCATCTTGAAATGAAGCCAAGATGATGTTTTTTAATTTTTAGAATTTTTTTGCATTTATTTTTGAATTTTCAAACTCGGGTGAGGTTCGAACGGATAGGAAGGAAATTTTTTTTCCTCTCTATTTTTCATCCTGTCCTGACCCGTTTCATCTTGAAATGAAGCCAGGATGATGTTTTTTAATTTTTAGAATTTTTTTGCATTTATTTTGGAATTTTCTAACTCGGGTCGGGTTCGAACGGATAGGAAGGAAATTTTTTTTCTTCTCTATTTTTCTGCCTATCCAGACCCGTTTAGTCTTGAAATGAAGCCTGGATGATGTTTTTTAATTTTTAGAATTTTTTTGCATTTTATTTTTGAATTTTCTATCTCGAGTCGGGTTTGAACGGATAGGAAGGAAATTTTTTTTCTTCTCTATTTTTCGGCCTGTCTTGACCCGTTTCATCTTGAAATGAAGCCTGGATGATGTTTTTTCATTTTTAGAATTTTTTTTGTATTTTATTTTTGAATTTTCTATCTCGGGTCGGGTTCGAACGGATAGGAAGGAAATTTTTTTTCTTCTTTATTTTTTGGCCTGTCCTGACCCGTTTCATCTTGAAATGAAGCCAGGATGATGTTTTTTAATTTTTAGAATTTTTTTGCATTTATTTTTGAATTTTCAAACTCGGGTCGGGTTCAAACGGATAGGAAGGAAATTTTTTTTCCTCTCTATTTTTCGGCCTGTCCTGACCCGTTTCATCTTGAAATGAAGCCTGGATGATGTTTTTTCATTTTTAGAATTTTTTTGTATTTTATATTTTAATTTTCTATCTCGGGTCGGGTTCGAACGGATAGGAAGGAAATTTTTTTTCTTCTCTATTTTTCGGGGTGTCCATACCCGTTTAGTCTTGAAATGAAGCCTGGATGATGTTTTTTAATTTTTAGAATTTTTTTGCATTTTATTTTTGAATTTTCTATCTCGAGTCGGGTTTGAACGGATAGGAAGGAAATTTTTTTTCTTCTCTATTTTTCGGCCTGTCCTGACCCGTTTCATCTTGAAATGAAGCCAGGATGATGTTTTTTAATTTTTAGAATTTTTTTGCATTTATTTTTGAATTTTCAAACTCGGGTCGGGATCAAACGGAGAGGAAGGAAATTTTTTTTCCTCTCTATTTTTCGGCCTATCCTGACCCGTTTCATCTTGAAATGAAGCCTGGATGATGTTTTTTCATTTTTAGAATTTTTTTTGTATTTTATTTTTGAATTTTCTATCTCGGGTCGGGTTCGAACGGATAGGAAGGAAATTTTTTTGCTTCTCTATTTTTTGGCCTGTCCTGACCCGTTTCATCTTGAAATGAAGCCAGGATGATGTTTTTTAATTTTTAGAATTTTTTTGCATTTATTTTTGAATTTTCAAACTCGGGTCGGGTTCGAACGGATAGGAAGGAAATTTTTTTTCCTCTCTATTTTTCATCCTGTCCTGACCCGTTTCATCTTGAAATGAAGCCAGGATGATGTTTTTTAATTTTTAGAATTTTTTTGCATTTATTTTTGAATTTTCTATCTCTAGTCGGGTTCGAACGGATAGGAAGGAAATTTTTTTTCTTCTCTATTTTTCGGCCTGTCTTGACCCGTTTTATCTTGAAATGAAGCCTGGATGATGTTTTTTCATTTTTAGAATTTTTTTTGTATTTTATTTTTGAATTTTCAAACTCGGGTCGGGTTCGAACGGATAGGAAGGAAATTTTTTTTCTTCTCTATTTTTCGGGCTGTCCATACCCGTTTAGTCTTGAAATGAAGCCTGGATGATGTTTTTTAATTTTTAGAATTTTTTTGCATTTTATTTTTGAATTTTCTATCTCTAGTCGGGTTCGAACTGATAGGAAGGAAATTTTTTTTCTTCTCTATTTTTCGGCCTGTCTTGACCCGTTTCATCTTGAAATGAAGCCTGGATGACGTTTTTTCATTTTTAGAATTTTTTTTGTATTTTATTTTTGAATTTTCTATCTCGGGTCGGGTTCGAAAGGATAGGAAGGAAATTTTTTTTCTTCTTTATTTTTTGGCCTGTCCTGACCCGTTTCATCTTGAAATGAAGCCAGGATGATGTTTTTTAATTTTTAGAATTTTTTTGAATTTATTTTTGAATTTTCAAACTCGGGTCGGGATCAAACGGATAGGAAGGAAATTTTTTTTCCTCTCTATTTTTCGGCCTGTCCTGACCCGTTTCATCTTGAAATGAAGCCTGGATGATGTTTTTTCATTTTTAGAATTTTTTTTGTATTTTATTTTTGAATTTTCTATCTCGGGTCGGGTTCGAAAGGATAGGAAGGAAATTTTTTTTCTTCTTTATTTTTTGGCCTGTCCTGACCCGTTTCATCTTGAAATGAAGCCAGGATGATGTTTTTTAATTTTTAGAATTTTTTTGCATTTATTTTTGAATTTTCAAACTCGGGTCGCGATCAAACGGATAGGAAGGAAATTTTTTTTCCTCTCTATTTTTCGGCCTGTCCTGACCCGTTTCATCTTGAAATGAAGCCTGGATGATGTTTTTTCATTTTTAGAATTTTTTTGTATTTTATATTTTAATTTTCTATCTCGGGTCGGGTTCGAACGGATAGGAAGGAAATTTTTTTTCTTCTCTATTTTTCGGGCTGTCCATACCCGTTTAGTCTTGAAATGAAGCCTGGATGATGTTTTTTAATTTTTAGAATTTTTTTGCATTTTATTTTTGAATTTTCTATCTCGAGTCGGGTTTCAACGGATAGGAAGGAAATTTTTTTTCTTCTCTATTTTTCGGCCTGTCTTGACCCGTTTCATCTTGAAATGAAGCCTGGATGATGTTTTTTCATTTTTAGAATTTTTTTTGTATTTTATTTTTGAATTTTCTATCTCGGGTCGGGTTCGAACGGATAGGAAGGAAATTTTTTTTCTTCTCTATTTTTTGGCCTGTCCTGACCCGTTTCATCTTGAAATGAAGCCAGGATGATGTTTTTTAATTTTTAGAATTTTTTTGCATTTATTTTTGAATTTTCAAACTCGGGTCGGGTTCGAACGGATAGGAAGGAAATTTTTTTTCCTCTCTATTTTTCATCCTGTCCTGACCCGTTTCATCTTGAAATGAAGCCAGGCTGATGTTTTTTAATTTTTAGAATTTTTTTGCATTTATTTTTGAATTTTCTATCTCTAGTCGGGTTCGAACGGATAGGAAGGAAATTTTTTTTCTTCTCTATTTTTCGGCCTGTCCTGACCCGTTTCATCTTGAAATGAAGCCTGGATGATGTTTTTTCATTTTTAGAATTTTTTTTGTATTTTATTTTTGAATTTTCTATCTCGGGTCGGGTTCGAAAGGATAGGAAGGAAATTTTTTTTCTTCTTTATTTTTTGGCCTGTCCTGACCCGTTTCATCTTGAAATGAAGCCAGGATGATGTTTTTTAATTTTTAGAATTTTTTTGCATTTATTTTTGAATTTTCAAACTCGGGTCGGGATCAAACGGATAGGAAGGAAATTTTTTTTCCTCTCTATTTTTCGGCCTGTCCTGACCCGTTTCATCTCGAAATGAAGCCTGGATGATGTTTTTTCATTTTTAGAATATTTTTGTATTTTATATTTTAATTTTCTATCTCGGGTCGGGTTCGAACGGATAGGAAGGAAATTTTTTTTCTTCTCTATTTTTTGGGCTGTCCATACCCGTTTAGTCTTGAAATGAAGCCTGGATGATGTTTTTTAATTTTTAGAATTTTTTTGCATTTTATTTTTGAATTTTCTATCTCGAGTCGGGTTTGAACGGATAGGAAGGAAATTTTTTTTCTTCTCTATTTTTCGGCCTGTCTTGACCCGTTTCATCTTGAAATGAAGCCTGGATGATGTTTTTTCATTTTTAGAATTTTTTTTGTATTTTATTTTTGAATTTTCTATCTCGGGTCGGGTTCGAACGGATAGGAAGGAAATTTTTTTTCTTTTCTATTTTTTGGCCTGTCCTGACCCGTTTCATCTTGAAATGAAGCCAGGATGATGTTTTTTAATTTTTAGAATTTTTTTCAATTTATTTTTGAATTTTCAAACTCGGGTCGGGTTCGAACGGATAGGAAGGAAATTTTTTTTCCTCTCTATTTTTCATCCTGTCCTGACCCGTTTCATCTTGAAATGAAGCCAGGATGATGTTTTTTAATTTTTAGAATTTTTTTGCATTTATTTTTGAATTTTCAAACTCGGGTCGGGATCAAACGGATAGGAAGGAAATTTTTTTTCCTCTCTATTTTTCGGCCTGTCCTGACCCGTTTCATCTTGAAATGAAGCCTGGATGATGTTTTTTCATTTTTAGAATTTTTTTTGTATTTTATATTTGAATTTTCTATCTCGGGTCAAGTTCGAACGGATAGGAAGGAAATTTTTTTTCTTCTCTATTTTTCGGGCTGTCCATACCCGTTTAGTCTTGAAATGAAGCCTGGATGATGTTTTTTAATTTTTAGAATTTTTTTGCATTTTATTTTTGAATTTTCTATCTCGAGTCGGGTTTGAACGGATAGGAAGGAAATTTTTTTTCTTCTCTATTTTTCGGCCTGTCTTGACCCGTTTCATCTTGAAATGAAGCCTGGATGATGTTTTTTCATTTTTAGAATTTTTTTTGTATTTTATTTTTGAATTTTCTATCTCGGGTCGGGTTCGAACGGATAGGAAGGAAATTTTTTTTCTTCTCTATTTTTTGGCCTGTCCTGACCCGTTTCATCTTGAAATGAACCCAGGATGATGTTTTTTAATTTTTAGAATTTTTTTGCATTTATTTTTGAATTTTCAAACTGGGGTCGGGTTCGAACGGATAGGAAGGAAATTTTTTTTCCTCTCTATTTTTCATCCTGTCCTGACCCGTTTCATCTTGAAATGAAGCCAGGATGATGTTTTTTAATTTTTAGAATTTTTTTGCATATATTTTTGAATTTTCTATCTCTAGTCGTGTTCGAACGGATAGGAAGGAAATTTTTTTTCTTCTCTATTTTTCGGCCTGTCTTGACCCGTTTCATCTTGAAATGAAGCCTGGATGATGTTTTTTCATTTTTAGAATTTTTTTTGTATTTTATTTTTGAATTTTCTATCTCGGGTCGGGTTCGAACGGATAGGAAGGAAATTTTTTTTCTTCTTTATTTTTTGGCCTGTCCTGACCCGTTTCATCTTGAAATGAAGCCAGGATGATGTTTTTTAATTTTTAGAATTTTTTTGCATTTATTTTTGAATTTTCAAACTCGGGTCGGGATCAAACGGATAGGAAGGAAATTTTTTTTCCTCTCTATTTTTCGGCCTGTCCTGACCCGTTTCATCTTGAAATGAAGCCTGGATGATGTTTTTTCATTTTTAGAATTTTTTTTGTATTTTATTTTTGAATTTTCTATCTCGGGTCGGGTTCGAACGGATAGGAAGGAAATTTTTTTTCTTCTCTATTTTTCGGGCTGTCCATACCCGTTTAGTCTTGAAATGAAGCCTGGATGATGTTTTTTAATTTTTAGAATTTTTTTGCATTTTATTTTTGAATTTTCTATCTCGAGTCGGGTTTGAACGGATAGGAAGGAAATTTTTTTTCTTCTCTATTTTTCGGCCTGTCTTGACCCGTTTCATCTTGAAATGAAGCCTGGATGATGTTTTTTCATTTTTAGAATTTTTTTTGTATTTTATTTTTGAATTTTCTATCTCGGGTCGGGTTCGAACGGATAGGAAGGAAATTTTTTTTCTTCTCTATTTTTCGGGCTGTCCATACCCGTTTAGTCTTGAAATGAAGCCTGGATGATGTTTTTTAATTTTTAGAATTTTTTTGCATTTTATTTTTGAATTTTCTATCTCGTGTCGGGTTTGAACGGATAGGAAGGAAATTTTTTTTCTTCTCTATTTTTCGGCCTGTCTTGACCCGTTTCATCTTGAAATGAAGCCTGGATGATGTTTTTTCATTTTTAGAATTTTTTTTGTATTTTATTTTTGAATTTTCTATCTCGGGTCGGGTTCGAACGGATAGGAAGGAAATTTTTTTTCTTCTCTATTTTTTGGCCTGTCCTGACCCGTTTCATCTTGAAATGAACCCAGGATGATGTTTTTTAATTTTTAGAATTTTTTTGCATTTATTTTTGAATTTTCAAACTGGGGTCGGGTTCGAACGGATAGGAAGGAAATTTTTTTTCCTCTCTATTTTTCATCCTGTCCTGACCCGTTTCATCTTGAAATGAAGCCAGGATGATGTTTTTTAATTTTTAGAATTTTTTTGCATATATTTTTGAATTTTCTATCTCTAGTCGTGTTCGAACGGATAGGAAGGAAATTTTTTTTCTTCTCTATTTTTCGGCCTGTCTTGACCCGTTTCATCTTGAAATGAAGCCTGGATGATGTTTTTTCATTTTTAGAATTTTTTTTGTATTTTATTTTTGAATTTTCTATCTCGGGTCGGGTTCGAACGGATAGGAAGGAAATTTTTTTTCTTCTTTATTTTTTGGCCTGTCCTGACCCGTTTCATCTTGAAATGAAGCCAGGATGATGTTTTTTAATTTTTAGAATTTTTTTGCATTTATTTTTGAATTTTCAAACTCGGGTCGGGATCAAACGGATAGGAAGGAAATTTTTTTTCCTCTCTATTTTTCGGCCTGTCCTGACCCGTTTCATCTTGAAATGAAGCCTGGATGATGTTTTTTCATTTTTAGAATTTTTTTTGTATTTTATTTTTGAATTTTCTATCTCGGGTCGGGTTCGAACGGATAGGAAGGAAATTTTTTTTCTTCTCTATTTTTCGGGCTGTCCATACCCGTTTAGTCTTGAAATGAAGCCTGGATGATGTTTTTTAATTTTTAGAATTTTTTTGCATTTTATTTTTGAATTTTCTATCTCGAGTCGGGTTTGAACGGATAGGAAGGAAATTTTTTTTCTTCTCTATTTTCCGGCCTGTCTTGACCCGTTTCATCTTGAAATGAAGCCTGGATGATGTTTTTTCATTTTTAGAATTTTTTTTGTATTTTATTTTTGAATTTTCTATCTCGGGTCGGGTTCGAACGGATAGGAAGGAAATTTTTTTTCTTCTCTATTTTTTGGCCTGTCCTGACCCGTTTCATCTTGAAATGAAGCCAGGATGATGTTTTTTAATTTTTAGAATTTTTTTACATTTATTTTTGAATTTTCAAACTCGGGTCGGGTTCGAACGGATAGGAAGGAAATTTTTTTTCCTCTCTATTTTTCATCCTGTCCTGACCCGTTTCATCTTGAAATGAAGCAAGGATGATGTTTTTTAATTTTTAGAATTTTTTTGCATATATTTTTGAATTTTCTATCTCTAGTCGGGTTCGAACGGATAGGAAGGAAATTTTTTTTCTTCTCTATTTTTCGGCCTGTCTTGACCCGTTTCATCTTGAAATGAAGCCTGGATGATGTTTTTTCATTTTTAGAATTTTTTTTGTATTTTATTTTTGAATTTTCTATCTCGGGTCGGGTTCGAACGGATAGGAAGGAAATTTTTTTTCTTCTTTATTTTTTGGCCTGTCCTGACCCGTTTCATCTTGAAATGAAGCCAGGATGATGTTTTTTAATTTTTAGAATTTTTTTGCATTTATTTTTGAATTTTCAAACTCGGGTCGGGATCAAACGGATAGGAAGGAAATTTTTTTTCCTCTCTATTTTTTGGCCTGTCCTGACCCGTTTCATCTTGAAATGAAGCCTGGATGATGTTTTTTCATTTTTAGAATTTTTTTTGTATTTTATTTTTGAATTTTCTATCTCGGGTCGGGTTCGAACGGATAGGAAGGAAATTTTTTTTCTTCTCTATTATTCGGGCTGTCCATACCCGTTTAGTCTTGAAATGAAGCCTGGATGATGTTTTTTAATTTTTAGAATTTTTTTGCATTTTATTTTTGAATTTTCTATCTCTAGTCGGGTTCGAACTGATAGGAAGGAAATTTTTTTTCTTCTCTATTTTTCGGCCTGTCTTGACCCGTTTCATCTTGAAATGAAGCCTGGATGATGTTTTTTCATTTTTAGAATTTTTTTTGTATTTTATTTTTGAATTTTTTTTCTTGGGTCGGGTTCGAACGGATAGGAAGGAAATTTTTTTTCTTCTTTATTTTTTGGCCTGTCCTGACCCGTTTCATCTTGAAATGAAGCCAGGATGATGTTTTTTAATTTTTCGAATTTTTTTGCATTTATTTTTGAATTTTCAAACTCGGGTCGGGATCAAACGGATAGGAAGGAAATTTTTTTTCCTCTCTATTTTTCGGCCTGTCCTGACCCGTTTCATCTTGAAATGAAGCCTGGATGATGTTTTTTCATTTTTAGAATTTTTTTTGTATTTTATTTTTGAATTTTCTATCTCGGGTCGGGTTCGAACGGATAGGAAGGAAATTTTTTTTCTTCTCTATTTTTCGGGCTGTCCATACCCGTTTAGTCTTGAAATGAAGCCTGGATGATGTTTTTTAATTTTTAGAATTTTTTTGCATTTTATTTTTGAATTTTCTATCTCTAGTCGGGTTCGAACGGATAGGAAGGAAATTTTTTTTCTTCTCTATTTTTCGGCCTGTCTTGACCCGTTTCATCTTGAAATGAAGCCTGGATGATGTTTTTTCATTTTTAGAATTTTTTTTGTATTTTATTTTTGAATTTTCTATCTCGGGTCGGGTTCGAACGGATAGGAAGGAAATTTTTTTTCTTCTTTATTTTTTGGCCTGTCCTGACCCGTTTCATCTTGAAATGAAGCCAGGATGATGTTTTTTAATTTTTAGAATTTTTTTGCATTTATTTTTGAATTTTCAAACTCGGGTCGGGATCGAACGGATAGGAAGGAAATTTTTTTTCCTCTCTATTTTTCGTCCTGTCCTGACCCGTTTCATCTTGAAATGAAGCCAGGATGATGTTTTTTAATTTTTAGAATTTTTTTGCATTTATTTTTGAATTTTCTAACTCAGATCGGGTTCGAACGGATAGGAAGGAAATTTTTTTTCCTCTCTATTTTTCGGCCTGTCCTGACCCGTTTCATCTTGAAATGAAGCCAGGATGATGTTTTTTAATTTTTAGAATTTTTTTGCATTTATTTTTGAATTTTCTAACTCGGATCGGGTTCGAACGGATAGGAAGGAAATTTTTTTTCTTCCTTATTTTTCGGCCTGCCCATACCCGTTTAGTCTTGAAATGAAGCCTGGATGACGTTTTTTAATTTTTAGAATTTTTTTGCATTTTATTTTTGAATTTTCTATCTCGGGTCGGGTTCGAACGGATAGGAAGTAAATTTTTTTTCTTCTCTATTTTTCGGCCTGTCCTGACCCGTTTCATCTTGAAATGAAGCCAAGATGATGTTTTTTAATTTTTAGAATTTTTTTGCATTTATTTTTGAATTTTCAAACTCGGGTGAGGTTCGAACGGATAGGAAGGAAATTTTTTTTCCTCTCTATTTTTCATCCTGTCCTGACCCGTTTCATCTTGAAATGAAGCCAGGATGATGTTTTTTAATTTTTAGAATTTTTTTGCATTTATTTTGGAATTTTCTAACTCGGGTCGTGTTCGAACGGATAGGAAGGAAATTTTTTTTCTTCTCTATTTTTCTGCCTATCCAGACCCGTTTACTCTTGAAATGAAGCCTGGATGATGTTTTTTAATTTTTAGAATTTTTTTGCATTTTATTTTTGAATTTTCTATCTCGAGTCGGGTTTGAACGGATTGGAAGGAAATTTTTTTTCTTCTCTATTTTTCGGCCTGTCCATACCCGTTTAGTCTTGAAATGAAGCCTGGATGACGTTTTTTAATTTTTAGAATTTTTTTGCATTTTATTTTTGAATTTTCTATCTCGGGTCGGGTTCGAACGGATAGGAAGGAAATTTTTTTTCTTCTCTATTTTTCTGCCTATCCAGACCCGTTTAGTCTTGAAATGAAGCCTGGATGATGTTTTTTAATTTTTAGAATTTTTTTGCATTTTATTTTTGAATTTTCTATCTCGAGTCGGGTTTGAACGGATAGGAAGGAAATTTTTTTTCTTCTCTATTTTTCGGCCTGTCTTGACCCGTTTCATCTTGAAATGAAGCCTGGATGATGTTTTTTCATTTTTAGAATTTTTTTTGTATTTTATTTTTGAATTTTCTATCTCGGGTCGGGTTTGAACGGATAGGAAGGAAATTTTTTTTCTTCTCTATTTTTTGGCCTGTCCTGACCCGTTTCATCTTGAAATGAAGCCAGGATGATGTTTTTTAATTTTTAGAATTTTTTTGCATTTATTTTTGAATTTTCAAACTCGGGTCGGGTTCGAACGGATAGGAAGGAAATTTTTTTTCCTCTCTATTTTTCATCCTGTCCTGACCCGTTTCATCTTGAAATGAAGCCAGGATGATGTTTTTTAATTTTTAGAATTTTTTTGCATTTATTTTTGAATTTTCTATCTCTAGTCGGGTTCGAACGGATAGGAAGGAAATTTTTTTTCTTCTCTATTTTTCGGCCTGTCCTGACCCGTTTCATCTTGAAATGAAGCCTGGATGATGTTTTTTCATTTTTAGAATTTTTTTTGTATTTTATTTTTGAATTTTCTATCTCGGGTCGAGTTCGAACGGATAGGAAGGAAATTTTTTTTCTTCTTTATTTTTTGGCCTGTCCTGACCCGTTTCATCTTGAAATGAAGCCAGGATGATGTTTTTTAATTTTTAGAATTTTTTTGCATTTATTTTTGAATTTTCAAACTCGGGTCGGGAT
Source organism: Quercus robur (assembly GCF_932294415.1). NCBI lineage: Eukaryota > Viridiplantae > Streptophyta > Magnoliopsida > Fagales > Fagaceae > Quercus > Quercus robur. The sequence goes on along the minus strand of NC_065542.1, from coordinate 37,953,040 downwards.
CAAACGGATAGGAAGGAAATTTTTTTTCCTCTCTATTTTTCGGCCTGTCCTGACCCGTTTCATCTTGAAATGAAGCCTGGATTATGTTTTTTCATTTTTAGAATTTTTTTTGTATTTTATTTTTGAATTTTCTATCTCGGGTCGGGTTCGAACGGATAGGAAGGAAATTTTTTTTCTTCTCTATTTTTCGGGCTGTCCATACCCGTTTAGTCTTGGAATGAAGCCTGGATGATGTTTTTTAATTTTTAGAATTTTTTTGCATTTTATTTATGAATTTTCTATCTCTAGTCGGGTTCAAACTGATAGGAAGGAAATTTTTTTTCTTCTCTATTTTTCGGCCTGTCTTGACCCGTTTCATCTTGAAATGAAGCCTGGATGATGTTTTTTCATTTTTAGAATTTTTTTTGTATTTTATTTTTGAATTTTCTATCTCGGGTCGGGTTCGAACGGATAGGAAGGAAATTTTTTTTCTTCTTTATTTTTTGGCCTGTCCTGACCCGTTTCATCTTGAAATGAAGCCAGGATGATGTTTTTTAATTTTTAGAATTTTTTTGCATTTATTTTTGAATTTTCAAACTCGGGTCGGGATCAAACGGATAGGAACGAAATTTTTTTTCCTCTCTATTTTTCGGCCTGTCCTGACCCGTTTTATCTTGAAATGAAGCCTGGATGATGTTTTTTCATTTTTAGAATTTTTTTTGTATTTTATTTTTGAATTTTCTATCTCGGGTCGGGTTCGAACGGATAGGAAGGAAATTTTTTTTCTTCTCTATTTTTTGGCCTGTCCTGACCCGTTTCATTTTGAAATGAAGCCAGGATGATGTTTTTTAATTTTTAGAATTTTTTTGCATTTATTTTTGAATTTTCAAACTCGGGTGAGGTTCGAACGGATAGGAAGGAAATTTTTTTTCCTCTCTATTTTTCATCCTGTCCTGACCCGTTTCATCTTGAAATGAAGCCAGGATGATGTTTTTTAATTTTTAGAATTTTTTTGCATTTATTTTGGAATTTTCTAACTCGGGTCGGGTTCGATCGGATAGGAAGGAAATTTTTTTTCTTCTCTATTTTTCTGCCTATCCAGACCCGTTTAGTCTTGAAATGAAGCCTGGATGATGTTTTTTAATTTTTAGAATTTTTTTGCATTTTATTTTTGAATTTTCTATCTCGAGTCGGGTTTGAACGGATAGGAAGGAAATTTTTTTTCTTCTCTATTTTTCTGCCTGTCCATACCCGTTTAGTCTTGAAATGAAGCCTGGATGACGTTTTTTAATTTTTAGAATTTTTTTGCATTTTATTTTTGAATTTTCTATCTCGGGTCGGGTTCGAACGGATAGGATGGAAATTTTTTCTCTTCTCTATTTTTCGGCCTGTCCATACGCGTTTAGTCTAGAAATGAAGCCTGGATGATGTTTTTTAATTTTTAGAATTTTTTTGCATTTATTTTTTAATTTTTTATATCGAGTCAGGTTCAAACGGATAGGAAGGAAATTTTTTTTTCTTCTCTATTTTTCGGCTTGTCCATACCCGTATCTTCTTGAAATGAAGCCTGGATTATGTTTTTTAATTTTTAGAATTTTTTGCATTAATTTTTGATTTTCTAACTCGGGTCGGGTTCGAACGGATAGGAAGGAATTTTTTTTTATTCTCTATTTTTCGGCCTGTCTTGACCGTTTCATCTTGAAATGAAGCCAGGATGATGTTTTTTAATTTTTAGAATTTTTTTGCATTTTATTTTTGAATTTTCAAACTCGGGTCGGGATCGAAAGGATAGGAAGGAAATTTTTTTTCCTCTCTATTTTTCGGCCTGTCCTGACCCGTTTCATCTTGAAATGAAGCCAGGATGATGTTTTTTAATTTTTATAATTTTTTTGCATTTATTTTTGAATTTTCTAACTCGGATCGGGTTCGAACGGATAGGAAGGAAATTTTTTTTCTTCTCTATTTTTCGGCCTGTCTTGACCCGTTTCATCTTGAAATGAAGCCTGGATGATGTTTTTTCATTTTTAGAATTTTTTTTGTATTTTATTTTTGAATTTTCTATCTCGGGTCGGGTTCGAACGGATAGGAAGGAAATTTTTTTTCTTCTCTATTTTTCGGCCTGTCCATACCCGTATCTTCTTGAAATGAAGCCTGGATTATGTTTTTTAATTTTTAGAATTTTTTGCATTTATTTTTTGATTTTCTAACTCGGGTCGGGTTCGAACGGATAGGAAGGAAATTTTTTTTCTTCTCTATTTTTTGGCGTGTCCTGACCCGTTTCATCTTGAAATGAAGCTAGGATGATGTTTTTTAATTTTTAGAATTTTTTTGCATTTATTTTGGAATTTTCAAACTCGGGTCGGGATCGAAAGGATAGGAAGGAAATTTTTTTTCCTCTCTATTTTTCGGCCTGTCCTGACCCGTTTCATCTTGAAATGAAGCCAGGATGATGTTTTTTAATTTTTATAATTTTTTTGCATTTATTTTTGAATTTTCTAACTCGGATCGGGTTCGAACGGATAGGAAGGAAATTTTTTTTCTTCTCTATTTTTCGGCCTGTCTTGACCCGTTTCATCTTGAAATGAAGCCTGGATGATGTTTTTTCATTTTTAGAATTTTTTTTGTATTTTATTTTTGAATTTTCTATCTCGGGTCGGGTTCGAACGGATAGGAAGGAAATTTTTTTTCTTCTTTATTTTTTGGCCTGTCCTGACCCGTTTCATCTTGAAATGAAGCCAGGATGATGTTTTTTAATTTTTAGAATTTTTTTGCATTTATTTTTGAATTTTCAAACTCGGGTCGGGATCAAACGGATAGGAAGGAAATTTTTTTTCCTCTCTATTTTTCGGCCTGTCCTGACCCGTTTCATCTTGAAATGAAGCCTGGATGATGTTTTTTCATTTTTAGAATTTTTTTTGTATTTTATTTTTGAATTTTCTATCTCGGGTCGGGTTCGAACGGATAGGAAGGAAATTTTTTTTCTTCTCTATTTTTTGGCCTGTCCTGACCCGTTTCATCTTGAAATGAAGCCAGGATGATGTTTTTTAATTTTTAGAATTTTTTTGCATTTATTTTTGAATTTTCAAACTCGGGTAGGGATCGAACGGATAGGAAGGAAATTTTTTTTCCTCTCTATTTTTCGGCCTGTCCTGACCCGTTTCATCTTGAAATGAAGCCAGGATGATGTTTTTTAATTTTTATAATTTTTTTGCATTTATTTTTGAATTTTCTAACTCGGATCGGGTTCGAACGGATAGGAAGGAAATTTTTTTTCTTCTCTATTTTTAGGCCTGTCCATACCCGTTTAGTCTTGAAATGAAGCCTGGATGACGTTTTTTAATTTTTAGAATTTTTTTACATTTTATTTTTGAATTTTCTATCTCGGGTCGGGTTCGAACGGATAGGAAGGCAATTTTTTTTCTTCTCTATTTTTCGGCCTATACATACCCGTTTAGTCTTGAAAATGAAGCCTGGATGATGTTTTTTAATTTTTAGAATTTTTTTGCATTTTATTTTTGAATTTTCTATCTCGAGTCGGGTTCGAACGGATAGGAAGGAAATTTTTTTTCTTCTCTATTTTTCGGCCTGTCTTGACCCGTTTCATCTTGAAATGAAGCCTGGATGATGTTTTTTCATTTTTAGAATTTTTTTTGTATTTTATTTTTGAATTTTCTATCTCGGGTCGGGTTCGAACGGATAGGAAGGAAATTTTTTTTCTTCTTTATTTTTTGGCCTGGTCTGACCCGTTTCATCTTGAAATGAAGCCAGGATGATGTTTTTTAATTTTTAGAATTTTTTTGCATTTATTTTTGAATTTTCAAACTCGGGTCGGGATCAAACGGATAGGAACGAAATTTTTTTTCCTCTCTATTTTTCGGCCTGTCCTGACCCGTTTTATCTTGAAATGAAGCCTGGATGATGTTTTTTCATTTTTAGAATTTTTTTTGTATTTTATTTTTGAATTTTCTATCTCGGGTCGGGTTCGAACGGATAGGAAGGAAATTTTTTTTCTTCTCTATTTTTTGGCCTGTCCTGACCCGTTTCATCTTGAAATGAAGCCAGGATGATGTTTTTTAATTTTTAGAATTTTTTTGCATTTATTTTTGAATTTTCAAACTCGGGTGAGGTTCGAACGGATAGGAAGGAAATTTTTTTTCCTCTCTATTTTTCATCCTGTCCTGACCCGTTTCATCTTGAAATGAAGCCAGGATGATGTTTTTTAATTTTTAGAATTTTTTTGCATTTATTTTGGAATTTTCTAACTCAGGTCGGGTTCGATCGGATAGGAAGGAAATTTTTTTTCTTCTCTATTTTTCTGCCTATCCAGACCCGTTTAGTCTTGAAATGAAGCCTGGATGATGTTTTTTAATTTTTAGAATTTTTTTGCATTTTATTTTTGAATTTTCTATCTCGAGTCGGATTTGAACGGATAGGAAGGAAATTTTTTTTCTTCTCTATTTTTCTGCCTGTCCATACCCGTTTAGTCTTGAAATGAAGCCTGGATGACGTTTTTCAATTTTTAGAATTTTTTTGCATTTTATTTTTGAATTTTCTATCTCGGGTCGGGTTCGAACGGATAGGATGGAAATTTTTTCTCTTCTCTATTTTTCGGCCTGTCCATACCCGTTTAGTCTAGAAATGAAGCCTGGATGATGTTTTTTAATTTTTAGAATTTTTTTGCATTTATTTTTTAATTTTCTATATCGAGTCAGGTTCAAACGGATAGGAAGGAAATTTTTTTTTCTTCTCTATTTTTCGGCTTGTCCATACCCGTATCTTCTTGAAATGAAGCCTGGATTATGTTTTTTAATTTTTAGAATTTTTTTGCATTTTATTTTTGAATTTTCTATCTCGAGTCGGGTTCGAACGGATAGGAAGGAAATTTTTTTTCTTCTCTATTTTTCGGCCTGTCTTGACCCGTTTCATCTTGAAATGAAGCCTGGATGATGTTTTTTCATTTTTAGAATTTTTTTTGTATTTTATTTTTGAATTTTCTATCTCGGGTCGGGTTCGAACGGATAGGAAGGAAATTTTTTTTCTTCTCTATTTTTCGGCCTGTCCATACCCGTTTAGTCTTGAAATGAAGCCTGGATGACGTTTTTTAATTTTTAGAATTTTTTTGCATTTTATTTTTGAATTTTCTATCTCGGGTCGGGTTCGAACGGATAGGAAGGCAATTTTTTTTCTTCTCTATTTTTCGGCCTATCCATACCCGTTTAGTCTTGAAAATGAAGCCTGGATGATGTTTTTTAATTTTTAGAATTTTTTTGCATTTTATTTTTGAATTTTCTATCTCGAGTCGGGTTCGAACGGATAGGAAGGAAATTTTTTTTCTTCTCTACTTTTCGGCCTGTCCATACCCGTTTAGTCTAGAAATGAAGCCTGGATGATGTTTTTTAATTTTTAGAATTTTTTTGCATTTATTTTTTAATTTTCTATATCGAGTCAGGTTCAAACGGATAGGAAGGAAATTTTTTTTTCTTCTCTATTTTTCGGCTTGTCCATACCCGTATCTTCTTGAAATGAAGCCTGGATTATGTTTTTTAATTTTTAGAATTTTTTGCATTAATTTTTGATTTTCTAACTCGGGTCGGGTTCGAACGGATAGGAAGGAATTTTTTTTTATTCTCTATTTTTCGGCCTGTCTTGACCGTTTCATCTTGAAATGAAGCCAGGATGATGTTTTTTAATTTTTAGAATTTTTTTGCATTTTATTTTTGAATTTTCTATCTCAGGTCGGGTTCGAACGGATAGGAAGGAAATTTTTTTCCTTCTCTATTTTTCGGCCTGTCCGTACCCGTATCTTCTTGAAATGAAGCCTGGATTATGTTTTTTAATTTTTAGAATTTTTTGCATTTATTTTTTGATTTTCTAACTCGGGTCGGGTTCGAACGGATAGGAAGGAAATTTTTTTTCTTCTCTATTTTTTGGCGTGTCCTGACCCGTTTCATCTTGAAATGAAGCTAGGATGATGTTTTTTTAATTTTTAGAATTTTTTTGCATTTATTTTTGAATTTTCAAACTCGGGTCGGGATCGAAAGGATAGGAAGGAAATTTTTTTTCCTCTCTATTTTTCGGCCTGTCCTGACCCGTTTCATCTTGAAATGAAGCCAGGATGATGTTTTTTAATTTTTATAATTTTTTTGGATTTATTTTTGAATTTTCTAACTCGGATCGGGTTCGAACGGATAGGAAGGAAATTTTTTTTCTTCTCTATTTTTCGGCCTGTCTTGACCCGTTTCATCTTGAAATGAAGCCTGGATGATGTTTTTTCATTTTTAGAATTTTTTTTGTATTTTATTTTTGAATTTTCTATCTCGGGTCGGGTTCGAACGGATAGGAAGGAAATTTTTTTTCTTCTTTATTTTTTGGCCTGTCCTGACCCGTTTCATCTTGAAATGAAGCCAGGATGATGTTTTTTAATTTTTAGAATTTTTTTGCATTTATTTTTGAATTTTCAAACTCGGGTCGGGATCAAACGGATAGGAAGGAAATTTTTTTTCCTCTCTATTTTTCGGCCTGTCCTGACCCGTTTCATCTTGAAATGAAGCCTGGATGATGTTTTTTCATTTTTAGAATTTTTTTTGTATTTTATTTTTGAATTTTCTATCTCGGGTCGGGTTCGAACGGATAGGAAGGAAATTTTTTTTCTTCTCTATTTTTTGGCCTGTCCTGACCCGTTTCATCTTGAAATGAAGCCAGGATGATGTTTTTTAATTTTTAGAATTTTTTTGCATTTATTTTTGAATTTTCAAACTCGGGTCGGGATCGAACGGATAGGAAGGAAATTTTTTTTCGTCTCTATTTTTCGGCCTGTCCTGACCCGTTTCATCTTGAAATGAAGCCAGGATGATGTTTTTTAATTTTTATAATTTTTTTGCATTTATTTTTGAATTTTCTAACTCGGATCGGGTTCGAACGGATAGGAAGGAAATTTTTTTTCTTCTCTATTTTTAGGCCTGTCCATACCCGTTTAGTCTTGAAATGAAGCCTGGATGACGTTTTTTAATTTTTAGAATTTTTTTGCATTTTATTTTTGAATTTTCTATCTCGGGTCGGGTTCGAACGGATAGGAAGGCAATTTTTTTTCTTCTCTATTTTTCGGCCTATCCATACCCGTTTAGTCTTGAAAATGAAGCCTGGATGATGTTTTTTAATTTTTAGAATTTTTTTGCATTTTATTTTTGAATTTTCTATCTCGAGTCGGGTTCGAACGGATAGGAAGGAAATTTTTTTTCTTCTCTATTTTTCGGCCTGTCTTGACCCGTTTCATCTTGAAATGAAGCCTGGATGATGTTTTTTCATTTTTAGAATTTTTTTTGTATTTTATTTTTGAATTTTCTATCTCGGGTCGGGTTCGAACGGATAGGAAGGAAATTTTTTTTCTTCTCTATTTTTTGGCCTGTCCTGACCCGTTTCATCTTGAAATGAAGCCAGGATGATGTTTTTTAATTTTTAGAATTTTTTTGCATTTATTTTTGAATTTTCAAACTCGGGTCGGGATCGAACGGATAGGAAGGAAATTTTTTTTCGTCTCTATTTTTCGGCCTGTCCTGACCCGTTTCATCTTGAAATGAAGCCAGGATGATGTTTTTTAATTTTTATAATTTTTTTGTATTTATTTTTGAATTTTCTAACTCGGATCGGGTTCGAACGGATAGGAAGGAAATTTTTTTTCTTCTCTATTTTTAGGCCTGTCCATACCCGTTTAGTCCTGAAATGAAGCCTGGATGACGTTTTTTAATTTTTAGAATTTTTTTGCATTTTATTTTTGAATTTTCTATCTCGGGTCGGGTTCGAACGGATAGGAAGGCAATTTTTTTTCTTCTCTATTTTTCGGCCTATCCATACCCGTTTAGTCTTGAAAATGAAGCCTGGATGATGTTTTTTAATTTTTAGAATTTTTTTGCATTTTATTTTTGAATTTTCTATCTCGAGTCGGGTTCGAACGGATAGGAAGGAAATTTTTTTTCTTCTCTATTTTTCGGCCTGTCTTGACCCGTTTCATCTTGAAATGAAGCCTGGATGATGTTTTTTCATTTTTAGAATTTTTTTTGTATTTTATTTTTGAATTTTCTATCTCGGGTCGGGTTCGAACGGATAGGAAGGAAATTTTTTTTCCTCTCTATTTTTCGGCCTGTCCTGACCCGTTTCATCTTGAAATGAAGCCTGGATGATGTTTTTTCATTTTTAGAATTTTTTTTGTATTTTATTTTTGAATTTTCTATCCCGGGTCGGGTTCGAACGGATAGGAAGGAAATTTTTTTTCCTCTCTATTTTTCGGCCTGTCCTGACCCGTTTCATCTTGAAATGAAGCCTGGATGATGTTTTTTCATTTTTAGAATTTTTTTTGTATTTTATTTTTGAATTTTCTATCTCGGGTCGGGTTCGAACGGATAGGAAGGAAATTTTTTTTCTTCTCTATTTTTCGGGCTGTCCATACCCGTTTAGTCTTGAAATGAAGCCTGGATGATGTTTTTTAATTTTTAGAATTTTTTTGCATTTTATTTTTGAATTTTCTATCTCTAGTCGGGTTCGAACTGATAGGAAGGAAATTTTTTTTCTTCTCTATTTTTCGGCCTGTCTTGACCCGTTTCATCTTGAAATGAAGCCTGGATGATGTTTTTTCATTTTTAGAATTTTTTTTGTATTTTATTTTTGAATTTTCTATCTCGGGTCGGGTTCGAACGGATAGGAAGGAAATTTTTTTTCTTCTTTATTTTTTGGCCTGTCCTGACCCGTTTCATCTTGAAATGAAGCCAGGATGATGTTTTTTAATTTTTAGAATTTTTTTGCATTTATTTTTGAATTTTCAAACTCGGGTCGGGATCAAACGGATAGGAAGGAAATTTTTTTTCCTCTCTATTTTTCGGCCTGTCCTGACCCGTTTCATCTTGAAATGAAGCCTGGATGATGTTTTTTCATTTTTAGAATTTTTTTTGTATTTTATTTTTGAATTTTCTATCTCGGGTCGGGTTCGAACGGATAGGAAGGAAATTTTTTTTCTTCTCTATTTTTTGGCCTGTCCTGACCCGTTTCATCTTGAAATGAAGCCAGGATGATGTTTTTTAATTTTTAGAATTTTTTTGCATTTATTTTTGAATTTTCAAACTCGGGTCGGGATCGAACGGATAGGAAGGAAATTTTTTTTCTTCTCTATTTTTCGGCCTGTCTTGACCCGTTTCATCTTGAAATGAAGCCTGGATGATGTTTTTTCATTTTTAGAATTTTTTTTGTATTTTATTTTTGAATTTTCTATCTCGGGTCGGGTTCGAACGGATAGGAAGGAAATTTTTTTTCTTCTTTATTTTTTGGCCTGTTCTGACCCGTTTCATCTTGAAATGAAGCCAGGATGATGTTTTTTAATTTTTAGAATTTTTTTGCATTTATTTTTGAATTTTCAAACTCGGGTCGGGATCAAACGGATAGGAACGAAATTTTTTTTCCTCTCTATTTTTCGGCCTGTCCTGACCCGTTTTATCTTGAAATGAAGCCTGGATGATGTTTTTTCATTTTTAGAATTTTTTTTGTATTTTATTTTTGAATTTTCTATCTCGGGTCGGGTTCGAACGGATAGGAAGGAAATTTTTTTTCTTCTCTATTTTTTGGCCTGTCCTGACCCGTTTCATCTTGAAATGAAGCCAGGATGATGTTTTTTAATTTTTAGAATTTTTTTGCATTTATTTTTGAATTTTCAAACTCGGGTCGGGATCGAACGGATAGGAAGGAAATTTTTTTTCCTCTCTATTTTTCATCCTGTCCTGACCCGTTTCATCTTGAAATGAAGCCAGGATGATGTTTTTTAATTTTTAGGAAGGCAATTTTTTTTCTTCTCTATTTTTCGGCCTATCCATACCCGTTTAGTCTTGAAAATGAAGCCTGGATGATGTTTTTTAATTTTTAGAATTTTTTTGCATTTTATTTTTGAATTTTCTATCTCGAGTCGGGTTCGAACGGATAGGAAGGAAATTTTTTTTCTTCTCTATTTTTCGGCCTGTCCATACCCGTTTAGTCTAGAAATGAAGCCTGGATGATGTTTTTTAATTTTTAGAATTTTTTTGCATTTATTTTTTAATTTTCTATATCGAGTCAGGTTCAAACGGATAGGAAGGAAATTTTTTTTTCTTCTCTATTTTTCGGCTTGTCCATACCCGTATCTTCTTGAAATGAAGCCTGGATTATGTTTTTTAATTTTTAGAATTTTTTGCATTAATTTTTGATTTTCAAACTCGGGTCGGGATCAAACGGATAGGAAGGAAATTTTTTTTCTTCTCTATTTTTCGGCCTGTCTTGACCCGTTTCATCTTGAAATGAAGCCTGGATGATGTTTTTTCATTTTTAGAATTTTTTTTGTATTTTATTTTTGAATTTTCTATCTCGGGTCGGGTTCGAACGGATAGGAAGGAAATTTTTTTTCTTCTCTATTTTTTGGCCTGTCCTGACCCGTTTCATCTTGAAATGAAGCCAGGATGATGTTTTTTAATTTTTAGAATTTTTTTGCATTTATTTTTGAATTTTCAAACTCGGGTCGGGATCGAACGGATAGGAAGGAAATTTTTTTTCTTCTCTATTTTTCGGCCTGTCTTGACCCGTTTCATCTTGAAATGAAGCCTGGATGATGTTTTTTCATTTTTAGAATTTTTTTTGTATTTTATTTTTGAATTTTCTATCTCGGGTCGGGTTCGAACGGATAGGAAGGAAATTTTTTTTCTTCTCTATTTTTCGGCCTGTCCATACCCGTTTAGTCTTGAAATGAAGCCAGGATGATGTTTTTTAATTTTTAGAATTTTTTTGCATTTTATTTTTGAATTTTCTATCTCAGGTCGGGTTCGAACGGATAGGAAGGAAATTTTTTTCCTTCTCTATTTTTCGGCCTGTCCGTACCCGTATCTTCTTGAAATGAAGCCTGGATTATGTTTTTTAATTTTTAGAATTTTTTGCATTTATTTTTTGATTTTCTAACTCGGGTCGGGTTCGAACGGATAGGAAGGAAATTTTTTTTCTTCTCTATTTTTTGGCGTGTCCTGACCCGTTTCATCTTGAAATGAAGCTAGGATGATGTTTTTTTAATTTTTAGAATTTTTTTGCATTTATTTTTGAATTTTCAAACTCGGGTCGGGATCGAAAGGATAGGAAGGAAATTTTTTTTCCTCTCTATTTTTCGGCCTGTCCTGACCCGTTTCATCTTGAAATGAAGCCAGGATGATGTTTTTGAATTTTTATAATTTTTTTGGATTTATTTTTGAATTTTCTAACTCGGATCGGGTTCGAACGGATAGGAAGGAAATTTTTTTTCTTCTCTATTTTTCGGCCTGTCTTGACCCGTTTCATCTTGAAATGAAGCCAGGATGATGTTTTTTAATTTTTAGGAAGGCAATTTTTTTTCTTCTCTATTTTTCGGCCTATCCATACCCGTTTAGTCTTGAAAATGAAGCCTGGATGATGTTTTTTAATTTTTAGAATTTTTTTGCATTTTATTTTTGAATTTTCTATCTCGAGTCGGGTTCGAACGGATAGGAAGGAAATTTTTTTTCTTCTCTATTTTTCGGCCTGTCCATACCCGTTTAGTCTAGAAATGAAGCCTGGATGATGTTTTTTAATTTTTAGAATTTTTTTGCATTTATTTTTTAATTTTCTATATCGAGTCAGGTTCAAACGGATAGGAAGGAAATTTTTTTTTCTTCTCTATTTTTCGGCTTGTCCATACCCGTATCTTCTTGAAATGAAGCCTGGATTATGTTTTTTAATTTTTAGAATTTTTTGCATTAATTTTTGATTTTCAAACTCGGGTCGGGATCAAACGGATAGGAAGGAAATTTTTTTTCTTCTCTATTTTTCGGCCTGTCTTGACCCGTTTCATCTTGAAATGAAGCCTGGATGATGTTTTTTCATTTTTAGAATTTTTTTTGTATTTTATTTTTGAATTTTCTATCTCGGGTCGGGTTCGAACGGATAGGAAGGAAATTTTTTTTCTTCTCTATTTTTTGGCCTGTCCTGACCCGTTTCATCTTGAAATGAAGCCAGGATGATGTTTTTTAATTTTTAGAATTTTTTTGCATTTATTTTTGAATTTTCAAACTCGGGTCGGGATCGAACGGATAGGAAGGAAATTTTTTTTCTTCTCTATTTTTCGGCCTGTCTTGACCCGTTTCATCTTGAAATGAAGCCTGGATGATGTTTTTTCATTTTTAGAATTTTTTTTGTATTTTATTTTTGAATTTTCTATCTCGGGTCGGGTTCGAACGGATAGGAAGGAAATTTTTTTTCTTCTCTATTTTTCGGCCTGTCCATACCCGTTTAGTCTTGAAATGAAGCCAGGATGATGTTTTTTAATTTTTAGAATTTTTTTGCATTTTATTTTTGAATTTTCTATCTCGGGTCGGGTTCGAACGGATAGGAAGGAAATTTTTTTCCTTCTCTATTTTTCGGCCTGTCCGTACCCGTATCTTCTTGAAATGAAGCCTGGATTATGTTTTTTTATTTTTAGAATTTTTTGCATTTATTTTTTGATTTTCTAACTCGGGTCGGGTTCGAACGGATAGGAAGGAAATTTTTTTTCTTCTCTATTTTTTGGCGTGTCCTGACCCGTTTCATCTTGAAATGAAGCTAGGATGATGTTTTTTTAATTTTTAGAATTTTTTTGCATTTATTTTTGAATTTTCAAACTCGGGTCGGGATCGAAAGGATAGGAAGGAAATTTTTTTTCCTCTCTATTTTTCGGCCTGTCCTGACCCGTTTCATCTTGAAATGAAGCCAGGATGATGTTTTTGAATTTTTATAATTTTTTTGGATTTATTTTTGAATTTTCTAACTCGGATCGGGTTCGAACGGATAGGAAGGAAATTTTTTTTCTTCTCTATTTTTCGGCCTGTCTTGACCCGTTTCATCTTGAAATGAAGCCTGGATGATGTTTTTTCATTTTTAGAATTTTTTTTGTATTTTATTTTTGAATTTTCTATCTCGGGTCGGGTTCGAACGGATAGGAAGGAAATTTTTTTTCTTCTTTATTTTTTGGCCTGTCCTGACCCGTTTCATCTTGAAATGAAGCCAGGATGATGTTTTTTAATTTTTAGAATTTTTTTGCATTTATTTTTGAATTTTCAAACTCGGGTCGGGATCAAACGGATAGGAAGGAAATTTTTTTTCCTCTCTATTTTTCGGCCTGTCCTGACCCGTTTCATCTTGAAATGAAGCCTGGATGATGTTTTTTCATTTTTAGAATTTTTTTTGTATTTTATTTTTGAATTTTCTATCTCGGGTCGGGTTCGAACGGATAGGAAGGAAATTTTTTTTCTTCTCTATTTTTTGGCCTGTCCTGACCCGTTTCATCTTGAAATGAAGCCAGGATGATGTTTTTTAATTTTTAGAATTTTTTTGCATTTATTTTTGAATTTTCAAACTCGGGTCGGGATCGAACGGATAGGAAGGAAATTTTTTTTCCTCTCTATTTTTCGGCCTGTCCTGACCCGTTTCATCTTGAAATTAAGCCAGGATGATGTTTTTTAATTTTTATAATTTTTTTGCATTTATTTTTGAATTTTCTAACTCGGATCGGGTTCGAACGGATAGGAAGGAAATTTTTTTTCTTCTCTATTTTTAGGCCTGTCCATACCCGTTTAGTCTTGAAATGAAGCCTGGATGACGTTTTTTAATTTTTAGAATTTTTTTGCATTTTATTTTTGAATTTTCTATCTCGGGTCGGGTTCGAACGGATAGGAAGGCAATTTTTTTTCTTCTCTATTTTTCGGCCTATCCATACCCGTTTAGTCTTGAAAATGAAGCCTGGATGATGTTTTTTAATTTTTAGAATTTTTTTGCATTTTATTTTTGAATTTTCTATCTCGAGTCGGGTTCGAACGGATAGGAAGGAAATTTTTTTTCTTCTCTATTTTTCGGCCTGTCTTGACCCGTTTCATCTTGAAATGAAGCCTGGATGATGTTTTTTCATTTTTAGAATTTTTTTTGTATTTTATTTTTGAATTTTCTATCTCGGGTCGGGTTCGAACGGATAGGAAGGAAATTTTTTTTCTTCTCTATTTTTTGGCCTGTCCTGACCCGTTTCATCTTGAAATGAAGCCAGGATGATGTTTTTTAATTTTTAGAATTTTTTTGCATTTATTTTTGAATTTTCAAACTCGGGTCGGGATCGAACGGATAGGAAGGAAATTTTTTTTCCTCTCTATTTTTCGGCCTGTCCTGACCCGTTTCATCTTGAAATGAAGCCAGGATGATGTTTTTTAATTTTTATAATTTTTTTGTATTTATTTTTGAATTTTCTAACTCGGATCGGGTTCGAACGGATAGGAAGGAAATTTTTTTTCTTCTCTATTTTTAGGCCTGTCCATACCCGTTTAGTCCTGAAATGAAGCCTGGATGACGTTTTTTAATTTTTAGAATTTTTTTGCATTTTATTTTTGAATTTTCTATCTCGGGTCGGGTTCGAACGGATAGGAAGGCAATTTTTTTTCTTCTCTATTTTTCGGCCTATCCATACCCGTTTAGTCTTGAAAATGAAGCCTGGATGATGTTTTTTAATTTTTAGAATTTTTTTGCATTTTATTTTTGAATTTTCTATCTCGAGTCGGGTTCGAACGGATAGGAAGGAAATTTTTTTTCTTCTCTATTTTTCGGCCTGTCTTGACCCGTTTCATCTTGAAATGAAGCCTGGATGATGTTTTTTCATTTTTAGAATTTTTTTTGTATTTTATTTTTGAATTTTCTATCTCGGGTCGGGTTCGAACGGATAGGAAGGAAATTTTTTTTCCTCTCTATTTTTCGGCCTGTCCTGACCCGTTTCATCTTGAAATGAAGCCTGGATGATGTTTTTTCATTTTTAGAATTTTTTTTGTATTTTATTTTTGAATTTTCTATCCCGGGTCGGGTTCGAACGGATAGGAAGGAAATTTTTTTTCCTCTCTATTTTTCGGCCTGTCCTGACCCGTTTCATCTTGAAATGAAGCCTGGATGATGTTTTTTCATTTTTAGAATTTTTTTTGTATTTTATTTTTGAATTTTCTATCTCGGGTCGGGTTCGAACGGATAGGAAGGAAATTTTTTTTCCTCTCTATTTTTCGGCCTGTCCTGACCCATTTCATCTTGAAATGAAGCCTGGATGATGTTTTTTCATTTTTAGAATTTTTTTTGTATTTTATTTTTGAATTTTCTATCTCGGGTCGGGTTCGAACGGATAGGAAGGAAATTTTTTTTCTTCTCTATTTTTCGGGCTGTCCATACCCGTTTAGTCTTGAAATGAAGCCTGGATGATGTTTTTTAATTTTTAGAATTTTTTTGCATTTTATTTTTGAATTTTCTATCTCTAGTCGGGTTCGAACTGATAGGAAGGAAATTTTTTTTCTTCTCTATTTTTCGGCCTGTCTTGACCCGTTTCATCTTGAAATGAAGCCTGGATGATGTTTTTTCATTTTTAGAATTTTTTTTGTATTTTATTTTTGAATTTTCTATCTCGGGTCGGGTTCGAACGGATAGGAAGGAAATTTTTTTTCTTCTTTATTTTTTGGCCTGTCCTGACCCGTTTCATCTTGAAATGAAGCCAGGATGACGTTTTTTAATTTTTAGAATTTTTTTGCATTTATTTTTGAATTTTCAAACTCGGGTCGGGATCAAACGGATAGGAAGGAAATTTTTTTTCCTCTCTATTTTTCGGCCTGTCCTGACCCGTTTCATCTTGAAATGAAGCCTGGATGATGTTTTTTCATTTTTAGAATTTTTTTTGTATTTTATTTTTGAATTTTCTATCTCGGGTCGGGTTCGAACGGATAGGAAGGAAATTTTTTTTCTTCTCTATTTTTTGGCCTGTCCTGACCCGTTTCATCTTGAAATGAAGCCAGGATGATGTTTTTTAATTTTTAGAATTTTTTTGCATTTATTTTTCAATTTTCAAACTCGGGTCGGGATCGAACGGATAGGAAGGAAATTTTTTTTCTTCTCTATTTTTCGGCCTGTCTTGACCCGTTTCATCTTGAAATGAAGCCTGGATGATGTTTTTTCATTTTTAGAATTTTTTTTGTATTTTATTTTTGAATTTTCTATCTCGGGTCGGGTTCGAACGGATAGGAAGGAAATTTTTTTTCCTCTCTATTTTTCGGCCTGTCCTGACCCGTTTCATCTTGAAATGAAGCCTGGATGATGTTTTTTCATTTTTAGAATTTTTTTTGTATTTTATTTTTGAATTTTCTATCCCGGGTCGGGTTCGAACGGATAGGAAGGAAATTTTTTTTCCTCTCTATTTTTCGGCCTGTCCTGACCCGTTTCATCTTGAAATGAAGCCTGGATGATGTTTTTTCATTTTTAGAATTTTTTTTGCATTTTATTTTTGAATTTTCTATCTCTAGTCTGGTTCGAACTGATAGGAAGGAAATTTTTTTTCTTCTCTATTTTTCGGCCTGTCTTGACCCGTTTCATCTTGAAATGAAG
The DNA here is from genome assembly GCF_932294415.1 of Quercus robur. Taxonomy (NCBI): domain Eukaryota; kingdom Viridiplantae; phylum Streptophyta; class Magnoliopsida; order Fagales; family Fagaceae; genus Quercus; species Quercus robur. Next base: position 37,936,627 of record NC_065542.1, on the reverse strand, counting down.
CCTGGATGATGTTTTTTCATTTTTAGAATTTTTTTTGTATTTTATTTTTGAATTTTCTATCTCGGGTCGGGTTCGAACGGATAGGAAGGAAATTTTTTTTCTTCTTTATTTTTTGGCCTGTCCTGACCCGTTTCATCTTGAAATGAAGCCAGGATGATGTTTTTTAATTTTTAGAATTTTTTTGCATTTATTTTTGAATTTTCAAACTCGGGTCGGGATCAAACGGATAGGAAGGAAATTTTTTTTCCTCTCTATTTTTCGGCCTGTCCTGACCCGTTTCATCTTGAAATGAAGCCTGGATGATGTTTTTTCATTTTTAGAATTTTTTTTGTATTTTATTTTTGAATTTTCTATCTCGGGTCGGGTTCGAACGGATAGGAAGGAAAATTTTTTTCTTCTCTATTTTTTGGCCTGTCCTGACCCGTTTCATCTTGAAATGAAGCCAGGATGATGTTTTTTAATTTTTAGAATTTTTTTGCATTTATTTTTGAATTTTCAAACTCGGGTCGGGATCGAACGGATAGGAAGGAAATTTTTTTTCCTCTCTATTTTTCGGCCTGTCCTGACCCGTTTCATCTTGAAATGAAGCCAGGATGATGTTTTTTAATTTTTATAATTTTTTTGTATTTATTTTTGAATTTTCTAACTCGGATCGGGTTCGAACGGATAGGAATGAAATTTTTTTTCTTCTCTATTTTTAGGCCTGTCCATACCCGTTTAGTCCTGAAATGAAGCCTGGATGACGTTTTTTAATTTTTAGAATTTTTTTGCATTTTATTTTTGAATTTTCTATCTCGGGTCGGGTTCGAACGGATAGGAAGGAAATTTTTTTTCTTCTCTATTTTTCGGCCTGTCTTGACCCGTTTCATCTTGAAATGAAGCCTGGATGATGTTTTTTCATTTTTAGAATTTTTTTTGTATTTTATTTTTGAATTTTCTATCTCGGGTCGGGTTCGAACGGATAGGAAGGAAATTTTTTTTCTTCTCTATTTTTTGGCCTGTCCTGACCCGTTTCATCTTGAAATGAAGCCAGGATGATGTTTTTTAATTTTTAGAATTTTTTTGCATTTATTTTTGAATTTTCAAACTCGGGTCGGGTTCGAACGGATAGGAAGGAAATTTTTTTTCCTCTCTATTTTTCATCCTGTCCTGACCCGTTTCATCTTGAAATGAAGCCAGGATGATGTTTTTTAATTTTTAGAATTTTTTTGCATTTATTTTGGAATTTTCTAACTCGGGTCGGGTTCGAACGGATAGGAAGGAAATTTTTTTTCTTCTCTATTTTTCTGCCTATCCAGACCCGTTTAGTCTTGAAATGAAGCCTGGATGATGTTTTTTAATTTTTAGAATTTTTTTGCATTTTATTTTTGAATTTTCTATCTCGAGTCGGGTTTGAACGGATAGGAAGGAAATTTTTTTTCTTCTCTATTTTTCGGCCTGTCCATACCCGTTTAGTCTTGAAATGAAGCCTGGATGACGTTTTTTAATTTTTAGAATTTTTTTGCATTTTATTTTTGAATTTTCTATCTCGGGTCGGGTTCGAACGGATAGGAAGGAAATTTTTTTTCTTCTCTATTTTTCTGCCTATCCAGACCCGTTTAGTCTTGAAATGAAGCCTGGATGATGTTTTTAAATTTTTAGAATTTTTTTGCATTTTATTTTTGAATTTTCTATCTCGAGTCGGGTTTGAACGGATAGGAAGGAAATTTTTTTTCTTCTCTATTTTTCGGCCTGTCTTGACCCGTTTCATCTTGAAATGAAGCCTGGATGATGTTTTTTCATTTTTAGAATTTTTTTTGTATTTTATTTTTGAATTTTCTATCTCGGGTCGGGTTCGAACGGATAGGAAGGAAATTTTTTTTCTTCTCTATTTTTTGGCCTGTCCTGACCCGTTTCATCTTGAAATGAAGCCAGGATGATGTTTTTTAATTTTTAGAATTTTTTTGCATTTATTTTTGAATTTTCAAACTTGGGTCGGGTTCGAACGGATAGGAAGGAAATTTTTTTTCCTCTCTATTTTTCATCCTGTCCTGACCCGTTTCATCTTGAAATGAAGCCAAGATGATGTTTTTTAATTTTTAGAATTTTTTTGCATTTATTTTTGAATTTTCTATCTCTAGTCGGGTTCGAACGGATAGGAAGGAAATTTTTTTTCTTCTTTATTTTTTGGCCTGTCCTGACCCGTTTCATCTTGAAATGAAGCCAGGATGATGTTTTTTAATTTTTAGAATTTTTTTGCATTTATTTTTGAATTTTCAAACTCGGGTCGGGATCAAACGGATAGGAAGGAAATTTTTTTTCCTCTCTATTTTTCGGCCAGTCCTGACCCGTTTCATCTTGAAATGAAGCCTGGATGATGTTTTTTCACTTTTAGAATTTTTTTTGTATTTTATTTTTGAATTTTCTATCTCGGGTCGGGTTCGAACGGATAGGAAGAAAATTTTTTTTCTTCTCTATTTTTCGGGCTGTCCATACCCGTTTAGTCTTGAAATGAAGCCTGGATGATGTTTTTTAATTTTTAGAATTTTTTTGCATTTTATTTTTGAATTTTCTACCTGTAGTCGGGTTCGAACGGATAGGAAGGAAATTTTTTTTCTTCTCTATTTTTCGGCCTGTCTTGACCCGTTTCATCTTGAAATGAAGCCTGGATGATGTTTTTTCATTTTTAGAATTTTTTTTGTATTTTATTTTTGAATTTTCTATCTCGGGTCGGGTTCGAACGGATAGGAAGGAAATTTTTTTTCTTCTTTATTTTTTGGCCTGTCTTGACCCGTTTCATCTTGAAATGAAGCCAGGATGATGTTTTTTAATTTTTAGAATTTTTTTGCATTTATTTTTGAATTTTCAAACTTGGGTCGGGATCAAACGGATAGGAAGGAAATTTTTTTTCCTCTCTATTTTTCGGCCTGTCCTGACCCGTTTCATCTTGAAATGAAGCCTGGATGATGTTTTTTCATTTTTAGAATTTTTTTTGTATTTTATTTTTGAATTTTCTATCTCGGGTCGGGTTCGAACGGATAGGAAGGAAATTTTTTTTCTTCTCTATTTTTTGGCCTGTCCTGACCCGTTTCATCTTGAAATGAAGCCAGGATGATGTTTTTTAATTTTTAGAATTTTTTTGCATTTATTTTTGAATTTTCAAACTCGGGTCGGGATCGAACGGATAGGAAGGAAATTTTTTTTCCTCTCTATTTTTCGGCCTGTCCTGACCCGTTTCATCTTGAAATGAAGCCAGGATGATGTTTTTTAATTTTTATAATTTTTTTGCATTTATTTTTGAATTTTCTAACTCGGATCGGGTTCGAACGGATAGGAAGGAAATTTTTTTTCTTCTCTATTTTTAGGCCTGTCCATACCCGTTTAGTCTTAAAATGAAGCCTGGATGACGTTTTTTAATTTTTAGAATTTTTTTGGATTTTATTTTTTAATTTTCTATCTCGGGTCGTGTTCGAACGGATAGGAAGGCAATTTTTTTTCTTCTCTATTTTTCGGCCTATCCATACCCGTTTAGTCTTGAAATGAAGCCTGGATGATATTTTTTAATTTTTAGAATTTTTTTGCATTTTATTTTTGAATTTTCTATCTCGAGTCGGGTTCGAACGGATAGGAAGGAAATTTTTTTTCTTCTCTATTTTTCGGCCTGTCTTTACCCGTTTCATCTTGAAATGAAGCCTGGATGATGTTTTTTCATTTTTAGAATTTTTTTTGTATTTTATTTTTGAATTTTCTATCTCGGGTCGGGTTCGAACGGATAGGAAGGAAATTTTTTTTCTTCTTTATTTTTTGGCCTGTCCTGACCCGTTTCATCTTGAAATGAAGCCAGGATGATGTTTTTTAATTTTTAGCATTTTTTTGCATTTATTTTTGAATTTTCAAACTCGGGTCGGGATCGAACGGATAGGAAGGAAATTTTTTTTCCTCTCTATTTTTCGGCTTGTCCTGACCCGTTTCATCTTGAAATGAAGCCAGGATAATGTTTTTTAATTTTTAGAATTTTTTTGCATTTATTTTTGAATTTTCTAACTCGGATCGGGTTCGAACGGATAGGAAGGAAATTTTTTTTCTTCTCTATTTTTCGGCCTGTCCTGATCCGTTTCATCTTGAAATGAAGCCTGGATGATGTTTTTTAATTTTTAGAATTTTTTTTGCATTTATTTTTGAATTTTCTATATCGGGACGGATTCGAACGGATAGGAAGGAAATTTTTTTTTCTGCTCTATTTTTCGGCTTGTCCATACCCGTATCTTCTTGGAATGAAGCCAGGATGATGTTTTTTAATTTTTATAATTTTTTTGCATTTATTTTTGAATTTTCTAACTCGGATCGGGTTCGAACGGATAGGAAGGAAATTTTTTTTCTTCTCTATTTTTCGGCCTGTCCATACCCGTTTAGTCTTGAAATGAAGCCTGGATGATGTTTTTTAATTTTTAGAATTTTTTTGCATTTTATTTTTGAATTTTCTATCTCGGGTCGGGTTCGAACGGATAGGAAGGAAATTTTTTTTCTTCTCTATTTTTCGGCCCATCCATACCCGTTTAGTCTTGAAATGAAGCCTGGATGATGTTTTTTAATTTTTAGAATTTTTTTGCATTTTATTTTTGAATTTTCTATCTCGAGTCGGGTTTGAACGGATAGGAAGGAAATTTTTTTTCTTCTCTATTTTTCGGCCTGTCTTGACCCGTTTCATCTTGAAATGAAGCCTGGATGATATTTCTTCATTTTTAGAATTTTTTTTGTACTTTATTTTTGAATTTTCTATCTCGGGTCGGGTTCGAACGGATAGGAAGGAAATTTTTTTTCTTCTCTATTTTTTGGCCTGTCCTGACCCGTTTCATCTTGAAATGAAGCCAGGATGATGTTTTTTAATTTTTAGAATTTTTTTGCATTTATTTTTGAATTTTCAAACTCGGGTCGGGTTCGAACGGATAGGAAGGAAATTTTTTTTCCTCTCTATTTTTCATCCTGTCCTGACCCGTTTCATCTTGAAATGAAGCCAGGATGATGTTTTTTAATTTTTAGAATTTTTTTGCATTTATTTTTGAATTTTCTAACTCGGGTCGGGTTCGAACGGATAGGAAGGAAATTTTTTTTCCTCTCTATTTTTAGGCCTGTCCATACCCGTTTAGTCTTGAAATGAAGCCTGGATGACGTTTTTTAATTTTTAGAATTTTTTTGCATTTTATTTTTGAATTTTCTATCTCGGGTCGGGTTCGAACGGATAGGAAGGAAAATTTTTTTCTTCTCTATTTTTCGGCCTGTCCTGATCCGTTTCATCTTGAAACGAAGCCAGGATGATGTTTTTTAATTTTTAGAATTTTTTTGCATTTATTTTTGAATTTTCTATCTCGGGTCGGGTTCGAACGGATAGGAAGGAAATTTTTTTTCTTCTCTATTTTTCGGGCTGTCCATACCCGTTTAGTCTTGAAATGAAGCCTGGATGATGTTTTTTAATTTTTAGAATTTTTTTGCATTTTATTTTTGAATTTTCTATCTCTAGTCGGGTTCGAACGGACAGGAAGGAAATTTTTTTTCTTCTCTATTTTTCGGCCTGTCTTGATCCGTTTCATATTGATATGAAGCCTGGATGATGTTTTTTCATTTTTAGAATTTGTTTTGTATTTTATTTTTGAATTTTCTATCTCGGGTCGGGTTCGAACGGATAGGAAGGAAATTTTTTTTCTTCTCTATTTTTTGGCCTGTCCTGACCCGTTTCATCTTGAAATGAAGCCAGGATGATGTTTTTTAATTTTTAGAATTTTTTTGCATTTATTTTTGAATTTTCAAACTCGGGTCGGGATCGAACGGATAGGAAGGAAATTTTTTTTCCTCTCTATTTTTCGGCCTGTCCTGACCCGTTTCATCTTGAAATGAAGCCAGGATGATGTTTTTAAATTTTTAGAATTTTTTTGCATTTATTTTTGAATTTTCTAACTCGGATCGGGTTCGAACGGATAGGAAGGAAATTTTTTTTCTTCTCTATTTTTCGGCCTGTCCATACCCCGTTTAGTCTTGAAATGAAGCCTGGATGACGTTTTTTAATTTTTAGAATTTTTTTGCATTTTATTTTTGAATTTTCTATCTCGGGTCGGGTTCGAACGGATAGGAAGGAAATTTTTTTTCTTCTCTATTTTTCGGCCTGTCCTGATCCGTTTCATCTTGAAATGAAGCCTGGATGATATTTTTTAATTTTTAGAATTTTTTTTGCATTTATTTTTGAATTTTCTATATCGGGTCGGATTCGAACGGATAGGAAGGAAATTTTTTTTTCTGCTCTATTTTTCGGCTTGTCCATACCCGTATCTTCTTGAAATGAAGCCTGTATGATGTTTTTTAAATTTCAGAATTTTTTTGCATTTATTTTTTAATTTTCTAACTCGACTCTGGTTCGAACGGATAGGAAGGAAATTTTTTTTATTCTCTATTTTTCGGCCTGTCCTGACCGTTTCATCTTGAAATGAAGCCAGGATGATGTTTTTTAATTTTTAGAATTTTTTTGCATTTATTTTTGAATTTTTAAACTTGGGTCGGGATCGAACGGATTGGAAGGAAATTTTTTTTCCTCTCTATTTTTCGGCCTGTCCTGAACCGTTTCTCTTGAAATGAAGCCAGGATGATGTTTTTTAATTTTTAGAATTTTTTTGCATTTATTTTTGAATTTTCTAACTCGGATCGGGTTCGAACGGATAGGAAGGAAATTTTTTTTCTTCTCTATTTTTCGGCCTGCCCATACCCGTTTAGTCTTGAAATGAAGCCTGGATGACGTTTTTTAATTTTTAGAATTTTTTTGCATTTTATTTTTGAATTTTCTATCTCGGGTCGGGTTCGAACGGATAGGAAGGAAATTTTTTTTCTTCTCTATTTTTCGGCCTGTCCTGATCCGTTTCATCTTGAAATGAAGCCTGGATGATGTTTTTTAATTTTTAGAATTTTTTTTGCATTTATTTTTGAATTTTCTATATCGGGACGGATTCGAACGGATAAGAAGGAAATTTTTTTTTCTGCTCTATTTTTCGGCTTGTCCATACCCGTATCTTCTTGAAATGAAGCCAGGATGATGTTTTTTAATTTTTATAATTTTTTTTCATTTATTTTTGAATTTTCTCACTCGGATCGGGTTCGAACGGATAGGAAGGAAATTTTTTTTCTTCTCTATTTTTCGGCCTGTCCATACCCGTTTAGTCTTGAAATGAAGCCTGGATGACGTTTTTTAATTTTTAGTATTTTTTTGCATTTTATTTTTGAATTTTCTATCTCGGGTCGGGTTCGAACGGATAGGAAGGAAATTTTTTTTCTTCTCTATTTTTCGGCCTATCCATACCCGTTTAGTCTTGAAATGAAGCCTGGATGATGTTTTTTAATTTTTAGAATTTTTTTGCATTTTATTTTTGAATTTTCTATCTCGAGTCGGGTTCGAACGGATAGGAAGGAAATTTTTTTTCTTCTCTATTTTTCGGCCTGTCTTGACCCGTTTCATCTTGAAATGAAGCCTGGATGATGTTTTTTCATTTTTAGAATTTTTTTTGTATTTTATTTTTGAATTTTCTATCTCGGGTCGGGTTCGAACGGATAGGAAGGAAATTTTTTTTCTTCTCTATTTTTTGGCCTGTCCTGACCCGTTTCATCTGGAAAAGAAGCCAGGATGATGTTTTTTAATTTTTAGAATTTTTTTGCATTTATTTTTGAATTTTCAAACACGGGTCGGGATCAAACGGATAGGAAGGAAATTTTTTTTCCTCTCTATTTTTCGGCCTGTCCTGACCCGTTTCATCTTGAAATGAAGCCTGGATGATGTTTTTTCATTTTTAGAATTTTTTTTGTATTTTATTTTTGAATTTTCTATCTCGGGTTGGGTTCGAACGGATAGGAAGGAAATTTTTTTTCTTCTCTATTTTTCGGGCTGTCCATACCCGTTTAGTCTTGAAATGAAGCCTGGATGATGTTTTTTAATTTTTAGAATTTTTTTGCATTTTATTTTTGAATTTTCTATCTCGAGTCGGGTTTGAATGGATAGGAAGGAAATTTTTTTTCTTCTCTATTTTTCGACCTGTCCATACCCGTTTAGTCTTGAAATGAAGCCTGGATGACGTTTTTTAATTTTTAGAATTTTTTTGCATTTTATTTTTGAATTTTCTATCTCGGGTCGGGTTCGAACGGATGGGAAGGAAAATTTTTTTCTTCTCTATTTTTCGGCCTGTCCTGATCCGTTTCATCTTGAAACGAAGCCAGGATGATGTTTTTTAATTTTTAGAATTTTTTTGCATTTATTTTTGAATTTTCTAACTCGGGTCGGGTTCGAACGGATAGGAAGGAAATTTTTTTTCTTCTCTATTTTTCGGGCTGTCCATACTCGTTTAGTCTTGAAATGAAGCCTGGATGATGTTTTTTAATTTTTAGAATTTTTTTGCATTTTATTTTTGAATTTTCTATCTCTAGTCGGGTTCGAACGGATAGGAAGGAAATTTTTTTTCTTCTCTATTTTTCGGCCTGTCTTGATCCGTTTCATCTTGATATGAAGCCTGGATGATTTTTTTTCGTTTTTAGAATTTGTTTTGTATTTTATTTTTGAATTTTCTATCTCGGGTCGGGTTCGAACGGATAGGAAGGAAATTTTTTTTCTTCTCTATTTTTTGGCCTGTCCTGACCCGTTTCATCTTGAAATGAAGCCAGGATGATGTTTTTTAATTTTTAGAATTTTTTTGCATTTATTTTTGAATTTCCAAACTCGGGTCGGGATCGAACGGATAGGAAGGAAATTTTTTTTCCTCTCTATTTTTCGGCCTGTCCTGACCCGTTTCATCTTGAAATGATGCCAGGATGATGTTTTTTAATTTTTAGAATTTTTTTGCATTTATTTTTGAATTTTCTAACTCGGATCGGGTTCGAACGGATAGGAATGAAATTTTTTTTCTTCTCTATTTTTCGGCCTGTCCATACCCGTTTCATCTTGAAATGAAGCTTGGCTGATGTTTTTTAATTTTTAGAATTTTTTTTGCATTTATTTTTGAATTTTCTATATCGGGACGGATTCGAACGGATAGGAAGGAAATTTTTTTTTTTCTGCTCTATTTTTCGGCTTGTCCATACCCGTATCTTCTTGAAATGAAGCCAGGATGATGTTTTTTAATTTTTATAATTTTTTTGCATTTATTTTTGAATTTCCTAACTCGGATCGGGTTCGAACGGATAGGAAGGAAATTTTTTTTCTTCTCTATTTTTCGGCCTGTCCATACCCGTTTAGTCTTGAAATGAACCCTGGATGACGTTTTTTAATTTTTAGAATTTTTTTGCATTTTATTTTTGAATTTTCTATCTCGGGTCGGGTTCGAACGGATAGGAAGGAAATTTTTTTTCTTCTCTATTTTTCTGCCTATCCAGACCCGTTTACTCTTGAAATGAAGCCTGGATGTTGTTTTTTAATTTTTAGAATTTTTTTGCATTTTATTTTTGAATTTTCTATCTCGAGTCGGGTTTGAACGGATAGGAAGGAAATTTTTTTTCTTCTCTATTTTTCGGCCTGTCTTGACCCGTTTCATCTTGAAATGAAGCCTGGATGATGTTTTTTCATTTTTAGAATTTTTTTTGTATTTTATTTTTGAATTTTCTATCTCGGGTCGGGTTCGAACGGATTGGAAGGAAATTTTTTTTCTTCTCTATTTTTTGGCCTGTCCTGACCCGTTTCATCTTGAAATGAAGCCAGGATGATGTTTTTTAATTTTTAGAATTCTTTTGCATTTATTTTTGAATTTTCAAACTCGGGTCGGGTTCGAACGGATAGGAAGGAAATTTTTTTTCCTCTCTATTTTTCATCCTGTCCTAACCCGTTTCATCTTGAAATGAAGCCAGGATGATGTTTTTTAATTTTTAGAATTTTTTTGCATTTATTTTTGAATTTTCTATCTCTAGTCGGGTTCGAACGGATAGGAAGGAAATTTTTTTTCTTCTCTATTTTTCGGCCTGTCTTGACCCGTTTCATCTTGAAATGAAGCCTGGATGATGTTTTTTCATTTTTAGAATTTTTTTTGTATTTTATTTTTGAATTTTCTATCTCGTGTCGGGTTCGAACGGATAGGAAGGAAATTTTTTTTCTTCTTTATTTTTTGGCCTGTCCTGACCCGTTTCATCTTGAAATGAAGCCAGGATGATGTTTTTTAATTTTTAGAATTTTTTTGCATTTATTTTTGAATTTTCAAACTCGGGTCGGGATCAAACGGATAGGAAGGAAATTTTTTTTCCTCTCTATTTTTCGGCCAGTCCTGACCCGTTTCATCTTGAAATGAAGCCTGGATGATGTTTTTTCATTTTTAGAATTTTTTTTGTATTTTATTTTTGAATTTTCTATCTCGGGTCGGGTTCGAACGGATAGGAAGGAAATTTTTTTTCTTCTCTATTTTTCGGGCTGTCCATACCCGTTTAGTCTTGAAATGAAGCCTGGATGATGTTTTTTAATTTTTAGAATTTTTTTGCATTTTATTTTTGAATTTTCTATCTCTAGTCGGGTTCGAACGGATAGGAAGGAAATTTTTTTTCTTCTCTATTTTTCGGCCTGTCTTGACCCGTTTCATCTTGAAATGAAGCCTGGATGATGTTTTTTCATTTTTAGAATTTTTTTTGTATTTTATTTTTGAATTTTCTATCTCGGGTCGGGTTCGAACGGATAGGAAGGAAATTTTTTTTCTTCTCTATTTTTTGGCCTGTCCTGACCCGTTTCATCTGGAAAAGAAGCCAGGATGATGTTTTTTAATTTTTAGAATTTTTTTGCATTTATTTTTGAATTTTCAAACACGGGTCGGGATCAAACGGATAGGAAGGAAATTTTTTTTCCTCTCTATTTTTCGGCCTGTCCTGACCCGTTTCATCTTGAAATGAAGCCAGGATGATGTTTTTTAATTTTTAGAATTTTTTTGCATTTATTTTTGAATTTTCTAACTCGGATCGGGTTCGAACGGATAGGAATGAAAATTTTTTTCTTCTCTATTTTTCGGCCTGTCCATACCCGTTTCATCTTGAAATGAAGCTTGGATGATGTTTTTTAATTTTTAGAATTTTTTTTGCATTTATTTTTGAATTTTCTATATCGGGACGGATTCGAACGGATAGGAAGGAAATTTTTTTTTTCTGCTCTATTTTTCGGCTTGTCCATACCCGTATCTTCTTGAAATGAAGCCAGGATGATGTTTTTTAATTTTTATAATTTTTTTGCATTTATTTTTGAATTTTCTAACTCGGATCGGGTTCGAACGGATAGGAAGGAAATTTTTTTTCTTCTCTATTTTTCGGCCTGTCCATACCCGTTTAGTCTTGAAATGAACCCTGGATGACGTTTTTTAATTTTTAGAATTTTTTTGCATTTTATTTTTGAATTTTCTATCTCGGGTCGGGTTCGAACGGATAGGAAGGAAATTTTTTTTCTTCTCTATTTTTCTGCCTATCCAGACCCGTTTACTCTTGAAATGAAGCCTGGATGTTGTTTTTTAATTTTTAGAATTTTTTTGCATTTTATTTTTGAATTTTCTATCTCGAGTCGGGTTTGAACGGATAGGAAGGAAATTTTTTTTCTTCTCTATTTTTCGGCCTGTCTTGACCCGTTTCATCTTGAAATGAAGCCTGGATGATGTTTTTTCATTTTTAGAATTTTTTTTGTATTTTATTTTTGAATTTTCTATCTCGGGTCGGGTTCGAACGGATAGGAAGGAAATTTTTTTTCTTCTCTATTTTTTGGCCTGTCCTGACCCGTTTCATCTTGAAATGAAGCCAGGATGATGTTTTTTAATTTTTAGAATTTTTTTGCATTTATTTTTGAATTTTCAAACTCGGGTCGGGTTCGAACGGATAGGAAGGAAATTTTTTTTCCTCTCTATTTTTCATCCAGTCCTGACCCGTTTCATCTTGAAATGAAGCCAGGATGATGTTTTTTAATTTTTAGAATTTTTTTGCATTTATTTTTGAATTTTCTATCTCTAGTCGGGTTCGAACGGATAGGAAGGAAATTTTTTTTCTTCTCTATTTTTCGGCCTGTCTTGACCCGTTTCATCTTGAAATGAAGCCTGGATGATGTTTTTTCATTTTTAGAATTTTTTTTGTATTTTATTTTTGAATTTTCTATCTCGTGTCGGGTTCGAACGGATAGGAAGGAAATTTTTTTTCTTCTTTATTTTTTGGCCTGTCCTGACCCGTTTCATCTTGAAATGAAGCCAGGATGATGTTTTTTAATTTTTAGAATTTTTTTGCATTTATTTTTGAATTTTCAAACTCGGGTCGGGATCAAACGGATAGGAAGGAAATTTTTTTTCCTCTCTATTTTTCGGCCAGTCCTGACCCGTTTCATCTTGAAATGAAGTCTGGATGATGTTTTTTCATTTTTAGAATTTTTTTTGTATTTTATTTTTGAATTTTCTATCTCGGGTCGGGTTCGAACGGATAGGAAGGAAATTTTTTTTCTTCTCTATTTTTCGGGCTGTCCATACCCGTTTAGTCTTGAAATGAAGCCTGGATGATGTTTTTTAATTTTTAGAATTTTTTTGCATTTTATTTTTGAATTTTCTATCTCTAGTCGGGTTCGAACGGATAGGAAGGAAATTTTTTTTCTTCTCTATTTTTCGGCCTGTCTTGACCCGTTTCATCTTGAAATGAAGCCTGGATGATGTTTTTTCATTTTTAGAATTTTTTTTGTATTTTATTTTTGAATTTTCTATCTCGGGTCGGGTTCGAACGGATAGGAAGGAAATTTTTTTTCTTCTCTATTTTTTGGCCTGTCCTGACCCGTTTCATCTGGAAAAGAAGCCAGGATGATGTTTTTTAATTTTTAGAATTTTTTTGCATTTATTTTTGAATTTTCAAACACGGGTCGGGATCAAACGGATAGGAAGGAAATTTTTTTTCGTCTCTATTTTTCGGCCTGTCCTGACCCGTTTCATCTTGAAATGAAGCCAGGATGATGTTTTTTAATTTTTAGAATTTTTTTGCATTTATTTTTGAATTTTCTAACTCGGATCGGGTTCGAACGGATAGGAATGAAATTTTTTTTCTTCTCTATTTTTCGGCCTGTCCATACCCGTTTCATCTTGAAATGAAGCTTGGATGATGTTTTTTAATTTTTAGAATTTTTTTTGCATTTATTTTTGAATTTTCTATATCGGGACGGATTCGAACGGATAGGAAGGAAATTTTTTTTTTCTGCTCTATTTTTCGGCTTGTCCATACCCGTATCTTCTTGAAATGAAGCCAGGATGATGTTTTTTAATTTTTATAATTTTTTTGCATTTATTTTTGAATTTTCTAACTCGGATCGGGTTCGAACGGATAGGAAGGAAATTTTTTTTCTTCTCTATTTTTCGGCCTGTCCATACCCGTTTAGTCTTGAAATGAACCCTGGATGACGTTTTTTAATTTTTAGAATTTTTTTGCATTTTATTTTTGAATTTTCTATCTCGGGTCGGGTTCGAACGGATAGGAAGGAAATTTTTTTTCTTCTCTATTTTTCTGCCTATCCAGACCCGTTTACTCTTGAAATGAAGCCTGGATGTTGTTTTTTAATTTTTAGAATTTTTTTGCATTTTATTTTTGAATTTTCTATCTCGAGTCGGGTTTGAACGGATAGGAAGGAAATTTTTTTTCTTCTCTATTTTTCGGCCTGTCTTGACCCGTTTCATCTTGAAATGAAGCCTGGATGATGTTTTTTCATTTTTAGAATTTTTTTTGTATTTTATTTTTGAATTTTCTATCTCGGGTCGGGTTCGAACGGATAGGAAGGAAATTTTTTTTCTTCTCTATTTTTTGGCCTGTCCTGACCCGTTTCATCTTGAAATGAAGCCAGGATGATGTTTTTTAATTTTTAGAATTTTTTTGCATTTATTTTTGAATTTTCAAACTCGGGTCGGGTTCGAACGGATAGGAAGGAAATTTTTTTTCCTCTCTATTTTTCATCCAGTCCTGACCCGTTTCATCTTGAAATGAAGCCAGGATGATGTTTTTTAATTTTTAGAATTTTTTTGCATTTATTTTTGAATTTTCTATCTCTAGTCGGGTTCGAACGGATAGGAAGGAAATTTTTTTTCTTCTCTATTTTTCGGCCTGTCTTGACCCGTTTCATCTTGAAATGAAGCCTGGATGATGTTTTTTCATTTTTAGAATTTTTTTTGTATTTTATTTTTCAATTTTCTATCTCGTGTCGGGTTCGAACGGATAGGAAGGAAATTTTTTTTCTTCTTTATTTTTTGGCCTGTCCTGACCCGTTTCATCTTGAAATGAAGCCAGGATGATGTTTTTTAATTTTTAGAATTTTTTTGCATTTATTTTTGAATTTTCAAACTCGGGTCGGGATCAAACGGATAGGAAGGAAATTTTTTTTCCTCTCTATTTTTCGGCCAGTCCTGACCCGTTTCATCTTGAAATGAAGCCTGGATGATGTTTTTTCATTTTTAGAATTTTTTTTGTATTTTATTTTTGAATTTTCTATCTCGGGTCGGGTTCGAACGGATAGGAAGGAAATTTTTTTTCTTCTCTATTTTTCGGGCTGTCCATACCCGTTTAGTCTTGAAATGAAGCCTGGATGATGTTTTTTAATTTTTAGAATTTTTTTGCATTTTATTTTTGAATTTTCTATCTCTAGTCGGGTTCGAACGGATAGGAAGGAAATTTTTTTTCTTCTCTATTTTTCGGCCTGTCTTGACCCGTTTCATCTTGAAATGAAGCCTGGATGATGTTTTTTCATTTTTAGAATTTTTTTTGTATTTTATTTTTGAATTTTCTATCTCGGGTCGGGTTCGAACGGATAGGAAGGAAATTTTTTTTCTTCTTTATTTTTTGGCCTGTCCTGACCCGTTTCATCTTGAAATGAAGCCAGGATGATGTTTTTTAATTTTTAGCATTTTTTTGCATTTATTTTTGAATTTTCAAACTCGGGTCGGGATGGAACGGATAGGAAGGAAATTTTTTTTCCTCTCTATTTTTCGGCCTGTCCTGACCCGTTTCATCTTGAAATGAAGCCAGGATAATGTTTTTTAATTTTTAGAATTTTTTTGCATTTATTTTTGAATTTTCTAACTCGGATCGGGTTCGAACGGATAGGAAGGAAATTTTTTTTCTCCTCTATTTTTCGGCCTGCCCATACCCGTTTAGTCTTGAAATGAAGCCTGGATGACGTTTTTTAATTTTTAGAATTTTTTTGCATTTATTTTTGAATTTTCTAACTCGGATCGGGTTCGAACGGATAGGAAGGAAATTTTTTTTCTTCTCTATTTTTCGGCCTGCCGATACCCGTTTAGTCTTGAAATGAAGCCTGGATGATGTTTTTTAATTTTTAGCATTTTTTTGCATTTATTTTTGAATTTTCAAACTCGGGTCGGGATTGAACGGATAGGAAGGAAATTTTTTTTCCTCTCTATTTTTCGGCCTGTCCTGACCCGTTTCATCTTGAAATGAAGCCAGGATAATGTTTTTTAATTTTTAGAATTTTTTTGCATTTATTTTTGAATTTTCTAACTCGGATCGGGTTCGAACGGATAGGAAGGAAATTTTTTTTCTTCTCTATTTTTCGGCCTGCCCATACCCGTTTAGTCTTGAAATGAAGCCTGGATGACGTTTTTTAATTTTTAGAATTTTTTTGCATTTTATTTTTGAATTTTCTATCTCGGGTCGGGTTCGAACGGATAGGAAGGAAATTTTTTTTCTTCTCTATTTTTCGGCCTGTCCTGATCCGTTTCATCTTGAAATGAAGCCTGGATGATGTTTTTTAATTTTTAGAATTTTTTTTGCATTTATTTTTGAATTTTCTATATCGGGACGGATTCGAACGGATAGGAAGGAAATTTTTTTTTCTGCTCTATTTTTCGGCTTGTCCATACCCGTATCTTCTTGAAATGCAGCCAGGATGATGTTTTTTAATTTTTATAATTTTTTTGCATTTATTTTTGAATTTTCTAACTCGGATCGGGTTCGAACGGATAGGAAGGAAATTTTTTTTCTTCTCTATTTTTCGGCCTGTGCATACCCGTTTAGTCTTGAAATGAAGCCTGGATGACGTTTTTTAATTTTTAGAATTTTTTTGCATCTTATTTTTGAATTTTCTATCTCGGGTCGGGTTCGAACGGATAGGAAGGAAATTTTATTTCTTCTCTATTTTTCGGCCTATCCATACCCGTTTAGTCTTGAAATGAAGCCTGGATGATGTTTTTTAATTTTTAGAATTTTTTTGCATTTTATTTTTGAATTTTCTATCTCGAGTCGGGTTTGAACGGATAGGAAGGAAATTTTTTTTCTTCTCTATTTTTCGGCCTGCCTTGACCCGTTTCATCCTGAAATGAAGCCTGGATGATGTTTCTTCATTTTTAGAATTTTTTTTGTATTTTATTTTTGAATATTCTATCTCGGGTCGGGTTCGAACGGATAGGAAGGAAATTTTTTTTCTTCTCTATTTTTTGGCCTTTCCTGACCCGTTTCATCTTGAAATGAAGCCAGGATGATGTTTTTTAATTTTTAGAATTTTTTTGCATTTATTTTTGAATTTTCAAACTCGGGTCGGGTTCGAACGGATAGGAAGGAAATTTTTTTTCCTCTCTATTTTTCATCCTGTCCTGACCCGTTTCATCTTGAAATGAAGCCAGGATGATGTTTTTTAATTTTTAGAATTTTTTTGCATTTATTTTTGAATTTTCTAACTCGGGTCGGGTTCGAACGGATAGGAAGGAAATTTTTTTTCTTCTCTATTTTTAGGCCTGTCCATACCCGTTTAGTCTTGAAATGAAGCCTGGATGACGTTTTTTAATTTTTAGAATTTTTTTGCATTTTATTTTTGAGTTTTCTATCTCGGGTCGGGTTCGAACGGATAGGAAGGAAAATTTTTTTCTTCTCTATTTTTCGGCCTGTCCTGATCCGTTTCATCTTGAAACGAAGCCAGGATGATGTTTTTTAATTTTTAGAATTTTTTTGCATTTATTTTTGAATTTTCTAACTCGGGTCGGGTTCGAACGGATAGGAAGGAAATTTTTTTTCTTCTCTATTTTTAGGCCTGTCCATACCCGTTTAGTCTTGAAATGAAGCCTAGATGATGTTTTTTAATTTTTAGAATTTTTTTGCATTTTATTTTTGAATTTTCTATCTCTAGTCGGGTTCGAACGGATAGGAAGGAAATTTTTTTTCTTCTCTATTTTTCGGCCTGTCTTGATCCGTTTCATATTGATATGAAGCCTGGATGATGTTTTTTCATTTTTAGAATTTGTTTTGTATTTTATTTTTGAATTTTCTATCTCGGGTCGGGTTCGAACGGATAGGAAGGAAATTTTTTTTCTTCTCTATTTTTTGGCCTGTCCTGACCCGTTTCATCTTGAAATGAAGCCAGGATGATGTTTTTTAATTTTTTGCATTTTTTTGCATTTATTTTTGAATTTTCAAACTCGGGTCGGGATCGAACGGATAGGAAGGAAATTTTTTTTCCTCTCTATTTTTCGGCCTGTCCTGACCCTTTTCATCTTGAAATGAAGCCAGGATGATGTTTTTTAATTTTGAGAATTTTTTTGCATTTATTTTTGAATTTTCTAACTCGGATCGGGTTCGAACGGATAGGAAGGAAATTTTTTTTCTTCTCTATTTTTCGGCCTGTCCATACCCGTTTAGTCTTGAAATGAAGCCTGGAAGACATTTTTTAATTTTTAGAACTTTTTTTGCATTTATTTTTGAATTTTCTATATCGGGTCGGATTCGAACGGATAGGAAGGAAATTTTTTTTTCTGCTCTATTTTTCGGCTTGTCCATACCCGTATCTTCTTGAAATGAAGCCTGGATGATGTTTTTTAAATTTCAGAATTTTTTTGCATTTATTTTTTAATTTTCTAACTCGACTCTGGTTCGAACGGATAGGAAGGAAATTTTTTTTATTCTCTATTTTTCGGCCTGTCCTGACCGTTTCATCTTGAAATGAAGCCAGGATGATGTTTTTTAATTTTTAGAATTTTTTTGCATTTATTTTTGAATTTTCAAACTCGGGTCGGGATCGAACGGATAGGAAGGAAATTTTTTTTCCTCTCTATTTTTCGGCCTGTCCTGACCCGTTTCATCTTGAAATGAAGCCTGGATGATGTTTTTTCATTTTTAGAATTTTTTTTGTATTTTATTTTTGAATTTTCTATCTCGGGTCGGGTTCGAACGGATAGGAAGGAAATTTTTTTTCTTCTCTATTTTTCGGGCTGTCCATACCCGTTTAGTCTTGAAATGAAGCCTGGATGATGTTTTTTAATTTTTAGAATTTTTTTGCATTTTATTTTTGAATTTTCTATCTCGAGTCGGGTTTGAACGGATAGGAAGGAAATTTTTTTTCTTCTCTATTTTTCGGCCTGTCCATACCCGTTTAGTCTTGAAATGAAGCCTGGATGACGTTTTTTAATTTTTAGAATTTTTTTGCATTTTATTTTTGAATTTTCTATCTCGGGTCGGGTTCGAACGGATGGGAAGGAAAATTTTTTTCTTCTCTATTTTTCGGCCTGTCCTGATCCGTTTCATCTTGAAACGAAGCCAGGATGATGTTTTTTAATTTTTAGAATTTTTTTGCATTTATTTTTGAATTTTCTAACTCGGGTCGGGTTCGAACGGATAGGAAGGAAATTTTTTTTCTTCTCTATTTTTCGGGCTGTCCATACCCGTTTAGTCTTGAAATGAAGCCTGGATGATGTTTTTTAATTTTTAGAATTTTTTTGCATTTTATTTTTGAATTTTCTATCTCTAGTCGGGTTCGAACGGATAGGAAGGAAATTTTTTTTCTTCTCTAGTTTTCGGCCTGTCTTGATCCGTTTCATCTTGATATGAAGCCTGGATGATGTTTTTTCATTTTTAGAATTTGTTTTGTATTTTATTTTTGAATTTTCTATCTCTAGTCGGGTCCGAACGGATAGGAAGGAAATTTTTTTTCTTCTCTATTTTTCGGCCTGTCTTGACCCGTTTCATCTTGAAATGAAGCCTGGATGATGTTTTTTCATTTTTAGAATTTTTTTTGTATTTTATTTTTGAATTTTCTATCTCGGGTCGGGTTCGAACGGATAGGAAGGAAATTTTTTTTCTTCTCTATTTTTTGGCCTGTCCTGACCCGTTTCATCTTGAAATGAAGCCAGGATGATGTTTTTTAATTTTTAGAATTTTTTTGCATTTATTTTTGAATTTTCAAACTCGGGTCGGGATCGAACGGATAGGAAGGAAATTTTTTTTCCCCTCTATTTTTCAGCCTGTCCTGACCCGTTTCATCTTGAAATGAAGCCAGGATGATGTTTTTTAATTTTTAGAATTTTTTTGCATTTATTTTTGAATTTTCTAACTCGGATTGGGTTCGAACGGATAGGAAGGAAATTTTTTTTCTTCTCTATTTTTCCGCCTGTCCATACCCGTTTAGTCTTGAAATGAAGCCTGGATGACGTTTTTTAATTTTTAGAATTTTTTTGCATTTTATTTTTGAATTTTCTATCTCGGGTCGGGTTCGAACGGATAGGAAGGAAATTTTTTTTCTTCTCTATTTTTTGGCCTGTCCTGACCCGTTTCATCTTGAAATGAAGCCAGGATGATGTTTTTTAATTTTTAGAATTTTTTTGCATTTATTTTTGAATTTTCAAACTCGGGTCGGGTTCGAACGGATAGGAAGGAAATTTTTTTTCCTCTCTATTTTTCATCCTGTCCTGACCCGTTTCATCTTGAAATGAAGCCAGGATGATGTTTTTTAATTTTTAGAATTTTTTTGCATTTATTTTTGAATTTTCTAACTCGGGTCGGGTTCGAACGGATAGGAAGGAAATTTTTTTTCTTCTCTATTTTTAGGCCTGTCCATACCCGTTTAGTCTTGAAATGAAGCCTGGATGACGTTTTTTAATTTTTAGAATTTTTTTGCATTTTATTTTTGAATTTTTTATCTCGGGTCGGGTTCGAACGGATGGGAAGGAAAATTTTTTTCTTCTCTATTTTTCGGCCTGTCCTGATCCGTTTCATCTTGAAACGAAGCCAGGATGATGTTTTTTAATTTTTAGAATTTTTTTGCATTTATTTTTGAATTTTCTAACTCGGGTCGGGTTCGAACGGATAGGAAGGAAATTTTTTTTCTTCTCTATTTTTCGGGCTGTCCATACCCGTTTAGTCTTGAAATGAAGCCTGGATGATGTTTTTTAATTTTTAGAATTTTTTTGCATTTTATTTTTGAATTTTCTATCTCTAGTCGGGTTCGAACGGATAGGAAGGAAATTTTTTTTCTTCTCTATTTTTCGGCCTGTATTGATCCGTTTCATCTTGATATGAAGCCTGGATGATGTTTTTTCATTTTTAGAATTTGTTTTGTATTTTATTTTTGAATTTTCTTTCTCGGGTCGGGTTCGAACGGATAGGAAGGAAATTTTTTTTCTTCTCTATTTTTTGGCCTGTCCTGACCCGTTTCATCTTGAAATGAAGCCAGGATGATGTTTTTTAAATTTTAGAATTTTTTTGCATTTATTTTTGAATTTTCAAACTCGGGTCGGGATCGAACGGATAGGAAGGAAATTTTTTTTCCTCTCTATTTTTCGGCCTGTCCTGACCCGTTTCATCTTGAAATGAAGCCAGGATGATGTTTTTTAATTTTTAGAATTTTTTTGCATTTATTTTTGAATTTTCTAACTCGGATCGGGTTCGAACGGATAGGAAGGAAATTTTTTTTCTTCTCTATTTTTCGGCCTGTCCATACCCGTTTCATCTTGAAATGAAGCCTGGATGATGTTTTTTAATTTTTAGAATTTTTTTTGCATTTATTTTTGAATTTTATATATCGGGACGGATTCGAACGGATAGGAAGGAAATTTTTTTTTCTGCTCTATTTTTCGGCTTGTCCATACCCGTATCTTCTTGAAATGAAGCCAGGATGATGTTTTTTAATTTTTATAATTTTTTTGCATTTATTTTTGAATTTTCTAACTCGGATCGGGTTCGAACGGATAGGAAGGAAATTTTTTTCTTCTCTATTTTTAGGCCTGTCCATACCCGTTTAGTCTTGAAATGAACCCTGGATGACGTTTTTTAATTTTTAGAATTTTTTTGCATTTTATTTTTGAATTTTCTATCTCGGGTCGGGTTCGAACGGATAGGAAGGAAATTTTTTTTCTTCTCTATTTTTCGGCCTATCCATAACCGTTTAGTCTTGAAATGAAGCCTGGATGATGTTTTTTAATTTTTAGAATTTTTTTGCATTTTATTTTTGAATTTTCTATCTCGAGTCGGGTTCGAACGGATAGGAAGGAAATTTTTTTTCTTCTCTATTTTTCGAACTGTCTTGACCCGTTTCATCTTGAAATGAAGCCTGGATGATGTTTTTTCATTTTTAGAATTTTTTTGCATTTTATTTTTGAATTTTCTATCTCTAGTCGGGTTCGAACGGATAGGAAGGAAATTTTTTTTCTTCTCTATTTTTCGGCCTGTCTTGATCCGTTTCATCTTGATATGAAGCCTGGATGATGTTTTTTCATTTTTAGAATTTGTTTTGTATTTTATTTTTGAATTTTCTATCTCGGGTCGGGTTCGAACGGATAGGAAGGAAATTTTTTTTCATCTCTATTTTTTGGCCTGTCCTGACCCGTTTCATCTTGAAATGAAGGCAGGATGATGTTTTTTAATTTTTAGAATTTTTTTGCATTTATTTTTGAATTTTCAAACTCGGGTCGGGATCAAACGGATAGGAAGGAAATTTTTTTTCCTCTCTATTTTTCGGCCTGTCCTGACCCGTTTCATCTTGAAATGAAGCCAGGATGATGTTTTTTAATTTTTAGAATTTTTTTGCATTTATTTTTGAATTTTCTAACTCGGATCGGGTTCGAAAGGATAGGAAGGAAATTTTTTTTCTTCTCTATTTTTCGGCCTGTCCATACCCGTTTAGTCTTGAAATGAAGCCTGGATGACGTTTTTTAATTTTTAGAATTTTTTTGCATTTTATTTTTGAATTTTCTATCTCGGGTCGGGTTCGAACGGATAGGAAGGAAATTTTTTTTCTTCTCTATTTTTCGGCCTATCCTGATCCGTTTCATCTTGAAATGAAGGCAGGATGATGTTTTTTAATTTTTAGAATTTTTTTGCATTTATTTTTGAATTTTCTAACTCGGATCGGGTTCGAACGGATAGGAAGGAAATTTTTTTTCTTCTCTATTTTTCGGCCTGTCCATACCCGTTTCATCTTGAAATGAAGCCTGGATGATGTTTTTTAATTTTTAGAATTTTTTTTGCATTTATTTTTGAATTTTATATATCGGGACGGATTCGAACGGATAGGAAGGAAATTTTTTTTTCTGCTCTATTTTTCGGCTTGTCCATACCCGTATCTTCTTGAAATGAAGCCAGGATGATGTTTTTTAATTTTTATAATTTTTTTGCATTTATTTTTGAATTTTCTAACTCGGATCGGGTTCGAACGGATAGGAAGGAAATTTTTTTCTTCTCTATTTTTCGGCCTGTCCATACCCGTTTAGTCTTGAAATGAACCCTGGATGACGTTTTTTAATTTTTAGAATTTTTTTGCATTTTATTTTTGAATTTTCTATCTCGGGTCGGGTTCGAACGGATAGGAAGGAAATTTTTTTTCTTCTCTATTTTTCGGCCTATCCATAACCGTTTAGTCTTGAAATGAAGCCTGGATGATGTTTTTTAATTTTTAGAATTTTTTTGCATTTTATTTTTGAATTTTCTATCTCGAGTCGGGTTCGAACGGATAGGAAGGAAATTTTTTTTCTTCTCTATTTTTCGAACTGTCTTGACCCGTTTCATCTTGAAATGAAGCCTGGATGATGTTTTTTCATTTTTAGAATTTTTTTGCATTTTATTTTTGAATTTTCTATCTCTAGTCGGGTTCGAACGGATAGGAAGGAAATTTTTTTTCTTCTCTATTTTTCGGCCTGTCTTGATCCGTTTCATCTTGATATGAAGCCTGGATGATGTTTTTTCATTTTTAGAATTTGTTTTGTATTTTATTTTTGAATTTTCTATCTCGGGTCGGGTTCGAACGGATAGGAAGGAAATTTTTTTTCATCTCTATTTTTTGGCCTGTCCTGACCCGTTTCATCTTGAAATGAAGGCAGGATGATGTTTTTTAATTTTTAGAATTTTTTTGCATTTATTTTTGAATTTTCAAACTCGGGTCGGGATCAAACGGATAGGAAGGAAATTTTTTTTCCTCTCTATTTTTCGGCCTGTCCTGACCCGTTTCATCTTGAAATGAAGCCAGGATGATGTTTTTTAATTTTTAGAATTTTTTTGCATTTATTTTTGAATTTTCTAACTCGGATCGGGTTCGAAAGGATAGGAAGGAAATTTTTTTTCTTCTCTATTTTTCGGCCTGTCCATACCCGTTTAGTCTTGAAATGAAGCCTGGATGACGTTTTTTAATTTTTAGAATTTTTTTGCATTTTATTTTTGAATTTTCTATCTCGGGTCGGGTTCGAACGGATAGGAAGGAAATTTTTTTTCTTCTCTATTTTTCGGCCTATCCTGATCCGTTTCATCTTGAAATGAAGCCTGGATGATATTTTTTAATTTTTAGAATTTTTTTTGCATTTATTTTTGAATTTTCTATATCAGGTCGGATTCGAACGGATAGGAAGGAAATTTTTTTTTTCTGCTCTATTTTTCGGCTTGTCCATACCCGTATCTTCTTGAAATGAAGCCTGGATGATGTTTTTTAAATTTCAGAATTTTTTTGCATTTATTTTTTAATTTTCTAACTCGACTCTGGTTCGAACGGATAGGAAGGAAATTTTTTTTATTCTCTATTTTTTGGCCTGTCCTGACCGTTTCATCTTGAAATGAAGCCAGGATGATGTTTTTTAATTTTTAGAATTTTTTTGCATTTATTTTTGAATTTTCAAACTTGGGTCGGGATCGAACGGATAGGAAGGAAATTTTTTTTCTTCTCTATTTTTCGGCCTGTCCTGATCCGTTTCATCTTGAAATGAAGCCTGGATGATGTTTTTTAATTTTTAGAATTTTTTTTGCATTTATTTTTGAATTTTCTATATCGGGACGGATTCGAACGGATAGGAAGGAAATTTTTTTTTCTGCTCTATTTTTCGGCTTGTCCATACCCGTATCTTCTTGAAATGAAGCCAGGATGATGTTTTTTAATTTTTATAATTTTTTTGCATTTATTTTTGAATTTTCTAACTCGGATCGGGTTCGAACGGATAGGAAGGAAATTTTTTTTCTTCTCTATTTTTCGGCCTGTCCATACCCGTTTAGTCTTGAAATGAAGCCTGGATGACGTTTTTTAATTTTTAGAATTTTTTTGCATTTTATTTTTGAATTTTCTATCTCGGGTCGGGTTCGAACGGATAGGAAGGAAATTTTTTTTCTTCTCTATTTTTCGGCCTATCCATACCCGTTTAGTCTTGAAATGAAGCCTGGCTAATGTTTTTTAATTTTTAGAATTTTTTTGCATTTTATTTTTGAATTTTCTATCTCGAGTCGGGTTCGAACGGATAGGAAGGAAATTTTTTTTCTTCTCTATTTTTCGAACTGTCTTGACCCGTTTCATCTTGAAATGAAGCCTGGATGATGTTTTTTCATTTTTAGAATTTGTTTTGTATTTTATTTTTGCATTTTCTATCTCGGGTCGGGTTCGAACGGATAGGAAGGAAATTTTTTTTCTTCTCTATTTTTTGGCCTGTCCTGACCCTTTTCATCTTGAAAAGAAGCCAGGATGATGTTTTTTAATTTTTAGAATTTTTTTGCATTTATTTTTGAATTTTCAAACTCGGGTCGGGATCAAACGGATAGGAAGGAAATTTTTTTTCCTCTCTATTTTTCGGCCTGTCCTGACCCGTTTCATCTTGAAATGAAGCCTGGATGATGTTGTTTCATTTTTAGAATTTTTTTTGTATTTTATTTTTGAATTTTCTATCTCGGGTCGGGTTCGAACGGATAGGAAGGAAATTTTTTTTCTTCTCTATTTTTCGGGCTGTCCATACCCGTTTAGTCTTGAAATGAAGCCTGGATGACGTTTTTTAATTTTTAGAATTTTTTTGCATTTTATTTTTGAATTTTCTATCTCTAGTCGGGTCCGAACGGATAGGAAGGAAATTTTTTTTCTGCTCTATTTTTCGGCCTGTCTTGACCCGTTTCATCTTGAAATGAAGCCTGGATGATGTTTTTTCATTTTTAGAATTTGTTTTGTATTTTATTTTTGAATTTTCTATCTCGGGTCGGGTTCGAACGGATAGGAAGGAAATTTTTTTTCTTCTCTATTTTTTGGCCTGTCCTGACCCGTTTCATCTTGAAATGAAGCCAGGATGATGTTTTTTAATTTTTAGAATTTTTTTGCATTTTTTTTTGAATTTTCAAACTCGGGTCGGGATCAAACGGATAGGAAGGAAATTTTTTTTCCTCTCTATTTTTCGGCCTGTCCTGACCCGTTTCATCTTGAAATGAAGCCAGGATGATGTTTTTTAATTTTTAGAATTTTTTTGCATTTATTTTTGAATTTTCTAACTCGGATCGGGTTCGAAAGGATAGGAAGGAAATTTTTTTTCTTCTCTATTTTTTGGCCTGTCCATACCCGTTTAGTCTTGAAATGAAACCTGGATGACGTTTTTTAATTTTTAGAATTTTTTTGCATTTTATTTTTGAATTTTCTATCTCGGGTCGGGTTCGAACGGATAGGAAGGAAATTTTTTTTCTTCTCTATTTTTCGGCCTGTCCTGATCCGTTTCATCTTGAAATGAAGCCTGGATGATATTTTTTAATTTTTAGAATTTTTTTTGCATTTATTTTTGAATTTTCTATATCGGGTCGGATTCGAACGGATAGGAAGGAAATTTTTTTTTTCTGCTCTATTTTTCGGCTTGTCCATACCTGTATCTTCTTGAAATGAAGCCTGGATGATGTTTTTTAAATTTCAGAATTTTTTTGCATTTATTTTTTAATTTTCTAACTCGACTCTGGTTCGAACGGTTAGGAAGGAAATTTTTTTTATTCTCTATTTTTCGGCCTGTCCTGACCGTTTCATCTTGAAATGAAGCCAGGGTGATGTTTTTTAATTTTTAGAATTTTTTTGCATTTATTTTTGAATTTTCAAACTTGGGTCGGGATCGAACGGATAGGAAGGAAATTTTTTTTCGTCTCTATTTTTCGGCCTGTCCTGACCCGTTTCATCTTGAAATGAAGCCAGGATGATGTTTTTTAATTTTTAGAATTTTTTTGCATTTATTTTTGAATTTTCTAACTCGGATCGGGTTCGAACGGATAGGAAGGAAATTTTTTTTCTTCTCTATTTTTCGGCCTGCCCATACCCGTTTAGTCTTGAAATGAAGCCTGGATGACGTTTTTTAATTTTTAGAATTTTTTTGCATTTTATTTTTGAATTTTCTATCTCGGGTCGGGTTCGAACGGATAGGAAGGAAATTTTTTTTCTTCTCTATTTTTCGGCCTGTCCTGATCCGTTTCATCTTGAAATGAAGCCTGGATGATGTTTTTTAATTTTTAGAATTTTTTTTGCATTTATTTTTGAATTTTCTATATCGGGACGGATTCGAACGGATAGGAAGGAAATTTTTTTTCTGCTCTATTTTTCGGCTTGTCCATACCCGTATCTTCTTGAAATGAAGCCAGGATGATGTTTTTTAATTTTTATAATTTTTTTGCATTTATTTTTGAATTTTCTAACTCGGATCGGGTTCGAACGGATAGGAAGGAAATTTTTTTTCTTCTCTATTTTTCGGCCTGTCCATACCCGTTTAGTCTTGAAATGAAGCCTGGATGACGTTTTTTAATTTTTAGAATTTTTTTGCATTTTATTTTTGAATTTTCTATCTCGGGTCAGGTTCGAACGAATAGGAAGGAAATTTTTTTTCTTCTCTATTTTTCGGCCTATCCATACCCGTTTAGTCTTGAAATGAAGCCTGGATGATGTTTTTTAATTTTTAGAATTTTTTTGCATTTTATTTTTGAATTTTCTATCTCGAGTCGGGTTCGAACGGATAGGAAGGAAATTTTTTTTCTTCTCTATTTTTCGAACTGTCCTGACCCGTTTCATCTTGAAATGAAGCCTGGATGATGTTTTTTCATTTTTAGAATTTTTTTTGTATTTTATTTTTGCATTTTCTATCTCGGGTCGGGTTCGAACGGATAGGAAGGAAATTTTTTTTCTTCTCTATTTTTTGGCCTGTCCTGACCTGTTTCATCTTGAAAAGAAGCCAGGATGATGTTTTTTAATTTTTAGAATTTTTTTGCATTTATTTTTGAATTTTCAAACTCGGGTCGGGATCAAACGGATAGGAAGGAAATTTTTTTTCCTCTCTATTTTTCGGCCTGTCCTGACCCGTTTCATCTTGAAATGAAGCCTGGATGATGTTTTTTCATTTTTAGAATTTTTTTTGTATTTTATTTTTGAATTTTCTATCTCGGGTCGGGTTCGAACGGATAGGAAGGAAATTTTTTTTCTTCTCTATTTTTCGGGCTGTCCATACCCGTTTAGTCTTGAAATGAAGCCTGGATGATGTTTTTTAATTTTTAGAATTTTTTTGCATTTTATTTTTGAATTTTCTATCTCTAGTCGGGTCCGAACGGATAGGAAGGAAATTTTTTTTCTTCTCTATTTTTCGGCCTGTCTTGACCCGTTTCATCTTGAAATGAAGCCTGGATGATGTTTTTTCATTTTTAGAATTTGTTTTGTATTTTATTTTTGAATTTTCTATCTCGGGTCGGGTTCGAACGGATAGGAAGGAAATTTTTTTTCTTCTCTATTTTTTGGCCTGTCCTGACCCGTTTCATCTTGAAATGAAGCCAGGATGATGTTTTTTAATTTTTAGAATTTTTTTGCATTTATTTTTGAATTTTCAAACTCGGGTCGGGATCAAACGGATAGGAAGGAAATTTTTTTTCCTCTCTATTTTTCGGCCTGTCCTGACCCGTTTCATCTTGAAATGAAGCCAGGATGATGTTTTTTAATTTTTAGAATTTTTTTGCATTTATTTTTGAATTTTCTAACTCGGATCGGGTTCGAAAGGATAGGAAGGAAATTTTTTTTCTTCTCTATTTTTCGGCCTGTCCATACCCGTTTAGTCTTGAAATGAAGCCTGGATGACGTTTTTTAATTTTTAGAATTTTTTTGCATTTTATTTTTGAATTTTCTATCTCGGGTCGGGTTCGAACGGATAGGAAGGAAATTTTTTTTCTTCTCTATTTTTCAGCCTGTCCTGATCCGTTTCATCTTGAAATGAAGCCTGGATGATATTTTTTAATTTTTAGAATTTTTTTTGCATTTATTTTTGAATTTTCTATATCGGGTCGGATTCGAACGGATAGGAAGGAAATTTTTTTTTTCTGCTCTATTTTTCGGCTTGTCCATACCTGTATCTTCTTGAAATGAAGCCTGGATGATGTTTTTTAAATTTCAGAATTTTTTTGCATTTATTTTTTAATTTTCTAACTCGACTCTGGTTCGAACGGATAGGAAGGAAATTTTTTTTATTCTCTATTTTTCGGCCTGTCCTGACCGTTTCATCTTGAAATGAAGCCAGGATGATGTTTTTTAATTTTTAGAATTTTTTTGCATTTATTTTTGAATTTTCAAACTTGGGTCGGGATCGAACGGATAGGAAGGAAATTTCTTTTCCTCTCTATTTTTCGGCCTGTCCTGACCCGTTTCATCTTGAAATGAAGCCAGGATGATGTTTTTTAATTTTTAGAATTTTTTTGCATTTATTTTTGAATTTTCTAACTCGGATCGGGTTCGAACGGATAGGAAGGAAATTTTTTTTCTTCTCTATTTTTCGGCCTGCCCATACCCGTTTAGTCTTGAAATGAAGCCTGGATGACGTTTTTTAATTTTTAGAATTTTTTTGCATTTTATTTTTGAATTTTCTATCTCGGGTCGGGTTCGAACGGATAGGAAGGAAATTTTTTTTCTTCTCTATTTTTCGGCCTGTCCTGATCCGTTTCATCTTGAAATGAAGCCTGGATGATGTTTTTTAATTTTTAGAATTCTTTTTGCATTTATTTTTGAATTTTCTAGATCGGGACGGATTCGAACGGATAAGAAGGAAATTTTTTTTTCTGCTCTATTTTTCGGCTTGTCCATACCCTTATCTTCTTGAAATGAAGCCAGGATGATGTTTTTTAATTTTTATAATTTTTTTGCATTTATTTTTGAATTTTCTAACTCGGATCGGGTTCGAACGGATAGGAAGGAAATTTTTTTTCTTCTCTATTTTTCGGCCTGTCCATACCCGTTTAGTCTTGAAATGAAGCCTGGATGACGTTTTTTAATTTTTAGAATTTTTTTGCATTTTATTTTTGAATTTTCTATCTCGGGTCGGGTTCGAACGGATAGGAAGGAAATTTTTTTTCTTCTCTATTTTTCGGCCTATCCATACCCGTTTAGTTTTGAAATGAAGCCTGGATGATGTTTTTTAATTTTTAGAATTTTTTTGCATTTTATTTTTGAATTTTCTATCTCGGGTCGAGTTCGAACGGATAGGAAGGAAATTTTTTTTCTTCTCTATTTTTCGGGCTGTCCATACCCGTTTAGTCTTGAAATGAAGCCTGGATGATGTTTTTTAATTTTTAGAATTTTTTTGCATTTTATTTTTGAATTTTCTATCTCTAGTCGTGTTCGAACGGATAGGAAGGAAATTTTTTTTCTTCTCTATTTTTCGGCCTGTCTTGATCCGTTTCATCTTGATATGAAGCCTGGATGATGTTTTTTCATTTTTAGAATTTGTTTTGTATTTTATTTTTGAATTTTCTATCTCGGGTCGGGTTCGAACGGATAGGAAGGAAATTTTTTTTCTTCTCTATTTTTCGGCCTGTCTTGACCCGTTTCATCTTGAAATGAAGCCTGGATGATGTTTTTTCATTTTTAGAATTTTTTTTGTATTTTATTTTTGAATTTTCTATCTCGGGTCGGGTTCGAACGGATAGGAAGGAAATTTTTTTTCTTCTCTATTTTTTGGCCTGTCCTGACCCGTTTCATCTTGAAAAGAAGCCAGGATGATGTTTTTTAATTTTTAGAATTTTTTTGCATTTATTTTTGATTTTCAAACTCGGGTCGGGATCAAACGGATAGGAAGGAAATTTTTTTTCCTCTCTATTTTTCGGCCTGTCCTGACCCGTTTCATCTTGAAATGAAGCCTGGATGATGTTTTTTCATTTTTAGAATTTTTTTGCATTTTATTTTTGAATTTTCTATCTCGAGTCGGGTTCGAACGGATAGGAAGGAAATTTTTTTTCTTCTCTATTTTTCGGCCTGTCTTGACCCGTTTCATCTTGAAATGAAGCCTGGATGATGTTTTTTCATTTTTAGAATTTTTTTTGTATTTTATTTTTGAATTTTCTATCTCGGGTCGGGTTCGAACGGATAGGAAGGAAATTTTTTTTCTTCTCTATTTTTTGGCCTGTCCTGACCCGTTTCATCTTGAAAAGAAGCCAGGATGATGTTTTTTAATTTTTAGAATTTTTTTGCATTTATTTTTGTTTTTCAAACTCGGGTCGGGATCAAACGGATAGGAAGGAAATTTTTTTTCCTCTCTATTTTTCGGCCTGTCCTGACCCGTTTCATCTTGAAATGAAGCCTGGATGATGTTTTTTCATTTTTAGAATTTTTTTTGTATTTTGTTTTTGAATTTTCTATCTCGGGTCGGGTTCGAACGGATAGGAAGGAAATTTTTTTTCTTCTCTATTTTTCGGGCTGTCCATACCCGTTTAGTCTTGAAATGAAGCCTGGATGATGTTTTTTAATTTTTAGAATTTTTTTGCATTTTATTTTTGAATTTTCTATCTCGAGTCGGGTTTGAACGGATAGGAAGGAAATTTTTTTTCTTCTCTATTTTTCGGCCTGTCCATACCCGTTTAGTCTTGAAATGAAGCCTGGATGATGTTTTTTAATTTTTAGAATTTTTTTGCATTTTATTTTTGAATTTTCTATCTCGGGTCGGGTTCGAACGGATGGGAAGGAAAATTTTTTTCTTCTCTATTTTTCGGCCTGTCCTGATCCGTTTCATCTTGAAACGAAG
Organism: Quercus robur; assembly: GCF_932294415.1. NCBI lineage: Eukaryota > Viridiplantae > Streptophyta > Magnoliopsida > Fagales > Fagaceae > Quercus > Quercus robur. Next base: position 37,905,644 of record NC_065542.1, on the reverse strand, counting down.
CCAGGATGATGTTTTTTAATTTTTAGAATTTTTTTGCATTTATTTTTGAATTTTCTAACTCGGGTCGGGCTCGAACGGATAGGAAGGAAATTTTTTTTCTTCTCTATTTTTCGGGCTGTCCATACCCGTTTAGTCTTGAAATGAAGCCTGGATGATGTTTTTTAATTTTTAGAATTTTTTTGCATTTTATTTTTGAATTTTCTATCTCTAGTCGGGTTCGAACGGATAGGAAGGAAATTTTTTTTCTTCTCTAGTTTTCGGCCTGTCTTGATCCGTTTCATCTTGATATGAAGCCTGGATGATGTTTTTTCATTTTTAGAATTTGTTTTGTATTTTATTTTTGAATTTTCTATCTCTAGTCGGGTCCGAACGGATAGGAAGGAAATTTTTTTTCTTCTCTATTTTTCGGCCTGTCTTGACCCGTTTCATCTTGAAATGAAGCCTGGATGATGTTTTTTCATTTTTAGAATTTTTTTTGTATTTTATTTTTGAATTTTCTATCTCGGGTCGGGTTCGAACGGATAGGAAGGAAATTTTTTTTCTTCTCTATTTTTTGGCCTGTCCTGACCCGTTTCATCTTGCAATGAAGCCAGGATGATGTTTTTTAATTTTTAGAATTTTTTTGCATTTATTTTTGAATTTTCAAACTCGGGTCGGGATCGAACGGATAGGAAGGAAATTTTTTTTCCCCTCTATTTTTCGGCCTGTCCTGACCCGTTTCATCTTGAAATGAAGCCAGGATGATGTTTTTTAATTTTTAGAATTTTTTTGCATTTATTTTTGAATTTTCTAACTCGGATCGGGTTCGAATGGATAGGAAGGAAATTTTTTTTCTTCTCTATTTTTCCGCCTGTCCATACCCGTTTAGTCTTGAAATGAAGCCTGGATGACGTTTTTTAATTTTTAGAATTTTTTTGCATTTTATTTTTGAATTTTCTATCTCGGGTCGGGTTCGAACGGATAGGAAGGAAATTTTTTTTCTTCTCTATTTTTTGGCCTGTCCTGACCCGTTTCATCTTGAAATGAAGCCAGGATGATGTTTTTTAATTTTTAAAATTTTTTTGCATTTATTTTTGAATTTTCAAACTCGGGTCGGGTTCGAACGGATAGGAAGGAAATTTTTTTTCCTCTCTATTTTTCATCCTGTCCTGACCCGTTTCATCTTGAAATGAAGCCAGGATGATGTTTTTTAATTTTTAGAATTTTTTTGCATTTATTTTTGAATTTTCTAACTCGGGTCGGGTTCGAACGGATAGGAAGGAAATTTTTTTTCTTCTCTATTTTTAGGCCTGTCCATACCCGTTTAGTCTTGAAATGAAGCCTGGATGACGTTTTTTAATTTTTAGAATTTTTTTGCATTTTATTTTTGAATTTTTTATCTCGGGTCGGGTTCGAACGGATGGGAAGGAAAATTTTTTTCTTCTCTATTTTTCGGCCTGTCCTGATCCGTTTCATCTTGAAACGAAGCCAGGATGATGTTTTTTAATTTTTAGTATTTTTTTGCATTTATTTTTGAATTTTCTAACTCGGGTCGGGTTCGAACGGATAGGAAGGAAATTTTTTTTCTTCTCTATTTTTCGGGCTGTCCATACCCGTTTAGTCTTGAAATGAAGCCTGGATGATGTTTTTTAATTTTTAGAATTTTTTTGCATTTTATTTTTGAATTTTCTATCTCTAGTCGGGTTCGAACGGATAGGAAGGAAATTTTTTTTCTTCTCTATTTTTCGGCCTGTCTTGATCCGTTTCATCTTGATATGAAGCCTGGATGATGTTTTTTCATTTTTAGAATTTGTTTTGTATTTTATTTTTGAATTTTCTATCTCGGGTCGGGTTCGAACGGATAGGAAGGAAATTTTTTTTCTTCTCTATTTTTTGGCCTGTCCTGACCCGTTTCATCTTGAAATGAAGCCAGGATGATGTTTTTTAAATTTTAGAATTTTTTTGCATTTATTTTTGAATTTTCAAACTCGGGTCGGGATCGAACGGATAGGAAGGAAATTTTTTTTCCTCTCTATTTTTCGGCCTGTCCTGACCCGTTTCATCTTGAAATGAAGCCAGGATGATGTTTTTTAATTTTTAGAATTTTTTTGCATTTATTTTTGAATTTTCTAACTCGGATCGGGTTCGAACGGATAGGAAGGAAATTTTTTTTCTTCTCTATTTTTCGGCCTGTCCATACCCGTTTCATCTTGAAATGAAGCCTGGATGATGTTTTTTAATTTTTAGAATTTTTTTTGCATTTATTTTTGAATTTTATATATCGGGACGGATTCGAACGGATAGGAAGGAAATTTTTTTTTCTGCTCTATTTTTCGGCTTGTCCATACCCGTATCTTCTTGAAATGAAGCCAGGATGATGTTTTTTAATTTTTATAATTTTTTTGCATTTATTTTTGAATTTTCTAACTCGGATCGGGTTCGAACGGATAGGAAGGAAATTTTTTTCTTCTCTATTTTTCGGCCTGTCCATACCCGTTTAGTCTTGAAATGAACCCTGGATGACGTTTTTTAATTTTTAGAATTTTTTTGCATTTTATTTTTGAATTTTCTATCTCGGGTCGGGTTCGAACGGATAGGAAGGAAATTTTTTTTCTTCTCTATTTTTCGGCCTATCCATAACCGTTTAGTCTTGAAATGAAGCCTGGATGATGTTTTTTAATTTTTAGAATTTTTTTGCATTTTATTTTTGAATTTTCTATCTCGAGTCGGGTTCGAACGGATAGGAAGGAAATTTTTTTTCTTCTCTATTTTTCGGCCTATCCATAACCGTTTAGTCTTGAAATGAAGCCTGGATGACGTTTTTTAATTTTTAGAATTTTTTTGCATTTTATTTTTGAATTTTCTATCTCGGGTCGGGTTCGAACGGATAGGAAGGAAATTTTTTTTCTTCTCTATTTTTCGGCCTATCCATAACCGTTTAGTCTTGAAATGAAGCCTGGATGATGTTTTTTAATTTTTAGAATTTTTTTGCATTTTATTTTTGAATTTTCTATCTCGAGTCGGGTTCGAACGGATAGGAAGGAAATTTTTTTTCCTCTCTATTTTTCGGCCTGTCCTGACCCGTTTCATCTTGAAATGAAGCCTGGATGATGTTTTTTCATTTTTAGAATTTTTTTTGTATTTTATTTTTGAATTTTCTATCTCGGGTCGGGTTCGAACGGATAGGAAGGAAATTTTTTTTCTTCTCTATTTTTTGGCCTGTCCTGACCCGTTTCATCTTGAAATGAAGCCAGGATGATGTTTTTTAATTTTTCGAATTTTTTTGCATTTATTTTTGAATTTTCTAACTCGGGTCGGGTTCGAACGGATAGGTAGGAAATTTTTTTTCTTCTCTATTTTTAGGCCTGTCCATACCCGTTTAGTCTTGAAATGAAGCCTGGATGACGTTTTTTAATTTTTAGAATTTTTTTGCATTTTATTTTTGAATTTTCTATCTCGGGTCGGGTTCGAACGGATAGGAAGGAAAATTTTTTTCTTCTCTATTTTTCGGCCTGTCCTGATCCGTTTCATCTTGAAACGAAGCCAGGATGAAGTTTTTTAATTTTTAGAATTTTTTTGCATTTATTTTTGAATTTTCTAACTCGGGTCGGGTTCGAACGGATGGGAAGGAAATTTTTTTTCTTCTCTATTTTTTGGCCTGTCCTGACCCGTTTCATCTTGAAATGAAGCCAGGATGATGTTTTTTAATTTTTAGAATTTTTTTGCATTTATTTTTGAATTTTCAAACTCGGGTCGGGATCGAACGGATAGGAAGGAAATTTTTTTTCCTCTCTATTTTTCGGCCTGTCCTGACCCGTTTCATCTTGAAATGAAGCCAGGATGATGTTTTTTAATTTTTAGAATTTTTTTCCATTTATTTTTGAATTTTCTAACTCGGATCGGGTTCGAAAGGATAGGAAGGAAATTTTTTTTCTTCTCTATTTTTCGGCCTGTCCATACCCGTTTAGTCTTGAAATGAAGCCTGGATGACGTTTTTTAATTTTTAGAATTTTTTTGCATTTTATTTTTGAATTTTTTATCTCGGGTCGGGTTCGAACGGATGGGAAGGAAAATTTTTTTCTTCTCTATTTTTCGGCCTGTCCTGATCCGTTTCATCTTGAAACGAAGCCAGGATGATGTTTTTTAATTTTTAGAATTTTTTTGCATTTATTTTTGAATTTTCTAACTCGGGTCGGGTTCGAACGGATAGGAAGGAAATTTTTTTTCTTCTCTATTTTTCGGGCTGTCCATACCCGTTTAGTCTTGAAATGAAGCCTGGATGATGTTTTTTAATTTTTAGAATTTTTTTGCATTTATTTTTGAATTTTCTAACTCGGGTCGGGTTCGAACGGATAGGAAGGAAATTTTTTTTCTTCTCTATTTTTCGGGCTGTCCATACCCGTTTAGTCTTGAAATGAAGCCAGGATGATGTTTTTTAATTTTTAGAATTTTTTTGCATTTATTTTTGAATTTTCAAACTCGGGTCGGGTTCGAATGGATAGGAAGGAAATTTTTTTTCCTCTCTATTTTTCATCCTGTCCTGACCCGTTTCATCTTGAAATGAAGCCAGGATGATGTTTTTTAATTTTTAGAATTTTTTTGCATTTATTTTTGAATTTTCTAACTCGGGTCGGGTTCGAACGGATAGGAAGGAAATTTTTTTTCTTCTCTATTTTTAGGCCTGTCCATACCCGTTTAGTCTTGAAATGAAGCCTGGATGACGTTTTTTAATTTTTAGAATTTTTTTGCATTTTATTTTTGAATTTTTTATCTCGGGTCGGGTTCGAACGGATGGGAAGGAAAATTTTTTTCTTCTCTATTTTTCGGCCTGTCCTGATTCGTTTCATCTTGAAACGAAGCCAGGATGATGTTTTTTAATTTTTAGAATTTTTTTGCATTTATTTTTGAATTTTCTAACTCGGGTCGGGTTCGAACGGATAGGAAGGAAATTTTTTTTCTTCTCTATTTTTCGGGCTGTCCATACCCGTTTAGTCTTGAAATGAAGCCTGGATGATGTTTTTTAATTTTTAGAATTTTTTTGCATTTTATTTTTGAATTTTCTATCTCTAGTCGGGTTCGAACGGATAGGAAGGAAATTTTTTTTCTTCTCTATTTTTCGGCCTGTCTTGATCCGTTTCATCTTGATATGAAGCCTGGATGATGTTTTTTCATTTTTAGAATTTGTTTTGTATTTTATTTTTGAATTTTCTATCTCGGGTCGGGTTCGAACGGATAGGAAGGAAATTTTTTTTCTTCTCTATTTTTTGGCCTGTCCTGACCCGTTTCATCTTGAAATGAAGCCAGGATGATGTTTTTTAAATTTTAGAATTTTTTTGCATTTATTTTTGAATTTTCAAACTCGGGTCGGGATCGAACGGATAGGAAGGAAATTTTTTTTCCTCTCTATTTTTCGGCCTGTCCTGACCCGTTTCATCTTGAAATGAAGCCAGGATGATGTTTTTTAATTTTTAGAATTTTTTTGCATTTATTTTTGAATTTTCTAACTCGGATCGGGTTCGAACGGATAGGAAGGAAATTTTTTTTCTTCTCTATTTTTCGGCCTGTCCATACCCGTTTCATCTTGAAATGAAGCCTGGATGATGTTTTTTAATTTTTAGAATTTTTTTTGCATTTATTTTTGAATTTTATATATCGGGACGGATTCGAACGGATAGGAAGGAAATTTTTTTTTCTGCTCTATTTTTCGGCTTGTCCATACCCGTATCTTCTTGAAATGAAGCCAGGATGATGTTTTTTAATTTTTATAATTTTTTTGCATTTATTTTTGAATTTTCTAACTCGGATCGGGTTCGAACGGATAGGAAGGAAATTTTTTTCTTCTCTATTTTTCGGCCTGTCGTTACCCGTTTAGTCTTGAAATGAACCCTGGATGACGTTTTTTAATTTTTAGAATTTTTTTGCATTTTATTTTTGAATTTTCTATCTCGGGTCGGGTTCGAACGGATAGGAAGGAAATTTTTTTTCTTCTCTATTTTTCGGCCTATCCATAACCGTTTAGTCTTGAAATGAAGCCTGGATGATGTTTTTTAATTTTTAGAATTTTTTTGCATTTTATTTTTGAATTTTCTATCTCGAGTCGGGTTCGAACGGATAGGAAGGAAATTTTTTTTCTTCTCTATTTTTCGGCCTATCCATAACCGTTTAGTCTTGAAATGAAGCCTGGATGACGTTTTTTAATTTTTAGAATTTTTTTGCATTTTATTTTTGAATTTTCTATCTCGGGTCGGGTTCGAACGGATAGGAAGGAAATTTTTTTTCTTCTCTATTTTTCGGCCTATCCATAACCGTTTAGTCTTGAAATGAAGCCTGGATGATGTTTTTTAATTTTTAGAATTTTTTTGCATTTTATTTTTGAATTTTCTATCTCGAGTCGGGTTCGAACGGATAGGAAGGAAATTTTTTTTCCTCTCTATTTTTCGGCCTGTCCTGACCCGTTTCATCTTGAAATGAAGCCTGGATGATGTTTTTTCATTTTTAGAATTTTTTTTGTATTTTATTTTTGAATTTTCTATCTCGGGTCGGGTTCGAACGGATAGGAAGGAAATTTTTTTTCTTCTCTATTTTTCGGGCTGTCCATACCCGTTTAGTCTTGAAATGAAGCCTGGATGATGTTTTTTAATTTTTAGAATTTTTTTGCATTTTATTTTTGAATTTTCTATCTCTAGTCGGGTCCGAACGGATAGGAAGGAAATTTTTTTTCTTCTCTATTTTTCGGCCTGTCTTGACCCGTTTCATCTTGAAATGAAGCCTGGATAATGTTTTTTCATTTTTAGAATTTGTTTTGTATTTTATTTTTGAATTTTCTATCTCGGGTCGGGTTCGAACGGATAGGAAGGAAATTTTTTTTCTTCTCTATTTTTTGGCCTGTCCTGACCCGTTTCATCTTGAAATGAAGCCAGGATGATGTTTTTTAATTTTTAGAATTTTTTTGCATTTATTTTTGAATTTTCAAACTCGGGTCGGGATCAAACGGATAGGAAGGAAATTTTTTTTCCTCTCTATTTTTCGGCCTGTCCTGACCCGTTTCATCTTGAAATGAAGCCAGGATGATGTTTTTTAATTTTTAGAATTTTTTTGCATTTATTTTTGAATTTTCTAACTCAGATCGGGTTCGAAAGGATAGGAAGGAAATTTTTTTTCTTCTCTATTTTTCGGCCTGTCCATACCCGTTTAGTCTTGAAATGAAGCCTGGATGACGTTTTTTAATTTTTAGAATTTTTTTGCATTTTATTTTTGAATTTTCTATCTCGGGTCGGGTTCGAACGGATAGGAAGGAAATTTTTTTTCTTTTCTATTTTTCGGCCTATCCTGATCCGTTTCATCTTGAAATGAAGCCTGGATGATATTTTTTAATTTTTAGAATTTTTTTTGCATTTATTTTTGAATTTTCTATATCGGGTCGGATTCGAACGGATAGGAAGGAAATTTTTTTTTTCTGCTCTATTTTTCGGCTTGTCCATACCCGTATCTTCTTGAAATGAAGCCTGGATGATGTTTTTTAAATTTCAGAATTTTTTTGCATTTATTTTTGAATTTTCTAACTCGACTCTGGTTCGAACGGATAGGAAGGAAATTTTTTTTATTCTCTATTTTTTGGCCTGTCCTGACCGTTTCATCTTGAAATGAAGCCAGGATGATGTTTTTTAATTTTTAGAATTTTTTTGCATTTATTTTTGAATTTTCAAACTTGGGTCGGGATCGAACGGATAGGAAGGAAATTTTTTTTCCTCTCTATTTTTCGGCCTGTCCTGACCCGTTTCATCTTGAAATGAAGCCAGGATGATGTTTTTTAATTTTTAGAATTTTTTTGCATTTATTTTTGAATTTTCTAACTCGGATCGGGTTCGAACGGATAGGAAGGAAATTTTTTTTCTTCTCTATTTTTCGGCCTGCCCATACCCGTTTACTCTTGAAATGAAGCCTGGATGACGTTTTTTAATTTTTAGAATTTTTTTGCATTTTATTTTTGAATTTTCTATCTCGAGTCGGGTTCGAACGGATAGGAAGGAAATTTTTTTTCTTCTCTATTTTTCGAACTGTCTTGACCCGTTTCATCTTGAAATGAAGCCTGGATGATGTTTTTTAATTTTTAGAATTTTTTTTGTATTTTATTTTTGCATTTTCTATCTCGGGTCGGGTTCGAACGGATAGGAAGGAAATTTTTTTTCTTCTCTATTTTTTGGCCTGTCCTGACCCGTTTCATCTTGAAAAGAAGCCAGGATCATGTTTTTTAATTTTTAGAATTTTTTTGCATTTATTTTTGAATTTTCAAACTCGGGTCGGGATCAAACGGATAGGAAGGAAATTTTTTTTCCTCTCTATTTTTCGGCCTGTCCTGACCCGTTTCATCTTGAAATGAAGCCTGGATGATGTTTTTTCATTTTTAGAATTTTTTTTGTATTTTATTTTTGAATTTTCTATCTCGGGTCGGGTTCGAACGGATAGGAAAGAAATTTTTTTTCTTCTCTATTTTTCGGGCTGTCCATGCCCGTTTAGTCTTGAAATGAAGCCTGGATGATGTTTTTTAATTTTTAGAATTTTTTTGCATTTTATTTTTGAATTTTCTATCTCTAGTCGGGTCCGAACGGATAGGAAGGAAATTTTTTTTCTTCTCTATTTTTCGAACTGTCTTGACCCGTTTCATCTTGAAATGAAGCCTGGATGATGTTTTTTCATTTTTAGAATTTTTTTTGTATTTTATTTTTGCATTTTCTATCTCGGGTCGGGTTCGAACGGATAGGAAGGAAATTTTTTTTCTTCTCTATTTTTTGGCCTGTCCTGACCCGTTTCATCTTGAAAAGAAGCCAGGATGATGTTTTTTAATTTTTAGAATTTTTTTGCATTTATTTTTGAATTTTCAAACTCGGGTCGGGATCAAACGGATAGGAAGGAAATTTTTTTTCCTCTCTATTTTTCGGCCTGTCCTGACCCGTTTCATCTTGAAATGAAGCCTGGATGATGTTTTTTCATTTTTAGAATTTTTTTTGTATTTTATTTTTGAATTTTCTATCTCGGGTCGGGTTCGAACGGATAGGAAAGAAATTTTTTTTCTTCTCTATTTTTCGGGCTGTCCATACCCGTTTAGTCTTGAAATGAAGCCTGGATGATGTTTTTTAATTTTTAGAATTTTTTTGCATTTTATTTTTGAATTTTCTATCTCTAGTCGGGTCCGAACGGATAGGAAGGAAATTTTTTTTCTTCTCTATTTTTCGGCCTGTCTTGACCCGTTTCATCTTGAAATGAAGCCTGGATGATGTTTTTTCATTTTTAGAATTTGTTTTGTATTTTATTTTTGAATTTTCTATCTCGGGTCGGGTTCGAACGGATAGGAAGGAAATTTTTTTTCTTCTCTATTTTTTGGCCTGTCCTGACCCGTTTCATCTTGAAATGAAGCCAGGATGATGTTTTTTAATTTTTAGAATTTTTTTGCATTTATTTTTGAATTTTCAAACTCGGGTCGGGATCAAACGGATAGGAAGGAAATTTTTTTTCGTCTCTATTTTTCGGCCTGTCCTGACCCGTTTCATCTTGAAATGAAGCCAGGATGATGTTTTTTAATTTTTAGAATTTTTTTGCATTTATTTTTGAATTTTCTAACTCGGATCGGGTTCGAAAGGATAGGAAGGAAATTTTTTTTCTTCTCTATTTTTCGGCCTGTCCATACCCGTTTAGTCTTGAAATGAAGCCTGGATGACGTTTTTTAATTTTTAGAATTTTTTTGCATTTTATTTTTGAATTTTCTATCTCGGGTCGGGTTCGAACGGATAGGAAGGAAATTTTTTTTCTTCTCTATTTTTCGGCCTGTCCTGATCCGTTTCATCTTGAAATGAAGCCTGGATGATATTTTTTAATTTTTAGAATTTTTTTTGCATTTATTTTTGAATTTTCTATATCGGGTCGGATTCGAACGGATAGGAAGGAAATTTTTTTTTTCTGCTCTATTTTTCGGCTTGTCCATACCTGTATCTTCTTGAAATGAAGCCTGGATGATGTTTTTTAAATTTCAGAATTTTTTTGCATTTATTTTTTAATTTTCTAACTCGACTCTGGTTCGAACGGATAGGAAGGAAATTTTTTTTATTCTCTATTTTTCGGCCTGTCCTGACCGTTTCATCTTGAAATGAAGCCAGGATGATGTTTTTTAATTTTTAGAATTTTTTTGCATTTATTTTTGAATTTTCAAACTTGGGTCGGGATCGAACGGATAGGAAGGAAATTTTTTTTCCTCTCTATTTTTCGGCTTGTCCTGACCCGTTTCATCTTGAAATGAAGCCAGGATGATGTTTTTTAATTTTTAGAATTTTTTTGCATTTATTTTTGAATTTTCTATCTCGGGTCGGGTTTGAACGGATAGGAAGGAAATTTTTTTTCTTCTCTATTTTTCGGCCTGTCCTGATCCGTTTCATCTTGAAATGAAGCCTGGATGATGTTTTTTAATTTTTAGAATTTTTTTTGCATTTATTTTTGAATTTTCTATATCGGGACGGATTCGAACGGATAGGAAGAAAATTTTTTTTTCTGCTCTATTTTTCGGCTTGTCCATACCCGTATCTTCTTGAAATGAAGCCAGGATGATGTTTTTTAATTTTTATAATTTTTTTGCATTTATTTTTGAATTTTCTAACTCGGATCGGGTTCGATCGGATAGGAAGGAAATTTTTTTTCTTCTCTATTTTTCGGCCTGTCCATACCTGTTTAGTCTTGACATGAAGCCTGGAGGACGTTTTTTAATTTTTAGAATTTTTTTGCATTTTATTTTTGAATTTTCTATCTCGGGTCGGGTTCGAACGGATAGGAAGGAAATTTTTTTTCTTCTCTATTTTTCGGCCTATCCATACCCGTTTAGTCTTGAAATGAAGCCTGGATGATGTTTTTTAATTTTTAGAATTTTTTTGCATTTTATTTTTGAATTTTCTATCTCGAGTCGGGTTCGAACGGATAGGAAGGAAATTTTTTTTCTTCTCTATTTTTCGAACTGTCTTGACCCGTTTCATCTTGAAATGAAGCCTGGATGATGTTTTTTCATTTTTAGAATTTTTTTTGTATTTTATTTTTGCATTTTCTATCTCGGGTCGGGTTCGAACGGATAGGAAGGAAATTTTTTTTCTTCTCTATTTTTTGGCCTGTCCTGACCCGTTTCATCTTGAAAAGAAGCCAGGATGATGTTTTTTAATTTTTAGAATTTTTTTGCATTTATTTTTGAATTTTCAAACTCGGGTCGGGATCAAACGGATAGGAAGGAAATTTTTTTTCTTCTCTATTTTTCGGCCTGTCCTGACCCGTTTCATCTTGAAATGAAGCCTGGATGATGTTTTTTCATTTTTAGAATTTTTTTTGTATTTTATTTTTGAATTTTCTATCTCGGGTCGGGTTCGAACGGATAGGAAGGAAATTTTTTTTCTTCTCTATTTTTCGGGCTGTCCATACCCGTTTAGTCTTGAAATGAAGCCTGGATGATGTTTTTTAATTTTTAGAATTTTTTTGCATTTTATTTATGAATTTTCTATCTCTAGTCGGGTTCGAACGGATAGGAAGGAAATTTTTTTTCTTCTCTATTTTTCGGCCTGTCTTGACCCGTTTCATCTTGAAATGAAGCCTGGATGATGTTTTTTCATTTTTAGAATTTGTTTTGTATTTTATTTTTGAATTTTCTATCTCGGGTCGGGTTCGAACGGATAGGAAGGAAATTTTTTTTCTTCTCTATTTTTTGGCCTGTCCTGACCCGTTTCATCTTGAAATGAAGCCAGGATGATGTTTTTTAATTTTTAGAATTTTTTTGCATTTATTTTGGAATTTTCAAACTCGGGTCGGGATCAAACGGATAGGAAGGAAATTTTTTTTCCTCTCTATTTTTCGGCCTGTCCTGACCCGTTTCATCTTGAAATGAAGCCAGGATGATGTTTTTTAATTTTTAGAATTTTTTTGCATTTATTTTTGAATTTTCTAACTCGGATCGGGTTCGAAAGGATAGGAAGGAAATTTTTTTTCTTCTCTATTTTTCGGCCTGTCCATACCCGTTTAGTCTTGAAATGAAGCCTGGATGACGTTTTTTAATTTTTAGAATTTTTTTGCATTTTATTTTTGAATTTTCTATCTCGGGTCGGGTTCGAACGGATAGGAAGGAAATTTTTTTTCTTCTCTATTTTTCGGCCTGTCCTGATCCGTTTCATCTTGAAATGAAGCCTGGATGATATTTTTTAATTTTTAGAATTTTTTTTGCATTTATTTTTGAATTTTCTATATCGGGTCGGATTCGAACGGATAGGAGGGAAATTTTTTTTTTCTGCTCTATTTTTCGGCTTGTCCATACCTGTATCTTCTTGAAATGAAGCCTGGATGATGTTTTTTAAATTTCAGAATTTTTTTGCATTTATTTTTTAATTTTCTAACTCGACTCTGGTTCGAACGGATAGGAAGGAAATTTTTTTTATTCTCTATTTTTCGGCCTGTCCTGACCGTTTCATCTTGAAATGAAGCCAGGATGATGTTTTTTAATTTTTAGAATTTTTTTGCATTTATTTTTGAATTTTCAAACTTGGGTCGGGATCGAACGGATAGGAAGGAAATTTTTTTTCCTCTCTATTTTTCGGCCTGTCCTGACCCGTTTCATCTTGAAATGAAGCCAGGATGATGTTTTTTAATTTTTAGAATTTTTTTGCATTTATTTTTGAATTTTCTAACTCGGATCGGGTTCGAACGGATAGGAAGGAAATTTTTTTTCTTCTCTATTTTTCGGCCTGCCCATACCCGTTTAGTCTTGAAATGAAGCCTGGATGACGTTTTTTAATTTTTAGAATTTTTTTGCATTTTATTTTTGAATTTTCTATCTCGGGTCGGGTTCGAACGGATAGGAAGGAAATTTTTTTTCTTCTCTATTTTTCGGCCTGTCCTGATCCGTTTCATCTTGAAATGAAGCCTGGATGATGTTTTTTAATTTTTAGAATTCTTTTTGCATTTATTTTTGAATTTTCTATATCGGGACGGATTCGAACGGATAGGAAGGAAATTTTTTTTTCTGCTCTATTTTTCGGCTTGTCCATACCCGTATCTTCTTGAAATGAAGCCAGGATGATGTTTTTTAATTTTTATAATTTTTTTGCATTTATTTTTGAATTTTCTAACTCGGATCGGGTTCGAACGGATAGGAAGGAAATTTTTTTTCTTCTCTATTTTTCGGCCTGTCCATACCCGTTTAGTCTTGAAATGAAGCCTGGATGACGTTTTTTAATTTTTAGAATTTTTTTGCATTTTATTTTTGAATTTTCTATCTCGGGTCGGGTTCGAACGGATAGGAAGGAAATTTTTTTTCTTCTCTATTTTTCGGCCTATCCATACCCGTTTAGTCTTGAAATGAAGCCTGGATGATGTTTTTTAATTTTTAGAATTTTTTTGCATTTTATTTTTGAATTTTCTATCTCGAGTCGGGTTCGAACGGATAGGAAGGAAATTTTTTTTCTTCTCTATTTTTCGACCTGTCTTGACCCGTTTCATCTTGAAATGAAGCCTGGATGATGTTTTTTCATTTTTAGAATTTTTTTTGTATTTTATTTTTGAATTTTCTATCTCGGGTCGGGTTCGAACGGATAGGAAGGAAATTTTTTTTCTTCTCTATTTTTTGGCCTGTCCTGACCCGTTTCATCTTGAAAAGAAGCCAGGATGATGTTTTTTAATTTTTAGAATTTTTTTGCATTTATTTTTGAATTTTCAAACTCGGGTCGGGATAAAACGGATAGGAAGGAAATTTTTTTTCCTCTCTATTTTTCGGCCTGTCCTGACCCGTTTCATCTTGAAATGAAGCCTGGATGATGTTTTTTCATTTTTAGAATTTTTTTTGTATTTTATTTTTGAATTTTCTATCTCGGGTCGGGTTCGAACGGATAGGAAGGAAATTTTTTTTCTTCTCTATTTTTCGGGCTGTCCATACCCGTTTAGTCTTGAAATGAAGCCTGGATGATGTTTTTTAATTTTTAGAATTTTTTTGCATTTTATTTTTGAATTTTCTATCTCTAGTCGGGTCCGAACGGATAGGAAGGAAATTTTTTTTCTTCTCTATTTTTCGGCCAGTCTTGACCCGTTTCATCTTGAAATGAAGCCTGGATGATGTTTTTTCATTTTTAGAATTTTTTTTGTATTTTATTTTTGAATTTTCTATCTCGGGTCGGGTTCGAACGGATAGGAAGGAAATTTTTTTTCTTCTTTATTTTTTGGCCTGTCCTGACCCGTTTCATCTTGAAATGAAGCCAGGATGATGTTTTTTAATTTTTAGAATTTTTTTGCATTTATTTTTGAATTTTCAAACTCGGGTCGGCATCAAACGGATAGGAAGGAAATTTTTTTTCCTCTCTATTTTTCGGCCTGTCCTGACCCGTTTCATCTTGAAATGAAGCCTGGATGATGTTTTTTCATTTTTAGAATTTTTTTTGTATTTTATTTTTGAATTTTCTATCTCGGGTCGGGTTCGAACGGATAGGAAGGAAATTTTTTTTCTTCTCTATTTTTTGGCCTGTCCTGACCCGTTTCATCTTGAAATGAAGCCAGGATGATGTTTTTAATTTTTAGAATTTTTTTGCATTTATTTTTGAATTTTCAAACTCGGGTCGGGATCGAACGGATAGGAAGGAAATTTTTTTTCCTCTCTATTTTTCGGTCTGTCCTGACCCGTTTCATCTTGAAATGAAGCCAGGATGATGTTTTTTAATTTTTATAATTTTTTTGCATTTATTTTTGAATTTTCTAACTCGGATCGGGTTCGAACGGATAGGAAGGAAATTTTTTTTCTTTTCTATTTTTAGGCCTGTCCATACCCGTTTAGTCTTGAAATGAAGCCTGGATGACGTTTTTTAATTTTTAGAATTTTTTTGCATTTTATTTTTGAATTTTCTATCTCGGGTCGGGTTCGAACGGATAGGAAGACAATTTTTTTTCTTCTCTATTTTTCGGCCTGTCCATACCCGTTTAGTCTTGAAAATGAAGCCTGGATGATGTTTTTTAATTTTTATAATTTTTTTGCATTTTATTTTTGAATTTTCTATCTCGAGTCGGGTTCGAACGGATAGGAAGGAAATTTTTTTTCTTCTCTATTTTTCGGCCTGTCTTGACCCGTTTCATCTTGAAATGAAGCCTGGATGATGTTTTTTCATTTTTAGAATTTTTTTTGTATTTTATTTTTGAATTTTCTATCTCGGGTCGGGTTCGAACGGATAGGAAGGAAATTTTTTTTCTTCTCTATTTTTTGGCCTGTCCTGACCCGTTTCATCTTGAAACGAAGCCAGGATGATGTTTTTAATTTTTAGAATTTTTTTGCATTTATTTTTGAATTTTCAAACTCGGGTCGGGATCGAACGGATAGGAAGGAAATTTTTTTTCCTCTCTATTTTTCGGTCTGTCCTGACCCGTTTCATCTTGAAATGAAGCCAGGATGATGTTTTTTAATTTTTATAATTTTTTTGCATTTATTTTTGAATTTTCTAACTCGGATCGGGTTCGAACGGATAGGAAGGAAATTTTTTTTCTTCTCTATTTTTAGGCCTGTCCATACCCGTTTAGTCTTGAAATGAAGCCTGGATGACGTTTTTTAATTTTTAGAATTTTTTTGCATTTTATTTTTGAATTTTCTATCTCGGGTCGGGTTCGAACGGATAGGAAGACAATTTTTTTTCTTCTCTATTTTTCGGCCTATCCATACCCGTTTAGTCTTGAAAATGAAGCCTGGATGATGTTTTTTAATTTTTATAATTTTTTTGCATTTTATTTTTGAATTTTCTATCTCGAGTCGGGTTCGAACGGATAGGAAGGAAATTTTTTTTCTTCTCTATTTTTCGGCCTGTCTTGACCCGTTTCATCTTGAAATGAAGCCTGGATGATGTTTTTTCATTTTTAGAATTTTTTTTGTATTTTATTTTTGAATTTTCTATCTCGGGTCGGGTTCGAACGGATAGGAAGGAAATTTTTTTTCTTCTCTATTTTTTGGCCTGTCCTGACCCGTTTCATCTTGAAATGAAGCCAGGATGATGTTTTTTAATTTTTAGAATTTTTTTGCATTTATTTTTGAATTTTCAAACTCGGGTCGGGTTCGAACGGATAGGAAGGCAATTTTTTTTCTTCTCTATTTTTCGGCCTATCCATACCCGTTTAGTCTTGAAAATGAAGCCTGGATGATGTTTTGTAATTTTTAGAATTTTTTTGCATTTTATTTTTGAATTTTCTATCTCGAGTCGGGTTCGAACGGATAGGAAGGAAATTTTTTTTCTTCTCTATTTTTCGGGCTGTCCTGATCCGTTTCATCTTGAAATGAAGCCTGGATGATGTTTTTTAATTTTTAGAATTTTTTTTGCATTTATTTTTGAATTTTCTATATCGGGACGGATTCGAAAGGATAGGAAGGAAATTTTTTTTTCTGCTCTATTTTTCGGCTTGTCCATACCCGTATCTTCTTGAAATGAAGCCAGGATGATGTTTTTTAATTTTTATAATTTTTTTGCATTTATTTTTGAATTTTCTAACTCGGATCGGGTTCGAACGGATAGGAAGGAAATTTTTTTTCTTCTCTATTTTTCGGCCTGTCCATACCCGTTTAGTCTTGAAATGAAGCCTGGATGACGTTTTTTAATTTTTAGAATTTTTTTGCATTTTATTTTTGAATTTTCTATCTCGGGTCGGGTTCGAACGGATAGGAAGGAAATTTTTTTTCTTCTGTATTTTTTGGCCTGTCCTGACCCGTTTCATCTTGAAATGAAGCCAGGATGATGTTTTTTAATTTTTAGAATTTTTTTCCATTTATTTTTGAATTTTCAAACTCGGGTCGGGATCAAACGGATAGGAAGGAAATTTTTTTTCCTCTCTATTTTTCGGCCTGTCCTGACCCGTTTCATCTTGAAATGAAGCCTGGATGATGTTTTTTCATTTTTAGAATTTTTTTTGTATTTTATTTTTGAATTTTCTATCTCGGGTCGGGTTCGAACGGATAGGAAGGAAATTTTTTTTCTTCTCTATTTTTTGGCCTGTCCTGACCCGTTTCATCTTGAAATGAAGCCAGGATGATGTTTTTTAATTTTTAGAATTTTTTTGCATTTATTTTTGAATTTTCAAACTCGGGTCGGGATCGAACGGATAGGAAGGAAATTTTTTTTCCTCTCTATTTTTCGGCCTGTCCTGACCCGTTTCATCTTGAAATGAAGCCAGGATGATGTTTTTTAATTTTTATAATTTTTTTGCATTTATTTTTGAATTTTCTAACTCGGATCGGGTTCGAACGGATAGGAAGGAAATTTTTTTTCTTCTCTATTTTTAGGCCTGTCCATACCCGTTTAGTCTTGAAATGAAGCCTGGATGACGTTTTTTAATTTTTAGAATTTTTTTGCGTTTTATTTTTGAATTTTCTATCTCGGGTCGGGTTCGAACGGATAGGAAGTCAATTTTTTTTCTTCTCTATTTTTCGGCCTATCCATACCCGTTTAGTCTTGAAAATGAAGCCTGGATGATGTTTTTTAATTTTTAGAATTTTTTTGCATTTTATTTTTGAATTTTCTATCTCGAGTCGGGTTCGAACGGATAGGAAGGAAATTTTTTTTCTTCTCTATTTTTCGGTCTGTCTTGACCCGTTTCATCTTGAAATGAAGCCTGGATGATGTTTTTTCATTTTTAGAATTTTTTTTGTATTTTATTTTTGAATTTTCTATCTCGGGTCGGGTTCGAACGGATAGGAAGGAAATTTTTTTTCTTCTCTATTTTTTGGCCTGTCCTGACCCGTTTCATCTTGAAATGAAGCAAGGAAGATGTTTTTTAATTTTTAGAATTTTTTTGCATTTATTTTTGAATTTTCAAACTCGGGTTGGGTTCGAACGGATAGGAAGGAAATTTTTTTTCCTCTCTATTTTTCATCCTGTCCTGACCCGTTTCATCTTGAAATGAAGCCAGGATGATGTTTTTTAATTTTTAGAATTTTTTTGCATTTATTTTGGAATTTTCTAACTCGGGTCGGGTTCGAACGGATAGGAAGGAAATTTTTTTTCTTCTCTATTTTTTTGCCTATCCAGACCCGTTTAGTCTTGAAATGAAGCCTGGATGATGTTTTTTAATTTTTAGAATTTTTTTGCATTTTATTTTTGAATTTTCTATCTCGAGTCGGGTTTGAACGGATAGGAAGGAAATTTTTTTTCTTCTCTATTTTTCGGCCTGTCCATACCCGTTTAGTCTTGAAATGAAGCCTGGATGACGTTTTTTAATTTTTAGAATTTTTTTGCATTTTATTTTTGAATTTTCTATCTCGGGTCGGGTTCGAACGGATAGGAAGGAAATTTTTTTTCTTCTCTATTTTTTGGCCTGTCCTGACCCGTTTCATCTTGAAATGAAGCCAGGATGATGTTTTTTAATTTTTAGAATTTTTTTGCATTTATTTTTGAATTTTCAAACTCGGGTCGGGTCCGAACGGATAGGAAGGAAATTTTTTTTCCTCTCTATTTTTCATCCTGTCCTGACCCGTTTCATCTTGAAATGAAGCCAGGATGATGTTTTTTAATTTTTAGAATTTTTTTGCATTTATTTTTGAATTTTCTATCTCTAGTCGGGTTCGAACGAATAGGAAGAAAATTTTTTTTCTTCTCTATTTTTCGGCCTGTCTTGACTCGTTTCATCTTGAAATGAAGCCTGGATGATGTTTTTTCATTTTTAGAATTTTTTTTGTATTTTATTTTTGAATTTTCTATCTCGTGTCGGGTTCGAACGGATAGGAAGGAAATTTTTTTTCTTCTTTATTTTTTGGCCTGTCCTGACCTGTTTCATCTTGAAATGAAGCCAGGATGATGTTTTTTAATTTTTAGAATTTTTTTGCATTTATTTTTGAATTTTCAAACTCGGGTCGGGATCAAACGGATAGGAAGGAAATTTTTTTTCCTCTCTATTTTTCGGCCTGCCCTGACCCGTTTCATCTTGAAATGAAGCCTGGATGATGTTTTTTCATTTTTAGAATTTTTTTTGTATTTTATTTTTGAATTTTCTATCTCGGGTCGGGTTCGAACGGATAGGAAGGAAATTTTTTTTCTTCTCTATTTTTCGGGCTGTCCATACCCGTTTAGTCTTGAAATGAAGCCTGGATGATGTTTTTTAATTTTTAGAATTTTTTTGCATTTTATTTTTGAATTTTCTATCTCTAGTCGGGTTCGAACGGATAGGAAGGAAATTTTTTTTCTTCTCTATTTTTTGGCCTGTCCTGACCCGTTTCATCTTGAAATGAAGCCAGGATGATGTTTTTTAATTTATAGAATTTTTTTGCATTTATTTTTGAATTTTCAAACTCGGGTCGGGATCGAACGGATAGGAAGGAAATTTTTTTTCCTCTCTATTTTTCGGCCTGTCCTGACCCGTTTCATCTTGAAATGAAGCCAGGATGATGTTTTTTAATTTTTAGAATTTTTTTGCATTTATTTTTGAATTTTCTAACTCGGATCGGGTTCGAACGGATAGGAAGGAAATTTTTTTTCTTCTCTATTTTTCGGCCTGTCCATACCCGTTTAGTCTTGAAATGAAGCCTAGATGACGTTTTTTAATTTTTAGAATTTTTTTGCATTTTATTTTTGAATTTTCTATCTCGGGTCGGGTTCGAACGGATAGGAAGGAAATTTTTTTTCTTCTCTATTTTTCGGCCTGTCCTGATCCGTTTCATCTTGAAATGAAGCCAGGATGATGTTTTTTAATTTTTAGAATTTTTTTGCATTTATTTTTGAATTTTCAAACTTGGGTCGGTATCGAACGGATAGGAAGGAAATTTTTTTTCCTCTCTATTTTTCGGCCTGTCCTCACCCGTTTCATCTTGAAATGAAGCCAGGATGATGTTTTTTAATTTTTAGAATTTTTTTGCATTTATTTTTGAATTGTCTAACTCGGATCGGGTTCGAACGGATAGGAAGGAAATTTTTTTTCTTCTCTATTTCTCGGCCTGCCCATACCCGTTTAGTCTTGAAATGAAGCCTGGATGACGTTTTTTAATTTTTAGAATTTTTTTGCATTTTATTTTTGAATTTTCTATCTCGGGTCGGGTTCGAACGGATAGGAAGGAAATTTTTTTTCTTCTCTATTTTTCGGCCTGTCCTGATCCGTTTCATCTTGAAATGAAGCCTGGATGATATTTTTTAATTTTTAGAATTTTTTTTGCATTTATTTTTGAATTTTCTATATCGGGTCGGATTCGAACGGATAGGAAGGAAATTTTTTTTTCTGCTCTATTTTTCGGCTTGTCCATACCCGTATCTTCTTGAAATGAAGCCTGGATGATGTTTTTTAAATTTCAAAATTTTTTTGCATTTATTTTTTAATTTTCTAACTCGACTCTGGTTCGAACGGATAGGAAGGAAATTTTTTTTATTCTCTATTTTTCGGCCTGTCCTGACCGTTTCATCTTGAAATGAAGCCAGGATGATGTTTTTTAATTTTTAGAATTTTTTTGCATTTATTTTTGAATTTTCAAACTTGGGTCGGGATCGAACGGATAGGAAGGAAATTTTTTTTCCTCTCTATTTTTCGGCCTGTCCTCACCCGTTTCATCTTGAAATGAAGCCAGGATGATGTTTTTTAATTTTTAGAATTTTTTTGCATTTATTTTTGAATTGTCTAACTCGGATCGGGTTCGAACGGATAGGAAGGAAATTTTTTTTCTTCTCTATTTTTCGGCCTGCCCATACCCGTTTAGTCTTGAAATGAAGCCTGGATGACGTTTTTTAATTTTTAGAATTTTTTTGCATTTTATTTTTGAATTTTCTATCTCGGGTCGGGTTCGAACGGATAGGAAGGAAATTTTTTTTCTTCTCTATTTTTCGGCCTGTCCTGATCCGTTTCATCTTGAAATGAAGCCTGGATGATGTTTTTTAATTTTTAGAATTTTTTTTGCATTTATTTTTGAATTTTCTATATCGGGACGGATTCGAACGGATAGGAAGGAAATTTTTTTTTCTGCTCTATTTTTCGGCTTGTCCATACCCGTATCTTCTTGAAATGAAGCCAGGATGATGTTTTTTAATTTTTATAATTTTTTTGCATTTATTTTTGAATTTTCTAACTCGGATCGGGTTCGAACGGATAGGAAGGAAATTTTTTTTCTTCTCTATTTTTCGGCCTGTCCATACCCGTTTAGTCTTGAAATGAAGCCTGGATGACGTTTTTTAATTTTTAGAATTTTATTGCATTTTATTTTTGAATTTTCTATCTCGGGTCGGGTTCGAACGGATAGGAAGGAAATTTTTTTTCTTCTCTATTTTTTGGCCTGTCCTGACCCGTTTCATCTTGAAATGAAGCCAGGATGATGTTTTTTAATTTTTAGAATTTTTTTGCATTTATTTTTGAATTTTCAAACTCGGGTCGGGTCCGAACGGATAGGAAGGAAATTTTTTTTCCTCTCTATTTTTCATCCTGTCCTGACCCGTTTCATCTTGAAATGAAGCCAGGATGATGTTTTTTAATTTTTAGAATTTTTTTTGCATTTATTTTTGAATTTTCTATCTCTAGTCGGGTTCGAACGAATAGGAAGAAAATTTTTTTTCTTCTCTATTTTTCGGCCTGTCTTGACTCGTTTCATCTTGAAATGAAGCCTGGATGATGTTTTTTCATTTTTAGAATTTTTTTTGTATTTTATTTTTGAATTTTCTATCTCGTGTCGGGTTCGAACGGATAGGAAGGAAATTTTTTTTCTTCTTTATTTTTTGGCCTGTCCTGACCTGTTTCATCTTGAAATGAAGCCAGGATGATGTTTTTTAATTTTTAGAATTTTTTTGCATTTATTTTTGAATTTTCAAACTCGGGTCGGGATCAAACGGATAGGAAGGAAATTTTTTTTCCTCTCTATTTTTCGGCCTGCCCTGACCCGTTTCATCTTGAAATGAAGCCTGGATGATGTTTTTTCATTTTTAGAATTTTTTTTGTATTTTATTTTTGAATTTTCTATCTCGGGTCGGGTTCGAACGGATAGGAAGGAAATTTTTTTTCTTCTCTATTTTTCGGGCTGTCCATACCCGTTTAGTCTTGAAATGAAGCCTGGATGATGTTTTTTAATTTTTAGAATTTTTTTGCATTTTATTTTTGAATTTTCTATCTCTAGTCGGGTTCGAACGGATAGGAAGGAAATTTTTTTTCTTCTCTATTTTTTGGCCTGTCCTGACCCGTTTCATCTTGAAATGAAGCCAGGATGATGTTTTTTAATTTATAGAATTTTTTTGCATTTATTTTTGAATTTTCAAACTCGGGTCGGGATCGAACGGATAGGAAGGAAATTTTTTTTCGTCTCTATTTTTCGGCCTGTCCTGACCCGTTTCATCTTGAAATGAAGCCAGGATGATGTTTTTTAATTTTTAGAATTTTTTTGCATTTATTTTTGAATTTTCTAACTCGGATCGGGTTCGAACGGATAGGAAGGAAATTTTTTTTCTTCTCTATTTTTCGGCCTGTCCATACCCGTTTAGTCTTGAAATGAAGCCTAGATGACGTTTTTTAATTTTTAGAATTTTTTTGCATTTTATTTTTGAATTTTCTATCTCGGGTCGGGTTCGAACGGATAGGAAGGAAATTTTTTTTCTTCTCTATTTTTCGGCCTGTCCTGATCCGTTTCATCTTGAAATGAAGCCAGGATGATGTTTTTTAATTTTTAGAATTTTTTTGCATTTATTTTTGAATTTTCAAACTTGGGTCGGTATCGAACGGATAGGAAGGAAATTTTTTTTCCTCTCTATTTTTCGGCCTGTCCTCACCCGTTTCATCTTGAAATGAAGCCAGGATGATGTTTTTTAATTTTTAGAATTTTTTTGCATTTATTTTTGAATTGTCTAACTCGGATCGGGTTCGAACGGATAGGAAGGAAATTTTTTTTCTTCTCTATTTCTCGGCCTGCCCATACCCGTTTAGTCTTGAAATGAAGCCTGGATGACGTTTTTTAATTTTTAGAATTTTTTTGCATTTTATTTTTGAATTTTCTATCTCGGGTCGGGTTCGAACGGATAGGAAGGAAATTTTTTTTCTTCTCTATTTTTCGGCCTGTCCTGATCCGTTTCATCTTGAAATGAAGCCTGGATGATATTTTTTAATTTTTAGAATTTTTTTTGCATTTATTTTTGAATTTTCTATATCGGGTCGGATTCGAACGGATAGGAAGGAAATTTTTTTTTCTGCTCTATTTTTCGGCTTGTCCATACCCGTATCTTCTTGAAATGAAGCCTGGATGATGTTTTTTAAATTTCAAAATTTTTTTGCATTTATTTTTTAATTTTCTAACTCGACTCTGGTTCGAACGGATAGGAAGGAAATTTTTTTTATTCTCTATTTTTCGGCCTGTCCTGACCGTTTCATCTTGAAATGAAGCCAGGATGATGTTTTTTAATTTTTAGAATTTTTTTGCATTTATTTTTGAATTTTCAAACTTGGGTCGGGATCGAACGGATAGGAAGGAAATTTTTTTTCCTCTCTATTTTTCGGCCTGTCCTCACCCGTTTCATCTTGAAATGAAGCCAGGATGATGTTTTTTAATTTTTAGAATTTTTTTGCATTTATTTTTGAATTGTCTAACTCGGATCGGGTTCGAACGGATAGGAAGGAAATTTTTTTTCTTCTCTATTTTTCGGCCTGCCCATACCCGTTTAGTCTTGAAATGAAGCCTGGATGACGTTTTTTAATTTTTAGAATTTTTTTGCATTTTATTTTTGAATTTTCTATCTCGGGTCGGGTTCGAACGGATAGGAAGGAAATTTTTTTTCTTCTCTATTTTTCGGCCTGTCCTGATCCGTTTCATCTTGAAATGAAGCCTGGATGATGTTTTTTAATTTTTAGAATTTTTTTTGCATTTATTTTTGAATTTTCTATATCGGGACGGATTCGAACGGATAGGAAGGAAATTTTTTTTTCTGCTCTATTTTTCGGCTTGTCCATACCCGTATCTTCTTGAAATGAAGCCAGGATGATGTTTTTTAATTTTTATAATTTTTTTGCATTTATTTTTGAATTTTCTAACTCGGATCGGGTTCGAACGGATAGGAAGGAAATTTTTTTTCTTCTCTATTTTTCGGCCTGTCCATACCCGTTTAGTCTTGAAATGAAGCCTGGATGACGTTTTTTAATTTTTAGAATTTTATTGCATTTTATTTTTGAATTTTCTATCTCGGGTCGGGTTCGAACGGATAGGAAGGAAATTTTTTTTCTTCTCTATTTTTCGGCCTATCCATACCCGTTTAGTCTTGAAATGAAGCCTGGATGATGTTTTTTAATTTTTAGAATTTTTTTGCATTTTATTTTTGAATTTTCTATCTCGAGTCGGGTTCGAACGGATAGGAAGGAAATTTTTTTTCTTCTCTATTTTTCGGCCTGTCTTGACCCGTTTCATCTTGAAATGAAGCCTGGATGATGTTTTTTCATTTTTAGAATTTTTTTTGTATTTTATTTTTGAATTTTCTATCTCGGGTCGGGTTCGAACGGATAGGAAGGAAATTTTTTTTCTTCTCTATTTTTTGGCCTGTCCTGACCCGTTTCATCTTGAAATGAAGCCAGGATGATGTTTTTTAATTTATAGAATTTTTTTGCATTTATTTTTGAATTTTCAAACTCGGGTCGGGATCGAACGGATAGGAAGGAAATTTTTTTTCCTCTCTATTTTTCGGCCTGTCCTGACCCGTTTCATCTTGAAATGAAGCCAGGATGATGTTTTTTAATTTTTAGAATTTTTTTGCATTTATTTTTGAATTTTCTAACTCGGATCGGGTTCGAACGGATAGGAAGGAAATTTTTTTTCTTCTCTATTTTTCGGCCTGTCCATACCTGTTTAGTCTTGAAATGAAGCCTAGATGACGTTTTTTAATTTTTAGAATTTTTTTGCATTTTATTTTTGAATTTTCTATCTCGGGTCGGGTTCGAACGGATAGGAAGGAAATTTTTTTTCTTCTCTATTTTTCGGCCTGTCCTGATCCGTTTCATCTTGAAATGAAGCCTGGATGATATTTTTTAATTTTTAGAATTTTTTTTGCATTTATTTTTGAATTTTCTATATCGGGTCGGATTCGAACGGATTGGAAGGAAATTTTTTTTTCTGCTCTATTTTTCGGCTTGTCCATACCCGTATCTTCTTGAAATGAAGCCTGGATGATGTTTTTTAAATTTCAGAATTTTTTTGCATTTATTTTTTAATTTTCTAACTCGACTCTGGTTCGAACGGATAGGAAGGAAATTTTTTTTATTCTCTATTTTTCGGCCTGTCCTGACCGTTTCATCTTGAAATGAAGCCAGGATGATGTTTTTTAATTTTTAGAATTTTTTTGCATTTATTTTTGAATTTTCAAACTTGGGTCGGTATCGAACGGATAGGAAGGAAATTTTTTTTCCTCTCTATTTTTCGGCTTGTCCTCACCCGTTTCATCTTGAAATGAAGCCAGGATGATGTTTTTTAATTTTTAGAATTTTTTTGCATTTATTTTTGAATTGTCTAACTCGGATCGGGTTCGAACGGATAGGAAGGAAATTTTTTTTCTTCTCTATTTTTCGGCCTGCCCATACCCGTTTAGTCTTGAAATGAAGCCTGGATGACGTTTTTTAATTTTTAGAATTTTTTTGCATTTTATTTTTGAATTTTCTATCTCGGGTCGGGTTCGAACGGATAGGAAGGAAATTTTTTTTCTTCTCTATTTTTCGGCCTGTCCTGATCCGTTTCATCTTGAAATGAAGCCTGGATGATATTTTTTAATTTTTAGAATTTTTTTAGCATTTATTTTTGAATTTTCTATATCGGGTCGGATTCGAACGGATAGGAAAGAAATTTTTTTTTCTGCTCTATTTTTCGGCTTGTCCATACCCGTATCTTCTTGAAATGAAGCCTGGATGATGTTTTTTAAATTTCAAAATTTTTTTGCATTTATTTTTTAATTTTCTAACTCGACTCTGGTTCGAACGGATAGGAAGGAAATTTTTTTTATTCTCTATTTTTCGGCCTGTCCTGACCGTTTCATCTTGAAATGAAGCCAGGATGATGTTTTTTAATTTTTAGAATTTTTTTGCATTTATTTTTGAATTTTCAAACTTGGGTCGGGATCGAACGGATAGGAAGGAAATTTTTTTTCCTCTCTATTTTTCGGCCTGTCCTCACCCGTTCATCTTGAAATGAAGCCAGGATGATGTTTTTTAATTTTAGAATTTTTTTGCATTTATTTTTGAATTGTCTAACTCGGATCGGGTTCGAACGGATAGGAAGGAAATTTTTTTTCTTCTCTATTTTTCGGCCTGCCCATACCCGTTTAGTCTTGAATGAAGCCTGGATGACGTTTTTTAATTTTTAGAATTTTTTTGCATTTTATTTTTGAATTTTCTATCTCGGGTCGGGTTCGAACGGATAGGAAGGAATTTTTTTTCTTCTCTATTTTTCGGCCTGTCCTGATCCGTTTCATCTTGAAATGAAGCCTGGATGATGTTTTTTAATTTTTAGAATTTTTTTTGCATTTATTTTTGAATTTTCTATATCGGGACGGATTCGAACGGATAGGAAGGAAATTTTTTTTTCTGCTCTATTTTTCGGCTTTTCCATACCCGTATCTTCTTGAAATGAAGCCAGGATGATGTTTTTTAATTTTTATAATTTTTTTGCATTTATTTTTGATTTTTCTAACTCGGATCGGGTGTCGAACGGATAGGAAGGAAATTTTTTTTCTTCTCTATTTTTCGGCCTGTCCATACCCGTTTAGTCTTGAAATGAAGCCTGGATGACGTTTTTTAATTTTTAGAATTTTATTGCATTTTATTTTTGAATTTTCTATCTCGGGTCGGGTTCGAACGGATAGGAAGGAAATTTTTTTTCTTCTCTATTTTTCGGCCTCTCCATACCCGTTTAGTCTTGAAATGAAGCCTGGATGATGTTTTTTAATTTTTAGAATTTTTTTGCATTTTATTTTTGAATTTTCTATCTCGAGTCGGGTTCGAACGGATAGGAAGGAAATTTTTTTTCTTCTCTATTTTTCGGCCTGTCTTGACCCGTTTCATCTTGAAATGAAGCCTGGATGATGTTTTTTCATTTTTACAATTTTTTTTGTATTTTATTTTTGAATTTTCTATCTCGGGTCGGGTTCGAACGGATAGGAAGGAAATTTTTTTTCTTCTCTATTTTTTGGCCTGTCCTGACCCGTTTCATCTTGAAAAGAAGACAGGATGATGTTTTTTAATTTTTAGAATTTTTTTGCATTTATTTTTGAATTTTCAAACTCGGGTCGGGTTCGAACGGATAGGAAGGAAATTTTTTTTCCTCTCTATTTTTCATCCTGTCCTGACCCGTTTCATCTTGAAATGAAGCCAGGATGATGTTTTTTAATTTTTAGAATTTTTTTGCATTTATTTTTGAATTTTCTAACTCGGGTCGGGTTCGAACGGATAGGAAGGAAATTTTTTTTCTTCTCTATTTTTAGGCCTGTCCATACCCGTTTAGTCTTGAAATGAAGCCTGGATGACGTTTTTTAATTTTAGAATTTTTTTGCATTTTATTTTTGAATTTTCTATCTCGGGTCGGGTTCGAACGGATAGGAAGGAAAATTTTTTTCTTCTCTATTTTTCGGCCTGTCCTGATCCGTTTCATCTTGAAACGAAGCGAGGATGATGTTTTTTAATTTTTAGAATTTTTTTGCATTTATTTTTGAATTTTCTAACTCGGGTCGGGTTCGAACGGATAGGAAGGAAATTTTTTTTCTTCTTTATTTTTTGGCCTGTCCTGACCCGTTTCATCTTGAAATGAAGCCAGGATGATGTTTTTTAATTTTTAGAATTTTTTGCCTGGATGATGTTTTTTAATTTTTAAAATTTTTTTTCATTTTATTTTTGAATTTTCTATCTCGGGTCGGGTTCGAACGGATAGGAACGAAATTTTTTTTCTTCTCTATTTTTCGGCCTGTCCTGACATGTTTCATCTTGAAATGAAGCCTGGATGATATTTTTTAATTTTTAGAATTTTTTTGCATTTATTTTTTAATTTTCTATATCGGGTCGGGTTCGAACGGATAGGAAGGAAATTTTTTTTCTTCTCTATTTTTCGGCCTGTCCATACCCGTTTAGTCTTGAAATGAAGCCCGGATGATGTTTTTTAATTTTTAGAATTTTTTTACATTTATTTTTGAATTTTCTAACTCGGGTCGGGTTCGAACGTATAGGAAGGAAATTTTTTTTTCTCTCTATTTTTCAGCCTGTCCTGACTCGTTTCATCTTGAAACGAAGCCAGGATGATGTTTTTTAATTTTTAGAATTTTTTTGCATTTATTTTTGAATTTTCTAACTCGGGTCGGGTTCGAACGGATAGGAAGGAAATTTTTTTTCTTCTCTATTTTTCGGCATGTCCATACCCGTTTAGTTTTGAAATGAAGCCTGGATGATGTTTTTTAATTTTTAGAATTTTTTTGCATTTTCTTTTTGAATTTTCTATCTCAGGTCGGGTTCGAACGGATATGATGGAAATTTTTTTTCTTCTCTATTTTTCGGCCTGTCCATACCCGTTTAGTCTTGAAATGAAGCCCGGATGATGTTTTTTAATTTTTAGAATTTTTTTGCATTTTATTTTTGAATTTTCTATCTCGGGTCGGGTTCGAACGGATAGGAAGGAAATTTTTTTTCTTCTCTATCTTTCGGCCTGTCCTGACCCGTTTCATTTTGAAATGAAGCCAGGATGATGTTTTTTAATTTTTAGATTTTTTTTGCATTTATTTTTGAATTCTCTAACTCGGGTCGGGTTCGAACGTATAGGAAGGAAATTTTTTTTCCTCTCTATTTTTCAGCATGTCCTGACTCGTTTCATCTTGAAACGAAGCCAGGATGATGTTTTTTAATTTTTAGAATTTTTTTGCATTTATTTTTGAATTTTCTAACTCGGGTCGGGTTCGAACGGATAGGAAGGAAATTTTTTTTCTTCTCTATTTTTCGGCCTGTCCATACCCGTTTAGTTTTGAAATGAAGCCTGGATGATGTTTTTTAATTTTTAGAATTTTTTTGCATTTTATTTTTGAATTTTCTATCTCGGGTCGGGTTCGAACGGATAGGATGGAAATTTTTTTTCTTCTCTATTTTTCGGCTTGTCCATACTCGTTTAGTCTTGAAATGAAGCCTGGATGATGTTTTTTAATTTTTAGAAACTTTTTTCATTTTATTTTTGAATTTTCTATCTCGGGTCGGGTTCGAACGGATAGGAAGGAAATTTTTTTTCTTCTCTATTTTTCGGCCTGTCCGGACATGTTTCATCTTGAAATGAAGCCTGAATGATGTTTTTTAATTTTTAGAATTTTTTTGCATTTATTTTTGAATTTTCTATCTCAGGTCGGGTTCGAACGGATAGGATGGAAATTTTTTTTCTTCTCTATTTTTCGGCCTGTCCATACCCGTTTAGTCTTGAAATGAAGCCTGGATGATGTTTTTTTAATTTTTAGAATTTTTTTGCATTTATTTTAGAATTTTCTATCTCGGGTCGGGTTCGAACGGATAGGAGGAAATTTTTTTTCTTCTCTATTTTTAGGCTTGTCCATACCCGTTTACTCTTGAAATGAAGCCTGGATGATGTTTTTTAATTTTTAGAATTTTTTTGCATTTTATTTTTGAATTTTCTATCTCGGGTCGGGTTCGAACGGATAGGAAGGAAATTTTTTTTCTTCTCTATTTTTCGGCCTGTCCATACCCGTTTAGTCTTGAAATGAAGCCTGGATGATGTTTTTTTAATTTTTAGAATTTTTTTGCATTTATTTTAGAATTTTCTATCTCGGGTCGGGTTCGAACGGATAGGATGCAAATTTTTTTTCTTCTCTATTCTTCGGCCTGTCCTGACATGTTTCATCTTGAAATGAAGCCTGAATGATGTTTTTTAATTTTTAGAATTTTTTTGCATTTATTTTGAATTTTCTAACTCGGGTCGGGTTCGAACGTATAGGAAGGAAATTTTTTTTCCTCTCTATTTTTCAGCCTGTCCTGACTCGTTTCATCTTGAAACGAAGCAAGGATGATGTTTTTTAATTTTTAGAATTTTTTTGCATTTATTTTCGAATTTTCTAACTCGGGTCGGGTTCGAACGGATAGGAAGGAAATTTTTTTTCTTCTCTATTTTTCGGCCTGTCCATACCCGTTTAGTTTTGAAATGAAGCCTGGATGATGTTTTTTAATTTTTAGAATTTTTTTGCATTTTATTTTTGAATTTTCTATCTCGGGTCGGGTTCGAACGGATAGGATGGAAATTTTTTTTCTTCTCTATTTTTCGGCCTGTTCATACCCGTTTAGTCTTGAAATGAAGCCTCGATGATGTTTTTTAATTTTTAGAAACTTTTTTCATTTTATTTTCGAATTTTCAATCTCGGGTCGGGTTCGAACGGATAGGATGGAAATTTTTTTTCTTCTCTATTTCTCGGCCTGTCCATACCCGTTTAGTCTTGAAATGAAGCCTGGATGATGTTTTTTTAATTTTTACAATTTTTTTGCATTTATTTTAGAATTTTCTATCTCGGGTCGGGTTCGAACGGATAGGAGGAAATTTTTTTTCTTCTCTATTTTTAGGCTTGTCCATACCCGTTTACTCTTGAAATGAAGCCTGGATGATGTTTTTTAATTTTTAGAATTTTTTTGCATTTTATTTTTGAATTTTCTATCTCGGATCGGGTTCGAACGGATAGGAAGGAAATTTTTTTTCTTCTCTATTTTTCGGCCTGTCCATACCCGTTTAGTCTTGAAATGAAGCCTGGATGATGTTTTTTTAATTTTTAGAATTTTTTTGCATTTATTTTAGAATTTTCTATCTCGGGTCGGGTTCGAACGGATAGGAGGAAATTTTTTTTCTTCTCTATTTTTAGGCTTGTCCTTACCCGTTTACTCTTGAAATGAAGCCTGGATGATGTTTTTTAATTTTTAGAATTTTTTTGCATTTTATTTTTGAATTTTCTATCTCGGGTCGGGTTCGAACGGATAGGATGGAAATTTTTTTTCTTCTCTATTTTTCGGCCTGTCCGTACCCGTTTAGTCTTGAAATGAAGCCTGGATGATGTTTTTTAATTTTTAAAATTTTTTTTCATTTTATTTTTGAATTTTCTATCTCGGGTCGGGTTCGAACGGATAGGAAGGAAATTTTTTTTCTTCTCTATTTTTCGGCCTGTCCTGACATGTTTCATCTTGAAATGAAGCCTGGATGATATTTTTTAATTTTTAGAATTTTTTTGCATTTATTTTTTAATTTTCTATATCGGGTCGGGTTCGAACGGATAGGAAGGAAATTTTTTTTCTTCTCTATTTTTCGGCCTGTCCATACCCGTTTAGTCTTGAAATGAAGCCCGGATGATGTTTTTTAATTTTTAGAATTTTTTTACATTTATTTTTGAATTTTCTAACTCGGGTCGGGTTCGAACGTATAGGAAGGAAATTTTTTTTTCTCTCTATTTTTCAGCCTGTCCTGACTCGTTTCATCTTGAAACGAAGCCAGGATGATGTTTTTTAATTTTTAGAATTTTTTTGCATTTATTTTTGAATTTTCTAACTCGGGTCGGGTTCGAACGGATAGGAAGGAAATTTTTTTTCTTCTCTATTTTTCGGCATGTCCATACCCGTTTAGTTTTGAAATGAAGCCTGGATGATGTTTTTTAATTTTTAGAATTTTTTTGCATTTTCTTTTTGAATTTTCTATCTCAGGTCGGGTTCGAACGGATAGGATGGAAAATTTTTTTCTTCTCTATTTTTCGGCCTGTCCATACCCGTTTAGTCTTGAAATGAAGCCCGGATGATGTTTTTTAATTTTTAGAATTTTTTTGCATTTTATTTTTGAATTTTCTATCTCGGGTCGGGTTCGAACGGATAGGAAGGAAATTTTTTTTCTTCTCTATCTTTCGGCCTGTCCTGACCCGTTTCATTTTGAAATGAAGCCAGGATGATGTTTTTTAATTTTTAGATTTTTTTTGCATTTATTTTTGAATTCTCTAACTCGGGTCGGGTTCGAACGTATAGGAAGGAAATTTTTTTTCCTCTCTATTTTTCAGCCTGTCCTGACTCGTTTCATCTTGAAACGAAGCCAGGATGATGTTTTTTAATTTTTAGAATTTTTTTGCATTTATTTTTGAATTTTCTAACTCGGGTCGGGTTCGAACGGATAGGAAGGAAATTTTTTTTCTTCTCTATTTTTCGGCCTGTCCATACCCGTTTAGTTTTGAAATGAAGCCTGGATGATGTTTTTTAATTTTTAGAATTTTTTTGCATTTTATTTTTGAATTTTCTATCTCGGGTCGGGTTCGAACGGATAGGATGGAAATTTTTTTTCTTCTCTATTTTTCGGCCTGTCCATACTCGTTTAGTCTTGAAATGAAGCCTGGATGATGTTTTTTAATTTTTAGAAACTTTTTTCATTTTATTTTTGAATTTTCTATCTCGGGTCGGGTTCGAACGGATAGGATGGAAATTTTTTTTCTTCTCTATTTTTCGGCCTGTCCATACCCGTTTAGACTTGAAATGAAGCTTGGATGATGTTTTTTTATTTTTTAGAATTTTTTTGCATTTATTTTAGAATTTTCTATCTCGGGTCGGGTTCGAACGGATAGGAGGAAATTTTTTTTCTTCTCTATTTTTAGGCTTGTCCATACCCGTTTACTCTTGAAATGAAGCCTGGATGATGTTTTTTAATTTTTAGAATTTTTTTGCATTTTATTTTTGAATTTTCTATCTCGGGTCGGGTTCGAACGGATAGGAAGGAAATTTTTTTTCTTCTCTATTTTTCGGCCTGTCCATACCCGTTTAGTCTTGAAATGAAGCCTGGATGATGTTTTTTTTTAATTTTTAGAATTTTTTTGCATTTATTTTAGAATTTTCTATCTCGGGTCGGGTTCGAACGGATAGGAGGAAATTTTTTTTCTTCTCTATTTTTAGGCTTGTCCATACCCGTTTACTCTTGAAATGAAGCCTGGATGATATTTTTTAATTTTTAGAATTTTTTTGCATTTTATTTTTGAATTTTCTATCTCGGGTCGGGTTCGAACGGATAGGATGGAAATTTTTTTTCTTCTCTATTTTTCGGCCTGTCCATACCCGTTTAGTCTTGAAATGAAGCCTGGATGATGTTTTTTAATTTTTTAAATTTTTTTTCATTTTATTTTTGAATTTTCTATCTCGGGTCGGGTTCGAACGGATAGGAAGGAAATTTTTTTTCTTCTCTATTTTTCGGCCTGTCCTGACATGTTTCATCTTGAAATGAAGCCTGGATGATATTTTTTAATTTTTAGAATTTTTTTGCATTTATTTTTTAATTTTCTATATCGGGTCGGGTTCGAACGGATAGGAAGGAAATTTTTTTTCTTCTCTATTTTTCGGCCTGTCCATACCCGTTTAGTCTTGAAATGAAGCCCGGATGATGTTTTTTAATTTTTAGAATTTTTTTACATTTATTTTTGAATTTTCTAACTCGGGTCGGGTTCGAACGTATAGGAAGGAAATTTTTTTTTCTCTCTATTTTTCAGCCTGTCCTGACTCGTTTCATCTTGAAACGAAGCCAGGATGATGTTTTTTAATTTTTAGAATTTTTTTGCATTTATTCTTGAATTTTCTAACTCGGGTCGGGTTCGAACGGATAGGAAGGAAATTTTTTTTCTTCTCTATTTTTCGGCCTGTCCATACCCGTTT
Source organism: Quercus robur (assembly GCF_932294415.1). Lineage (NCBI taxonomy): Eukaryota > Viridiplantae > Streptophyta > Magnoliopsida > Fagales > Fagaceae > Quercus > Quercus robur. The sequence goes on along the minus strand of NC_065542.1, from coordinate 37,872,032 downwards.
AGTTTTGAAATGAAGCCTGGATGATGTTTTTTAATTTTTAGAATTTTTTTGCATTTTATTTTTGAATTTTCTATCTCAGGTCGGGTTCGAACGGATAGGATCGAAATTTTTTTTCTTCTCTATTTTTCGGCCTGTCCATACCCGTTTAGTCTTGAAATGAAGCCCGGATGATGTTTTTTAATTTTTAGAATTTTTTTGCATTTTATTTTTGAATTTTCTATCTCGGGTCGGGTTCGAACGGATAGGAAGGAAATTTTTTTTCTTCTCTATCTTTCGGCCTGTCCTGACCCGTTTCATTTTGAAATGAAGCCAGGATGATGTTTTTTAATTTTTAGATTTTTTTTGCATTTATTTTTGAATTCTCTAACTCGGGTCGGGTTCGAACGTATAGGAAGGAAATTTTTTTTCCTCTCTATTTTTCAGCCTGTCCTGACTCGTTTCATCTTGAAACGAAGCCAGGATGATGTTTTTTAATTTTTAGAATTTTTTTGCATTTATTTTTGAATTTTCTAACTCGGGTCGGGTTCGAACGGATAGGAAGGAAATTTTTTTTCTTCTCTATTTTTCGGCCTGTCCAAACCCGTTTAGTTTTGAAATGAAGCCTGGATGATGTTTTTTAATTTTTAGAATTTTTTTGCATTTTATTTTTGAATTTTCTATCTCGGGTCGGGTTCGAACGGATAGGATGGAAATTTTTTTTCTTCTCTATTTTTCGGCCTGTCCATACTCGTTTAGTCTTGAAATGAAGCCTGGATGATGTTTTTTAATTTTTAGAAACTTTTTTCATTTTATTTTTGAATTTTCTATCTCGGGTCGGGTTCGAACGGATAGGATGGAAATTTTTTTTCTTCTCTATTTTTCGGCCTGTCCATACCCGTTTAGCCTTGAAATGAAGCTTGGATGATGTTTTTTTAATTTTTAGAATTTTTTTGCATTTATTTTAGAATTTTCTATCTCGGGTCGGGTTCGAACGGATAGGAGGAAATTTTTTTTCTTCTCTATTTTTAGGCTTGTCCATACCCGTTTACTCTTGAAATGAAGCCTGGATGATGTTTTTTAATTTTTAGAATTTTTTTGCATTTTATTTTTGAATTTTCTATCTCGGGTCGGGTTCGAACGGATAGGAAGGAAATTTTTTTTCTTCTCTATTTTTCGGCCTGTCCATACCCGTTTAGTCTTGAAATGAAGCCTGGATGATGTTTTTTTTAATTTTTAGAATTTTTTTGCATTTATTTTAGAATTTTCTATCTCGGGTCGGGTTCGAACGGATAGGAGGAAATTTTTTTTCTTCTCTATTTTTAGGCTTGTCCATACCCGTTTACTCTTGAAATGAAGCCTGGATGATATTTTTTAATTTTTAGAATTTTTTTGCATTTTATTTTTGAATTTTCTATCTCGGGTCGGGTTCGAACGGATAGGATGGAAATTTTTTTTCTTCTCTATTTTTCGGCCTGTCCATACCCGTTTAGTCTTGAAATGAAGCCTGGATGATGTTTTTTAATTTTTTAAATTTTTTTTCATTTTATTTTTGAATTTTCTATCTCGGGTCGGGTTCGAACGGATAGGAAGGAAATTTTTTTTCTTCTCTATTTTTCGGCCTGTCCTGACATGTTTCATCTTGAAATGAAGCCTGGATGATATTTTTTAATTTTTAGAATTTTTTTGCATTTATTTTTTAATTTTCTATATCGGGTCGGGTTCGAACGGATAGGAAGGAAATTTTTTTTCTTCTCTATTTTTCGGCCTGTCCATACCCGTTTAGTCTTGAAATGAAGCCCGGATGATGTTTTTTAATTTTTAGAATTTTTTTACATTTTTTTTTGAATTTTCTAACTCGGGTCGGGTTCGAACGTATAGGAAGGAAATTTTTTTTTCTCTCTATTTTTCAGCCTGTCCTGACTCGTTTCATCTTGAAACGAAGCCAGGATGATGTTTTTTAATTTTTAGAATTTTTTTGCATTTATTCTTGAATTTTCTAACTCGGGTCGGGTTCGAACGGATAGGAAGGAAATTTTTTTTCTTCTCTATTTTTCGGCCTGTCCATACCCGTTTAGTTTTGAAATGAAGCCTGGATGATGTTTTTTAATTTTTAGAATTTTTTTGCATTTTATTTTTGAATTTTCTATCTCAGGTCGGGTTCGAACGGATAGGATGGAAATTTTTTTTCTTCTCTATTTTTCGGCCTGTCCATACCCGTTTAGTCTTGAAATGAAGCCCGGATGATGTTTTTTAATTTTTAGAATTTTTTTGCATTTTATTTTTGAATTTTCTATCTCGGGTCGGGTTCGAACGGATAGGAAGGAAATTTTTTTTCTTCTCTATCTTTCGGCCTGTCCTGACCCGTTTCATTTTGAAATGAAGCCAGGATGATGTTTTTTAATTTTTAGATTTTTTTTGCATTTATTTTTGAATTCTCTAACTCGGGTCGGGTTCGAACGTATAGGAAGGAAATTTTTTTTCCTCTCTATTTTTCAGCCTGTCCTGACTCGTTTCATCTTGAAACGAAGCCAGGATGATGTTTTTTAATTTTTAGAATTTTTTTGCATTTATTTTTGAATTTTCTAACTCGGGTCGGGTTCGAACGGATAGGAAGGAAATTTTTTTTCTTCTCTATTTTTCGGCCTGTCCATACCCGTTTAGTTTTGAAATGAAGCCTGGATGATGTTTTTTAATTTTTAGAATTTTTTTGCATTTTATTTTTGAATTTTCTATCTCGGGTCGGGTTCGAACGGATAGGATGGAAATTTTTTTTCTTCTCTATTTTTCGGCCTGTCCATACTCGTTTAGTCTTGAAATGAAGCCTGGATGATGTTTTTTAATTTTTAGAAACTTTTTTCATTTTATTTTTGAATTTTCTATCTCGGGTCGGGTTCGAACGGATAGGATGGAAATTTTTTTTCTTCTCTATTTTTCGGCCTGTCCATACCCGTTTAGCCTTGAAATGAAGCTTGGATGATGTTTTTTTAATTTTTAGAATTTTTTTGCATTTATTTTAGAATTTTCTATCTCGGGTCGGGTTCGAACGGATAGGAGGAAATTTTTTTTCTTCTCTATTTTTAGGCTTGTCCATACCCGTTTACTCTTGAAATGAAGCCTGGATGATGTTTTTTAATTTTTAGAATTTTTTTTCATTTTATTTTTGAATTTTCTATCTCGGGTCGGGTTCGAACGGATAGGAAGGAAATTTTTTTTCTTCTCTATTTTTCGGCCTGTCCATACCCGTTTAGTCTTGAAATGAAGCCTGGATGATGTTTTTTTTAATTTTTAGAATTTTTTTGCATTTATTTTAGAATTTTCTATCTCGGGTCGGGTTCGAACGGATAGGAGGAAATTTTTTTTCTTCTCTATTTTTAGGCTTGTCCATACCCGTTTACTCTTGAAATGAAGCCTGGATGATATTTTTTAATTTTTAGATTTTTTTTGCATTTTATTTTTGAATTTTCTATCTCGGGTCGGGTTCGAACGGATAGGATGGAAATTTTTTTTCTTCTCTATTTTTCGGCCTGTCCATACCCGTTTACTCTTGAAATGAAGCCTGGATGATATTTTTTAATTTTTAGATTTTTTTTGCATTTTATTTTTGAATTTTCTATCTCGGGTCGGGTTCGAACGGATAGGAAGGAAATTTTTTTTCTTCTCTATCTTTCGGCCTGTCCTGACCCGTTTCATTTTGAAATGAAGCCAGGATGATGTTTTTTAATTTTTAGATTTTTTTTGCATTTATTTTTGAATTCTCTAACTCGGGTCGGGTACGAACGTATAGGAAGGAAATTTTTTTTCCTCTCTATTTTTCAGCCTGTCCTGACTCGTTTCATCTTGAAACGAAGCCAGGATGATGTTTTTTAATTTTTAGAATTTTTTTGCATTTATTTTTGAATTTTCTAACTCGGGTCGGGTTCGAACGGATAGGAAGGAAATTTTTTTTCTTCTCTATTTTTCGGCCTGTCCATACCCGTTTAGTTTTGAAATGAAGCCTGGATGATGTTTTTTAATTTTTAGAATTTTTTTGCATTTTATTTTTGAATTTTCTATCTCGGGTCGGGTTCGAACGGATAGGATGAAAATTTTTTTTCTTCTCTATTTTTCGGCCTGTCCATACTCGTTTAGTCTTGAAATGAAGCCTGGATGATGTTTTTTAATTTTTAGAAACTTTTCTCATTTTATTTTTGAATTTTCTATCTCGGGTCGGGTTCGAACGGATAGGATGGAAATTTTTTTTCTTCTCTATTTTTCGGCCTGTCCATACCCGTTTAGTCTTGAAATGAAGCCTGGATGATGTTTTTTAATTTTTAGAATTTTTTTTCATTTTATTTTTGAATTTTCTATCTCGGGTCGGGTTCGAACGGATAGGAAGGAAATTTTTTTTCTTCTCTATTTTTCGGCCTGTCCTGACATGTTTCATCTTGAAATGAAGCCTGAATGATGTTTTTTAATTTTTAGAATTTTTTTGCATTTATTTTTGAATTTTCTATCTCAGGTCGGGTTCGAACGGATAGGATGGAAATTTTTTTTCTTCTCTATTTTTCGGCCTGTCCATACCCGTTTAGTCTTGAAATGAAGCCCGGATGATGTTTTTTAATTTTTAGAATTTTTTTGCATTTTATTTTTGAATTTTCTATCTCGGGTCGGGTTCGAACGGATAGCAAGGAAATTTTTTTTCTTCTCTATCTTTCGGCCTGTCCTGACCCGTTTCATTTTGAAATGAAGCCAGGATGATGTTTTTTAATTTTTAGATTTTTTTTGCATTTATTTTTGAATTCTCTAACTCGGGTCGGGTTCGAACGTATAGGAAGGAAATTTTTTTTCCTCTCTATTTTTCAGCCTGTCCTGACTCGTTTCATCTTGAAACGAAGCCAGGATGATGTTTTTTAATTTTTAGAATTTTTTTGCATTTATTTTTGAATTTTCTAACTCGGGTCGGGTTCGAACGTATAGGAAGGAAATTTTTTTTCTTCTCTATTTTTCGGCCTGTCCATACCCGTTTAGTTTTGAAATGAAGCCTGGATGATGTTTTTTAATTTTTAAAATTTTTTTTCATTTTATTTTTGAATTTTCTATCTCGGGTCGGGTTCGAACGGATAGGAAGGAAATTTTTTTTCTTCTCTATTTTTCGGCATGTCCATACCCGTTTAGTTTTTAAATGAAGCCTGGATGATGTTTTTTAATTTTTAGAATTTTTTTGCATTTTCTTTTTGAATTTTCTATCTCAGGTCGGGTTCGAACGGATAGGATGGAAATTTTTTTTCTTCTCTATTTTTCGGCCAGTCCATACCCGTTTAGTCTTGAAATGAAGCCCGGATGATGTTTTTTAATTTTTAGAATTTTTTTGCGTTTTATTTTTGAATTTTCTATCTCGGGTCGGGTTCGAACGGATAGGAAGGAAATTTTTTTTCTTCTCTATCTTTCGGCCTGTCCTGACCCGTTTCATTTTGAAATGAAGCCAGGATGATGTTTTTTAATTTTTAGATTTTTTTTGCATTTATTTTTGAATTCTCTAACTCGGGTCGGGTTCGAACGTATAGGAAGGAAATTTTTTTTCCTCTCTATTTTTCAGCCTGTCCTGACTCGTTTCATCTTGAAACGAAGCCAGGATGATGTTTTTTAATTTTTAGAATTTTTTTGCATTTATTTTTGAATTTTCTAACTCGGGTCGGGTTCGAACGGATAGGAAGGAAATTTTTTTTCTTCTCTATTTTTCGGCCTGTCCATACCCGTTTAGTTTTGAAATGAAGCCTGGATGATGTTTTTTAATTTTTAGAATTTTTTTGCATTTTATTTTTGAATTTTCTATCTCGGGTCGGGTTCGAACGGATAGGATGGAAATTTTTTTTCTTCTCTATTTTTCGGCTTGTCCATACTCGTTTAGTCTTGAAATGAAGCCTGGATGATGTTTTTTAATTTTTAGAAACTTTTTTCATTTTATTTTTGAATTTTCTATCTCGGGTCGGGTTCGAACGGATAGGAAGGAAATTTTTTTTCTTCTCTATTTTTCGGCCTGTCCGGACATATTTCATCTTGAAATGAAGCCTGAATGATGTTTTTTAATTTTTAGAATTTTTTTGCATTTATTTTTGAATTTTCTATCTCAGGTCGGGTTCGAACGGATAGGATGGAAATTTTTTTTCTTCTCTATTTTTCGGCCTGTCCATACCCGTTTAGTCTTGAAATGAAGCCTGGATGATGTTTTTTTAATTTTTAGAATTTTTTTGCATTTATTTTAGAATTTTCTATCTCGGGTCGGGTTCGAACGGATAGGAGGAAATTTTTTTTCTTCTCTATTTTTAGGCTTCTCCATACCCGTTTACTCTTGAAATGAAGCCTGGATGATGTTTTTTAATTTTTAGAATTTTTTTGCATTTTATTTTTGAATTTTCTATCTCGGGTCGGGTTCGAACGGATAGGAAGGAAATTTTTTTTCTTCTCTATTTTTCGGCCTGTCCATACCCGTTTAGTCTTGAAATGAAGCCTGGATGATGTTTTTTTAATTTTTAGAATTTTTTTGCATTTATTTTAGAATTTTCTATCTCGGGTCGGGTTCGAACGGATAGGATGGAAATTTTTTTTCTTCTCTATTTTTCGGCCTGTCCATACTCGTTTAGTCTTGAAATGAAGCCTGGATGATGTTTTTTAATTTTTAGAAACTTTTTTCATTTTATTTTTGAATTTTCTATCTCGGGTCGGGTTCGAACGGATAGGATGGAAATTTTTTTTCTTCTCTATTTTTCGGCCTGTCCATACCCGTTTAGTCTTGAAATGAAGCCTGGATGATGTTTTTTTAATTTTTAGAATTTTTTTGCATTTATTTTAGAATTTTCTATCTCGGGTCGGGTTCGAACGGATAGGATGAAAATTTTTTTTCTTCTCTATTTTTCGGCCTGTCCATACCCGTTTAGTCTTGAAATGAAGCCTGGATGATGTTTTTTAATTTTTAAAATTTTTTTTCATTTTATTTTTGAATTTTCTATCTCGGGTCGGGTTCGAACGGATAGGAAGGAAATTTTTTTTCTTCTCTATTTTTCGGCCTGTCCATACCCGTTTAGTCTTGAAATGAAGCCTGGATGATGTTTTTTTAATTTTTAGAATTTTTTTGCATTTATTTTAGAATTTTCTATCTCGGGTCGGGTTCGAACGGATAGGATGGAAATTTTTTTTCTTCTCTATTTTTCGGCCTGTCCATACCCGTTTAGTCTTGAAATGAAGCCTGGATGATGTTTTTTAATTTTTAAAATTTTTTTGCATTTTATTTTTGAATTTTCTATCTCGGGTCGGGTTCGAACGGATAGGATGGAAATTTTTTTTCTTCTCTATTTTTCGGCCTGTTCATACCCGTTTAGTCTTGAAATGAAGCCTTGATGATGTTTTTTAATTTTTAGAAACTTTTTTCATTTTATTTTTGAATTTTCAATCTCGGGTCGGGTTCGAACGGATAGGATGGAAATTTTTTTTCTTCTCTATTTTTCGGCCTGTCCATACCCGTTTAGTCTTGAAATGAAGCCTGGATGATGTTTTTTTAATTTTTAGAATTTTTTTGCATTTATTTTAGAATTTTCTATCTCGGGTCGGGTTCGAACGGATAGGATGGAAATTTTTTTTCTTCTCTATTTTTCGGCCTGTTCATACCCGTTTAGTCTTGAAATGAAGCCTTGATGATGTTTTTTAATTTTTAGAAACTTTTTTCATTTTATTTTTGAATTTTCAATCTCGGGTCGGGTTCGAACGGATAGGATGGAAATTTTTTTTCTTCTCTATTTTTCGGCCTGTCCATACCCGTTTAGTCTTGAAATGAAGCCTGGATGATGTTTTTTTAATTTTTAGAATTTTTTTGCATTTATTTTAGAATTTTCTATCTCGGGTCGGGTTCGAACGGATAGGATGGAAATTTTTTTTCTTCTCTATTTTTCGGCCTGTCCATACCCGTTTAGTCTTGAAATGAAGCCTGGATGATGTTTTTTAATTTTTAAAATTTTTTTGCATTTTATTTTTGAATTTTCTATCTCGGGTCGGGTTCGAACGGATAGGATGGAAATTTTTTTTCTTCTCTATTTTTCGGCCTGTTCATACCCGTTTAGTCTTGAAATGAAGCCTTGATGATGTTTTTTAATTTTTAGAATTTTTTTGCATTTATTTTTGAATTTTCTAACTCGGGTCGGGTTCGAACGGATAGGAAGGAAATTTTTTTTCTTCTCTATTTTTCGGCCTGTCCATACCCGTTTAGTTTTGAAATGAAGCCTGGATGATGTTTTTTAATTTTTAGAATTTTTTTGCATTTTATTTTTGAATTTTCTATCTCGGGTCGGGTTCGAACGGATAGGATGGAAATTTTTTTTCTTCTCTATTTTTCGGCTTGTCCATACTCGTTTAGTCTTGAAATGAAGCCTGGATGATGTTTTTTAATTTTTAGAAACTTTTTTCATTTTATTTTTGAATTTTCTATCTCGGGTCGGGTTCGAACGGATAGGAAGGAAATTTTTTTTCTTCTCTATTTTTCGGCCTGTCCGGACATGTTTCATCTTGAAATGAAGCCTGAATGATGTTTTTTAATTTTTAGAATTTTTTTGCATTTATTTTTGAATTTTCGATCTCAGGTCGGGTTCGAACGGATAGGATGGAAATTTTTTTTCTTCTCTATTTTTCGGCCTGTCCATACCCGTTTAGTCTTGAAATGAAGCCTGGATGATGTTTTTTTAATTTTTAGAATTTTTTTGCATTTATTTTAGAATTTTCTATCTCGGGTCGGGTTCGAACGGATAGGAGGAAATTTTTTTTCTTCTCTATTTTTAGGCTTCTCCATACCCGTTTACTCTTGAAATGAAGCCTGGATGATGTTTTTTTAATTTTTAGAATTTTTTTGCATTTATTTTAGAATTTTCTATCTCGGGTCGGGTTCGAACGGATAGGATGGAAATTTTTTTTCTTCTCTATTTTTCGGCTTGTCCATACTCGTTTAGTCTTGAAATGAAGCCTGGATGATGTTTTTTAATTTTTAGAAACTTTTTTCATTTTATTTTTGAATTTTCTATCTCGGGTCGGGTTCGAACGGATAGGAAGGAAATTTTTTTTCTTCTCTATTTTTCGGCCTGTCCGGACATGTTTCATCTTGAAATGAAGCCTGAATGATGTTTTTTAATTTTTAGAATTTTTTTGCATTTATTTTTGAATTTTCTATCTCAGGTCGGGTTCGAACGGATAGGATGGAAATTTTTTTTCTTCTCTATTTTTCGGCCTGTCCATACCCGTTTAGTCTTGAAATGAAGCCTGGATGATGTTTTTTTAATTTTTAGAATTTTTTTGCATTTATTTTAGAATTTTCTATCTCGGGTCGGGTTCGAACGGATAGGAGGATATTTTTTTTCTTCTCTATTTTTAGGCTTCTCCATACCCGTTTACTCTTGAAATGAAGCCTGGATGATGTTTTTTAATTTTTAGAATTTTTTTGCATTTTATTTTTGAATTTTCTATCTCGGGTCGGGTTCGAACGGATAGGAAGGAAATTTTTTTTCTTCTCTATTTTTCGGCCTGTCCATACCCGTTTAGTCTTGAAATGAAGCCTGGATGATGTTTTTTTAATTTTTAGAATTTTTTTGCATTTATTTTAGAATTTTCTATCTCGGGTCGGGTTCGAACGGATAGGATGGAAATTTTTTTTCTTCTCTATTTTTCGGCCTGTCCATACTCGTTTAGTCTTGAAATGAAGCCTGGATGATGTTTTTTAATTTTTAGAAACTTTTCTCATTTTATTTTTGAATTTTCTATCTCGGGTCGGGTTCGAACGGATAGGATGGAAATTTTTTTTCTTCTCTATTTTTCGGCCTGTCCATACCCGTTTAGTCTTGAAATGAAGCCTGGATGATGTTTTTTTAATTTTTAGAATTTTTTTGCATTTATTTTAGAATTTTCTATCTCGGGTCGGGTTCGAACGGATAGGATGAAAATTTTTTTTCTTCTCTATTTTTCGGCCTGTCCATACCCGTTTAGTCTTGAAATGAAGCCTGGATGATGTTTTTTAATTTTTAAAATTTTTTTTCATTTTATTTTTGAATTTTCTATCTCGGGTCGGGTTCGAACGGATAGGAAGGAAATTTTTTTTCTTCTCTATTTTTCGGCCTGTCCATACCCGTTTAGTCTTGAAATGAAGCCTGGATGATGTTTTTTTAATTTTTAGAATTTTTTTGCATTTATTTTAGAATTTTCTATCTCGGGTCGGGTTCGAACGGATAGGATGGAAATTTTTTTTCTTCTCTATTTTTCGGCCTGTCCATACCCGTTTAGTCTTGAAATGAAGCCTGGATGATGTTTTTTAATTTTTAAAATTTTTTTGCATTTTATTTTCGAATTTTCTATCTCGGGTCGGGTTCGAACGGATAGGATGGAAATTTTTTTTCTTCTCTATTTTTCGGCCTGTTCATACCCGTTTAGTCTTGAAATGAAGCCTTGATGATGTTTTTTAATTTTTAGAAACTTTTTTCATTTTATTTTTGAATTTTCAATCTCGGGTCGGGTTCGAACGGATAGGATGGAAATTTTTTTTCTTCTCTATTTTTCGGCCTGTCCATACCCGTTTAGTCTTGAAATGAAGCCTGGATGATGTTTTTTTAATTTTTAGAATTTTTTTGCATTTATTTTAGAATTTTCTATCTCGGGTCGGGTTCGAACGGATAGGATGGAAATTTTTTTTCTTCTCTATTTTTCGGCCTGTTCATACCCGTTTAGTCTTGAAATGAAGCCTTGATGATGTTTTTTAATTTTTAGAAACTTTTTTCATTTTATTTTTGAATTTTCAATCTCGGGTCGGGTTCGAACGGATAGGATGGAAATTTTTTTTCTTCTCTATTTTTCGGCCTGTCCATACCCGTTTAGTCTTGAAATGAAGCCTGGATGATGTTTTTTTAATTTTTAGAATTTTTTTGCATTTATTTTAGAATTTTCTATCTCGGGTCGGGTTCGAACGGATAGGATGGAAATTTTTTTTCTTCTCTATTTTTCGGCCTGTCCATACCCGTTTAGTCTTGAAATGAAGCCTGGATGATGTTTTTTAATTTTTAAAATTTTTTTGCATTTTATTTTTGAATTTTCTATCTCGGGTCGGGTTCGAACGGATAGGATGGAAATTTTTTTTCTTCTCTATTTTTCGGCCTGTTCATACCCGTTTAGTCTTGAAATGAAGCCTTGATGATGTTTTTTAATTTTTAGAATTTTTTTGCATTTATTTTTGAATTTTCTAACTCGGGTCGGGTTCGAACGGATAGGAAGGAAATTTTTTTTCTTCTCTATTTTTCGGCCTGTCCATACCCGTTTAGTTTTGAAATGAAGCCTGGATGATGTTTTTTAATTTTTAGAATTTTTTTGCATTTTATTTTTGAATTTTCTATCTCGGGTCGGGTTCGAACGGATAGGATGGAAATTTTTTTTCTTCTCTATTTTTCGGCTTGTCCATACTCGTTTAGTCTTGAAATGAAGCCTGGATGATGTTTTTTAATTTTTAGAAACTTTTTTCATTTTATTTTTGAATTTTCTATCTCGGGTCGGGTTCGAACGGATAGGAAGGAAATTTTTTTTCTTCTCTATTTTTCGGCCTGTCCGGACATGTTTCATCTTGAAATGAAGCCTGAATGATGTTTTTTAATTTTTAGAATTTTTTTGCATTTATTTTTGAATTTTCGATCTCAGGTCGGGTTCGAACGGATAGGATGGAAATTTTTTTTCTTCTCTATTTTTCGGCCTGTCCATACCCGTTTAGTCTTGAAATGAAGCCTGGATGATGTTTTTTTAATTTTTAGAATTTTTTTGCATTTATTTTAGAATTTTCTATCTCGGGTCGGGTTCGAACGGATAGGAGGAAATTTTTTTTCTTCTCTATTTTTAGGCTTCTCCATACCCGTTTACTCTTGAAATGAAGCCTGGATGATGTTTTTTAATTTTTAGAATTTTTTTGCATTTTATTTTTGAATTTTCTATCTCGGGTCGGGTTCGAACGGATAGGAAGGAAATTTTTTTTCTTCTCTATTTTTCGGCCTGTCCATACCCGTTTAGTCTTGAAATGAAGCCTGGATGATGTTTTTTTAATTTTTAGAATTTTTTTGCATTTATTTTAGAATTTTCTATCTCGGGTCGGGTTCGAACGGATAGGATGGAAATTTTTTTTCTTCTCTATTTTTCGGCCTGTCCATACTCGTTTAGTCTTGAAATGAAGCCTGGATGATGTTTTTTAATTTTTAGAAACTTTTCTCATTTTATTTTTGAATTTTCTATCTCGGGTCGGGTTCGAACGGATAGGATGGAAATTTTTTTTCTTCTCTATTTTTCGGCCTGTCCATACCCGTTTAGTCTTGAAATGAAGCCTGGATGATGTTTTTTTAATTTTTAGAATTTTTTTGCATTTATTTTAGAATTTTCTATCTCGGGTCGGGTTCGAACGGATAGGATGAAAATTTTTTTTCTTCTCTATTTTTCGGCCTGTCCATACCCGTTTAGTCTTGAAATGAAGCCTGGATGATGTTTTTTAATTTTTAAAATTTTTTTTCATTTTATTTTTGAATTTTCTATCTCGGGTCGGGTTCGAACGGATAGGAAGGAAATTTTTTTTCTTCTCTATTTTTCGGCCTGTCCATACCCGTTTAGTCTTGAAATGAAGCCTGGATGATGTTTTTTTAATTTTTAGAATTTTTTTGCATTTATTTTAGAATTTTCTATCTCGGGTCGGGTTCGAACGGATAGGATGGAAATTTTTTTTCTTCTCTATTTTTCGGCCTGTCCATACCCGTTTAGTCTTGAAATGAAGCCTGGATGATGTTTTTTAATTTTTAAAATTTTTTTGCATTTTATTTTTGAATTTTCTATCTCGGGTCGGGTTCGAACGGATAGGATGGAAATTTTTTTTCTTCTCTATTTTTCGGCCTGTTCATACCCGTTTAGTCTTGAAATGAAGCCTTGATGATGTTTTTTAATTTTTAGAAACTTTTTTCATTTTATTTTTGAATTTTCAATCTCGGGTCGGGTTCGAACGGATAGGATGGAAATTTTTTTTCTTCTCTATTTTTCGGCCTGTCCATACCCGTTTAGTCTTGAAATGAAGCCTGGATGATGTTTTTTTAATTTTTAGAATTTTTTTGCATTTATTTTAGAATTTTCTATCTCGGGTCGGGTTCGAACGGATAGGATGGAAATTTTTTTTCTTCTCTATTTTTCGGCCTGTTCATACCCGTTTAGTCTTGAAATGAAGCCTTGATGATGTTTTTTAATTTTTAGAAACTTTTTTCATTTTATTTTTGAATTTTCAATCTCGGGTCGGGTTCGAACGGATAGGATGGAAATTTTTTCTCTTCTCTATTTTTCGGCCTGTCCATACCCGTTTAGTCTTGAAATGAAGCCTGGATGATGTTTTTTTAATTTTTAGAATTTTTTTGCATTTATTTTAGAATTTTCTATCTCGGGTCGGGTTCGAACGGATAGGATGGAAAATTTTTTTCTTCTCTATTTTTCGGCCTGTCCATACCCGTTTAGTCTTGAAATGAAGCCTGGATGATGTTTTTTAATTTTTAAAATTTTTTTGCATTTTATTTTTGAATTTTCTATCTCGGGTCGGGTTCGAACGGATAGGATGGAAATTTTTTTTCTTCTCTATTTTTCGGCCTGTTCATACCCGTTTAGTCTTGAAATGAAGCCTTGATGATGTTTTTTAATTTTTAGAAACTTTTTTCATTTTATTTTTGAATTTTCAATCTCGGGTCGGGTTCGAACGGATAGGATGGAAATTTTTTTTCTTCTCTATTTTTCGGCCTGTCCATACCCGTTTAGTCTTGAAATGAAGCCTGGATGATGTTTTTTTAATTTTTAGAATTTTTTTGCATTTATTTTAGAATTTTCTATCTCGGGTCGGGTTCGAACGGATAGGATGGAAATTTTTTTTCTTCTCTATTTTTCGGCCTGTTCATACCCGTTTAGTCTTGAAATGAAGCCTTGATGATGTTTTTTAATTTTTAGAAACTTTTTTCATTTTATTTTTGAATTTTCAATCTCGGGTCGGGTTCGAACGGATAGGATGGAAATTTTTTTTCTTCTCTATTTTTCGGCCTGTCCATACCCGTTTAGTCTTGAAATGAAGCCTGGATGATGTTTTTTTAATTTTTAGAATTTTTTTGCATTTATTTTAGAATTTTCTATCTCGGGTCGGGTTCGAACGGATAGGAGGAAAATTTTTTTCTTCTCTATTTTTAGGCTTGTCCATACCCGTTTACTCTTGAAATGAAGCCTGGATGATGTTTTTTAATTTTTAGAATTTTTTTGCATTTTATTTTTGAATTTTCTATCTCGGGTCGGGTTCGAACGGATAGGAAAGAAATTTTTTTTCTTCTCTATTTTTCGGCCTGTCCATACCCGTTTAGTCTTGAAATGAAGCCTGGATGATGTTTTTTTAATTTTTAGAATTTTTTTGCATTTATTTTAGAATTTTCTATCTCGGGTCGGGTTCGAACGGATAGGAGGAAATTTTTTTTCTTCTCTATTTTTAGGCTTGTCCATACCCGTTTACTCTTGAAATGAAGCCTGGATGATGTTTTTTAATTTTTAGAATTTTTTTGCATTTTATTTTTGAATTTTCTATCTCGGGTCGGGTTCGAACGGATAGGATGGAAATTTTTTTTCTTCTCTATTTTTCGGCCTGTTCATACCCGTTTAGTCTTGAAATGAAGCCTCGATGATGTTTTTTAATTTTTAGAAACTTTTTTCATTTTATTTTTGAATTTTCAATCTCGGGTCGGGTTCGAACGGATAGGATGGAAAATTTTTTTCTTCTCTATTTTTCGGCCTGTCCATACCCGTTTAGTCTTGAAATGAAGCCTGGATGATGTTTTTTTAATTTTTAGAATTTTTTTGCATTTATTTTAGAATTTTCTATCTCGGGTCGGGTTCGAACGGATAGGAGGAAATTTTTTTTCTTTTCTATTTTTAGGCTTGTCCATACCCGTTTACTCTTGAAATGAAGCCAGGATGATGTTTTTTAATTTTTAGATTTTTTTTGCATTTATTTTTGAATTCTCTAACTCGGGTCGGGTTCGAACGTATAGGAAGGAAATTTTTTTTCCTCTCTATTTTTCAGCCTGTCCTGACTCGTTTCATCTTGAAACGAAGCCAGGATGATGTTTTTTAATTTTTAGAATTTTTTTGCATTTATTTTTGAATTTTCTAACTCGGGTCGGGTTCGAACGGATAGGAAGGAAATTTTTTTTCTTCTCTATTTTTCGGCCTGTCTATACCCGTTTAGTTTTGAAATGAAGCCTGGATGATGTTTTTTAATTTTTAGAATTTTTTTGCATTTTATTTTTGAATTTTCTATCTCGGGTCGGGTTCGAACGGATAGGATGAAAATTTTTTTTCTTCTCTATTTTTCGGCCTGTCCATACTCGTTTAGTCTTGAAATGAAGCCTGGATGATGTTTTTTAATTTTTAGAAACTTTTTTCATTTTATTTTTGAATTTTCTATCTCGGGTCGGGTTCGAACGGATAGGAAGGAAATTTTTTTTCTTCTCTATTTTTCGGCCTGTCCGGACATGTTTCATCTTGAAATGAAGCCTGAATGATGTTTTTTAATTTTTAGAATTTTTTTGCATTTATATTTGAATTTTCTATCTCAGGTCGGGTTCGAACGGATAGGATGGAAATTTTTTTTCTTCTCTATTTTTCGGCCTGTCCATACCCGTTTAGTCTTGAAATGAAGCCTGGATGATGTTTTTTTAATTTTTAGAATTTTTTTGCATTTATTTTAGAATTTTCTATCTCGGGTCGGGTTCGAACGGATAGGAGGAAATTTTTTTTCTTCTCTATTTTTAGGCTTGTCCATACCCGTTTACTCTTGAAATGAAGCCTGGATGATGTTTTTTAATTTTTAGAATTTTTTTGCATTTTATTTTTGAATTTTCTATCTCGGGTCGGGTTCGAACGGATAGGAAGGAAATTTTTTTTCTTCTCTATTTTTCGGCCTGTCCATACCCGTTTAGTCTTGAAATGAAGCCTGGATGATGTTTTTTTAATTTTTAGAATTTTTTTGCATTTATTTTAGAATTTTCTATCTCGGGTCGGGTTCGAACGGATAGGAGGAAATTTTTTTTCTTCTCTATTTTTAGGCTTGTCCATACCCGTTTACTCTTCAAATGAAGCCTGGATGATGTTTTTTAATTTTTAGAAATTTTTTGCATTTTATTTTTGAATTTTCTATCTCGGGTCGGGTTCGAACGGATAGGATGAAAATTTTTTTTCTTCTCTATTTTTCGGCCTGTCCATACCCGTTTAGTCTTGAAATGAAGCCTGGATGATGTTTTTTAATTTTTAAAATTTTTTTTCATTTTATTTTTGAATTTTCTATCTCGGGTCGGGTTCGAACGGATAGGAAGGAAATTTTTTTTCTTCTCTATTTTTCGGCCTGTCCATACCCGTTTAGTCTTGAAAAGAAGCCTGGATGATGTTTTTTTAATTTTTAGAATTTTTTTGCATTTATTTTAGAATTTTCTATCTCGGGTCGGGTTCGAACGGATAGGATGGAAATTTTTTTTCTTCTGTATTCTTCGGCCTGTCCATACCCGTTTAGTCTTGAAATGAAGCCTGGATGATGTTTTTTAATTTTTAAAATTTTTTTGCATTTTATTTTTGAATTTTCTATCTCGGGTCGGGTTCGAACGGATAGGAAGGAAATTTTTTTTCTTCTCTATTTTTCGGCCTGTCCATACCCGTTTAGTCTTGAAAAGAAGCCTGGATGATGTTTTTTTAATTTTTAGAATTTTTTTGCATTTATTTTAGAATTTTCTATCTCGGGTCGGGTTCGAACGGATAGGATGGAAATTTTTTTTCTTCTGTATTCTTCGGCCTGTCCATACCCGTTTAGTCTTGAAATGAAGCCTGGATGATGTTTTTTAATTTTTAAAATTTTTTTGCATTTTATTTTTGAATTTTCTATCTCGGGTCGGGTTCGAACGGATAGGATGGAAATTTTTTTTCTTCTCTATTTTTCGGCCTGTTCATACCCGTTTAGTCTTGAAATGAAGCCTCGATGATGTTTTTTAATTTTTAGAAACTTTTTTCATTTTATTTTTGAATTTTCAATCTCGGGTCGGGTTCGAACGGATAGGATGGAAATTTTTTTTCTTCTCTATTTTTCGGCCTGTCCATACCCGTTTAGTCTTGAAATGAAGCCTGGATGATGTTTTTTTAATTTTTAGAATTTTTTTGCATTTATTTTAGAATTTTCTATCTCGGGTCGGGTTCGAACGGATAGGAGGAAATTTTTTTTCTTCTCTATTTTTAGGCTTGTCCATACCCGTTTACTCTTGAAATGAAGCCTGGATGATGTTTTTTAATTTTTAGAATTTTTTTGCATTTTATTTTTGAATTTTCTATCTCGGGTCGGGTTCGAACGGATAGGAAGGAAATTTTTTTTCTTCTCTATTTTTCGGCCTGTCCATACCCGTTTAGTCTTGAAATGAAGCCTGGATGATGTTTTTTTAATTTTTAGAATTTTTTTGCATTTATTTTAGAATTTTCTATCTCGGGTCGGGTTCGAACGGATAGGAGGAAATTTTTTTTCTTCTCTATTTTTAGGCTTGTCCATACCCGTTTACTCTTGAAATGAAGCCTGGATGATGTTTTTTAATTTTTAGAAATTTTTTGCATTTTATTTTTGAATTTTCTATCTCGGGTCGGGTTCGAACGGATAGGATGAAAATTTTTTTTCTTCTCTATTTTTCGGCCTGTCCATACCCGTTTAGTCTTGAAATGAAGCCTGGATGATGTTTTTTAATTTTTAAAATTTTTTTTCATTTTATTTTTGAATTTTCTATCTCGGGTCGGGTTCGAACGGATAGGAAGGAAATTTTTTTTCTTCTCTATTTTTCGGCCTGTCCATACCCGTTTAGTCTTGAAAAGAAGCCTGGATGATGTTTTTTTAATTTTTAGAATTTTTTTGCATTTATTTTAGAATTTTCTATCTCGGGTCGGGTTCGAACGGATAGGATGGAAATTTTTTTTCTTCTGTATTCTTCGGCCTGTCCATACCCGTTTAGTCTTGAAATGAAGCCTGGATGATGTTTTTTAATTTTTAAAATTTTTTTGCATTTTATTTTTGAATTTTCTATCTCGGGTCGGGTTCGAACGGATAGGAAGGAAATTTTTTTTCTTCTCTATTTTTCGGCCTGTCCATACCCGTTTAGTCTTGAAAAGAAGCCTGGATGATGTTTTTTTAATTTTTAGAATTTTTTTGCATTTATTTTAGAATTTTCTATCTCGGGTCGGGTTCGAACGGATAGGATGGAAATTTTTTTTCTTCTGTATTCTTCGGCCTGTCCATACCCGTTTAGTCTTGAAATGAAGCCTGGATGATGTTTTTTAATTTTTAAAATTTTTTTGCATTTTATTTTTGAATTTTCTATCTCGGGTCGGGTTCGAACGGATAGGATGGAAATTTTTTTTCTTCTCTATTTTTCGGCCTGTTCATACCCGTTTAGTCTTGAAATGAAGCCTCGATGATGTTTTTTAATTTTTAGAAACTTTTTTCATTTTATTTTTGAATTTTCAATCTCGGGTCGGGTTCGAACGGATAGGATGGAAATTTTTTTTTCTTCTCTATTTTTCGGCCTGTCCATACCCGTTTAGTCTTGAAATGAAGCCTGGATGATGTTTTTTTAATTTTTAGAATTTTTTTGCATTTATTTTAGAATTTTCTATCTCGGGTCGGGTTCGAACGGATAGGAGGAAATTTTTTTTCTTCTCTATTTTTAGGCTTGTCCATACCCGTTTACTCTTGAAATGAAGCCTGGATGATGTTTTTTAATTTTTAGAATTTTTTTGCATTTTATTTTTGAATTTTCTATCTCGGGTCGGGTTCGAACGGATAGGAAGGAAATTTTTTTTCTTCTCTATTTTTCGGCCTGTCCATACCCGTTTAGTCTTGAAATGAAGCCTGGATGATGTTTTTTTAATTTTTAGAATTTTTTTGCATTTATTTTAGAATTTTCTATCTCGGGTCGGGTTCGAACGGATAGGAGGAAATTTTTTTTCTTCTCTATTTTTAGGCTTGTCCATACCCGTTTACTCTTGAAATGAAGCCTGGATGATGTTTTTTAATTTTTAGAATTTTTTTGCATTTTATTTTTGAATTTTCTATCTCGGGTCGGGTTCGAACGGATAGGATGGAAATTTTTTTTCTTCTCTATTTTTCGGCCTGTCCATACCCGTTTAGTCTTGAAATGAAGCCTGGATGATGTTTTTTAATTTTTAAAATTTTTTTTCATTTTATTTTTGAATTTTCTATCTCGGGTCGGGTTCGAACGGATAGGAAGGAAATTTTTTTTCTTCTCTATTTTTCGGCCTGTCCTGACATGTTTCATCTTGAAATGAAGCCTGGATGATATTTTTTAATTTTTAGAATTTTTTTGCATTTATTTTTTAATTTTCTATATCGGGTCGGGTTCGAACGGATAGGAAGGAAATTTTTTTCGTTCTCTATTTTTCGGCCTGTCCATACCCGTTTAGTCTTGAAATGAAGCCCGGATGATGTTTTTTAATTTTTAGAATTTTTTTACATTTATTTTTGAATTTTCTAACTCGGGTCGGGTTCGAACGTATAGGAAGGAAATTTTTTTTTCTCTCTATTTTTCAGCCTGTCCTGACTCGTTTCATCTTGAAACGAAGCCAGGATGATGTTTTTTAATTTTTAGAATTTTTTTGCATTTATTTTTGAATTTTCTAACTCGGGTCGGGTTCGAACGGATAGGAAGGAAATTTTTTTTCTTCTCTATTTTTCGGCCTGTCCATACCCGTTTAGTTTTGAAATGAAGCCTGGATGATGTTTTTTAATTTTTAGAATTTTTTTGCATTTTCTTTTTGAATTTTCTATCTCAGGTCGGGTTCGAACGGATAGGATGGAAATTTTTTTTCTTCTCTATTTTTCGGCCTGTCCATACCCGTTTAGTCTTGAAATGAAGCCCGGATGATGTTTTTTAATTTTTAGAATTTTTTTGCATTTTATTTTTGAATTTTCTATCTCGGGTCGGGTTCGAACGGATAGGAAGGAAATTTTTTTTCTTCTCTATCTTTCGGCCTGTCCTGACCCGTTTCATTTTGAAATGAAGCCAGGATGATGTTTTTTAATTTTTAGATTTTTTTTGCATTTATTTTTGAATTCTCTAACTCGGGTCGGGTTCGAACGTATAGGAAGGAAATTTTTTTTCCTCTCTATTTTTCAGCCTGTCCTGACTCGTTTCATCTTGAAACGAAGCCAGGATGATGTTTTTTAATTTTTAGAATTTTTTTGCATTTATTTTTGAATTTTCTAACTCGGGTCGGGTTCGAACGGATAGGAAGGAAATTTTTTTTCTTCACTATTTTTCGGCCTGTCCATACCCGTTTAGTTTTGAAATGAAGCCTGGATGATGTTTTTTAATTTTTAGAATTTTTTTGCATTTTATTTTTGAATTTTCTATCTCGGGTCGGGTTCGAACGGATAGGATGGAAATTTTTTTTCTTCTCTATTTTTCGGCCTGTCCATACTCGTTTAGTCTTGAAATGAAGCCTGGATGATGTTTTTTAATTTTTAGAAACTTTTTTCATTTTATTTTTGAATTTTCTATCTCGGGTCGGGTTCGAACGGATAGGAAGGAAATTTTTTTTCTTCTCTATTTTTCGGCCTTTTCATACCCGTTTAGTCTTGAAATGAAGCCCGGATGATGTTTTTTAATTTTTAGAATTTTTTTTCATTTTATTTTTGAATTTTCTATCTCGGGTCGGGTTCGAACGGATAGGAAGGAAATTTTTTTTCTTCTCTATTTTTCGGCCTGTCCGGACATGTTTCATCTTGAAATGAAGCCTGAATGATGTTTTTTAATTTTTAGAATTTTTTTGCATTTATTTTTGAATTTTCTATCTCAGGTCGGGTTCGAACGGATAGGATGGAAATTTTTTTTCTTCTCTATTTTCGGCCTGTCCATACCCGTTTAGTCTTGAAATGAAGCCTGGATGATGTTTTTTTAATTTTTAGAATTTTTTTGCATTTATTTTAGAATTTTCTATCTCGGGTCGGGTTCGAACGGATAGGAGGAAATTTTTTTTCTTCTCTATTTTTAGGCTTGTCCATACCCGTTTACTCTTGAAATGAAGCCTGGATGATGTTTTTTAATTTTTAGAATTTTTTTGCATTTTATTTTTGAATTTTCTATCTCGGGTCGGGTTCGAACGGATAGGAAGGAAATTTTTTTTCTTCTCTATTTTTCGGCCTGTCCATACCCGTTTAGTCTTGAAATGAAGCCTGGATGATGTTTTTTAATTTTTAAAATTTTTTTTCATTTTATTTTTGAATTTTCTATCTCGGGTCGGGTTCGAACGGATAGGAAGGAAATTTTTTTTCTTCTCTATTTTTCGGCCTGTCCTGACATGTTTCATCTTGAAATGAAGCCTGGATGATATTTTTTAATTTTTAGAATTTTTTTGCATTTATTTTTTAATTTTCTATGTCGGGTCGGGTTCGAACGGATAGGAAGGAAATTTTTTTTCTTCTCTATTTTTCGGCCTGTCCATACCCGTTTAGTCTTGAAATGAAGCCCGGATGATGTTTTTTAATTTTTAGAATTTTTTTACATTTATTTTTGAATTTTCTAACTCGGGTCGGGTTCGAACGTATAGGAAGGAAATTTTTTTTTCTCTCTATTTTTCAGCCTGTCCTGACTCGTTTCACCTTGAAACGAAGCCAGAATGATGTTTTTTAATTTTTAGAATTTTTTTGCATTTATTTTTGAATTTTCTAACTCGGGTCGGGTTCGAACGGATAGGAAGGAAATTTTTTTTCTTCTCTATTTTTCGGCCTGTCCATACCCGTTTAGTTTTGAAATGAAGCCTGGATGATGTTTTTTAATTTTTAGAATTTTTTTGCATTTTATTTTTGAATTTTCTATCTCAGGTCGGGTTCGAACGGATAGGATGGAAATTTTTTTTCTTCTCTATTTTTCGGCCTGTCCATACCCGTTTAGTCTTGAAATGAAGCCCGGATGATGTTTTTTAATTTTTAGAATTTTTTTGCATTTTATTTTTGAAATTTCTATCTCGGGTCGGGTTCGAACGGATAGGAAGGAAATTTTTTTTCTTCTCTATCTTTCGGCCTGTCCTGACCCGTTTCATTTTGAAATGAAGCCAGGATGATGTTTTTTAATTTTTAGATTTTTTTTGCATTTATTTTTGAATTCTCTAACTCGGGTCGAGTTCGAACGTATGGGAAGGAAATTTTTTTTCCTCTCTATTTTTCAGCCTGTCCTGACTCGTTTCATCTTGAAACGAAGCCAGGATGATGTTTTTTAATTTTTAGAATTTTTTTGCATTTATTTTTGAATTTTCTAACTCGGGTCGGGTTCGAACGGATAGGAAGGAAATTTTTTTTCTTCTCTATTTTTCGGCCTGTCCATACCCGTTTAGTTTTGAAATAAAGCCTGGATGATGTTTTTTAATTTTTAGAATTTTTTTGCATTTTATTTTTGAATTTTCTATCTCGGGTCGGGTTCGAACGGATAGGATGGAAATTTTTTTTCTTCTCTATTTTTCGGCCTGTCCATACTCGTTTAGTCTTGAAATGAAGCCTGGATGATGTTTTTTAATTTTTAGAAACTTTTTTCATTTTATTTTTGAATTTTCTATCTCGGGTCGGGTTCGAACGGATAGGATGGAAATTTTTTTTCTTCTCTATTTTTCGGCCTGTCAATACCCGTTTAGTCTTGAAATGAAGCCTGGACGATGTTTTTTAATTTTTAGAATTTTTTTTCATTTTATTTTTGAATTTTCTATCTCGGGTCGGGTTCGAACGGATAGGAAGGAAATTTTTTTTCTTCTCTATTTTTCGGCCTGTCCTGACATGTTTCATCTTGAAATGAAGCCTGAATGATGTTTTTTAATTTTTAGAATTTTTTTGCATTTATTTTTGAATTTTCTATCTCAGGTCGGGTTCGAACGGATAGGATGGAAAATTTTTTTCTTCTCTATTTTTCGGCCTGTCCATACCCGTTTAGTCTTGAAATGAAGCCCGGATGATGTTTTTTAATTTTTAGAATTTTTTTGCATTTTATTTTTGAATTTTCTATCTCGGGTCGGGTTCGAACGGATAGGAAGGAAATTTTTTTTCTTCTCTATCTTTCGGCCTGTCCTGACCCGTTTCATTTTGAAATGAAGCCAGGATGATGTTTTTTAATTTTTAGATTTTTTTTGCATTTATTTTTGAATTCTCTAACTCGGGTCGGGTTCGAACGTATAGGAAGGAAATTTTTTTTCCTCTCTATTTTTCAGCCTGTCCTGACTCGTTTCATCTTGAAACGAAGCCAGGATGATGTTTTTTAATTTTTAGAATTTTTTTGCATTTATTTTTGAATTTTCTAACTCGGGTCGAGTTCGAACGGATAGGAAGGAAATTTTTTTTCTTCTCTATTTTTCGGCCTGTCCATACCCGTTTAGTTTTGAAATGAAGCCTGGATGATGTTTTTTAATTTTTAGAATTTTTTTGCATTTTATTTTTGAATTTTCTATCTCGGGTCGGGTTCGAACGGATAGGATGGAAATTTTTTTTCTTCTCTATTTTTAGGCTTGTCCATACCCGTTAACTCTTGAAATGAAGCCTGGATGATGTTTTTTAATTTTTAGAATTTTTTTGCATTTTATTTTTGAATTTTCTATCTCGGGTCGGGTTCGAACGGATAGGAAAGAAATTTTTTTTCTTCTCTATTTTTCGGCCTGTCCATACCCGTTTAGTCTTGAAATGAAGCCTGGATGATGTTTTTTTAATTTTTAGAATTTTTTTGCATTTATTTTAGAATTTTCTATCTCGGGTCGGGTTCGAACGGATAGGAGGAAATTTTTTTTCTTCTCTATTTTTAGGCTTGTCCATACCCGTTTACTCTTGAAATGAAGCCTGGATGATGTTTTTTAATTTTTAGAATTTTTTTGCATTTTATTTTTGAATTTTCTATCTCGGGTCGGGTTCGAACGGATAGGATGGAAATTTTTTTTCTTCTCTATTTTTCGGCCTGTTCATACCCGTTTAGTCTTGAAATGAAGCCTCGATGATGTTTTTTAATTTTTAGAAACTTTTTTCATTTTATTTTTGAATTTTCAATCTCGGGTCGGGTTCGAACGGATAGGATGGAAAATTTTTTTCTTCTCTATTTTTCGGCCTGTCCATACCCGTTTAGTCTTGAAATGAAGCCTGGATGATGTTTTTTTAATTTTTAGAATTTTTTTGCATTTATTTTAGAATTTTCTATCTCGGGTCGGGTTCGAACGGATAGGAGGAAATTTTTTTTCTTTTCTATTTTTGGGCTTGTCCATACCCGTTTACTCTTGAAATGAAGCCAGGATGATGTTTTTTAATTTTTAGATTTTTTTTGCATTTATTTTTGAATTCTCTAACTCGGGTCGGGTTCGAACGTATAGGAAGGAAATTTTTTTTCCTCTCTATTTTTCAGCCTGTCCTGACTCGTTTCATCTTGAAACGAAGCCAGGATGATGTTTTTTAATTTTTAGAATTTTTTTGCATTTATTTTTGAATTTTCTAACTCGGGTCGGGTTCGAACGGATAGGAAGGAAATTTTTTTTCTTCTCTATTTTTCGGCCTGTCTATACCCGTTTAGTTTTGAAATGAAGCCTGGATGATGTTTTTTAATTTTTAGAATTTTTTTGCATTTTATTTTTGAATTTTCTATCTCGGGTCGGGTTCGAACGGATAGGATGAAAATTTTTTTTCTTCTCTATTTTTCGGCCTGTCCATACTCGTTTAGTCTTGAAATGAAGCCTGGATGATGTTTTTTAATTTTTAGAAACTTTTTTCATTTTATTTTTGAATTTTCTATCTCGGGTCGGGTTCGAACGGATAGGAAGGAAATTTTTTTTCTTCTCTATTTTTCGGCCTGTCCGGACATGTTTCATCTTGAAATGAAGCCTGAATGATGTTTTTTAATTTTTAGAATTTTTTTGCATTTATATTTGAATTTTCTATCTCAGGTCGGGTTCGAACGGATAGGATGGAAATTTTTTTTCTTCTCTATTTTTCGGCCTGTCCATACCCGTTTAGTCTTGAAATGAAGCCTGGATGATGTTTTTTTAATTTTTAGAATTTTTTTGCATTTATTTTAGAATTTTCTATCTCGGGTCGGGTTCGAACGGATAGGAGGAAATTTTTTTTCTTCTCTATTTTTAGGCTTGTCCATACCCGTTTACTCTTGAAATGAAGCCTGGATGATGTTTTTTAATTTTTAGAATTTTTTTGCATTTTATTTTTGAATTTTCTATCTCGGGTCGGGTTCGAACGGATAGGAAGGAAATTTTTTTTCTTCTCTATTTTTCGGCCTGTCCATACCCGTTTAGTCTTGAAATGAAGCCTGGATGATGTTTTTTTAATTTTTAGAATTTTTTTGCATTTATTTTAGAATTTTCTATCTCGGGTCGGGTTCGAACGGATAGGAGGAAATTTTTTTTCTTCTCTATTTTTAGGCTTGTCCATACCCGTTTACTCTTCAAATGAAGCCTGGATGATGTTTTTTAATTTTTAGAAATTTTTTGCATTTTATTTTTGAATTTTCTATCTCGGGTCGGGTTCGAACGGATAGGATGAAAATTTTTTTTCTTCTCTATTTTTCGGCCTGTCCATACCCGTTTAGTCTTGAAATGAAGCCTGGATGATGTTTTTTAATTTTTAAAATTTTTTTTCATTTTATTTTTGAATTTTCTATCTCGGGTCGGGTTCGAACGGATAGGAAGGAAATTTTTTTTCTTCTCTATTTTTCGGCCTGTCCATACCCGTTTAGTCTTGAAAAGAAGCCTGGATGATGTTTTTTTAATTTTTAGAATTTTTTTGCATTTATTTTAGAATTTTCTATCTCGGGTCGGGTTCGAACGGATAGGATGGAAATTTTTTTTCTTCTGTATTCTTCGGCCTGTCCATACCCGTTTAGTCTTGAAATGAAGCCTGGATGATGTTTTTTAATTTTTAAAATTTTTTTGCATTTTATTTTTGAATTTTCTATCTCGGGTCGGGTTCGAACGGATAGGAAGGAAATTTTTTTTCTTCTCTATTTTTCGGCCTGTCCATACCCGTTTAGTCTTGAAAAGAAGCCTGGATGATGTTTTTTTAATTTTTAGAATTTTTTTGCATTTATTTTAGAATTTTCTATCTCGGGTCGGGTTCGAACGGATAGGATGGAAATTTTTTTTCTTCTGTATTCTTCGGCCTGTCCATACCCGTTTAGTCTTGAAATGAAGCCTGGATGATGTTTTTTAATTTTTAAAATTTTTTTGCATTTTATTTTTGAATTTTCTATCTCGGGTCGGGTTCGAACGGATAGGATGGAAATTTTTTTTCTTCTCTATTTTTCGGCCTGTTCATACCCGTTTAGTCTTGAAATGAAGCCTCGATGATGTTTTTTAATTTTTAGAAACTTTTTTCATTTTATTTTTGAATTTTCAATCTCGGGTCGGGTTCGAACGGATAGGATGGAAATTTTTTTTCTTCTCTATTTTTCGGCCTGTCCATACCCGTTTAGTCTTGAAATGAAGCCTGGATGATGTTTTTTTAATTTTTAGAATTTTTTTGCATTTATTTTAGAATTTTCTATCTCGGGTCGGGTTCGAACGGATAGGAGGAAATTTTTTTTCTTCTCTATTTTTAGGCTTGTCCATACCCGTTTACTCTTGAAATGAAGCCTGGATGATGTTTTTTAATTTTTAGAATTTTTTTGCATTTTATTTTTGAATTTTCTATCTCGGGTCGGGTTCGAACGGATAGGAAGGAAATTTTTTTTCTTCTCTATTTTTCGGCCTGTCCATACCCGTTTAGTCTTGAAATGAAGCCTGGATGATGTTTTTTTAATTTTTAGAATTTTTTTGCATTTATTTTAGAATTTTCTATCTCGGGTCGGGTTCGAACGGATAGGAGGAAATTTTTTTTCTTCTCTATTTTTAGGCTTGTCCATACCCGTTTACTCTTGAAATGAAGCCTGGATGATGTTTTTTAATTTTTAGAATTTTTTTGCATTTTATTTTTGAAGTTTCTATCTCGGGTCGGGTTCGAACGGATAGGATGGAAATTTTTTTTCTTCTCTATTTTTCGGCCTGTCCATACCCGTTTAGTCTTGAAATGAAGCCTGGATGATGTTTTTTAATTTTTAAAATTTTTTTTCATTTTATTTTTGAATTTTCTATCTCGGGTCGGGTTCGAACGGATAGGAAGGAAATTTTTTTTCTTCTCTATTTTTCGGCCTGTCCATACCCGTTTAGTCTTGAAAAGAAGCCTGGATGATGTTTTTTTAATTTTTAGAATTTTTTTGCATTTATTTTAGAATTTTCTATCTCGGGTCGGGTTCGAACGGATAGGATGGAAATTTTTTTTCTTCTGTATTCTTCGGCCTGTCCATACCCGTTTAGTCTTGAAATGAAGCCTGGATGATGTTTTTTAATTTTTAAAATTTTTTTGCATTTTATTTTTGAATTTTCTATCTCGGGTCGGGTTCGAACGGATAGGAAGGAAATTTTTTTTCTTCTCTATTTTTCGGCCTGTCCATACCCGTTTAGTCTTGAAAAGAAGCCTGGATGATGTTTTTTTAATTTTTAGAATTTTTTTGCATTTATTTTAGAATTTTCTATCTCGGGTCGGGTTCGAACGGATAGGATGGAAATTTTTTTTCTTCTGTATTCTTCGGCCTGTCCATACCCGTTTAGTCTTGAAATGAAGCCTGGATGATGTTTTTTAATTTTTAAAATTTTTTTGCATTTTATTTTTGAATTTTCTATCTCGGGTCGGGTTCGAACGGATAGGATGGAAATTTTTTTTCTTCTCTATTTTTCGGCCTGTTCATACCCGTTTAGTCTTGAAATGAAGCCTCGATGATGTTTTTTAATTTTTAGAAACTTTTTTCATTTTATTTTTGAATTTTCAATCTCGGGTCGGGTTCGAACGGATAGGATGGAAATTTTTTTTCTTCTCTATTTTTCGGCCTGTCCATACCCGTTTAGTCTTGAAATGAAGCCTGGATGATGTTTTTTTAATTTTTAGAATTTTTTTGCATTTATTTTAGAATTTTCTATCTCGGGTCGGGTTCGAACGGATAGGAGGAAATTTTTTTTCTTCTCTATTTTTAGGCTTGTCCATACCCGTTTACTCTTGAAATGAAGCCTGGATGATGTTTTTTAATTTTTAGAATTTTTTTGCATTTTATTTTTGAATTTTCTATCTCGGGTCGGGTTCGAACGGATAGGAAGGAAATTTTTTTTCTTCTCTATTTTTCGGCCTGTCCATACCCGTTTAGTCTTGAAATGAAGCCTGGATGATGTTTTTTTAATTTTTAGAATTTTTTTGCATTTATTTTAGAATTTTCTATCTCGGGTCGGGTTCGAACGGATAGGAGGAAATTTTTTTTCTT
Source organism: Quercus robur (assembly GCF_932294415.1). Lineage (NCBI taxonomy): Eukaryota > Viridiplantae > Streptophyta > Magnoliopsida > Fagales > Fagaceae > Quercus > Quercus robur. Next base: position 37,843,608 of record NC_065542.1, on the reverse strand, counting down.
CTCTATTTTTAGGCTTGTCCATACCCGTTTACTCTTGAAATGAAGCCTGGATGATGTTTTTTAATTTTTAGAATTTTTTTGCATTTTATTTTTGAATTTTCTATCTCGGGTCGGGTTCGAACGGATAGGATGGAAATTTTTTTTCTTCTCTATTTTTCGGCCTGTCCATACCCGTTTAGTCTTGAAATGAAGCCTGGATGATGTTTTTTAATTTTTAAAATTTTTTTTCATTTTATTTTTGAATTTTCTATCTCGGGTCGGGTTCGAACGGATAGGAAGGAAATTTTTTTTCTTCTCTATTTTTCGGCCTGTCCTGACATGTTTCATCTTGAAATGAAGCCTGGATGATATTTTTTAATTTTTAGAATTTTTTTGCATTTATTTTTTAATTTTCTATATCGGGTCGGGTTCGAACGGATAGGAAGGAAATTTTTTTCGTTCTCTATTTTTCGGCCTGTCCATACCCGTTTAGTCTTGAAATGAAGCCCGGATGATGTTTTTTAATTTTTAGAATTTTTTTACATTTATTTTTGAATTTTCTAACTCGGGTCGGGTTCGAACGTATAGGAAGGAAATTTTTTTTTCTCTCTATTTTTCAGCCTGTCCTGACTCGTTTCATCTTGAAACGAAGCCAGGATGATGTTTTTTAATTTTTAGAATTTTTTTGCATTTATTTTTGAATTTTCTAACTCGGGTCGGGTTCGAACGGATAGGAAGGAAATTTTTTTTCTTCTCTATTTTTCGGCCTGTCCATACCCGTTTAGTTTTGAAATGAAGCCTGGATGATGTTTTTTAATTTTTAGAATTTTTTTGCATTTTCTTTTTGAATTTTCTATCTCAGGTCGGGTTCGAACGGATAGGATGGAAATTTTTTTTCTTCTCTATTTTTCGGCCTGTCCATACCCGTTTAGTCTTGAAATGAAGCCCGGATGATGTTTTTTAATTTTTAGAATTTTTTTGCATTTTATTTTTGAATTTTCTATCTCGGGTCGGGTTCGAACGGATAGGAAGGAAATTTTTTTTCTTCTCTATCTTTCGGCCTGTCCTGACCCGTTTCATTTTGAAATGAAGCCAGGATGATGTTTTTTAATTTTTAGATTTTTTTTGCATTTATTTTTGAATTCTCTAACTCGGGTCGGGTTCGAACGTATAGGAAGGAAATTTTTTTTCCTCTCTATTTTTCAGCCTGTCCTGACTCGTTTCATCTTGAAACGAAGCCAGGATGATGTTTTTTAATTTTTAGAATTTTTTTGCATTTATTTTTGAATTTTCTAACTCGGGTCGGGTTCGAACGGATAGGAAGGAAATTTTTTTTCTTCACTATTTTTCGGCCTGTCCATACCCGTTTAGTTTTGAAATGAAGCCTGGATGATGTTTTTTAATTTTTAGAATTTTTTTGCATTTTATTTTTGAATTTTCTATCTCGGGTCGGGTTCGAACGGATAGGATGGAAATTTTTTTTCTTCTCTATTTTTCGGCCTGTCCATACTCGTTTAGTCTTGAAATGAAGCCTGGATGATGTTTTTTAATTTTTAGAAACTTTTTTCATTTTATTTTTGAATTTTCTATCTCGGGTCGGGTTCGAACGGATAGGATGGAAATTTTTTTTCTTCTCTATTTTTCGGCCTTTTCATACCCGTTTAGTCTTGAAATGAAGCCCGGATGATGTTTTTTAATTTTTAGAATTTTTTTTCATTTTATTTTTGAATTTTCTATCTCGGGTCGGGTTCGAACGGATAGGAAGGAAATTTTTTTTCTTCTCTATTTTTCGGCCTGTCCGGACATGTTTCATCTTGAAATGAAGCCTGAATGATGTTTTTTAATTTTTAGAATTTTTTTGCATTTATTTTTGAATTTTCTATCTCAGGTCGGGTTCGAACGGATAGGATGGAAATTTTTTTTCTTCTCTATTTTCGGCATGTCCATACCCGTTTAGTCTTGAAATGAAGCCTGGATGATGTTTTTTTAATTTTTAGAATTTTTTTGCATTTATTTTAGAATTTTCTATCTCGGGTCGGGTTCGAACGGATAGGAGGAAATTTTTTTTCTTCTCTATTTTTAGGCTTGTCCATACCCGTTTACTCTTGAAATGAAGCCTGGATGATGTTTTTTAATTTTTAGAATTTTTTTGCATTTTATTTTTGAATTTTCTATCTCGGGTCGGGTTCGAACGGATAGGAAGGAAATTTTTTTTCTTCTCTATTTTTCGGCCTGTCCATACCCGTTTAGTCTTGAAATGAAGCCTGGATGATGTTTTTTAATTTTTAAAATTTTTTTTCATTTTATTTTTGAATTTTCTATCTCGGGTCGGGTTCGAACGGATAGGAAGGAAATTTTTTTTCTTCTCTATTTTTCGGCCTGTCCTGACATGTTTCATCTTGAAATGAAGCCTGGATGATATTTTTTAATTTTTAGAATTTTTTTGCATTTATTTTTTAATTTTCTATGTCGGGTCGGGTTCGAACGGATAGGAAGGAAATTTTTTTTCTTCTCTATTTTTCGGCCTGTCCATACCCGTTTAGTCTTGAAATGAAGCCCGGATGATGTTTTTTAATTTTTAGAATTTTTTTACATTTATTTTTGAATTTTCTAACTCGGGTCGGGTTCGAACGTATAGGAAGGAAATTTTTTTTTCTCTCTATTTTTCAGCCTGTCCTGACTCGTTTCACCTTGAAACGAAGCCAGAATGATGTTTTTTAATTTTTAGAATTTTTTTGCATTTATTTTTGAATTTTCTAACTCGGGTCGGGTTCGAACGGATAGGAAGGAAATTTTTTTTCTTCTCTATTTTTCGGCCTGTCCATACCCGTTTAGTTTTGAAATGAAGCCTGGATGATGTTTTTTAATTTTTAGAATTTTTTTGCATTTTATTTTTGAATTTTCTATCTAAGGTCGGGTTCGAACGGATAGGATGGAAATTTTTTTTCTTCTCTATTTTTCGGCCTGTCCATACCCGTTTAGTCTTGAAATGAAGCCCGGATGATGTTTTTTAATTTTTAGAATTTTTTTGCATTTTATTTTTGAATTTTCTATCTCGGGTCGGGTTCGAACGGATAGGAAGGAAATTTTTTTTCTTCTCTATCTTTCGGCCTGTCCTGACCCGTTTCATTTTGAAATGAAGCCAGGATGATGTTTTTTAATTTTTAGATTTTTTTTGCATTTATTTTTGAATTCTCTAACTCGGGTCGAGTTCGAACGTATGGGAAGGAAATTTTTTTTCCTCTCTATTTTTCAGCCTGTCCTGACTCGTTTCATCTTGAAACGAAGCCAGGATGATGTTTTTTAATTTTTAGAATTTTTTTGCATTTATTTTTGAATTTTCTAACTCGGGTCGGGTTCGAACGGATAGGAAGGAAATTTTTTTTCTTCTCTATTTTTCGGCCTGTCCATACCCGTTTAGTTTTGAAATAAAGCCTGGATGATGTTTTTTAATTTTTAGAATTTTTTTGCATTTTATTTTTGAATTTTCTATCTCGGGTCGGGTTCGAACGGATAGGATGGAAATTTTTTTTCTTCTCTATTTTTCGGCCTGTCCATACTCGTTTAGTCTTGAAATGAAGCCTGGATGATGTTTTTTAATTTTTAGAAACTTTTTTCATTTTATTTTTGAATTTTCTATCTCGGGTCGGGTTCGAACGGATAGGATGGAAATTTTTTTTCTTCTCTATTTTTCGGCCTGTCAATACCCGTTTAGTCTTGAAATGAAGCCTGGACGATGTTTTTTAATTTTTAGAATTTTTTTTCATTTTATTTTTGAATTTTCTATCTCGGGTCGGGTTCGAACGGATAGGAAGGAAATTTTTTTTCTTCTCTATTTTTCGGCCTGTCCTGACATGTTTCATCTTGAAATGAAGCCTGAATGATGTTTTTTAATTTTTAGAATTTTTTTGCATTTATTTTTGAATTTTCTATCTCAGGTCGGGTTCGAACGGATAGGATGGAAAATTTTTTTCTTCTCTATTTTTCGGCCTGTCCATACCCGTTTAGTCTTGAAATGAAGCCCGGATGATGTTTTTTAATTTTTAGAATTTTTTTGCATTTTATTTTTGAATTTTCTATCTCGGGTCGGGTTCGAACGGATAGGAAGGAAATTTTTTTTCTTCTCTATCTTTCGGCCTGTCCTGACCCGTTTCATTTTGAAATGAAGCCAGGATGATGTTTTTTAATTTTTAGATTTTTTTTGCATTTATTTTTGAATTCTCTAACTCGGGTCGGGTTCGAACGTATAGGAAGGAAATTTTTTTTCCTCTCTATTTTTCAGCCTGTCCTGACTCGTTTCATCTTGAAACGAAGCCAGGATGATGTTTTTTAATTTTTAGAATTTTTTTGCATTTATTTTTGAATTTTCTAACTCGGGTCGGGTTCGAACGGATAGGAAGGAAATTTTTTTTCTTCTCTATTTTTCGGCCTGTCCATACCCGTTTAGTTTTGAAATGAAGCCTGGATGATGTTTTTTAATTTTTAAAATTTTTTTTCATTTTATTTTTGAATTTTCTATCTCGGGTCGGGTTCGAACGGATAGGAAGGAAATTTTTTTTCTTCTCTATTTTTCGGCCTGTCCATACCCGTTTAGGTTTGAAATGAAGCCTGGATGATGTTTTTTAATTTTTAGAATTTTTTTGCATTTTCTTTTTGAATTTTCTATCTCAGGTCGGGTTCGAACGGATAGGATGGAAATTTTTTTTCTTCTCTATTTTTCGGCCTGTCCATACCCGTTTAGTCTTGAAATGAAGCCCGGATGATGTTTTTTAATTTTTAGAATTTTTTGCATTTTATTTTTGAATTTTCTATCTCGGGTCGGGTTCGAACGGATAGGAAGGAAATTTTTTTTCTTCTCTATCTTTCGGCCTGTCCTGACCCGTTTCATATTGAAATGAAGCCAGGATGATGTTTTTTAATTTTTAGATTTTTTTTGCATTTATTTTTGAATTCTCTAACTCGGGTCGGGTTCGAACGTATAGGAAGGAAATTTTTTTACCTCTCTATTTTTCAGCCTGTCCTGACTCGTTTCATCTTGAAACGAAGCCAGGATGATGTTTTTTAATTTTTAGAATTTTTTTGCATTTATTTTTGAATTTTCTAACTCGGGTCGGGTTCGAACGGATAGGAAGGAAATTTTTTTTCTTCACTATTTTTCGGCCTGTCCATACCCGTTTAGTTTTGAAATGAAGCCTGGATGATGTTTTTTAATTTTTAGAATTTTTTTGCATTTTATTTTTGAATTTTCTATCTCGGGTCGGGTTCGAACGGATAGGATGGAAATTTTTTTTCTTCTCTATTTTTCGGCCTGTCCATACTCGTTTAGTCTTGAAATGAAGCCTGGATGATGTTTTTTAATTTTTAGAAACTTTTTTCATTTTATTTTTGAATTTTCTATCTCGGGTCGGGTTCGAACGGATAGGATGGAAATTTTTTTTCTTCTCTATTTTTCGGCCTGTCCATACCCGTTTAGTCTTGAAATGAAGCCTGGATGATGTTTTTTAATTTTTAGAATTTTTTTGCATTTTATTTTTGAATTTTCTATCTCGGGTCGGGTTCGAACGGATAGGAAGGAAATTTTTTTTCTTCTCTATTTTTCGGCCTGTCCTGACATGTTTCATCTTGAAATGAAGCCTGAATGATGTTTTTTAATTTTTAGAATTTTTTTGCATTTATTTTTGAATTTTCTATCTCAGGTCGGGTTCGAACGGATAGGATGGAAAATTTTTTTCTTCTCTATTTTTCGGCCTGTCCATACCCGTTTAGTCTTGAAATGAAGCCCGGATGATGTTTTTTAATTTTTAGAATTTTTTTGCATTTTATTTTTGAATTTTCTATCTCGGGTCGGGTTCGAACGGATAGGAAGGAAATTTTTTTTCTTCTCTATCTTTCGGCCTGTCCTGACCCGTTTCATTTTGAAATGAAGCCAGGATGATGTTTTTTAATTTTTAGATTTTTTTTGCATTTATTTTTGAATTCTCTAACTCGGGTCGGGTTCGAACGTATAGGAAGGAAATTTTTTTTCCTCTCTATTTTTCAGCCTGTCCTGACTCGTTTCATCTTGAAACGAAGCCAGGATGATGTTTTTTAATTTTTAGAATTTTTTTGCATTTATTTTTGAATTTTCTAACTCGGGTCGGGTTCGAACGGATAGGAAGGAAATTTTTTTTCTTCTCTATTTTTCGGCCGGTCCATACCCGTTTAGTTTTGAAATGAAGCCTGGATGATGTTTTTTAATTTTTAGAATTTTTTTGCATTTTATTTTTGAATTTTCTATCTCGGGTCGGGTTCGAACGGATAGGATGGAAATTTTTTTTCTTCTCTATTTTTCGGCCTGTCCATACTCGTTTAGTCTTGAAATGAAGCCTGGATGATGTTTTTTAATTTTTAGAAACTTTTTTCATTTTATTTTTGAATTTTCTATCTCGGGTCGGGTTCGAACGGATAGGATGGAAATTTTTTTTCTTCTCTATTTTTCGGCCTGTCAATACCCGTTTAGTCTTGAAATGAAGCCTGGACGATGTTTTTTAATTTTTAGAATTTTTTTTCATTTTATTTTTGAATTTTCTATCTCGGGTCGGGTTCGAACGGATAGGAAGGAAATTTTTTTTCTTCTCTATTTTTCGGCCTGTCCTGACATGTTTCATCTTGAAATGAAGCCTGAATGATGTTTTTTAATTTTTAGAATTTTTTTGCATTTATTTTTGAATTTTCTATCTCAGGTCGGGTTCGAACGGATAGGATGGAAAATTTTTTTCTTCTCTATTTTTCGGCCTGTCCATACCCGTTTAGTCTTGAAATGAAGCCCGGATGATGTTTTTTAATTTTTAGAATTTTTTTGCATTTTATTTTTGAATTTTCTATCTCGGGTCGGGTTCGAACGGATAGGAAGGAAATTTTTTTTCTTCTCTATCTTTCGGCCTGTCCTGACCCGTTTCATTTTGAAATGAAGCCAGGATGATGTTTTTTAATTTTTAGATTTTTTTTGCATTTATTTTTGAATTCTCTAACTCGGGTCGGGTTCGAACGTATAGGAAGGAAATTTTTTTTCCTCTCTATTTTTCAGCCTGTCCTGACTCGTTTCATCTTGAAACGAAGCCAGGATGATGTTTTTTAATTTTTAGAATTTTTTTGCATTTATTTTTGAATTTTCTAACTCGGGTCGGGTTCGAACGGATAGGAAGGAAATTTTTTTTCTTCTCTATTTTTCGGCCTGTCCATACCCGTTTAGTTTTGAAATGAAGCCTGGATGATGTTTTTTAATTTTTAAAATTTTTTTTCATTTTATTTTTGAATTTTCTATCTCGGGTCGGGTTCGAACGGATAGGAAGGAAATTTTTTTTCTTCTCTATTTTTCGGCCTGTCCATACCCGTTTAGGTTTGAAATGAAGCCTGGATGATGTTTTTTAATTTTTAGAATTTTTTTGCATTTTCTTTTTGAATTTTCTATCTCAGGTCGGGTTCGAACGGATAGGATGGAAATTTTTTTTCTTCTCTATTTTTCGGCCTGTCCATACCCGTTTAGTCTTGAAATGAAGCCCGGATGATGTTTTTTAATTTTTAGAATTTTTTGCATTTTATTTTTGAATTTTCTATCTCGGGTCGGGTTCGAACGGATAGGAAGGAAATTTTTTTTCTTCTCTATCTTTCGGCCTGTCCTGACCCGTTTCATATTGAAATGAAGCCAGGATGATGTTTTTTAATTTTTAGATTTTTTTTGCATTTATTTTTGAATTCTCTAACTCGGGTCGGGTTCGAACGTATAGGAAGGAAATTTTTTTACCTCTCTATTTTTCAGCCTGTCCTGACTCGTTTCATCTTGAAACGAAGCCAGGATGATGTTTTTTAATTTTTAGAATTTTTTTGCATTTATTTTTGAATTTTCTAACTCGGGTCGGGTTCGAACGGATAGGAAGGAAATTTTTTTTCTTCACTATTTTTCGGCCTGTCCATACCCGTTTAGTTTTGAAATGAAGCCTGGATGATGTTTTTTAATTTTTAGAATTTTTTTGCATTTTATTTTTGAATTTTCTATCTCGGGTCGGGTTCGAACGGATAGGATGGAAATTTTTTTTCTTCTCTATTTTTCGGCCTGTCCATACTCGTTTAGTCTTGAAATGAAGCCTGGATGATGTTTTTTAATTTTTAGAAACTTTTTTCATTTTATTTTTGAATTTTCTATCTCGGGTCGGGTTCGAACGGATAGGATGGAAATTTTTTTTCTTCTCTATTTTTCGGCCTGTCCATACCCGTTTAGTCTTGAAATGAAGCCTGGATGATGTTTTTTAATTTTTAGAATTTTTTTGCATTTTATTTTTGAATTTTCTATCTCGGGTCGGGTTCGAACGGATAGGAAGGAAATTTTTTTTCTTCTCTATTTTTCGGCCTGTCCATACTCGTTTAGTCTTGAAATGAAGCCTGGATGATGTTTTTTAATTTTTAGAAACTTTTTTCATTTTATTTTTGAATTTTCTATCTCGGGTCGGGTTCGAACGGATAGGATGGAAATTTTTTTTCTTCTCTATTTTTCGGCCTGTCCATACCCGTTTAGTCTTGAAATGAAGCCTGGATGATGTTTTTTAATTTTTAGAATTTTTTTGCATTTTATTTTTGAATTTTCTATCTCGGGTCGGGTTCGAACGGATAGGAAGGAAATTTTTTTTCTTCTCTATTTTTCGGCCTGTCCTGACATGTTTCATCTTGAAATGAAGCCTGAATGATGTTTTTTAATTTTTAGAATTTTTTTGCATTTATTTTTGAATTTTCTATCTCAGGTCGGGTTCGAACGGATAGGATGGAAAATTTTTTTCTTCTCTATTTTTCGGCCTGTCCATACCCGTTTAGTCTTGAAATGAAGCCCGGATGATGTTTTTTAATTTTTAGAATTTTTTTGCATTTTATTTTTGAATTTTCTATCTCGGGTCGGGTTCGAACGGATAGGAAGGAAATTTTTTTTCTTCTCTATCTTTCGGCCTGTCCTGACCCGTTTCATTTTGAAATGAAGCCAGGATGATGTTTTTTAATTTTTAGATTTTTTTTGCATTTATTTTTGAATTCTCTAACTCGGGTCGGGTTCGAACGTATAGGAAGGAAATTTTTTTTCCTCTCTATTTTTCAGCCTGTCCTGACTCGTTTCATCTTGAAACGAAGCCAGGATGATGTTTTTTAATTTTTAGAATTTTTTTGCATTTATTTTTGAATTTTCTAACTCGGGTCGGGTTCGAACGGATAGGAAGGAAATTTTTTTTCTTCTCTATTTTTCGGCCGGTCCATACCCGTTTAGTTTTGAAATGAAGCCTGGATGATGTTTTTTAATTTTTAGAATTTTTTTGCATTTTATTTTTGAATTTTCTATCTCGGGTCGGGTTCGAACGGATAGGATGGAAATTTTTTTTCTTCTCTATTTTTCGGCCTGTCCATACTCGTTTAGTCTTGAAATGAAGCCTGGATGATGTTTTTTAATTTTTAGAAACTTTTTTCATTTTATTTTTGAATTTTCTATCTCGGGTCGGGTTCGAACGGATAGGATGGAAATTTTTTTTCTTCTCTATTTTTCGGCCTGTCAATACCCGTTTAGTCTTGAAATGAAGCCTGGATGATGTTTTTTAATTTTTAGAATTTTTTTTCATTTTATTTTTGAATTTTCTATCTCGGGTCGGGTTCGAACGGATAGGAAGGAAATTTTTTTTCTTCTCTATTTTTCGGCCTGTCCTGACATGTTTAATCTTGAAATGAAGCCTGAATGATGTTTTTTAATTTTTAGAATTTTTTTGCATTTATTTTTGAATTTTCTATCTCAGGTCGGGTTCGAACGGATAGGATGGAAATTTTTTTTCTTCTCTATTTTTCGGCCTGTCCATACCCGTTTAGTCTTGAAATGAAGCCCGGATGATGTTTTTTAATTTTTAGAATTTTTTTGCATTTTATTTTTGAATTTTCTATCTCGCGACGGGTTCGAACGGATAGGAAGGAAATTTTTTTTCTTCTCTATCTTTCGGCCTGTCCTGACCCGTTTCATTTTGAAATGAAGCCAGGATGATTTTTTTAATTTTTAGAATTTTTTTGCATTTATTTTTGAATTTTCTAACTCGGGTCGGGTTCGAACGGATAGGAAGGAAATTTTTTTTCTTCTCTATTTTTCGGCCTGTCCATACCCGTTTAGTCTTGAAATGAAGCCCGGATGATGTTTTTTAATTTTTAGAATTTTTTTGCATTTTATTTTTGAATTTTCTATCTCGCGTCGGGTTCGAACGGATAGGAAGGAAATTTTTTTTCTTCTCTATCTTTCGGCCTGTCCTGACCCGTTTCATTTTGAAATGAAGCCAGGATGATTTTTTTAATTTTTAGAATTTTTTTGCATTTATTTTTGAATTTTCTAACTCGGGTCGGGTTCGAACGTATAGGAAGGAAATTTTTTTTCCTCTCTATTTTTCAGCCTGTCCTGACTCGTTTCATCTTGAAACGAAGCCAGGATGATGTTTTTTAATTTTTAGAATTTTTTTGCATTTATTTTTGAATTTTCTATCTCGGGTCGGGTTCGAACGGATAGGAAGGAAATTTTTTTTCTTCTCTATTTTTCGGCCTGTCCATACCCGTTTAATTTTGAAATGAAGCCTGGATGATGTTTTTTAATTTTTAAAATTTTTTTTCATTTTATTTTTGAATTTTCTATCTCGGGTCGGGTTCGAACGGATAGGAAGGAAATTTTTTTTCTTCTCTATTTTTCGGCCTGTCCATACCCGTTTAGGTTTGAAATGAAGCCTGGATGATGTTTTTTAATTTTTAGAATTTTTTTGCATTTTCTTTTTGAATTTTCTATCTCAGGTCGGGTTCGAACGGATAGGATGGAAATTTTTTTTCTTCTCTATTTTTCGGCCTGTCCATACCCGTTTACTCTTGAAATGAAGCCTGGATGATGTTTTTTAATTTTTAGAATTTTTTTGCATTTTATTTTTGAATTTTCTATCTCGGGTCGGGTTCGAACGGATAGGATGGAAATTTTTTTTCTTCTCTATTTTTCGGCCTGTTCATACCCGTTTAGTCTTGAAATGAAGCCTCGATGATGTTTTTTAATTTTTAGAAACTTTTTTCATTTTATTTTTGAATTTTCAATCTCGGGTCGGGTTCGAACGGATAGGATGGAAAATTTTTTTCTTCTCTATTTTTCGGCCTGTCCATACCCGTTTAGTCTTGAAATGAAGCCTGGATGATGTTTTTTTAATTTTTAGAATTTTTTTGCATTTATTTTAGAATTTTCTATCTCGGGTCGGGTTCGAACGGATAGGAGGAAATTTTTTTTCTTTTCTATTTTTAGGCTTGTCCATACCCGTTTACTCTTGAAATGAAGCCAGGATGATGTTTTTTAATTTTTAGATTTTTTTTGCATTTATTTTTGAATTCTCTAACTCGGGTCGGGTTCGAACGTATAGGAAGGAAATTTTTTTTCCTCTCTATTTTTCAGCCTGTCCTGACTCGTTTCATCTTGAAACGAAGCCAGGATGATGTTTTTTAATTTTTAGAATTTTTTTGCATTTATTTTTGAATTTTCTAACTCGGGTCGGGTTCGAACGGATAGGAAGGAAATTTTTTTTCTTCTCTATTTTTCGGCCTGTCTATACCCGTTTAGTTTTGAAATGAAGCCTGGATGATGTTTTTTAATTTTTAGAATTTTTTTGCATTTTATTTTTGAATTTTCTATCTCGGGTCGGGTTCGAACGGATAGGATGAAAATTTTTTTTCTTCTCTATTTTTCGGCCTGTCCATACTCGTTTAGTCTTGAAATGAAGCCTGGATGATGTTTTTTAATTTTTAGAAACTTTTTTCATTTTATTTTTGAATTTTCTATCTCGGGTCGGGTTCGAACGGATAGGAAGGAAATTTTTTTTCTTCTCTATTTTTCGGCCTGTCCGGACATGTTTCATCTTGAAATGAAGCCTGAATGATGTTTTTTAATTTTTAGAATTTTTTTGCATTTATATTTGAATTTTCTATCTCAGGTCGGGTTCGAACGGATAGGATGGAAATTTTTTTTCTTCTCTATTTTTCGGCCTGTCCATACCCGTTTAGTCTTGAAATGAAGCCTGGATGATGTTTTTTTAATTTTTAGAATTTTTTTGCATTTATTTTAGAATTTTCTATCTCGGGTCGGGTTCGAACGGATAGGAGGAAATTTTTTTTCTTCTCTATTTTTAGGCTTGTCCATACCCGTTTACTCTTGAAATGAAGCCTGGATGATGTTTTTTAATTTTTAGAATTTTTTTGCATTTTATTTTTGAATTTTCTATCTCGGGTCGGGTTCGAACGGATAGGAAGGAAATTTTTTTTCTTCTCTATTTTTCGGCCTGTCCATACCCGTTTAGTCTTGAAATGAAGCCTGGATGATGTTTTTTTAATTTTTAGAATTTTTTTGCATTTATTTTAGAATTTTCTATCTCGGGTCGGGTTCGAACGGATAGGAGGAAATTTTTTTTCTTCTCTATTTTTAGGCTTGTCCATACCCGTTTACTCTTCAAATGAAGCCTGGATGATGTTTTTTAATTTTTAGAAATTTTTTGCATTTTATTTTTGAATTTTCTATCTCGGGTCGGGTTCGAACGGATAGGATGAAAATTTTTTTTCTTCTCTATTTTTCGGCCTGTCCATACCCGTTTAGTCTTGAAATGAAGCCTGGATGATGTTTTTTAATTTTTAAAATTTTTTTTCATTTTATTTTTGAATTTTCTATCTCGGGTCGGGTTCGAACGGATAGGAAGGAAATTTTTTTTCTTCTCTATTTTTCGGCCTGTCCATACCCGTTTAGTCTTGAAAAGAAGCCTGGATGATGTTTTTTTAATTTTTAGAATTTTTTTGCATTTATTTTAGAATTTTCTATCTCGGGTCGGGTTCGAACGGATAGGATGGAAATTTTTTTTCTTCTGTATTCTTCGGCCTGTCCATACCCGTTTAGTCTTGAAATGAAGCCTGGATGATGTTTTTTAATTTTTAAAATTTTTTTGCATTTTATTTTTGAATTTTCTATCTCGGGTCGGGTTCGAACGGATAGGAAGGAAATTTTTTTTCTTCTCTATTTTTCGGCCTGTCCATACCCGTTTAGTCTTGAAAAGAAGCCTGGATGATGTTTTTTTAATTTTTAGAATTTTTTTGCATTTATTTTAGAATTTTCTATCTCGGGTCGGGTTCGAACGGATAGGATGGAAATTTTTTTTCTTCTGTATTCTTCGGCCTGTCCATACCCGTTTAGTCTTGAAATGAAGCCTGGATGATGTTTTTTAATTTTTAAAATTTTTTTGCATTTTATTTTTGAATTTTCTATCTCGGGTCGGGTTCGAACGGATAGGATGGAAATTTTTTTTCTTCTCTATTTTTCGGCCTGTTCATACCCGTTTAGTCTTGAAATGAAGCCTCGATGATGTTTTTTAATTTTTAGAAACTTTTTTCATTTTATTTTTGAATTTTCAATCTCGGGTCGGGTTCGAACGGATAGGATGGAAATTTTTTTTCTTCTCTATTTTTCGGCCTGTCCATACCCGTTTAGTCTTGAAATGAAGCCTGGATGATGTTTTTTTAATTTTTAGAATTTTTTTGCATTTATTTTAGAATTTTCTATCTCGGGTCGGGTTCGAACGGATAGGAGGAAATTTTTTTTCTTCTCTATTTTTAGGCTTGTCCATACCCGTTTACTCTTGAAATGAAGCCTGGATGATGTTTTTTAATTTTTAGAATTTTTTTGCATTTTATTTTTGAATTTTCTATCTCGGGTCGGGTTCGAACGGATAGGAAGGAAATTTTTTTTCTTCTCTATTTTTCGGCCTGTCCATACCCGTTTAGTCTTGAAATGAAGCCTGGATGATGTTTTTTTAATTTTTAGAATTTTTTTGCATTTATTTTAGAATTTTCTATCTCGGGTCGGGTTCGAACGGATAGGAGGAAATTTTTTTTCTTCTCTATTTTTAGGCTTGTCCATACCCGTTTACTCTTGAAATGAAGCCTGGATGATGTTTTTTAATTTTTAGAATTTTTTTGCATTTTATTTTTGAATTTTCTATCTCGGGTCGGGTTCGAACGGATAGGATGGAAATTTTTTTTCTTCTCTATTTTTCGGCCTGTCCATACCCGTTTAGTCTTGAAATGAAGCCTGGATGATGTTTTTTAATTTTTAAAATTTTTTTTCATTTTATTTTTGAATTTTCTATCTCGGGTCGGGTTCGAACGGATAGGAAGGAAATTTTTTTTCTTCTCTATTTTTCGGCCTGTCCATACCCGTTTAGTCTTGAAAAGAAGCCTGGATGATGTTTTTTTAATTTTTAGAATTTTTTTGCATTTATTTTAGAATTTTCTATCTCGGGTCGGGTTCGAACGGATAGGATGGAAATTTTTTTTCTTCTGTATTCTTCGGCCTGTCCATACCCGTTTAGTCTTGAAATGAAGCCTGGATGATGTTTTTTAATTTTTAAAATTTTTTTGCATTTTATTTTTGAATTTTCTATCTCGGGTCGGGTTCGAACGGATAGGAAGGAAATTTTTTTTCTTCTCTATTTTTCGGCCTGTCCATACCCGTTTAGTCTTGAAAAGAAGCCTGGATGATGTTTTTTTAATTTTTAGAATTTTTTTGCATTTATTTTAGAATTTTCTATCTCGGGTCGGGTTCGAACGGATAGGATGGAAATTTTTTTTCTTCTGTATTCTTCGGCCTGTCCATACCCGTTTAGTCTTGAAATGAAGCCTGGATGATGTTTTTTAATTTTTAAAATTTTTTTGCATTTTATTTTTGAATTTTCTATCTCGGGTCGGGTTCGAACGGATAGGATGGAAATTTTTTTTCTTCTCTATTTTTCGGCCTGTTCATACCCGTTTAGTCTTGAAATGAAGCCTCGATGATGTTTTTTAATTTTTAGAAACTTTTTTCATTTTATTTTTGAATTTTCAATCTCGGGTCGGGTTCGAACGGATAGGATGGAAATTTTTTTTCTTCTCTATTTTTCGGCCTGTCCATACCCGTTTAGTCTTGAAATGAAGCCTGGATGATGTTTTTTTAATTTTTAGAATTTTTTTGCATTTATTTTAGAATTTTCTATCTCGGGTCGGGTTCGAACGGATAGGAGGAAATTTTTTTTCTTCTCTATTTTTAGGCTTGTCCATACCCGTTTACTCTTGAAATGAAGCCTGGATGATGTTTTTTAATTTTTAGAATTTTTTTGCATTTTATTTTTGAATTTTCTATCTCGGGTCGGGTTCGAACGGATAGGAAGGAAATTTTTTTTCTTCTCTATTTTTCGGCCTGTCCATACCCGTTTAGTCTTGAAATGAAGCCTGGATGATGTTTTTTTAATTTTTAGAATTTTTTTGCATTTATTTTAGAATTTTCTATCTCGGGTCGGGTTCGAACGGATAGGAGGAAATTTTTTTTCTTCTCTATTTTTAGGCTTGTCCATACCCGTTTACTCTTGAAATGAAGCCTGGATGATGTTTTTTAATTTTTAGAATTTTTTTGCATTTTATTTTTGAATTTTCTATCTCGGGTCGGGTTCGAACGGATAGGATGGAAATTTTTTTTCTTCTCTATTTTTCGGCCTGTCCATACCCGTTTAGTCTTGAAATGAAGCCTGGATGATGTTTTTTAATTTTTAAAATTTTTTTTCATTTTATTTTTGAATTTTCTATCTCGGGTCGGGTTCGAACGGATAGGAAGGAAATTTTTTTTCTTCTCTATTTTTCGGCCTGTCCTGACATGTTTCATCTTGAAATGAAGCCTGGATGATATTTTTTAATTTTTAGAATTTTTTTGCATTTATTTTTTAATTTTCTATATCGGGTCGGGTTCGAACGGATAGGAAGGAAATTTTTTTCGTTCTCTATTTTTCGGCCTGTCCATACCCGTTTAGTCTTGAAATGAAGCCCGGATGATGTTTTTTAATTTTTAGAATTTTTTTACATTTATTTTTGAATTTTCTAACTCGGGTCGGGTTCGAACGTATAGGAAGGAAATTTTTTTTTCTCTCTATTTTTCAGCCTGTCCTGACTCGTTTCATCTTGAAACGAAGCCAGGATGATGTTTTTTAATTTTTAGAATTTTTTTGCATTTATTTTTGAATTTTCTAACTCGGGTCGGGTTCGAACGGATAGGAAGGAAATTTTTTTTCTTCTCTATTTTTCGGCCTGTCCATACCCGTTTAGTTTTGAAATGAAGCCTGGATGATGTTTTTTAATTTTTAGAATTTTTTTGCATTTTCTTTTTGAATTTTCTATCTCAGGTCGGGTTCGAACGGATAGGATGGAAATTTTTTTTCTTCTCTATTTTTCGGCCTGTCCATACCCGTTTAGTCTTGAAATGAAGCCCGGATGATGTTTTTTAATTTTTAGAATTTTTTTGCATTTTATTTTTGAATTTTCTTTCTCGGGTCGGGTTCGAACGGATAGGAAGGAAATTTTTTTTCTTCTCTATCTTTCGGCCTGTCCTGACCCGTTTCATTTTGAAATGAAGCCAGGATGATGTTTTTTAATTTTTAGATTTTTTTTGCATTTATTTTTGAATTCTCTAACTCGGGTCGGGTTCGAACGTATAGGAAGGAAATTTTTTTTCCTCTCTATTTTTCAGCCTGTCCTGACTCGTTTCATCTTGAAACGAAGCCAGGATGATGTTTTTTAATTTTTAGAATTTTTTTGCATTTATTTTTGAATTTTCTAACTCGGGTCGGGTTCGAACGGATAGGAAGGAAATTTTTTTTCTTCACTATTTTTCGGCCTGTCCATACCCGTTTAGTTTTGAAATGAAGCCTGGATGATGTTTTTTAATTTTTAGAATTTTTTTGCATTTTATTTTTGAATTTTCTATCTCGGGTCGGGTTCGAACGGATAGGATGGAAATTTTTTTTCTTCTCTATTTTTCGGCCTGTCCATACTCGTTTAGTCTTGAAATGAAGCCTGGATGATGTTTTTTAATTTTTAGAAACTTTTTTCATTTTATTTTTGAATTTTCTATCTCGGGTCGGGTTCGAACGGATAGGATGGAAATTTTTTTTCTTCTCTATTTTTCGGCCTTTTCATACCCGTTTAGTCTTGAAATGAAGCCCGGATGATGTTTTTTAATTTTTAGAATTTTTTTTCATTTTATTTTTGAATTTTCTATCTCGGGTCGGGTTCGAACGGATAGGAAGGAAATTTTTTTTCTTCTCTATTTTTCGGCCTGTCCGGACATGTTTCATCTTGAAATGAAGCCTGAATGATGTTTTTTAATTTTTAGAATTTTTTTGCATTTATTTTTGAATTTTCTATCTCAGGTCGGGTTCGAACGGATAGGATGGAAATTTTTTTTCTTCTCTATTTTCGGCATGTCCATACCCGTTTAGTCTTGAAATGAAGCCTGGATGATGTTTTTTTAATTTTTAGAATTTTTTTGCATTTATTTTAGAATTTTCTATCTCGGGTCGGGTTCGAACGGATAGGAGGAAATTTTTTTTCTTCTCTATTTTTAGGCTTGTCCATACCCGTTTACTCTTGAAATGAAGCCTGGATGATGTTTTTTAATTTTTAGAATTTTTTTGCATTTTATTTTTGAATTTTCTATCTCGGGTCGGGTTCGAACGGATAGGAAGGAAATTTTTTTTCTTCTCTATTTTTCGGCCTGTCCATACCCGTTTAGTCTTGAAATGAAGCCTGGATGATGTTTTTTAATTTTTAAAATTTTTTTTCATTTTATTTTTGAATTTTCTATCTCGGGTCGGGTTCGAACGGATAGGAAGGAAATTTTTTTTCTTCTCTATTTTACGGCCTGTCCTGACATGTTTCATCTTGAAATGAAGCCTGGATGATATTTTTTAATTTTTAGAATTTTTTTGCATTTATTTTTTAATTTTCTATGTCGGGTCGGGTTCGAACGGATAGGAAGGAAATTTTTTTTCTTCTCTATTTTTCGGCCTGTCCATACCCGTTTAGTCTTGAAATGAAGCCCGGATGATGTTTTTTAATTTTTAGAATTTTTTTACATTTATTTTTGAATTTTCTAACTAGGGTCGGGTTCGAACGTATAGGAAGGAAATTTTTTTTTGTCTCTATTTTTCAGCCTGTCCTGACTCGTTTCACCTTGAAACGAAGCCAGAATGATGTTTTTTAATTTTTAGAATTTTTTTGCATTTATTTTTGAATTTTCTAACTCGGGTCGGGTTCGAACGGATAGGAAGGAAATTTTTTTTCTTCTCTATTTTTCGGCCTGTCCATACCCGTTTAGTTTTGAAATGAAGCCTGGATGATGTTTTTTAATTTTTAGAATTTTTTTGCATTTTATTTTTGAATTTTCTATCTAAGGTCGGGTTCGAACGGATAGGATGGAAATTTTTTTTCTTCTCTATTTTTCGGCCTGTCCATACCCGTTTAGTCATGAAATGAAGCCCGGATGATGTTTTTTAATTTTTAGAATTTTTTTGCATTTTATTTTTGAATTTTCTATCTCGGGTCGGGTTCGAACGGATAGGAAGGAAATTTTTTTTCTTCTCTATCTTTCGGCCTGTCCTGACCCGTTTCATTTTGAAATGAAGCCAGGATGATGTTTTTTAATTTTTAGATTTTTTTTGCATTTATTTTTGAATTCTCTAACTCGGGTCGAGTTCGAACGTATGGGAAGGAAATTTTTTTTCCTCTCTATTTTTCAGCCTGTCCTGACTCGTTTCATCTTGAAACGAAGCCAGGATGATGTTTTTTAATTTTTAGAATTTTTTTGCATTTATTTTTGAATTTTCTAACTCGGGTCGGGTTCGAACGGATAGGAAGGAAATTTTTTTTCTTCTCTATTTTTCGGCCTGTCCATACCCGTTTAGTTTTGAAATAAAGCCTGGATGATGTTTTTTAATTTTTAGAATTTTTTTGCATTTTATTTTTGAATTTTCTATCTCGGGTCGGGTTCGAACGGATAGGATGGAAATTTTTTTTCTTCTCTATTTTTCGGCCTGTCCATACTCGTTTAGTCTTGAAATGAAGCCTGGATGATGTTTTTTAATTTTTAGAAACTTTTTTCATTTTATTTTTGAATTTTCTATCTCGGGTCGGGTTCGAACGGATAGGATGGAAATTTTTTTTCTTCTCTATTTTTCGGCCTGTCAATACCCGTTTAGTCTTGAAATGAAGCCTGGACGATGTTTTTTAATTTTTAGAATTTTTTTTCATTTTATTTTTGAATTTTCTATCTCGGGTCGGGTTCGAACGGATAGGAAGGAAATTTTTTTTCTTCTCTATTTTTCGGCCTGTCCTGACATGTTTCATCTTGAAATGAAGCCTGAATGATGTTTTTTAATTTTTAGAATTTTTTTGCATTTATTTTTGAATTTTCTATCTCAGGTCGGGTTCGAACGGATAGGATGGAAAATTTTTTTCTTCTCTATTTTTCGGCCTGTCCATACCCGTTTAGTCTTGAAATGAAGCCCGGATGATGTTTTTTAATTTTTAGAATTTTTTTGCATTTTATTTTTGAATTTTCTATCTCGGGTCGGGTTCGAACGGATAGGAAGGAAATTTTTTTTCTTCTCTATCTTTCGGCCTGTCCTGACCCGTTTCATTTTGAAATGAAGCCAGGATGATGTTTTTTAATTTTTAGATTTTTTTTGCATTTATTTTTGAATTCTCTAACTCGGGTCGGGTTCGAACGTATAGGAAGGAAATTTTTTTTCCTCTCTATTTTTCAGCCTGTCCTGACTCGTTTCATCTTGAAACGAAGCCAGGATGATGTTTTTTAATTTTTAGAATTTTTTTGCATTTATTTTTGAATTTTCTAACTCGGGTCGGGTTCGAACGGATAGGAAGGAAATTTTTTTTCTTCTCTATTTTTCGGCCTGTCCATACCCGTTTAGTTTTGAAATGAAGCCTGGATGATGTTTTTTAATTTTTAAAATTTTTTTTCATTTTATTTTTGAATTTTCTATCTCGGGTCGGGTTCGAACGGATAGGAAGGAAATTTTTTTTCTTCTCTATTTTTCGGCCTGTCCATACCCGTTTAGGTTTGAAATGAAGCCTGGATGATGTTTTTTAATTTTTAGAATTTTTTTGCATTTTCTTTTTGAATTTTCTATCTCAGGTCGGGTTCGAACGGATAGGATGGAAATTTTTTTTCTTCTCTATTTTTCGGCCTGTCCATACCCGTTTAGTCTTGAAATGAAGCCCGGATGATGTTTTTTAATTTTTAGAATTTTTTGCATTTTATTTTTGAATTTTCTATCTCGGGTCGGGTTCGAACGGATAGGAAGGAAATTTTTTTTCTTCTCTATCTTTCGGCCTGTCCTGACCCGTTTCATATTGAAATGAAGCCAGGATGATGTTTTTTAATTTTTAGATTTTTTTTGCATTTATTTTTGAATTCTCTAACTCGGGTCGGGTTCGAACGTATAGGAAGGAAATTTTTTTACCTCTCTATTTTTCAGCCTGTCCTGACTCGTTTCATCTTGAAACGAAGCCAGGATGATGTTTTTTAATTTTTAGAATTTTTTTGCATTTATTTTTGAATTTTCTAACTCGGGTCGGGTTCGAACGGATAGGAAGGAAATTTTTTTTCTTCACTATTTTTCGGCCTGTCCATACCCGTTTAGTTTTGAAATGAAGCCTGGATGATGTTTTTTAATTTTTAGAATTTTTTTGCATTTTATTTTTGAATTTTCTATCTCGGGTCGGGTTCGAACGGATAGGATGGAAATTTTTTTTCTTCTCTATTTTTCGGCCTGTCCATACTCGTTTAGTCTTGAAATGAAGCCTGGATGATGTTTTTTAATTTTTAGAAACTTTTTTCATTTTATTTTTGAATTTTCTATCTCGGGTCGGGTTCGAACGGATAGGATGGAAATTTTTTTTCTTCTCTATTTTTCGGCCTGTCCATACCCGTTTAGTCTTGAAATGAAGCCTGGATGATGTTTTTTAATTTTTAGAATTTTTTTGCATTTTATTTTTGAATTTTCTATCTCGGGTCGGGTTCGAACGGATAGGAAGGAAATTTTTTTTCTTCTCTATTTTTCGGCCTGTCCTGACATGTTTCATCTTGAAATGAAGCCTGAATGATGTTTTTTAATTTTTAGAATTTTTTTGCATTTATTTTTGATTTTTCTATCTCAGGTCGGGTTCGAACGGATAGGATGGAAAATTTTTTTCTTCTCTATTTTTCGGCCTGTCCATACCCGTTTAGTCTTGAAATGAAGCCCGGATGATGTTTTTTAATTTTTAGAATTTTTTTGCATTTTATTTTTGAATTTTCTATCTCGGGTCGGGTTCGAACGGATAGGAAGGAAATTTTTTTTCTTCTCTATCTTTCGGCCTGTCCTGACCCGTTTCATTTTGAAATGAAGCCAGGATGATGTTTTTTAATTTTTAGATTTTTTTTGCATTTATTTTTGAATTCTCTAACTCGGGTCGGGTTCGAACGTATAGGAAGGAAATTTTTTTTCCTCTCTATTTTTCAGCCTGTCCTGACTCGTTTCATCTTGAAACGAAGCCAGGATGATGTTTTTTAATTTTTAGAATTTTTTTGCATTTATTTTTGAATTTTCTAACTCGGGTCGGGTTCGAACGGATAGGAAGGAAATTTTTTTTCTTCTCTATTTTTCGGCCTGTCCATACCCGTTTAGTTTTGAAATGAAGCCTGGATGATGTTTTTTAATTTTTAGAATTTTTTGCATTTTATTTTTGAATTTTCTATCTCGGGTCGGGTTCGAACGGATAGGATGGAAATTTTTTTTCTTCTCTATTTTTCGGCCTGTCCATACTCGTTTAGTCTTGAAATGAAGCCTGGATGATGTTTTTTAATTTTTAGAAACTTTTTTCATTTTATTTTTGAATTTTCTATCTCGGGTCGGGTTCGAACGGATAGGATGGAAATTTTTTTTCTTCTCTATTTTTCGGCCTGTCAATACCCGTTTAGTCTTGAAATGAAGCCTGGATGATGTTTTTTAATTTTTAGAATTTTTTTTCATTTTATTTTTGAATTTTCTATCTCGGGTCGGGTTCGAACGGATAGGAAGGAAATTTTTTTTCTTCTCTATTTTTCGGCCTGTCCTGACATGTTTCATCTTGAAATGAAGCCTGAATGATGTTTTTTAATTTTTAGAATTTTTTTGCATTTATTTTTGAATTTTCTATCTCAGGTCGGGTTCGAACGGATAGGATGGAAATTTTTTTTCTTCTCTATTTTTCGGCCTGTCCATACCCGTTTAGTCTTGAAATGAAGCCCGGATGATGTTTTTTAATTTTTAGAATTTTTTTGCATTTTATTTTTGAATTTTCTATCTCGCGTCGGGTTCGAACGGATAGGAAGGAAATTTTTTTTCTTCTCTATCTTTCGGCCTGTCCTGACCCGTTTCATTTTGAAATGAAGCCAGGATGATTTTTTTAATTTTTAGAATTTTTTTGCATTTATTTTTGAATTTTCTAACTCGGGTCGGGTTCGAACGGATAGGAAGGAAATTTTTTTTCTTCTCTATTTTTCGGCCTGTCCATACCCGTTTAGTCTTGAAATGAAGCCCGGATGATGTTTTTTAATTTTTAGAATTTTTTTGCATTTTATTTTTGAATTTTCTATCTCGCGTCGGGTTCGAACGGATAGGAAGGAAATTTTTTTTCTTCCCTATCTTTCGGCCTGTCCTGACCCGTTTCATTTTGAAATGAAGCCAGGATGATTTTTTTAATTTTTAGAATTTTTTTGCATTTATTTTTGAATTTTCTAACTCGGGTCGGGTTCGAACGTATAGGAAGGAAATTTTTTTTCCTCTCTATTTTTCAGCCTGTCCTGACTCGTTTCATCTTGAAACGAAGCCAGGATGATGTTTTTTAATTTTTAGAATTTTTTTGCATTTATTTTTGAATTTTCTAACTCGGGTCGGGTTCGAACGGATAGGAAGGAAATTTTTTTTCTTCACTATTTTTCGGCCTGTCCATACCCGTTTAGTTTTGAAATGAAGCCTGGATGATGTTTTTTAATTTTTAGAATTTTTTTGCATTTTATTTTTGAATTTTCTATCTCGGGTCGGGTTCGAACGGATAGGATGGAAATTTTTTTTCTTCTCTATTTTTCGGCCTGTCCATACTCGTTTAGTCTTGAAATGAAGCCTGGATGATGTTTTTTAATTTTTAGAAACTTTTTTCATTTTATTTTTGAATTTTCTATCTCGGGTCGGGTTCGAACGGATAGGATGGAAATTTTTTTTCTTCTCTATTTTTCGGCCTGTCCATACCCGTTTAGTCTTGAAATGAAGCCTGGATGATGTTTTTTAATTTTTAGAATTTTTTTGCATTTTATTTTTGAATTTTCTATCTCGGGTCGGGTTCGAACGGATAGGAAGGAAATTTTTTTTCTTCTCTATTTTTCGGCCTGTCCTGACATGTTTCATCTTGAAATGAAGCCTGAATGATGTTTTTTAATTTTTAGAATTTTTTTGCATTTATTTTTGATTTTTCTATCTCAGGTCGGGTTCGAACGGATAGGATGGAAAATTTTTTTCTTCTCTATTTTTCGGCCTGTCCATACCCGTTTAGTCTTGAAATGAAGCCCGGATGATGTTTTTTAATTTTTAGAATTTTTTTGCATTTTATTTTTGAATTTTCTATCTCGGGTCGGGTTCGAACGGATAGGAAGGAAATTTTTTTTCTTCTCTATCTTTCGGCCTGTCCTGACCCGTTTCATTTTGAAATGAAGCCAGGATGATGTTTTTTAATTTTTAGATTTTTTTTGCATTTATTTTTGAATTCTCTAACTCGGGTCGGGTTCGAACGTATAGGAAGGAAATTTTTTTTCCTCTCTATTTTTCAGCCTGTCCTGACTCGTTTCATCTTGAAACGAAGCCAGGATGATGTTTTTTAATTTTTAGAATTTTTTTGCATTTATTTTTGAATTTTCTAACTCGGGTCGGGTTCGAACGGATAGGAAGGAAATTTTTTTTCTTCTCTATTTTTCGGCCTGTCCATACCCGTTTAGTTTTGAAATGAAGCCTGGATGATGTTTTTTAATTTTTAGAATTTTTTGCATTTTATTTTTGAATTTTCTATCTCGGGTCGGGTTCGAACGGATAGGATGGAAATTTTTTTTCTTCTCTATTTTTCGGCCTGTCCATACTCGTTTAGTCTTGAAATGAAGCCTGGATGATGTTTTTTAATTTTTAGAAACTTTTTTCATTTTATTTTTGAATTTTCTATCTCGGGTCGGGTTCGAACGGATAGGATGGAAATTTTTTTTCTTCTCTATTTTTCGGCCTGTCAATACCCGTTTAGTCTTGAAATGAAGCCTGGATGATGTTTTTTAATTTTTAGAATTTTTTTTCATTTTATTTTTGAATTTTCTATCTCGGGTCGGGTTCGAACGGATAGGAAGGAAATTTTTTTTCTTCTCTATTTTTCGGCCTGTCCTGACATGTTTCATCTTGAAATGAAGCCTGAATGATGTTTTTTAATTTTTAGAATTTTTTTGCATTTATTTTTGAATTTTCTATCTCAGGTCGGGTTCGAACGGATAGGATGGAAATTTTTTTTCTTCTCTATTTTTCGGCCTGTCCATACCCGTTTAGTCTTGAAATGAAGCCCGGATGATGTTTTTTAATTTTTAGAATTTTTTTGCATTTTATTTTTGAATTTTCTATCTCGCGTCGGGTTCGAACGGATAGGAAGGAAATTTTTTTTCTTCTCTATCTTTCGGCCTGTCCTGACCCGTTTCATTTTGAAATGAAGCCAGGATGATTTTTTTAATTTTTAGAATTTTTTTGCATTTATTTTTGAATTTTCTAACTCGGGTCGGGTTCGAACGGATAGGAAGGAAATTTTTTTTCTTCTCTATTTTTCGGCCTGTCCATACCCGTTTAGTCTTGAAATGAAGCCCGGATGATGTTTTTTAATTTTTAGAATTTTTTTGCATTTTATTTTTGAATTTTCTATCTCGCGTCGGGTTCGAACGGATAGGAAGGAAATTTTTTTTCTTCTCTATCTTTCGGCCTGTCCTGACCCGTTTCATTTTGAAATGAAGCCAGGATGATTTTTTTAATTTTTAGAATTTTTTTGCATTTATTTTTGAATTTTCTAACTCGGGTCGGGTTCGAACGTATAGGAAGGAAATTTTTTTTCCTCTCTATTTTTCAGCCTGTCCTGACTCGTTTCATCTTGAAACGAAGCCAGGATGATGTTTTTTAATTTTTAGAATTTTTTTGCATTTATTTTTGAATTTTCTAACTCGGGTCGGGTTCGAACGGATAGGAAGGAAATTTTTTTTCTTCTCTATTTTTCGGCCTGTCCATACCCGTTTAGTTTTGAAATGAAGCCTGGATGATGTTTTTTAATTTTTAGAATTTTTTTGCATTTTATTTTTGAATTTTCTATCTCGGGTCGGGTTCGAACGGATAGGATGGAAATTTTTTTTCTTCTCTATTTTTCGGCCTGTCCATACTCGTTTAGTCTTGAAATGAAGCCTGGATGATGTTTTTTAATTTTTAGAAACTTTTTTCATTTTATTTTTGAATTTTCTATCTCGGGTCGGGTTCGAACGGATAGGATGGAAATTTTTTTTCTTCTCTATTTTTCGGCCTGTCCATACCCGTTTAGTCTTGAAATGAAGCCTGGATGATGTTTTTTAATTTTTAGAATTTTTTTGCATTTTATTTTTGAATTTTCTATCTCGGGTCGGGTTCGAACGGATAGGAAGGAAATTTTTTTTCTTCTCTATTTTTCGGCCTGTCCTGACATGTTTCATCTTGAAATGAAGCCTGAATGATGTTTTTTAATTTTTAGAATTTTTTTGCATTTATTTTTGATTTTTCTATCTCAGGTCGGGTTCGAACGGATAGGATGGAAAATTTTTTTCTTCTCTATTTTTCGGCCTGTCCATACCCGTTTAGTCTTGAAATGAAGCCCGGATGATGTTTTTTAATTTTTAGAATTTTTTTGCATTTTATTTTTGAATTTTCTATCTCGGGTCGGGTTCGAACGGATAGGAAGGAAATTTTTTTTCTTCTCTATCTTTCGGCCTGTCCTGACCCGTTTCATTTTGAAATGAAGCCAGGATGATGTTTTTTAATTTTTAGATTTTTTTTGCATTTATTTTTGAATTCTCTAACTCGGGTCGGGTTCGAACGTATAGGAAGGAAATTTTTTTTCCTCTCTATTTTTCAACCTGTCCTGACTCGTTTCATCTTGAAACGAAGCCAGGATGATGTTTTTTAATTTTTAGAATTTTTTTGCATTTATTTTTGAATTTTCTAACTCGGGTCGGGTTCGAACGGATAGGAAGGAAATTTTTTTTCTTCTCTATTTTTCGGCCTGTCCATACCCGTTTAGTTTTGAAATGAAGCCTGGATGATGTTTTTTAATTTTTAGAATTTTTTGCATTTTATTTTTGAATTTTCTATCTCGGGTCGGGTTCGAACGGATAGGATGGAAATTTTTTTTCTTCTCTATTTTTCGGCCTGTCCATACTCGTTTAGTCTTGAAATGAAGCCTGGATGATGTTTTTTAATTTTTAGAAACTTTTTTCATTTTATTTTTGAATTTTCTATCTCGGGTCGGGTTCGAACGGATAGGATGGAAATTTTTTTTCTTCTCTATTTTTCGGCCTGTCAATACCCGTTTAGTCTTGAAATGAAGCCTGGATGATGTTTTTTAATTTTTAGAATTTTTTTTCATTTTATTTTTGAATTTTCTATCTCGGGTCGGGTTCGAACGGATAGGAAGGAAATTTTTTTTCTTCTCTATTTTTCGGCCTGTCCTGACATGTTTCATCTTGAAATGAAGCCTGAATGATGTTTTTTAATTTTTAGAATTTTTTTGCATTTATTTTTGAATTTTCTATCTCAGGTCGGGTTCGAACGGATAGGATGGAAATTTTTTTTCTTCTCTATTTTTCGGCCTGTCCATACCCGTTTAGTCTTGAAATGAAGCCCGGATGATGTTTTTTAATTTTTAGAATTTTTTTGCATTTTATTTTTGAATTTTCTATCTCGCGTCGGGTTCGAACGGATAGGAAGGAAATTTTTTTTCTTCTCTATCTTTCGGCCTGTCCTGACCCGTTTCATTTTGAAATGAAGCCAGGATGATTTTTTTAATTTTTAGAATTTTTTTGCATTTATTTTTGAATTTTCTAACTCGGGTCGGGTTCGAACGGATAGGAAGGAAATTTTTTTTCTTCTCTATTTTTCGGCCTGTCCATACCCGTTTAGTCTTGAAATGAAGCCCGGATGATGTTTTTTAATTTTTAGAATTTTTTTGCATTTTATTTTTGAATTTTCTATCTCGCGTCGGGTTCGAACGGATAGGAAGGAAATTTTTTTTCTTCTCTATCTTTCGGCCTGTCCTGACCCGTTTCATTTTGAAATGAAGCCAGGATGATTTTTTTAATTTTTAGAATTTTTTTGCATTTATTTTTGAATTTTCTAACTCGGGTCGGGTTCGAACGTATAGGAAGGAAATTTTTTTTCCTCTCTATTTTTCAGCCTGTCCTGACTCGTTTCATCTTGAAACGAAGCCAGGATGATGTTTTTTAATTTTTAGAATTTTTTTGCATTTATTTTTGAATTTTCTAACTCGGGTCGGGTTCGAACGGATAGGAAGGAAATTTTTTTTCTTCTCTATTTTTCGGCCTGTCCATACCCGTTTAATTTTGAAATGAAGCCTGGATGATGTTTTTTAATTTTTAAAATTTTTTTTCATTTTATTTTTGAATTTTCTATCTCGGGTCGGGTTCGAACGGATAGGAAGGAAATTTTTTTTCTTCTCTATTTTTCGGCCTGTCCATACCCGTTTAGGTTTGAAATGAAGCCTGGATGATGTTTTTTAATTTTTAGAATTTTTTTGCATTTTCTTTTTGAATTTTCTATCTCAGGTCGGGTTCGAACGGATAGGATGGAAATTTTTTTTCTTCTCTATTTTTCGGCCTGTCCATACCCGTTTAGTTTTGAAATGAAGCCTGGATGATGTTTTTTAATTTTTAAAATTTTTTTTCATTTTATTTTTGAATTTTCTATCTCGGGTCGGGTTCGAACGGATAGGAAGGAAATTTTTTTTCTTCTCTATTTTTCGGCCTGTCCATACCCGTTTAGGTTTGAAATGAAGCCTGGATGATGTTTTTTAATTTTTAGAATTTTTTTGCATTTTCTTTTTGAATTTTCTATCTCAGGTCGGGTTCGAACGGATAGGATGGAAATTTTTTTTCTTCTCTATTTTTCGGCCTGTCCATACCCGTTTAGTCTTGAAATGAAGCCCGGATGATGTTTTTTAATTTTTAGAATTTTTTGCATTTTATTTTTGAATTTTCTATCTCGGGTCGGGTTCGAACGGATAGGAAGGAAATTTTTTTTCTTCTCTATCTTTCGGCCTGTCCTGACCCGTTTCATATTGAAATGAAGCCAGGATGATGTTTTTTAATTTTTAGATTTTTTTTGCATTTATTTTTGAATTCTCTAACTCGGGTCGGGTTCGAACGTATAGGAAGGAAATTTTTTTACCTCTCTATTTTTCAGCCTGTCCTGACTCGTTTCATCTTGAAACGAAGCCAGGATGATGTTTTTTAATTTTTAGAATTTTTTTGCATTTATTTTTGAATTTTCTAACTCGGGTCGGGTTCGAACGGATAGGAAGGAAATTTTTTTTCTTCACTATTTTTCGGCCTGTCCATACCCGTTTAGTTTTGAAATGAAGCCTGGATGATGTTTTTTAATTTTTAGAATTTTTTTGCATTTTATTTTTGAATTTTCTATCTCGGGTCGGGTTCGAACGGATAGGATGGAAATTTTTTTTCTTCTCTATTTTTCGGCCTGTCCATACTCGTTTAGTCTTGAAATGAAGCCTGGATGATGTTTTTTAATTTTTAGAAACTTTTTTCATTTTATTTTTGAATTTTCTATCTCGGGTCGGGTTCGAACGGATAGGATGGAAATTTTTTTTCTTCTCTATTTTTCGGCCTGTCCATACCCGTTTAGTCTTGAAATGAAGCCTGGATGATGTTTTTTAATTTTTAGAATTTTTTTGCATTTTATTTTTGAATTTTCTATCTCGGGTCGGGTTCGAACGGATAGGAAGGAAATTTTTTTTCTTCTCTATTTTTCGGCCTGTCCTGACATGTTTCATCTTGAAATGAAGCCTGAATGATGTTTTTTAATTTTTAGAATTTTTTTGCATTTATTTTTGAATTTTCTATCTCAGGTCGGGTTCGAACGGATAGGATGGAAAATTTTTTTCTTCTCTATTTTTCGGCCTGTCCATACCCGTTTAGTCTTGAAATGAAGCCCGGATGATGTTTTTTAATTTTTAGAATTTTTTTGCATTTTATTTTTGAATTTTCTATCTCGGGTCGGGTTCGAACGGATAGGAAGGAAATTTTTTTTCTTCTCTATCTTTCGGCCTGTCCTGACCCGTTTCATTTTGAAATGAAGCCAGGATGATGTTTTTTAATTTTTAGATTTTTTTTGCATTTATTTTTGAATTCTCTAACTCGGGTCGGGTTCGAACGTATAGGAAGGAAATTTTTTTTCCTCTCTATTTTTCAGCCTGTCCTGACTCGTTTCATCTTGAAACGAAGCCAGGATGATGTTTTTTAATTTTTAGAATTTTTTTGCATTTATTTTTGAATTTTCTAACTCGGGTCGGGTTCGAACGGATAGGAAGGAAATTTTTTTTCTTCTCTATTTTTCGGCCTGTCCATACCCGTTTAGTTTTGAAATGAAGCCTGGATGATGTTTTTTAATTTTTAGAATTTTTTTGCATTTTATTTTTGAATTTTCTATCTCGGGTCGGGTTCGAACGGATAGGATGGAAATTTTTTTTCTTCTCTATTTTTCGGCCTGTCCATACTCGTTTAGTCTTGAAATGAAGCCTGGATGATGTTTTTTAATTTTTAGAAACTTTTTTCATTTTATTTTTGAATTTTCTATCTCGGGTCGGGTTCGAACGGATAGGATGGAAATTTTTTTTCTTCTCTATTTTTCGGCCTGTCAATACCCGTTTAGTCTTGAAATGAAGCCTGGATGATGTTTTTTAATTTTTAGAATTTTTTTTCATTTTATTTTTGAATTTTCTATCTCGGGTCGGGTTCGAACGGATAGGAAGGAAATTTTTTTTCTTCTCTATTTTTCGGCCTGTCCTGACATGTTTCATCCTGAAATGAAGCCTGAATGATGTTTTTTAATTTTTAGAATTTTTTTGCATTTATTTTTGAATTTTCTATCTCAGGTCGGGTTCGAACGGATAGGATGGAAATTTTTTTTCTTCTCTATTTTTCGGCCTGTCCATACCCGTTTAGTCTTGAAATGAAGCCCGGATGATGTTTTTTAATTTTTAGAATTTTTTTGCATTTTATTTTTGAATTTTCTATCTCGCGTCGGGTTCGAACGGATAGGAAGGAAATTTTTTTTCTTCTCTATCTTTCGGCCTGTCCTGACCCGTTTCATTTTGAAATGAAGCCAGGATGATTTTTTTAATTTTTAGAATTTTTTTGCATTTATTTTTGAATTTTCTAACTCGGGTCGGGTTCGAACGGATAGGAAGGAAATTTTTTTTCTTCTCTATTTTTCGGCCTGTCCATACCCGTTTAGTCTTGAAATGAAGCCCGGATGATGTTTTTTAATTTTTAGAATTTTTTTGCATTTTATTTTTGAATTTTCTATCTCGCGTCGGGTTCGAACGGATAGGAAGGAAATTTTTTTTCTTCTCTATCTTTCGGCCTGTCCTGACCCGTTTCATTTTGAAATGAAGCCAGGATGATTTTTTTAATTTTTAGAATTTTTTTGCATTTATTTTTGAATTTTCTAACTCGGGTCGGGTTCGAACGTATAGGAAGGAAATTTTTTTTCCTCTCTATTTTTCAGCCTGTCCTGACTCGTTTCATCTTGAAACGAAGCCAGGATGATGTTTTTTAATTTTTAGAATTTTTTTGCATTTATTTTTGAATTTTCTATCTCGGGTCGGGTTCGAACGGATAGGAAGGAAATTTTTTTTCTTCTCTATTTTTCGGCCTGTCCATACCCGTTTAATTTTGAAATGAAGCCTGGATGATGTTTTTTAATTTTTAAAATTTTTTTTCATTTTATTTTTGAATTTTCTAACTCGGGTCGGGTTCGAACGGATAGGAAGGAAATTTTTTTTCTTCTCTATTTTTCGGCCTGTCCATACCCGTTTAGGTTTGAAATGAAGCCTGGATGATGTTTTTTAATTTTTAGAATTTTTTTGCATTTTCTTTTTGAATTTTCTATCTCAGGTCGGGTTCGAACGGATAGGATGGAAATTTTTTTTCTTCTCTATTTTTCGGCCTGTCCATACCCGTTTAGTCTTGAAATGAAGCCCGGATGATGTTTTTTAATTTTTAGAATTTTTTGCATTTTATTTTTGAATTTTCTATCTCGGGTCGGGTTCGAACGGATAGGAAGGAAATTTTTTTTCTTCTCTATCTTTCGGCCTGTCCTGACCCGTTTCATATTGAAATGAAGCCAGGATGATGTTTTTTAATTTTTAGATTTTTTTTGCATTTATTTTTGAATTCTCTAACTCGGGTCGGGTTCGAACGTATAGGAAGGAAATTTTTTTACCTCTCTATTTTTCAGCCTGTCCTGACTCGTTTCATCTTGAAACGAAGCCAGGATGATGTTTTTTAATTTTTAGAATTTTTTTGCATTTATTTTTGAATTTTCTAACTCGGGTCGGGTTCGAACGGATAGGAAGGAAATTTTTTTTCTTCACTATTTTTCGGCCTGTCCATACCCGTTTAGTTTTGAAATGAAGCCTGGATGATGTTTTTTAATTTTTAGAATTTTTTTGCATTTTATTTTTGAATTTTCTATCTCGGGTCGGGTTCGAACGGATAGGATGGAAATTTTTTTTCTTCTCTATTTTTCGGCCTGTCCATACTCGTTTAGTCTTGAAATGAAGCCTGGATGATGTTTTTTAATTTTTAGAAACTTTTTTCATTTTATTTTTGAATTTTCTATCTCGGGTCGGGTTCGAACGGATAGGATGGAAATTTTTTTTCTTCTCTATTTTTCGGCCTGTCCATACCCGTTTAGTCTTGAAATGAAGCCTGGATGATGTTTTTTAATTTTTAGAATTTTTTTGCATTTTATTTTTGAATTTTCTATCTCGGGTCGGGTTCGAACGGATAGGAAGGAAATTTTTTTTCTTCTCTATTTTTCGGCCTGTCCTGACATGTTTCATCTTGAAATGAAGCCTGAATGATGTTTTTTAATTTTTAGAATTTTTTTGCATTTATTTTTGAATTTTCTATCTCAGGTCGGGTTCGAACGGATAGGATGGAAAATTTTTTTCTTCTCTATTTTTCGGCCTGTCCATACCCGTTTAGTCTTGAAATGAAGCCCGGATGATGTTTTTTAATTTTTAGAATTTTTTTGCATTTTATTTTTGAATTTTCTATCTCGGGTCGGGTTCGAACGGATAGGAAGGAAATTTTTTTTCTTCTCTATCTTTCGGCCTGTCCTGACCCGTTTCATTTTGAAATGAAGCCAGGATGATGTTTTTTAATTTTTAGATTTTTTTTGCATTTATTTTTGAATTCTCTAACTCGGGTCGGGTTCGAACGTATAGGAAGGAAATTTTTTTTCCTCTCTATTTTTCAGCCTGTCCTGACTCGTTTCATCTTGAAACGAAGCCAGGATGATGTTTTTTAATTTTTAGAATTTTTTTGCATTTATTTTTGAATTTTCTAACTCGGGTCGGGTTCGAACGGATAGGAAGGAAATTTTTTTTCTTCTCTATTTTTCGGCCTGTCCATACCCGTTTAGTTTTGAAATGAAGCCTGGATGATGTTTTTTAATTTTTAGAATTTTTTTGCATTTTATTTTTGAATTTTCTATCTCGGGTCGGGTTCGAACGGATAGGATGGAAATTTTTTTTCTTCTCTATTTTTCGGCCTGTCCATACTCGTTTAGTCTTGAAATGAAGCCTGGATGATGTTTTTTAATTTTTAGAAACTTTTTTCATTTTATTTTTGAATTTTCTATCTCGGGTCGGGTTCGAACGGATAGGATGGAAATTTTTTTTCTTCTCTATTTTTCGGCCTGTCAATACCCGTTTAGTCTTGAAATGAAGCCTGGATGATGTTTTTTAATTTTTAGAATTTTTTTTCATTTTATTTTTGAATTTTCTATCTCGGGTCGGGTTCGAACGGATAGGAAGGAAATTTTTTTTCTTCTCTATTTTTCGGCCTGTCCTGACATGTTTCATCTTGAAATGAAGCCTGAATGATGTTTTTTAATTTTTAGAATTTTTTTGCATTTATTTTTGAATTTTCTATCTCAGGTCGGGTTCGAACGGATAGGATGGAAATTTTTTTTCTTCTCTATTTTTCGGCCTGTCCATACCCGTTTAGTCTTGAAATGAAGCCCGGATGATGTTTTTTAATTTTTAGAATTTTTTTGCATTTTATTTTTGAATTTTCTATCTCGCGTCGGGTTCGAACGGATAGGAAGGAAATTTTTTTTCTTCTCTATCTTTCGGCCTGTCCTGACCCGTTTCATTTTGAAATGAAGCCAGGATGATTTTTTTAATTTTTAGAATTTTTTTGCATTTATTTTTGAATTTTCTAACTCGGGTCGGGTTCGAACGGATAGGAAGGAAATTTTTTTTCTTCTCTATTTTTCGGCCTGTCCATACCCGTTTAGTCTTGAAATGAAGCCCGGATGATGTTTTTTAATTTTTAGAATTTTTTTGCATTTTATTTTTGAATTTTCTATCTCGCGTCGGGTTCGAACGGATAGGAAGGAAATTTTTTTTCTTCTCTATCTTTCGGCCTGTCCTGACCCGTTTCATTTTGAAATGAAGCCAGGATGATTTTTTTAATTTTTAGAATTTTTTTGCATTTATTTTTGAATTTTCTAACTCGGGTCGGGTTCGAACGTATAGGAAGGAAATTTTTTTTCCTCTCTATTTTTCAGCCTGTCCTGACTCGTTTCATCTTGAAACGAAGCCAGGATGATGTTTTTTAATTTTTAGAATTTTTTTGCATTTATTTTTGAATTTTCTAACTCGGGTCGGGTTCGAACGGATAGGAAGGAAATTTTTTTTCTTCTCTATTTTTCGGCCTGTCCATACCCGTTTAGTTTTGAAATGAAGCCTGGATGATGTTTTTTAATTTTTAAAATTTTTTTTCATTTTATTTTTGAATTTTCTATCTCGGGTCGGGTTCGAACGGATAGGAAGGAAATTTTTTTTCTTCTCTATTTTTCGGCCTGTCCATACCCGTTTAGTCTTGAAATGAAGCCAGGATGATGTTTTTTTAATTTTTAGAATTTTTTTGCATTTATTTTAGAATTTTCTATCTCGGGTCGGGTTCGAACGGATAGGAGGAAATTTTTTTTGTTCTCTATTTTTAGGCTTGTCCATACCCGTTTACTCTTGAAATGAAGCCTGGATGATGTTTTTTAATTTTTAGAATTTTTTTGCATTTTATTTTTGAATTTTCTATCTCGGGTCGGGTTCGAACGGATAGGAAGGAAATTTTTTTTCTTCTCTATTTTTCGGCCTGTCCATACCCGTTTAGTCTTGAAATGAAGCCTGGATGATGTTTTTTTAATTTTTAGAATTTTTTTGCATTTATTTTAGAATTTTCTATCTCGGGTCGGGTTCGAACGGATAGGAGGAAATTTTTTTTCTTCTCTTTTTTTAGGCTTGTCCATACCCGTTTAGTCTTGAAATGAAGCCTGGATGATGTTTTTTTAATTTTTAGAATTTTTTTGCATTTATTTTTGAATTTTCTATCTCGGGTCGGGTTCGAACGGATAGGAAGGAAATTTTTTTTCTTCTCTATTTTTCGGCCTGTCCTGACATGTTTCATCTTGAAATGAAGCCTGAATGATGTTTTTTAATTTTTAGAATTTTTTTGCATTTATTTTTGAATTTTCTATCTCAGGTCGGGTTCGAACGGATGGGATGGAAATTTTTTTTCTTCTCTATTTTTCGGCCTGTCCATACCCGTTTAGTCTTGAAATGAAGCCTGGATGATGTTTTTTAATTTTTAGAATTTTTTTTCATTTTATTTTTGAATTTTCTATCTCGGGTCGGGTTCGAACGGATAGGAAGGAAATTTTTTTTCTTCTCTATTTTTCGGCCTGTCCATACCCGTTTAGTCTTGAAATGAAGCCCGGATGATGTTTTTTAATTTTTAGAATTTTTTTACATTTATTTTTGAATTTTCTAACTCGGGTCGGGTTCGAACGTATAGGAAGGAAATTTTTTTTTCTCTCTATTTTTCAGCCTGTCCTGACTCGTTTAATCTTGAAACGAAGCCAGGATGATGTTTTTTAATTTTTAGAATTTTTTTGCATTTATTTTTGAATTTTCTAACTCGGGTCGGGTTCGAACGGATAGGAAGGAAATTTTTTTTCTTCTCTATTTTTCAGCCTGTCCATACCCGTTTAGTTTTGAAATGAAGCCTGGATGATGTTTTTTAATTTTTAGAATTTTTTTGCATTTTATTTTTGAATTTTCTATCTCAGGTCGGGTTCGAACGGATAGGATGGAAATTTTTTTTCTTCTCTATTTTTCGGCCTGTCCATACCCGTTTAGTCTTGAAATGAAGCCCGGATGATGTTTTTTAATTTTTAGAATTTTTTTGCATTTTATTTTTGAATTTTCTATCTCGGGTCGGGTTCGAACGGATAGGAAGGAAATTTTTTTTCTTCTCTATCTTTCGGCCTGTCCTGACCCGTTTCATTTTGAAATGAAGCCAGGATGATGTTTTTTAATTTTTAAATTTTTTTTGCATTTATTTTTGAATTCTCTAACTCGGGTCGGGTTCGAACGTATAGGAAGGAAATTTTTTTTCCTCTCTATTTTTCAGCCTGTCCTGACTCGTTTCATCTTGAAACGAAGCCAGGATGATGTTTTTTAATTTTTAGAATTTTTTGCATTTATTTTTGAATTTTCTAACTCGGGTCGGGTTCGAACGGATAGGAAGGAAATTTTTTTTCTTCTCTATTTTTCGGCCTGTCCATACCCGTTTAGTTTTGAAATGAAGCCTGGATGATGTTTTTTAATTTTTAGAATTTTTTTGCATTTTATTTTTGAATTTTCTATCTCGGGTCGGGTTCGAACGGATAGGATGGAAATTTTTTTTCTTCTCTATTTTTCGGCCTGCCCATACTCGTTTAGTCTTGAAATGAAGCCTGGATGATGTTTTTTAATTTTTAGAAACTTTTTTCATTTTATTTTTGAATTTTCTATCTCGGGTCGGGTTCGAACGGATAGGATGGAAATTTTTTTTCTTCTCTATTTTT
This sequence comes from Quercus robur, assembly GCF_932294415.1. Lineage (NCBI taxonomy): Eukaryota > Viridiplantae > Streptophyta > Magnoliopsida > Fagales > Fagaceae > Quercus > Quercus robur. The sequence continues at coordinate 37,807,417 of NC_065542.1, read as the reverse complement.
CGGCCTGTCAATACCCGTTTAGTCTTGAAATGAAGCCTGGATGATGTTTTTTAATTTTTAGAATTTTTTTTCATTTTATTTTTGAATTTTCTATCTCGGGTCGGGTTCGAACGGATAGGATGGAAATTTTTTTTCTTCTCTATTTTTCGGCCTGTCAATACCCGTTTAGTCTTGAAATGAAGCCTGGATGATGTTTTTTAATTTTTAGAATTTTTTTTCATTTTATTTTTGAATTTTCTATCTCGGGTCGGGTTCGAACGGATAGGAAGGAAATTTTTTTTCTTCTCTATTTTTCGGCCTGTCCTGACATGTTTCATCTTGAAATGAAGCCTGAATGATGTTTTTTAATTTTTAGAATTTTTTTGCATTTATTTTTGAATTTTCTATCTCAGGTCGGGTTCGAACGGATAGGATGGAAATTTTTTTTCTTCTCTATTTTTCGGCCTGTCCATACCCGTTTAGTCTTGAAATGAAGCCCGGATGATGTTTTTTAATTTTTAGAATTTTTTTGCATTTTATTTTTGAATTTTCTATCTCGCGTCGGGTTCGAACGGATAGGAAGGAAATTTTTTTTCTTCTCTATCTTTCGGCCTGTCCTGACCCGTTTCATTTTGAAATGAAGCCAGGATGATTTTTTTAATTTTTAGAATTTTTTTGCATTTATTTTTGAATTTTCTAACTCGGGTCGGGTTCGAACGGATAGGAAGGAAATTTTTTTTCTTCTCTATTTTTCGGCCTGTCCATACCCGTTTAGTCTTGAAATGAAGCCCGGATGATGTTTTTTAATTTTTAGAATTTTTTTGCATTTTATTTTTGAATTTTCTATCTCGCGTCGGGTTCGAACGGATAGGAAGGAAATTTTTTTTCTTCTCTATCTTTCGGCCTGTCCTGACCCGTTTCATTTTGAAATGAAGCCAGGATGATTTTTTTAATTTTTAGAATTTTTTTGCATTTATTTTTGAATTTTCTAACTCGGGTCGGGTTCGAACGTATAGGAAGGAAATTTTTTTTCCTCTCTATTTTTCAGCCTGTCCTGACTCGTTTCATCTTGAAACGAAGCCAGGATGATGTTTTTTAATTTTTAGAATTTTTTTGCATTTATTTTTGAATTTTCTAACTCGGGTCGGGTTCGAACGGATAGGAAGGAAATTTTTTTTCTTCTCTATTTTTCGGCCTGTCCATACCCGTTTAGTTTTGAAATGAAGCCTGGATGATGTTTTTTAATTTTTAAAATTTTTTTTCATTTTATTTTTGAATTTTCTATCTCGGGTCGGGTTCGAACGGATAGGAAGGAAATTTTTTTTCTTCTCTATTTTTCGGCCTGTCCATACCCGTTTAGTTTTGAAATGAAGGCTGGATGATGTTTTTTAATTTTTAGAATTTTTTTGCATTTTCTTTTTGAATTTTCTATCTCAGGTCGGGTTCGAACGGATAGGATGGAAATTTTTTTTCTTCTCTATTTTTCGGCCTGTCCATACCCGTTTAGTCTTGAAATGAAGCCCGGATGATGTTTTTTAATTTTTAGAATTTTTTGCATTTTATTTTTGAATTTTCTATCTCGGGTCGGGTTCGAACGGATAGGAAGGAAATTTTTTTTCTTCTCTATCTTTCGGCCTGTCCTTACCCGTTTCATATTGAAATGAAGCCAGGATGATGTTTTTTAATTTTTAGATTTTTTTTGCATTTATTTTTGAATTCTCTAACTCGGGTCGGGTTCGAACGTATAGGAAGGAAATTTTTTTACCTCTCTATTTTTCAGCCTGTCCTGACTCGTTTCATCTTGAAACGAAGCTAGGATGATGTTTTTTAATTTTTAGAATTTTTTTGCATTTATTTTTGAATTTTCTAACTCGGGTCGGGTTCGAACGGATAGGAAGGAAATTTTTTTTCTTCACTATTTTTCGGCCTGTCCATACCCGTTTAGTTTTGAAATGAAGCCTGGATGATGTTTTTTAATTTTTAGAATTTTTTTGCATTTTATTTTTGAATTTTCTATCTCGGGTCGGGTTCGAACGGATAGGATGGAAATTTTTTTTCTTCTCTATTTTTCGGCCTGTCCATACTCGTTTAGTCTTGAAATGAAGCCTGGATGATGTTTTTTAATTTTTAGAAACTTTTTTCATTTTATTTTTGAATTTTCTATCTCGGGTCGGGTTCGAACGGATAGGATGGAAATTTTTTTTCTTCTCTATTTTTCGGCCTGTCCATACCCGTTTAGTCTTGAAATGAAGCCTGGATGATGTTTTTTAATTTTTAGAATTTTTTTTCATTTTACTTTTGAATTTTCTATCTCGGGTCGGGTTCGAACGGATAGGAAGGAAATTTTTTTTCTTCACTATTTTTCGGCCTGTCCGGACATGTTTCATCTTGAAATGAAGCCTGAATGATGTTTTTTAATTTTTAGAATTTTTTTGCATTTAATTTTGAATTTTCTATCTCAGGTCGGGTTCGAACGGATAGGATGGAAATTTTTTTTCTTCTCTATTTTTCGGCCTGTCCATACCCGTTTAGTCTTGAAATGAAGCCAGGATGATGTTTTTTTAATTTTTAGAATTTTTTTGCATTTATTTTAGAATTTTCTATCTCGGGTCGGGTTCGAACGGATAGGAGGAAATTTTTTTTGTTCTCTATTTTTAGGCTTGTCCATACCCGTTTACTCTTGAAATGAAGCCTGGATGATGTTTTTTAATTTTTAGAATTTTTTTGCATTTTATTTTTGAATTTTCTATCTCGGGTCGGGTTCGAACGGATAGGAAGGAAATTTTTTTTCTTCTCTATTTTTCGGCCTGTCCATACCCGTTTAGTCTTGAAATGAAGCCTGGATGATGTTTTTTTAATTTTTAGAATTTTTTTGCATTTATTTTAGAATTTTCTATCTCGGGTCGGGTTCGAACGGATAGGAGGAAATTTTTTTTCTTCTCTTTTTTTAGGCTTGTCCATACCCGTTTAGTCTTGAAATGAAGCCTGGATGATGTTTTTTTAATTTTTAGAATTTTTTTGCATTTATTTTTGAATTTTCTATCTCGGGTCGGGTTCGAACGGATAGGAAGGAAATTTTTTTTCTTCTCTATTTTTCGGCCTGTCCTGACATGTTTCATCTTGAAATGAAGCCTGAATGATGTTTTTTAATTTTTAGAATTTTTTTGCATTTATTTTTGAATTTTCTATCTCAGGTCGGGTTCGAACGGATGGGATGGAAATTTTTTTTCTTCTCTATTTTTCGGCCTGTCCATACCCGTTTAGTCTTGAAATGAAGCCTGGATGATGTTTTTTAATTTTTAGAATTTTTTTTCATTTTATTTTTGAATTTTCTATCTCGGGTCGGGTTCGAACGGATAGGAAGGAAATTTTTTTTCTTCTCTATTTTTCGGCCTGTCCATACCCGTTTAGTCTTGAAATGAAGCCCGGATGATGTTTTTTAATTTTTAGAATTTTTTTACATTTATTTTTGAATTTTCTAACTCGGGTCGGGTTCGAACGTATAGGAAGGAAATTTTTTTTTCTCTCTATTTTTCAGCCTGTCCTGACTCGTTTAATCTTGAAACGAAGCCAGGATGATGTTTTTTAATTTTTAGAATTTTTTTGCATTTATTTTTGAATTTTCTAACTCGGGTCGGGTTCGAACGGATAGGAAGGAAATTTTTTTTCTTCTCTATTTTTCAGCCTGTCCATACCCGTTTAGTTTTGAAATGAAGCCTGGATGATGTTTTTTAATTTTTAGAATTTTTTTGCATTTTATTTTTGAATTTTCTATCTCAGGTCGGGTTCGAACGGATAGGATGGAAATTTTTTTTCTTCTCTATTTTTCGGCCTGTCCATACCCGTTTAGTCTTGAAATGAAGCCCGGATGATGTTTTTTAATTTTTAGAATTTTTTTGCATTTTATTTTTGAATTTTCTATCTCGGGTCGGGTTCGAACGGATAGGAAGGAAATTTTTTTTCTTCTCTATCTTTCGGCCTGTCCTGACCCGTTTCATTTTGAAATGAAGCCAGGATGATGTTTTTTAATTTTTAAATTTTTTTTGCATTTATTTTTGAATTCTCTAACTCGGGTCGGGTTCGAACGTATAGGAAGGAAATTTTTTTTCCTCTCTATTTTTCAGCCTGTCCTGACTCGTTTCATCTTGAAACGAAGCCAGGATGATGTTTTTTAATTTTTAGAATTTTTTGCATTTATTTTTGAATTTTCTAACTCGGGTCGGGTTCGAACGGATAGGAAGGAAATTTTTTTTCTTCTCTATTTTTCGGCCTGTCCATACCCGTTTAGTTTTGAAATGAAGCCTGGATGATGTTTTTTAATTTTTAGAATTTTTTTGCATTTTATTTTTGAATTTTCTATCTCGGGTCGGGTTCGAACGGATAGGATGGAAATTTTTTTTCTTCTCTATTTTTCGGCCTGTCCATACTCGTTTAGTCTTGAAATGAAGCCTGGATGATGTTTTTTAATTTTTAGAAACTTTTTTCATTTTATTTTTGAATTTTCTATCTCGGGTCGGGTTCGAACGGATAGGATGGAAATTTTTTTTCTTCTCTATTTTTCAGCCTGTCCATACCCGTTTAGTCTTGAAATGAAGCCTGGATGATGTTTTTTAATTTTTAGAATTTTTTTTCATTTTATTTTTGAATTTTCTATCTCGGGTCGGGTTCGAACGGATAGGAAGGAAATTTTTTTTCTTCTCTATTTTTCGGCCTGTCCTGACATGTTTCATCTTGAAATCAAGCCTGAATGATGTTTTTTAATTTTTAGAATTTTTTTGCATTTATTTTTGAATTTTCTATCTCAGGTCGGGTTCGAACGGATAGGATGGAAATTTTTTTTCTTCTCTATTTTTCGGCCTGTCCATACCCGTTTAGTCTTGAAATGAAGCCCGGATGATGTTTTTTAATTTTTAGAATTTTTTTGCATTTTATTTTTGAATTTTCTATCTCGGGTCGGGTTCGAACGGATAGGAAGGAAATTTTTTTTCTTCTCTATCTTTCGGCCTGCCCTGACCCGTTTCATTTTGAAATGAAGCCAGGATGATGTTTTTTAATTTTTAGATTTTTTTTGCATTTATTTTTGAATTCTCTAACTCGGGTCGGGTTCGAACGTATAGGAAGGAAATTTTTTTTCCTCTCTATTTTTCAGCCTGTCCTGACTCGTTTCATCTTGAAACGAAGCCAGGATGATACTTTTTAATTTTTAGAATTTTTTTGCATTTATTTTTGAATTTTCTAACTAGGGTCGGGTTCGAACGGATAGAAAGGAAATTTTTTTTCTTCTCTATTTTTCGGCCTGTCCATACCCGTTTAGTTTTGAAATGAAGCCTGGATGATGTTTTTTAATTTTTAGAATTTTTTTGCATTTTATTTTTGAATTTTCTATCTCGGGTCGGGTTCGAACGGATAGGATGGAAATTTTTTTTCTTCTCTATTTTTCGGCCTGTCCATACTCGTTTAGTCTTGAAATGAAGCCTGGATGATGTTTTTTAATTTTTAGAAACTTTTTTCATTTTATTTTTGAATTTTCTATCTCGGGTCGGGTTCGAACGGATAGGATGGAAATTTTTTTTCTTCTCTATTTTTCGGCCTGCCCATACCCGTTTAGTCTTGAAATGAAGCCTGGATGATGTTTTTTAATTTTTAGAATTTTTTTTCATTTTATTTTTGAATTTTCTATCTCGGGTCGGGTTCGAACGGATAGGAAGGAAATTTTTTTTCTTCTCTATTTTTCGGCCTGTCCTGACATGTTTCATCTTGAAATGAAGCCTGAATGATGTTTTTTAATTTTTAGAATTTTTTTGCATTTATTTTTGAATTTTCTAACTCGGGTCGGGTTCGAACGGATTGGAGGAAATTTTTTTTCTTCACTATTTTTCGGCCTGTCCATACCCGTTTAGTCTTGAAATGAAGCCTGGATGATGTTTTTTGATTTTTAGAATTTTTTTGCATTTTATTTTTGAATTTTCTATCTCGGGTCGGGTTCGAACGGATAGGAAGGAAATTTTTTTTCTTCTCTATCTTTCGGCCTGCCTGACCCGTTTCATCTTGAAATGCAGCCTGGATTATGTTTTTTAATTTTTAGAATTTATTTTTGAAATTTCTAAGTCGGGTCGGGTTAGAACGGAGAGGATGGAAATTTTTTTTCTTCTCTATTTTTCGGCTTGTCCATACCCGTATCTTCTTGAAATGAAGCCTGGATGATGTTTTTCAATTTTTTAAATTTTTTTGCATTTTTTTTTTAATTTTCTAACTCGGGTCGGGTTCGAACGTATAGGAAGGAAATTTTTTTTCCTCTCTATTTTTCGGCCTGTCCTGACCCGTTTCGTCTTGAAATGATGCCAGGATGATGTTTTTTAATTTTTAGAATTTTTTTACTTATATTTTTGAATTTTCTAACTCGGGTCGGGTTCGAACGGATAGGAAGGAAATTTTTTTTTCTCTATTTTTCGGCCTGTCCATACCCGTTTAGTCTTGAAATGAAGCCTGGATGATGTTTTTTAATTTTTAGAAACTTTTTTCATTTTATTTTTGAATTTTCTATCTCGGGTCGGGTTCGAACGGATAGGATGGAAATTTTTTTTCTTCTCTATTTTTCGGCCTGTCCATACCCGTTTAGTCTTGAAATGAAGCCTGGATGATGTTTTTTAATTTTTAGAATTTTTTTTCATTTTATTTTTGAATTTTCTATCTCGGGTCGGTTTCGAACGGATAGGAAGGAAATTTTTTTTCTTCTCTATTTTTCGGCCTGTCCTGACATGTTTCATCTTGAAATGAAGCCTGAATGATGTTTTTTAATTTTTAGAATTTTTTTGCATTTATTTTTGAATTTTCAATCTCAGGTCGGGTTCGAACGGATAGGATGGAAATTTTTTTTCTTCTCTATTTTTCGGCCTGTCCATACCCGTTTAGTCTTGAAATGAAGCCTGGATGATGTTTTTTAATTTTTAGAATTTTTTTGCATTTTATTTTTGAATTTTTTATCTCGGGTCGGGTTCGAACGGATAGGAGGAAATTTTTTTTCTTCTCTATTTTTAGGCTTGTCCATACCCGTTTACTCTTGAAATGAAGCCTGGATGATGTTTTTTAATTTTTAGAATTTTTTTGCATTTTATTTTTGAATTTTCTATCTCGGGTCGGGTTCGAACGGATAGGAAGGAAATTTTTTTTCTTCTCTATTTTTCGGCCTGTCCTGACATGTTTCATCTTGAAATGAAGCCTGAATGATGTTTTTTAATTTTTAGAATTTTTTTGCATTTATTTTTGAATTTTCTATCTCAGGTCGGGTTCGAACGGATGGGATGGAAATTTTTTTTCTTCTCTATTTTTCGGCCTGTCCATACCCGTTTAGTCTTGAAATGAAGCCTGGATGATGTTTTTTAATTTTTAGAATTTTTTTTCATTTTATTTTTGAATTTTCTATCTCGGGTCGGGTTCGAACGGATAGGAAGGAAATTTTTTTTCTTCTCTATTTTTCGGCCTGTCCATACCCGTTTAGTCTTGAAATGAAGCCCGGATGATGTTTTTTAATTTTTAGAATTTTTTTACATTTATTTTTGAATTTTCTAACTCGGGTCGGGTTCGAACGTATAGGAAGGAAATTTTTTTTTCTCTCTATTTTTCAGCCTGTCCTGACTCGTTTAATCTTGAAACGAAGCCAGGATGATGTTTTTTAATTTTTAGAATTTTTTTGCATTTATTTTTGAATTTTCTAACTCGGGTCGGGTTCGAACGGATAGGAAGGAAATTTTTTTTCTTCTCTATTTTTCAGCCTGTCCATACCCGTTTAGTTTTGAAATGAAGCCTGGATGATGTTTTTTAATTTTTAGAATTTTTTTGCATTTTATTTTTGAATTTTCTATCTCAGGTCGGGTTCGAACGGATAGGATGGAAATTTTTTTTCTTCTCTATTTTTCGGCCTGTCCATACCCGTTTAGTCTTGAAATGAAGCCCGGATGATGTTTTTTAATTTTTAGAATTTTTTTGCATTTTATTTTTGAATTTTCTATCTCGGGTCGGGTTCGAACGGATAGGAAGGAAATTTTTTTTCTTCTCTATCTTTCGGCCTGTCCTGACCCGTTTCATTTTGAAATGAAGCCAGGATGATGTTTTTTAATTTTTAAATTTTTTTTGCATTTATTTTTGAATTCTCTAACTCGGGTCGGGTTCGAACGTATAGGAAGGAAATTTTTTTTCCTCTCTATTTTTCAGCCTGTCCTGACTCGTTTCATCTTGAAACGAAGCCAGGATGATGTTTTTTAATTTTTAGAATTTTTTGCATTTATTTTTGAATTTTCTAACTCGGGTCGGGTTCGAACGGATAGGAAGGAAATTTTTTTTCTTCTCTATTTTTCGGCCTGTCCATACCCGTTTAGTTTTGAAATGAAGCCTGGATGATGTTTTTTAATTTTTAGAATTTTTTTGCATTTTATTTTTGAATTTTCTATCTCGGGTCGGGTTCGAACGGATAGGATGGAAATTTTTTTTCTTCTCTATTTTTCGGCCTGTCCATACTCGTTTAGTCTTGAAATGAAGCCTGGATGATGTTTTTTAATTTTTAGAAACTTTTTTCATTTTATTTTTGAATTTTCTATCTCGGGTCGGGTTCGAACGGATAGGATGGAAATTTTTTTTCTTCTCTATTTTTCAGCCTGTCCATACCCGTTTAGTCTTGAAATGAAGCCTGGATGATGTTTTTTAATTTTTAGAATTTTTTTTCATTTTATTTTTGAATTTTCTATCTCGGGTCGGGTTCGAACGGATAGGAAGGAAATTTTTTTTCTTCTCTATTTTTCGGCCTGTCCTGACATGTTTCATCTTGAAATCAAGCCTGAATGATGTTTTTTAATTTTTAGAATTTTTTTGCATTTATTTTTGAATTTTCTATCTCAGGTCGGGTTCGAACGGATAGGATGGAAATTTTTTTTCTTCTCTATTTTTCGGCCTGTCCATACCCGTTTAGTCTTGAAATGAAGCCCGGATGATGTTTTTTAATTTTTAGAATTTTTTTGCATTTTATTTTTGAATTTTCTATCTCGGGTCGGGTTCGAACGGATAGGAAGGAAATTTTTTTTCTTCTCTATCTTTCGGCCTGCCCTGACCCGTTTCATTTTGAAATGAAGCCAGGATGATGTTTTTTAATTTTTAGATTTTTTTTGCATTTATTTTTGAATTCTCTAACTCGGGTCGGGTTCGAACGTATAGGAAGGAAATTTTTTTTCCTCTCTATTTTTCAGCCTGTCCTGACTCGTTTCATCTTGAAACGAAGCCAGGATGATACTTTTTAATTTTTAGAATTTTTTTGCATTTATTTTTGAATTTTCTAACTAGGGTCGGGTTCGAACGGATAGAAAGGAAATTTTTTTTCTTCTCTATTTTTCGGCCTGTCCATACCCGTTTAGTTTTGAAATGAAGCCTGGATGATGTTTTTTAATTTTTAGAATTTTTTTGCATTTTATTTTTGAATTTTCTATCTCGGGTCGGGTTCGAACGGATAGGATGGAAATTTTTTTTCTTCTCTATTTTTCGGCCTGTCCATACTCGTTTAGTCTTGAAATGAAGCCTGGATGATGTTTTTTAATTTTTAGAAACTTTTTTCATTTTATTTTTGAATTTTCTATCTCGGGTCGGGTTCGAACGGATAGGATGGAAATTTTTTTTCTTCTCTATTTTTCGGCCTGCCCATACCCGTTTAGTCTTGAAATGAAGCCTGGATGATGTTTTTTAATTTTTAGAATTTTTTTTCATTTTATTTTTGAATTTTCTATCTCGGGTCGGGTTCGAACGGATAGGAAGGAAATTTTTTTTCTTCTCTATTTTTCGGCCTGTCCTGACATGTTTCATCTTGAAATGAAGCCTGAATGATGTTTTTTAATTTTTAGAATTTTTTTGCATTTATTTTTGAATTTTCTAACTCGGGTCGGGTTCGAACGGATTGGAGGAAATTTTTTTTCTTCACTATTTTTCGGCCTGTCCATACCCGTTTAGTCTTGAAATGAAGCCTGGATGATGTTTTTTGATTTTTAGAATTTTTTTGCATTTTATTTTTGAATTTTCTATCTCGGGTCGGGTTCGAACGGATAGGAAGGAAATTTTTTTTCTTCTCTATCTTTCGGCCTGCCTGACCCGTTTCATCTTGAAATGCAGCCTGGATTATGTTTTTTAATTTTTAGAATTTATTTTTGAAATTTCTAAGTCGGGTCGGGTTAGAACGGAGAGGATGGAAATTTTTTTTCTTCTCTATTTTTCGGCTTGTCCATACCCGTATCTTCTTGAAATGAAGCCTGGATGATGTTTTTCAATTTTTTAAATTTTTTTGCATTTTTTTTTTAATTTTCTAACTCGGGTCGGGTTCGAACGTATAGGAAGGAAATTTTTTTTCCTCTCTATTTTTCGGCCTGTCCTGACCCGTTTCGTCTTGAAATGATGCCAGGATGATGTTTTTTAATTTTTAGAATTTTTTTACTTATATTTTTGAATTTTCTAACTCGGGTCGGGTTCGAACGGATAGGAAGGAAATTTTTTTTTCTCTATTTTTCGGCCTGTCCATACCCGTTTAGTCTTGAAATGAAGCCTGGATGATGTTTTTTAATTTTTAGAAACTTTTTTCATTTTATTTTTGAATTTTCTATCTCGGGTCGGGTTCGAACGGATAGGATGGAAATTTTTTTTCTTCTCTATTTTTCGGCCTGTCCATACCCGTTTAGTCTTGAAATGAAGCCTGGATGATGTTTTTTAATTTTTAGAATTTTTTTTCATTTTATTTTTGAATTTTCTATCTCGGGTCGGTTTCGAACGGATAGGAAGGAAATTTTTTTTCTTCTCTATTTTTCGGCCTGTCCTGACATGTTTCATCTTGAAATGAAGCCTGAATGATGTTTTTTAATTTTTAGAATTTTTTTGCATTTATTTTTGAATTTTCAATCTCAGGTCGGGTTCGAACGGATAGGATGGAAATTTTTTTTCTTCTCTATTTTTCGGCCTGTCCATACCCGTTTAGTCTTGAAATGAAGCCTGGATGATGTTTTTTAATTTTTAGAATTTTTTTGCATTTTATTTTTGAATTTTTTATCTCGGGTCGGGTTCGAACGGATAGGAGGAAATTTTTTTTCTTCTCTATTTTTAGGCTTGTCCATACCCGTTTACTCTTGAAATGAAGCCTGGATGATGTTTTTTAATTTTTAGAATTTTTTTGCATTTTATTTTCGAATTTTCTATCTCGGGTCGGGTTCGAACGGATAGGAAGGAAATTTTTTTTCTTCTCTATTTTTCGGCCTGTCCTGACATGTTTCATCTTGAAATGAAGCCTGAATGATGTTTTTTAATTTTTAGAATTTTTTTGCATTTATTTTTGAATTTTCTATCTCAGGTCGGGTTCGAACGGATGGGATGGAAATTTTTTTTCTTCTCTATTTTTCGGCCTGTCCATACCCGTTTAGTCTTGAAATGAAGCCTGGATGATGTTTTTTAATTTTTAGAATTTTTTTTCATTTTATTTTTGAATTTTCTATCTCGGGTCGGGTTCGAACGGATAGGAAGGAAATTTTTTTTCTTCTCTATTTTTCGGCCTGTCCATACCCGTTTAGTCTTGAAATGAAGCCCGGATGATGTTTTTTAATTTTTAGAATTTTTTTACATTTATTTTTGAATTTTCTAACTCGGGTCGGGTTCGAACGTATAGGAAGGAAATTTTTTTTTCTCTCTATTTTTCAGCCTGTCCTGACTCGTTTAATCTTGAAACGAAGCCAGGATGATGTTTTTTAATTTTTAGAATTTTTTTGCATTTATTTTTGAATTTTCTAACTCGGGTCGGGTTCGAACGGATAGGAAGGAAATTTTTTTTCTTCTCTATTTTTCAGCCTGTCCATACCCGTTTAGTTTTGAAATGAAGCCTGGATGATGTTTTTTAATTTTTAGAATTTTTTTGCATTTTATTTTTGAATTTTCTATCTCAGGTCGGGTTCGAACGGATAGGATGGAAATTTTTTTTCTTCTCTATTTTTCGGCCTGTCCATACCCGTTTAGTCTTGAAATGAAGCCCGGATGATGTTTTTTAATTTTTAGAATTTTTTTGCATTTTATTTTTGAATTTTCTATCTCGGGTCGGGTTCGAACGGATAGGAAGGAAATTTTTTTTCTTCTCTATCTTTCGGCCTGTCCTGACCCGTTTCATTTTGAAATGAAGCCAGGATGATGTTTTTTAATTTTTAAATTTTTTTTGCATTTATTTTTGAATTCTCTAACTCGGGTCGGGTTCGAACGTATAGGAAGGAAATTTTTTTTCCTCTCTATTTTTCAGCCTGTCCTGACTCGTTTCATCTTGAAACGAAGCCAGGATGATGTTTTTTAATTTTTAGAATTTTTTGCATTTATTTTTGAATTTTCTAACTCGGGTCGGGTTCGAACGGATAGGAAGGAAATTTTTTTTCTTCTCTATTTTTCGGCCTGTCCATACCCGTTTAGTTTTGAAATGAAGCCTGGATGATGTTTTTTAATTTTTAGAATTTTTTTGCATTTTATTTTTGAATTTTCTATCTCGGGTCGGGTTCGAACGGATAGGATGGAAATTTTTTTTCTTCTCTATTTTTCGGCCTGTCCATACTCGTTTAGTCTTGAAATGAAGCCTGGATGATGTTTTTTAATTTTTAGAAACTTTTTTCATTTTATTTTTGAATTTTCTATCTCGGGTCGGGTTCGAACGGATAGGATGGAAATTTTTTTTCTTCTCTATTTTTCAGCCTGTCCATACCCGTTTAGTCTTGAAATGAAGCCTGGATGATGTTTTTTAATTTTTAGAATTTTTTTTCATTTTATTTTTGAATTTTCTATCTCGGGTCGGGTTCGAACGGATAGGAAGGAAATTTTTTTTCTTCTCTATTTTTCGGCCTGTCCTGACATGTTTCATCTTGAAATCAAGCCTGAATGATGTTTTTTAATTTTTAGAATTTTTTTGCATTTATTTTTGAATTTTCTATCTCAGGTCGGGTTCGAACGGATAGGATGGAAATTTTTTTTCTTCTCTATTTTTCGGCCTGTCCATACCCGTTTAGTCTTGAAATGAAGCCCGGATGATGTTTTTTAATTTTTAGAATTTTTTTGCATTTTATTTTTGAATTTTCTATCTCGGGTCGGGTTCGAACGGATAGGAAGGAAATTTTTTTTCTTCTCTATCTTTCGGCCTGCCCTGACCCGTTTCATTTTGAAATGAAGCCAGGATGATGTTTTTTAATTTTTAGATTTTTTTTGCATTTATTTTTGAATTCTCTAACTCGGGTCGGGTTCGAACGTATAGGAAGGAAATTTTTTTTCCTCTCTATTTTTCAGCCTGTCCTGACTCGTTTCATCTTGAAACGAAGCCAGGATGATACTTTTTAATTTTTAGAATTTTTTTGCATTTATTTTTGAATTTTCTAACTAGGGTCGGGTTCGAACGGATAGAAAGGAAATTTTTTTTCTTCTCTATTTTTCGGCCTGTCCATACCCGTTTAGTTTTGAAATGAAGCCTGGATGATGTTTTTTAATTTTTAGAATTTTTTTGCATTTTATTTTTGAATTTTCTATCTCGGGTCGGGTTCGAACGGATAGGATGGAAATTTTTTTTCTTCTCTATTTTTCGGCCTGTCCATACTCGTTTAGTCTTGAAATGAAGCCTGGATGATGTTTTTTAATTTTTAGAAACTTTTTTCATTTTATTTTTGAATTTTCTATCTCGGGTCGGGTTCGAACGGATAGGATGGAAATTTTTTTTCTTCTCTATTTTTCGGCCTGCCCATACCCGTTTAGTCTTGAAATGAAGCCTGGATGATGTTTTTTAATTTTTAGAATTTTTTTTCATTTTATTTTTGAATTTTCTATCTCGGGTCGGGTTCGAACGGATAGGAAGGAAATTTTTTTTCTTCTCTATTTTTCGGCCTGTCCTGACATGTTTCATCTTGAAATGAAGCCTGAATGATGTTTTTTAATTTTTAGAATTTTTTTGCATTTATTTTTGAATTTTCTAACTCGGGTCGGGTTCGAACGGATTGGAGGAAATTTTTTTTCTTCACTATTTTTCGGCCTGTCCATACCCGTTTAGTCTTGAAATGAAGCCTGGATGATGTTTTTTGATTTTTAGAATTTTTTTGCATTTTATTTTTGAATTTTCTATCTCGGGTCGGGTTCGAACGGATAGGAAGGAAATTTTTTTTCTTCTCTATCTTTCGGCCTGTCCTGACCCGTTTCATCTTGAAATGCAGCCTGGATTATGTTTTTTAATTTTTAGAATTTATTTTTGAAATTTCTAAGTCGGGTCGGGTTAGAACGGAGAGGATGGAAATTTTTTTTCTTCTCTATTTTTCGGCTTGTCCATACCCGTATCTTCTTGAAATGAAGCCTGGATGATGTTTTTCAATTTTTTAAATTTTTTTGCATTTTTTTTTTAATTTTCTAACTCGGGTCGGGTTCGAACGTATAGGAAGGAAATTTTTTTTCCTCTCTATTTTTCGGCCTGTCCTGACCCGTTTCGTCTTGAAATGATGCCAGGATGATGTTTTTTAATTTTTAGAATTTTTTTACTTATATTTTTGAATTTTCTAACTCGGGTCGGGTTCGAACGGATAGGAAGGAAATTTTTTTTTCTCTATTTTTCGGCCTGTCCATACCCGTTTAGTCTTGAAATGAAGCCTGGATGATGTTTTTTAATTTTTAGAAACTTTTTTCATTTTATTTTTGAATTTTCTATCTCGGGTCGGGTTCGAACGGATAGGATGGAAATTTTTTTTCTTCTCTATTTTTCGGCCTGTCCATACCCGTTTAGTCTTGAAATGAAGCCTGGATGATGTTTTTTAATTTTTAGAATTTTTTTTCATTTTATTTTTGAATTTTCTATCTCGGGTCGGGTTCGAACGGATAGGAAGGAAATTTTTTTTCTTCTCTATTTTTCGGCCTGTCCTGACATGTTTCATCTTGAAATGAAGCCTGAATGATGTTTTTTAATTTTTAGAATTTTTTTGCATTTATTTTTGAATTTTCTATCTCAGGTCGGGTTCGAACGGATATGATGGAAATTTTTTTTCTTCTCTATTTTTCGGCCTGTCCATACCCGTTTAGTCTTGAAATGAAGCCTGGATGATGTTTTTTAATTTTTAGAATTTTTTTGCATTTTATTTTTGAATTTTTTATCTCGGGTCGGGTTCGAACGGATAGGAGGAAATTTTTTTTCTTCTCTATTTTTAGGCTTGTCCATACCCGTTTACTCTTGAAATGAAGCCTGGATGATGTTTTTTAATTTTTAGAATTTTTTTGCATTTTATTTTTGAATTTTCTATCTCGGGTCGGGTTCGAACGGATAGGAAGGAAATTTTTTTTCTTCTCTATTTTTCGGCCTGTCCTGACATGTTTCATCTTGAAATGAAGCCTGAATGATGTTTTTTAATTTTTAGAATTTTTTTGCATTTATTTTTGAATTTTCTATCTCAGGTCGGGTTCGAACGGATAGGATGGAAATTTTTTTTCTTCTCTATTTTTCGGCCTGTCCATACCCGTTTAGTCTTGAAATGAAGCCTGGATGATGTTTTTTAATTTTTAGAATTTTTTTGCATTTTATTTTTGAATTTTTTATCTCGGGTCGGGTTCGAACGGATAGGAGGAAATTTTTTTTCTTCTCTATTTTTAGGCTTGTCCACACCCGTTTACTCTTGAAATGAAGCCTGGAAGATGTTTTTTAATTTTTAGAATTTTTTTGCATTTTATTTTTGAATTTTCTATCTCGGGTCGGGTTCGAACGGATAGGAAGGAAATTTTTTTTCTTCTCTATTTTTCGGCCTGTCCTGACATGTTTCATCTTGAAATGAAGCCTGGATGATATTTTTTAATTTTTAGAATTTTTTTGCATTTATTTTTTAATTTTCTATATCGGGTCGGGTTCGAACGGATAGGAAGGAAATTTTTTTCTTCTCTATTTTTCGGCCTGTCCATACCCGTTTAGTCTTGAAATGAAGCCCGGATGATGTTTTTTAATTTTTAGAATTTTTTTACATTTATTTTTGAATTTTCTAACTCGGGTCGGGTTCGAACGTATAGGAAGGAAATTTTTTTTTCTCTCTATTTTTCAGACTGTCCTGACTCGTTTCATCTTGAAACGAAGCCAGGATGATGTTTTTTAATTTTTAGAATTTTTTTGCATTTATTTTTGAATTTTCTAACTCGGGTCGGGTTCGAACGGATAGGAAGGAAATTTTTTTTCTTCTCTATTTTTCGGCCTGTCCATACCCGTTTAGTTTTGAAATGAAGCCTGGATGATGTTTTTTAATTTTTAGAATTTTTTTGCATTTTATTTTTGAATTTTCTATCTCAGGTCGGGTTCGAACGGATAGGATGGAAATTTTTTTTCTTCTCTATTTTTCGGCCTGTCCATACCCGTTTAGTCGTGAAATGAAGCCCGGATGATGTTTTTTAATTTTTAGAATTTTTTTGCATTTTATTTTTGAATTTTCTATCTCGGGTCGGGTTCGAACGGATAGGAAGGAAATTTTTTTTCTTCTCTATCTTTCGGCCTGTCCTGACCCGTTTCATTTTGAAATGAAGCCAGGATGATGTTTTTTAATTTTTAGATTTTTTTTGCATTTATTTTTGAATTCTCTAACTCGGGTCGGGTTCGAACGTATAGGAAGGAAATTGTTTTTCCTCTCTATTTTTCAGCCTGTCCTGACTCGTTTCATCTTGAAACAAAGCCAGGATGATGTTTTTTAATTTTTAGAATTTTTTTGCATTTATTTTTGAATTTTCTAACTCGGGTCGGGTTCGAACGGATAGGAAGGAAATTTTTTTTCTTCTCTATTTTTCGGCCTGTCCATACCCGTTTAGTTTTGAAATGAAGCCTGGATGATGTTTTTTAATTTTTAGAATTTTTTTGCCTTTTATTTTTGAATTTTCTATCTCGGGTCGGGTTCGAACGGATAGGATGGAAATTTTTTTTCTTCTCTATTTTTCGGCCTGTCCATACTCGTTTAGTCTTGAAATGAAGCCTGGATGATGTTTTTTAATTTTTAGAAACTTTTTTCATTTTATTTTTGAATTTCTATCTCGGGTCGGGTTCGAACGGATAGGATGGAAATTTTTTTTCTTCTCTATTTTTCGGCCTGTCTATACCCGTTTAGTCTTGAAATGAAGCCTGGATGATGTTTTTTAATTTTTAGAATTTTTTTTCATTTTATTTTTGAATTTTCTATCTCGGGTTGGGTTCGAACGGATAGGAAGGAAATTTTTTTTCTTCTCTATTTTTCGGCCTGTCCTGACATGTTTCATCTTGAAATCAAGCCTGAATGATGTTTTTTAATTTTTAGAATTTTTTTGCATTTATTTTTGAATTTTCTATCTCAGGTCGGGTTCGAACGGATAGGATGGAAATTTTTTTTCTTCTCTATTTTTTGGCCTGTCAATACCCGTTTAGTCTTGAAATGAAGCCCGGATGATGTTTTTTAATTTTTAGAATTTTTTTGCATTTTATTTTTGAATTTTCTATCTCGGGTCGGGTTCGAACGGATAGGAAGGAAATTTTTTTTCTTCTCTATCTTTCGACCTGTCCATACCCGTTTAGTCTTGAAATGAAGCCTGGATGATGTTTTTTAATTTTTAAAATTTTTTTTCATTTTATTTTTGAATTTTCTATCTCGGGTCGGGTTCGAACGGATAGGATGGAAATTTTTTTTCTTCTCTATTTTTCGGCCTGTCCATACCCGTTTAGTCTTGAAATGAAGCCTGGATGATGTTTTTTAATTTTTAGAATTTTTTTGCATTTTATTTTTGAATTTTCTATCTCGGGTCGGGTTCGAACGGATAGGAAGGAAATTTTTTTTCTTCTCTATTTTTCGGCCTGTCCTGACATGTTTCATCTTGAAATCAAGCCTGAATGATGTTTTTTAATTTTTAGAATTTTTTTGCATTTTATTTTTGAATTTTTTATCTCGGGTCGGGTTCGAACGGATAGGAGGAAATTTTTTTTCTTCTCTATGTTTTGGCTGGTCCATACCCGTTTACTCTTGAAATGAAGCCTGGATAATGTTTTTTAATTTTTAGAATTTTTTTGCATTTTATTTTTGAATTTTCTATCTCGGGTCGGGTTCGAACGGATAGGAAGGAAATTTTTTTTCTTCTCTATTTTTCGGCCTGTCCTGACATGTTTCATCTTGAAATGAAGCCTGAATGATGTTTTTTAATTTTTAGAATTTTTTTGCATTTATTTTTGAATTTTCTATCTCAGGTCGGGTTCGAACGGATAGGATGGAAATTTTTTTTCTTCTCTATTTTTCGGCCTGTCCATACCCGTTTAGTCTTGAAATGAAGCCTGGATGATGTTTTTTAATTTTTAGAATTTTTTTGCATTTTATTTTTGAATTTTTTATCTCGGGTCGGGTTCGAACGGATAGGAGGAAATTTTTTTTCTTCTCTATTTTTAGGCTTGTCCATACCCGTTTACTCTTGAAATGAAGCCTGGATGATGTTTTTTAATTTTTAGAATTTTTTTGCATTTTATTTTTGAATTTTCTATCTCGGGTCGGGTTCGAACGGATAGGAAGGAAATTTTTTTTCTTCTCTATTTTTCGGCCTGTCCTGACATGTTTCATCTTGAAATGAAGCCTGGATGATATTTTTTAATTTTTAGAATTTTTTTGCATTTATTTTTTAATTTTCCATATCGGGTCGGGTTCGAACGGATAGGATGGAAATTTTTTTTCTTCTCTATTTTTCGGCCTGTCCATACCCGTTTAGTCTTGAAATGAATCCCGGATGATGTTTTTTAATTTTTAGAATTTTTTTACATTTATTTTTGAATTTTCTAACTCTGGTCGGGTTCGAACGTATAGGAAGGAAATTTTTTTTTCTCTCTATTTTTCAGCCTGTCCTGACTCGTTTCATCTTGAAACGAAGCCAGGATGATGTTTTTTAATTTTTAGAATTTTTTTGCATTTATTTTTGAATTTTCTAACTCGGGTCGGGTTCGAACGGATAGGAAGGAAATTTTTTTTCTTCTCTATTTTTCGGCCTGTCCATACCCGTTTAGTCTTGAAATGAAGCCCGGATGATGTTTTTTAATTTTTAGAATTTTTTTACATTTATTTTTGAATTTTCTAACTCGGGTCGGGTTCGAACGTATAGGATGGAAATTTTTTTTTCTCTCTATTTTTCAGCCTGTCCTGACTCGTTTCATCTTGAAACGAAGCCAGGATGATGTTTTTTAATTTTTAGAATTTTTTTGCATTTATTTTTGAATTTTCTAACTCGGGTCGGGTTCGAACGGATAGGAAGGAAATTTTTTTTCTTCTCTATTTTTCGGCCTGTCCATACCCGTTTAGTTTTGAAATGAAGCCTGGATGATGTTTTTTAATTTTTAGAATTTTTTTGCATTTTATTTTTGAATTTTCTATCTCAGGTCGGGTTCGAACGGATAGGATGGAAATTTTTTTTCTTCTCTATTTTTCGGCCTGTCCATACCCGTTTAGTCGTGAAATGAAGCCCGGATGATGTTTTTTAATTTTTAGAATTTTTTTGCATTTTATTTTTGAATTTTCTATCTCGGGTCGGGTTCGAACGGATAGGAAGGAAATTTTTTTTCTTCTCTATCTTTCGGCCTGTCCTGACCCGTTTCATTTTGAAATGAAGCCAGGATGATGTTTTTTAATTTTTAGATTTTTTTTGCATTTATTTTTGAATTCTCTAACTCGGGTCGGGTTCGAACGTATTGGAAGGAAATTTTTTTTCCTCTCTATTTTTCAGCCTGTCCTGACTCGTTTCATCTTGAAACGAAGCCAGGATGATGTTTTTTAATTTTTAGAATTTTTTTGCATTTATTTTTGAATTTTCTAACTCGGGTCGGGTTCGAACGGATAGGAAGGAAATTTTTTTTCTTCTCTATTTTTCGGCCTGTCCATACCAGTTTAGTTTTGAAATGAAGCCTGGATGATGTTTTTTAATTTTTAGAATTTTTTTGCATTTTATTTTTGAATTTTCTATCTCGGGTCGGGTTCGAACGGATAGGATGGAAATTTTTTTTCTTCTCTATTTCTCGGCCTGTCCATACTCGTTTACTCTTGAAATGAAGCCTGGATGATGTTTTTTAATTTTTAGAAACTTTTTTCATTTTATTTTTGAATTTTCTATCTCGGGTCGGGTTCGAACGGATAGGATGGAAATTTTTTTTCTTCTCTATTTTTCGGCCTGTCCATACCCGTTTAGTCTTGAAATGAAGCCTGGATGATGTTTTTTAATTTTTAGAATTTTTTTTCATTTTATTTTTGAATTTTCTATCTCGGGTCGAGTTCGAACGGATAGGAAGGAAATTTTTTTTCTTCTTTATTTTTCGGCCTGTCCTGACATGTTTCATCTTGAAATCAAGCCTGAATGATGTTTTTTAATTTTTAGAATTTTTTTGCATTTATTTTTGAATTTTCTATCTCAGGTCGGGTTCGAACGGATAGGATGGAAATTTTTTTTCTTCTCTATTTTTTGGCCTGTCCATACCCGTTTAGTCTTGAAATGAAGCCCGGATGATGTTTTTTAATTTTTAGAATTTTTTTGCATTTTATTTTTGAATTTTCTATCTCGGGTCGGGTTCGAACGGATAGGAAGGAAATTTTTTTTCTTCTCTATCTTTCGACCTGTCCTGACCCGTTTCATTTTGAAATGAAGGCAGGATGATGTTTTTTAATTTTTAGATTTTTTTTGCATTTATTTTTGAATTCTCTAACTCGGGTCGGGTTCGAACGTATAGGAAGAAAATTTTTTTTCCTCTCTATTTTTCAGCCTGTCCTGACTTGTTTCATCTTGAAACGAAGCCAGGATGATGCTTTTTAATTTTTAGAATTTTTTTGCATTTATTTTTGAATTTTCTAACTAGGGTCGGGTTCGAACGGATAGAAAGGAAATTTTTTTTCTTCTCTATTTTTCGGCCTGTCCATACCCGTTTAGTCTTGAAATGAAGCCTGGATGATGTTTTTTAATTTTTAGAATTTTTTTGCATTTTATTTTTGAATTTTCTATCTCGGGTCGGGTTCGAACGGATAGGAAGGAAATTTTTTTTCTTCTCTATTTTTCGGCCTGTCCTGACATGTTTCATCTTGAAATCAAGCCTGAATGATGTTTTTTAATTTTTAGAATTTTTTTGCATTTTATTTTTGAATTTTTTATCTCGGGTCGGGTTCGAACGGATAGGAGGAAATTTTTTTTCTTCTCTATTTTTAGGCTGGTCCATACCCGTTTACTCTTGAAATGAAGCCTGGATGATGTTTTTTAATTTTTAGAATTTTTTTGCATTTTATTTTTGAATTTTCTATCTCGGGTCGGGTTCGAACGGATAGGAAGGAAATTTTTTTTCTTCTCTATTTTTCGGCCTGTCCTGACATGTTTCATCTTGAAATGAAGCCTGAATGATGTTTTTTAATTTTTAGAATTTTTTTGCATTTATTTTTGAATTTTCTATCTCAGGTCGGGTTCGAACGGATAGGATGGAAATTTTTTTTCTTCTCTATTTTTCGGCCTGTCCATACCCGTTTAGTCGTGAAATGAAGCCCGGATGATGTTTTTTAATTTTTAGAATTTTTTTGCATTTTATTTTTGAATTTTCTATCTCGGGTCGGGTTCGAACGGATAGGAAGGAAATTTTTTTTCTTCTCTATCTTTCGGCCTGTCCTGACCCGTTTCATTTTGAAATGAAGCCAGGATGATGTTTTTTAATTTTTAGATTTTTTTTGCATTTATTTTTGAATTCTCTAACTCGGGTCGGGTTCGAACGTATTGGAAGGAAATTTTTTTTCCTCTCTATTTTTCAGCCTGTCCTGACTCGTTTCATCTTGAAACGAAGCCAGGATGATGTTTTTTAATTTTTAGAATTTTTTTGCATTTATTTTTGAATTTTCTAACTCGGGTCGGGTTCGAACGGATAGGAAGGAAATTTTTTTTCTTCTCTATTTTTCGGCCTGTCCATACCAGTTTAGTTTTGAAATGAAGCCTGGATGATGTTTTTTAATTTTTAGAATTTTTTTGCATTTTATTTTTGAATTTTCTATCTCGGGTCGGGTTCGAACGGATAGGATGGAAATTTTTTTTCTTCTCTATTTCTCGGCCTGTCCATACTCGTTTACTCTTGAAATGAAGCCTGGATGATGTTTCTTAATTTTTAGAAACTTTTTTCATTTTATTTTTGAATTTTCTATCTCGGGTCGGGTTCGAACGGATAGGATGGAAATTTTTTTTCTTCTCTATTTTTCGGCCTGTCCATACCCGTTTAGTCTTGAAATGAAGCCTGGATGATGTTTTTTAATTTTTAGAATTTTTTTTCATTTTATTTTTGCATTTTCTATCTCGGGTCGAGTTCGAACGGATAGGAAGGAAATTTTTTTTCTTCTTTATTTTTCGGCCTGTCCTGACATGTTTCATCTTGAAATCAAGCCTGAATGATGTTTTTTAATTTTTAGAATTTTTTTGCATTTATTTTTGAATTTTCTATCTCAGGTCGGGTTCGAACGGATAGGATGGAAATTTTTTTTCTTCTCTATTTTTTGGCCTGTCCATACCCGTTTAGTCTTGAAATGAAGCCCGGATGATGTTTTTTAATTTTTAGAATTTTTTTGCATTTTATTTTTGAATTTTCTATCTCGGGTCGGGTTCGAACGGATAGGAAGGAAATTTTTTTTCTTCTCTATCTTTCGACCTGTCCTGACCCGTTTCATTTTGAAATGAAGGCAGGATGATGTTTTTTAATTTTTAGATTTTTTTTGCATTTATTTTTGAATTCTCTAACTCGGGTCGGGTTCGAACGTATAGGAAGAAAATTTTTTTTCCTCTCTATTTTTCAGCCTGTCCTGACTTGTTTCATCTTGAAACGAAGCCAGGATGATGCTTTTTAATTTTTAGAATTTTTTTGCATTTATTTTTGAATTTTCTAACTAGGGTCGGGTTCGAACGGATAGAAAGGAAATTTTTTTTCTTCTCTATTTTTCGGCCTGTCCATACCCGTTTAGTCTTGAAATGAAGCCTGGATGATGTTTTTTAATTTTTAGAATTTTTTTGCATTTTATTTTTGAATTTTCTATCTCGGGTCGGGTTCGAACGGATAGGAAGGAAATTTTTTTTCTTCTCTATTTTTCGGCCTGTCCTGACATGTTTCATCTTGAAATCAAGCCTGAATGATGTTTTTTAATTTTTAGAATTTTTTTGCATTTTATTTTTGAATTTTTTATCTCGGGTCGGGTTCGAACGGATAGGAGGAAATTTTTTTTCTTCTCTATTTTTAGGCTGGTCCATACCCGTTTACTCTTGAAATGAAGCCTGGATGATGTTTTTTAATTTTTAGAATTTTTTTGCATTTTATTTTTGAATTTTCTATCTCGGGTCGGGTTCGAACGGATAGGAAGGAAATTTTTTTTCTTCTCTATTTTTCGGCCTGTCCTGACATGTTTCATCTTGAAATGAAGCCTGAATGATGTTTTTTAATTTTTAGAATTTTTTTGCATTTATTTTTGAATTTTCTATCTCAGGTCGGGTTCGAACGGATAGGATGGAAATTTTTTTTCTTCTCTATTTTTCGGCCTGTCCATACCCGTTTAGTCTTGAAATGAAGCCTGGATGATGTTTTTTAATTTTTAGAATTTTTTTGCATTTTATTTTTGAATTTTTTATCTCGGGTCGGGTTCGAACGGATAGGAGGAAATTTTTTTTCTTCTCTATTTTTAGGCTTGTCCATACCCGTTTACTCTTGAAATGAAGCCTGGATGATGTTTTTTAATTTTTAGAATTTTTTTGCATTTTATTTTTGAATTTTCTATCTCGGGTCGGGTTCGAACGGATAGGAAGGAAATTTTTTTTCTTCTCTATTTTTCGGCCTGTCCTGACATGTTTCATCTTGAAATGAAGCCTGGATGATATTTTTTAATTTTTAGAATTTTTTTGCATTTATTTTTTAATTTCTATATCGGGTCGGGTTCGAACGGATAGGAAGGAAATTTTTTTTCTTCTCTATTTTTCGGCCTGTCCATACCCGTTTAGTCTTGAAATGAAGCCCGGATGATGTTTTTTTAATTTTTAGAATTTTTTTACATTTATTTTTGAATTTTCTAACTCGGGTCGGGTTCGAACGTATAGGAAGGAAATTTTTTTTTCTCTCTATTTTTCAGCCTGTCCTGACTCGTTTCATCTTGAAACGAAGCCAGGATGATGTTTTTTAATTTTTAGAATTTTTTTGCATTTATTTTTGAATTTTCTAACTCGGGTCGGGTTCGAACGGATAGGAAGGAAATTTTTTTTCTTCTCTATTTTTCGGCCTGTCCATACCCGTTTAGTCTTGAAATGAAGCCTGGATGATGTTTTTTAATTTTTAGAAACTTTTTTCATTTTATTTTTGAATTTTCTATCTCGTGTCGGGTTCGAACGGATAGGATGGAAATTTTTTTTCTTCTCTATTTTTCGGCCTGTCCATACCCGTTTAGTCTTGAAATGAAGCATGGATGATGTTTTTTAATTTTTAGAATTTTGTTTCATTTTATTTTTGAATTTTCTATCTCGGGTCGGGTTCGAACGGATAGGAAGGAAATTTTTTTTCTTCTCTATTTTTCGGCCTGTCCTGACATGTTTCATCTTGAAATGAAGCCTGAATGATGTTTTTTAATTTTTAGAATTTTTTTGCATTTATTTTTGAATTTTCTATCTCAGGTCGGGTTCGAACGGATAGGATGGAAATTTTTTTTCTTCTCTATTTTTCGGCCTGTCCATACCCGTTTAGTCTTGAAATGAAGCCTGGATGATGTTTTTTAATTTTTAGAATTTTTTTGCATTTTATTTTTGAATTTTTTATCTCGGGTCGGGTTCGAACGGATAGGATGGAAATTTTTTTTCTTCTCTATTTTTCGGCCTGTCCATACTCGTTTAGTCTTGAAAAGAAGCCTGGATGATGTTTTTTAATTTTTAGAATTTTTTTGCATTTTATTTTTGAATTTTCTATCTCGGGTCGGGTTCGAACGGATAGGAAGGAAATTTTTTTTCTTCTCTATTTTTCGGCCTGTCCTGACATGTTTCATCTTGAAATCAAGCCTGAATGATGTTTTTTAATTTTTAGAATTTTTTTGCATTTTATTTTTGAATTTTTTATCTCGGGTCGGGTTCGAACGGATAGGAGGAAATTTTTTTTCTTCTCTATTTTTAGGCTGGTCCATACCCGTTTACTCTTGAAATGAAGCCTGGATGATGTTTTTTAATTTTTAGAATTTTTTTGCATTTTATTTTTGAATTTTCTATCTCGGGTCGGGTTCGAACGGATAGGAAGGAAATTTTTTTTCTTCTCTATTTTTCGGCCTGTCCTGACATGTTTCATCTTGAAATGAAGCCTGAATGATGTTTTTTAATTTTTAGAATTTTTT
Source organism: Quercus robur (assembly GCF_932294415.1). Classification (NCBI taxonomy): domain Eukaryota; kingdom Viridiplantae; phylum Streptophyta; class Magnoliopsida; order Fagales; family Fagaceae; genus Quercus; species Quercus robur. Next base: position 37,782,053 of record NC_065542.1, on the reverse strand, counting down.
TGCATTTATTTTTGAATTTTCTATCTCAGGTCGGGTTCGAACGGATAGGATGGAAATTTTTTTTCTTCTCTATTTTTCGGCCTGTCCATACCCGTTTAGTCTTGAAATGAAGCCTGGATGATGTTTTTTAATTTTTAGAATTTTTTTGCATTTTATTTTTGAATTTTTTATCTCGGGTCGGGTTCGAACGGATAGGAGGAAATTTTTTTTCTTCTCTATTTTTAGGCTTGTCCATACCCGTTTACTCTTGAAATGAAGCCTGGATGATGTTTTTTAATTTTTAGAATTTTTTTGCATTTTATTTTTGAATTTTCTATCTCGGGTCGGGTTCGAACGGATAGGAAGGAAATTTTTTTTCTTCTCTATTTTTCGGCCTGTCCTGACATGTTTCATCTTGAAATGAAGCCTGGATGATATTTTTTAATTTTTAGAATTTTTTTGCATTTATTTTTTAATTTCTATATCGGGTCGGGTTCGAACGGATAGGAAGGAAATTTTTTTTCTTCTCTATTTTTCGGCCTGTCCATACCCGTTTAGTCTTGAAATGAAGCCCGGATGATGTTTTTTAATTTTTAGAATTTTTTTACATTTATTTTTGAATTTTCTAACTCGGGTCGGGTTCGAACGTATAGGAAGGAAATTTTTTTTTCTCTCTATTTTTCAGCCTGTCCTGACTCGTTTCATCTTGAAACGAAGCCAGGATGATGTTATTTAATTTTTAGAATTTTTTTGCATTTATTTTTGAATTTTCTAACTCGGGTCGGGTTCGAACGGATAGGAAGGAAATTTTTTTTCTTCTCTATTTTTCGGCCTGTCCATACCCGTTTAGTCTTGAAATGAAGCCTGGATGATGTTTTTTAATTTTTAGAAACTTTTTTCATTTTATTTTTGAATTTTCTATCTCGAGTCGGGTTCGAACGGATAGGATGGAAATTTTTTTTCTTCTCTATTTTTCGGCCTGTCCATACCCGTTTAGTCTTGAAATGAAGCATGGATGATGTTTTTTAATTTTTAGAATTTTGTTTCATTTTATTTTTGAATTTTCTATCTCGGGTCGGGTTCGAACGGATAGGAAGGAAATTTTTTTTCTTCTCTATTTTTCGGCCTGTCCTGACATGTTTCATCTTGAAATGAAGCCTGAATGATGTTTTTTAATTTTTAGAATTTTTTTGCATTTATTTTTGAATTTTCTATCTCAGGTCGGGTTCGAACGGATAGGATGGAAATTTTTTTTCTTCTCTATTTTTCGGCCTGTCCATACCCGTTTAGTCTTGAAATGAAGCCTGGATGATGTTTTTTAATTTTTAGAATTTTTTTGCATTTTATTTTTGAATTTTTTATCTCGGGTCGGGTTCGAACGGATAGGATGGAAATTTTTTTTCTTCTCTATTTTTCGGCCTGTCCATACTCGTTTAGTCTTGAAAAGAAGCCTGGATGATGTTTTTTAATTTTTAGAAACTTTTTTCATTTTATTTTTGAATTTTCTATCTCGGGTCGGGTTCGAACGGATAGGATGGAAATTTTTTTTCTTCTCTATTTTTCGGCCTGTCCATACCCGTTTAGTCTTGAAATGAAGCCTGGATGATGTTTTTTAATTTTTAGAATTTTTTTTCATTTTATTTTTGAATTTTCTATCTCGGGTCGGGTTCGAACGGATAGGAAGGAAATTTTTTTTCTTCTCTATTTTTCGGCCTGTCCTGACATGTTTCATCTTGAAATGAAGCCTGAATGATGTTTTTTAATTTTTAGAATTTTTTTGCATTTATTTTTGAATTTTCTATCTCAGGTCGGGTTCGAACGGATAGGATGGAAATTTTTTTTCTTCTCTATTTTTCGGCCTGTCCATACCCGTTTATTCTTGAAATGAAGCCTGGATGATGTTTTTTTAATTTTTAGAATTTTTTTGCATTTATTTTAGAATTTTCTATCTCGGGTCGGGTTCGAACGGATAGGAGGAAATTTTTTTTCTTCTCTATTTTTAGGCTTGTCCATACCCGTTTACTCTTGAAATGAAGCCTGGATGATGTTTTTTAATTTTTAGAATTTTTTTGCATTTTATTTTTGAATTTTCTATCTCGGGTCGGGTTCGAACGGATAGGAAGGAAATTTTTTTTCTTCTCTATTTTTCGGCCTGTCCATACCCGTTTAGTCTTGAAATGAAGCCTGGATGATGTTTTTTTAATTTTTAGAATTTTTTTGCATTTATTTTAGAATTTTCTATCTCGGGTTGGGTTCGAACGGATAGGAGGAAATTTTTTTTCTTCTCTATTTTTAGGCTTGTCCATACCCGTTTACTCTTGAAATGAAGCCTGGATGATGTTTTTTAATTTTTAGAATTTTTTTGCATTTTATTTTTGAATTTTCTATCTCAGGTCGGGTTCGAACGGATAGGATGGAAATTTTTTTTCTTCTCGATTTTTAGGCTTGTCCATACCCGTTTACTTTTGAAATGAAGCCTGGATGATGTTTTTTAATTTTTAGAATTTTTTTGCATTTATTTTTTAATTTTCTATATCGGGTCGGGTTCGAACGGATAGGAAGGAAATTTTTTTTCTTCTCTATTTTTCGGCCTGTCCATACCCGTTTAGTCTTGAAATGAAGCCCGGATGATGTTTTTTAATTTTTAGAATTTTTTTACATTTATTTTTGAATTTTCTAACTCGGGTCGGGTTCGAACGTATAGGAAGGAAATTTTTTTTTCTCTCTATTTTTCAGCCTGTCCTGACTCGTTTCATCTTGAAACGAAGCCAGGATGATGTTTTTTAATTTTTAGAATTTTTTTGCATTTATTTTTGAATTTTTTATCTCGGGTCGGGTTCGAACGGATAGGATGGAAATTTTTTTTCTTCTCTATTTTTCGGCCTGTCCATACTCGTTTAGTCTTGAAATGAAGCCTGGATGATGTTTTTTAATTTTTAGAAACTTTTTGCATTTTATTTTTGAATTTTCTATCTCGGGTCGGGTTCGAACGGATAGGAAGGAAATTTTTTTTCTTCTCTATTTTTCGGCCTGTCCTGACATGTTTCATCTTGAAATGAAGCCTGAATGATGTTTTTTAATTTTTAGAATTTTTTTGCATTTATTTTTGAATTTTCTATCTCAGGTCGGGTTCGAACGGATAGGATGGAAATTTTTTTTCTTCTCTATTTTTCGGCCTGGCCATACCCGTTTAGTCTTGAAATGAAGCCTGGATGTTGTTTTTTTAATTTTTAGAATTTTTTTGCATTTATTTTAGAATTTTCTATCTCGGGTCGGGTTCAAACGGATAGGAGGAAATTTTTTTTCTTCTCTATTTTTAGGCTTGTCCATACCCGTTTACTCTAGAAATGAAGCCTGGATGATGTTTTTTAATTTTTAGAATTTTTTTGCATTTTATTTTTGAATTTTCTATCTCGGGTCGGGTTCGAACGGATAGGAAGGAAATTTTTTTTCTTCTCTATTTTTCGGCCTGTCCATACCCGTTTAGTCTTGAAATGAAGCCTGGATGATGTTTTTTTAATTTTTAGAATTTTTTTGCATTTATTTTAGAATTTTCTATCACGGGTCGGGTTCGAACGGATAGGAGGAAATTTTTTTTCTTCTCTATTTTTAGGCTTGTCCATACCCGTTTACTCTTGAAATGAAGCCTGGATGATGTTTTTTAATTTTTAGAATTTTTTTGCATTTTATTTTTGAATTTTCTATCTCGGGTCGGGTTCGAACGGATAGGATGGAAATTTTTTTTCTTCTCTATTTTTCGGCCTGTCCATACCCGTTTAGTCTTGAAATGAAGCCTGGATGATGTTTTTTAATTTTTAAAATTTTTTTTCATTTTATTTTTGAATTTTCTATCTAGGGTCGGGTTCGAACGGATAGGAGGAAATTTTTTTTCTTCTCTATTTTTAGGCTTGTCCATACCCGTTTACTCTTGAAATGAAGCCTGGATGATGTTTTTTAATTTTTAGAATTTTTTTGCATTTATTTTTTAATTTTCTATATCGGGTCGGGTTCGAACGGATAGGAAGGAAATTTTTTTTCTTCTCTATTTTTCGGCCTGTCCATACCCGTTTAGTCTTGAAATGAAGCCCGGATGATGTTTTTTAATTTTTAGAATTTTTTTACATTTATTTTTGAATTTTCTAACTCGGGTCGGGTTCGAACGTACAGGAAGGAAATTTTTTTTTCTCTCTATTTTTCAGCCTGTCCTGACTCGTTTCATCTTGAAACGAAGCCAGGATGATGTTTTTTAATTTTTAGAATTTTTTTACATTTATTTTTGAATTTTCTAACTCGGGTCGGGTTCGAACGGATAGGAAGGAAATTTTTTTTCTTCTCTATTTTTCGGCCTGTCCATACCCGTTTAGTTTTGAAATGAAGCCTGGATGATGTTTTTTAATTTTTAGAATTTTTTTGCATTTTATTTTTGAATTTTCTATCTCAGGTCGGGTTCGAACGGATAGGATGGAAATTTTTTTTCTTCTCTATTTTTCGGCCTGTCCATACCCATTTAGTCTTGAAATGAAGCCGGATGATATTTTTTAATTTTTAGAATTTTTTTGCATTTTATTTTTGAATTTTCTATCTCGGGTCGGGTTCGAACGGATAGGAAGGAAATTTTTTTTCTTCTCTATCTTTCGGCCTGTCCTGACCCGTTTCATTTTGAAATGAAGCCAGGATGATGTTTTTTAATTTTTAGATTTTTTTTGCATTTATTTTTGAATTCTCTAACTCGGGTCGGGTTCGAACGTATAGGAAGGAAATTTTTTTTCCTCTCTATTTTTCAGCCTGTTCTGACTCGTTTCATCTTGAAACGAAGCCAGGATGATGTTTTTTAATTTTTAGAATTTTTTTGCATTTATTTTTGAATTTTCTAACTCGGGTCGGGTTCGAACGGATAGGAAGGAAATTTTTTTTCTTCTCTATTTTTCGGCCTGTCCATACCCGTTTAGTTTTGAAATGAAGCCTGGATGATGTTTTTTAATTTTTAGAATTTTTTTGCATTTTATTTTTGAATTTTCTATCTCGGGTCGGGTTCGAACGGATAGGATGGAAATTTTTTTTCTTCTCTATTTTTCGGCCTGTCCATACTCGTTTAGTCTTGAAATGAAGCCTGGATGATGTTTTTTAATTTTTAGAAACTTTTTTCATTTTATTTTTGAATTTTCTATCTCGGGTCGGGTTCGAACGGATAGGATGGAAATTTTTTTTCTTCTCTATTTTTCGGCCTGTCCATACCCGTTTAGTCTTGAAATGAAGCCTGGATGATGTTTTTTAATTTTTAGAATTTTTTTTCATTTTATTTTTGAATTTTCTATCTCGGGTCGGGTTCGAACGGATAGGAAAGAAAATTTTTTTCTTCTCTATTTTTCGGCCTGTCCATACCCGTTTAGTTTTGAAATGAAGCCTGGATGATGTTTTTTAATTTTTAGAATTTTTTAGCATTTTATTTTTGAATTTTCTATCTCAGGTCGGGTTCGAACGGATAGAATGGAAATTTTTTTTCTTCTCTATTTTTCGGCCTGTCCATACCCGTTTAGTCTTGAAATGAAGCCCGGATGATGTTTTTTAATTTTTAGAATTTTTTTGCATTTTATTTTTGAATTTTCTATCTCGGGTCGGGTTCGAACGGATAGGAAGGAAATTTTTTTTCTTCTCTATCTTTCGGCCTGTCCTGACCCGTTTCATTTTGAAATGAAGCCAGGATGATGTTTTTAAATTTTTAGATTTTTTTTGCATTTATTTTTGAATTCTCTAACTCGGGTCGGGTTCGAACGTATAGGAAGGAAATTTTTTTTCCTCTCTATTTTTCAGCCTGTTCTGACTCGTTTCATCTTGAAACGAAGCCAGGATGATGTTTTTTAATTTTTAGAATTTTTTTGCATTTATTTTTGAATTTTCTAACTCGGGTCGGGTTCGAACGGATAGGAAGGAAATTTTTTTTCTTCTCTATTTTTCGGCCTGTCCATACCCGTTTAGTTTTGAAATGAAGCCTGGATGATGTTTTTTAATTTTTAGAATTTTTTTGCATTTTATTTTTGAATTTTCTATCTCGGGTCGGGTTCGAACGGATAGGAAGGAAATTTTTTTTCTTCTCTATTTTTCGGCCTGTCCATACCCGTTTAGTCTTGAAATGAAGCCTGGATGATGTTTTTTAATTTTTAGAATTTTTTTTCATTTTATTTTTGAATTTTCTATCTCGGGTCGGGTTCGAACGGATAGGAAGGAAATTTTTTTTCTTCTCTATTTTTCGGCCTGTCCTGACATGTTTCATCTTGAAATCAAGCCTGAATGATGTTTTTTAATTTTTAGAATTTTTTTGCATTTATTTTTGAATTTTCTATCTCAGGTCGGGTTCGAACGGATAGGATGGAAATTTTTTTTCTTCTCTATTTTTAGGCCTGTCCATACCCGTTTAGTCTTGAAATGAAGCCCGGATGATGTGTTTTAATTTTTAGAATTTTTTTGCATTTTATTTTTGAATTTTCTATCTCGGGTCGGGTTCGAACGGATAGGAAGGAAATTTTTTTTCTTCTCTATCTTTCGGCCTGTCCTGACCCGTTTCATTTTGAAATGAAGCCAGGATGATGTTTTTTAATTTTTAGATTTTTTTTGCATTTATTTTTGAATTCTCTAACTCGGATCGGGTTCGAACGTATAGGAAGGAAATTTTTTTTCCTCTCTATTTTTCAGCCTGTCCTGACTCGTTTCATCTTGAAACGAAGCCAGGATGATGCTTTTTAATTTTTAGAATTTTTTTGCATTTATTTTTGAATTTTCTAACTAGGGTCGGGTTCGAACGGATAGAAAGGAAATTTTTTTTCTTATCTATTTTTCGGCCTGTCCATACCCGTTTAGTTTTGAAATGAAGCCTGGATGATGTTTTTTAATTTTTAGAATTTTTTTGCATTTTATTTTTGAATTTTCTATCTCGGGTCGGGTTCGAACGGATAGGATGGAAATTTTTTTTCTTCTCTATTTTTCGGCCTGTCCATACTCGTTTAGTCTTGAAATGAAGCCTGGATGATGTTTTTTAATTTTTGAAACTTTTTTCATTTTATTTTTGAATTTTCTATCTCGGGTCGGGTTCGAACGGATAGGATGGAAATTTTTTTTCTTCTCTATTTTTCGGCCTGTCCATACTCGTTTAGTCTTGAAATGAACCCTGGATGATGTTTTTTAATTTTTAGAAACTTTTTTCATTTTATTTTTGAATTTTCTATCTCGGGTCGGGTTCGAACGGATAGGATGGAAATTTTTTTTCTTCTCTATTTTTCGGCCTGTCCATACCCGTTTAGTCTTGAAATGAAGCCTGGATGATGTTTTTTAATTTTTAGAATTTTTTTTCATTTTATTTTTGACTTTTCTATCTCGGGTCGGGTTCGAACGGATAGGAAGGAAATTTTTTTTCTTCTCTATTTTTCGGCCTGTCCTGACATGTTTCATCTTGAAATCAAGCCTGAATGATGTTTTTTAATTTTTAGAATTTTTTTGCATTTATTTTTGAATTTTCTATCTCAGGTCGGGTTCGAACGGATAGGATGGAAATTTTTTTTCTTCTCTATTTTTAGGCCTGTCCATACCCGTTTAGTCTTGAAATGAAGCCCGGATGATGTTTTTTAATTTTTAGAATTTTTTTGCATTTTATTTTTGAATTTTCTATCTCGGGTCGGGTTCGAACGGATAGGAAGGAAATTTTTTTTCTTCTCTATCTTTCGGCCTGTCCTGACCCGTTTCATTTTGAAATGAAGCCAGGATGATGTTTTTTAATTTTTAGATTTTTTTTGCATTTATTTTTGAATTCTCTAACTCGGATCGGGTTCGAACGTATAGGAAGGAAATTTTTTTTCCTCTCTATTTTTCAGCCTGTCCTGACTCGTTTCATCTTGAAACGAAGCCAGGATGATGCTTTTTAATTTTTAGAATTTTTTTGCATTTATTTTTGAATTTTCTAACTAGGGTCGGGTTCGAACGGATAGAAAGGAAATTTTTTTTCTTCTCTATTTTTCGGCCTGTCCATACCCGTTTAGTTTTGAAATGAAGCCTGGATGATGTTTTTTAATTTTTAGAATTTTTTTGCATTTTATTTTTGAATTTTCTATCTCGGGTCGGGTTTGAACGGATAGGATGGAAATTTTTTTTCTTCTCTATTTTTCGGCCTGTCCATACTCGTTTAGTCTTGAAATGAAGCCTGGATGATGTTTTTTAATTTTTAGAAACTTTTTTCATTTTATTTTTGAATTTTCTATCTCGGGTCGGGTTCGAACGGATAGGATGAAAATTTTTTTTCTTCTCTATTTTTCGGCCTGTCCATACCCGTTTAGTCTTGAAATGAAGCCTGGATGATGTTTTTTAATTTTTAGAATTTTTTTTCATTTTATTTTTGAATTTTCTATCTCGGGTCGGGTTCGAACGGATAGGAAGGAAATTTTTTTTCTTCTCTATTTTTCGGCCTGTCCTGACATGTTTCATCTTGAAATGAAGCCTGAATGATGTTTTTTAATTTTTAGAATTTTTTTGCATTTATTTTTGAATTTTCTAACTCGGGTCGGGTTCGAACGGATTGGAGGAAATTTTTTTTCTTCTCTATTTTTCGGCCTGTCCATACCCGTTTAGTCTTGAAATGAAGCCTGGATGATGTTTTTTAATTTTTAGAATTTTTTTTCATTTTATTTTTGAATTTTCTATCTCGGGTCGGGTTCGAACGGATAGGAAGGAAATTTTTTTTCTTCTCTATTTTTCGGCCTGTCCTGACATGTTTCATCTTGAAATGAAGCCTGAATGATGTTTTTTAATTTTTAGAATTTTTTTGCATTTATTTTTGAATTTTCTATCTCAGGTCGGGTTCGAACGGATAGGATGGAAATTTTTTTTCTTCTCTATTTTTCGGCCTGTCCATACCCGTTTATTCTTGAAATGAAGCCTGGATGATGTTTTTTTAATTTTTAGAATTTTTTTGCATTTATTTTAGAATTTTCTATCTCGGGTCGGGTTCGAACGGATAGGAGGAAATTTTTTTTCTTCTCTATTTTTAGGCTTGTCCATACCCGTTTACTCTTGAAATGAAGCCTGGATGATGTTTTTTAATTTTTAGAATTTTTTTGCATTTTATTTTTGAATTTTCTATCTCGGGTCGGGTTCGAACGGATAGGAAGGAAATTTTTTTTCTTCTCTATTTTTCGGCCTGTCCATACCCGTTTAGTCTTGAAATGAAGCCTGGATGATGTTTTTTTAATTTTTAGAATTTTTTTGCATTTATTTTAGAATTTTCTATCTCGGGTTGGGTTCGAACGGATAGGAGGAAATTTTTTTTCTTCTCTATTTTTAGGCTTGTCCATACCCGTTTACACTTGAAATGAAGCCTGGATGATGTTTTTTAATTTTTAGAATTTTTTTGCATTTTATTTTTGAATTTTCTATCTCAGGTCGGGTTCGAACGGATAGGATGGAAATTTTTTTTCTTCTCTATTTTTAGGCTTGTCCATACCCGTTTACTTTTGAAATGAAGCCTGGATGATGTTTTTTAATTTTTAGAATTTTTTTGCATTTATTTTTTAATTTTCTATATCGGGTCGGGTTCGAACGGATAGGAAGGAAATTTTTTTTCTTCTCTATTTTTCGGCCTGTCCATACCCGTTTAGTCTTGAAATGAAGCCCGGATGATGTTTTTTAATTTTTAGAATTTTTTTACATTTATTTTTGAATTTTCTAACTCGGGTCGGGTTCGAACGTATAGGAGGGAAATTTTTTTTTCTCTCTATTTTTCAGCCTGTCCTGACTCGTTTCATCTTGAAACGAAGCCAGGATGATGTTTTTTAATTTTTAGAATTTTTTTGCATTTATTTTTGAATTTTTTATCTCGGGTCGGGTTCGAACGGATAGGATGGAAATTTTTTTTCTTCTCTATTTTTCGGCCTGTCCATACTCGTTTAGTCTTGAAATGAAGCCTGGATGATGTTTTTTAATTTTTAGAAACTTTTTGCATTTTATTTTTGAATTTTCTATCTCGGGTCGGGTTCGAACGGATAGGATGGAAATTTTTTTTCTTCTCTATTTTTCGGCCTGTCCATACCCGTTTAGTCTTGAAATGAAGCCTGGATGATATTTTTTAATTTTTAAAATTTTTTTTCATTTTATTTTTGAATTTTCTATCTCGGGTCGGGTTCGAACGGATAGGAAGGAAATTTTTTTTCTTCTCTATTTTTCGGCCTGTGCTGACATGTTTCATCTTGAAATGAAGCCTGAATGATGTTTTTTAATTTTTAGAATTTTTTTGCATTTATTTTTGAATTTTCTATCTCAGGTCGGGTTCGAACGGATAGGATGGAAATTTTTTTTCTTCTCTATTTTTCGGCCTGGCCATACCCGTTTAGTCTTGAAATGAAGCCTGGATGATGTTTTTTTAATTTTTAGAATTTTTTTGCATTTATTTTAGAATTTTCTATCTCGGGTCGGGTTCAAACGGATAGGAGGAAATTTTTTTTCTTCTCTATTTTTAGGCTTGTCCATACCCGTTTACTCTAGAAATGAAGCCTGGATGATGTTTTTTTATTTTTAGAATTTTTTTGCATTTTATTTTTGAATTTTCTATCTCGGGTCGGGTTCGAACGGATAGGAAGGAAATTTTTTTTCTTCTCTATTTTTCGGCCTGTCCATACCCGTTTAGTCTTGAAATGAAGCCTGGATGATGTTTTTTTAATTTTTAGAATTTTTTTGCATTTATTTTAGAATTTTCTATCACGGGTCGGGTTCGAACGGATAGGAGGAAATTTTTTTTCTTCTCTATTTTTAGGCTTGTCCATACCCGTTTACTCTTGAAATGAAGCCTGGATGATGTTTTTTAATTTTTAGAATTTTTTTGCATTTTATTTTTGAATTTTCTATCTCGGGTCGGGTTCGAACGGATAGGATGGAAATTTTTTTTCTTCTCTATTTTTCGGCCTGTCCATACCCGTTTAGTCTTGAAATGAAGCCTGGATGATGTTTTTTAATTTTTAAAATTTTTTTTCATTTTATTTTTGAATTTTCTATCTCGGGTCGGGTTCGAACGGATAGGAGGAAATTTTTTTTCTTCTCTATTTTTAGGCTTGTCCATACCCGTTTACTCTTGAAATGAAGCCTGGATGATGTTTTTTAATTTTTAGAATTTTTTTGCATTTATTTTTTAATTTTCTATATCGGGTCGGGTTCGAACGGATAGGAAGGAAATTTTTTTTCTTCTCTATTTTTCGGCCTGTCCATACCCGTTTAGTCTTGAAATGAAGCCCGGATGATGTTTTTTAATTTTTAGAATTTTTTTACATTTATTTTTGAATTTTCTAACTCGGGTCGGGTTCGAACGTACAGGAAGGAAATTTTTTTTTCTCTCTATTTTTCAGCCTGTCCTGACTCGTTTCATCTTGAAACGAAGCCAGGATGATGTTTTTTAATTTTTAGAATTTTTTTACATTTATTTTTGAATTTTCTAACTCGGGTCGGGTTCGAACGGATAGGAAGGAAATTTTTTTTCTTCTCTATTTTTCGGCCTGTCCATACCCGTTTAGTTTTGAAATGAAGCCTGGATGATGTTTTTTAATTTTTAGAATTTTTTTGCATTTTATTTTTGAATTTTCTATCTCAGGTCGGGTTCGAACGGATAGGATGGAATTTTTTTTTCTTCTCTATTTTTCGGCCTGTCCATACCCGTTTAGTCTTGAAATGAAGCCCGGATGATGTTTTTTAATTTTTAGAATTTTTTTGCATTTTATTTTTGAATTTTCTATCTCGGGTCGGGTTCGAACGGATAGGAAGGAAATTTTTTTTCTTCTCTATCTTTCGGCCTGTCCTGACCCGTTTCATTTTGAAATGAAGCCAGGATGATGTTTTTTAATTTTTAGATTTTTTTTGCATTTATTTTTGAATTCTCTAACTCGGGTCGGGTTCGAACGTATAGGAAGGAAATTTTTTTTCCTCTCTATTTTTCAGCCTGTTCTGACTCGTTTCATCTTGAAACGAAGCCAGGATGATGTTTTTTAATTTTTAGAATTTTTTTGCATTTATTTTTGAATTTTCTAACTCGGGTCGGGTTCGAACGGATAGGAATGAAATTTTTTTTCTTCTCTATTTTTCGGCCTGTCCATACCCGTTTAGTTTTGAAATGAAGCCTGGATGATGTTTTTTAATTTTTAGAATTTTTTTGCATTTTATTTTTGAATTTTCTATCTCGGGTCGGGTTCGAACGGATAGGATGGAAATTTTTTTTCTTCTCTATTTTTCGGCCTGTCCATACTCGTTTAGTCTTGAAATGAAGCCTGGATGATGTTTTTTAATTTTTAGAAACTTTTTTCATTTTATTTTTGAATTTTCTATCTCGGGTCGGGTTCGAACGGATAGGATGGAAATTTTTTTTCTTCTCTATTTTTCGGCCTGTCCATACCCGTTTAGTCTTGAAATGAAGCCTGGATGATGTTTTTTAATTTTTAGAATTTTTTTTCATTTTATTTTTGAATTTTCTATCTCGGGTCGGGTTCGAACGGATAGGAAAGAAATTTTTTTTCTTCTCTATTTTTCGGCCTGTCCATACCCGTTTAGTTTTGAAATGAAGCCTGGATGATGTTTTTTAATTTTTAGAATTTTTTTGCATTTTATTTTTGAATTTTCTATCTCAGGTCGGGTTCGAACGGATAGAATGGAAATTTTTTTTCTTCTCTATTTTTCGGCCTGTCCATACCCGTTTAGTCTTGAAATGAAGCTCGGATGATGTTTTTTAATTTTTAGAATTTTTTTACATTTATTTTTGAATTTTCTAACTCGGGTCGGGTTCGAACGTATAGGAGGGAAATTTTTTTTTCTCTCTATTTTTCAGCCTGTCCTGACTCGTTTCATCTTGAAACGAAGCCAGGATGATGTTTTTTAATTTTTAGAATTTTTTTGCATTTATTTTTGAATTTTTTATCTCGGGTCGGGTTCGAACGGATAGGATGGAAATTTTTTTTCTTCTCTATTTTTCGGCCTGTCCATACTCGTTTAGTCTTGAAATGAAGCCTGGATGATGTTTTTTAATTTTTAGAAACTTTTTGCATTTTATTTTTGAATTTTCTATCTCGGGTCGGGTTCGAACGGATAGGATGGAAATTTTTTTTCTTCTCTATTTTTCGGCCTGTCCATACCCGTTTAGTCTTGAAATGAAGCCTGGATGATATTTTTTAATTTTTAAAATTTTTTTTCATTTTATTTTTGAATTTTCTATCTCGGGTCGGGTTCGAACGGATAGGAAGGAAATTTTTTTTCTTCTCTATTTTTCGGCCTGTGCTGACATGTTTCATCTTGAAATGAAGCCTGAATGATGTTTTTTAATTTTTAGAATTTTTTTGCATTTATTTTTGAATTTTCTATCTCAGGTCGGGTTCGAACGGATAGGATGGAAATTTTTTTTCTTCTCTATTTTTCGGCCTGGCCATACCCGTTTAGTCTTGAAATGAAGCCTGGATGATGTTTTTTTAATTTTTAGAATTTTTTTGCATTTATTTTAGAATTTTCTATCTCGGGTCGGGTTCAAACGGATAGGAGGAAATTTTTTTTCTTCTCTATTTTTAGGCTTGTCCATACCCGTTTACTCTAGAAATGAAGCCTGGATGATGTTTTTTTATTTTTAGAATTTTTTTGCATTTTATTTTTGAATTTTCTATCTCGGGTCGGGTTCGAACGGATAGGAAGGAAATTTTTTTTCTTCTCTATTTTTCGGCCTGTCCATACCCGTTTAGTCTTGAAATGAAGCCTGGATGATGTTTTTTTAATTTTTAGAATTTTTTTGCATTTATTTTAGAATTTTCTATCACGGGTCGGGTTCGAACGGATAGGAGGAAATTTTTTTTCTTCTCTATTTTTAGGCTTGTCCATACCCGTTTACTCTTGAAATGAAGCCTGGATGATGTTTTTTAATTTTTAGAATTTTTTTGCATTTTATTTTTGAATTTTCTATCTCGGGTCGGGTTCGAACGGATAGGATGGAAATTTTTTTTCTTCTCTATTTTTCGGCCTGTCCATACCCGTTTAGTCTTGAAATGAAGCCTGGATGATGTTTTTTAATTTTTAAAATTTTTTTTCATTTTATTTTTGAATTTTCTATCTCGGGTCGGGTTCGAACGGATAGGAGGAAATTTTTTTTCTTCTCTATTTTTAGGCTTGTCCATACCCGTTTACTCTTGAAATGAAGCCTGGATGATGTTTTTTAATTTTTAGAATTTTTTTGCATTTATTTTTTAATTTTCTATATCGGGTCGGGTTCGAACGGATAGGAAGGAAATTTTTTTTCTTCTCTATTTTTCGGCCTGTCCATACCCGTTTAGTCTTGAAATGAAGCCCGGATGATGTTTTTTAATTTTTAGAATTTTTTTACATTTATTTTTGAATTTTCTAACTCGGGTCGGGTTCGAACGTACAGGAAGGAAATTTTTTTTTCTCTCTATTTTTCAGCCTGTCCTGACTCGTTTCATCTTGAAACGAAGCCAGGATGATGTTTTTTAATTTTTAGAATTTTTTTACATTTATTTTTGAATTTTCTAACTCGGGTCGGGTTCGAACGGATAGGAAGGAAATTTTTTTTCTTCTCTATTTTTCGGCCTGTCCATACCCGTTTAGTTTTGAAATGAAGCCTGGATGATGTTTTTTAATTTTTAGAATTTTTTTGCATTTTATTTTTGAATTTTCTATCTCAGGTCGGGTTCGAACGGATAGGATGGAATTTTTTTTTCTTCTCTATTTTTCGGCCTGTCCATACCCGTTTAGTCTTGAAATGAAGCCCGGATGATGTTTTTTAATTTTTAGAATTTTTTTGCATTTTATTTTTGAATTTTCTATCTCGGGTCGGGTTCGAACGGATAGGAAGGAAATTTTTTTTCTTCTCTATCTTTCGGCCTGTCCTGACCCGTTTCATTTTGAAATGAAGCCAGGATGATGTTTTTTAATTTTTAGATTTTTTTTGCATTTATTTTTGAATTCTCTAACTCGGGTCGGGTTCGAACGTATAGGAAGGAAATTTTTTTTCCTCTCTATTTTTCAGCCTGTTCTGACTCGTTTCATCTTGAAACGAAGCCAGGATGATGTTTTTTAATTTTTAGAATTTTTTTGCATTTATTTTTGAATTTTCTAACTCGGGTCGGGTTCGAACGGATAGGAAGGAAATTTTTTTTCTTCTCTATTTTTCGGCCTGTCCATACCCGTTTAGTTTTGAAATGAAGCCTGGATGATGTTTTTTAATTTTTAGAATTTTTTTGCATTTTATTTTTGAATTTTCTATCTCGGGTCGGGTTCGAACGGATAGGATGGAAATTTTTTTTCTTCTCTATTTTTCGGCCTGTCCATACTCGTTTAGTCTTGAAATGAAGCCTGGATGATGTTTTTTAATTTTTAGAAACTTTTTTCATTTTATTTTTGAATTTTCTATCTCGGGTCGGGTTCGAACGGATAGGATGGAAATTTTTTTTCTTCTCTATTTTTCGGCCTGTCCATACCCGTTTAGTCTTGAAATGAAGCCTGGATGATGTTTTTTAATTTTTAGAATTTTTTTTCATTTTATTTTTGAATTTTCTATCTCGGGTCGGGTTCGAACGGATAGGAAAGAAATTTTTTTTCTTCTCTATTTTTCGGCCTGTCCATACCCGTTTAGTTTTGAAATGAAGCCTGGATGATGTTTTTTAATTTTTAGAATTTTTTTGCATTTTATTTTTGAATTTTCTATCTCTGGTCGGGTTCGAACGGATAGAATGGAAATTTTTTTTCTTCTCTATTTTTCGGCCTGTCCATACCCGTTTAGTCTTGAAATGAAGCCCGGATGATGTTTTTTAATTTTTAGAATTTTTTTGCATTTTATTTTTGAATTTTCTATCTCGGGTCGGGTTCGAACGGATAGGAAGGAAATTTTTTTTCTTCTCTATCTTTCGGCCTGTCCTGACCCGTTTCATTTTGAAATGAAGCCAGGATGATATTTTTTAATTTTTAGATTTTTTTTGCATTTATTTTTGAATTCTCTAACTCGGGTCGGGTTCGAACGTATAGGAAGGAAATTTTTTTTCCTCTCTATTTTTCAGCCTGTTCTGACTCGTTTCATCTTGAAACGAAGCCAGGATGATGTTTTTTAATTTTTAGAATTTTTTTGCATTTATTTTTGAATTTTCTAACTCGGGTCGGGTTCGAACGGATAGGAAGGAAATTTTTTTTCTTCTCTATTTTTCGGCCTGTCCATACCCGTTTAGTTTTGAAATGAAGCCTGGATGATGTTTTTTAATTTTTAGAATTTTTTTGCATTTTATTTTTGAATTTTCTATCTCGGGTCGGGTTCGAACGGATAGGAAGGAAATTTTTTTTCTTCTCTATTTTTCGGCCTGTCCATACCCGTTTAGTCTTGAAATGAAGCCTGGATGATGTTTTTTAATTTTTAGAATTTTTTTTCATTTTATTTTTGAATTTTCTATCTCGGGTCGGGTTCGAACGGATAGGAAGGAAATTTTTTTTCTTCTCTATTTTTCGGCCTGTCCTGACATGTTTCATCTTGAAATCAAGCCTGAATGATGTTTTTTAATTTTTAGAATTTTTTTGCATTTATTTTTGAATTTTCTATCTCAGGTCGGGTTCGAACGGATAGGATGGAAATTTTTTTTCTTCTCTATTTTTAGGCCTGTCCATACCCGTTTAGTCTTGAAATGAAGCCTAGATGATGTTTTTTTAATTTTTAGAATTTTTTTGCATTTATTTTTGAATTTTCTAACTCGGGTCGGGTTCGAACGGATAGGAAGGAAATTTTTTTTCTTCTCTATTTTTCGGCCTGTCCATACCCGTTTAGTTTTGAAATGAAGCCTGGATGATGTTTTTTAATTTTTAGAATTTTTTTGCATTTTATTTTTGAATTTTCTATCTCGGGTCGGGTTCGAACGGATAGGAAGGAAATTTTTTTTCTTCTCTATCTTTCGGCCTATCCTGACCCGTTTCATTTTGAAATGAAGCCAGGATGATGTTTTTTAATTTTTAGATTTTTTTTGCATTTATTTTTGAATTCTCTAACTCGGATCGGGTTCGAACGTATAGGAAGGAAATTTTTTTTCCTCTCTATTTTTCAGCCTGTCCTGACTCGTTTCATCTTGAAACGAAGCCAGGATGATGCTTTTTAATTTTTAGAATTTTTTTGCATTTATTTTTGAATTTTCTAACTAGGGTCGGGTTCGAACGGATAGAAAGGAAATTTTTTTTCTTCTCTATTTTTCGGCCTGTCCATACCCGTTTAGTTTTGAAATGAAGCCTGGATGATGTTTTTTAATTTTTAGAATTTTTTTGCATTTTATTTTTGAATTTTCTATCTCGGGTCGGGTTCGAACGGATAGGATGGAAATTTTTTTTCTTCTCTATTTTTCGGCCTGTCCATACTCGTTTAGTCTTGAAATGAAGCCTGGATGATGTTTTTTAATTTTTGAAACTTTTTTCATTTTATTTTTGAATTTTCTATATCGGGTCGGGTTCGAACGGATAGGATGGAAATTTTTTTTCTTCACTATTTTTCGGCCTGTCCATACTCGTTTAGTCTTGAAATGAAGCCTGGATGATGTTTTTTAATTTTTAGAAACTTTTTTAATTTTATTTTTGAATTTTCTATCTCGGGTCGGGTTCGAACGGATAGGATGGAAATTTTTTTTCTTCTCTATTTTTCGGCCTGTCCATACCCGTTTAGTCTTGAAATGAAGCCTGGATGATGTTTTTTAATTTTTAGAATTTTTTTTCATTTTATTTTTGAATTTTCTATCTCGGGTCGGGTTCGAACGGATAGGAAGGAAATTTTTTTTCTTCTCTATTTTTCGGCCTGTCCTGACATGTTTCATCTTGAAATCAAGCCTGAATGATGTTTTTTAATTTTTAGAATTTTTTTGCATTTATTTTTGAATTTTCTATCTCAGGTCGGGTTCGAACGGATAGGATGGAAATTTTTTTTCTTCTCTATTTTTAGGCCTGTCCATACCCGTTTAGTCTTGAAATGAAGCCCGGATGATGTTTTTTAATTTTTAGAATTTTTTTGCATTTTATTTTTGAATTTTCTATCTCGGGTCGGGTTCGAACGGATAGGAAGGAAATTTTTTTTCTTCTCTATCTTTCGGCCTGTCCTGACCCGTTTCATTTTGAAATGAAGCCAGGATGATGTTTTTTAATTTTTAGATTTTTTTTGCATTTATTTTTGAATTCTCTAACTCGGATCGGGTTCGAACGTATAGGAAGGAAATTTTTTTTCCTCTCTATTTTTCAGCCTGTCCTGACTCGTTTCATCTTGAAACGAAGCCAGGATGATGCTTTTTAATTTTTAGAATTTTTTTGCATTTATTTTTGAATTTTCTAACTAGGGTCGGGTTCGAACGGATAGAAAGGAAATTTTTTTTCTTCTCTATTTTTCGGCCTGTCCATACCCGTTTAGTTTTGAAATGAAGCCTGGATGATGTTTTTTAATTTTTAGAATTTTTTTGCATTTTATTTTTGAATTTTCTATCTCGGGTCGGGTTTGAACGGATAGGATGGAAATTTTTTTTCTTCTCTATTTTTCGGCCTGTCCATACTCGTTTAGTCTTGAAATGAAGCCTGGATGATGTTTTTTAATTTTTAGAAACTTTTTTCATTTTATTTTTGAATTTTCTATCTCGGGTCGGGTTCGAACGGATAGGATGGAAATTTTTTTTCTTCTCTATTTTTCGGCCTGTCCATACCCGTTTAGTCTTGAAATGAAGCCTGGATGATGTTTTTTAATTTTTAGAATTTTTTTTCATTTTATTTTTGAATTTTCTATCTCGGGTCGGGTTCGAACGGATAGGAAGGAAATTTTTTTTCTTCTCTATTTTTCGGCCTGTCCTGACATGTTTCATCTTGAAATGAAGCCTGAATGATGTTTTTTAATTTTTAGAATTTTTTTGCATTTATTTTTGAATTTTCTAACTCGGGTCGGGTTCGAACGGATTGGAGGAAATTTTTTTTCTTCTCTATTTTTCGGCCTGTCCATACCCGTTTAGTCTTGAAATGAAGCCTGGATGATGTTTTTTAATTTTTAGAATTTTTTTTCATTTTATTTTTGAATTTTCTATCTCGGGTCGGGTTCGAACGGATAGGAAGGAAATTTTTTTTCTTCTCTATTTTTCGGCCTGTCCTGACATGTTTCATCTTGAAATGAAGCCTGAATGATGTTTTTTTAATTTTTAGAATTTTTTTGCATTTATTTTAGAATTTTCTATCTCGGGTCGGGTTCGAACGGATAGGAGGAAATTTTTTTTCTTCTCTATTTTTAGGCTTGTCCATACCCGTTTACTCTTGAAATGAAGCCTGGATGATGTTTTTTAATTTTTAGAATTTTTTTGCATTTTATTTTTGAATTTTCTATCTCGGGTCGGGTTCGAACGGATAGGAAGGAAATTTTTTTTCTTCTCTATTTTTCGGCCTGTCCATACCCGTTTAGTCTTGAAATGAAGCCTGGATGATGTTTTTTTAATTTTTAGAATTTTTTTGCATTTATTTTAGAATTTTATATCTCGGGTTGGGTTCGAACGGATAGGAGGAAATTTTTTTTCTTCTCTATTTTTAGGCTTGTCCATACCCGTTTACTCTTGAAATGAAGCCTGGATGATGTTTTTTAATTTTTAGAATTTTTTTGCATTTTATTTTTGAATTTTCTATCTCAGGTCGGGTTCGAACGGATAGGATGTAAATTTTTTTTCTTCTCTATTTTTAGGCTTGTCCATACCCGTTTACTTTTGAAATGAAGCCTGGATGATGTTTTTTAATTTTTAGAATTTTTTTGCATTTATTTTTTAATTTTCTATATCGGGTCGGGTTCGAACGGATAGGAAGGAAATTTTTTTTCTTCTCTATTTTTCGGCCTGTCCATACCCGTTTAGTCTTGAAATGAAGCCCGGATGATGTTTTTTAATTTTTAGAATTTTTTTACATTTATTTTTGAATTTTCTAACTCGGGTCGGGTTCGAACGTATAGGAAGGAAATTTTTTTTTCTCTCTATTTTTCAGCCTGTCCTGACTCGTTTCATCTTGAAACGAAGCCAGGATGATGTTTTTTAATTTTTAGAATTTTTTTGCATTTATTTTTGAATTTTTTATCTCGGGTCGGGTTCGAACGGATAGGATGGAAATTTTTTTTCTTCTCTATTTTTCGGCCTGTCCATACTCGTTTAGTCTTGAAATGAAGCCTGGATGATGTTTTTTAATTTTTAGAAACTTTTTGCATTTTATTTTTGAATTTTCTATCTCGGGTCGGGTTCGAACGGATAGGATGGAAATTTTTTTTCTTCTCTATTTTTCGGCCTGTCCATACCCGTTTAGTCTTGAAATGAAGCCTGGATGATATTTTTTAATTTTTAAAATTTTTTTTCATTTTATTTTTGAATTTTCTATCTCGGGTCGGGTTCGAACGGATAGGAAGGAAATTTTTTTTCTTCTCTATTTTTCGGCCTGTCCTGACATGTTTCATCTTGAAATGAAGCCTGAATGATGTTTTTTAATTTTTAGAATTTTTTTGCATTTATTTTTGAATTTTCTATCTCAGGTCGGGTTCGAACGGATAGGATGGAAATTTTTTTTCTTCTCTATTTTTCGGCCTGGCCATACCCGTTTAGTCTTGAAATGAAGCCTGGATGATGTTTTTTTAATTTTTAGAATTTTTTTGCATTTATTTTAGAATTTTCTATCTCGGGTCGGGTTCAAACGGATAGGAGGAAATTTTTTTTCTTCTCTATTTTTAGGCTTGTCCATACCCGTTTACTCTAGAAATGAAGCCTGGATGATGTTTTTTTATTTTTAGAATTTTTTTGCATTTTATTTTTGAATTTTCTATCTCGGGTCGGGTTCGAACGGATAGGAAGGAAATTTTTTTTCTTCTCTATTTTTCGGCCTGTCCATACCCGTTTAGTCTTGAAATGAAGCCTGGATGATGTTTTTTTAATTTTTAGAATTTTTTTGCATTTATTTTAGAATTTTCTATCACGGGTCGGGTTCGAACGGATAGGAGGAAATTTTTTTTCTTCTCTATTTTTAGGCTTGTCCATACCCGTTTACTCTTGAAATGAAGCCTGGATGATGTTTTTTAATTTTTAGAATTTTTTTGCATTTTATTTTTGAATTTTCTATCTCGGGTCGGGTTCGAACGGATAGGATGGAAATTTTTTTTCTTCTCTATTTTTCGGCCTGTCCATACCCGTTTAGTCTTGAAATGAAGCCTGGATGATGTTTTTTAATTTTTAAAATTTTTTTTCATTTTATTTTTGAATTTTCTATCTCGGGTCGGGTTCGAACGGATAGGAGGAAATTTTTTTTCTTCTCTATTTTTAGGCTTGTCCATACCCGTTTACTCTTGAAATGAAGCCTGGATGATGTTTTTTAATTTTTAGAATTTTTTTGCATTTATTTTTTAATTTTCTATATCGGGTCGGGTTCGAACGGATAGGAAGGAAATTTTTTTTCTTCTCTATTTTTCGGCCTGTCCATACCCGTTTAGTCTTGAAATGAAGCCCGGATGATGTTTTTTAATTTTTAGAATTTTTTTACATTTATTTTTGAATTTTCTAACTCGGGTCGGGTTCGAACGTACAGGAAGGAAATTTTTTTTTCTCTCTATTTTTCAGCCTGTCCTGACTCGTTTCATCTTGAAACGAAGCCAGGATGATGTTTTTTAATTTTTAGAATTTTTTTACATTTATTTTTGAATTTTCTAACTCGGGTCGGGTTCGAACGGATAGGAAGGAAATTTTTTTTCTTCTCTATTTTTCGGCCTGTCCATACCCGTTTAGTTTTGAAATGAAGCCTGGATGATGTTTTTTAATTTTTAGAATTTTTTTGCATTTTATTTTTGAATTTTCTATCTCAGGTCGGGTTCGAACGGATAGGATGGAAATTTTTTTTCTTCTCTATTTTTCGGCCTGTCCATACCCGTTTAGTCTTGAAATGAAGCCCGGATGATGTTTTTTAATTTTTAGAATTTTTTTGCATTTTATTTTTGAATTTTCTATCTCGGGTCGGGTTCGAACGGATAGGAAGGAAATTTTTTTTCTTCTCTATCTTTCGGCCTGTCCTGACCCGTTTCATTTTGAAATGAAGCCAGGATGATGTTTTTTAATTTTTAGATTTTTTTTGCATTTATTTTTGAATTCTCTAACTCGGGTCGGGTTCGAACGTATAGGAAGGAAATTTTTTTTCCTCTCTATTTTTCAGCCTGTTCTGACTCGTTTCATCTTGAAACGAAGCCAGGATGATGTTTTTTAATTTTTAGAATTTTTTTGCATTTATTTTTGAATTTTCTAACTCGGGTCGGGTTCGAACGGATAGGAAGGAAATTTTTTTTCTTCTCTATTTTTCGGCCTGTCCATACCCGTTTAGTTTTGAAATGAAGCCTGGATGATGTTTTTTAATTTTTAGAATTTTTTTGCATTTTATTTTTGAATTTTCTATCTCAGGTCGGGTTCGAACGGATAGAATGGAAATTTTTTTTCTTCTCTATTTTTCGGCCTGTCCATACCCGTTTAGTCTTGAAATGAAGCCCGGATGATGTTTTTTAATTTTTAGAATTTTTTTGCATTTTATTTTTGAATTTTCTATCTCGGGTCGGGTTCGAACGGATAGGAAGGAAATTTTTTTTCTTCTCTATCTTTCGGCCTGTCCTGACCCGTTTCATTTTGAAATGAAGCCAGGATGATGTTTTTTAATTTTTAGATTTTTTTTGCATTTATTTTTGAATTCTCTAACTCGGGTCGGGTTCGAACGTATAGGAAGGAAATTTTTTTTCCTCTCTATTTTTCAGCCTGTTCTGACTCGTTTCATCTTGAAACGAAGCCAGGATGATGTTTTTTAATTTTTAGAATTTTTTTGCATTTATTTTTGAATTTTCTAACTCGGGTCGGGTTCGAACGGATAGGAAGGAAATTTTTTTTCTTCTTTATTTTTCGGCCTGTCCATACCCGTTTAGTTTTGAAATGAAGCCTGGATGATGTTTTTTAATTTTTAGAATTTTTTTGCATTTTATTTTTGAATTTTCTATCTCGGGTCGGGTTCGAACGGATAGGAAGGAAATTTTTTTTCTTCTCTATTTTTCGGCCTGTCCATACCCGTTTAGTCTTGAAATGAAGCCTGGATGATGTTTTTTAATTTTTAGAATTTTTTTTCATTTTATTTTTGAATTTTCTATCTCGGGTCGGGTTCGAACGGATAGGAAGGAAATTTTTTTTCTTCTCTATTTTTCGGCCTGTCCTGACATGTTTCATCTTGAAATCAAGCCTGAATGATGTTTTTTAATTTTTAGAATTTTTTTGCATTTATTTTTGAATTTTCTATCTCAGGTCGGGTTCGAACGGATAGGATGGAAATTTTTTTTCTTCTCTATTTTTAGGCCTGTCCATACCCGTTTAGTCTTGAAATGAAGCCCGAATGATGTTTTTTAATTTTTAGAATTTTTTTGCATTTTATTTTTGAATTTTCTATCTCGGGTCGGGTTCGAACGGATAGGAAGGAAATTTTTTTTCTTCTCTATCTTTCGGCCTGTCCTGACCCGTTTCATTTTGAAATGAAGCCAGGATGATGTTTTTTAATTTTTAGATTTTTTTTGCATTTATTTTTGAATTCTCTAACTCGGATCGGGTTCGAATGTATAGGAAGGAAATTTTTTTTCCTCTCTATTTTTCAGCCTGTCCTGACTCGTTTCATCTTGAAACGAAGCCAGGATGATGCTTTTTAATTTTTAGAATTTTTTTGCATTTATTTTTGAATTTTCTAACTAGGGTCGGGTTCGAACGGATAGAAAGGAAATTTTTTTTCTTCTCTATTTTTCGGCCTGTCCATACCCGTTTAGTTTTGAAATGAAGCCTGGATGATGTTTTTTAATTTTTAGAATTTTTTTGCATTTTATTTTTGAATTTTCTATCTCGGGTCGGGTTCGAACGGATAGGATGGAAATTTTTTTTCTTCTCTATTATTCGGCCTGTCCATACTCGTTTAGTCTTGAAATGAAGCCTGGATGATGTTTTTTAATTTTTGAAACTTTTTTCATTTTATTTTTGAATTTTCTATCTCGGGTCGGGTTCGAACGGATAGGATGGAAATTTTTTTTCTTCTCTATTTTTCGGCCTGTCCATACTCGTTTAGTCTTGAAATGAAGCCTGGATGATGTTTTTTAATTTTTAGAAACTTTTTTCATTTTATTTTTGAATTTTCTATCTCGGGTCGGGTTCGAACGGATAGGATGGAAATTTTTTTTCTTCTCTATTTTTCGGCCTGTCCATACCCGTTTAGTCTTGAAATGAAGCCTGGATGATGTTTTTTAATTTTTAGAATTTTTTTTCATTTTATTTTTGAATTTTCTATCTCGGGTCGGGTTCGAACGGATAGGAAGGAAATTTTTTTTCTTCTCTATTTTTTCGGCCTGTCCTGACATGTTTCATCTTGAAATCAAGCCTGAATGATGTTTTTTAATTTTTAGAATTTTTTTGCATTTATTTTTGAATTTTCTATCTCAGGTCGGGTTCGAACGGATAGGATGGAAATTTTTTTTCTTCTCTATTTTTAGGCCTGTCCATACCCGTTTAGTCTTGAAATGAAGCCCGGATGATGTTTTTTAATTTTTAGAATTTTTTTGCATTTTATTTTTGAATTTTCTATCTCGGGTCGGGTTCGAACGGATAGGAAGGAAATTTTTTTTCTTCTCTATCTTTCGGCCTGTCCTGACCCGTTTCATTTTGAAATGAAGCCAGGATGATGTTTTTTAATTTTTAGATTTTTTTTGCATTTATTTTTGAATTCTCTAACTCGGATCGGGTTCGAACGTATAGGAAGGAAATTTTTTTTCCTCTCTATTTTTCAGCCTGTCCTGACTCGTTTCATCTTGAAACGAAGCCAGGATGATGCTTTTTAATTTTTAGAATTTTTTTGCATTTATTTTTGAATTTTCTAACTAGGGTCGGGTTCGAACGGATAGAAAGGAAATTTTTTTTCTTCTCTATTTTTCGGCCTGTCCATACCCGTTTAGTTTTGAAATGAAGCCTGGATGATGTTTTTTAATTTTTAGAATTTTTTTGCATTTTATTTTTGAATTTTCTATCTCGGGTCGGGTTTGAACGGATAGGATGGAAATTTTTTTTCTTCTCTATTTTTCGGCCTGTCCATACTCGTTTAGTCTTGAAATGAAGCCTGGATGATGTTTTTTAATTTTTAGAAACTTTTTTCATTTTATTTTTGAATTTTCTATCTCGGGTCGGGTTCGAACGGATAGGATGGAAATTTTTTTTCTTCTCTATTTTTCGGCCTGTCCATACCCGTTTAGTCTTGAAATGAAGCCTGGATGATGTTTTTTAATTTTTAGAATTTTTTTTCATTTTATTTTTGAATTTTCTATCTCGGGTCGGGTTCGAACGGATAGGAAGGAAATTTTTTTTCTTCTCTATTTTTCGGCCTGTCCTGACATGTTTCATCTTGAAATGAAGCCTGAATGATGTTTTTTAATTTTTAGAATTTTTTTGCATTTATTTTTGAATTTTCTAACTCGGGTCGGGTTCGAACGGATTGGAGGAAATTTTTTTTCTTCTCTATTTTTCGGCCTGTCCATACCCGTTTAGTCTTGAAATGAAGCCTGGATGATGTTTTTTGATTTTTAGAATTTTTTTGCATTTTATTTTTGAATTTTCTATCTCGGGTCGGGTTCGAACGGATAGGAAGGAAATTTTTTTTCTTCTCTATCTTTCGGCCTGTCCTGACCCGTTTCATTTTGAAATGAAGCCAGGATGATGTTTTTTAATTTTTAGATTTTTTTTGCATTTATTTTTGAATTCTCTAACTCGGATCGGGTTCGAACGTATAGGAAGGAAATTTTTTTTCCTCTCTATTTTTCAGCCTGTCCTGACTCGTTTCATCTTGAAACGAAGCCAGGATGATGCTTTTTAATTTTTAGAATTTTTTTGCATTTATTTTTGAATTTTCTAACTAGGGTCGGGTTCGAACGGATAGAAAGGAAATTTTTTTTCTTCTCTATTTTTCGGCCTGTCCATACCCGTTTAGTTTTGAAATGAAGCCTGGATGATGTTTTTTAATTTTTAGAATTTTTTTGCATTTTATTTTTGAATTTTCTATCTCGGGTCGGGTTTGAACGGATAGGATGGAAATTTTTTTTCTTCTCTATTTTTCGGCCTGTCCATACTCGTTTAGTCTTGAAATGAAGCCTGGATGATGTTTTTTAATTTTTAGAAACTTTTTTCATTTTATTTTTGAATTTTCTATCTCGGGTCGGGTTCGAACGGATAGGATGGAAATTTTTTTTCTTCTCTATTTTTCGGCCTGTCCATACCCGTTTAGTCTTGAAATGAAGCCTGGATGATGTTTTTTAATTTTTAGAATTTTTTTTCATTTTATTTTTGAATTTTCTATCTCGGGTCGGGTTCGAACGGATAGGAAGGAAATTTTTTTTCTTCTCTATTTTTCGGCCTGTCCTGACATGTTTCATCTTGAAATGAAGCCTGAATGATGTTTTTTAATTTTTAGAATTTTTTTGCATTTATTTTTGAATTTTCTAACTCGGGTCGGGTTCGAACGGATTGGAGGAAATTTTTTTTCTTCTCTATTTTTCGGCCTGTCCATACCCGTTTAGTCTTGAAATGAAGCCTGGATGATGTTTTTTGATTTTTAGAATTTTTTTGCATTTTATTTTTGAATTTTCTATCTCGGGTCGGGTTCGATCGGATAGGAAGGAAATTTTTTTTCTTCTCTATCTTTCGGCCTGTCCTGACCCGTTTCATCTTGAAATGCAGCCTGGATTATGTTTTTTAATTTTTAGAATTTATTTTTAAAATTTCTAAGTCGGGTCGGGTTAGAACGGAGAGGAAGGAAATTTTTTTTCTTCTCTATTTTTCGGCTTGTCCATACCCGTATCTTCTTGAAATGAAGCCTGGATGATGTTTTTCAATTTTTTAAATTTTTTTGCATTTTTTTTTTAATTTTCTAACTCGGGTCGGGTTCGAACGTATAGGAAGGAAATTTTTTTTCCTCTCTATTTTTCGGCCTGTCCTGACCCGTTTCGTCTTGAAATGATGCCAGGATGATGTTTTTTAATTTTTAGAATTTTTTTACTTTTATTTTTGAATTTTCTAACTCGGGTCGGGTTCGAACGGATAGGAAGGAAATTTTTTTTTTCTCTATTTTTCGGCCTGTCCATACCCGTTTAGTCTTGAAATGAAGCCTGGATGATGTTTTTTGATTTTTAGAATTTTTTTCCATTTTCTTTTTGAATTTTCTAACTCGGGTCGGGTTCGAAAGGATAGAAAGGAAAATTTTTTTCTTCTCTATTTTTCGGCCTGTCCATACCCGTTTAGTCTTGAAATGAAGCCTGGATGATTTTTTTTAATTTTTAGAATTTTTTTTGCATTTATTTTTGAATTTTCTAACTCGGGTCGGGTTCGAAAGGATAGAAAGGAAATTTTTTTTCTTCTCTATTTTTCGGCCTGTCCATACCCGTTTAGTCTTGAAATGATGCCTGGATGATGTTTTTTTAATTTTTAGAATTTTTTTGCATTTATTTTTGAATTTTCTATCTCGGGTCGGGTTCGAACGGATAGGAGGAAATTTTTTTTCTTCTCTATTTTTCGGCCTGTCCATACCCGTTTAGTCTTGAAATGAAGCCTGGATGATTTGTTTTAATTTTTAGAATTTTTTTTGCATTTATTTTTTAATTTTCTATCTCGGGTCGGGTTCGAACGGATAGAAAGGAAATTTTTTTTTTTCTCTATTTTTCGGCCTGTCCATACCCGTTTAGTCTTGAAATGAAACCTGGATGATGTTTTTTGATTTTTAGAATTTTTTTCCATTTTCTTTTTGAATTTTCTAACTCGGGTCGGGTTCGAAAGGATAGAAAGGAAAATTTTTTTCTTCTCTATTTTTCGGCCTGTCCATACCCGTTTAGTCTTGAAATGAAGCCTGGATGATGTTTTTTAATTTTTAGAATTTTTTTTGCATTTATTTTTGAATTTTCTAACTCGGGTCGGGTTCGAAAGGATAGAAAGGAAATTTTTTTTCTTCTCTATTTTTCGGCCTGTCCATACCCGTTTAGTCTTGAAATGATGCCTGGATGATGTTTTTTTAATTTTTAGAATTTTTTTGCATTTATTTTTGAATTTTCTATCTCGGGTCGGGTTCGAACGGATAGGAGGAAATTTTTTTTCTTCTCTATTTTTAGGCTTGTCCATACCCGTTAACTTTTGAAATGAAGCCTGGATGATGTTTTTTAATTTTTAGAATTTTTTTGCATTTTATTTTTGAATTTTCTATCTCGGGTCGGGTTCGAACGGATAGGATGGAAATTTTTTTTCTTCTCTATTTTTCGGCCTGTCCATACCCGTTTAGTCTTGAAATGAAGCCTGGATGATGTTTTTTAATTTTTAGAATTTTTTTGCATTTTATTTTTGAATTTTCTATCTCGGGTCGGGTTCGAACGGATAGGAAGGAAATTTTTTTTCCTCTCTATTTTTCGGCCTGTCCATACCCGTTTAGTTTTGAAATGAAGCCTGGATGATGTTTTTTAATTTTTAGAATTTTTTTGCATTTTATTTTTGAATTTTCTATCTCAGGTCGGGTTCGAACGGATAGGATGGAAATTTTTTTTCTTCTCTATTTTTCGGCCTGTCCATACCCGTTTAGTCTTGAAATGAAGCCCGGATGATGTTTTTTAATTTTTAGAATTTTTTTGCATTTTATTTTTGAATTTTCTATCTCGGGTCGGGTTCGAACGGATAGGAAGGAAATTTTTTTTCTTCTCCATCTTTCGGCCTGTCCTGACCCGTTTCATTTTGAAATGAAGCCAGGATGATGTTTTTTAATTTTTAGATTTTTTTTGCATTTATTTTTGAATTCTCTAACTCGGGTCGGGTTCGAACGTATAGGAAGGAAATTTTTTTTCCTCTCTATTTTTCAGCCTGTCGTGACCCGTTTCGTCTTGAAATGATGCCGGGATGATGTTTTTTAATTTTTAGAATTTTTTTACTTATATTTTTGAATTTTCTAACTCGGGTCGGGTTCGAACGGATAGGAAGGAAATTTTTTTTTTCTCTATTTTTCGACCTGTCCATACCCGTTTAGTCTTGAAATGAAGCCTGGATGATGTTTTTTGATTTTTAGAATTTTTTTGCATTTTCTTTTTGAATTTTCTAACTCGGGTCGGATTCGAACGGATAGAAAGGAAATTTTTTTTCATCTCTATTTTTCGGCCTGTCCATACCCGTTTAGTCTTGAAATGAAGCCTGGATGATTTGTTTTAATTTTTAGAATTTTTTTTGCATTTATTTTTTAATTTTCTATCTCGGGTCGGGTTCGAACGGATAGAAAGGAAATTTTTTTTCTTCTCTATTTTTCGGCCTGTCCATACCCGTTTAGTCTTGAAATTATGCCTGGATGATGTTTTTTTAATTTTTAGAATTTTTTTGCATTTATTTTAGAATTTTCAATCTCGGGTCGGGTTCGAACGGATAGGAGGAAATTTTTTTTCTTCTCTATTTTTAGGCTTGTCCATACCCGTTAACTCTTGAAATTAAGCCTGGATGATGTTTTTTAATTTTTAGAATTTTTTTGCATTTTATTTTTGAATTTTCTATCTCGGGTCGGGTTCGAACGGATAGGATGGAAATTTTTTTTCTTCTCTATTTTTCGGCCTGTCCATACCCGTTTAGTCTTGAAATGAAGCCTGGATGATGTTTTTTAATTTTTGAAATTTTTTTTCATTTTATTTTTGAATTTTCTATCTCGGGTCGGGTTCGAACGGATAGGAAGGAAATTTTTTTTCTTCTCTATTTTTCGGCCTGTCCTGACATGTTTCATCTTGAAATGAAGCCTGGATGATATTTTTTAATTTTTAGAATTTTTTTGCATTTATTTTTGAATTTTCTATATCGGGTCGGGTTCGAACGGATAGGAAGGAAATTTTTTTTCTTCTCTATTTTTCGGCCTGTCCATACCCGTTTAGTCTTGAAATGAAGCTCGGATGATGTTTTTTAATTTTTAGAATTTTTTTGCATTTATTTTTGAATTTTCTAACTCGGGTCGGGTTCGAACGTATAGGAAGGAAATTTTTTTTCCTCTCTATTTTTCAGCCTGTCCTGACTCGTTTCATCTTGAAACGAAGCCAGGATGATGTTTTTTAATTTTTAGAATTTTTTTGCATTTATTTTTGAATTTTCTAACTCGGGTCGGGTTCGAACGGATAGGAAGAAAATTTTTTTTCTTCTCTATTTTTAGGCTTGTTCATACCCGTTTACTCTTGAAATGAAGCCTGGATGATGTTTTTTAATTTTTAGAATTTTTTTGCATTTTATTTTTGAATTTTCTAACTCGGGTCGGGTTCGAACGGATAGGAAGGAAAATTTTTTTTTCTCTATTTTTCGTCCTGTCCATACCTGTTTAGTCTTGAAATGAAGCCTGGATGATGTTTTTTGATTTTTAGAATTTTTTTGTATTTTCTTTTTGAATTTTCTAACTCGGGTCGGGTTCGAACGGATAGAAAGGAAATTTTTTTTCTTCTCTATTTTTCGGCCTGTCCATACCCGTTTAGTCTTGAAATGAAGCCTGGATGATTTTTTTTAATTTTTAGAATTTTTTTTGCATTTATTTTTGAATTTTCTAACTCGGGTCGGGTTCGAACGGATAGGAAGGAAATTTTTTTTCTTCTCTATTTTTCGGCCTGTCCATACCCATTTAGTTTTGAAATGAAGCCTGGATGATGTTTTTTAATTTTTAGAATTTTTTTGCATTTTATTTTTGAATTTTCTATCTCAGGTCGGGTTCGAACGGATAGGATGGAAATTTTTTTTCTTCTCTATTTTTCGGCCTGTCCATACCCGTTTAGTCGTGAAATGAAGCTCGGATGATGTTTTTTAATTTTTAGAATTTTTTTGCATTTTATTTTTGAATTTTCTATCTCGGGTCGGGTTCGAACGGATAGGAAGGAAATTTTTTTTCTTCTCTATCTTTCGGCCTGTCCTGACCCGTTTCATTTTGAAATGAAGCCAGGATGATGTTTTTTAATTTTTAGATTTTTTTTGCATTTATTTTTGAATTCTCTAACTCGGGTCGGGTTCGAACGTATAGGAAGGAAATTTTTTTTCCTCTCTATTTTTCAGCCTGTCCTGACTCGTTTCATCTTGAAACGAAGCCAGGATGATGTTTTTTAATTTTTAGAATTTTTTTGCATTTATTTTTGAATTTTCTAACTCGGGTCGGGTTCGAACGGATAGGAAGGAAATTTTTTTTCTTCTCTATTTTTCGGCCTGTCCATACCCGTTTAGTCTTGAAATGAAGCCTGGATGATTTGTTTTAATTTTTAGAATTTTTTTTGCATTTATTTTTTAATTTTCTATCTCGGGTCGGGTTCGAACGGATAGAAAGGAAATTTTTTTTCTTCTCTATTTTTCGGCCTGTCCATACCCGTTTAGTCTTGAAATTATGCCTGGATGATGTTTTTTTAATTTTTAGAATTTTTTTGCATTTATTTTAGAATTTTCAATCTCGGGTCGGGTTCGAACGGATAGGAGGAAATTTTTTTTCTTCTCTATTTTTAGGCTTGTCCATACCCGTTAACTCTTGAAATGAAGCCTGGATGATGTTTTTTAATTTTTAGAATTTTTTTGCATTTTATTTTTGAATTTTCTATCTCGGGTCGGGTTCGAACGGATAGGATGGAAATTTTTTTTCTTCTCTATTTTTCGGCCTGTCCATACCCGTTTAGTCTTGAAATGAAGCCTGGATGATGTTTTTTAATTTTTGAAATTTTTTTTCATTTTATTTTTGAATTTTCTATCTCGGGTCGGGTTCGAACGGATAGGAAGGAAATTTTTTTTCTTCTCTATTTTTCGGCCTGTCCTGACATGTTTCATCTTGAAATGAAGCCTGGATGATATTTTTTAATTTTTAGAATTTTTTTGCATTTATTTTTGAATTTTCTATATCGGGTCGGGTTCGAACGGATAGGAAGGAAATTTTTTTTCTTCCCTATTTTTCGGCCTGTCCATACCCGTTTAGTCTTGAAATGAAGCTCGGATGATGTTTTTTAATTTTTAGAATTTTTTTGCATTTATTTTTGAATTTTCTAACTCGGGTCGGGTTCGAACGTATAGGAAGGAAATTTTTTTTCCTCTCTATTTTTCAGCCTATCCTGACTCGTTTCATCTTGAAACGAAGCCAGGATGATGTTTTTTAATTTTTAGAATTTTTTTGCATTTATTTTTGAATTTTCTAACTCGGGTCGGGTTCGAACGGATAGGAAGAAAATTTTTTTTCTTCTCTATTTTTAGGCTTGTTCATACCCGTTTACTCTTGAAATGAAGCCTGGATGATGTTTTTTAATTTTTAGAATTTTTTTGCATTTTATTTTTGAATTTTCTAACTCGGGTCGGGTTCGAACGGATAGGAAGGAAAATTTTTTTTTCTCTATTTTTCGTCCTGTCCATACCTGTTTAGTCTTGAAATGAAGCCTGGATGATGTTTTTTGATTTTTAGAATTTTTTTGTATTTTCTTTTTGAATTTTCTAACTCGGGTCGGGTTCGAACGGATAGAAAGGAAATTTTTTTTCTTCTCTATTTTTCGGCCTGTCCATACCCGTTTAGTCTTGAAATGAAGCCTGGATGATTTTTTTTAATTTTTAGAATTTTTTTTGCATTTATTTTTGAATTTTCTAACTCGGGTCGGGTTCGAACGGATAGGAAGGAAATTTTTTTTCTTCTCTATTTTTCGGCCTGTCCATACCCATTTAGTTTTGAAATGAAGCCTGGATGATGTTTTTTAATTTTTAGAATTTTTTTGCATTTTATTTTTGAATTTTCTATCTCAGGTCGGGTTCGAACGGATAGGAAGGAAATTTTTTTTCTTCTCTATTTTTCGGCCTGTCCATACCCGTTTAGTCTTGAAATGAAGCCCGGATGATGTTTTTTAATTTTTAGAATTTTTTTGCATTTTATTTTTGAATTTTCTATCTCAGGTCGGGTTCGAACGGATAGGAAGGAAATTTTTTTTCTTCTCTATCTTTCGGCCTGTCCTGACCCGTTTCATTTTGAAATGAAGCCAGGATGATGTTTTTTAATTTTTAGATTTTTTTTGCATTTATTTTTGAATTCTCTAACTCGGGTCGGGTTCGAACGTATAGGAAGGAAATTTTTTTTCCTCTCTATTTTTCAGCCTGTCCTGACTCGTTTCATCTTGAAACGAAGCCAGGATGATGTTTTTTAATTTTTAGAATTTTTTTGCATTTATTTTTGAATTTTCTAACTCGGGTCGGGTTCGAACGGATAGGAAGGAAATTTTTTTTCTTCTCTATTTTTCGGCCTGTCCATACCCGTTTAGTTTTGAAATGAAGCCTGGATGATGTTTTTTAATTTTTAGAATTTTTTTGCATTTTATTTTTGAATTTTCTATCTCGGGTCGGGTTCGAACGGATAGGATGGAAATTTTTTTTCTTCTCTATTTTTCGGCCTGTCCATACTCGTTTACTCTTGAAATGAAGCCTGGATGATGTTTTTTAATTTTTAGAAACTTTTTTCATTTTATTTTTGAATTTTCTATCTCGGGTCGGGTTCGAACGGATAGGATGGAAATTTTTTTTCTTCTCTATTTTTCGGCCTGTCCATACCCGTTTAGTCTTGAAATGAAGCCTGGATGATGTTTTTTAATTTTTAGAATTTTTTTTCATTTTATTTTTGAATTTTCTATCTCGGGTCGGGTTCGAACGGATAGGAAGGAAATTTTTTTTCTTCTCTATCTTTCGGCCTGTCCTGACCCGTTTCATTTTGAAATGAAGCCAGGATGATGTTTTTTAATTTTTAGATTTTTTTTGCATTTATTTTTGAATTCTCTAACTCGGGTCGGGTTCGAACGTATAGGAAGGAAATTTTTTTTCCTCTCTATTTTTCAGCCTGTCCTGACTCGTTTCATCTTGAAACGAAGCCAGGATGATGTTTTTTAATTTTTAGAATTTTTTTGCATTTATTTTTGAATTTTCTAACTCGGGTCGGGTTCGAACGGATAGGAAGGAAATTTTTTTTCTTCTCTATTTTTCGGCCTGTCCATACCCGTTTAGTTTTGAAATGAAGCCTGGATGATGTTTTTTAATTTTTAGAATTTTTTTGCATTTTATTTTTGAATTTTCTATCTCGGGTCGGGTTCGAACGGATAGGATGGAAATTTTTTTTCTTCTCTATTTTTCGGCCTGTCCATACTCGTTTACTCTTGAAATGAAGCCTGGATGATGTTTTTTAATTTTTAGAAACTTTTTTCATTTTATTTTTGAATTTTCTATCTCGGGTCGGGTTCGAACGGATAGGATGGAAATTTTTTTTCTTCTCTATTTTTCGGCCTGTCCATACCCGTTTAGTCTTGAAATGAAGCCTGGATGATGTTTTTTAATTTTTAGAATTTTTTTTCATTCTATTTTTGAATTTTCTATCTCGGGTCGGGTTCGAACGGATAGGAAGGAAATTTTTTTTCTTCTCTATTTTTCGGCCTGTCCTGACATGTTTCATCTTGAAATCAAGCCTGAATGATGTTTTTTAATTTTTAGAATTTTTTTGCATTTATTTTTGAATTTTCTATCTCAGGTCGGGTTCGAACGGATAGGATGGAAATTTTTTTTCTTCTCTATTTTTTGGCCTGTCCATACCCGTTTAGTCTTGAAATGAAGCCCGGATGATGTTTTTTAATTTTTAGAATTTTTTTGCATTTTATTTTTGAATTTTCTATCTCGGGTCGGGTTCGAACGGATAGGAAGGAAATTTTTTTTCTTCTCTATCTTTCGACCTGTCCTGACCCGTTTCATTTTGAAATGAAGCCAGGATGATGTTTTTTAATTTTTAGATTTTTTTTGCATTTATTTTTGAATTCTCTAACTCGGGTCGGGTTCGAACGTATAGGAAGAAAATTTTTTTTCCTCTCTATTTTTCAGCCTGTCCTGACTCGTTTCATCTTGAAACGAAGCCAGGATGATGCTTTTTAATTTTTAGAATTTTTTTGCATTTATTTTTGAATTTTATAAATAGGGTCGGGTTCGAACGGATAGAAAGGAAATTTTTTTTCTTCTCTATTTTTCGGCCTGTCCATACCCGTTTAGTTTTGAAATGAAGCCTGGATGATGTTTTTTAATTTTTAGAATTTTTTTGCATTTTATTTTTGAATTTTCTATCTCGGGTCGGGTTCGAACGGATAGGATGGAAATTTTTATTCTTCTCTATTTTTCGGCCTGTCCATACTCGTTTAGTCTTGAAATGAAGCCTGGATGATGTTTTTTAATTTTTAGAAACTTTTTTCATTTTATTTTTGAATTTTCTATCTCGGGTCGGGTTCGAACGGATAGGATGGAAATTTTTTTTCTTCTCTATTTTTCGGCCAGTCCATACCCTTTAGTCTTGAAATGAAGTCTGGATGATGTTTTTTAATTTTTAGAATTTTTTTTCATTTTATTTTTGAATTTTCTATCTCGGGTCGGGTTCGAACGGATAGGAAGGAAATTTTTTTTCTTCTCTATTTTTCGGCCTGTCCTGACATGTTTCATCTTGAAATGAAGCCTGAATGATGTTTTTTAATTTTTAGAATTTTTTTGGATTTATTTTTGAATTTTCTAACTCGGGTCGGGTTCGAACGGATTGGAGGAAATTTTTTTTCTTCTCTATTTTTCGGCCTGTCCATACCCGTTTAGTCTTGAAATGAAGTCTGGATGATGTTTTTTGATTTTTAGAATTTTTTTGCATTTTATTTTTGAATTTTCTATCTCGGGTCGGGTTCGAACGGATAGGAAGGAAATTTTTTTTCTTCTCTATCTTTCGGCCTGTCCTGACCCGTTTCATCTTGAAATGCAGCCTGGATTATGTTTTTTAATTTTTAGAATTTATTTTTGAAATTTCTAAGTCGGGTCGGGTTAGAACGGAGAGGAAGGAAATTTTTTTTCTTCTCTATTTTTCGGCTTGTCCATACCCGTATCCTCTTGAAATGAAGCCTGGATGATGTTTTTCAATTTTTTAAATTTTTTTGCATTTTTTTTTTTTAATTTTCTAACTCGGGTCGGGTTCGAACGTATAGGAAGGAAATTTTTTTTCCTCTCTATTTTTCGGCCTGTCCTGACCCGTTTCGTCTTGAAATGATGCCAGGATGATGTTTTTTAATTTTTAGAATTTTTTTACTTATATTTTTGAATTTTCTAACTCGGGTCGGGTTCGAACGGATAGGAAGGAAATTTTTTTTTTCTCTATTTTTCGGTCTGTCCATACCCGTTTAGTCTTGAAATGAAACCTGGATGATGTTTTTTAATTTTTAGAAACTTCTTTCATTTTATTTTTGAATTTTCTATCTCGGGTCGGGTTCGAACGGATAGGATGGAAATTTTTTTTCTTCTCTATTTTTCGGCCTGTCCATACCCGTTTAGTCTTGAAATGAAGCCTGGATGATGTTTTTTAATTTTTAGAATTTTGTTTCATTTTATTTTTGAATTTTCTATCTCGGGTCGGGTTCGAACGGATAGGAAGGAAATTTTTTTTCTTCTCTATTTTTCGGCCTGTCCTGACATGTTTCATCTTGAAATGAAGCCTGCATGATGTTTAATTTTTAGAATTTTTTTGCATTTATTTTAGAATTTTCAATCTCGGGTCGGGTTCGAACGGATAGGAAGGAAATTTTTTTTCTTCTCTATTTTTCGGCCTGTCCATACCCGTTTAGTTTTGAAATGAAGCCTGGATGATGTTTTTTAATTTTTAGAATTTTTTTGCATTTTATTTTTGAATTTTCTATCTCAGGTCGGGTTCGAACGGATAGGATGGAAATTTTTTTTCTTCTCTATTTTTCGGCCTGTCCATACCCGTTTAGTCTTGAAATGAAGCCTGGATGATGTTTTTTAATTTTTGAAATTTTTTTTCATTTTATTTTTGAATTTTCTATCTCGGGTCGGGTTCGAACGGATAGGAAGGAAATTTTTTTTCTTCTCTATTTTTCGGCCTGTCCTGACATGTTTCATCTTGAAATGAAGCCTGGATGATATTTTTTAATTTTTAGAATTTTTTTGCATTTATTTTTGAATTTTCTATATCGGGTCGGGTTCGAACGGATAGGAAGGAAATTTTTTTTCTTCTCTATTTTTCGGCCTGTCCATACCCGTTTAGTCTTGAAATGAAGCTCGGATGATGTTTTTTAATTTTTAGAATTTTTTTGCATTTATTTTTGAATTTTCTAACTCGGGTCGGGTTCGAACGTATAGGAAGGAAATTTTTTTTCCTCTCTATTTTTCAGCCTGTCCTGACTCGTTTCATCTTGAAACGAAGCCAGGATGATGTTTTTTAATTTTTAGAATTTTTTTGCATTTATTTTTGAATTTTCTAACTCGGGTCGGGTTCGAACGGATAGGAAGAAAATTTTTTTTCTTCTCTATTTTTAGGCTTGTTCATACCCGTTTACTCTTGAAATGAAGCCTGGATGATGTTTTTTAATTTTTAGAATTTTTTTGCATTTTATTTTTGAATTTTCTAACTCGGGTCGGGTTCGAACGGATAGGAAGGAAAATTTTTTTTTCTCTATTTTTCGTCCTGTCCATACCTGTTTAGTCTTGAAATGAAGCCTGGATGATGTTTTTTGATTTTTAGAATTTTTTTGTATTTTCTTTTTGAATTTTCTAACTCGGGTCGGGTTCGAACGGATAGAAAGGAAATTTTTTTTCTTCTCTATTTTTCGGCCTGTCCATACCCGTTTAGTCTTGAAATGAAGCCTGGATGATGTTTTTTAATTTTTAGAATTTTTTTTCATTTTATTTTTGAATTTTCTATCTCGGGTCGGGTTCGAACGGATAGGAAGGAAATTTTTTTTCTTCTCTATCTTTCGGCCTGTCCTGACCCGTTTCATTTTGAAATGAAGCCAGGATGATGTTTTTTAATTTTTAGATTTTTTTTGCATTTATTTTTGAATTCTCTAACTCGGGTCGGGTTCGAACGGATAGGAAGGAAAATTTTTTTTTCTCTATTTTTCGTCCTGTCCATACCTGTTTAGTCTTGAAATGAAGCCTGGATGATGTTTTTTGATTTTTAGAATTTTTTTGTATTTTCTTTTTGAATTTTCTAACTCGGGTCGGGTTCGAACGGATAGAAAGGAAATTTTTTTTCTTCTCTATTTTTCGGCCTGTCCATACCCGTTTAGTCTTGAAATGAAGCCTGGATGATTTTTTTTAATTTTTAGAATTTTTTTTGCATTTATTTTTGAATTTTCTAACTCGGGTCGGGTTCGAACGGATAGGAAGGAAATTTTTTTTCTTCTCTATTTTTCGGCCTGTCCATACCCATTTAGTTTTGAAATGAAGCCTGGATGATGTTTTTTAATTTTTAGAATTTTTTTGCATTTTATTTTTGAATTTTCTATCTCAGGTCGGGTTCGAACGGATAGGATGGAAATTTTTTTTCTTCTCTATTTTTCGGCCTGTCCATACCCGTTTAGTCGTGAAATGAAGCTCGGATGATGTTTTTTAATTTTTAGAATTTTTTTGCATTTTATTTTTGAATTTTCTATCTCGGGTCGGGTTCGAACGGATAGGAAGGAAATTTTTTTTCTTCTCTATCTTTCGGCCTGTCCTGACCCGTTTCATTTTGAAATGAAGCCAGGATGATGTTTTTTAATTTTTAGATTTTTTTTGCATTTATTTTTGAATTCTCTAACTCGGGTCGGGTTCGAACGTATAGGAAGGAAATTTTTTTTCCTCTCTATTTTTCAGCCTGTCCTGACTCGTTTCATCTTGAAACGAAGCCAGGATGATGTTTTTTAATTTTTAGAATTTTTTTGCATTTATTTTTGAATTTTCTAACTCGGGTCGGGTTCGAACGGATAGGAAGGAAATTTTTTTTCTTCTCTATTTTTCGGCCTGTCCATACCCGTTTAGTCTTGAAATGAAGCCTGGATGATTTGTTTTAATTTTTAGAATTTTTTTTGCATTTATTTTTTAATTTTCTATCTCGGGTCGGGTTCGAACGGATAGAAAGGAAATTTTTTTTCTTCTCTATTTTTCGGCCTGTCCATACCCGTTTAGTCTTGAAATTATGCCTGGATGATGTTTTTTTAATTTTTAGAATTTTTTTGCATTTATTTTAGAATTTTCAATCTCGGGTCGGGTTCGAACGGATAGGAGGAAATTTTTTTTCTTCTCTATTTTTAGGCTTGTCCATACCCGTTAACTCTTGAAATGAAGCCTGGATGATGTTTTTTAATTTTTAGAATTTTTTTGCATTTTATTTTTGAATTTTCTATCTCGGGTCGGGTTCGAACGGATAGGATGGAAATTTTTTTTCTTCTCTATTTTTCGGCCTGTCCATACCCGTTTAGTCTTGAAATGAAGCCTGGATGATGTTTTTTAATTTTTGAAATTTTTTTTCATTTTATTTTTGAATTTTCTATCTCGGGTCGGGTTCGAACGGATAGGAAGGAAATTTTTTTTCTTCTCTATTTTTCGGCCTGTCCTGACATGTTTCATCTTGAAATGAAGCCTGGATGATATTTTTTAATTTTTAGAATTTTTTTGCATTTATTTTTGAATTTTCTATATCGGGTCGGGTTCGAACGGATAGGAAGGAAATTTTTTTTCTTCTCTATTTTTCGGCCTGTCCATACCCGTTTAGTCTTGAAATGAAGCTCGGATGATGTTTTTTAATTTTTAGAATTTTTTTGCATTTATTTTTGAATTTTCTAACTCGGGTCGGGTTCGAACGTATAGGAAGGAAATTTTTTTTCCTCTCTATTTTTCAGCCTGTCCTGACTCGTTTCATCTTGAAACGAAGCCAGGATGATGTTTTTTAATTTTTAGAATTTTTTTGCATTTATTTTTGAATTTTCTAACTCGGGTCGGGTTCGAACGGATAGGAAGAAAATTTTTTTTCTTCTCTATTTTTAGGCTTGTTCATACCCGTTTACTCTTGAAATGAAGCCTGGATGATGTTTTTTAATTTTTAGAATTTTTTTGCATTTATTTTTGAATTTTCAAACTCGGGTCGGGTTCGAACGTATAGGAAGGAAATTTTTTTTCTTCTCTATTTTTCGGCCTGTCCATACCCGTTTAGTCTTGAAATGAAGCTCGGATGATGTTTTTTAATTTTTAGAATTTTTTTGCATTTATTTTTGAATTTTCTAACTCGGGTCGGGTTCGAACGTATAGGAAGGAAATTTTTTTTCCTCTCTATTTTTCAGCCTGTCCTGACTCGTTTCATCTTGAAACGAAGCCAGGATGATGTTTTTTAATTTTTAGAATTTTTTTGCATTTATTTTTGAATTTTCTAACTCGGGTCGGGTTCGAACGGATAGGAAGAAAATTTTTTTTCTTCTCTATTTTTAGGCTTGTTCATACCCGTTTACTCTTGAAATGAAGCCTGGATGATGTTTTTTAATTTTTAGAATTTTTTTGCATTTTATTTTTGAATTTTCTAACTCGGGTCGGGTTCGAACGGATAGGAAGGAAAATTTTTTTTTCTCTATTTTTCGTCCTGTCCATACCTGTTTAGTCTTGAAATGAAGCCTGGATGATGTTTTTTGATTTTTAGAATTTTTTTGTATTTTCTTTTTGAATTTTCTAACTCGGGTCGGGTTCGAACGGATAGAAAGGAAATTTTTTTTCTTCTCTATTTTTCGGCCTGTCCATACCCGTTTAGTCTTGAAATGAAGCCTGGATGATTTTTTTTAATTTTTAGAATTTTTTTTGCATTTATTTTTGAATTTTCTAACTCGGGTCGGGTTCGAACGGATAGGAAGGAAATTTTTTTTCTTCTCTATTTTTCGGCCTGTCCATACCCATTTAGTTTTGAAATGAAGCCTGGATGATGTTTTTTAATTTTTAGAATTTTTTTGCATTTTATTTTTGAATTTTCTATCTCAGGTCGGGTTCGAACGGATAGGAAGGAAATTTTTTTTCTTCTCTATCTTTCGGCCTGTCCTGACCCGTTTCATTTTGAAATGAAGCCAGGATGATGTTTTTTAATTTTTAGATTTTTTTTGCATTTATTTTTGAATTCTCTAACTCGGGTCGGGTTCGAACGTATAGGAAGGAAATTTTTTTTCCTCTCTATTTTTCAGCCTGTCCTGACTCGTTTCATCTTGAAACGAAGCCAGGATGATGTTTTTTAATTTTTAGAATTTTTTTGCATTTATTTTTGAATTTTCTAACTCGGGTCGGGTTCGAACGGATAGGAAGGAAATTTTTTTTCTTCTCTATTTTTCGGCCTGTCCATACCCGTTTAGTTTTGAAATGAAGCCTGGATGATGTTTTTTAATTTTTAGAATTTTTTTGCATTTTATTTTTGAATTTTCTATCTCGGGTCGGGTTCGAACGGATAGGATGGAAATTTTTTTTCTTCTCTATTTTTCGGCCTGTCCATACTCGTTTACTCTTGAAATGAAGCCTGGATGATGTTTTTTAATTTTTAGAAACTTTTTTCATTTTATTTTTGAATTTTCTATCTCGGGTCGGGTTCGAACGGATAGGATGGAAATTTTTTTTCTTCTCTATTTTTCGGCCTGTCCATACCCGTTTAGTCTTGAAATGAAGCCTGGATGATGTTTTTTAATTTTTAGAATTTTTTTTCATTTTATTTTTGAATTTTCTATCTCGGGTCGGTTTCGAACGGATAGGAAGGAAATTTTTTTTCTTCTCTATCTTTCGGCCTGTCCTGACCCGTTTCATTTTGAAATGAAGCCAGGATGATGTTTTTTAATTTTTAGATTTTTTTTGCATTTATTTTTGAATTCTCTAACTCGGGTCGGGTTCGAACGTATAGGAAGGAAATTTTTTTTCCTCTCTATTTTTCAGCCTGTCCTGACTCGTTTCATCTTGAAACGAAGCCAGGATGATGTTTTTTAATTTTTAGAATTTTTTTGCATTTATTTTTGAATTTTCTAACTCGGGTCGGGTTCGAACGGATAGGAAGGAAATTTTTTTTCTTCTCTATTTTTCGGCCTGTCCATACCCGTTTAGTTTTGAAATGAAGCCTGGATGATGTTTTTTAATTTTTAGAATTTTTTTGCATTTTATTTTTGAATTTTCTATCTCGGGTCGGGTTCGAACGGATAGGATGGAAATTTTTTTTCTTCTCTATTTTTCGGCCTGTCCATACTCGTTTACTCTTGAAATGAAGCCTGGATGATGTTTTTTAATTTTTAGAAACTTTTTTCATTTTATTTTTGAATTTTCTATCTCGGGTCGGGTTCGAACGGATAGGATGGAAATTTTTTTTCTTCTCTATTTTTCGGCCTGTCCATACCCGTTTAGTCTTGAAATGAAGCCTGGATGATGTTTTTTAATTTTTAGAATTTTTTTTCATTCTATTTTTGAATTTTCTATCTCGGGTCGGGTTCGAACGGATAGGAAGGAAATTTTTTTTCTTCTCTATTTTTCGGCCTGTCCTGACATGTTTCATCTTGAAATCAAGCCTGAATGATGTTTTTTAATTTTTAGAATTTTTTTGCATTTATTTTTGAATTTTCTATCTCAGGTCGGGTTCGAACGGATAGGATGGAAATTTCTTTTCTTCTCTATTTTTTGGCCTGTCCATACCCGTTTAGTCTTGAAATGAAGCCCGGATGATGTTTTTTAATTTTTAGAATTTTTTTGCATTTTATTTTTGAATTTTCTATCTCGGGTCGGGTTCGAACGGATAGGAAGGAAATTTTTTTTCTTCTCTATCTTTCGACCTGTCCTGACCCGTTTCATTTTGAAATGAAGCCAGGATGATGTTTTTTAATTTTTAGATTTTTTTTGCATTTATTTTTGAATTCTCTAACTCGGGTCGGGTTCGAACGTATAGGAAGGAAATTTTTTTTCCTCTCTATTTTTCAGCCTGTCCTGACTCGTTTCATCTTGAAACGAAGCCAGGATGATGCTTTTTAATTTTTAGAATTTTTTTGCATTTATTTTTGAATTTTCTAACTAGGGTCGGGTTCGAACGGATAGAAAGGAAATTTTTTTTCTTCTCTATTTTTCGGCCTGTCCATACCCGTTTAGTTTTGAAATGAAGCCTGGATGATGTTTTTTAATTTTTAGAATTTTTTTGCATTTTATTTTTGAATTTTCTATCTCGGGTCGGGTTCGAACGGATAGGATGGAAATTTTTATTCTTCTCTATTTTTCGGCCTGTCCATACTCGTTTAGTCTTGAAATGAAGCCTGGATGATGTTTTTTAATTTTTAGAAACTTTTTTCATTTTATTTTTGAATTTTCTATCTCGGGTCGGGTTCGAACGGATAGGATGGAAATTTTTTTTCTTCTCTATTTTTCGGCCAGTCCATACCCTTTAGTCTTGAAATGAAGTCTGGATGATGTTTTTTAATTTTTAGAATTTTTTTTCATTTTATTTTTGAATTTTCTATCTCGGGTCGGGTTCGAACGGATAGGAAGGAAATTTTTTTTCTTCTCTATTTTTCGGCCTGTCCTGACATGTTTCATCTTGAAATGAAGCCTGAATGATGTTTTTTAATTTTTAGAATTTTTTTGGATTTATTTTTGAATTTTCTAACTCGGGTCGGGTTCGAACGGATTGGAGGAAATTTTTTTTCTTCTCTATTTTTCGGCCTGTCCATACCCGTTTAGTCTTGAAATGAAGTCTGGATGATGTTTTTTGATTTTTAGAATTTTTTTGCATTTTATTTTTGAATTTTCTATCTCGGGTCGGGTTCGAACGGATAGGAAGGAAATTTTTTTTCTTCTCTATCTTTCGGCCTGTCCTGACCCGTTTCATCTTGAAATGCAGCCTGGATTATGTTTTTTAATTTTTAGAATTTATTTTTGAAATTTCTAAGTCGGGTCGGGTTAGAACGGAGAGGAAGGAAATTTTTTTTCTTCTCTATTTTTCGGCTTGTCCATACCCGTATCCTCTTGAAATGAAGCCTGGATGATGTTTTTCAATTTTTTAAATTTTTTTGCATTTTTTTTTTTTAATTTTCTAACTCGGGTCGGGTTCTAACGTATAGGAAGGAAATTTTTTTTCCTCTCTATTTTTCGGCCTGTCCTGACCCGTTTCGTCTTGAAATGATGCCAGGATGATGTTTTTTAATTTTTAGAATTTTTTTACTTATATTTTTGAATTTTCTAACTCGGGTCGGGTTCGAACGGATAGGAAGGAAATTTTTTTTTTCTCTATTTTTCGGTCTGTCCATACCCGTTTAGTCTTGAAATGAAACCTGGATGATGTTTTTTAATTTTTAGAAACTTATTTCATTTTATTTTTGAATTTTCTATCTCGGGTCGGGTTCGAACGGATAGGATGGAAATTTTTTTTCTTCTCTATTTTTCGGCCTGTCCATACCCGTTTAGTCTTGAAATGAAGCCTGGATGATGTTTTTTAATTTTTAGAATTTTGTTTCATTTTATTTTTGAATTTTCTATCTCGGGTCGGGTTCGAACGGATAGGAAGGAAATTTTTTTTCTTCTCTATTTTTCGGCCTGTCCTGACATGTTTCATCTTGAAATGAAGCCTGCATGATGTTTTTTAATTTTTAGAATTTTTTTGCATTCATTTTAGAATTTTCAATCTCGGGTCGGGTTCGAACGGATAGGAAGGAAATTTTTTTTCTTCTCTATTTTTCGGCCTGTCCATACCCGTTTAGTTTTGAAATGAAGCCTGGATGATGTTTTTTAATTTTTAGAATTTTTTTGC
The DNA here is from genome assembly GCF_932294415.1 of Quercus robur. Classification (NCBI taxonomy): domain Eukaryota; kingdom Viridiplantae; phylum Streptophyta; class Magnoliopsida; order Fagales; family Fagaceae; genus Quercus; species Quercus robur. Next base: position 37,737,410 of record NC_065542.1, on the reverse strand, counting down.
ATTTTATTTTTGAATTTTCTATCTCAGGTCGGGTTCGAACGGATAGGATGGAAATTTTTTTTCTTCTCTATTTTTCGGCCTGTCCATACCCGTTTAGTCTTGAAATGAAGCCTGGATGATGTTTTTTAATTTTTGAAATTTTTTTTCATTTTATTTTTGAATTTTCTATCTCGGGTCGGGTTCGAACGGATAGGAAGGAAATTTTTTTTCTTCTCTATTTTTCGGCCTGTCCTGACATGTTTCATCTTGAAATGAAGCCTGGATGATATTTTTTAATTTTTAGAATTTTTTTGCATTTATTTTTGAATTTTCTATATCGGGTCGGGTTCGAACGGATAGGAAGGAAATTTTTTTTCTTCTCTATTTTTCGGCCTGTCCATACCCGTTTAGTCTTGAAATGAAGCTCGGATGATGTTTTTTAATTTTTAGAATTTTTTTGCATTTATTTTTGAATTTTCTAACTCGGGTCGGGTTCGAACGTATAGGAAGGAAATTTTTTTTCCTCTCTATTTTTCAGCCTGTCCTGACTCGTTTCATCTTGAAACGAAGCCAGGATGATGTTTTTTAATTTTTAGAATTTTTTTGCATTTATTTTTGAATTTTCTAACTCGGGTCGGGTTCGAACGGATAGGAAGAAAATTTTTTTTCTTCTCTATTTTTAGGCTTGTTCATACCCGTTTACTCTTGAAATGAAGCCTGGATGATGTTTTTTAATTTTTAGAATTTTTTTGCATTTTATTTTTGAATTTTCTAACTCGGGTCGGGTTCGAACGGATAGGAAGGAAAATTTTTTTTTCTCTATTTTTCGTCCTGTCCATACCTGTTTAGTCTTGAAATGAAGCCTGGATGATGTTTTTTGATTTTTAGAATTTTTTTGTATTTTCTTTTTGAATTTTCTAACTCGGGTCGGGTTCGAACGGATAGAAAGGAAATTTTTTTTCTTCTCTATTTTTCGGCCTGTCCATACCCGTTTAGTCTTGAAATGAAGCCTGGATGATTTTTTTTAATTTTTAGAATTTTTTTTGCATTTATTTTTGAATTTTCTAACTCGGGTCGGGTTCGAACGGATAGGAAGGAAATTTTTTTTCTTCTCTATTTTTCGGCCTGTCCATACCCATTTAGTTTTGAAATGAAGCCTGGATGATGTTTTTTAATTTTTAGAATTTTTTTGCATTTTATTTTTGAATTTTCTATCTCAGGTCGGGTTCGAACGGATAGGATGGAAATTTTTTTTCTTCTCTATTTTTCGGCCTGTCCATACCCGTTTAGTCGTGAAATGAAGCTCGGATGATGTTTTTTAATTTTTAGAATTTTTTTGCATTTTATTTTTGAATTTTCTATCTCGGGTCGGGTTCGAACGGATAGGAAGGAAATTTTTTTTCTTCTCTATCTTTCGGCCTGTCCTGACCCGTTTCATTTTGAAATGAAGCCAGGATGATGTTTTTTAATTTTTAGATTTTTTTTGCATTTATTTTTGAATTCTCTAACTCGGGTCGGGTTCGAACGTATAGGAAGGAAATTTTTTTTCCTCTCTATTTTTCAGCCTGTCCTGACTCGTTTCATCTTGAAACGAAGCCAGGATGATGTTTTTTAATTTTTAGAATTTTTTTGCATTTATTTTTGAATTTTCTAACTCGGGTCGGGTTCGAACGGATAGGAAGGAAATTTTTTTTCTTCTCTATTTTTCGGCCTGTCCATACCCGTTTAGTTTTGAAATGAAGCCTGGATGATGTTTTTTAATTTTTAGAATTTTTTTGCATTTTATTTTTGAATTTTCTATCTCGGGTCGGGTTCGAACGGATAGGATGGAAATTTTTTTTCTTCTCTATTTTTCGGCCTGTCCATACTCGTTTACTCTTGAAATGAAGCCTGGATGATGTTTTTTAATTTTTAGAAACTTTTTTCATTTTATTTTTGAATTTTCTATCTCGGGTCGGGTTCGAACGGATAGGATGGAAATTTTTTTTCTTCTCTATTTTTCGGCCTGTCCATACTCGTTTAGTCTTGAAATGAAGCCTGGATGATGTTTTTTAATTTTTAGAATTTTTTTTCATTTTATTTTTGAATTTTCTATCTCGGGTCGGGTTCGAACGGATAGGAAGGAAATTTTTTTTCTTCTCTATTTTTCGGCCTGTCCTGACATGTTTCATCTTGAAATCAAGCCTGAATGATGTTTTTTAATTTTTAGAATTTTTTTGCATTTATTTTTGAATTTTCTATCTCAGGTCGGGTTCGAACGGATAGGATGGAAATTTTTTTTCTTCTCTATTTTTTGGCCTGTCCATACCCGTTTAGTCTTGAAATGAAGCCCGGATGATGTTTTTTAATTTTTAGAATTTTTTTGCATTTTATTTTTGAATTTTCTATCTCGGGTCGGGTTCGAACGGATAGGAAGGAAATTTTTTTTCTTCTCTATCTTTCGACCTGTCCTGACCCGTTTCATTTTGAAATGAAGCCAGGATGATGTTTTTTAATTTTTAGATTTTTTTTGCATTTATTTTTGAATTCTCTAACTCGGGTCGGGTTCGAACGTATAGGAAGAAAATTTTTTTTCCTCTCTATTTTTCAGCCTGTCCTGACTCGTTTCATCTTGAAACGAAGCCAGGATGATGCTTTTTAATTTTTAGAATTTTTTTGCATTTATTTTTGAATTTTCTAACTAGGGTCGGGTTCGAACGGATAGAAAGGAAATTTTTTTTCTTCTCTATTTTTCGGCCTGTCCATACCCGTTTTGTTTTGAAATGAAGCCTGGATGATGTTTTTTAATTTTTAGAATTTTTTTGCATTTTATTTTTGAATTTTCTATCTCGGGTCGGGTTCGAACGGATAGGATGGAAATTTTTTTTCTTCTCTATTTTTCGGCCTGTCCATACTCGTTTAGTCTTGAAATGAAGCCTGGATGATGTTTTTTAATTTTTAGAAACTTTTTTCATTTTATTTTTGAATTTTCTATCTCGGGTCGGGTTCGAACGGATAGGATGGAAATTTTTTTTCTTCTCTATTTTTCGGCCTGTCCATACCCTTTAGTCTTGAAATGAAGTCTGGATGATGTTTTTTAATTTTTAGAATTTTTTTTCATTTTATTTTTGAATTTTCTATCTCGGGTCGGGTTCGAACGGATAGGAAGGAAATTTTTTTTCTTCTCTATTTTTCGGCCTGTCCTGACATGTTTCATCTTGAAATGAAGCCTGAATGATGTTTTTTAATTTTTAGAATTTTTTTGCATTTATTTTTGAATTTTCTAACTCGGGTCGGGTTCGAACGGATTGGAGGAAATTTTTTTTCTTCTCTATTTTTCGGCCTGTCCATACCCGTTTAGTCTTGAAATGAAGTCTGGATGATGTTTTTTGATTTTTAGAATTTTTTTGCATTTTATTTTTGAATTTTCTATCTCGGGTCGGGTTCGAACGGATAGGAAGGAAATTTTTTTTCTTCTCTATCTTTCAGCCTGTCCTGACCCGTTTCATCTTGAAATGCAGCCTGGATTATGTTTTTTAATTTTTAGAATTTATTTTTGAAATTTCTAAGTCGGGTCGGGTTAGAACGGAGAGGAAGGAAATTTTTTTTCTTCTCTATTTTTCGGCTTGTCCATACCCGTATCTTCTTGAAATGAAGCCTGGATGATGTTTTTCAATTTTTTAAATTTTTTTGCATTTTTTTTTTTTAATTTTCTAACTCGGGTCGGGTTCGAACGTATAGGAAGGAAATTTTTTTTCCTCTCTATTTTTCGGCCTGTCCTGACCCGTTTCGTCTTGAAATGATGCCAGGATGATGTTTTTTAATTTTTAGAATTTTTTTACTTATATTTTTGAATTTTCTAACTCGGGTCGGGTTCGAACGGATAGGAAGGAAATTTTTTTTTTCTCTATTTTTCGGTCTGTCCATATCCGTTTAGTCTTGAAATGAAGCCTGGATGATGTTTTTTAATTTTTAGAAACTTCTTTCATTTTATTTTTGAATTTTCTATCTCGGGTCGGGTTCGAACGGATAGGATGGAAATTTTTTTTCTTCTCTATTTTTCGGCCTGTCCATACCCGTTTAGTCTTGAAATGAAGCCTGGATGATGTTTTTTAATTTTTAGAATTTTGTTTCATTTTATTTTTGAATTTTCTATCTCGGGTCGGGTTCGAACGGATAGGAAGGAAATTTTTTTTCTTCTCTATTTTTCGGCCTGTCCTGACATGTTTCATCTTGAAATGAAGCCTGAATGATGTTTTTTAATTTTTAGAATTTTTTTGCATTTATTTTTGAATTTTCTATCTCAGGTCGGGTTCGAACGGATAGGATGGAAATTTTTTTTCTTTTCTATTTTTCGGCCTGTCCATACCCGTTTAGTCTTGAAATGAAGCCTGGATGATGTTTTTTAATTTTTAGAATTTTTTTGCATTTTATTTTTGAATTTTTTATCTCGGGTCGGGTTCGAACGGATAGGATGGAAATTTTTTTTCTTCTCTATTTTTCGGCCTGTCCATACTCGTTTAGTCTTGAAATGAAGCCTGGATGATGTTTTTTAATTTTTAGAAACTTTTTTCATTTTATTTTTGAATTTTCTATCTCGGGTCGGGTTCGAACGGATAGGATGGAAATTTTTTTTCTTCACTATTTTTCGGCCTGTCCATACCCGTTTAGTCTTGAAATGAAGCCTGGATGATGTTTTTTAATTTTTAGAATTTTTTTTCATTTTATTTTTGAATTTTCTATCTCGGGTCGGGTTCGAACGGATAGGAAGGAAATTTTTTTTCTTCTCTATTTTTCGGCCTGTCCTGACATGTTTCATCTTGAAATGAAGCCTGAATGATGTTTTTTAATTTTTAGAATTTTTTTGCATTTATTTTTGAATTTTCTATCTCAGGTCGGGTTCGAACGGATAGGATGGAAATTTTTTTTCTTCTCTATTTTTCGGCCTGTCCATACCCGTTTAGTCTTGAAATGAAGCCTGGATGATGTTTTTTTAATTTTTAGAATTTTTTTTGCATTTATTTTAGAATTTTCTATCTCGGGTCGGGTTCGAACGGATAGGAGGAAATTTTTTTTCTTCTCTATTTTTAGGCTTGTCCATACCCGTTTACTCTTGAAATGAAGCCTGGATGATGTTTTTTAATTTTTGGAATTTTTTTGCATTTTATTTTTGAATTTTCTATCTCGGGTCGGGTTCGAACGGATAGGAAGGAAATTTTTTTTCTTCTCTATTTTTCGGCCTGTCCATACCCGTTTAGTCTTGAAATGAAGCCTGGATGATGTTTTTTTAATTTTTAGAATTTTTTTGCATTTATTTTAGAATTTTCTATCTCGGGTCGGGTTCGAACGGATAGGAGGAAATTTTTTTTCTTCTCTATTTTTAGGCTTGTCCATACCCGTTTACTCTTGAAATGAAGCCTGGATGATGTTTTTTAATTTTTAGAATTTTTTTGCATTTTATTTTTGAATTTTCTATCTCGGGTCGGGTTCGAACGGATAGGATGGAAATTTTTTTTCTTCTCTATTTTTCGGCCTGTCCATACCCGTTTAGTCTTGAAATGAAGCCTGGATGATGTTTTTTAATTTTTAAAATTTTTTTTCATTTTATTTTTGAATTTTCTATCTCGGGTCGGGTTCGAACGGATAGGAGGAAATTTTTTTTCTTCTCTATTTTTAGGCTTGTCCATACCCGATTACTCTTGAAATGAAGCCTGGATGATGTTTTTTAATTTTTAGAATTTTTTTGCATTTATTTTTTAATTTTCTATATCGGGTCGGGTTCGAACGGATAGGAAGGAAATTTTTTTTCTTCTCTATTTTTCGGCCTGTCCATACCCGTTTAGTCTTGAAATGAAGCCCGGATGATGTTTTTTAATTTTTAGAATTTTTTTACATTTATTTTTGAATTTTCTAACTCGGGTCGGGTTCGAACGTATAGGAAGGAAATTTTTTTTTCTCTCTATTTTTCAGCCTGTCCTGACTCGTTTCATCTTGAAACGAAGCCAGGATGATGTTTTTTAATTTTTAGAATTTTTTTGCATTTATTTTTGAATTTTCTAACTCGGGTCGGGTTCGAACGGATAGGAAGGAAATTTTTTTTCTTCTCTATTTTTCGGCCTGTCCATACCCGTTTAGTTTTGAAATGAAGCCTGGATGATGTTTTTTAATTTTTAGAATTTTTTTGCATTTTATTTTTGAATTTTCTATCTCGGGTCGGGTTCGAACGGATAGGAAGGAAATTTTTTTTCTTCTCTATCTTTCGGCCTGTCCTGACCCGTTTCATTTTGAAATGAAGCCAGGATGATGTTTTTTAATTTTTAGATTTTTTTTGCATTTATTTTTGAATTCTCTAACTCGGGTCGGGTTCGAACGTATAGGAAGGAAATTTTTTTTCCTCTCTATTTTTCAGCCTGTTCTGACTCGTTTCATCTTGAAACGAAGCCAGGATGATGTTTTTTAATTTTTAGAATTTTTTTGCATTTATTTTTGAATTTTCTAACTCGGGTCGGGTTCGAACGGATAGGAAGGAAATTTTTTTTCTTCTCTATTTTTCGGCCTGTCCATACCCGTTTAGTTTTGAAATGAAGCCTGGATGATGTTTTTTAATTTTTAGAATTTTTTTGCATTTTATTTTTGAATTTTCTATCTCGGGTCGGGTTCGAACGGATAGGATGGAAATTTTTTTTCTTCTCTATTTTTCGGCCTGTCCATACTCGTTTAGTCTTGAAATGAAGCCTGGATGATGTTTTTTAATTTTTAGAAACTTTTTTCATTTTATTTTTGAATTTTCTATCTCGGGTCGGGTTCGAACGGATAGGATGGAAATTTTTTTTCTTCTCTATTTTTCGGCCTGTCCATACCCGTTTAGTCTTGAAATGAAGCCTGGATGATGTTTTTTAATTTTTAGAATTTTTTTTCATTTTATTTTTGAATTTTCTATCTCGGGTCGGGTTCGAACGGATAGGAAGGAAATTTTTTTTCTTCTCAATTTTTCGGCCTGTCCTGACATGTTTCATCTTGAAATCAAGCCTGAATGATGTTTTTTAATTTTTAGAATTTTTTTGCATTTATTTTTGAATTTTCTATCTCAGGTCGGGTTCGAACGGATAGGATGGAAATTTTTTTTCTTCTCTATTTTTCGGCCTGTCCATACCCGTTTAGTCTTGAAATGAAGCCCGGATGATGTTTTTTAATTTTTAGAATTTTTTTGCATTTTATTTTTGAATTTTCTATCTCGGGTCGGGTTCGAACGGATAGGAAGGAAATTTTTTTTCTTCTCTATCTTTCGGCCTGTCCTGACCCGTTTCATTTTGAAATGAAGCGAGGATGATGTTTTTTAATTTTTAGATTTTTTTTGCATTTATTTTTGAATTCTCTAACTCGGATCGGGTTCGAACGTATAGGAAGGAAATTTTTTTTCCTCTCTATTTTTCAGCCTGTCCTGATTCGTTTCATCTTGAAACGAAGCCAGGATGATGCTTTTTAATTTTTAGAATTTTTTTGCATTTATTTTTGAATTTTCTAACTAGGGTCGGGTTCGAACGGATAGAAAGGAAATTTTTTTTCTTCTCTATTTTTCGGCCTGTCCATACCCGTTTAGTTTTGAAATGAAGCCTGGACGATGTTTTTTAATTTTTAGAATTTTTTTGCATTTTATTTTTGAATTTTCTATCTCGGGTCGGGTTTGAACGGATAGGATGGAAATTTTTTTTCTTCTCTATTTTTCGGCCTTTCCATACTCGTTTAGTCTTGAAATGAAGCCTGGATGATGTTTTTTAATTTTTAGAAACTTTTTTCATTTTATTTTTGAATTTTCTATCTCGGGTCGGGTTCGAACGGATAGGATGGAAATTTTTTTTCTTCTCTATTTTTCGGCCTGTCCATACCCGTTTAGTCTTGAAATGTAGCCTGGATGATGTTTTTTAATTTTTAGAATTTTTTTTCATTTTATTTTTGAATTTTCTATCTCGGGTCGGGTTCGAACGGATAGGAAGGAAATTTTTTTTCTTCTCTATTTTTCGGCCTGTCCTGACATGTTTCATCTTGAAATGAAGCCTGAATGATGTTTTTTAATTTTTAGAATTTTTTTGCATTTATTTTTGAATTTTCTAACTCGGGTCGGGTTCGAACGGATTGGAGGAAATTTTTTTTCTTCTCTATTTTTCGGCCTGTCCATACCCGTTTAGTCTTGAAATGAAGCCTGGATGATGTTTTTTGATTTTTAGAATTTTTTTGCATTTTATTTTTGAATTTTCTATCTCGGGTCGGGTTCGATCGGATAGGAAGGAAATTTTTTTTCTTCTCTATCTTTCGGCCTGTCCTGACCCGTTTCATCTTGCAATGCAGCCTGGATTATGTTTTTTAATTTTTAGAATTTATTTTTAAAATTTCTAAGTCGGGTCGGGTTAGAACGGAGAGGAAGGAAATTTTTTTTCTTCTCTATTTTTCGGCTTGTCCATACCCGTATCTTCTTGAAATGAAGCCTGGATGATGTTTTTCAATTTTTTAAATTATTTTGCATTTTTTTTTTTAATTTTCTAACTCGGGTCGGGTTCGAACGTATAGGAAGGAAATTTTTTTTCCTCTCCATTTTTCGGCCTGTCCTGACCCGTTTCGTCTTGAAATGATGCCAGGATGATGTTTTTTAATTTTTAGAATTTTTTTACTTTTATTTTTGAATTTTCTAACTCGGGTCGGGTTCGAACGGATAGGAAGGAAATTTTTTTTTTCTCTATTTTTCGGCCTGTCCATACCCGTTTAGTCTTGAAATGAAGCCTGGATGATGTTTTTTGATTTTTAGAATTTTTTTCCATTTTCTTTTTGAATTTTCTAACTCGGGTCGGGTTCGAAAGGATAGAAAGGAAATTTTTTTTCTTCTCTATTTTTCGGCCTGTCCATACCCGTTTAGTCTTGAAATGAAGCCTGGATGATTTTTTTTAATTTTTAGAATTTTTTTTGCATTTATTTTTGAATTTTCTAACTCGGGTCGGGTTCGAAAGGATAGAAAGGAAATTTTTTTTCTTCTCTATTTTTCGGCCTGTCCATACCCGTTTAGTCTTGAAATGATGCCTGGATGATGTTTTTTTAATTTTTAGAATTTTTTTGCATTTATTTTAGAATTTTCTATCTCGGGTCGGGTTCGAACGGATAGGAGGAAATTTTTTTCTTCTCTATTTTTAGGCTTGTCCATACCCGTTAACTCTTGAAATGAAGCCTGGATGATGTTTTTTAATTTTTAGAATTTTTTTGCATTTTATTTTTGAATTTTCTATCTCGGGTCGGGTTCGAACGGATAGGATGGAAATTTTTTTTCTTCTCTATTTTTCGGCCTGTCCATACCCGTTTAGTCTTGAAATGAAGCCTGGATGATGTTTTTTAATTTTTAGAATTTTTTTGCATTTTATTTTTGAATTTTCTATCTCGGGTCGGGTTCGAACGGATAGGAAGGAAATTTTTTTTCTTCTCTATTTTTCGGCCTGTCCATACCCGTTTAGTTTTGAAATGAAGCCTGGATGATGTTTTTTAATTTTTAGAATTTTTTTGCATTTTATTTTTGAATTTTCTATCTCAGGTCGGGTTCGAACGGATAGGATGGAAATTTTTTTTCTTCTCTATTTTTCGGCCTGTCCATACCCGTTTAGTCTTGAAATGAAGCCCGGATGATGTTTTTTAATTTTTAGAATTTTTTTGCATTTTATTTTTGAATTTTCTATCTCGGGTCGGGTTCGAACGGATAGGAAGGAAATTTTTTTTCCTCTCCATCTTTCGGCCTGTCCTGACCCGTTTCATTTTGAAATGAAGCCAGGATGATGTTTTTTAATTTTTAGATTTTTTTTGCATTTATTTTTGAATTCTCTAACTCGGGTCGGGTTCGAACGTATAGGAAGGAAATTTTTTTTCCTCTCTATTTTTCAGCCTGTCGTGACCCGTTTCGTCTTGAAATGATGCCGGGATGATGTTTTTTAATTTTTAGAATTTTTTTACTTATATTTTTGAATTTTCTAACTCGGGTCGGGTTCGAACGGATAGGAAGGAAATTTTTTTTCTCTCTATTTTTCGACCTGTCCATACCCGTTTAGTCTTGAAATGAAGCCTGGATGATGTTTTTTGATTTTTAGAATTTTTTTGCATTTTCTTTTTGAATTTTCTAACTCGGGTCGGGTTCGAACGGATAGAAAGGAAATTTTTTTTCTTCTCTATTTTTCGGCCTGTCCATACCCGTTTAGTCTTGAAATGAAGCCTGGATGATTTGTTTTAATTTTTAGAATTTTTTTTGCATTTATTTTTTAATTTTCTATCTCGGGTCGGGTTCGAACGGATAGAAAGGAAATTTTTTTTCTTCTCTATTTTTCGGCCTGTCCATACCCGTTTAGTCTTGAAATGATGCCTGGATGATGTTTTTTTAATTTTTAGAATTTTTTTGCATTTATTTTAGAATTTTCTATCTCGGGTCGCGTTCGAACGGATAGGAGGAAATTTTTTTTCTTCTCTATTTTTAGGCTTGTCCATACCCGTTAACTCTTGAAATGAAGCCTGGATGATGTTTTTTAATTTTTAGAATTTTTTTGCATTTTATTTTTGAATTTTCTATCTCGGGTCGGGTTCGAACGGATAGGATGGAAATTTTTTTTCTTCTCTATTTTTCGGCCTGTCCATACCCGTTTAGTCTTGAAATGAAGCCTGGATGATTTTTTTAATTTTTAAAATTTTTTTTCATTTTATTTTTGAATTTTCTATCTCGGGTCGGGTTCGAACGGATAGGAAGGAAATTTTTTTTCTTCTCTATTTTTCGGCCTGTCCTGACATGTTTCATCTTGAAATGAAGCCTGGATGATATTTTTTAATTTTTAGAATTTTTTTGCATTTATTTTTGAATTTTCTATATCGGGTCGGGTTCGAACGGATAGCAAGGAAATTTTTTTTCTTCTCTATTTTTCGGCCTGTCCATACCCGTTTAGTCTAGAAATGAAGCTCGGATGATGTTTTTTAATTTTTAGAATTTTTTTGCATTTATTTTTGAATTTTCTAACTCAGGTCGGGTTCGAACGTATAGGAAGGAAATTTTTTTTCCTCTCTATTTTTCAGCCTGTCCTGACTCGTTTCATCTTGAAACGAAGCCAGGATGATGTTTTTTAATTTTTAGAATTTTTTTGCATTTATTTTTGAATTTTCTATCTCGGGTCGGGTTCGAACGGATAGGAAGAAAATTTTTTTCTTCTCTATTTTTAGGCTTGTCCATACCCGTTTACTCTTGAAATGAAGCCTGGATGATGTTTTTTAATTTTTAGTATTTTTTTGCATTTTATTTTTGAATTTTCTAACTCGGGTCGGGTTCGAACGGATAGGAAGGAAATTTTTTTTTTCTCTATTTTTCGGCCTGTCCATACCTGTTTAGTCTTGAAATGAAGCCTGGATGATGTTTTTTGATTTTTAGAATTTTTTTGTATTTTCTTTTTGAATTTTCTAACTCGGGTCGGGTTCGAACGGATAGAAAGGAAATTTTTTTTCTTCTCTATTTTTCGGCCTGTCCATACCCGTTTAGTCTTGAAATGAAGCCTGGATGATTTTTTTTAATTTTTAGAATTTTTTTGCATTTTATTTTTGAATTTTCTATCTCAGGTCGGGTTCGAACGGATAGGATGGAAATTTTTTTTCTTCTCTATTTTTCGGCCTGTCCATACCCGTTTAGTCTTGAAATGAAGCCCGGATGATGTTTTTTAATTTTTAGAATTTTTTTGCATTTTATTTTTGAATTTTCTATCTCGGGTCGGGTTCGAACGGATAGGAAGGAAATTTTTTTTCTTCTCTATCTTTCGGCCTGTCCTGACCCGTTTCATTTTGAAATGAAGCCAGGATGATGTTTTTTAATTTTTAGATTTTTTTTGCATTTATTTTTGAATTCTCTAACTCGGGTCGGGTTCGAACGTATAGGAAGGAAATTTTTTTTCCTCTCTATTTTTCAGCCTGTTCTGACTCGTTTCATCTTGAAACGAAGCCAGGATGATGTTTTTTAATTTTTAGAATTTTTTTGCATTTATTTTTGAATTTTCTAACTCGGGTCGGGTTAGAACGGATAGGAAGGAAATTTTTTTTCTTCTCTATTTTTCGGCCTGTCCATACCCGTTTAGTTTTGAAATGAAGCCTGGATGATGTTTTTTAATTTTTAGAATTTTTTTGCATTTTATTTTTGAATTTTCTATCTCGGGTCGGGTTCGAACGGATAGGATGGAAATTTTTTTTCTTCTCTATTTTTCGGCCTGTCCATACTCGTTTAGTCTTGAAATGAAGCCTGGATGATGTTTTTTAATTTTTAGAAACTTTTTTCATTTTATTTTTGAATTTTCTATCTCGGGTCGGGTTCGAACGGATAGGATGGAAATTTTTTTTCTTCTCTATTTTTCGGCCTGTCCATACCCGTTTACTCTTGAAATGAAGCCTGGATGATGTTTTTTAATTTTTAGAATTTTTTTTCATTTTATTTTTGAATTTTCTATCTCGGGTCGGGTTCGAACGGATAGGAAGGAAATTTTTTTTCTTCTCAATTTTTCGGCCTGTCCTGACATGTTTCATCTTGAAATCAAGCCTGAATGATGTTTTTTAATTTTTAGAATTTTTTTGCATTTATTTTTGAATTTTCTATCTCAGGTCGGGTTCGAACGGATAGGATGGAAATTTTTTTTCTTCTCTATTTTTCGGCCTGTCCATACCCGTTTAGTCTTGAAATGAAGCCCGGATGATGTTTTTTAATTTTTAGAATTTTTTTGCATTTTATTTTTGAATTTTCTATCTCGGGTCGGGTTCGAACGGATAGGAAGGAAATTTTTTTTCTTCTCTATCTTTCGGCCTGTCCTGACCCGTTTCATTTTGAAATGAAGCGAGGATGATGTTTTTTAATTTTTAGATTTTTTTTGCATTTATTTTTGAATTCTCTAACTCGGATCGGGTTCGAACGTATAGGAAGGAAATTTTTTTTCCTCTCTATTTTTCAGCCTGTCCTGATTCGTTTCATCTTGAAACGAAGCCAGGATGATGCTTTTTAATTTTTAGAATTTTTTTGCATTTATTTTTGAATTTTCTAACTAGGGTCGGGTTCGAACAGATAGAAATGAAATTTTTTTTCTTCTCTATTTTTCGGCCTGTCCATACCCGTTTAGTTTTGAAATGAAGCCTGGATGATGTTTTTTAATTTTTAGAATTTTTTTGCATTTTATTTTTGAATTTTCTATCTCGGGTCGGGTTTGAACGGATAGGATGGAAATTTTTTTTCTTCTCTATTTTTCGGCCTGTCCATACTCGTTTAGTCTTGAAATGAAGCCTGGATGATGTTTTTTAATTTTTAGAAACTTTTTTCATTTTATTTTTGAATTTTCTATCTCGGGTCGGGTTCGAACGGATAGGATGGAAATTTTTTTTCTTCTCTATTTTTCGGCCTGTCCATACCCGTTTAGTCTTGAAATGTAGCCTGGATGATGTTTTTTAATTTTTAGAATTTTTTTTCATTTTATTTTTGAATTTTCTATCTCGGGTCGGGTTCGAACGGATAGGAAGGAAATTTTTTTTCTTCTCTATTTTTCGGCCTGTCCTGACATGTTTCATCTTGAAATGAAGCCTGAATGATGTTTTTTAATTTTTAGAATTTTTTTGCATTTATTTTTGAATTTTCTAACTCGGGTCGGGTTCGAACGGATTGGAGGAAATTTTTTTTCCTCTCTATTTTTCGGCCTGTCCATACCCGTTTAGTCTTGAAATGAAGCCTGGATGATGTTTTTTGATTTTTAGAATTTTTTTGCATTTTATTTTTGAATTTTCTATCTCGGGTCGGGTTCGATCGGATAGGAAGGAAATTTTTTTTCTTCTCTATCTTTCGGCCTGTCCTGACCCGTTTCATCTTGCAATGCAGCCTGGATTATGTTTTTTAATTTTTAGAATTTATTTTTAAAATTTCTAAGTCGGGTCGGGTTAGAACGGAGAGGAAGGAAATTTTTTTTCTTCTCTATTTTTCGGCTTGTCCATACCCGTATCTTCTTGAAATGAAGCCTGGATGATGTTTTTCAATTTTTAAAATTATTTTACATTTTTTTTTTTAATTTTCTAACTCGGGTCGGGTTCGAACGTATAGGAAGGAAATTTTTTTTCCTCTCTATTTTTCGGCCTGTCCTGACCCGTTTCGTCTTGAAATGATGCCAGGATGATGTTTTTTAATTTTTAGAATTTTTTTACTTTTATTTTTGAATTTTCTAACTCGGGTCGGGTTCGAACGGATAGGAAGGAAATTTTTTTTTTTCTCTATTTTTCGGCCTGTCCATACCCGTTTAGTCTTGAAATGAAGCCTGGATGATGTTTTTTGATTTTTAGAATTTTTTTCCATTTTCTTTTTGAATTTTCTAACTCGGGTCGGGTTCGAAAGGATAGAAAGGAAATTTTTTTTCTTCTCTATTTTTCGGCCTGTCCATACCCGTTTAGTCTTGAAATGAAGCCTGGATGATTTTTTTTAATTTTTAGAATTTTTTTTGCATTTATTTTTGAATTTTCTAACTCGGGTCGGGTTCGAAAGGATAGAAAGGAAATTTTTTTTCTTCTCTATTTTTCGGCCTGTCCATACCCGTTTAGTCTTGAAATGATGCCTGGATGATGTTTTTTCAATTTTTAGAATTTTTTTGCATTTATTTTAGAATTTTCTATCTCGGGTCGGGTTCGAACGGATAGGAGGAAATTTTTTTCTTCTCTATTTTTAGGCTTGTCCATACCCGTTAACTCTTGAAATGAAGCCTGGATGATGTTTTTTAATTTTTAGAATTTTTTTGCATTTTATTTTTGAATTTTCTATCTCGGGTCGGGTTCGAACGGATAGGATGGAAATTTTTTTTCTTCTCTATTTTTCGGCCTGTCCATACCCGTTTAGTCTTGAAATGAAGCCTGGATGATGTTTTTTAATTTTTAGAATTTTTTTGCATTTTATTTTTGAATTTTCTATCTCGGGTCGGGTTCGAACGGATAGGAAGGAAATTTTTTTTCTTCTCTATTTTTCGGCCTGTCCATACCCGTTTAGTTTTGAAATGAAGCCTGGATGATGTTTTTTAATTTTTAGAATTTTTTTGCATTTTATTTTTGAATTTTCTATCTCAGGTCGGGTTCGAACGGATAGGATGGAAATTTTTTTTCTTCTCTATTTTTCGGCCTGTCCATACCCGTTTAGTCTTGAAATGAAGCCCGGATGATGTTTTTTAATTTTTAGAATTTTTTTGCATTTTATTTTTGAATTTTCTATCTCGGGTCGGGTTCGAACGGATAGGAAGGAAATTTTTTTTCCTCTCCATCTTTCGGCCTGTCCTGACCCGTTTCATTTTGAAATGAAGCCAGGATGATGTTTTTTAATTTTTAGATTTTTTTTGCATTTATTTTTGAATTCTCTAACTCGGGTCGGGTTCGAACGTATAGGAAGGAAATTTTTTTTCCTCTCTATTTTTCAGCCTGTCGTGACCCGTTTCGTCTTGAAATGATGCCGGGATGATGTTTTTTAATTTTTAGAATTTTTTTACTTATATTTTTGAATTTTCTAACTCGGGTCGGGTTCGAACGGATAGGAAGGAAATTTTTTTTCTCTCTATTTTTCGACCTGTCCATACCCGTTTAGTCTTGAAATGAAGCCTGGATGATGTTTTTTGATTTTTAGAATTTTTTTGCATTTTCTTTTTGAATTTTCTAACTCGGGTCGGGTTCGAACGGATAGAAAGGAAATTTTTTTTCTTCTCTATTTTTCGGCCTGTCCATACCCGTTTAGTCTTGAAATGAAGCCTGGATGATTTGTTTTAATTTTTAGAATTTTTTTTGCATTTATTTTTTAATTTTCTATCTCGGGTCGGGTTCGAACGGATAGAAAGGAAATTTTTTTTCTTCTCTATTTTTCGGCCTGTCCATACCCGTTTAGTCTTGAAATGATGCCTGGATGATGTTTTTTTAATTTTTAGAATTTTTTTGCATTTATTTTAGAATTTTCTATCTCGGGTCGAGTTCGAACGGATAGGAGGAAATTTTTTTTCTTCTCTATTTTTAGGCTTGTCCATACCCGTTAACTCTTGAAATGAAGTCTGGATGATGTTTTTTAATTTTTAGAATTTTTTTGCATTTTATTTTTGAATTTTCTATCTCGGGTCGGGTTCGAACGGATAGGATGGAAATTTTTTTTCTTCTCTATTTTTCGGCCTGTCCATACCCGTTTAGTCTTGAAATGAAGCCTGGATGATTTTTTTAATTTTTAAAATTTTTTTTCATTTTATTTTTGAATTTTCTATCTCGGGTCGGGTTCGAACGGATAGGAAGGAAATTTTTTTTCTTCTCTATTTTTCGGCCTGTCCTGACATGTTTCATCTTGAAATGAAGCCTGGATGATATTTTTTAATTTTTAGAATTTTTTTGCATTTATTTTTGAATTTTCTATATCGGGTCGGGTTCGAACGGATAGCAAGGAAATTTTTTTTCTTCTCTATTTTTCGGCCTGTCCATACCCGTTTAGTCTAGAAATGAAGCTCGGATGATGTTTTTTAATTTTTAGAATTTTTTTGCATTTATTTTTGAATTTTCTAACTCGGGTCGGGTTCGAACGTATAGGAAGGAAATTTTTTTTCCTCTCTATTTTTCAGCCTGTCCTGACTCGTTTCATCTTGAAACGAAGCCAGGATGATGTTTTTTAATTTTTAGAATTTTTTTGCATTTATTTTTGAATTTTCTAACTCGGGTCGGGTTCGAACGGATAGGAAGAAAATTTTTTTTCTTCTCTATTTTTAGGCTTGTCCATACCCGTTTACTCTTGAAATGAAGCCTGGATGATGTTTTTTAATTTTTAGAATTTTTTTGCATTTTATTTTTGAATTTTCTAACTCGGGTCGGGTTCGAACGGATAGGAAGGAAATTTTTTTTTTCTCTATTTTTCGGCCTGTCCATACCTGTTTAGTCTTGAAATGAAGCCTGGATGATGTTTTTTGATTTTTAGAATTTTTTTGTATTTTCTTTTTGAATTTTCTAACTCGGGTCGGGTTCGAACGGATAGAAAGGAAATTTTTTTTCTTCTCTATTTTTCGGCCTGTCCATACCCGTTTAGTCTTGAAATGAAGCCTGGATGATTTTTTTTAATTTTTAGAATTTTTTTTGCATTTATTTTTGAATTTTCTATCTCGGGTCGGGTTCGAACGGATAGAAAGGAAATTTTTTTTCTTCTCTATTTTTCGGCCTGTCCATACCCGTTTAGTCTTGAAATGATGCCTGGATGATGTTTTTTTAATTTTTAGAATTTTTTTGCATTTATTTTAGAATTTTCTATCTCGGGTCGGGTTCGAACGGATAGGAGGAAATTTTTTTTCTTCTCTATTTTTAGGCTTGTCCATACCCGTTAACTCTTGAAATGAAGCCTGGATGATGTTTTTTAATTTTTAGAATTTTTTTGTATTTTATTTTTGAATTTTCTATCTCGGGTCGGGTTCGAACGGATAGGATGGAAATTTTTTTTCTTCTCTATTTTTCGGCCTGTCCATACCCGTATAGTCTTGAAATGAAGCCTGGATGATGTTTTTTAATTTTTTAATTTTTTTTTCATTTTATTTTTGAATTTTCTATCTCGGGTCGGGTTCGAACGGATAGGAAGGAAATTTTTTTTCTTCTCTATTTTTCGGCCTGTCCTGACATGTTTCATCTTGAAATGAAGCCTGGATGATATTTTTTAATTTTTAGAATTTTTTTGCATTTATTTTTGAATTTTCTATATCGGGTCGGGTTCGAACGGATAGGAAGGAAATTTTTTTTCTCTCTATTTTTCGACCTGTCCATACCCGTTTAGTCTTGAAATGAAGCCTGGATGATGTTTTTTGATTTTTAGAATTTTTTTGCATTTTCTTTTTGAATTTTCTAACTCGGGTCGGGTTCGAACGGATAGAAAGGAAATTTTTTTTCTTCTCTATTTTTCGGCCTGTCCATACCCGTTTAGTCTTGAAATGAAGCCTGGATGATTTGTTTTAATTTTTAGAATTTTTTTTGCATTTATTTTTTAATTTTCTATCTCGGGTCGGGTTCGAACGGATAGAAAGGAAATTTTTTTTCTTCTCTATTTTTCGGCCTGTCCATACCCGTTTAGTCTTGAAATGATGCCTGGATGATGTTTTTTTAATTTTTAGAATTTTTTTGCATTTATTTTAGAATTTTCTATCTCGGGTCGAGTTCGAACGGATAGGAGGAAATTTTTTTTCTTCTCTATTTTTAGGCTTGTCCATACCCGTTAACTCTTGAAATGAAGTCTGGATGATGTTTTTTAATTTTTAGAATTTTTTTGCATTTTATTTTTGAATTTTCTATCTCGGGTCGGGTTCGAACGGATAGGATGGAAATTTTTTTTCTTCTCTATTTTTCGGCCTGTCCATACCCGTTTAGTCTTGAAATGAAGCCTGGATGATTTTTTTAATTTTTAAAATTTTTTTTCATTTTATTTTTGAATTTTCTATCTCGGGTCGGGTTCGAACGGATAGGAAGGAAATTTTTTTTCTTCTCTATTTTTCGGCCTGTCCTGACATGTTTCATCTTGAAATGAAGCCTGGATGATATTTTTTAATTTTTAGAATTTTTTTGCATTTATTTTTGAATTTTCTATATCGGGTCGGGTTCGAACGGATAGCAAGGAAATTTTTTTTCTTCTCTATTTTTCGGCCTGTCCATACCCGTTTAGTCTAGAAATGAAGCTCGGATGATGTTTTTTAATTTTTAGAATTTTTTTGCATTTATTTTTGAATTTTCTAACTCGGGTCGGGTTCGAACGTATAGGAAGGAAATTTTTTTTCCTCTCTATTTTTCAGCCTGTCCTGACTCGTTTCATCTTGAAACGAAGCCAGGATGATGTTTTTTAATTTTTAGAATTTTTTTGCATTTATTTTTGAATTTTCTAACTCGGGTCGGGTTCGAACGGATAGGAAGAAAATTTTTTTTCTTCTCTATTTTTAGGCTTGTCCATACCCGTTTACTCTTGAAATGAAGCCTGGATGATGTTTTTTAATTTTTAGAATTTTTTTGCATTTTATTTTTGAATTTTCTAACTCGGGTCGGGTTCGAACGGATAGGAAGGAAATTTTTTTTTTCTCTATTTTTCGGCCTGTCCATACCTGTTTAGTCTTGAAATGAAGCCTGGATGATGTTTTTTGATTTTTAGAATTTTTTTGTATTTTCTTTTTGAATTTTCTAACTCGGGTCGGGTTCGAACGGATAGAAAGGAAATTTTTTTTCTTCTCTATTTTTCGGCCTGTCCATACCCGTTTAGTCTTGAAATGAAGCCTGGATGATTTTTTTTAATTTTTAGAATTTTTTTTGCATTTATTTTTGAATTTTCTATCTCGGGTCGGGTTCGAACGGATAGAAAGGAAATTTTTTTTCTTCTCTATTTTTCGGCCTGTCCATACCCGTTTAGTCTTGAAATGATGCCTGGATGATGTTTTTTTAATTTTTAGAATTTTTTTGCATTTATTTTAGAATTTTCTATCTCGGGTCGGGTTCGAACGGATAGGAGGAAATTTTTTTTCTTCTCTATTTTTAGGCTTGTCCATACCCGTTAACTCTTGAAATGAAGCCTGGATGATGTTTTTTAATTTTTAGAATTTTTTTGCATTTTATTTTTGAATTTTCTATCTCGGGTCGGGTTCGAACGGATAGGATGGAAATTTTTTTTCTTCTCTATTTTTCGGCCTGTCCATACCCGTATAGTCTTGAAATGAAGCCTGGATGATGTTTTTTAATTTTTTAATTTTTTTTTCATTTTATTTTTGAATTTTCTATCTCGGGTCGGGTTCGAACGGATAGGAAGGAAATTTTTTTTCTTCTCTATTTTTCGGCCTGTCCTGACATGTTTCATCTTGAAATGAAGCCTGGATGATATTTTTTAATTTTTAGAATTTTTTGGCATTTATTTTTGAATTTTCTATATCGGGTCGGGTTCGAACGGATAGGAAGGAAATTTTTTTTCTTCTCTATTTTTCGGCCTGTCCATACCCGTTTAGTCTTGAAATGAAGCTCGGATGATGTTTTTTAATTTTTAGAATTTTTTTGCATTTATTTTTGAATTTTCTAACTCGGGTCGGGTTCGAACGTATAGGAAGGAAATTTTTTTTCCTCTCTATTTTTCAGCCTGTCCTGACTCGTTTCATCTTGAAACGAAGCCAGGATGATGTTTTTTAATTTTTAGAATTTTTTCGCATTTATTTTTGAATTTTCTAACTCGGGTCGGGTTCGAACGGATAGGAAGAAAATTTTTTTTCTTCTCTATTTTTAGGCTTGTCCATACCCGTTTACTCTTGTAATGAAGCCTGGATGATATTTTTTAATTTTTAGAATTTTTTTGCATTTTATTTTTGAATTTTCTATCTCGGGTCGGGTTCGAACGGATAGGAAGGAAATTTTTTTTCTTCTCTATTTTTCGGCCTGTCCATACCCGTTTAGTCTTGAAATGAAGCCTGGATGATGTTTTTTTAATTTTTAGAATTTTTTTACATTTATTTTAGAATTTTCTATCTCGGGTCGGGTTCGAACGGATAGGAGGAAATTTTTTTTCTTCTCTATTTTTAGGCTTGTCCATACCCGTTTACTCTTGAAATGAAGCCTGGATGATGTTTTTTAATTTTTAGAATTTTTTTGCATTTTATTTTTGAATTTTCTATCTCGGGTCGGGTTCGAACGGATAGGATGGAAATTTTTTTTCTTCTCTATTTTTCGGCCTGTCCATACCCGTTTAGTCTTGAAATGAAGCCTGGATGATGTTTTTTAATTTTTAGATTTTTTTTGCATTTTATTTTTGAATTTTCTATCTCGGGTCGGGTTCGAACGGATAGGAAGGAAATTTTTTTTCTTCTCTATTTTTCGGCCTGTCCATACCCGTTTAGTTTTGAAATGAAGCCTGGATGATGTTTTTTAATTTTTAGAATTTTTTTGCATTTTATTTTTGAATTTTCTATCTCAGGTCGGGTTCGAACGGATAGGATGGAAATTTTTTTTCTTCTCTATTTTTCGGCCTGTCCATACCCGTTTAGTCTTGAAATGAAGCCCGGATGATGTTTTTTAATTTTTAGAGTTTTTTTGCATTTTATTTTTGAATTTTATATCTCGGGTCGGGTTCGAACGGATAGGAAGGAAATTTTTTTTCTTCTCCATCTTTCGGCCTGTCCTGACCCGTTTCATTTTGAAATGAAGCCAGGATGATGTTTTTTAATTTTTAGATTTTTTTTGCATTTATTTTTGAATTCTCTAACTCGGGTCGGGTTCGAACGTATAGGAAGGAAATTTTTTTTCCTCTCTATTTTTCAGCCTGTCGTGACCCGTTTCGTCTTGAAATGATGCCGGGATGATGTTTTTTAATTTTTAGAATTTTTTTACTTATATTTTTGAATTTTCTAACTCGGGTCGGGTTCGAACGGATAGGAAGGAAATTTTTTTTCTCTCTATTTTTCGACCTGTCCATACCCGTTTAGTCTTGAAATGAAGCCTGGATGATGTTTTTTGATTTTTAGAATTTTTTTGCATTTTCTTTTTGAATTTTCTAACTCGGGTCGGGTTCGAACGGATAGAAAGGAAATTTTTTTTCTTCTCTATTTTTCGGCCTGTCCATACCCGTTTAGTCTTGAAATGAAGCCTGGATGATTTGTTTTAATTTTTAGAATTTTTTTTGCATTTATTTTTTAATTTTCTATCTCGGGTCGGGTTCGAACGGATAGAAAGGAAATTATTTTTCTTCTCTATTTTTCGGCCTGTCCATACCCGTTTAGTCTTGAAATGATGCCTGGATGATGTTTTTTTAATTTTTAGAATTTTTTTGCATTTATTTTAGAATTTTCTATCTCGGGTCGGGTTCGAACGGATAGGAGGAAATTTTTTTTCTTCTCTATTTTTAGGCTTGTCCATTCCCGTTAACTCTTGAAATGAAGCCTGGATGATGTTTTTTAATTTTTAGAATTTTTTTGCATTTTATTTTTGAATTTTCTATCTCGGGTCGGGTTCGAACGGATAGGATGGAAATTTTTTTTCTTCTCTATTTTTCGGCCTGTCCATACCCGTTTAGTCTTGAAATGAAGCCTGGATGATTTTTTTAATTTTAAAAATTTTTTTTCATTTTATTTTTGAATTTTCTATCTCGGGTCGGGTTCGAACGGATAGGAAGGAAATTTTTTTTCTTCTCTATTTTTTGGCCTGTCCTGACATGTTTCATCTTGAAATGAAGCCTGGATGATATTTTTTAATTTTTAGAATTTTTTTGCATTTATTTTTGAATTTTCTATATCGGGTTGGGTTCGAACGGATAGGAAGGAAATTTTTTTTCTTCTCTATTTTTCGGCCTGTCCATACCCGTTTAGTCTTGAAATGAAGCTCGGATGATGTTTTTTAATTTTTAGAATTTTTTTGCATTTATTTTTGAATTTTCTAACTCGGGTCGGGTTCGAACGTATAGGAAGGAAATTTTTTTTCCTCTCTATTTTTCAGCCTGTCCTGACTCGTTTCATCTTGAAACGAAGCCAGGATGATGTTTTTTAATTTTTAGAATTTTTTTGCATTTATTTTTGAATTTTCTAACTCGGGTCGGGTTCGAACGGATAGGAAGAAAATTTTTTTTCTTCTCTATTTTTAGGCTTGTCCATACCCGTTTACTCTTGTAATGAAGCCTGGATGATATTTTTTAATTTTTAGAATTTTTTTGCATTTTATTTTTGAATTTTCTATCTCGGGTCGGGTTCGAACGGATAGGAAGGAAATTTTTTTTCTTCTCTATTTTTCGGCCTGTCCATACCCGTTTAGTCTTGAAATGAAGCCTGGATGATGTTTTTTTAATTTTTAGAATTTTTTTTGCATTTATTTTTGAATTTTCTATCTCGGGTCGGGTTCGAACGGATAGAAAGGAAATTTTTTTTCTTCTCTATTTTTCGGCCTGTCCATACCCGTTTAGTCTTGAAATGATGCCTGGATGATGTTTTTTTAATTTTTAGAATTTTTTTGCATTTATTTTAGAATTTTCTATATCGGGTCGGGTTCGAACGGATAGGAGGAAATTTTTTTTCTTCTCTATTTTTAGGCTTGTCCATACCCGATAACTCTTGAAATGAAGCCTGGATGATGTTTTTTAATTTTTAGAATTTTTTTGCATTTTATTTTTGAATTTTCTATCTCGGGTCGGGTTCGAACGGATAGGATGGAAATTTTTTTTCTTCTCTATTTTTCGGCCTGTCCATACCCGTATAGTCTTGAAATGAAGCCTGGATGATGTTTTTTAATTTTTAAATTTTTTTTTCATTTTATTTTTGAATTTTCTATCTCGGGTCGGGTTCGAACGGATAGGAAGGAAATTTTTTTTCTTCTCTATTTTTCGGCCTGTCCTGACATGTTTCATCTTGAAATGAAGCCTGGATGATATTTTTTAATTTTTAGAATTTTTTTGCATTTATTTTTGAATTTTCTATATCGGGTCGGGTTCGAACGGATAGGAAGGAAATTTTTTTTCTTCTCTATTTTTCGGCCTGTCCATACCCGTTTAGTCTTGAAATGAAGCTCGGATGATGTTTTTTAATTTTTAGAATTTTTTTGCATTTATTTTTGAATTTTCTAACTCGGGTCGGGTTCGAACGTATAGGAAGGAAATTTTTTTTCCTCTCTATTTTTCAGCCTGTCCTGACTCGTTTCATCTTGAAACGAAGCCAGGATGATGTTTTTTAATTTTTAGAATTTTTTCGCATTTATTTTTGAATTTTCTAACTCGGGTCGGGTTCGAACGGATAGGAAGAAAATTTTTTTTCTTCTCTATTTTTAGGCTTGTCCATACCCGTTTACTCTTGTAATGAAGCCTGGATGATATTTTTTAATTTTTAGAATTTTTTTGCATTTTATTTTTGAATTTTCTATCTCGGGTCGGGTTCGAACGGATAGGAAGGAAATTTTTTTTCTTCTCTATTTTTCGGCCTGTCCATACCCGTTTAGTCTTGAAATGAAGCCTGGATGATGTTTTTTTAATTTTTAGAATTTTTTTACATTTATTTTAGAATTTTCTATCTCGGGTCGGGTTCGAACGGATAGGAGGAAATTTTTTTTCTTCTCTATTTTTAGGCTTGTCCATACCCGTTTACTCTTGAAATGAAGCCTGGATGATGTTTTTTAATTTTTAGAATTTTTTTGCATTTTATTTTTGAATTTTCTATCTCGGGTCGGGTTCGAACGGATAGGATGGAAATTTTTTTTCTTCTCTATTTTTCGGCCTGTCCATACCCATTTAGTCTTGAAATGAAGCCTGGCTGATGTTTTTTAATTTTTAAAATTTTTTTTCATTTTATTTTTCAATTTTCTATCTCGGGTCGGGTTCGAACGGATAGGAAGGAAATTTTTTTTTTCTCTATTTTTCGGCCTGTCCATACCCGTTTAGTCTTGAAATGAAGCCTGGATGATGTTTTTTGATTTTTAGAATTTTTTTCCATTTTCTTTTTGAATTTTCTAACTCGGGTCGGGTTCGAAAGGATAGAAAGGAAATTTTTTTTCTTCTCTATTTTTCGGCCTGTCCATACCCGTTTTGTCTTGAAATGAAGCCTGGATGATTTTTTTTAATTTTTAGAATTTTTTTTGCATTTATTTTTGAATTTTCTAACTCGGGTCGGGTTCGAAAGGATAGAAAGGAAATTTCTTTTCTTCTCTATTTTTCGGCCTGTCCATACCCGTTTAGTCTTGAAATGATGCCTGGATGATGTTTTTTTAATTTTTAGAATTTTTTTGCATTTATTTTAGAATTTTCTATCTCGGGTCGGGTTCGAACGGATAGGAGGAAATTTTTTTTCTTCTCTATTTTTAGGCTTGTCCATACCCGTTAACTCTTGAAATGAAGCCTGGATGATGTTTTTTAATTTTTAGAATTTTTTTGCATTTTATTTTTGAATTTTCTATCTCGGGTCGGGTTCGAACGGATAGGATGGAAATTTTTTTTCTTCTCTATTTTTCGGCCTGTCCATACCCGTTTAGTCTTGAAATGAAGCCTGGATTATGTTTTTTAATTTTTAGAATTTTTTTGCATTTTATTTTTGAATTTTCTATCTCGGGTCGGGTTCGAACGGATAGGAAGGAAATTTTTTTTCTTCTCTATTTTTCGGCCTGTCCATACCCGTTTAGTTTTGAAATGAAGCCTGGATGATTTTTTTTAATTTTTAGAATTTTTTTGCATTTTATTTTTGAATTTTCTATCTCAGGTCGGGTTCGAACGGATAGGATGGAAATTTTTTTTCTTCTCTATTTTTCGGCCTGTCCATACCCGTTTAGTCTTGAAATGAAGCCCGGATGATGTTTTTTAATTTTTAGAATTTTTTTGCATTTTATTTTTGAATTTTCTATCTCGGGTCGGGTTCGAACGGATAGGAAGGAAATTTTTTTTCTTCTCCATCTTTCGGCCTGTCCTGACCCGTTTCATTTTGAAATGAAGCCAGGATGATGTTTTTTAATTTTTAGATTTTTTTTGCATTTATTTTTGACTTCTCTAACTCGGGTCGGGTTCGAACGTATAGGAAGGAAATTTTTTTTCCTCTCTATTTTTCAGCCTGTCGTGACCCGTTTCGTCTTGAAATGATGCCGGGATGATGTTTTTTAATTTTTAGAATTTTTTTACTTATATTTTTGAATTTTCTAACTCGGGTCGGGTTCGAACGGATAGGAAGGAAATTTTTTTTTCTCTATTTTTCGACCTGTCCATACCCGTTTAGTCTTGAAATGAAGCCTGGATGATGTTTTTTGATTTTTAGAATTTTTTTGCATTTTCTTTTTGAATTTTCTAACTCGGGTCGGGTTCGAACTGATAGAAAGGAAATTTTTTTTCTTCTCTATTTTTCGGCCTGTCCATACCCGTTTAGTCTTGAAATGAAGCCTGGATGATTTGTTTTAATTTTTAGAATTTTTTTTACATTTATTTTTTAATTTTCTATCTCGGGTCGGGTTCGAACGGATAGAAAGGAAATTTTTTTTCTTCTCTATTTTTCGGCCTGTCCATACCCGTTTAGTCTTGAAATGATGCCTGGATGAAGTTTTTTTAATTTTTAGAATTTTTTTGCATTTATTTTAGAATTTTCTATCTCGGGTCGGGTTCGAACGGATAGGAGGAAATTTTTTTTCTTCTCTATTTTTATGCTTGTCCATACCCGTTAACTCTTGAAATGAAGCCTGGATGATCTTTTTTAATTTTTAGAATTTTTTTGCATTTTATTTTTGAATTTTCTATCTCGGGTCGGGTTCGAACGGATAGGATGGAAATTTTTTTTCTTCTCTATTTTTCGGCCTGTCCATACCCGTTTAGTCTTGAAATGAAGCCTGGATGATGTTTTTTAATTTTTAAAATTTTTTTTCATTTTATTTTTGAATTTTCTATCTCGGGTCGGGTTCGAACGGATAGGAAGGAAATTTTTTTTCTTCTCTATTTTTCGGCCTGTCCTGACATGTTTCATCTTGAAATGAAGCCTGGATGATATTTTTTAATTTTTAGAATTTTTTTGCATTTATTTTTGAATTTTCTATATCGGGTCGGGTTCGAACGGATAGGAAGGAAATTTTTTTTCTTCTCTATTTTTCGGCCTGTCCATACCCGTTTAGTCTTGAAATGAAGCTCGGATGATGTTTTTTAATTTTTAGAATTTTTTTGCATTTATTTTTGAATTTTCTAACTCGGGTCGGGTTCGAACGTATAGGAAGGAAATTTTTTTTCCTCTCTATTTTTCAGCCTGTCCTGACTCGTTTCATCTTGAAACGAAGCCAGGATGATGTTTTTTAATTTTTAGAATTTTTTTGCATTTATTTTTGAATTTTCTAACTCGGGTCGGGTTCGAACGGATAGGAAGAAAATTTTTTTTCTTCTCTATTTTTAGGCTTGTCCATACCCGTTTACTCTTGAAATAAAGCCTGGATGATGTTTTTTAATTTTTAGAATTTTTTTGCATTTTATTTTTGAATTTTCTAACTCGGGTCGGGTTCGAACGGATAGGAAGGAAATTTTTTTTTTCTCTATTTTTCGGCCTGTCCATACCTGTTTAGTCTTGAAATGAAGCCTGGATGATGTTTTTTGATTTTTAGAATTTTTTTGTATTTTCTTTTTGAATTTTCTAACTCGGGTCGGGTTCGAACGGATAGAAAGGAAATTTTTTTTCTTCTCTATTTTTCGGCCTGTCCATACCCGTTTAGTCTTGAAATGAAGCCTGGATGATTTTTTTTAATTTTTAGAATTTTTTTTGCATTTATTTTTGAATTTTCTATCTCGGGTCGGGTTCGAACGGATAGAAAGGAAATTTTTTTTCTTCTCTATTTTTCGGCCTGTCCATTCCCGTTTAGTCTTGAAATGATGCCTCGATGATGTTTTTTTAATTTTTAGAATTTTTTTGCATTTATTTTAGAATTTTCTATCTCGGGTCGGGTTCGAACGGATAGGAGGAAATTTTTTTTCTTCTCTATTTTTAGGCTTGTCCATACCCGTTAACTCTTGAAATGAAGCCTGGATGATGTTTTTTAATTTTTAGAATTTTTTTGCATTTTATTTTTGAATTTTCTATCTCGGGTCGGGTTCGAACGGATAGGATGGAAATTTTTTTTCTTCTCTATTTTTCGGCCTGTCCATACCCGTATAGTCTTGAAATGAAGCCTGGATGATGTTTTTTAATTTTTAAATTTTTTTTTCATTTTATTTTTGAATTTTCTATCTCGGGTCGGGTTCGAACGGATAGGAAGGAAATTTTTTTTCTTCTCTATTTTTCGGCCTGTCCTGACATGTTTCATCTTGAAATGAAGCCTGGATGATATTTTTTAATTTTTAGAATTTTTTTGCATTTACTTTTGAATTTTCTATATCGGGTCGGGTTCGAACGGATAGGAAGGAAATTTTTTTTCTTCTCTATTTTTCGGCCTGTCCATACC
Source organism: Quercus robur (assembly GCF_932294415.1). NCBI lineage: Eukaryota > Viridiplantae > Streptophyta > Magnoliopsida > Fagales > Fagaceae > Quercus > Quercus robur. The sequence continues at coordinate 37,709,522 of NC_065542.1, read as the reverse complement.
CGTTTAGTCTTGAAATGAAGCTCGGATGATGTTTTTTAATTTTTATAATTTTTTTGCATTTATTTTTGAATTTTCTAACTCGGGTCGGGTTCGAACGTATAGGAAGGAAATTTTTTTTCCACTCTATTTTTCAGCCTGTCCTGACTCGTTTCATCTTGAAACGAAGCCAGGATGATGTTTTTTAATTTTTAGAATTTTTTCGCATTTATTTTTGAATTTTCTAACTCGGGTCGGGTTCGAACGGATAGGAAGAAAATTTTTTTTCTTCTCTATTTTTAGGCTTGTCCATACCCGTTTACTCTTGTAATGAAGCCTGGATGATATTTTTTAATTTTTAGAATTTTTTTGCATTTTATTTTTGAATTTTCTATCTCGGGTCGGGTTCGAACGGATAGGAAGGAAATTTTTTTTCTTCTCTATTTTTCGGCCTGTCCATACCCGTTTAGTCTTGAAATGAAGCCTGGATGATGTTTTTTTAATTTTTAGAATTTTTTTTGCATTTATTTTTGAATTTTCTATCTCGGGTCGGGTTCGAACGGATAGAAAGGAAATTTTTTTTCTTCTCTATTTTTCGGCCTGTCCATACCCGTTTAGTCTTGAAATGAAGCCTGGATGATGTTTTTTTAATTTTTAGAATTTTTTTGCATTTATTTTAGAATTTTCTATCTCGGGTCGGGTTCGAACGGATAGGAGGAAATTTTTTTTCTTCTCTATTTTTAGGCTTGTCCATACCCGTTAACTCTTGAAATGAAGCCTGGATGATGTTTTTTAATTTTTAGAATTTTTTTGCATTTTATTTTTGAATTTTCTATCTCGGGTCGGGTTCGAACGGATAGGATGGAAATTTTTTTTCTTCTCTATTTTTCGGCCTGTCCATACCCGTATAGTCTTGAAATGAAGCCTGGATGATGTTTTTTAATTTTTAAATTTTTTTTTCATTTTATTTTTGAATTTTCTATCTCGGGTCGGGTTCGAACGGATAGGAAGGAAATTTTTTTTCTTCTCTATTTTTCGGCCTGTCCTGACATGTTTCATCTTGAAATGAAGCCTGGATGATATTTTTTAATTTTTAGAATTTTTTTGCATTTATTTTTGAATTTTCTATATCGGGTCGGGTTCGAACGGATAGGAAGGAAATTTTTTTTCTTCTCTATTTTTCGGCCTGTCCATACCCGTTTAGTCTTGAAATGAAGCTCGGATGATGTTTTTTAATTTTTAGAATTTTTTTGCATTTATTTTTGAATTTTCTAACTCGGGTCGGGTTCGAACGTATAGGAAGGAAATTTTTTTTCCTCTCTATTTTTCAGCCTGTCCTGACTCGTTTCATCTTGAAACGAAGCCAGGATGATGTTTTTTAATTTTTAGAATTTTTTCGCATTTATTTTTGAATTTTCTAACTCGGGTCGGGTTCGAACGGATAGGAAGAAAATTTTTTTTCTTCTCTATTTTTAGGCTTGTCCATACCCGTTTACTCTTGTAATGAAGCCTGGATGATATTTTTTAATTTTTAGAATTTTTTTGCATTTTATTTTTGAATTTTCTATCTCGGGTCGGGTTCGAACGGATAGGAAGGAAATTTTTTTTCTTCTCTATTTTTCGGCCTGTCCATACCCGTTTAGTCTTGAAATGAAGCCTGGATGATGTTTTTTTAATTTTTAGAATTTTTTTACATTTATTTTAGAATTTTCTATCTCGGGTCGGGTTCGAACGGATAGGAGGAAATTTTTTTTCTTCTCTATTTTTAGGCTTGTCCATACCCGTTTACTCTTGAAATGAAGCCTGGATGATGTTTTTTAATTTTTAGAATTTTTTTGCATTTTATTTTTGAATTTTCTATCTCGGGTCGGGTTCGAACGGATAGGAGGAAATTTTTTTTCTTCTCTATTTTTAGGCTTGTCCATACCCGTTTACTCTTGAAATGAAGCCTGGATGATGTTTTTTAATTTTTAGAATTTTTTTGCATTTTATTTTCGAATTTTCTATCTCGGGTCGGGTTCGAACGGATAGGATGGAAATTTTTTTTCTTCTCTATTTTTCGGCCTGTCCATACCCATTTAGTCTTGAAATGAAGCCTGGATGATGTTTTTTAATTTTTAAAATTTTTTTTCATTTTATTTTTCAATTTTCTATCTCGGGTCGGGTTCGAACGGATAGGAAGGAAATTTTTTTTCATCTCTATTTTTCGGCCTCTCCTGACATGTTTCATCTTGAAATGAAGCATGGATGATATTTTTTAATTTTTAGAATTTTTTTGCATTTATTTTTTAATTTTCTATATCGGGTCGGGTTCGAACGGATAGGAAGGAAATTTTTTTTCTTCTCTATTTTTCGGCCTGTCCATACCCGTTTAGTCTTGAAATGAAGCCCGGATGATGTTTTTTAATTTTTAGAATTTTTTTGCATTTATTTTTGAATTTTCTAACTCGGGTCGGGTTCGAACGTATAGGAAGGAAATTTTTTTTTCTCTCTATTTTTCAGCCTGTCCTGACTCGTTTCATCTTGAAACGAAGCCAGGATGATGTTTTTTAATTTTTAGAATTTTTTTGCATTTATTTTTGAATTTTCTAACTCGGTTCGGGTTCGAACGGATAGGATGGAAATTTTTTTTCTTCTCTATTTTTCGGCCTGTCCATACCCCGTTTAGTCTTGAAATGAAGCCCGGATGATGTTTTTTAATTTTTAGAATTTTTTTGCATTTTATTTTTGAATTTTCTATCTCGGGTCGGGTTCGAACGGATAGGAAGGAAATTTTTTTTCTTCTCCATCTTTCGGCCTGTCCTGACCCGTTTCATTTTGAAATGAAGCCAGGATGATGTTTTTTAATTTTTAGATTTTTTTTGCATTTATTTTTGAATTCTCTAACTCGGGTCGGGTTCGAACGTATAGGAAGGAAATTTTTTTTCCTCTCTATTTTTCAGCCTGTCGTGACCCGTTTCGTCTTGAAATGATGCCGGGATGATGTTTTTTAATTTTTAGAATTTTTTTACTTATATTTTTGAATTTTCTAACTCGGGTCGGGTTCGAACGGATAGGAAGGAAATTTTTTTTTTCTCTATTTTTCGACCTGTCCATACCCGTTTAGTCTTGAAATGAAGCCTGGATGATGTTTTTTGATTTTTAGAATTTTTTTGCATTTTCTTTTTGAATTTTCTAACTCGGGTCGGGTTCGAACGGATAGAAAGGAAATTTTTTTTCTTCTCTATTTTTCGGCCAGTCCATACCCGTTTAGTCTTGAAATGAAGCCTGGATGATTTGTTTTAATTTTTAGAATTTTTTTTGCATTTATTTTTTAATTTTCTATCTCGGGTCGGGTTCGAACGGATAGAAAGGAAATTTTTTTTCTTCTCTATTTTTCGGCCTGTCCATACCCGTTTAGTCTTGAAATGATGCCTGGATGATGTTTTTTTAATTTTTAGAATTTTTTTGCATTTATTTTAGAATTTTCTATCTCGGGTCGGGTTCGAACGGATAGGAGGAAATTTTTTTTCTTCTCTATTTTTAGGCTTGTCCATACCCGTTAACTCTTGAAATGAAGCCTGGATGATGTTTTTTAATTTTTAGAATTTTTTTGCATTTTATTTTTGAATTTTCTATCTCGGGTCGGGTTCGAACGGATAGGATAGAAATTTTTTTTCTTCTCTATTTTTCGGCCTGTCCATACCCGTTTAGTCTTGAAATGAAGCCTGGATGATGTTTTTTAATTTTTAAAATTTTTTTTCATTTTATTTTTGAATTTTCTATCTCGGGTCGGGTTCGAACGGATAGGAAGGAAATTTTTTTTCTTCTCTATTTTTCGGCCTGTCCTGACATGTTTCATCTTGAAATGAAGCCTGGATGATATTTTTTAATTTTTAGAATTTTTTTGCATTTATTTTTGAATTTTCTATATCGGGTCGGGTTCGAACGGATAGGAAGGAAATTTTTTTTCTTCTCTATTTTTCGGCCTGTCCATACCCGTTTAGTCTTGAAATGAAGCTCGGATGATGTTTTTTAATTTTTAGAATTTTTTTGCATTTATTTTTGAATTTTCTAACTCGGGTCGGGTTCGAACGTATAGGAAGGAAATTTTTTTTCCTCTCTATTTTTCAGCCTGTCCTGACTCGTTTCATCTTGAAACGAAGCCAGGATGATGTTTTTTAATTTTTAGAATTTTTTTGCATTTATTTTTGAATTTTCTAACTCGGGTCGGGTTCGAACGGATAGGAAGAAAATTTTTTTTCTTCTCTATTTTTAGGCTTGTCCATACCCGTTTACTCTTGAAATGAAGCCTGGATGATGTTTTTTAATTTTTAGAATTTTTTTGCATTTTATTTTTGAATTTTCTAACTCGGGTCGGGTTCGAACGGATAGGAAGGAAATTTTTTTTTTCTCTATTTTTCGGCCTGTCCATACCTGTTTAGTCTTGAAATGAAGCCTGGATGATGTTTTTTGATTTTTAGAATTTTTTTGTATTTTCTTTTTGAATTTTCTAACTCGGGTCGGGTTCGAACGGATAGAAAGGAAATTTTTTTTCTTCTCTATTTTTCGGCCTGTCCATACCCGTTTAGTCTTGAAATGAAGCCTGGATGATTTTTTTTAATTTTTAGAATTTTTTTTGCATTTATTTTTGAATTTTCTATCTAGGGTCGGGTTCGAACGGATAGAAAGGAAATTTTTTTTCTTCTCTATTTTTCGGCCTGTCCATACCCGTTTAGTCTTGAAATGATGCCTGGATGATGTTTTTTTAATTTTTAGAATTTTTTTGCATTTATTTTAGAATTTTCTATCTCGGGTCGGGTTCGAACGGATAGGAGGAAATTTTTTTTCTTCTCTATTTTTAGGCTTGTCCATACCCGTTAACTCTTGAAATGAAGCCTGGATGATGTTTTTTAATTTTTAGAATTTTTTTGCATTTTATTTTTGAATTTTCTATCTCGGGTCGGGTTCGAACGGATAGGATGGAAATTTTTTTTCTTCTCTATTTTTCGGCCTGTCCATACCCGTATAGTCTTGAAATGAAGCCTGGATGATGTTTTTAATTTTTAAATTTTTTTTTCATTTTATTTTTGAATTTTCTATCTCCGGTCGGGTTCGAACGGATAGGAAGGAAATTTTTTTTCTTCTCTATTTTTCGGCCTGTCCTGACATGTTTCATCTTGAAATGAAGCCTGGATGATATTTTTTAATTTTTAGAATTTTTTTGCATTTATTTTTGAATTTTCTATATCGGGTCGGGTTCGAACGGATAGGAAGGAAATTTTTTTTCTTCTCTATTTTTCGGCCTGTCCATACCCGTTTAGTCTTGAAATGAAGCTCGGATGATGTTTTTTAATTTTTAGAATTTTTTTGCATTTATTTTTGAATTTTCTAACTCGGGTCGGGTTCGAACGTATAGGAAGGAAATTTTTTTTCCTCTCTATTTTTCAGCCTGTCCAGACTCGTTTCATCTTGAAACGAAGCCAGGATGATGTTTTTTAATTTTTAGAATTTTTTTGCATTTATTTTTGAATTTTCTAACTCGGGTCGGGTTCGAACGGATAGGAAGAAAATTTTTTTTCTTCTCTATTTTTAGGCTTGTCCATACCCGTTTACTCTTGTAATGAAGCCTGGATGATATTTTTTAATTTTTAGAATTTTTTTGCATTTTATTTTTGAATTTTCTATCTCGGGTCGGGTTCGAACGGATAGGAAGGAAATTTTTTTTCTTCTCTATTTTTCGGCCTGTCCATACCCGTTTAGTCTTGAAATGAAGCCTGGATGATGTTTTTTTAATTTTTAGAATTTTTTTACATTTATTTTAGAATTTTCTATCTCGGGTCGGGTTCGGACGGATAGGAGGAAATTTTTTTTCTTCTCTATTTTTAGGCTTGTCCATACCCGTTTACTCTTGAAATGAATCCTGGATGATGTTTTTTAATTTTTAGAATTTTTTTGCATTTTATTTTTGAATTTTCTATCTCGGGTCGGGTTCGAACGGATAGGATGGAAATTTTTTTTCTTCTCTATTTTTCGGCCTGTCCATACCCGTTTAGTCTTGAAATGAAGCCTGGATGATGTTTTTTAATTTTTAAAATTTTTTTTCATTTTATTTTTGAATTTTCTATCTCGGGTCGGGTTCGAACGGATAGGAAGGAAATTTTTTTTTCATCTCTATTTTTCGGCCTGTCCTGACATGTTTCATCTTGAAATGAAGCATGGATGATATTTTTTAATTTTTAGAATTTTTTTGCATTTATTTTTTAATTTTCTATATCGGGTCGGGTTCGAACGGATAGGAAGTAAATTTTTTTTCTTCTCTATTTTTCGGCCTGTCCATACCCGTTTAGTCTTGAAATGAAGCCCGGATGATGTTTTTTAATTTTTAGAATTTTTTTGCATTTATTTTTGAATTTTCTAACTCGGGTCGGGTTCGAACGTATAGGAAGGAAATTTTTTTTTCTCTCTATTTTTCAGCCTGTCCTGACTCGTTTCATCTTGAAACGAAGCCAGGATGATGTTTTTTAATTTTTAGAATTTTTTTGCATTTATTTTTGAATTTTCTAACTCGGGTCGGGTTCGAACGGATAGGAAGGAAATTTTTTTTCTTCTCTATTTTTCGGCCTGTCCATACCCGTTTAGTTTTGAAATGAAGCCTGGATGATATTTTTTAATTTTTAGAATTTTTTTGCATTTTATTTTTGAATTTTCTATCTCAGGTCGGGTTCGAACGGATAGGATGGAAATTTTTTTTCTTCTCTATTTTTCGGCCTGTCCATACCCGTTTAGTCTTGAAATGAAGCCCGGATGATGTTTTTTAATTTTTAGAATTTTTTTGCATTTTATTTTTGAATTTTCTATCTCGGGTCGGGTTCGAACGGATAGGAAGGAAATTTTTTTTCTTCTCTATCTTTCGGCCTGTCCTGACCCGTTTCATTTTGAAATGAAGCCAGGATGATGTTTTTTAATTTTTAGATTTTTTTTGCATTTATTTTTGAATTCTCTAACTCGGGTCGGGTTCGAACGTATAGGAAGGAAATTTTTTTTCCTCTCTATTTTTCAGCCTGTCCTGACTCGTTTCATCTTGAAACGAAGCCAGGATGATGTTTTTTAATTTTTAGAATTTTTTTGCATTTATTTTTGAATTTTCTAACTCAGGTCGAGTTCGAACGGATAGGAAGGAAATTTTTTTTCTTCTCTATTTTTCGGCCTGTCCATACCCGTTTAGTTCTGAAATGAAGCCTGGATGATGTTTTTTAATTTTTAGAATTTTTTTGCATTTTATTTTTGAATTTTCTAACTCGGGTCGGGTTCGAACGGATAGGATGGAAATTTTTTTTCTTCTCTATTTTTCGGCCTGTCCATACTCGTTTAGTCTTGAAATGAAGCCTAGATGATGTTTTTTAATTTTTAGAAACTTTTTTCATTATATTTTTGAATTTTCTATCTCGGGTCGGGTTCGAACGGATAGGATGTAATTTTTTTTCTTCTCTATTTTTCGGCCTGTCCATACCCGTTTAGTCTTGAAATGAAGCCTGGATGATGTTTTTTAATTTTTAGAATTTTTTTTCATTTTATTTTTGAATTTTCTATCTCGGGTAGGGTTCGAACGGATAGGAAGGAAATTTTTTTTCTTCTCTATTTTTCGGCCTGTCCTGACATATTTCATCTTGAAATGAAGCCTGAATGATGTTTTTTAATTTTTAGAATTTTTTTGCATTTATTTTTGAATTTTCTATCTCAGGTCGGGTTCTAACGGATAGGATGGAAATTTTTTTTCTTCTCTATTTTTCGGCCTGTCCATACCCGTTTAGTCTTGAAATGAAGCCTGGATGATGTTTTTTAATTTTTAGAATTTTTTTGCATTTTATTTTTGAATTTTCTATCTCGGGTCGGGTTCGAACGGATAGGAAGGAAATTTTTTTTCTTCTCTATCTTTCGGCCTGTCCTGACCCGTTTCATTTTGAAATGAAGCCAGGATGATGTTTTTTAATTTTTAGATTTTTTTTGCATTTATTTTTGAATTCTCTAACTCGGGTCGGGTTCGAACGTATAGGAAGGAAATTTTTTTTCCTCTCTATTTTTCAGCCTGTCCTGACTTGTTTCATCTTGAAACGAAGCCAGGATGATGTTTTTTAATTTTTAGAATTTTTTTGCATTTATTTTTGAATTTTCTATCTCGGGTCGGGTTCGAACGGATAGGAAGGAAATTTTTTTTCTTCTCTATTTTTCGGCCTGTCCATACCCGTTTAGTTTTGAAATGAAGCCTGGATGATGTTTTTTAATTTTTAGAATTTTTTTGCATTTTCTTTTTGAATTTTCTATCTCGGGTCGGGTTCGAACGGATAGGATGGAAATTTTTTTTCTTCTCTATTTTTCGGCCTGTCCATACTCGTTTAGTCTTGAAATGAAGCCTGGATAATGTTTTTTAATTTTTAGAAACTTTTTTCATTTTATTTTTGAATTTTCTATCTCGGGTCGGGTTCGAACGGATAGGTTGGAAATTTTTTTTCTTCTCTATTTTTCGGCCTGTCCATACCCGTTTAGTCTTGAAATGAAGCCTGGATGAAGTTTTTTAATTTTTAGAATTTTTTTTCATTTTATATTTGAATTTTCTATCTCGGGTCGGGTTCGAACGGATAGGAAGGAAATTTTTTTTTCTTCTCTATTTATCGGCCTGTCCTGACATGTTTCATCTTGAAATGAAGCCTGAATGATGTTTTTTAATTTTTAGAATTTTTTTGCATTTATTTTCGAATTTTCTAACTCGGGTCGGGTTCGAACGGATTGGAGGAAATTTTTTTTCTTCTCTATTTTTCGGCCTGTCCATACCCGTTTAGTCTTGAAATGAAGCCTGGATGATGTTTTTTAATTTTTAGAATTTTTTTGCATTTTATTTTTGAATTTTCTATCTCGGGTCGGGTTCGAACGGATAGGAAGGAAATTTTTTTTCTTCTCTATCTTTCGGCCTATCCTGACCCGTTTCATCTTGAAATGCAGCCTGGATGATGTTTTTTAATTTTTAGAATTTATTTTTGAATTTTCTAAGTCGGGTCGGGTTAGAACGGAGAGGAAGGAAATTTTTTTTCTTCTCTATTTTTCGGCTTGTCCATACTCGTATCTTCTTGATATGAAGCCTGGATGATGTTTTTCAATTTTTAAAATTTTTTTGCATTTTTTTTTTTAATTTTCTAACTCGGGTCGGGTTCGAACGTATAGGAAGGAAATTTTTTTTCCTCTCTATTTTTCGGCCTGTCCTGACCCGTTTCGTCTTGAAATGATGCCAGGATGATGTTTTTTAATTTTTAGTATTTTTTTACTTATATTTTTGAATTTTCTAACTCGGGTCGGGTTCGAACGGATAGGAAGGAAATTTTTTTTTTCTCTATTTTTCGGCCTGTCCATACCCGTTTAGTCTTGAAATGAAGCCTGGATGATGTTTTTTGATTTTTAGAATTTTTTTGCATTTTCTTTTTGAATTTTCTAACTCGGGTCGGGTTCGAACGGATAGAAAGGAAATTTTTTTTCTTCTCTATTTTTCGGCCTGTCCATACCCGTTTAGTCTTGAAATGAAGCCTGGATGATTTTTTTTAATTTTTAGAATTTTTTTTGCATTTATTTTTGAATTTTCTAACTCGGGTCGGGTTCGAACGGATAGGAAGGAAATTTTTTTTCTTCTCTATTTTTCGGCCTGTCCATACCCGTTTAGTTTTGAAATGAAGCCTGGATGATATTTTTTAATTTTTAGAATTTTTTTGCATTTTATTTTTGAATTTTCTATCTCAGGTCGGGTTCGAACGGATAGGATGGAAATTTTTTTTCTTCTCTATTTTTCGGCCTGTCCATACCCGTTTAGTCTTGAAATGAAGCCCGGATGATGTTTTTTAATTTTTAGAATTTTTTTGCATTTTATTTTTGAATTTTCTATCTCGGGTCGGGTTCGAACGGATAGGAAGGAAATTTTTTTTCTTCTCTATCTTTCGGCCTGTCCTGACCCGTTTCATTTTGAAATGAAGCCAGGATGATGTTTTTTAATTTTTAGATTTTTTTTGCATTTATTTTTGAATTCTCTAACTCGGGTCGGGTTCGAACGTATAGGAAGGAAATTTTTTTTCCTCTCTACTTTTCAGCCTGTCCTGACTCGTTTCATCTTGAAACGAAGCCAGGATGATGTTTTTTAATTTTTAGAATTTTTTTGCATTTATTTTTGAATTTTCTAACTCGGGTCGGGTTCGAACGGATAGGAAGGAAATTTTTTTTCTTCTCTATTTTTCGGCCTGTCCATACCCGTTTAGTTCTGAAATGAAGCCTGGATGATGTTTTTTAATTTTTAGAATTTTTTTGCATTTTATTTTTGAATTTTCTAACTCGGGTCGGGTTCGAACGGATAGGATGGAAATTTTTTTTCTTCTCTATTTTTCGGCCTGTCCATACTCGTTTAGTCTTGAAATGAAGCCTAGATGATGTTTTTTAATTTTTAGAAACTTTTTTCATTATATTTTTGAATTTTCTATCTCGGGTCGGGTTCGAACGGATAGGATGTAATTTTTTTTCTTCTCTATTTTTCGGCCTGTCCATACCTGTTTAGTCTTGAAATGAAGCCTGGATGATGTTTTTTAATTTTTAGAATTTTTTACATTTTATTTTTGAATTTTCTATCTCGGGTAGGGTTCGAACGGATAGGAAGGAAATTTTTTTTCTTCTCTATTTTTCGGCCTGTCCTGACATATTTCATCTTGAAATGAAGCCTGAATGATGTTTTTTAATTTTTAGAATTTTTTTGCATTTATTTTTGAATTTTCTATCTCAGGTCGGGTTCTAACGGATAGGATGGAAATTTTTTTTCTTCTCTATTTTTCGGCCTGTCCATACCCGTTTAGTCTTGAAATGAAGCCTGGATGATGTTTTTTAATTTTTAGAATTTTTTTGCATTTTATTTTTGAATTTTCTATCTCGGGTCGGGTTCGAACGGATAGGAAGGAAATTTTTTTTCTTCTCTATCTTTCGGCCTGTCCTGACCCGTTTCATTTTGAAATGAAGCCAGGATGATGTTTTTTAATTTTTAGATTTTTTTTGCATTTATTTTTGAATTCTCTAACTCGGGTCGGGTTCGAACGTATAGGAAGGAAATTTTTTTTCCTCTCTATTTTTCAGCCTGTCCTGACTTGTTTCATCTTGAAACGAAGCCAGGATGATGTTTTTTAATTTTTAGAATTTTTTTGCATTTTCTTTTTGAATTTTCTATCTCGGGTCGGGTTCGAACGGATAGGATGGAAATTTTTTTTCTTCTTTATTTTTCGGCCTGTCCATACTCGTTTAGTCTTGAAATGAAGCCTGGATGATGTTTTTTAATTTTTAGAAACTTTTTTCATTTTATTTTTGAATTTTCTATCTCGGGTCGGGTTCGAACGGATAGGTTGGAAATTTTTTTTCTTCTCTATTTTTCGGCCTGTCCATACCCGTTTAGTCTTGAAATGAAGCCTGGATGAAGTTTTTTAATTTTTAGAATTTTTTTTCATTTTATATTTGAATTTTCTATCTCGGGTCGGGTTCGAACGGATAGGAAGGAAATTTTTTTTCTTCTCTATTTATCGGCCTGTCCTGACATGTTTCATCTTGAAATGAAGCCTGAATGATGTTTTTTAATTTTTAGAATTTTTTTGCATTTATTTTTGAATTTTCTAACTCGGGTCGGGTTCGAACGGATTGGAGGAAATTTTTTTTCTTCACTATTTTTCGGCCTGTCCATACCCGTTTAGTCTTGAAATGAAGCCTGGATGATGTTTTTTAATTTTTAGAATTTTTTTGCATTTTATTTTTGAATTTTCTATCTCGGGTCGGGTTCGAACGGATAGGAAGGAAATTTTTTTTCTTCTCTATCTTTCGGCCTATCCTGACCCGTTTCATCTTGAAATGCAGCCTGGATGATGTTTTTTAATTTTTAGAATTTATTTTTGAATTTTCTTAGTCGGGTCGGGTTAGAACGGAGAGGAAGGAAATTTTTTTTCTTCTCTATTTTTCGGCTTGTCCATACTCGTATCTTCTTGATATGAAGCCTGGATGGTGTTTTTCAATTTTTAAAATTTTTTTGCATTTTTTTTTTTAATTTTCTAACTCGGGTCGGGTTCGAACGTATAGGAAGGAAATTTTTTTTCCTCTCTATTTTTCGGCCTGTCCTGACCCGTTTCGTCTTGAAATGATGCCAGGATGATGTTTTTTAATTTTTAGAATTTTTTTACTTATATTTTTGAATTTTCTAACTCGGGTCGGGTTCGAACGGATAGGAAGGAAATTTTTTTTTTCTCTATTTTTCGGCCTGTCCATACCCGTTTAGTCTTGAAATGAAGCCTGGATGATGTTTTTTGATTTTTAGAATTTTTTTGCATTTTCTTTTTGAATTTTCTAACTCGGGTCGGGTTCGAACGGATAGAAAGGAAATTTTTTTTCTTCTCTATTTTTCGGCCTGTCCATACCCGTTTAGTCTTGAAATGAAGCCTGGATGATTTTTTTTAATTTTTAGAATTTTTTTTGCATTTATTTTTGAATTTTCTATCTCGGGTCGGGTTCGAACGGATAGAAAGGAAATTTTTTTTCTTCTCTATTTTTCGGCCTGTCCATACCCGTTTAGTCTTGAAATGATGCCTGGATGATGTTTTTTTAATTTTTAGAATTTTTTTGCATTTATGTTAGAATTTTCTATCTCGGGTCGGGTTCGAACGGATAGGAGGAAATTTTTTTTCTTCTCTATTTTTAGGCTTGTCCATACCCGTTAACTCTTGAAATGAAGCCTGGATGATGTTTTTTAATTTTTAGAATTTTTTTGCATTTTATTTTTGAATTTTCTATCTCGGGTCGGGTTCGAACGGATAGGATGGAAATTTTTTTTCTTCTCTATTTTTCGGCCTGTCCATACCCGTATAGTCTTGAAATTAAGCCTGGATGATGTTTTTTAATTTTTAAAATTTTTTTTCATTTTATTTTTGAATTTTCTATCTCGAGTCGGGTTCGACCGGATAGGAAGGAAATTTTTTTTCTTCTCTATTTTTCGGCCTGTCCTGACATGTTTCATCTTGAAATGAAGCCTGGATGATATTTTTTAATTTTTAGAATTTTTTTGCATTTATTTTTGAATTTTCTATATCGGGTCGGGTTCGAACGGATAGGAAGGAAATTTTTTTTCTTCTCTATTTTTCGGCCTGTCCATACCCGTTTAGTCTTGAAATGAAGCTCGGATGATGTTTTTTAATTTTTAGAATTTTTTGGCATTTATTTTTGAATTTTCTAACTCGGGTCGGGTTCGAACGTATAGGAAGGAAATTTTTTTTCCTCTCTATTTTTCAGCCTGTCCTGACTCGTTTCATCTTGAAACGAAGCCAGGATGATGTTTTTTAATTTTTAGAATTTTTTTCCATTTATTTTTGAATTTTCTAACTCGGGTCGGGTTCGAACGGATAGGAAGAAAATTTTTTTTCTTCTCTATTTTTCGGCCTGTCCATACCCGTTTAGTTTTGAAATAAAGCCTGGATGATGTTTTTTAATTTTTAGAATTTTTTTGCATTTTCTTTTTGAATTTTCTATCTCGGGTCGGGTTCGAACGGATAGGAAGGAAATTTTTTTTCTTCTCTATTTTTCGGCCTGTCCATACCCGTTTAGTCTTGAAATGTAGCCTGGATGATGTTTTTTTAATTTTTAGAATTTTTTTGCATTTATTTTAGAATTTTCTATCTCGGGTCGGGTTCGAACGGATAGGAGGAAATTTTTTTTCTTCTCTATTTTTAGGCTTGTCCATACCCGTTTACTCTTGAAATGAAGCCTGGATGATGTTTTTTAATTTTTAGAATTTTTTTGCATTTTATTTTTGAATTTTCTATCTCGGGTCGGGTTCCAACGGATAGGATGGAAATTTTTTTTCTTCTCTATTTTTCGGCCTGTCCATACCCGTTTAGTCTTGAAATGAAGCCTGGATGATGTTTTTTAATTTTTAAAATTTTTTTTCATTTTATTTTTGAATTTTCTATCTCGGGTCGGGTTCGAACGGATAGGAAGGAAATTTTTTTTCATCTCTATTTTTCGGCCTGTCCTGACATGTTTCATCTTGAAATGAAGCCTGGATGATATTTTTTAATTTTTAGAATTTTTTTGCATTTATTTTTTAATTTTCTATATCGGGTCGGGTTCGAACGGATAGGAAGGAAATTTTTTTTCTTCTCTATTTTTCGGCCTGTCCATACCCGTTTAGTCTTGAAATGAAGCCCGGATGATGTTTTTTAATTTTTAGAATTTTTTTGCATTTATTTTTGAATTTTCTAACTCGGGTCGGGTTCGAACGTATAGAAAGGAAATTTTTTTTTCTCTCTATTTTTCAGCCTGTCCTGACTCGTTTCATCTTGAAACGAAGCCAGGATGATGTTTTTTAATTTTTAGAATTTTTTTCCATTTATTTTTGAATTTTCTAACTCGGGTCGGGTTCGAACGGATAGGAAGGAAATTTTTTTTCTTCTCTATTTTTCGGCCTGTCCATACCCGTTTAGTTTTGAAATGAAGCCTGGATGATGTTTTTTAATTTTTAGAATTTTTTTGCATTTTATTTTTGAATTTTCTATCTCAGGTCGGGTTCGAACGGATAGGATGGAAATTTTTTTTCTTCTCTATTTTTCGGCCTGTCCATACCCGTATAGTCTTGAAATTAAGCCTGGATGATGTTTTTTAATTTTTAAAATTTTTTTTCATTTTATTTTTGAATTTTCTATCTCGAGTCGGGTTCGAACGGATAGGAAGGAAATTTTTTTTCTTCTCTATTTTTCGGCCTGTCCTGACATGTTTCATCTTGAAATGAAGCCTGGATGATATTTTTTAATTTTTAGAATTTTTTTGCATTTATTTTTGAATTTTCTATATCGGGTCGGGTTCGAACGGATAGGAAGGAAATTTTTTTTCTTCTCTATTTTTCGGCCTGTCCATACCCGTTTAGTCTTGAAATGAAGCTCGGATGATGTTTTTTAATTTTTAGAATTTTTTTGCATTTATTTTTGAATTTTGTAACTCGGGTCGGGTTCGAACGTATAGGAAGGAAATTTTTTTTCCTCTCTATTTTTCAGCCTGTCCTGACTCATTTCATCTTGAAACGAAGCCAGGATGATGTTTTTTAATTTTTAGAATTTTTTTGCATTTATTTTTGAATTTTCTAACTCGGGTCGGGTTCGAACGGATAGGAAGAAAATTTTTTTTCTTCTCTATTTTTCGGCCTGTCCATACCCGTTTAGTTTTGAAATGAAGCCTGGATGATGTTTTTTAATTTTTATAATTTTTTTGCATTTTCTTTTTGAATTTTCTATCTCGGGTCGGGTTCGAACGGATAGGAAGGAAATTTTTTTTCTTCTCTATTTTTCGGCCTGTCCATACCCGTTTAGTCTTGAAATGAAGCCTGGATGATGTTTTTTTAATTTTTAGAATTTTTTTGCATTTATTTTAGAATTTTCTATCTCGGGTCGGGTTCGAACGGATAGGAGGAAATTTTTTTTCTTCTCTATTTTTAGGCTTGTCCATACCCGTTTACTCTTGAAATGAAGCCTGGATGATGTTTTTTAATTTTTAGAATTTTTTTGCATTTTATTTTTGAATTTTCTATCTCGGGTCGGGTTCCAACGGATAGGATGGAAATTTTTTTTCTTCTCTATTTTTCGGCCTGTCCATACCCGTTTAGTCTTGAAATGAAGCCTGGATGATGTTTTTTAATTTTTAAAATTTTTTTTCATTTTATTTTTGAATTTTCTATCTCGGGTCGGGTTCGAACGGATAGGAAGGAAATTTTTTTTCATCTCTATTTTTCGGCCTGTCCTGACATGTTTCATCTTGAAATGAAGCCTGGATGATATTTTTTAATTTTTAGAATTTTTTTGCATTTATTTTTTAATTTTCTATATCGGGTCGGGTTCGAACAGATAGGAAGGAAATTTTTTTTCTTCTCTATTTTTCGGCCTGTCCATACCCGTTTAGTCTTGAAATGAAGCCCGGATGATGTTTTTTAATTTTTAGAATTTTTTTGCATTTATTTTTGAATTTTCTAACTCGGGTCGGGTTCGAACGTATAGAAAGGAAATTTTTTTTTCTCTCTATTTTTCAGCCTGTCCTGACTCGTTTCATCTTGAAACGAAGCCAGGATGATGTTTTTTTAATTTTTCGAATTTTTTTGCATTTATTTTTGAATTTTCTAACTCGGGTCGGGTTCGAACGGATAGGAAGGAAATTTTTTTTCTTCTCTATTTTTCGGCCTGTCCATACCCGTTTAGTTTTGAAATGAAGCCTGGATGATATTTTTTAATTTTTAGAATTTTTTTGCATTTTATTTTTGAATTTTCTATCTCAGGTCGGGTTCGAACGGATAGGATGGAAATTTTTTTTCTTCTTTATTTTTCGGCCTGTCCATACCGGTTTAGTCTTGAAATGAAGCCCGGATGATGTTTTTTAATTTTTAGAATTTTTTGGCATTTTATTTTTGAATTTTCTATCTCGGGTCGGGTTCGAACGGATAGGAAGGAAATTTTTTTTCTTCTCTATCTTTCGGCCTGTCCTGACCCGTTTCATTTTGAAATGAAGCCAGGATGATGTTTTTTAATTTTTAGATTTTTTTTGCATTTATTTTTGAATTCTCTAACTCGGGTCGGGTTCGAACGGATAGGAAGGAAATTTTTTTTCCTCTCTATTTTTCAGCCTGTCCTGACTCGTTTCATCTTGAAACGAAGCCAGGATGATGTTTTTTAATTTTTAGAATTTTTTTGCATTTATTTTTGAATTTTCTAACTCGGGTCGGGTTCGAACGGATAGGAAGGAAATTTTTTTTCTTCTCTATTTTTCGGCCTGTCCATACCCGTTTAGTTTTGAAATGAACCCTGGATGATGTTTTTTAATTTTTAGAATTTTTTTGCATTTTATTTTTGAATTTTCTATCTCGGGTCGGGTTCGAACGGATAGGATGGAAATTTTTTTTCTTCTCTATTTTTCGGCCTGTCCATACTCGTTTAGTCTTGAAATGAAGCCTGGATGATGTTTTTTAATTTTTAGAAACTTTTTTCATTTTATTTTTGAATTTTCTATCTCGGGTCGGGTTCGAACGGATAGGATGGAAATTTTTTTTCTTCTCTATTTTTCGGCCTGTCCATACCCGTTTAGTCTTGAAATGAAGCCTGGATGATGTTTTTTAATTTTTAGAATTTTTTTTCATTTTATTTTTGAATTTTCTATCTCGGGAAGGGTTCGAACGGATAGGAAGGAAATTTTTTTTCTTCTCTATTTTTCGGCCTGTCCTGACATATTTCATCTTGAAATGAAGCGTGAATGATGTTTTTTAATTTTTAGAATTTTTTTGCATTTATTTTTGAATTTTCTATCTCAGGTCGGGTTCGAACGGATAGGATGGAAATTTTTTTTCTTCTCTATTTTTCGGCCTGTCCATACTCGTTTAGTCTTGAAATGAAGCCTGGATGATGTTTTTTAATTTTTAGAATTTTTTTGCATTTTATTTTTGAATTTTCTATCTCGGGTCGGGTTCGAACGGATAGGAAGGAAATTTTTTTTCTTCTCTATCTTTCGGCCTGTCCTGACCCGTTTCATTTTGAAATGAAGCCAGGATGATGTTTTTTAATTTTTAGATTTTTTTTGCATTTATTTTTGAATTCTCTAACTCGGGTCGGGTTCGAACGTATAGGAAGGAAATTTTTTTTCCTCTCTATTTTTCAGCCTGTCCTGACTCGTTTCATCTTGAAACGAAGCCAGGATGATGTTTTTTAATTTTTAGAATTTTTTTGCATTTATTTTTGAATTTTCTAACTCGGGTCGGGTTCGAACGGATAGGAAGGAAATTTTTTTTTTCTCTATTTTTCGGCCTGTCCATACCCGTTTAGTCTTGAAATGAAGCCTGGATGATGTTTTTTGATTTTTAGAATTTTTTTGCGTTTTCTTTTTGAATTTTCTAACTCGGGTCGGGTTCGAACGGAGAGAAAGGAAATTTTTTTTCTTCTCTATTTTTCGGTCTGTCCACACCCGTTTAGTCTTGAAATGAAGCCTAGATGATTTTTTTTAATATTTAGAATTTTTTTTGCATTTATTTTTGAATTTTCTATCTCGGGTCGGGTTCGAACGGATAGAAAGGCAATTTTTTTTCTTCTCTATTTTTCGGCCTGTCCATACCCGTTTAGTCTTGAAATGATGCCTGGATGATGTTTTTTTAATTTTTAGAATTTTTTTGCATTTATTTTAGAATTTTCTATCTCCCGTCCGGTTCGAACGGATAGGAGGAAATTTTTTTTCTTCTCTATTTTTTGGCTTGTCCATACCCGTTAACTCTTGAAATGAAGCCTGGATGATGTTTTTTAATTTTTAGAATTTTTTTGCATTTTATTTTTGAATTTTCTATCTCGGGTCGGGTTCGAACGGATAGGATGGAAATTTTTTTTCTTCTCTATTTTTCGGCCTGTCCATACCCGTTTAGTCTTGAAATGAAGCCTGGATGATGTTTTTTAATTTTTAGAATTTTTTTTCATTTTATTTTTGAATTTTCTATCTTGGGTAGGGTTCGAACGGATAGGAAGGAAATTTTTTTTCTTCTCTATTTTTCGGCCTGTCCTGACATATTTCATCTTGAAATGAAGCCTGAATGATGTTTTTTAATTTTTAGAATTTTTTTGCATTTATTTTTGAATTTTCTATCTCAGGTCGGGTTCGAACGGATAGGATGGAAATTTTTTTTCTTCTCTATTTTTCGGCCTGTCCATACTCGTTTAGTCTTGAAATGAAGATTGGATGATATTTTTTAATTTTTAGAATTTTTTTGCATTTTATTTTTGAATTTTCTATCTCGGGTCGGGTTCGAACGGATAGGAAGGAAATTTTTTTTCTCCTCTATCTTTCGGCCTGTCCTGACCCGTTTCATTTTGAAATGAAGCCAGGATGATGTTATTTAATTTTTAGATTTTTTTTGCATTTATTTTTGAATTCTCTAACTCGGGTCGGGTTCGAACGTATAGGAAGGAAATTTTTTTTCCTCTCTATTTTTCAGCCTGTCCTGACTCGTTTCATCTTGAAACTAAGCCAGGATGATGTTTTTTAATTTTTAGAATTTTTTTGCATTTATTTTTGAATTTTCTAACTCGGGTCGGGTTCGAACGGATAGGAAGGAAACTTTTTTTCTTCTCTATTTTTCGGCCTGTCCATACCCGTTTAGTTTTGAAATGAAGCCTGGATGATGTTTTTTAATTTTTAGAATTTTTTTGCATTTTATTTTTGAATTTTCTATCTCGGGTCGGGTTCGAACGGATAGGATGGAAATTTTTTTTCTTCTCTATTTTTCGGCTTGTCCATACTCGTTTAGTCTTGAAATGAAGCCTGGATGATGTTTTTTAATTTTTAGAAACTTTTTTCATTTTATTTTTGAATTTTCTATCTCGGGTCGGGTTCGAACGGATAGGATGGAAATTTTTTTTCTTCTCTATTTTTCGGCCTGTCCATACCCGTTTAGTCTTGAAATGAAGCCTGGATGATGTTTTTTAATTTTTAGAATTTTTTTTCATTTTATTTTTTAATTTTCTATCTCGGGAAGGGTTCGAACGGATAGGAAGGAAATTTTTTTTCTTCTCTATTTTTCGGCCTGTCCTGACATATTTCATCTTGAAATGAAGCGTGAATGATGTTTTTTAATTTTTAGAATTTTTTTGCATTTATTTTTGAATTTTCTATCTCAGGTCGGGTTCGAACGGATAGGATGAAAATTTTTTTTCTTCTCTATTTTTCGGCCTGTCCATACCCGTTTAGTCTTGAAATGAAGCCTGGATGATGTTTTTTAATTTTTAGAATTTTTTTTCATTTTATTTTTGAATTTTCTATCTCGGGAAGGGTTCGAACGGATAGGAAGGAAATTTTTTTTCTTCTCTATTTTTCGGCCTGTCCTGACATATTCCATCTTGAAATGAAGCGTGAATGATGTTTTTTAATTTTTAGAATTTTTTTGCATTTATTTTTGAATTTTCTATCTCAGGTCGGGTTCGAACGGATAGGATGAAAATTTTTTTTCTTCTCTATTTTTCGGCCTGTCCATACCCGTTTAGTCTTGAAATGAAGCCTGGATGATGTTTTTTAATTTTTAGAATTTTTTTGCATTTTATTTTTGAATTTTCTATCTCGGGTCGGGTTCGAACGGATAGGAAGGAAATTTTTTTTCTTCTCTATCTTTCGGCCTGTCCTGACCCGTTTCATTTTGAAATGAAGCCAGGATGATGTTTTTTAATTTTTAGATTTTTTTTGCATTTATTTTTGAATTCTCTAACTCGGGTCGGGTTCGAACGTATAGGAAGGAAATTTTTTTTCCTCTCTATTTTTCAGCCTGTCCTGACTCGTTTCATCTTGAAACGAAGCCAGGATGATGTTTTTTAATTTTTAGAATTTTTTTGCATTTATTTTTG
This sequence comes from Quercus robur, assembly GCF_932294415.1. Lineage (NCBI taxonomy): Eukaryota > Viridiplantae > Streptophyta > Magnoliopsida > Fagales > Fagaceae > Quercus > Quercus robur. The sequence continues at coordinate 37,689,114 of NC_065542.1, read as the reverse complement.
AATTTTCTAACTCGGGTCGGGTTCGAACGGATAGGAAGGAAATTTTTTTTTTCTCTATTTTTCGGCCTGTCCATACCCGTTTAGTCTTGAAATGAAGCCTGGATGATGTTTTTTGATTTTTAGAATTTTTTTGCATTTTCTTTTTGAATTTTCTAACTCGGGTCGGGTTCGAACGGAGAGAAAGGAAATTTTTTTTCTTCTCTATTTTTCGGTCTGTCCACACCCGTTTAGTCTTGAAATGAAGCCTAGATGATTTTTTTTAATTTTTAGAATTTTTTTTGCATTTATTTTTGAATTTTCTATCTCGGGTCGGGTTCGAACGGATAGAAAGGAAATTTTTTTTCTTCTCTATTTTTCGGCCTGTCCATACCCGTTTAGTCTTGAAATGATGCCTGGATGATGTTTTTTTAATTTTTAGAATTTTTTTGCATTTATTTTAGAATTTTCTATCTCCGGTCGGGTTCGAACGGATAGGAGGAAATTTTTTTTCTTCTCTATTTTTTGGCTTGTCCATACCCTTTAACTCTTGAAATGAAGCCTGGATGATGTTTTTTAATTTTTAGAATTTTTTTGCATTTTATTTTTGAATTTTCTATCTCGGGTCGGGTTCGAACGGATAGGATGGAAATTTTTTTTCTTCTCTATTTTTTGGCTTGTCCATACTCGTTTAGTCTTGAAATGAAGCCTGGATGATGTTTTTTAATTTTTAGAAACTTTTTTCATTTTATTTTTGAATTTTCTATCTCGGGTCGGGTTCGAACGGATAGGATGGAAATTTTTTTTCTTCTCTATTTTTCGGCCTGTCCATACCCGTTTAGTCTTGAAATGAAGCCTGGATGATGTTTTTTAATTTTTAGAATTTTTTTTCATTTTATTTTTGAATTTTCTATCTCGGGAAGGGTTCGAACGGATAGGAAGGAAATTTTTTTTCTTCTCTATTTTTCGGCCTGTCCTGACATATTTCATCTTGAAATGAAGCGTGAATGATGTTTTTTAATTTTTAGAATTTTTTTGCATTTATTTTTGAATTTTCTATCTCAGGTCGGGTTCGAACGGATAGGATGAAAATTTTTTTTCTTCTCTATTTTTCGGCCTGTCCATACCCGTTTAGTCTTGAAATGAAGCCTGGATGATGTTTTTTAATTTTTAGATTTTTTTTGCATTTTATTTTTGAATTTTCTATCTCGGGTCGGGTTCGAACGGATAGGAAGGAAATTTTTTTTCTTCTCTATCTTTCGGCCTGTCCTGACCCGTTTCATTTTGAAATGAAGCCAGGATGATGTTTTTTAATTTTTAGATTTTTTTTGCATTTATTTTTGAATTCTCTAACTCGGGTTGGGTTCGAACGTATAGGAAGGAAATTTTTTTTCCTCTCTATTTTTCAGCCTGTCCTGACTCGTTTCATCTTGAAACGAAGCCAGGATGATGTTTTTTAATTTTTAGAATTTTTTTGCATTTATTTTTGAATTTTCTAACTCGGGTCGGGTTCGAACGGATAGGAAGGAAATTTTTTTTTTCTCTATTTTTCGGCCTGTCCATACCCGTTTAGTCTTGAAATGAAGCCTGGATGATGTTTTTTGATTTTTAGAATTTTTTTGCATTTTCTTTTTGAATTTTCTAACTCGGGTCGGGTTCGAACGGAGAGAAAGGAAATTTTTTTTCTTCTCTATTTTTCGGTCTGTCCACACCCGTTTAGTCTTGAAATGAAGCCTAGATGATTTTTTTTAATTTTTAGAATTTTTTTTGCATTTATTTTTGAATTTTCTATCTCGGGTCGGGTTCGAACGGATAGAAAGGAAATTTTTTTTCTTCTCTATTTTTCGGCCTGTCCATACCCGTTTAGTCTTGAAATGATGCCTGGATGATGTTTTTTTAATTTTTAGAATTTTTTTGCATTTATTTTAGAATTTTCTATCTCCGGTCGGGTTCGAACGGATAGGAGGAAATTTTTTTTCTTCTCTATTTTTTGGCTTGTCCATACCCTTTAACTCTTGAAATGAAGCCTGGATGATGTTTTTTAATTTTTAGAATTTTTTTGCATTTTATTTTTGAATTTTCTATCTCGGGTCGGGTTCGAACGGATAGGATGGAAATTTTTTTTCTTCTCTATTTTTCGGCCTGTCCATACCCGTTTAGTCTTGAAATGAAGCCTGGATGATGTTTTTTAATTTTTAGAATTTTTTTTCATTTTATTTTTGAATTTTCTATCTTGGGTAGGGTTCGAACGGATAGGAATGAAATTTTTTTTCTTCTCTATTTTTCGGCCTGTCCTGACATATTTCATCTTGAAATGAAGCCTGAATGATGTTTTTTAATTTTTAGAATTTTTTTGCATTTATTTTTGAATTTTCTATCTCAGGTCGGGTTCGAACGGATAGGATGGAAATTTTTTTTCTTCTCTATTTTTCGGCCTGTCCATACCCGTTTAGTCTTGAAATGAAGCCTGGATGATGTTTTTTAATTTTTAGAATTTTTTTGCATTTTATTTTTGAATTTTCTATCTCGGGTCGGGTTCGAACGGATAGGGAGGAAATTTTTTTTCTTCTCTATCTTTCGGCCTGTCCTGACCCGTTTCATTTTGAAATGAAGCCAGGATGATGTTTTTTAATTTTTAGATTTTTTTTGCATTTATTTTTGAATTCTCTAACTCGGGTCGAGTTCGAACGTATAGGAAGGAAATTTTTTTTCCTCTCTATTTTTCAGCCTGTCCTGACTCGTTTCATCTTGAAACGAAGCCAGGATGATGTTTTTTAATTTTTAGAATTTTTTTGCATTTATTTTTGAATTTTCTAACTCGGGTCGGGTTCGAACGGATAGGAAGGAAATTTTTTTTCTTCTCTATTTTTCGGCCTGTCCATACCCGTTTAGTTTTGAAATGAAGCCTGGATGATGTTTTTTAATTTTTAGAATTTTTTTGCATTTTATTTTTGAATTTTCTATCTCGGGTCGGGTTCGAACGGATAGGATGGAAATTTTTTTTCTTCTCTATTTTTCGGCCTGTCCATACTCGTTTAGTCTTGAAATGAAGCCTGGATGATGTTTTTTAATTTTTAGAAACTTTTTTCATTTTATTTTTGAATTTTCTATCTCGGGTCGGGTTCGAACGGATAGGTTGGAAATTTTTTTTCTTCTCTATTTTTCGGCCTGTCCATACCCGTTTAGTCTTGAAATGAAGCCTGGATGATGTTTTTTAATTTTTAGAATTTTTTTTCATTTTATTTTTGAATTTTCTATCTCGGGTCGGGTTCGAACGGATAGGAAGGAAATTTTTTTTCTTCTCTATTTTTCGGCCTGTCCTGACATGTTTCATCTTGAAATGAAGCCTGAATGATGTTTTTTAATTTTTAGAATTTTTTTGCATTTATTTTTGAATTTTCTAACTCGGGTCGGGTTCGAACGGATTGGAGGAAATTTTTTTTCTTCTCTATTTTTCGGCCTGTCCATACCCGTTTAGTCTTGAAATGAAGCCTGGATGATGTTTTTTAATTTTTAGAATTTTTTTGCATTTTATTTTTGAATTTTCTATCTCGGGTCGGGTTCGAACGGATAGGAAGGAAATTTTTTTTCTTCTCTATCTTTCGGCCTATCCTGACCCGTTTCATCTTGAAATGCAGCCTGGATGATGTTTTTTAATTTTTAGAATTTATTTTAGAATTTTCTAAGTCGGGTCGGGTTAGAACGGAGAGGAAGGAAATTTTTTTTCTTCTCTATTTTTCGGCCTTTCCATACCCGTATCTTCTTGAAATGAAGCCTGGATGATGTTTTTCAATTTTTAAAATTTTTTTGCATTCTTTTTTTTTAATTTTCTAACTCGGGTCGGGTTCGAACGTATAGGAAGGAAATTTTTTTTCCTCTCTATTTTTCGGCCTGTCCTGACCCGTTTCGTCTTGAAATGATGCCAGGATGATGTTTTTTAATTTTTAGAATTTTTTTACTTATATTTTTGAATTTTCTAACTCGGGTCGGGTTCGAACGGATAGGAAGGAAATTTTTTTTTTCTCTATTTTTCGGCCTGTCCATACCCGTTTAGTCTTGAAATGAAGCCTGGATGATGTTTTTTGATTTTTAGAATTTTTTTGCATTTTCTTTTTGAATTTTCTAACTCGGGTCGGGTTCGAACGGAGAGAAAGGAAATTTTTTTTCTTCTCTATTTTTCGGCCTGTCCATACCCGTTTAGTCTTGAAATGAAGCCTGGATGATTTTTTTTAATTTTTAGAATTTTTTTTGCATTTATTTTTGAATTTTCTATCTCGGGTCGGGTTCGAACGGATAGAAAGGAAATTTTTTTTCTTCTCTATTTTTCGGCCTGTGCATACCCGTTTAGTCTTGAAATGATGCCTGGATGATGTTTTTTTAATTTTTAGAATTTTTTTGCATTTATTTTAGAATTTTCTATCTCCGGTCGGGTTCGAACGGATAGAAGGAAATTTTTTTTCTTCTCTATTTTTAGGCTTGTCCATAGCCGTTAACTCTTGAAATGAAGCCTGGATGATGTTTTTTAATTTTTAGAATTTTTTTGCATTCTATTTTTGAATTTTCTATCTCGGGTCGGGTTCGAACGGATAGGATGGAAATTTTTTTTCTTCTCTATTTTTCGGCCTGTCCATACCCGTTTAGTCTTGAAATGAAGCCTGGATGATGTTTTTTAATTTTTAAAATTTTTTTTCATTTTATTTTTGAATTTTCTATCTCGGGTCGGGTTCGAACGGATAGGAAGGAAATTTTTTTTCTTCTCTATTTTTCGGCCTGTCCTGACATGTTTCATCTTGAAATGAAGCCTGGATGATATTTTTTAATTTTTAGAATTTTTTTGCATTTATTTTTGAATTTTCTATATCGGGTCGGGTTCGAACGGATAGGAAGGAAATTTTTTTTCTTCTCTATTTTTCGGCCTGTCCATACCCGTTTAGTCTTGAAATGAAGCTCGGATGATGTTTTTTAATTTTTAGAATTTTTTTGCATTTATTTTTGAATTTTCTAACTCGGGTCGGGTTCGAACGTATAGGAAGGAAATTTTTTTTCCTCTCTATTTTTCAGCCTGTCCTGACTCGTTTCATCTTGAAACGAAGCCACGATGATGTTTTTTAATTTTTAGAATTTTTTTGCATTTATTTTTGAATTTTCTAACTCGGGTCGGGTTCGAACGGATAGGAAGAAAATTTTTTTTCTTCTCTATTTTTCGGCCCGTCCATACCCGTTTAGTTTTGAAATGAAGCCTGGATGATGTTTTTTAATTTTTAGAATTTTTTTGCATTTTATTTTTGAATTTTCTATCACGGGTCGGGTTCGAACAGATAGGATGGAAATTTTTTTTCTTCTTTATTTTTCGGCCTGTCCATACCCGTTTAGTCTTGAAATGAAGCCTGGATGATGTTTTTTAATTTTTAGAAACTTTTTTCATTTTATTTTTGAATTTTCTATCTCGGGTCGGGTTCGAACGGATAGGATGGAAATTTTTTTTCTTCTCTATTTTTCGGCCTGTCCATACCCGTTTAGTCTTGAAATGAAGCCTGGATGATGTTTTTTAATTTTTAGAATTTTTTTTCATTTTATTTTTGAATTTTCTATCTCGGGTCGGGTTCGAACGGATAGGAAGAAAATTTTTTTTGTTCTCTATCTTTCGGCCTGTCCTGACCCGTTTCATCTTGAAATGCAGCCTGGATGATGTTTTTTAATTTTTTAAATTTATTTTTGAATTTTCTAAGTCGGGTCGGGTTAGAACGGAGAGGAAGGAAATTTTTTATCTTCTCTATTTTTCGGCATGTCCATCCTGTATCTTCTTGAAATGAAGCCTGGATGATGTTTTTCAATTTTTAAAATTTTTTTTGCATTTTTTTTTTCATTTTCTAACTCGGGTCGGGTTCGATCGTATAGGAAGAAAATTTTTTTTCCTCTCTATTTTTCAGCCTGTCCTGACCCGTTTCATCTTGAAACGAAGCCAGGATGATGTTTTTCAATTTTTAGAATTTTTTTGCATTTATTTTTGAATTTTCTAACTCGGGTCGGGTTCGAACGTATAGGAAGGAAATTTTTTTTCTTCTCTATTTTTCGGCCTGTCCATACCCGTTTAGTTTTGAAATGAAGCCTGGATGATGTTTTTTAATTTTTAGAATTTTTTTGCATTTTATTTTTGAATTTTCTATCTCGGGTCGGGTTCGAACGGATAGGATGGAAATTTTTTTTCTTCTCTATTTTTCGGCCTGTCCATACCCGTTTAGTCTTGAAATGAAGCCTGGATGATGTTTTTTAATTTTTCGAAACTTTTTTCATTTTATTTTTGAATTTTCAATCTCGGGTCGGGTTCGAACGGATAGGATGGAAATTTTTTTTCTTCTCTATTTTTCGGCCTGTCCATACCCGTTTAGTCTTGAAATGAAGCCTGGATGATGTTTTTTTAATTTTTAGAATTTTTTTGCATTTATTTTAGAATTTTCTATCTCGGGTCGGGTTCGAACGGATAGGAGGAAATTTTTTTTCTTCTCTATTTTTAGGCTTGTCCATACCCGTTTACTCTTGAAATGAAGCCTTGATGATGATTTTTAATTTTTAGAATTTTTTTGCATTTTATTTTTGAATTTTCTATCTCGGGTCGGGTTCGAACGGATAGGATGGAAATTTTTTTTCTTCTCTATTTTTCGGCCTGTCCATACCCGTTTAGTCTTGAAATGAAGCCTGGATGATGTTTTTTAATTTATAAAATTTTTTTTCATTTTATTTTTGAATTTTCTATCTCGGGTCGGGTTCGAACGGATAGGAAGGAAATTTTTTTTCTTCTCTATCTTTCGGCCTGTCCTGACCCGTTTCATCTTGAAATGCAGCCTGGATGATGTTTTTTAATTTTTAGAATTTATTTTTGAATTTTCTAAGTCGGGTCGGGTTAGAACGGAGAAGAAGGAAATTTTTTTTCTTCTCTATTTTTCGGCTTGTCCATACCCATGTCTTCTTGAAATGAAGCCTGGATGATGTTTTTCAATTTTTAAAATTTTTTTGCATTTTTTTTTTTTAATTTTCTAACTCGGGTCGGGTTCGAACGTATAGGAAGGAAATTTTTTTTCCTCTCTATTTTTCGGCCTGTCCTGACCCGTTTCGTCTTGAAATGATGCCAGGATGATATTTTTTAATTTTTAGAATTTTTTTACTTTTATTTTTGAATTTTCTAACTCGGGTCGGGTTCAATCGGATAGGAAGGAAATTTTTTTTTTCTCTATTTTTCGGCCTGTCCATACCCGTTTACTCTTGAAATGAAGCCTGGATGATGTTTTTTAATTTTTAGAATTTTTTTGCATTTTATTTTTGAATTTTCTATCTCGGGTCGGGTTCGAACAGATAGGAAGGAAATTTTTTTTCTTCTCTATTTTTCGGCCTGTCCTGACATGTTTCATCTTGAAATGAAGCCTGAATGATGTTTTTTAATTTTTAGAATTTTTTTGCATTTTATTTTTGAATTTTCTATCTCGGGTCGGGTTCGAACGGATAGGATGGAAATTTTTTTTCTTCTCTATTTTTCGGCCTGTCCATACCCGTTTAGTCTTGAAATGAAGCCTGGATGATGTTTTTTAATTTTTAGAATTTTTTTGCATTTTATTTTTGAATTTTCTATCTCGGGTCGGGTTCGAACGGATAGGAAGGAAATTTTTTTTCTTCTCTATCTTTCGGCCTCTCCTGACCCGTTTCATCTTGAAATGCAGCCTAGATGATGTTTTTTAATTTTTAGAATTTATTTTTGAATTTTCTAAGTCGGGTCGGGTTAGAACGGATAGGAAGGAAATTTTTTTTCTTCTCTATTTTTCGGCTTGTCCATACCCGTATCTTCTTGAAATGAAGCCTGGATGATGTTTTTCAATTTTTAAAATTTTTTTGTATTTTTTTTTTTAATTTTCTAACTCGGGTCGGGTTCGAACGTATAGGAAGGAAATTTTTTTTCCTCTCTATTTTTCGGCCTGTCCTGACCCGTTTCGTCTTGAAATGATGCCAGGATGATGTTTTTTAATTTTTAGAATTTTTTTACTTATATTTTTGAATTTTCTAACTCGGGTCGGGTTCGAACGGATAGGAAGGAAATTTTTTTTTTCTCTATTTTTCGGCCTGTCCATACCCGTTTAGTCTTGAAATGAAGCCTGGATGATGTTTTTTAATTTTTTAAATTTATTTTTGAATTTTCTAAGTCGGGTCGGGTTAGAACGGAGAGGAAGGAAATTTTTTATCTTCTCTATTTTTCGGCATGTCCATACCCGTATCTTCTTGAAATGAAGCCTGGATGATGTTTTTCAATTTTTAAAATTTTTTTTGCATTTTTTTTTTCATTTTCTAACTCGGGTCGGGTTCGAACGTATAGGAAGAAAATTTTTTTTCCTCTCTATTTTTCAGCCTGTCCTGACCCGTTTCATCTTGAAACGAAGCCAGGATGATGTTTTTCAATTTTTAGAATTTTTTTGCATTTATTTTTGAATTTTCTAACTCGGGTCGGGTTCGAACGTATAGGAAGGAAATTTTTTTTCCTCTCTATTTTTCAGCCTGTCCTGACTCGTTTCATCTTGAAACGAAGCCAGGATGATGTTTTTTAATTTTTAGAATTTTTTTGCATTTATTTTTGAGTTTTCTATCTCGGGTCGGGTTCGAACGGATAGGGAGGAAATTTTTTTTCTTCTCTATTTTTCGGCCTGTCCTGACATGTTTCATCTAGAAATGAAGCCTGGATGATATTTTTTAATTTTTAGAATTTTTTTGCATTTATTTTTGAATTTTCTATATCGGGTCGGGTTCGAACGGATAGGAAGGAAATTTTTTTTCTTCTCTATTTTTCGGCCTGTCCATACCCGTTTAGTCTTGAAATGAAGCCCGGATGATTTTTTTAATTTTTAGAATTTTTTTGCATTTATTTTTGAATTTTCTAACTCGGGTCGGGTTCGAACGTATAGGAAGGAAATTTTTTTTTTCTCTCTATTTTTCAGCCTGTCCTGACTCGTTTCATCTTGAAACGAAGCCAGGATGATGTTTTTTAATTTTTAAAATTTTTTTGCATTTATTTTTGAATTTTCTAACTCGGGTCGGGTTCGAACGGATAGGAAGGAAATTTTTTTTCTTCTCTATTTTTCGGCCTGTCCATACCCGTTTAGTTTTGAAATGAAGCCTGGATGATGTTTTTTAATTTTTAGAATTTTTTTGCATTTTATTTTTGAATTTTCTATCTCAGGTCGGGTTCGAACGGATAGGATGGAAATTTTTTTTCTTCTCTATCTTTCGGCCTGTCCATACCCGTTTAGTCTTGAAATGAAGCCCGGATGATGTTTTTTAATTTTTAGAATTTTTTTGCATTTTATTTTTGAATTTTCTATCTCGGGTCGGGTTCGAACGGATAGGAAGGAAATTTTTTTTCTTCTCTATCTTTCGGCCTGTCCTGACCCGTTCCATTTTGAAATGAAGCCTGGATGATGTTTTTTAATTTTTAGAATTTTTTTGCATTTATTTTTGAAATTCTAACTCGGATCGGGTTCGAACGGATAGGAAGAAAATTTTTTTTCCTTTCTATTTTTTGGCCTGTCCATACCCGTTTAGTCTTGAAATGAAGCATGGATGATGTTTTTTAATTTGTAGAATTTTTTTCCATGTATTTTTGAATTTTCTAAGTCGGGTCGGGTTAGAACGGATAGGAAGGAAATTTTTTTTCTTCTCTATTTTTCGGCTTGTCCATACCCGTATCTTCTTGAAATGAAGCCTAGAAGTTGTTTTTTAATTTTTAGAATTTTTTTGCATTTTTAGTTTTTAATTTTCTAACTCGGGTCGGGTTCGAACGGATAGGAAGGAAATTTTTTTTCCTCTCTATTTTTCTGCCTGTCCTGACCCGTTTCGTCTTGAAATGAAGCCAGGATGATGTTTTTTAATTTTTAGAATTTTTTTACTGTTATTTTTTAATTTTCTAACTCGGGTCGGGTTCGAACGGATAGGAAGGAAATTTTTTTTCTTCTTTATTTTTCGGCCTGTCCATACCCGTTTAGTCTTGAAATGAAGCCTGGATGATGTTTTTTAATTTTTAGAATTTTTTTGCATTTTATTTTTGAATTTTCTATCTCGGGTCGGGTTCGAACGGATAGGAAGGAAATTTTTTTTCTTCTCTATCTTTCGGCCTGTCCTGACCCGTTTCATCTTGAAATGCAGCCTGGATGATGTTTTTTAATTTTTAGAATTTTCTTTTCATTTTATTTTTGAATTTTCTATCTCGGGTCGGGTTCGAACGGATAGGATGGAAATTTTTTTTCTTCTCTATTTTTCGGCCTATCCATACCCGTTTAGTCTTGAAATGAAGCCTGGATGATGTTTTTTAATTTTTAGAATTTTTTTTCATTTTATTTTTGAATTTTCTATGTCGGGTCGGGTTCGAAAGGATAGGAAGGAAATTTTTTTTCTTCTCTATTTTTCGGCCTGTCCTGACATGTTTCATCTTGAAATGAAGCCTGAATGATCTTTTTTAATTTTTAGAATTTTTTTGCATTTATTTTTGAATTTTCTAACTCGGGTCGGGTTCGAACGGATTGGAGGAAATTTTTTTTCTTCTCTATTTTTCGACCTGTCCATACCCGTTTAGTCTTGAAATGAAGCCTGGATGATGTTTTTTAATTTTTAGAATTTTTTTGCATTTTATTTTTGAATTTTCTATCTCGGGTCGGGTTCGAAAGGATAAGATGGAAATTTTTTTTCTTCTCTATTTTTCGGCCTGTCCATACCCGTTTAGTCTTGAAATGAAGCCTGGACGATGTTTTTTAATTTTTAGAATTTTTTTTCATTTTATTTTTGAATTTTCTATCTCGGGTCGGGTTCGAACAGATAGGAAGGAAATTTTTTTTCTTCTCTATTTTTCGGACTGTCCTGACATGTTTCATCTTGAAATGAAGCCTGGATGATATTTTTTAATTTTTAGAATTTTTTTGCATTTATTTTTGAATTTTTTATATCGGGTCGGGTTCGTACGGATAGGAAGGAAATTTTTTTTCTTCTCTATTTTTCGGCCTGCCCATACCCGTTTAGTCTTGAAATGAAGCCTAGATGATGTTTTTTAATTTTTAGAATTTTTTTGCATTTTATTTTTGAATTTTCTATTTCGGGTCGGGTTCGAACGGATAGGAAGGAAATTTTTTTTCTTCTCTATCTTTCGGCCTGTCCTGACCCGTTTCATCTTGAAATGCAGCCTGGATGATGTTTTTTAATTTTTAGAATTTATTTTTGAATTTTCTAATTCGGGTCGGGTTAGAACGGAGAGGAAGGAAATTTTTTTTCTTCTCTATTTTTCGGCTTGTCCATACCCGTATCTTCTTGAAATGAAGCCTGGATGATGTTTTTCAATTTTTAAAATTTTTTTGCATTTTTTTTTAATTTTCTAACTCGGGTCGGGTTCGAACGTATAGGAAGGAAATTTTTTTTCCTCTCTATTTTTCGGCCTGTCTTGACCCGTTTCGTCTTGATATGAAGCCAGGATGATGTTTTTTAATTTTTAGAATTTTTTTACTTTTATTTTTGAATTTTCTAACTCGGGTCGGGTTCGAACGGATAGGAAGGAAATTTTTTTTTTCTCTATTTTTTGGCCTGTCCATACCCGTTTAGTCTTGAAGTGAAGCCTGGATGATGTTTTTTGATTTTTAGAATTTTTTTGCATTTTGTTTTTGAATTTTCTAACACGGGTCGGGTTCGAACGGATAGAAAGGAAATTTTTTTTCTTCTCTATTTTTCAGCCTGTCCACACCCGTTTAGTCTTGAAATGAAGCCTGGATGATTTTTTTTTAATTTTTAGAATTTTTTTGCATTTATTTTTGAATTTTCTAACTCGGGTCGGGTTTAAACGGTAGGAAGGAAATTTTTTTTCTTCTCTATTTTTCGGCCTGTCCATACCCGTTTAGTCTTGAAATGATGCCTGGATGATGTTTTTTTAATTTTTAGAATTTTTTTGCATTTATTTTAGAATTTTCTATCTCGGGTCGGGTTCGAACGGATAGGAGGAAATTTATTTTCTTCTCTATTTTTTGGCTTGTCCATACCCGTTTACTCTTGAAATGAAGCCTGTATGATGTTTTTTAATTTTTAGAATTTTTTTGCATTTTATTTTTGAATTTTCTATCTCGGGTCGGGTTCGAAAGGATAAGATGGAAATTTTTTTTCTTCTCTATTTTTCGGCCTGTCCATACCCGTTTAGTCTTGAAATGAAGCCTGGATGATGTTTTTTAATTTTTAGAATTTTTTTTCATTTTATTTTTGAATTTTCTATCTCGGGTCGGGTTCGAACGGATAGGAAGGAAATTTTTTTTCTTCTCTATTTTTCGGACTGTCCTGACATGTTTCATCTTGAAATGAAGCCTGGATGATATTTTTTAATTTTTAGAATTTTTTTGCATTTATTTTTGAATTTTTTATATCGGGTCGGGTTCGAACGGATAGGAAGGAAATTTTTTTTCTTCTCTATTTTTCGGCCTGTCCATACCCGTTTAGTCTTGAAATGAAGCCTGGATGATGTTTTTTAATTTTTAGAATTTTTTTGCATTTTATTTTTGAATTTTCTATCTCAGGTCGGGTTCGAACGGATAGGAAGGAAATTTTTTTTCTTCTCTATCTTTCGGCCTGTCCTGACCCGTTTCATCTTGAAATGCAGCCTGGATGTTGTTTTTTAATTTTTAGAATTTATTTTTGAATTTTCTAAGTCGGGTCGGGTTAGAACGGAGAAGAAGGAAATTTTTTTTCTTCTCTATTTTTCGGCTTGTCCATACCCGTATCTTCTTGAAATGAAGCCTGGATGATGTTTTTCAATTTTTAAAATTTTTTTGCATTTTTTTTTTAATTTTCTAACTCGGGTCGGGTTCGAACGTATAGGAAGGAAATTTTTTTTCCTCTCTATTTTTCGGCCTGTCCTGACCCGTTTCGTCTTGAAATGAAGCCAGGATGATGTCTTTTAATTTTTAGAATTTTTTTACTTTTATTTTTGAATTTTCTAACTCGGGTCGGGTTCGAACGGATAGGAAGGAAATTTTTTTTTCTCTATTTTTCGGCCTTTCCATACCCGTTTAGTCTTGAAATGAAGCCTGGATGATGTTTTTTAATTTTTAGAATTTTTTTGCGTGTTGTTTTTGAATTTTCTAACTCGGGTCGGGTTCGAACGGATAGAAAGGAAATTTTTTTTCTTCTCTATTTTTCGGCCTGTCCATACCCGTTTAGTCTTGAAATGAAGCCTGGATGATGTTTTTTAATTTTTAGAAATTTTTTGCATTTTATTCTTGAATTTTCTATCTCGGGTCGAGTTCGAACGGATAGGAAGGAAATTTTTTTTCTTCTCTATCTTTCGGCCTGTCCTGACCCGTTTCGTCTTGAAATGCAGCCTGGATGATGTTTTTTAATTTTTAGAATTTATTTTTGAATTTTCTAAGTCGGGTCGGGTTATAACGGAGAGGAAGGAAATTTTTTTTCTTCTCTATTTTTCGGCTTGTCCATACCCGTATCTTCTTGAAATGAAGCCTAGATGATGTTTTTCAATTTTTAAAATTTTTTTGCATTGTTTTTTAATTTTCTAACTCGGGTCGGGTTCGAACGTATAGGAAGGAAATTTTTTTTCTTCTCTATTTTTCGGCCTGTCCTGACATGTTTCATCTTGAAATGAAGCCTGGATGATATTTTTTAATTTTTAGAATTTTTTTGCATTTATTTTTGAATTTTCTATATCGGGTCGGGTTCGAACGGATAGGAAGGAAATTTTTTTTCTTCTCTATTTTTCGGCCTGTCCATACCCGTTTAGTCTTGAAATGAAGCCTGGATGATGTTTTTTAATTTTTAGTATTTTTTTGCATTTTATTTTTGAATTTTCTATCTCGGGTCGGGTTCGAACGAATAGGAAGGAAATTTTTTTTCTTCTCTATCTTTCGGCCTGTCCTGACCCGTTTCGTCTTGAAATGCAGCCAGGATGATGTTTTTTAATTTTTAGAATTTATTTACTATTATTTTTGAATTTTCTAAATCGGGTCGGGTTCGAACGGATAGGAAGGAAATTTTTTTTCTTCTTTATTTTTTGGCCTGTCCATACCCGTTTAGTCTTGAAATGAAGCCTGGATGATGTTTTTTAATTTTTAGAATTTTTTTACATTTTATTTTTGAATTTTCTATCTCGGGTCGGGTTCGAACGGATAGGAAGGAAATTTTTTTTCTTCTCTATCTTTCGGCCTGTCCTGACCCGTTTCATCTTGAAATGCAGCCTGGATGATGTTTTTTAATTTTTTAAATTTATTTTTGAATTTTCTAAGTCGGGTCGGGTTAGAACGGAGAGGAAGGAAATTTTTTTTCTTCTCTATTTTTCGGCTTGTCCATACCCGTATCTTCTTGAAATGAAGCCTGGATGATGTTTTTCAATTTTTAAAATTTTTTTTGCATTTTTTTTTCCATTTTCTAACTCGGGTCGGGTTCGAACGTATAGGAAGGAAATTTTTTTTCCTCTCTATTTTTCAGCCTGTCCTGACCCGTTTCATCTTGAAACGAAGCCAGGATGATGTTTTTTAATTTTTAGAATTTTTTTGCATTTATTTTTGAATTTTCTAACTCGGGTCGGGTTCGAACGTATAGGAAGGAAATTTTTTTTCCTCCCCATTTTTCAGCCTGTCCTGACTCGTTTCATCTTGAAACGAAGCCAGGATGATGTTTTTTAATTTTTAGAATTTTTTTGCATTTATTTTTGAATTTTCTAACTCGGGTCGGGTTCGAACAGATAGGAAGGAAATTTTTTTTCTTCTCTATTTTTCAGCCTGTCCATACCCGTTTAGTTTTGAAATGAAGCCTGGATGATGTTTTTTAATTTTTAGAATTTTTTTGCATTTTATTTTTGAATTTTCTATCTCGGGTTGGGTTCGAACGGATAGGATGGAAATTTTTTTTCTTCTCTATTTTTCGGCCTGTCCATACCCGTTTAGTCTTGAAATGAAGCCTGGATGATGTTTTTTTAATTTTCAGAAACTTTTTTCATTTTATTTTTGAATTTTCTATCTCGGGTCGGTTTCGAACGGATAGGATGAAAATTTTTTTCTTCTCTATTTTTCGGCCTGTCCATACCCGTTTAGTCTTAAAACGAAGCCTGGATGATGTTTTTTAATTTTTAGAATTTTTTTTCATTTTATTTTTGAATTTTCTATCTCGGGTCGGGTTCGAAAGGATAAGATGGAAATTTTTTTTCTTCTCTATTTTTCGGCCTGTCCATACCCGTTTAGTCTTGAAATGAAGCCTGGATGATGTTTTTTAATTTTTAGAATTTTTTTTCATTTTATTTTTGAATTTTCTATCTCGGGTCGGGTTCGAACGGATAGGAAGGAAATTTTTTTTCTTCTCTATTTTTCGGACTGTCCTGACATGTTTCATCTTGAAATGAAGCCTGGATGATATTTTTTAATTTTTAGAATTTTTTTGCATTTATTTTTGAATTTTTTATATCGGGTCAGGTTCGAACGGATAGGAAGGAAATTTTTTTTCTTCTCTATTTTTCGGCCTGTCCATACCCGTTTAGTCTTGAAATGAAGCCTGGATGATGTTTTTTAATTTTTAGTATTTTTTTGCATTTTATTTTTGAATTTTCTATCTCGGGTCGGGTTCGAACGGATAGGAAGGAAATTTTTTTTCTTCTCTATCTTTCGGCCTGTCCTGACCCGTTTCGTCTTGAAATGCAGCCAGGATGATGTTTTTTAATTTTTAGAATTTATTTACTATTATTTTTGAATTTTCTAACTCGGATCGGGTTCGAACGGATAGGAAGGAAATTTTTTTTTTCTTTATTTTTCGGCCTGTCCATACCCGTTTAGTCTTGAAATGAAGCCTGGATGATGTTTTTTAATTTTTAGAATTTTTTTGCATTTTATTTTTGAATTTTCTATCTCGGGTCGGGTTTGAACGGATAGGAAGGAATTTTTTTTCTTCTCTATCTTTCGGCCTGTCCTGACCCGTTTCCTCTTGAAATGCAACCTGGATGATGTTTTTTAATTTTTTAAATTTATTTTTGAATTTTCTAAGTCGGGTCGGGTTAGAACGGAGAGGAAGGAAATTTTTTTTCTTCTCTATTTTTCGGCTTGTCCATACCCGTATCTTCTTGAAATGAAGCCTGGATGATGTTTTTCAATTTTTAAAATTTTTTTTGCATTTTTTTTTTCATTTTCTAACTCAGGTCGGGTTCGAACGTATAGGAAGGAAATTTTTTTTCCTCTCTATTTTTCAGCCTGTCCTGACCCGTTTCATCTTGAAACGAAGCCAGGATGATGTTTTTTAATTTTTAGAATTTTTTTGCATTTATTTTTGAATTTTCTAACTCGAGTCGGGTTCGAACGTATAGGAAGGAAATTTTTTTTCCTCTCTATTTTTCAGCCTGTCCTGACTCGTTTCATCTTGAAACGAAGCCAGGATGATGTTTTCTAATTTTTAGAATTTTTTTGCATTTATTTTTGAATTTTCTAACTCGGGTCGGGTTCGAACGGATAGGAAGGAAATTTTTTTTCTTCTCTATTTTTCGGCCTGTCCATACCCGTTTAGTTTTGAAATGAAGCCTGGATGATGTTTTTTTATTTTTAGAATTTTTTTGCATTTTATTTTTGAATTTTCTATCTCGGGTCGGGTTCGAACGGATGGGATGGAAATTTTTTTTCTTCTCTATTTTTCGGCCTGTCCATACCCGTTTAGTCTTGAAATGAAGCCTGGATGATGTTTTTTAATTTTTAGAAACTTTTTTCATTTTATTTTTGAATTTTCTATCTCGGGTCGGGTTCGAACGGATAGGATGGAAATTTTTTTTCTTCTCTATTTTTCGGCCTGTCCATACCCGTTTAGTCTTGAAATGAAGCCTGGATGATGTTTTTTAATTTTTAGAATTTTTTTTCATTTTATTTTTGAATTTTCTATCTCGGGTCGGGTTCGAACGGATAGGAAGAAAATTTTTTTCTTCTCTATTTTTCGGCCTGTCCTGACATTTTTCATCTTGAAATGAAGCCTGAATGATGTTTTTTAATTTTTAGAATTTTTTTGCATTTATTTTTGAATTTTCTAACTCGGGTCGGGTTCGAACGGATTGGGGGAAATTTTTTTTCTTCTCTATTTTTCGGCCTGTCCATACCCGTTTAGTCTTGAAATGAAGCCTGGATGATGTTTTTTAATTTTTTGTATTTTTTTCATTTTATTTTTGAATTTTCTATCTCGGGTCGGATTCGAACGGATAGGAAGGAAATTTTTTTTCTTCTCTATCTTTCGGCCTATCCTGACCCGTTTCGTCTTGAAATGCAGCCAGGATGATGATTTTTAATTTTTAGAATTTATTTACTATTATTTTTGAATTTTCTAACTCGGGTCGGGTTCGAACGGATAGGAAGGAAATTTTTTTTCTTCTTTATTTTTCGGCCTGTCCATACCCGTTTAGTCTTGAAATGAAGCCTGGATGATGTTTTTTAATTTTTAGAATTTTTTTGCATTTTATTTTTGAATTTTCTATCTCGGGTCGGGTTCGAACGGATAGGAAGGAAATTTTTTTTCTTCTCTATCTTTCGGCCTGTCCTGACCCGTTTCCTCTTGAAATGCAGCCTGGATGATGTTTTTTAATTTTTTAAATTTATTTTTGAATTTTCTAAGTCGGGTCGGGTTAGAACGGAAAGGAAGGAAATTTTTTTTCTTCTCTATTTTTCGGCTTGTCCATACCCGTATCTTCTTGAAATGAAGCCTGGATGATGTTTTTCAATTTTTAAAATTTTTTTTGCATTTTTTTTTTCATTTTCTAACTCGGGTCGGGTTCGAACGTATAGGAAGGAAATTTTTTTTCCTCTCTATTTTTCAGCCTGTCCAGACCCGTTTCATCTTGAAACGAAGCCAGGATGATGTTTTTTAATTTTTAGAATTTTTTTGCATTTATTTTTGAATTTTCTAACTCGAGTCGGGTTCGAACGTATAGGAAGGAAATTTTTTTTCCTCTCTATTTTTCAGCCTGTCCTGACTCGTTTCATCTTGAAACGTAGCCAGGATGATGTTTTTTAATTTTTAGAATTTTTTTGCATTTATTTTTGAATTTTCTAACTCGGGTCGGGTTCGAACGGATAGGAAGGAAATTTTTTTTTTCTCTATTTTTCGGCCTGTCCATACCCGATTAGTTTTGAAATGAAGCCTGGATGATGTTTTTTAATTTTTAGAATTTTCTTGCATTTTATTTTTGAATTTTCTATCTCGGGTCGGGTTCGAACGGATAGGATGGAAATTTTTTTTCTTCTCTATTTTTCGGCCTGTCCATACCCGTTTAGTCTTGAAATGAAGCCTGGATGATGTTTTTTAATTTTTAGAAACTTTTTTCATTTTATTTTGGAATTTTCTATCTCGGGTCGGGTTCGAACGGATAGGATGGAAATTTTTTTTCTTCTCTATTTTTCGGCCTGTCCATACCCGTTTAGTCTTGAAATGAAGCCTGGATGATGTTTTTTAATTTTTAAAATTTTTTTTCATTTTATTTTTGAATTTTCTATCTCGGGTCGGGTTCGAACGGATAGGAAGGAAATTTTTTTTCTTCTCTATCTTTCGGCCTGTCCTGACCCGTTTCGTCTTGAAATGCAGCCAGGATGATGTTTTTTAATTTTTAGAATTTATTAACTATTATTTTTGAATTTTCTAACTCGGGTCGGGTTCGAACGGATAGGAAGGAAATTTTTTTTCTTCTTTATTTTTCGGCCTGTCCATACCCGTTTAGTCTTGAAATGAAGCCTGGATGATGTTTTTTAATTTTTAGAATTTTTTTGCATTTTATTTTTGAATTTTCTATCTCGGGTCGGGTTCGTACGGATAGGAAGGAAATTTTTTTTCTTCTCTATCTTTCGGCCTGTCCTGACCCGTTTCATCTTGAACTGCAGCCTTGATGATGTTTTTTAATTTTTTAAATTTATTTTTGAATTTTCTAAGTCGGGTCGGGTTAGAACGGAGAGGAAGGAAATTTTTTTTCTTCTCTATTTTTCGGCTTGTCCATACCCGTATCTTCTTGAAATGAAGCCTGGATGATGTTTTTCAATTTTTAAAATTTTTTTTGCATTGTTTTTTTCATTTTCTAATTCGGGTCGGGTTCGAACGTATAGGAAGGAAATTTTTTTTCCTCTCTACTTTTCAGTCTGTCCTGACTCGTTTCATCTTGAAATGAAGCCTGGATGATGTTTTTTAATTTTTAGAATTTTTTTGCATTTTATTTTTGAATTTTCTATCTCGGGTCGGGTTCGAACGGATAGGATGGAAATTTTTTTTCTCCTATATTTTTCGGCCTGTCCATACCCGTTTAGTCTTGAAATGAAGCCTGGATGATGTTTTTTAATTTTTAGAAACTTTTTTCATTTTATTTTTGAATTTTCTATCTCGGGTCGGGTTCGAACGGATAGGATGGAAATTTTTTTTCTTCTCTATTTTTCGGCCTGTCCATACCCGTTTAGTCTTGAAATGAAGCCTGGATGATGTTTTTTAATTTTTAGAATTTTTTTTTCATTTTATTTTTGAATTTTCTATCTCGGGTCGGGTTCGAACGGATAGGAAGGAAATTTTTTTTCTTCTCTATTTTTCGGACTGTCCTGACATGTTTCATCTTGAAATGAAGCCTGGATGATATTTTTTAATTTTTAGAATTTTTTTGCATTTATTTTTGAATTTTTTATATCGGGTCGGGTTCGAACGGATAGGAAGGAAATTTTTTTTATTCTCTATTTTTCGGCCTGTCCATACCCGTTTAGTCTTGAAATGAAGCCTGGATGATGTTTTTTAATTTTTAGTATTTTTTTGCATTTTATTTTTGAATTTTCTATCTCGGGTCGGGTTCGAACGGATAGGAAGGAAATTTTTTTTCTTCTTTATTTTTCGGCCTGTCCATACCCGTTTAGTCTTGAAATGAAGCCTGGATGATGTTTTTTAATTTTTAGAATTTTTTTGCATTTTATTTTTGAATTTTCTATCTCGGGTCGGGTTCGAACGGATAGGAAGGAAATTTTTTTTCTTCTCTATCTTTCGGCCTGTCCTGACCCGTTTCCTCTTGAAATGCAGCCTGGATGATGTTTTTTAATTTTTTAAATTTATTTTTGAATTTTCTAAGTCGGGTCGGGTTAGAACGGAAAGGAAGGAAATTTTTTTTCTTCTCTATTTTTCGGCTTGTCCATACCCGTATCTTCTTGAAATGAAGCCTGGATGATGTTTTTCAATTTTTAAAATTTTTTTTGCATTTTTTTTTTCATTTTCTAACTCGGCTCGGGTTCGAACGTATAGGAAAGAAATTTTTTTTCCTCTCTATTTTTCAGCCTGTCCAGACCCGTTTCATCTTGAAACGAAGCCAGGATGATGTTTTTTAATTTTTAGAATTTTTTTGCATTTATTTTTGAATTTTCTAACTCGAGTCGGGTTCGAACGTATAGGAAGGAAATTTTTTTTCCTCTCTATTTTTCAGCCTGTCCTGACTCGTTTCATCTTGAAACGTAGCCAGGATGATGTTTTCTAATTTTTAGAATTTTTTTGCATTTATTTTTGAATTTTCTAACTCGGGTCGGGTTCGAACGGATAGGAAGGAAATTTTTTTTTCTCTATTTTTCGGCCTGTCCATACCCGATTAGTTTTGAAATGAAGCCTGGATGATGTTTTTTAATTTTTAGAATTTTCTTCCATTTTATTTTTGAATTTTCTATCTCGGGTCGGGTTCGAACGGATAGGATGGAAATTTTTTTTCTTCTCTATTTTTCGGCCTGTCCATACCCGTTTAGTCTTGAAATGAAGCCTGGATGATGTTTTTTAATTTTTAGAAACTTTTTTCATTTTATTTTGGAATTTTCTATCTCGGGTCGGGTTCGAACGGATAGGATGGAAATTTTTTTTCTTCTCTATTTTTCGGCCTGTCCATACCCGTTTAGTCTTGAAATGAAGCCTGGATGATGTTTTTTAATTTTTAAAATTTTTTTTCATTTTATTTTTGAATTTTCTATCTCGGGTCGGGTTCGAACGGATAGGAAGGAAATTTTTTTTCTTCTCTATCTTTCGGCCTGTCCTGACCCGTTTCGTCTTGAAATGCAGCCAGGATGATGTTTTTTAATTTTTAGAATTTATTAACTATTATTTTTGAATTTTCTAACTCGGGTCGGGTTCGAACGGATAGGAAGGAAATTTTTTTTCTTCTTTATTTTTCGGCCTGTCCATACCCGTTTAGTCTTGAAATGAAGCCTGGATGATGTTTTTTAATTTTTAGAATTTTTTTGCATTTTATTTTTGAATTTTCTATCTCGGGTCGGGTTCGTACGGATAGGAAGGAAATTTTTTTTCTTCTCTATCTTTCGGCCTGTCCTGACCCGTTTCATCTTGAACTGCAGCCTTGATGATGTTTTTTAATTTTTTAAATTTATTTTTGAATTTTCTAAGTTGGGTCGGGTTAGAACGGAGAGGAAGGAAATTTTTTTTCTTCTCTATTTTTCGGCTTGTCCATACCCGTATCTTCTTGAAATGAAGCCTGGATGATGTTTTTCAATTTTTAAAATTTTTTTTGCATTGTTTTTTTCATTTTCTAATTCGGGTCGGGTTCGAACGTATAGGAAGGAAATTTTTTTTCCTCTCTACTTTTCAGCCTGTCCTGACTCGTTTCATCTTGAAATGAAGCCTGGATGATGTTTTTTAATTTTTAGAATTTTTTTGCATTTTATTTTTGAATTTTCTATCTCGGGTCGGGTTCGAACGGATAGGATGAAAATTTTTTTTCTCCTATATTTTTCGGCCCGTCCATACCCGTTTAGTCTTGAAATGAAGCCTGGATGATGTTTTTTAATTTTTAGAAACTTTTTTCATTTTATTTTTGAATTTTCTATCTCGGGTCGGGTTCGAACGGATAGGATGGAAATTTTTTTTCTTCTCTATTTTTCGGCCTGTCCATACCCGTTTAGTCTTGAAATGAAGCCTGGATGATGTATTTTAATTTTTAGAATTTTTTTTTCATTTTATTTTTGAATTTTCTATCTCGGGTCGGGTTCGAACGGATAGGAAGGAAATTTTTTTTCTTCTCTATTTTTCGGACTGTCCTGACATGTTTCATCTTGAAATGAAGCCTGGATGATATTTTTTAATTTTTAGAATTTTTTTGCATTTATTTTTGAATTTTTTATATCGGGTCGGGTTCGAACGGATAGGAAGGAAATTTTTTTTATTCTCTATTTTTCGGCCTGTCCATACCCGTTTAGTCTTGAAATGAAGCCTGGATGATGTTTTTTAATTTTTAGTATTTTTTTGCATTTTATTTTTGAATTTTCTATCTCGGGTCGGGTTCGAATGGATAGGAAGGAAATTTTTTTTCTTCTCTATCTTTCGGCCTGTCCTGACCCGTTTCGTCTTGAAATGCAGCCAGGATGATGTTTTTTAATTTTTAGAATTTATTTACTATTATTTTTGAATTTTCTAACTCGGGTCGGGTTCGAACGGATAGGAAGGAAATTTTTTTTTCTTCTTTATTTTTCGGCCTGTCCATACCCGTTTAGTCTTGAAATGAAGCCTGGATGATGTTTTTTAATTTCTAGAATTTTTCTGCATTTTATTTTTGAATTTTCTATCTCGGGTCGGGTTCGAACGGATATGAAGGAAATTTTTTTTCTTCTCTATTTTTCAGCCTGTCCATACCCGTTTAGTTTTGAAATGAAGCCTGGATGATGTTTTTTAATTTTTAGAATTTTTTTGCATTTTATTTTTGAATTTTCTATCTCGGGTTGGGTTCGAACGGATAGGATGGAAATTTTTTTTCTTCTCTATTTTTCGGCCTGTCCATACCCGTTTAGTCTTGAAATGGAGCCTGGATGATGTTTTTTAATTTTCAGAAACTTTTTTCATTTTATTTTTGAATTTTCTATCTCGGGTCGGTTTCGAACGGATAGGATGAAAATTTTTTTTCTTCTCTATTTTTCGGCCTGTCCATACCCGTTTAGTCTTGAAATGAAGCCTGGATGATGTTTTTTAATTTTTAGAATTTTTTTTCATTTTATTTTTGAATTTTCTATCTCGGGTCGGGTTCGAAAGGATAAGATGGAAATTTTTTTTCTTTTCTATTTTTCGGCCTATCCATACCCGTTTAGTCTTAAAATGAAGCCTGGATGATGTTTTTTAATTTTTAGAATTTTTTTTCATTTTATTTTTGAATTTTCTATCTCGGGTCGGGTTCGAACGGATAGGAAGGAAATTTTTTTTCTTCTCTATTTTTCGGACTGTCCTGACATGTTTCATCTTGAAATGAAGCCTGGATGATATTTTTTAATTTTTAGAATTTTTTTGCATTTATTTTTGAATTTTTTATATCGGGTCAGGTTCGAACGGATAGGAAGGAAATTTTTTTTCTTCTCTATTTTTCGGCCTGTCCATACCTGTTTAGTCTTGAAATGAAGCCTGGATGATGTTTTTTAATTTTTAGTATTTTTTTGCATTTTATTTTTGAATTTTCTATCTCGGGTCGGGTTCGAACGGATAGGAAGGAAATTTTTTTTCTTCTCTATCTTTCGGCCTGTCCTGACCCGTTTCGTCTTGAAATGTAGCCAGGATGATGTTTTTTAATTTTTAGAATATATTTACTATTATTTTTGAATTTTCTAACTCGGATCGGGTTCGAACGGATAGGAAGGAAATTTTTTTTCTTCTTTATTTTTCGGCCTGTCCATACCCGTTTAGTCTTGAAATGAAGCCTGGATGATGTTTTTTAATTTTTAGAATTTTTTTGCATTTTATTTTTGAATTTTCTATCTCGGGTCGGGTTCGAACGGATAGGAAGGAAATTTTTTTTCTTCTCTATCTTTCGGCCTGTCCTGACCCGTTTCCTCTTGAAATGCAACCTGGATGATGTTTTTTAATTTTTTAAATTTATTTTTGAATTTTCTAAGTCGGGTCGGGTTAGAACGGAGAGGAAGGAAATTTTTTTTTCTTCTCTATTTTTCGGCTTGTCCATACCCGTATCTTCTTGAAATGAAGCCTGGATGATGTTTTTCAATTTTTAAAATTTTTTTTGCATTTTTTTTTTCATTTTCTAACTCGGGTCGGGTTCGAATGTATTGGAAGGAAATTTTTTTTCCTCTCTATTTTTCAGCATGTCCTGACCCGTTTCATCTTGAGACGAAGCCAGGATGATGTTTTTTAATTTTTAGAATTTTTTTGCATTTATTTTTGAATTTTCTAACTCGAGTCGGGTTCAAACGTATAGGAAGGAAATTTTTTTTCCTCTCTATTTTTCAGCCTGTCCTGACTCGTTTCATCTTGAAACGAAGCCAGGATGATGTTTTTTAATTTTTAGAATTTTTTTGCATTTATTTTTGAATTTTCTAACTCGGGTCGAGTTCGAACGGATAGGAAGGAAATTTTTTTTCTTCTCTATTTTTCGGCCTGTCCATACCCGTTTAGTTTTGAAATGAAGCCTGGATGATGTTTTTTTATTTTTAGAATTTTTTTGCATTTTTTTTTTGAATTTTCTATCTCGGGTCGGGTTCGAACGGATGGGATGGAAATTTTTTTTCTTCTCTATTTTTCGGCCTGTCCATACCCGTTTAGTCTTGAAATGAAGCCTGGATGATGTTTTTTAATTTTTAAAAACTTTTTTCATTTTATTTTTGAATTTTCTATCTCGGGTCGGGTTCGAACGGATAGGATGGAAATTTTTTTTCTTCTCTATTTTTCGGCCTGTCCATACCCGTTTGTCTTGAAATGAAGCCTGGATGATGTTTTTTAATTTTCAGAATTTTTTTTCATTTTATTTTTGAATTTTCTATCTCGGGTCGGGTTCGAACGGATAGGAAGAAAATTTTTTTTCTTCTCTATTTTTCGGCCTGTCCTGACATTTTTCATCTTGAAATGAAGCCTGAATGATGTTTTTTAATTTTTAGAATTTTTTTGCATTTATTTTTGAATTTTCTAACTCGGGTCGGGTTCGAACGGATTGGGGGAAATTTTTTTTCTTCTCTATTTTTCGGCCTGTCCATACCCGTTTAGTCTTGAAATGAAGCCTCAGTTTTTTAATTTTTTGTATTTTTTTGCATTTTATTTTTGAATTTTCTATCTCGGGTCGGGTTCGAACGGATAGGAAGGGAATTTTTTTTCTTCTCTATCTTTCGGCCTATCCTGACCCGTTTCGTCTTGAAATGCAGCCAGGATGATGATTTTTAATTTTTAGAATTTATTTACTATTATTTTTGAATTTTCTAACTCGGGTCGGGTTCGAACGGATAGGAAGGAAAATTTTTTTCTTCTTTATTTTTCGGCCTTTCCATACCCGTTTAGTCTTGAAATGAAGCCTGGATGATGTTTTTTAATTTTTAGAATTTTTTTGCATTTTATTTTTTAATTTTCTATCTCGGGTCGGGTTCGAACGGATAGGAAGGAAATTTTTTTTCTTCTCTATCTTTCGGCCTGTCCTGACCCGTTTCCTCTTGAAATGCAGCCTGGATGATGTTTTTTAATTTTTTAAATTTATTTTTGAATTTTCTAAGTCGGGTCGGGTTAGAACGGAGAGGAAGGAAATTTTTTTTCTTCTCTATTTTTCGGCTTGTCCATACCCGTATCTTCTTGAAATGAAGCCTGGATGATGTTTTTCAATTTTTAAAATTTTTTTTGCATTTTTTTTTTCATTTTCTAACTCGGGTCTGGTTCGAACGTATAGGAAGGAAATTTTTTTTCCTCTCTATTTTTCAGCCTGTCCTGACCCGTTTCATCTTGAAACGAAGCCAGGATGATGTTTTTTAATTTTTAGAATTTTTTTGCATTTATTTTTGAATTTTCTAACTCGAGTCGGGTTCGAACGTATAGGAAGGAAATTTTTTTTCCTCTCTATTTTTCAGCCTGTCCTGACTCGTTTCATCTTGAAACGAAGCCAGGATGATGTTTATTAATTTTTAGAATTTTTTTGCATTTATTTTTGAATTTTCTAACTCGGGTCGGGTTCGAACGGATAGGAAGGAAATTTTTTTTCTTCTCTATTTTTCGGCCTGTCCATACCCGATTAGTTTTGAAATGAAGCCTGGATGATGTTTTTTAATTTTTAGAATTTTTTTTGCATTTTATTTTTGAATTTTCTATCTCGGGTCGGGTTCGAACGGATAGGAAGGAAATTTTTTTTCTTCTCTATCTTTCGGCCTGTCCTGACCCGTTTCATCTTGAAATGCAGCCTGGATGATGTTTTTTAATTTTTAGAATTTATTTTTGAATTTTCTAAGTCGGGTCGGGTTAGAACGGAGAGGAAGGAAATTTTTTTTCTTCTCTATTTTTCGGCTTGTCCATACCCGTATCTTCTTGAAATGAAGCCTGGATGATGTTTTTCAATTTTTAAAATTTTTTTTGCATTGTTTTTTTCATTTTCTAATTCGGGTCGGGTTCGAACGTATAGGAAGGAAATGTTTTTTCCTCTCTACTTTTCAGCCTGTCCTGACTCGTTTCTTCTTGAAATGAAGCCTGGATGATGTTTTTTAATTTTTAGAATTTTTTTGCATTTTATTTTTGAATTTTCTATCTCGGGTCGGGTTCGAACGGATAGGATGGAAATTTTTTTTCTCCTATATTTTTCGGCCTGTCCATACCCGTTTAGTCTTGAAATGAAGCCTGGATGATGTTTTTTAATTTTTAGAAACTTTTTTCGTTTTATTTTTGAATTTTCTATCTCGGGTCGGGTTCGAACGGATAGGATGGAAATTTTTTTTCTTCTCTATTTTTCGGCCTGTCCATACCCGTTTAGTCTTGAAATGAAGCCTGGATGATGTTTTTTAATTTTTAGAATTTTTTTTTCATTTTATTTTTGAATTTTCTATCTCGGGTCGGGTTCGAACGGATAGGAAGGAAATTTTTTTTCTTCTCTATTTTTCGGACTGTCCTGACATGTTTCATCTTGAAATGAAGCCTGGATGATATTTTTTAATTTTTAGAATTTTTTTGCATTTATTTTTGAATTTTTTATATCGGGTCGGGTTCGAACGGATAGGAAGGAAATTTTTTTTATTCTCTATTTTTCGGCCTGTCCATACCCGTTTAGTCTTGAAATGAAGCCTGGATGATGTTTTTTAATTTTTAGTATTTTTTTGCATTTTATTTTTGAATTTTCTATCTCGGGTCGGGTTCGAACGGATAGGAAGGAAATTTTTTTTCTTCTCTATCTTTCGGCCTGTCCTGACCCGTTTCGTCTTGAAATGCAGCCAGGATGATGTTTTTTAATTTTTAGAATTTATTTACTATTATTTTTGAATTTTCTAACTCGGGTCGGGTTCGAACGGATAGGAAGGAAATTTTTTTTTCTTCTTTATTTTTCGGCCTGTCCATACCCGTTTAGTCTTGAAATGAAGCCTGGATGATGTTTTTTAATTTCTAGAATTTTTTTGCATTTTATTTTTGAATTTTCTATCTCGGGTCGGGTTCGAACGGATATGAAGGAAATTTTTTTTCTTCTCTATTTTTCAGCCTGTCCATACCCGTTTAGTTTTGAAATGAAGCCTGGATGATGTTTTTTAATTTTTAGAATTTTTTTGCATTTTATTTTTGAATTTTCTATCTCGGGTTGGGTTCGAACGGATAGGATGGAAATTTTTTTTCTTATCTATTTTTCGGCCTGTCCATACCCGTTTAGTCTTGAAATGGAGCCTGGATGATGTTTTTTAATTTTCAGAAACTTTTTTCATTTTATTTTTGAATTTTCTATCTCGGGTCGGTTTCGAACGGATAGGATGAAAATTTTTTTTCTTCTCTATTTTTCGGCCTGTCCATACCCGTTTAGTCTTGAAATGAAGCCTGGATGATGTTTTTTAATTTTTAGAATTTTTTTTCATTTTATTTTTGAATTTTCTATCTCGGGTCGGGTTCGAAAGGATAAGATGGAAATTTTTTTTCTTTTCTATTTTTCGGCCTGTCCATACCCGTTTAGTCTTAAAATGAAGCCTGGATGATGTTTTTTAATTTTTAGAATTTTTTTTCATTTTATTTTTGAATTTTCTATCTCGGGTCGGGTTCGAACGGATAGGAAGGAAATTTTTTTTCTTCTCTATTTTTCGGACTGTCCTGACATGTTTCATCTTGAAATGAAGCCTGGATGATATTTTTTAATTTTTAGAATTTTTTTGCATTTATTTTTGAATTTTTTATATCGGGTCAGGTTCGAACGGATAGGAAGGAAATTTTTTTTCTTCTCTATTTTTCGGCCTGTCCATACCTGTTTAGTCTTGAAATGAAGCCTGGATGATGTTTTTTAATTTTTAGTATTTTTTTGCATTTTATTTTTGAATTTTCTATCTCGGGTCGGGTTCGAACGGATAGGAAGGAAATTTTTTTTCTTCTCTATCTTTCGGCCTGTCCTGACCCGTTTCGTCTTGAAATGTAGCCAGGATGATGTTTTTTAATTTTTAGAATATATTTACTATTATTTTTGAATTTTCTAACTCGGATCGGGTTCGAACGGATAGGAAGGAAATTTTTTTTCTTCTTTATTTTTCGGCCTGTCCATACCCGTTTAGTCTTGAAATGAAGCCTGGATGATATTTTTTAATTTTTAGAATTTTTTTGCATTTTATTTTTGAATTTTCTATCTCGGGTCGGGTTCGAACGGATAGGAAGGAAATTTTTTTTCTTCTCTATCTTTCGGCCTGTCCTGACCCGTTTCCTCTTGAAATGCAACCTGGATGATGTTTTTTAATTTTTTAAATTTATTTTTGAATTTTCTAAGTCGGGTCGGGTTAGAACGGAGAGGAAGGAAATTTTTTTTTCTTCTCTATTTTTCGGCTTGTCCATACCCGTATCTTCTTGAAATGAAGCCTGGATGATGTTTTTCAATTTTTAAAATTTTTTTTGCATTTTTTTTTTCATTTTCTAACTCGGGTCGGGTTCGAACGTATAGGAAGGAAATTTTTTTTCCTCTCTATTTTTCAGCATGTCCTGACCCGTTTCATCTTGAGACGAAGCCAGGATGATGTTTTTTAATTTTTAGAATTTTTTTGCATTTATTTTTGAATTTTCTAACTCGAGTCGGGTTCGAAAGTATAGGAAGGAAATTTTTTTTCCTCTCTATTTTTCAGCCTGTCCTGACTCGTTTCATCTTGAAACGAAGCCAGGATGATGTTTTTTAATTTTTAGAATTTTTTTGCATTTATTTTTGAATTTTCTAACTCGGGTCGGGTTCGAACGGATAGGAAGGAAATTTTTTTTCTTCTCTATTTTTCGGCCTGTCCATACCCGTTTAGTTTTGAAATGAAGCCTGGATGATGTTTTTTTATTTTTAGAATTTTTTTGCATTTTTTTTTTGAATTTTCTATCTCGGGTCGGGTTCGAACGGATGGGATGGAAATTTTTTTTCTTCTCTATTTTTCGGCCTGTCCATACCCGTTTAGTCTTGAAATGAAGCCTGGATGATGTTTTTTAATTTTTAGAAACTTTTTTCATTTTATTTTTGAATTTTCTATCTCGGGTCGGGTTCGAACGGATAGGATGGAAATTTTTTTTCTTCTCTATTTTTCGGCCTGTCCATACCCGTTTGTCTTGAAATGAAGCCTGGATGATGTTTTTTAATTTTCAGAATTTTTTTTCATTTTATTTTTGAATTTTCTATCTCGGGTCGGGTTCGAACGGATAGGAAGAAAATTTTTTTTCTTCTCTATTTTTCGGCCTGTCCTGACATTTTTCATCTTGAAATGAAGCCTGAATGATGTTTTTTAATTTTTAGAATTTTTTTGCATTTATTTTTGAATTTTCTAACTCGGGTCGGGTTCGAACGGATTGGGGGAAATTTTTTTTCTTCTCTATTTTTCGGCCTGTCCATACCCGTTTTGTCTTGAAATGAAGCCTGGATGATGTTTTTTAATTTTTTGTATTTTTTTGCATTTTATTTTTGAATTTTCTATCTCGGGTCGGGTTCGAACGGATAGGAAGGGAATTTTTTTTCTTCTCTATCTTTCGGCCTATCCTGACCCGTTTCGTCTTGAAATGCAGCCAGGATGATGATTTTTAATTTTTAGAATTTATTTACTATTATTTTTGAATTTTCTAACTCGGGTCGGGTTCGAACGGATAGGAAGGAAAATTTTTTTCTTCTTTATTTTTCGGCCTTTCCATACCCGTTTAGTCTTGAAATGAAGCCTGGATGATGTTTTTTAATTTTTAGAATTTTTTTGCATTTTATTTTTTAATTTTCTATCTCGGGTCGGGTTCGAACGGATAGGAAGGAAATTTTTTTTCTTCTCTATCTTTCGGCCTGTCCTGACCCGTTTCCTCTTGAAATGCAGCCTGGATGAGTTTTTTTAATTTTTTAAATTTATTTTTGAATTTTCTAAGTCGGGTCGGGTTAGAACGGAGAGGAAGGAAATTTTTTTTCTTCTCTATTTTTCGGCTTGTCCATACCCGTATCTTCTTGAAATGAAGCCTGGATGATGTTTTTCAATTTTTAAAATTTTTTTTGCATTTTTTTTTTCATTTTCTAACTCGGGTCTGGTTCGAACGTATAGGAAGGAAATTTTTTTTCCTCTCTATTTTTCAACCTGTCCTGACCCGTTTCATCTTGAAACGAAGCCAGGATGATGTTTTTTAATTTTTAGAATTTTTTTGCATTTATTTTTGAATTTTCTAACTCGAGTCGGGTTCGAACGTATAGGAAGGAAATTTTTTTTCCTCTCTATTTTTCAGCCTGTCCTAACTCGTTTCATCTTGAAACGAAGCCAGGATGATGTTTATTAATTTTTAGAATTTTTTTGCATTTATTTTTGAATTTTCTAACTCGGGTCGGGTTCGAACGGATAGGAAGGAAATTTTTTTTCTTCTCTATTTTTCGGCCTGTCCATACCCGATTAGTTTTGAAATGAAGCCTGGATGATGTTTTTTAATTTTTAGAATTTTCTTGCATTTTATTTTTGAATTTTCTATCTCGGGTCGGGTTCGAACGGATAGGATGAAAATTTTTTTTCTTCTCTATTTTTCGGCCTGTCCATACCCGTTTAGTCTTGAAATGAAGCCTGGATGATGTTTTTTAATTTTTAGAAACTTTTTCATTTTATTTTGGAATTTTCTATCTCGGGTCGGGTTCGAACGGATAGGATGGAAATTTTTTTTCTTCTCTATTTTTCGGCCTGTCCATACCCGTTTAGTCTTGAAATGAAGCCTGGATGATGTTTTTTAATTTTTAAAATTTTTTTTCATTTTATTTTTGAATTTTCTATCTCGGGTCGGGTTCGAACGGATAGGAAGGAAATTTTTTTTCTTCTCTATCTTTCGGCCTGTCCTGACCCGTTTCGTCTTGAAATGCAGCCAGGATGATGTTTTTTAATTTTTAGAATTTATTTACTATTATTTTTGAATTTTCTAACTCGGGTCGAGTTCGAACGGATAGGAAGGAAATTTTTTTTCTTCTTTATTTTTCGGCCTGTCCATACCCGTTTAGTCTTGAAATGAAGCCTGGATGATGTTTTTTAATTTGTAGAATTTTTTTGCATTTTATTTTTGAATTTTCTATCTCGGGTCGGGTTCGAACGGATAGGAAGGAAATTTCTTTTCTTCTCTATCTTTCGGCCTGTCCTGACCCGTTTCATCTTGAACTGCAGCCTGGATGATGTTTTTTAATTTTTTAAATTTATTTTTGAATTTTCTAAGTCGGGTCGGGTTAGAACGGAGAGGAAGGAAATTTTTTTTCTTCTCTATTTTTCGGCTTGTCCATACCCGTATCTTCTTGAAATGAAGCCTGGATGATGTTTTTCAATTTTTAAAATTTTTTTTGCATTATTTTTTTCATTTTCTAACTCGGGTCGGGTTCGAACGTATAAGAAGGAAATTTTTTTTCCTCTCTATTTTTCAGCCTGTCCTGACCCGTTTCATCTTGAAACGAAGCCAGGATGATGTTTTTTAATTTTTAGAATTTTTTTGCATTTATTTTTGAATTTTCTAACTCGGGTCGGGTTCGAACGGATAGGAAGGAAATTTTTTTTCTTCTCTATTTTTCGGCCTGTCCATACCCGATTAGTTTTGAAATGAAGCCTGGATGATGTTTTTTAATTTTTAGAATTTTTTTTGCATTTTATTTTTGAATTTTCTATCTCGGGTCGGGTTCGAACGGATAGGAAGGAAATTTTTTTTCTTCTCTATCTTTCGGCCTGTCCTGACCCGTTTCATCTTGAAATGCAGCCTGGATGATGTTTTTTAATTTTTAGAATTTATTTTTGAATTTTCTAAGTCGGGTCGGGTTAGAACGGAGAGGAAGGAAATTTTTTTTCTTCTCTATTTTTCGGCTTGTCCATACCCGTATCTTCTTGAAATGAAGCCTGGATGATGTTTTTCAATTTTTAAAATTTTTTTTGCATTGTTTTTTTCATTTTCTAATTCGGGTCGGGTTCGAACGTATAGGAAGGAAATGTTTTTTCCTCTCTACTTTTCAGCCTGTCCTGACTCGTTTCTTCTTGAAATGAAGCCTGGATGATGTTTTTTAATTTTTAGAATTTTTTTGCATTTTATTTTTGAATTTTCTATCTCGGGTCGGGTTCGAACGGATAGGATGGAAATTTTTTTTCTCCTATATTTTTCGGCCTGTCCATACCCGTTTAGTCTTGAAATGAAGCCTGGATGATGTTTTTTAATTTTTAGAAACTTTTTTCGTTTTATTTTTGAATTTTCTATCTCGGGTCGGGTTCGAACGGATAGGATGGAAATTTTTTTTCTTCTCTATTTTTCGGCCTGTCCATACCCGTTTAGTCTTGAAATGAAGCCTGGATGATGTTTTTTAATTTTTAGAATTTTTTTTTCATTTTATTTTTGAATTTTCTATCTCGGGTCGGGTTCGAACGGATAGGAAGGAAATTTTTTTTCTTCTCTATTTTTCGGACTGTCCTGACATGTTTCATCTTGAAATGAAGCCTGGATGATATTTTTTAATTTTTAGAATTTTTTTGCATTTATTTTTGAATTTTTTATATCGGGTCGTGTTCGAACGGATAGGAAGGAAATTTTTTTTATTCTCTATTTTTCGGCCTGTCCATACCCGTTTAGTCTTGAAATGAAGCCTGGATGATGTTTTTTAATTTTTAGTATTTTTTTGCATTTTATTTTTGAATTTTCTATCTCGGGTCGGGTTCGAACGGATAGGAAGGAAATTTTTTTTCTTCTCTATCTTTCGGCCTGTCCTGACCCGTTTCGTCTTGAAATGCAGCCAGGATGATGTTTTTTAATTTTTAGAATTTATTTACTATTATTTTTGAATTTTCTAACTCGGGTCGGGTTCGAACGGATAGGAAGGAAATTTTTTTTTCTTCTTTATTTTTCGGCCTGTCCATACCCGTTTAGTCTTGAAATGAAGCCTGGATGATGTTTTTTAATTTCTAGAATTTTTTTGCATTTTATTTTTGAATTTTCTATCTCGGGTCGGGTTCGAACGGATATGAAGGAAATTTTTTTTCTTCTCTATTTTTCAGCCTGTCCATACCCGTTTAGTTTTGAAATGAAGCCTGGATGATGTTTTTTAATTTTTAGAATTTTTTTGCATTTTATTTTTGAATTTTCTATCTCGGGTTGGGTTCGAACGGATAGGATGGAAATTTTTTTTCTTATCTATTTTTCGGCCTGTCCATACCCGTTTAGTCTTGAAATGGAGCCTGGATGATGTTTTTTAATTTTCAGAAACTTTTTTCATTTTATTTTTGAATTTTCTATCTCGGGTCGGTTTCGAACGGATAGGATGAAAATTTTTTTTCTTCTCTATTTTTCGGCCTGTCCATACCCGTTTAGTCTTGAAATGAAGCCTGGATGATGTTTTTTAATTTTTAGAATTTTTTTTCATTTTATTTTTGAATTTTCTATCTCGGGTCGGGTTCGAAAGGATAAGATGGAAATTTTTTTTCTTTTCTATTTTTCGGCCTGTCCATACCCGTTTAGTCTTAAAATGAAGCCTGGATGATGTTTTTTAATTTTTAGAATTTTTTTTCATTTTATTTTTGAATTTTCTATCTCGGGTCGGGTTCGAACGGATAGGAAGGAAATTTTTTTTCTCCTCTATTTTTCGGACTGTCCTGACATGTTTCATCTTGAAATGAAGCCTGGATGATATTTTTTAATTTTTAGAATTTTTTTGCATTTATTTTTGAATTTTTTATATCGGGTCAGGTTCGAACGGATAGGAAGGAAATTTTTTTTCTTCTCTATTTTTCGGCCTGTCCATACCTGTTTAGTCTTGAAATGAAGCCTGGATGATGTTTTTTAATTTTTAGTATTTTTTTGCATTTTATTTTTGAATTTTCTATCTCGGGTCGGGTTCGAACGGATAGGAAGGAAATTTTTTTTCTTCTCTATCTTTCGGCCTGTCCTGACCCGTTTCGTCTTGAAATGTAGCCAGGATGATGTTTTTTAATTTTTAGAATATATTTACTATTATTTTTGAATTTTCTAACTCGGATCGGGTTCGAACGGATAGGAAGGAAATTTTTTTTCTTCTTTATTTTTCGGCCTGTCCATACCCGTTTAGTCTTGAAATGAAGCCTGGATGATATTTTTTAATTTTTAGAATTTTTTTGCATTTTATTTTTGAATTTTCTATCTCGGGTCGGGTTCGAACGGATAGGAAGGAAATTTTTTTTCTTCTCTATCTTTCGGCCTGTCCTGACCCGTTTCCTCTTGAAATGCAACCTGGATGATGTTTTTTAATTTTTTAAATTTATTTTTGAATTTTCTAAGTCGGGTCGGGTTAGAACGGAGAGGAAGGAAATTTTTTTTTCTTCTCTATTTTTCGGCTTGTCCATACCCGTATCTTCTTGAAATGAAGCCTGGATGATGTTTTTCAATTTTTAAAATTTTTTTTGCATTTTTTTTTTCATTTTCTAACTCGGGTCGGGTTCGAACGTATAGGAAGGAAATTTTTTTTCCTCTCTATTTTTCAGCATGTCCTGACCCGTTTCATCTTGAGACGAAGCCAGGATGATGTTTTTTAATTTTTAGAATTTTTTTGCATTTATTTTTGAATTTTCTAACTCGAGTCGGGTTCGAAAGTATAGGAAGGAAATTTTTTTTCCTCTCTATTTTTCAGCCTGTCCTGACTCGTTTCATCTTGAAACGAAGCCAGGATGATGTTTTTTAATTTTTAGAATTTTTTTGCATTTATTTTTGAATTTTCTAACTCGGGTCGGGTTCGAACGGATAGGAAGGAAATTTTTTTTCTTCTCTATTTTTCGGCCTGTCCATACCCGTTTAGTTTTGAAATGAAGCCTGGATGATGTTTTTTTATTTTTAGAATTTTTTTGCATTTTTTTTTTGAATTTTCTATCTCGGGTCGGGTTCGAACGGATGGGATGGAAATTTTTTTTCTTCTCTATTTTTCGGCCTGTCCATACCCGTTTAGTCTTGAAATGAAGCCTGGATGATGTTTTTTAATTTTTAGAAATTTTTTTCATTTTATTTTTGAATTTTCTATCTCGGGTCGGGTTCGAACGGATAGGATGGAAATTTTTTTTCTTCTCTATTTTTCGGCCTGTCCATACCCGTTTGTCTTGAAATGAAGCCTGGATGATGTTTTTTAATTTTCAGAATTTTTTTTCATTTTATTTTTGAATTTTCTATCTCGGGTCGGGTTCGAACGGATAGGAAGAAAATTTTTTTTCTTCTCTATTTTTCGGCCTGTCCTGACATTTTTCATCTTGAAATGAAGCCTGAATGATGTTTTTTAATTTTTAGAATTTTTTTGCATTTATTTTTGAATTTTCTAACTCGGGTCGGGTTCGAACGGATTGGGGGAAATTTTTTTTCTTCTCTATTTTTCGGCCTGTCCATACCCGTTTTGTCTTGAAATGAAGCCTGGATGATGTTTTTTAATTTTTTGTATTTTTTTGCATTTTATTTTTGAATTTTCTATCTCGGGTCGGGTTCGAACGGATAGGAAGGGAATTTTTTTTCTTCTCTATCTTTCGGCCTATCCTGACCCGTTTCGTCTTGAAATGCAGCCAGGATGATGATTTTTAATTTTTAGAATTTATTTACTATTATTTTTGAATTTTCTAACTCGGGTCGGGTTCGAACGGATAGGAAGGAAAATTTTTTTCTTCTTTATTTTTCGGCCTTTCCATACCCGTTTAGTCTTGAAATGAAGCCTGGATGATGTTTTTTAATTTTTAGAATTTTTTTGCATTTTATTTTTTAATTTTCTACCTCGGGTCGGGTTCGAACGGATAGGAAGGAAATTTTTTTTCTTCTCTATCTTTCGGCCTGTCCTGACCCGTTTCCTCTTGAAATGCAGCCTGGATGAGTTTTTTTAATTTTTTAAATTTATTTTTGAATTTTCTAAGTCGGGTCGGGTTAGAACGGAGAGGAAGGAAATTTTTTTTCTTCTCTATTTTTCGGCTTGTCCATACCCGTATCTTCTTGAAATGAAGCCTGGATGATGTTTTTCAATTTTTAAAATTTTTTTTGCATTTTTTTTTTCATTTTCTAACTCGGGTCTGGTTCGAACGTATAGGAAGGAAATTTTTTTTCCTCTCTATTTTTCAGCCTGTCCTGACCCGTTTCATCTTGAAACGAAGCCAGGATGATGTTTTTTAATTTTTAGAATTTTTTTGCATTTATTTTTGAATTTTCTAACTCGAGTCGGGTTCGAACGTATAGGAAGGAAATTTTTTTTCCTCTCTATTTTTCAGCCTGTCCTGACTCGTTTCATCTTGAAACGAAGCCAGGATGATGTTTATTAATTTTTAGAATTTTTTTGCATTTATTTTTGAATTTTCTAACTCGGGTCGGGTTCGAACGGATAGGAAGGAAATTTTTTTTCTTCTCTATTTTTCGGCCTGTCCATACCCGATTAGTTTTGAAATGAAGCCTGGATGATGTTTTTTAATTTTTAGAATTTTCTTGCATTTTATTTTTGAATTTTCTATCTCGGGTCGGGTTCGAACGGATAGGATGAAAATTTTTTTTCTTCTCTATTTTTCGGCCTGTCCATACCCGTTTAGTCTTGAAATGAAGCCTGGATGATGTTTTTTAATTTTTAGAAACTTTTTTCATTTTATTTTGGAATTTTCTATCTCGGGTCGGGTTCGAACGGATAGGATGGAAATTTTTTTTCTTCTCTATTTTTCGGCCTGTCCATACCCGTTTAGTCTTGAAATGAAGCCTGGATGATGTTTTTTAATTTTTAAAATTTTTTTTCATTTTATTTTTGAATTTTCTATCTCGGGTCGGGTTCGAACGGATAGGAAGGAAATTTTTTTTCTTCTCTATCTTTCGGCCTGTCCTGACCCGTTTCGTCTTGAAATGCAGCCAGGATGATGTTTTTTAATTTTTAGAATTTATTTACTATTATTTTTGAATTTTCTAACTCGGGTCGAGTTCGAACGGATAGGAAGGAAATTTTTTTTCTTCTTTATTTTTCGGCCTGTCCATACCCGTTTAGTCTTGAAATGAAGCCTGGATGATGTTTTTTAATTTGTAGAATTTTTTTGCATTTTATTTTTGAATTTTCTATCTCGGGTCGGGTTCGAACGGATAGGAAGGAAATTTCTTTTCTTCTCTATCTTTCGGCCTGTCCTGACCCGTTTCATCTTGAACTGCAGCCTGGATGATGTTTTTTAATTTTTTAAATTTATTTTTGAATTTTCTAAGTCGGGTCGGGTTAGAACGGAGAGGAAGGAAATTTTTTTTCTTCTCTATTTTTCGGCTTGTCCATACCCGTATCTTCTTGAAATGAAGCCTGGATGATGTTTTTCAATTTTTAAAATTTTTTTTGCATTATTTTTTTCATTTTCTAACTCGGGTCGGGTTCGAACGTATAAGAAGGAAATTTTTTTTCCTCTCTATTTTTCAGCCTGTCCTGACCCGTTTCATCTTGAAACGAAGCCAGGATGATGTTTTTTAATTTTTAGAATTTTTTTGCATTTGTTTTTGAATTTTCTAACTCGGGTCGGGTTCGAACGTACAGGAAGGAAATTTTTTTTCCTCTCCATTTTTCAGCCTGTCCTGACTCGTTTCATCTTGAAACGAAGCCAGGATGATGTTTTTTAATTTTTAGAATTTTTTTGCATTTATTTTTGAATTTTCTAACTCGGGTCGGGTTCGAAAGGATAGGAAGGAAATTTTTTTTCTTCTCTATTTTTCAGCCTTTCCATACCCGTTTAGTTTTGAAATGAAGCCTGGATGATGTTTTTTAATTTTTAGAATTTTTTTGCATTTTATTTTTGAATTTTCTATCTCGGGTCGGGTTCGAACGGATAGGATGGAAATTTTTTTTCTTCTCTATTTTTCGGCCTATCCATACCCGTTTAGTCTTGAAATGAAGCCTGGATGATGTTTTTTAATTTTCAGAAACTTTTTTCATTTTATTTTTGAATTTTCTATCTCGGGTCGATTTCGAACGGATAGGATGAAAATTTTTTTTCTTCTCTATTTTTCGGCCTGTCCATACCCGTTAAGTCTTGAAATGAAGCCTGGATGATGTTTTTTAATTTTTAGAATTTTTTTTCATTTTATTTTTGAATTTTCTATCTCGGGTCGGGTTCGAACGGATAGGAAGGAAATTTTTTTTCTTTTCTATTTTTCGGCTTGTCCATACCCGTTTACTCTTGAAATGAAGCCTGGATGATGTTTTTTAATTTTTAGAATTTTTTTTCATTTTATTTTTGAATTTTCTATCTCGGGTCGGGTTCGAAAGGATAAGATGGAAATTTTTTTTCTTCTCTATTTTTCGGCCTGTCCATACCCGTTTAGCCTGGAAATGAAGCCTGGATGATGTTTTTTAATTTTTAGAATTTTTTTTTATTTTATTTTTGAATTTTCTATCTCGGGTCGGGTTCGAACGGATAGGAAGGAAATTTTTTTTCTTCTCTATTTTTCGGACTGTCCTGACATGTTTCATCTTGAAATGAAGCCTGGATGATATTTTTTAATTTTTAGAATTTTTTTGCATTTATTTTTGAATTTTTTATATTGGGTCGGGTTCGAACGGATAGGAAGGAAATTTTTTTTCTTCTCTATTTTTCGGCCTGTCCATACCCGTTTAGTCTTGAAATGAAGCCTGGATGATGTTTTTTAATTTTTAGAATTTTTTTGCATTTTATTTTTGAATTTTCTATCTCGGGTCGGGTTCGAACGGATAGGAAGGAAATTTTTTTTCTTCTCTATCTTTCGGCCTGTCCTGACCCGTTTCATCTTGAAATGCAGCCTGGATGATGTTTTTTAATTTTTAGAATTTATTTTTGAATTTTCTAAGTCGGGTCGGGTTAGAACGGAGAGGAAGGAAATTTTTTTTCTTCTCTATTTTTCGGCTTGTCCATACCCGTATCTTCTTGAAATGAAGCCTGGATGATGTTTTTCAATTTTTAAAATTTTTTTGCATTTTCTTTTTAATTTTCTAACTCGGGTCGGGTTCGAACGTATAGGAAGGAAATTTTTTTTCCTCTCTATTTTCCGGCCTGTCCTGACCCGTTTCGTCTTGAAATGAAGCCAGGATGATGTTTTTTAATTTTTAGAATTTTTTTTACTTTTATTTTTGAATTTTCTAACTCGGGTCGGGTTCGAACGGATAGGAAGGAAATTTTTTTTTTCTCTATTTTTCGGCCTGTCCATACCCGTTTAGTCTTGAAATGAAGCCTGGATGATGTTTTTTGATTTTTAGAATTTTCTTGCATTTTGTTTTTGAATTTTCTATCTCGGGTCGGGTTCGAACGGATAGGAGGAAATTTTTTTTCTTCTCTATTTTTCGGCTTGTCCATACCCGTTTACTCTTGAAATGAAGCCTGGATGATGTTTTTTAATTTTTAGAATTTTTTTGCATTTTATTTTTGAATTTTCTATCTCGGGTCGGGTTCGAAATGATAAGATGGAAATTTTTTTTCTTCTCTATTTTTTGGCCAGTCCATACCCGTTTAGTCTTAAAATGAAGCCTGGATGATGTTTTTTAATTTTTAGAATTTTTTTTCATTTTATTTTTGAAATTTCTATCTCGGGTCGGGTTCGAACGGATAGGAAGGAAATTTTTTTTCTTCTCTATTTTTCGGCCTGTCCATACCCGTTTAGTCTTGAAATGAAGCCTGGATGATGTTTTTTAATTTTTAGAATTTTTTTTCATTTTATTTTTGAATTTTCTATCTCGGGTCGGGTTCGAACGGATAGGAATGAAATTTTTTTTCTTCTCTATTTTTCGGCCTGTCCTGACATGTTTCATCTTGAAATGAAGCCTGAATGATGTTTTTTAATTTTTAGAATTTTTTTGCATTTATTTTTGAATTTTCTAACTCGGGTCGAAATCGAACGGATTGGAGGAAATTTTTTTTCTTCTCTATTTTTCGGCCTGTCCGTACCCGTTTAGTCTTGAAATGGAGCCTGGATGATGTTTTTTAATTTTTAGAATTTTTTTGCATTTTATTTTTGAATTTTCTATCTCGGGTCGGGTTCGAAAGGATAAGATGGAAATTTTTTTTCTTCTCTATTTTTCGGCCTGTCCATACCCGTTTAGTCTTAAAATGAAGTCTGGATGATGTTTTTTAATTTTTAGAATTTTTTTTCATTTTATTTTTGAATTTTCTATCTCGGGTCGGGTTCGAACGGATAGGAAGGAAATTTTTTTTCTTCTCTATTTTTCGGACTGTCCTGACATGTTTAATCTTGAAATGAAGCCTGGATGATATTTTTTAATTTTTAGAATTTGTTTGCATTTATTTTTGAATTTTTTATATCGGGTCGGGTTCGAACGGATAGGAAGGAAATTTTTTTTCTTCTCTATTTTTAGGCCTGTCCATACCCGTTTAGTCTTGAAATGAAGCCTGGATGATGTTTTTTAATTTTTAGAATTTTTTTGCATTTTATTTTTGAATTTTCTATCTCGGGTCGGGTTCGAACTGATAGGAAGGAAATTTTTTTTCTTCTCTATTTTTCAGCCTGTCCATACCCGTTTAGTTTTGAAATGAAGCCTGGATGATGTTTTTTAATTTTTAGAATTTTTTTGCATTTTATTTTTGAATTTTCTATCTCGGGTCGGGTTCGAACGGATAGGATGGAAATTTTTTTTCTTCTCTATTTTTCGGCCTGTCCATACCCGTTTAGTCTTGAAATGAAGCCTGGATGATGTTTTTTAATTTTCAGAAACTTTTTTCATTTTATTTTTGAATTTTCTATCTCGGGTCGGTTTCGAACGGATAGGATGAAAATTTTTTTTCTTCTCTATTTTTCGGCCTGTGCATACCCGTTTAGTCTTGAAATGAAGCCTGGATGATGTTTTTTAATTTTTAGAATTTTTTTTCATTTTATTTTTGAATTTTCTATCTCGGGTCGGGTTCGAACGGATAGGAAGGAAATTTTTTTTCTTCTCTATTTTTCGGCTTGTCCATACCCGTTTACTCTTGAAATGAAGCCTGGATGATGTTTTTTAATTTTTAGAATTTTTTTTCATTTTATTTTTGAATTTTCTATCTCGGGTCGGGTTCGAAAGGATAATATGGAAATTTTTTTTCTTCTCTATTTTTCGGCCTGTCCATACCCGTTTAGTCTTGAAATGAAGCCTGGATGATGTTTTTTAATTTTTAGAATTTTTTTTCATTTTATTTTTGAATTTTCTATCTCGGGTCGGGTTCGAACGGATAGGAAGGAAATTTTTTTTCTTCTCTATTTTTCGGACTGTCCTGACATGTTTCATCTTGAAATGAAGCCTGGATGATATTTTTTAATTTTTAGAAACTTTTTTCATTTTATTTTGGAATTTTCTATCTCGGGTCGGGTTCGAACGGATAGGATGGAAATTTTTTTTCTTCTCTATTTTTCGGCCTGTCCATACCCGTTTAGTCTTGAAATGAAGCCTGGATGATGTTTTTTAATTTTTAAAATTTTTTTTCATTTTATTTTTGAATTTTCTATCTCGGGTCGGGTTTGAACGGATAGGAAGGAAATTTTTTTTCTTCTCTATCTTTCGGCCTGTCCTGACCCGTTTCGTCTTGAAATGCAGCCAGGATGATGTTTTTTAATTTTTAGAATTTATTTACTATTATTTTTGAATTTTCTAACTCGGGTCGGGTTCGAACGGATAGGAAGGAAATTTTTTTTCTTCTTTATTTTTCGGCCTGTCCATACCCGTTTAGTCTTGAAATGAAGCCTGGATGATGTTTTTTAATTTTTAGAATTTTTTTGCATTTAATTTTTGAATTTTCTATCTCGGGTCGGGTTCGGACGGATAGGAAGGAAATTTTTTTTCTTCTCTATCTTTCGGCCTGTCCTGACCCGTTTCATCTTGAACTGCAGCCTGGATGATGTTTTTTAATTTTTTAAATTTATTTTTGAATTTTCTAAGTCGGGTCGGGTTAGAACGGAGAGGAAGGAAATTTTTTTTCTTCTCTATTTTTCGGCTTGTCCATACCCGTATCTTCTTGAAATGAAGCCTAGATGATGTTTTTCAATTTTTAAAATTTTTTTTGCATTATTTTTTTCATTTTCTAACTCGGGTCGGGTTCGAACGTATAGGAAGGAAATTTTTTTTCCTCTCTATTTTTCAGCCTGTCCTGACCCGTTTCATCTTGAAACGAAGCCAGGATGATGTTTTTTAATTTTTAGAATTTTTTTGCATTTATTTTTGAATTTTCTAACTCGGGTCGGGTTCGAACGTACAGGAAGGAAATTTTTTTTCCTCTCCATTTTTCAGCCTGTCCTGACTCGTTTCATCTTGAAACGAAGCCAGGATGATGTTTTTTAATTTTTAGAATTTTTTTGCATTTATTTTTGAATTTTCTAACTCGGGTCGGGTTCGAATGGATAGGAAGGAAATTTTTTTTCTTCTCTATTTTTCAGCCTTTCCATACCCGTTTAGTTTTGAAATGAAGCCTGGATGATGTTTTTTAATTTTTAGAATTTTTTTGCATTTTATTTTTGAATTTTCTATCTCGGGTCGGGTTCGAACGGATAGGATGGAAATTTTTTTTCTTCTCTATTTTTCGGCCTCTCCATACCCGTTTAGTCTTGAAATGAAGCCTGGATGATGTTTTTTAATTTTCAGAAACTTTTTTCATTTTATTTTTGAATTTTCTATCTCGGGTCGGTTTCGAACGGATAGGATGAAAATTTTTTTTCTTCTCTATTTTTCGGCCTGTCCATACACGTTTAGTCTTGAAATGAAGCCTGGCTAATGTTTTTTAATTTTTAGAATTTTTTTTCATTTTATTTTTGAATTTTCTATCTCGGGTCGGGTTCGAACGGATAGGAAGGAAATTTTTTTTCTT
Source organism: Quercus robur (assembly GCF_932294415.1). Lineage (NCBI taxonomy): Eukaryota > Viridiplantae > Streptophyta > Magnoliopsida > Fagales > Fagaceae > Quercus > Quercus robur. The sequence continues at coordinate 37,645,951 of NC_065542.1, read as the reverse complement.
CTCTATTTTTCGGATTGTCCATACCCGTTTACTCTTGAAATGAAGCCTGGATGATGTTTTTTAATTTTTAGAATTTTTTTTCATTTTATTTTTGAATTTTCTATCTCGGGTCGGGTTCGAAAGGATAAGATGGAAATTTTTTTTCTTCTCTATTTTTCGGCCTGTCCATACCCATTTAGTCTTGAAATGAAGCCTGGATGATGTTTTTTAATTTTTAGAATTTTTTTTCATTTTATTTTTGAATTTTCTATCTCGGGTCGGGTTCGAACGGATAGGAAGGAAATTTTTTTTCTTCTCTATTTTTCGGACTGTCCTGACATGTTTCATCTTGAAATGAAGCCTGGATGATATTTTTTAATTTTTAGAATTTTTTTGCATTTATTTTTGAATTTTTTATATCGGGTCGGGTTCGAACGGATAGGAAGGAAATTTTTTTTCCTCTCTATTTTTCAGCCTGTCCTGACCCGTTTCATCTTGAAACGAAGCCAGGATGATGTTTTTTAATTTTTAGAATTTTTTTGCATTTATTTTTGAATTTTCTAACTCGGGTCGGGTTCGAACGTACAGGAAGGAAATTTTTTTTCTTCTCTATCTTTCGGCCTGTCCTGACCCGTTTCGTCTTGAAATGCAGCCAGGATGATGGTTTTTAATTTTTAGAATTTATTTACTATTATTTTTGAATTTTCTAACTCGGGTCGGGTTCGAACGGATAGGAAGGAAATTTTTTTTCTTCTCTATCTTTCGGCCTGTCCTGACCCGTTTCGTCTTGAAATGCAGCCAGGATGATGGTTTTTAATTTTTAGAATTTATTTACTATTATTTTTGAATTTTCTAACTCGGGTCGGGTTCGAACGGATAGGAAGGAAATTTTTTTTCTTCTCTATTTTTCGGCCTGTCCATACCCGTTTAGTCTTGAAATGAAGCCTGGATGATGTTTTTTAATTTTTAGTATTTTTTTGCATTTTATTTTTGAATTTTCTATCTCGGGTCGGGTTCGAACGGATAGGAAGGAAATTTTTTTTCTTCTCTATCTTTCGGCCTGTCCTGACCCGTTTCGTCTTGAAATGCAGCCAGGATGATGTTTTTTAATTTTTAGAATTTATTTACTATTATTTTTGAATTTTCTAACTCGGGTCGGGTTCGAACGGATAGGAAGGAAATTTTTTTTCTTCTTTATTTTTCGGCCTGTCCATACCCGTTTAGTCTTGAAATGAAGCCTGGATGATGTTTTTTAATTTTTAGAATTTTTTTGCATTTTATTTTTGAATTTTCTATCTCGGGTCGGGTTCGAACGGATAGGAAGGAAATTTTTTTTCTTCTCTATCTTTCGGCCTGTCCTGACCCGTTTCATCTTGAAATGCAGCCTGGATGATGTTTTTTAATTTTTTAAATTTATTTTTGAATTTTCTAAGTCGGGTCGGGTTAGAACGGAGAGGAAGGAAATTTTTTTTCTTCTCTATTTTTCGGCTTGTCCATACCATTATCTTCTTGAAATGAAGCCTGGATGATGTTTTTCAATTTTTAAAATTTTTTTTGCATTTTTTTTTTCATTTTCTAATTCGGGTCGGGTTCGAACGTATAGGAAGGAAATTTTTTTTCCTCTCTATTTTTCAGCCTGTCCTGACCCGTTTCATCTTGAAACGAAGCCAGGATGATGTTTTTTAATTTTTAGAATTTTTTTGCATTTATTTTTGAATTTTCTAACTCGGGTCGGGTTCGAACGTACAGGAAGGAAATTTTTTTTCCTCTCCATTTTTCAGCTTGTCCTGACTCGTTTAATCTTGAAACGAAGCCAGGATGATGTTTTTTAATTTTTAGAATTTTTTTGCATTTATTTTTGAATTTTCTAACTCGGGTCGGATTCGAACGGATAGGAAGGAAATTTTTTTTCTTCTCTATTTTTCAGCCTGTCCATACCCGTTTAGTTTTGAAATGAAGCCTGGATGATGTTTTTTAATTTTTAGAATTTTTTTGCATTTTATTTTTGAATTTTCTATCTCGGGTCGGGTTCGAACGGATAGGATGGAAATTTTTTTTCTTCTCTATTTTTCGGCCTGTCCATACCCGTTTAGTCTTGAAATGAAGCCTGGATGATGTTTTTTAATTTTCAGAAACTTTTTTTATTTTATTTTTGAATTTTCTATCTCGGGTCGGTTTCGAACGGATAGGATGAAAATTTTTTTTCTTCTCTATTTTTCGGCCTGTCCATACCCGTTAAGTCTTGAAATGAAGCCTGGATGATGTTTTTTAATTTTTAGAATTTTTTTTCATTTTATTTTTGAATTTTCTATCTCGGGTCGGGTTCGAACGGATAGGAAGGAAATTTTCTTTCTTCTCTATTTTTCGGCTTGTCCATACCCGTTTACTCTTGAAATGAAGCCTGGATGATGTTTTTTAATTTTTAGAATTTTTTTTCATTTTATTTTTGAATTTTCTATCTCGGGTCGGGTTCGAAAGGATAAGATGGAAATTTTTTTTCTTCTCTATTTTTCGGCCTGTCCATACCCGTTTAGTCTTGAAATGAAGCCTGGATGATGTTTTTTAATTTTTAGAATTTTTAGAATTTTATTTTTGAATTTTCTATCTCGGGTCGGGTTCGAACGGATAGGAAGGAAATTTTTTTTCTTCTCTATTTTTCGGACTGTCCTGACATGTTTCATCTTGAAATGAAGCCTGGATGATATTTTTTAATTTTTAGAATTTTTTTGCATTTATTTTTGAATTTTTTATATCGGGTCGGGTTCGAACGGATAGGAAGGAAATTTTTTTTCTTCTCTTTTTTTCGGCCTGTCCATACCCGTTTAGTCTTGAAATGAAGCCTGGATGATGTTTTTTAATTTTTAGAATTTTTTTGCATTTTATTTTTGAATTTTCTATCTCGGGTCGGGTTCGAACGGATAGGAAGGAAATTTTTTTTCTTCTCTATCTTTCGGCCTGTCCTGACCCGTTTCATCTTGAAATGCAGCCTGGATGATGTTTTTTAATTTTTAGAATTTATTTTTGAATTTTCTAAGTCGGGTCGGGTTAGAACGGAGAGGAAGGAAATTTTTTTTCTTCTCTATTTTTCGGCTTGTCCATACCCGTATCTTCTTGAAATGAAGCCTGGATGATGTTTTTCAATTTTTAAAATTTTTTTGCATTTTCTTTTTAATTTTCTAACTCGGGTCGGGTTCGAACGTATAGGAATGAAATTTTTTTTCCGCTCTATTTTCCGGCCTGTCCTGACCCGTTTCGTCTTGAAATCAAGCCAGGATGATGTTTTTTAATTTTTAGAATTTTTTTTACTTTTATTTTTGAATTTTCTAACTCGGGTCGGGTTCGAACGGATAGGAAGGAAATTTTTTTTTTTCTCTATTTTTCGGCCTGTCCATACCCGTTTAGTCTTGAAATGAAGCCTGGATGATGTTTTTTGATTTTTAGAATTTTCTTGCATTTTGTTTTTGAATTTTCTAACTCGGGTCGGGTTCGAACGGATAGAAAGGAAATTTTTTTTCTTCTCTATTTTTCGGCCTGTCCATACCCGTTTAGTCTTGAAATGAAGCCTGGATGATTTTTTTTAATTTTTAGAATTTTTTTGCATTTAGTTTTGAATTTTCTAACTCGGGTCGGGTTTAAATGGATAGGAAGGAAATTTTTTTTCTTCTCTATTTTTCGGCTTGTCCATACCCGTTTAGTCCTGAAATGATGCCTGGATGATGTTTTTTTAATTTTTAGAATTTTTTTGCATTTATTTTAGAATTTTCTATCTCGGGTCGGGTTCGAACGGATAGGAGGAAATTTTTTTTTCTTCTCTATTTTTCGGCTTGTCCATACCCGTTTAGTCTTGAAATGAAGCCTGGATGATGTTTTTTAATTTTTAGAATTTTTTTGCATTTTATTTTTGAATTTTCTATCTCGGGTCGTGTTCGAACGGATAGGAAGGAAATTTTTTTTCTTCTCTATCTTTCGGCCTGTCCTGACCCGTTTCATCTTGAAATGCAACCTGGATGATGTTTTTTAATTTTTAGAATTTATTTTTGAATTTTCTAAGTCGGGTCGGGTTAGAACGGAGAGGAAGGAAATTTTTTTTCTTCTCTATTTTTCGGCTTGTCCATACCCGTATCTTCTTGAAATGAAGCCTGGATGATGTTTTTCAATTTTTAAAATTTTTTTGCATTTTTTTTTTAATTTTCTAACTCGGGTCGTGTTCGAACGTATAGGAAGGAAATTTTTTTTCCTCTCTATTTTCCGGCCTGTCCTGACCCGTTTCGTCTTGAAATGAAGCCAGGATGATGTTTTTTAATTTTTAGAATTTTTTTACTTTTATTTTTGAATTTGCTAACTCGGGTCGGGTTCGAACGGATAGGAAGGAAATTTTTTTTTTCTCTATTTTTCGGCCTGTCCATACCCGTTTAGTCTTGAAATGAAGCCTGGATGATGTTTTTTGATTTTTAGAATTTTCTTGCATTTTGTTTTTGAATTTTCTAACTCGGGTCGGGTTCGAACGGATAGAAAGGAAATTTTTTTTCTTCTCTATTTTTCGGCCTGTCCATACCCGTTTAGTCTTGAAATGAAGCCTGGATGATTTTTTTTAATTTTTAGAATTTTTTTGCTTTTAGTTTTGAATTTTCTAACTCGGGTCGGGTTTAAACGGATAGGAAGGAAATTTTTTTTCTTCTCTATTTTTCGGCCTGTCCATACCCGTTTAGTCTTGAAATGATGCCTGGATGATGTTTTTTTAATTTTTAGAATTTTTTTGCATTTATTTTAGAATTTTCTATCTTGGGTCGGGTTCGAACGGATAGGAGGAAATTTTTTCTTCTCTATTTTTCGGCTTGTCCATACCCGTTTACTCTTGAAACGAAGCCTGGATGATGTTTTTTAATTTTTAGAATTTTTTTGCATTTTATTTTTGAATTTTCTATCTCGGGTCGGGTTCGAAAGGATAAGATGGAAATTTTTTTTCTTCTCTATTTTTTGGCCAGTCCATACCCGTTTAGTCTTGAAATGAAGCTTGGATGATGTTTTTTAATTTTTAGAATTTTTTTTCATTTTATTTTTGAATTTTCTATCTCGGGTCGGGTTCGAACGGATAGGAAGGAAATTTTTTTTCTTCTCTATTTTTCGGCCTGTCCATACCCGTTTAGTCTTGAAATGAAGCCTGGATGATGTTTTTTAATTTTTAGAATTTTTTTTCATTTTATTTTTGAATTTTCTATCTCGGGTCGGGTTCGAACGGATAGGAATGAAATTTTTTTTCTTCTCTATTTTTCGGCTTGTCCTGACATGTTTCATCTTGAAATGAAGCCTGAATGATGTTTTTTAATTTTTATAATTTTTTTGCATTTATTTTTGAATTTTCTAACTCGGGTCGAAAACGAACGGATTGGAGGAAATTGTTTTTCTTCTCTATTTTTCGGCCTGTCCGTACCCGTTTAGTCTTGAAATGAAGCCTGGATGATGTTTTTTAATTTTTAGAATTTTTTTGCATTTTATTTTTGAATTTTCTATCTCGGGTCGGGTTCGAAAGGATAAGATGGAAATTTTTTTTCTTCTCTATTTTTCGGCCTGTCCATACCCGTTTAGTCTTAAAATGAAGTCTGGATGATGTTTTTTAATTTTTAGAATTTTTTTTCATTTTATTTTTGAATTTTCTATCTCGGGTCGGGTTCGAACGGATAGGAAGGAAATTTTTTTTCTTCTCTATTTTTCGGACTGTCCTGACATGTTTCATCTTGAAATGAAGCCTGGATGATATTTTTTAATTTTTAGAATTTTTTTGCATTTATTTTTGAATTTTTTATATCGGGTCGGGTTCGAACGGATAGGAAGGAAATTTTTTTTCTTCTCTATTTTTCGGCCTGTCCATACCCGTTTAGTCTTGAAATGAAGCCTGGATGATGTTTTTTAATTTTTAGAATTTTTTTGCATTTTATTTTTGAATTTTCTATCTCGGGTCGGGTTCGAACGGATAGGAAGGAAATTTTTTTTCTTCTCTATCTTTCGGCCTGTCCTGACCCGTTTCATCTTGAAATGCAGCCTGGATGATGTTTTTTAATTTTTAGAATTTATTTTTGAATTTTCTAAGTCGGGTCGGGTTAGAACGGAGAGGAAGAAAATTTTTTTTCTTCTCTATTTTTCGGCTTGTCCATACCCGTATCTTCTTGAAATGAAGCCTGGATGGTGTTTTTCAATTTTTAAAATTTTTTTGCATTTTCTTTTCAATTTTCTAACTCGGGTCGGGTTCGAACGTATAGGAAGGAAATTTTTTTTCCTCTCTATTTTCCGGCCTGTCCTGACCCGTTTCGTCTTGAAATGAAGCCAGGATGATGTTTTTTAATTTTTAGAATTTTTTTTACTTTTATTTTTGAATTTTCTAACTCGGGTCGGGTTCGAACGGATAGGAAGGAAATTTTTTTTTTCTCTATTTTTCGGCCTGTCCATACCCGTTTAGTCTTGAAATGAAGCCTGGATGATGTTTTTTGATTTTTAGAATTTTCTTGCATTTTGTTTTTGAATTTTCTAACTCGGGTCGGGTTCGAACGGATAGGAAGGAAATTTTTTTTTTCTCTATTTTTCGGCCTGTCCATACCCGTTTAGTCTTGAAATGAAGCCTGGATGATGTTTTTTGATTTTTAGAATTTTCTTGCATTTTGTTTTTGAATTTTCTAACTCGGATCGGGTTCGAACGGATAGAAAGGAAATTTTTTTTCTTCTCTATTTTTCGGCCTGTCCATACCCGTTTAGTCTTGAAATGAAGCCTGGATGATGTTTTTTAATTTTTAGAATTTATTTTTGAATTTTCTAAGTCGGGTCTGGTTAGAACGGAGAGGAAGGAAATTTTTTTTCTTCTCTATTTTTCGGCTTGTCCATACCTGTATCTTCTTGAAATGAAGCCTGGATGATGTTTTTCAATTTTTAAAATTTTTTTGCATTGTTTTTTAATTTTCTAACTCGGGTCGGGTTCGAACGTATAGGAAGGAAATTTTTTTTCTTCTCTATTTTTCGGCCTGTCCTGACATGTTTCATCTTGAAATGAAGCCTGGATGATATTTTTTAATTTTTAGAATTTTTTTGCATTTATTTTTGAATTTTCTATATCGGGTCGGGTTCGAACGAATAGGTAGGAAATTTTTTTTCTTCTCTATTTTTCGGCCTGTCCATACCCGTTTAGTCTTGAAACGAAGCCCGGATGATGTTTTTTAATTTTTAGAATTTTTTTGCATTTCTTTTTGAATTTTCTAACTCGGGTCGGGTTCGAACGTATAGGAAGGAAATTTTTTTTCCTCTCTACTTTTCAGCCTGTCCTGACTCGTTTCATCTTGAAACGAAGCCAGGATGATATTTTTTAATTTTTAGAATTTTTTTGCATTTATTTTTGAATTTTCTAACTCGGGTCGGGTTCGAACAGATAGGAAGGAAATTTTTTTTCTTCTCTATTTTTCGGCCTGTCCATACCCGTTTAGATTTGAAATGAAGCCTGGATGATGTTTTTTAATTTTTAGAATTTTTTTGCATTTTATTTTTGAATTTTCTATCTCGGGTCGGGTTCGAACGGATAGGATGGAAATTTTTTTTCTTCACTATTTGTCGGCCTGTCCATACCCGTTTAGTCTTGAAATGAAGCCTGGATGATGTTTTTTAATTTTTAGAATTTTTTTGCATTTTATTTTTGAATTTTCTATCTCGGGTCGTGTTCGAACGGATAGGAAGGAAATTTTTTTTCTTCTCTATCTTTCGGCCTGTCCTGACCCGTTTCATCTTGAAATGCAACCTGGATGATGTTTTTTAATTTTTAGAATTTATTTTTGAATTTTCTATGTCGGGTCGGGTTAGAACGAAGAGGAAGGAAATTTTTTTTCTTCTCTATTTTTCGGCTTGTCCATACCCGTATCTTCTTGAAATGAAGCCTGGATGATGTTTTTCAATTTTTAAAATTTTTTTGCTTTTTTTTTTTAATTTTCTAACTCGGGTCGTGTTCGAACGTATAGGAAGGAAATTTTTTTTCCTCTCTATTTTCCGGCCTGTCCTGACCCGTTTCGCCTTGAAATGAAGCCAGGATGATGTTTTTTAATTTTTAGAATTTTTTTACTTTTATTTTTGAATTTTCTAACTCGGGTCGGGTTCGAACGGATAGGAAGGAAATTTTTTTTTTCTCTATTTTTCGGCCTGTCCATACCCGTTTAATCTTGAAATGAAGCCTGGATGATGTTTTTTGATTTTTAGAATTTTCTTGCATTTTGTTTTTGAATTTTCTAACTCGGGTCGGGTTCGAACGGATAGAAAGGAAATTTTTTTTCTTCTCTATTTTTCGGCCTGTCCATACCCGTTTAGTCTTGAAATGAAGCCTGGATGATTTTTTTTAATTTTTAGAATTTTTTTGCTTTTAGTTTTGAATTTTCTAACTCGGGTCGGGTTTAAACGGATAGGAAGGAAATTTTTTTTCTTCTCTATTTTTCGGCCTGTCCATACCCGTTTAGTCTTGAAATGATGCCTGGATGATGTTTTTTTAATTTTTAGAATTTTTTTGCATTTATTTTAGAATTTTCTATCTTGGGTCGGGTTCGAACGGATAGGAGGAAATTTTTTTTCTTCTCTATTTTTCGGCTTGTCCATACCCGTTTACTCTTGAAATGAAGCCTGGATGATGTTTTTTAATTTTTAGAATTTTTTTGCATTTTATTTTTGAATTTTCTATCTCGGGTCGGGTTCGAAAGGATAAGATGGAAATTTTTTTTCTTCTCTATTTTTTGGCCAGTCCATACCCGTTTAGTCTTGAAATGAAGCCTAGATGATGTTTTTTAATTTTTAGAATTTTTTTTCATTTTATTTTTGAATTTTCTATCTCGGGTCGGGTTCGAACGGATAGGAAGGAAATTTTTTTTCTTCTCTATTTTTCGGCCTGTCCATACCCGTTTAGTCTTGAAATGAAGCCTGGATGATGTTTTTTAATTTTTAGAATTTTTTTTCATTTTATTTTTGAATTTTTTATCTCGGGTCGGGTTCGAACGGATAGGAATGAAATTTTTTTTCTTCTCTATTTTTCGGCCTGTCCTGACATGTTTCATCTTGAAATGAAGCCTGAATGATGTTTTTTAATTTTTAGAATTTTTTTGCATTTATTTTTGAATTTTCTAACTCGGGTCGAAAACGAACGGATTGGAGGAAATTTTTTTTCTTCTCTATTTTTCGGCCTGTCCGTACCCGTTTAGTCTTGAAATGAAGCCTGGATGATGTTTTTTAATTTTTAGAATTTTTTTGCATTTTATTTTTGAATTTTCTATCTCGGGTCGGGTTCGAAAGGATAAGATGGAAATTTTTTTTCTTCTCTATTTTTCGGTCTGTCCATACCCGTTTAGTCTTAAAATGAAGTCTGGATGATGTTTTTTAATTTTTAGAATTTTTTTTCATTTTATTTTTGAATTTTCTATCTCGGGTCGGGTTCGAACGGATAGGAAGGAAATTTTTTTTCTTCTCTATTTTTCGGACTGTCCTGACATGTTTCATCTTGAAATGAAGCCTGGATGATATTTTTTAATTTTTAGAATTTTTTTGCATTTATTTTTGAATTTTTTATATCGGGTCGGGTTCGAACGGATAGGAAGGAAATTTTTTTTCTTCTCTATTTTTAGGCCTGTCCATACCCGTTTAGTCTTGAAATGAAGCCTGGATGATGTTTTTTAATTTTTAGAATTTTTTTGCATTTTATTTTTGAATTTTCTATCTCGTGTCGGGTTCGAACGGATAGGAAGGAAATTTTTTTTCTTCTCTATTTTTCAGCCTGTCCATACCCGTTTAGTTTTGAAATGAAGCCTGGATGATGTTTTTTAATTTTTAGAATTTTTTTGCATTTTATTTTTGAATTTTCTATCTCGGGTCGGGTTCGAACGGATAGGATGGAAATTTTTTTTCTTCTCTATTTTTCGGCCTGTCCATACCCGTTTAGTCTTGAAATGAAGCCTGGATGATGTTTTTTAATTTTCAGAAACTTTTTTCATTTTATTTTTGAATTTTCTATCTCGGGTCGGGTTCGAACGGATAGGATGGAAATTTTTTTTCTTCTCTATTTTTCGGCCTGTCCATACCCGTTTAGTCTTGAAATGAAGCCTGGATGATGTTTTTTGATTTTTAGAATTTTCTTGCATTTTGTTTTTGAATTTTCTAACTCGGATCGGGTTCGAACGGATAGAAAGGAAATTTTTTTTCTTCTCTATTTTTCGGCCTGTCCATACCCGTTTAGTCTTAAAATGAAGTCTGGATGATGTTTTTTAATTTTTAGAATTTTTTTTCATTTTATTTTTGAATTTTCTATCTCGGGTCGGGTTCGAACGGATAGGAAGGAAATTTTTTTTCTTCTCTATTTTTCGGACTGTCCTGACATGTTTCATCTTGGAATGAAGCCTGGATGATATTTTTTAATTTTTAGAATTTTTTTGCATTTATTTTTGAATTTTTTATATCGGGTCGGGTTCGAACGGATAGGAAGGAAATTTTTTTTCTTCTCTATTTTTAGGCCTGTCCATACCCGTTTAGTCTTGAAATGAAGCCTGGATGATGTTTTTTAATTTTTAGAATTTTTTTGCATTTTATTTTTGAATTTTCTATCTCGGGTCGGGTTCGAACGGATAGGAAGGAAATTTTTTTTCTTCTCTATTTTTCAGCCTGTCCATACCCGTTTAGTTTTGAAATGAAGCCTGGATGATGTTTTTTAATTTTTAGAATTTTTTTGCATTTTATTTTTGAATTTTCTATCTAGGGTCGGGTTCGATCGGATAGGATGGAAATTTTTTTTCTTCTCTATTTTTCGGCCTGTCCATACCCGTTTAGTCTTGAAATGAAGCCTGGATGATGTTTTTTAATTTTCAGAAACTTTTTTCATTTTATATTTGAATTTTCTATCTCGGGTCGGTTTCGAACGGATAGGATGAAAATTTTTTTTCTTCTCTATTTTTCGGCCTGTCCATACCCGTTTAGTCTTGAAATGAAGCCTGGATGATGTTTTTTAATTTTTAGAATTTTTTTTCATTTTATTTTTGAATTTTCTATCTCGGGTCGGGTTCGAACGGATAGGAAGGAAATTTTTTTTCTTCTCTATTTTTCGGCTTGTCCATACCCGTTTACTCTTGAAATGAAGCCTGGATGATGTTTTTTAATTTTTAGAATTTTTTTTCATTTTATTTTTCAATTTTCTATCTCGGGTCGGGTTCGAAAGGATAATATGGAAATTTTTTGTCTTCTCTATTTTTCGGCCTGTCCATACCCGTTTAGTCTTGAAATGAAGCCTGGATGATGTTTTTTAATTTTTAGAATTTTTTTTCATTTTATTTTTGAATTTTCTATCTCGGGTCGGGTTCGAACGGATAGGAAGGAAATTTTTTTTCTTCTCTCTTTTTCGGACTGTCCTGACATGTTTCATCCTGAAATGAAGCCTGGATGATATTTTTTAATTTTTAGAATTTTTTTGCATTTATTTTTGAATTTTTTATATCGGGTCGGGTTCGAACGGATAGGAAGGAAATTTTTTTTCTTCTCTATTTTTCGGCTTGTCCATACCCGTTTACTCTTGAAATGAAGCCTGGATGATGTTTTTTAATTTTCAGAAACTTTTTTCATTTTATATTTGAATTTTCTATCTCGGGTCGGTTTCGAACGGATAGGATGAAAATTTTTTTTCTTCTCTATTTTTCGGCCTGTCCATACCCGTTTAGTCTTGAAATGAAGCCTGGATGATGTTTTTTAATTTTTAGAATTTTTTTTCATTTTATTTTTGAATTTTCTATCTCGGGTCGGGTTCGAACGGATAGGAAGGAAATTTTTTTTCTTCTCTATTTTTCGGCTTGTCCATACCCGTTTACTCTTGAAATGAAGCCTGGATGATGTTTTTTAATTTTTAGAATTTTTTTTCATTTTATTTTTCAATTTTCTATCTCGGGTCGGGTTCGAAAGGATAATATGGAAATTTTTTTTCTTCTCTATTTTTCGGCCTGTCCATACCCGTTTAGTCTTGAAATGAAGCCTGGATGATGTTTTTTAATTTTTAGAATTTTTTTTCATTTTATTTTTGAATTTTCTATCTCGGGTCGGGTTCGAACGGATAGGAAGGAAATTTTTTTTCTTCTCTCTTTTTCGGACTGTCCTGACATGTTTCATCCTGAAATGAAGCCTGGATGATATTTTTTAATTTTTAGAATTTTTTTGCATTTATTTTTGAATTTTTTATATCGGGTCGGGTTCGAACGGATAGGAAGGAAATTTTTTTTCTTCTCTATTTTTCGGCTTGTCCATACCCGTTTACTCTTGAAATGAAGCCTGGATGATGTTTTTTAATTTTCAGAAACTTTTTTCATTTTATATTTGAATTTTCTATCTCGGGTCGGTTTCGAACGGATAGGATGAAAATTTTTTTTCTTCTCTATTTTTCGGCCTGTCCATACCCGTTTAGTCTTGAAATGAAGCCTGGATGATGTTTTTTAATTTTTAGAATTTTTTTTCATTTTATTTTTGAATTTTCTATCTCGGGTCGGGTTCGAACGGATAGGAAGGAAATTTTTTTTCTTCTCTATTTTTCGGCTTGTCCATACCCGTTTACTCTTGAAATGAAGCCTGGATGATGTTTTTTAATTTTTAGAATTTTTTTTCATTTTATTTTTCAATTTTCTATCTCGGGTCGGGTTCGAAAGGATAATATGGAAATTTTTTTTCTTCTCTATTTTTCGGCCTGTCCATACCCGTTTAGTCTTGAAATGAAGCCTGGATGATGTTTTTTAATTTTTAGAATTTTTTTTCATTTTATTTTTGAATTTTCTATCTCGGGTCGGGTTCGAACGGATAGGAAGGAAATTTTTTTTCTTCTCTCTTTTTCGGACTGTCCTGACATGTTTCATCTTGAAATGAAGCCTGGATGATATTTTTTAATTTTTAGAATTTTTTTGCATTTATTTTTGAATTTTTTATATCGGGTCGGGTTCGAACGGATAGGATGGAAATTTTTTTTGTTCTCTATTTTTCGGCCTGTCCATACCCGTTTAGTCTTGAAATGAAGCCTGGATGATGTTTTTTAATTTTTAGAATTTTTTTGCATTTTATTTTTGAATTTTCTATCTCGGGTCGGGTTCGAACGGATAGGAAGGAAATTTTTTTTCTTCTCTATCTTTCGGCCTGTCCTGACCCGTTTCATCTTGAAATGCAGCCTGGATGATGTTTTTTAATTTTTAGAATTTCTTTTTGAATTTTCTAAGTCGGGTCGGGTTAGAACGGAGAGGAAGAAAATTTTTTTTCTTCTCTATTTTTCGGCTTTTCCATACCCGTATCTTCTTGAAATGAAGCCTGGATGATGTTTTTCAATTTTTAAAATTTTTTTGCATTTTCTTTTCAATTTTCTAACTCGGGTCGGGTTCGAACGTATAGGAAGGAAATTTTTTTTCCTCTCTATTTTCCGGCCTGTCCTGACCCGTTTCGTCTGGAAATGAAGCCAGGATGATGTTTTTTAATTTTTAGAATTTTTTTTACTTTTATTTTTGAATTTTCTAACTCAGGTCGGGTTCGAACGGATAGGAAGGAAATTTTTTTTTTCTCTATTTTTCGGCCTGTCCATACCCGTTTAGTCTTGAAATGAAGCCTGGATGATGTTTTTTGATTTTTAGAATTTTCTTGCATTTTGTTTTTGAATTTTCTAACTCGGGTCGGGTTCGAACGGATAGGAAGGAATTTTTTTTTTTCTCTATTTTTCGGCCTGTCCATACCCGTTTAGTCTTGAAATGAAGCCTGGATGATGTTTTTTTGATTTTTAGAATTTTCTTGCATTTTGTTTTTGAATTTTCTAACTCGGGTCGGGTTCGAACGGATAGGAAGGAAATTTTTTTTTTCTCTATTTTTCGGCCTGTCCATACCCGTTTAGTCTTGAAATGAAGCCTGGATGATGTTTTTTGATTTTTAGAATTTTCTTGCATTTTGTTTTTGAATTTTCTAACTCGGATCGGGTTCGAACGGATAGAAAGGAAATTTTTTTTCTTCTCTATTTTTCGGCCTGTCCATACCCGTTTAGTCTTGAAATGAAGCCTGGATGATGTTTTTTGATTTTTAGAATTTTCTTGCATTTTGTTTTTGAATTTTCTAACTCGGATCGGGTTCGAACGGATAGAAAGGAAATTTTTTTTCTTCTCTATTTTTCGGCCTGTCCATACCCGTTTAGTCTTGAAATGAAGCCTGGATGATGTTTTTTGATTTTTAGAATTTTCTTGCATTTTGTTTTTGAATTTTCTAACTCGGATCGGGTTCGAACGGATAGAAAGGAAATTTTTTTTCTTCTCTATTTTTCGGCCTGTCCATACCCGTTTAGTCTTAAAATGAAGTCTGGATGATGTTTTTTAATTTTTAGAATTTTTTTTCATTTTATTTTTGAATTTTCTATCTCGGGTCGGGTTCGAACGGATAGGAAGGAAATTTTTTTTCTTCTCTATTTTTCGGACTGTCCTGACATGTTTCATCTTGAAATGAAGCTTGGATGATATTTTTTAATTTTTAGAATTTTTTTGCATTTATTTTTGAATTTTTTATATCGGGTCGGGTTCGAACGGATAGGAAGGAAATTTTTTTTCTTCTCTATTTTTAGGCCTGTCCATACCCGTTTAGTCTTGAAATGAAGCCTGGATGATGTTTTTTAATTTTTAGAATTTTTTTGCATTTTATTTTTGAATTTTCTATCTCGGGTCGGGTTCGAACGGATAGGAAGGAAATTTTTTTTCTTCTCTATTTTTCAGCCTGTCCATACCCGTTTAGTTTTGAAATGAAGCCTGGATGATGTTTTTTAATTTTTAGAATTTTTTTGCATTTTATTTTTGAATTTTCTATCTCGGGTCGGGTTCGAACGGATAGGATGGAAATTTTTTTTCTTCTCTATTTTTCGGCCTGTCCATACCCGTTTAGTCTTGAAATGAAGCCTGGATGATGTTTTTTAATTTTCAGAAACTTTTTTCATTTTATTTTTGAATTTTTTATCTCGGGTCGGTTTCGAACGGATAGGATGAAAATTTTTTTTCTTCTCTATTTTTCGGCCTGTCCATACCCGTTTAGTCTTGAAATGAAGCCTGGATGATGTTTTTTAATTTTTAGAATTTTTTTTCATTTTATTTTTGAATTTTCTATCTCGGGTCGGGTTCGAACGGATAGGAAGGAAATTTTTTTTCTTCTCTATTTTTCGGCTTGTCCATACCCGTTTACTCTTGAAATGAAGCCTGGATGATGTTTTTTAATTTTTAGAATTTTTTTTCATTTTATTTTTGAATTTTCTATCTCGGGTCGGGTTCGAAAGGATAATATGGAAATTTTTTTTCTTCTCTATTTTTCGGCCTGTCCATACCCGTTTAGTCTTGAAATGAAGTCTGGATGATGTTTTTTAATTTTTAGAATTTTTTTTCATTTTATTTTTGAATTTTCTATCTCGGGTCGGGTTCGAACGGATAGGAAGGAAATTTTTTTTCTTCTCTATTTTTCGGACTGTCCTGACATGTTTCATCTTGAAATGAAGCCTGGATGATATTTTTTAATTTTTAGAATTTTTTTGCATTTATTTTTGAATTTTTTATATCGGGTCGGGTTCGAACGGATAGGAAGGAAATTTTTTTTCTTCTCTATCTTTCGGCCTGTCCTGACCCGTTTCATCTTGAAATGCAGCCTGGATGATGTTTTTTAATTTTTAGAATTTCTTTTTGAATTTTCTAAGTCGGGTCGGGTTAGAACGGAGAGGAAGAAAATTTTTTTTCTTCTTTATTTTTCGGCTTGTCCATACCCGTATCTTCTTGAAATGAAGCCTGGATGATGTTTTTCAATTTTTAAAATTTTTTTGCATTTTCTTTTCAATTTTCTAACTCGGGTCGGGTTCGAACGTATAGGAAGGAAATTTTTTTTCCTCTCTATTTTCCGGCCTGTCCTGACCCGTTTCGTCTGGAAATGAAGCCAGGATGATGTTTTTTAATTTTTAGAATTTTTTTACTTTTATTTTTGAATTTTCTAACTCGGGTTGGGTTCGAACGGATAGGAAGGAAATTTTTTTTTTCTCTATTTTTCGGCCTGTCCATAACCGTTTAGTCTTGAAATGAAGCCTGGATGATGTTTTTTGATTTTTAGAATTTTCTTGCATTTTGTTTTTGAATTTTCTAACTCGGGTCGGGTTCGCACGGATAGGAAGGAAATTTTTTTTTTCTCTATTTTTCGGCCTGTCCATACCCGTTTAGTCTTGAAATGAAGCCTGGATGATGTTTTTTGATTTTTAGAATTTTCTTGCATTTTGTTTTTGAATTTTCTAACTCGGATCGGGTTCGAACGGATAGAAAGGAAATTTTTTTTCTTCTCTATTTTTCGGCCTGTCCATACCCGTTTAGTCTTGAAATGAAGCCTGGATGATGTTTTTTAATTTTTAGAATTTATTTTTGAATTTTCTAAGTCGGGTCGGGTTAGAACGGAGAGGAAGGAAATTTTTTTTCTTCTCTATTTTTCGGCTTGTCCATACCTGTATCTTCTTGAAATGAAGCCTGGATGATGTTTTTCAATTTTTAAAATTTTTTTGCATTGTTTTTTAATTTTCTAACTCGGGTCGGGTTCGAACGTATAGGAAGGAAATTTTTTTTCTTCTCTATTTTTCGGCCTGTCCTGACATGTTTCATCTTGAAATGAAGCCTGGGTGATATTTTTTAATTTTTAGAATTTTTTTGCATTTATTTTTGAATTTTCTATATCGGGTCGGGTTCGAACGAATAGGTAGGAAATTTTTTTTCTTCTCTATTTTTCGGCCTGTCCATACCCGTTTAGTCTTGAAACGAAGCCCGGATGATGTTTTTTAATTTTTAGAATTTTTTTGCATTTCTTTTTGAATTTTCTAACTCGGGTCGGGTTCGAACGTATAGGAAGGAAATTTTTTTTCCTCTCTACTTTTCAGCCTGTCCTGACTCGTTTCATCTTGAAACGAAGCCAGGATGATATTTTTTAATTTTTAGAATTTTTTTGCATTTATTTTTGAATTTTCTAACTCGGGTCGGGTTCGAACGGATAGGAAGGAAATTTTTTTTCTTCTCTATTTTTCGGCCTGTCCATACCCGTTTAGATTTGAAATGAAGCCTGGATGATGTTTTTTAATTTTTAGAATTTTTTTGCATTTTATTTTTGAATTTTCTATCTCGGGTCGGGTTCGAACGGATAGGATGGAAATTTTTTTTCCTCTCTATTTTTCGGCCTGTCCATACCCGTTTAGTCTTGAAATGAAGCCTGGATGATGTTTTTTAATTTTTAGAAACTTTTTTCATATTATTTTTGAATTTTCTATCTCGGGTCGGGTTCGAACGGATAGGATGGAAATTTTTTTTCTTCTCTATTTTTCGGCCTGTCCATACTCGTTTAGTCTTGAAATGAAGCCTGGATGATGTTTTTTAATTTTTAGAATTTTTTTTCATTTTATTTTTGAATTTTCTATCTCGGGTCGGGTTCGAACGGATAGGAAGGAAATTTTTTTTCTTCTCTATTTTTCGGACTGTCCTGACATGTTTCATCTTGAAATGAAGCCTGGATGATATTTTTTAATTTTTAGAATTTTTTTGCATTTTATTTTTGAATTTTCTATCTCGGGTCGGGTTCGAACGGATAGGATGGAAATTTTTTTTCCTCTCTATTTTTCGGCCTGTCCATACCCGTTTAGTCTTGAAATGAAGCCTGGATGATGTTTTTTAATTTTTAGAAACTTTTTTCATATTATTTTTGAATTTTCTATCTCGGGTCGGGTTCGAACGGATAGGAAGGAAATTTTTTTTCTTCTCTATTTTTCGGCCTGTCCATACCCGTTTAGTCTTGAAATGAAGCCTGGATGATGTTTTTTAATTTTTAGTATTTTTTTGCATTTTATTTTTGAATTTTCTATCTCGGGTCTGGTTCGAACGGATAGGAAGGAAATTTTTTTTCTTCTCTATCTTTCGGCCTGTCCTGACCCGTTTCGTCTTGAAATGCAGCCAGGATGATGTTTTTTAATTTTTAGAATTTTCTTGCATTTTGTTTTTGAATTTTCTAACTCGGGTCGGGTTTGAACGGATAGAAAGGAAATTTTTTTTCTTCTCTATTTTTCGGCCTGTCCATACCCGTTTAGTCTTGAAATGAAGTCTGGATGATGTTTTTAATTTTTAGAAACTTTTTTCATTTTTTTTTTAATTTTCTAACTCGGGTCGGGTTCGAACGGATAGGAAGGAAATTTTTTTTCTTCTCTATTTTTCGGCCTGTCCATACCCGTTTAGTCTTGAAATGAAGTCTGGATGATGTTTTTTAATTTTTAGAATTTTTTTTCATTTTATTTTTGAATTTTCTATCTCGGGTCGGGTTCGAACGGATAGGAATGAAATTTTTTTTCTTCTCTATTTTTCGGCCTGTCCTGACATGTTTCATCTTGAAATGAAGCCTGAATGTTGTTTTTAAATTTTTAGAATTTTTTTGCATTTATTTTTGAATTTTCTAACTCGGGTCGAAATCGAACGGATTGGAGGAAATTTTTTTTCTTCTCCATTTTTCGGCCTGTCCGTACCCGTTTAGTCTTGAAATGAAGCCTGGATGATGTTTTTTAATTTTTAGAATTTTTTTGCATTTTATTTTTGAATTTTCTATCTCGGGTCGGGTTCGAAAGGATAAGATGGAAATTTTTTTTCTTCTCTATTTTTCGGCCTGTCCATACCCGTTTAGTCTTAAAATGAAGTCTGGATGATGTTTTTTAATTTTTAGAATTTTTTTTTTATTTTATTTTTGAATTTTCTATCTCGGGTCGGGTTCGAACGGATAGGAAGGAAATTTTTTTTCTTCTCTATTTTTCGGACTGTCCTGACATGTTTCATCTTGAAATGAAGCCTGGATGATATTTTTTAATTTTTAGAATTTTTTTGCATTTATTTTTGAATTTTTTATATCGGGTCGGGTTCGAACGGATAGGAAGGAAATTTTTTTTCTTCTCTATTTTTAGGCCTGTCCATACCCGTTTAGTCTTGAAATGAAGCCTGGATGATGTTTTTTAATTTTTAGAATTTTTTTGCATTTTATTTTTGAATTTTCTATCTCGGGTCGGGTTCGAACGGATAGGAAGGAAAATTTTTTTCTTCTCTATCTTTCGGCCTGTCCTAACCCGTTTGATCTTGAAATGCAGCCTGGATGATGTTTTTTAATTTTTAGAATTTATTTTTGAATTTTCTAAGTCGGGTCGGGTTAGAACGGAGAGGAAGGAAATTTTTTTTCTTCTCTATTTTTCGGCTTGTCCATACCCGTATCTTCTTGAAATGAAGCCTGGATGATGTTTTTCAATTTTTAAAATTTTTTTGCATTGTTTTTGAATTTTCTAACTCGGGTCGGGTTCGAACGTATAGGAAGGAAATTTTTTTTCTTCTCTATTTTTCGGCCTGTCCTGACATGTTTCATCTTGAAATGAAGCCTGGATGATATTTTTTAATTTTTAGAATTTTTTTGCATTTATTTTTGAATTTTCTATATCGGGTCGGGTTCGAACGGATAGGTAGGAAATTTTTTTTCTTCTCTATTTTTCGGCCTGTCCATACCCGTTTAGTCTTGAAACGAAGCCCGGATGATGTTTTTTAATTTTTAGAATTTTTTTGCATTTATTTTTGAATTTTCTAACTCGGGTCGGGTTCGAACGTATAGGAAGGAAATTTTTTTTCCTCTCTACTTTTCAGCCTGTCCTGACTCGTTTCATCTTGAAACGAAGCCAGGATGATGTTTTTTAATTTTTAGATTTTTTTTGCATTTATTTTTGAATTTTCTAACTCGGGTCGGGTTCGAACGGATAGGAAGGAAATTTTTTTTCTTCTCTATTTTTCGGCCTGTCCATACCCGTTTAGTTTTGAAATGAAGCCTGGATGATGTTTTTTAATTTTTAGAATTTTTTTGCATTTTATTTTTGAATTTTCTATATCGGGTCGGGTTCGAACGGATAGGATGGAAATTTTTTTTCTTCTCTATTTTTCGGCCTGTCAATACCCGTTTAGTCTTGAAACGAAGCCTGGATGATGTTTTTTAATTTTTAGAAACTTTTTTCATTTTATTTTTGAATTTTCTATCTCGGGTCGGGTTCGAACGGATAGGATGGAAATTTTTTTTCTTCTCTATTTTTCGGCCTGTCCATACCCGTTTAGTCTTGAAATGAAGCCTGGATGATGTTTTTTAATTTTTAGAATTTTTTTTCATTTTATTTTTGAATTTTCTAACTCGGGTCGGGTTCGAACGGATAGGAAGGAAATTTCTTTTTTTCTCTATTTTTCAGCCTGTCCATACCCGTTTAGTCTTGAAATGAAGCCTGGATGATGTTTTTTGATTTTTAGAATTTTCTTGCATTTTGTTTTTGAATTTTCTAACTCGGGTCGGGTTCGAACGGATAGAAAGGAAATTTTTTTTCTTCTCTATTTTTCGGCCTGTCCATACCCGTTTAGTCTTGAAATGAAGCCTGGATGATTTTTTTTAATTTTTAGAATTTTTTTGCTTTTAGTTTTGAATTTTCTAACTCGGGTCGGGTTTTAACGGATAGGAAGGAAATTTTTTTTCTTCTCTATTTTTCGGCCTGTCCATACCCGTTTAGTCTTGAAATGATGCCTGGATGATGTTTTTTTAATTTTTAGAATTTTTTTGCATTTATTTTAGAATTTTCTATCTCGGGTCGGGTTCGAACGGATAGGAGGAAATTTTTTTTTCTTCTCTATTTTTCGGCTTGTCCATACCCGTTTACTCTTGAAATGAAGCCTGGATGATGTTTTTTAATTTTTAGAATTTTTTTGCATTTTATTTTTGAATTTTCTATCTCGGGTCGGGTTCGAAAGGATAAGATGGAAATTTTTTTTCTTCTCTATTTTTTGGCCAGTCCATACCCGTTTAGTCTTGAAATGAAGCCTGGATGATGTTTTTTAATTTTTAGAATTTTTTTTCATTTTATTTTTGAATTTTCTATCTCGGGTCGGGTTCGAACGGATAGGAAGGAAATTTTTTTTCTTTTCTATTTTTCGGCCTGTCCATACCCGTTTAGTCTTGAAATGAAGCCTGGATGATGTTTTTTAATTTTTAGAATTTTTTTTCATTTTATTTTTGAATTTTCTATCTCGGGTCGGGTTCGAACGGATAGGAATGAAATTTTTTTTCTTCTCTATTTTTCGGCCTGTCCTGACATGTTTCATCTTGAAATGAAGCCTGAATGATGTTTTTTAATTTTTAGAATTTTTTTGCATTTATTTTTGAATTTTCTAACTCGGGTCGAAATCGAACGGATTGGAGGAAATTTTTTTTCTTCTCTATTTTTCGGCCTGTCCGTACCCGTTTAGTCTTGAAATGAAGCCTGGATGATGTTTTTTAATTTTTAGAATTTTTTTGCATTTTATTTTTGAATTTTCTATCTCGGGTCGGGTTCAAAAGGATAAGATGGAAATTTTTTTTCTTCTCTATTTTTCGGCCTGTCCATACCCGTTTAGTCTTAAAATGAAGTCTGGATGATGTTTTTTAATTTTTAGAATTTTTTTTCATTTTATTTTTGAATTTTCTATCTCGGGTCGGGTTCGAACGGATAGGAAGGAAATTTTTTTTCTTCTCTATTTTTCGGACTGTCCTGACATGTTTCATCTTGAAATGAAGCCTGGATGATATTTTTTAATTTTTAGAATTTTTTTGCATTTATTTTTGAATTTTTTATATCGGGTCGGGTTCGAACGGATAGGAAGGAAATTTTTTTTCTTCTCTATTTTTAGGCCTGTCCATACCCGTTTAGTCTTGAAATGAAGCCTGGATGATGTTTTTTAATTTTTAGAATTTTTTTGCATTTATTTTTGAATTTTCTATCTCGGGTCGGGTTCGAACGGATAGGAAGGAAATTTTTTTTCCTCTCTATCTTTCGGCCTGTCCTGACCCGTTTCATCTTGAAATGCAGCCTGGATGATGTTTTTTAATTTTTAGAATTTATTTTTGAATTTTCTAAGTCGGGTCGGGTTAGAACGGAGAGGAAGGAAATTTTTTTTCTTCTCTATTTTTCGGCTTGTCCATACCTGTATCTTCTTGAAATGAAGCCTGGATGATGTTTTTCAATTTTTAAAATTTTTTTGCATTGTTTTTTAATTTTCTAACTCGGGTCGGGTTCGAACGTATAGGAAGGAAATTTTTTTTCTTCTCTATTTTTCGGCCTGTCCTGACATGTTTCATCTTGAAATGAAGCCTGGATGATATTTTTTAATATTTAGAATTTTTTTGCATTTATTTTTGAATTTTCTATATCGGGTCGGGTTCGAACGGATAGGTAGGAAATTTTTTTTCTTCTCTATTTTTCGGCCTGTCCATACCCGTTTAGTCTTGAAACGAAGCCCGGTTGATGTTTTTTAATTTTTAGAATTTTTTTGCATTTATTTTTGAATTTTCTAACTCGGGTCGGGTTCGAACGTATAGGAAGGAAATTTTTTTTCCTCTCTACTTTTCATCCTGTCCTGACTCGTTTCATCTTGAAACGAAGCCAGGATGATATTTTTTAATTTTTAGAATTTTTTTGCATTTATTTTTGAATTTTCTAACTCGGGTCGGGTTCGAACGGATAGGAAGGAAATTTTTTTTCTTCTCTATTTTTCGGACTTTCCATACCCGTTTAGTCTTGAAATGAAGCCTGGATGATGTTTTTTAATTTTTAGAATTTTTTTGCATTTTATTTTTGAATTTTCTATCTCGGGTCGGGTTCGAACGGATAGGATGAAAATTTTTTTTCTTCTCTATTTTTCGGCCTGTCCATACCCGTTTAGTCTTGAAATGAAGCCTGGATGATGTTTTTTAATTTTTAGAAACTTTTTTCATTTTATTTTTGAATTTTCTATCTCGGGTCGGGTTCGAACGGATAGGAAGGAAATTTTTTTTCTTCTCTATTTTTCGGCCTGTCCATACCCGTTTAGTTTTGAAATGAAGCCTGGATGATGTTTTTTAATTTTTAGAATTTTTTTGCATTTTATTTTTGAATTTTCTATATCGGGTCGGGGTCGAACGGATAGGATGGAAATTTTTTTTCTTCTCTATTTTTCGGCCTGTCCATACCCGTTTAGTCTTGAAATGAAGCCTGGATGATTTTTTTAATTTTGAGAATTTTTTTTCATTTTATTTTTGAATTTTCTAACTCGGGTCGGGTTCGAACGGATAGGAAGGAAATTTTTTTTTTTCTCTATTTTTCAGCCTGTCCATACCCGTTTAGTCTTGAAATGAAGCCTGGATGATGTTTTTTGATTTTTAGAATTTTCTTGCATTTTGTTTTTGAATTTTCTAACTCGGGTCGGGTTCGAACGGATAGAAAGGAAATTTTTTTTCTTCTCTATTTTTCGGCCTGTCCATACCCGTTTAGTCTTGAAATGAAGCCTGGATGATTTTTTTTAATTTTTAGAATTTTTTTGCTTTTAGTTTTGAATTTTCTAACTCGGGTCGGGTGTTAACGGATAGGAAGGAAATTTTTTTTCTTCTCTATTTTTCGGCCTGTCCATACCCGTTTAGTCTTGAAATGATGCCTGGATGATGTTTTTTTAATTTTTAGAATTTTTTTGCATTTATTTTAGAATTTTCTATCTCGGGTCGGGTTCGAACGGATAGGAGGAAATTTTTTTTTCTTCTCTATTTTTCGGCTTGTCCATACCCGTTTACTCTTGAAATGAAGCCTGGATGATGTTTTTTAATTTTTAGAATTTTTTTGCATTTTATTTTTGAATTTTCTATCTCAGGTCGGGTTCGAAAGGATAAGATGGAAATTTTTTTTCTTCTCTATTTTTTGGCCAGTCCATACCCGTTTAGTCTTGAAATGAAGCCTGGATGATGTTTTTTAATTTTTAGAATTTTTTTTCATTTTATTTTTGAATTTTCTATCTCGGGTCGGGTTCGAACGGATAGGAAGGAAATTTTTTTTCTTTTCTATTTTTCGGCCTGTCCATACCCGTTTAGTCTTGAAATGAAGCCTGGATGATGTTTTTTAATTTTTAGAATTTTTTTTCATTTTATTTTTGAATTTTCTATCTCGGGTCGGGTTCGAACGGATAGGAATGAAATTTTTTTTCTTCTCTATTTTTCGGCCTGTCCTGACATGTTTCATCTTGAAATGAAGCCTGAATGATGTTTTTTAATTTTTAGAATTTTTTTGCATTTATTTTTGAATTTTCTAACTCGGGTAGAAATCGAACGGATTGGAGGAAATTTTTTTTCTTCTCTATTTTTCGGCCTGTCCGTACCCGTTTAGTCTTGAAATGAAGCCTGGATGATGTTTTTTAATTTTTAGAATTTTTTTGCATTTTATTTTTGAATTTTCTATCTCGGGTCGGGTTCGAAAGGATAAGATGGAAATTTTTTTTCTTCTCTATTTTTCGGCCTGTCCATACCCGTTTAGTCTTAAAATGAAGTCTGGATGATGTTTTTTAATTTTTAGAATTTTTTTTCATTTTATTTTTGAATTTTCTATCTCGGGTCGGGTTCGAACGGATAGGAAGGAAATTTTTTTTCTTCTCTATTTTTCGGACTGTCCTGACATGTTTCATCTTGAAATGAAGCCTGGATGATATTTTTTAATTTTTAGAATTTTTTTGCATTTATTTTTGAATTTTTTATATCGGGTCGGGTTCGAACGGATAGGAAGGAAATTTTTTTTCTTCTCTATTTTTAGGCCTGTCCATACCCGTTTAGTCTTGAAATGAAGCCTGGATGATGTTTTTTAATTTTTAGAATTTTTTTGCATTTATTTTGGAATTTTCTAACTCGGGTCGGGTTCGAACGTATAGGAAGGAAATTTTTTTTCCTCTCTACTTTTCATCCTGTCCTGACTCGTTTCATCTTGAAACGAAGCCAGGATGATATTTTTTAATTTTTAGAATTTTTTTGCATTTATTTTTGAATTTTCTAATTCGGGTCGGGTTCGAACGGATAGGAAGGAAATTTTTTTTCTTCTCTATTTTTCGGCCTGTCCATACCCGTTTAGTTTTGAAATGAAGCCTGGATGATGTTTTTTAATTTTTAGAATTTTTTTGCATTTTATTTTTGAATTTTCTATCTCGGGTCGGGTTCGAACGGATAGGATGAAAATTTTTTTTCTTCTCTATTTTTCGGCCTGTCCATACCCGTTTAGTCTTGAAATGAAGCCTGGATGATGTTTTTTAATTTTTAGAAACTTTTTTCATTTTATTTTTGAATTTTCTATCTCGGGTCGGGTTCGAACGGATAGGATGGAAATTTTTTTTCTTCTCTATTTTTCGGCCTGTCCATACCCGTTTAGTCTTGAAATGAAGCCTGGATGATGTTTTTTAATTTTTAGAATTTTTTTTCATTTTATTTTTGAATTTTCTATCTCGGGTCGGGTTCGAACGGATAGGAAGGAAATTTTTTTTCTTCTCTATTTTTCGGACTGTCCTGACATGTTTCATCTTGAAATGAAGCCTGAATGATGTTTTTTAATTTTTAGAATTTTTTTGCATTTATTTTTGAATTTTCTAACTCGGGTAGAAATCGAACGGATTGGAGGAAATTTTTTTTCTTCTCTATTTTTCGGCCTGTCCGTACCCGTTTAGTCTTGAAATGAAGCCTGGATGATGTTTTTTAATTTTTAGAATTTTTTTGCATTTTATTTTTGAATTTTCTATCTCGGGTCGGGTTCGAAAGGATAAGATGGAAATTTTTTTTCTTCTCTATTTTTCGGCCTGTCCATACCCGTTTAGTCTTAAAATGAAGTCTGGATGATGTTTTTTAATTTTTAGAATTTTTTTTCATTTTATTTTTGAATTTTCTATCTCGGGTCGGGTTCGAACGGATAGGAAGGAAATTTTTTTTCTTCTCTATTTTTCGGACTGTCCTGACATGTTTCATCTTGAAATGAAGCCTGGATGATATTTTTTAATTTTTAGAATTTTTTTGCATTTATTTTTGAATTTTTTATATCGGGTCGGGTTCGAACGGATAGGAAGGAAATTTTTTTTCTTCTCTATTTTTAGGCCTGTCCATACCCGTTTAGTCTTGAAATGAAGCCTGGATGATGTTTTTTAATTTTTAGAATTTTTTTGCATTTATTTTGGAATTTTCTAACTCGGGTCGGGTTCGAACGTATAGGAAGGAAATTTTTTTTCCTCTCTACTTTTCATCCTGTCCTGACTCGTTTCATCTTGAAACGAAGCCAGGATGATATTTTTTAATTTTTAGAATTTTTTTGCATTTATTTTTGAATTTTCTAATTCGGGTCGGGTTCGAACGGATAGGAAGGAAATTTTTTTTCTTCTCTATTTTTCGGCCTGTCCATACCCGTTTAGTTTTGAAATGAAGCCTGGATGATGTTTTTTAATTTTTAGAATTTTTTTGCATTTTATTTTTGAATTTTCTATCTCGGGTCGGGTTCGAACGGATAGGATGAAAATTTTTTTTCTTCTCTATTTTTCGGCCTGTCCATACCCGTTTAGTCTTGAAATGAAGCCTGGATGATGTTTTTTAATTTTTAGAAACTTTTTTCATTTTATTTTTGAATTTTCTATCTCGGGTCGGGTTCGAACGGATAGGATGGAAATTTTTTTTCTTCTCTATTTTTCGGCCTGTCCATACCCGTTTAGTCTTGAAATGAAGCCTGGATGATGTTTTTTAATTTTTAGAATTTTTTTTCATTTTATTTTTGAATTTTCTATCTCGGGTCGGGTTCGAACGGATAGGAAGGAAATTTGTTTTCTTCTCTATTTTTCGGACTGTCCTGACATGTTTCATCTTGAAATGAAGCCTGGATGATATTTTTTAATTTTTAGAATTTTTTTGCATTTATTTTTGAATTTTTTATATCGGATCAGGTTCGAACGGATAGGAAGGAAATTTTTTTTCTTCTCTATTTTTCGGCCTGTCCATACCCGTTTAGTCTTGAAATGAAGCCTGGATGATGTTTTTTAATTTTTAGAATTTTTTTGCATTTTATTTTTGAATTTTCTATCTCGGGTCGGGTTCGAACGGATAGGAAGGAAATTTTTTTTCTTTTCTATTTTTCGGCCTGTCCATACCCGTTTAGTCTTGAAATGAAGCCTGGATGATGTTTTTTAATTTTTAGAATTTTTTTTCATTTTATTTTTGAATTTTCTATCTCGGGTCGGGTTCGAACGGATAGGAATGAAATTTTTTTTCTTCTCTATTTTTCGGCCTGTCCTGACATGTTTCATCTTGAAATGAAGCCTGAATGATGTTTTTTAATTTTTAGAATTTTTTTGCATTTATTTTTGAATTTTCTAACTCGGGTCGAAATCGAACGGATTGGAGGAAATTTTTTTTCTTCTCTATTTTTCGGCCTGTCCGTACCCGTTTAGTCTTGAAATGAAGCCTGGATGATGTTTTTTAATTTTTAGAATTTTTTTGCATTTTATTTTTGAATTTTCTATCTCGGGTCGGGTTCGAAAGGATAAGATGGAAATTTTTTTTCTTCTCTATTTTTCGGCCTGTCCATACCCGTTTAGTCTTAAAATGAAGTCTGGATGATGTTTTTTAATTTTTAGAATTTTTTTTCATTTTATTTTTGAATTTTCTATCTCGGGTCGGGTTCGAACGGATAGGAAGGAAATTTTTTTTCTTCTCTATTTTTCGGACTGTCCTGACATGTTTCATCTTGAAATGAAGCCTGGATGATATTTTTTAATTTTTAGAATTTTTTTGCATTTATTTTTGAATTTTTTATATCGGGTCGGGTTCGAACGGATAGGAAGGAAATTTTTTTTCTTCTCTATTTTTAGGCCTGTCCATACCCGTTTAGTCTTGAAATGAAGCCTGGATGATGTTTTTTAATTTTTAGAATTTTTTTGCATTTATTTTTGAATTTTCTATCTCGGGTCGGGTTCGAACGGATAGGAAGGAAATTTTTTTTCTTCTCTATCTTTCGGCCTGTCCTGACCCGTTTCATCTTGAAATGCAGCCTGGATGATGTTTTTCAATTTTTAGAATTTATTTTTGAATTTTCTAAGTCGGGTCGGGTTAGAACGGAGAGGAAGGAAATTTTTTTTCTTCTCTATTTTTCTGCTTGTCCATACCTGTATCTTCTTGAAATGAAGCCTGGATGATGTTTTTCAATTTTTAAAATTTTTTTGCATTGTTTTTTAATTTTCTAACTCGGGTCGGGTTCGAACGTATAGGAAGGAAATTTTTTTTCTTCTCTATTTTTCGGCCTGTCCTGACATGTTTCATCTTGAAATGAAGCCTGGATGATATTTTTTAATTTTTAGAATTTTTTTGCATTTATTTTTGAATTTTCTATATCGGGTCGGGTTCGAACGGATAGGTAGGAAATTTTTTTTCTTCTCTATTTTTCGGCCTGTCCAAACCCGTTTAGTCTTGAAACGAAGCCCGGTTGATGTTTTTTAATTTTTAGAATTTTTTTGCATTTATTTTTGAATTTTCTAACTCGGGTCGGGTTCGAACGTATAGGAAGGAAATTTTTTTTCCTCTCTACTTTTCATCCTGTCCTGACTCGTTTCATCTTGAAACGAAGCCAGGATGATATTTTTTAATTTTTAGAATTTTTTTGCATTTATTTTTGAATTTTCTAACTCGGGTCGGGTTCGAACGGATAGAAAGGAAATTTTTTTTCTTCTCTATTTTTCGGCCTGTCCATACCCGTTTAGTTTTGAAATGAAGCCTGGATGATGTTTTTTAATTTTTAGAATTTTTTTGCATTTTATTTTTGAATTTTCTATCTCGGGTCGGGTTCGAACGGATAGGATGAAAATTTTTTTTCTTCTCTATTTTTCGGCCTGTCCATACCCGTTTAGTCTTGAAATGAAGCCTGGATGATGTTTTTTAATTTTTAGTATTTTTTTGCATTTTATTTTTGAATTTTCTATCTCGGGTCGGGTTCGAACGGATAGGAAGGAAATTTTTTTTCTTTTCTATTTTTCGGCCTGTCCATACCCGTTTAGTCTTGAAATGAAGCCTGGATGATGTTTTTTAATTTTTAGAATTTTTTTTCATTTTATTTTTGAATTTTCTATCTCGGGTCGGGTTCGAACGGATAGGAATGAAATTTTTTTTCTTCTCTATTTTTCGGCCTGTCCTGACATGTTTCATCTTGAAATGAAGCCTGAATGATGTTTTTTAATTTTTAGAATTTTTTTGCATTTATTTTTGAATTTTCTAACTCGGGTCGAAATCGAACGGATTGGAGGAAATTTTTTTTCTTCTCTATTTTTCGGCCTGTCCGTACCCGTTTAGTCTTGAAATGAAGCCTGGATGATGTTTTTTAATTTTTAGAATTTTTTTGCATTTTATTTTTGAATTTTCTATCTCGGGTCGGGTTCGAAAGGATAAGATGGAAATTTTTTTTCTTCTCTATTTTTCGGCCTGTCCATACCCGTTTAGTCTTAAAATGAAGTCTGGATGATGTTTTTTAATTTTTAGAATTTTTTTTCATTTTATTTTGAATTTTCTATCTCGGGTCGGGTTCGAACGGATAGGAAGGAAATTTTTTTTCTTCTCTATTTTTCGGACTGTCCTGACATGTTTCATCTTGAAATGAAGCCTGGATGATATTTTTTAATTTTTAGAATTTTTTTGCATTTATTTTTGAATTTTTTATATCGGGTCGGGTTCGAACGGATAGGAAGGAAATTTTTTTTCTTCTCTATTTTTAGGCCTGTCCATACCCGTTTAGTCTTGAAATGAAGCCTGGATGATGTTTTTTAATTTTTAGAATTTTTTTTGCATTTATTTTTGAATTTTCTATCTCGGGTCGGGTTCGAACGGATAGGAAGGAAATTTTTTTTCTTCTCTATCTTTCGGCCTGTCCTGACCTGTTTCATCTTGAAATGCAGCCTGGATGATGTTTTTTAATTTTTAGAATTTATTTTTGAATTTTCTAAGTCGGGTCGGGTTAGAACGGAGAGGAAGGAAATTTTTTTTCTTCTCTATTTTTCTGCTTGTCCATACCTGTATCTTCTTGAAATGAAGCCTGGATGATGTTTTTCAATTTTTAAAATTTTTTTGCATTGTTTTTTAATTTTCTAACTCGGGTCGGGTTCGAACGTATAGGAAGGAAATTTTTTTTCTTCTCTATTTTTCGGCCTGTCCTGACATGTTTCATCTTGAAATGAAGCCTGGATGATATTTTTTAATTTTTAGAATTTTTTTGCATTTATTTTTGAATTTTCTATATCGGGTCGGGTTCGAACGGATAGGTAGGAAATTTTTTTTCTTCTCTATTTTTCGGCCTGTCCATACCCGTTTAGTCTTGAAACGAAGCCCGGTTGATGTTTTTTAATTTTTAGAATTTTTTTGCATTTATTTTTGAATTTTCTAACTCGGGTCGGGTTCGAACGTATAGGAAGGAAATTTTTTTTCCTCTCTACTTTTCATCCTGTCCTGACTCGTTTCATCTTGAAACGAAGCCAGGATGATATTTTTTAATTTTTAGAATTTTTTTGCATTTATTTTTGAATTTTCTAACTCGGGTCGGGTTCGAACGGATAGAAAGGAAATTTTTTTTCTTCTCTATTTTTCGGCCTGTCCATACCCGTTTAGTTTTGAAATGAAGCCTGGATGATGTTTTTTAATTTTTGGAATTTTTTTGCATTTTATTTTTGAATTTTCTATCTCGGGTCGGGTTCGAACGGATAGGATGAAAATTTTTTTTCTTCTCTATTTTTCGGCCTGTGCATACCCGTTTAGTCTTGAAATGAAGCCTGGATGATGTTTTTTAATTTTTAGAAACTTTTTTCATTTTATTTTTGAATTTTCTATCTCGGGTCGGGTTCGAACGGATAGGATGGAAATTTTTTTTCTTCTCTATTTTTCGGCCTGTCCATACCCGTTTAGTCTTGAAATGAAGCCTGGATGATGTTTTTTAATTTTTAGAATTTTTTTTCATTTTATTTTTGAATTTTCTATCTCGGGTCGGGTTCGAACGGATAGGAAGGAAATTTTTTTCTTCTCTATTTTTCGGACTGTCCTGACATGTTTCATCTTGAAATGATGCCTGGATGATATTTTTTAATTTTTAGAATTTTTTTGCATTTATTTTTGAATTTTTTATATCGGATCAGGTTCGAACGGATAGGAAGGAAATTTTTTTTCTTCTCTATTTTTCGCCCTGTCCATACCCGTTTAGTCTTGAAATGAAGCCTGGATGATGTTTTTTAATTTTTAGTATTTTTTTGCATTTTATTTTTGAATTTTCTATCTCGGGTCGGGTTCGAACGGATAGGAGGAAATTTTTTTTTCTTCTCTATTTTTCGGCTTGTCCATACCCGTTTACTCTTGAAATGAAGCCTGGATGATGTTTTTTAATTTTTAGAATTTTTTTGCATTTTATTTTTGAATTTTCTATCTCGGGTCGGGTTCGAAAGGATAAGATGGAAATTTTTTTTCTTCTCTATTTTTCGTCTTGTCCATACCCGTTTACTCTTGAAATGAAGCCTGGATGATGTTTTTTAATTTTTAGAATTTTTTTGCATTTTATTTTTGAATTTTCTAACTCGGGTCGGGTTCGAACGGATAGGAAGGAAATTTTTTTTCTTCTCTATTTTTCGGCCTGTCCATACCCGTTTAGTTTTGAAATGAAGCCTGGATGATGTTTTTTAATTTTTAGAATTTTTTTGCATTTTATTTTTGAATTTTCTATATCGGGTCGGGTTCGAACGGATAGGATGGAATTTTTTTTTCTTCTCTATTTTTCGGCCTGTCAATACCCGTTTAGTCTTGAAATGAAGCCTGGATGATGTTTTTTAATTTTTAGAAACTTTTTTCATTTTATTTTTGAATTTTCTATCTCGGGTCGGGTTCGAACGGATAGGATGGAAATTTTTTTTCTTCTCTATTTTTCGGCCTGTCCATACCCGTTTAGTCTTGAAATGAAGCCTGGATGATTTTTTTAATTTTGAGAATTTTTTTTCATTTTATTTTTGAATTTTCTAACTCGGGTCGGGTTCGAACGGATAGGAAGGAAATTTTTTTTTTTCTCTATTTTTCAGCCTGTCCATACCCGTTTAGTCTTGAAATGAAGCCTGGATGATGTTTTTTGATTTTTAGAATTTTCTTGCATTTTGTTTTTGAATTTTCTAACTCGGGTCGGGTTCGAACGGATAGAAAGGAAATTTTTTTTCTTCTCTATTTTTCGGCCTGTCCCCGTTTAGTCTTGAAATGAAGCCTGGATGATTTTTTTTAATTTTTAGAATTTTTTTACTTTTAGTTTTGAATTTTCTAACTCGGGTCGGGTTTTAACGGATAGGAAGGAAATTTTTTTTCTTCTCTATTTTTCGGCCTGTCCATACCCGTTTAGTCTTGAAATGATGCCTGGATGATGTTTTTTTAATTTTTAGAATTTTTTTGCATTTATTTTAGAATTTTCTATCTCGGGTCGGGTTCGAACGGATAGGAGGAAATTTTTTTTTCTTCTCTATTTTTCGGCTTGTCCATACCCGTTTACTCTTGAAATGAAGCCTGGATGATGTTTTTTAATTTTTAGAATTTTTTTGCATTTTATTTTTGAATTTTCTATCTCGGGTCGGGTTCGAAAGGATAAGATGGAAATTTTTTTTCTTCTCTATTTTTTGGCCAGTCCATACCCGTTTAGTCTTGAAATGAAGCCTGGATGATGTTTTTTAATTTTTAGAATTTTTTTTCATTTTATTTTTGAATTTTCTATCTCGGGTCGGGTTCGAACGGATAGGAAGGAAATTTTTTTTCTTTTCTATTTTTCGGCCTGTCCATACCCGTTAAGTCTTGAAATGAAGCCTGGATGATGTTTTTTAATTTTTAGAATTTTTTTTCATTTTATTTTTGAATTTTCTATCTCGGGTCGGGTTCGAACGGATAGGAATGAAATTTTTTTTCTTCTCTATTTTTCGGCCTGTCCTGACATGTTTCATCTTGAAATGAAGCCTGAATGATGTTTTTTAATTTTTAGAATTTTTTTGCATTTATTTTTGAATTTTCTAACTCGGGTCGAAATCGAACGGATTGGAGGAAATTTTTTTTCTTCTCTTTTTTTCGGCCTGTCCGTACCCGTTTAGTCTTGAAATGAAGCCTGGATGATGTTTTTTAATTTTTAGAATTTTTTTGCATTTTATTTTTGAATTTTCTATCTCGGGTCGGGTTCGAAAGGATAAGATGGAAATTTTTTTTCTTCTCTATTTTTCGGCCTGTCCATACCTGTTTAGTCTTAAAATGAAGTCTGGATGATGTTTTTTAATTTTTAGAATTTTTTTTCATTTTATTTTTGAATTTTCTATCTCGGGCCGGGTTCGAACGGATAGGAAGGAAATTTTTTTTCTTCTCTATTTTTCGGACTGTCCTGACATGTTTCATCTTGAAATGAAGCCTGGATGATATTTTTTAATTTTTAGAATTTTTTTGCATTTATTTTTGAATTTTTTATATCGGGTCGGGTTCGAACGGATAGGAAGGAAATTTTTTTTCTTCTCTATTTTTAGGCCTGTCCATACCCGTTTAGTCTTGAAATGAAGCCTGGATGATGTTTTTTAATTTTTAGAATTTTTTTGCATTTATTTTTGAATTTTCTATCTCGGGTCGGGTTCGAACGGATAGGAAGGAAATTTTTTTTCTTCTCTATCTTTCGGCCTGTCCTGACCCGTTTCATCTTGAAATGCAGCCTGGATGATGTTTTTTAATTTTTAGAATTTATTTTTGAATTTTCTAAGTCGGGTCGGGTTAGAACGGAGAGGAAGGAAATTTTTTTTCTTCTCTATTTTTCTGCTTGTCCATACCTGTATCTTCTTGAAATGAAGCCTGGATGATGTTTTTCAATTTTTAAAATTTTTTTGCATTGTTTTTTAATTTTCTAACTCGGGTCGGGTTCGAACGTATAGGAAGGAAATTTTTTTTCTTCTCTATTTTTCGGCCTGTCCTGACATGTTTCATCTTGAAATGAAGCCTGGATGATATTTTTTAATTTTTAGAATTTTTTTGCATTTATTTTTGAATTTTCTATATCGGGTCGGGTTCGAACGGATAGGTAGGAAATTTTTTTTCTTCTCTATTTTTCGGCCTGTCCATAGCCGTTTAGTCTTGAAACGAAGCCCGGTTGATGTTTTTTAATTTTTAGAATTTTTTTGCATTTATTTTTGAATTTTCTAACTCGGGTCGGGTTCGAACGTATAGGAAGGAAATTTTTTTTCCTCTCTACTTTTCAGCCTGTCCTGACTCGTTTCATCTTGAAACGAAGCCAGGATGATATTTTTTAATTTTTAGAATTTTTTTGCATTTATTTTTGAATTTTCTAACTCGGGTCGGGTTCGAACGGATAGGAAGGAAATTTTTTTTCTTCTCTATTTTTCGGCCTGTCCATACCCGTTTAGTTTTGAAATGAAGCCTGGATGATGTTTTTTAATTTTTAGAATTTTTTTGCATTTTATTTTTGAATTTTCTATCTCGGGTCGGGTTCGAACGGATAGGATGGAAATTTTTTTTCTTCTCTATTTTTCGGCCTGTCCATACCCGTTTAGTCTTGAAATGAAGCCTGGATGATGTTTTTTAATTTTTAGAAACTTTTTTCATTTTATTTTTGAATTTTCTATCTCGGGTCGGGTTCGAACGGATAGGATGGAAATTTTTTTTCTTCTCTATTTTTCGGCCTGTCCATACCCGTTTAGTCTTGAAATGAAGTCTGGATGATGTTTTTTAATTTTTAGAATTTTTTTTCATTTTATTTTTGAATTTTCTATCTCGGGCCGGGTTCGAACGGATAGGAAGGAAATTTTTTTTCTTCTCTATTTTTCGGACTGTCCTGACATGTTTCATCTTGAAATGAAGCCTGGATGATATTTTTTAATTTTTAGAATTTTTTTGCATTTATTTTTGAATTTTTTATATCGGGTCGGGTTCGAACGGATAGGAAGGAAATTTTTTTTCTTCTCTATTTTTAGGCCTGTCCATACCCGTTTAGTCTTGAAATGAAGCTTGGATGATGTTTTTTAATTTTTAGAATTTTTTTGCATTTATTTTTGAATTTTCTATCTCGGGTCGGGTTCGAACGGATAGGAAGGAAATTTTTTTTCTTCTCTATCTTTCGGCCTGTCCTGACCCGTTTCATCTTGAAATGCAGCCTGGATGATGTTTTTTAATTTTTAGAATTTATTTTTGAATTTTCTAAGTCGGGTCGGGTTAGAACGGAGAGGAAGGAAATTTTTTTTCTTCTCTATTTTTCGGCTTGTCCATACCTGTATCTTCTTGAAATGAAGCCTGGATGATGTTTTTCAATTTTTAAAATTTTTTTGCATTGTTTTTTAATTTTCTAACTCGGGTCGGGTTCGAACGTATAGGAAGGAAATTTTTTTTCTTCTCTATTTTTCGGCCTGTCCTGACATGTTTCATCTTGAAATGAAGCCTGGATGATATTTTTTAATTTTTAGAATTTTTTTGCATTTATTTTTGAATTTTCTATATCGGGTCGGGTTCGAACGGATAGGTAGGAAATTTTTTTTCTTCTCTATTTTTCGGCCTGTCCATAGCCGTTTAGTCTTGAAACGAAGCCCGGTTGATGTTTTTTAATTTTTAGAATTTTTTTGCATTTATTTTTGAATTTTCTAACTCGGGTCGGGTTCGAACGTATAGGAAGGAAATTTTTTTTCCTCTCTACTTTTCAGCCTGTCCTGACTCGTTTCATCTTGAAACGAAGCCAGGATGATATTTTTTAATTTTTAGAATTTTTTTGCATTTATTTTTGAATTTTCTAACTCGGGTCGGGTTCGAACGGATAGGAAGGAAATTTTTTTTCTTCTCTATTTTTCGGCCTGTCCATACACGTTTAGTTTTGAAATGAAGCCTGGATGATGTTTTTTAATTTTTAGAATTTTTTTGCATTTTATTTTTGAATTTTCTATCTCGGGTCGGGTTCGAACGGATAGGATGGAAATTTTTTTTCTTCTCTATTTTTCGGCCTGTCCATACCCGTTTAGTCTTGAAATGAAGCCTGGATGATGTTTTTTAATTTTTAGAAACTTTTTTCATTTTATTTTTGAATTTTCTATCTCGGGTCGGGTTCGAACGGATAGGATGGAAATTTTTTTTCTTCTCTATTTTTCGGCCTGTCCATACCCGTTTAGTCTTGAAATGAAGTCTGGATGATGTTTTTTAATTTTTAGAATTTTTTTTCATTTTATTTTTGAATTTTCTATCTCGGGCCGGGTTCGAACGGATAGGAAGGAAATTTTTTTTCTTCTCTATTTTTCGGACTGTCCTGACATGTTTCATCTTGAAATGAAGCCTGGATGATATTTTTTAATTTTTAGAATTTTTTTGCATTTATTTTTGAATTTTTTATATCGGGTCGGGTTCGAACGGATAGGAAGGAAATTTTTTTTCTTCTCTATTTTTAGGCCTGTCCATACCCGTTTAGTCTTGAAATGAAGCTTGGATGATGTTTTTTAATTTTTAGAATTTTTTTGCATTTATTTTTGAATTTTCTATCTCGGGTCGGGTTCGAACGGATAGGAAGGAAATTTTTTTTCTTCCCTATCTTTCGGCCTGTCCTGACCCGTTTCATCTTGAAATGCAGCCTGGATGATGTTTTTTAATTTTTAGAATTTATTTTTGAATTTTCTAAGTCGGGTCGGGTTAGAACGGAGAGGAAGGAAATTTTTTTTCTTCTCTATTTTTCGGCTTGTCCATACCTGTATCTTCTTGAAATGAAGCCTGGATGATGTTTTTCAATTTTTAAAATTTTTTTGCATTGTTTTTTAATTTTCTAACTCGGGTCGGGTTCGAACGTATAGGAAAGAAATTTTTTTTCTTCTCTATTTTTCGGCCTGTCCTGACATGTTTCATCTTGAAATGAAGCCTGGATGATATTTTTTAATTTTTAGAATTTTTTTGCATTTATTTTTGAATTTTCTATATCGGGTCGGGTTCGAACGGATAGGAAGGAAATTTTTTTTCTTCTCTATTTTTCGGCCTGTCCATAGCCGTTTAGTCTTGAAACGAAGCCCGGTTGATGTTTTTTAATTTTTAGAATTTTTTTGCATTTATTTTTGAATTTTCTAACTCGGGTCGGGTTCGAACGTATAGGAAGGAAATTTTTTTTCCTCTCTACTTTTCAGCCTGTCCTGACTCGTTTCATCTTGAAACGAAGCCAGGATGATATTTTTTAATTTTTAGAATTTTTTTGCATTTATTTTTGAATTTTCTAACTCGGGTCGGGTTCGAACGGATAGGAAGGAAATTTTTTTTCTTCTCTATTTTTTGGCCTGTCCATACCCGTTTAGTTTTGAAATGAAGCCTGGATGATGTTTTTTAATTTTTAGAATTTTTTTGCATTTTATTTTTGAATTTTCTATCTCGGGTCGGGTTCGAACGGATAGGATGGAAATTTTTTTTCTTCTCTATTTTTCGGCCTGTCCATACCCGTTTAGTCTTGAAATGAAGCCTGGATGATGTTTTTTAATTTTTAGAAACTTTTTTCATTTTATTTTTGAATTTTCTATCTCGGGTCGGGTTCGAACGGATAGGATGGAAATTTTTTTTCTTCTCTATTTTTCGGCCTGTCCATACCCGTTTAGTCTTGAAATGAAGCCTGGATGATGTTTTTTTAATTTTTAGAATTTTTTTTCATTTTATTTTTGAATTTTCTATCTCGGGTCGGGTTCGAACGGATAGGAAGGAAATTTTTTTTCTTCTCTATTTTTCGGACTGTCCTGACATGTTTCATCTTGAAATGAAGCCTGGATGATATTTTTTAATTTTTAGAATTTTTTTGCATTTATTTTTGAATTTTTTATATCGGATCAGGTTTGAACGGATAGGAAGGAAATTTTTTTTCTTCTCTATTTTTCGGCCTGTCCATACCCGTTTAGTCTTGAAATGAAGCCTGGATGATGTTTTTTAATTTTTAGTATTTTTTTGCATTTTATTTTTGAATTTTCTATCTCGGGTCGGGTTCGAACGGATAGGAAGGAAATTTTTTTTCTTCTCTATCTTTCGGCCTGTCCTGACCCGTTTCGTCTTGAAATGCAGCCAGGATGATGTTTTTTAATTTTTAGAATTTTCTTGCATTTTGTTTTTGAATTTTCTAACTCGGGTCGGGTTCGAACGGATAGAAAGGAAATTTTTTTTCTTCTCTATTTTTCGGCCTGTCCATACCCGTTTAGTCTTGAAATGAAGCCTGGATGATTTTTTTTAATTTTTAGAATTTTTTTGCATTTAGTTTTGAATTTTCTAACTCGGGTCGGGTTTAAACGGATAGGAAGGAAATTTTTTTTCTTCTCTATTTTTCGTCTTGTCCATACCCGTTTACTCTTGAAATGAAGCCTGGATGATGTTTTTTAATTTTTAGAATTTTTTTGCATTTTATTTTTGAATTTTCTATCTCGGGTCGGGTTCGAACGGATAGGAAGGAAATTTTTTTTCTTCTCTATTTTTCGGACTGTCCTGACATGTTTCATCTTGAAATGAAGCCTGGATGATATTTTTTAATTTTTAGAATTTTTTTGCATTTATTTTTGAATTTTTTATATCGGGTCGGGTTCGAACGGATAGGAAGGAAATTTTTTTTCTTCTCTATTTTTAGGCCTGTCCATACCCGTTTAGTCTTGAAATGAAGCCTGGATGATGTTTTTTAATTTTTAGAATTTTTTTGCATTTTATTTTTGAATTTTCTATCTCGGGTCGGGTTCGAACGGATAGGAAGGAAATTTTTTTTCTTCTCTATCTTTCGGCCTGTCCTGACCCGTTTCGTCTTGAAATGCAGCCAGGATGATGTTTTTTAATTTTTAGAATTTTCTTGCATTTTGTTTTTGAATTTTCTAACTCGGGTCGGGTTCGAACGGATAGAAAGGAAATTTTTTTTCTTCTCTATTTTTCGGCCTGTCCATACCCGTTTAGTCCTGAAATGAAGCCTGGATGATTTTTTTTAATTTTTAGAATTTTTTTGCATTTAGTTTTGAATTTTCTAACTCGGGTCGGGTTTAAACGGATAGGAAGGAAATTTTTTTTCTTCTCAATTTTTCGGCCTGTCCATACCCGTTTAGTCTTGAAATGATGCCTGGATGATGTTTTTTTAATTTTTAGAATTTTTTTGCATTTATTTTAGAATTTTCTATCTCGGGTCGGGTTCGAACGGATAGGAGGAAATTTTTTTTCTTCTCTATTTTTCGGCTTGTCCATACCCGTTTACTCTTGAAATGAAGCCTGGATGATGTTTTTTAATTTTTAGAATTTTTTTGCATTTTATTTTTGAATTTTCTATCTCGGGTCGGGTTCGAACGGATAGGAAGGAAATTTTTTTTCTTCTCTATTTTTCGGCCTGTCCATACCCGTTTAGTCTTGAAATGATGCCTGGATGATGTTTTTTTAATTTTTAGAATTTTTTTGCATTTATTTTAGAATTTTCTATCTCGGGTCGGGTTCGAACGGATAGGAGGAAATTTTTTTTCTTCTCTATTTTTCGGCTTGTCCATACCCGTTTCATCTTGAAATGCAGCCTGGATGATGTTTTTTAATTTTTAGAATTTATTTTTGAATTTTCTAAGTCGGGTCGGGTTAGAACGGAGAGGAAGGAAATTTTTTTTCTTCTCTATTTTTCGGCTTGTCCATACCCGTATCTTCTTGAAATGAAGCCCGGATGATTTTTTTCAATTTTTAAAATTTTTTTGCATTGTTTTTTAATTTTCTAACTCGGGTCGGGTTCGAACGTATAGGAAGGAAATTTTTTTTCTTCTCTATTTTTCGGCCTGTCCTGACATGTTTCATCTTGAAATGAAGCCTGGATGATATTTTTTAATTTTTAGAATTTTTTTGCATTTATTTTTGAATTTTCTATATCGAGTCGGGTTCGAACGGATAGGTAGGAAATTTTTTTTCTTCTCTATTTTTCGGCCTGTCCATACCCGTTTAGTCTTGAAACGAAGCCCGGATGATGTTTTTTAATTTTTAGAATTTTTTTGCATTTATTTTTGAATTTTCTAACTCGGGTCGGGTTCGAACGTATAGGAAGGAAATTTTTTTTCCTCTCTACTTTTCAGCCTGTCCTGACTCGTTTCATCTTGAAACGAAGCCAGGATGATGTTTTTTAATTTTTAGAATTTTTTTGCATTTATTTTTGAATTTTCTAACTCGGGTCGGGTTCGAACGGATAGGAAGGAAATTTTTTTTCTTCTCTATTTTTCAGCCTGTCAATACCCGTTTAGTCTTGAAATGAAGCCTGGATGATGTTTTTTAATTTTTAGAAACTTTTTTCATTTTATTTTTGAATTTTCTATCTCGGGTCGGGTTCGAACGGATAGGATGGAAATTTTTTTTCATCTCTATTTTTCGGCCTGTCCATACCCGTTTAGTCTTGAAATGAAGCCTGGATGATGTTTTTTAATTTTTAGAATTTTTTTTCATTTTATTTTTGAATTTTCTATCTCGGGTCGGGTTCGAACGGATAGGAAGGAAATTTTTTTTCTTCTCTATTTTTCGGACTGTCCTGACATGTTTCATCATGAAATGAAGCCTGGATGATATTTTTTAATTTTTAGAATTTTTTTGCATTTATTTTTGAATTTTTTATATCGGGTCAGGTTCGAACGGATAGGAAGGAAATTTTTTTTCGTCTCTATTTTTCGGCCTGTCCATACCCGTTTAGTCTTGAAATGAAGCCTGGATGATGTTTTTTAATTTTTAGTATTTTTTTGCATTTTATTTTTGAATTTTCTATCTCGGGTCGGGTTCGAACGGATAGGAAGGAAATTTTTTTTCTTCTCTATCTTTCGGCCTGTCCTGACCCGTTTCGTCTTGAAATGCAGCCAGGATGATGTTTTTTAATTTTTAGAATTTTCTTGCATTTTGTTTTTGAATTTTCTAACTCGGGTCGGGTTCGAACGGATAGAAAGGAAATTTTTTTTCTTCTCTATTTTTCGGCCTGTCCATACCCGTTTAGTCCTGAAATGAAGCCTGGATGATTTTTTTTAATTTTTAGAATTTTTTTGCATTTAGTTTTGAATTTTCTAACTCGGGTCGGGTTTAAACGGATAGGAAGGAAATTTTTTTTCTTCTCAATTTTTCGGCCTGTCCATACCCGTTTAGTCTTGAAATGATGCCTGGATGATGTTTTTTTAATTTTTAGAATTTTTTTGCATTTATTTTAGAATTTTCTATCTCGGGTCGGGTTCGAACGGATAGGAGGAAATTTTTTTTCTTCTCTATTTTTCGGCTTGTCCATACCCGTTTACTCTTGAAATGAAGCCTGGATGATGTTTTTTAATTTTTAGAATTTTTTTGCATTTTATTTTTGAATTTTCTATCTCGGGTCGGGTTCGAACGGATAGGAAGGAAATTTTTTTTCTTCTCTATTTTTCGGCCTGTCCATACCCGTTTAGTCTTGAAATGATGCCTGGATGATGTTTTTTTAATTTTTAGAATTTTTTTGCATTTATTTTAGAATTTTCTATCTCGGGTCGGGTTCGAACGGATAGGAGGAAATTTTTTTTCTTCTCTATTTTTCGGCTTGTCCATACCCGTTTACTCTTAAAATGAAGCCT
Organism: Quercus robur; assembly: GCF_932294415.1. Lineage (NCBI taxonomy): Eukaryota > Viridiplantae > Streptophyta > Magnoliopsida > Fagales > Fagaceae > Quercus > Quercus robur. The sequence goes on along the minus strand of NC_065542.1, from coordinate 37,604,492 downwards.
GGATGATGTTTTTTAATTTTTAGAATTTTTTTGCATTTTATTTTTGAATTTTCTATCTCGGGTCGGGTTCGAACGGATAGGATGGAAATTTTTATTCTTCTCTATTTTTCGGCCTGTCCATACCCGTTTAGTCTTGAAATGAAGCCTGGATGATGTTTTTTGATTTTTAGAATTTTCTTGCATTTTGTTTTTGAATTTTCTAACTCGGGTCGGGTTCGAACGGATAGAAAGGAAATTTTTTTTCTTCTCTATTTTTCGGCCTGTCCATACCCGTTTAGTCTTGAAATGAAGCCTGGATGATTTTTTTTAATTTTTAGAATTTTTTTGCATTTAGTTTTGAATTTTCTAACTCGGGTCGGGTTTAAACGGATAGGAAGGAAATTTTTTTTCTTCTCTATTTTTCGGCCTGTCCATACCCGTTTAGTCTTGAAATGATGCCTGGATGATGTTTTTCTAATTTTTAGAATTTTTTTGCATTTATTTTAGAATTTTCTATCTCGGGTCGGGTTCGAACGGATAGGAGGAAATTGTTTTTCTTCTCTATTTTTCGGCCTGTCCATACCCGTTTAGTCTTGAAATGAAGCCTGGATGATTTTTTTTAATTTTTAGAATTTTTTTGCATTTAGTTTTGAATTTTCTAACTCGGGTCGGGTTTAAACGGATAGGAAGGAAATTTTTTTTCTTCTCTATTTTTCGGCCTGTCCATACCCGTTTAGTCTTGAAATGATGCCTGGATGATGTCTTTTTAATTTTTAAAATTTTTTTGCATTTATTTTAGAATTTTCTATCTCGGGTCGGGTTCGAACGGATAGGAGGAAATTTTTTTTCTTCTCTATTTTTCGGCTTGTCCATACCCGTTTACTCTTGAAATGAAGCCTGGATGATGTTTTTTAATTTTTAGAATTTTTTTTCATTTTATTTTTGAATTTTCTATCTCGGGTCGGGTTCGAACGGATAGGAAGGAAATTTTTTTTCTTCTCTATTTTTCGGCCTGTCCTGACATGTTTCATCTTGAAATGAAGCCTGGACGATATTTTTTAATTTTTAGAGTTTTTTTGCAATTATTTTTGACTTTTATATATCGGGTCGGGTTCGGACGGATAGGTAGGAAATTTTTTTTCTTCTCTATTTTTCGGCCTGTCCATACCCGTTTAGTCTTGAAATGAAGCCCGGATGATGTTTTTTAATTTTTAGAATTTTTTTGCATTTATTTTTTAATTTTCTAACTCGGGTCGGGTTCGAACGTATAGGAGGGAAATTTTTTTTCCTCTCTATTTTTCAGCCTGTCCTGACTTGTTTCATCTTGAAACGAAGCCAGGATGATGTTTTTTAATTTTTAGAATTTTTCTGCATTTATTTTTGAATTTTCTAACTCGGGTCGGGTTCGAACGGATAGGAAGAAAATTTTTTTTCTTCTCTATTTTTCTGCCTGTCCATACCCGTTTAGTCTTGAAATGAAGCCTGGATGATGTTTTTTAATTTTTAGTATTTTTTTGCATTTTATTTTTGAATTTTCTATCTCGGGTCGGGTTCGAACGGATAGGATGGAAATTTTTTTTCTTCTCTATTTTTCGGCCTGTCCATACCCGTTTAGTCTTGAAATGAAGTCTGGATGATGTTTTTTAATTTTTAGAAACTTTTTTCATTTTATTTTTGAATTTTCTAACTCGGGTCGGGTTCGAACGGATAGGAAGGAAATTTTTTTTCTTCTCTATTTTTCGGCCTGTCCATACCCGTTTAGTTTTGAAATGAAGCCTGGATGACGTTTTTTAATTTTTAGAATTTTTTTGCATTTTATTTTTGAATTTTATATCTCGGGTCGGGTTCGAACGGATAGGATGGAAATTTTTTTTCTTCTCTATTTTTCGGCCTGTCAATACCCGTTTAGTCTTGAAATGAAGCCAGGATGATGTTTTTTAATTTTTAGAAACTTTTTTCATTTTATTTTTGAATTTTCTATCTCGGGTCGGGTTCGAACGGATAGGATGGAAATTTTTTTTCATCTCTATTTTTCGGCCTGTCCATACCCGTTTAGTCTTGAAATGAAGCCTGGATGATGTTTTTTAATTTTTAGAATTTTTTTTCATTTTATTTTTGAATTTTCTATCTCGGGTCGGGTTCGAACGGATAGGAAGGAAATTTTTTTTCTTCTCTATTTTTCGGACTTTCCTGACATGTTTCATCTTGAAATGAAGCCTGGATGATATTTTTTAATTTTTAGAATTTTTTTGCATTTATTTTTGAATTTTTTATATCGGGTCAGGTTCGAACGGATAGGAAGGAAATTTTTTTTCTTCTCGATTTTTCGGCCTGTCCATACCCGTTTAGTCTTGAAATGAAGCCTGGATGACGTTTTTTAATTTTTAGTATTTTTTTGCATTTTATTTTTGAATTTTCTATCTCGGGTCGGGTTCGAACGGATAGGAAGGAAATTTTTTTTCTTCTCTATCTTTCGGCCTGTCCTGACCCGTTTCGTCTTGAAATGCAGCCAGGATGATGTTTTTTAATTTTTAGAATTTTCTTGCATTTTGTTTTTGAATTTTCTAACTCGGGTCGGGTTCGAACGGATAGAAAGGAAATTTTTTTTCTTCTCTATTTTTCGGCCTGTCCATACCCGTTTAGTCTTGAAATGAAGCCTGGATGATTTTTTTTTAATTTTTAGAATTTTTTTGCATTTAGTTTTGAATTTTCTAACTCGGGTCGGGTTTAAACGGATAGGAAGGAAATTTTTTTTCTTCTCTATTTTTCGGCCTGTCCATACCCGTTTAGTCTTGAAATGATGCCTGGATGATGTTTTTTTAATTTTTAGAATTTTTTTGCATTTATTTTAGAATTTTCTATCTCGGGTCGGGTTCGAACGGATAGGAGGAAATTTTTTTTCTTCTCTATTTTTCGGCTTGTCCATACCCGTTTACTCTTGAAATGAAGCCTGGATGATATTTTTTAATTTTTAGAATTTTTTTTCATTTTATTTTTGAATTTTCTATCTCGGGTCGGGTTCGAACGGATAGGAAGGAAATTTTTTTTCTTCTCTATTTTTCGGACTGTCCTGACATGTTTCATCTTGAAATGAAGCCTGGATGATATTTTTTAATTTTTAGAATTTTTTTGCATTTATTTTTGAATTTTTTATATCGGGTCAGGTTCGAACGGATAGGAAGGAAATTTTTTTTCTTCTCTATTTTTCGGCCTGTCCATACCCGTTTAGTCTTGAAATGAAGCCTGGATGATGTTTTTTAATTTTTAGTATTTTTTTGCATTTTATTTTTGAATTTTCTATCTCGGGTCGGGTTCGAACGGATAGGAAGGAAATTTTTTTTCTTCTCTATCTTTCGGCCTGTCCTGACCCGTTTCGTCTTGAAATGCAGCCAGGATGATGTTTTTTAATTTTTAGAATTTTCTTGCATTTTGTTTTTGAATTTTCTAACTCGGGTCGGGTTCGAACGGATAGAAAGGAAATTTTTTTTCTTCTCTATTTTTCGGCCTGTCCATACCCGTTTAGTCTTGAAATGAAGCCTGGATGATTTTTTTTAATTTTTAGAATTTTTTTGCATTTAGTTTTGAATTTTCTAACTCGGGTCGGGTTTAAACGGATAGGAAGGAAATTTTTTTTCTTCTCTATTTTTCGGCCTGTCCATACCCGTTTAGTCTTGAAATGATGCCTGGATGATGTTTTTTTAATTTTTAGAATTTTTTTGCATTTATTTTAGAATTTTCTATCTCGGGTCGGGTTCGAACGGATAGGAGGAAATTTTTTTTCTTCTCTATTTTTCGGCTTGTCCATACCCGTTTACTCTTGAAATGAAGCCTGGATGATGTTTTTTAATTTTTAGAATTTTTTTGCATTTTATTTTTGAATTTTCTAACTCGGGTCGGGTTCGAACGGATAGGAAGGAAATTTTTTTTCTTCTCTATTTTTCGGCCTGTCCATACCCGTTTAGTCTTGAAATGAAGCCTGGATGATGTTTTTTAATTTTTAGTATTTTTTTGCATTTTATTTTTGAATTTTCTATCTCGGGTCGGGTTCGAACGGATAGGATGGAAATTTTTTTTCTTCTCTATTTTTCGGCCTGTCCATACCCGTTTAGTCTTGAAATGAAGTCTGGATGATGTTTTTTAATTTTTAGAAACTTTTTTCATTTTATTTTTGAATTTTCTAACTCGGGTCGGGTTCGAACGGATAGGAAGGAAATTTTTTTTCTTCTCTATTTTTCGGCCTGTCCATACCCGTTTAGTTTTGAAATGAAGCCTGGATGACGTTTTTCAATTTTTAGAATTTTTTTGCATTTTATTTTTGAATTTTCTATCTCGGGTCGGGTTCGAACGGATAGGATGGAAATTTTTTTTCTTCTCTATTTTTCGGCCTGTCAATACCCGTTTAGTCTTGAAATGAAGCCAGGATGATGTTTTTTAATTTTTAGAAACTTTTTTCATTTTATTTTTGAATTTTCTATCTCGGGTCGGGTTCGAACGGATAGGATGGAAATTTTTTTTCATCTCTATTTTTCGGCCTGTCCATACCCGTTTAGTCTTGAAATGAAGCCTGGATGATGTTTTTTAATTTTTAGAATTTTTTTTCATTTTATTTTTGAATTTTCTATCTCGGGTCGGGTTCGAACGGATAGGAAGGAAATTTTTTTTCTTCTCTATTTTTCGGACTTTCCTGACATGTTTCATCTTGAAATGAAGCCTGGATGATATTTTTTAATTTTTAGAATTTTTTTGCATTTATTTTTGAATTTTTTATATCGGGTCAGGTTCGAACGGATAGGAAGGAAATTTTTTTTCTTCTCTATTTTTCGGCCTGTCCATACCCGTTTAGTCTTGAAATGAAGCCTGGATGACGTTTTTTAATTTTTAGTATTTTTTTGCGTTTTATTTTTGAATTTTCTATCTCGGGTCGGGTTCGAACGGATAGGATGGAAATTTTTTTTCATCTCTATTTTTCGGCCTGTCCATACCCGTTTAGTCTTGAAATGAAGCCTGGATGATGTTTTTTAATTTTTAGAATTTTTTTTCATTTTATTTTTGAATTTTCTATCTCGGGTCGGGTTCGAACGGATAGGAAGGAAATTTTTTTTCTTCTCTATTTTTCGGACTTTCCTGACATGTTTCATCTTGAAATGAAGCCTGGATGATATTTTTTAATTTTTAGAATTTTTTTGCATTTATTTTTGAATTTTTTATATCGGGTCAGGTTCGAACGGATAGGAAGGAAATTTTTTTTCTTCTCGATTTTTCGGCCTGTCCATACCCGTTTAGTCTTGAAATGAAGCCTGGATGACGTTTTTTAATTTTTAGTATTTTTTTGCATTTTATTTTTGAATTTTCTATCTCGGGTCGGGTTCGAACGGATAGGAAGGAAATTTTTTTTCTTCTCTATCTTTCGGCCTGTCCTGACCCGTTTCGTCTTGAAATGCAGCCAGGATGATGTTTTTTAATTTTTAGAATTTTCTTGCATTTTGTTTTTGAATTTTCTAACTCGGGTCGGGTTCGAACGGATAGAAAGGAAATTTTTTTTCTTCTCTATTTTTCGGCCTGTCCATACCCGTTTAGTCTTGAAATGAAGCCTGGATGATTTTTTTTTAATTTTTAGAATTTTTTTGCATTTAGTTTTGAATTTTCTAACTCGGGTCGGGTTTAAACGGATAGGAAGGAAATTTTTTTTCTTCTCTATTTTTCGGCCTGTCCATACCCGTTTAGTCTTGAAATGATGCCTGGATGATGTTTTTTTAATTTTTAGAATTTTTTTGCATTTATTTTAGAATTTTCTATCTCGGGTCGGGTTCGAACGGATAGGAGGAAATTTTTTTTCTTCTCTATTTTTCGGCTTGTCCATACCCGTTTACTCTTGAAATGAAGCCTGGATGATATTTTTTAATTTTTAGAATTTTTTTTCATTTTATTTTTGAATTTTCTATCTCGGGTCGGGTTCGAACGGATAGGAAGGAAATTTTTTTTCTTCTCTATTTTTCGGACTGTCCTGACATGTTTCATCTTGAAATGAAGCCTGGATGATATTTTTTAATTTTTAGAATTTTTTTGCATTTATTTTTGAATTTTTTATATCGGGTCAGGTTCGAACGGATAGGAAGGAAATTTTTTTTCTTCTCTATTTTTCGGCCTGTCCATACCCGTTTAGTCTTGAAATGAAGCCTGGATGATGTTTTTTAATTTTTAGTATTTTTTTGCATTTTATTTTTGAATTTTCTATCTCGGGTCGGGTTCGAACGGATAGGAAGGAAATTTTTTTTCTTCTCTATCTTTCGGCCTGTCCTGACCCGTTTCGTCTTGAAATGCAGCCAGGATGATGTTTTTTAATTTTTAGAATTTTCTTGCATTTTGTTTTTGAATTTTCTAACTCGGGTCGGGTTCGAACGGATAGAAAGGAAATTTTTTTTCTTCTCTATTTTTCGGCCTGTCCATACCCGTTTAGTCTTGAAATGAAGCCTGGATGATTTTTTTTAATTTTTAGAATTTTTTTGCATTTAGTTTTGAATTTTCTAACTCGGGTCGGGTTTAAACGGATAGGAAGGAAATTTTTTTTCTTCTCTATTTTTCGGCCTGTCCATACCCGTTTAGTCTTGAAATGATGCCTGGATGATGTTTTTTTAATTTTTAGAATTTTTTTGCATTTATTTTAGAATTTTCTATCTCGGGTCGGGTTCGAACGGATAGGAGGAAATTTTTTTTCTTCTCTATTTTTCGGCTTGTCCATACCCGTTTACTCTTGAAATGAAGCCTGGATGATGTTTTTTAATTTTTAGAATTTTTTTGCATTTTATTTTTGAATTTTCTAACTCGGGTCGGGTTCGAACGGATAGGAAGGAAATTTTTTTTCTTCTCTATTTTTCGGCCTGTCCATACCCGTTTAGTCTTGAAATGAAGCCTGGATGATGTTTTTTAATTTTTAGTATTTTTTTGCATTTTATTTTTGAATTTTCTATCTCGGGTCGGGTTCGAACGGATAGGATGGAAATTTTTTTTCTTCTCTATTTTTCGGCCTGTCCATACCCGTTTAGTCTTGAAATGAAGTCTGGATGATGTTTTTTAATTTTTAGAAACTTTTTTCATTTTATTTTTGAATTTTCTAACTCGGGTCGGGTTCGAACGGATAGGAAGGAAATTTTTTTTCTTCTCTATTTTTCGGCCTGTCCATACCCGTTTAGTTTTGAAATGAAGCCTGGATGACGTTTTTCAATTTTTAGAATTTTTTTGCATTTTATTTTTGAATTTTCTATCTCGGGTCGGGTTCGAACGGATAGGATGGAAATTTTTTTTCTTCTCTATTTTTCGGCCTGTCAATACCCGTTTAGTCTTGAAATGAAGCCAGGATGATGTTTTTTAATTTTTAGAAACTTTTTTCATTTTATTTTTGAATTTTCTATCTCGGGTCGGGTTCGAACGGATAGGATGGAAATTTTTTTTCATCTCTATTTTTCGGCCTGTCCATACCCGTTTAGTCTTGAAATGAAGCCTGGATGATGTTTTTTAATTTTTAGAATTTTTTTTCATTTTATTTTTGAATTTTCTATCTCGGGTCGGGTTCGAACGGATAGGAAGGAAATTTTTTTTCTTCTCTATTTTTCGGACTTTCCTGACATGTTTCATCTTGAAATGAAGCCTGGATGATATTTTTTAATTTTTAGAATTTTTTTGCATTTATTTTTGAATTTTTTATATCGGGTCAGGTTCGAACGGATAGGAAGGAAATTTTTTTTCTTCTCTATTTTTCGGCCTGTCCATACCCGTTTAGTCTTGAAATGAAGCCTGGATGACGTTTTTTAATTTTTAGTATTTTTTTGCGTTTTATTTTTGAATTTTCTATCTCGGGTCGGGTTCGAACGGATAGGAAGGAAATTTTTTTTCTTCTCTATCTTTCGGCCTGTCCTGACCCGTTTCGTCTTGAAATGCAGCCAGGATGATGTTTCTTAATTTTTAGAATTTTCTTGCATTTTGTTTTTGAATTTTCTAACTCGGGTCGGGTTCGAACGGATAGAAAGGAAATTTTTTTTCTTCTCTATTTTTCGGCCTGTCCATACCCGTTTAGTCTTGAAATGAAGCCTGGATGATTTTTTTTTAATTTTTAGAATTTTTTTGCATTTAGTTTTGAATTTTCTAACTCGGGTCGGGTTTAAACGGATAGGAAGGAAATTTTTTTTCTTCTCTATTTTTCGGCCTGTCCATACCCGTTTAGTCTTGAAATGATGCCTGGATGATGTTTTTTTAATTTTTAGAATTTTTTTGCATTTATTTTAGAATTTTCTATCTCGGGTCGGGTTCGAACGGATAGGAGGAAATTTTTTTTCTTCTCTATTTTTCGGCTTGTCCATACCCGTTTACTCTTGAAATGAAGCCTGGATGATGTTTTTTAATTTTTAGAATTTTTTTTCATTTTATTTTTGAATTTTCTATCTCGGGTCGGGTTCGAACGGATAGGAAGGAAATTTTTTTTCTTCTCTATTTTTCGGACTGTCCTGACATGTTTCATCTTGAAATGAAGCCTGGATGATATTTTTTAATTTTTAGAATTTTTTTGCATTTATTTTTGAATTTTTTATATCGGGTCAGGTTCGAACGGATAGGAAGGAAATTTTTTTTCTTCTCTATTTTTCGGCCTGTCCATACCCGTTTAGTCTTGAAATGAAGCCTGGATGATGTTTTTTAATTTTTAGTATTTTTTTGCATTTTATTTTTGAATTTTCTATCTCGGGTCGGGTTCGAACGGATAGGAAGGAAATTTTTTTTCTTCTCTATCTTTCGGCCTGTCCTGACCCGTTTCGTCTTGAAATGCAGCCAGGATGATGTTTTTTAATTTTTAGAATTTTCTTGCATTTTGTTTTTGAATTTTCTAACTCGGGTCGGGTTCGAACGGATAGAAAGGAAATTTTTTTTCTTCTCTATTTTTCGGCCTGTCCATACCCGTTTAGTCTTGAAATGAAGCCTGGATGATTTTTTTTAATTTTTAGAATTTTTTTGCATTTAGTTTTGAATTTTCTAACTCGGGTCGGGTTTAAACGGATAGGAAGGAAATTTTTTTTCTTCTCTATTTTTCGGCCTGTCCATACCCGTTTAGTCTTGAAATGATGCCTGGATGATGTTTTTTTAATTTTTAGAATTTTTTTGCATTTATTTTAAAATTTTCTATCTCGGGTCGGGTTCGAACGGATAGGAGGAAATTTTTTTTCTTCTCTATTTTTCGGCTTGTCCATACCCGTTTACTCTTGAAATGAAGCCTGGATGATGTTTTTTAATTTTTAGAATTTTTTTGCATTTTATTTTTGAATTTTCTATCTCGGGTCGGGTTCGAACGGATAGGAAGGAAATTTTTTTTGTTCTCTATTTTTCGGCCTATCCATACCCGTTTAGTCTTGAAATGATGCCTGGATGATGTTTTTTTAATTTTTAGAATTTTTTTGCATTTATTTTAGAATTTTCTATCTCGGGTTGGGTTCGAACAGATAGGAGGAAATTTTTTTTCTTCTCTATTTTTCGGCTTGTCCATACCCGTTTACTCTTGAAATGAAGCCTGGATGATGTTTTTTAATTTTTAGAATTTTTTTGCATTTTATTTTTGAATTTTCTATCTCGGGTCGGGTTCGAACGGATAGGATGGAAATTTTTATTCTTCTCTATTTTTCGGCCTGTCCATACCCGTTTAGTCTTGAAATGAAGCCTGGATGATGTTTTTTGATTTTTAGAATTTTCTTGCATTTTGTTTTTGAATTTTCTAACTCGGGTCGGGTTCGAACGGATAGAAAGGAAATTTTTTTTCTTCTCTATTTTTCGGCCTGTCCATACCCGTTTAGTCTTGAAATGAAGCCTGGATGATGTTTTTTAATTTTTAGAATTTTTTTGCATTTTATTTTTGAATTTTCTATCTCGGGTCGGGTTCGAACGGATAGGATGGAAATTTTTATTCTTCTCTATTTTTCGGCCTGTCCATACCCGTTTAGTCTTGAAATGAAGCCTGGATGATGTTTTTTGATTTTTAGAATTTTCTTGCATTTTGTTTTTGAATTTTCTAACTCGGGTCGGGTTCGAACGGATAGAAAGGAAATTTTTTTTCTTCTCTATTTTTCGGCCTGTCCATACCCGTTTAGTCTTGAAATGAAGCCTGGATGATGTTTTTTAATTTTTAGTATTTTTTTGCATTTTATTTTTGAATTTTCTATCTCGGGTCGGGTTCGAACGGATAGGAAGGAAATTTTTTTTCTTCTCTATCTTTCGGCCTGTCCTGACCCGTTTCGTCTTGAAATGCAGCCAGGATGATGTTTTTTAATTTTTAGAATTTTCTTGCATTTTGTTTTTGAATTTTCTAACTCGGGTCGGGTTCGAACGGATAGAAAGGAAATTTTTTTTCTTCTCTATTTTTCGGCCTGTCCATACCCGTTTAGTCTTGAAATGAAGCCTGGATGATTTTTTTTAATTTTTAGATTTTTTTTGCATTTAGTTTTGAATTTTCTAACTCGGGTCGGGTTTAAACGGATAGGAAGGAAATTTTTTTTCTTCTCTATTTTTCGGCCTGTCCATACCCGTTTAGTCTTGAAATGATGCCTGGATGATGTTTTTTTAATTTTTAGAATTTTTTTGCATTTATTTTAGAATTTTCTATCTCGGGTCGGGTTCGAACGGATAGGAGGAAATTTTTTTTCTTCTCTATTTTTCGGCTTGTCCATACCCGTTTACTCTTGAAATGAAGCCTGGATGATGTTTTTTAATTTTTAGAATTTTTTTGCATTTTATTTTTGAATTTTCTAACTCGGGTCGGGTTCGAACGGATAGGAAGGAAATTTTTTTTCTTCTCTATTTTTCGGCCTGTCCATACCCGTTTAGTCTTGAAATGAAGCCTGGATGATGTTTTTTAATTTTTAGTATTTTTTTGCATTTTATTTTTGAATTTTCTATCTCGGGTCGGGTTCGAACGGATAGGATGGAAATTTTTTTTCTTCTCTATTTTTCGGCCTGTCCATACCCGTTTAGTCTTGAAATGAAGTCTGGATGATGTTTTTTAATTTTTAGAAACTTTTTTCATTTTATTTTTGAATTTTCTAACTCGGGTCGGGTTCGAACGGATAGGAAGGAAATTTTTTTTCTTCTCTATTTTTCGGCCTGTCCATACCCGTTTAGTTTTGAAATGAAGCCTGGATGACGTTTTTCAATTTTTAGAATTTTTTTGCATTTTATTTTTGAATTTTCTATCTCGGGTCGGGTTCGAACGGATAGGATGGAAATTTTTTTTCTTCTCTATTTTTCGGCCTGTCAATACCCGTTTAGTCTTGAAATGAAGCCAGGATGATGTTTTTTAATTTTTAGAAACTTTTTTCATTTTATTTTTGAATTTTCTATCTCGGGTCGGGTTCGAACGGATAGGATGGAAATTTTTTTTCATCTCTATTTTTCGGCCTGTCCATACCCGTTTAGTCTTGAAATGAAGCCTGGATGATGTTTTTTAATTTTTAGAATTTTTTTTCATTTTATTTTTGAATTTTCTATCTCGGGTCGGGTTCGAACGGATAGGAAGGAAATTTTTTTTCTTCTCTATTTTTCGGACTTTCCTGACATGTTTCATCTTGAAATGAAGCCTGGATGATATTTTTTAATTTTTAGAATTTTTTTGCATTTATTTTTGAATTTTTTATATCGGGTCAGGTTCGAACGGATAGGAAGGAAATTTTTTTTCTTCTCTATTTTTCGGCCTGTCCATACCCGTTTAGTCTTGAAATGAAGCCTGGATGACGTTTTTTAATTTTTAGTATTTTTTTGCGTTTTATTTTTGAATTTTCTATCTCGGGTCGGGTTCGAACGGATAGGAAGGAAATTTTTTTTCTTCTCTATCTTTCGGCCTGTCCTGACCCGTTTCGTCTTGAAATGCAGCCAGGATGATGTTTTTTAATTTTTAGAATTTTCTTGCATTTTGTTTTTGAATTTTCTAACTCGGGTCGGGTTCGAACGGATAGAAAGGAAATTTTTTTTCTTCTCTATTTTTCGGCCTGTCCATACCCGTTTAGTCTTGAAATGAAGCCTGGATGATTTTTTTTTAATTTTTAGAATTTTTTTGCATTTAGTTTTGAATTTTCTAACTCGGGTCGGGTTTAAACGGATAGGAAGGAAATTTTTTTTCTTCTCTATTTTTCGGCCTGTCCATACCCGTTTAGTCTTGAAATGATGCCTGGATGATGTTTTTTTAATTTTTAGAATTTTTTTGCATTTATTTTAAAATTTTCTATCTCGGGTCGGGTTCGAACGGATAGGAGGAAATTTTTTTTCTTCTCTATTTTTCGGCTTGTCCATACCCGTTTACTCTTGAAATGAAGCCTGGATGATGTTTTTTAATTTTTAGAATTTTTTTGCATTTTATTTTTGAATTTTCTATCTCGGGTCGGGTTCGAACGGATAGGAAGGAAATTTTTTTTGTTCTCTATTTTTCGGCCTATCCATACCCGTTTAGTCTTGAAATGATGCCTGGATGATGTTTTTTTAATTTTTAGAATTTTTTTGCATTTATTTTAGAATTTTCTATCTCGGGTTGGGTTCGAACGGATAGGAGGAAATTTTTTTTCTTCTCTATTTTTCGGCTTGTCCATACCCGTTTACTCTTGAAATGAATCCTGGATGATGTTTTTTAATTTTTAGAATTTTTTTGCATTTTATTTTTGAATTTTCTATCTCGGGTCGGGTTCGAACGGATAGGATGGAAATTTTTATTCTTCTCTATTTTTCGGCCTGTCCATACCCGTTTAGTCTTGAAATGAAGCCTGGATGATGTTTTTTGATTTTTAGAATTTTCTTGCATTTTGTTTTTGAATTTTCTAACTCGGGTCGGGTTCGAACGGATAGAAAGGAAATTTTTTTTCTTCTCTATTTTTCGGCCTGTCCATACCCGTTTAGTCTTGAAATGAAGCCTGGATGATGTTTTTTAATTTTTAGTATTTTTTTGCATTTTATTTTTGAATTTTCTATCTCGGGTCGGGTTCGAACGGATAGGAAGGAAATTTTTTTTCTTCTCTATCTTTCGGCCTGTCCTGACCCGTTTCGTCTTGAAATGCAGCCAGGATGATGTTTTTTAATTTTTAGAATTTTCTTGCATTTTGTTTTTGAATTTTCTAACTCGGGTCGGGTTCGAACGGATAGAAAGGAAATTTTTTTTCTTCTCTATTTTTCGGCCTGTCCATACCCGTTTAGTCTTGAAATGAAGCCTGGATGATTTTTTTTAATTTTTAGATTTTTTTTGCATTTAGTTTTGAATTTTCTAACTCGGGTCGGGTTTAAACGGATAGGAAGGAAATTTTTTTTCTTCTCTATTTTTCGGCCTGTCCATACCCGTTTAGTCTTGAAATGATGCCTGGATGATGTTTTTTTAATTTTTAGAATTTTTTTGCATTTATTTTAGAATTTTCTATCTCGGGTCGGGTTCGAACGGATAGGAGGAAATTTTTTTTCTTCTCTATTTTTCGGCTTGTCCATACCCGTTTACTCTTGAAATGAAGCCTGGATGATGTTTTTTAATTTTTAGAATTTTTTTGCATTTTATTTTTGAATTTTCTAACTCGGGTCGGGTTCGAACGGATAGGAAGGAAATTTTTTTTCTTCTCTATTTTTCGGCCTGTCCATACCCGTTTAGTCTTGAAATGAAGCCTGGATGATGTTTTTTAATTTTTAGTATTTTTTTGCATTTTATTTTTGAATTTTCTATCTCGGGTCGGGTTCGAACGGATAGGATGGAAATTTTTTTTCTTCTCTATTTTTCGGCCTGTCCATACCCGTTTAGTCTTGAAATGAAGTCTGGATGATGTTTTTTAATTTTTAGAAACTTTTTTCATTTTATTTTTGAATTTTCTAACTCGGGTCGGGTTCGAACGGATAGGAAGGAAATTTTTTTTCTTCTCTATTTTTCGGCCTGTCCATACCCGTTTAGTTTTGAAATGAAGCCTGGATGACGTTTTTCAATTTTTAGAATTTTTTTGCATTTTATTTTTGAATTTTCTATCTCGGGTCGGGTTCGAACGGATAGGATGGAAATTTTTTTTCTTCTCTATTTTTCGGCCTGTCAATACCCGTTTAGTCTTGAAATGAAGCCAGGATGATGTTTTTTAATTTTTAGAAACTTTTTTCATTTTATTTTTGAATTTTCTATCTCGGGTCGGGTTCGAACGGATAGGATGGAAATTTTTTTTCATCTCTATTTTTCGGCCTGTCCATACCCGTTTAGTCTTGAAATGAAGCCTGGATGATGTTTTTTAATTTTTAGAATTTTTTTTCATTTTATTTTTGAATTTTCTATCTCGGGTCGGGTTCGAACGGATAGGAAGGAAATTTTTTTTCTTCTCTATTTTTCGGACTTTCCTGACATGTTTCATCTTGAAATGAAGCCTGGATGATATTTTTTAATTTTTAGAATTTTTTTGCATTTATTTTTGAATTTTTTATATCGGGTCAGGTTCGAACGGATAGGAAGGAAATTTTTTTTCTTCTCTATTTTTCGGCCTGTCCATACCCGTTTAGTCTTGAAATGAAGCCTGGATGACGTTTTTTAATTTTTAGTATTTTTTTGCGTTTTATTTTTGAATTTTCTATCTCGGGTCGGGTTCGAACGGATAGGAAGGAAATTTTTTTTCTTCTCTATCTTTCGGCCTGTCCTGACCCGTTTCGTCTTGAAATGCAGCCAGGATGATGTTTTTTAATTTTTAGAATTTTCTTGCATTTTGTTTTTGAATTTTCTAACTCGGGTCGGGTTCGAACGGATAGAAAGGAAATTTTTTTTCTTCTCTATTTTTCGGCCTGTCCATACCCGTTTAGTCTTGAAATGAAGCCTGGATGATTTTTTTTTAATTTTTAGAATTTTTTTGCATTTAGTTTTGAATTTTCTAACTCGGGTCGGGTTTAAACGGATAGGAAGGAAATTTTTTTTCTTCTCTATTTTTCGGCCTGTCCATACCCGTTTAGTCTTGAAATGATGCCTGGATGATGTTTTTTTAATTTTTAGAATTTTTTTGCATTTATTTTAGAATTTTCTATCTCGGGTCGGGTTCGAACGGATAGGAGGAAATTTTTTTTCTTCTCTATTTTTCGGCTTGTCCATACCCGTTTACTCTTGAAATGAAGCCTGGATGATGTTTTTTAATTTTTAGAATTTTTTTTCATTTTATTTTTGAATTTTCTATCTCGGGTCGGGTTCGAACGGATAGGAAGGAAATTTTTTTTCTTCTCTATTTTTCGGACTGTCCTGACATGTTTCATCTTGAAATGAAGCCTGGATGATATTTTTTAATTTTTAGAATTTTTTTGCATTTATTTTTGAATTTTTTATATCGGGTCAGGTTCGAACGGATAGGAAGGAAATTTTTTTTCTTCTCTATTTTTCGGCCTGTCCATACCCGTTTAGTCTTGAAATGAAGCCTGGATGATGTTTTTTAATTTTTAGTATTTTTTTGCATTTTATTTTTGAATTTTCTATCTCGGGTCGGGTTCGAACGGATAGGAAGGAAATTTTTTTTCTTCTCTATCTTTCGGCCTGTCCTGACCCGTTTCGTCTTGAAATGCAGCCAGGATGATGTTTTTTAATTTTTAGAATTTTCTTGCATTTTGTTTTTGAATTTTCTAACTCGGGTCGGGTTCGAACGGATAGAAAGGAAATTTTTTTTCTTCTCTATTTTTCGGCCTGTCCATACCCGTTTAGTCTTGAAATGAAGCCTGGATGATTTTTTTTAATTTTTAGAATTTTTTTGCATTTAGTTTTGAATTTTCTAACTCGGGTCGGGTTTAAACGGATAGGAAGGAAATTTTTTTTCTTCTCTATTTTTCGGCCTGTCCATACCCGTTTAGTCTTGAAATGATGCCTGGATGATGTTTTTTTAATTTTTAGAATTTTTTTGCATTTATTTTAGAATTTTCTATCTCGGGTCGGGTTCGAACGGATAGGAGGAAATTTTTTTTCTTCTCTATTTTTCGGCTTGTCCATACCCGTTTACTCTTGAAATGAAGCCTGGATGATGTTTTTTAATTTTTAGAATTTTTTTGCATTTTATTTTTGAATTTTCTATCTCGGGTCGGGTTCGAACGGATAGGAAGGAAATTTTTTTTGTTCTCTATTTTTCGGCCTATCCATACCCGTTTAGTCTTGAAATGATGCCTGGATGATGTTTTTTTAATTTTTAGAATTTTTTTGCATTTATTTTAGAATTTTCTATCTCGGGTTGGGTTCGAACGGATAGGAGGAAATTTTTTTTCTTCTCTATTTTTCGGCTTGTCCATACCCGTTTACTCTTGAAATGAAGCCTGGATGATGTTTTTTAATTTTTAGAATTTTTTTGCATTTTATTTTTGAATTTTCTATCTCGGGTCGGGTTCGAACGGATAGGATGGAAATTTTTATTCTTCTCTATTTTTCGGCCTGTCCATACCCGTTTAGTCTTGAAATGAAGCCTGGATGATGTTTTTTGATTTTTAGAATTTTCTTGCATTTTGTTTTTGAATTTTCTAACTCGGGTCGGGTTCGAACGGATAGAAAGGAAATTTTTTTTCTTCTCTATTTTTTGGCCTGTCCATACTCGTTTAGTCTTGAAATGAAGCCTGGATGATTTTTTTTAATTTTTAGAATTTTTTTGCATTTAGTTTTGAATTTTCTAACTCGGGTCGGGTTTAAACGGATAGGAAGGAAATTTTTTTTCTTCTCTATTTTTCGGCCTGTCCATACCCGTTTAGTCTTGAAATTATGCCTGGATGATGTTTTTTTAATTTTTAGAATTTTTTTGCATTTATTTTAGAATTTTCTATCTCGGGTCGGGTTCGAACGGATAGGAGGAAATTTTTTTTCTTCTCTATTTTTCGGCCTGTCCATACCCGTTTAGTCTTGAAATGAAGCCTGGATGATTTTTTTTAATTTTTAGAATTTTTTTGCATTTAGTTTTGAATTTTCTAACTCGGGTCGGGTTTAAACGGATAGGACGGAAATTTTTTTTCTTCTCTATTTTTCGGCCTGTCCATACCCGTTTAGTCTTGAAATGATGCCTGGATGATGTTTTTTTAATTTTTAAAATTTTTTTGCATTTATTTTAGAATTTTCTATCTCGGGTCGGGTTCGAACGGATAGGAGGAAATTTTTTTTCTTCTCTGTTTTTCGGCTTGTCCATACCCGTTTACTCTTGAAATGAAGCCTGGATGATGTTTTTTAATTTTTAGAATTTTTTTTCATTTTATTTTTGAATTTTCTATCTCGGGTCGGGTTCGAACGGATAGGAAGGAAATTTTTTTTCTTCTCTATTTTTCGGCCTGTCCTGACATGTTTCATCTTGAAATGAAGCCTGGACGATATTTTTTAATTTTTAGAGTTTTTTTGCAATTATTTTTGACTTTTATATATCGGGTCGGGTTCGGACGGATAGGAAGGAAATTTTTTTTCTTCTCTATTTTTCGGCCTGTCCATACCCGTTTAGTCTTGAAATGAATCCCGGATGATGTTTTTTAATTTTTAGAATTTTTTTGCATTTATTTTTGAATTTTCTAACTCGGGTCGGGTTCGAACGTATAGGAAGGAAATTTTTTTTCCTCTCTATTTTTCAGCCTGTCCTGACTTGTTTCATCTTGAAACGAAGCCAGGATGATGTTTTTTAATTTTTAGAATTTTTCTGCATTTATTTTTGAATTTTCTAACTCGGGTCGGGCTCGAACGGATAGGAAGGAAATTTTTTTTCTTCTCTATTTTTCGGCCTGTCCATACCCGTTTAGTTTTGAAATGAAGCCTGGATGATGTTTTTTAATTTTTAGAATTTTTTTGCATTTTATTTTTGAATTTTCTATCTCGGGTCGGGTTCGAACGGATAGGATGGAAATTTTTTTTCTTCTCTATCTTTCGGCCTGTCCTGACCCGTTTCGTCTTGAAATGCAGCCAGGATGATGTTTTTTAATTTTTAGAATTTTCTTGCATTTTGTTTTTGAATTTTCTAACTCGGGTCGGGTTCGAACGGATAGAAAGGAAATTTTTTTTCTTCTCTATTTTTCGACCTGTCCATACCCGTTTAGTCTTGAAATGAAGCCTGGATGATTTTTTTTTAATTTTTAGAATTTTTTTGCATTTAGTTTTGAATTTTCTAACTCGGGTCGTGTTTAAACGGATAGGAAGGAAATTTTTTTTCTTCTCTATTTTTCGGCCTGTCCATACCCGTTTAGTCTTGAAATGATGCCTGGACGATGTTTTTTTAATTTTTAGAATTTTTTTGCATTTATTTAAGAATTTTCTATCTCGGGTCGGGTTCGAACGGATAGGAGGAAATTTTTTTCTTCTCTATTTTTCGGCTTGTCCATACCCGTTTAGTCTTGAAATGAAGCCTGGATGATGTTTTTTAATTTTTAGAATTTTTTTGCATTTTATTTTTGAATTTTCAATCTCGGGTCGTGTTCGAACGGATAGGAAGGAAATTTTTTTTCTTCTCTATTTTTCGGCCTGTCCTGACATGTTTCATCTTGAAATGAAGCCTGGATGATATTTTTTAATTTTTAGAATTTTTTTGCAATTATTTTTGACTTTTATATATCGGGTCGGGTTCGAACGGATAGGAATGAAATTTTTTTTCTTCTCTATTTTTCGGCCTGTCCATACCCGTTTAGTCTTGAAATGAAGCCCGGATGATGTTTTTTAATTTTTAGAATTTTTTTGCATTTATTTTTGAATTTTCTAACTCGGGTCGGGTTCGAACGTATAGGAAGGAAATTTTTTTTCCTCTCTATTTTTCAGCCTGTCCTGACTTGTTTCATCATGAAACGAAGCCAGGATGATGTTTTTTAATTTTTAGAATTTTTCTGCATTTATTTTTGAATTTTCTAACTCGGGTCGGGTTCGAACGGATAGGAAGGAAATTTTTTTTCTTCTCTATTTTTCGGCCTGTCCATACCCGTTTAGTTTTGAAATGAAGCCTGGATGATGTTTTTTAATTTTTAGAATTTTTTTGCATTTTATTTTTGAATTTTCTATCTCTGGTCGGGTTCGAACGGATAGGATGGAAATTTTTTTTCTTCTCTATTTTTCGGCCTGTCCATACCCGTTTAGTCTTGAAATGAAGTCTGGATGATGTTTTTTAATTTTTAGAAACTTTTTTCATTTTATTTTTGAATTTTCTATCTCGGGTCGGGTTCGAACGGATAGGATGGAAATTTTTTTTCTTCTCTATCTTTCGGCCTGTCGAGACCCGTTTCGTCCTGAAATGCAGCCAGGATGATGTTTTTTAATTTTTAGAATTTTCTTGCATTTTGTTTTTGAATTTTCTAACTCGGGTCGGGTTCGAACGGATAGAAAGGAAATTTTTTTTCTTCTCTATTTTTCGGCCTGTCCATACCCGTTTAGTCTTGAAATGAAGCCTGGATGATTTTTTTTAATTTTTAGAATTTTTTTGCATTTAGTTTTGAATTTTCTATCTCGGGTCGGGTTCGAACGGATAGGATGGAAATTTTTATTCTTCTCTATTTTTCGGCCTGTCCATACCCGTTTAGTCTTGAAATGATGCCTGGATGATGTTTTTTGATTTTTAGAATTTTCTTGCATTTTGTTTTTGAATTTTCTAACTCGGGTCGGGTTCGAACGGATAGAATGGAAATTTTTTTTCTTCTCTATTTTTCGACCTGTCCATACCCGTTTAGTCTTGAAATGAAGCCTGGATGATTTTTTTTTAATTTTTAGAATTTTTTTGCATTTTATTTTTGAATTTTCTATCTCGGGTCGGGTTCGAACGGATAGGAAGGAAATTTTTTTTCTTCTCTATTTTTCGGCCTGTCCATACCCTTTTAGTCTTGAATTGATGCCTGGATGATGTTTTTTTAATTTTTAGAATTTTTTTGCATTTATTTTAGAATTTTCTATCTCGGGTCGGGTTCGAACGGATAGGAGGAAATTTTTTTTCTTCTCTATTTTTCGGGTTGTCGATACCCGTTTACTCTTGAAATGAAGCCTGGATGATGTTTTTTAATTTTTAGAATTTTTTTGCATTTTATTTTTGAATTTTCTATCTCGGGTCGGGTTCGAACGGATAGGATGGAAATTTTTATTCTTCTCTATTTTTCGGCCTGTCCATACCCGTTTAGTCTTGAAATGACGCCTGGATGATATTTTTTGATTTTTAGAATTTTCTTGCATGTTGTTTTTGAATTTTCTAACTCGGGTCGGGTTCGAACGGATAGAAAGGAAATTTTTTTTCTTCTCTATTTTTCGGCCTGTCCATACCCGTTTAGTCTTGAAATGAAGCCTGGATGATTTTTTTTAATTTTTAGAATTTTTTTGCATTTAGTTTTGAATTTTCTAACTCGGGTCGGGTTTAAAGGGATAGGAAGGAAAGTTTTTTTCTTCTCTATTTTTCGGCCTGTCCATACCCGTTTAGTTTTGAAATGATGCCTGGATGATGTTTTTTAATTTTTAGAATTTTTTTGCATTTTATTTTTGAATTTTCTATCTCGGGTCGGGTTCGAACGGATAGGATGGAAATTTTTTTTCTTCTCTATCTTTCGGCCTGTCCTGACCCGTTTCGTCTTGAAATGCAGCCAGGATGATGTTTTTTAATTTTTTGAATTTTCTTGCATTTTGTTTTTGAATTTTCTAACTCGGGTCGGGTTCGAACGGATAGAAAGGAAATTTTTTTTCTTCTCTATTTTTCGACCTGTCCATACCCGTTTAGTCTTGAAATGAAGCCTGGATGATTTTTTTTTAATTTTTAGAATTTTTTTGCATTTAGTTTTGAATTTTCTAACTCGGGTCGTGTTTAAACGGATAGGAAGGAAATTTTTTTTCTTCTCTATTTTTCGGCCTGTCCATACCCGTTTAGTCTTGAAATGATGCCTGGACGATGTTTTTTTAATTTTTAGAATTTTTTTGCATTTATTTAAGAATTTTCTATCTCGGGTCGGGTTCGAACGGATAGGAGGAAATTTTTTTTGCTTCTCTATTTTTCGGCTTGTCCATACCCGTTTACTCTTGAAATGAAGCCTGGATGATGTTTTTTAATTTTTAGAATTTTTTTGCATTTTATTTTTGAATTTTCAATCTCGGGTCGTGTTCGAACGGATAGGAAGGAAATTTTTTTTCTTCTCTATTTTTCGGCCTGTCCTGACATGTTTCATCTTGAAATGAAGCCTGGATGATATTTTTTAATTTTTAGAATTTTTTTGCAATTATTTTTGACTTTTATATATCGGGTCGGGTTCGAACGGATAGGAATGAAATTTTTTTTCTTCTCTATTTTTCGGCCTGTCCATACCCGTTTAGTCTTGAAATGAAGCCCGGATGATGTTTTTTAATTTTTAGAATTTTTTTGCATTTATTTTTGAATTTTCTAACTCGGGTCGGGTTCGAACGTATAGGAAGGAAATTTTTTTTCCTCTCTATTTTTCAGCCTGTCCTGACTTGTTTCATCATGAAACGAAGCCAGGATGATGTTTTTTAATTTTTAGAATTTTTCTGCATTTATTTTTGAATTTTCTAACTCGGGTCGGGTTCGAACGGATAGGAAGGAAATTTTTTTTCTTCTCTATTTTTCGGCCTGTCCATACCCGTTTAGTTTTGAAATGAAGCCTGGATGATGTTTTTTAATTTTTAGAATTTTTTTGCATTTTATTTTTGAATTTTCTATCTCTGGTCGGGTTCGAACGGATAGGATGGAAATTTTTTTTCTTCTCTATTTTTCGGCCTGTCCATACCCGTTTAGTCTTGAAATGAAGTCTGGATGATGTTTTTTAATTTTTAGAAACTTTTTTCATTTTATTTTTGAATTTTCTATCTCGGGTCGGGTTCGAACGGATAGGATGGAAATTTTTTTTCTTCTCTATCTTTCGGCCTGTCCAGACCCGTTTCGTCCTGAAATGCAGCCAGGATGATGTTTTTTAATTTTTAGAATTTTCTTGCATTTTGTTTTTGAATTTTCTAACTCGGGTCGGGTTCGAACGGATAGAAAGGAAATTTTTTTTCTTCTCTATTTTTCGGCCTGTCCATACCCGTTTAGTCTTGAAATGAAGCCTGGATGATTTTTTTTAATTTTTAGAATTTTCTTGCATTTTGTTTTTGAATTTTCTAACTCGGGTCGGGTTCGAACGGATAGAATGGAAATTTTTTTTCTTCTCTATTTTTCGACCTGTCCATACCCGTTTAGTCTTGAAATGAAGCCTGGATGATTTTTTTTTAATTTTTAGAATTTTTTTGCATTTTATTTTTGAATTTTCTATCTCGGGTCGGGTTCGAACGGATAGGAAGGAAATTTTTTTTCTTCTCTATTTTTCGGCCTGTCCATACCCTTTTAGTCTTGAATTGATGCCTGGATGATGTTTTTTTAATTTTTAGAATTTTTTTGCATTTATTTTAGAATTTTCTATCTCGGGTCGGGTTCGAACGGATAGGAGGAAATTTTTTTTCTTCTCTATTTTTCGGGTTGTCGATACCCGTTTACTCTTGAAATGAAGCCTGGATGATGTTTTTTAATTTTTAGAATTTTTTTGCATTTTATTTTTGAATTTTCTATCTCGGGTCGGGTTCGAACGGATAGGATGGAAATTTTTATTCTTCTCTATTTTTCGGCCTGTCCATACCCGTTTAGTCTTGAAATGACGCCTGGATGATATTTTTTGATTTTTAGAATTTTCTTGCATGTTGTTTTTGAATTTTCTAACTCGGGTCGGGTTCGAACGGATAGAAAGGAAATTTTTTTTCTTCTCTATTTTTCGGCCTGTCCATACCCGTTTAGTCTTGAAATGAAGCCTGGATGATTTTTTTTAATTTTTAGAATTTTTTTGCATTTAGTTTTGAATTTTCTAACTCGGGTCGGGTTTAAAGGGATAGGAAGGAAAGTTTTTTTCTTCTCTATTTTTCGGCCTGTCCATACCCGTTTATTCTTGAAATGATGCCTGGATGATGTTTTTTTAATTTTTAGAATTTTTTTGCATTTATTTTAGAATTTTCTATCTCGGGTCGAGTTCGAACGGATAGGAGGAAATTTTTTTTCTTCTCTATTTTTCGGCCTGTCCATACCCGTTTAGTCTTGAAATGAAGCCTGGATGATTTTTTTTAATTTTTAGAATTTTTTTGCATTTAGTTTTGAATTTTCTAACTCAGGTCGGGTTTAAACGGATAGGAAGGAAATTTTTTTTGTTCTCTATTTTTCAGCCTGTCCATACCCGTTTAGTCTTGAAATGATGCCTGGATGATGTTTTTTTAATTTTTAAAATTTTTTTGCATTTATTTTAGAATTTTCTATCTCGGGTCGGGTTCGAACGGATAGGAGGAAATTTTTTTTCTTCTCTATTTTCGGCTTGTCCATACCCGTTTACTCTTGAAATGAAGCCTGGATGATGTTTTTTAATTTTTAGAATTTATTTGCATTTTATTTTTGAATTTTCTATCTCGGGTCGGGTTCGAACGGATAGGAAGGAAATTTTTTTTCTTCTCTATTTTTCGGCCTGTCCTGACATGTTTCATCTTGAAATGAAGCCTGGATGATATTTTTTAATTTTTAGAATTTTTTTGCAATTATTTTTGACTTTTATATATCGGGTCGGGTTCGAACGGATAGGAAGGAAATTTTTTTTCTTCTCTATTTTTCGGCCTGTCCATACCCGTTTAGTCTTGAAATGAAGCCCGGATGATGTTTTTTAATTTTTAGAATTTTTTTGCATTTATTTTTGAATTTTCTAACTCGGGTCGGCTTCGAACGTATGGGAAGGAAATTTTTTTTCCTCTCTATTTTTCAGCCTGTCCTGACTTGTTTCATCATGAAACGAAGCCAGGATGATGTTTTTTAATTTTTAGAATTTTTCTGCATTTATTTTTGAATTTTCTAACTCGGGTCGGGTTCGAACGGATAGGAAGGAAATTTTTTTTCTTCTCTATTTTTCGGCCTGTCCATACCCGTTTAGTTTTGAAATGAAGCCTGGATGATGTTTTTTAATTTTTAGAATTTTTTTGCATTTTATTTTTGAATTTTCTATCTCGGGTCGGGTTCGAACGGATAGGATGGAAATTTTTTTTCTTCTCTATTTTTCGGCCTGTCCATACCCGTTTAGTCTTGAAATGAAGTCTGGATGATGTTTTTTAAATTTTAGAAACTTTTTTCATTTTATTTTTGAATTTTCTATCTCGGGTCGGGTTCGAACGGATAGGATGGAAATTTTTTTTCTTCTCTATCTTTCGGCCTGTCCTGACCCGTTTCGTCTTGAAATGCAGCCAGGATGATGTTTTTTAATTTTTAGAATTTTCTTGCATTTTGTTTTTGAATTTTCTAACTCGGGTCGGGTTCGAACGGATAGAAAGGAAATTTTTTTTCTTCTCTATTTTTCGACCTGTCCATACCCGTTTAGTCTTGATATGAAGCCTGGATGATTTTTTTTAATTTTTAGAATTTTTTTGCATTTTATTTTTTAATTTTCTATCTCGGGTCGGGTTCGAACGGATAGGAAGGAAATTTTTTTTCTTCTCTATTTTTCGGCCTGTCCTGACATGTTTCATCTTGAAATGAAGCCTGGATGATATTTTTTAATTTTTAGAATTTTTTTGCATTTAGTTTTGAATTTTCTAACTCGGGTCGGGTTTAAACGGATAGGAGGAAATTTTTTTTCTTCTCTATTTTTCGGCTTGTCCATACCCGTTTACTCTTGAAATGAAGCCTGGATGATGTTTTTTAATTTTTAGAATTTTTTTGCATTTTATTTTTGAATTTTCTATCTCGGGTCGGGTTCGAACGGATAGGAAGGAAATTTTTTTTCTTCTCTATTTTTCGGCCTATCCATACCCGTTTAGTCTTGAAATGATGCCTGGATGATGTTTTTTTAATTTTTAGAATTTTTTTGCATTTATTTTAGAATTTTCTATCTCGGGTCGGGTTCGAACGGATAGGAGGAAATTTTTTTTCTTCTCTATTTTTCGGCTTGTCCATACCCGTTTACTCTTGAAATGAAGCCTGGATGATGTTTTTTAATTTTTAGAATTTTTTTGCATTTTATTTTTGAATTTTCTATCTCGGGTCGGGTTCGAACGGATAGGATGGAAATTTTTATTCTTCTCTATTTTTCGGCCTGTCCATACCCGTTTAGTCTTGAAATGAAGCCTGGATGATGTTTTTTGATTTTTCGAATTTTCTTGCATTTTGTTTTTGAATTTTCTAACTCGGGTCGAGTTCGAACGGATAGAAAGGAAATTTTTTTTCTTCTCTATTTTTCGGCCTGTCCATACCCGTTTAGTCTTGAAATGAAGCCTGGATGATTTTTTTTAATTTTTAGAATTTTTTTGCCTTTAGTTTTGAATTTTCTAACTCGGGTCGGGTTTAAACGGATAGGAAGGAAATTTTTTTTCTTCTCTATTTTTCGGCCTGTCCATACCCGTTTAGTCTTGAAATTATGCCTGGATGATGTTTTTTTAATTTTTAGAATTTTTTTGCATTTATTTTAGAATTTTCTATCTCGGGTCGGGTTCGAACGGATAGGAGGAAATTTTTTTTCTTCTCTATTTTTCGGCCTGTCCATACCCGTTTAGTCTTGAAATGAAGCCTGGATGATTTTTTTTAATTTTTAGAATTTTTTTGCATTTAGTTTTGAATTTTCTAACTCGGGTCGGGTTTAAACGGATAGGAAGGAAATTTTTTTTCTTCTCTATTTTTCGGCCTGTCCATACCCGTTTAGTCTTGAAATGATGCCTGGATGATGTTTTTTTAATTTTTAAAATTTTTTTGCATTTATTTTAGAATTTTCTATCTCGGGTCGGGTTCGAACGGATAGGAGGAAATTTTTTTTCTTCTCTATTTTTCGGCTTGTCCATACCCGTTTACTCTTGAAATGAAGCCTGGATGATGTTTTTTAATTTTTAGAATTTTTTTGCATTTTATTTTTGAATTTTCTATCTCGGGTCGGGTTCGAACGGATAGGAAGGAAATTTTTTTTCTTCTCTATTTTTCGGCCTGTCCTGACATGTTTCATCTTGAAATGAAGCCTGGATGATATTTTTTAATTTTTAGAATTTTTTTGCAATTATTTTTTACTTTTATATATCGGGTCGGGTTCGAACGGATAGGAAGGAAATTTTTTTTCTTCTCTATTTTTCGGCCTGTCCATACCCGTTTAGTCTTGAAATGAAGCCCGGATGATGTTTTTTAATTTTTAGAATTTTTTTGTATTTATTTTTGAATTTTCTAACTCGGGTCGGGTTCGAACGTATAGGAAGGAAATTTTTTTTCCTCTCTATTTTTCAGCCTGTCCTGACTTGTTTCATCTTGAAACGAAGCCAGGATGATGTTTTTTAATTTTTAGAATTTTTCTGCATTTATTTTTGAATTTTCTAACTCGGGTCGGGTTCGAACGGATAGGAAGGAAATTTTTTTTCTTCTCTATTTTTCGGCCTGTCCATACCCGTTTAGTTTTGAAATGAAGCCTGGATGATGTTTTTTAATTTTTAGAATTTTTTTACATTTTATTTTTGAATTTTCTATCTCGGGTCGGGTTCGAACGGATAGGATGGAAATTTTTTTTCTTCTCTATCTTTCGGCCTGTCCTGACCCGTTTCGTCTTGAAATGCAGCCAGGATGATGTTTTTTAATTTTTAGAATTTTCTTGCATTTTGTTTTTGAATTTTCTAACTCGGGTCGGGTTCGAACGGATAGAAAGGAAATTTTTTTTCTTCTCTATTTTTCGACCTGTCCATACCCGTTTAGTCTTGAAATGAAGCCTGGATGATTTTTTTTAATTTTTAGAATTTCTTTGCATTTTATTTTTGAATTTTCTATCTCGGGTCGGGTTCGAACGGATAGGAAGAAAATTTTTTTTCTTCTCTATTTTTCGGCCTGTCCTGACATGTTTCATCTTGAAATGAAGCCTGGATGATATTTTTTAATTTTTAGAATTTTTTTGCATTTAGTTTTGAATTTTCTAACTCGGGTCGGGTTTAAACGGATAGGAGGAAATTTTTTTTCTTCACTATTTTTCGGCTTGTCGATACCCGTTTACTCTTGAAATGGAGCCTGGATAATGTTTTTTAATTTTTAGAATTTTTTTGCATTTTATTTTTGAATTTTCTATCTCGGGTCGGGTTCGAACGGATAGGAAGGAAATTTTTTTTCTTCTCTATTTTTCGGCCTGTCCATACCCGTTTAGTCTTGAAATGATGCCTGGATGATGTTTTTTTAATTTTTAGAATTTTTTTGCATTTATTTTAGAATTTTCTATCTCGGGTCGGGTTCGAACGGATAGGGGGAAATTTTTTTTCTTCTCTATTTTTCGGCTTGTCCATACCCGTTTACTCTTGAAATGAAGCCTGGATGATGTTTTTTAATTTTTAGAATTTTTTTGCATTTTATTTTTGAATTTTCTATCTCGGGTCGGGTTCGTACGGATAGGAAGGAAATTTTTTTCTTCTCTATTTTTCGGCCTGTCCTGACATGTTTCATCTTGAAATGAAGCCTGGATGATATTTTTTAATTTTTAGAATTTTTTTGCAATTATTTTTGACTTTTATATATCGGGTCGGGTTCGAACGGATAGGAAGGAAATTTTTTTTCTTCTCTATTTTTCGGCCTGTCCATACCCGTTTAGTCTTGAAATGAAGCCCGGATGATGTTTTTTAATTTTTAGAATTTTTTTGCATTTATTTTTGAATTTTCTAACTCGGGTCGGGTTCGAACGTATAGGAAGGAAATTTTTTTTCCTCTCTATTTTTCAGCCTGTCCTGACTTGTTTCATCTTGAAACGAAGCCAGGATGATGTTTTTTAATTTTTAGAATTTTTCTGCATTTATTTTTGAATTTTCTAACTCGGGTCGGGTTCGAACGGATAGGAAGGAATTTTTTTTTCTTCTCTATTTTTCGGCTTGTCCATACCCGTTTAGTTTTGAAATGAAGCCTGGATGATGTTTTTTAATTTTTAGAATTTTCTTGCATTTTGTTTTTGAATTTTCTAACTCGGGTCGGGTTCGAACGGATAGAAAGGAAATTTTTTTTCTTCTCTATTTTTCGACCTGTCCATACCCGTTTAGTCTTGAAATGAAGCCTGGATGATTTTTTTTAATTTTTAGAATTTTTTTGCATTTTATTTTTGAATTTTCTATCTCGGGTCGGGTTCGAACGGATAGGAAGGAAATTTTTTTTCTTCTCTATTTTTCGGCCTGTCCTGACATGTTTCATCTTGAAATGAAGCCTGGATGATATTTTTTAATTTTTAGAATTTTTTTGCATTTAGTTTTGAATTTTCTAACTCGGGTCGGGTTTAAACGGATAGGAGGAAATTTTTTTTCTTCACTATTTTTCGGCTTGTCGATACCCGTTTACTCTTGAAATGGAGCCTGGATAATGTTTTTTAATTTTTAGAATTTTTTTGCATTTTATTTTTGAATTTTCTATCTCGGGTCGGGTTCGAACGGATAGGAAGGAAATTTTTTTTCTTCTCTATTTTTCGGCCTGTCCATACCCGTTTAGTCTTGAAATGATGCCTGGATGATGTTTTTTTAATTTTTAGAATTTTTTTGCATTTATTTTAGAATTTTCTATCTCGGGTCGGGTTCGAACGGATAGGAGGAAATTTTTTTTCTTCTCTATTTTTCGGCTTGTCCATACCCGTTTACTCTTGAAATGAAGCCTGGATGATGTTTTTTAATTTTTAGAATTTTTTTGCATTTTATTTTTGAATTTTCTATCTCGGGTCGGGTTCGTACGGATAGGAAGGAAATTTTTTTTCTTCTCTATTTTTCGGCCTGTCCTGACATGTTTCATCTTGAACTGAAGCCTGGATGATATTTTTTAATTTTTAGAATTTTTTTGCAATTATTTTTGACTTTTATATATCGGGTCGGGTTCGAACGGATAGGAAGGAAATTTTTTTTCTTCTCTATTTTTCGGCCTGTCCATACCCGTTTAGTCTTGAAATGAAGCCCGGATGATGTTTTTTAATTTTTAGAATTTTTTTGCATTTATTTTTGAATTTTCTAACTCGGGTCGGGTTCGAACGTATAGGAAGGAAATTTTTTTTCCTCTCTATTTTTCAGCCTGTCCTGACTTGTTTCATCTTGAAACGAAGCCAGGATGATGTTTTTTAATTTTTAGAATTTTTCTGCATTTATTTTTGAATTTTCTAACTCGGGTCGGGTTCGAACGGATAGGAAGGAATTTTTTTTTCTTCTCTATTTTTCGGCCTGTCCATACCCGTTTAGTTTTGAAATGAAGCCTGGATGATGTTTTTTAATTTTTAGAATTTTCTTGCATTTTGTTTTTGAATTTTCTAACTCGGGTCGGGTTCGAACGGATAGAAAGGCAATTTTTTTTCTTCTCTATTTTTCGACCTGTCCATACCCGTTTAGTCTTGAAATGAAGCCTGGATGATTTTTTTTAATTTTTAGAATTTTTTTGCATTTTATTTTTGAATTTTCTATCTCGGGTCGGGTTCGAACGGATAGGAAGGAAATTTTTTTTCTTCTCTATTTTTCGGCCTGTCCTGACATGTTTCATCTTGAAATGAAGCCTGGATGATATTTTTTAATTTTTAGAATTTTTTTGCATTTAGTTTTGAATTTTCTAACTCGGGTCGGGTTTAAACGGATAGGAGGAAATTTTTTTTCTTCTCCATTTTTCGGCTTGTCGATACCCGTTTACTCTTGAAATGAAGCCTGGATAATGTTTTTTAATTTTTAGAATTTTTTTGCATTTTATTTTTGAATTTTCTATCTCGGGTCGGGTTCGAACGGATAGGAAGGAAATTTTTTTTCTTCTCTATTTTTCGGCCTGTCCATACCCGTTTAGTCTTGAAATGATGCCTGGATGATGTTTTTTTAATTTTTAGAATTTTTTTGCATTTTATTTTTGAATTTTCTATCTCGGGTCGGGTTCGAACGGATAGGAAGGAAATTTTTTTTCTTCTCTATCTTTCGGCCTGTCCTGACCCGTTTCGTCTTGAAATGCAGCCAGGATGATGTTTTTTAATTTTTAGAATTTTCTTGCATTTTGTTTTTGAATTTTCTAACTCGGGTCGGGTTCGAACGGATAGAAAGGAAATTTTTTTTCTTCTCTATTTTTCGACCTGTCCATACCCGTTTAGTCTTGAAATGAAGCCTGGATGATTTTTTTTAATTTTTAGAATTTTTTTGCATTTTATTTTTGAATTTTCTATCTCGGGTCGGGTTCGAACGGATAGAAAGGAAATTTTTTTTCATCTCTATTTTTCGGCCTGTCCATACCCGTTTAGTCTTGAAATGAAGCCTGGATGATTTTTTTTAATTTTTAGAATTTTTTTGCATTTAGTTTTGAATTTTCTAACTCGGGTCGGGTTTAAACGGATAGGAAGGAAATTTTTTTTCTTCTCTATTTTTCGGCCTGTCCATACCCGTTTAGTCTTGAAATGATGCCTGGATGATGTTTTTTTAATTTTTAGAATTTTTTTGCATTTATTTTAGAATTTTCTATCTCGGGTCGGGTTCGAACGGATAGGAGGAAATATTTTTCTTCTCTATTTTTCGGCCTGTCCATACCCGTTTAGTCTTGAAATGAAGCCTGGATGATTTTTTTTAATTTTTAGAATTTTTTTGCATTTAGTTTTGAATTTTCTAACTCGGGTCGGGTTTAAACGGATAGGAAGGAAATTTTTTTTCTTCTCTATTTTTCGGCCTGTCCATACCCGTTTAGTCTTGAAATGATGCCTGGATGATGTTTTTTTAATTTTTAAAATTTTTTTGCATTTATTTTAGAATTTTCTATCTCGGGTCGGGTTCGAACGGATAGGAGGAAATTTTTTTTCTTCTCTATTTTTCGGCTTGTCCATACCCGTTTACTCTTGAAATGAAGCCTGGATGATGTTTTTTAATTTTTAGAATTTTTTTGCATTTTATTTTTGAATTTTCTATCTCGGGTCGGGTTCGAACGGATAGGAAGGAAATTTTTTTTCTTCTCTATTTTTCGGCCTGTCCTGACATGTTTCATCTTGAAATGAAGCCTGGATGATATTTTTTAATTTTTAGAATTTTTTAGCAATTATTTTTTACTTTTATATATCGGGTCGGGTTCGAACGGATAGGAAGGAAATTTTTTTTCTTCTCTATTTTTCGGCCTGTCCATACCCGTTTAGTCTTGAAATGAAGCCCGGATGATGTTTTTTAATTTTTAGAATTTTTTTGCATTTATTTTTGAATTTTCTAACTCGGGTCGGGTTCGAACGTATAGGAAGGAAATTTTTTTTCCTCTCTATTTTTCAGCCTGTCCTGACTTGTTTCATCTTGAAACGAAGCCAGGATGATGTTTTTTAATTTTTAGAATTTTTCTGCATTTATTTTTGAATTTTCTAACTCGGGTCGGGTTCGAACGGATAGGAAGGAATTTTTTTTTCTTCTCTGTTTTTCGGCCTGTCCATACCCGTTTAGTTTTGAAATGAAGCCTGGATGATGTTTTTTAATTTTTAGAATTTTTTTGCATTTTATTTTTGAATTTTCTATCTCGGGTCGGGTTCGAACGGATTGGATGGAAATTTTTTTTCTTCTCTATTTTTCGGCCTGTCCATACCCGTTTAGTCTTGAAATGAAGTCTGGATGATGTTTTTTAATTTTTAGAAACTTTTTTCATTTTATTTTTGAATTTTCTATCTCGGGTCGGGTTCGAACGGATAGGATGGAAATTTTTTTTCTTCTCTATCTTTCGGCCTGTCCTTACCCGTTTCGTCTTGAAATGCAGCCAGGATGATGTTTTTTAATTTTTAGAATTTTCTTGCATTTTGTTTTTGAATTTTCTAACTCGGGTCGGGTTCGAACGGATAGAAAGGAAATTTTTTTTCTTCTCTATTTTTCGACCTGTCCATACCCGTTTAGTCTTGAAATGAAGCCTGGATGATTTTTTTTAATTTTTAGAATTTTTTTGCATTTTATTTTTGAATTTTCTATCTCGGGTCGGGTTCGAACGGATAGGAAGGAAATTTTTTTTCTTCTCTATTTTTCGGCCTGTCCTGACATGTTTCATCTTGAAATGAAGCCTGGATGATATTTTTTAATTTTTAGAATTTTTTTGCATTTAGTTTTGAATTTTCTAACTCGGGTCGGGTTTAAACGGATAGGAGGAAATTTTTTTTCTTCTCTATTTTTCGGCTTGTCGATACCCGTTTACTCTTGAAATGAAGCCTGGATAATGTTTTTTAATTTTTAGAATTTTTTTGCATTTTATTTTTGAATTTTCTATCTCGGGTCGGGTTCGAACGGATAGGAAGGAAATTTTTTTTCTTCTCTATTTTTCGGCCTGTCCATACCCGTTTAGTCTTGAAATGATGCCTGGATGATGTTTTTTTAATTTTTAGAATTTTTTTGCATTTTATTTTTGAATTTTCTATCTCGGGTCGGGTTCGAACGGATAGGAAGGAAATTTTTTTTCTTCTCTATCTTTCGGCCTGTCCTCACCCGTTTCGTCTTGAAATGCAGCCAGGATGATGTTTTTTAATTTTTAGAATTTTCTTGCATTTTGTTTTTGAATTTTCTAACTCGGGTCGGGTTCGAACGGATAGAAAGGAAATTTTTTTTCTTCTCTATTTTTCGACCTGTCCATACCCGTTTAGTCTTGAAATGAAGCCTGGATGATTTTTTTTAATTTTTAGAATTTTTTTGAATTTTATTTTTGAATTTTCTATCTCGGGTCGGGTTCGAACGGATAGAAAGGAAATTTTTTTTCTTCTCTATTTTTCGGCCTGCCCATACCCGTTTAGTCTTGAAATGAAGCCTGGATGATTTTTTTTAATTTTTAGAATTTTTTTGCATTTTGTTTTGAATTTTCTAACTCGGGTCGGGTGTAAACGGATAGGAAGGAAATTTTTTTTCTTCTCTATTTTTCGGCCTGTCCATACCCGTTTAGTCTTGAAATGATGCCTGGATGATGTTTTTTTAATTTTTAGAATTTTTTTGCATTTATTTTAGAATTTTCTATCTCGGGTCGGGTTCGAACGGATAGGAGGAAATTTTTTTTCTTCTCTATTTTTCGGCCTGTCCATACCCGTTTAGTCTTGAAATGAAGCCTGGATGATTTTTTTTAATTTTTAGAATTTTTTTGCATTTAGTTTTGAATTTTCTAACTCGGGTCGGGTTTAAACGGATAGGAAGGAAATTTTTTTTCTTCTCTATTTTTCGGCCTGTCCATACCCGTTTAGTCTTGAAATGATGCCTGGATGATGTTTTTTTAATTTTTAAAATTTTTTTGCATTTATTTTAGAATTTTCTATCTCGGGTCGGGTTCGAACGGATAGGAGGAAATTTTTTTTCTTCTCTATTTTTAGGCTTGTCCATACCCGTTTACTCTTGAAATGAAGCCTGGATGATGTTTTTTAATTTTTAGAATTTTTTTGCATTTTATTTTTGAATTTTCTATCTCGGGTCGGGTTCGAACGGATAGGAAGGAAATTTTTTTTCTTCTCTATTTTTCGGCCTGTCCTGACATGTTTCATCTTGAAATGAAGCCTGGAGGATATTTTTTAATTTTTAGAATTTTTTTGCAATTATTTTTGACTTTTATATATCGGGTCGGGTTCGAACGGATAGGAAGGAAATTTTTTTTCTTCTCTATTTTTCGGCCTGTCCATACCCGTTTAGTCTTGAAATGAAGCCCGGATGATGTTTTTTAATTTTTAGAATTTTTTTGCATTTATTTTTGAATTTTCTAACTCGGGTCGGGTTCGAACGTGTAGGAAGGAAATTTTTTTTCCTCTCTATTTTTCAGCCTGTCCTGACTTGTTTCATCTTGAAACGAAGCCAGGATGATGTTTTATAATTTTTAGAATTTTTCTGCATTTCTTTTTGAATTTTCTAACTCGGGTCGGGTTCGAACGGATAGGAAGGAAATTTTTTTTCTTCTCTATTTTTCGGCCTGTCCATACCCGTTTAGTTTTGAAATGAAGCCTGGATGATGTTTTTTAATTTTTAGAATTTTTTTGCATTTTATTTTTGAATTTTCTATCTCGGGTCGGGTTCGAACGGATAGGATGGAAATTTTTTTTCTTCTCTATTTTTCGGCCTGTCCATACCCGTTTAGTCTTGAAATGATGCCTGGATGATGTTTTTTTAATTTTTAAAATTTTTTTGCATTTATTTTAGAATTTTCTATCTCGGGTCGGGTTCGAACGGATAGGAGGAAATTTTTTTTCTTCTCTATTTTTCGGCTTGTCCATACCCGTTTACTCTTGAAAT
Source organism: Quercus robur (assembly GCF_932294415.1). NCBI lineage: Eukaryota > Viridiplantae > Streptophyta > Magnoliopsida > Fagales > Fagaceae > Quercus > Quercus robur. The sequence goes on along the minus strand of NC_065542.1, from coordinate 37,570,351 downwards.
TTGCCTGGATGATGTTTTTTAATTTTTAGAATTTTTTTGCATTTTATTTTTGAATTTTCTATCTCGGGTCGGGTTCGAACGGATAGGAAGGAAATTTTTTTTCTTCTCTATTTTTCGGCCTGTCCTGACATGTTTCATCTTGAAATGAAGCCTGGATGATATTTTTTAATTTTTAGAATTTTTTTGCAATTATTTTTGACTTTTATATATCGGGTCGGGTTCGAACGGATAGGAAGGAAATTTTTTTTCTTCTCTATTTTTCGGCCTGTCCATACCCGTTTAGTCTTGAAATGAAGCCCGGATGATGTTTTTTAATTTTTAGAATTTTTTTGCATTTATTTTTGAATTTTCTAACTCGGGTCGGGTTCGAACGTATAGGAAGGAAATTTTTTTTCCTCTCTATTTTTCAGCCTGTCCTGACTTGTTTCATCTTGAAACGAAGCCAGGATGATGTTTTTTAATTTTTAGAATTTTTCTGCATTTATTTTTGAATTTTCTAACTCGGGTCGGGTTCGAACGGATTGGAAGGAAATTTTTTTTCTTCTCTATTTTTCGGCCTGTCCATACCCGTTTAGTTTTGAAATGAAGCCTGGATGATGTTTTTTAATTTTTAGAATTTTTTTGCATTTTATTTTTGAATTTTCTATCTCGGGTCGGGTTCGAACGGATAGGATGGAAATTTTTTTTCTTCTCTATTTTTCGGCCTGTCCATACCCGTTTAGTCTTGAAATGAAGTCTGGATGATGTTTTTTAATTTTTAGAAACTTTTTTCATTTTATTTTTGAATTTTCTATCTCGGGTCGGGTTCGAACGGATAGGATGGAAATTTTTTTTCTTCTCTATCTTTCGGCCTGTCCTGACCCGTTTCGTCTTGAAATGCAGCCAGGATGATGTTTTTTAATTTTTAGAATTTTCTTGCATTTTGTTTTTGAATTTTCTAACTCGGGTCGGGTTCGAACGGATAGAAAGGAAATTTTTTTTCTTCTCTATTTTTCGACCTGTCCATACCCGTTTAGTCTTGAAATGAAGCCTGGTTGATTTTTTTTAATTTTTAGAATTTTTTTGCATTTTATTTTTGAATTTTCTATCTCGGGTCGGGTTCGAACGGATAGGAAGGAAATTTTTTTTCTTCTCTATTTTTCGGCCTGTCCTGACATGTTTCATCTTGAAATGAAGCCTGGATGATATTTTTTAATTTTTAGAATTTTTTTGCATTTAGTTTTGAATTTTCTAACTCGGGTCGGGTTTAAACGGATAGGAGGAAATTTTTTTTCTTCTCTATTTTTCGGCTTGTCCATACCCGTTTACTCTTGAAATGAAGCCTGGATGATGTTTTTTAATTTTTAGAATTTTTCTGCATTTATTTTTGAATTTTCTAACTCGGGTCGGGTTCGAACGGATAGGAAGGAAATTTTTTTTCTTCTCTATTTTTCGGCCTGTCCATACCCGTTTAGTTTTGAAATGAAGCCTGGATGATGTTTTTTAATTTTTAGAATTTTTTTGCATTTTATTTTTGAATTTTCTATCTCGGGTCGGGTTCGAACGAATAGGATGGAAATTTTTTTTCTTCTCTATTTTTCGGCCTGTCCATACCCGTTTAGTCTTGAAATGATGCCTGGATGATGTTTTTTTAATTTTTAAAATTTTTTTGCATTTATTTTAGAATTTTCTATCTCGGGTCGGGTTCGAACGGATAGGAGGAAATTTTTTTTCTTCTCTATTTTTCGGCTTGTCCATACCCGTTTACTCTTGAAATTTGCCTGGATGATGTTTTTTAATTTTTAGAATTTTTTTGCATTTTATTTTTGAATTTTCTATCTCGGGTCGGGTTCGAACGGATAGGAAGGAAATTTTTTTTCTTCTCTATTTTTCGGCCTGTCCTGACATGTTTCATCTTGAAATGAAGCCTGGATGATATTTTTTAATTTTTAGAATTTTTTTGCAATTATTTTTGACTTTTATATATCGGGTCGGGTTCGAACGGATAGGAAGGAAATTTTTTTTCTTCTCTATTTTTCGGCCTGTCCATACCCGTTTAGTCTTGAAATGAAGCCCGGATGATGTTTTTTAATTTTTAGAATTTTTTTGCATTTATTTTTGAATTTTCTAACTCGGGTCGGGTTCGAACGTGTAGGAAGGAAATTTTTTTTCCTCTCTATTTTTCAGCCTGTCCTGACTTGTTTCATCTTGAAACGAAGCCAGGATGATGTTTTTTAATTTTTAGAATTTTTCTGCATTTCTTTTTGAATTTTCTAACTCGGGTCGGGTTCGAACGGATAGGAAGGAAATTTTTTTTCTTCTCTATTTTTCGGCCTGTCCATACCCGTTTAGTTTTGAAATGAAGCCTGGATGATGTTTTTTAATTTTTAGAATTTTTTTGCATTTTATTTTTGAATTTTCTATCTCGGGTCGGGTTCGAACGGATAGGATGGAAATTTTTTTTCTTCTCTATTTTTCGGCCTGTCCATACCCGTTTAGTCTTGAAATGATGCCTGGATGATGTTTTTTTAATTTTTAAAATTTTTTTGCATTTATTTTAGAATTTTCTATCTCGGGTCGGGTTCGAACGGATAGGAGGAAATTTTTTTTCTTCTCTATTTTTCGGCTTGTCCATACCCGTTTACTCTTGAAATTTGCCTGGATGATGTTTTTTAATTTTTAGAATTTTTTTGCATTTTATTTTTGAATTTTCTATCTCGGGTCGGGTTCGAACGGATAGGAAGGAAATTTTTTTTCTTCTCTATTTTTCGGCCTGTCCTGACATGTTTCATCTTGAAATGAAGCCTGGATGATATTTTTTAATTTTTAGAATTTTTTTGCAATTATTTTTGACTTTTATATATCGGGTCGGGTTCGAACGGATAGGAAGGAAATTTTTTTTCTTCTCTATTTTTCGGCCTGTCCATACCCGTTTAGTCTTGAAATGAAGCCCGGATGATGTTTTTTAATTTTTAGAATTTTTTTGCATTTATTTTTGAATTTTCTAACTCGGGTCGGGTTCGAACGTATAGGAAGGAAATTTTTTTTCCTCTCTATTTTTCAGCCTGTCCTGACTTGTTTCATCTTGAAACGAAGCCAGGATGATGTTTTTTAATTTTTAGAATTTTTCTGCATTTATTTTTGAATTTTCTAACTCGGGTCGGGTTCGAACGGATTGGAAGGAAATTTTTTTTCTTCTCTATTTTTCGGCCTGTCCATACCCGTTTAGTTTTGAAATGAAGCCTGGATGATGTTTTTTAATTTTTAGAATTTTTTTGCATTTTATTTTTGAATTTTCTATCTCGGGTCGGGTTCGAACGGATAGGATGGAAATTTTTTTTCTTCTCTATTTTTCGGCCTGTCCATACCCGTTTAGTCTTGAAATGAAGTCTGGATGATGTTTTTTAATTTTTAGAAACTTTTTTCATTTTATTTTTGAATTTTCTATCTCGGGTCGGGTTCGAACGGATAGGATGGAAATTTTTTTTCTTCTCTATCTTTCGGCCTGTCCTGACCCGTTTCGTCTTGAAATGCAGCCAGGATGATGTTTTTTAATTTTTAGAATTTTCTTGCATTTTGTTTTTGAATTTTCTAACTCGGGTCGGGTTCGAACGGATAGAAAGGAAATTTTTTTTCTTCTCTATTTTTCGACCTGTCCATACCCGTTTAGTCTTGAAATGAAGCCTGGTTGATTTTTTTTAATTTTTAGAATTTTTTTGCATTTTATTTTTGAATTTTCTATCTCGGGTCGGGTTCGAACGGATAGGAAGGAAATTTTTTTTCTTCTCTATTTTTCGGCCTGTCCTGACATGTTTCATCTTGAAATGAAGCCTGGATGATATTTTTTAATTTTTAGAATTTTTTTGCATTTAGTTTTGAATTTTCTAACTCGGGTCGGGTTTAAACGGATAGGAGGAAATTTTTTTTCTTCTCTATTTTTCGGCTTGTCCATACCCGTTTACTCTTGAAATGAAGCCTGGATGATGTTTTTTAATTTTTAGAATTTTTCTGCATTTATTTTTGAATTTTCTAACTCGGGTCGGGTTCGAACGGATAGGAAGGAAATTTTTTTTCTTCTCTATTTTTCGGCCTGTCCATACCCGTTTAGTTTTGAAATGAAGCCTGGATGATGTTTTTTAATTTTTAGAATTTTTTTGCATTTTATTTTTGAATTTTCTATCTCGGGTCGGGTTCGAACGGATAGGATGGAAATTTTTTTTCTTCTCTATTTTTCGGCCTGTCCATACCCGTTTAGTCTTGAAATGATGCCTGGATGATGTTTTTTTAATTTTTAAAATTTTTTTGCATTTATTTTAGAATTTTCTATCTCGGGTCGGGTTCGAACGGATAGGAGGAAATTTTTTTTCTTCTCTATTTTTCGGCTTGTCCATACCCGTTTACTCTTGAAATTTGCCTGGATGATGTTTTTTAATTTTTAGAATTTTTTTGCATTTTATTTTTGAATTTTCTATCTCGGGTCGGGTTCGAACGGATAGGAAGGAAATTTTTTTTCTTCTCTATTTTTCGGCCTGTCCTGACATGTTTCATCTTGAAATGAAGCCTGGATGATATTTTTTAATTTTTAGAATTTTTTTGCAATTATTTTTGACTTTTATATATCGGGTCGGGTTCGAACGGATAGGAAGGAAATTTTTTTTCTTCTCTATTTTTCGGCCTGTCCATACCCGTTTAGTCTTGAAATGAAGCCCGGATGATGTTTTTTAATTTTTAGAATTTTTTTGCATTTATTTTTGAATTTTCTAACTCGGGTCGGGTTCGAACGTATAGGAAGGAAATTTTTTTTCTTCTCTATTTTTCAGCCTGTCCTGACTTGTTTCATCTTGAAACGAAGCCAGGATGATGTTTTTTAATTTTTAGAATTTTTCTGCATTTATTTTTGAATTTTCTAACTCGGGTCGGGTTCGAACGGATTGGAAGGAAATTTTTTTTCTTCTCTATTTTTCGGCCTGTCCATACCCGTTTAGTTTTGAAATGAAGCCTGGATGATGTTTTTTAATTTTTAGAATTTTTTTGCATTTTATTTTTGAATTTTCTATCTCGGGTCGGGTTCGAACGGATAGGATGGAAATTTTTTTTCTTCTCTATTTTTCGGCCTGTCCATACCCGTTTAGTCTTGAAATGAAGTCTGGATGATGTTTTTTAATTTTTAGAAACTTTTTTCATTTTATTTTTGAATTTTCTATCTCGGGTCGGGTTCGAACGGATAGGATGGAAATTTTTTTTCTTCTCTATCTTTCGGCCAGTCCTGACCCGTTTCGTCTTGAAATGCAGCCAGGATGATGTTTTTTAATTTTTAGAATTTTCTTGCATTTTGTTTTTGAATTTTCTAACTCGGGTCGGGTTCGAACGGATAGAAAGGAAATTTTTTTTCTTCTCTATTTTTCGACCTGTCCATACCCGTTTAGTCTTGAAATGAAGCCTGGTTGATTTTTTTTAATTTTTAGAATTTTTTTGCATTTTATTTTTGAATTTTCTATCTCGGGTCGGGTTCGAACGGATAGGAAGGAAATTTTTTTTCTTCTCTATTTTTCGGCCTGTCCTGACATGTTTCATCTTGAAATGAAGCCTGGATGATATTTTTTAATTTTTAGAATTTTTTTGCATTTAGTTTTGAATTTTCTAACTCGGGTCGGGTTTAAACGGATAGGAGGAAATTTTTTTTCTTCTCTATTTTTCGGCTTGTCCATACCCGTTTACTCTTGAAATGAAGCCTGGATGATGTTTTTTAATTTTTAGAATTTTTTTGCATTTTATTTTTGAATTTTCTATCTCGGGTCGGGTTCGAACGGATAGGAAGGAAATTTTTTTTCTTCTCTATTTTTCGGCCTGTCCATACCCGTTTAGTCTTGAAATGATGCCTGGATGATGTTTTTTTAATTTTTAGAATTTTTTTGCATTTATTTTAGAATTTTCTATCTCGGGTCGGGTTCGAACGGATAGGAGGAAATTTTTTTTCTTCTCTATTTTTCGGCTTGTCCATACCCGTTTACTCTTGAAATGAAGCCTGGATGATGTTTTTTAATTTTTAGAATTTTTTTGCATTTTATTTTTGAATTTTCTATCTCGGGTCGGGTTCGATCGGATAGGATGGAAATTTTTATTCTTCTCTATTTTTCGGCCTGTCCATACCCGTTTAGTCTTGAAATGAAGCCTGGATGATGTTTTTTGATTTTTAGAATTTTCTTGCATTTTGTTTTTGAATTTTCTAACTCGGGTCGAGTTCGAACGGATAGAAAGGAAATTTTTTTTCTTCTCTATTTTTCGGCCTGTCCATACCCGTTTAGTCTTGAAATGAAGCCTGGATGATTTTTTTTAATTTTTAGAATTTTTTTGCATTTAGTTTTGAATTTTCTAACTCGGGTCGGGTTTAAACGGATAGGAAGGAAATTTTTTTTCTTCTCTATTTTTCGGCCTGTCCATACCCGTTTAGTCTTGAAATGATGCCTGGATGATGTTTTTTTAATTTTTAAAATTTTTTTGCATTTATTTTAGAATTTTCTATCTCGGGTCGGGTTCGAACGGATAGGAGGAAATTTTTTTTCTTCTCTATTTTTCGGCTTGTCCATACCCGTTTACTCTTGAAATGAAGCCTGGATGATGTTTTTTAATTTTTAGAATTTTTTTGCATTTAGTTTTGAATTTTCTAACTCGGGTCGGGTTTAAACGGATAGGAAGGAAATTTTTTTTCTTTTCTATTTTTCGGCCTGTCCATACCCGTTTAGTCTTGAAATTATGCCTGGATGATGTTTTTTTAATTTTTAGAATTTTTTTGCATTTATTTTAGAATTTTCTATCTCGGGTCGGGTTCGAACGGATAGGAGGAAATTTTTTTTCTTCTCTATTTTTCGGCCTGTCCATACCCGTTTAGTCATGAAATGAAGCCTGGATGATTTTTTTTAATTTTTAGAATTTTTTTGCATTTAGTTTTGAATTTTCTAACTCGGGTCGGGTTTAAACGGATAGGAAGGAAATTTTTTTTCTTCTCTATTTTTCGGCCTGTCCATACCCGTTTAGTCTTGAAATGATGCCTGGATGATGTTTTTTTAATTTTTAAAATTTTTTTGCATTTATTTTAGAATTTTCTATCTCGGGTCGGGTTCGAACTGATAGGAGGAAATTTTTTTTCTTCTCTATTTTTCGGCTTGTCCATACCCGTTTACTCTTGAAATGAAGCCTGGATGATGTTTTTTAATTTTTAGAATTTTTTTGCATTTAGTTTTGAATTTTCTAACTCGGGTCGGGTTTAAACGGATAGGAAGGAAATTTTTTTTCTTCTCTATTTTTCGGCCTGTCCATACCCGTTTAGTCTTGAAATTATGCCTGGATGATGTTTTTTTAATTTTTAGAATTTTTTTGCATTTATTTTAGAATTTTCTATCTCGGGTCGGGTTCGAACGGATAGGAGGAAATTTTTTTTCTTCTCTCTTTTTCGGCTTGTCCATACCCGTTTACTCTTGAAATGAAGCCTGGATGATGTTTTTTAATTTTTAGAATTTTTTTGCATTTTATTTTTGAATTTTCTAACTCGGGTCGGGTTCGAACGTATAGGAAGGAAATTTTTTTTCCTCTCTATTTTTCAGCCTGTCCTGACTTGTTTCATCTTGAAACGAAGCCAGGATGATGTTTTTTAATTTTTAGAATTTTTCAGCATTTATTTTTGAATTTTCTAACTCGGATCGGGTTCGAACGGATAGGAAGGAAATTTTTTTTCTTTTCTATTTTTCGGCCTGTCCATACCCGTTTAGTTTTGAAATGAAGCCTGGATGATGTTTTTTAATTTTTAGAATTTTTTTGCATTTTATTTTTGAATTTTCTATCTCGGGTCGGGTTCGAACGGATAGGATGGAAATTTTTTTTCTTCTCTATTTTTCGGCCTGTCCATACCCGTTTAGTCTTGAAATGAAGTCTGGATGATGTTTTTTAATTTTTAGAAACTTTTTTCATTTTATTTTTGAATTTTCTATCTCGGGTCGGGTTCGAACGGATAGGATGGAAATTTTTTTTCTTCTCTATCTTTCGGCCTGTCCTGACCCGTTTCGTCTTGAAATGCAGCCAGGATGATGTTTTTTAATTTTTAGAATTTTCTTGCATTTTGTTTTTGAATTTTCTAACTCGGGTCGGGTTCGAACGGATAGAAAGGAAATTTTTTTTCTTCTCTATTTTTCGACCTGTCCATACCCGTTTAGTCTTGAAATGAAGCCTGGATGATTTTTTTTAATTTTTAGAATTTTTTTGCATTTAGTATTGAATTTTCTAACTCGGGTCGGGTTTAAACGGATAGGAGGAAATTTTTTTTCTTCTCTATTTTTCGGCCTGTCCATACCCGTTTAGTCATGAAATGAAGCCTGGATGATTTTTTTTAATTTTTAGAATTTTTTTGCATTTTATTTTTGAATTTTCTATCTCGGGTCGGGTTCGAAACGGATAGGAAGGAAATTTTTTTTCTTCTCTATTTTTCGGCCTGTCCTGACATGTTTCATCTTGAAATGAAGCCTGGATGATATTTTTTAATTTTTAGAATTTTTTTGCATTTAGTTTTGAATTTTCTAACTCGGGTCGGGTTTAAACGGATAGGAGGAAATTTTTTTTCTTCTCTATTTTTCGGCTTGTCCATACCCGTTTACTCTTGAAATGAAGCCTGGATGATGTTTTTTAATTTTTAGAATTTTTCTGCATTTATTTTTGAATTTTCTAACTCGGGTCGGGTTAGAACGGATAGGAAGGAAATTTTTTTTCTTCTCTATTTTTCGGCCTGTCCATACCCGTTTAGTTTTGAAATGAAGCCTGGATGATGTTTTTTAATTTTTAGAATTTTTTTGCATTTTATTTTTGAATTTTCTATCTCGGGTCGGGTTCGAACGGATAGGATGGAAATTTTTTTTCTTCTCTATTTTTCGGCCTGTCCATACCCGTTTAGTCTTGAAATGATGCCTGGATGATGTTTTTTTAATTTTTAAAATTTTTTTGCATTTATTTTAGAATTTTCTATCTCGGGTCGGGTTCGAACGGATAGGAGGAAATTTTTTTTCTTCTCTATTTTTCGGCTTGTCCATACCCGTTTACTCTTGAAATTTGCCTGGATGATGTTTTTTAATTTTTAGAATTTTTTTGCATTTTATTTTTGAATTTTCTATCTCGGGTCGGGTTCGAACGGATAGGAAGGAAATTTTTTTTCTTCTCTATTTTTCGGCCTGTCCTGACATGTTTCATCTTGAAATGAAGCCTGGATGATATTTTTTAATTTTTAGAATTTTTTTGCAATTATTTTTGACTTTTATATATCGGGTCGGGTTCGAACGGATATGAAGGAAATTTTTTTTCTTCTATATTTTTCGGCCTGTCCATACCCGTTTAGTCTTGAATGAAGCCCGGATGATGTTTTTTAATTTTTAGAATTTTTTTGCATTTATTTTTGAATTTTCTAACTCGGGTCGGGTTCGAACGTATAGGAAGGAAATTTTTTTTCCTCTCTATTTTTCAGCCTGTCCTGACTTGTTTCATCTTGAAACGAAGCCAGGATGATGTTTTTTAATTTTTAGAATTTTTCTGCATTTATTTTTGAATTTTCTAACTCGGGTCGGGTTCGAACGGATTGGAAGGAAATTTTTTTTCTTCTCTATTTTTCGGCCTGTCCATACCCGTTTAGTTTTGAAATGAAGCCTGGATGATGTTTTTTAATTTTTAGAATTTTTTTGCATTTTATTTTTGAATTTTCTATCTCGGGTCGGGTTCGAACGGATAGGATGGAAATTTTTTTTCTTCTCTATGTTTCGGCCTGTCCATACCCGTTTAGTCTTGAAATGAAGTCTGGATGATGTTTTTTAATTTTTAGAAACTTTTTTCATTTTATTTTTGAATTTTCTATCTCGGGTCGGGTTCGAACGGATAGGATGGAAATTTTTTTTCTTCTCTATCTTTCGGCCAGTCCTGACCCGTTTCGTCTTGAAATGCAGCCAGGATGATGTTTTTTAATTTTTAGAATTTTCTTGCATTTTGTTTTTGAATTTTCTAACTCGGGTCGGGTTCGAACGGATAGAAAGGAAATTTTTTTTCTTCTCTATTTTTCGACCTGTCCATACCCGTTTAGTCTTGAAATGAAGCCTGGTTGATTTTTTTTAATTTTTAGAATTTTTTTGCATTTTATTTTTGAATTTTCTATCTCGGGTCGGGTTCGAACGGATAGGAAGGAAATTTTTTTTTCTTCTCTATTTTTCGGCCTGTCCTGACATGTTTCATCTTGAAATGAAGCCTGGATGATATTTTTTAATTTTTAGAATTTTTTTGCATTTAGTTTTGAATTTTCTAACTCGGGTCGGGTTTAAACGGATAGGAGGAAATTTTTTTCTTCTCTATTTTTTCGGCTTGTCCATACCCGTTTACTCTTGAAATGAAGCCTGGATGATGTTTTTTAATTTTTAGAATTTTTTTGCATTTTATTTTTGAATTTTCTATCTCGGGTCGGGTTCGAACGGATAGGAAGGAAATTTTTTTTCTTCTCTATTTTTCGGCCTGTCCATACCCGTTTAGTCTTGAAATGATGCCTGGATGATGTTTTTTTATTTTTAGAATTTTTTTGCATTTATTTTAGAATTTTCTATCTCGGGTCGGGTTCGAACGGATAGGAGGAAATTTTTTTTCTTCTCTATTTTTCGGCTTGTCCATACCCGTTTACTCTTGAAATGAGGCCTGGATGATGTTTTTTAATTTTTAGAATTTTTTTGCATTTTATTTTTGAATTTTCTATCTCGGGTCGGGTTCGAACGGATAGGATGGAAATTTTTATTCTTCTCTATTTTTCGGCCTGTCCATACCCGTTTAGTCTTGAAATGAAGCCTGGATGATGTTTTTTGATTTTTAGAATTTTCTTGCATTTTGTTTTTGAATTTTCTAACTCGGGTCGAGTTCGAACGGATAGAAAGGAAATTTTTTTTCTTCTCTATTTTTCGGCCTGTCCATACCCGTTTAGTCTTGAAATGAAGCCTGGATGATTTTTTTTAATTTTTAGAATTTTTTTGCATTTAGTTTTGAATTTTCTAACTCGGGTCGGGTTTAAACGGATAGGAAGGAAATTTTTTTTTCTTCTCTATTTTTCGGCCTGTCCATACCCGTTTAGTCTTGAAATGATGCCTGGATGATGTTTTTTTAATTTTTAAAATTTTTTTGCATTTATTTTAGAATTTTCTATCTCGGGTCGGGTTCGAACGGATAGGAGGAAATTTTTTTTTCTTCTCTATTTTTCGGCTTGTCCATACCCGTTTACTCTTGAAATGAAGCCTGGATGATGTTTTTTAATTTTTAGAATTTTTTTGCATTTAGTTTTGAATTTTCTAACTCGGGTCGGGTTTAAACGGATAGGAAGGAAATTTTTTTTCTTCTCTATTTTTCGGCCTGTCCATACCCGTTTAGTCTTGAAATTATGCCTGGATGATGTTTTTTTAATTTTTAGAATTTTTTTGCATTTATTTTAGAATTTTCTATCTCGGGTCGGGTTCGAACGGATAGGAGGAAATTTTTTTTCTTCTCTATTTTTCGGCCTGTCCATACCCGTTTAGTCATGAAATGAAGCCTGGATGATTTTTTTTAATTTTTAGAATTTTTTTGCATTTAGTTTTGAATTTTCTAACTCGGGTCGGGTTTAAAACGGATAGGAAGGAAATTTTTTTTCTTCTCTATTTTTCGGCCTGTCCATACCCGTTTAGTCTTGAAATGATGCCTGGATGATGTTTTTTTAATTTTTAAAATTTTTTTGCATTTATTTTAGAATTTTCTATCTCGGGTCGGGTTCGAACTGATAGGAGGAAATTTTTTTTCTTCTCTATTTTTCGGCTTGTCGATACCCGTTTACTCTTGAAATGAAGCCTGGATAATGTTTTTTAATTTTTAGAATTTTTTTGCATTTAGTTTTGAATTTTCTAACTCGGGTCGGGTTTAAACGGATAGGAGGAAATTTTTTTTCTTCTCTATTTTTCGGCCTGTCCATACCCGTTTAGTCTTGAAATTATGCCTGGATGATGTTTTTTTAATTTTTAGAATTTTTTTGCATTTATTTTAGAATTTTCTATCTCGGGTCGGGTTCGAACGGATAGGAGGAAATTTTTTTTCTTCTCTCTTTTTCGGCTTGTCCATACCCGTTTACTCTTGAAATGAAGCCTGGATGATGTTTTTTAATTTTTAGAATTTTTTTGCATTTTATTTTTGAATTTTCTAACTCGGGTCGGGTTCGAACGTATAGGAAGGAAATTTTTTTTCCTCTCTATTTTTCAGCCTGTCCTGACTTGTTTCATCTTGAAACGAAGCCAGGATGATGTTTTTTAATTTTTAGAATTTTTCTGCATTTATTTTTGAATTTTCTAACTCGGGTCGGGTTCGAACGGATAGGAAGGAAATTTTTTTTCTTCTCTATTTTTCGGCCTGTCCATACCCGTTTAGTTTTGAAATGAAGCCTGGATGATGTTTTTTAATTTTTAGAATTTTTTTGCATTTTATTTTTGAATTTTCTATCTCGGGTCGGGTTCGAACGGATAGGATGGAAATTTTTTTTCTTCTCTATTTTTCGGCCTGTCCATACCCGTTTAGTCTTGAAATGAAGTCTGGATGATGTTTTTTAATTTTTAGAAACTTTTTTCATTTTATTTTTGAATTTTCTATCTCGGGTCGGGTTCGAACGGATAGGATGGAAATTTTTTTTCTTCTCTATCTTTCGGCCTGTCCTGACCCGTTTCGTCTTGAAATGCAGCCAGGATGATGTTTTTTAATTTTTAGAATTTTCTTGCATTTTGTTTTTGAATTTTCTAACTCGGGTCGGGTTCGAACGGATAGAAAGGAAATTTTTTTTCTTCTCTATTTTTCGACCTGTCCATACCCGTTTAGTCTTGAAATGAAGCCTGGATGATTTTTTTTAATTTTTAGAATTTTTTGCATTTTATTTTTGAATTTTCTATCTCGGGTTGGGTTCGAACGGATAGGAAGGAAATTTTTTTTTTTCTCTATTTTTCGGCCTGTCCTGACATGTTTCATCTTGAAATGAAGCCTGGATGATATTTTTTAATTTTTAGAATTTTTTTGCATTTAGTATTGAATTTTCTAACTCGGGTCGGGTTTAAACGGATAGGAGGAAATTTTTTTTCTTCTCTATTTTTCGGCTTGTCGATACCCGTTTACTCTTGAAATGAAGCCTGGATAATGTTTTTTAATTTTTAGAATTTTTTTGCATTTTATTTTTGAATTTTCTATCTCGGGTCGGGTTCGAACGGATAGGAAGGAAATTTTTTTTCTTCTCTATTTTTCGGCCTGTCCATACCCGTTTAGTCTTGAAATGATGCCTGGATGATGTTTTTTTAATTTTTAGAATTTTTTTGCATTTATTTTAGAATTTTCTATCTCGGGTCGGGTTCGAACGGATAGGAGGAAATTTTTTTTCTTCTCTATTTATCGGCTTGTCGATACCCGTTTACTCTTGAAATGAAGCCTGGATGATGTTTTTTAATTTTTAGAATTTTTTTGCATTTTATTTTTGAATTTTCTATCTCGGGTCGGGTTCGAACGGATAGGATGGAAATTTTTATTCTTCTCTATTTTTCGGCCTGTCCATACCCGTTTAGTCTTGAAATGATGCCTGGATGACGTTTTTTGATTTTTAGAATTTTCTTGCATGTTGTTTTTGAATTTTCTAACTCGGGTCGGGTTCGAACGGATAGAAAGGAAATTTTTTTTCTTCTCTATTTTTCGGCCTGTCCATACCCGTTTAGTCTTGAAATGAAGCCTGGATGATTTTTTTTAATTTTTAGAATTTTTTTGCATTTAGTTTTGAATTTTCTAACTCGGGTCGGGTTCGAACGTATAGGAAGGAAATTTTTTTTCCTCTCTATTTTTCAGCCTGTCCTGACTTGTTTCATCATGAAACGAAGCCAGGATGATGTTTTTTAATTTTTAGAATTTTTCTGCATTTATTTTTGAATTTTCTAACTCGGGTCGGGTTCGAACGGATAGGAAGGAAATTTTTTTTCTTCTCTATTTTTTGGCCTGTCCATACCCGTTTAGTTTTGAAATGAAGCCTGGATGATGTTTTTTAATTTTTAGAATTTTTTTGCATTTTATTTTTGAATTTTCTATCTCGGGTCGGGTTCGAACGGATACGATGGAAATTTTTTTTCTTCTCTGTTTTTCGGCCTGTCCATACCCGTTTAGTCTTGAAATGAAGTCTGGATGATGTTTTTTAATTTTTAGAAACTTTTTTCATTTTATTTTTGAATTTTCTATCTCGGGTCGGATTCGAACGGATAGGATGGAAATTTTTTTTCTTCTCTATCTTTCGGCCTGTCCTGACCCGTTTCGTCTTGATATGAAGCCTGGATGATTTTTTTTAATTTTTAGAATTTTTTTGCATTTTATTTTTTAATTTTCTATCTCGGGTCGGGTTCGAACGGATAGGAAGGAAATTTTTTTTCTTCTCTATTTTTCGGCCTGTCCTGACATGTTTCATCTTGAAATGAAGCCTGGATGATATTTTTTAATTTTTAGAATTTTTTTGCATTTAGTTTTGAATTTTCTAACTCGGGTCGGGTTTAAACGGATAGGAGGAAATTTTTTTTCTTCTCTATTTTTCGGCTTGTCCATACCCGTTTACTCTTGAAATGAAGCCTGGATGATGTTTTTTAATTTTTAGAATTTTTTTTCATTTTATTTTTGAATTTTCTATCTCGGGTCGGGTTCGAACGGATAGGAAGGAAATTTTTTTTCTTCTCTATTTTTCGGCCTGTCCATACCCGTTTAGTCTTGAAATGATGCCTGGATGATGTTTTTTTAATTTTTAGAATTTTTTTGCATTTATTTTAGAATTTTCTATCTCGGGTCGGGTTCGAACGGATAGGAGGAAATTTTTTTTCTTCTCTATTTTTCGGCTTGTCCATACCCGTTTACTCTTGAAATGAAGCCTGGATGATGTTTTTTAATTTTTAGAATTTTTTTGCATTTTATTTTTGAATTTTCTATCTCGGGTCGGGTTCGAACGGATAGGATTGAAATTTTTATTCTTCTCTATTTTTCGGCCTGTCCATACCCGTTTAGTCTTGAAATGAAGCCTGGATGATGTTTTTTGATTTTTAGAATTTTCTTGCATTTTGTTTTTGAATTTTCTAACTCGGGTCGGGTTCGAACGGATAGAAAGGAAATTTTTTTTCTTCTCTATTTTTCGACCTGTCCATACCCGTTTAGTCTTGATATGAAGCCTGGATGATTTTTTTTAATTTTTAGAATTTTTTTGCATTTTATTTTTTAATTTTCTATCTCGGGTCGGGTTCGAACGGATAGGAAGGAAATTTTTTTTCTTCTCTATTTTTCGGCCTGTCCTGACATGTTTCATCTTGAAATGAAGCCTGGATGATATTTTTTAATTTTTAGAATTTTTTTGCATTTAGTTTTGAATTTTCTAACTCGGGTCGGGTTTAAACGGATAGGAGGAAATTTTTTTTCTTCTCTATTTTTCGGCTTGTCCATACCCGTTTACTCTTGAAATGAAGCCTGGATGATGTTTTTTAATTTTTAGAATTTTTTTGCATTTTATTTTTGAATTTTCTATCTCGGGTCGGGTTCGAACGGATAGGAAGGAAATTTTTTTTCTTCTCTATTTTTCGGCCTGTCCATACCCGTTTAGTCTTGAAATGATGCCTGGATGATGTTTTTTTAATTTTTAGAATTTTTTTGCATTTATTTTAGAATTTTCTATCTCGGGTCGGGTTCGAACGGATAGGAGGAAATTTTTTTTCTTCTCTATTTTTCGGCTTGTCCATACCCGTTTACTCTTGAAATGAAGCCTGGATGATGTTTTTTAATTTTTAGAATTTTTTTGCATTTTATTTTTGAATTTTCTATCTCGGGTCGGGTTCGAACGGATAGAATTGAAATTTTTATTCTTCTCTATTTTTCGGCCTGTCCATACCCGTTTAGTCTTGAAATGAAGCCTGGATGATGTTTTTTGATTTTTAGAATTTTCTTGCATTTTGTTTTTGAATTTTCTAACTCGGGTCGGGTTCGAACGGATAGAAAGGAAATTTTTTTTCTTCTCTATTTTTCGGCCTGTCCATACCCGTTTAGTCTTGAAATGAAGCCTGGATGATTTTTTTTAATTTTTAGAATTTTTTTGCATTTAGTTTTGAATTTTCTAACTCGGGTCGGGTTTAAACGGATAGGAAGGAAATTTTTTTTCTTCTCTATTTTTCGGCCTGTCCATACCCGTTTAGTCTTGAAATGATGCCTGGATGATGTTTTTTTAATTTTTAGAATTTTTTTGCATTTATTTTAGAATTTTCTATCTCGGGTCGGGTTCGAACGGATAGGAGGAAATTTTTTTTCTTCTCTATTTTTCGGCCTGTCCATACCCGTTTAGTCTTGAAATGAAGCCCGGATGATGTTTTTTAATTTTTAGAATTTTTTTGCATTTTATTTTTGAATTTTCTATCTCGGGTCGGGTTCGAACGGATAGGAAGGAAATTTTTTTTCTTCTCTATTTTTCGGCCTGTCCTGACATGTTTCATCTTGAAATGAAGCCTGGATGATATTTTTTAATTTTTAGAATTTTTTTGCATTTTATTTTTGAATTTTCTATCTCGGGTCGGGTTCGAACGGATAGGAAGGAAATTTTTTTTCTTCTCTATTTTTCGGCCTGTCCTGACATGTTTCATCTTGAAATGAAGCCTGGATGATATTTTTTAATTTTTAGAATTTTTTTGCAATTATTTTTGACTTTTATATATCGGGTCGGGTTCGAACGGATAGGAAGGAAATTTTTTTTCTTCTCTATTTTTCGGCCTGTCCATACCCGTTTAGTCTTGAAATGAAGCCCGGATGATGTTTTTTAATTTTTAGAATTTTTTTGCATTTATTTTTGAATTTTCTAACTCGGGTCGGGTTCGAACGTATAGGAAGGAAATTTTTTTTCCTCTCTATTTTTCAGCCTGTCCTGACTTGTTTCATCTTGAAACGAAGCCAGGATGATGTTTTTTAATTTTTAAAATTTTTCTGCATTTATTTTTAAATTTTCTAACTCGGGTCGGGTTCGAACGGATAGGAAGGAAATTTTTTTTCTTCTCTATTTTTCGGCCTGTCCATACTCGTTTAGTTTTGAAATGAAGCCTGGATGATGTTTTTTAATTTTTAGAATTTTTTTGCATTTTATTTTTGAATTTTCTATCTCGGGTCGGGTTCGAACGGATAGGATGGAAATTTTTTTTCTTCTCTATTTTTCGGCCTGTCCATACCCGTTTAGTCTTGAAATGAAGTCTGGATGATGTTTTTTAATTTTTAGAAACTTTTTTCATTTTATTTTTGAATTTTCTATCTCGGGTCGGGTTCGAACGGATAGGATGGAAATTTTTTTTCTTCTCTATTTTTCGGCCTGTCCATACCCGTTTAGTCTTGAAATGATGCCTGGATGATGTTTTTTTAATTTTTAAAATTTTTTTGCATTTATTTTAGAATTTTCTATCTCGGGTCGGGTTCGAACGGATAGGAGGAAATTTTTTTTCTTCTCTATTTTTCGGCTTGTCCATACCCGTTTACTCTTGAAATGAAGCCTGGATGATGTTTTTTAATTTTTAGAATTTTTTTGCATTTTATTTTTGAATTTTCTATCTCGGGTCGGGTTCGAACGGATAGGAAGGAAATTTTTTTTCTTCTCTATTTTTCGGCCTGTCCTAACATGTTTCATCTTGAAATGAAGCCTGGATGATATTTTTTAATTTTTAGAATTTTTTTGCAATTATTTTTGACTTTTATATATCGGGTCGGGTTCGAACGGATAGGAAGGAAATTTTTTTTCTTCTCTATTTTTCGGCCTGTCCATACCCGTTTAGTCTTGAAATGAAGCCCGGATGATGTTTTTTAATTTTTAGAATTTTTTTGCATTTATTTTTGAATTTTCTAACTCGGGTCGGGTTCGAACGTATAGGAAGGAAATTTTTTTTCCTCTCTATTTTTCAGCCTGTCCTGACTTGTTTCATCTTGAAACGAAGCCAGGATGATGTTTTTTAATTTTTAGAATTTTTCTGCATTTATTTTTGAATTTTCTAACTCGGGTCGGGTTCGAACGGATAGGAAGGAAATTTTTTTTCTTCTCTATTTTTCGGCCTGTCCATACCCGTTTAGTTTTGAAATGAAGCCTGGATGATGTTTTTTAATTTTTAGAATTTTTTTGCATTTTATTTTTGAATTTTCTATCTCGGGTCGGGTTCGAACGGATAGGATGGAAATTTTTTTTCTTCTCTATTTTTCGGCCTGTCCATACCCGTTTAGTCTTGAAATGAAGTCTGGATGATGTTTTTTAATTTTTAGAAACTTTTTTCATTTTATTTTTGAATTTTCTATCTCGGGTCGGGTTCGAACGGATAGGATGGAAATTTTTTTTCTTCTCTATCTTTCGGCCTGTCCTGACCCTTTCGTCTTGAAATGCAGCCAGGATGATGTTTTTTAATTTTTAGAATTTTCTTGCATTTTGTTTTTGAATTTTCTAACTTGGGTCGGGTTCGAACGGATAGAAAGGAAATTTTTTTTCTTCTCTATTTTTCGACCTGTCCATACCCGTTTAGTCTTGAAATGAAGCCTGGATGATTTTTTTTAATTTTTAGAATTTTTTTGCATTTTATTTTTGAATTTTCTATCTCGGGTCGGGTTCGAACGGATAGGAAGGAAATTTTTTTTCTTCTCTATTTTTCGGCCTGTCCTGACATGTTTCGTCTTGAAATGAAGCCTGGATGATATTTTTTAATTTTTAGAATTTTTTTGCATTTAGTTTTGAATTTTCTAACTCGGGTCGGGTTTAAACGGATAGGGGGAAATTTTTTTTCTTCTCTATTTTTCGGCTTGTCGATACCCGTTTACTCTTGAAATGAAGCCTGGATAATGTTTTTTAATTTTTAGAATTTTTTTGCATTTTATTTTTGAATTTTCTATCTCGGGTCGGGTTCGAACGGATAGGAAGGAAATTTTTTTTCTTCTCTATTTTTCGGCCTGTCCATACCCGTTTAGTCTTGAAATGAAGCCTGGATGATGTTTTTTTAATTTTTAGAATTTTTTTGCATTTATTTTAGAATTTTCTATCTCGGGTCGGGTTCGAACGGATAGGAGGAAATTTTTTTTCTTCTCTATTTTTCGGCTTGTCGATACCCGTTTACTCTTGAAATGAAGCCTGGATGATGTTTTTTAATTTTTAGAATTTTTTTGCATTTTATTTTTGAATTTTCTATCTCGGGTCGGGTTCGAACGGATAGGATGGAAATTTTTATTCTTCTCTACTTTTCGGCCTGTCCATACCCGTTTAGTCTTGAAATGATGCCTGGATGATGTTTTTTGATTTTTAGAATTTTCTTGCATGTTGTTTTTGAATTTTCTAACTCGGGTCGGGTTCGAACGGATAGAAAGGAAATTTTTTTTCTTCTCTATTTTTCGGCCTGTCCATACCCGTTTAGTCTTGAAATGAAGCCTGGATGATTTTTTTTTAATTTTTAGAATTTTTTTGCATTTAGTTTTGAATTTTCTAACTCGGGTCGGGTTTAAAGGGATAGGAAGGAAATTTTTTTTCTTCTCTATTTTTCGGCCTGTCCATACCCGTTTATTCTTGAAATGATGCCTGGATGATGTTTTTTTTAATTTTTAGAATTTTTTTGCATTTATTTTAGAATTTTCTATCTCGGGTCGGGTTCGAACGGATAGGAGGAAATTTTTTTTCTTCTCTATTTTTCGGCCTGTCCATACCCGTTTAGTCTTGAAATGAAGCCTGGATGATTTTTTTTAATTTTTAGAATTTTTTTGCATTTAGTTTTGAATTTTCTAACTCGGGTCGGGTTTAAACGGATAGGAAGGAAATTTTTTTTCTTCTCTATTTTTCGGCCTGTCCATACCCGTTTAGTCTTGAAATGATGCCTGGATGATGTTTTTTTAATTTTTAAAATTTTTTTGCATTTATTTTAGAATTTTCTATCTCGGGTCTGGTTCGAACGGATAGGAGGAAATTTTTTTTCTTCTCTATTTTTCGGCTTGTCCATACCCGTTTACTCTTGAAATGAAGCCTGGATGATGTTTTTTAATTTTTAGAATTTTTTTGCATTTTATTTTTGAATTTTCTATCTCGGGTCGGGTTCGAACGGATAGGAAGGAAATTTTTTTTCTTCTCTATTTTTCGGCCTGTCCTGACATGTTTCATCTTGAAATGAAGCCTGGATGATATTTTTTAATTTTTAGAATTTTTTTGCAATTATTTTTGACTTTTATATATCGGGTCGGGTTCGAACGGATAGGAAGGAAATTTTTTTTCTTCTCTATTTTTCGGCCTGTCCATACCCGTTTAGTCTTGAAATGAAGCCCGGATGATGTTTTTTAATTTTTAGAATTTTTTTGCATTTATTTTTGAATTTTCTAACTCGGGTCGGGTTCGAACGTATAGGAAGGAAATTTTTTTTCCTCTCTATTTTTCAGCCTGTCCTGACTTGTTTCATCATGAAACGAAGCCAGGATGATGTTTTTTAATTTTTAGAATTTTTCTGCATTTATTTTTGAATTTTCTAACTCGGGTCGGGTTCGAACGGATAGGAAGGAAATTTTTTTTCTTATCTATTTTTCGGCCTGTCCATACCCGTTTAGTTTTGAAATGAAGATTGGATGATGTTTTTTAATTTTTAGAATTTTTTTGCATTTTATTTTTGAATTTTCTATCTCGGGTCGGGTTCGAACGGATAGGATGGAAATTTTTTTTCTTCTCTATTTTTCGGCCTGTCCATACCCGTTTAGTCTTGAAATGAAGTCTGGATGATGTTTTTTAATTTTTAGAAACTTTTTTCATTTTATTTTTGAATTTTCTATCTCGGGTCGGGTTCGAACGGATAGGATGGAAATTTTTTTTCTTCTCTATCTTTCGGCCTGTCCTGACCCGTTTCGTCTTGAAATGCAGCCAGGATGATGTTTTTTAATTTTTAGAATCTTGCATTTTGTTTTTGAATTTTCTAACTCGGGTCGGGTTCGAACGGATAGAAAGGAAATTTTTTTTCTTCTCTATTTTTCGACCTGTCCATACCCGTTTAGTCTTGATATGAAGCCTGGATGATTTTTTTTAATTTTTAGAATTTTTTTGCATTTTATTTTTTAATTTTCTATCTCGGGTCGGGTTCGAACGGATAGGAAGGAAATTTTTTTTCTTTTCTATTTTTCGGCCTGTCCTGACATGTTTCATCTTGAAATGAAGCCTGGATGATATTTTTGAATTTTTAGAATTTTTTTGCATTTAGTTTTGAATTTTCTAACTCGGGTCGGGTTTAAACGGATAGGAGGAAATTTTTTTTCTTCTCTATTTTTCGGCTTGTCCATACCCGTTTACTCTTGAAATGAAGCCTGGATGATGTTTTTTAATTTTTAGAATTTTTTTGCATTTTATTTTTGAATTTTCTATCTCGGGTCGGGTTCGAACGGATAGGAAGGAAATTTTTTTTCTTCTCTATTTTTCGGCCTGTCCATACCCGTTTAGTCTTGAAATGATGCCTGGATGATGTTTTTTTAATTTTTAGAATTTTTTTGCATTTATTTTAGAATTTTTTATCTCGGGTCGGGTTCGAACGGATAGGAGGAAATTTTTTTTCTTCTCTATTTTTCGGCTTGTCCATACCCGTTTACTCTTGAAATGAAGCCTGGATGATGTTTTTTAATTTTTAGAATTTTTTTGCATTTTATTTTTGAATTTTCTATCTCGGGTCGGGTTCGAACGGATAGGATGGAAATTTTTATTCTTCTCTATTTTTCGGCCTGTCCATACCCGTTTAGTCTTGAAATGAAGCCTGGATGATGTTTTTTGATTTTTAGAATTTTCTTGCATTTTGTTTTTGAATTTTCTAACTCGGGTCGGGTTCGAACGGATAGAAAGGAAATTTTTTTTCTTCTCTATTTTTCGGCCTGTCCATACCCGTTTAGTCTTGAAATGAAGCCTGGATGATTTTTTTTAATTTTTAGAATTTTTTTGCATTTAGTTTTGAATTTTCTAACTCGGGTCGGGTTTAAACGGATAGGAAGGAAATTTTTTTTCTTCTCTATTTTTCGGCCTGTCCATACCCGTTTAGTCTTGAAATGATGCCTGGATGATGTTTTTTTAATTTTTAGAATTTTTTTGCATTTATTTTAGAATTTTCTATCTCGGGTCGGGTTCGAACGGATAGGAGGAAATTTTTTTTCTTCTCTATTTTTCGGCCTGTCCATACCCGTTTAGTCTTGAAATGAAGCCTGGATGATTTTTTTTAATTTTTAGAATTTTTTTGCATTTAGTTTTGAATTTTCTAACTCGAGTCGGGTTTAAACGGATAGGAGGAAATTTTTTTTCTTCTCTACTTTTCGGCTTGTGCATACCCGTTTAGTCTTGAAATGAAGTCCAGATGATGTTTTTTAATTTTTAGAATTTTTTTGCATTTTATTTTTGAATTTTCTATCTCGGGTCGGGTTCGAACGGATAGGAAGGAAATTTTTTTTCTTCTCTATTTTTCGGCCTGTCCTGACATGTTTCATCTTGAAATGAAGCCTGGATGATATTTTTTAATTTTTAGAATTTTTTTGCATTTTGTTTTTGAATTTTCTATCTCGGGTCGGGTTCGAACGGATAGGAAGGAAATTTTTTTTCTTCTCTATTTTTCGGCCTGTCCTGACATGTTTCATCTTGAAATGAAGCCTGGATGATATTTTTTAATTTTTAGAATTTTTTTGCAATTATTTTTGACTTTTATATATCGGGTCGGGTTCGAACGGATAGGAAGGAAATTTTTTTTCTTCTCTATTTTTCGGCCTGTCCATACCCGTTTAGTCTTGAAATGAAGCCCGGATGATGTTTTTTAATTTTTAGAATTTTTTTGCATTTATTTTTGAATTTTCTAACTCGGGTCGGGTTCGAACGTATAGGAAGGAAATTTTTTTTCCTCTCTATTTTTCAGCCTGTCCTGACTTGTTTCATCTTGAAACGAAGCCAGGATGATGTTTTTTAATTTTTAGAATTTTTCTGCATTTATTTTTGAATTTTCTAACTCGGGTCGGGTTCGAACGGATAGGAAGGAAATTTTTTTTCTTCTCTATTTTTCGGCCTGTCCATACCCGTTTAGTTTTGAAATGAAGCCTGGATGATGTTTTTTAATTTTTAGAATTTTTTTGCATTTTATTTTTGAATTTTCTATCTCGGGTCGGGTTCGAACGGATAGGATGGAAATTTTTTTTCTTCTCTATTTTTCGGCCTGTCCATACCCGTTTAGTCTTGAAATGAAGTCTGGATGATGTTTTTTAATTTTTAGAAACTTTTTTCATTTTATTTTTGAATTTTCTATCTCGGGTCGGGTTCGAACGGATAGGATGGAAATTTTTTTTCTTCTCTATTTTTCGGCCTGTCCATACCCGTTTAGTCTTGAAATGATGCCTGGATGATGTTTTTTTAATTTTTAAAATTTTTTTGCATTTATTTTAGAATTTTCTATCTCGGGTCGGGTTCGAACGGATAGAAAGGAAATTTTTTTTCTTCTCTATTTTTCGGCCTGTCCATACCCGTTTAGTCTTGAAATGAAGCCTGGATGATTTTTTTTAATTTTTAGAATTTTTTTGCATTTAGTTTTGAATTTTATAACTCGGGTCGGGTTTAAACGGATAGGAGGAAATTTTTTTTCTTCTCTATTTTTCGGCTTGTCCATACCCGTTTACTCTTGAAATGAAGCCTGGATGATGTTTTTTAATTTTTAGAATTTTTTTGCATTTTATTTTTGAATTTTCTATCTCGGGTCGGGTTCGAACGGATAGGATGGAAATTTTTATTCTTCTCTATTTTTCGGCCTGTCCATACCCGTTTAGTCTTGAAATGAAGCCTGGATGATGTTTTTTGATTTTTAGAATTTTCTTGCATTTTGTTTTTGAATTTTCTAACTCGGGTCGGGTTCGAACGGATAGAAAGGAAATTTTTTTTCTTCTCTATTTTTCGGCCTGTCCATACCCGTTTAGTCTTGAAATGAAGCCTGGATGATTTTTTTTAATTTTTAGAATTTTTTTGCCTTTAGTTTTGAATTTTCTAACTCGGGTCGGGTTTAAACGGATAGGAAGGAAATTTTTTTTCTTCTCTATTTTTCGGCCTGTCCATACCCGTTTAGTCTTGAAATTATGCCTGGATGATGTTTTTTTAATTTTTAGAATTTTTTTGCATTTATTTTAGAATTTTCTATCTCGGGTCGGGTTCGAACGGATAGGAGGAAATTTTTTTTCTTCTCTATTTGTCGGCCTGTCCATACCCGTTTAGTCTTGAAATGAAGCCTGGATGATTTTTTTTAATTTTTAGAATTTTTTTGCATTTAGTTTTGAATTTTCTAACTCGGGTCGGGTTTAAACGGATAGGAAAGAAATTTTTTTTCTTCTCTATTTTTCGGCCTGTCCATACCCGTTTAGTCTTGAAATGATGCCTGGATGATGTTTTTTTAATTTTTAAAATTTTTTTGCATTTATTTTAGAATTTTCTATCTCGGGTCGGGTTCGAACGGATAGGAGGAAATTTTTTTTCTTCTCTATTTTTCGGCTTGTCCATACCCGTTTACTCTTGAAATGAAGCCTGGATGATGTTTTTTAATTTTTAGAATTTTTTTGCATTTATTTTTGAATTTTCTAACTCGGGTCGGGTTCGAACGTATAGGAAGGAAATTTTTTTTCCTCTCTATTTTTCAGCCTGTCCTGACTTGTTTCATCTTGAAACGAAGCCAGGATGATGTTTTTTAATTTTTAGAATTTTTCTGCATTTATTTTTGAATTTTCTAACTCGGGTCGGGTTCGAACGGATAGGAAGGAAATTTTTTTTCTTCTCTATTTTTCGGCCTGTCCATACCCGTTTAGTTTTGAAATGAAGCCTGGATGATGTTTTTTAATTTTTAGAATTTTCTTGCATTTTATTTTTGAATTTTCTATCTCGGGTCGGGTTCGAACGGATAGGATGAAAATTTTTTTTCTTCTCTATTTTTCGGCCTGTCCATACCCGTTTAGTCTTGAAATGAAGACTGGATGATGTTTTTTAATTTTTAGAAACTTTTTTCATTTTATTTTTGAATTTTCTATCTCGGGTCGGGTTCGAACGGATAGGATGGAAATTTTTTTTCTTCTCTATCTTTCGGCCTGTCCTGACCCGTTTCGTCTTGAAATGCAGCCAGGATGATGTTTTTTAATTTTTAGAATTTTCTTGCATTTTGTTTTTGAATTTTCTAACTCGGGTCGGGTTCGAACGGATAGAAAGGAAATTTTTTTTCTACTCTATTTTTCGACCTGTCCATACCCGTTTAGTCTTGAAATGAAGCCTGGTTGATTTTTTTTAATTTTTAGAATTTTTTTGCATTTTATTTTTGAATTTTCTATCTCGGGTCGGGTTCGAACGGATAGGAAGGAAATTTTTTTTCTTCTCTATTTTTCGGCCTGTCCTGACATGTTTCATCTTGAAATGAAGCCTGGATGATATTTTTTAATTTTTAGAATTTTTTTGCATTTAGTTTTGAATTTTCTAACTCGAGTCGGGTTTAAACGGATAGGAGGAAATTTTTTTTCTTCTCTACTTTTCGGCTTGTCCATACCCGTTTACTCTTGAAATGAAGCCTGGATGATGTTTTTTAATTTTTAGAATTTTTTTGCATTTTATTTTTGAATTTTCTATCTCGGGTCGGGTTCGAACGGATAGGAAGGAAATTTTTTTTCTTCTCTATTTTTCGGCCTGTCCATACCCGTTTAGTCTTGAAATGATGCCTGGATGATGTTTTTTTAATTTTTAGAATTTTTTTGCATTTATTTTAGAATTTTCTATCTCGGGTCGGGTTCGAACGGATAGGAGGAAATTTTTTTTCTTCTCTATTTTTCGGCTTGTCCATACCCGTTTACTCTTGAAATGAAGCCTGGATGATGTTTTTTAATTTTTAGAATTTTTTTGCATTTTATTTTTGAATTTTCTATCTCGGGTCGGGTTCGAACGGATAGGATGGAAATTTTTATTCTTCTCTATTTTTCGGCCTGTCCATACCCGTTTAGTCTTGAAATGAAGCCTGGATGATGTTTATTGATTTTTAGAATTTTCTTGCATTTTGTTTTTGAATTTTCTAACTCGGGTCGGGTTCGAACGGATAGAAAGGAAATTTTTTTTCTTCTCTATTTTTCGGCCTGTCCATACCCGTTTAGTCTTGAAATGAAGCCTGGATGATTTTTTTTAATTTTTTGAATTTTTTTGCCTTTAGTTTTGAATTTTCTAACTCGGGTCGGGTTTAAACGGATAGGAAGGAAATTTTTTTTCTTCTCTATTTTTCGGCCTGTCCATACCCGTTTAGTCTTGAAATTATGCTTGGATGATGTTTTTTTAATTTTTAGAATTTTTTTGCATTTATTTTAGAATTTTCTATCTCGGGTCGGGTTCGAACGGATAGGAGGAAATTTTTTTTCTTCTCTATTTTTCGGCCTGTCCATACCCGTTTAGTCTTGAAATGAAGCCTGGATGATTTTTTTTAATTTTTAGAATTTTTTTGCATTTAGTTTTGAATTTTCTAACTCGGGTCGGGTTTAAACGGATAGGAAGGAAATTTTTTTTCTTCTCTATTTTTCGGCCTGTCCATACCCGTTTAGTCTTGAAATGATGCCTGGATGATGTTTTTTTAATTTTGAAAATTTTTTTGCATTTATTTTAGAATTTTCTATCTTGGGTCGGGTTCGAACGGATAGGAGGAAATTTTTTTTCTTCTCTATTTTTCGGCTTGTCCATACCCGTTTACTCTTGAAATGAAGCCTGGATGATGTTTTTTAATTTTTAGAATTTTTTTGCATTTTATTTTTGAATTTTCTATCTCGGGTCGGGTTCGAACGGATAGGAAGGAAATTTTTTTTCTTCTCTATTTTTCGGCCTGTCCTGACATGTTTCATCTTGAAATGAAGCCTGGATGATATTTTTAAATTTTTAGAATTTTTTTGCAATTATTTTTGACTTTTCTATATCGGGTCGGGTTCGAACGGATAGGAAGGAAATTTTTTTTCTTCTCTATTTTTCGGCCTGTCCATACCCGTTTAGTCTTGAAATGAAGCCCGGATGATGTTTTTTAATTTTTATAATTTTTTTGCATTTATTTTTGAATTTTCTAACTCGGGTCGGGTTCGAACGTATAGGAAGGAAATTTTTTTTCCTCTCTATTTTTCAGCCTGTCCTGACTTGTTTCATCTTGAAACGAAGCCAGGATGATGTTTTTTAATTTTTAGAATTTTTCTGCATTTATTTTTGAATTTTCTAACTCGGGTCGGGTTCGAACGGATAGGAAGGAAATTTTTTTTCTTCTCTATTTTTCGGCCTGTCCATACCCGTTTAGTTTTGAAATGAAGCCTGGATGATGTTTTTTAATTTTTAGAATTTTTTTGCATTTTATTTTTGAATTTTCTATCTCGGGTCGGGTTCGAACGGATAGGATGGAAATTTTTTTTCTTCTCTATTTTTCGGCCTGTCCATACCCGTTTAGTCTTGAAATGAAGTCTGGATGATGTTTTTTAATTTTTAGAAACTTTTTTCATTTTATTTTTGAATTTTCTATCTCGGGTCGGGTTCAAACGGATAGGATGGAAATTTTTTTTCTTCTCTATCTTTCGGCCTGTCCTGACCCGTTTCGTCTTGAAATGCAGCCAGGATGATGTTTTTTAATTTTTAGAATTTTCTTGCATTTTGTTTTTGAATTTTCTAACTCGGGTCGGGTTCGAACGGATAGAAAGGAAATTTTTTTTCTTCTCTATTTTTCGACCTGTCCATACCCGTTTAGTCTTGAAATGAAGCCTGGTTGATTTTTTTTAATTTTTAGAATTTTTTTGCATTTTATTTTTGAATTTTCTATCTCGGGTCGGGTTCGAACGGATAGGAAGGAAATTTTTTTTCTTCTCTATTTTTCGGCCTGTCCTGACATGTTTCATCTTGAAATGAAGCCTGGATGATATTTTTTAATTTTTAGAATTTTTTTGCATTTAGTTTTGAATTTTATAACTCGGGTCGGGTTTAAACGGATAGGAGGAAATTTTTTTTCTTCTCTATTTTTCGGCTTGTCCATACCCGTTTACTCTTGAAATGAAGCCTGGATGATGTTTTTTAATTTTTAGAATTTTTTTGCATTTTATTTTTGAATTTTCTATCTCGGGTCGGGTTCGAACGGATTGGAAGGAAAGTTTTTTTCTTCTCTATTTTTCGGCCTGTCCATACCCGTTTAGTCTTGAAATGATGCCTGGATGATGTTTTTTTAATTTTTAGAATTTTTTTGCATTTATTTTAGAATTTTCTATCTCGGGTCGGGTTCGAACGGATAGGAGGAAATTTTTTTTCTTCTCTATTTTTCGGCTTGTCCATACCCGTTTACTCTTGAAATGAAGCCTGGATGATGTTTTTTAATTTTTAGAATTTTTTTGCATTTTATTTTTGAATTTTCTATCTCGGGTCGGGTTCGAACGGATAGGATGGAAATTTTTATTCTTCTCTATTTTTCGGCCTGTCCATACCCGTTTAGTCTTGAAATGAAGCCTGGATGATGTTTTTTGATTTTTAGAATTTTCTTGCATTTTGTTTTTGAATTTTCTAACTCGGGTCGGGTTCGAACGGATAGAAAGGAAATTTTTTTTCTTCTCTATTTTTCGGCCTGTCCATACCCGTTTAGTCTTGAAATGAAGCCTGGATGATTTTTTTTAATTTTTAGAATTTTTTTGCCTTTAGTTTTGAATTTTCTAACTCGGGTCGGGTTTAAACGGATAGGAAGGAAATTTTTTTTCTTCTCTATTTTTCGGCCTGTCCATACCCGTTTAGTCTTGAAATTATGCCTGGATGATGTTTTTTTAATTTTTAGAATTTTTTTGCATTTATTTTAGAATTTTCTATCTCGGGTCGGGTTCGAACGGATAGGAGGAAATTTTTTTTCTTCTCTATTTTTCGGCCTGTCCATACCCGTTTAGTCTTGAAATGAAGCCTGGATGATTTTTTTTAATTTTTAGAATTTTTTTGCATTTAGTTTTGAATTTTCTAACTCGGGTCGGGTTTAAACGGATAGGAAGGAAATTTTTTTTCTTCTCTATTTTTCGGCCTGTCCATACCCGTTTAGTCCTGAAATGATGCCTGGATGATGTTTTTTTAATTTTTAAAATTTTTTTGCATTTATTTTAGAATTTTCTATCTCGGGTCGGGTTCGAACGGATAGGAGGAAATTTTTTTTCTTCTCTATTTTTCGGCTTGTCCATACCCGTTTACTCTTGAAATGAAGCCTGGATGATGTTTTTTAATTTTTAGAATTTTTTTGCATTTTATTTTTGAATTTTCTATCTCGGGTCGGGTTCGAACGGATAGGAAGGAAATTTTTTTTCTTCTCTATTTTTCGGCCTGTCCTGACATGTTTCATCTTGAAATGAAGCCTGGATGATATTTTTTAATTTTTAGAATTTTTTTGCAATTATTTTTGACTTTTATATATCGGGTCGGGTTCGAACGGATAGGAAGGAAATTTTTTTTCTTCTCTATTTTTCGGCCTGTCCATACCCGTTTAGTCTTGAAATGAAGCCCGGATGATGTTTTTTAATTTTTAGAATTTTTTTGCATTTATTTTTGAATTTTCTAACTCGGGTCGGGTTCGAACGTATAGGAAGGAAATTTTTTTTCCTCTCTATTTTTCAGCCTGTCCTGACTTGTTTCATCTTGAAACGAAGCCAGGATGATGTTTTTTAATTTTTAGAATTTTTCTGCATTTATTTTTGAATTTTCTAACTCGGGTCGGGTTCGAACGGATAGGAAGGAAATTTTTTTTCTTCTCTATTTTTCGGCCTGTCCATACCCGTTTAGTTTTGAAATGAAGCCTGGATGATGTTTTTTAATTTTTAGAATTTTTTTGCATTTTATTTTTGAATTTTCTATCTCGGGTCGGGTTCGAACGGATAGGATGGAAATTTTTTTTCTTCTCTATTTTTCGGCCTGTCCATACCCGTTTAGTCTTGAAATGAAGTATGGATGATGTTTTTTAATTTTTAGAAACTTTTTTCATTTTATTTTTGAATTTTCTATCTCGGGTCGGGTTCGAACGGATAGGATGGAAATTTTTTTTCTTCTCTATCTTTCGGCCTGTCCTGACCCGTTTCGTCTTGAAATGCAGCCAGGATGATGTTTTTTAATTTTTAGAATTTTCTTGCATTTTGTTTTTGAATTTTCTAACTCGGGTCGGGTTCGAACGGATAGAAAGGAAATTTTTTTTCTTCTCTATTTTTCGACCTGTCCATACCCGTTTAGTCTTGAAATGAAGCCTGGTTGATTTTTTTTAATTTTTAGAATTTTTTTGCATTTTATTTTTGAATTTTCTATCTCGGGTCGGGTTCGAACGGATAGGAAGGAAATTTTTTTTCTTCTCTATTTTTCGGCCTGTCCTGACATGTTTCATCTTGAAATGAAGCCTGGATGATATTTTTTAATTTTTAGAATTTTTTTGCATTTAGTTTTGAATTTTATAACTCGGGTCGGGTTTAAACGGATAGGAGGAAATTTTTTTTCTTCTCTATTTTTCGGCTTGTCCATACCCGTTTACTCTTGAAATGAAGCCTGGATGATGTTTTTTAATTTTTAGAATTTTTTTGCATTTTATTTTTGAATTTTCTATCTCGGGTCGGGTTCGAACGGATTGGAAGGAAATTTTTTTTCTTCTCTATTTTTCGGCCTGTCCATACCCGTTTAGTCTTGAAATGATGCCTGGATGATGTTTTTTTAATTTTTAGAATTTTTTTGCATTTATTTTAGAATTTTCTATCTCGGGTCGGGTTCGAACGGATAGGAGGAAATTTTTTTTCTTCTCTATTTTTCGGCTTGTCCATACCCGTTTACTCTTGAAATGAAGCCTGGATGATGTTTTTTAATTTTTAGAATTTTTTTGCATTTTATTTTTGAATTTTCTATCTCGGGTCGGGTTCGAACGGATAGGATGGAAATTTTTATTCTTCTCTATTTTTCGGCCTGTCCATACCCGTTTAGTCTTGAAATGAAGCCTGGATGATGTTTTTTGATTTTTAGAATTTTCTTGCATTTTGTTTTTGAATTTTCTAACTCGGGTCGGGTTCGAACGGATAGAAAGGAAATTTTTTTTCTTCTCTATTTTTCGGCCTGTCCATACCCGTTTAGTCTTGAAATGAAGCCTGGATGATTTTTTTTAATTTTTAGAATTTTTTTGCCTTTAGTTTTGAATTTTCTAACTCGGGTCGGGTTTAAACGGATAGGAAGGAAATTTTTTTTCTTCTCTATTTTTCGGCCTGTCCATACCCGTTTAGTCTTGAAATTATGCCTGGATGATGTTTTTTTAATTTTTAGAATTTTTTTGCATTTATTTTAGAATTTTCTATCTCGGGTCGGGTTCGAACGGATAGGAGGAAATTTTTTTTCTTCTCTATTTTTCGGCCTGTCCATACCCGTTTAGTCTTGAAATGAAGCCTGGATGATTTTTTTTAATTTTTAGAATTTTTTTGCATTTAGTTTTGAATTTTCTAACTCGGGTCGGGTTTAAACGGATAGGAAGGAAATTTTTTTTCTTCTCTATTTTTCGGCCTGTCCATACCCGTTTAGTCCTGAAATGATGCCTGGATGATGTTTTTTTAATTTTTAAAATTTTTTTGCATTTATTTTAGAATTTTCTATCTCGGGTCGGGTTCGAACGGATAGGAGGAAATTTTTTTTCTTCTCTATTTTTCGGCTTGTCCATACCCGTTTACTCTTGAAATGAAGCCTGGATGATGTTTTTTAATTTTTAGAATTTTTTTGCATTTTATTTTTGAATTTTCTATCTCGGGTCGGGTTCGAACGGATAGGAAGGAAATTTTTTTTCTTCTCTATTTTTCGGCCTGTCCTGACATGTTTCATCTTGAAATGAAGCCTGGATGATATTTTTTAATTTTTAGAATTTTTTTGCAATTATTTTTGACTTTTATATATCGGGTCGGGTTCGAACGGATAGGAAGGAAATTTTTTTTCTTCTCTATTTTTCGGCCTGTCCATACCCGTTTAGTCTTGAAATGAAGCCCGGATGATGTTTTTTAATTTTTAGAATTTTTTTGCATTTATTTTTGAATTTTCTAACTCGGATCGGGTTCGAACGTATAGGAAGGAAATTTTTTTTCCTCTCTATTTTTCAGCCTGTCCTGACTTGTTTCATCTTGAAACGAAGCCAGGATGATGTTTTTTAATTTTTAGAATTTTTCTGCATTTATTTTTGAATTTTCTAACTCGGGTCGGGTTCGAACGGATAGGAAGGAAATTTTTTTTCTTCTCTATTTTTCGGCCTGTCCATACCCGTTTAGTTTTGAAATGAAGCCTGGATGATGTTTTTTAATTTTTAGAATTTTTTTGCATTTTATTTTTGAATTTTCTATCTCGGGTCGGGTTCGAACGGATAGGATGGAAATTTTTTTTCTTCTCTATTTTTCGGCCTGTCCATACCCGTTTAGTCTTGAAATGAAGTCTGGATGATGTTTTTTAATTTTTAGAAACTTTTTTCATTTTATTTTTGAATTTTCTATCTCGGGTCGGGTTCGAACGGATAGGATGGAAATTTTTTTTCTTCTCTATCTTTCGGCCTGTCCTGACCCGTTTCGTCTTGAAATGCAGCCAGGATGATGTTTTTTAATTTTTAGAATTTTCTTGCATTTTGTTTTTGAATTTTCTAACTCGGGTCGGGTTCGAACGGATAGAAAGGAAATTTTTTTTCTTCTCTATTTTTCGACCTGTCCATACCCGTTTAGTCTTGAAATGAAGCCTGGTTGATTTTTTTTAATTTTTAGAATTTTTTTGCATTTTATTTTTGAATTTTCTATCTCGGGTCGGGTTCGAACGGATAGGAAGGAAATTTTTTTTCTTCTCTATTTTTCGGCCTGTCCTGACATGTTTCATCTTGAAATGAAGCCTGGATGATATTTTTTAATTTTTAGAATTTTTTTGCATTTAGTTTTGAATTTTATAACTCGGGTCGGGTTTAAACGGATAGGAGGAAATTTTTTTTCTTCTCTATTTTTCGGCTTGTCCATACCCGTTTACTCTTGAAATGAAGCCTGGATGATGTTTTTTAATTTTTAGAATTTTTTTGCATTTTATTTTTGAATTTTCTATCTCGGGTCGGGTTCGAACGGATTGGAAGGAAATTTTTTTTCTTCTCTATTTTTCGGCCTGTCCATACCCGTTTAGTCTTGAAATGATGCCTGGATGATGTTTTTTTAATTTTTAGAATTTTTTTGCATTTATTTTAGAATTTTCTATCTCGGGTCGGGTTCGAACGGATAGGAGGAAATTTTTTTTCTTCTCTATTTTTCGGCTTGTCCATACCCGTTTACTCTTGAAATGAAGCCTGGATGATGTTTTTTAATTTTTAGAATTTTTTAGCATTTTATTTTTGAATTTTCTATCTCGGGTCGGGTTCGAACGGATAGGATGGAAATTTTTATTCTTCTCTATTTTTCGGCCTGTCCATACCCGTTTAGTCTTGAAATGAAGCCTGGATGATGTTTTTTGATTTTTAGAATTTTCTTGCATTTTGTTTTTGAATTTTCTAACTCGGGTCGGGTTCGAACGGATAGAAAGGAAATTTTTTTTCTTCTCTATTTTTCGGCCTGTCCATACCCGTTTAGTCTTGAAATGAAGCCTGGATGATTTTTTTTAATTTTTAGAATTTTTTTGCCTTTAGTTTTGAATTTTCTAACTCGGGTCGGGTTTAAACGGATAGGAAGGAAATTTTTTTTCTTCTCTATTTTTCGGCCTGTCCATACCCGTTTAGTCTTGAAATTATGCCTGGATGATTTTTTTTTAATTTTTAGAATTTTTTTGCATTTATTTTAGAATTTTCTATCTCGGGTCGGGTTCGAACGGATAGGAGGAAATTTTTTTTCTTCTCTATTTTTCGGCCTGTCCATACCCGTTTAGTCTTGAAATGAAGCCTGGATGATTTTTTTTAATTTTTAGAATTTTTTTGCATTTAGTTTTGAATTTTCTAACTCGGGTCGGGTTTAAACGGATAGGAAGGAAATTTTTTTTCTTCTCTATTTTTCGGCCTGTCCATACCCGTTTAGTCCTGAAATGATGCGTGGATGATGTTTTTTTAATTTTTAAAATTTTTTTGCATTTATTTTAGAATTTTCTATCTCGGGTCGGGTTCGAACGGATAGGAGGAAATTTTTTTTCTTCTCTATTTTTCGGCTTGTCCATACCCGTTTACTCTTGAAATGAAGCCTGGATGATGTTTTTTAATTTTTAGAATTTTTTTGCATTTTATTTTTGAATTTTCTATCTCGGGTCGGGTTCGAACGGATAGGAAGGAAATTTTTTTTCTTCTCTATTTTTCGGCCTGTCCTGACATGTTTCATCTTGAAATGAAGCCTGGATGATATTTTTTAATTTTTAGAATTTTTTTGCAATTATTTTTGACTTTTATATATCGGGTCGGGTTCGAACGGATAGGAAGGAAATTTTTTTTCTTCTCTATTTTTCGGCCTGTCCATACCCGTTTAGTCTTGAAATGAAGCCCGGATGATGTTTTTTAATTTTTAGAATTTTTTTGCATTTATTTTTGAATTTTCTAACTCGGGTCGGGTTCGAACGTATAGGAAGGAAATTTTTTTTCCTCTCTATTTTTCAGCCTGTCCTGACTTGTTTCATCTTGAAACGAAGCCAGGATGATGTTTTTTAATTTTTAGAATTTTTCTGCATTTATTTTTGAATTTTCTAACTCGGGTCGGGTTCGAACGGATAGGAAGGAAATTTTTTTTCTTCTCTATTTTTCGGCCTGTCCATACCCGTTTAGTTTTGAAATGAAGCCTGGATGATGTTTTTTAATTTTTAGAATTTTTTTGCATTTTATTTTTGAATTTTCTATCTCGGGTCGGGTTCGAACGGATAGGATGGAAATTTTTTTTCTTCTCTATTTTTCGGCCTGTCCATACCCGTTTAGTCTTGAAATGAAGTATGGATGATGTTTTTTAATTTTTAGAAACTTTTTTCATTTTATTTTTGAATTTTCTATCTCGGGTCGGGTTCGAACGGATAGGATGGAAATTTTTTTTCTTCTCTATCTTTCGGCCTGTCCTGACCCGTTTCGTCTTGAAATGCAGCCAGGATGATGTTTTTTAATTTTTAGAATTTTCTTGCATTTTGTTTTTGAATTTTCTAACTCGGGTCGGGTTCGAACGGATAGAAAGGAAATTTTTTTTCTTCTCTATTTTTCGACCTGTCCATACCCGTTTAGTCTTGAAATGAAGCCTGGTTGATTTTTTTTAATTTTTAGAATTTTTTTGCATTTTATTTTTGAATTTTCTATCTCGGGTCGGGTTCGAACGGATAGGAAGGAAATTTTTTTTCTTCTCTATTTTTCGGCCTGTCCTGACATGTTTCATCTTGAAATGAAGCCTGGATGATATTTTTTAATTTTTAGAATTTTTTTGCATTTAGTTTTGAATTTTATAACTCGGGTCGGGTTTAAACGGATAGGAGGAAATTTTTTTTCTTCTCTATTTTTCGGCTTGTCCATACCCGTTTACTCTTGAAATGAAGCCTGGATGATGTTTTTTAATTTTTAGAATTTTTTTGCATTTTATTTTTGAATTTTCTATCTCGGGTCGGGTTCGAACGGATTGGAAGGAAATTTTTTTTCTTCTCTATTTTTCGGCCTGTCCATACCCGTTTAGTCTTGAAATGATGCCTGGATGATGTTTTTTTAATTTTTAGAATTTTTTTGCATTTATTTTAGAATTTTCTATCTCGGGTCGGGTTCGAACGGATAGGAGGAAATTTTTTTTCTTCTCTATTTTTCGGCTTGTCCATACCCGTTTACTCTTGAAATGAAGCCTGGATGATGTTTTTTAATTTTTAGAATTTTTTTGCATTTTATTTTTGAATTTTCTATCTCGGGTCGGGTTCGAACGGATAGGATGGAAATTTTTATTCTTCTCTATTTTTCGGCCTGTCCATACCCGTTTAGTCTTGAAATGAAGCCTGGATGATGTTTTTTGATTTTTAGAATTTTCTTGCATTTTGTTTTTGAATTTTCTAACTCGGGTCGGGTTCGAACGGATAGAAAGGAAATTTTTTTTCTTCTCTATTTTTCGGCCTGTCCATACCCGTTTAGTCTTGAAATGAAGCCTGGATGATTTTTTTTAATTTTTAGAATTTTTTTGCCTTTAGTTTTGAATTTTCTAACTCGGGTCGGGTTTAAACGGATAGGAAGGAAATTTTTTTTCTTCTCTATTTTTCGGCCTGTCCATACCCGTTTAGTCTTGAAATTATGCCTGGATGATGTTTTTTTAATTTTTAGAATTTTTTTGCATTTATTTTAGAATTTTCTATCTCGGGTCGGGTTCGAACGGATAGGAGGAAATTTTTTTTCTTCTCTATTTTTCGGCCTGTCCATACCCGTTTAGTCTTGAAATGAAGCCTGGATGATTTTTTTTAATTTTTAGAATTTTTTTGCATTTAGTTTTGAATTTTCTAACTCGGGTCGGGTTTAAACGGATAGGAAGGAAATTTTTTTTCTTCTCTATTTTTCGGCCTGTCCATACCCGTTTAGTCCTGAAATGATGCCTGGATGATGTTTTTTTAATTTTTAAAATTTTTTTGCATTTATTTTAGAATTTTCTATCTCGGGTCGGGTTCGAACGGATAGGAGGAAATTTTTTTTCTTCTCTATTTTTCGGCTTGTCCATACCCGTTTACTCTTGAAATGAAGCCTGGATGATGTTTTTTAATTTTTAGAATTTTTTTGCATTTTATTTTTGAATTTTCTATCTCGGGTCGGGTTCGAACGGATAGGAAGGAAATTTTTTTTCTTCTCTATTTTTCGGCCTGTCCTGACATGTTTCATCTTGAAATGAAGCCTGGATGATATTTTTTAATTTTTAGAATTTTTTTGCAATTATTTTTGACTTTTATATATCGGGTCGGGTTCGAACGGATAGGAAGGAAATTTTTTTTCTTCTCTATTTTTCGGCCTGTCCATACCCGTTTAGTCTTGAAATGAAGCCCGGATGATGTTTTTTAATTTTTAGAATTTTTTTGCATTTATTTTTGAATTTTCTAACTCGGATCGGGTTCGAACGTATAGGAAGGAAATTTTTTTTCCTCTCTATTTTTCAGCCTGTCCTGACTTGTTTCATCTTGAAACGAAGCCAGGATGATGTTTTTTAATTTTTAGAATTTTTCTGCATTTATTTTTGAATTTTCTAACTCGGGTCGGGTTCGAACGGATAGGAAGGAAATTTTTTTTCTTCTCTATTTTTCGGCCTGTCCATACCCGTTTAGTTTTGAAATGAAGCCTGGATGATGTTTTTTAATTTTTAGAATTTTTTTGCATTTTATTTTTGAATTTTCTATCTCGGGTCGGGTTCGAACGGATAGGATGGAAATTTTTTTTCTTCTCTATTTTTCGGCCTGTCCATACCCGTTTAGTCTTGAAATGAAGTCTGGATGATGTTTTTTAATTTTTAGAAACTTTTTTCATTTTATTTTTGAATTTTCTATCTCGGGTCGGGTTCGAACGGATAGGATGGAAATTTTTTTTCTTCTCTATCTTTCGGCCTGTCCTGACCCGTTTCGTCTTGAAATGCAGCCAGGATGATGTTTTTTAATTTTTAGAATTTTCTTGCATTTTGTTTTTGAATTTTCTAACTCGGGTCGGGTTCGAACGGATAGAAAGGAAATTTTTTTTCTTCTCTATTTTTCGACCTGTCCATACCCGTTTAGTCTTGAAATGAAGCCTGGTTGATTTTTTTTAATTTTTAGAATTTTTTTGCATTTTATTTTTGAATTTTCTATCTCGGGTCGGGTTCGAACGGATAGGAAGGAAATTTTTTTTCTTCTCTATTTTTCGGCCTGTCCTGACATGTTTCATCTTGAAATGAAGCCTGGATGATATTTTTTAATTTTTAGAATTTTTTTGCATTTAGTTTTGAATTTTATAACTCGGGTCGGGTTTAAACGGATAGGAGGAAATTTTTTTTCTTCTCTATTTTTCGGCTTGTCCATACCCGTTTACTCTTGAAATGAAGCCTGGATGATGTTTTTTAATTTTTAGAATTTTTTTGCATTTTATTTTTGAATTTTCTATCTCGGGTCGGGTTCGAACGGATTGGAAGGAAATTTTTTTTCTTCTCTATTTTTCGGCCTGTCCATACCCGTTTAGTCTTGAAATGATGCCTGGATGATGTTTTTTTAATTTTTAGAATTTTTTTGCATTTATTTTAGAATTTTCTATCTCGGGTCGGGTTCGAACGGATAGGAGGAAATTTTTTTTCTTCTCTATTTTTCGGCTTGTCCATACCCGTTTACTCTTGAAATGAAGCCTGGATGATGTTTTTTAATTTTTAGAATTTTTTAGCATTTTATTTTTGAATTTTCTATCTCGGGTCGGGTTCGAACGGATAGGATGGAAATTTTTATTCTTCTCTATTTTTCGGCCTGTCCATACCCGTTTAGTCTTGAAATGAAGCCTGGATGATGTTTTTTGATTTTTAGAATTTTCTTGCATTTTGTTTTTGAATTTTCTAACTCGGGTCGGGTTCGAACGGATAGAAAGGAAATTTTTTTTCTTCTCTATTTTTCGGCCTGTCCATACCCGTTTAGTCTTGAAATGAAGCCTGGATGATTTTTTTTAATTTTTAGAATTTTTTTGCCTTTAGTTTTGAATTTTCTAACTCGGGTCGGGTTTAAACGGATAGGAAGGAAATTTTTTTTCTTCTCTATTTTTCGGCCTGTCCATACCCGTTTAGTCTTGAAATTATGCCTGGATGATTTTTTTTTAATTTTTAGAATTTTTTTGCATTTATTTTAGAATTTTCTATCTCGGGTCGGGTTCGAACGGATAGGAGGAAATTTTTTTTCTTCTCTATTTTTCGGCCTGTCCATACCCGTTTAGTCTTGAAATGAAGCCTGGATGATTTTTTTTAATTTTTAGAATTTTTTTGCATTTAGTTTTGAATTTTCTAACTCGGGTCGGGTTTAAACGGATAGGAAGGAAATTTTTTTTCTTCTCTATTTTTCGGCCTGTCCATACCCGTTTAGTCCTGAAATGATGCGTGGATGATGTTTTTTTAATTTTTAAAATTTTTTTGCATTTATTTTAGAATTTTCTATCTCGGGTCGGGTTCGAACGGATAGGAGGAAATTTTTTTTCTTCTCTATTTTTCGGCTTGTCCATACCCGTTTACTCTTGAAATGAAGCCTGGATGATGTTTTTTAATTTTTAGAATTTTTTTGCATTTTATTTTTGAATTTTCTATCTCGGGTCGGGTTCGAACGGATAGGAAGGAAATTTTTTTTCTTCTCTATTTTTCGGCCTGTCCTGACATGTTTCATCTTGAAATGAAGCCTGGATGATATTTTTTAATTTTTAGAATTTTTTTGCAATTATTTTTGACTTTTATATATCGGGTCGGGTTCGAACGGATAGGAAGGAAATTTTTTTTCTTCTCTATTTTTCGGCCTGTCCATACCCGTTTAGTCTTGAAATGAAGCCCGGATGATGTTTTTTAATTTTTAGAATTTTTTTGCATTTATTTTTGAATTTTCTAACTCGGGTCGGGTTCGAACGTATAGGAAGGAAATTTTTTTTCCTCTCTATTTTTCAGCCTGTCCTGACTTGTTTCATCTTGAAACGAAGCCAGGATGATGTTTTTTAATTTTTAGAATTTTTCTGCATTTATTTTTGAATTTTCTAACTCGGGTCGGGTTCGAACGGATAGGAAGGAAATTTTTTTTCTTCTCTATTTTTCGGCCTGTCCATACCCGTTTAGTTTTGAAATGAAGCCTGGATGATGTTTTTTAATTTTTAGAATTTTTTTGCATTTTATTTTTGAATTTTCTATCTCGGGTCGGGTTCGAACGGATAGGATGGAAATTTTTTTTCTTCTCTATTTTTCGGCCTGTCCATACCCGTTTAGTCTTGAAATGAAGTCTGGATGATGTTTTTTAATTTTTAGAAACTTTTTTCATTTTATTTTTGAATTTTCTATCTCGGGTCGGGTTCGAACGGATAGGATGGAAATTTTTTTTCTTCTCTATCTTTCGGCCTATCCTGACCCGTTTCGTCTTGAAATGCAGCCAGGATGATGTTTTTTAATTTTTAGAATTTTCTTGCATTTTGTTTTTGAATTTTCTAACTCGGGTCGGGTTCGAACGGATAGAAAGGAAATTTTTTTTCTTCTCTATTTTTCGACCTGTCCATACCCGTTTAGTCTTGAAATGAAGCCTGGTTGATTTTTTTTAATTTTTAGAATTTTTTTGCATTTTATTTTTGAATTTTCTATCTCGGGTCGGGTTCGAACGGATAGGAAGGAAATTTTTTTTCTTCTCTATTTTTCGGCCTGTCCTGACATGTT
This sequence comes from Quercus robur, assembly GCF_932294415.1. Lineage (NCBI taxonomy): Eukaryota > Viridiplantae > Streptophyta > Magnoliopsida > Fagales > Fagaceae > Quercus > Quercus robur. Next base: position 37,529,959 of record NC_065542.1, on the reverse strand, counting down.
TCATCTTGAAATGAAGCCTGGATGATATTTTTTAATTTTTAGAATTTTTTTGCATTTAGTTTTGAATTTTCTAACTCGAGTCGGGTTTAAACGGATAGGAGGAAATTTTTTTTCTTCTCTATTTTTCGGCTTGTCCACACCCGTTTACTCCTGAAATGAAGCCTGGATGATGTTTTTTAATTTTTAGAATTTTTTTGCATTTTATTTTTGAATTTTCTATCTCGGGTCGGGTTCGAACGGATAGGAAGGAAATTTTTTTTCTTCTCTATTTTTCGGCCTGTCCATACCCGTTTAGTCTTGAAATGATGCCTGGATGATGTTTTTTTAATTTTTAGAATTTTTTTGCATTTATTTTAGAATTTTCTATCTCGGGTCGGGTTCGAACGGATAGGAGGAAATTTTTTTTCTTCTCTATTTTTCGGCTTGTCCATACCCGTTTACTCTTGAAATGAAGCCTGGATGATGTTTTTTAATTTTTAGAATTTTTTTGCATTTTATTTTTGAATTTTCTATCTCGGGTCGGGTTCGAACGGATAGGATGGAAATTTTTATTCTTCTCTATTTTTCGGCCTGTCCATACCCGTTTAGTCTTGAAATTAAGCCTGGATGATGTTTTTTGATTTTTAGAATTTTCTTGCATTTTGTTTTTGAATTTTCTAACTCGGGTCGGGTTCGAACGGATAGAAAGGAAATTTTTTTTCTTCTCTATTTTTCGGCCTGTCCATACCCGTTTAGTCTTGAAATGAAGCCTGGATGATTTTTTTTAATTTTTAGAATTTTTTTGCCTTTAGTTTTGAATTTTCTAACTCGGGTCGGGTTTAAACGGATAGGAAGGAAATTTTTTTTCTTCTCTATTTTTCGGCCTGTCCATACCCGTTTAGTCTTGAAATTATGCTTGGATGATGTTTTTTTAATTTTTAGAATTTTTTTGCATTTATTTTAGAATTTTCTATCTCGGGTCGGGTTCGAACGGATAGGAGGAAATTTTTTTTCTTCTCTATTTTTCGGCCTGTCCATACCCGTTTAGTCTTGAAATGAAGCCTGGATGATTTTTTTTAATTTTTAGAATTTTTTTGCATTTAGTTTTGAATTTTCTAACTCGGGTCGGGTTTAAACGGATAGGAAGGAAATTTTTTTTCTTCTCTATTTTTCGGCCTGTCCATACCCGTTTAGTCTTGAAATGATGCCTGGATGATGTTTTTTTAATTTTTAAAATTTTTTTGCATTTATTTTAGAATTTTCTATCTCGGGTCGGGTTCGAACGGATAGGAGGAAATTTTTTTTCTTCTCTATTTTTCTGCTTGTCCATACCCGTTTACTCTTGAAATGAAGCCTGGATGATGTTTTTTAATTTTTAGAATTTTTTTGCATTTTATTTTTGAATTTTCTATCTCGGGTCGGGTTCGAACGGATAGGAAGGAAATTTTTTTTCTTCTCTATTTTTCGGCTTGTCCTGACATGTTTCATCTTGAAATGAAGCCTGGATGATATTTTTAAATTTTTAGAATTTTTTTGCAATTATATTTGACTTTTCTATATCGGGTCGGGTTCGAACGGATAGGAAGGAAATTTTTTTTCTTCTCTATTTTTCGGCCTGTCCATACCCGTTTAGTCTTGAAATGAAGCCCGGATGATGTTTTTTAATTTTTAGAATTTTTTTGCATTTATTTTTGAATTTTCTAACTCGGGTCGGGTTCGAACGTATAGGAAGGAAATTTTTTTTCCTCTCTATTTTTCAGCCTGTCCTGACTTGTTTCATCTTGAAACGAAGCCAGGATGATGTTTTTTAATTTTTAGAATTTTTCTGCATTTATTTTTGAATTTTCTAACTCGGGTCGGGTTCGAACGGATAGGAAGGAAATTTTTTTTCTTCTCTATTTTTCGGCCTGTCCATACCCGTTTAGTTTTGAAATGAAGCCTGGATGATGTTTTTTAATTTTTAGAATTTTTTTGCATTTTATTTTTGAATTTTCTATCTCGGGTCGGGTTCGAACGGATAGGATGGAAATTTTTTTTCTTCTCTATTTTTCGGCCTGTCCATACCCGTTTAGTCTTGAAATGAAGCCTGGATGATGTTTTTTAATTTTTAGAAAATTTTTTCATTTTATTTTTGAATTTTCTATCTCGGGTCGGGTTCGAACGGATAGGATGGAAATTTTTTTTCTTCTCTATCTTTCGGCCTGTCCTGACCCGTTTCGTCTTGAAATGCAGCCAGGATGATGTTTTTTAATTTTTACAATTTTCTTGCATTTTGTTTTTGAATTTTCTAACTCGGGTCGGGTTCGAACGGATAGAAAGGAAATTTTTTTTCTTCTCTATTTTTCGACCTGTCCATACCCGTTTAGTCTTGGAATGAAGCCTGGATGATTTTTTTTTAATTTTTAGAATTTTTTTGCATTTAGTTTTGAATTTTCTAACTCGGGTCGGGTTTAAACGGATAGGAAGGAAATTTTTTTTCTTCTCTATTTTTCGGCCTGTCCATACCCGTTTAGTCTTGAAATGATGCCTGGAGGATGTTTTTTTAATTTTTAGAATTTTTTTGCATTTTATTTTTGAATTTTCTATCTCGGGTCGGGTTCGAATGGATAGGATGGAAATTTTTTTTCTTCTCTATTTTTCGGCCTGTCCATACCCGTTTAGTCTTGAAATGAAGCCTGGATGATGTTTTTTAATTTTTAGAAACTTTTTTCATTTTATTTTTGAATTTTCTATCTCGTGTCGGGTTCGAACGGATAGGATGGAAATTTTTTTTCTTCTCTATTTTTCGGCCTGTCCATACCCGTTTAGTCTTGAAATGAAGCCTGGATGATGTTTTTTAATTTTTAGAATTTTTTTCATTTTATTTTTGAATTTTCTATCTCGGGTCGGGTTCGAACGGATAGGAAGAAAATTTTTTTTCTTCTCTATTTTTCGGACTGTCCTGACATGTTTCATCTTGAAATGAAGCCTGGATGATATTTTTTAATTTTTAGAATTTTTTTGCATTTATTTTTGAATTTTTTATATCGGGTCAGGTTCGAACGGATAGGAAGGAAATTTTTTTTTCTTCTCTATTTCTCGGCCTGTCCATACCCGTTTAGTCTTGAAATGAAGCCTGGATGATGGTTTTTAATTTTTAGTATTTTTTTGCATTTTATTTTTGAATTTTCTATCTCGGGTCGGGTTCGAACGGATAGGAAGGAAATTTTTTTTCTTCTCTATCTTTCGGCCTGTCCTGACCCGTTTCGTCTTGAAATGCAGCCAGGATGATGTTTTTTAATTTTTAGAATTTTCTTGCATTTTGTTTTTGAATTGTCTAACTCGAGTCGGGTTCGAACGGATAGAAAGGAATTTTTTTTTCTTCTCTATTTTTCGACCTGTCCATACCCGTTTAGTCTTGAAATGAAGCCTGGATGATTTTTTTTAATTTTTAGAATTTTTTTGCATTTTATTTTTGAATTTTCTATCTCGGGTCGGGTGTGAACGGATAGGAAGGAAATTTTTTTTCTTCTCTATTTTTCGGCCTGTCCTGAATTGTTTCATCTTGAAATGAAGCCTTGATGATATTTTTTAATTTTTAGAATTTTTTTGCATTTAGTTTTGAATTTTCTAACTCGGGTCGGGTTTAGACGGATAGGAAGGAAATTTTTTTTCTTCTCTATTTTTCGGCCTGTCCATACCCGTTTAGTCTTGAAATGATGCCTGGATGATTTTTTTTTAATTTTTAGAATTTTTTTGCATTTATTTTAGAATTTTCTATCTCGGGTCGGGTTCGAACGGATAGGAGGAAATTTTTTTTCTTCTCTATTTTTCGGCTTGTCCATACCCGTTTACTCTTGAAATGAAGCCTGGATGATGTTTTTTAATATTTAGAATTTTTTTGCATTTTTTTTTTGAATTTTCTATCTCGGGTCGGGTTCGAACGGATAGGAAGGAAATTTTTTTTTCTTCTCTATTTTTCGGCCTGTCCATACCCGTTTTGTCTTGAAATGATGCCTGGATGATGTTTTTTTAATTTTTAAAATTTTTTTGCATTTATTTTAGAATTTTCTATCTCGGGTCGGGTTCGAACGGATAGGACGAAATTTTTTTTCTTCTCTATTTTTCGGCTTGTCCATACCCGTTTACTCTTGAAATGAAGCCTGGATGATGTTTTTTAATTTTTAGAATTTTTTTGCATTTTATTTTTGAATTTTCTATCTCGGGTCGAGTTCGAACGGATCGGAAGGAAATTTTTTTTCTTCTCTATTTTTCAGCCTGTCCTGACATGTTTCATCTTGAAATGAAGCCTGGATGATATTTTTTAATTTTTAGAATTTTTTTTGCAATTATTTTTGACTTTTATATATCGGGTCGGGTTCGAACGGATAGGAAGGAAATTTTTTTTCTTCTCTATTTTTCGGCCTGTCCATACCCGTTTAGTCTTGAAATGAAGCCCGGATGATGTTTTTTAATTTTTAGAATTTTTTTGCATTTATTTTTGAATTTTCTAACTCGGATCGGGTTCGAACGTATAGGAAGGAAATTTTTTTTCCTCTCTATTTTTCAGCCTGTCCTGACTTGTTTCATCTTGAAACGAAGCCAGGATGATGTTTTTTAATTTTTAGAATTTTTCTGCATTTATTTTTGAATTTTCTAACTCGGGTCGGGTTCGAACGGATAGGAAGGAAATTTTTTTTCTTCTCTATTTTTCGGCCTGTCCATACCCGTTTAGTTTTGAAATGAAGCCTGGATGATGTTTTTTAATTTTTAGAATTTTTTTGCATTTTATTTTTGAATTTTCTATCTCGGGTCGGGTTCGAACGGATAGGATGGAAATTTTTTTTCTTCTCTATTTTTCGGCCTGTCCATACCCGTTTAGTCTTGAAATGAAGTCTGGATGATGTTTTTTAATTTTTAGAAACTTTTTTCATTTTATTTTTGAATTTTCTATCTCGGGTCGGGTTCGAACGGATAGGATGGAAATTTTTTTTCTTCTCTATCTTTCGGCCTGTCCTGACCCGTTTCGTCTTGAAATGCAGCCAGGATGATGTTTTTTAATTTTTAGAATTTTCTTGCATTTTGTTTTTGAATTTTCTAACTCGGGTCGGGTTCGAACGGATAGAAAGGAAATTTTTTTTCTTCTCTATTTTTCGACCTGTCCATACCCGTTTAGTCTTGAAATGAAGCCTGGTTGATTTTTTTTAATTTTTAGAATTTTTTTGCATTTTATTTTTGAATTTTCTATCTCGGGTCGGGTTCGAACGGATAGGAAGGAAATTTTTTTTCTTCTCTATTTTTCGGCCTGTCCTGACATGTTTCATCTTGAAATGAAGCCTGGATGATATTTTTTAATTTTTAGAATTTTTTTGCATTTAGTTTTGAATTTTATAACTCGGGTCGGGTTTAAACGGATAGGAGGAAATTTTTTTTCTTCTCTATTTTTCGGCTTGTCCATACCCGTTTACTCTTGAAATGAAGCCTGGATGATGTTTTTTAATTTTTAGAATTTTTTTGCATTTTATTTTTGAATTTTCTATCTCGGGTCGGGTTCGAACGGATTGGAAGGAAATTTTTTTTCTTCTCTATTTTTCGGCCTGTCCATACCCGTTTAGTCTTGAAATGATGCCTGGATGATGTTTTTTTAATTTTTAGAATTTTTTTGCATTTATTTTAGAATTTTCTATCTCGGGTCGGGTTCGAACGGATAGGAGGAAATTTTTTTTCTTCTCTATTTTTCGGCTTGTCCATACCCGTTTACTCTTGAAATGAAGCCTGGATGATGTTTTTTAATTTTTAGAATTTTTTAGCATTTTATTTTTGAATTTTCTATCTCGGGTCGGGTTCGAACGGATAGGATGGAAATTTTTATTCTTCTCTATTTTTCGGCCTGTCCATACCCGTTTAGTCTTGAAATGAAGCCTGGATGATGTTTTTTGATTTTTAGAATTTTCTTGCATTTTGTTTTTGAATTTTCTAACTCGGGTCGGGTTCGAACGGATAGAAAGGAAATTTTTTTTCTTCTCTATTTTTCGGCCTGTCCATACCCGTTTAGTCTTGAAATGAAGCCTGGATGATTTTTTTTAATTTTTAGAATTTTTTTGCCTTTAGTTTTGAATTTTCTAACTCGGGTCGGGTTTAAACGGATAGGAAGGAAATTTTTTTTCTTCTCTATTTTTCGGCCTGTCCATACCCGTTTAGTCTTGAAATTATGCCTGGATGATTTTTTTTTAATTTTTAGAATTTTTTTGCATTTATTTTAGAATTTTCTATCTCGGGTCGGGTTCGAACGGATAGGAGGAAATTTTTTTTCTTCTCTATTTTTCGGCCTGTCCATACCCGTTTAGTCTTGAAATGAAGCCTGGATGATTTTTTTTAATTTTTAGAATTTTTTTGCATTTAGTTTTGAATTTTCTAACTCGGGTCGGGTTTAAACGGATAGGAAGGAAATTTTTTTTCTTCTCTATTTTTCGGCCTGTCCATACCCGTTTAGTCCTGAAATGATGCGTGGATGATGTTTTTTTAATTTTTAAAATTTTTTTGCATTTATTTTAGAATTTTCTATCTCGGGTCGGGTTCGAACGGATAGGAGGAAATTTTTTTTCTTCTCTATTTTTCGGCTTGTCCATACCCGTTTACTCTTGAAATGAAGCCTGGATGATGTTTTTTAATTTTTAGAATTTTTTTGCATTTTATTTTTGAATTTTCTATCTCGGGTCGGGTTCGAACGGATAGGAAGGAAATTTTTTTTCTTCTCTATTTTTCGGCCTGTCCTGACATGTTTCATCTTGAAATGAAGCCTGGATGATATTTTTTAATTTTTAGAATTTTTTTGCAATTATTTTTGACTTTTATATATCGGGTCGGGTTCGAACGGATAGGAAGGAAATTTTTTTTCTTCTCTATTTTTCGGCCTGTCCATACCCGTTTAGTCTTGAAATGAAGCCCGGATGATGTTTTTTAATTTTTAGAATTTTTTTGCATTTATTTTTGAATTTTCTAACTCGGGTCGGGTTCGAACGTATAGGAAGGAAATTTTTTTTCCTCTCTATTTTTCAGCCTGTCCTGACTTGTTTCATCTTGAAACGAAGCCAGGATGATGTTTTTTAATTTTTAGAATTTTTCTGCATTTATTTTTGAATTTTCTAACTCGGGTCGGGTTCGAACGGATAGGAAGGAAATTTTTTTTCTTCTCTATTTTTCGGCCTGTCCATACCCGTTTAGTCTTGAAATGAAGCCTGGATGATGTTTTTTGATTTTTAGAATTTTCTTGCATTTTGTTTTTGAATTTTCTAACTCGGGTCGGGTTCGAACGGATAGAAAGGAAATTTTTTTTCTTCTCTATTTTTCGGCCTGTCCATACCCGTTTAGTCTTGAAATGAAGCCTGGATGATTTTTTTTAATTTTTAGAATTTTTTTGCCTTTAGTTTTGAATTTTCTAACTCGGGTCGGGTTTAAACGGATAGGAAGGAAATTTTTTTTCTTCTCTATTTTTCGGCCTGTCCATACCCGTTTAGTCTTGAAATTATGCCTGGATGATTTTTTTTTAATTTTTAGAATTTTTTTGCATTTATTTTAGAATTTTCTATCTCGGGTCGGGTTCGAACGGATAGGAGGAAATTTTTTTTCTTCTCTATTTTTCGGCCTGTCCATACCCGTTTAGTCTTGAAATGAAGCCTGGATGATTTTTTTTAATTTTTAGAATTTTTTTGCATTTAGTTTTGAATTTTCTAACTCGGGTCGGGTTTAAACGGATAGGAAGGAAATTTTTTTTCTTCTCTATTTTTCGGCCTGTCCATACCCGTTTAGTCCTGAAATGATGCGTGGATGATGTTTTTTTAATTTTTAAAATTTTTTTGCATTTATTTTAGAATTTTCTATCTCGGGTCGGGTTCGAACGGATAGGAGGAAATTTTTTTTCTTCTCTATTTTTCGGCTTGTCCATACCCGTTTACTCTTGAAATGAAGCCTGGATGATGTTTTTTAATTTTTAGAATTTTTTTGCATTTTATTTTTGAATTTTCTATCTCGGGTCGGGTTCGAACGGATAGGAAGGAAATTTTTTTTCTTCTCTATTTTTCGGCCTGTCCTGACATGTTTCATCTTGAAATGAAGCCTGGATGATATTTTTTAATTTTTAGAATTTTTTTGCAATTATTTTTGACTTTTATATATCGGGTCGGGTTCGAACGGATAGGAAGGAAATTTTTTTTCTTCTCTATTTTTCGGCCTGTCCATACCCGTTTAGTCTTGAAATGAAGCCCGGATGATGTTTTTTAATTTTTAGAATTTTTTTGCATTTATTTTTGAATTTTCTAACTCGGGTCGGGTTCGAACGTATAGGAAGGAAATTTTTTTTCCTCTCTATTTTTCAGCCTGTCCTGACTTGTTTCATCTTGAAACGAAGCCAGGATGATGTTTTTTAATTTTTAGAATTTTTCTGCATTTATTTTTGAATTTTCTAACTCGGGTCGGGTTCGAACGGATAGGAAGGAAATTTTTTTTCTTCTCTATTTTTCGGCCTGTCCATACCCGTTTAGTTTTGAAATGAAGCCTGGATGATGTTTTTTAATTTTTAGAATTTTTTTGCATTTTATTTTTGAATTTTCTATCTCGGGTCGGGTTCGAACGGATAGGATGGAAATTTTTTTTCTTCTCTATTTTTCGGCCTGTCCATACCCGTTTAGTCTTGAAATGAAGTCTGGATGATGTTTTTTAATTTTTAGAAACTTTTTTCATTTTATTTTTGAATTTTCTATCTCGGGTCGGGTTCGAACGGATAGGATGGAAATTTTTTTTCTTCTCTATCTTTCGGCCTATCCTGACCCGTTTCGTGTTGAAATGCAGCCAGGATGATGTTTTTTAATTTTTACAATTTTCTTGCATTTTGTTTTTGAATTTTCTAACTCGGGTCGGGTTCGAACGGATAGAAAGGAAATTTTTTTTCTTCTCTATTTTTCGACCTGTCCATACCCGTTTACTCTTGAAATGAAGCCTGGATGATGTTTTTTAATTTTTAGAATTTTTTTGCATTTTATTTTTGAATTTTCTATCTCGGGTCGGGTTCGAACGGATAGGAAGGAAATTTTTTTTCTTCTCTATTTTTCGGCCTGTCCTGACATGTTTCATCTTGAAATGAAGCCTGGTTGATTTTTTTTAATTTTTAGAATTTTTTTGCATTTTATTTTTGAATTTTCTATCTCGGGTCGGGTTCGAACGGATAGGAAGGAAATTTTTTTTCTTCTCTATTTTTCGGCCTGTCCTGACTTGTTTCATCTTGAAACGAAGCCAGGATGATGTTTTTTAATTTTTAGAATTTTTTTGCATTTATTTTTGAATTTTCTAACTCGGGTCGGGTTCGAACGTATAGGAAGGAAATTTTTTTTCCTCTCTATTTTTCAGCCTGTCCTGACTTGTTTCATCTTGAAACGAAGCCAGGATGATGTTTTTTAATTTTTAGAATTTTTCTGCATTTATTTTTGAATTTTCTAACTCGGGTCGGGTTCGAACGGATAGGAAGGAAATTTTTTTTCTTCTCTATTTTTCGGCCTGTCCATACCCGTTTAGTTTTGAAATGAAGCCTGGATGATGTTTTTTAATTTTTAGAATTTTTTTTGCATTTTATTTTTGAATTTTCTATCTCGGGTCGGGTTCGAACGGATAGGATGGAAATTTTTTTTCTTCTCTATTTTTCGGCCTGTCCATACCCGTTTAGTCTTGAAATGAAGTCTGGATGATGTTTTTTAATTTTTAGAAACTTTTTTCATTTTATTTTTGAATTTTCTATCTCGGGTCGGGTTCGAACGGATAGGATGGAAATTTTTTTTCTTCTCTATTTTTCGGCCTGTCCATACCCGTTTAGTCTTGAAATGAAGCCTGGATGATGTTTTTTAATTTTTAGAATTTTTTTCATTTTATTTTTGAATTTTCTATCTCGGGTCGGGTTCGAACGGATAGGAAGAAAATTTTTTTTCTTCTCTATTTTTCGGACTGTCCTGACATGTTTCATCTTGAAATGAAGCCTGGATGATATTTTTTAATTTTTAGAATTTTTTTGCATTTATTTTTGAATTTTTTATATCGGGTCAGGTTCGAACGGATAGGAAGGAAATTTTTTTTCTTCTCTATTTCTCGGCCTGTCCATACCCGTTTAGTCTTGAAATGAAGCCTGGATGATGGTTTTTAATTTTTAGTATTTTTTTGCATTTTATTTTTGAATTTTCTATCTCGGGTCGGGTTCGAACGGATAGGAAGGAAATTTTTTTTCTTCTCTATCTTTCGGCCTGTCCTGACCCGTTTCGTCTTGAAATGCAGCCAGGATGATGTTTTTTCATTTTTAGAATTTTCTTGCATTTTGTTTTTGAATTGTCTAACTCGAGTCGGGTTCGAACGGATAGAAAGGAATTTTTTTTTCTTCTCTATTTTTCGACCTGTCCATACCCGTTTAGTCTTGAAATGAAGCCTGGATGATTTTTTTTAATTTTTAGAATTTTTTTGCATTTTATTTTTGAATTTTCTATCTCGGGTCGGGTGTGAACGGATAGGAAGGAAATTTTTTTTCTTCTCTATTTTTCGGCCTGTCCTGAATTGTTTCATCTTGAAATGAAGCCTGGATGATATTTTTTAATTTTTAGAATTTTTTTGCATTTAGTTTTGAATTTTCTAACTCGGGTCGGGTTTAGACGGATAGGAAGGAAATTTTTTTTCTTCTCTATTTTTCGGCCTGTCCATACCCGTTTAGTCTTGAAATGATGCCTGGATGATTTTTTTTTAATTTTTAGAATTTTTTTGCATTTATTTTAGAATTTTCTATCTCGGGTCGGGTTCGAACGGATAGGAGGAAATTTTTTTTCTTCTCTATTTTTCGGCTTGTCCATACCCGTTTACTCTTGAAATGAAGCCTGGATGATGTTTTTTAATATTTAGAATTTTTTTGCATTTTTTTTTTGAATTTTCTATCTCGGGTCGGGTTCGAACGGATAGGAAGGAAATTTTTTTTCTTCTCTATTTTTCGGCCTGTCCATACCCGTTTTGTCTTGAAATGATGCCTGGATGATGTTTTTTTAATTTTTAAAATTTTTTTGCATTTATTTTAGAATTTTCTATCTCGGGTCGGGTTCGAACGGATAGGAGGAAATTTTTTTTCTTCTCTATTTTTCGGCTTGTCCATACCCGTTTACTCTTGAAATGAAGCCTGGATGATGTTTTTTAATTTTTAGAATTTTTTTGCATTTTATTTTTGAATTTTCTATCTCGGGTCGGGTTCGAACGGATCGGAAGGAAATTTTTTTTCTTCTCTATTTTTCGGCCTGTCCTGACATGTTTCATCTTGAAATGAAGCCTGGATGATATTTTTTAATTTTTAGAATTTTTTTGCAATTATTTTTGACTTTTATATATCGGGTCGGGTTCGAACGGATAGGAAGGAAATTTTTTTTCTTCTCTATTTTTCGGCCTGTCCATACCCGTTTAGTCTTGAAATGAAGCCCGGATGATGTTTTTTAATTTTTAGAATTTTTTTGCATTTATTTTTGAATTTTCTAACTCGGGTCGGGTTCGAACGTATAGGAAGGAAATTTTTTTTCCTCTCTATTTTTCAGCCTGTCCTGACTTGTTTCATCTTGAAACGAAGCCAGGATGATGTTTTTTAATTTTTAGAATTTTTCTGCATTTATTTTTGAATTTTCTAACTCGGGTCGTGTTCGAACGGATAGGAAGGAAATTTTTTTTCTTCTCTATTTTTCGGCCTGTCCATACCCGTTTAGTTTTGAAATGAAGCCTGGATGATGTTTTTTAATTTTTAGAATTTTTTTTGCATTTTATTTTTGAATTTTCTATCTCGGGTCGGGTTCGAACGGATAGGATGGAAATTTTTTTTCTTCTCTATTTTTCGGCCTGTCCATACCCGTTTAGTCTTGAAATGAAGTCTGGATGATGTTTTTTAATTTTTAGAAACTTTTTTCATTTTATTTTTGAATTTTCTATCTCGGGTCGGGTTCGAACGGATAGGATGGAAATTTTTTTTCTTCTCTATCTTTCGGCCTATCCTGACCCGTTTCGTCTTGAAATGCAGCCAGGATGATGTTTTTTAATTTTTAGAATTTTCTTACATTTTGTTTTTGAATTTTCTAACTCAGGTCGGGTTCGAACGGATAGAAAGGAAATTTTTTTTCTTCTCTATTTTTCGACCTGTGCATACCCGTTTAGTCTTGAAATGAAGCCTGGATGATTTTTTTTAATTTTTAGAAGTTTTTTGCATTTTATTTTTGAATTTTCTATCTCGGGTCGGGTTCGAACGTATAGGAAGGAAATTTTTTTTCTTCTCTATTTTTCGGCCTGTCGTGACATGTTTCATCTTGAAATGAAGCCTGGATGATATTTTTTAATTTTTAGAATTTTTTTGCATTTAGTTTTGAATTTTCTAACTCGGGTCGGGTTTAAACGGATAGGAGGAAATTTTTTTTCTTCTCTATTTTTCGGCTTGTCCATACCCGTTTACTCTTGAAATGAAGCCTGGATGATGTTTTTTAATTTTTAGAATTTTTTTGCATTTTATTTTTGAATTTTCTATATCGGGTCGGGTTCGAACGGATAGGAAGGAAATTTTTTTTCTTCTCTACTTTTCGGCCTGTCCTGACATGTTTCATCTTGAAATGAAGCCTGGATGATATTTTTAAATTTTTAGAATTTTTTTGCAATTATTTTTGACTTTTCTATATCGGGTCGGGTTCGAACGGATAGGAAGGAAATTTTTTTTCTTCTCTATTTTTCGGCCTGTCCATACCCGTTTAGTCTTGAAATGAAGCCCGGATGATGTTTTTTAATTTTTAGAATTTTTTTGCATTTATTTTTGAATTTTCTAACTCGGGTCGGGTTCGAACGTATAGGAAGGAAATTTTTTTTCCTCTCTATTTTTCAGCCTGTCCTGACTTGTTTCATCTTGAAACGAAGCCAGGATGATGTTTTTTAATTTTTAGAATTTTTCTGCATTTATTTTTGAATTTTCTAACTCGGGTCGGGTTCGAACGGATAGGAAGGAAATTTTTTTTCTTCTCTATTTTTCGGCCTGTCCATACCCGTTTAGTTTTGAAATGAAGCCTGGATGATGTTTTTTAATTTTTAGAATTTTTTTGCATTTTATTTTTGAATTTTCTATCTCGGGTCGGGTTCGAACGGATAGGATGGAAATTTTTTTTCTTCTCTATTTTTCGGCCTGTCCATACCCGTTTAGTCTTGAAATGAAGCCTGGATGATGTTTTTTAATTTTTAGAAACTTTTTTCATTTTATTTTTGAATTTTCTATCTCGGGTCGGGTTCGAACGGATAGGATGGAAATTTTTTTTCTTCTCTATCTTTCGGCCTGTCCTGACCCGTTTCGTCTTGAAATGCAGCCAGGATGATGTTTTTTAATTTTTAGAATTTTCTTGCATTTTGTTTTTGAATTTTCTAACTCGGGTCGGGTTCGAACGGATAGAAAGGAAATTTTTTTTCTTCTCTATTTTTCGACCTGTCCATACCCGTTTAGTCTTGAAATGAAGCCTGGATGATTTTTTTTTTAATTTTTAGAATTTTTTTGCATTTAGTTTTGAATTTTCTAACTCGGGTCGGGTTTAAACGGATAGGAAGGAAATTTTTTTTCTTCTCTATTTTTCGGCCTGTCCATACCCGTTTAGTCTCGAAATGATGCCTGGATGATGTTTTTTTAATTTTTAGAATTTTTTTGCATTTATTTTAGAATTTTCTATCTCGGGTCGGGTTCGAACGGATAGGAAGGAAATTTTTTTTCTTCTCTATTTTTCGGCCTGTCGTGACATGTTTCATCTTGAAATGAAGCCTGGATGATATTTTTTAATTTTTAGAATTTTTTTGCATTTAGTTTTGAATTTTCTAACTCGGGTCGGGTTTAAACGGATAGGAGGAAATTTTTTTTCTTCTCTATTTTTCGGCCTGTCCATACCCGTTTAGTCTTGAAATGAAGCCTGGATGATGTTTTTTGATTTTTAGAATTTTCTTGCATTTTGTTTTTGAATTTTCTAACTCGGGTCGGGTTCGAACGGATAGAAAGGAAATTTTTTTTCTTCTCTATTTTTCGGCCTGTCCATACCCGTTTAGTCTTGAAATGAAGCCTGGATGATTTTTTTTAATTTTTAGAATTTTTTTGCATTTAGTTTTGAATTTTCTAACTCGGGTCGGGTTTAAACGGATAGGAAGGAAATTTTTTTTCTTCTCTATTTTTCGGCCTGTCCATACCCGTTTAGTCTTGAAATGATGCCTGGATGATTTTTTTTTAATTTTTAGAATTTTTTTGCATTTATTTTAGAATTTTCTATCTCGGGTCGGGTTCGAACGGATAGGAGGAAATTTTTTTTCTTCTCTATTTTTCGGCTTGTCCATACCCGTTTACTCTTGAAATGAAGCCTGGATGATGTTTTTTAATATTTAGAATTTTTTTGCATTTTTTTTTTGAATTTTCTATCTCGGGTCGGGTTCGAACGGATAGGAAGGAAATTTTTTTTCTTCTCTATTTTTCGGCCTGTCCATACCCGTTTTGTCTTGAAATGATGCCTGGATGATGTTTTTTTAATTTTTAAAATTTTTTTGCATTTATTTTAGAATTTTCTATCTCGGGTCGGGTTCGAACGGATAGGAGGAAATTTTTTTTCTTCTCTATTTTTCGGCTTGTCCATACCCGTTTACTCTTGAAATGAAGCCTGGATGATGTTTTTTAATTTTTAGAATTTTTTTGCATTTTATTTTTGAATTTTCTATCTCGGGTCGGGTTCGAACGGATAGGAAGGAAATTTTTTTTCTTCTCTATTTTTCGGCCTGTCGTGACATGTTTCATCTTGAAATGAAGCCTGGATGATATTTTTTAATTTTTAGAATTTTTTTGCATTTAGTTTTGAATTTTCTAACTCGGGTCGGGTTTAAACGGATAGGAGGAAATTTTTTTTCTTCTCTATTTTTCGGCCTGTCCATACCCGTTTAGTCTTGAAATGAAGCCTGGATGATGTTTTTTGATTTTTAGAATTTTCTTGCATTTTGTTTTTGAATTTTCTAACTCGGGTCGGGTTCGAACGGATAGAAAGGAAATTTTTTTTCTTCTCTATTTTTCGGCCTGTCCATACCCGTTTACTCTTGAAATGAAGCCTGGATGATTTTTTTTAATTTTTAGAATTTTTTTGCATTTAGTTTTGAATTTTCTAACTCGGGTCGGGTTTAAACGGATAGGAAGGAAATTTTTTTTCTTCTCTATTTTTCGGCCTGTCCATACCCGTTTAGTCTTGAAATGATGCCTGGATGATTTTTTTTTAATTTTTAGAATTTTTTTGCATTTATTTTTGAATTTTCTATCTCGGGTCGGGTTCGAACGGATAGGAGGAAATTTTTTTTCTTCTCTATTTTTCGGCTTGTCCATACCCGTTTACTCTTGAAATGAAGCCTGGATGATGTTTTTTAATATTTAGAATTTTTTTGCATTTTTTTTTTGAATTTTCTATCTCGGGTCGGGTTCGAACGGATAGGAAGGAAATTTTTTTTCTTCTCTATTTTTCGGCCTGTCCATACCCGTTTTGTCTTGAAATGATGCCTGGATGATGTTTTTTTAATTTTTAAAATTTTTTTGCATTTATTTTAGAATTTTCTATCTCGGGTCGGGTTCGAACGGATAGGAGGAAATTTTTTTTCTTCTCTATTTTTCGGCTTGTCCATACCCGTTTACTCTTGAAATGAAGCCTGGATGATGTTTTTTAATTTTTAGAATTTTTTTGCATTTTATTTTTGAATTTTCTATCTCGGGTCGGGTTCGAACGGATAGGAAGGAAATTTTTTTTCTTCTCTATTTTTCGGCCTGTCCTGACATGTTTCATCTTGAAATGAAGCCTGGATGATATTTTTTAATTTTTAGAATTTTTTTGCAATTATTTTTGACTTTTATATATCGGGTCGGGTTCGAACGGATAGGAAGGAAATTTTTTTTCTTCTCTATTTTTCAGCCTGTCCATACCCGTTTAGTCTTGAAATGAAGCCCGGATGATGTTTTTTAATTTTTAGAATTTTTTTGCATTTATTTTTGAATTTTCTAACTCGGGTCGGGTTCGAATGTATAGGAAGGAAATTTTTTTTCCTCTCTATTTTTCAGCCTGTCCTGACTTGTTTCATCTTGAAACGAAGCCAGGATGATGTTTTTTAATTTTTAGAATTTTTCTGCATTTATTTTTGAATTTTCTAACTCGGGTCGGGTTCGAACGGATAGGAAGGAAATTTTTTTTCTTCTCTATTTTTCGGCCTGTCCATACCCGTTTAGTTTTGAAATGAAGCCTGGATGATGTTTTTTAATTTTTAGAATTTTTTTGCATTTTATTTTTGAATTTTCTATCTCGGGTCGGGTTCGAAAGGATAGGATGGAAATTTTTTTTCTTCTCTATTTTTCGGCCTGTCCATACCCGTTTAGTCTTGAAATGAAGCCTGGATGATGTTTTTTAATTTTTAGAAACTTTTTTCATTTTATTTTTGAATTTTCTATCTCGGGTCGGGTTCGAACGGATAGGATGGAAATTTTTTTTCTTCTCTATCTTTCGGCCTGTCCTGACCCGTTTCGTCTTGAAATGCAGCCAGGATGATGTTTTTTAATTTTTAGAATTTTCTTGCATTTTGTTTTTGAATTTTCTAACTCGGGTCGGGTTCGAACGGATAGAAAGGAAATTTTTTTTCTTCTCTATTTTTCGACCTGTCCATACCCGTTTAGTCTTGAAATGAAGCCTGGATGATTTTTTTTTTAATTTTTAGAATTTTTTTGCATTTAGTTTTGAATTTTCTAACTCGGGTCGGGTTTAAACGGATAGGAAGGAAATTTTTTTTCTTCTCTATTTTTCGGCCTGTCCATACCCGTTTAGTCTTGAAATGATGCCTGGATGATGTTTTTTTAATTTTTAGAATTTTTTTGCATTTATTTTAGAATTTTCTATCTCGGGTCGGGTTCGAACGGATAGGAAGGAAATTTTTTTTCTTCTCTATTTTTCGGCCTGTCCATACCCGTTTTGTCTTGAAATGATGCCTGGATGATGTTTTTTTAATTTTTAAAATTTTTTTGCATTTATTTTAGAATTTTCTATCTCGGGTCGGGTTCGAACGGATAGGAGGAAATTTTTTTTCTTCTCTATTTTTCGGCTTGTCCATACCCGTTTACTCTTGAAATGAAGCCTGGATGATGTTTTTTAATTTTTAGAATTTTTTTGCATTTTATTTTTGAATTTTCTATCTCGGGTCGGGTTCGAACGGATAGGAAGGAAATTTTTTTTCTTCTCTATTTTTCGGCCTGTCGTGACATGTTTCATCTTGAAATGAAGCCTGGATGATATTTTTTAATTTTTAGAATTTTTTTGCATTTAGTTTTGAATTTTCTAACTCGGGTCGGGTTTAAACGGATAGGAGGAAATTTTTTTTCTTCTCTATTTTTCGGCCTGTCCATACCCGTTTAGTCTTGAAATGAAGCCTGGATGATGTTTTTTGATTTTTAGAATTTTCTTGCATTTTGTTTTTGAATTTTCTAACTCGGGTCGGGTTCGAACGGATAGAAAGGAAATTTTTTTTCTTCTCTATTTTTCGGCCTGTCCATACCCGTTTAGTCTTGAAATGAAGCCTGGATGATTTTTTTTAATTTTTAGAATTTTTTTGCATTTAGTTTTGAATTTTCTAACTCGGGTCGGGTTTAAACGGATAGGAAGGAAATTTTTTTTCTTCTCTATTTTTCGGCCTGTCCATACCCGTTTAGTCTTGAAATGATGCCTGGATGATTTTTTTTTAATTTTTAGAATTTTTTTGCATTTATTTTAGAATTTTCTATCTCGGGTCGGGTTCGAACGGATAGGATGAAATTTTTTTTCTTCTCTATTTTTCGGCTTGTCCATACCCGTTTACTCTTGAAATGAAGCCTGGATGATGTTTTTTAATATTTAGAATTTTTTTGCATTTTTTTTTTGAATTTTCTATCTCGGGTCGGGTTCGAACGGATAGGAAGGAAATTTTTTTTCTTCTCTATTTTTCGGCCTGTCCATACCCGTTTTGTCTTGAAATGATGCCTGGATGATGTTTTTTTAATTTTTAAAATTTTTTTGCATTTATTTTAGAATTTTCTATCTCGGGTCGGGTTCGAACGGATAGGAGGAAATTTTTTTTCTTCTCTATTTTTCGGCTTGTCCATACCCGTTTACTCTTGAAATGAAGCCTGGATGATGTTTTTTAATTTTTAGAATTTTTTTGCATTTTATTTTTGAATTTTCTATCTCGGGTCGGGTTCGAACGGATAGGAAGGAAATTTTTTTTCTTCTCTATTTTTCGGCCTGTCCTGACATGTTTCATCTTGAAATGAAGCCTGGATGATATTTTTTAATTTTTAGAATTTTTTTGCAATTATTTTTTACTTTTATATATCGGGTCGGGTTCGAACGGATAGGAAGGAAATTTTTTTTCTTCTCTATTTTTCAGCCTGTCCATACCCGTTTAGTCTTGAAATGAAGCCCGGATGATGTTTTTTAATTTTTAGAATTTTTTTGCATTTATTTTTGAATTTTCTAACTCGGGTCGGGTTCGAATGTATAGGAAGGAAATTTTTTTTCCTCTCTATTTTTCAGCCTGTCCTGACTTGTTTCATCTTGAAACGAAGCCAGGATGATGTTTTTTAATTTTTAGAATTTTTCTGCATTTATTTTTGAATTTTCTAACTCGGGTCGGGTTCGAACGGATAGGAAGGAAATTTTTTTTCTTCTCTATTTTTCGGCCTGTCCATACCCGTTTAGTTTTGAAATGAAGCCTGGATGATGTTTTTTAATTTTTAGAATTTTTTTGCATTTTATTTTTGAATTTTCTATCTCGGGTCGGGTTCGAACGGATAGGATGGAAATTTTTTTTCTTCTCTATTTTTAGGCCTGTCCATACCCGTTTAGTCTTGAAATGAAGCCTGGATGATGTTTTTTAATTTTTAGAAACTTTTTTCATTTTATTTTTGAATTTTCTATCTCGGGTCGGGTTCGAACGGATAGGATGGAAATTTTTTTTCTTCTCTATCTTTCGGCCTGTCCTGACCCGTTTCGTCTTGAAATGCAGCCAGGATGATGTTTTTTAATTTTTAGAATTTTCTTGCATTTTGTTTTTGAATTTTCTAACTCGGGTCGGGTTCGAACGGATAGAAAGGAAATTTTTTTTCTTCTCTATTTTTCGACCTGTCCATACCCGTTTAGTCTTGAAATGAAGCCTGGATGATTTTTTTTTTAATTTTTAGAATTTTTTTGCATTTAGTTTTGAATTTTCTAACTCGGGTCGGGTTTAAACGGATAGGAAGGAAATTTTTTTTCTTCTCTATTTTTCGGCCTGTCCATACCCGTTTAGTCTTGAAATGATGCCTGGATGATGTTTTTTTAATTTTTAGAATTTTTTTGCATTTATTTTAGAATTTTCTATCTCGGGTCGGGTTCGAACGGATAGGAAGGAAATTTTTTTTCTTCTCTATTTTTCGGCCTGTCGTGACATGTTTCATCTTGAAATGAAGCCTGGATGATATTTTTTAATTTTTAGAATTTTTTTGCATTTAGTTTTGAATTTTCTAACTCGGGTCGGGTTTAAACGGATAGGAGGAAATTTTTTTTCTTCTCTATTTTTCGGCTTGTCCATACCCGTTTACTCTTGAAATGAAGCCTGGATGATGTTTTTTATTTTTTAGAATTTTTTTACATTTTAGTTTTTGAATTTTCTATCTCGGGTCGGGTTCGAACGGATAGGATGGAAATTTTTTTTCTTCTCTATTTTTCGGCCTGTCCATACCCGTTTAGTCTTGAAATGAAGCCTGGATGATGTTTTTTGATTTTTAGAATTTTCTTGCATTTTGTTTTTGAATTTTCTAACTCGGGTCGGGTTCGAACGGATAGAAAGGAAATTTTTTTTCTTCTCTATTTTTCGGCCTGTCCATACCCGTTTAGTCTTGAAATGAAGCCTGGATGATTTTTTTTAATTTTTAGAATTTTTTTGCATTTAGTTTTGAATTTTCTAACTCGGGTCGGGTTTAAACGGATAGGAGGGAAATTTTTTTTCTTCTCTATTTTTCGGCCTGTCCATACCCGTTTAGTCTTGAAATGATGCCTGGATGATTTTTTTTTAATTTTTAGAATTTTTTTGCATTTATTTTAGAATTTTCTATCTCGGGTCGGGTTCGAACGGATAGGAGGAAATTTTTTTTCTTCTCTATTTTTCGGCTTGTCCATACCCGTTTACTCTTGAAATGAAGCCTGGATGATGTTTTTTAATATTTAGAATTTTTTTGCATTTTTTTTTTGAATTTTCTATCTCGGGTCGGGTTCGAACGGATAGGAAGGAAATTTTTTTTCTTCTCTATTTTTCGGCCTGTCCATACCCGTTTTGTCTTGAAATGATGCCTGGATGATGTTTTTTTAATTTTTAAAATTTTTTTGCATTTATTTTAGAATTTTCTATCTCGGGTCGGGTTCGAACGGATAGGAGGAAATTTTTTTTCTTCTCTATTTTTCGGCTTGTCCATACCCGTTTACTCTTGAAATGAAGCCTGGATGATGTTTTTTAATATTTAGAATTTCTTGCATTTTGTTTTTGAATTTTCTAACTCGGGTCGGGTTCGAACGGATAGAAAGGAAATTTTTTTTCTTCTCTATTTTTCGACCTGTCCATACCCGTTT
This sequence comes from Quercus robur, assembly GCF_932294415.1. Lineage (NCBI taxonomy): Eukaryota > Viridiplantae > Streptophyta > Magnoliopsida > Fagales > Fagaceae > Quercus > Quercus robur. Next base: position 37,509,299 of record NC_065542.1, on the reverse strand, counting down.
AGTCTTGAAATGAAGCCTGGATGATTTTTTTTAATTTTTAGAATTTTTTTGCATTTTATTTTTGAATTTTCTATCTCGGGTCGGGTTCGAACGGATAGGAAGGAAATTTTTTTTCTTCTCTATTTTTCGGCCTGTCGTGACATGTTTCATCTTGAAATGAAGCCTGGATGATATTTTTTAATTTTTAGAATTTTTTTGCATTTAGTTTTGAATTTTCTAACTCGGGTCGGGTTTAAACGGATAGGAGGAAATTTTTTTTCTTCTCTATTTTTCCGCTTGTCCATACCCGTTTACTCTTGAAATGAAGCCTGGATGATGTTTTTTAATTTTTAGAATTTTTTTGCATTTTATTTTTGAATTTTCTATATCGGGTCGGGTTCGAACGGATAGGAAGGAAATTTTTTTTCTTCTCTATTTTTCGGCCTGTCCATACCCGTTTATTCTTGAAATGAAGCCCGGATGATGTTTTTTAATTTTTAGAATTTTTTTGCATTTATTTTTGAATTTTCTAACTCGGGTCGGGTTCGAACGTATAGGAAGGAAATTTTTTTTCCTCTCTATTTTTCAGCCTGTCCTGACTTGTTTCATCTTGAAACGAAGCCAGGATGATGTTTTTTAATTTTTACAATTTTTCTGCATTTATTTTTGAATTTTCTAACTCGGGTCGGGTTCGAACGGATAGGAAGGAAATTTTTTTTCTTCTCTATTTTTCGGCCTGTCCATACCCGTTTAGTTTTGAAATGAAGCCTGGATGATGTTTTTTAATTTTTAGAATTTTTTTGCATTTTATTTTTGAATTTTCTATCTCGGGTCGGGTTCGAACGGATAGGATGGAAATTTTTTTTCTTCTCTATTTTTCGGCCTGTCCATACCCGTTTAGTCTTGAAATGAAGTCTGGATGATGTTTTTTAATTTTTAGAAACTTTTTTCATTTTATTTTTGAATTTTCTATCTCGGGTCGGGTTCGAACGGATAGGATGGAAATTTTTTTTCTTCTCTATCTTTCGGCCTGTCCTGACCCGTTTCGTCTTGAAATGCAGCCAGGATGATGTTTTTTAATTTTTAGAATTTTCTTGCATTTTGTTTTTGAATTTTCTAACTCGGGTCGGGTTCGAACGGATAGAAAGGAAATTTTTTTTCTTCTCTATTTTTCGACCTGTCCATACCCGTTTAGTCTTGAAATGAAGCCTGGATGATTTTTTTTAATTTTTAGAATTTTTTTGCATTTTATTTTTGAATTTTCTATCTCGGGTCGGGTTCGAACGGATAGGAAGGAAATTTTTTTTCTTCTCTATTTTTCGGCCTGTCGTGACATGTTTCATCTTGAAATGAAGCCTGGATGATATTTTTTAATTTTTAGAATTTTTTTGCATTTAGTTTTGAATTTTCTAACTCAGGTCGGGTTTAAACGGATAGGAGGAAATTTTTTTTCTTCTCTATTTTTCGGCTTGTCCATACCCGTTTACTCTTGAAATGAAGCCTGGATGATGTTTTTTAATTTTTAGAATTTTTTTGCATTTTATTTTTGAATTTTCTATCTCGGGTCGGGTTCGAACGGATAGGAAGGAAATTTTTTTTCTTCTCTATTTTTCGGCCTGTCCATACCCGTTTTGTCTTGAAATGATGCCTGGATGATGTTTTTTTAATTTTTAGAATTTTTTTGCATTTATTTTTGAATTTTCTAACTCGGGTCGGGTTTAAACGGATAGGAAGGAAATTTTTTTTCTTCTCTATTTTTCGGCCTGTCCATACCCGTTTAGTCTTGAAATGATGCCTGGATGAATTTTTTTTTAATTTTTAGAATTTTTTTGCATTTATTTTAGAATTTTCTATCTCGGGTCGGGTTCGAACGGATAGGAGGAAATTTTTTTTCTTCTCTATTTTTCGGCTTGTCCATACCCGTTTACTCTTGAAATGAAGCCTGGATGATGTTTTTTAATTTTTAGAATTTTTTTGCATTTTATTTTTGAATTTTCTATCTCGGGTCGGGTTCGAACGGATAGGAAGGAAATTTTTTTTCTTCTCTATTTTTCGACCTGTCCATACCCGTTTAGTCTTGAAATGAAGCCTGGATGATTTTTTTTAATTTTTAGAATTTTTTTGCATTTTATTTTTGAATTTTCTATCTCGGGTCGGGTTCGAACGGATAGGAAGGAAATTTTTTTTCTTCTCTATTTTTCGGCCTGTCGTGACATGTTTCATCTTGAAATGAAGCCTGGATGATATTTTTTAATTTTTAGAATTTTTTTGCAATTATTTTTGACTTTTATATATCGGGTCGGGTTCGAACGGATAGGAAGGAAATTTTTTTTCTTCTCTATTTTTCGGCCTGTCCATACCCGTTTAGTCTTGAAATGAAGCCCGGATGATGTTTTTTAATTTTTAGAATTTTTTTGCATTTATTTTTGAATTTTCTAACTCGGGTCGGGTTCGAACGTATAGGAAGGAAATTTTTTTTCCTCTCTATTTTTCAGCCTGTCCTGACTTGTTTCATCTTGAAACGAAGCCAGGATGATGTTTTTTAATTTTTAGAATTTTTCTGCATTTATTTTTGAATTTTCTAACTCGGGTCGGGTTCGAACGGATAGGAAGGAAATTTTTTTTCTTCTCTATTTTTCGGCCTGTCCATACCCGTTTAGTTTTGAAATGAAGCCTGGATGATGTTTTTTAATTTTTAGAATTTTTTTGCATTTTATTTTTAAATTTTCTATCTCGGGTCGGGTTCGAACGGATAGGATGGAAATTTTTTTTCTTCTCTATTTTTCGGCCTGTCCATACCCGTTTAGTCTTGAAATGAGGTCTGGATGATGTTTTTTAATTTTTAGAAACTTTTTTCATTTTATTTTTGAATTTTCTATCTCGGGTCGGGTTCGAACGGATAGGATGGAAATTTTTTTTCTTCTCTATCTTTCGGCCTGTCCTGACCCGTTTCGTCTTGAAATGCAGCCAGGATGATGTTTTTTAATTTTTAGAATTTTCTTGCATTTTGTTTTTGAATTTTCTAACTCGGGTCGGGTTCGAACGGATAGAAAGGAAATTTTTTTTCTTCTCTATTTTTCGACCTGTCCATACCCATTTAGTCTTGAAATGAAGCCTGGATGATTTTTTTTAATTTTTAGAATTTTTTTGCATTTTATTTTTGAATTTTCTATCTCGGGTCGGGTTCGAACGGATAGGAAGGAAATTTTTTTTCTTCTCTATTTTTCGGCCTGTCGTGACATGTTTCATCTTGAAATGAAGCCTGGATGATATTTTTTAATTTTTAGAATTTTTTTGCATTTAGTTTTGAATTTTCTAACTCGGGTCGGGTTTAAACGGATAGGAGGAAATTTTTTTTCTTCTCTATTTTTCGGCTTGTCCATACCCGTTTACTCTTGAAATGAAGCCTGGATGATGTTTTTTAATTTTTAGAATTTTTTTGCATTTTATTTTTGAATTTTCTATATCGGGTCGGGTTCGAACGGATAGGAAGGAAATTTTTTTTCTTCTCTATTTTTCGGCCTGTCCATACCCGTTTAGTCTTGAAATGAAGCCCGGATGATGTTTTTTAATTTTTAGAATTTTTTTGCATTTATTTTTGAATTTTCTAACTCGGGTCGGGTTCGAACGTATAGGAAGGAAATTTTTTTTCCTCTCTATTTTTCAGCCTGTCCTGACTTGTTTCATCTTGAAACGAAGCCAGGATGATGTTTTTTAATTTTAGAATTTTTCTGCATTTATTTTTGAATTTTCTAACTCGGGTCGGGTTCGAACGGATAGGAAGGAAATTTTTTTTCTTCTCTATTTTTCGGCCTGTCCATACCCGTTTAGTTTTGAAATGAAGCCTGGATGATGTTTTTTAATTTTTAGAATTTTTTTGCATTTTATTTTTGAATTTTCTATCTCGGGTCGGGTTCGAACGGATAGGATGGAAATTTTTTTTCTTCTCTATTTTTCGGCCTGTCCATACCCGTTTAGTCTTGAAATGAAGTCTGGATGATGTTTTTTAATTTTTAGAAACTTTTTTCATTTTATTTTTGAATTTTCTATCTCGGGTCGGGTTCGAACGGATAGGATGGAAATTTTTTTTCTTCTCTATCTTTCGGCCTGTCCTGACCCGTTTCGTCTTGAAATGCAGCCAGGATGATGTTTTTTAATTTTTAGAATTTTCTTGCATTTTGTTTTTGAATTTTCTAACTCGGGTCGGGTTCGATCGGATAGAAAGGAAATTTTTTTTCTTCTCTATTTTTCGACCTGTCCATACCCGTTTAGTCTTGAAATGAAGCCTGGATGATTTTTTTTAATTTTTAGAATTTTTTTGCATTTTATTTTTGAATTTTCTATCTCGGGTCGGGTTCGAACGGATAGGAAGGAAATTTTTTTTCTTCTCTATTTTTCGGCCTGTCGTGACATGTTTCATCTTGAAATGAAGCCTGGATGATATTTTTTAATTTTTAGAATTTTTTTGCATTTAGTTTTGAATTTTCTAACTCAGGTCGGGTTTAAACGGATAGGAGGAAATTTTTTTTCTTCTCTATTTTTCGGCTTGTCCATACCCGTTTACTCTTGAAATGAAGCCTGGATGATGTTTTTTAATTTTTAGAATTTTTTTGCATTTTATTTTTGAATTTTCTATCTCGGGTCGGGTTCGAACGGATAGGAAGGAAATTTTTTTTCTTCTCTATTTTTCGGCCTGTCCATACCCGTTTTGTCTTGAAATGATGCCTGGATGATGTTTTTTTAATTTTTAGAATTTTTTTGCATTTATTTTTGAATTTTCTAACTCGGGTCGGGTTTAAACGGATAGGAAGGAAATTTTTTTTCTTCTCTATTTTTCGGCCTGTCCATACCCGTTTAGTCTTGAAATGATGCCTGGATGAATTTTTTTTTAATTTTTAGAATTTTTTTGCATTTATTTTAGAATTTTCTATCTCGGGTCGGGTTCGAACGGATAGGAGGAAATTTTTTTTCTTCTCTATTTTTCGGCTTGTCCATACCCGTTTACTCTTGAAATGAAGCCTGGATGATGTTTTTTAATTTTTAGAATTTTTTTGCATTTTATTTTTGAATTTTCTATCTCGGGTCGGGTTCGAACGGATAGGAAGGAAATTTTTTTTCTTCTCTATTTTTCGACCTGTCCATACCCGTTTAGTCTTGAAATGAAGCCTGGATGATTTTTTTTAATTTTTAGAATTTTTTTGCATTTTATTTTTGAATTTTCTATCTCGGGTCGGGTTCGAACGGATAGGAAGGAAATTTTTTTTCTTCTCTATTTTTCGGCCTGTCGTGACATGTTTCATCTTGAAATGAGCCTGGATGATATTTTTTAATTTTTAGAATTTTTTTGCAATTATTTTTGACTTTTATATATCGGGTCGGGTTCGAACGGATAGGAAGGAAATTTTTTTTCTTCTCTATTTTTCGGCCTGTCCATACCCGTTTAGTCTTGAAATGAAGCCCGGATGATGTTTTTTAATTTTTAGAATTTTTTTGCATTTATTTTTGAATTTTCTAACTCGGGTCGGGTTCGAACGTATAGGAAGGAAATTTTTTTTCCTCTCTATTTTTCAGCCTGTCCTGACTTGTTTCATCTTGAAACGAAGCCAGGATGATGTTTTTTAATTTTTAGAATTTTTCTGCATTTATTTTTGAATTTTCTAACTCGGGTCGGGTTCGAACGGATAGGAAGGAAATTTTTTTTCTTCTCTATTTTTCGGCCTGTCCATACCCGTTTAGTTTTGAAATGAAGCCTGGATGATGTTTTTTAATTTTTAGAATTTTTTTGCATTTTATTTTTAAATTTTCTATCTCGGGTCGGGTTCGAACGGATAGGATGGAAATTTTTTTTCTTCTCTATTTTTCGGCCTGTCCATACCCGTTTAGTCTTGAAATGAAGTCTGGATGATGTTTTTTAATTTTTAGAAACTTTTTTCATTTTATTTTTGAATTTTCTATCTCGGGTCGGGTTCGAACGGATAGGATGGAAATTTTTTTTCTTCTCTATCTTTCGGCCTGTCCTGACCCGTTTCGTCTTGAAATGCAGCCAGGATGATGTTTTTTAATTTTTAGAATTTTCTTGCATTTTGTTTTTGAATTTTCTAACTCGGGTCGGGTTCGAACGGATAGAAAGGAAATTTTTTTTCTTCTCTATTTTTCGACCTGTCCATACCCATTTAGTCTTGAAATGAAGCCTGGATGATTTTTTTTAATTTTTAGAATTTTTTTGCATTTTATTTTTGAATTTTCTATCTCGGGTCGGGTTCGAACGGATAGGAAGGAAATTTTTTTTCTTCTCTATTTTTCGGCCTGTCGTGACATGTTTCATCTTGAAATGAAGCCTGGATGATATTTTTTAATTTTTAGAATTTTTTTGCATTTAGTTTTGAATTTTCTATCTCGGGTCGGGTTTAAACGGATAGGAGGAAATTTTTTTTCTTCTCTATTTTTCGGCTTGTCCATACCCGTTTACTCTTGAAATGAAGCCTGGATGATGTTTTTTAATTTTTAGAATTTTTTTGCATTTTATTTTTGAATTTTCTATATCGGGTCGGGTTCGAACGGATAGGAAGGAAATTTTTTTTCTTCTCTATTTTTCGTCCTGTCCATACCCGTTTAGTCTTGAAATGAAGCCCGGATGATGTTTTTTAATTTTTAGAATTTTTTTGCATTTATTTTTGAATTTTCTAACTCGGGTCGGGTTCGAACGTATAGGAAGGAAATTTTTTTTCCTCTCTATTTTTCAGCCTGTCCTGACTTGTTTCATCTTGAAACGAAGCCAGGATGATGTTTTTTAATTTTTAGAATTTTTCTGCATTTATTTTTGAATTTTCTAACTCGGGTCGGGTTCGAACGGATAGGAAGGAAATTTTTTTTCTTCTCTATTTTTCGGCCTGTCCATACCCGTTTAGTTTTGAAATGAAGCCTGGATGATGTTTTTTAATTTTTAGAATTTTTTTGCACTCTATTTTTGAATTTTCTATCTCGGGTCGGGTTCGAACGGATAGGATGGAAATTTTTTTCTTCTCTATTTTTCGGCCTGTCCATACCTGTTTAGTCTTGAAATGAAGTCTGGATGATGTTTTTTAATTTTTAGAAACTTTTTTCATTTTATTTTTGAATTTTCTATCTCGGGTCGGGTTCGAACGGATAGGATGGAAATTTTTTTTCTTCTCTATCTTTCGGCCTGTCCTGACCCGTTTCGTCTTGAAATGCAGCCAGGATGATGTTTTTTAATTTTTAGAATTTTCTTGCATTTGGTTTTTGAATTTTCTAACTCGGGTCGGGTTCGAACGGATAGAAAGGAAATTTTTTTTCTTCTCTATGTTTCGACCTGTCCATACCCGTTTAGTCTTGAAATGAAGCCTGGATGATTTTTTTTAATTTTTAGAATTTTTTTGCATTTTATTTTTGAATTTTCTATCTCGGGTCGGGTTCGAACGGATAGGAAGGAAATTTTTTTTCTTCTCTATTTTTCGGCCTGTCGTGACATGTTTCATCTTGAAATGAAGCCTGGATGATATTTTTTAATTTTTAGAATTTTTTTGCATTTAGTTTTGAATTTTCTAACTCGGGTCGGGTTTAAACGGATAGGAGGAAATTTTTTTTCTTCTCTATTTTTCGGCTTGTCCATATTCGTTTACTCTTGAAATGAAGCCTGGATGATGTTTTTTAATTTTTAGAATTTTTTTGCATTTTATTTTTGAATTTTCTATATCGGGTCGGGTTCGAACGGATAGGAAGGAAATTTTTTTTCTTCTCTATTTTTCGGCCTGTCCATACCCGTTTAGTCTTGAAATGAAGCCCGGATGATGTTTTTTAATTTTTAGAATTTTTTTGCATTTATTTTTGAATTTTCTAACTCGGGTCGGGTTCGAACGTATAGGAAGGAAATTTTTTTTCCTCTCTATTTTTCAGCCTGTCCTGACTTGTTTCATCTTGAAACGAAGCCAGGATGATGTTTTTTAATTTTAGAATTTTTCTGCATTTATTTTTGAATTTTCTAACTCGGGTCGGGTTCGAACGGATAGGAAGGAAATTTTTTTTCTTCTCTATTTTTCGGCCTGTCCATACCCGTTTAGTTTTGAAATGAAGCCTGGATGATGTTTTTTAATTTTTAGAATTTTTTTGCATTTTATTTTTGAATTTTCTATCTCGGGTCGGGTTCGAACGGATAGGATGGAAATTTTTTTTCTTCTCTATTTTTCGGCCTGTCCATACCCGTTTAGTCTTGAAATGAAGTCTGGATGATGTTTTTTAATTTTTAGAAACTTTTTTCATTTTATTTTTGAATTTTCTATCTCGGGTCGGGTTCGAACGGATAGGAAGGAAATTTTTTTTCTTCTCTATCTTTCGGCCTGTCCTGACCCGTTTCGTCTTGAAATGCAGCCAGGATGATGTTTTTTAATTTTTAGAATTTTCTTGCATTTTGTTTTTGAATTTTCTAACTCGGGTCGGGTTCGAACGGATAGAAAGGAAATTTTTTTTCTTCTCTATTTTTCGACCTGTCCATACCCATTTAGTCTTGAAATGAAGCCTGGATGATTTTTTTTAATTTTTAGAATTTTTTTGCATTTTATTTTTGAATTTTCTATCTCGGGTCGGGTTTGAACGGATAGGAAGGAAATTTTTTTTCTTCTCTATTTTTCGGCCTGTCGTGACATGTTTCATCTTGAAATGAAGCCTGGATGATATTTTTTAATTTTTAGAATTTTTTTGCATTTAGTTTTGAATTTTCTATCTCGGGTCGGGTTTAAACGGATAGGAGGAAATTTTTTTTCTTCTCTATTTTTCGGCTTGTCCATACCCGTTTACTCTTGAAATGAAGCCTGGATGATGTTTTTTAATTTTTAGAATTTTTTTGCATTTTATTTTTGAATTTTCTATATCGGGTCGGGTTCGAACGGATAGGAAGGAAATTTTTTTTCTTCTCTATTTTTCGTCCTGTCCATACCCGTTTAGTCTTGAAATGAAGCCCGGATGATGTTTTTTAATTTTTAGAATTTTTTTGCATTTATTTTTGAATTTTCTAACTCGGGTCGGGTTCGAACGTATAGGAAGGAAATTTTTTTTCCTCTCTATTTTTCAGCCTGTCCTGACTTGTTTCATCTTGAAACGAAGCCAGGATGATGTTTTTTAATTTTTAGAATTTTTCTGCATTTATTTTTGAATTTTCTAACTCGGGTCGGGTTCGAACGGATAGGAAGGAAATTTTTTTTCTTCTCTATTTTTCGGCCTGTCCATACCCGTTTAGTTTTGAAATGAAGCCTGGATGATGTTTTTTAATTTTTAGAATTTTTTTGCATTCTATTTTTGAATTTTCTATCTCGGGTCGGGTTCGAACTGATAGGATGGAAATTTTTTTTCTTCTCTATTTTTCGGCCTGTCCATACCTGTTTAGTCTTGAAATGAAGTCTGGATGATGTTTTTTAATTTTTAGAAACTTTTTTCATTTTATTTTTGAATTTTCTATCTCGGGTCGGGTTCGAACGGATAGGATGGAAATTTTTTTTCTTCTCTATCTTTCGGCCTGTCCTGACCCGTTTCGTCTTGAAATGCAGCCAGGATGATGTTTTTTAATTTTTAGAATTTTCTTGCATTTGGTTTTTGAATTTTCTAACTCGGGTCGGGTTCGAACGGATAGAAAGGAAATTTTTTTTCTTCTCTATTTTTCGACCTGTCCATACCCGTTTAGTCTTGAAATGAAGCCTGGATGATTTTTTTTAATTTTTAGAATTTTTTTGCATTTTATTTTTGAATTTTCTATCTCGGGTCGGGTTCGAACGGATAGGAAGGAAATTTTTTTTCTTCTCTATTTTTCGGCCTGTCGTGACATGTTTCATCTTGAAATGAAGCCTGGATGATATTTTTTAATTTTTAGAATTTTTTTGCATTTAGTTTTGAATTTTCTAACTCGGGTCGGGTTTAAACGGATAGGAGGAAATTTTTTTTCTTCTCTATTTTTCGGCTTGTCCATACCCGTTTACTCTTGAAATGAAGCCTGGATGATGTTTTTTAATTTTTAGAATTTTTTTGCATTTTATTTTTGAATTTTCTATATCGGGTCGGGTTCGAACGGATAGGAAGGAAATTTTTTTTCTTCTCTATTTTTCGGCCTGTCCATACCCGTTTAGTCTTGAAATGAAGCCCGGATGATGTTTTTTAATTTTTAGAATTTTTTTGCATTTATTTTTGAATTTTCTAACTCGGGTCGGGTTCGAACGTATAGGAAGGAAATTTTTTTTCCTCTCTATTTTTCAGCCTGTCCTGACTTGTTTCATCTTGAAACGAAGCCAGGATGATGTTTTTTAATTTTTAGAATTTTTCTGCATTTATTTTTGAATTTTCTAACTCGGGTCGGGTTCGAACGGATAGGAAGGAAATTTTTTTTCTTCTCTATTTTTCGGCCTGTCCATACCCGTTTAGTTTTGAAATGAAGCCTGGATGATGTTTTTTAATTTTTAGAATTTTTTTGCATTTTATTTTTGAATTTTCTATCTCGGGTCGGGTTCGAACGGATAGGATGGAAATTTTTTTTCTTCTCTATTTTTCGGCCTGTCCATACCCGTTTAGTCTTGAAATGAAGTCTGGATGATGTTTTTTAATTTTTAGAAACTTTTTTCATTTTATTTTTGAATTTTCTATCTCGGGTCGGGTTCGAACGGATAGGATGGAAATTTTTTTTCTTCTATATCTTTCGGCCTGTCCTGACCCGTTTCGTCTTGAAATGCAGCCAGGATGATGTTTTTTAATTTTTAGAATTTTCTTGCATTTTGTTTTTGAATTTTCTAACTCGGGTCGGGTTCGAACGGATAGAAAGGAAATTTTTTTTCTTCTCTATTTTTCGACCTGTCCATACCCGTTTAGTCTTGAAATGAAGCCTGGATGATTTTTTTTAATTTTTAGAATTTTTTTGCATTTTATTTTTGAATTTTCTATCTCGGGTCGGGTTCGAACGGATAGGAAGGAAATTTTTTTTCTTCTCTATTTTTCGGCCTGTCGTGACATGTTTCATCTTGAAATGAAGCCTGGATGATATTTTTTAATTTTTAGAATTTTTTTGCATTTAGTTTTGAATTTTCTAACTCAGGTCGGGTTTAAACGGATAGGAGGAAATTTTTTTTCTTCTCTATTTTTCGGCTTGTCCATACCCGTTTACTCTTGAAATGAAGCCTGGATGATGTTTTTTAATTTTTAGAATTTTTTTGCATTTTATTTTTGAATTTTCTATCTCGGGTCGGGTTCGAACGGATAGGAAGGAAATTTTTTTTCTTCTCTATTTTTAGGCCTGTCCATACCCGTTTTGTCTTGAAATGATGCCTGGATGATGTTTTTTTAATTTTTAGAATTTTTTTGCATTTATTTTTGAATTTTCTAACTCGGGTCGGGTTTAAACGGATAGGAAGGAAATTTTTTTTCTTCTCTATTTTTCGGCCTGTCCATACCCGTTTAGTCTTGAAATGATGCCTGGATGAATTTTTTTTTAATTTTTAGAATTTTTTTGCATTTATTTTAGAATTTTCTATCTCGGGTCGGGTTCGAACGGATAGGAGGAAATTTTTTGTCTTCTCTATTTTTCGGCTTGTCCATACCCGTTTACTCTTGAAATGAAGCCTGGATGATGTTTTTTAATTTTTAGAATTTTTTTGCATTTTATTTTTGAATTTTCTATCTCGGGTCGGGTTCGAACGGATAGGAAGGAAATTTTTTTTCTTCTCTATTTTTCGACCTGTCCATACCCGTTTAGTCTTGAAATGAAGCCTGGATGATTTTTTTTTAATTTTTAGAATTTTTTTGCATTTTATTTTTGAATTTTCTATCTCGGGTCGGGTTCGAACGGATAGGAAGGAAATTTTTTTTCTTCTCTATTTTTCGGCCTGTCCATACCCGTTTAGTCTTGAAATGAAGCCCGGATGATGTTTTTTAATTTTTAGAATTTTTTTGCATTTATTTTTGAATTTTCTAACTCGGGTCGGGTTCGAACGTATAGGAAGGAAATTTTTTTTCCTCTCTATTTTTCAGCCTGTCCTGACTTGTTTCATCTTGAAACGAAGCCAGGATGATGTTTTTTAATTTTTAGAATTTTTCTGCATTTATTTTTGAATTTTCTAACTCGGGTCGGGTTCGAACGGATAGGAAGGAAATTTTTTTTCTTCTCTATTTTTCGGCCTGTCCATACCCGTTTAGTTTTGAAATGAAGCCTGGATGATGTTTTTTAATTTTTAGAATTTTTTTGCATTTTATTTTTAAATTTTCTATCTCGGGTCGGGTTCGAACGGATAGGATGGAAATTTTTTTTCTTCTCTATTTTTCGGCCTGTCCATACCCGTTTAGTCTTGAAATGAAGTCTGGATGATGTTTTTTAATTTTTAGAAACTTTTTTCATTTTATTTTTGAATTTTCTATCTCGGGTCGGGTTCGAACGGATAGGATGGAAATTTTTTTTCTTCTCTATCTTTCGGCCTGTCCTGACCCGTTTCGTCTTGAAATGCAGCCAGGATGATGTTTTTTAATTTTTAGAATTTTCTTGCATTTTGTTTTTGAATTTTCTAACTCGGGTCGGGTTCGAACGGATAGAAAGGAAATTTTTTTTCTTCTCTATTTTTCGACCTGTCCATACCCGTTTAGTCTTGAAATGAAGCCTGGATGATTTTTTTTAATTTTTAGAATTTTTTTGCATTTTATTTTTGAATTTTCTATCTCGGGTCGGGTTCGAACGGATAGGAAGGAAATTTTTTTTCTTCTCTATTTTTCGGCCTGTCGTGACATGTTTCATCTTGAAATGAAGCCTGGATGATATTTTTTAATTTTTAGAATTTTTTTGCATTTAGTTTTGAATTTTCTATCTCGGGTCGGGTTTAAACGGATAGGAGGAAATTTTTTTTCTTCTCTATTTTTCGGCTTGTCCATACCCGTTTACTCTTGAAATGAAGCCTGGATGATGTTTTTTAATTTTTAGAATTTTTTTGCATTTTATTTTTGAATTTTCTATATCGGGTCGGGTTCGAACGGATAGGAAGGAAATTTTTTTTCTTCTCTATTTTTCGGCCTGTCCATACCCGTTTAGTCTTGAAATGAAGCCCGGATGATGTTTTTTAATTTTTAGAATTTTTTTGCATTTATTTTTGAATTTTCTAACTCGGGTCGGGTTCGAACGTATAGGAAGGAAATTTTTTTTCCTCTCTATTTTTCAGCCTGTCCTGACTTGTTTCATCTTGAAACGAAGCCAGGATGATGTTTTTTAATTTTTAGAATTTTTCTGCATTTATTTTTGAATTTTCTAACTCGGGTCGGGTTCGAACGGATAGGAAGGAAATTTTTTTTCTTCTCTATTTTTCGGCCTGTCCATACCCGTTTAGTTTTGAAATGAAGCCTGGATGATGTTTTTTAATTTTTAGAATTTTTTTGCATTCTATTTTTGAATTTTCTATCTCGGGTCGGGTTCGAACGGATAGGATGGAAATTTTTTTTCTTCTCTATTTTTCGGCCTGTCCATACCTGTTTAGTCTTGAAATGAAGTCTGGATGATGTTTTTTAATTTTTAGAAACTTTTTTCATTTTATTTTTGAATTTTCTATCTCGGGTCGGGTTCGAACGGATAGGATGGAAATTTTTTTTCTTCTCTATCTTTCGGCCTGTCCTGACCCGTTTCGTCTTGAAATGCAGCCAGGATGATGTTTTTTAATTTTTAGAATTTTCTTGCATTTTGTTTTTGAATTTTCTAACTCGGGTCGGGTTCGAACGGATAGAAAGGAAATTTTTTTTCTTCTCTATTTTTCGACCTGTCCATACCCGTTTAGTCTTGAAATGAAGCCTGGATGATTTTTTTTAATTTTTAGAATTTTTTTGCATTTTATTTTTGAATTTTCTATCTCGGGTCGGGTTCGAACGGATAGGAAGGAAATTTTTTTTCTTCTCTATTTTTCGGCCTGTCGTGACATGTTTCATCTTGAAATGAAGCCTGGATGATATTTTTTAATTTTTAGAATTTTTTTGCATTTAGTTTTGAATTTTCTAACTCGGGTCGGGTTTAAACGGATAGGAGGAAATTTTTTTTCTTCTCTATTTTTCGGCTTTTCCATACCCGTTTACTCTTGAAATGAAGCCTGGATGATGTTTTTTAATTTTTAGAATTTTTTTGCATTTTATTTTTGAATTTTCTATCTCGGGTCGGGTTCGAACGGATAGGAAGGAAATTTTTTTTCTTCTCTATTTTTCGGCCTGTCCATACCCGTTTTGTCTTGAAATGATGCCTGGATGATGTTTTTTTAATTTTTAGAATTTTTTTGCATTTATTTTTGAATTTTCTAACTCGGGTCGGGTTTAAACGGATAGGAAGGAAATTTTTTTTCTTCTCTATTTTTCGGCCTGTCCATACCCGTTTAGTCTTGAAATGATGCCTGGATGATGTTTTTTTAATTTTTAGAATTTTTTTGCATTTATTTTAGAATTTTCTATCTCGGGTCGGGTTCGAACGGATAGGAGGAAATTTTTTTTCTTCTCTATTTTTCGGCTTGTCCATACCCGTTTACTCTTGAAATGAAGCCTGGATGATGTTTTTTAATTTTTAGAATTTTTTTGCATTTTTTTTTTTAATTTTCTATCTCGGGTCGGGTTCGAACGGATAGGAAGGAAATTTTTTTTCTTCTCTATTTTTCGGCCTGTCCATACCCGTTTTGTCTTGAAATGATGCCTGGATGATGTTTTTTTAATTTTTAAAATTTTTTTGCATTTATTTTAGAATTTTCTATCTCGGGTCGGGTTCGAACGGATAGGAGGAAATTTTTTTTCTTCTCTATTTTTCGGCTTTTCCATACCCGTTTACGCTTGAAATGAAGCCTGGATGATGTTTTTTAATTTTTACAATTTTTTTGCATTTTATTTTTGAATTTTCTATCTCGGGTCGGGTTCGAACGGATAGAAAGGAAATTTTTTTTCTTCTCTATTTTTCGGCCTGTCCTGACATGTTTCATCTTGAAATGAAGCCTGGATGATGTTTTTTAATTTTTAGAATTTTTTTGCATTTTATTTTTGAATTTTCTATCTCGGGTCGGGTTCGAACGGATAGGAAGGAAATTTTTTTTCTTCTCTATTTTTCGGCCTGTCCATACCCGTTTAGTTTTGAAATGAAGCCTGGATGATGTTTTTTAATTTTTAGAATTTTTTTGCATTTATTTTTGAATTTTCTAACTCGGGTCGGGTTCGAACGGATAGGAAGGAAATTTTTTATCTTCTCTATTTTTCGGCCTGTCCATACCCGTTTAGTCTTGAAATGAAGCCCGGATGATGTTTTTTAATTTTTAGAATTTTTTTGCATTTATTTTTGAATTTTCTGACTCGGGTCGGGTTCGAACGTATAGGAAGGAAATTTTTTTTCCTCTCTATTTTTCAGCCTGTCCTGACTTGTTTCATCTTGAAACGAAGCCAGGATGATGTTTTTTAATTTTTAGAATTTTTCTGCATTTATTTTTGAATTTTCTAACTCGGGTCGGGTTCGAACGGATAGGAAGGAAATTTTTTTTCTTCTCTATTTTTCGGCCTGTCCATACCCGTTTAGTTTTGAAATGAAGCCTGGATGATGTTTTTTAATTTTTAGAATTTTTTTGCATTTTATTTTTGAATTTTCTATCTCGGGTCGGGTTCGAACGGATAGGATGAAAATTTTTTTTCTTCTCTATTTTTCGGCCTGTCCATACCCGTTTAGTCTTGAAATGAAGTCTGGATGATGTTTTTTAATTTTTAGAAACTTTTTTCATTTTATTTTTGAATTTTCTATCTCGGGTCGGGTTCGAACGGATAGGATGGAAATTTTTTTTCTTCTCTATCTTTCGGTCTGTCCTGACCCGTTTCGTCTTGAAATGCAGCCAGGATGATGTTTTTTAATTTTTAGAATTTTCTTGCATTTTGTTTTTGAATTTTCTAACTCGGGTCGGGTTCGAATGGATAGAAAGGAAATTTTTTTTCTTCTCTATTTTTCGACCTGTCCATACCCGTTTAGTCTTGAAATGAAGCCTGGATGATGTTTTTTAATTTTTAGAATTTTTTGGCATTTTATTTTTGAATTTTCTATCTCGGGTCGGGTTCGAACGGATAGGAAGGAAATTTTTTTTCTTCTCTATTTTTCGGCCTGTCCTGACATGTTTCATCTTGAAATGAAGCCTGGATGATATTTTTTAATTTTTAGAATTTTTTTGCATTTAGTTTTGAATTTTCTAACTCGGGTCGGGTTTAAACGGATAGGAGGAAATTTTTTTTCTTCTCTATTTTTCGGCTTGTCCATACCCGTTTACTCTTGAAATGAAGCCTGGATGATGTTTTTTAATTTTTAGAATTTTTTTGCATTTTATTTTTGAATTTTCTATCTCGGGTCGGGTTCGAACGGATTGGAAGGAAATTTTTTTTCTTCTCTATTTTTCGGCCTGTCCATACCCGTTTAGTCTTGAAATGATGCTTGGATGATGTTTTTTTAATTTTTAGAATTTTTTTGCATTTATTTTAGAATTTTCTATCTCGGGTCGGGTTCGAACGGATAGGAGGAAATTTTTTTTCTTCTCTATTTTTCGGCTTGCCCATACCCGTTTACTCTTGAAATGAAGCCTGGATGATGTTTTTTAATTTTTAGAATTTTTTTGCATTTTATTTTTGAATTTTCTATCTCGGGTCGGGTTCGAACGGATAGGATGGAAATTTTTATTCTTCTCTATTTTTCGGCCTGTCCATACCCGTTTAGTCTTGAAATGAAGCCTGGATGATGTTTTTTGATTTTTAGAATTTTCTTGCATTTTGTTTTTGAATTTTCTAACTCGGGTCGGGTTCGAACGGATAGAAAGGAAATTTTTTTTCTTCTCTATTTTTCGGCCTGTCCATACCCGTTTAGTCTTGAAATGATGCCTGGATGATTTTTTTTAATTTTTAGAATTTTTTTGCATTTAGTTTTGAATTTTCTAACTCGGGTCGGGTTTAAACGGATAGGAAGGAAATTTTTTTTCTTCTCTATTTTTCGGCCTGTCCATACCCGTTTAGTCTTGAAATGATGCCTGGATGATGTTTTTTTAATTTTGAGAATTTTTTTGCATTTATTTTAGAATTTTCTATCTCGGGTCGGGTTCGAACGGATAGGAGGAAATTTTTTTTCTTCTCTATTTTTCGGCCTGTCCATACCCGTTTAGTCTTGAAATGAAGCCTGGATGATTTTTTTTTAATTTTTAGAATTTTTTTGCATTTAGTTTTGAATTTTCTAACTCGGGTCGGGTTTAAACGGATAGGAAGGAAATTTTTTTTCTTCTCTATTTTTGGGCCTGTCCATACCCGTTTAGTCTTGAAATGATGCCTGGATGATGTTTTTTTAATTTTTAAAATTTTTTTGCATTTATTTTAGAATTTTCTATCTCGGGTCGGGTTCGAACGGATAGGAGGAAATTTTTTTTCTTCTCTATTTTTCGGCTTGTCCATACCCGTTTACTCTTGAAATGAAGCCTGGATGATGTTTTTTAATTTTTAGAATTTTTTTGCATTTTATTTTTGAATTTTCTATCTCGGGTCGGGTTCGAACGGATAGGAAGGAAATTTTTTTTCTTCTCTATTTTTCGGCCTGTCCTGACATGTTTCATCTTGAAATGAAGCCTGGATGATATTTTTAAATTTTTAGAATTTTTTTGCAATTATTTTTGACTTTTCTATATCGGGTCGGGTTCGAACGGATAGGAAGGAAATTTTTTTTCTTCTCTATTTTTCGGCCTGTCCATACCCGTTTAGTCTTGAAATGAAGCCCGGATGATGTTTTTTAATTTTTAGAATTTTTTTGCATTTATTTTTGAATTTTCTAACTCGGGTCGGGTTCGAACGTATAGGAAGGAAATTTTTTTTCCTCTCTATTTTTCAGCCTGTCCTGACTTGTTTCATCTTGAAACGAAGCCAGGATGATGTTTTTTAATTTTTAGAATTTTTCTGCATTTATTTTTGAATTTTCTAACTCGGGTCGGGTTCGAACGGATAGGAAGGAAATTTTTTTTCTTCTCTATTTTTCGGCCTGTCCATACCCGTTTAGTTTTGAAATGAAGCCTGGATGATGTTTTTTAATTTTTAGAATTTTTTTGCATTTTATTTTTGAATTTTCTATCTCGGGTCGGGTTCGAACGGATAGGATGGAAATTTTTTTTCTTCTCTATTTTTCGGCCTGTCCATACCCGTTTAGTCTTGAAATGAAGCCTGGATGATGTTTTTTGATTTTTAGAATTTTCTTGCATTTTGTTTTTGAATTTTCTAACTCGGGTCGGGTTCGAACGGATAGAAAGGAAATTTTTTTTCTTCTCTATTTTTCGGCCTGTCCATACCCGTTTAGTCTTGAAATGAAGCCTGGATGATGTTTTTTGATTTTTAGAATTTTCTTGCATTTTGTTTTTGAATTTTCTAACTCGGGTCGGGTTCGAACGGATAGAAAGGAAATTTTTTTTCTTCTCTATTTTTCGGCCTGTCCATACCCGTTTTGTCTTGAAATGATGCCTGGATGATGTTTTTTTAATTTTTAAAATTTTTTTGCATTTATTTTAGAATTTTCTATCTCGGGTCGGGTTCGAACGGATAGGAGGAAATTTTTTTTCTTCTCTATTTTTCGGCTTGTCCATACCCGTTTACTCTTGAAATGAAGCCTGGATGATGTTTTTTAATTTTTAGAATTTTTTTGCATTTTATTTTTGAATTTTCTATCTCGGGTCGGGTTCGAACGGATAGGAAGGAAATTTTTTTTCTTCTCTATTTTTCGGCCTGTCCATACCCGTTTAGTCTTGAAATGATGCCTGGATGATGTTTTTTTAATTTTTAGAATTTTTTTGCATTTCTTTTAGAATTTTCTATCTCGGTTCGGGTTCGAACGGATAGGAGGAAATTTTTTTTCTTCTCTATTTTTCGGCTTGTCCATACCCGTTTACTCTTGAAATGAAGCCTGGATGATGTTTTTTAATTTTTAGAATTTTTTTGCATTTTATTTTTGAATTTTCTATCTCGGGTCGGGTTCGAACGGATAGGATGGAAATTTTTATTCTTCTCTATTTTTCGGCCTGTCCATACCCGTTTAGTCTTGAAATGAAGCCTGGATGATGTTTTTTGATTTTTAGAATTTTCTTGCATTTTGTTTTTGAATTTTCTAACTCGGGTCGGGTTCGAACGGATAGAAAGGAAATTTTTTTTCTTCTCTATTTTTCGGCCTGTCCATACCCGTTTAGTCTTGAAATGAAGCCTGGATGATTTTTTTTAATTTTTAGAATTTTTTTGCCTTTAGTTTTGAATTTTCTAACTCGGGTCGGGTTTAAACGGATAGGAAGGAAATTTTTTTTCTTCTCTATTTTTCGGCCTGTCCATACCCGTTTAGTCTTGAAATTATGCTTGGATGATGTTTTTTTAATTTTTAGAATTTTTTTGCATTTATTTTAGAATTTTCTATCTCGGGTCGGGTTCGAACGGATAGGAGGAAATTTTTTTTCTTCTCTATTTTTCGGCCTGTCCATACCCGTTTAGTCTTGAAATGAAGCCTGGATGATTTTTTTTTAATTTTTAGAATTTTTTTGCATTTAGTTTTGAATTTTCTAACTCGGGTCGGGTTTAAACGGATAGGAAGGAAATTTTTTTTCTTCTCTATTTTTCGGCCTGTCCATACCCGTTTAGTCTTGAAATGATGCCTGGATGATGTCTTTTTAATTTTTAAAATTTTTTTGCATTTATTTTAGAATTTTCTATCTCGGGTCGGGTTCGAACGGATAGGAGGAAATTTTTATTCTTCTCTATTTTTCGGCTTGTCCATACCCGTTTACTCTTGAAATGAAGCCTGGATGATGTTTTTTAATTTTTAGAATTTTTTTGCATTTTATTTTTGAATTTTCTATCTCGGGTCGGGTTCGAACGGATAGGAAGGAAATTTTTTTTCTTCTCTATTTTTCGGCCTGTCCTGACATGTTTCATCTTGAAATGAAGCCTGGATGATATTTTTAAATTTTTAGAATTTTTTTGCAATTATTTTTGACTTTTCTATATCGGGTCGGGTTCGAACGGATAGGAAGGAAATTTTTTTTCTTCTCTATTTTTCGGCCTGTCCATACCCGTTTAGTCTTCAAATGAAGCCCGGATGATGTTTTTTAATTTTTAGAATTTTTTTGCATTTATTTTTGAATTTTCTAACTCGGGTCGGGTTCGAACGTATAGGAAGGAAATTTTTTTTCCTCTCTATTTTTCAGCCTGTCCTGACTTGTTTCATCTTGAAACGAAGCCGTGATGATGTTTTTTAATTTTTAGAATTTTTCTGCATTTATTTTTGAATTTTCTAACTCGGGTCGGGTTCGAACGGATAGGAAGGAAATTTTTTTTCTTCTCTATTTTTCGGCCTGTCCATACCCGTTTAGTTTTGAAATGAAGCCTGGATGATGTTTTTTAATTTTTAGAATTTTTTTGCATTTTATTTTTGAATTTTCTATCTCGGGTCGGGTTCGAACGGATAGGATGGAAATTTTTTTTCTTCTCTATTTTTCGGCCTGTCCATACCCGTTTAGTCTTGAAATGAAGCCTGGATGATGTTTTTTGATTTTTAGAATTTTCTTGCATTTTGTTTTTGAATTTTCTAACTCGGGTCGGGTTCGAACGGATAGAAAGGAAATTTTTTTTCTTCTCTATTTTTCGGCCTGTCCATACCCGTTTAGTCTTGAAATGAAGCCTGGATGATGTTTTTTGATTTTTAGAATTTTCTCGCATTTTGTTTTTGAATTTTCTAACTCGGGTCGGGTTCGAACGGATAGAAAGGAAATTTTTTTTCTTCTCTATTTTTCGGCCTGTCCATACCCGTTTTGTCTTGAAATGATGCCTGGATGATGTTTTTTTAATTTTTAAAATTTTTTTGCATTTATTTTAGAATTTTCTATCTCGGGTCGGGTTCGAACGGATAGGAGGAAATTTTTTTTCTTCTCTATTTTTCGGCTTGTCCATACCCGTTTACTCTTGAAATGAAGCCTGGATGATGTTTTTTAATTTTTAGAATTTTTTTGCATTTTATTTTTGAATTTTCTATCTCGGGTCGGGTTCGAACGGATAGGAAGGAAATTTTTTTTCTTCTCTATTTTTCGGCCTGTCCTGACATGTTTCATCTTGAAATGAAGCCTGGATGATATTTTTTAATTTTTAGAATTTTTTTGCATTTAGTTTTGAATTTTCTAACTCGAGTCGGGTTTAAACGGATAGGAGGAAATTTTTTTTCTTCTCTATTTTTCGGCTTGTCCATACCCGTTTACTCCTGAAATGAAGCCTGGATGATGTTTTTTAATTTTTAGAATTTTTTTGCATTTTATTTTTGAATTTTCTATCTCGGGTCGGGTTCGAACGGATAGGAAGGAAATTTTTTTTCTTCTCTATTTTTCGGCCTGTCCATACCCGTTTAGTCTTGAAATGAAGCCTGGATGATGTTTTTTGATTTTTAGAATTTTCTTGCATTTTGTTTTTGAATTTTCTAACTCGGGTCGGGTTCGAACGGATAGAAAGGAAATTTTTTTTCTTCTCTATTTTTCGGCCTGTCCATACCCGTTTAGTCTTGAAATGAAGCCTGGATGATTTTTTTTAATTTTTAGAATTTTTTTGCCTTTAGTTTTGAATTTTCTAACTCGGGTCGGGTTTAAACGGATAGGAAGGAAATTTTTTTTCTTCTCTATTTTTCGGCCTGTCCATACCCGTTTAGTCTTGAAATTATGCTTGGATGATGTTTTTTTAATTTTTAGAATTTTTTTGCATTTATTTTAGAATTTTCTATCTCGGGTCGGGTTCGAACGGATAGGAGGAAATTTTTTTTCTTCTCTATTTTTCGGCCTGTCCATACCCGTTTAGTCTTGAAATGAAGCCTGGATGATGTTTTTTAATTTTTAGAATTTTTTTGCATTTAGTTTTGAATTTTCTAACTCGGGTCGGGTTTAAACGGATAGGAAGGAAATTTTTTTTCTTCTCTATTTTTCGGCCTGTCCATACCCGTTTAGTCTTGAAATGATGCCTGGATGATGTTTTTTTAATTTTTAAAATTTTTTTGCATTTATTTTAGAATTTTCTATCTCGGGTCGGGTTCGATCGGATAGGAGGAAATTTTTTTTCTTCTCTATTTTTCTGCTTGTCCATACCCGTTTACTCTTGAAATGAAGCCTGGATGATGTTTTTTAATTTTTAGAATTTCTTTGCATTTTATTTTTGAATTTTCTATCTCGGGTCGGGTTCGAACGGATAGAAAGGAAATTTTTTTTCTTCTCTATTTTTCGGCCTGTCCACACCCGTTTAGTCTTGAAATGAAGCCGGATGATGTTATTTGATTTTTAGAATTTTCTTGCATTTTGTTTTTGAATTTTCTAACTCGGGTCGGGTTCGAACGGATAGAAAGGAAATTTTTTTTCTTCTCTATTTTTCGGCCTGTCCATACCCGTTTTGTCTTGAAATGATGCCTGGATGATGTTTTTTTAATTTTTAAAATTTTTTTGCATTTATTTTAGAATTTTCTATCTCGGGTCGGGTTCGAACGGATAGGAGGAAATTTTTTTTCTTCTCTATTTTTCGGCTTGTCCATACCCGTTTACTCCTGAAATGAAGCCTGGATGATGTTTTTTAATTTTTAGAATTTTTTTGCATTTTATTTTTGAATTTTCTATCTCGGGTCGGGTTCGAACGGATAGGAAGGAAATTTTTTTTCTTCTCTATTTTTCGGCCTGTCCATACCCGTTTAGTCTTGAAATGATGCCTGGATGATGTTTTTTGATTTTTAGAATTTTCTTGCATTTTGTTTTTGAATTTTCTAACTCGGGTCGGGTTCGAACGGATAGAAAGGAAATTTTTTTTCTTCTCTATTTTTCGGCCTGTCCATACCCGTTTTGTCTTGAAATGATGCCTGGATGATGTTTTTTTAATTTTTAAAATTTTTTTGCATTTATTTTAGAATTTTCTATCTCGGGTCGGGTTCGAACGGATAGGAGGAAATTTTTTTTCTTCTCTATTTTTCGGCTTGTCCATACCCGTTTACTCTTGAAATGAAGCCTGGATGATGTTTTTTAATTTTTAGAATTTTTTTGCATTTTATTTTTGAATTTTCTATCTCGGGTCGGGTTCGAACGGATAGGAAGGAAATTTTTTTTCTTCTCTATTTTTCGGCCTGTCCATACCCGTTTAGTCTTGAAATGATGCCTGGATGATGTTTTTTTAATTTTTAGAATTTTTTTGCATTTCTTTTAGAATTTTCTATCTCGGGTCGGGTTCGAACGGATAGGAGGAAATTTTTTTTCTTCTCTATTTTTCGGCTTGTCCATACCCGTTTACTCTTGAAATGAAGCCTGGATGATGTTTTTTAATTTTTAGAATTTTTTTGCATTTTATTTTTGAATTTTCTATCTCGGGTCGGGTTCGAACGGATAGGATGGAAATTTTTATTCTTCTCTATTTTTCGGCCTGTCCATACCCGTTTAGTCTTGAAATGAAGCCTGGATGATGTTTTTTGATTTTTAGAATTTTCTTGCATTTTGTTTTTGAATTTTCTAACTCGGGTCGGGTTCGAACGGATAGAAAGGAAATTTTTTTTCTTCTCTATTTTTCGGCCTGTCCATACCCGTTTAGTCTTGAAATGAAGCCTGGATGATTTTTTTTAATTTTTAGAATTTTTTTGCCTTTAGTTTTGAATTTTCTAACTCGGGTCGGGTTTAAACGGATAGGAAGGAAATTTTTTTTCTTCTCTATTTTTCGGCCTGTCCATACCCGTTTAGTCTTGAAATTATGCTTGGATGATGTTTTTTTAATTTTTAGAATTTTTTTGCATTTATTTTAGAATTTTCTATCTCGGGTCGGGTTCGAACGGATAGGAGGAAATTTTTTTTCTTCTCTATTTTTCGGCCTGTCCATACCCGTTTAGTCTTGAAATGAAGCCTGGATGATTTTTTTTTAATTTTTAGAATTTTTTTGCATTTAGTTTTGAATTTTCTAACTCGGGTCGGGTTTAAACGGATAGGAAGGAAATTTTTTTTCTTCTCTATTTTTCGGCCTGTCCATACCCGTTTAGTCTTGAAATGATGCCTGGATGATGTCTTTTTAATTTTTAAAATTTTTTTGCATTTATTTTAGAATTTTCTATCTCGGGTCGGGTTCGAACGGATAGGAGGAAATTTTTATTCTTCTCTATTTTTCGGCTTGTCCATACCCGTTTACTCTTGAAATGAAGCCTGGATGATGTTTTTTAATTTTTAGAATTTTTTTGCATTTTATTTTTGAATTTTCTATCTCGGGTCGGGTTCGAACGGATAGGAAGGAAATTTTTTTTCTTCTCTATTTTTCGGCCTGTCCTGACATGTTTCATCTTGAAATGAAGCCTGGATGATATTTTTAAATTTTTAGAATTTTTTTGCAATTATTTTTGACTTTTCTATATCGGGTCGGGTTCGAACGGATAGGAAGGAAATTTTTTTTCTTCTCTATTTTTCGGCCTGTCCATACCCATTTAGTCTTCAAATGAAGCCCGGATGATGTTTTTTAATTTTTAGAATTTTTTTGCATTTATTTTTGAATTTTCTAACTCGGGTCGGGTTCGAACGTATAGGAAGGAAATTTTTTTTCCTCTCTATTTTTCAGCCTGTCCTGACTTGTTTCATCTTGAAACGAAGCCGTGATGATGTTTTTTAATTTTTAGAATTTTTCTGCATTTATTTTTGAATTTTCTAACTCGGGTCGGGTTCGAACGGATAGGAAGGAAATTTTTTTTCTTCTCTATTTTTCGGCCTGTCCATACCCGTTTAGTTTTGAAATGAAGCCTGGATGATGTTTTTTAATTTTTAGAATTTTTTTGCATTTTATTTTTGAATTTTCTATCTCGGGTCGGGTTCGAACGGATAGGATGGAAATTTTTTTTCTTCTCTATTTTTCGGCCTGTCCATACCCGTTTAGTCTTGAAATGAAGCCTGGATGATGTTTTTTGATTTTTAGAATTTTCTTGCATTTTGTTTTTGAATTTTCTAACTCGGGTCGGGTTCGAACGGATAGAAAGGAAATTTTTTTTCTTCTCTATTTTTCGGCCTGTCCATACCCGTTTAGTCTTGAAATGAAGCCTGGATGATGTTTTTTGATTTTTAGAATTTTCTCGCATTTTGTTTTTGAATTTTCTAACTCGGGTCGGGTTCGAACGGATAGAAAGGAAATTTTTTTTCTTCTCTATTTTTCGGCCCGTCCATACCCGTTTTGTCTTGAAATGATGCCTGGATGATGTTTTTTTAATTTTTAAAATTTTTTTGCATTTATTTTAGAATTTTCTATCTCGGGTCGGGTTCGAACGGATAGGAGGAAATTTTTTTTCTTCTCTATTTTTCGGCTTGTCCATACCCGTTTACTCTTGAAATGAAGCCTGGATGATGTTTTTTAATTTTTAGAATTTTTTTGCATTTTATTTTTGAATTTTCTATCTCGGGTCGGGTTCGAACGGATAGGAAGGAAATTTTTTTTCTTCTCTATTTTTCGGCCTGTCCTGACATGTTTCATCTTGAAATGAAGCCTGGATGATATTTTTTAATTTTTAGAATTTTTTTGCATTTAGTTTTGAATTTTCTAACTCGAGTCGGGTTTAAACGGATAGGAGGAAATTTTTTTTCTTCTCTATTTTTCGGCTTGTCCATACCCGTTTACTCCTGAAATGAAGCCTGGATGATGTTTTTTAATTTTTAGAATTTTTTTGCATTTTATTTTTGAATTTTCTATCTCGGGTCGGGTTCGAACGGATAGGAAGGAAATTTTTTTTCTTCTCTATTTTTCGGCCTGTCCATACCCGTTTAGTCTTGAAATGAAGCCTGGATGATGTTTTTTGATTTTTAGAATTTTCTTGCATTTTGTTTTTGAATTTTCTAACTCGGGTCGGGTTCGAACGGATAGAAAGGAAATTTTTTTTCTTCTCTATTTTTCGGCCTGTCCATACCCGTTTAGTCTTGAAATGAAGCCTGGATGATTTTTTTTAATTTTTAGAATTTTTTTGCCTTTAGTTTTGAATTTTCTAACTCGGGTCGGGTTTAAACGGATAGGAAGGAAATTTTTTTTCTTCTCTATTTTTCGGCCTGTCCATACCCGTTTAGTCTTGAAATTATGCTTGGATGATGTTTTTTTAATTTTTAGAATTTTTTTGCATTTATTTTAGAATTTTCTATCTCGGGTCGGGTTCGAACGGATAGGAGGAAATTTTTTTTCTTCTCTATTTTTCGGCCTGTCCATACCCGTTTAGTCTTGAAATGAAGCCTGGATGATGTTTTTTAATTTTTAGAATTTTTTTGCATTTAGTTTTGAATTTTCTAACTCGGGTCGGGTTTAAACGGATAGGAAGGAAATTTTTTTTCTTCTCTATTTTTCGGCCTGTCCATACCCGTTTAGTCTTGAAATGATGCCTGGATGATGTTTTTTTAATTTTTAAAATTTTTTTGCATTTATTTTAGAATTTTCTATCTCGGGTCGGGTTCGATCGGATAGGAGGAAATTTTTTTTCTTCTCTATTTTTCTGCTTGTCCATACCCGTTTACTCTTGAAATGAAGCCTGGATGATGTTTTTTAATTTTTAGAATTTCTTTGCATTTTATTTTTGAATTTTCTATCTCGGGTCGGGTTCGAACGGATAGAAAGGAAATTTTTTTTCTTCTCTATTTTTCGGCCTGTCCACACCCGTTTAGTCTTGAAATGAAGCCTGGATGATGTTATTTGATTTTTAGAATTTTCTTGCATTTTGTTTTTGAATTTTCTAACTCGGGTCGGGTTCGAACGGATAGAAAGGAAATTTTTTTTCTTCTCTATTTTTCGGCCTGTCCATACCCGTTTTGTCTTGAAATGATGCCTGGATGATGTTTTTTTAATTTTTAAAATTTTTTTGCATTTATTTTAGAATTTTCTATCTCGGGTCGGGTTCGAACGGATAGGAGGAAATTTTTTTTCTTCTCTATTTTTCGGCTTGTCCATACCCGTTTACTCCTGAAATGAAGCCTGGATGATGTTTTTTAATTTTTAGAATTTTTTTGCATTTTATTTTTGAATTTTCTATCTCGGGTCGGGTTCGAACGGATAGGAAGGAAATTTTTTTTCTTCTCTATTTTTCGGCCTGTCCATACCCGTTTAGTCTTGAAATGATGCCTGGATGATGTTTTTTGATTTTTAGAATTTTCTTGCATTTTGTTTTTGAATTTTCTAACTCGGGTCGGGTTCGAACGGATAGAAAGGAAATTTTTTTTCTTCTCTATTTTTCGGCCTGTCCATACCCGTTTTGTCTTGAAATGATGCCTGGATGATGTTTTTTTAATTTTTAA
Source organism: Quercus robur (assembly GCF_932294415.1). Classification (NCBI taxonomy): domain Eukaryota; kingdom Viridiplantae; phylum Streptophyta; class Magnoliopsida; order Fagales; family Fagaceae; genus Quercus; species Quercus robur. The sequence goes on along the minus strand of NC_065542.1, from coordinate 37,482,009 downwards.
AATTTTTTTGCATTTATTTTAGAATTTTCTATCTCGGGTCGGGTTCGAACGGATAGGAGGAAATTTTTTTTCTTCTCTATTTTTCGGCTTGTCCATACCCGTTTACTCTTGAAATGAAGCCTGGATGATGTTTTTTAATTTTTAGAATTTTTTTGCATTTTATTTTTGAATTTTCTATCTCGGGTCGGGTTCGAACGGATAGGATGGAAATTTTTATTCTTCTCTATTTTTCGGCCTGTCCATACCCGTTTAGTCTTGAAATGAAGCCTGATGATGTTTATTGATTTTTAGAATTTTCTTGCATTTTGTTTTTGAATTTTCTAACTCGGGTCGGGTTCGAACGGATAGAAAGGAAATTTTTTTTCTTCTCTATTTTTCGGCCTGTCCATACCCGTTTAGTTTTGAAATGAAGCCTGGATGATTTTTTTTAATTTTTAGAATTTTTTTGCCTTTAGTTTTGAATTTTCTAACTCGGGTCGGGTTTAAACGGATAGGAAGGAAATTTTTTTTGTTCTCTATTTTTCGGCCTGTCCATACCCGTTTAGTCTTGAAATTATGCTTGGATGATGTTTTTTTAATTTTTAGAATTTTTTTGCATTTATTTTAGAATTTTCTATCTCGGGTCGGGTTCGAACGGATAGGAGGAAATTTTTTTTCTTCTCTATTTTTCGGCCTGTCCATACCCGTTTAGTCTTGAAATGAAGCCTGGATGATTTTTTTTTAATTTTTAGAAATTTTTTGCATTTAGTTTTGAATTTTCTAACTCGGGTCGGGTTTAAACGGATAGGAAGGAAATTTTTTTCTTCTCTATTTTTCGGCCTCTCCATACCCGTTTGGTCTTGAAATGATGCCTGGATGATGTCATTTTAATTTTTAAAATTTTTTTGCATTTATTTTAGAATTTTCTATCTCGGGTCGGGTTCGAACGGATAGGAGGAAATTTTTTTTCTTCTCTATTTTTCGGCTTGTCCATACCCGTTTACTCTTGAAATGAAGCCTGGATGATGTTTTTTAATTTTTAGAATTTTTTTGCATTTTATTTTTGAATTTTCTATCTCGGGTCGGGTTCGAACGGATAGGAAGGAAATTTTTTTTCTTCTCTATTTTTCGGCCTGTCCTGACATGTTTCATCTTGAAATGAAGCCTGGATGATATTTTTAAATTTTTAGAATTTTTTTGCAATTATTTTTGACTTTTCTATATCGGGTCGGGTTCGAACGGATAGGAAGGAAATTTTTTTTCTTCTCTATTTTTCGGCCTGTCCATACCCGTTTAGTCTTGAAATGAAGCCCGGATGATGTTTTTTAATTTTTAGAATTTTTTTGCATTTATTTTTGAATTTTCTAACTCGGGTCGGGTTCGAACGTATAGGAAGGAAATTTTTTTTCCTCTCTATTTTTCAGCCTGTCCTGACTTGTTCCATCTAGAAACGAAGCCGTGATGATGTTTTTTAATTTTTAGAATTTTTCTGCATTTATTTTTGAATTTTCTAACTCGGGTCGGGTTCGAACGGATAGGAAGGAAATTTTTTTTCTTCTCTATTTTTCGGCCTGTCCATACCCGTTTAGTTTTGAAATGAAGCCTGGATGATGTTTTTTAATTTTTAGAATTTTTTTGCATTTTATTTTTGAATTTTCTATCTCGGGTCGGGTTCGAACGGATAGGATGGAAATTTTTTTTCTTCTCTATTTTTCGGCCTGTCCATACCCGTTTAGTCTTGAAATGAAGCCTGGATGATGTTTTTTGATTTTTAGAATTTTCTTGCATTTTGTTTTTGAATTTTCTAACTCGGGTCGGGTTCGAACGGATAGAAAGGAAATTTTTTTTCTTCTCTATTTTTCGGCCTGTCCATACCCGTTTTGTCTTGAAATGATGCCTGGATGATGTTTTTTTAATTTTTAAAATTTTTTTGCATTTATTTTAGAATTTTCTATCTCGGGTCGGGTTCAAACGGATAGGAGGAAATTTTTTTTCTTCTCTATTTTTCGGCTTGTCCATACCCGTTTACTCTTGAAATTAAGCCTGGATGATGTTTTTTAATTTTTAGAATTTTTTTGCATTTTATTTTTGAATTTTCTATCTCGGGTCGGGTTCGAACGGATAGGAAGGAAATTTTTTTTCTTCTCTATTTTTCGGCCTGTCCTGACATGTTTCATCTTGAAATGAAGCCTGGATGATATTTTTTAATTTTTAGAATTTTTTTGCATTTAGTTTTGAATTTTCTAACTCGAGTCGGGTTTAAACGGATAGGAGGAAATTTTTTTTCTTCTCTATTTTTCGGCTTGTCCATACCCGTTTACTCCTGAAATAAAGCCTGGATGATGTTTTTTAATTTTTAGAATTTTTTTGCATTTTATTTTTGAATTTTCTATCTCGGGTCGGGTTCGAACGGATAGGAAGGAAATTTTTTTTCTTCTCTATTTTTCGGCCTGTCCATACCCGTTTAGTCTTGAAATGAAGCCTGGATGATGTTTTTTGATTTTTAGAATTTTCTTGCATTTTGTTTTTGAATTTTCTAACTCGGGTCGGGTTCGAACGGATAGAAAGGAAATTTTTTTTCTTCTCTATTTTTCGGCCTGTCCATACCCGTTTAGTTTTGAAATGAAGCCTGGATGATTTTTTTTAATTTTTAGAATTTTTTTGCCTTTAGTTTTGAATTTTCTAACTCGGGTCGGGTTTAAACGGATAGGAAGGAAATTTTTTTTCTTCTCTATTTTTCGGCCTGTCCATACCCGTTTAGTCTTGAAATTATGCTTGGATGATGTTTTTTTAATTTTTAGAATTTTTTTGCATTTATTTTAGAATTTTCTATCTCGGGTCGGGTTCGAACGGATAGGAGGAAATTTTTTTTCTTCTCTATTTTTCGGCCTGTCCATACCCGTTTAGTCTTGAAATGAAGCCTGGATGATTTTTTTTAATTTTTAGAATTTTTTTGCATTTAGTTTTGAATTTTCTAACTCGGGTCGGGTTTAAACGGATAGGAAGGAAATTTTTTTTCTTCTCTATTTTTCGGCCTGTCCATACCCGTTTAGTCTTGAAATGATGCCTGGATGATGTTTTTTTAATTTTTAAAATTTTTTTGCATTTATTTTAGAATTTTCTATCTCGGGTCGGGTTCGATCGGATAGGAGGAAATTTTTTTTCTTCTCTATTTTTCTGCTTGTCCATACCCGTTTACTCTTGAAATGAAGCCTGGATGATGTTTTTTAATTTTTAGAATTTCTTTGCATTTTATTTTTGAATTTTCTATCTCGGGTCGGGTTCGAACGGATAGAAAGGAAATTTTTTTTCTTCTCTATTTTTCGGCCTGTCCACACCCGTTTAGTCTTGAAATGAAGCCTGGATGATGTTTTTTGATTTTTAGAATTTTCTTGCATTTTGTTTTTGAATTTTCTAACTCGGGTCGGGTTCGAACGGATAGAAAGGAAATTTTTTTTCTTCTCTATTTTTCGGCCTGTCCATACCCGTTTTGTCTTGAAATGATGCCTGGATGATGTTTTTTTAATTTTTAAAATTTTTTTGCATTTATTTTAGAATTTTCTATCTCGGGTCGGGTTCGAACGGATAGGAGGAAATTTTTTTTCTTCTCTATTTTTCGGCTTGTCCATACCCTTTTACTCCTGAAATGAAGCCTGGATGATGTTTTTTAATTTTTAGAATTTCTTTGCATTTTATTTTTGAATTTTCTATCTCGGGTCGGGTTCGAACGGATAGAAAGGAAATTTTTTTTCTTCTCTATTTTTCGGCCTGTCCACACCCGTTTAGTCTTGAAATGAAGCCTGGATGATGTTTTTTGATTTTTAGAATTTTCTTGCATTTTGTTTTTGAATTTTCTAACTCGGGTCGGGTTCGAACGGATAGAAAGGAAATTTTTTTTCTTCTCTATTTTTCGGCCTGTCCATACCCGTTTTGTCTTGAAATGAGGCCTGGATGATGTTTTTTTAATTTTTAAAATTTTTTTGCATTTATTTTAGAATTTTCTATCTCGGGTCGGGTTCGAACGGATAGGAGGAAATTTTTTTTCTTCTCTATTTTTCGGCTTGTCCATACCCGTTTACTCCTGAAATGAAGCCTGGATGATGTTTTTTAATTTTTAGAATTTTTTTGCATTTTATTTTTGAATTTTCTATCTCGGGTCGGGTTCGAACGGATAGGAAGGAAATTTTTTTTCTTCTCTATTTTTCGGCCTGTCCATACCCGTTTAGTCTTGAAATGATGCCTGGATGATGTTTTTTTAATTTTTAGAATTTTTTTGCATTTGTTTTAGAATTTTCTATCTCGGGTCGGGTTCGAACGGATAGGAGGAAATTTTTTTTCTTCTCTATTTTTCGGCTTGTCCATACCCGTTTACTCTTGAAATGAAGCCTGGATGATGTTTTTTAATTTTTAGAATTTTTTTGCATTTTATTTTTGAATTTTCTATCTCGGGTCGGGTTCGAACGGATAGGATGGAAATTTTTATTCTTCTCTATTTTTCGGCCTGTCCATACCCGTTTAGTCTTGAAATGAAGCCTGATGATGTTTATTGATTTTTAGAATTTTCTTGCATTTTGTTTTTGAATTTTCTAACTCGGGTCGGGTTCGAACGGATAGAAAGGAAATTTTTTTTCTTCTCTATTTTTCGGCCTGTCCATACCCGTTTAGTCTTGAAATGAAGCCTGGATGATTTTTTTTAATTTTTAGAATTTTTTGCATTTAGTTTTGAATTTTCTAACTCGGGTCGGGTTTAAACGGATAGGAAGGAAATTTTTTTTCTTCTCTATTTTTCGGCCTGTCCATACCCGTTTAGTCTTGAAATGATGCCTGGATGATGTTTTTTTAATTTTTAGAATTTTTTTTGCATTTATTTTAGAATTTTCTATCTCGGGTCGGGTTCGAACGGATAGGAGGAAATTTTTTTTCTTCTCTATTTTTCTGCTTGTCCATACCCGTTTACTCTTGAAATGAAGCCTGGATGATGTTTTTTAATTTTTAGAATTTTTTTGCATTTTATTTTTGAATTTTCTATCTCGGGTCGGGTTCGAACGGATAGAAAGGAAATTTTTTTTCTTCTCTATTTTTCGGCCTGTCCATACCCGTTTAGTCTTGAAATGAAGCCTGGATGATGTTTTTTGATTTTTAGAATTTTCTTGCATTTTGTTTTTCAATTTTCTAACTCGGGTCGGGTTCGAACGGATAGAAAGGAAATTTTTTTTCTTCTCTATTTTTCGGCCTGTCCATACCCGTTTTGTCTTGAAATGATGCCTGGATGATGTTTTTTTAATTTTTAAAATTTTTTTGCATTTATTTTAGAATTTTCTATCTCGGGTCGGGTTCGAACGGATAGGAGGAAATTTTTTTTCTTCTCTATTTTTCGGCTTGTCCATACCCGTTTACTCTTGAAATGAAGCCTGGATGATGTTTTTTAATTTTTAGAATTTTTTTGCATTTTATTTTTGAATTTTCTATCTCGGGTCGGGTTCGAACGGATAGGAAGGAAATTTTTTTTCTTCTCTATTTTTCGGCCTGTCCTGACATGTTTCATCTTGAAATGAAGGCTGGATGATATTTTTTAATTTTTAGAATTTTTTTGCATTTAGTTTTGAATTTTCTAACTCGAGTCGGGTTTAAACGGATAGGATGAAATTTTTTTGTTCTCTATTTTTCGGCTTGTCCATACCCGTTTACTCCTGAAATGAAGCCTGGATGATGTTTTTTAATTTTTAGAATTTTTTTGAATTTTATTTTTGAATTTTCTATCTCGGGTCGGGTTCGAACGGATAGGAAGGAAATTTTTTTTCTTCTCTATTTTTCGGCCTGTCCATACCCGTTTAGTCTTGAAATGATGCCTGGATGATGTTTTTTTAATTTTTAGAATTTTTTTGCATTTCTTTTAGAATTTTCTATCTCGGGTCGGGTTCGAACGGATAGGAGGAAATTTTTTTTCTTCTCTATTTTTCGGCTTGTCCATACCCGTTTACTCCTGAAATGAAGCCTGGATGATGTTTTTTAATTTTTAGAATTTTTTTGCATTTTATTTTTGAATTTTCTATCTCGGGTCGGGTTCGAACGGATAGGATGGAAATTTTTATTCTTCTCTATTTTTCGGCCTGTCCATACCCGTTTAGTCTTGAAATGAAGCCTGGATGATGTTTTTTGATTTTTAGAATTTTCTTGCATTTTGTTTTTGAATTTTCTAACTCGGGTCGGGTTCGAACGGATAGAAAGGAAATTTTTTTTCTTCTCTATTTTTCGGCCTGTCCATACCCGTTTAGTCTTGAAATGAAGCCTGGATGATTTTTTTTAATTTTTAGAATTTTTTTGCCTTTAGTTTTGAATTTTCTAACTCGGGTCGGGTTTAAACGGATAGGAAGGAAATTTTTTTTCTTCTCTATTTTTCGGCCTGTCCATACCCGTTTGGTCTTGAAATGATGCCTGGATGATGTCTTTTTAATTTTTAAAATTTTTTTGCATTTATTTTAGAATTTTCTATCTCGGGTCGGGTTCAAACGGATAGGAGGAAATTTTTTTTCTTCTCTATTTTTCGGCTTGTCCATACCCGTTTACTCTTGAAATGAAGCCTGGATGATGTTTTTTAATTTTTAGAATTTTTTTGCATTTTATTTTTGAATTTTCTATCTCGGGTCGGGTTCGAACGGATAGGAAGGAAATTTTTTTTCTTCTCTATTTTTCGGCCTGTCCTGACATGTTTCTTCTTGAAATGAAGCCTGGATGATATTTTTAAATTTTTAGAATTTTTTTGCAATTATTTTTGACTTTTCTATATCGGGTCGGGTTCGAACGGATAGGAAGGAAATTTTTTTTCTTCTCTATTTTTCGGCCTGTCCATACCCGTTTAGTCTTGAAATGAAGCCCGGATGATGTTTTTTAATTTTTAGAATTTTTTTGCATTTATTTTTGAATTTTCTAACTCGGGTCGGGTTCGAACGTATAGGAAGGAAATTTTTTTTCCTCTCTATTTTTCAGCCTGTCCTGACTTGTTTCATCTTGAAACGAAGCCGTGATGATGTTTTTTAATTTTTAGAATTTTTCTGCATTTATTTTTGAATTTTCTAACTCGGGTCGGGTTCGAACGGATAGGAAGGAAATTTTTTTTCTTCTCTATTTTTCGGCCTGTCCATACCCGTTTAGTTTTGAAATGAAGCCTGGATGATGTTTTTTAATTTTTAGAATTTTTTTGCATTTTATTTTTGAATTTTCTATCTCGGGTCGGGTTCGAACGGATAGGATGGAAATTTTTTTTCTTCTCTATTTTTCGGCCTGTCCATACCCGTTTAGTCTTGAAATGAAGCCTGGATGATGTTTTTTGATTTTTAGAATTTTCTTGCATTTTGTTTTTGAATTTTCTAACTCGGGTCGGGTTCGAACGGATAGAAAGGAAATTTTTTTTCTTCTCTATTTTTCGGCCTGTCCATACCCGTTTAGTCTTGAAATGAAGCCTGGATGATGTTTTTTGATTTTTAGAATTTTCTTGCATTTTGTTTTTGAATTTTCTAACTCGGGTCGGGTTCGAACGGATAGAAAGGAAATTTTTTTTCTTCTCTATTTTTCGGCCTGTCCATACCCGTTTTGTCTTGAAATGATGCCTGGATGATGTTTTTTTAATTTTTAAATTTTTTTTGCATTTATTTTAGAATTTTCTATCTCGGGTCGGGTTCGAACGGATAGGAGGAAATTTTTTTTCTTCTCTATTTTTCGGCTTGTCCATACCCGTTTACTCTTGAAATGAAGCCTGGATGATGTTTTTTAATTTTTAGAATTTTTTTGCATTTTATTTTTGAATTTTCTATCTCGGGTCGGGTTCGAACGGATAGGAAGGAAATTTTTTTTCTTCTCTATTTTTCGGCCTGTCCTGACATGTTTCATCTTGAAATGAAGCCTGGATGATATTTTTTAATTTTTAGAATTTTTTTGCATTTAGTTTTGAATTTTCTAACTCGAGTCGGGTTTAAACAGATAGGAGGAAATTTTTTTTCTTCTCTATTTTTCGGCTTGTCCATACCCGTTTACTCCTGAGATGAAGCCTGGATGATGTTTTTTAATTTTTAGAATTTTTTTGCATTTTATTTTTGAATTTTCTATCTCGGGTCGGGTTCGAACGGATAGGAAGGAAATTTTTTTTCTTCTCTATTTTTCGGCCTGTCCATACCCGTTTAGTCTTGAAATGAAGCCTGGATGATGTTTTTTGATTTTTAGAATTTTCTTGCATTTTGTTTTTGAATTTTCTAACTCGGGTCGGGTTCGAACGGATAGAAAGGAAATTTTTTTTCTTCTCTATTTTTCGGCCTGTCCATACCCGTTTAGTCATGAAATGAAGCCTGGATGATTTTTTTTAATTTTTAGAATTTTTTTGCCTTTAGTTTTGAATTTTCTAACTCGGGTCGGGTTTAAACGGATAGGAAGGAAATTTTTTTTCTTCTCTATTTTTCGGCCTGTCCATACCCGTTTAGTCTTGAAATGAAGCCCGGATGATGTTTTTTAATTTTTAGAATTTTTTTGCATTTATTTTTGAATTTTCTAACTCGGGTCGGGTTCGAACGTATAGGAAGGAAATTTTTTTTCCTCTCTATTTTTCAGCCTGTCCTGACTTGTTTCATCTTGAAACGAAGCCAGGATGATGTTTTTTAATTTTTAGAATTTTTCTGCATTTATTTTTGAATTTTCTAACTCGGGTCGGGTTCGAACGGATAGGAAGTAAATTTTTTTTCTTCTCTATTTTTCGGCCTGTCCATACCCGTTTAGTTTTGAAATGAAGCCTGGATGATGTTTTTTAATTTTTAGAATTTTTTTGCATTTTATTTTTGAATTTTCTATCTCGGGTCGGGTTCGAACGGATAGGATGGAAATTTTTTTTCTTCTCTATTTTTCGGCCTGTCCATACCCGTTTAGTCTTGAAATGAAGTCAGGATGATGTTTTTTAATTTTTAGAAACTTTTTTCATTTTATTTTTGAATTTTCTATCTCGGGTCGGGTTCGAACGGATAGGATGGAAATTTTTTTTCTTCTCTATCTTTCGGCCTGTCCTGACCCGTTTCGTCTTGAAATGCAGCCAGGATGATGTTTTTTAATTTTTAGAATTTTCTTGCATTTTGTTTTTGAATTTTCTAACTCGGGTCGGGTTCGAACGGATAGAAAGGAAATTTTTTTTCTTCTCTATTTTTCAACCTGTCCAAACCCGTTTAGTCTTGAAATGAAGCCTGGATGATTTTTTTTAATTTTTAGAATTTTTTTGCATTTTATTTTTGAATTTTCTATCTCGGGTCGGGTTCGAACGGATAGGAAGGAAATTTTTTTTCTTCTCTATTTTTCGGCCTGTCGTGACATGTTTCATCTTGAAATGAAGCCTGGATGATATTTTTTAATTTTTAGAATTTTTTTGCATTTAGTTTTGAATTTTCTAACTCGGGTCGGGTTTAAACGGATAGGAGGAAATTTTTTTTCTTCTCTATTTTTCGGCTTGTCCATACCCGTTTACTCTTGAAATGAAGCCTGGATGATGTTTTTTAATTTTTACAATTTTTTTGCATTTTATTTTTGAATTTTCTATATCGGGTCGGGTTCGAACGGATAGGAAGGAAATTTTTTTTCTTCTCTATTTTTCGGCCTGTCCATACCCGTTTAGTCTTGAAATGAAGCCCAGATGATGTTTTTTAATTTTTAGAATTTTTTTGCATTTATTTTTGAATTTTCTAACTCGGGTCGGGTTCGAACGTATAGGAAGGAAATTTTTTTTCTTCTCTATTTTTCGGCCTGTCCATACCCGTTTAGTCTTGAAATGAAGCCTGGATGATTTTTTTTAATTTTTAGAATTTTTTTGCATTTAGTTTTGAATTTTCTAACTCGGGTCGGGTTTAAACGGATAGGAAGGAAATTTTTTTTCTTCTCTATTTTTCGGCCTGTCCATACCCGTTTAGTCTTGAAATGATGCCTGGATGATGTTTTTTTAATTTTTAAAATTTTTTTGCATTTATTTTAGAATTTTCTATCTCGGGTCTGGTTCGTACGGATAGGAGGAAATTTTTTTTCTTCTCTATTTTTCGGCTTGTCCATACCCGTTTACTCTTGAAATGAAGCCTGGATGATGTTTTTTAATTTTTAGAATTTTTTTGCATTTTATTTTTGAATTTTCTATCTCGGGTCGGGTTCGAACGGATAGGATGGAAATTTTTATTCTTCTCTATTTTTCGGCCTGTCCATACCCGTTTAGTCTTGAAATGAAGCCTGGATGATGTTTTTTGATTTTTAGAATTTTCTTGCATTTTGTTTTTGAATTTTCTAACTCGGGTCGGGTTCGAACGGATAGAAAGGAAATTTTTTTTCTTCTCTATTTTTCGGCCTGTCCATACCCGTTTAGTCTTGAAATGAAGCCTGGATGATTTTTTTTAATTTTTAGAATTTTTTTGCCTTTAGTTTTGAATTTTCTAACTCGGGTCGGGTTTAAACGGATAGGAAGGAAATTTTTTTTCTTCTCTATTTTTCGGCCTGTCCATACCCGTTTAGTCTTGAAATTATGCTTTGATGATGTTTTTTTAATTTTTAGAATTTTTTTGCATTTATTTTAGAATTTTCTATCTCGGGTCGGGTTCGAACGGATAGGAGGAAATTTTTTTTCTTCTCTATTTTTCGGCCTGTCCATACCCGTTTAGTCTTGAAATGATGCCTGGATGATGTTTTTTTAATTTTTAAAATTTTTTTGCATTTATTTTAGAATTTTCTATCTCGGGTCGGGTTCGAACGGATAGGAGGAAATTTTTTTTCTTCTCTATTTTTCTGCTTGTCCATACCCGTTTACTCTTGAAATGAAGCCTGGATGATGTTTTTTAATTTTTAGAATTTTTTTGCATTTTATTTTTGAATTTTCTATATCGGGTCGGGTTCGAACGGATAGGAAGGAAATTTTTTTTCTTCTCTATTTTTCGGCCTGTCCATACCCGTTTAGTCTTGAAATGAAGCCCGGATGATGTTTTTTAATTTTTAGAATTTTTTTGCATTTATTTTTGAATTTTCTAACTCGGGTCGGGTTCGAACGTATAGGAAGGAAATTTTTTTTCCTCTCTATTTTTCAGCCTGTCCTGACTTGTTTCATCTTGAAACGAAGCCAGGATGATGTTTTTTAATTTTTAGAATTTTTCTGCATTTATTTTTGAATTTTCTAACTCGGGTCGGGTTCGAACGGACAGGAAGGAAATTTTTTTTCTTCTCTATTTTTCGGCCAGTCCATACCCGTTTAGTTTTGAAATGAAGCCTGGATGATGTTTTTTAATTTTTAGAATTTTTTTGCATTTTATTTTTGAATTTTCTATCTCGGGTCGGGTTCGAACGGATAGGATGGAAATTTTTTTTCTTCTCTATTTTTCGGCCTGTCCATACCCGTTTAGTCTTGAAATGAAGCCTGGATGATGTTTTTTAATTTTTAGAAACTTTTTTCATTTTATTTTTGAATTTTCTATCTCGGGTCGGGTTCGAACGGATAGGATGGAAATTTTTTTTATTCTCTATCTTTCGGCCTGTCCTGACCCGTTTCGTCTTGAAATGCAGCCAGGATGATGTTTTTTAATTTTTAGAATTTTCTTGCATTTTGTTTTTGAATTTTCTAACTCGGGTCGGGTTCGAACGGATAGAAAGGAAATTTTTTTTCTTCTCTATTTTTCGACCTGTCCAAACCCGTTTAGTCTTGAAATGAAGCCTGGATGATGTTTTTTGATTTTTAGAATTTTCTTGCATTTTGTTTTTGAATTTTCTAACTCGGGTCGGGTTCGAACGGATAGAAAGGAAATTTTTTTTCTTCTCTATTTTTCGGCCTGTCCATACCCGTTTTGTCTTGAAATGATGCCTGGATGATGTTTTTTTAATTTTTAAAATTTTTTTGCATTTATTTTAGAATTTTCTATCTCGGGTCGGGTTCGAACGGATAGGAGGAAATTTTTTTTCTTCTCTATTTTTCGGCTTGTCCATACCCGTTTACTCTTGAAATGAAGCCTGGATGATGTTTTTTAATTTTTAGAATTTTTTTGCATTTTATTTTTGAATTTTCTATATCGGGTCGGGTTCGAACGGATAGGATGGAAATTTTTTTTCTTCTCTATTTTTCGGCCTGTCCATACCCGTTTAGTCTTGAAATGATGCCTGGATGATGTTTTTTTAATTTTTAGAATTTTTTTGCATTTTATTTTTGAATTTTCTATCTCGGGTCGGGTTCGAACGGATAGGATGGAAATTTTTTTTCTTCTCTATTTTTCGACCTGTCCATACCCGTTTAGTCTTGAAATGAAGCCTGGATGATGTTTTTTGATTTTTAGAATTTTCTTGCATTTTGTTTTTGAATTTTCTAACTCGGGTCGGGTTCGAACGGATAGAAAGGAAATTTTTTTTCTTCTCTATTTTTCGGCCTGTCCATACCCGTTTAGTCTTGAAATGAAGCCTGGATGATGTTTTTTAATTTTTAGAATTTTCTTGCATTTTGTTTTTGAATTTTCTAACTCGGGTCGGGTTCGAACGGATAGAAAGGAAATTTTTTTTCTTCTCTATTTTTCGGCCTGTCCATACCCGTTTTGTCTTGAAATGATGCCTGGATGATGTTTTTTTAATTTTTAAAATTTTTTTGCATTTATTTTAGAATTTTCTATCTCGGGTCGGGTTCGAACGGATAGGAGGAAATTTTTTTTCTTCTCTATTTTTCGGCTTGTCCATACCCGTTTACTCTTGAAATGAAGCCTGGATGATGTTTTTTAATTTTTAGAATTTTTTTGCATTTTATTTTTGAATTTTCTATCTCGGGTCGGGTTCGAACGGATAGGAAGGAAATTTTTTTTCTTCTCTATTTTTCGGCCTGTCCTGACATGTTTCATCTTGAAATGAAGCCTGGATGATATTTTTTAATTTTTAGAATTTTTTTGCATTTAGTTTTGAATTTTCTAACTCGAGTCGGGTTTAAACGGATAGGAGGAAATTTTTTTTCTTCTCTATTTTTCGGCTTGTCCATACCCGTTTACTCCTGAAATGAAGCCTGGATGATGTTTTTTAATTTTTAGAATTTTTTTGCATTTTATTTTTGAATTTTCTATCTCGGGTCGGGTTCGAACGGATAGGAAGGAAATTTTTTTTCTTCTCTATTTTTCGGCCTGTCCATACCCGTTTAGTCTTGAAATGAAGCCTGGATGATGTTTTTTGATTTTTAGAATTTTCTTGCATTTTGTTTTTGAATTTTCTAACTCGGGTCGGGTTCGAACGGATAGAAAGGAAATTTTTTTTCTTCTCTATTTTTCGGCCTGTCCATACCCGTTTAGTCTTGAAATGAAGCCTGGATGATTTTTTTTAATTTTTAGAATTTTTTTGCCTTTAGTTTTGAATTTTCTAACTCGGGTCGGGTTTAAACGGATAGGAAGGAAATTTTTTTTCTTCTCTATTTTTCGGCCCGTCCATACCCGTTTAGTCTTGAAATTATGCTTGGATGATGTTTTTTTAATTTTTAGAATTTTTTTGCATTTATTTTAGAATTTTCTATCTCGGGTCTGGTTCGAACGAATAGGAGGAAATTTTTTTTCTTCTCTATTTTTCGGCCTGTCCATACCCGTTTAGTCTTGAAATGAAGCCTGGATGATTTTTTTTAATTTTTAGAATTTTTTTGCATTTAGTTTTGAATTTTCTAACTCGGGTCGGGTTTAAACGGATAGGAAGGAAATTTTTTTTCTTCTCTATTTTTCGGCCTGTCCATACCCGTTTAGTCTTGAAATGATGCCTGGATGATGTTTTTTTAATTTTTAAAATTTTTTTGCATTTATTTTAGAATTTTCTATCTCGGGTCGGGTTCGAACGGATAGGAGGAAATTTTTTTTCTTCTCTATTTTTCTGCTTGTCCATACCCGTTTACTCTTGAAATGAAGCCTGGATGATGTTTTTTAATTTTTAGAATTTTTTTGCATTTTATTTTTGAATTTTCTATCTCAGGTCGGGTTCGAACGGATAGGAAGGAAATTTTTTTTCTTCTCTATTTTTCGGCCTGTCCTGACATGTTTCATCTTGAAATGAAGCCTGGATGATATTTTTAAATTTTTAGAATTTTTTTGCAATTATTTTTGACTTTTCTCTATCGGGTCGGGTTCGAACGGATAGGAAGGAAATTTTTTTTCTTCTCTATTTTTCGGCCTGTCCATACCCGTTTAGTCTTGAAATGAAGCCCGGATGATGTTTTTTAATTTTTAGAATTTTTTTGCATTTATTTTTGAATTTTCTAACTCGGGTCGGGTTCGAACGTATAGGAAGGAAATTTTTTTTCCTCTCTATTTTTCAGCCTGTCCTGACTTGTTTCATCTTGAAACGAAGCCAGGATGATGTTTTTTAATTTTTAGAATTTTTCTGCATTTATTTTTGAATTTTCTAACTCGGGTCGGATTCGAACGGATAGGAAGGAAATTTTTTTTCTTCTTTATTTTTCGGCCTGTCCATACCCGTTTAGTTTTGAAATGAAGCCTGGATGATGTTTTTTAATTTTTAGAATTTTTTTGCATTTTATTTTTGAATTTTCTATCTCGGGTCGGGTTCGAACGGATAGGATGGAAATTTTTTTTCTTCTCTATTTTTCGGCCTGTCCATACCTGTTTAGTCTTGAAATGAAGCCTGGATGATGTTTTTTAATTTTTAGAAACTTTTTTCATTTTATTTTTGAATTTTCTATCTCGGGTCGGGTTCGAACGGATAGGATGGAAATTTTTTTTCTTCTCTATCTTTCGGCCTGTCCTGACCCGTTTCGTCTTGAAATGCAGCCAGGATGATGTTTTTTAATTTTTAGAATTTTCTTGCATTTTGTTTTTGAATTTTCTAACTCGGGTCGGGTTCGAACGGATAGAAAGGAAATTTTTTTTCTTCTCTATTTTTCGACCTGTCCATACCCGTTTAGTCTTGAAATGAAGCCTGGATGATTTTTTTTTAATTTTTAGAATTTTTTTGCATTTAGTTTTGAATTTTCTAACTCGGGTCGGGTTTAAACGGATAGGAAGGAAATTTTTTTTCTTCTCTATTTTTCGGCCTGTCCATACCCGTTTAGTCTTGAAATGATGCCTGGATGATGTTTTTTTAATTTTTAGAATTTTTTTGCATTTATTTTAGAATTTTCTATCTCGGGTCGGGTTCGAACGGATAGGAGGAAATTTTTTTTCTTCTCTATTTTTCGGCTTGTCCATACCCGTTTACTCTTGAAATGAAGCCTGGATGATGTTTTTTAATTTTTAGAATTTTTTTGCATTTTATTTTTGAATTTTCAATCTCGGGTCGGGTTCGAACGGATAGGAAGGAAATTTTTTTTCTTCTCTATTTTTCGGCCTGTCCATACCCGTTTAGTCTTGAAATGATGCCTGGATGATGTTTTTTTAATTTTTAGAATTTTTTTGCATTTTATTTTTGAATTTTCTATCTCGGGTCGGGTTCGAACGGATAGGATGGAAATTTTTTTTCTTCTCTATTTTTCGGCCTGTCCATACCCGTTTAGTCTTGAAATGAAGCCTGGATGATGTTTTTTAATTTTTAGAATTTTTTTCATTTTATTTTTGAATTTTCTATCTCGGGTCGGGTTCGAACGGATAGGAAGAAAATTTTTTTTCTTCTCTATTTTTCGGACTGTCCTGACATGTTTCATCTTGAAATGAAGCCTGGATGATATTTTTTAATTTTTAGAATTTTTTTGCATTTATTTTTGAATTTTTTATATCGGGTCAGGTTCGAACGGATAGGAAGGAAATTTTTTTTCGTCTCTATTTTTCGGCCTGTCCATACCCCTTTAGTCTTGAAATGAAGCCTGGATGATGGTTTTTAATTTTTAGTATTTTTTTGCATTTTATTTTTGAATTTTCTATCTCGGGTCGGGTTCGAACGGATAGGAAGGAAATTTTTTTTCTTCTCTATCTTTCGGCCTGTCCTGACCCGTTTCGTCTTGAAATGCAGCCAGGATGATGTTTTTTAATTTTTAGAATTTTCTTGCATTTTGTTTTTGAATTGTCTAACTCGGGTCGGGTTCGAACGGATAGAAAGGAATTTTTTTTTCTTCTCTATTTTTCGACCTGTCCATACCCGTTTAGTCTTGAAATGAAGCCTGGATGATTTTTTTTAATTTTTAGAATTTTTTTGCATTTTATTTTTGAATTTTCTATCTCGGGTCGGGTTCGAACGGATAGGAAGGAAATTTTTTTTCTTCTCTATCTTTCGGCCTGTCCTGACCCGTTTCGTCTTGAAATGCAGCCAGGATGATGTTTTTTAATTTTTAGAATTTTCTTGCATTTTGTTTTTGAATTGTCTAACTCGGGTCGGGTTCGAACGGATAGAAAGGAATTTTTTTTTCTTCTCTATTTTTCGACCTGTCCATACCCGTTTAGTCTTGAAATGAAGCCTGGATGATTTTTTTTAATTTTTAGAATTTTTTTGCATTTTATTTTTGAATTTTCTATCTCGGGTCGGGTTCGAACGGGTAGGAAGGAAATTTTTTTTCTTCTCTATTTTTCGGCCTGTCCTGAATTGTTTCATCTTGAAATGAAGCCTGGATGATGTTTTTTAATTTTTAGAATTTTTTTGCATTTTATTTTTGAATATTCTATCTCGGGTCGGGTTCGAACGGATAGGATGGAAATTTTTTTTCTTCTCTATTTTTCGGCCTGTCCATACCCGTTTAGTCTTGAAATGAAGCCTGGATGATGTTTTTTGATTTTTAGAATTTTCTTGCATTTTGTTTTTGAATTTTCTAACTCGGGTCGGGTTCGAACGGATAGAAAGGAAATTTTTTTTCTTCTCTATTTTTCGGCCTGTCCATACCCGTTTAGTCTTGAAATGAAGCCTGGATGATGTTTTTTGATTTTTAGAATTTTCTTGCATTTTGTTTTTGAATTTTCTAACTCGGGTCGGGTTCGAACGGATAGAAAGGAAATTTTTTTTCTTCTCTATTTTTCGGCCTGTCCATACCCGTTTTGTCTTGAAATGATGCCTGGATGATGTTTTTTTAATTTTTAAATTTTTTTTGCATTTATTTTAGAATTTTCTATCTCGGGTCGGGTTCGAACGGATAGGAGGAAATTTTTTTTCTTCTCTATTTTTCGGCTTGTCCATACCCGTTTACTCTTGAAATGAAGCCTGGATGATGTTTTTTAATTTTTAGAATTTTTTTGCATTTTATTTTTGAATTTTCTATCTCGGGTCGGGTTCGAACGGATAGGAAGGAAATTTTTTTTCTTCTCTATTTTTCGGCCTGTCCTGACATGTTTCATCTTGAAATGAAGCCTGGATGATATTTTTTAATTTTTAGAATTTTTTTGCAATTATTTTTGACTTTTATATATCGGGTCGGGTTCGAACGGATAGGAAGGAAATTTTTTTTCTTCTCTATTTTTCGGCCTGTCCATACCCGTTTAGTCTTGAAATGAAGCCCGGATGATGTTTTTTAATTTTTAGAATTTTTTTGCATTTATTTTTGAATTTTCTAACTCGGGTCGGGTTCGAACGTATAGGAAGGAAATTTTTTTTCCTCTCTATTTTTCAGCCTGTCCTGACTTGTTTCATCTTGAAACGAAGCCAGGATGATGTTTTTTAATTTTTAGAATTTTTCTGCATTTATTTTTGAATTTTCTAACTCGGGTCGGGTTCGAACGGATAGGAAGTAAATTTTTTTTCTTCTCTATTTTTCGGCCTGTCCATACCCGTTTAGTTTTGAAATGAAGCCTGGATGATGTTTTTTAATTTTTAGAATTTTTTTGCATTTTATTTTTGAATTTTCTATCTCGGGTCGGGTTCGAACGGATAGGATGGAAATTTTTTTTCTTCTCTATTTTTCGGCCTGTCCATACCCGTTTAGTCTTGAAATGAAGCCTGGATGATGTTTTTTAATTTTTAGAATTTTTTTCATTTTATTTTTGAATTTTCTATCTCGGGTCGGGTTCGAACGGATAGGATGGAAATTTTTTTTCTTCTCTATCTTTCGGCCTGTCCTGACCCGTTTCGTCTTGAAATGCAGCCAGGATGATGTTTTTTAATTTTTAGAATTTTCTTGCATTTTGTTTTTGAATTTTCTAACTCGGGTCGGGTTCGAACGGATAGAAAGGAAATTTTTTTTCTTCTCTATTTTTCGACCTGTCCAAACCCGTTTAGTCTTGAAATGAAGCCTGGATGATTTTTTTTAATTTTTAGAATTTTTTTGCATTTTATTTTTGAATTTTCTATCTCGGGTCGGGTTCGAACGGATAGGAAGGAAATTTTTTTTCTTCTCTATTTTTCGGCCTGTCCATACCCGTTTAGTCTTGAAATGATGCCTGGATGATGTTTTTTTAATTTTTAGAATTTTTTTGCATTTATTTTAGAATTTTCTATCTCGGGTCGGGTTCGAACGGATAGGAGGAAATTTTTTTTCTTCTCTATTTTTCGGCTTGTCCATACCCGTTTACTCTTGAAATGAAGCCTGGATGATGTTTTTTAATTTTTAGAATTTTTTTGCATTTTATTTTTGAATTTTCTATATCGGGTCGGGTTCGAACGGATAGGAAGGAAATTTTTTTTCTTCTCTATTTTTCGGCCTGTCCATACCCGTTTAGTCTTGAAATGATGCCTGGATGATGTTTTTTTAATTTTTAGAATTTTTTTGCATTTTATTTTTGAATTTTCTATCTCGGGTCGGGTTCGAACGGATAGGATGGAAATTTTTTTTCTTCTCTATTTTTCGGCCTGTCCATACCCGTTTAGTCTTGAAATGAAGCCTGGATGATGTTTTTTGATTTTTAGAATTTTCTTGCATTTTGTTTTTGAATTTTCTAACTCGGGTCGGGTTCGAACGGATAGAAAGGAAATTTTTTTCTTCTCTATTTTTCGGCCTGTCCATACCCGTTTAGTCTTGAAATGAAGCCTGGATGATGTTTTTTGATTTTTAGAATTTTCTTGCATTTTGTTTTTGAATTTTCTAACTCGGGTCGGGTTCGAACGGATAGAAAGGAAATTTTTTTTCTTCTCTATTTTTCGGCCTGTCCATACCCGTTTTGTCTTGAAATGATGCCTGGATGATGTTTTTTTAATTTTTAAAATTTTTTTGCATTTATTTTAGAATTTTCTATCTCGGGTCGGGTTCGAACGGATAGGTGGAAATTTTTTTTCTTCTCTATTTTTCGGCTTGTCCATACCCGTTTACTCTTGAAATGAAGCCTGGATGATGTTTTTTAATTTTTAGAATTTTTTTGCATTTTATTTTTGAATTTTCTATCTCGGGTCGGGTTCGAACGGATAGGAAGGAAATTTTTTTTCTTCTCTATTTTTCGGCCTGTCCTGACATGTTTCATCTTGAAATGAAGCCTGGATGATATTTTTTAATTTTTAGAATTTTTTTGCATTTAGTTTTGAATTTTCTAACTCGAGTCGGGTTTAAACGGATACGAGGAAATTTTTTTTCTTCTCTATTTTTCGGCTTGTCCATACCCGTTTACTCCTGAAATGAAGCCTGGATGATTTTTTTTAATTTTTAGAATTTTTTTGCATTTTATTTTTGAATTTTCTATCTCGGGTCGGGTTCGAACGGATAGGAAGGAAATTTTTTTTCTTCTCTATTTTTCGGCCTGTCCATACCCGTTTAGTCTTGAAATGAAGCCTGGATGATGTTTTTTGATTTTTAGAATTTTCTTGCATTTTGTTTTTGAATTTTCTAACTCGGGTCGGGTTCGAACGGATAGAAAGGAAATTTTTTTTCTTCTCTATTTTTCGGCCTGTCCATACCCGTTTAGTCTTGAAATGAAGCCTGGATGATTTTTTTTAATTTTTAGAATTTTTTTGCCTTTAGTTTTGAATTTTCTAACTCGGGTCGGGTTTAAACGGATAGGAAGGAAATTTTTTTTCTTCTCTATTTTTCGGCCCGTCCATACCCGTTTAGTCTTGAAATTATGCTTGGATGATGTTTTTTTAATTTTTAGAATTTTTTTGCATTTATTTTAGAATTTTCTATCTCGGGTCTGGTTCGAACGGATAGGAGGAAATTTTTTTTCTTCTCTATTTTTCGGCCTGTCCATACCCGTTTAGTCTTGAAATGAAGCCTGGATGATTTTTTTTAATTTTTAGAATTTTTTTGCATTTAGTTTTGAATTTTCTAACTCGGGTCGGGTTTAAACGGATAGGAAGGAAATTTTTTTTCTTCTCTATTTTTCGGCCTGTCCATACCCGTTTAGTCTTGAAATGATGCCTGGATGATGTTTTTTTAATTTTTAAAATTTTTTTGCATTTATTTTAGAATTTTCTATCTCGGGTCGGGTTCGAACGGATAGGAGGAAATTTTTTTTCTTCTCTATTTTTCTGCTTGTCCATACCCGTTTACTCTTGAAATGAAGCCTGGATGATGTTTTTTAATTTTTAGAATTTTTTTGCATTTTATTTTTGAATTTTCTATCTCAGGTCGGGTTCGAACGGATAGGAAGGAAATTTTTTTTCTTCTCTATTTTTCGGCCTGTCCTGACATGTTTCATCTTGAAATAAAGCCTGGATGATAATTTTAAATTTTTAGAATTTTTTTGCAATTATTTTTGACTTTTCTCTATCGGGTCGGGTTCGAACGGATAGGAAGGAAATTTTTTTTCTTCTCTATTTTTCGGCCTGTCCATACCCGTTTAGTCTTGAAATGAAGCCCGGATGATGTTTTTTAATTTTTAGAATTTTTTTGCATTTATTTTTGAATTTTCTAACTCGGGTCGGGTTCGAACGTATAGGAAGGAAATTTTTTTTCCTCTCTATTTTTCAGCCTGTCCTGACTTGTTTCATCTTGAAACGAAGCCAGGATGATGTTTTTTAATTTTTAGAATTTTTCTGCATTTATTTTTGAATTTTCTAACTCGGGTCGGGTTCGAACGGATAGGAAGGAAATTTTTTTTCTTCTCTATTTTTCGGCCTGTCCATACCCGTTTAGTTTTGAAATGAAGCCTGGATGATGTTTTTTAATTTTTAGAATTTTTTTGCATTTTATTTTTGAATTTTCTATCTCGGGTCGGGTTCGAACGGATAGGATGGAAATTTTTTTTCTTCTCTATTTTTCGGCCTGTCCATACCCGTTTAGTCTTGAAATGAAGCCTGGATGATGTTTTTTAATTTTTAGAAACTTTTTTCATTTTATTTTTGAATTTTCTATCTCGGGTCGGGTTCGAACGGATAGGATGGAAATTTTTTTTCTTCTCTATCTTTCGGCCTGTCCTGACCCGTTTCGTCTTGAAATGCAGCCAGGATGATGTTTTTTAATTTTTAGAATTTTCTTGCATTTTGTTTTTGAATTTTCTAACTCGGGTCGGGTTCGAACGGATAGAAAGGAAATTTTTTTTCTTCTCTATTTTTCGACCTGTCCATACCCGTTTAGTCTTGAAATGAAGCCTGGATGATTTTTTTTTAATTTTTAGAATTTTTTTGCATTTAGTTTTGAATTTTCTAACTCGGGTCGGGTTTAAACGGATAGGAAGGAAATTTTTTTTCTTCTCTATTTTTCGGCCTGTCCATACCCGTTTAGTCTTGAAATGATGCCTGGATGATGTTTTTTTAATTTTTAGAATTTTTTTGCATTTATTTTAGAATTTTCTATCTCGGGTCGGGTTCGAACGGATAGGAGGAAATTTTTTTTCTTCTCTATTTTTCGGCTTGTCCATACCCGTTTACTCTTGAAATGAAGCCTGGATGATGTTTTTTAATTTTTAGAATTTTTTTGCATTTTATTTTTGAATTTTCAATCTCGGGTCGGGTTCGAACGGATAGGAAGGAAATTTTTTTTCTTCTCTATTTTTCGGCCTGTCCATACCCGTTTAGTCTTGAAATGATGCCTGGATGATGTTTTTTTAATTTTTAGAATTTTTTTGTATTTTATTTTTGAATTTTCTATCTCGGGTCGGGTTCGAACGGATAGGATGGAAATTTTTTTTCTTCTCTATTTTTCGGCCTGTCCATACCCGTTTAGTCTTGAAATGAAGCCTGGATGATGTTTTTTAATTTTTAGAATTTTTTTCATTTTATTTTTGAATTTTCTATCTCGGGTCGGGTTCGAACGGATAGGAAGAAAATTTTTTTTCTTCTCTATTTTTCGGACTGTCCTGACATGTTTCATCTTGAAATGAAGCCTGGATGATATTTTTTAATTTTTAGAATTTTTTTGCATTTATTTTTGAATTTTTTATATCGGGTCAGGTTCGAACGGATAGGAAGGAAATTTTTTTTCTTCTCTATTTTTCGGCCTGTCCATACCCCTTTAGTCTTGAAATGAAGCCTGGATGATGGTTTTTAATTTTTAGTATTTTTTTGCATTTTATTTTTGAATTTTCTATCTCGGGTCGGGTTCGAACGGATAGGAAGGAAATTTTTTTTCTTCTCTATCTTTCGGCCTGTCCTGACCCGTTTCGTCTTGAAATGGAGCCAGGATGATGTTTTTTAATTTTTAGAATTTTCTTGCATTTTGTTTTTGAATTGTCTAACTCGGGTCGGGTTCGAACGGATAGAAAGGAATTTTTTTTTCTTCTCTATTTTTCGACCTGTCCATACCCGTTTAGTCCTGAAATGAAGCCTGGATGATTTTTTTTAATTTTTAGAATTTTTTTGCATTTTATTTTTGAATTTTCTATCTCGGGTCGGGTTCGAACGGGTAGGAAGGAAATTTTTTTTCTTCTCTATTTTTCGGCCTGTCCTGAATTGTTTCATCTTGAAATGAAGCCTGGATGATATTTTTTAATTTTTAGAATTTTTTTGCATTTAGTTTTGAATTTTCTAACTCGGGTCGGGTTTAAACGGATAGGAAGGAAATTTTTTTTCTTCTCTATTTTTCGGCCTGTCCATACAAGTTTAGTCTTGAAATGATGCCTGGATGATTTTTTTTTAATTTTTAGAATTTTTTTGCATTTATTTTAGAATTTTCTATCTCGGGTCGGGTTCGAACGGATAGGAGGAAATTTTTTTTCTTCTCTATTTTTCGGCTTGTCCATACCCGTTTACTCTTGAAATGAAGCCTGGATGATGTTTTTTAATATTTAGAATTTTTTTGCATTTTTTTTTTTGAATTTTCTATCTCGGGTCGGGTTCGAACGGATAGGAAGGAAATTTTTTTTCTTCTCTATTTTTCGGCCTGTCCATACCCGTTTTGTCTTGAAATGATGCCTGGATGATGTTTTTTTCATTTTTAAAATTTTTTTGCATTTATTTTAGAATTTTCTATCTCGGGTCGGGTTCGAACGGATAGGAGGAAATTTTTTTTCTTCTCTATTTTTCGGCTTGTCCATACCCGTTTACTCTTGAAATGAAGCCTGGATGATGTTTTTTAATTTTTAGAATTTTTTTGCATTTTATTTTTGAATTTTCTATCTCGGGTCGGGTTCGAACGGATAGGAAGGAAATTTTTTTTCTTCTCTATTTTTCGGCCTGTCCTGACATGTTTCATCTTGAAATGAAGCCTGGATGATATTTTTTAATTTTTAGAATTTTTTTGCAATTATTTTTGACTTTTATATATCGGGTCGGGTTCGAACGGATAGGAAGGAAATTTTTTTTCTTCTCTATTTTTCGGCCTGTCCATACCCGTTTAGTCTTGAAATGAAGCCCGGATGATGTTTGTTAATTTTTAGAATTTTTTTGCATTTATTTTTGAATTTTCTAACTCGGGTCGGGTTCGAACGTATAGGAAGGAAATTTTTTTTCCTCTCTATTTTTCAGCCTGTCCTGACTTGTTTCATCTTGAAACGAAGCCAGGATGATGTTTTTTAATTTTTAGAATTTTTCTGCATTTATTTTTGAATTTTCTAACTCGGGTCGGGTTCGAACGTATAGGAAGGAAATTTTTTTTCCTCTCTATTTTTCAGCCTGTCCTGACTTGTTTCATCTTGAAACGAAGCCAGGATGATGTTTTTTAATTTTTAGAATTTTTCTGCATTTATTTTTGAATTTTCTAACTCGGGTCGGGTTCGAACGGATAGGAAGTAAATTTTTTTTCTTCTCTATTTTTCGGCCTGTCCATACCCGTTTAGTTTTGAAATGAAGCCTGGATGATGTTTTTTAATTTTTAGAATTTTTTTGCATTTTATTTTTGAATTTTCTATCTCGGGTCGGGTTCGAACGGATAGGATGGAAATTTTTTTTCTTCTCTATTTTTCGGCCTGTCCATACCCGTTTAGTCTTGAAATGAAGCCTGGATGATGTTTTTTAATTTTTAGAATTTTTTTCATTTTATTTTTGAATTTTCTATCTCGGGTCGGGTTCGAACGGATAGGATGGAAATTTTTTTTCTTCTCTATCTTTCGGCCTGTCCTGACCCGTTTCGTCTTGAAATGCAGCCAGGATGATGTTTTTTAATTTTTAGAATTTTCTTGCATTTTGTT
Organism: Quercus robur; assembly: GCF_932294415.1. Lineage (NCBI taxonomy): Eukaryota > Viridiplantae > Streptophyta > Magnoliopsida > Fagales > Fagaceae > Quercus > Quercus robur. The sequence continues at coordinate 37,457,674 of NC_065542.1, read as the reverse complement.
TTTGAATTTTCTAACTCGGGTCGGGTTCGAACGGATAGAAAGGAAATTTTTTTTCTTCTCTATTTTTCGACCTGTCCAAACCCGTTTAGTCTTGAAATGAAGCCTGGATGATTTTTTTTAATTTTTAGAATTTTTTTGCATTTTATTTTTGAATTTTCTATCTCGGGTCGGGTTCGAACGGATAGGAAGGAAATTTTTTTTCTTCTCTATTTTTCGGCCTGTCGTGACATGTTTCATCTTGAAATGAAGCCTGGATGATATTTTTTAATTTTTAGAATTTTTTTGCATTTAGTTTTGAATTTTCTAACTCGGGTCGGGTTTAAACGGATAGGAGGAAATTTTTTTTCTTCTCTATTTTTCGGCTTGTCCATACCCGTTTACTCTTGAAATGAAGCCTGGATGATGTTTTTTAATTTTTAGAATTTTTTTGCATTTTATTTTTGAATTTTCTATATCGGGTCGGGTTCGAACGGATAGGAAGGAAATTTTTTTTCTTCTCTATTTTTCGGCCTGTCCATACCCGTTTAGTCTTGAAATGAAGCCCAGATGATGTTTTTAAATTTTTAGAATTTTTTTGCATTTATTTTTGAATTTTCTAACTCGGGTCGGGTTCGAACGTATAGGAAGGAAATTTTTTTTCTTCTCTATTTTTCGGCCTGTCCATACCCGTTTAGTCTTGAAATGAAGCCTGGATGATTTTTTTTAATTTTTAGAATTTTTTTGCATTTAGTTTTGAATTTTCTAACTCGGGTCGGGTTTAAACGGATAGGAAGGAAATTTTTTTTCTTCTCTATTTTTCGGCCTGTCCATACCCGTTTAGTCTTGAAATGATGCCTGGATGATGTTTTTTTAATTTTTAAAATTTTTTTGCATTTATTTTAGAATTTTCTATCTCGGGTCGGGTTCGTACGGATAGGAGGAAATTTTTTTTCTTCTCTCTTTTTCGGCTTGTCCATACCCGTTTACTCTTGAAATGAAGCCTGGATGATGTTTTTTAATTTTTAGAATTTTTTTGCATTTTATTTTTGAATTTTCTATCTCGGGTCGGGTTCGAACGGATAGGATGGAAATTTTTATTCTTCTATATTTTTCGGCCTGTCCATACCCGTTTAGTCTTGAAATGAAGCCTGGATGATGTTTTTTGATTTTTAGAATTTTCTTGCATTTTGTTTTTGAATTTTCTAACTCGGGTCGGGTTCGAACGGATAGAAAGGAAATTTTTTTTCTTCTCTATTTTTCGGCCTGTCCATACCCGTTTAGTCTTGAAATGAAGCCTGGATGATTTTTTTTAATTTTTAGAATTTTTTTGCCTTTAGTTTTGAATTTTCTAACTCGGGTCGGGTTTAAACGGATAGGAAGGAAATTTTTTTTCTTCTCTATTTTTCGGCCTGTCCATACCCGTTTAGTCTTGAAATTATGCTTGGATGATGTTTTTTTAATTTTTAGAATTTTTTTGCATTTATTTTAGAATTTTCTATCTCGGGTCGGGTTCGAACGGATAGGAGGAAATTTTTTTTCTTCTCTATTTTTCGGCCTGTCCATACCCGTTTAGTCTTGAAATGAAGCCTGGATGATTTTTTTTAATTTTTAGAATTTTTTTGCATTTAGTTTTGAATTTTCTAACTCGGGTCGGGTTTAAACGGATAGGAAGGAAATTTTTTTTCTTCTCTATTTTTCGGCCTGTCCATACCCGTTTAGTCTTGAAATGATGCCTGGATGATGTTTTTTTAATTTTTAAAATTTTTTTGCATTTATTTTAGAATTTTCTATCTCAGGTCGGGTTCGAACGGATAGGAGGAAATTTTTTTTCTTCTCTATTTTTCTGCTTGTCCATACCCGTTTACTCTTGAAATGAAGCCTGGATGATGTTTTTTAATTTTTAGAATTTTTTTGCATTTTATTTTTGAATTTTCTATATCGGGTCGGGTTCGAACGGATAGGAAGGAAATTTTTTTTCTTCTCTATTTTTCGGCCTGTCCATACCCGTTTAGTCTTGAAATGAAGCCCGGATGATGTTTTTTAATTTTTAGAATTTTTTTGCATTTATTTTTGAATTTTCTAACTCGGGTCGGGTTCGACCGTATAGGAAGGAAATTTTTTTTCCTCTCTATTTTTCAGCCTGTCCTGACTTGTTTCATCTTGAAACGAAGCCAGGATGATGTTTTTTAATTTTTAGAATTTTTCTGCATTTATTTTTGAATTTTCTACCTCGGGTCGGGTTCGAACGGACAGGAAGGAAATTTTTTTTCTTCTCTATTTTTCGGCCAGTCCATACCCGTTTAGTTTTGAAATGAAGCCTGGATGATGTTTTTTAATTTTTAGAATTTTTTTGCATTTTATTTTTGAATTTTCTATCTCGGGTCGGGTTCGAACGGATAGGATGGAAATTTTTTTTCTTCTCTATTTTTCGGCCTGTCCATACCCGTTTAGTCTTGAAATGAAGCCTGGATGATGTTTTTTAATTTTTAGAAACTTTTTTCATTTTATTTTTGAATTTTCTATTTCGGGTCGGGTTCGAACGGATAGGATGGAAATTTTTTTTCTTCTCTATCTTTCGGCCTGTCCTGACCCGTTTCGTCTTGAAATGCAGCCAGGATGATGTTTTTTAATTTTTAGAATTTTCTTGCATTTTGTTTTTGAATTTTCTAACTCGGGTCGGGTTCGAACGGATAGAAAGGAAATTTTTTTTCTTCTCTATTTTTCGACCTGTCCATACCCGTTTAGTCTTGAAATGAAGCCTGGATGATTTTTTTTTTAATTTTTAGAATTTTTTTGCATTTAGTTTTGAATTTTCTAACTCGGGTCGGGTTTAAACGGATAGGAAGGAAATTTTTTTTCTTCTCTATTTTTCGGCCTGTCCATACCCGTTTAGTCTTGAAATGATGCCTGGATGATGTTTTTTTAATTTTTAGAATTTTTTTGCATTTATTTTAGAATTTTCTATCTCGGGTCGGGTTCGAACGGATAGGAGGAAATTTTTTTTCTTCTCTATTTTTCGGCTTGTCCATACCCGTTTACTCTTGAAATGAAGCCTGGATGATGTTTTTTAATTTTTAGAATTTTTTTGCATTTTATTTTTGAATTTTCAATCTCGGGTCGGGTTCGAACGGATAGGAAGGAAATTTTTTTTCTTCTCTATTTTTCGGCCTGTCCATACCCGTTTAGTCTTGAAATGATGCCTGGATGATGTTTTTTTAATTTTTAGAATTTTTTTGCATTTTATTTTTGAATTTTCTATCTCGGGTCGGGTTCGAACGGATAGGATGGAAATTTTTTTTCTTCTCTATTTTTCGGCCTGTCCATACCCGTTTAGTCTTGAAATGAAGCCTGGATGATGTTTTTTAATTTTTAGAATTTTTTTCATTTTATTTTTGAATTTTCTATCTCGGGTCGGGTTCGAACGGATAGGAAGAAAATTTTTTTTCTTCTCTATTTTTCGGACTTTCCTGACATGTTTCATCTTGAAATGAAGCCTGGATGATATTTTTTAATTTTTAGAATTTTTTTGCATTTATTTTTGAATTTTTTATATCGGGTCAGGTTCGAACGGATAGGAAGGAAATTTTTTTTCTTCTCTATTTTTCGGCCTGTCCATACCCGTTTAGTCTTGAAATGAAGCATGGATGATGGTTATTAATTTTTAGTATTTTTTTGCATTTTATTTTTGAATTTTCTATCTCGGGTCGGGTTCGAACGGATAGGAAGGAAATTTTTTTTCTTCTCTATCTTTCGTCCTGTCCTGACCCGTTTCGTCTTGAAATGCAGCCAGGATGATGTTTTTTAATTTTTAGAATTTTCTTGCATTTTGTTTTTGAATTGTCTAACTCGGGTCGGGTTCGAACGTTTAGAAAGGAATTTTTTTTTCTTCTCTATTTTTCGACCTGTCCATACCCGTTTAGTCTTGAAATGAAGCCTGGATGATTTTTTTTAATTTTTAGAATTGTTTTGCATTTTATTTTTGAATTTTCTATCTCGGGTCGGGTTCGAACGGATAGGAAGGAAATTTTTTTTCTTCTCTATTTTTCGGCCTGTCCTGAATTGTTTCATCTTGAAATGAAGCCTGGAAGATATTTTTTAATTTTTAGAATTTTTTTGCATTTAGTTTTGAATTTTCTAACTCGGGTCGGGTTTAAACGGATAGGAAGGAAATTTTTTTTCTTCTCTATTTTTCGGCCTGTCCATACCCGTTTAGTCTTGAAATGATGCCTGGATGATTTTTTTTTAATTTTTAGAATTTTTTTGCATTTATTTTAGAATTTTCTATCTCGGGTCGGGTTCGAACGGATAGGAGGAAATTTTTTTTCTTCTCTATTTTTCGGCTTGTCCATACCCGTTTACTCTTGAAATGAAGCCTGGATGATGTTTTTTAATATTTAGAATTTTTTTTCATTTTTTTTTTGAATTTTCTATCTCGGGTCGGGTTCGAACGGATAGGAAGGAAATTTTTTTTCTTCTCTATTTTTCGGCCTGTCCATACCCGTTTTGTCTTGAAATGATGCCTGGATGATGTTTTTTTAATTTTTAAAATTTTTTTGCATTTATTTTAGAATTTTCTATCTCGGGTCGGGTTCGAACGGATAGGAGGAAATTTTTTTTCTTCTCTATTTTTCGGCTTGTCCATACCCGTTTACTCTTGAAATGAAGCCTGGATGATGTTTTTTAATTTTTAGAATTTTTTTGCATTTTATTTTTGAATTTTCTATCTCGGGTCGGGTTCGAACGGATAGGAAGGAAATTTTTTTTCTTCTCTATTTTTCGGCCTGTCCTGACATGTTTCATCTTGAAACGAAGCCAGGATGATGTTTTTTAATTTTTAGAATTTTTCTGCATTTATTTTTGAATTTTCTAACTCGGGTCGGGTTCGAACGTATAGGAAGGAAATTTTTTTTCCTCTCTATTTTTCAGCCTGTCCTGACTTGTTTCATCTTGAAACGAAGCCAGGATGATGTTTTTTAATTTTTAGAATTTTTCTGCATTTATTTTTGAATTTTCTAACTCGGGTCGGGTTCGAACGGATAGGAAGGAAATTTTTTTTCTTCTCTATTTTTCGGCCTGTCCATACCCGTTTAGTTTTGAAATGAAGCCTGGATGATGTTTTTTAATTTTTAGAATTTTTTTGCATTTTATTTTTGAATTTTCTATCTCGGGTCGGGTTCGAACGGATAGGATGGAAATTTTTTTTCTTCTCTATTTTTCGGCCTGTCCATACCCGTTTAGTCTTGAAATGAAGCCTGGATGATGTTTTTTAATTTTTAGAATTTTTTTCATTTTATTTTTGAATTTTCTATCTCGGGTCGGGTTCGAACGGATAGGATGGAAATTTTTTTTCTTCTCTATCTTTCGGCCTGTCCTGACCCGTTTCGTCTTGAAATGCAGCCAGGATGATGTTTTTTAATTTTTAGAATTTTCTTGCATTTTGTTTTTGAATTTTCTAACTCGGGTCGGGTTCGAACGGATAGAAAGGAAATTTTTTTTCTTCTCTATTTTTCGACCTGTCCAAACCCGTTTAGTCTTGAAATGAAGCCTGGATGATTTTTTTTAATTTTTAGAATTTTTTTGCATTTTATTTTTGAATTTTCTATCTCGGGTCGGGTTCGAACGGATAGGAAGGAAATTTTTTTTCTTCTCTATTTTTCGGCCTGTCGTGACATGTTTCATCTTGAAATAAAGCCTGGATGATATTTTTTAATTTTTAGAATTTTTTTGCATTTAGTTTTGAATTTTCTAACTCGGGTCGGGTTTAAACGGATAGGAGGAAATTTTTTTTCTTCTCTATTTTTCGGCTTGTCCATACCCGTTTACTCTTGAAATGAAGCCTGGATGATGTTTTTTAATTTTTAGAATTTTTTTGCATTTTATTTTTGAATTTTCTATATCGGGTCGGGTTCGAACGGATAGGAAGGAAATTTTTTTTCTTCTCTATTTTTCGGCCTGTCCATACCCGTTTAGTCTTGAAATGAAGCCCAGATGATGTTTTTTAATTTTTAGAATTTTTTTGCATTTATTTTTGAATTTTCTAACTCGGGTCGGGTTCGAACGTATAGGAAGGAAATTTTTTTTCTTCTCTATTTTTCGGCCTGTCCATACCCGTTTAGTCTTGAAATGAAGCCTGGATGATTTTTTTTAATTTTTAGAATTTTTTTGCATTTAGTTTTGAATTTTCTAACTCGGGTCGGGTTTAAACGGATAGGAAGGAAATTTTTTTTCTTCTCTATTTTTCGGCCTGTCCATACCCGTTTAGTCTTGAAATGATGCCTGGATGATGTTTTTTTAATTTTTAAAATTTTTTTGCATTTATTTTAGAATTTTCTATCTCGGGTCGGGTTCGTACGGATAGGAGGAAATTTTTTTTCTTCTCTCTTTTTCGGCTTGTCCATACCCGTTTACTCTTGAAATGAAGCCTGGATGATGTTTTTTAATTTTTAGAATTTTTTTGCATTTTATTTTTGAATTTTCTATCTCGGGTCGGGTTCGAACGGATAGGATGGAAATTTTTATTCTTCTCTATTTTTCGGCCTGTCCATACCCGTTTAGTCTTGAAATGAAGCCTGGATGATGTTTTTTGATTTTTAGAATTTTCTTGCATTTTGTTTTTGAATTTTCTAACTCGGGTCGGGTTCGAACGGATAGAAAGGAAATTTTTTTTCTTCTCTATTTTTCGGCCTGTCCATACCCGTTTAGTCTTGAAATGAAGCCTGGATGATTTTTTTTAATTTTTAGAATTTTTTTGCCTTTAGTTTTGAATTTTCTAACTCGGGTCGGGTTTAAACGGATAGGAAGGAAATTTTTTTTCTTCTCTATTTTTCGGCCTGTCCATACCCGTTTAGTCTTGAAATTATGCTTGGATGATGTTTTTTTAATTTTTAGAATTTTTTTGCATTTATTTTAGAATTTAAAATCTCGGGTCGGGTTCGAACGGATAGGAGGAAATTTTTTTTCTTCTCTATTTTTCGGCCTGTCCATACCCGTTTAGTCTTGAAATGAAGCCTGGATGATTTTTTTTAATTTTTAGAATTTTTTTGCATTTAGTTTTGAATTTTCTAACTCGGGTCGGGTTTAAACGGATAGGAAGGAAATTTTTTTTCTTCTCTATTTTTCGGCCTGTCCATACCCGTTTAGTCTTGAAATGATGCCTGGATGATGTTTTTTTAATTTTTAAAATTTTTTTGCATTTATTTTAGAATTTTCTATCTCAGGTCGGGTTCGAACGGATAGGAGGAAATTTTTTTTCTTCTCTATTTTTCTGCTTGTCCATACCCGTTTACTCTTGAAATGAAGCCTGGATGATGTTTTTTAATTTTTAGAATTTTTTTGCATTTTATTTTTGAATTTTCTATATCGGGTCGGGTTCGAACGGATAGGAAGGAAATTTTTTTTCTTCTCTATTTTTCGGCCTGTCCATACCCGTTTAGTCTTGAAATGAAGCCCGGATGATGTTTTTTAATTTTTAGAATTTTTTTGCATTTATTTTTGAATTTTCTAACTCGGGTCGGGTTCGAACGTATAGGAAGGAAATTTTTTTTCCTCTCTATTTTTCAGCCTGTCCTGACTTGTTTCATCTTGAAACGAAGCCAGGATGATGTTTTTTAATTTTTAGAATTTTTCTGCATTTATTTTTGAATTTTCTAACTCGGGTCGGGTTCGAACGGACAGGAAGGAAATTTTTTTTCTTCTCTATTTTTCGGCCAGTCCATACCCGTTTAGTTTTGAAATGAAGCCTGGATGATGTTTTTTAATTTTTAGAATTTTTTTGCATTTTATTTTTGAATTTTCTATCTCGGGTCGGGTTCGAACGGATAGGATGGAAATTTTTTTTCTTCTCTATTTTTCGGCCTGTCCATACCCGTTTAGTCTTGAAATGAAGCCTGGATGATGTTTTTTAATTTTTAGAAACTTTTTTCATTTTATTTTTGAATTTTCTATTTCGGGTCGGGTTCGAACGGATAGGATGGAAATTTTTTTTCTTCTCTATCTTTCGGCCTGTCCTGACCCGTTTCGTCTTGAAATGCAGCCAGGATGATGTTTTTTAATTTTTAGAATTTTCTTGCATTTTGTTTTTGAATTTTCTAACTCAGGTCGGGTTCGAACGGATAGAAAGGAAATTTTTTTTCTTCTCTATTTTTCGACCTGTCCATACCCGTTTAGTCTTGAAATGAAGCCTGGATGATTTTTTTTTTAATTTTTAGAATTTTTTTGCATTTAGTTTTGAATTTTCTAACTCGGGTCGGGTTTAAACGGATAGGAAGGAAATTTTTTTTCTTCTCTATTTTTCGGCCTGTCCATACCCGTTTAGTCTTGAAATGATGCCTGGATGATGTTTTTTTAATTTTTAGAATTTTTTTGCATTTATTTTAGAATTTTCTATCTCGGGTCGGGTTCGAACGGATAGGAGGAAATTTTTTTTCTTCTCTATTTTTCGGCTTGTCCATACCCGTTTACTCTTGAAATGAAGCCTGGATGATGTTTTTTAATTTTTAGAATTTTTTTGCATTTTATTTTTGAATTTTCAATCTCGGGTCGGGTTCGAACGGATAAGAAGGAAATTTTTTTTCTTCTCTATTTTTCGGCCTGGCCATACCCGTTTAGTCTTGAAATGATGCCTGGATGATGTTTTTTTAATTTTTAGAATTTTTTTGCATTTTATTTTTGAATATTCTATCTCGGGTCGGGTTCGAACGGATAGGAAGAAAATTTTTTTTCTTCTCTATTTTTCGGACTGTCCTGACATGTTTCATCTTGAAATGAAGCCTGGATGATATTTTTTAATTTTTAGAATTTTTTTGCATTTATTTTTGAATTTTTTATATCGGGTCAGGTTCGAACGGATAGGAAGGAAATTTTTTTTCTTCTCTATTTTTCGGCCTGTCCATACCCGTTTAGTTTTGAAATGAAGCCTGGATGATGTTTTTTAATTTTTAGAATTTTTTTGCATTTTATTTTTGAATTTTCTATCTCGGGTCGGGTTCGAACGGATAGGATGGAAATTTTTTTTCTTCTCTATTTTTCGGCCTGTCCATACCCGTTTAGTCTTGAAATGAAGCCTGGATGATGTTTTTTAATTTTTAGAATTTTTTTCATTTTATTTTTGAATTTTCTATCTCGGGTCGGGTTCGAACGGATAGGATGGAAATTTTTTTTCTTCTCTATCTTTCGGCCTGTCCTGACCCGTTTCGTCTTGAAATGCAGCCAGGATGATGTTTTTTAATTTTTAGAATTTTCTTGCATTTTGTTTTTGAATTTTCTAACTCGGGTCGGGTTCGAACGGATAGAAAGGAAATTTTTTTTCTTCTCTATTTTTCGACCTGTCCAAACCCGTTTAGTCTTGAAATGAAGCCTGGATGATTTTTTTTAATTTTTAGAATTTTTTTGCATTTTATTTTTGAATTTTCTATCTCGGGTCGGGTTCGAACGGATAGGAAGGAAATTTTTTTTCTTCTCTATTTTTCGGCCTGTCGTGACATGTTTCATCTTGAAATAAAGCCTGGATGATATTTTTTAATTTTTAGAATTTTTTTGCATTTAGTTTTGAATTTTCTAACTCGGGTCGGGTTTAAACGGATAGGAGGAAATTTTTTTTCTTCTCTATTTTTCGGCTTGTCCATACCCGTTTACTCTTGAAATGAAGCCTGGATGATGTTTTTTAATTTTTAGAATTTTTTTGCATTTTATTTTTGAATTTTCTATATCGGGTCGGGTTCGAACGGATAGGAAGGAAATTTTTTTTCTTCTCTATTTTTCGGCCTGTCCATACCCGTTTAGTCTTGAAATGAAGCCCAGATGATGTTTTTTAATTTTTAGAATTTTTTTGCATTTATTTTTGAATTTTCTAACTCGGGTCGGGTTCGAACGTATAGGAAGGAAATTTTTTTTCTTCTCTATTTTTCGGCCTGTCCATACCCGTTTAGTCTTGAAATGAAGCCTGGATGATTTTTTTTAATTTTTAGAATTTTTTTGCATTTAGTTTTGAATTTTCTAACTCGGGTCGGGTTTAAACGGATAGGAAGGAAATTTTTTTTCTTCTCTATTTTTCGGCCTGTCCATACCCGTTTAGTCTTGAAATGATGCCTGGATGATGTTTTTTTAATTTTTAAAATTTTTTTGCATTTATTTTAGAATTTTCTATCTCGGGTCGGGTTCGTACGGATAGGAGGAAATTTTTTTTCTTCTCTCTTTTTCGGCTTGTCCATACCCGTTTACTCTTGAAATGAAGCCTGGATGATGTTTTTTAATTTTTAGAATTTTTTTGCATTTTATTTTTGAATTTTCTATCTCGGGTCGGGTTCGAACGGATAGGATGGAAATTTTTATTCTTCTCTATTTTTCGGCCTGTCCATACCCGTTTAGTCTTGAAATGAAGCCTGGATGATGTTTTTTGATTTTTAGAATTTTCTTGCATTTTGTTTTTGAATTTTCTAACTCGGGTCGGGTTCGAACGGATAGAAAGGAAATTTTTTTTCTTCTCTATTTTTCGGCCTGTCCATACCCGTTTAGTCTTGAAATGAAGCCTGGATGATTTTTTTTAATTTTTAGAATTTTTTTGCCTTTAGTTTTGAATTTTCTAACTCGGGTCGGGTTTAAACGGATAGGAAGGAAATTTTTTTTCTTCTCTATTTTTCGGCCTGTCCATACCCGTTTAGTCTTGAAATTATGCTTGGATGATGTTTTTTTAATTTTTAGAATTTTTTTGCATTTATTTTAGAATTTAAAATCTCGGGTCGGGTTCGAACGGATAGGAGGAAATTTTTTTTCTTCTCTATTTTTCGGCCTGTCCATACCCGTTTAGTCTTGAAATGAAGCCTGGATGATTTTTTTTAATTTTTAGAATTTTTTTGCATTTAGTTTTGAATTTTCTAACTCGGGTCGGGTTTAAACGGATAGGAAGGAAATTTTTTTTCTTCTCTATTTTTCGGCCTGTCCATACCCGTTTAGTCTTGAAATGATGCCTGGATGATGTTTTTTTAATTTTTAAAATTTTTTTGCATTTATTTTAGAATTTTCTATCTCAGGTCGGGTTCGAACGGATAGGAGGAAATTTTTTTTCTTCTCTATTTTTCTGCTTGTCCATACCCGTTTACTCTTGAAATGAAGCCTGGATGATGTTTTTTAATTTTTAGAATTTTTTTGCATTTTATTTTTGAATTTTCTATATCGGGTCGGGTTCGAACGGATAGGAAGGAAATTTTTTTTCTTCTCTATTTTTCGGCCTGTCCATACCCGTTTAGTCTTGAAATGAAGCCCGGATGATGTTTTTTAATTTTTAGAATTTTTTTGCATTTATTTTTGAATTTTCTAACTCGGGTCGGGTTCGAACGTATAGGAAGGAAATTTTTTTTCCTCTCTATTTTTCAGCCTGTCCTGACTTGTTTCATCTTGAAACGAAGCCAGGATGATGTTTTTTAATTTTTAGAATTTTTCTGCATTTATTTTTGAATTTTCTAACTCGGGTCGGGTTCGAACGGACAGGAAGGAAATTTTTTTTCTTCTCTATTTTTCGGCCAGTCCATACCCGTTTAGTTTTGAAATGAAGCCTGGATGATGTTTTTTAATTTTTAGAATTTTTTTGCATTTTATTTTTGAATTTTCTATCTCGGGTCGGGTTCGAACGGATAGGATGGAAATTTTTTTTCTTCTCTATTTTTCGGCCTGTCCATACCCGTTTAGTCTTGAAATGAAGCCTGGATGATGTTTTTTAATTTTTAGAAACTTTTTTCATTTTATTTTTGAATTTTCTATTTCGGGTCGGGTTCGAACGGATAGGATGGAAATTTTTTTTCTTCTCTATCTTTCGGCCTGTCCTGACCCGTTTCGTCTTGAAATGCAGCCAGGATGATGTTTTTTAATTTTTAGAATTTTCTTGCATTTTGTTTTTGAATTTTCTAACTCAGGTCGGGTTCGAACGGATAGAAAGGAAATTTTTTTTCTTCTCTATTTTTCGACCTGTCCATACCCGTTTAGTCTTGAAATGAAGCCTGGATGATTTTTTTTTTAATTTTTAGAATTTTTTTGCATTTAGTTTTGAATTTTCTAACTCGGGTCGGGTTTAAACGGATAGGAAGGAAATTTTTTTTCTTCTCTATTTTTCGGCCTGTCCATACCCGTTTAGTCTTGAAATGATGCCTGGATGATGTTTTTTTAATTTTTAGAATTTTTTTGCATTTATTTTAGAATTTTCTATCTCGGGTCGGGTTCGAACGGATAGGAGGAAATTTTTTTTCTTCTCTATTTTTCGGCTTGTCCATACCCGTTTACTCTTGAAATGAAGCCTGGATGATGTTTTTTAATTTTTAGAATTTTTTTGCATTTTATTTTTGAATTTTCAATCTCGGGTCGGGTTCGAACGGATAGGAAGGAAATTTTTTTTCTTCTCTATTTTTCGGCCTGGCCATACCCGTTTAGTCTTGAAATGATGCCTGGATGATGTTTTTTTAATTTTTAGAATTTTTTTGCATTTTATTTTTGAATTTTCTATCTCGGGTCGGGTTCGAACGGATAGGAAGAAAATTTTTTTTCTTCTCTATTTTTCGGACTGTCCTGACATGTTTCATCTTGAAATGAAGCCTGGATGATATTTTTTAATTTTTAGAATTTTTTTGCATTTATTTTTGAATTTTTTATATCGGGTCAGGTTCGAACGGATAGGAAGGAAATTTTTTTTCTTCTCTATTTTTCGGCCTGTCCATACCCGTTTAGTCTTGAAATGAAGCATGGATGATGGTTTTTAATTTTTAGTATTTTTTTGCATTTTATTTTTGAATTTTCTATCTCGGGTCGGGTTCGAACGGATAGGAAGGAAATTTTTTTTCTTCTCTATCTTTCGTCCTGTCCTGACCCGTTTCGTCTTGAAATGCAGCCAGGATGATGTTTTTTAATTTTTAGAATTTTCTTGCATTTTGTTTTTGAATTGTCTAACTCGGGTCGGGTTCGAACGTTTAGAAAGGAATTTTTTTTTCTTCTCTATTTTTCGACCTGTCCATACCCGTTTAGTCTTGAAATGAAGCCTGGATGATTTTTTTTAATTTTTAGAATTGTTTTGCATTTTATTTTTGAATTTTCTATCTCGGGTCGGGTTCGAACGGATAGGAAGGAAATTTTTTTTCTTCTCTATTTTTCGGCCTGTCCTGAATTGTTTCATCTTGAAATGAAGCCTGGAAGATATTTTTTAATTTTTAGAATTTTTTTGCATTTAGTTTTGAATTTTCTAACTCGGGTCGGGTTTAAACGGATAGGAAGGAAATTTTTTTTCTTCTCTATTTTTCGGCCTGTCCATACCCGTTTAGTCTTGAAATGATGCCTGGATGATTTTTTTTTAATTTTTAGAATTTTTTTGCATTTATTTTAGAATTTTCTATCTCGGGTCGGGTTCGAACGGATAGGAGGAAATTTTTTTTCTTCTCTATTTTTCGGCTTGTCCATACCCGTTTACTCTTGAAATGAAGCCTGGATGATGTTTTTTAATATTTAGAATTTTTTTTCATTTTTTTTTTGAATTTTCTATCTCGGGTCGGGTTCGAACGGATAGGAAGGAAATTTTTTTTCTTCTCTATTTTTCGGCCTGTCCATACCCGTTTTGTCTTGAAATGATGCCTGGATGATGTTTTTTTAATTTTTAAAATTTTTTTGCATTTATTTTAGAATTTTCTATCTCGGGTCGGGTTCGAACGGATAGGAGGAAATTTTTTTTCTTCTCTATTTTTCGGCTTGTCCATACCCGTTTACTCTTGAAATGAAGCCTGGATGATGTTTTTTAATTTTTAGAATTTTTTTGCATTTTATTTTTGAATTTTCTATCTCGGGTCGGGTTCGAACGGATAGGAAGGAAATTTTTTTTCTTCTCTATTTTTCGGCCTGTCCTGACATGTTTCATCTTGAAACGAAGCCAGGATGATGTTTTTTAATTTTTAGAATTTTTCTGCATTTATTTTTGAATTTTCTAACTCGGGTCGGGTTCGAACGTATAGGAAGGAAATTTTTTTTCCTCTCTATTTTTCAGCCTGTCCTGACTTGTTTCATCTTGAAACGAAGCCAGGATGATGTTTTTTAATTTTTAGAATTTTTCTGCATTTATTTTTGAATTTTCTAACTCGGGTCGGGTTCGAACGGATAGGAAGGAAATTTTTTTTCTTCTCTATTTTTCGGCCTGTCCATACCCGTTTAGTTTTGAAATGAAGCCTGGATGATGTTTTTTAATTTTTAGAATTTTTTTGCATTTTATTTTTGAATTTTCTATCTCGGGTCGGGTTCGAACGGATAGGATGGAAATTTTTTTTCTTCTCTATTTTTCGGCCTGTCCATACCCGTTTAGTCTTGAAATGAAGTCTGGATGATGTTTTTTAATTTTTAGAAACTTTTTTCATTTTATTTTTGAATTTTCTCTCTCGGGTCGGGTTCGAACGGATAGGATGGAAATTTTTTTTCTTCTCTATCTTTCGGCCTGTCCTGACCCGTTTCGTCTTGAAATGCAGCCAGGATGATGTTTTTTAATTTTTAGAATTTTCTTGCATTTTGTTTTTGAATTTTCTAACTCGGGTCGGGTTCGAACGGATAGAAAGGAAATTTTTTTTCTTCTCTATTTTTCGACCTGTCCATACCCGTTTAGTCTTGAAATGAAGCCTGGATGATTTTTTTTAATTTTTAGAATTTTTTTGCATTTTATTTTTGAATTTTCTATCTCGGGTCGGGTTCGAACGGATAGGAAGGAAATTTTTTTTCTTCTCTATTTTTCGGCCTGTCGTGACATGTTTCATCTTGAAATGAAGCCTGGATGATATTTTTTAATTTTTAGAATTTTTTTGCATTTAGTTTTGAATTTTCTAACTCGGGTCGGGTTTAAACGGATAGGAGGAAATTTTTTTTCTTCTCTATTTTTCGGCTTGTCCGTACCCGTTTACTCTTGAAATGAAGCCTGGATGATGTTTTTTAATTTTTAGAATTTTTTTGCATTTTATTTTTGAATTTTCTATATCGGGTCGGGTTCGAACGGATAGGAAGGAAATTTTTTTTCTTCTCTATTTTTCGGCCTGTCCATACCCGTTTAGTCTTGAAATGAAGCCCGGATGATGTTTTTTAATTTTTAGAATTTTTTTGCATTTATTTTTGAATTTTCTAACTCGGGTCGGGTTCGAACGTATAGGAAGGAAATTTTTTTTCCTCTCTATTTTTCAGCCTGTCCTGACTTGTTTCATCTTGAAACGAAGCCAGGATGATGTTTTTAATTTTTAGAATTTTTCTGCATTTATTTTTGAATTTTCTAACTCGGGTCGGGTTCGAACGGATAGGAAGGAAATTTTTTTTCTTCTCTATTTTTCGGCCTGTCCATACCCGTTTAGTTTTGAAATGAAGCCTGGATGATGTTTTTTAATTTTTAGAATTTTTTTGTATTTTATTTTTGAATTTTCTATCTCGGGTCGGGTTCGAACGGATAGGATGGAAATTTTTTTTCTTCTCTATTTTTCGGCCTGTCCATACCCGTTTAGTCTTGAAATGAAGTCTGGATGATGTTTTTTAATTTTTAGAAACTTTTTTCATTTTATTTTTGAATTTTCTATCTCGGGTCGGGTTCGAACGGATAGGATGGAAATTTTTTTTCTTCTCTATCTTTCGGCCTGTCCTGACCCGTTTCGTCTTGAAATGCAGCCAGGATGATGTTTTTTAATTTTTAGAATTTTCTTGCATTTTGTTTTTGAATTTTCTAACTCGGGTCGGGTTCGAACGGATAGAAAGGAAATTTTTTTTCTTCTCTATTTTTCGACCTGTCCATACCCGTTTAGTCTTGAAATGAAGCCTGGATAATTTTTTTTAATTTTTAGAATTTTTTTGCATTTTATTTTTGAATTTTCTACCTCGGGTCGGGTTCAAACGGATAGGAAGGAAATTTTTTTTCTTCTCTATTTTACGGCCTGTCGTGACATGTTTCATCTTGAATTGAAGCCTGGATGATATTTTTTAATTTTTAGAATTTTTTTGCATTTAGTTTTGAATTTTCTAACTCGGGTCGGGTTTAAACGGATAGGAGGAAATTTTTTTTCTTCTCTATTTTTCGGCTTGTCCATACCCGTTTACTCTTGAAATGAAGCCTGGATGATGTTTTTTAATTTTTAGAATTTTTTTGCCTTTTATTTTTGAATTTTCTATCTCGGGTCGGGTTCGAACGGATAGGAAGGAAATTTTTTTTCTTCTCCATTTTTCGGCCTGTCCATACCCGTTATGTCTTGAAATGATGCCGGGATGATGTTTTTCTAATTTTAAGAATTTTTTTGCATTTATTTTTGAATTTTCTAACTCGGGTCGGGTTTAAACGGATAGGAAGGAAATTTTTTTTCTTCTCTATTTTTCGGCCTGTCCATACCCGTTTAGTCTTGAAATGATGCCTGGATGATGTTTTTTTAATTTTTAGAATTTTTTTGCATTTATTTTAGAATTTTCTTTCTCGGGTCGGGTTCGAACGGATAGGAGGAAATTTTTTTTCTTCTCTATTTTTCGGCTTGTCCATACCCGTTTACTCTTGAAATGAAGCCTGGATGATGTTTTTTAATTTTTAGAATTTTTTTGCATTTTTTTTTTGAATTTTCTATCTCGGGTCGGGTTCGAACGGATAGGAAGGAAATTTTTTTTATTCTCTATTTTTCGGCCTGTCCATACCCGTTTTGTCTTGAAATGATACCTGGATGATGTTTTTTTAAGTTTTAAAATTTTTTTGCATTTATTTTAGAATTTTCTATCTCGGGTCGGGTTCGAACGGATAGGAGGAAATTTTTTTTCTTCTCTATTTTTCGGCTTGTCCATACCCGTTTACTCTTGAAATGAAGCCTGCATGATGTTTTTTAATTTTTAGAATTTTTTTGCATTTTATTTTTGAATTTTCTATCTCGGGTCGGGTTCGAACGGATAGAAAGGAAATTTTTTTTCTTCTCTATTTTTCGGCCTGTCCTGACATGTTTCATCTTGAAATGAAGCCTGGATGATATTTTTTAATTTTTAGAATTTTTTTGCAATTATTTTTGACTTTTATATATCGGGTCGGGTTCGAACGGATAGGAAGGAAATTTTTTTTCTTCTCTATTTTTCGGCCTGTCCATACCCGTTTAGTCTTGAAATGAAGCTCGGATGATGTTTTTTAATTTTTAGAATTTTTTTGCATTTATTTTTGAATTTTCTAACTCGGGTCGGGTTCGAACGTATAGGAAGGAAATTTTTTTTCCTCTCTATTTTTCAGCCTGTCCTGACTTGTTTCATCTTGAAACGAAGCCAGGATGATGTTTTTTAATTTTTAGAATTTTTCTGCATTTATTTTTGAATTTTCTAACTCGGGTCGGGTTCGAACGGATAGGAAGGAAATTTTTTTTCTTCTCTATTTTTCGGCCTGTCCATACCCTTTTAGTTTTGAAATGAAGCCTGGATGATGTTTTTTAATTTTTAGAATTTTTTTGCATTTTATTTTTGAATTTTCTATCTCGGGTCGGGTTCGAACGGATAGGATGAAAATTTTTTTTCTTCTCTATTTTTCGGCCTGTCCATACCCGTTTAGTCTTGAAATGAAGGCTGGATGATGTTTTTTAATTTTTAGAAACTTTTTTCATTTTATTTTTGAATTTTCTATCTCGGGTCGGGTTCGAACGGACAGGATGGAAATTTTTTTTCTTCTCTATCTTTCGGTCTGTCCTGACCCGTTTCGTCTTGAAATGCAGCCAAGATGATGTTTTTTAATTTTTAGAATTTTCTTGCATTTTGTTTTTGAATTTTCTAACTCGGGTCGGGTTCGAACGGATAGAAAGGAAATTTTTTTTCTTCTCTATTTTTCGACCTGTCCATACCCGTTTAGTCTTGAAATGAAGCCTGGATGATTTTTTTTAATTTTTAGAATTTTTTTGCATTTTATTTTTGAATTTTCTATCTCGGGTCGGGTTCGAACGGATAGGATGGAAATTTTTTTTCTTCTCTATTTTTCGGCATGTCCTGACATGTTTCATCTTGAAATGAAGCCTGGATGATATTTTTTAATTTTTAGAATTTTTTTGCATTTAGTTTTGAATTTTCTAACTCGGGTCGGGTTTAAACGGATAGGAGGAAATTTTTTTTCTTCTCTATTTTTCGGCTTGTCCATACCCGTTTACTCTTGAAATGAAGCCTGGATGATGTTTTTTAATTTTTAGAATTTTTTTGCATTTTATTTTGGAATTTTCTATCTCGGGTCGGGTTCGAACGGATAGGAAGGAAATTTTTTTTCTTCTCTATTTTTCGGCCTGTCCATACCCGTTTAGTCTTGAAATGATGCCTGGATGATGTTTTTTTAATTTTTAGAATTTTTTTGCATTTATTTTAGAATTTTCTATCTCGGGTCGGGTTCGAACGGATAGGATGAAATTTTTTTTCTTCTCTATTTTTCGGCTTGCCCATACCCGTTTACTCTTGAAATGAAGCCTGGATGATGTTTTTTAATTTTTAGAATTTTTTTGCATTTTATTTTTGAATTTTCTATCTCGGGTCGGGTTCGAACGGGTAGGATGGAAATTTTTATTCTTCTCTATTTTTCGGCCTGTCCATACCCGTTTAGTCTTGAAATGAAGCCTGGATGATGTTTTTTGATTTTTAGAATTTTCTTGCATTTTGTTTTTGAATTTTCTAACTCGGGTCGGGTTCGAACGGATAGAAAGGAAATTTTTTTTCTTCTCTATTTTTCGGCCTGTCCATACCCAATTAGTCTTGAAATGAAGCCTGGATGATTTTTTTTAATTTTTAGAATTTTTTTGCATTTAGTTTTGAATTTTCTAACTCGGGTCGGGTTTAAACGGATAGGAAGGAAATTTTTTTTCTTCTCTATTTTTCGGCCTGTCCATACCCGTTTAGTCTTGAAATGATGCCTGGATGATGTTTTTTTAATTTTGAGAATTTTTTTGCATTTATTTTAGAATATTCTATCTCGGGTCGGGTTCGAACGGATAGGAGGAAATTTTTTTTCTTCTCTATTTTTCGGCCAGTCCATACCCGTTTAGTCTTGAAATGAAGCCTGGATGATTTTTTTTAATTTTTAGAATTTTTTTGCATTTAGTTTTGAATTTTCTAACTCGGGTCGGGTTTAAACGGATAGGAAGGAAATTTTTTTTCTTCTCTATTTTTCGGCCTGTCCATACCCGTTTAGTCTTGAAATGATGCCTGGATGATGTTTTTTTAATTTTTAAAATTTTTTTGCATTTATTTTAGAATTTTCTATCTCGGGTCGGGTTCGAACGGATAGGAGGAAATTTTTTTTCTTCTCTATTTTTCGGCTTGTCCATACCCGTTTACTCTTGAAATGAAGCCTGGATGATGTTTTTTAATTTTTAGAATTTTTTTGCATTTTATTTTTGAATTTTCTATCTCGGGTCGGGTTCGAACGGATAGGAAGGAAATTTTTTTTCTTCTCTATTTTTCGGCCTGTCCTGACATGTTTCATCTTGAAATGAAGCCTGGATGATATTTTTAAATTTTTAGAATTTTTTTGCAATTATTTTTGACTTTTCTATATCGGGTCGGGTTCGAACGGATAGGAAGGAAATTTTTTTTCTTCTCTATTTTTCGGCCTGTCCATACCCGTTTAGTCTTGAAATGAAGCCCGGATGATGTTTTTTAATTTTTAGAATTTTTTTGCATTTATTTTTGAATTTTCTAACTCGGGTCGGGTTCGAACGTATAGGAAGGAAATTTTTTTTCCTCTCTATTTTTAAGCCTGTCCTGACTTGTTTCATCTTGAAACGAAGCCAGGATGATGTTTTTTAATTTTTAGAATTTTTCTGCATTTATTTTTGAATTTTCTAACTCGGGTCGGGTTATAACGGATAGGAAGGAAATTTTTTTTCTTCTCTATTTTTCGACCTGTCCATACCCGTTTAGTTTTGAAATGAAGCCTGTATGATGTTTTTTAATTTTTAGAATTTTTTTGCATTTTATTGTTGAATTTTCTATCTCGTGTCGGGTTCGAACGGATAGGATGGAAATTTTTTTTCTTCTCTATCTTTCGGTCTGTCCTGACCCGTTTCGTCTTGAAATGCAGCCAGGATGATGTTTTTTAATTTTTAGAATTTTCTTGCATTTTGTTTTTGAATTTTCTAACTCGGGTCGGGTTCGAACGGATAGAAAGGAAATTTTTTTTCTTCTCTATTTTTCGACCTGTCCATACCCGTTTTGTCTTGAAATGAAGCCTGGATGATTTTTTTTAATTTTTAGAATTTTTTTGCATTTTATTTTGGAATTTTCTATCTCGGGTCGGGTTCGAACGGATAGGAAGGAAATTTTTTTTCTTCTCTATTTTTCGGCCTGTCCATACCCGTTTAGTCTTGAAATGATGCCTGGATGATGTTTTTTTAATTTTTAGAATTTTTTTGCATTTATTTTAGAATTTTCTATCTCGGGTCGGGTTCGAACGGATAGGAGGAAATTTTTTTTCTTCTCTATTTTTCGGCATGCCCATACCCGTTTACTCTTGAAATGAAGCCTGGATGATGTTTTTTAATTTTTAGAATTTTTTTGCATTTTATTTTTGAATTTTCTATCTCGGGTCGGGTTCGAACGGATAGGATGGAAATTTTTATTCTTCTCTATTTTTCGGCCTGTCCATACCCGTTTAGTCTTGAAATGAAGCCTGGATGATGTTTTTTGATTTTTAGAATTTTCTTGCATTTTGTTTTTGAATTTTCTAACTCGTGTCGGGTTCGAACGGATAGAAAGGAAATTTTTTTTCTTCTCTATTTTTCGGCCTGTCCATACCCGTTTAGTCTTGAAATGAAGCCTGGATGATTTTTTTTAATTTTTAGAATTTTTTTGCATTTAGTTTTGAATTTTCTAACTCGGGTCGGGTTTAAACGGATAGGAAGGAAATTTTTTTTCTTCTCTATTTTTCGGCCTGTCCATACCCGTTTAGTCTTGAAATGATGCCTGGATGATGTTTTTTTAATTTTGAGAATTTTTTTGCATTTATTTTAGAATATTCTATCTCGGGTCGGGTTCGAACGGATAGGAGGAAATTTTTTTTCTTCTCTATTTTTCGGCCTGTCCATACCCGTTTAGTCTTGAAATGAAGCCTGGATGATTTTTTTTAATTTTTAGAATTTTTTTGCATTTAGTTTTGAATTTTCTAACTCGGGTCGGGTTTAAACGGATAGGAAGGAAATTTTTTTTCTTCTCTATTTTTCGGCCTGTCCATACCCGTTTAGTCTTGAAATGATGCCTGGATGATGTTTTTTTAATTTTTAAAATTTTTTTGCATTTATTTTAGAATTTTCTATCTCGGGTCGGGTTCGAACGGATAGGAGGAAATTTTTTTTCTTCTCTATTTTTCAGCTTGTCCATACCCGTTTACTCTTGAAATGAAGCCTGGATGATGTTTTTTAATTTTTAGAATTTTTTTGCATTTTATTTTTGAATTTTCTATCTCGGGTCGGGTTCGAACGGATAGGAAGGAAATTTTTTTTCTTCTCTATTTTTCGGCCTGTCCTGACATGTTTCATCTTGAATTGAAGCCTGGATGATATTTTTAAATTTTTAGAATTTTTTTGCAATTATTTTTGACTTTTCCATATCGGGTCGGGTTCGAACGGATAGGAAGGAAATTTTTTTTCTTCTCTATTTTTCGGCCTGTCCATACCCGTTTAGTCTTGAAATGAAGCCCGGATGATGTTTTTTAATTTTTAGAATTTTTTTGCATTTATTTTTGAATTTTCTAACTCGGGTCGGGTTCGAACGTATAGGAAGGAAATTTTTTTTCCTCTCTATTTTTAAGCCTGTCCTGACTTGTTTCATCTTGAAACGAAGCCAGGATGATGTTTTTTAATTTTTAGAATTTTTCTGCATTTATTTTTGAATTTTCTAACTCGGGTCGGGTTATAACGGATAGGAAGGAAATTTTTTTTCTTCTCTATTTTTCGACCTGTCCATACCCGTTTAGTTTTGAAATGAAGCCTGTATGATGTTTTTTAATTTTTAGAATTTTTTTGCATTTTATTGTTGAATTTTCTATCTCGGGTCGGGTTCGAACGGATAGGATGGAAATTTTTTTTCTTCTCTATTTTTCGGCCTGTCCATACCCGTTTAGTCTTGAAATGAAGCGTGGATGATGTTTTTTAATTTTTAGAAACTTTTTTCATTTTATTTTTGAATTTTCTATCTCGGGTCGGGTTCGAACGGATAGGATGGAAATTTTTTTTCTTCTCTATCTTTCGGCCTGTCCTGACCCGTTTCGTCTTGAAATGCTGCCAGGATGATGTTTTTTAATTTTTAGAATTTTCTTGCATTTTGTTTTTGAATTTTCTAACTCGGGTCGGGTTCGAACGGATAGAAAGGAAATTTTATTTCTTTTCTATTTTTCGACCTGTCCATACCCGTTTAGTCTTGAAATGAAGCCTGGATGATGTTTTTTAATTTTTAGAATTTTTTTGCATTTTATTTTTGAATTTTCAATCTCGGGTCGGGTTCGAACGGATAGGAAGGAAATTTTTTTTCTTCTCTATTTTTCGGCCTGTCCATACCCGTTTAGTCTTGAAATGATGCCTGGATGATGTTTTTTTAATTTTTAGAATTTTTTAGCATTTTATTTTTGAATTTTCTATCTCGGGTCGGGTTCGAACGGATAGGATGGAAATTTTTTTTCTTCTCTATTTTTCGGCCTGTCCATACCCGTTTAGTCTTGAAATGAAGCCTGGATGATGTTTTTTAATTTTTAGAAACTTTTTTCATTTTATTTTTGAATTTTCTATCTCGGGAGTTCGAACGGATAGGATGGAAATTTTTTTTCTTCTCTATTTTTCGGCCTGTCCATACCCGTTTAGTCTTGAAATGAAGCCTGGATGATGTTTTTTAATTTTTAGAATTTTTTTTCATTTTATTTTTGAATTTTCTATCTCGGGTCGGGTTCGAACGGATAGGAAGAAAATTTTTTTTCTTCTCTATTTTTCGGATTGTCCTGACATGTTTCATCTTGAAATGAAGCCTGGATGATATTTTTTAATTTTTAGAATTTTTTTGCATTTATTTTTGAATTTTTTATATCGGGTCAGGTTCGAACGAATAGGAAGGAAATTTTTTTTCTTCTCTATTTTTCGGCCTGTCCATACCCGTTTAGTCTTGAAATGAAGCCTGGATGATGGTTTTTAATTTTTAGTATTTTTTTGCATTTTATTTTTGAATTTTCTATCTCGGGTCGGGTTCGAACGGATAGGAAGGAAATTTTTTTTCTTCTCTATCTTTCGGCCTGCCCTGACCCGTTTCGTCTTGAAATGCAGCCAGGATGATGTTTTTTAATTTTTAGAATTTTCTTGCATTTTGTTTTTGAATTGTCTAACTCGGGTCGGGTTCGAACGGATAGAAAGGAATTTTTTTTTCTTCTCTATTTTTCGATCTGTCCATACCCGTTTAGTCTTGAAATGAAGCCTGGATGATTTTTTTTAATTTTTAGAATTTTTTTGCATTTTATTTTTGAATTTTCTATCTCGGGTCGGGTTCGAACGGATAGGAAGGAAATTTTTTTTCTTCTCTATTTTTCGGCCTGTCCTGACATGTTTCATCTTGAAATGAAGCCTGGATGATATTTTTTAATTTTTAGAATTTTTTTGCATTTAGTTTTGAATTTTCTAACTCGGGTCGGGTTTAAACGGATAGGAAGGAAATTTTTTTTCTTCTCTATTTTTCGGCCTGTCCATACCCGTTTAGTCTTGAAATGATGCCTGGATGATGTTTTTTTAATTTTTAGAATTTTTTTGCATTTATTTTAGAATTTTCTATCTCGGGTCGGGTTCGAACGGATAGGAGGAAATTTTTTTTCTTCTCTATTTTTCGGCTTGTCCATACCCGTTTACTCTTGAAATGAAGCCTGGATGATGTTTTTTAATTTTTAGAATTTTTTTGCATTTTATTTTTAAATTTTCTATCTCGGGTCGGGTTCGAACGGATAGGAAGGAAATTTTTTTTCTTCTCTATTTTTCGGCCTGTCCATACCCGTTTTGTCTTGAAATGATGCCTGGATGATGTTTTTTTAATTTTTAGAATTTTTTTGCATTTTATTTTTGAATTTTCTATCTCGGGTCGGGTTCGAACGGATAGGATGGAAATTTTTTTTCTTCTCTATTTTTCGGCCTGTCCATACCCGTTTAGTCTTGAAATGATGCCTGGATGATGTTTTTTAATTTTTAGAAACTTTTTTCATTTTATTTTTCAATTTTCTATCTCGGGTCGGGTTCGAACGGATAGGATGGAAATTTTTTTTCTTCTCTATTTTTCGGCCTGTTCATACCCGTTTAGTCTTGAAATGAAGCCTGGATGATGTTTTTTAATTTTTAGAATTTTTTTTCATTTTATTTTTGAATTTTCTATCTCGGGTCGGGTTCGAACGGATAGGAAGAAATTTTTTTTTCTTCTCTATTTTTCGAACTGTCCTGACATGTTTCATCTTGAAATGAAGCCTGGATGATATTTTTTTATTTTTAGAATTTTTTTGCATTTATTTTTGAATTTTTTATATCGGGTCAGGTTCGAACGGATAGGAAGGAAATTTTTTTTCTTCTCTATTTTTCGGCCTGTCCATACCCGTTTAGTCTTGAAATGAAGCCTGGATGATGGTTTTTAATTTTTAGTATTTTTTTGCATTTTATTTTTGAATTTTCTATCTCGGGTCGGGTTCGAACGGATAGGAAGGAAATTTTTTTTCTTCTCTATCTTTCGGCCTGTCCTGACCCGTTTTGTCTTGAAATGCAGCCAGGATGATGTTTTTTAATTTTTAGAATTTTCTTGCATTTTGTTTTTGAATTGTCTAACTCGGGTCGGGTTTGAACGGATAGAAAGGAATTTTTTTTTCTTCTCTATTTTTCGATCTGTCCATACCCGTTTAGTCTTGAAATGAAGCCTGGATGATTTTTTTTAATTTTTAGAATTTTTTTGCATTTTATTTTTGAATTTTCTATCTCGGGTCGGGTTCGAACGGATAGGAAGGAAATTTTTTTTCTTCTCTATTTTTCGGCCTGTCCTGACATGTTTCATCTTGAAATGAAGCCTGGATGATATTTTTTAATTTTTAGAATTTTTTTGCATTTAGTTTTGAATTTTCTAACTCGGGTCGGGTTTAAACGGATAGGAAGGAAATTTTTTTTCTTCTCTATTTTTCGGCCTGTCCATACCCGTTTAGTCTTGAAATGATGCCTGGATGATGTTTTTTTAATTTTTAGAATTTTTTTGCATTTATTTTAGAATTTTCTATCTCGGGTCGGGTTCGAACGGATAGGAGGAAATTTTTTTTCTTCTCTATTTTTCGGCTTGTCCATACCCGTTTACTCTTGAAATGAAGCCTGGATGATGTTTTTTAATTTTTAGAATTTTTTTGCATTTTATTTTTAAATTTTCTATCTCGGGTCGGGTTCGAACGGATAGGAAGGAAATTTTTTTTCTTCTCTATTTTTCGGCCTGTCCATACCCGTTTTGTCTTGAAATGATGCCTGGATGATGTTTTTTTAATTTTTAGAATTTTTTTGCATTTTATTTTTGAATTTTCTATCTCGGGTCGGGTTCGAACGGATAGGATGGAAATTTTTTTTCTTCTCTATTTTTCGGCCTGTCCATACCCGTTTAGTCTTGAAATGATGCCTGGATGATGTTTTTTAATTTTTAGAAACTTTTTTCATTTTATTTTTGAATTTTCTATCTCGGGTCGGGTTCGAACGGATAGGATGGAAATTTTTTTTCTTCTCTATCTTTCGGCCTGTCCTGACCCGTTTCGTCTTGAAATGCAGCCAGGATGATGTTTTTTAATTTTTAGAATTTTCTTGCATTTTGTTTTTGAATTGTCTAACTCGGGTCGGGTTCGAACGGATAGAAAGGAATTTTTTTTTCTTCTCTATTTTTCGACCTGTCCATACCCGTTTAGTCTTGAAATGAAGCCTGGATGATTTTTTTTAATTTTTAGAATTTTTTTGCATTTTATTTTTGAATTTTCTATCTCGGGTCGGGTTCGAACGGATAGGAAGGAAATTTTTTTTCTTCTCTATTTTTCGGCCTGTCCTGACATGTTTCATCTTGAAATGAAGCCTGGATGATATTTTTTAATTTTTAGAATTTTTTTGCATTTAGTTTTGAATTTTCTAACTCGGGTCGGGTTTAAACGGATAGGAAGGAAATTTTTTTTCTTCTCTATTTTTCGGCCTGTCCATACCCGTTTAGTCTTGAAATGATGCCTGGATGATGTTTTTTTAATTTTTAGAATTTTTTTGCATTTATTTTAGAATTTTCTATCTCGGGTCGGGTTCGAACGGATAGGAGGAAATTTTTTTTCTTCTCTATTTTTCGGCTTGTCCGGACATGTTTCATCTTGAAATGAAGCTTGGATGATATTTTTTAATTTTTAGAATTTTTTTGCATTTATTTTTGAATTTTTTATATCGGGTCAGGTTCGAACAGATAGGAAGGAAATTTTTTTTCTTCTCTATTTTTCGGCCTGTCCATACCCGTTTAGTCTTGAAATGAAGCCTGGATGATGGTTTTTAATTTTTAGTATTTTTTTGCATTTTATTTTTGAATTTTCTATCTCGGGTCGGGTTCGAACGGATAGGAAGGAAATTTTTTTTCTTCTCTATTTTTCGGCCTGTCCATACCCGTTTAGTTTTGAAATGAAGCCTGGATGACGTTTTTTAATTTTTAGAATTTTTTTGCATTTTATTTTTGAATTTTCTATCTCGGGTCGGGTTCGAACGGATAGGATGGAAATTTTTTTTCTTCTCTATTTTTCGGCCTGTCCATACCCGTTTAGTCTTGAAATGAAGTCTGGATGATGTTTTTTAATTTTTAGAAACTTTTTTCATTTTATTTTTGAATTTTCTATCTCGAGTCGGGTTCGAACGGATAGGATGGAAATTTTTTTTCTTCTCTATCTTTCGGCCTGTCCTGACATGTTTCATCTTGAAATGAAGCCTGGATGATATTTTTTAATTTTTAGAATTTTTTTGCATTTAGTTTTGAATTTTCTAACTCGGGTCGGGTTTAAACGGATAGGAGGAAATTTTTTTTCTTCTCTATTTTTCGGCTTGTCCATACCCGTTTACTCTTGAAATGAAGCCTGGATGATGTTTTTTAATTTTTAGAATTTTTTTGCATTTTATTTTTGAATTTTCTATCTTGGGTCGGGTTCGAACGGATAGGAAGGAAATTTTTTTTCTTCTCTATTTTTCGGCCTGTCCATACCCGTTTAGTCTTGAAATGATGCCTGGATGATGTTTTTTTAATTTTTAGAATTTTTTTGCATTTATTTTAGAATTTTCTATCTCGGGTCGGGTTCGAACGGATAGGATGGAAATTTTTTTTCTTCTCTATTTTTCGGCCTGTCCATACCCGTTTAGTCTTGAAATGAAGCCGGGATGATGTTTTTTAATTTTTAGAAACTTTTTTCATTTTATTTTTGAATTTTCTATCTCGGGAGTTCGAACGGATAGGATGGAAATTTTTTTTCTTCTCTGTTTTTCGGCCTGTCCATACCCGTTTAGTCTTGAAATGAAGCCTGGATGATGTTTTTTAATTTTTAGAATTTTTTTTCATTTTATTTTTGAATTTTCTATCTCGGGTCGGGTTCGAACGGATAGGAAGAAAATTTTTTTTTTCTCTATTTTTCGGATTGTCCTGACATGTTTCATCTTGAAATGAAGCCTGGATGATATTTTTTAATTTTTAGAATTTTTTTGCATTTATTTTTGAATTTTTTATATCGGGTCAGGTTCGAACAGATAGGAAGGAAATTTTTTTTCTTCTCTATTTTTCGGCCTGTCCATACCCGTTTAGTCTTGAAATGAAGCCTGGATGATGGTTTTTAATTTTTAGTATTTTTTTGCATTTTATTTTTGAATTTTCTATCTCGGGTCGGGTTCGAACGGATAGGAAGGAAATTTTTTTTCTTCTCTATCTTTCGGCCTGTCCTGACCCGTTTCGTCTTGAAATGCAGCCAGGATGATGTTTTTTAATTTTTAGAATTTTCTTGCATTTTGTTTTTGAATTGTCTAACTCGGGTCGGGTTCGAACGGATAGAAAGGAATTTTTTTTTCTTCTCTATTTTTCGACCTGTCCATACCCGTTTAGTCTTGAAATGAAGCCTGGATGATTTTTTTTAATTTTTAGAATTTTTTTGCATTTTATTTTTGAATTTTCTATCTCGGGTCGGGTTCGAACGGATAGGAAGGAAATTTTTTTTCTTCTCTATTTTTCGGCCTGTCCTGACATGTTTCATCTTGAAATGAAGCCTGGATGATATTTTTTAATTTTTAGAATTTTTTTGCATTTAGTTTTGAATTTTCTAACTCGGGTCGGGTTTAAACGGATAGGAAGGAAATTTTTTTTCTTCTCTATTTTTCGGCCTGTCCATACCCGTTTAGTCTTGAAATGATGCCTGGATGATGTTTTTTTAATTTTTAGAATTTTTTTGCATTTATTTTAGAATTTTCTATCTCGGGTCGGGTTCGAACGGATAGGAGGAAATTTTTTTTCTTCTCTATTTTTCGGCTTGTCCTGACATGTTTCATCTTGAAATGAAGCCTGGATGATATTTTTTAATTTTTAGAATTTTTTTGCATTTATTTTTGAATTTTTTATATCGGGTCAGGTTCGAACAGATAGGAAGGAAATTTTTTTTCTTCTCTATTTTTCGGCCTGTCCATACCCGTTTAGTCTTGAAATGAAGCCTGGATGATGGTTTTTAATTTTCAGTATTTTTTTGCATTTTATTTTTGAATTTTCTATCTCGGGTCGGGTTCGAACGGATAGGAAGGAAATTTTTTTTCTTCTCTATCTTTCGGCCTGTCCTGACCCGTTTCGTCTTGAAATGCAGCCAGGATGATGTTTTTTAATTTTTAGAATTTTCTTGCATTTTGTTTTTGAATTGTCTAACTCGGGTCGGGTTCGAACGGATAGAAAGGAATTTTTTTTTCTTCTCTATTTTTCGACCTGTCCATACCCGTTTAGTCTTGAAATGAAGCCTGGATGATTTTTTTTAATTTTTAGAATTTTTTTGCATTTTATTTTTGAATTTTCTATCTCGGGTCGGGTTCGAACGGATAGGAAGGAAATTTTTTTTCTTCTCTATTTTTCGGCCTGTCCTGACATGTTTCATCTTGAAATGAAGCCTGGATGATATTTTTTAATTTTTAGAATTTTTTTGCATTTAGTTTTGAATTTTCTAACTCGGGTCGGGTTTAAACGGATAGGAAGGAAATTTTTTTTCTTCTCTATTTTTCGGCCTGTCCATACCCGTTTAGTCTTGAAATGATGCCTGGATGATGTTTTTTTAATTTTTAGAATTTTTTTGCATTTATTTTAGAATTTTCTATCTCGGGTCGGGTTCGAACGGATAGGAAGGAAATTTTTTTTCTTCTCTATTTTTCGGCCTGTCCATACCCGTTTTGTCTTGAAATGATGCCTGGATGATGTTTTTTTAATTTTTAGAATTTTTTTGGATTTTATTTTTGAATTTTCTATCTCGGGTCGGGTTCGAACGGATAGGATGGAAATTTTTTTTCTTCTCTATTTTTCGGCCTGTCCATACCCGTTTAGTCTTGAAATGAAGCCTGGATGATGTTTTTTAATTTTTAGAAACTTTTTTCATTTTATTTTTGAATTTTCTATCTCGGGTCGGGTTCGAACGGATAGGATGGAAATTTTTTTTCTTCTCTATTTTTCGGCCTGTTCATACCCGTTTAGTCTTGAAATGAAGCCTGGATGATGTTTTTTAATTTTTAGAATTTTTTTTCATTTTATTTTTGAATTTTTAATATCGGGTCAGATTCGAACGGATAGGAAGGAAATTTTTTTTCTTCTCTATTTTTCGGCCTGTCCATACCCGTTTAGTCTTGAAATGAAGCCTGGATGATGGTTTTTAATTTTTAGTATTTTTTTGCATTTTATTTTTGAATTTTCTATCTCGGGTCGGGTTCGAACGGATAGGAAGGAAATTTTTTTTCTTCTCTATCTTTCGGCCTGTCCTGACCCGTTTTGTCTTGAAATGCAGCCAGGATGATGTTTTTTAATTTTTAGAATTTTCTTGCATTTTGTTTTTGAATTGTCTAACTCGGGTCGGGTTCGAACGGATAGAAAGGAATTTTTTTTTCTTCTCTATTTTTCGACCTGTACATACCCGTTTAGTCTTGAAATGAAGCCTGTATGATTTTTTTTAATTTTTAGAATTTTTTTGCATTTTATTTTTGAATTTTCTATCTCGGGTCGGGTTCGAACGGATAGGAAGGAAATTTTTTTTCTTCTCTATTTTTCGGCCTGTCCTGACTTGTTTCATCTTGAAATGAAGCCTGGATGATATTTTTTAATTTTTAGAATTTTTTTGCATTTAGTTTTGAATTTTCTAACTCGGGTCGGGTTTAAACGGATAGGAAGGAAATTTTTTTTCATCTCTATTTTTCGGCCTGTCCATACCCGTTTAGTCTTGAAATGATGCCTGGATGATGTTTTTTTAATTTTTAGAATTTTTTTGCATTTATTTTAGAATTTTCTATCTCGGGTCGGGTTCGAACGGATAGGAGGAAATTTTTTTTCTTCTCTATTTTTCGGCTTGTCCATACCCGTTTACTCTTGAAATGAAGCCTGGATGATGTTTTTTAATTTTTAGAATTTTTTTGCATTTTATTTTTGAATTTTCTATCTCGGGTCGGGTTCGAACGGATAGGAAGGAAATTTTTTTTCTTCTCTATTTTTCGGCCTGTCCATACCCGTTTAGTCTTGAAATGAAGTCTGGATGATGTTTTTTAATTTTTAGAAACTTTTTTCATTTTATTTTTGAATTTTCTATCTCGAGTCGGGTTCGAACGGATAGGATGGAAATTTTTTTTCTTCTCTATCTTTCGGCCTGTCCTGACATGTTTCATCTTGAAATGAAGCCTGGATGATATTTTTTAATTTTTAGAATTTTTTTGCATTTAGTTTTGAATTTTCTAACTCGGGTCGGGTTTAAACGGATAGGAGGAAATTTTTTTTCTTCTCTATTTTTCGGCTTGTCCATACCCGTTTACTCTTGAAATGAAGCCTGGATGATGTTTTTTAATTTTTAGAATTTTTTTGCATTTTATTTTTGAATTTTCTATCTCGGGTCGGGTTCGAACGGATAGGAAGGAAATTTTTTTTCTTCTCTATTTTTCGGCCTGTCCATACCCGTTTAGTCTTGAAATGATGCCTGGATGATGTTTTTTTAATTTTTAGAATTTTTTTGCATTTATTTTAGAATTTTCTATCTCGGGTCGGGTTCGAACGGATAGGATGGAAATTTTTTTTCTTCTCTATTTTTCGGCCTGTCCATACCCGTTTAGTCTTGAAATGAAGCCTGGATGATGTTTTTTAATTTTTAGAAACTTTTTTCATTTTATTTTTGAATTTTCTATCTCGGGAGTTCGAACGGATAGGATGGAAATTTTTTTTCTTCTCTATTTTTCGGCCTGTCCATACCCGTTTAGTCTTGAAATGAAGCCTGGATGATGTTTTTTAATTTTTAGAATTTTTTTTCATTTTATTTTTGAATTTTCTATCTCGGGTCGGGTTCGAACGGATAGGAAGAAAATTTTTTTTCTTCTCTATTTTTCGGATTGTCCTGACATGTTTCATCTTGAAATGAAGCCTGGATGATATTTTTTAATTTTTAGAATTTTTTTGCATTTATTTTTGAATTTTTTATATCGGGTCAGGTTCGAACAGATAGGAAGGAAATTTTTTTTCTTCTCTATTTTTCGGCCTGTCCATACCCGTTTAGTCTTGAAATGAAGCCTGGATGATGGTTTTTAATTTTTAGTATTTTTTTGCATTTTATTTTTGAATTTTCTATCTCGGGTCGGGTTCGAACGGATAGGAAGGAAATTTTTTTTCTTCTCTATCTTTCGGCCTGTCCTGACCCGTTTCGTCTTGAAATGCAGCCAGGATGATGTTTTTTAATTTTTAGAATTTTCTTGCATTTTGTTTTTGAATTGTCTAACTCGGGTCGGGTTCGAACGGATAGAAAGGAATTTTTTTTTCTTCTCTATTTTTCGACCTGTCCATACCCGTTTAGTCTTGAAATGAAGCCTGGATGATTTTTTTTAATTTTTAGAATTTTTTTGCATTTTATTTTTGAATTTTCTATCTCGGGTCGGGTTCGAACGGATAGGAAGGAAATTTTTTTTCTTCTCTATTTTTCGGCCTGTCCTGACATGTTTCATCTTGAAATGAAGCCTGGATGATATTTTTTAATTTTTAGAATTTTTTTGCATTTAGTTTTGAATTTTCTAACTCGGGTCGGGTTTAAACGGATAGGAAGGAAATTTTTTTTCTTCTCTATTTTTCGGCCTGTCCATACCCATTTAGTCTTGAAATGATGCCTGGATGATGTTTTTTTAATTTTTAGAATTTTTTTGCATTTATTTTAGAATTTTCTATCTCGGGTCGGGTTCGAACGGATAGGAGGAAATTTTTTTTCTTCTCTATTTTTCGGCTTGTCCATACCTGTTTACTCTTGAAATGAAGCCTGGATGATGTTTTTTAATTTTTAGAATTTTTTTGCATTTTATTTTTGAATTTTCTATCTCGGGTCGGGTTCGAACGGATAGGAAGGAAATTTTTTTTCTTCTCTATTTTTCGGCCTGTCCATACCCGTTTTGTCTTGAAATGATGCCTGGATGATGTTTTTTTAATTTTTAGAATTTTTTTGCATTTTATTTTTGAATTTTCTATCTCGGGTCGGGTTCGAACGGATAGGATGGAAATTTTTTTTCTTCTCTATTTTTCGGCCTGTCCATACCCGTTTAGTCTTGAAATGATGCCTGGATGATGTTTTTTAATTTTTAGAAACTTTTTTCATTTTATTTTTGAATTTTCTATCTCGGGTCGGGTTCGAACGGATAGGATGGAAATTTTTTTTCTTCTCTATTTTTCGGCCTGTTCATACCCGTTTAGTCTTTAAATGAAGCCTGGATGATGTTTTTTAATTTTTAGAATTTTTTTTCATTTTATTTTTGAATTTTCTATCTCGGGTCGGGTTCGAACGGATAGGAAGAAAATTTTTTTTCTTCTCTATTTTTCGGACTGTCCTGACATGTTTCATCTTGAAATGAAGCCTGGATGATATTTTTTAATTTTTAGAATTTTTTTGCATTTATTTTTGAATTTTTTATATCGGGTCAGGTTCGAACGGATAGGAAGGAAATTTTTTTTCTTCTCTATTTTTCGGCCTGTCCATACCCGTTTAGTCTTGAAATGAAGCCTGGATGATGGTTTTTAATTTTTAGTATTTTTTTCCATTTTATTTTTGAATTTTCTATCTCGGGTCGGGTTCGAACGGATAGGAAGGAAATTTTTTTTCTTCTCTATCTTTCGGCCTGTCCTGACCCGTTTCGTCTTGAAATGCAGCCAGGATGATGTTTTTTAATTTTTAGAATTTTCTTGCATTTTGTTTTTGAATTTTCTAACTCGGGTCGAGTTCGAACGGATAGAATGGAAATTTTTTTTCTTCTCTATTTTTCGACCTGTCCATACCCGTTTAGTCTTGAAATGAAGCCTGGATGATTTTTTTTAATTTTTAGAATTTTTTTGCATTTTATTTTTGAATTTTCTATCTCGGGTCGGGTTCGAACGGATAGGAAGGAAATTTTTTTTCTTCTCTATTTTTCGGCCTGTCCTGACATGTTTCATCTTGAAATGAAGCCTGGATGATATTTTTTAATTTTTAGAATTTTTTTGCATTTTGTTTTGAATTTTCTAACTCGGGTCGGGTTTAAACGGATAGGAAGGAAATTTTTTTTCTTCTCTATTTTTCGGCCTGTCCATACCCGTTTAGTCTTGAAATGATGCCTGGATGATGTTTTTTTAATTTTTAGAATTTTTTTGCATTTATTTTAGAATTTTCTATCTCGGGTTGGGTTCGAACGGATAGGAGGAAATTTTTTTTCTTCTCTATTTTTCGGCTTGTCCATACCCGTTTACTCTTGAAATGAAGCCTGGATGATGTTTTTTAATTTTCAGAATTTTTTTGCATTTTATTTTTGAATTTTCTATCTCGGGTCGGGTTCGAACGGATAGGAAGGACATTTTTTTTCTTCTCTATTTTTCGGCCTATCCATACCCGTATAGTCTTGAAATGATGCCTGGATGATGTTTTTTAAATTTTTAGAATTTTTTTGCATTTATTTTAGAATTTTCTATCTCGGGTCGGGTTCGAACGGATAGGAGGAAATTTTTTTTCTTCTCTATCTTTCGGCCTGTCCTGACCCGTTTCGTCTTGAAATGCAGCCAGGATAATGTTTTTTAATTTTTAGAATTTTCTTGCATTTTGTTTTTGAATTTTCTAACTCGGGTCGGGTTCGAACAGATAGAAAGGAAATTTTTTTTCTTCTCTATTTTTCGACCTGTCCTTACCCGTTTAGTCTTGAAATGAAGCCTGGATGATTTTTTTTAATTTTTAGAATTTTTTTACATTTTATTTTTGAATTTTCTATCTCGGGTCGGGTTCGAACGGATAGGATCGAAATTTTTTTTCTTCTCTATTTTTCGGCCTGTCCATACCCGTTTAGTCTTGAAATGATGCCTGGATGATGTTTTTTTAATTTTTAGAATTTTTTTGCATTTATTTTAGAATTTTCTATCTCGGGTTGGGTTCGAACGGATAGGAGGAAATTTTTTTTCTTCTCTATTTTTCGGCTTGTCCATACCCGTTTACTCTTGAAATGAAGCCTGGATGATGTTTTTTAATTTTCAGAATTTTTTTGCATTTTATTTTTGAATTTTCTATCTCGGGTCGGGTTCGAACGGATAGGAAGGACATTTTTTTTCTTCTCTATTTTTCGGCCTATCCATACCCGTATAGTCTTGAAATGATGCCTGGATGATGTTTTTTAAATTTTTAGAATTTTTTTGCATTTATTTTAGAATTTTCTATCTCGGGTCGGGTTCGAACGGATAGGAGGAAATTTTTTTTCTTCTCTATCTTTCGGCCTGTCCTGACCCGTTTCGTCTTGAAATGCAGGCAGGATGATGTTTTTTAATTTTTAGAATTTTCTTGCATTTTGTTTTTGAATTTTCTAACTCGGGTCGGGTTCGAACGGATAGAAAGGAAATTTTTTTTCTTCTCTATTTTTCGACCTGTCCATACCCGTTTAGTCTTGAAATGAAGCCTGGATGATTTTTTTTAATTTTTAGAATTTTTTTACATTTTATTTTTGAATTTTCTATCTCGGGTCGGGTTCGAACGGATAGGATCGAAATTTTTTTTCCTCCCTATTTTTCAGCCTGTCCTGACTTGTTTCATCTTGAAACGAAGCCAGGATGATGTTTTTTAATTTTTAGAATTTTTCTGCATTTATTTTTGAATTTTCTAACTCGGGTCGGGTTCGAATGGATAGGAAGGAAATTTTTTTCTTCTCTATTTTTCGGCCTGTCCATACCCGTTTAGTCTTGAAATGAAGCCCGGATGATGTTTTTTAATTTTTAGAATTTTTTTGCATTTATTTTTGAATTTTCTAACTCGGGTCGGGTTCGAACGTATAGGAAGGAAATTTTTTTTCCTCTCTATTTTTCAGCCTGTCCTGACTTGTTTCATCTTGAAACGAAGCCAGGATGATGTTTTTTAATTTTTAGAATTTTTCTGCATTAATTTTTGAATTTTCTAACTCGGGTCGGGTTCGAATGGATAGGAAGGAAATTTTTTTTCTTCTCTATTTTTCGGTCTGTCCATACCCGTTTAGTTTTGAAATGAAGCCTGGATGATGTTTTTTAATTTTTAGAATTTTTTTGCATTTTATTTTTGAATTTTCTATCTCGGGTCGGGTTCGAACGGATAGGATGGAAATTTTTTTTCTTCTCTATTTTTCGGCCTGTCCATACCCGTTTAGTCTTGAAATGAAGCCTGGACGATGTTTTTTAATTTTTAGAAACTTTTTTCATTTTATTTTTGAATTTTCTATCTCGGGTCGGGTTCGAACGGATAGGATGGAAAATTTTTTTCTTCTCTATTTTTCGGCCTGTCCATACCCGTTTAGTCTTGAAATGAAGCCTGGATGATGTTTTTTAATTTTTAGAATTTTTTTGCATTTTATTTTTGAATTTTCTATCTCGGATCGGGTTCGAACAGATAGGAAGGAAATTTTTTTTCTTCTCTATTTTTCGGCCTGTCCATACCCGTTTAGTCTTGAAATGAAGCCTGGATGATGTTTTTTAATTTTTAGAATTTTTTTGCATTTTATTTTTGAATTTTCTATCTCGGGTCGGGTTCGAACGGATAGGAAGGAAATTTTTTTTCTTCTCTATCTTTCGGCCTGTCCTGACCCGTTTCGTCTTGAAATGCAGCCAGGATGATGTTTTTTAATTTTTAGAATTTTCTTGCATTTTGTTTTTGAATTTTCTAACTCGGGTCGGGTTCGAACGGATAGAAAGGAAATTTTTTTTCTTCTCTATTTTTCGACCTGTCCATACCCGTTTAGTCTTGAAATGAAGCCTTGATGATTTTTTTTAATTTTTAGAATTTTTTTGCATTTTATTTTTGAATTTTCTATCTCGGGTCGGGTTCGAACGGATAGGAAGGAAATTTTTTTTCTTCTCTATTTTTCGGCCTGTCCTGACATGTTTCATCTTGAAATGAAGCCTGGATGATATTTTTTAATTTTTAGAATTTTTTTGCATTTAGTTTTGAATTTTCTAACTCGGGTCGGGTTTAAACGGATAGGAAGGAAATTTTTTTTCTTCTCTATTTTTCGGCCTGTCCATACCCGTTTAGTCTTGAAATAATGCCTGGATGATGTTTTTTTAATTTTTAGAATTTTTTTGCATTTATTTTAGAATTTTCTATCTCGGGTCGGGTTCGAACGGATAGGAGGAAATTTTTTTTTTTTCTCTATTTTTCGGCTTGTCCATACCCGTTTACTCTTGAAATGAAGCCTGGATGATGTTTTTTAATTTTTAGAATTTTTTTGCATTTTATTTTTGAATTTTCTATCTCGGGTCGGGTTCGAACGGATAGGAAGGAAATTTTTTTTCTTCTCTATCTTTCGGCGTGTCCTGACCCGTTTCGTCTTGAAATGCAGCCAGGATGATGTTTTTTAATTTTTAGAATTTTCTTGCATTTTGTTTTTGAATTTTCTAACTCGGGTCGGGTTCGAACGGATAGAAAGGAAATTTTTTTTCTTCTCTATTTTTCGACCTGTCCATACCCGTTTAGTCTTGAAATGAAGCCTGGATGATTTTTTTTAATTTTTAGAATTTTTTTGCATTTTATTTTTGAATTTTCTATCTCGGGTCGGGTTCGAACGGATAGGAAGGAAATTTTTTTTCTTCTCTATTTTTCGGCCTGTCCTGACATGTTTCATCTTGAAATGAAGCCTGGATGATATTTTTTAATTTTTAGAATTTTTTTGCATTTTGTTTTGAATTTTCTAACTCGGGTCGGGTTTAAACGGATAGGAAGGACATTTTTTTTCTTCTCTATTTTTCGGCCTGTCCATACCCGTTTAGTCTTGAAATGATGCCTGGATGATGTTTTTTTAATTTTTAGAATTTTTTTGCATTTATTTTAGAATTTTCTATCTCGGGTTGGGTTCGAACGGATAGGAGGAAATTTTTTTTCTTCTCTATTTTTCGGCTTGTCCATACCCGTTTACTCTTGAAATGAAGCCTGGATGATGTTTTTTAATTTTTAGAATTTTTTTGCATTTTATTTTTGAATTTTCTATCTCGGGTCGGGTTCGAACGGATAGGAAGGACATTTTTTTTCTTCTCTATTTTTCGGCCTATCCATACCCGTATAGTCTTGAAATGATGCCTGGATGATGTTTTTTAAATTTTTAGAATTTTTTTGCATTTATTTTAGAATTTTCTATCTCGGGTCGGGTTCGAACGGATAGGAGGAAATTTTTTTTCTTCTCTATCTTTCGGCCTGTCCTGACCCGTTTCGTCTTGAAATGCAGGCAGGATGATGTTTTTTAATTTTTAGAATTTTCTTGCATTTTGTTTTTGAATTTTCTAACTCGGGTCGGGTTCGAACGGATAGAAAGGAAATTTTTTTTCTTCTCTATTTTTCGACCTGTCCATACCCGTTTAGTCTTGAAATGAAGCCTGGATGATTTTTTTTAATTTTTAGAATTTTTTTACATTTTATTTTTGAATTTTCTATCTCGGGTCGGGTTCGAACGGATAGGATCGAAATTTTTTTTCCTCCCTATTTTTCAGCCTGTCCTGACTTGTTTCATCTTGAAACGAAGCCAGGATGATGTTTTTTAATTTTTAGAATTTTTCTGCATTTATTTTTGAATTTTCTAACTCGGGTCGGGTTCGAATGGATAGGAAGGAAATTTTTTTCTTCTCTATTTTTCGGCCTGTCCATACCCGTTTAGTCTTGAAATGAAGCCCGGATGATGTTTTTTAATTTTTAGAATTTTTTTGCATTTATTTTTGAATTTTCTAACTCGGGTCGGGTTCGAACGTATAGGAAGGAAATTTTTTTTCCTCTCTATTTTTCAGCCTGTCCTGACTTGTTTCATCTTGAAACGAAGCCAGGATGATGTTTTTTAATTTTTAGAATTTTTCTGCATTTATTTTTGAATTTTCTAACTCGGGTCGGGTTCGAATGGATAGGAAGGAAATTTTTTTTCTTCTCTATTTTTCGGTCTGTCCATACCCGTTTAGTTTTGAAATGAAGCCTGGATGATGTTTTTTAATTTTTAGAATTTTTTTGCATTTTATTTTTGAATTTTCTATCTCGGGTCGGGTTCGAACGGATAGGATGGAAATTTTTTTTCTTCTCTATTTTTCGGCCTGTCCATACCCGTTTAGTCTTGAAATGAAGCCTGGACGATGTTTTTTAATTTTTAGAAACTTTTTTCATTTTATTTTTGAATTTTCTATCTCGGGTCGGGTTCGAACGGATAGGATGGAAAATTTTTTTCTTCTCTATTTTTCGGCCTGTCCATACCCGTTTAGTCTTGAAATGAAGCCTGGATGATGTTTTTTAATTTTTAGAATTTTTTTGCATTTTATTTTTGAATTTTCTATCTCGGATCGGGTTCGAACAGATAGGAAGGAAATTTTTTTTCTTCTCTATTTTTCGGCCTGTCCATACCCGTTTAGTCTTGAAATGAAGCCTGGATGATGTTTTTTAATTTTTAGAATTTTTTTGCATTTTATTTTTGAATTTTCTATCTCGGGTCGGGTTCGAACGGATAGGAAGGAAATTTTTTTTCTTCTCTATCTTTCGGCCTGTCCTGACCCGTTTCGTCTTGAAATGCAGCCAGGATGATGTTTTTTAATTTTTAGAATTTTCTTGCATTTTGTTTTTGAATTTTCTAACTCGGGTCGGGTTCGAACGGATAGAAAGGAAATTTTTTTTCTTCTCTATTTTTCGACCTGTCCATACCCGTTTAGTCTTGAAATGAAGCCTGGATGATTTTTTTTAATTTTTAGAATTTTTTTGCATTTTATTTTTGAATTTTCTATCTCGGGTCGGGTTCGAACGGATAGGAAGGAAATTTTTTTTCTTCTCTATTTTTCGGCCTGTCCTGACATGTTTCATCTTGAAATGAAGCCTGGATGATATTTTTTAATTTTTAGAATTTTTTTGCATTTAGTTTTGAATTTTCTAACTCGGGTCGGGTTTAAACGGATAGGAAGGAAATTTTTTTTCTTCTCTATTTTTCGGCCTGTCCATACCCGTTTAGTCTTGAAATAATGCCTGGATGATGTTTTTTTAATTTTTAGAATTTTTTTGCATTTATTTTAGAATTTTCTATCTCGGGTCGGGTTCGAACGGATAGGAGGAAATTTTTTTTTTCTCTATTTTTCGGCTTGTCCATACACGTTTACTCTTGAAATGAAGCCTGGATGATGTTTTTTAATTTTTAGAATTTTTTTGCATTTTATTTTTGAATTTTCTATCTCGGGTCGGGTTCGAACGGATAGGAAGGAAATTTTTTTTCTTCTCTATCTTTCGGCGTGTCCTGACCCGTTTCGTCTTGAAATGCAGCCAGGATGATGTTTTTTAATTTTTAGAATTTTCTTGCATTTTGTTTTTGAATTTTCTAACTCGGGTCGGGTTCGAACGGATAGAAAGGAAATTTTTTTTCTTCTCTATTTTTCGACCTGTCCATACCCGTTTAGTCTTGAAATGAAGCCTGGATGATTTTTTTTAATTTTTAGAATTTTTTTGCATTTTATTTTTGAATTTTCTATCTCGGGTCGGGTTCGAACGGATAGGAAGGAAATTTTTTTTCTTCTCTATTTTTCGGCCTGTCCTGACATGTTTCATCTTGAAATGAAGCCTGGATGATATTTTTTAATTTTTAGAATTTTTTTGCATTTTGTTTTGAATTTTCTAACTCGGGTCGGGTTTAAACGGATAGGAAGGAAATTTTTTTTCTTCTCTATTTTTCGGCCTGTCCATACCCGTTTAGTCTTGAAATGATGCCTGGATGATGTTTTTTTAATTTTTAGAATTTTTTTCATTTATTTTAGAATTTTCTATCTCGGGTTGGGTTCGAACGGATAGGAGGAAAATTTTTTTCTTCTCTATTTTTCGGCTTGTCCATACCCGTTTACTCTTGAAATGAAGCCTGGATGATGTTTTTTAATTTTTAGAATTTTTT
Organism: Quercus robur; assembly: GCF_932294415.1. Classification (NCBI taxonomy): domain Eukaryota; kingdom Viridiplantae; phylum Streptophyta; class Magnoliopsida; order Fagales; family Fagaceae; genus Quercus; species Quercus robur. The sequence goes on along the minus strand of NC_065542.1, from coordinate 37,417,094 downwards.
TGCATTTTATTTTTGAATTTTCTATCTCGGGTCGGGTTCGAACGGATAGGAAGGACATTTTTTTTCTTCTCTATTTTTCGGCCTATCCATACCCGTATAGTCTTGAAATGATGCCTGGATGATGTTTTTTAAATTTTTAGAATTTTTTTGCATTTATTTTAGAATTTTCTATCTCGGGTCGGGTTCGAACGGATAGGAGGAAATTTTTTTTCTTCGCTATCTTTCGGCCTGTCCTGACCCGTTTCGTCTTGAAATGCAGCCAGGATGATGTTTTTTAATTTTTAGAATTTTCTTGCATTTTGTTTTTGAATTTTCTAACTCGGGTCGGGTTCGAACGGATAGAAAGGAAATTTTTTTTCTTCTCTATTTTTCGACCTGTCCATACCCGTTTAGTCTTGAAATGAAGCCTGGATGATTTTTTTTAATTTTTAGAATTTTTTTACATTTTATTTTTGAATTTTCTATCTCGGGTCGGGTTCGAACGGATAGGATCGAAATTTTTTTTCTTCTCTAATTTTCGGCCTGTCCATACCCGTTTAGTCTTGAAATGAAGCCTGGATGATGTTTTTTGATTTTTAGAATTTTCTTGCATTTTGTTTTTGAATTTTCTAACTCGGGTCGGGTTCGAACGGATAGAAAGGAAATTTTTTTTCTTCTCTATTTTTCGGCCTGTCCATACCCGTTTAGTCTTGAAATGAAGCCTGGATGATTTTTTTTAATTTTTAGAATTTTTTTGCATTTAGTTTTGAATTTTCTAACTCGGGTCGGGTATAAACGGATGGGAAGGAAATTTTTTTTCTTCTCTATTTTTCGGCCTGTCCATACCCGTTTAGTCTTGAAATGATGCCTGGATGATGTTTTTTTAATTTTTAGAATTTTTTTGCATTTATTTTAGAATTTTCTATCTCGGGTCGGGTTCGAACTAATAGGAGGAAATTTTTTTTCTTCTCTATTTTTCGGCCTGTCCATACCCGTTTATTCTTGAAATGAAGCCTGGATGATTTTTTTTAATTTTTAGAATTTTTTTGCATTTAGTTTTGAATTTTCTAACTCGGGTCGGGTTTAAACGGATAGGAAGGAAATTTTTTTTCTTCTCTATTTTTCGGCCTGTCCATACCCGTTTAGTCTTGAAATGATGCCTGGATGATGTTTTTTTAATTTTTAAAATTTTTTTGCATTTATTTTAGAATTTTCTATCTCGGGTCGGGTTCGAACGGATAGGAGGAAATTTTTTTTTTCTCTATTTTTCGGCTTGTCCATACCCGTTTACTCTTGAAATGAAGCCTGGATGATGTTTTTTAATTTTTAGAATTTTTTTGCATTTTATTTTTGAATTTTCTATCTCGGGTCGGGTTCGAACGGATAGGATGGAAATTTTTTTTCTTCTCTATTTTTCGGCCTGTCCATACCCGTTTAGTCTTGAAATGAAGCCTGGATGATGTTTTTTAATTTTTAGAATTTTTTTGCATTTTATTTTTGAATTTTCTATCTCAGGTCGGGTTCGAACGGATAGGAAGGAAATTTTTTTTCTTCTCTATTTTTCAGCCTGTCCATACCCGTTTAGTCTTGAAATGAAGCCCGGATGATGTTTTTTAATTTTTAGAATTTTTTTGCGTTTAGTTTTGAATTTTCTAACTCAGGTCGGGTTTAAACGGATAGGAAGGAAATTTATTTTCTTCTCTATTTTTCGGCCTGTCCATACCCGTTTAGTCTTGAAATGATGCCTGGATGATGTTTTTTTAATTTTTAAAATTTTTTTGCATTTATTTTAAAATTTTCTATCTCGGGTCGAGTTCGAACGGATAGGAGGAAATTTTTTTTCTTCTCTATTTTTCGGCTTGTCCATACCCGTTTACTCTTGAAATGAAGCCTGGATGATGTTTTTTAATTTTTAGAATTTTTTTGCATTTTATTTTTGAATTTTCTATCTTGGGTCGGGTTCGAACGGATAGGATGGAAATTTTTTTTCTTCTCTATTTTTCGGCCTGTCCATACCCGTTTAGTCTTGAAATGAAGCCTGGATGATGTTTTTTAATTTTTAGAATTTTTTTGCATTTTATTTTTGAATTTTCTATCTCAGGTCGGGTTCGAACGGATAGGAAGGAAATTTTTTTTCTTCTCTATTTTTCGGCCTGTCCATACCCGTTTAGTCTTGAAATGAAGCCCAGATGATGTTTTTTAATTTTTAGAATTTTTTTGCATTTATTTTTAAATTTTCTAACTCGGGTCGGGTTCGAACGTATAGGAAGGAAATTTTTTTTCCTCTCTATTTTTCAGCCTGTCCTGACTTGTTTCATCTTGAAACGAAGCCAGGATGATGTTTTTTAATTTTTAGAATTTTTCTGCATTTATTTTTGAATTTTCTAACTCGGGTCGGGTTCGAATGGATAGGAAGGAAAATTTTTTTCTTCTCTATTTTTCGGCCTGTCCATACCCGTTTAGTTTTGAAATGAAGCCTGGATGATGTTTTTTAATTTTTAGAATTTTTTTGCATTTTATTTTTGAATTTTCAATCTCGGGTCGGGTTCGAACGGATAGGAAGGAAATTTTTTTTCTTCTCTATTTTTCGGCCTGTCCATACCCGTTTAGTCTTGAAATGATGCCTGGATGATGTTTTTTTAATTTTTAGAATTTTTTTGCATTTTATTTTTGAATTTTCTATCTCGGGTCGGTTTCGAACGGATAGGATGGAAATTTTTTTTCTTCTCTATTTTTCGGCCTGTCCATACCCGTTTAGTCTTGAAATGAAGCCTGGATGATGTTTTTTAATTTTTAGAAACTTTTTTCATTTTATTTTTGAATTTTCTATCTCGGGTCGGGTTCGAACGGATAGGATGGAAATTTTTTTTCTTCTCTATTTTTCGGCCTGTCCATACCCGTTTAGTCTTGAAATGAAGCCTGGATGATGTTTTTTAATTTTTAGAATTTTTTTGCATTTTATTATTGAATTTTCTATCTCGGATCGGGTTCGAACAGATAGGAAGGAAATTTTTTTTCTTCTCTATTTTTCGGCCTGTCCATACCCGTTTAGTCTTGAAATGAAGCCTGGATGATGTTTTTTAATTTTTAGAATTTTTTTGCATTTTATTTTTGAGTTTTCTATCTCGGGTCGGGTTCGAACGGATAGGAAGGAAATTTTTTTTCTTCTCTATCTTTCGGCCTGTCCTGACCCGTTTCGTCTTGAAATGCAGCCAGGATGATGTTTTTTAATTTTTAGAATTTTCTTGCATTTTGTTTTTGAATTTTCTAACTCGGGTCGGGTTCGAACGGATAGAAAGTAAATTTTTTTTCTTCTCTATTTTTCGACCTGTCCATACCCGTTTAGTCTTGAAATGAAGCCTGGATGATTTTTTTTAATTTTTAGAATTTTTTTGCATTTTATTTTTGAATTTTCTATCTCGGGTCGGGTTCGAACGGATAGGAAGGAAATTTTTTTTCTTCTCTATTTTTCGGCCTGTCCTGACATGTTTCATCTTGAAATGAAGCCTGGATGATATTTTTTAATTTGTAGAATTTTTTTGCATTTAGTTTTGAATTTTCTAACTCGGGTCGGGTTTAAACGGATAAGAAGGAAATTTTTTTTCTTCTCTATTTTTCGGCCTGTCCATACCCGTTTAGTCTTGAAATAATGCCTGGATGATGTTTTTTTAATTTTTAGAATTTTTTTGCATTTATTTTAGAATTTTCTATCTCGGGTCGGGTTCGAACGGATAGGAGGAAATTTTTTTTCTTCTCTATTTTTCGGCTTGTCCATACCCGTTTACTCTTGAAATGAAGCCTGGATGATGTTTTTTAATTTTTAGAATTTTTTTGCATTTTATTTTTGAATTTTCTATCTCGGGTCGGGTTCGAACGGATAGGATGGAAATTTTTATTCTTCTCTATTTTTCGGCCTGTCCATACCCGTTTAGTCTTGAAATGAAGCCCGGATGATGTTTTTTAATTTTTAGAATTTTTTTGCATTTATTTTTAAATTTTCTAACTCGGGTCGGGTTCGAACGTATAGGAAGGAAATTTTTTTTCCTCTCTATTTTTCAGCCTGTCCTGACTTGTTTCATCTTGAAACGAAGCCAGGATGATATTTTTTAATTTTTAGAATTTTTCTGCATTTATTTTTGAATTTTCTAACTCGGGTCGGGTTCGAACGGATAGGAAGGAAATTTTTTTTCTTCTCTATTTTTCGGCCTGTCCATACCCGTTTAGTTTTGAAATGAAGCCTGGATGATGTTTTTTAATTTTTAGAATTTTTTTGCATTTTATTTTTGAATTTTCAATCTCGGGTCGGGTTCGAACGGATAGGAAGGTAATTTTTTTTCTTCTCTATTTTTCGGCCTGTCCATACCCGTTTAGTCTTGAAATGATGCCTGGATGATGTTTTTTTAATTTTTAGAATTATTTTGCATTTTATTTTTGAATTTTCTATCTCGGGTCGGGTTCGAACGGATAGGATGGAAATTTTTTTTCTTCTCTATTTTTCGGCCTGTCCATACCCGTTTAGTCTTGAAATGAAGCCTGGATGATGTTTTTTAATTTTTAGAAACTTTTTTCATTTTATTTTTGAATTTTCTATCTCGGGTCGGGTTCGAACGGATAGGATGGAAATTTTTTTTCTTCTCTATTTTTCGGCCTGTCCATACCCGTTTAGTCTTGAAATGAAGCCTGGATGATGTTTTTTAATTTTTAGAATTTTTTTGCATTTTATTATTGAATTTTCTATCTCGGATCGGGTTCGAACAGATAGGAAGGAAATTTTTTTTCTTCTCTATTTTTCGGCCTGTCCATACCCGTTTAGTCTTGAAATGAAGCCTGGATGATGTTTTTTAATTTTTAGAATTTTTTTGCATTTTATTTTTGAATTTTCTATCTCGGGTCGGGTTCGAACGGATAGGAAGGAAATTTTTTTTCTTCTCTATCTTTCGGCCTGTCCTGACCCGTTTCGTCTTGAAATGCAGCCAGGATGATGTTTTTTAATTTTTAGAATTTTCTTGCATTTTGTTTTTGAATTTTCTAACTCGGGTCGGGTTCGAACGGATAGAAAGTAAATTTTTTTTCTTCTCTATTTTTCGACCTGTCCATACCCGTTTAGTCTTGAAATGAAGCCTGGATGATTTTTTTTAATTTTTAGAATTTTTTTGCATTTTATTTTTGAATTTTCTATCTCGGGTCGGGTTCGAACGGATAGGAAGGAAATTTTTTTTCTTCTCTATTTTTCGGCCTGTCCTGACATGTTTCATCTTGAAATGAAGCCTGGATGATATTTTTTAATTTTTAGAATTTTTTTGCATTTAGTTTTGAATTTTCTAACTCGGGTCGGGTTTAAACGAATAGGAAGGAAATTTTTTTTCTTCTCTATTTTTCGGCCTGTCCATACCCGTTTAGTCTTGAAATAATGCCTGGATGATGTTTTTTTAATTTTTAGAATTTTTTTGCATTTATTTTTAAATTTTCTATCTCGGGTCGGGTTCGAACGGATAGGAGGAAATTTTTTTTCTTCTCTATTTTTCGGCTTGTCCATACCCGTTTACTATTGAAATGAAGCCTGGATGATGTTTTTTAATTTTTAGAATTTTTTTGCATTTTATTTTTGAATTTTCTATCTCGGGTCGGGTTCGAACGGATAGGATGGAAATTTTTATTCTTCTCTATTTTTCGGCCTGTCCATACCCGTTTAGTCTTGAAATGAAGCCCGGATGATGTTTTTTAATTTTTAGAATTTTTTTGCATTTATTTTTAAATTTTTTAACTCGGGTCGGGTTCGAACGTATAGGAAGGAAATTTTTTTTCCTCTCTATTTTTCAGCCTGTCCTGACTTGTTTCATCTTGAAACGAAGCCAGGATGATATTTTTTAATTTTTAGAATTTTTCTGCATTTATTTTTGAATTTTCTAACTCGGGTCGGGTTCGAACGGATAGGAAGGAAATTTTTTTTCTTCTCTATTTTTCGGCCTGTCCATACCCGTTTAGTTTTGAAAGGAAGCCTGGATGATGTTTTTTAATTTTTAGAATTTTTTTGCATTTTATTTTTGAATTTTCAATCTCGGGTCGGGTTCGAACGGATAGGAAGGAAATTTTTTTTCTTCTCTATTTTTCGGCCTGTCCATACCCGTTTAGTCTTGAAATGATGCCTGGATGATGTTTTTTTAATTTTTAGAATTATTTTGCATTTTATTTTTGAATTTTCTATCTCGGGTCGGGTTCGAACGGATAGGATGGAAATTTTTTTTCTTCTCTATTTTTCGGCCTGTCCATACCCGTTTAGTCTTGAAATGAAGCCTGGATGATGTTTTTTAATTTTTAGAAACTTTTTTCATTTTATTTTTGAATTTTCTATCTCGGGTCGGGTTCGAACGGATAGGATGGAAATTTTTTTTCTTCTCTATTTTTCGGCCTGTCCATACCCGTTTAGTCTTGAAATGAAGCCTGGATGATGTTTTTTAATTTTTAGAATTTTTTTGCATTTTATTATTGAATTTTCTATCTCGGATCGGGTTCGAACAGATAGGAAGGAAATTTTTTTTCTTCTCTATTTTTCGGCCTGTCCATACCCGTTTAGTCTTGAAATGAAGCCTGGATGATGTTTTTTAATTTTTAGAATTTTTTTGCATTTTATTTTTGAATTTTCTATCTCGGGTCGGGTTCGAACGGATAAGAAGGAAATTTTTTTTGTTCTCTATCTTTCGGCCTGTCCTGACCCGTTTCGTCTTGAAATGCAGCCAGGATGATGTTTTTTAATTTTTAGAATTTTCTTGCATTTTGTTTTTGAATTTTCTAACTCGGGTCGGGTTCGAACGGATAGAAAGTAAATTTTTTTTCTTCTCTATTTTTCGACCTGTCCATACCCGTTTAGTCTTGAAATGAAGCCTGGATGATTTTTTTTAATTTTTAGAATTTTTTTGCATTTTATTTTTGAATTTTCTATCTCGGGTCGGGTTCGAACGGATAGGAAGGAAATTTTTTTTCTTCTCTATTTTTCGGCCTGTCCTGACATGTTTCATCTTGAAATGAAGCCTGGATGATATTTTTTAATTTTTAGAATTTTTTTGCATTTAGTTTTGAATTTTCTAACTCGGGTCGGGTTTAAACGAATAGGAAGGAAATTTTTTTTCTTCTCTATTTTTCGGCCTGTCCATACCCGTTTAGTCTTGAAATAATGCCTGGATGATGTTTTTTTAATTTTTAGAATTTTTTTGCATTTATTTTAGAATTTTCTATCTCGGGTCGGGTTCGAACGGATAGGAGGAAATTTTTTTTCTTCTCTATTTTTCGGCTTGTCCATACCCGTTTACTCTTGAAATGAAGCCTGGATGATGTTTTTTAATTTTTAGAATTTTTTTGCATTTTATTTTTGAATTTTCTATCTCGGGTCGGGTTCGAACGGATAGGATGGAAATTTTTATTCTTCTCTATTTTTCGGCCTGTCCATACCCGTTTAGTCTTGAAATGAAGCCTGGATGATGTTTTTTGATTTTTAGAATTTTCTTGCATTTTGTTTTTGAATTTTCTAACTCGGGTCGGGTTCGAACGGATAGAAAGGAAATTTTTTTTCTTCTCTATTTTTCGGCCTGTCCATACCCGTTTAGTTTTGAAATGAAGCCTGGATGATGTTTTTTAATTTTTAGAATTTTTTTGCATTTTATTTTTGAATTTTCTATCTCAGGTCGGGTTCGAACGGATAGGAAGGAAATTTTTTTTCTTCTCTATTTTTCAGCCTGTCCATACCCGTTTAGTCTTGAAATGAAGCCCGGATGATGTTTTTTAATTTTTAGAATTTTTTTGCGTTTAGTTTTGAATTTTCTAACTCGGGTCGGGTTTAAACGGATAGGAAGGAAATTTATTTTCTTCTCTATTTTTCGGCCTGTCCATACCCGTTTAGTCTTGAAATGATGCCTGGATGATGTTTTTTTAATTTTTAAAATTTTTTTGCATTTATTTTAAAATTTTCTATCTCGGGTCGAGTTCGAACGGATAGGAGGAAATTTTTTTTCTTCTCTATTTTTCTGCTTGTCCATACCCGTTTACTCTTGAAATGAAGCCTGGATGATGTTTTTTAATTTTTAGAATTTTTTTGCATTTTATTTTTGAATTTTCTATCTTGGGTCGGGTTCGAACGGATAGGATGGAAATTTTTTTTCTTCTCTATTTTTCGGCCTGTCCATACCCGTTTAGTCTTGAAATGAAGCATGGATGATGTTTTTTAATTTTTAGAATTTTTTTGCATTTTATTTTTGAATTTTCTATCTCAGGTCGGGTTCGAACGGATAGGAAGGAAATTTTTTTTCTTCTCTATTTTTCGGCCTGTCCATACCCGTTTAGTCTTGAAATGAAGCCCAGATGATGTTTTTTAATTTTTAGAATTTTTTTACATTTATTTTTAAATTTTCTAACTCGGGTCGGGTTCGAACGTATAGGAAGGAAATTTTTTTTCCTCTCTATTTTTCAGCCTGTCCTGACTTGTTTCATCTTGAAACGAAGCCAGGATGATGTTTTTTAATTTTTAGAATTTTTCTGCATTTATTTTTGAATTTTCTAACTCGGGTCGGGTTCGAATGGATAGGAAGGAAATTTTTTTTCTTCTCTATTTTTCGGCCTGTCCATACCCGTTTAGTTTTGAAATGAAGCCTGGATGATGTTTTTTAATTTTTAGAATTTTTTTGCATTTTATTTTTGAATTTTCAATCTCGGGTCGGGTTCGAACGGATAGGAAGGAAATTTTTTTTCTTCTCTATTTTTCGGCCTGTCCATACCCGTTTAGTCTTGAAATGAAGCCTGGATGATGTTTTTTAATTTTTAGAAACTTTTTTCATTTTATTTTTGAATTTTCTATCTCGGGTCGGGTTCGAACGGATAGGATGGAAATTTTTTTTCTTCTCTATTTTTCGGCCTGTCCATACCCGTTTAGTCTTGAAATGAAGCCTGGATGATGTTTTTTAATTTTTAGAATTTTTTTGCATTTTATTATTGAATTTTCTATCTCGGATCGGGTTCGAACAGATAGGAAGGAAATTTTTTTTCTTCTCTATTTTTCGGCCTGTCCATACCCGTTTAGTCTTGAAATGAAGCCTGGATGATGTTTTTTAATTTTTAGAATTTTTTTGCATTTTATTTTTGAATTTTCTATCTCGGGTCGGGTTCGAACGGATAGGAAGGAAATTTTTTTTCTTCTCTATCTTTCGGCCTGTCCTGACCCGTTTCGTCTTGAAATGCAGCCAGGATGATGTTTTTTAATTTTTAGAATTTTCTTGCATTTTGTTTTTGAATTTTCTAACTCGGGTCGGGTTCGAACGGATAGAAAGTAAATTTTTTTTCTTCTCTATTTTTCGACCTGTCCATACCCGTTTAGTCTTGAAATGAAGCCTGGATGATGTTTTTTAATTTTTAGAATTTTTTTGCATTTTATTTTTGAATTTTCTATCTCAGGTCGGGTTCGAACGGATAGGAAGGAAATTTTTTTTCTTCTCTATTTTTCAGCCTGTCCATACCCGTTTAGTCTTGAAATGAAGCCCGGATGATGTTTTTTAATTTTTAGAATTTTTTTGCGTTTAGTTTTGAATTTTCTAACTCGGGTCGGGTTTAAACGGATAGGAAGGAAATTTATTTTCTTCTCTATTTTTCGGCCTGTCCATACCCGTTTAGTCTTGAAATGATGCCTGGATGATGTTTTTTTAATTTTTAAAATTTTTTTGCATTTATTTTAAAATTTTCTATCTCGGGTCGAGTTCGAACGGATAGGAGGAAATTTTTTTTCTTCTCTATTTTTCTGCTTGTCCATACCCGTTTACTCTTGAAATGAAGCCTGGATGATGTTTTTTAATTTTTAGAATTTTTTTGCATTTTATTTTTGAATTTTCTATCTTGGGTCGGGTTCGAACGGATAGGATGGAAATTTTTTTTCTTCTCTATTTTTCGGCCTGTCCATACCCGTTTAGTCTTGAAATGAAGCATGGATGATGTTTTTTAATTTTTAGAATTTTTTTGCATTTTATTTTTGAATTTTCTATCTCAGGTCGGGTTCGAACGGATAGGAAGGAAATTTTTTTTCTTCTCTATTTTTCGGCCTGTCCATACCCGTTTAGTCTTGAAATGAAGCCCAGATGATGTTTTTTAATTTTTAGAATTTTTTTACATTTATTTTTAAATTTTCTAACTCGGGTCGGGTTCGAACGTATAGGAAGGAAATTTTTTTTCCTCTCTATTTTTCAGCCTGTCCTGACTTGTTTCATCTTGAAACGAAGCCAGGATGATGTTTTTTAATTTTTAGAATTTTTCTGCATTTATTTTTGAATTTTCTAACTCGGGTCGGGTTCGAATGGATAGGAAGGAAATTTTTTTTCTTCTCTATTTTTCGGCCTGTCCATACCCGTTTAGTTTTGAAATGAAGCCTGGATGATGTTTTTTAATTTTTAGAATTTTTTTGCATTTTATTTTTGAATTTTCAATCTCGGGTCGGGTTCGAACGGATAGGAAGGAAATTTTTTTTCTTCTCTATTTTTCGGCCTGTCCATACCCGTTTAGTCTTGAAATGAAGCCTGGATGATGTTTTTTAATTTTTAGAAACTTTTTTCATTTTATTTTTGAATTTTCTATCTCGGGTCGGGTTCGAACGGATAGGATGGAAATTTTTTTTCTTCTCTATTTTTCGGCCTGTCCATACCCGTTTAGTCTTGAAATGAAGCCTGGATGATGTTTTTTAATTTTTAGAATTTTTTTGCATTTTATTATTGAATTTTCTATCTCGGATCGGGTTCGAACAGATAGGAAGGAAATTTTTTTTCTTCTCTATTTTTCGGCCTGTCCATACCCGTTTAGTCTTGAAATGAAGCCTGGATGATGTTTTTTAATTTTTAGAATTTTTTTGCATTTTATTTTTGAATTTTCTATCTCGGGTCGGGTTCGAACGGATAGGAAGGAAATTTTTTTTCTTCTCTATCTTTCGGCCTGTCCTGACCCGTTTCGTCTTGAAATGCAGCCAGGATGATGTTTTTTAATTTTTAGAATTTTCTTGCATTTTGTTTTTGAATTTTCTAACTCGGGTCGGGTTCGAACGGATAGAAAGTAAATTTTTTTTCTTCTCTATTTTTCGACCTGTCCATACCCGTTTAGTCTTGAAATGAAGCCTGGATGATTTTTTTTAATTTTTAGAATTTTTTTGCATTTTATTTTTGAATTTTCTATCTCGGGTCGGGTTCGAACGGATAGGAAGGAAATTTTTTTTCTTCTCTATTTTTCGGCCTGTCCAGACATGTTTCATCTTGAAATGAAGCCTGGATGATATTTTTTAATTTTTAGAATTTTTTTGCATTTAGTTTTGAATTTTCTAACTCGGGTCGGGTTTAAACGGATAGGAAGGAAATTTTTTTTCTTCTCTATTTTTCGGCCTGTCCATACCCGTTTAGTCTTGAAATAATGCCTGGATGATGTTTTTTTAATTTTTAGAATTTTTTTGCATTTATTTTAGAATTTTCTATCTCGGGTCGGGTTCGAACGGATAGGAGGAAATTTTTTTTCTTCTCTATTTTTCGGCTTGTCCATACCCGTTTACTCTTGAAATGAAGCCTGGATGATGTTTTTTAATTTTTAGAATTTTTTTGCATTTTATTTTAGAATTTTCTATCTCGGGTCGGGTTCGAACGGATAGGATGGAAATTTTTATTCTTCTCTATTTTTCGGCCTGTCCATACCCGTTTAGTCTTGAAATGAAGCCCGGATGATGTTTTTTAATTTTTAAAATTTTTTTGCATTTATTTTTAAATTTTCTAACTCGGGTCGGGTTCGAACGTATAGGAAGGAAATTTTTTTTCCTCTCTATTTTTCAGCCTGTCCTGACTTGTTTCATCTTGAAACGAAGCCAGGATGATATTTTTTAATTTTTAGAATTTTTCTGCATTTATTTTTGAATTTTCTAACTCGGGTCGGGTTCGAACGGATAGGAAGGAAATTTTTTTTCTTCTCTATTTTTCGGCCTGTCCATACCCGTTTAGTTTTGAAATGAAGCCTGGATGATGTTTTTTAATTTTTAGAATTTTTTTGCATTTTATTTTTGAATTTTCAATCTCGGGTCGGGTTCGAACGGATAGGAAGGAAATTTTTTTTCTTCTCTATTTTTCGGCCTGTCCATACCCGTTTAGTCTTGAAATGATGCCTGGATGATGTTTTTTTAATTTTTAGAATTATTTTGCATTTTATTTTTGAATTTTCTATCTCGGGTCGGGTTCGAACGGATAGGATGGAAATTTTTTTTCTTCTCTATTTTTCGGCCTGTCCATACCCGTTTAGTCTTGAAATGAAGCCTGGATGATGTTTTTTAATTTTTAGAAACTTTTTTCATTTTATTTTTGAATTTTCTATCTCGGGTCGGGTTCGAACGGATAGGATGGAAATTTTTTTTCTTCTCTATTTTTCGGCCTGTCCATACCCGTTTAGTCTTGAAATGAAGCCTGGATGATGTTTTTTAATTTTTAGAATTTTTTTGCATTTTATTATTGAATTTTCTATCTCGGATCGGGTTCGAACAGATAGGAAGGAAATTTTTTTTCTTCTCTATTTTTCGGCCTGTCCATACCCGTTTAGTCTTGAAATGAAGCCTGGATGATGTTTTTTAATTTTTAGAATTTTTTTGCATTTTATTTTTGAATTTTCTATCTCGGGTCGGGTTCGAACGGATAGGAAGGAAATTTTTTTTCTTCTCTATCTTTCGGCCTGTCCTGACCCGTTTCGTCTTGAAATGCAGCCAGGATGATGTTTTTTAATTTTTAGAATTTTCTTGCATTTTGTTTTTGAATTTTCTAACTCGGGTCGGGTTCGAACGGATAGAAAGTAAATTTTTTTTCTTCTCTATTTTTCGACCTGTCCATACCCGTTTAGTCTTGAAATGAAGCCTGGATGATTTTTTTTAATTTTTAGAATTTTTTGCATTTTATTTTTGAATTTTCTATCTCGGGTCGGGTTCGAACGGATAGGAAGGAAATTTTTTTTCTTCTCTATTTTTCGGCCTGTCCTGACATGTTTCATCTTGAAATGAAGCCTGGATGATATTTTTTAATTTTTAGAATTTTTTTGCATTTAGTTTTGAATTTTCTAACTCGGGTCGGGTTTAAACGAATAGGAAGGAAATTTTTTTTCTTCTCTATTTTTCGGCCTGTCCATACCCGTTTAGTCTTGAAATAATGCCTGGATGATGTTTTTTTAATTTTTAGAATTTTTTTGCATTTATTTTAGAATTTTCTATCTCGGGTCGGGTTCGAACGGATAGGAGGAAATTTTTTTTCTTCTCTATTTTTCGGCTTGTCCATACCCGTTTACTCTTGAAATGAAGCCTGGATGATGTTTTTTAATTTTTAGAATTTTTTTGCATTTTATTTTTGAATTTTCTATCTCGGGTCGGGTTCGAACGGATAGGATGGAAATTTTTATTCTTCTCTATTTTTCGGCCTGTCCATACCCGTTTAGTCTTGAAATGAAGCCCGGATGATGTTTTTTAATTTTTAGAATTTTTTTGCATTTATTTTTAAATTTTCTAACTCGGGTCGGGTTCGAACGTATAGGAAGGAAATTGTTTTTCCTCTCTATTTTTCAGCCTGTCCTGACTTGTTTCATCTTGAAACGAAGCCAGGATGATATTTTTTAATTTTTAGAATTTTTCTGCATTTATTTTTGAATTTTCTAACTCGGGTCGGGTTCGAACGGATAGGAAGGAAATTTTTTTTCTTCTCTATTTTTCGGCCTGTCCATACCCGTTTAGTTTTGAAATGAAGCCTGGATGATGTTTTTTAATTTTTAGAATTTTTTTGCATTTTATTTTTGAATTTTCAATCTCGGGTCGGGTTCGAACGGATAAGAAGGAAATTTTTTTTCTTCTCTATTTTTCGGCCTGTCCATACCCGTTTAGTCTTGAAATGATGCCTGGATGATGTTTTTTTAATTTTTAGAATTATTTTGCATTTTATTTTTGAATTTTCTATCTCGGGTCGGGTTCGAACGGATAGGATGGAAATTTTTTTTCTTCTCTATTTTTCGGCCTGTCCATACCCGTTTAGTCTTGAAATGAAGCCTGGATGATGTTTTTTAATTTTTAGAAACTTTTTTCATTTTATTTTTGAATTTTCTATCTCGGGTCGGGTTCGAACGGATAGGATGGAAATTTTTTTTCTTCTCTATTTTTCGGCCTGTCCATACCCGTTTAGTCTTGAAATGAAGCCTGGATGATGTTTTTTAATTTTTAGAATTTTTTTGCATTTTATTATTGAATTTTCTATCTCGGATCGGGTTCGAACAGATAGGAAGGAAATTTTTTTTCTTCTCTATTTTTCGGCCTGTCCATACCCGTTTAGTCTTGAAATGAAGCCTGGATGATGTTTTTTAATTTTTAGAATTTTTTTGCATTTTATTTTTGAATTTTCTATCTCGGGTCGGGTTCGAACGGATAGGAAGGAAATTTTTTTTCTTCTCTATCTTTCGGCCTGTCCTGACCCGTTTCGTCTTGAAATGCAGCCAGGATGATGTTTTTTAATTTTTAGAATTTTCTTGCATTTTGTTTTTGAATTTTCTAACTCGGGTCGGGTTCGAACGGATAGAAAGTAAATTTTTTTTCTTCTCTATTTTTCGACCTGTCCATACCCGTTTAGTCTTGAAATGAAGCCTGGATGATTTTTTTTAATTTTTAGAATTTTTTTGCATTTTATTTTTGAATTTTCTATCTCGGGTCGGGTTCGAACGGATAGGAAGGAAATTTTTTTTCTTCTCTATTTTTCGGCCTGTCCTGACATGTTTCATCTTGAAATGAAGCCTGGATGATATTTTTTAATTTTTAGAATTTTTTTGCATTTAGTTTTGAATTTTCTAACTCGGGTCGGGTTTAAACGAATAGGAAGGAAATTTTTTTTCTTCTCTATTTTTCGGCCTGTCCATACCCGTTTAGTCTTGAAATAATGCCTGGATGATGTTTTTTTAATTTTTAGAATTTTTTTGCATTTATTTTAGAATTTTCTATCTCGGGTCGGGTTCGAACGGATAGGAGGAAATTTTTTTTCTTCTCTATTTTTCGGCTTGTCCATACCCGTTTACTCTTGAAATGAAGCCTGGATGATGTTTTTTAATTTTTAGAATTTTTTTGCATTTTATTTTTGAATTTTCTATCTCGGGTCGGGTTCGAACGGATAGGATGGAAATTTTTATTCTTCTCTATTTTTCGGCCTGTCCATACCCGTTTAGTCTTGAAATGAAGCCTGGATGATGTTTTTTGATTTTTAGAATTTTCTTGCATTTTGTTTTTGAATTTTCTAACTCGGGTCGGGTTCGAACGGATAGAAAGGAAATTTTTTTTCTTCTCTATTTTTCGGCCTGTCCATACCCGTTTAGTCTTGAAATGAAGCCTGGATGATTTTTTTTAATTTTTAGAATTTTTTTGCATTTAGTTTTGAATTTTCTAACTCGGGTCGGGTTTTAACGGATAGGAAGAAAATTTTTTTTCTTCTCTATTTTTCGGCCTGTCCATACCCGTTTAGTCTTGAAATGATGCCTGGATGATGTTTTTTTAATTTTTAGAATTTTTTTGCATTTATTTTAGAATTTTCTATCTCGGGTCGAGTTCGAACGGATAGGAGGAAATTTTTATTCTTCTCTATTTTTCGGCTTGTCCATACCCGTTTACTCTTGAAATGAAGCCTGGATGATGTTTTTTAATTTTTAGAATTTTTTTGCATTTTATTTTTGAATTTTCTATCTCGGGTCGGGTTCGAACGGATAGGAAGGAAATTTTTTTTCTTCTCTATTTTTCGGCCTGTCCATACCCGTTTAGTTTTGAAATGAAGCCTGGATGATGTTTCTTAATTTTTAGAATTTTTTTGCATTTTATTTTTGAATTTTCTATCTCGGGTCGGGTTCGAACGGATAGGATGGAAATTTTTTTTCTTCTCTATTTTTCGGCCTATCCATACCCGTTTAGTCTTGAAATGAAGCCTGGATGATGTTTTTTAATTTTTAGAAACTTTTTTCATTTTATTTTTGAATTTTCTATCTCGGGTCGGGTTCGAACGGATAGGATGGAAATTTTTTTTCTTCTCTATCTTTCGGCCTGTCCTGACCCGTTTCGTCTTGAAATGCAGCCAGGATGATGTTTTTTAATTTTTAGAATTTTCTTGCATTTTGTTTTTGAATTTTCTAACTCGGGTCGGGTTCGAACGGATAGAAAGGAAATTTTTTTTCTTCTCTATTTTTCGACCTGTCCATACCCGTTTAGTCTTGAAATGAAGCCTGGATGATTTTTTTTTTAATTTTTAGAATTTTTTTGCATTTAGTTTTGAATTTTCTAACTCGGGTCGGGTTTAAACGGATAGGAAGGAAATTTTTTTTCTTCTCTATTTTTCGGCCTGTCCATACCCGTTTAGTCTTGAAATGATGCCTGGATGATGTTTTTTTAATTTTTAGAATTTTTTTGCATTTATTTTAGAATTTTCTATCTCGGGTCGGGTTCGAACGGATAGGAGGAAATTTTTTTTCTTCTCTATTTTTCGGCTTGTCCATACCCGTTTACTCTTGAAATGAAGCCTGGATGATGTTTTTTAATTTTTAGAATTTTTTTGCATTTTATTTTTGAATTTTCAATCTCGGGTCGGGTTCGAACGGATAGGAAGGAAATTTTTTTTCTTCTCTATTTTTCGGCCTGTCCATACCCGTTTAGTCTTGAAATGATGCCTGGATGATTTTTTTTAATTTTTAAAATTTTTTTGCATTTATTTTAGAATTTTCTATCTCGGGTCGGGTTCGAACGGATAGGAGGAAATTTTTTTTCTTCTCTATTTTTCGGCTTGTCCATACCCGTTTACTCTTGAAATGAAGCCTGGATGATGTTTTTTAATTTTTAGAATTTTTTTGCATTTTATTTTTGAATTTTCTATCTCGGGTCGGGTTCGAACGGATAGGAAGGAAATTTTTTTTCTTCTCTATTTTTCGGCCTGTCCTGACATGTTTTATCTTGAAATGAAGCCTGGATGATATTTTTTAATTTTTAGAATTTTTTTGCAATTATTTTTGACTTTTCTATATCGGGTCGGGTTCGAACGGATAGGAAGGAAATTTTTTTTCTTCTCTATTTTTCGGCCTGTCCATACCCGTTTAGTCTTGAAATGAAGCCCAGATGATGTTTTTTAATTTTTAGAATTTTTTTGCATTTATTTTTGAATTTTCTAACTCGGGTCGGGTTCGAACGTATAGGAAGGAAATTTTTTTTCCTCTCTATTTTTCAGCCTGTCCTGACTTGTTTCATCTTGAAACGAAGCCAGGATGATATTTTTTAATTTTTAGAATTTTTCTGCATTTATTTTTGAATTTTCTAACTCGGGTCGGGTTCGAACGGATAGGAAGGAAATTTTTTTTCTTCTCTATTTTTCGGCCTGTCCATACCCGTTTAGTTTTGAAATGAAGCCTGGATGATGTTTTTTAATTTTTAGAATTTTTTTGCATTTTATTTTTGAATTTTCTATCTCGGGTCGGGTTCGAACGGATAGGATGGAAATTTTTTTTCTTCTCTATTTTTCGGCCTATCCATACCCGTTTAGTCTTGAAATGAAGCCTGGATGATGTTTTTTAATTTTTAGAAACTTTTTTCATTTTATTTTTGAATTTTCTATCTCGGGTCGGGTTCGAACGGATAGGATGGAAATTTTTTTTCTTCTCTATCTTTCGGCCTGTCCTGACCCGTTTCGTCTTGAAATGCAGCCAGGATGATGTTTTTTAATTTTTAGAATTTTCTTGCATTTTGTTTTTGAATTTTCTAACTCGGGTCGGGTTCGAACGGATAGAAAGGAAATTTTTTTTCTTCTCTATTTTTCGACCTGTCCATACCCGTTTAGTCTTGAAATGAAGCCTGGATGATTTTTTTTTTTATTTTTAGAATTTTTTTGCATTTAGTTTTGAATTTTCTAACTCGGGTCGGGTTTAAACGGATAGGAAGGAAATTTTTTTTCTTCTCTATTTTTCGGCCTGTCCATACCCGTTTAGTCTTGAAATGATGCCTGGATGATTTTTTTTAATTTTTAGAATTTTTTTGCATTTATTTTAGAATTTTCTATCTCGGGTCGGGTTCGAACGGATAGGATGGAAATTTTTTTTCTTCTCTATTTTTCGGCCTGTCCATACCCGTTTAGTCTTGAAATGAAGCCTGGATGATTTTTTTTAATTTTTAAAATTTTTTTGCATTTATTTTAGAATTTTCTATCTCGGGTCGAGTTCGAACGGATAGGAGGAAATTTTTTTTCTTCTCTATTTTTCGGCTTGTCCATACCCGTTTACTCTTGAAATGAAGCCTGGATGATGTTTTTTAATTTTTAGAATTTTTTTGCATTTTATTTTTGAATTTTCTATCTCGGGTCGGGTTCGAACGGATAGGATGGAAATTTTTTTTCTTCTCTATTTTTCAGCCTGTCCATACCCGTTTAGTCTTGAAATGAAGCCTGGATGATGTTTTTTAATTTTTAGAATTTTTTTGCATTTTATTTTTGAATTTTCTATCTCAGGTCGGGTTCGAACGGATAGGAAGGAAATTTTTTTTCTTCTCTATTTTTTGGCCTGTCCATACCCGTTTAGTCTTGAAATGAAGCCCGGATGATGTTTTTTAATTTTTAGAATTTTTTTGCATTTATTTTTGAATTTTCTAACTCGGGTCGGGTTCGAACGTATAGGAAGGAAATTTTTTTTCCTCTCTATTTTTCAGCCTGTCCTGACTTGTTTCATCTTGAAACGAAGCCAGGATGATGTTTTTTAATTTTTTGAATTTTTCTGCATTTATTTTTGAATTTTCTAACTCGGGTCGGGTTCGAATGGATAGGAAGGAAATTTTTTTTCTTCTCTATTTTTCGGCCTGTCCATACCCGTTTAGTTTTGAAATGAAGCCTGGATGATGTTTTTTAATTTTTAGAATTTTTTTGCATTTTATTTTTGAATTTTCTATCTCGGGTTGGGTTCGAACGGATAGGATGGAAATTTTTTTTTTTCTCTATTTTTCGGCCTGTCCATACCCGTTTAGTCTTGAAATGATGCCTGGATGATGTTTTTTTAATTTTTAGAATTTTTTTGCATTTTATTTTTGAATTTTCTATCTCGGGTCGGGTTCGAACGGATAGGATGGAAATTTTTTTTCTTCTCTATTTTTCGGCCTGTCCATACCCGTTTAGTCTTGAAATGAAGCCTGGATGATGTTTTTTAATTTTTAGAAACTTTTTTCATTTTGTTTTTGAATTTTCTATCTCGGGTCGGGTTCGAACGGATAGGATGGAAATTTTTTTTCTTCTCTATTTTTCGCCCTGTCCATAACCGTTTAGTCTTGAAATGAAGCGTGGATAATGTTTTTTAATTTTTAGAATTTTTTTTCATTTTATTTTTGAATTTTCTATTTCGGGTCGGGTTCGAACGGATAGGAAGAAAATTTTTTTTCTTTTCTATTTTTCAGCCTGTCCTGACATGTTTCATCTTGAAATGAAGCCTGGATGATATTTTTTAATTTTTAGAATTTTTTTGCATTTATTTTTGAATTTTTTATATCGGGTCAGGTTCGAACGGATAGGAAGGAAATTTTTTTTCTTCTCTATTTTTCGGCCTGTCCATACCCGTTTAGTCTTGAAATGAAGCCTGGATGATGGTTTTTAATTTTTAGTATTTTTTTGCATTTTATTTTTGAATTTTCTATTTCGGGTCGGGTTCGAACGGATAGGAAGGAAATTTTTTTTCTTCTCTATCTTTCGGCCTGTCCTGACCCGTTTCGTCTTGAAATGCAGCCAGGATAATGTTTTTTAATTTTTAGAATTTTCTTGCATTTTGTTTTTGAATTTTCTATCTCGGGTCGGGTTCGAACGGATAGGAGGAAATTTTTTTTCTTCTCTATTTTTCGGCCTGTCCATACCCGTTTAGTCTTGAAATGAAGCCTGGATGATGGTTTTTAATTTTTAGTATTTTTTTTGCATTTTATTTTTGAATTTTCTATCTCGGGTCGGGTTCGAACGGATAGGAAGGAAATTTTTTTTCTTCTCTATTTTTCGGCCTGTCCATACCCGTATAGTCTTGAAATGATGCCTGGATGATGTTTTTTTAATTTTTAGAATTTTTTTGCATTTTATTTTAGAATTTTCTATCTCGGGTCGGGTTCGAACGGATAGGAGGAAATTTTTTTTCTTCTCTATTTTTCGGCTTGTCCATACCCGTTTACTCATGAAATGAAGCCTGGATGATGTTTTTTAATTTTTAGAATTTTTTTGCATTTTATTTTTGAATTTTCTATCTCGGGTCGGGTTCGAACGGATAGGATGGAAATTTTTTTTCTTCTCTATTTTTCGGCCTGTCCATACCCGTTTAGTCTTGAAATGAAGCCTGGATGATTTTTTTTAATTTTTAAAATTTTTTTGCATTTATTTTAGAATTTTCTATCTCGGGTCGAGTTCGAACGGATAGGAGGAAATTTTTTTTCTTCTCTATTTTTCGGCTTGTCCATACCCGTTTACTCTTGAAATGAAGCCTGGATGATGTTTTTTAATTTTTAGAATTTTTTTGCATTTTATTTTTGAATTTTCTATCTCGGGTCGGGTTCGAACGGATAGGATGGAAATTTTTTTTCTTCTCTATTTTTCAGCCTGTCCATACCCGTTTAGTCTTGAAATGAAGCCTGGATGATGTTTTTTAATTTTTAGAATTTTTTTGCATTTTATTTTTGAATTTTCTATCTCAGGTCGGGTTCGAACGGATAGGAAGGAAATTTTTTTTCTTCTCTATTTTTTGGCCTGTCCATACCCGTTTAGTCTTGAAATGAAGCCCGGATGATGTTTTTTAATTTTTAGAATTTTTTTGCATTTATTTTTGAATTTTCTAACTCGGGTCGGGTTCGAACGTATAGGAAGGAAATTTTTTTTCCTCTCTATTTTTCAGCCTGTCCTGACTTGTTTCATCTTGAAACGAAGCCAGGATGATGTTTTTTAATTTTTTGAATTTTTCTGCATTTATTTTTGAATTTTCTAACTCGGGTCGGGTTCGAATGGATAGGAAGGAAATTTTTTTTCTTCTCTATTTTTCGGCCTGTCCATACCCGTTTAGTTTTGAAATGAAGCCTGGATGATGTTTTTTAATTTTTAGAATTTTTTTGCATTTTATTTTTGAATTTTCTATCTCGGGTTGGGTTCGAACGGATAGGATGGAAATTTTTTTTCTTCTCTATTTTTCGGCCTGTCCATACCCGTTTAGTCTTGAAATGAAGCCTGGATGATGTTTTTTAATTTTTAGAAACTTTTTTCATTTTATTTTTGAATTTTCTATCTCGGGTCGGGTTCGAACGGATAGGATGGAAATTTTTTTTCTTCTCTATTTTTCGGCCTGTCCATACCCGTTTAGTCTTGAAATGATGCCTGGATGATTTTTTTTAATTTTTAAAATTTTTTTGCATTTATTTTAGAATTTTCTATCTCGGGTCGGGTTCGAACGGATAGGAGGAAATTTTTTTTCTTGTCTATTTTTCGGCTTGTCCATACCCGTTTACTCTTGAAATGAAGCCTGGATGATGTTTTTTAATTTTTAGAATTTTTTTGCATTTTATTTTTGAATTTTCTATCTCGGGTCGGGTTCGAACGGATAGGAAGGAAATTTTTTTTATTCTCTATTTTTCGGCCTGTCCTGACATGTTTTATCTTGAAATGAAGCCTGGATGATATTTTTTAATTTTTAGAATTTTTTTGCAATTATTTTTGACTTTTCTATATCGGGTCGGGTTCGAACGGATAGGAAGGAAATTTTTTTTCTTCTCTATTTTTCGGCCTGTCCATACCCGTTTAGTCTTGAAATGAAGCCCGGATGATGTTTTTTAATTTTTAGAATTTTTTTGCATTTATTTTTGAATTTTCTAACTCGGGTCGGGTTCGAACGTATAGGAAGGAAATTTTTTTTCCTCTCTATTTTTCAGCCTGTCCTGACTTGTTTCATCTTGAAACGAAGCCAGGATGATATTTTTTAATTTTTAGAATTTTTCTGCATTTATTTTTGAATTTTCTAACTCGGGTCGGGTTCGAACGGATAGGAAGGAAATTTTTTTTCTTCTCTATTTTTCGGCCTGTCCATACCCGTTTAGTTTTGAAATGAAGCCTGGATGATGTTTTTTAATTTTTAGAATTTTTTTGCATTTTATTTTTGAATTTTCTATCTCGGGTCGGGTTCGAACGGATAGGATGGAAATTTTTTTTCTTCTCTATTTTTCGGCCTATCCATACCCGTTTAGTCTTGAAATGAAGCCTGGATGATGTTTTTTAATTTTTAGAAACTTTTTTCATTTTATTTTTGAATTTTCTATCTCGGGTCGGGTTCGAACGGATAGGATGGAAATTTTTTTTCTTCTCTATCTTTCGGCCTGTCCTGACCCGTTTCGTCTTGAAATGCAGCCAGGATGATGTTTTTTAATTTTTAGAATTTTCTTGCATTTTGTTTTTGAATTTTCTAACTCGGGTCGGGTTCGAACGGATAGAAAGGAAATTTTTTTTCTTCTCTATTTTTCGACCTGTCCATACCCGTTTAGTCTTGAAATGAAGCCTGGATGATTTTTTTTTTTATTTTTAGAATTTTTTTGCATTTAGTTTTGAATTTTCTAACTCGGGTCGGGTTTAAACGGATAGGAAGGAAATTTTTTTTCTTCTCTATTTTTCGGCCTGTCCATACCCGTTTAGTCTTGAAATGATGCCTGGATGATTTTTTTTAATTTTTAGAATTTTTTTGCATTTATTTTAGAATTTTCTATCTCGGGTCGGGTTCGAACGGATAGGATGGAAATTTTTTTTCTTCTCTATTTTTCGGCCTGTCCATACCCGTTTAGTCTTGAAATGAAGCCTGGATGATTTTTTTTAATTTTTAAAATTTTTTTGCATTTATTTTAGAATTTTCTATCTCGGGTCGAGTTCGAACGGATAGGAGGAAATTTTTTTTCTTCTCTATTTTTCGGCTTGTCCATACCCGTTTACTCTTGAAATGAAGCCTGGATGATGTTTTTTAATTTTTAGAATTTTTTTGCATTTTATTTTTGAATTTTCTATCTCGGGTCGGGTTCGAACGGATAGGATGGAAATTTTTTTTCTTCTCTATTTTTCAGCCTGTCCATACCCGTTTAGTCTTGAAATGAAGCCTGGATGATGTTTTTTAATTTTTAGAATTTTTTTGCATTTTATTTTTGAATTTTCTATCTCAGGTCGGGTTCGAACGGATAGGAAGGAAATTTTTTTTCTTCTCTATTTTTTGGCCTGTCCATACCCGTTTAGTCTTGAAATGAAGCCCGGATGATGTTTTTTAATTTTTAGAATTTTTTTGCATTTATTTTTGAATTTTCTAACTCGGGTCGGGTTCGAACGTATAGGAAGGAAATTTTTTTTCCTCTCTATTTTTCAGCCTGTCCTGACTTGTTTCATCTTGAAACGAAGCCAGGATGATGTTTTTTAATTTTTTGAATTTTTCTGCATTTATTTTTGAATTTTCTAACTCGGGTCGGGTTCGAATGGATAGGAAGGAAATTTTTTTTCTTCTCTATTTTTCGGCCTGTCCATACCCGTTTAGTTTTGAAATGAAGCCTGGATGATGTTTTTTAATTTTTAGAATTTTTTTGCATTTTATTTTTGAATTTTCTATCTCGGGTTGGGTTCGAACGGATAGGATGGAAATTTTTTTTTTTCTCTATTTTTCGGCCTCTCCATACCCGTTTAGTCTTGAAATGAAGCCTGGATGATGTTTTTTAATTTTTAGAAACTTTTTTCATTTTATTTTTGAATTTTCTATCTCGGGTCGGGTTCGAACGGATAGGATGGAAATTTTTTTTCTTCTCTATTTTTCGGCCTGTCCATACCCGTTTAGTCTTGAGATGATGCCTGGATGATTTTTTTTAATTTTTAAAATTTTTTTGCATTTATTTTAGAATTTTCTATCTCGGGTCGGGTTCGAACGGATAGGAGGAAATTTTTTTTCTTCTCTATTTTTCGGCTTGTCCATACCCGTTTACTCTTGAAATGAAGCCTGGATGATGTTTTTTAATTTTTAGAATTTTTTTGCATTTTATTTTTGAATTTTCTATCTCGGGTCGGGTTCGAACGGATAGGAAGGAAATTTTTTTTATTCTCTATTTTTCGGCCTGTCCTGACATGTTTTATCTTGAAATGAAGCCTGGATGATATTTTTTAATTTTTAGAATTTTTTTGCAATTATTTTTGACTTTTCTATATCGGGTCGGGTTCGAACGGATAGGAAGGAAATTTTTTTTCTTCTCTATTTTTCGGCCTGTCCATACCCGTTTAGTCTTGAAATGAAGCCCGGATGATGTTTTTTAATTTTTAGAATTTTTTTGCATTTATTTTTGAATTTTCTAACTCGGGTCGGGTTCGAACGTATAGGAAGGAAATTTTTTTTCCTCTCTATTTTTCAGCCTGTCCTGACTTGTTTCATCTTGAAACGAAGCCAGGATGATATTTTTTAATTTTTAGAATTTTTCTGCATTTATTTTTGAATTTTCTAACTCGGGTCGGGTTCGAACGGATAGGAAGGAAATTTTTTTTCTTCTCTATTTTTCGGCCTGTCCATACCCGTTTAGTTTTGAAATGAAGCCTGGATGATGTTTTTTAATTTTTAGAATTTTTTTGCATTTTATTTTTGAATTTTCTATCTCGGGTCGGGTTCGAACGGATAGGATGGAAATTTTTTTTCTTCTCTATTTTTCGGCCTATCCATACCCGTTTAGTCTTGAAATGAAGCCTGGATGATGTTTTTTAATTTTTAGAAACTTTTTTCATTTTATTTTTGAATTTTCTATCTCGGGTCGGGTTCGAACGGATAGGATGGAAATTTTTTTTCTTCTCTATCTTTCGGCCTGTCCTGACCCGTTTCGTCTTGAAATGCAGCCAGGATGATGTTTTTTAATTTTTAGAATTTTCTTGCATTTTGTTTTTGAATTTTCTAACTCGGGTCGGGTTCGAACGGATAGAAAGGAAATTTTTTTTCTTCTCTATTTTTCGACCTGTCCATACCCGTTTAGTCTTGAAATGAAGCCTGGATGATTTTTTTTTTTATTTCTAGAATTTTTTTGCATTTAGTTTTGAATTTTCTAACTCGGGTCGGGTTTAAACGGATAGGAAGGAAATTTTTTTTCTTCTCTATTTTTCGGCCTGTCCATACCCGTTTAGTCTTGAAATGATGCCTGGATGATTTTTTTTAATTTTTAGAATTTTTTTGCATTTATTTTAGAATTTTCTATCTCGGGTCGGGTTCGAACGGATAGGAGGAAATTTTTTTTCTTCTCTATTTTTCGGCTTGTCCATACCCGTTTACTCTTGAAATGAAGCCTGGATGATGTTTTTTAATTTTTAGAATTTTTTTGCATTTTATTTTTGAATTTTCAATCTCGGGTCGGGTTCGAACGGATAGGAAGGAAATTTTTTTTCTTCTCTATTTTTCGGCCTGTCCATACCCGTTTAGTCTTGAAATGATGCCTGGATGATGTTTTTTTAATTTTTAGAATTTTTTTGCATTTTATTTTTGAATTTTCTATCTCGGGTCGGGTTCGAACGGATAGGATGGAAATTTTTTTTCTTCTCTATTTTTCGGCCTGTCCATACCCGTTTAGTCTTGAAATGTAGCCTGGATGATGTTTTTTAATTTTTAGAAACTTTTTTCATTTTATTTTTGAATTTTCTATCTCGGGTCGGGTTCGAACGGATAGGATGGAAATTTTTTTTCTTCTCTATTTTTCGCCCTGTCCATACCCGTTTAGTCTTGAAATGAAGCCTGGATGATGTTTTTTAATTTTTAGAATTTTTTTTCATTTTATTTTTGAATTTTCTATTTCGGGTCGGGTTCGAACGGATAGGAAGAAAATTTTTTTTCTTCTCTATTTTTCAGCCTGTCCTGACATGTTTCATCTTGAAAAGAAGCCTGGATGATATTTTTTAATTTTTAGAATTTTTTTGCATTTATTTTTGAATTTTTTATATCGGGTCAGGTTCGAACGGATAGGAAGGAAATTTTTTTTCTTCTCTATTTTTCTGCCTGTCCATACCCGTTTAGTCTTGAAATGAAGCCTGGATGATGGTTTTTAATTTTTAGTATTTTTTTGCATTTTATTTTTGAATTTTCTATCTCGGGTCGGGTTCGAACGGATAGGAAGGAAATTTTTTTTCTTCTCTATCTTTCGGCCTGTCCTGACCCGTTTCGTCTTGAAATGCAGCCAGGATAATGTTTTTTAATTTTTAGAATTTTCTTGCATTTTGTTTTTGAATTTTCTATCTCGGGTCGGGTTCGAACGGATAGGAGGAAATTTTTTTTCTTTTCTATTTTTCGGCCTGTCCATACCCGTTTAGTCTTGAAATGAAGCCTGGATGATGTTTTTTAATTTTTAGAATTTTTTTGCATTTTATTTTTGAATTTTCTATCTCAGGTCGGGTTCGAACGGATAGGAAGGAAATTTTTTTTCTTCTCTATTTTTTGGCCTGTCCATACCCGTTTAGTCTTGAAATGAAGCCCGGATGATGTTTTTTAATTTTTAGAATTTTGTTGCATTTATTTTTGAATTTTCTAACTCGGGTCGGGTTCGAACGTATAGGAAGGAAATTTTTTTTCCTCTCTATTTTTCAGCCTGTCCTGACTTGTTTCATCTTGAAACGAAGCCAGGATGATGTTTTTTAATTTTTTGAATTTTTCTGCATTTATTTTTGAATTTTCTAACTCGGGTCGGGTTCGAATGGATAGGAAGGAAATTTTTTTTCTTCTCTATTTTTCGGCCTGTCCATACCCGTTTAGTTTTGAAATGAAGCCTGGATGATGTTTTTTAATTTTTAGAATTTTTTTGCATTTTATTTTTGAATTTTCTATCTCGGGTTGGGTTCGAACGGATAGGATGGAAATTTTTTTTCTTCTCTATTTTTCGGCCTGTCCATACCCGTTTAGTCTTGAAATGAAGCCTGGATGATGTTTTTTAATTTTTAGAAACTTTTTTCATTTTATTTTTGAATTTTCTATCTCGGGTCGGGTTCGAACGGATAGGATGGAAATTTTTTTTCTTCTCTATTTTTCGGCCTGTCCATACCCGTTTAGTCTTGAAATGATGCCTGGATGATTTTTTTTAATTTTTAAAATTTTTTTGCATTTATTTTAGAATTTTCTATCTCGGGTCGGGTTCGAACGGATAGGAGGAAATTTTTTTTCTTCTCTATTTTTCGGCTTGTCCATACCCGTTTACTCTTGAAATGAAGCCTGGATGATGTTTTTTAATTTTTAGAATTTTTTTGCATTTTATTTTTGAATTTTCTATCTCGGGTCGGGTTCGAACGGATAGGAAGGAAATTTTTTTTCTTCTCTATTTTTCGGCCTGTCCTGACATGTTTTATCTTGAAATGAAGCCTGGATGATATTTTTTAATTTTTAGAATTTTTTTGCAATTATTTTTGACTTTTCTATATCGGGTCGGGTTC
This sequence comes from Quercus robur, assembly GCF_932294415.1. NCBI lineage: Eukaryota > Viridiplantae > Streptophyta > Magnoliopsida > Fagales > Fagaceae > Quercus > Quercus robur. Next base: position 37,389,636 of record NC_065542.1, on the reverse strand, counting down.
GAACGGATAGGAAGGAAATTTTTTTTCTTCTCTATTTTTCGGCCTGTCCATACCCGTTTAGTCTTGAAATGAAGCCCGGATGATGTTTTTTAATTTTTAGAATTTTTTTGCATTTATTTTTGAATTTTCTAACTCGGGTCGGGTTCGAACGTATAGGAAGGAAATTTTTTTTCCTCTCTATTTTTCAGCCTGTCCTGACTTGTTTCATCTTGAAACGAAGCCAGGATGATATTTTTTAATTTTTAGAATTTTTCTGCATTTATTTTTGAATTTTCTAACTCGGGTCGGGTTCGAACGGATAGGAAGGAAATTTTTTTTCTTCTCTATTTTTCGGCCTGTCCATACCCGTTTAGTTTTGAAATGAAGCCTGGATGATGTTTTTTAATTTTTAGAATTTTTTTGCATTTTATTTTTGAATTTTCTATCTCGGGTCGGGTTCGAACGGATAGGATGGAAATTTTTTTTCTTCTCTATTTTTCGGCCTATCCATACCCGTTTAGTCTTGAAATGAAGCCTGGATGATGTTTTTTAATTTTTAGAAACTTTTTTCATTTTATTTTTGAATTTTCTATCTCGGGTCGGGTTCGAACGGATAGGATGGAAATTTTTTTTCTTCTCTATCTTTCGGCCTGTCCTGACCCGTTTCGTCTTGAAATGCAGCCAGGATGATGTTTTTTAATTTTTAGAATTTTCTTGCATTTTGTTTTTGAATTTTCTAACTCGGGTCGGGTTCGAACGGATAGAAAGGAAATTTTTTTTTTTCTCTATTTTTCGACCTGTCCATACCCGTTTAGTCTTGAAATGAAGCCTGGATGATTTTTTTTTTATTTTTAGAATTTTTTTGCATTTAGTTTTGAATTTTCTAACTCGGGTCGGGTTTAAACGGATAGGAAGGAAATTTTTTTTCTTCTCTATTTTTCGGCCTGTCCATACCCGTTTAGTCTTGAAATGATGCCTGGATGATTTTTTTTAATTTTTAGAATTTTTTTGCATTTATTTTAGAATTTTCTATCTCGGGTCGGGTTCGAACGGATAGGAGGAAATTTTTTTTCTTCTCTATTTTTCGGCTTGTCCATACCCGTTTACTCTTGAAATGAAGCCTGGATGATGTTTTTTAATTTTTAGAATTTTTTTGCATTTTATTTTTGAATTTTCAATCTCGGGTCGGGTTCGAACGGATAGGAAGGAAATTTTTTTTCTTCTCTATTTTTCGGCCTGTCCATACCTGTTTGGTCTTGAAATGATGCCTGGATGATGTTTTTTTAATTTTTAGAATTTTTTTGCATTTTATTTTTGAATTTTCTATCTCGGGTCGGGTTCGAACGGATAGGATGGAAATTTTTTTTCTTCTCTATTTTTCGGCCTGTCCATACCCGTTTAGTCTTGAAATGAAGCCTGGATGATGTTTTTTAATTTTTAGAAACTTTTTTCATTTTATTTTTGAATTTTCTATCTCGGGTCGGGTTCGAACGGATAGGATGGAAATTTTTTTTCTTCTCTATTTTTCGCCCTGTCCATACCCGTTTAGTCTTGAAATGAAGCCTGGATGATGTTTTTTAATTTTTAGAATTTTTTTTCATTTTATTTTTGAATTTTCTATTTCGGGTCGGGTTCGAACGGATAGGAAGAAAATTTTTTTTCTTCTCTATTTTTCAGCCTGTCCTGACATGTTTCATCTTGAAATGAAGCCTGGATGATATTTTTTAATTTTTAGAATTTTTTTGCATTTATTTTTGAATTTTTTATATCGGGACAGGTTCGAACGGATAGGAAGGAAATTTTTTTTCTTCTCTATTTTTCGGCCTGTCCATACCCGTTTAGTCTTGAAATGAAGCCTGGATGATGGTTTTTAATTTTTAGTATTTTTTTGCATTTTATTTTTGAATTTTCTATCTCGGGTCGGGTTCGAACGGATAGGAAGGAAATTTTTTTTCTTCTCTATCTTTCGGCCTGTCCTGACCCGTTTCGTCTTGAAATGCAGCCAGGATAATGTTTTTTAATTTTTAGAATTTTCTTGCATTTTGTTTTTGAATTTTCTATCTCGGGTCGGGTTCGAACGGATAGGAGGAAATTTTTTTTCTTTTCTATTTTTCGGCCTGTCCATACCCGTTTAGTCTTGAAATGAAGCCTGGATGATGGTTTTTAATTTTTAGTATTTTTTTGCATTTTATTTTTGAATTTTCTATCTCGGGTCGGGTTCGAACGGATAGGAAGGAAATTTTTTTTCTTCTCTATTTTTCGGCCTGTCCATACCCGTATAGTCTTGAAATGATGCCTGGATGATGTTTTTTTAATTTTTAGAATTTTTTTGCATTTATTTTAGAATTTTCTATCTCGGGTCGGGTTCGAACGGATAGGAGGAAATTTTTTTTCTTCTCTATTTTTCGGCGTGTCCATACCCGTTTACTCTTGAAATGAAGCCTGGATGATGTTTTTTAATTTTTAGAATTTTTTTGCATTTTATTTTTGAATTTTCTATCTCGGGTCGGGTTCGAACGGATAGGATGGAAATTTTTTTTCTTCTCTATTTTTCGGCCTGTCCATACCCGTTTAGTCTTGAAATGAAGCCTGGATGATGTTTTTTGATTTTTAGAATTTTCTTGCATTTTGTTTTTGAATTTTCTAACTCGGGTCGGGTTCGAACGGATAGAAAGGAAATTTTTTTTCTTCTCTATTTTTCGACCTGTCCATACCCGTTTAGTCTTGAAATGAAGCCTGGATGATTTTTTTTAATTTTTAAAATTTTTTTGCATTTATTTTAGAATTTTCTATCTCGGGTCGAGTTCGAACGGATAGGAGGAAATTTTTTTTCTTCTCTATTTTTCGGCTTGTCCATACCCGTTTACGCTTGAAATGAAGCCTGGATGATGTTTTTTAATGTTTAGAATTTTTTTGCATTTTATTTTTGAATTTTCTATCTCGGGTCGGGTTCGAACGGATAGGATGGAAATTTTTTTTCTTCTCTATTTTTCAGCCTGTCCATACCCGTTTAGTCTTGAAATGAAGCCTGGATGATGTTTTTTAATTTTTAGAATTTTTTTGCATTTTATTTTTGAATTTTCTATCTCAGGTCGGGTTCGAACGGATAGGAAGGAAATTTTTTTTCTTCTCTATTTTTCGGCCTGTCCATACCCGTTTAGTCTTGAAATGAAGCCCGGATGATGTTTTTTAATTTTTAGAATTTTTTTGCATTTATTTTTAAATTTTCTAACTCGGGTCGGGTTCGAACGTATAGGAAGGAAATTTTTTTTCTTCTCTATTTTTCAGCCTGTCCTGACTTGTTTCATCTTGAAACGAAGCCAGGATGATGTTTTTTAATTTTTAGAATTTTTCTGCATTTATTTTTGAATTTTCTAACTCGGGTCGGGTTCGAATGGATAGGAAGGAAATTTTTTTTCTTCTCTATTTTTCGGCCTGTCCATACCCGTTTAGTTTTGAAATGAAGCCTGGATGATGTTTTTTAATTTTTAGAATTTTTTTGCATTTTATTTTTGAATTTTCTATCTCGGGTCGGGTTCGAACGGATAGGATGGAAATTTTTTTTCTTCTCTATTTTTCGGCCTTTCCATACCCGTTTAGTCTTGAAATGAAGCCTGGATGATGTTTTTTAATTTTTAGAAACTTTTTTCATTTTATTTTTGAATTTTCTATCTCGGGTCAGGTTCGAACGGATAGGATGAAAATTTTTTTTCTTCTCTATTTTTCGGCCTGTCCATACCCGTTTAGTCTTGAAATGAAGCCTGGATGATGTTTTTTAATTTTTAGAATTTTTTTGCATTTTATTTTTGAATTTTCTATCTCGGATCGGGTTCGAACAGATAGGAAGGAAATTTTTTTTCTTCTCTATTTTTCGGCCTGTCCATACCCGTTTAGTCTTGAAATGAAGCTTGGATGATGTTTTTTAATTTTTAGAATTTTTTTGCATTTTATTTTTGAATTTTCTATCTCGGGTCGGGTTCGAACGGATAGGAAGGAAATTTTTTTTCTTCTTTATCTTTCGGCCTGTCCTGACCCGTTTCGTCTTGAAATGCAGCCAGGATGATGTTTTTTAATTTTTAGAATTTTCTTGCATTTTGTTTTTGAATTTTCTAACTCGGGTCGGGTTCGAACGGATAGAAAGGAAATTTTTTTTCTTCTCTATTTTTCGACCTGTCCATACCCGTTTAGTCTTGAAATGAAGCCTGGATGATTTTTTTTAATTTTTAGAATTTTTTTGCATTTTATTTTTGAATTTTCTATCTCGGGTCGGGTTCGAACGGATAGGAAGGAAATTTTTTTTCTTCTCTATTTTTCGGCCTGTCCTGACATGTTTCATCTTGAAATGAAGCCTGGATGATATTTTTTAATTTTTAGAATTTTTTTGCATTTAGTTTTGAATTTTCTAACTCGGGTCGGGTTTAAACGGATAGGAAGGAAATTTTTTTTCTTCTCTATTTTTCGGCCTGTCCATACCCGTTTAGTCTTGAAATAATGCCTGGATGATGTTTTTTTAATTTTTAGAATTTTTTTGCATTTATTTTAGAATTTTCTATCTCGGGTCGGGTTCGAACGGATAGGAGGAAATTTTTTTTCTTCTCTATTTTTCGGCTTGTCCATACCCGTTTACTCTTGAAATGAAGCCTGGATGATGTTTTTTAATTTTTAGAATTTTTTTACATTTTATTTTTGAATTTTCTATCTCGGGTCGGGTTCGAACGGATAGGATGGAAATTTTTATTCTTCTCTATTTTTCGGCCTGTCCATACCCGTTTAGTCTTGAAATGAAGCCTGGATGATGTTTTTTGATTTTTAGAATTTTCTTGCATTTTGTTTTTGAATTTTCTAACTCGGGTCGGGTTCGAACGGATAGAAAGGAAATTTTTTTTCTTCTCTATTTTTCGGCCTGTCCATACCCGTTTAGTCTTGAAATGAAGCCTGGATGATTTTTTTTAATTTTTAGAATTTTTTTGCATTTAGTTTTGAATTTTCTAACTCGTGTCGGGTTTAAACGGATAGGAAGAAAATTTTTTTTCTTCTCTATTTTTCGGCCTGTCCATACCCGTTTAGTCTTGAAATGATGCCTGGATGATGTTTTTTTAATTTTTAGAATTTTTTTGCATTTATTTTAGAATTTTCTATCTCGGGTCGAGTTCGAACGGATAGGAGGAAATTTTTATTCTTCTCTATTTTTCGGCCTGTCCATACCCGTTTAGTCTTGAAATGAAGCCTGGATGATTTTTTTTAATTTTTAGAATTTTTTTGCATTTATTTTTGAATTTTCTAACTCGGGTCGGGTTTAAACGGATAGGAAGGAAATTTTTTTTCTTCTCTATTTTTCGGCCTGTCCAGACCCGTTTAGTCTTGAAATGATGCCTGGATGATGTTTTTTTAATTTTTAAAATTTTTTTGCATTTATTTTAGAATTTTCTATCTCGGGTCGGGTTCGAACGGATAGGAGGAAATTTTTTTTCTTCTCTATTTTTCGGCTTGTCCATACCCGTTTACTCTTGAAATGAAGCCTGGATGATGTTTTTTAATTTTTAGAATTTTTTTGCATTTTATTTTTGAATTTTCTATCTCGGGTCGGGTTCGAACGGATAGGAAGGAAATTTTTTTTCTTCTCTATTTTTCGGCCTGTCCATACCCGTTTAGTTTTGAAATGAAGCCTGGATGATGTTTTTTAATTTTTAGAATTTTTTTGCATTTTATTTTTGAATTTTCTATCTCGGGTCGGGTTCGAACGGATAGGATGGAAATTTTTTTTCTTCTCTATTTTTCGGCCTATCCATACCCGTTTAGTCTTGAAATGAAGCCTGGATGATGTTTTTTAATTTTTAGAAACTTTTTTCATTTTATTTTTGAATTTTCTATCTCGGGTCGGGTTCGAACGGATAGGATGGAAATTTTTTTTCTTCTCTATCTTTCGGCCTGTCCTGACCCGTTTCGTCTTGAAATGCAGCCAGGATGATGTTTTTTAATTTTTAGAATTTTCTTGCATTTTGTTTTTGAATTTTCTAACTCGGGTCGGGTTCGAACGGATAGAAAGGAAATTTTTTTTCTTCTCTATTTTTCGACCTGTCCATACCCGTTTAGTCTTGAAATGAAGCTTGGATGATTTTTTTTTTAATTTTTAGAATTTTTTTGCATTTAGTTTTGAATTTTCTAACTCGGGTCGGGTTTAAACGGATAGGAAGGAAATTTTTTGTCTTCTCTATTTTTCGGCCTGTCCATACCCGTTTAGTCTTGAAATGATGCCTGGATGATGTTTTTTTAATTTTTAGAATTTTTTTGCATTTATTTTAGAATTTTCTATCTCGGGTCGGGTTCGAACGGATAGGAGGAAATTTTTTTTCTTCTCTATTTTTCGGCTTGTCCATACCCGTTTACTCTTGAAATGAAGCCTGGATGATGTTTTTTAATTTTTAGAATTTTTTTGCATTTTAATTTATAATTTTCAATCTCGGGTCGGGTTCGAACGGATAGGAAGGAAATTTTTTTTCTTCTCTATTTTTCGGCCTGTCCATACCCGTTTAGTCTTGAAATGATGCCTGGATGGTTTTTTTTAATTTTTAAAATTTTTTTGCATTTATTTTAGAATTTTCTATCTCGGGTCGGGTTCGAACGGATAGGAGGAAATTTTTTTTCTTCTCTATTTTTCGGCTTGTCCATACCCGTTTACTCTTGAAATGAAGCCTGGATGATGTTTTTTAATTTTTAGATTTTTTTTGCATTTTATTTTTGAATTTTCTATCTCGGGTCGGGTTCGAACGGATAGGAAGGAAATTTTTTTTCTTCTCTATTTTTCGGCCTGTCCTGACATGTTTTATCTTGAAATGAAGCCTGGATGATATTTTTTAATTTTTAGAATTTTTTTGCAATTATTTTTGACTTTTCTATATCGAGTCGGGTTCGAACGGATAGGAAGGAAATTTTTTTTCTTCTCTATTTTTCGGCCTGTCAATACCCGTTTAGTCTTGAAATGAAGCCCGGATGATGTTTTTTAATTTTTAGAATTTTTTTGCATTTATTTTTGAATTTTCTAACTCGGGTCGGGTTCGAACGTATAGGAAGGAAATTTTTTTTCCTCTCTATTTTTCAGCCTGTCCTGACTTGTTTCATCTTGAAACGAAGCCAGGATGATATTTTTTAATTTTTAGAATTTTTCTGCATTTATTTTTGAATTTTCTAACTCGGGTCGGGTTCGAACGGATAGGAAGGAAATCTTTTTTCTTCTCTATTTTTCGGCCTGTCCATACCCGTTTAGTTTTGAAATGAAGCCTGGATGATGTTTTTTAATTTTTAGAATTTTTTTGCATTTTATTTTTGAATTTTCTATCTCGGGTCGGGTTCGAACGGATAGGATGGAAATTTTTTTTCTTCTCTATTTTTCGGCCTATCCATACCCGTTTAGTCTTGAAATGAAGCCTGGATGATGTTTTTTAATTTTTAGAAACTTTTTTCATTTTATTTTTGAATTTTCTATCTCGGGTCGGGTTCGAACGGATAGGATGGAAATTTTTTTTCTTCTCTATCTTTCGGCCTGTCCTGTCCCGTTTCGTCTTGAAATGCAGCCAGGATGATGTTTTTTAATTTTTCGAATTTTCTTGCATTTTGTTTTTGAATTTTCTAACTCGGGTCGGGTTCGAACGGATAGAAAGGAAATTTTTTTTCTTCTCTATTTTTCGACCTGTCCATACCCGTTTAGTCTTGAAATGAAGCCTGGATGATTTTTTTTTTTATTTTTAGAATTTTTTTGCATTTAGTTTTGAATTTTCTAACTCGGGTCGGGTTTAAACGGATAGGAAGGAAATTTTTTTTCTTCTCTATTTTTCGGCCTGTCCATACCCGTTTAGTCTTGAAATGATGCCTGGATGATTTTTTTTAATTTTTAGAATTTTTTTGCATTTATTTTAGAATTTTCTATCTCGGGTCGGGTTCGAACGGATAGGAGGAAATTTTTTTTCTTCTCTATTTTTCGGCTTGTCCATACCCGTTTACTCTTGAAATGAAGCCTGGATGATGTTTTTTAATTTTTAGAATTTTTTTGCATTTTATTTTTGAATTTTCAATCTCGGGTCGGGTTCGAACGGATAGGAAGGAAATTTTTTTTCTTCTCTATTTTTCGGCCTGTCCATACCCGTTTAGTCTTGAAATGATGCCTGGATGATGTTTTTTTAATTTTTAGAATTTTTTTGCATTTTATTTTTGAATTTTCTATCTCGGGTCGGGTTTGAACGGATAGGATGGAAATTTTTTTTCTTCTCTATTTTTCGGCCTGTCCATACCCGTTTAGTCTTGAAATGAAGCCTGGATGATGTTTTTTAATTTTTAGAAACTTTTTTCATTTTATTTTTGAATTTTCTATCTCGGGTCGGGTTCGAACGGATAGGATGGAAATTTTTTTTCTTCTCTATTTTTCGCCCTGTCCATACCCGTTTAGTCTTGAAATGAAGCCTGGATGATGTTTTTTAATTTTTAGAATTTTTTTTCATTTTATTTTTGAATTTTCTATTTCGGGTCGGGTTCGAACGGATAGGAAGAAAATTTTTTTTCTTCTCTATTTTTCAGCCTGTCCTGACATGTTTCATCTTGAAATGAAGCCTGGATGATATTTTTTAATTTTTAGAATTTTTTTGCATTTATTTTTGAATTTTTTATATCGGGTCAGGTTCGAACGGATAGGAAGGAAATTTTTTTTCTTCTCTATTTTTCGGCCTGTCCATACCCGTTTAGTCTTGAAATGAAGCCTGGATGATGGTTTTTAATTTTTAGTATTTTTTTGCATTTTATTTTTGAATTTTCTATCTCGGGTCGGGTTCGAACGGATAGGAAGGAAATTTTTTTTCTTCTCTATCTTTCGGCCTGTCCTGACCCGTTTCGTCTTGAAATGCAGCCAGGATAATGTTTTTTAATTTTTAGAATTTTCTTGCATTTTGTTTTTGAATTTTCTATCTCGGGTCGGGTTCGAACGGATAGGAGGAAATTTTTTTTCTTCTCTATTTTTCGGCCTGTCCATACCCGTTTAGTCTTGAAATGAAGCCTGGATGATGGTTTTTAATTTTTAGTATTTTTTTGCATTTTATTTTTGAATTTTCTATCTCGGGTCGGGTTCGAACGGATCGGAAGGAAATTTTTTTTCTTCTCTATTTTTCGGCCTGTCCATACCCGTATAGTCTTGAAATGATGCCTGGATGATGTTTTTTTAAATTTTAGAATTTTTTTGCATTTGTTTTAGAATTTTTTATCTCGGGTCGGGTTCGAACGGATAGGAGGAAATTTTTTTTCTTCTCTATTTTTCGGCTTGTCCATACCCGTTTACTCTTGAAATGAAGCCTGGATGATGTTTTTTAATTTTTAGAATTTTTTTGCATTTTATTTTTGAATTTTCTATCTCGGGTCGGGTTCGAACGGATAGGATGGAAATTTTTTTTCTTCTCTATTTTTCGGCCTGTCCATACCCGTTTAGTCTTGAAATGAAGCCTGGATGATGTTTTTTGATTTTTAGAATTTTCTTGCATTTTGTTTTTGAATTTTCTAACTCGGGTCGGGTTCGAACGGATAGAAAGGAAATTTTTTTTCTTCTCTATTTTTCGACCTGTCCATACCCGTTTAGTCTTGAAATGAAGCCTGGATGATTTTTTTTAATTTTTAAAATTTTTTTGCATTTATTTTAGAATTTTCTATCTCGGGTCGAGTTCGAACGGATAGGAGGAAATTTTTTTTCTTCTCTATTTTTCGGCTTGTCCATACCCGTTTACTCTTGAAATGAAGCCTGGATGATGTTTTTTAATTTTTAGAATTTTTTTGCATTTTATTTTTGAATTTTCTATCTCGGGTCGGGTTCGAACGGATAGGATGGAAATTTTTTTTCTTCTCTATTTTTCAGCCTGTCCATACCCGTTTAGTCTTGAAATGAAGCCTGGATGATGTTTTTTAATTTTTAGAATTTTTTTGCATTTTATTTTTGAATTTTCTATCTCAGGTCGGGTTCGAACGGATAGGAAGGAAATTTTTTTTCTTCTCTATTTTTTGGCCTGTCCATACCCGTTTAGTCTTGAAATGAAGCCCGGATGATGTTTTTTAATTTTTAGAATTTTTTTGCATTTATTTTTGAATTTTCTAACTCGGGTCGGGTTCGAACGTATAGGAAGGAAATTTTTTTTCCTCTCTATTTTTCAGCCTGTCCTGACTTGTTTCATCTTGAAACGAAGCCAGGATGATGTTTTTTAATTTTTTGAATTTTTCTGCATTTATTTTTGAATTTTCTAACTCGGGTCGGGTTCGAATGGATAGGAAGGAAATTTTTTTTCTTCTCTATTTTTCGGCCTGTCCATACCCGTTTAGTTTTGAAATGAAGCCTGGATGATGTTTTTTAATTTTTAGAATTTTTTTGCATTTTATTTTTGAATTTTCTATCTCGGGTCGGGTTCGAACGGATAGGATGGAAATTTTTTTTCTTCTCTATTTTTCGGCCTGTCCATACCCGTTTAGTCTTGAAATGAAGCCTGGATGATGTTTTTTAATTTTTAGAAACTTTTTTCATTTTATTTTTGAATTTTCTATCTCGGGTCGGGTTCGAACGGATAGGATGGAAATATTTTTTCTTCTCTATTTTTCGGCCTGTCCATACCCGTTTAGTCTTGAAATGATGCCTGGATGATTTTTTTTAATTTTTAAAATTTTTTTGCATTTATTTTAGAATTTTCTATCTCGGGTCGGGTTCGAACGGATAGGAGGAAATTTTTTTTCTTCTCTATTTTTCGGCTTGTCCATACCCGTTTACTCTTGAAATGAAGCCTGGATGATGTTTTTTAATTTTTAGAATTTTTTTGCATTTTATTTTTGAATTTTCTATCTCGGGTCGGGTTCGAACGGATAGGAAGGAAATTTTTTTTCTTCTCTATTTTTCGGCCTGTCCTGACATGTTTTATCTTGAAATGAAGCCTGGATGATATTTTTTAATTTTTAGAATTTTTTTGCAATTATTTTTGACTTTTCTATATCGGGTCGGGTTCGAACGGATAGGAAGGAAATTTTTTTTCTTCTCTATTTTTCGGCCTGTCCATACCCGTTTAGTCTTGAAATGAAGCCCGGATGATGTTTTTTAATTTTTAGAATTTTTTTGCATTTATTTTTGAATTTTCTAACTCGGGTCGGGTTCGAACGTATAGGAAGGAAATTTTTTTTCCTCTCTATTTTTCAGCCTGTCCTGACTTGTTTCATCTTGAAACGAAGCCAGGATGATATTTTTTAATTTTTAGAATTTTTCTGCATTTATTTTTGAATTTTCTAACTCGGGTCGGGTTCGAACGGATAGGAAGGAAATTTTTTTTCTTCTCTATTTTTCGGCCTGTCCATACCCGTTTAGTTTTGAAATGAAGCCTGGATGATGTTTTTTAATTTTTAGAATTTTTTTGCATTTTATTTTTGAATTTTCTATCTCGGGTCGGGTTCGAACGGATAGGATGGAAATTTTTTTTCTTCTCTATTTCTCGGCCTATCCATACCCGTTTAGTCTTGAAATGAAGCCTGGATGATGTTTTTTAATTTTTTGAAACTTTTTTCATTTTATTTTTGAATTTTCTATCTCGGGTCGGGTTCGAACGGATAGGATGGAAATTTTTTTTCTTCTCTATCTTTCGGCCTGTCCTGAGCCGTTTCGTCTTGAAATGCAGCCAGGATGATGTTTTTTAATTTTTAGAATTTTCTTGCATTTTGTTTTTGAATTTTCTAACTCGGGTCGGGTTCGAACGGATAGAAAGGAAATTTTTTTTCTTCTCTATTTTTCGAGCTGTCCATACCCGTTTAGTCTTGAAATGAAGCCTGGATGATTTTTTTTTTTATTTTTAGAATTTTTTTGCATTTAGTTTTGAATTTTCTAACTCGGGTCGGGTTTAAACGGATAGGAAGGAAATTTTTTTTCTTCTCTATTTTTCGGCCTGTCCATACCCGTTTAGTCTTGAAATGATGCCTGGATGATGTTTTTTTAATTTTTAGAATTTTTTTGCATTTATTTTAGAATTTTCTATCTCGGGTCGGGTTCGAACGGATAGGAGGAAATTTTTTTTCTTCTCTATTTTTCGGCTTGTCCATACCCGTTTACTCTTGAAATGAAGCCTGGATGATGTTTTTTAATTTTTAGAATTTTTTTGCATTTTATTTTTGAATTTTCAATCTCGGGTCGGGTTCGAACGGATAGGAAGGAAATTTTTTTTCTTCTCTATTTTTCGGCCTGTCCATACCCGTTTAGTCTTGAAATGATGCCTGGATGATGTTTTTTTAATTTTTAGAATTTTTTTGCATTTTATTTTTGAATTTTCTATCTCGGGTCGGGTTCGAACGGATAGGATGGAAATTTTTTTTCTTCTCTATTTTTCGGCCTGTCCATACCCGTTTAGTCTTGAAATGAAGCCTGGATGATGTTTTTTAATTTTTAGAAACTTTTTTCATTTTATTTTTGAATTTTCTATCTCGGGTCGGATTCGAACGGATAGGATGGAAATTTTTTTTCTTCTCTATTTTTCGCCCTGTCCATACCCGTTTAGTCTTGAAATGAAGCCTGGATGATGTTTTTTAATTTTTAGAATTTTTTTTCATTTTATTTTTGAATTTTCTATTTCGGGTCGGGTTCGAACGGATAGGAAGAAAATTTTTTTTCTTCTCTATTTTTCAGCCTGTCCTGACATGTTTCATCTTGAAATGAAGCCTGGATGATATTTTTTAATTTTTAGAATTTTTTTGCATTTATTTTTGAATTTTTTATATCGGGTCAGGTTCGAACGGATAGGAAGGAAATTTTTTTTCTTCTCTATTTTTCGGCCTGTCCATACCCGTTTAGTCTTGAAATGAAGCCTGGATGATGGTTTTTAATTTTTAGTATTTTTTTGCATTTTATTTTTGAATTTTCTATCTCGGGTCGGGTTCGAACGGATAGGAAGGAAATTTTTTTTCTTCTCTATCTTTCGGCCTGTCCTGACCCGTTTCGTCTTGAAATGCAGCCAGGATAATGTTTTTTAATTTTTAGAATTTTCTTGCATTTTGTTTTTGAATTTTCTATCTCGGGTCGGGTTCGAACGGATAGGAGGAAATTTTTTTTCTTCTCTATTTTTCGGCCTGTCCATACCCGTTTAGTATTGAAATGAAGCCTGGATGATGGTTTTTAATTTTTAGTATTTTTTTGCATTTTATTTTTGAATTTTCTATCTCGGGTCGGGTTCGAACGGATAGGAAGGAAATTTTTTTTCTTCTCTATTTTTCGGCCTGTCCATACCCGTATAGTCTTGAAATGATGCCTGGATGATGTTTTTTTAATTTTTAGAATTTTTTTGCATTTATTTTAGAATTTTCTATCTCGGGTCGGGTTCGAACGGATAGGAGGAAATTTTTTTTCTTCTCTATTTTTCGGCTTGTCCATACCCGTTTACTCTTGAAATGAAGCCTGGATGATGTTTTTTAATTTTTAGAATTTTTTTGCATTTTATTTTTGAATTTTCTATCTCGGGTCGGGTTCGAACGGATAGGATGGAAATTTTTTTTCTTCTCTATTTTTCGGCCTGTCCATACCCGTTTAGTCTTGAAATGAAGCCTGGATGATGTTTTTTGATTTTTAGAATTTTCTTGCATTTTGTTTTTGAATTTTCTAACTCGGGTCGGGTTCGAACGGATAGAAAGGAAATTTTTTTTCTTCTCTATTTTTCGACCTGTCCATACCCGTTTAGTCTTGAAATGAAGCCTGGATGATTTTTTTTAATTTTTAAAATTTTTTTGCATTTATTTTAGAATTTTCTATCTCGGGTCGAGTTCGAACGGATAGGAGGAAATTTTTTTTCTTCTCTATTTTTCGGCTTGTCCATACCCGTTTACTCTTGAAATGAAGCCTGGATGATGTTTTTTAATTTTTAGAATTTTTTTGCATTTTATTTTTGAATTTTCTATCTCGGGTCGGGTTCGAACGGATAGGATGGAAATTTTTTTTCTTCTCTATTTTTCAGCCTGTCCATACCCGTTTAGTCTTGAAATGAAGCCTGGATGATGTTTTTTAATTTTTAGAATTTTTTTGCATTTTATTTTTGAATTTTCTATCTCAGGTCGGGTTCGAACGGATAGGAAGGAAATTTTTTTTCTTCTCTATTTTTTGGCCTGTCCATACCCGTTTAGTCTTGAAATGAAGCCTGGATGATGTTTTTTAATTTTTAGTAACTTTTTTCATTTTATTTTTGAATTTTCTATCTCGGGTCGGGTTCGAACAGATAGGATGGAAATTTTTTTTCTTCTCTATCTTTCGGCCTGTCCTGAGCCGTTTCGTCTTGAAATGCAGCCAGGATGATGTTTTTTAATTTTTAGAATTTTCTTGCATATTGTTTTTGAATTTTCTAACTCGGGTCGGGTTCGAACGGATAGAAAGGAAATTTTTTTTCTTCTCTATTTTTCGACCTGTCCATACCCGTTTAGTCTTGAAATGAAGCCTGGATGATTTTTTTTTTTATTTTTAGAATTTTTTTGCATTTAGTTTTGAATTTTCTAACTCGGGTCGGGTTTAAACGGATAGGAAGGAAATTTTTTTTCTTCTCTATTTTTCGGCCTGTCCATACCCGTTTAGTCTTGAAATGATGCCTGGATGATGTTTTTTTAATTTTTAGAATTTTTTTGCATTTATTTTAGAATTTTCTATCTCGGGTCGGGTTCGAACGGATAGGAGGAAATTTTTTTTCTTCTCTATTTTTCGGCTTGTCCATACCCGTTTACTCTTGAAATGAAGCCTGGATGATGTTTTTTAATTTTTAGAATTTTTTTGCATTTTATTTTTGAATTTTCAATCTCGGGTCGGGTTCGAACGGATAGGAAGGAAATTTTTTTTCTTCTCTATTTTTCGGCCTGTCCATACCCGTTTAGTCTTGAAATGATGCCTGGATGATGTTTTTTTAATTTTTAGAATTTTTTTGCATTTTATTTTTGAATTTTCTATCTCGGGTCGGGTTCGAACGGATAGGATGGAAATTTTTTTTCTTCTCTATTTTTCGGCCTGTCCATACCCGTTTAGTCTTGAAATGAAGCCTGGATGATGTTTTTTAATTTTTAGAAACTTTTTTCATTTTCTATCTCGGGTCGGGTTCGAACGGATAGGATGGAAATTTTTTTTCTTCTCTATTTTTCGCCCTGTCCATACCCGTTTAGTCTTGAAATGAAGCCTGGATGATGTTTTTTGATTTTTAGAATTTTCTTGCATTTTGTTTTTGAATTTTCTAACTCGGGTCGGGTTCGAACGGATAGAAAGGAAATTTTTTTTCTTCTCTATTTTTCGACCTGTCCATACCCGTTTAGTCTTGAAATGAAGCCTGGATGATGGTTTTTAACTTTTAGTATTTTTTTGCATTTTATTTTTGAATTTTCTATCTCGGGTCGGGTTCGAACGGATCGGAAGGAAATTTTTTTTCTTCTCTATTTTTCGGCCTGTCCATACCCGTATAGTCTTGAAATGATGCCTGGATGATGTTTTTTTAATTTTTAGAATTTTTTTGCATTTATTTTAGAATTTTCTATCTCGGGTCGGGTTCGAACGAATAGGAGGAAATTTTTTTTCTTCTCTATTTTTCGGCTTGTCCATACCCGTTTACTCTTGAAATGAAGCCTGGATGATGTTTTTTAATTTTTAGAATTTTTTTGCATTTTATTTTTGAATTTTCTATCTCGGGTCGGGTTCGAACGGATAGGAAGGAAATTTTTTTTCTTCTCTATTTTTCGGCCTGTCCATACCCGTTTAGTCTTGAAATGAAGCCTGGATGATGGTTTTTAATTTTTAGTATTTTTTTGCATTTTATTTTTGAATTTTCTATCTCGGGTCGGGTTCGAACGGATAGGAAGGAAATTTTTTTTCTTCTCTATCTTTCGGCCTGTCCTGACCCGTTTCGTCTTGAAATGCAGCCAGGATAATGTTTTTTAATTTTTAGAATTTTCTTGCATTTTGTTTTTTGAATTTTCTATCTCGGGTCGGGTTCGAACGGATAGGAGGAAATTTTTTTTCTTCTCTATTTTTCGGCCTGTCCATACCCGTTTAGTCTTGAAATGAAGCCTGGATGATGGTTTTTAATTTTTAGTATTTTTTTGCATTTTATTTTTGAATTTTCTATCTCGGGTCGGGTTCGAACGGATAGGAAGGAAATTTTTTTTCTTCTCTATTTTTCGGCCTGTCCATACCCGTATAGTCTTGAAATGATGCCTGGATGATGTTTTTTTAATTTTTAGAATTTTTTTGCATTTATTTTAGAATTTTCTATCTCGGGTCGGGTTCGAACGGATAGGAGGAAATTTTTTTTCTTCTCTATTTTTCTTCTTGTCCATACCCGTTTACTCTTGAAATGAAGCCTGGATGATGTTTTTTAATTTTTAGAATTTTTTTGCATTTTATTTTTGAATTTTCTATCTCGGGTCGGGTTCGAACGGATAGGATGGAAATTTTTTTTCTTCTCTATTTTTTAGCCTGTCCATACCCGTTTAGTCTTGAAATGAAGCCTGGATGATGTTTTTTAATTTTTAGAATTTTCTTGCATTTTATTTTTGAATTTTCTATCTCAGGTCGGGTTCGAACGGATAGGATGGAAATTTTTTTTCTTCTCTATTTTTCGGCCTGTCCATACCCGTTTAGTCTTGAAATGAAGCCTGGATGATGTTTTTTGATTTTTAGAATTTTCTTGCATTTTGTTTTTGAATTTTCTAACTCGGGTCGGGTTCGAACGGATAGAAAGGAAATTTTTTTTCTTCTCTATTTTTCGACCTGTCCATACCCGTTTAGTCTTGAAATGAAGCCTGGATGATTTTTTTTAATTTTTAAAATTTTTTTGCATTTATTTTAGAATTTTCTATCTCGGGTCGAGTTCGAACGGATAGGAGGAAATTTTTTTTCTTCTCTATTTTTCGGCTTGTCCATACCCGTTTACTCTTGAAATGAAGCCTGGATGATGTTTTTTAATTTTTAGAATTTTTTTGCATTTTATTTTTGAATTTTCTATCTCGGGTCGGGTTCGAACGGATAGGATGGAAATTTTTTTTCTTCTCTATTTTTCAGCCTGTCCATACCCGTTTAGTCTTGAAATGAAGCCTGGATGATGTTTTTTAATTTTTAGAATTTTTTTGCATTTTATTTTTGAATTTTCTATCTCAGGTCGGGTTCGAACGGATAGGAAGGAAATTTTTTTTCTTCTCTATTTTTTGGCCTGTCCATACCCGTTTAGTCTTGAAATGAAGCCCGGATGATGTTTTTTAATTTTTAGAATTTTTTTGCATTTATTTTTGAATTTTCTAACTCGGGTCGGGTTCGAACGTATAGGAAGGAAATTTTTTTTCCTCTCTATTTTTCAGCCTGTCCTGACTTGTTTCATCTTGAAACGAAGCCAGGATGATGTTTTTTAATTTTTTGAATTTTTCTGCATTTATTTTTGAATTTTCTAACTCGGGTCGGGTTCGAATGGATAGGAAGGAAATTTTTTTTCTTCTCTATTTTTCGGCCTGTCCATACCCGTTTAGTTTTGAAATGAAGCCTGGATGATGTTTTTTAATTTTTAGAATTTTTTTGCATTTTATTTTTGAATTTTCTATCTCGGGTCGGGTTCGAACGGATAGGATGGAAATTTTTTTTCTTCTCTATTTTTCGGCCTGTCCATACCCGTTTAGTCTTGAAATGAAGCCTGGATGATGTTTTTTAATTTTTAGAAACTTTTTTCATTTTATTTTTGAATTTTCTATCTCGGGTCGGGTTCGAACGGATAGGATGGAAATTTTTTTTCTTCTCTATTTTTCGGCCTGTCCATACCCGTTTAGTCTTGAAATGATGCCTGGATGATTTTTTTTAATTTTTAAAATTTTTTTGCATTTATTTTAGAATTTTCTATCTCGGGTCGGGTTCGAACGGATAGGAGGAAATTTTTTTTCTTCTCTATTTTTCGGCTTGTCCATACCCGTTTACTCTTGAAATGAAGCCTGGATGATGTTTTTTAATTTTTAGAATTTTTTTGCATTTTATTTTTGAATTTTCTATCTCGGGTCGGGTTCGAACGGATAGGAAGGAAATTTTTTTTCTTCTCTATTTTTCGGCCTGTCCTGACATGTTTTATCTTGAAATGAAGCCTGGATGATATTTTTTAATTTTTAGAATTTTTTTGCAATTATTTTTGACTTTTCTATATCGGGTCGGGTTCGAACGGATAGGAAGGAAATTTTTTTTCTTCTCTATTTTTCGGCCTGTCCATACCCGTTTAGTCTTGAAATGAAGCCCGGATGATGTTTTTTAATTTTTAGAATTTTTTTGCATTTATTTTTGAATTTTCTAACTCGGGTCGGGTTCGAACGTATAGGAAGGAAATTTTTTTTCCTCTCTATTTTTCAGCCTGTCCTGACTTGTTTCATCTTGAAACGAAGCCAGGATGATATTTTTTAATTTTTAGAATTTTTCTGCATTTATTTTTGAATTTTCTAACTCGGGTCGGGTTCGAACGGATAGGAAGGAAATTTTTTTTCTTCTCTATTTTTCGGCCTGTCCATACCCGTTTAGTATTGAAATGAAGCCTGGATGATGTTTTTTAATTTTTAGAATTTTTTTTCATTTTATTTTTGAATTTTCTATCTCGGGTCGGGTTCGAACGGATAGGATGGAAATTTTTTTTCTTCTCTATTTTTCGGCCTATCCATACCCGTTTAGTCTTGAAATGAAGCCTGGATGATGTTTTTTAATTTTTAGAAACTTTTTTCATTTTATTTTTGAATTTTCTATCTCGGGTCGGGTTCGAACGGATAGGATGGAAATTTTTTTTCTTCTCTATCTTTCGGCCTGTCCTGAGCCGTTTCGTCTTGAAATGCAGCCAGGATGATGTTTTTTAATTTTTAGAATTTTCTTGCATTTTGTTTTTGAATTTTCTAACTCGGGTCGGGTTCGAACGGATAGAAAGGAAATTTTTTTTCTTCTCTATTTTTCGACCTGTCCATACCCGTTTAGTCTTGAAATGAAGCCTGGATGATTTTTTTTTTTTATTTTTAGAATTTTTTTGCATTTAGTTTTGAATTTTCTAACTCGGGTCGGGTTTAAACGGATAGGAAGGAAATTTTTTTTCTTCTCTATTTTTCGGCCTGTCCATACCCGTTTAGTCTTGAAATGATGCCTGGATGATGTTTTTTTAATTTTTAGAATTTTTTTGCATTTATTTTAGAATTTTCTATCTCGGGTCGGGTTCGAACGGATAGGAGGAAATTTTTTTTCTTCTCTATTTTTCGGCTTGTCCATACCCGTTTACTCTTGAAATGAAGCCTGGATGATGTTTTTTAATTTTTAGAATTTTTTTGCATTTTATTTTTGAATTTTCAATCTCGGGTCGGGTTCGAACGGATAGGAAGGAAATTTTTTTTCTTCTCTATTTTTCGGCCTGTCCATACCCGTTTAGTCTTGAAATGATGCCTGGATGATGTTTTTTTAATTTTTAGAATTTTTTTGCATTTTATTTTTGAATTTTCTATCTCGGGTCGGGTTCGAACGGATAGGATGGAAATTTTTTTTCTTCTCTATTTTTCGGCCTGTCCATACCCGTTTAGTCTTGAAATGAAGCCTGGATGATGTTTTTTAATTTTTAGAAACTTTTTTCATTTTATTTTTGAATTTTCTATCTCGGGTCGGGTTCGAACGGATAGGATGGAAATTTTTTTTCTTCTCTATTTTTCGCCCTGTCCATACCCGTTTAGTCTTGAAATGAAGCCTGGATGATGTTTTTTAATTTTTAGAATTTTTTTTCATTTTATTTTTGAATTTTCTATTTCGGGTCGGGTTCGAACGGATAGGAAGAAAATTTTTTTTCTTCTCTATTTTTCAGCCTGTCCTGACATGTTTCATCTTGAAATGAAGCCTGGATGATATTTTTTAATTTTTAGAATTTTTTTGCATTTATTTTTGAATTTTTTATATCGGGTCAGGTTCGTACGGATAGGAAGGAAATTTTTTTTCTTCTCTATTTTTCGGCCTGTCCATACCCGTTTAGTCTTGAAATGAAGCCTGGATGATGGTTTTTAATTTTTAGTATTTTTTTGCATTTTATTTTTGAATTTTCTATCTCGGGTCGGGTTCGAACGGATTGGAAGGAAATTTTTTTTCTTCTCGATCTTTCGGCCTGTCCTGACCCGTTTCGTCTTGAAATGCAGCCAGGATAATGTTTTTTAATTTTTAGAATTTTCTTGCATTTTGTTTTTGAATTTTCTATCTCGGGTCGGGTTCGAACGGATAGGAGGAAATTTTTTTTCTTCTCTATTTTTCGGCCTGTCCATACCCGTTTAGTCTTGAAATGAAGCCTGGATGATGGTTTTTAATTTTTAGTATTTTTTTGCATTTTATTTTTGAATTTTCTATCTCGGGTCGGGTTCGAACGGATAGGAAGGAAATTTTTTTTCTTCTCTATTTTTCGGCCTGTCCATACCCGTATAGTCTTGAAATGATGCCTGGATGATGTTTTTTTAATTTTTAGAATTTTTTTGCATTTATTTTAGAATTTTCTATCTCGGGTCGGGTTCGAACGGATAGGAGGAAATTTTTTTTCTTCTCTATTTTTCGGCTTGTCCATACCCGTTTACTCTTGAAATGAAGCCTGGATGATGTTTTTTAATTTTTAGAATTTTTTTGCATTTTATTTTTGAATTTTCTATCTCGGGTCGGGTTCGAACGGATAGGATGGAAATTTTTTTTCTTCTCTATTTTTCGGCCTGTCCATACCCGTTTAGTCTTGAAATGAAGCCTGGATGATGTTTTTTGATTTTTAGAATTTTCTTGCATTTTGTTTTTGAATTTTCTAACTCGGGTCGGGTTCGAACGGATAGAAAGGAAATTTTTTTTCTTCTCTATTTTTCGACCTGTCCATACCCGTTTAGTCTTGAAATGAAGCTTGGATGATTTTTTTTAATTTTTAAAATTTTTTTGCATTTATTTTAGAATTTTCTATCTCGGGTCGAGTTCGAACGGATAGGAGGAAATTTTTTTTCTTCTCTATTTTTCGGCTTGTCCATACCCGTTTAGTCTTGAAATGAAGCCTGGATGATGTTTTTTAATTTTTAGAATTTTTTTTCATTTTATTTTTGAATTTTCTATCTCGGGTCGGGTTCGAACGGATAGGATGGAAATTTTTTTTCTTCTCTATTTTTCAGCCTGTCCATACCCGTTTAGTCTTGAAATGAAGCCTGGATGATGTTTTTTAATTTTTAGAATTTTTTTGCATTTTATTTTTGAATTTTCTATCTCAGGTCGGGTTCGAACGGATAGGAAGGAAATTTTTTTTCTTCTCTATTTTTTGGCCTGTCCATACCCGTTTAGTCTTGAAATGAAGCCCTGATGATGTTTTTTAATTTTTAGAATTTTTTTGCATTTATTTTTGAATTTTCTAACTCGGGTCGGGTTCGAACGTATAGGAAGGAAATTTTTTTTCCTCTCTATTTTTCAGCCTGTCCTGACTTGTTTCATCTTGAAACGAAGCCAGGATGATGTTTTTTAATTTTTTGAATTTTTCTGCATTTATTTTTGAATTTTCTAACTCGGGTCGGGTTCGAATGGATAGGAAGGAAATTTTTTTTCCTCTCTATTTTTCGGCCTGTCCATACCCGTTTAGTTTTGAAATGAAGCCTGGATGATGTTTTTTAATTTTTAGAATTTTTTTGCATTTTATTTTTGAATTTTCTATCTCGGGTTGGGTTCGAACGGATAGGATGGAAATTTTTTTTCTTCTCTATTTTTCGGCCTGTCCATACCCGTTTAGTCTTGAAATGAAGCCTGGATGATGTTTTTTAATTTTTAGAAACTTTTTTCATTTTATTTTTGAATTTTCTATCTCGGGTCGGGTTCGAACGGATAGGATGCAAATTTTTTTTCTTCTCTATTTTTCGGCCTGTCCATACCCGTTTAGTCTTGAAATGATGCCTGGATGATTTTTTTTAATTTTTAAAATTTTTATGCATTTATTTTAGAATTTTCTATCTCGGGTCGGGTTCGAACGGATAGGAGGAAATTTTTTTTCTTCTCTATTTTTCGGCTTGTCCATACCCGTTTACTCTTGAAAGGAAGCCTGGATGATGTTTTTTAATTTTTAGAATTTTTTTGCATTTTATTTTTGAATTTTCTATCTCGGGTCGGGTTCGAACGGATAGGAAGGAAATTTTTTTTCTTCTCTATTTTTCGGCCTGTCCTGACATGTTTTATCTTGAAATGAAGCCTGGATGATATTTTTTAATTTTTAGAATTTTTTTGCAATTATTTTTGACTTTTCTATATCGGGTCGGGTTCGAACGGATAGGAAGGAAATTTTTTTTCTTCTCTATTTTTCGGCCTGTCCATCCCCGTTTAGTCTTGAAATGAAGCCCGGATGATGTTTTTTAATTTTTAGAATTTTTTTGCATTTATTTTTGAATTTTCTAACTCGGGTCGGGTTCGAACGTATAGGGATGAAATTTTTTTTCCTCTCTATTTTTCAGCCTGTCCTGACTTGTTTCATCTTGAAACGAAGCCAGGATGATATTTTTTAATTTTTAGAATTTTTCTGCATTTATTTTTGAATTTTCTAACTCGGGTCGGGTTCGAACGGATAGGAAGGAAATTTTTTTTCTTCTCTATTTTTCGGCCTGTCCATACCCGTTTAGTTTTGAAATGAAGCCTGGATGATGTTTTTTAATTTTTAGAATTTTTTTGCATTTTATTTTTGAATTTTCTATCTCGGGTCGGGTTCGAACGGATAGGATGGAAATTTTTTTTCTTCTCTATTTTTCGGCCTATCCATACCCGTTTAGTCTTGAAATGAAGCCTGGATGATGTTTTTTAATTTTTAGAAACTTTTTTCATTTTATTTTTGAATTTTCTATCTCGGGTCGGGTTCGAACGGATAGGATGGAAATTTTTTTTCTTCTCTATCTTTCGGCCTGTCCTGACCCGTTTCGTCTTGAAATGCAGCCAGGATGATGTTTTTTAATTTTTAGAATTTTCTTGCATTTTGTTTTTGAATTTTCTAACTCGGGTCGGGTTCGAACGGATAGAAAGGAAATTTTTTTTCTTCTCTATTTTTCGACCTGTCCATACCCGTTTAGTCTTGAAATGAAGCCTGGATGATTTTTTTTTTTTATTTTTAGAATTTTTTTGCATTTAGTTTTGAATTTTCTAACTCGGGTCGGGTTTAAACGGATAGGAAGGAAATTTTTTTTCTTCTCTATTTTTCGGCCTGTCCATACCCGTTTAGTCTTGAAATGATGCCTGGATGATGTTTTTTTAATTTTTAGAATTTTTTTGCATTTATTTTAGAATTTTCTATCTCGGGTCGGGTTCGAACGGATAGGATGGAAATTTTTTTTCTTCTCTATTTTTCGCCCTGTCCATACCCGTTTAGTCTTGAAATGAAGCCTGGATGATGTTTTTTAATTTTTAGAATTTTTTTTCATTTTATTTTTGAATTTTCTATTTCGGGTCGGGTTCGAACGGATAGGAAGAAAATTTTTTTTCTTCTCTATTTTTCAGCCTGTCCTGACATGTTTCATCTTGAAATGAAGCCTGGATGATATTTTTTAATTTTTAGAATTTTTTTGCATTTATTTTTGAATTTTTTATAACGGGTCAGGTTCGAACAGATAGGAAGGAAATTTTTTTTCTTCTCTATTTTTCGGCCTGTCCATACCCGTTTATTCTTGAAATGAAGCCTGGATGATGGTTTTTAATTTTTAGTATTTTTTTGCATTTTATTTTTGAATTTTCTATCTCGGGTCGGGTTCGAACGGATAGGAAGGAAATTTTTTTTCTTCTCTATCTTTCGGCCTGTCCTAACCCGTTTCGTCTTGAAATGCAGCCAGGATAATGTTTTTTAATTTTTAGAATTTTCTTGCATTTTGTTTTTGAATTTTCTATCTCGGGTCGGGTTCGAACGGATAGGAGGAAATTTTTTTTCTTCTCTATTTTTCGGCCTGTCCATACCCGTTTAGTCTTGAAATGAAGCCTGGATGATGGTTTTTAATTTTTAGTATTTTTTTGCATTTTATTTTTGAATTTTCTATCTCGGGTCGGGTTCGAACGGATAGGAAGGAAATTTTTTTTCTTCTCTATTTTTCGGCCTGTCCATACCCGTATAGTCTTGAAATGATGCCTGGATGATGTTTTTTTAATTTTTAGAATTTTTTTGCATTTATTTTAGAATTTTCTATCTCGGGTCGGGTTCGAACGGATAGGAGGAAATTTTTTTTCTTCTCTATTTTTCGGCTTGTCCATACCCGTTTACTCTTGAAATGAAGCCTGGATGATGTTTTTTAATTTTTAGAATTTTTTTGCATTTTATTTTTGAATTTTCTATCTCGGGTCGGGTTCGAACGGATAGGATGGAAATTTTTTTTCTTCTCTATTTTTCGGCCTGTCCATACCCGTTTAGTCTTGAAATGAAGCCTGGATGATGTTTTTTGATTTTTAGAATTTTCTTGCATTTTGTTTTTGAATTTTCTAACTCGGGTCGGGTTCGAACGGATAGAAAGGAAATTTTTTTTCTTCTCTATTTTTCGACCTGTCCATACCCGTTTAGTCTTGAAATGAAGCTTGGATGATTTTTTTTAATTTTTAGAATTTTTTTGCATTTATTTTAGAATTTTCTATCTCGGGTCGGGTTCGAACGGATAGGAGGAAATTTTTTTTCTTCTCTATTTTTCTTCTTGTCCATACCCGTTTACTCTTGAAATGAAGCCTGGATGATGTTTTTTAATTTTTAGAATTTTTTTGCATTTTATTTTTGAATTTTCTATCTCGGGTCGGGTTCGAACGGATAGGAAGGAAATTTTTTTTCTTCTCTATTTTTCGGCCTGTCCATACCCGTTTAGTTTTGAAATGAAGCCTGGATGATGTTTTTTAATTTTTAGAATTTTTTTGCATTTTATTTTTGAATTTTCTATCTCGGGTCGGGTTCGAACGGATAGGATGGAAATTTTTTTTCTTCTCTATTTTTCGGCCTATCCATACCCGTTTAGTCTTGAAATGAAGCCTGGATGATGTTTTTTAATTTTTAGAAACTTTTTTCATTTTATTTTTGAATTTTCTATCTCGGGTCGGGTTCGAACGGATAGGATGAAAATTTTTTTTCTTCTCTATCTTTCGGCCTGTCCTGACTCGTTTCGTCTTGAAATGCAGCCAGGATGATGTTTTTTAATTTTTAGAATTTTCTTGCATTTTGTTTTTGAATTTTCTAACTCGGGTCGGGTTCGAACGGATAGAAAGGAAATTTTTTTTCTTCTCTATTTTTCGACCTGTCCATACCCGTTTAGTCTTGAAATGAAGCCTGGATGATTTTTTTTTTTATTTTTAGAATTTTTTTGCATTTAGTTTTGAATTTTCTAACTCGGGTCGGGTTTAAACGGATAGGAAGGAAATTTTTTTTCTTCTCTATTTTTCGGCCTGTCCATACCCGTTTAGTCTTGAAATGATGCCTGGATGATGTTTTTTTAATTTTTAGAATTTTTTTGCATTTATTTTAGAATTTTCTATCTCGGGTCGGGTTCGAACGGATAGGAGGAAATTTTTTTTCTTCTCTATTTTTCGGCTTGTCCATACCCGTTTACTCTTGAAATGAAGCCTGGATGATGTTTTTTAATTTTTAGAATTTTTTTGCTTTTTATTTTTGAATTTTCAATCTCGGGTCGGGTTCGAACGGATAGGAAGGAAATTTTTTTTCTTCTCTATTTTTCGGCCTGTCCATACCCGTTTAGTCTTGAAATGATGCCTGGATGATGTTTTTTTAATTTTTAGAATTTTTTTGCATTTTATTTTTGAATTTTCTATCTCGGGTCGGGTTCGAACGGATAGGATGGAAATTTTTTTTCTTCTCTATTTTTCGGCCTGTCCATACCCGTTTAGTCTTGAAATGAAGCCTGGATGATGTTTTTTGATTTTTAGAATTTTCTTGCATTTTGTTTTTGAATTTTCTAACTCGGGTCGGGTTCGAACGGATAGAAAGGAAATTTTTTTTCTTCTCTATTTTTCGACCTGTCCATACCCGTTTAGTCTTGAAATGAAGCCTGGATGATTTTTTTTAATTTTTAAAATTTTTTTGCATTTATTTTAGAATTTTCTATCTCGGGTCGAGTTCGAACGGATAGGAGGAAATTTTTTTTCTTCTCTATTTTTCGGCTTGTTCATACCCGTTTACTCTTGAAATGAAGCCTAGATGATGTTTTTTAATTTTTAGAATTTTTTTGCATTTTATTTTTGAATTTTCTATCTCGGGTCGGGTTCGAACGGATAGGATGGAAATTTTTTTTCTTCTCTATTTTTCAGCCTGTCCATACCCGTTTAGTCTTGAAATGAAGCCTGGATGATGTTTTTTAATTTTTAGAATTTTTTTGCATTTTATTTTTGAATTTTCTATCTCAGGTCGGGTTCGAACGGATAGGAAGGAAATTTTTTTTCTTCTCTATTTTTCGGCCTGTCCATACCCGTTTAGTCTTGAAATGAAGCCCGGATGATGTTTTTTAATTTTTAGAATTTTTTTGCATTTATTTTTAAATTTTCTAACTCGGGTCGGGTTCGAACGTATAGGAAGGAAATTTTTTTTCCTCTCTATTTTTCAGCCTGTCCTGACTTGTTTCATCTTGAAACGAAGCCAGGATGATGTTTTTTAATTTTTAAAATTTTTCTGCATTTATTTTTGAATTTTCTAACTCGGGTCGGGTTCGAATGGATAGGAAGGAAATTTTTTTTCTGCTCTATTTTTCGGCCTGTCCATACCCGTTTAGTTTTGAAATGAAGCCTGGATGATGTTTTTTAATTTTTAGAATTTTTTTGCATTTTATTTTTGAATTTTCTATCTCGGGTCGGGTTCGAACGGATAGGATGGAAATTTTTTTTCTTCTCTATTTTTCGGCCTTTCCATACCCGTTTAGTCTTGAAATGAAGCCTGGATGATGTTTTTTAATTTTTAGAATTTTTTTGCATTTTATTTTTGAATTTTCTATCTCGGATCGGGTTCGAACAGATAGGAAGGAAATTTTTTTTCTTCTCTATTTTTCGGCCTGTCCATACCCGTTTAGTCTTGAAATGAAGCTTGGATGATGTTTTTTAATTTTTAGAATTTTTTTGCATTTTATTTTTGAATTTTCTATCTCGGGTCGGGTTCGAACGGATAGGAAGGAAATTTTTTTTCTTCTCTATCTTTCGGCCTGTCCTAACCCGTTTCGTCTTGAAATGCAGCCAGGATGATGTTTTTTAATTTTTAGAATTTTCTTGCATTTTGTTTTTGAATTTTCTAACTCGGGTCGGGTTCGAACGGATAGAAAGGAAATTTTTTTTCTTCTCTATTTTTCGACCTGTCCATACCCGTTTAGTCTTGAAATGAAGCCTGGATGATTTTTTTTAATTTTTAGAATTTTTTTGCATTTTATTTTTGAATTTTCTATCTCGGGTCGGGTTCGAACGGATAGGAAGGAAATTTTTTTTCTTCTCTATTTTTCGGCCTGTCCTGACATGTTTCATCTTGAAATGAAGCCTGGATGATATTTTTTAATTTTTAGAATTTTTTTGCATTTAGTTTTGAATTTTCTAACTCGGGTCGGGTTTAAACGGATAGGAAGGAAATTTTTTTTCTTCTCTATTTTTCGGCCTGTCCATACCCGTTTAGTCTTGAAATAATGCCTGGATGATGTTTTTTTAATTTTTAGAATTTTTTTGCATTTATTTTAGAATTTTCTATCTCGGGTCGGGTTCGAACGGATAGGAGGAAATTTTTTTTCTTCTCTATTTTTCGGCTTGTCCATACCCGTTTACTCTTGAAATGAAGCCTGGATGATGTTTTTTAATTTTTAGAATTTTTTTGCATTTTATTTTTGAATTTTCTATCTCGGGTCGGGTTCGAACGGATAGGATGGAAATTTTTATTCTTCTCTATTTTTCGGCCTGTCCATACCCGTTTAGTCTTGAAATGAAGCCTGGATGATGTTTTTTGATTTTTAGAATTTTCTTGCATTTTGTTTTTGAATTTTCTAACTCGGGTCGGGTTCGAACGGATAGAAAGGAAATTTTTTTTCTTCTCTATTTTTCGGCCTGTCCATACCCGTTTAGTCTTGAAATGAAGCCTGGATGATTTTTTTTAATTTTTAGAATTTTTTTGCATTTAGTTTTGAATTTTCTAACTCGGGTCGGGTTTAAACGGATAGGAAGAAAATTTTTTTTCTTCTCTATTTTTCGGCCTGTCCATACCCCGTTTAGTCTTGAAATGATGCCTGGATGATGTTTTTTTAATTTTTAGAATTTTTTTGCATTTATTTTAGAATTTTCTATCTCGGGTCGAGTTCGAACGGATAGGAGGAAATTTTTATTCTTCTCTATTTTTCGGCCTGTCCATACCCGTTTAGTCTTGAAATGAAGCCTGGATGATTTTTTTTAATTTTTAGAATTTTTTTGCATTTATTTTTCAATTTTCTAACTCGGGTCGGGTTTAAACGGATAGGAAGGAAATTTTTTTTCTTCTCTATTTTTCGGCCTGTCCAGACCCGTTTAGTCTTGAAATGATGCCTGGATGATGTTTTTTTAATTTTTAAAATTTTTTTGCATTTATTTTAGAATTTTCTATCTCGGGTCGGGTTCGAACGGATAGGAGGAAATTTTTTTTCTTCTCTATTTTTCGGCTTGTCCATACCCGTTTACTCTTGAAATGAAGCCTGGATGATGTTTTTTAATTTTTAGAATTTTTTTGCATTTTATTTTTGAATTTTCTATCTCGGGTCGGGTTCGAACGGATAGGAAGGAAATTTTTTTTCTTCTCTATTTTTCGGCCTGTCCATACCCGTTTAGTTTTGAAATGAAGCCTGGATGATGTTTTTTAATTTTTAGAATTTTTTTGCATTTTATTTTTGAATTTTCTATCTCGGGTCGGGTTCGAACGGATAGGATGGAAATTTTTTTTCTTCTCTATTTTTCGGCCTATCCATACCCGTTTAGTCTTGAAATGAAGCCTGGATGATGTTTTTTAATTTTTAGAAACTTTTTTCATTTTATTTTTGAATTTTCTATCTCGGGTCGGGTTCGAACGGATAGGATGGAAATTTTTTTTCTTCTCTATCTTTCGGCCTGTCCTGACCCGTTTCGTCTTGAAATGCAGCCAGGATGATGTTTTTTAATTTTTAGAATTTTCTTGCATTTTGTTTTTGAATTTTCTAACTCGGGTCGGGTTCGAACGGATAGAAAGGAAATTTTTTTTCTTCTCTATTTTTCGACCTGTCCATACCCGTTTAGTCTTGAAATGAAGCTTGGATGATTTTTTTTTTAATTTTTAGAATTTTTTTGCATTTAGTTTTGAATTTTCTAACTC
Source organism: Quercus robur (assembly GCF_932294415.1). Taxonomy (NCBI): domain Eukaryota; kingdom Viridiplantae; phylum Streptophyta; class Magnoliopsida; order Fagales; family Fagaceae; genus Quercus; species Quercus robur. The sequence continues at coordinate 37,360,327 of NC_065542.1, read as the reverse complement.
GGGTCGGGTTTAAACGGATAGGAAGGAAATTTTTTTTCTTCTCTATTTTTCGGCCTGTCCATACCCGTTTAGTCTTGAAATGATGCCTGGATGATGTTTTTTTAATTTTTAGAATTTTTTTGCATTTATTTTAGAATTTTCTATCTCGGGTCGGGTTCGAACGGATAGGAGGAAATTTTTTTTCTTCTCTATTTTTCGGCTTGTCCATACCCGTTTACTCTTGAAATGAAGCCTGGATGATGTTTTTTAATTTTTAGAATTTTTTTGCATTTTATTTTTGAATTTTCAATCTCGGGTCAGGTTCGAACGGATAGGAAGGAAATTTTTTTTCTTCTCTATTTTTCGGCCTGTCCATACCCGTTTAGTCTTGAAATGATGCCTGGATGATTTTTTTTAATTTTTAAAATTTTTTTGCATTTATTTTAGAATTTTCTATCTCGGGTCGGGTTCGAACGGATAGGAGGAAATTTTTTTTCTTCTCTATTTTTCGGCTTGTCCATACCCGTTTACTCTTGAAATGAAGCCTGGATGATGTTTTTTAATTTTTAGATTTTTTTTGCATTTTATTTTTGAATTTTCTATCTCGGGTCGGGTTCGAACGGATAGGAAGGAAATTTTTTTTCTTCTCTATTTTTCGGCCTGTCCTGACATGTTTTATCTTGAAATGAAGCCTGGATGATATTTTTTAATTTTTAGAATTTTTTTGCAATTATTTTTGACTTTTCTATATCGAGTCGGGTTCGAACGGATAGGAAGGAAATTTTTTTTCTTCTCTATTTTTCGGCCTGTCCATACCCGTTTAGTCTTGAAATGAAGCCCGGATGATGTTTTTTAATTTTTAGAATTTTTTTGCATTTATTTTTGAATTTTCTAACTCGGGTCGGGTTCGAACGTATAGGAAGGAAATTTTTTTTCCTCTCTATTTTTCAGCCTGTCCTGACTTGTTTCATCTTGAAACGAAGCCAGGATGATATTTTTTAATTTTTAGAATTTTTCTGCATTTATTTTTGAATTTTCTAACTCGGGTCGGGTTCGAACGGATAGGAAGGAAATTTTTTTTCTTCTCTATTTTTCGGCCTGTCCATACCCGTTTAGTTTTGAAATGAAGCCTGGATGATGTTTTTTAATTTTTAGAATTTTTTTGCATTTTATTTTTGAATTTTCTATCTCGGGTCGGGTTCGAACGGATAGGATGGAAATTTTTTTTCTTCTCTATTTTTCGGCCTATCCATACCCGTTTAGTCTTGAAATGAAGCCTGGATGATGTTTTTTAATTTTTAGAAACTTTTTTCATTTTATTTTTGAATTTTCTATCTCGGGTCGGGTTAGAACGGATAGGATGGAAATTTTTTTTCTTCTCTATCTTTCGGCCTGTCCTGACCCGTTTCGTCTTGAAATGCAGCCAGGATGATGTTTTTTAATTTTTAGAATTTTCTTGCATTTTGTTTTTGAATTTTCTAACTCGGGTCGGGTTCGAACGGATAGAAAGGAAATTTTTTTTCTTCTCTATTTTTCGACCTGTCCATACCCGTTTAGTCTTGAAATGAAGCCTGGATGATTTTTTTTTTTATTTTTAGAATTTTTTTGCATTTAGTTTTGAATTTTCTAACTCGGGTCGGGTTTAAACGGATAGGAAGGAAATTTTTTTTCTTCTCTATTTTTCGGCCTGTCCATACCCGTTTAGTCTTGAAATGATGCCTGGATGATTTTTTTTAATTTTTAGAATTTTTTTGCATTTATTTTAGAATTTTCTATCTCGGGTCGGGTTCGAACGGATAGGAGGAAATTTTTTTTCTTCTCTATTTTTCGGCTTGTTCATACCCGTTTACTCTTGAAATGAAGCCTGGATGATGTTTTTTAATTTTTAGAATTTTTTTGCATTTTATTTTTGAATTTTCAATCTCGGGTCGGGTTCGAACGGATAGGAAGGAAATTTTTTTTCTTCTCTATTTTTCGGCCTGTCCATACCCGTTTAGTCTTGAAATGATGCCTGGATGATGTTTTTTTAATTTTTAGAATTTTTTTGCATTTTATTTTTGAATTTTCTATCTCGGGTCGGGTTCGAACGGATAGGATGGAAATTTTTTTTCTTCTCTATTTTTCGGCCTGTCCATACCCGTTTAGTCTTGAAATGAAGCCTGGATGATGTTTTTTAATTTTTAGAAACTTTTTTCATTTTATTTTTGAATTTTCTATCTCGGGTCGGGTTCGAACGGATAGGATGGAAATTTTTTTTCTTCTCTATTTTTCGCCCTGTCCATACCCGTTTAGTCTTGAAATGAAGCCTGGATGATGTTTTTTAATTTTTATAATTTTTTTTCATTTTATTTTTGAATTTTCTATTTCGGGTCGGGTTCGAACGGATAGGAAGAAAATTTTTTTTCTTCTCTATTTTTCAGCCTGTCCTGACATGTTTCATCTTGAAATGAAGCCTGGATGATATTTTTTAATTTTTAGAATTTTTTTGCATTTATTTTTGAATTTTTTATATCGGGTCAGGTTCGAACGGATAGGAAGGAAATTTTTTTTCTTCTCTATTTTTCGGCCTGTCCATACCCGTTTAGTCTTGAAATGAAGCCTGGATGATGGTTTTTAATTTTTAGTATTTTTTTGCATTTTATTTTTGAATTTTCTATCTCGGGTCGGGTTCGAACGGATAGGAAGGAAATTTTTTTTCTTCTCTATCTTTCGGCCTGTCCTGACCCGTTTCGTCTTGAAATGCAGCCAGGATAATGTTTTTTAATTTTTAGAATTTTCTTGCATTTTGTTTTTGAATTTTCTATCTCGGGTCGGGTTCGAACGGATAGGAGGAAATTTTTTTTCTTCTCTATTTTTCGGCCTGTCCATACCCGTTTAGTCTTGAAATGAAGCCTGGATGATGGTTTTTAATTTTTAGTATTTTTTTGCATTTTATTTTTGAATTTTCTATCTCGGGTCGGGTTCGAACGGATAGGAAGGAAATTTTTTTTTCTTCTCTATTTTTCGGCCTGTCCATACCCGTATAGTCTTGAAATGATGCCTGGATGATGTTTTTTTAATTTTTAGAATTTTTTTGCATTTATTTTAGAATTTTCTATCTCGGGTCGGGTTCGAACGGATAGGAGGAAATTTTTTTTTCTTCTCTATTTTTCGGCTTGTCCATACCCGTTTACTCTTGAAATGATGCCTGGATGATGTTTTTTTAATTTTTAGAATTTTTTTGCATTTATTTTAGAATTTTCTATCTCGGGTCGAGTTCGAACGGATAGGAGGAAATTTTTTTTCTTCTCTATTTTTCGGCTTGTCCATACCCGTTTACTCTTGAAATGAAGCCTGGATGATGTTTTTTAATTTTTAGAATTTTTTTGCATTTTATTTTTGAATTTTCTATCTCGGGTCGGGTTCGAACGGATAGGATGGAAATTTTTTTTCTTCTCTATTTTTCAGCCTGTCCATACCCGTTTAGTCTTGAAATGAAGCCTGGATGATGTTTTTTAATTTTTAGAATTTTTTTGCATTTTATTTTTGAATTTTCTATCTCAGGTCGGGTTCGAACGGATAGGAAGGAAATTTTTTTTCTTCTCTATTTTTTGGCCTGTCCATACCCGTTTAGTCTTGAAATGAAGCCCGGATGATGTTTTTTAATTTTTAGAATTTTTTTGCATTTATTTTTGAATTTTCTAACTCGGGTCGGGTTCGAACGTATAGGAAGGAAATTTTTTTTCCTCTCTATTTTTCAGCCTGTCCTGACTTGTTTCATCTTGAAACGAAGCCAGGATGATGTTTTTTAATTTTTTGAATTTTTCTGCATTTATTTTTGAATTTTCTAACTCGGGTCGGGTTCGAATGGATAGGGAGGAAATTTTTTTTCTTCTCTATTTTTCGGCCTGTCCATACCCGTTTAGTTTTGAAATGAAGCCTGGATGATGTTTTTTAATTTTTAGAATTTTTTTGCATTTTATTTTTGAATTCTCTATCTCGGGTCGGGTTCGAACGGATAGGATGGAAATTTTTTTTCTTCTCTATTTTTCGGCCTGTCCATACCCGTTTAGTTTTGAAATGAAGCCTGGATGATGTTTTTTAATTTTTAGAATTTTTTTGCATTTTATTTTTGAATTTTCTATCTCGGGTCGAGTTCGAACGGATAGGAAGGAAATTTTTTTTCTTCTCTATTTTTCGGCCTGTCCATACCCGTTTAGTCTTGAAATGATGCCTGGATGATGTTTTTTTAATTTTTAGAATATTTTTGCATTTTATTTTTGAATTTTCTATCTCGGGTCGGGTTCGAACGGATAGGATGGAAATTTTTTTTCTTCTCTATTTTTCGGCCTGTCCATACCCGTTTAGTCTTGAAATGAAGCCTGGATGATGTTTTTTAATTTTTAGAATTTTTTTGCATTTTATTTTTGAATTTTCTATCTCAGGTCGGGTTCGAACGGATAGGAAGGAAATTTTTTTTCTTCTCTATTTTTTGGCCTGTCCATACCCGTTTAGTCTTGAAATGAAGCCCGGATGATGTTTTTTAATTTTTAGAATTTTTTTGCATTTATTTTTGAATTTTCTAACTCGGGTCGGGTTCGAACGTATAGGAAGGAAATTTTTTTTCCTCTCTATTTTTCAGCCTGTCCTGACTTGTTTCATCTTGAAACGAAGCCAGGATGATGTTTTTTAATTTTTTGAATTTTTCTGCATTTATTTTTGAATTTTCTAACTCGGGTCGGGTTCGAATGGATAGGAAGGAAATTTTTTTTCTTCTCTATTTTTCGGCCTGTCCATACCCGTTTAGTTTTGAAATGAAGCCTGGATGATGTTTTTTAATTTTTAGAATTTTTTTGCATTTTATTTTTGAATTTTCTATCTCGGGTCGGGTTCGAACGGATAGGATGGAAATTTTTTTTCTTCTCTATTTTTCGGCCTGTCCATACCCGTTTAGTCTTGAAATGAAGCCTGGATGATGTTTTTTAATTTTTAGAAACTTTTTTCATTTTATTTTTGAATTTTCTATCTCGGGTCGGGTTCGAACGGATAGGATGGAAATTTTTTTTCTTCTCTATCTTTCGGCCTGTCCTGACCCGTTTCGTCTTGAAATGCAGCCAGGATGATGTTTTTTAATTTTTAGAATTTTCTTGCATTTTGTTTTTGAATTTTCTAACTCGGGTCGGGTTCGAACGGATAGAAAGGAAATTTTTTTTCTTCTCTATTTTTCGACCTGTCCATACCCGTTTAGTCTTGAAATGAAGCCTGGATGATTTTTTTTTTTATTTTTAGAATTTTTTTGCATTTAGTTTTGAATTTTCTAACTCGGGTCGGGTTTAAACGGATAGGAAGGAAATTTTTTTTCTTCTCTATTTTTCGGCCTGTCCATACCCGTTTAGTCTTGAAATGATGCCTGGATGATTTTTTTTAATTTTTAGAATTTTTTTGCATTTATTTTAGAATTTTCTATCTCGGGTCGGGTTCGAACGGATAGGAGGAAATTTTTTTTCTTCTCTATTTTTCGGCTTGTCCATACCCGTTTACTCTTGAAATGAAGCCTGGATGATGTTTTTTAATTTTTAGAATTTTTTTGCATTTTATTTTTGAATTTTCAATCTCGGGTCGGGTTCGAACGGATAGGAAGGAAATTTTTTTTCTTCTCTATTTTTCGGCCTGTCCATACCCGTTTAGTCTTGAAATGATGCCTGGATGATGTTTTTTTAATTTTTAGAATATTTTTGCATTTTATTTTTGAATTTTCTATCTCGGGTCGGGTTCGAACGGATAGGATGGAAATTTTTTTTCTTCTCTATTTTTCGGCCTGTCCATACCCGTTTAGTCTTGAAATGAAGCCTGGATGATGTTTTTTAATTTTTAGAAACTTTTTTCATTTTATTTTTGAATTTTCTATCTCGGGTCGGGTTCGAACGGATAGGATGGAAATTTTTTTTCTTCTCTATTTTTCGCCCTGTCCATACCCGTTTAGTCTTGAAATGAAGCCTGGATGATGTTTTTTAATTTTTAGAATTTTTTTTCATTTTATTTTTGAATTTTCTATTTCGGGTCGGGTTCGAACGGATAGGAAGAAAATTTTTTTTCTTCTCTATTTTTCAGCCTGTCCTGACATGTTTCATCTTGAAATGAAGCCTGGATGATATTTTTTAATTTTTAGAATTTTTTTGCATTTATTTTTGAATTTTTTATATCGGGTCTGGTTCGAACGGATAGGAAGGAAATTTTTTTTCTTCTCTATTTTTCGGCCTGTCCATACCCGTTTAGTCTTGAAATGAAGCCTGGATGATGGTTTTTAATTTTTAGTATTTTTTTGCATTTTATTTTTGAATTTTCTATCTCGGGTCGGGTTCGAACGGATAGGAAGGAAATTTTTTTTCTTCTCTATCTTTCGGCCTGTCCTGACCCGTTTCGTCTTGAAATGCAGCCAGGATAATGTTTTTTAATTTTTAGAATTTTCTTGCATTTTGTTTTTGAATTTTCTATCTCGGGTCGGGTTCGAACGGATAGGAGGAAATTTTTTTTCTTCTCTATTTTTCGGCCTGTCCATACCCGTTTAGTCTTGAAATGAAGCCTGGATGATGGTTTTTAATTTTTAGTATTTTTTTGCATTTTATTTTTGAATTTTCTATCTCGGGTCGGGTTCGAACGGATAGGATGGAAATTTTTTTTCTTCTCTATTTTTCAGCCTGTCCATACCCGTTTAGTCTTGAAATGAAGCCTGGATGATGTTTTTTAATTTTTAGAATTTTTTTGCATTTTATTTTTGAATTTTCTATCTCAGGTCGGGTTCGAACGGATAGGAAGTAAATTTTTTTTCTTCTCTATTTTTTGGCCTGTCCATACCCGTTTAGTCTTGAAATGAAGCCCGGATGATGTTTTTTAATTTTTAGAATTTTTTTGCATTTATTTTTGAATTTTCTAACTCGGGTCGGGTTCGAACGTATAGGAAGGAAATTTTTTTTCGTCTCTATTTTTCAGCCTGTCCTGACTTGTTTCATCTTGAAACGAAGCCAGGATGATGTTTTTTAATTTTTTGAATTTTTCTGCATTTATTTTTGAATTTTCTAACTCGGGTCGGGTTCGAATGGATAGGAAGGAAATTTTTTTTCTTCTCTATTTTTCGGCCTGTCCATACCCGTTTAGTTTTGAAATGAAGCCTGGATGATGTTTTTTAATTTTTAGAATTTTTTTGCATTTTATTTTTGAATTTTCTATCTCGGGTCGGGTTCGAACGGATAGGATGGAAATTTTTTTTCTTCTCTATTTTTCGGCCTGTCCATACCCGTTTAGTCTTGAAATGAAGCCTGGATGATGTTTTTTAATTTTTAGAAACTTTTTTCATTTTATTTTTGAATTTTCTATCTCGGGTCGGGTTCGAACGGATAGGATGGAAATTTTTTTTCTTCTCTATTTTTCGGCCTGTCCATACCCGTTTAGTCTTGAAATGAAGCCTGGATGATTTTTTTTAATTTTTAGAATTTTTTTGCCTTTAGTTTTGAATTTTCTAACTCGGGTCGGGTTTAAACGGATAGGAAGGAAATTTTTTTTCTTCTCTATTTTTCGGCCTGTCCATACCCGTTTAGTCTTGAAATTATGCTTGGATGATGTTTTTTTAATTTTTAGAATTTTTTTGCATTTATTTTAGAATTTTCTATCTCGGGTCGGGTTCGAACGGATAGGAGGAAATTTTTTTTCTTCTCTATTTTTCGGCCTGTCCATACCCGTTTAGTCTTGAAATGAAGCCTGGATGATTTTTTTTAATTTTTAGAATTTTTTTGCATTTAGTTTTGAATTTTCTAACTCGGGTCGGGTTTAAAGGGATAGGAAGGAAATTTTTTTTCTTCTCTATTTTTCGGCCTGTCCATACCCGTTTAGTCTTGAAATGATGCCTGGATGATTTTTTTTAATTTTTAAAATTTTTTTGCATTTATTTTAGAATTTTCTATCTCGGGTCGGGTTCGAACGGATAGGAGGAAATTTTTTTTCTTCTCTATTTTTCGGCGTGTCCATACCCGTTTACTCTTGAAATGAAGCCTGGATGATGTTTTTTAATTTTTAGAATTTTTTTGCATTTTATTTTTGAATTTTCTATCTCGGGTCGGGTTCGAACGGATAGGATGGAAATTTTTTTTCTTCTCTATTTTTCGGCCTGTCCATACCCGTATAGTCTTGAAATGATGCCTGGATGATGTTTTTTTAATTTTTAGAATTTTTTTGCATTTATTTTAGAATTTTCTATCTCGGGTCGGGTTCGAACGGATAGGAAGGAAATTTTTTTTCTTCTCTATTTTTCGGCCTGTCCATACCCGTATAGTCTTGAAATGATGCCTGGATGATGTTTTTTTAATTTTTAGAATTTTTTTGCATTTATTTTAGAATTTTCTATCTCGGGTCGGGTTCGAACGGATAGGAGGAAATTTTTTTTCTTCTCTATTTTTCGGCTTGTCCATACCCGTTTACTCTTGAAATGAAGCCTGGATGATGTTTTTTAATTTTTAGAATTTTTTTGCATTTTATTTTTGAATTTTCTATCTCGGGTCGGGTTCGAACGGATAGGATGGAAATTTTTTTTCTTCTCTATTTTTCGGCCTGTCCATACCCGTTTAGTCTTGAAATGAAGCCTGGATGATGTTTTTTGATTTTTAGAATTTTCTTGCATTTTGTTTTTGAATTTTCTAACTCGGGTCGGGTTCGAACGGATAGAAAGGAAATTTTTTTTCTTCTCTATTTTTCGACCTGTCCATACCCGTTTAGTCTTGAAATGAAGCCTGGATGATTTTTTTTAATTTTTAAAATTTTTTTGCATTTATTTTAGAATTTTCTATCTCGGGTCGAGTTCGAACGGATAGGAGGAAATTTTTTTTCTTCTCTATTTTTCGGCTTGTCCATACCCGTTTACTCTTGAAATGAAGCCTGGATGATGTTTTTTAATTTTTAGAATTTTTTTGCATTTTATTTTTGAATTTTCTATCTCGGGTCGGGTTCGAACGGATAGGATGGAAATTTTTTTTCTTCTCTATTTTTCAGCCTGTCCATACCCGTTTAGTCTTGAAATGAAGCCTGGATGATGTTTTTTAATTTTTAGAATTTTTTTGCATTTTATTTTTGAATTTTCTATCTCAGGTCGGGTTCGAACGGATAGGAAGGAAATTTTTTTTCTTCTCTATTTTTTGGCCTGTCCATACCCGTTTAGTCTTGAAATGAAGCCCGGATGATGTTTTTTAATTTTTAGAATTTTTTTGCATTTATTTTTGAATTTTCTAACTCGGGTCGGGTTCGAACGTATAGGAAGGAAATTTTTTTTCGTCTCTATTTTTCAGCCTGTCCTGACTTGTTTCATCTTGAAACGAAGCCAGGATGATGTTTTTTAATTTTTTGAATTTTTCTGCATTTATTTTTGAATTTTCTAACTCGGGTCGGGTTCGAATGGATAGGAAGGAAATTTTTTTTCTTCTCTATTTTTCGGCCTGTCCATACCCGTTTAGTTTTGAAATGAAGCCTGGATGATGTTTTTTAATTTTTAGAATTTTTTTGCATTTTATTTTTGAATTTTCTATCTCGGGTCGGGTTCGAACGGATAGGATGGAAATTTTTTTTCTTCTCTATTTTTCGGCCTGTCCATACCCGTTTAGTCTTGAAATGAAGCCTGGATGATGTTTTTTAATTTTTAGAAACTTTTTTCATTTTATTTTTGAATTTTCTATCTCGGGTCGGGTTCGAACGGATAGGATGGAAATTTTTTTTCTTCTCTATTTTTCGGCCTGTCCATACCCGTTTAGTCTTGAAATGAAGCCTGGATGATTTTTTTTAATTTTTAGAATTTTTTTGCCTTTAGTTTTGAATTTTCTAACTCGGGTCGGGTTTAAACGGATAGGAAGGAAATTTTTTTTCTTCTCTATTTTTCGGCCTGTCCATACCCGTTTAGTCTTGAAATTATGCTTGGATGATGTTTTTTTAATTTTTAGAATTTTTTTGCATTTATTTTAGAATTTTCTATCTCGGGTCGGGTTCGAACGGATAGGAGGAAATTTTTTTTCTTCTCTATTTTTCGGCCTGTCCATACCCGTTTAGTCTTGAAATGAAGCCTGAATGATTTTTTTTAATTTTTAGAATTTTTTTGCATTTAGTTTTGAATTTTCTAACTCGGGTCGGGTTTAAACGGATAGGAAGGAAATTTTTTTTCTTCTCTATTTTTCGGCCTGTCCATACCCGTTTAGTCTTGAAATGAAGCCTGGATGATTTTTTTTAATTTTTAGAATTTTTTTGCATTTAGTTTTGAATTTTCTAACTCGGGTCGGGTTTAAACGGATAGGAAGGAAATTTTTTTTCTTCCCTATTTTTCGGCCTGTCCATACCCGTTTAGTCTTGAAATGATGCCTGGATGATTTTTTTTAATTTTTAAAATTTTTTTGCATTTATTTTAGAATTTTCTATCTCGGGTCGGGTTCGAACGGATAGGAGGAAATTTTTTTTCTTCTCTATTTTTCGGCGTGTCCATACCCGTTTACTCTTGAAATGAAGCCTGGATGATGTTTTTTAATTTTTAGAATTTTTTTGCATTTTATTTTTGAATTTTCTATCTCGGGTCGGGTTCGAACGGATAGGATGGAAATTTTTTTTCTTCTCTATTTTTCGGCCTGTCCATACCCGTATAGTCTTGAAATGATGCCTGGATGATGTTTTTTTAATTTTTAGAATTTTTTTGCATTTATTTTAGAATTTTCTATCTCGGGTCGGGTTCGAACGGATAGGAGGAAATTTTTTTTCTTCTCTATTTTTCGGCTTGTCCATACCCGTTTACTCTTGAAATGAAGCCTGGATGATGATTTTTAATTTTTAGAATTTTTTTGCATTTTATTTTTGAATTTTCTATCTCGGGTCGGGTTCGAACGGATAGGATGGAAATTTTTTTTCTTCTCTATTTTTCGGCCTGTCCATACCCGTTTAGTCTTGAAATGAAGCCTGGATGATGTTTTTTGATTTTTAGAATTTTCTTGCATTTTGTTTTTGAATTTTCTAACTCGGGTCGGGTTCGAACGGATAGAAAGGAAATTTTTTTTCTTCTCTATTTTTCGACCTGTCCATACCCGTTTAGTCTTGAAATGAAGCCTGGATGATTTTTTTTAATTTTTAAAATTTTTTTGCATTTATTTTAGAATTTTCTATCTCGGGTCGAGTTCGAACGGATAGGAGGAAATTTTTTTTCTTCTCTATTTTTCGGCTTGTCCATACCCGTTTACTCTTGAAATGAAGCCTGGATGATGTTTTTTAATTTTTAGAATTTTTTTGCATTTTATTTTTGAATTTTCTATCTCGGGTCGGGTTCGAACGGATAGGATGGAAATTTTTTTTCTTCTCTATTTTTCAGCCTGTCCATACCCGTTTAGTCTTGAAATGAAGCCTGGATGATGTTTTTTAATTTTTAGAATTTTTTTGCATTTTATTTTTGAATTTTCTATCTCAGGTCGGGTTCGAACGGATAGGAAGGAAATTTTTTTTCTTCTCTATTTTTTGGCCTGTCCATACCCGTTTAGTCTTGAAATGAAGCCCGGATGATGTTTTTTAATTTTTAGAATTTTTTTGCATTTATTTTTGAATTTTCTAACTCGGGTCGGGTTCGAACGTATAGGAAGGAAATTTTTTTTCCTCTCTATTTTTCAGCCTGTCCTGACTTGTTTAATCTTGAAACGAAGCCAGGATGATGTTTTTTAATTTTTTGAATTTTTCTGCATTTATTTTTGAATTTTCTAACTCGGGTCGGGTTCGAATGGATAGGAAGGAAATTTTTTTTCTTCTCTATTTTTCGGCCTGTCCATACCCGTTTAGTTTTGAAATGAAGCCTGGATGATGTTTTTTAATTTTTAGAATTTTTTTGCATTTTATTTTTGAATTTTCTATCTCGGGTCGGGTTCGAACGGATAGGATGGAAATTTTTTTTCTTCTCTATTTTTTGGCCTGTCCATACCCGTTTAGTCTTGAAATGAAGCCTGGATGATGTTTTTTAATTTTTAGAAACTTTTTTCATTTTATTTTTGAATTTTCTATCTCGGGTCGGGTTCGAACGGATAGGATGGAAATTTTTTTTCTTCTCTATTTTTCGGCCTGTCCATACCCGTTTAGTCTTGAAATGAAGCCTGGATGATTTTTTTTAATTTTTAGAATTTTTTTGCCTTTAGTTTTGAATTTTCTAACTCGGGTCGGGTTTAAACGGATAGGATGGAAATTTTTTTTCTTCTCTATTTTTCGGCCTGTCCATACCCGTTTAGTCTTGAAATTATGCTTGGATGATGTTTTTTTAATTTTTAGAATTTTTTTGCATTTATTTTAGAATTTTCTATCTCGGGTCGGGTTCGAACGGATAGGAGGAAATTTTTTTTCTTCTCTATTTTTCGGCCTGTCCATACCCGTTTAGTCTTGAAATGAAGCCTGAATGATTTTTTTTAATTTTTAGAATTTTTTTGCATTTAGTTTTGAATTTTCTAACTCGGGTCGGGTTTAAACGGATAGGAAGGAAATTTTTTTTCTTCTCTATTTTTCGGCCTGTCCATACCCGTTTAGTCTTGAAATGATGCCTGGATGATTTTTTTTAATTTTTAAAATTTTTTTGCATTTATTTTAGAATTTTCTATCTCGGGTCGGGTTCGAACGGATAGGAGGAAATTTTTTTTCTTCTCTATTTTTCGGCTTGTCCTGACATGTTTCATCTTGAAATGAAGCCTGGATGATATTTTTTAATTTTTAGAATTTTTTTGCATTTATTTTTGAATTTTCTATTTCGGGTCGGGTTCGAACGGATAGGAAGAAAATTTTTTTTCTTCTCTATTTTTCAGCCTGTCCTGACATGTTTCATCTTGAAATGAAGCCTGGATGATATTTTTTAATTTTTAGAATTTTTTTGCATTTATTTTTGAATTTTTTATATCGGGTCAGGTTCGAACGGATAGGAAGGAAATTTTTTTTCTTCTCTATTTTTCGACCTGTCCATACCCGTTTAGTCTTGAAATGAAGCCTGGATGATTTTTTTTTTTATTTTTAGAATTTTTTTGCATTTAGTTTTGAATTTTCTAACTCGGGTCGAGTTTAAACGGATAGGAAGGAAATTTTTTTTCTTCTCTATTTTTCGGCCTGTCCATACCCGTTTAGTCTTGAAATGATGCCTGGATGATGTTTTTTTAATTTTTAGAATTTTTTTGCATTTATTTTTGAATTTTCTATCTCGGGTCGGGTTCGAACGGATAGGAGGAAATTTTTTTTCTTCTCTATTTTTCGGCTTGTCCATACCCGTTTACTCTTGAAATGAAGCCTGGATGATGTTTTTTAATTTTTAGAATTTTTTTGCATTTTATTTTTGAATTTTCAATCTCGGGTCGGGTTCGAACGGATAGGAAGGAAATTTTTTTTCTTCTCTATTTTTCGGCCTGTCCATACCCGTTTAGTCTTGAAATGATGCCTGGATGATGTTTTTTTAATTTTTAGAATTTTTTTGCATTTTATTTTTGAATTTTCTATCTCGGGTCGGGTTCGAACGGATAGGATGGAAATTTTTTTTCTTCTCTATTTTTCGGCCTGTCCATACCCGTTTAGTCTTGAAATGAAGCCTGGATGATGTTTTTTAATTTTTAGAAACTTTTTTCATTTTATTTTTGAATTTTCTATCTCGGGTCGGGTTCGAACGGATAGGATGGAAATTTTTTTTCTTCTCTATTTTTCGCCCTGTCCATACCCGTTTAGTCTTGAAATGAAGCCTGGATGATGTTTTTTAATTTTTAGAATTTTTTTTCATTTTATTTTTGAATTTTCTATTTCGGGTCAGGTTCGAACGGATAGGAAGAAAATTTTTTTTCTTCTCTATTTTTCAGCCTGTCCTGACATGTTTCATCTTGAAATGAAGCCTGGATGATATTTTTTAATTTTTAGAATTTTTTTGCATTTATTTTTGAATTTTTTATATCGGGTCAGGTTCGAACGGATAGGAAGGAAATTTTTTTTCTTCTCTATTTTTCGGCCTGTCCATACCCGTTTAGTCTTGAAATGAAGCCTGGATGATGGTTTTTAATTTTTAGTATTTTTTTGCATTTTATTTTTGAATTTTCTATCTCGGGTCGGGTTCGAACGGATAGGAAGGAAATTTTTTTTCTTCTCTATCTTTCGGCCTGTCCTGACCCGTTTCGTCTTGAAATGCAGCCAGGATAATGTTTTTTAATTTTTAGAATTTTCTTGCATTTTGTTTTTGAATTTTCTATCTCGGGTCGGGTTCGAACGGATAGGAGGAAATTTTTTTTCTTCTCTATTTTTCGGCCTGTCCATACCCGTTTAGTCTTGAAATGAAGCCTGGATGATGGTTTTTAATTTTTAGTATTTTTTTGCATTTTATTTTTGAATTTTCTATCTCGGGTCGGGTTCGAACGGATAGGAAGGAAATTTTTTTTCTTCTCTATTTTTCGGCCTGTCCATACCCGTATAGTCTTGAAATGATGCCTGGATGATGTTTTTTTAATTTTTAGAATTTTTTTGCATTTATTTTAGAATTTTCTATCTCGGGTCGGGTTCGAACGGATAGGAGGAAATTTTTTTTCTTCTCTATTTTTCGGCTTGTCCATACCCGTTTACTCTTGAAATGAAGCCTGGATGATGTTTTTTAATTTTTAGAATTTTTTTGCATTTTATTTTTGAATTTTCTATCTCGGGTCGGGTTCGAACGGATAGGATGGAAATTTTTTTTTTTCTCTATTTTTCGGCCTGTCCATACCCGTTTAGTCTTGAAATGAAGCCTGGATGATGTTTTTTGATTTTTAGAATTTTCTTGCATTTTGTTTTTGAATTTTCTAACTCGGGTCGGGTTCGAACGGATAGAAAGGAAATTTTTTTTCTTCTCTATTTTTCGACCTGTCCATACCCGTTTAGTCTTGAAATGAAGCCTGGATGATTTTTTTTAATTTTTAAAATTTTTTTGCATTTATTTTAGAATTTTCTATCTCGGGTCGAGTTCGAACGGATAGGAGGAAATTTTTTTTCTTCTCTATTTTTCGGCTTGTCCATACCCGTTTACTCTTGAAATGAAGCCTGGATGATGTTTTTTAATTTTTAGAATTTTTTTGCATTTTATTTTTGAATTTTCTATCTCGGGTCGGGTTCGAACGGATAGGATGGAAATTTTTTTTCTTCTCCATTTTTCAGCCTGTCCATACCCGTTTAGTCTTGAAATGAAGCCTGGATGATGTTTTTTAATTTTTAGAATTTTTTTGCATTTTATTTTTGAATTTTCTATCTCAGGTCGGGTTCGAACGGATAGGAAGGAAATTTTTTTTCTTCTCTATTTTTTGGCCTGTCCATACCCGTTTAGTCTTGAAATGAAGCCCGGATGATGTTTTTTAATTTTTAGAATTTTTTTGCATTTATTTTTGAATTTTCTAACTCGGGTCGGGTTCGAACGGATAGGAAGGAAATTTTTTTTCGTCTCTATTTTTCAGCCTGTCCTGACTTGTTTCATCTTGAAACGAAGCCAGGATGATGTTTTTTAATTTTTTGAATTTTTCTGCATTTATTTTTGAATTTTCTAACTCGGGTCGGGTTCGAATGGATAGGAAGGAAATTTTTTTTCTTCTCTATTTTTCGGCCTGTCCATACCCGTTTAGTTTTGAAATGAAGCCTGGATGATGTTTTTTAATTTTTAGAATTTTTTTGCATTTTATTTTTGAATTTTCTATCTCGGGTCGGGTTCGAACGGATAGGATGGAAATTTTTTTTCTTCTCTATTTTTCGGCCTGTCCATACCCGTTTAGTCTTGAAATGAAGCCTGGATGATGTTTTTTAATTTTTAGAAACTTTTTTCATTTTATTTTTGAATTTTCTATCTCGGGTCGGGTTCGAACGGATAGGATGGAAATTTTTTTTCTTCTCTATTTTTCGGCCTGTCCATACCCGTTTAGTCTTGAAATGAAGCCTGGATGATTTTTTTTAATTTTTAGAATTTTTTTGCCTTTAGTTTTGAATTTTCTAACTCGGGTCGGGTTTAAACGGATAGGAAGGAAATTTTTTTTCTTCTCTATTTTTCGGCCTGTCCATACCCGTTTAGTCTTGAAATTATGCTTGGATGATGTTTTTTTAATTTTTAGAATTTTTTTGCATTTATTTTAGAATTTTCTATCTCGGGTCGGGTTCGAACGGATAGGAGGAAATTTTTTTTCTTCTCTATTTTTCGGCCTGTCCATACCCGTTTAGTCTTGAAATGAAGCCTGAATGATTTTTTTTAATTTTTAGAATTTTTTTGCATTTAGTTTTGAATTTTCTAACTCGGGTCGGGTTTAAACGGATAGGAAGGAAATTTTTTTTCTTCTCTATTTTTCGGCCTGTCCATACCCGTTTAGTCTTGAAATGAAGCCTGGATGATTTTTTTTAATTTTTAGAATTTTTTTGCATTTAGTTTTGAATTTTCTAACTCGGGTCGGGTTTAAACGGATAGGAAGGAAATTTTTTTTCTTCCCTATTTTTCGGCCTGTCCATACCCGTTTAGTCTTGAAATGATGCCTGGATGATTTTTTTTAATTTTTAAAATTTTTTTGCATTTATTTTAGAATTTTCTATCTCGGGTCGGGTTCGAACGGATAGGAGGAAATTTTTTTTCTTCTCTATTTTTCGGCGTGTCCATACCCGTTTACTCTTGAAATGAAGCCTGGATGATGTTTTTTAATTTTTAGAATTTTTTTGCATTTTATTTTTGAATTTTCTATCTCGGGTCGGGTTCGAACGGATAGGATGGAAATTTTTTTTCTTCTCTATTTTTCGGCCTGTCCATACCCGTATAGTCTTGAAATGATGCCTGGATGATGTTTTTTTAATTTTTAGAATTTTTTTGCATTTATTTTAGAATTTTCTATCTCGGGTCGGGTTCGAACGGATAGGAGGAAATTTTTTTTCTTCTCTATTTTTCGGCTTGTCCATACCCGTTTACTCTTGAAATGAAGCCTGGATGATGATTTTTAATTTTTAGAATTTTTTTGCATTTTATTTTTGAATTTTCTATCTCGGGTCGGGTTCGAACGGATAGGATGGAAATTTTTTTTCTTCTCTATTTTTCGGCCTGTCCATACCCGTTTAGTCTTGAAATGAAGCCTGGATGATGTTTTTTGATTTTTAGAATTTTCTTGCATTTTGTTTTTGAATTTTCTAACTCGGGTCGGGTTCGAACGGATAGAAAGGAAATTTTTTTTCTTCTCTATTTTTCGACCTGTCCATACCCGTTTAGTCTTGAAATGAAGCCTGGATGATTTTTTTTAATTTTTAAAATTTTTTTGCATTTATTTTAGAATTTTCTATCTCGGGTCGAGTTCGAACGGATAGGAGGAAATTTTTTTTCTTCTCTATTTTTCGGCTTGTCCATACCCGTTTACTCTTGAAATGAAGCCTGGATGATGTTTTTTAATTTTTAGAATTTTTTTGCATTTTATTTTTGAATTTTCTATCTCGGGTCGGGTTCGAACGGATAGGATGGAAATTTTTTTTCTTCTCTATTTTTCAGCCTGTCCATACCCGTTTAGTCTTGAAATGAAGCCTGGATGATGTTTTTTAATTTTTAGAATTTTTTTGCATTTTATTTTTGAATTTTCTATCTCAGGTCGGGTTCGAACGGATAGGAAGGAAATTTTTTTTCTTCTCTATTTTTTGGCCTGTCCATACCCGTTTAGTCTTGAAATGAAGCCCGGATGATGTTTTTTAATTTTTAGAATTTTTTTGCATTTATTTTTGAATTTTCTAACTCGGGTCGGGTTCGAACGTATAGGAAGGAAATTTTTTTTCCTCTCTATTTTTCAGCCTGTCCTGACTTGTTTAATCTTGAAACGAAGCCAGGATGATGTTTTTTAATTTTTTGAATTTTTCTGCATTTATTTTTGAATTTTCTAACTCGGGTCGGGTTCGAATGGATAGGAAGGAAATTTTTTTTCTTCTCTATTTTTCGGCCTGTCCATACCCGTTTAGTTTTGAAATGAAGCCTGGATGATGTTTTTTAATTTTTAGAATTTTTTTGCATTTTATTTTTGAATTTTCTATCTCGGGTCGGGTTCGAACGGATAGGATGGAAATTTTTTTTCTTCTCTATTTTTTGGCCTGTCCATACCCGTTTAGTCTTGAAATGAAGCCTGGATGATGTTTTTTAATTTTTAGAAACTTTTTTCATTTTATTTTTGAATTTTCTATCTCGGGTCGGGTTCGAACGGATAGGATGGAAATTTTTTTTCTTCTCTATTTTTCGGCCTGTCCATACCCGTTTAGTCTTGAAATGAAGCCTGGATGATTTTTTTTAATTTTTAGAATTTTTTTGCCTTTAGTTTTGAATTTTCTAACTCGGGTCGGGTTTAAACGGATAGGATGGAAATTTTTTTTCTTCTCTATTTTTCGGCCTGTCCATACCCGTTTAGTCTTGAAATTATGCTTGGATGATGTTTTTTTAATTTTTAGAATTTTTTTGCATTTATTTTAGAATTTTCTATCTCGGGTCGGGTTCGAACGGATAGGAGGAAATTTTTTTTCTTCTCTATTTTTCGGCCTGTCCATACCCGTTTAGTCTTGAAATGAAGCCTGAATGATTTTTTTTAATTTTTAGAATTTTTTTGCATTTAGTTTTGAATTTTCTAACTCGGGTCGGGTTTAAACGGATAGGAAGGAAATTTTTTTTCTTCTCTATTTTTCGGCCTGTCCATACCCGTTTAGTCTTGAAATGATGCCTGGATGATTTTTTTTAATTTTTAAAATTTTTTTGCATTTATTTTAGAATTTTCTATCTCGGGTCGGGTTCGAACGGATAGGAGGAAATTTTTTTTCTTCTCTATTTTTCGGCTTGTCCTGACATGTTTCATCTTGAAATGAAGCCTGGATGATATTTTTTAATTTTTAGAATTTTTTTGCATTTATTTTTGAATTTTCTATTTCGGGTCGGGTTCGAACGGATAGGAAGAAAATTTTTTTTCTTCTCTATTTTTCAGCCTGTCCTGACATGTTTCATCTTGAAATGAAGCCTGGATGATATTTTTTAATTTTTAGAATTTTTTTGCATTTATTTTTGAATTTTTTATATCGGGTCAGGTTCGAACGGATAGGAAGGAAATTTTTTTTCTTCTCTATTTTTCGACCTGTCCATACCCGTTTAGTCTTGAAATGAAGCCTGGATGATTTTTTTTTTTATTTTTAGAATTTTTTTGCATTTAGTTTTGAATTTTCTAACTCGGGTCGAGTTTAAACGGATAGGAAGGAAATTTTTTTTCTTCTCTATTTTTCGGCCTGTCCATACCCGTTTAGTCTTGAAATGATGCCTGGATGATGTTTTTTTAATTTTTAGAATTTTTTTGCATTTATTTTTGAATTTTCTATCTCGGGTCGGGTTCGAACGGATAGGAGGAAATTTTTTTTCTTCTCTATTTTTCGGCTTGTCCATACCCGTTTACTCTTGAAATGAAGCCTGGATGATGTTTTTTAATTTTTAGAATTTTTTTGCATTTTATTTTTGAATTTTCAATCTCGGGTCGGGTTCGAACGGATAGGAAGGAAATTTTTTTTCTTCTCTATTTTTCGGCCTGTCCATACCCGTTTAGTCTTGAAATGATGCCTGGATGATGTTTTTTTAATTTTTAGAATTTTTTTGCATTTTATTTTTGAATTTTCTATCTCGGGTCGGGTTCGAACGGATAGGATGGAAATTTTTTTTCTTCTCTATTTTTCGGCCTGTCCATACCCGTTTAGTCTTGAAATGAAGCCTGGATGATGTTTTTTAATTTTTAGAAACTTTTTTCATTTTATTTTTGAATTTTCTATCTCGGGTCGGGTTCGAACGGATAGGATGGAAATTTTTTTTCTTCTCTATTTTTCGCCCTGTCCATACCCGTTTAGTCTTGAAATGAAGCCTGGATGATGTTTTTTAATTTTTAGAATTTTTTTTCATTTTATTTTTGAATTTTCTATTTCGGGTCGGGTTCGAACGGATAGGAAGAAAATTTTTTTTCTTCTCTATTTTTCAGCCTGTCCTGACATGTTTCATCTTGAAATGAAGCCTGGATGATATTTTTTAATTTTTAGAATTTTTTTGCATTTATTTTTGAATTTTTTATATCGGGTCAGGTTCGAACGGATAGGAAGGAAATTTTTTTTCTTCTCTATTTTTCGGCCTGTCCATACCCGTTTAGTCTTGAAATGAAGCCTGGATGATGGTTTTTAATTTTTAGTATTTTTTTGCATTTTATTTTTGAATTTTCTATCTCGGGTCGGGTTCGAACGGATAGGAAGGAAATTTTTTTTCTTCTCTATCTTTCGGCCTGTCCTGACCCGTTTCGTCTTGAAATGCAGCCAGGATAATGTTTTTTAATTTTTAGAATTTTCTTGCATTTTGTTTTTGAATTTTCTATCTCGGGTCGGGTTCGAACGGATAGGAGGAAATTTTTTTTCTTCTCTATTTTTCGGCCTGTCCATACCCGTTTAGTCTTGAAATGAAGCCTGGATGATGGTTTTTAATTTTTAGTATTTTTTTGCATTTTATTTTTGAATTTTCTATCTCGGGTCGGGTTCGAACGGATAGGAAGGAAATTTTTTTTCTTCTCTATTTTTCGGCCTGTCCATACCCGTATAGTCTTGAAATGATGCCTGGATGATGTTTTTTTAATTTTTAGAATTTTTTTGCATTTATTTTAGAATTTTCTATCTCGGGTCGGGTTCGAACGGATAGGAGGAAATTTTTTTTCTTCTCTATTTTTCGGCTTGTCCATACCCGTTTACTCTTGAAATGAAGCCTGGATGATGTTTTTTAATTTTTAGAATTTTTTTGCATTTTATTTTTGAATTTTCTATCTCGGGTCGGGTTCGAACGGATAGGATGGAAATTTTTTTTTTTCTCTATTTTTCGGCCTGTCCATACCCGTTTAGTCTTGAAATGAAGCCTGGATGATGTTTTTTGATTTTTAGAATTTTCTTGCATTTTGTTTTTGAATTTTCTAACTCGGGTCGGGTTCGAACGGATAGAAAGGAAATTTTTTTTCTTCTCTATTTTTCGACCTGTCCATACCCGTTTAGTCTTGAAATGAAGCCTGGATGATTTTTTTTAATTTTTAAAATTTTTTTGCATTTATTTTAGAATTTTCTATCTCGGGTCGAGTTCGAACGGATAGGAGGAAATTTTTTTTCTTCTCTATTTTTCGGCTTGTCCATACCCGTTTACTCTTGAAATGAAGCCTGGATGATGTTTTTTAATTTTTAGAATTTTTTTGCATTTTATTTTTGAATTTTCTATCTCGGGTCGGGTTCGAACGGATAGGATGGAAATTTTTTTTCTTCTCCATTTTTCAGCCTGTCCATACCCGTTTAGTCTTGAAATGAAGCCTGGATGATGTTTTTTAATTTTTAGAATTTTTTTGCATTTTATTTTTGAATTTTCTATCTCAGGTCGGGTTCGAACGGATAGGAAGGAAATTTTTTTTCTTCTCTATTTTTTGGCCTGTCCATACCCGTTTAGTCTTGAAATGAAGCCCGGATGATGTTTTTTAATTTTTAGAATTTTTTTGCATTTATTTTTGAATTTTCTAACTCGGGTCGGGTTCGAACGTATAGGAAGGAAATTTTTTTTCTTCTCTATTTTTCGGCCTGTCCATACCCGTTTAGTCTTGAAATGAAGCCTGGATGATGGTTTTTAATTTTTAGTATTTTTTTGCATTTTATTTTTGAATTTTCTATCTCGGGTCGGGTTCGAACGGATAGGAAGGAAATTTTTTTTCTTCTCTATCTTTCGGCCTGTCCTGACCCGTTTCGTCTTGAAATGCAGCCAGGATAATGTTTTTTAATTTTTAGAATTTTCTTGCATTTTGTTTTTGAATTTTCTATCTCGGGTCGGGTTCGAACGGATAGGAGGAAATTTTTTTTCTTCTCTATTTTTCGGCCTGTCCATACCCGTTTAGTCTTGAAATGAAGCCTGGATGATGGTTTTTAATTTTTAGTATTTTTTTGCATTTTATTTTTGAATTTTCTATCTCGGGTCGGGTTCGAACGGATAGGAAGGAAATTTTTTTTCTTCTCTATTTTTCGGCCTGTCCATACCCGTATAGTCTTGAAATGATGCCTGGATGATGTTTTTTTAATTTTTAGAATTTTTTTGCATTTATTTTAGAATTTTCTATCTCGGGTCGGGTTCGAACGGATAGGAGGAAATTTTTTTTCTTCTCTATTTTTCGGCTTGTCCATACCCGTTTACTCTTGAAATGAAGCCTGGATGATGTTTTTTAATTTTTAGAATTTTCTTGCATTTTATTTTTGAATTTTCTATCTCGGGTCGGGTTCGAACGGATAGGATGGAAATTTTTTTTTTTCTCTATTTTTCGGCCTGTCCATACCCGTTTAGTCTTGAAATGAAGCCTGGATGATGTTTTTTGATTTTTAGAATTTTCTTGCATTTTGTTTTTGAATTTTCTAACTCGGGTCGGGTTCGAACGGATAGAAAGGAAATTTTTTTTCTTCTCTATTTTTCGACCTGTCCATACCCGTTTAGTCTTGAAATGAAGCCTGGATGATTTTTTTTAATTTTTAAAATTTTTTTGCATTTATTTTAGAATTTTCTATCTCGGGTCGAGTTCGAACGGATAGGAGGAAATTTTTTTTCTTCTCTATTTTTCGGCTTGTCCATACCCGTTTACTCTTGAAATGAAGCCTGGATGATGTTTTTTAATTTTTAGAATTTTTTTGCATTTTATTTTTGAATTTTCTATCTCGGGTCGGGTTCGAACGGATAGGATGGAAATTTTTTTTCTTCTCTATTTTTCAGCCTGTCCATACCCGTTTAGTCTTGAAATGAAGCCTGGATGATGTTTTTTAATTTTTAGAATTTTTTTGCATTTATTTTTGAATTTTCTATCTCGGGTCGGGTTCGAACGGATAGGAGGAAATTTTTTTTCTTCTCTATTTTTCGGCTTGTCCATACCCGTTTACTCTTGAAATGAAGCCTGGATGATGTTTTTTAATTTTTAGAATTTTTTTGCATTTTATTTTTGAATTTTCAATCTCGGGTCGGGTTCGAACGGATAGGAAGGAAATTTTTTTTCTTCTCTATTTTTCGGCCTGTCCATACCCGTTTAGTCTTGAAATGATGCCTGGATGATGTTTTTTTAATTTTTAGAATTTTTTTGCATTTTATTTTTGAATTTTCTATCTCGGGTCGGGTTCGAACGGATAGGATGGAAATTTTTTTTCTTCTCTATTTTTCGGCCTGTCCATACCCGTTTAGTCTTGAAATGAAGCCTGGATGATGTTTTTTAATTTTTAGAAACTTTTTTCATTTTATTTTTGAATTTTCTATCTCGGGTCGGGTTCGAACGGATAGGATGGAAATTTTTTTTCTTCTCTATTTTTCGCCCTGTCCATACCCGTTTAGTCTTGAAATGAAGCCTGGATGATGTTTTTTAATTTTTAGAATTTTTTTTCATTTTATTTTTGAATTTTCTATTTCGGGTCGGGTTCGAACGGATAGGAAGAAAATTTTTTTTCTTCTCTATTTTTCAGCCTGTCCTGACATGTTTCATCTTGAAATGAAGCCTGGATGATATTTTTTAATTTTTAGAATTTTTTTGCATTTATTTTTGAATTTTTTATATCGGGTCAGGTTCGAACGGATAGGAAGGAAATTTTTTTTCTTCTCTATTTTTCGGCCTGTCCATACCCGTTTAGTCTTGAAATGAAGCCTGGATGATGGTTTTTAATTTTTAGTATTTTTTTGCATTTTATTTTTGAATTTTCTATCTCGGGTCGGGTTCGAACGGATAGGAAGGAAATTTTTTTTCTTCTCTATCTTTCGGCCTGTCCTGACCCGTTTCGTCTTGAAATGCAGCCAGGATAATGTTTTTTAATTTTTAGAATTTTCTTGCATTTTGTTTTTGAATTTTCTATCTCGGGTCGGGTTCGAACGGATAGGAGGAAATTTTTTTTCTTCTCTATTTTTCGGCCTGTCCATACCCGTTTAGTCTTGAAATGAAGCCTGGATGATGGTTTTTAATTTTTAGTATTTTTTTGCATTTTATTTTTGAATTTTCTATCTCGGGTCGGGTTCGAACGGATAGGAAGGAAATTTTTTTTCTTCTCTATTTTTCGGCCTGTCCATACCCGTATAGTCTTGAAATGATGCCTGGATGATGTTTTTTTAATTTTTAGAATTTTTTTGCATTTATTTTAGAATTTTCTATCTCGGGTCGGGTTCGAACGGATAGGAGGAAATTTTTTTTCTTCTCTATTTTTCGGCTTGTCCATACCCGTTTACTCTTGAAATGAAGCCTGGATGATGTTTTTTAATTTTTAGAATTTTTTTGCATTTTATTTTTGAATTTTCTATCTCGGGTCGGGTTCGAACGGATAGGATGGAAATTTTTTTTTTTCTCTATTTTTCGGCCTGTCCATACCCGTTTAGTCTTGAAATGAAGCCTGGATGATGTTTTTTGATTTTTAGAATTTTCTTGCATTTTGTTTTTGAATTTTCTAACTCGGGTCGGGTTCGAACGGATAGAAAGGAAATTTTTTTTCTTCTCTATTTTTCGACCTGTCCATACCCGTTTAGTCTTGAAATGAAGCCTGGATGATTTTTTTTAATTTTTAAAATTTTTTTGCATTTATTTTAGAATTTTCTATCTCGGGTCGAGTTCGAACGGATAGGAGGAAATTTTTTTTCTTCTCTATTTTTCGGCTTGTCCATACCCGTTTACTCTTGAAATGAAGCCTGGATGATGTTTTTTAATTTTTAGAATTTTTTTGCATTTTATTTTTGAATTTTCTATCTCGGGTCGGGTTCGAACGGATAGGATGGAAATTTTTTTTCTTCTCCATTTTTCAGCCTGTCCATACCCGTTTAGTCTTGAAATGAAGCCTGGATGATGTTTTTTAATTTTTAGAATTTTTTTGCATTTTATTTTTGAATTTTCTATCTCAGGTCGGGTTCGAACGGATAGGAAGGAAATTTTTTTTCTTCTCTATTTTTTGGCCTGTCCATACCCGTTTAGTCTTGAAATGAAGCCCGGATGATGTTTTTTAATTTTTAGAATTTTTTTGCATTTATTTTTGAATTTTCTAACTCGGGTCGGGTTCGAACGGATAGGAAGGAAATTTTTTTTCTTCTCTATTTTTCGGCCTGTCCATACCCGTTTAGTCTTGAAATGAAGCCTGGATGATGGTTTTTAATTTTTAGTATTTTTTTGCATTTTATTTTTGAATTTTCTATCTCGGGTCGGGTTCGAACGGATAGGAAGGAAATTTTTTTTCTTCTCTATCTTTCGGCCTGTCCTGACCCGTTTCGTCTTGAAATGCAGCCAGGATAATGTTTTTTAATTTTTAGAATTTTCTTGCATTTTGTTTTTGAATTTTCTATCTCGGGTCGGGTTCGAACGGATAGGAGGAAATTTTTTTTCTTCTCTATTTTTCGGCCTGTCCATACCCGTTTAGTCTTGAAATGAAGCCTGGATGATGGTTTTTAATTTTTAGTATTTTTTTGCATTTTATTTTTGAATTTTCTATCTCGGGTCGGGTTCGAACGGATAGGAAGGAAATTTTTTTTCTTCTCTATTTTTCGGCCTGTCCATACCCGTATAGTCTTGAAATGATGCCTGGATGATGTTTTTTTAATTTTTAGAATTTTTTTGCATTTATTTTAGAATTTTCTATCTCGGGTCGGGTTCGAACGGATAGGAGGAAATTTTTTTTCTTCTCTATTTTTCGGCTTGTCCATACCCGTTTACTCTTGAAATGAAGCCTGGATGATGTTTTTTAATTTTTAGAATTTTCTTGCATTTTATTTTTGAATTTTCTATCTCGGGTCGGGTTCGAACGGATAGGATGGAAATTTTTTTTTTTCTCTATTTTTCGGCCTGTCCATACCCGTTTAGTCTTGAAATGAAGCCTGGATGATGTTTTTTGATTTTTAGAATTTTCTTGCATTTTGTTTTTGAATTTTCTAACTCGGGTCGGGTTCGAACGGATAGAAAGGAAATTTTTTTTCTTCTCTATTTTTCGACCTGTCCATACCCGTTTAGTCTTGAAATGAAGCCTGGATGATTTTTTTTAATTTTTAAAATTTTTTTGCATTTATTTTAGAATTTTCTATCTCGGGTCGAGTTCGAACGGATAGGAGGAAATTTTTTTTCTTCTCTATTTTTCGGCTTGTCCATACCCGTTTACTCTTGAAATGAAGCCTGGATGATGTTTTTTAATTTTTAGAATTTTTTTGCATTTTATTTTTGAATTTTCTATCTCGGGTCGGGTTCGAACGGATAGGATGGAAATTTTTTTTCTTCTCTATTTTTCAGCCTGTCCATACCCGTTTAGTCTTGAAATGAAGCCTGGATGATGTTTTTTAATTTTTAGAATTTTTTTGCATTTTATTTTTGAATTTTCTATCTCAGGTCGGGTTCGAACGGATAGGAAGGAAATTTTTTTTCTTCTCTATTTTTTGGCCTGTCCATACCCGTTTAGTCTTGAAATGAAGCCCGGATGATGTTTTTTAATTTTTAGAATTTTTTTGCATTTATTTTTGAATTTTCTAACTCGGGTCGGGTTCGAACGTATAGGAAGGAAATTTTTTTTCGTCTCTATTTTTCAGCCTGTCCTGACTTGTTTCATCTTGAAACGAAGCCAGGATGATGTTTTTTAATTTTTTGAATTTTTCTGGATTTATTTTTGAATTTTCTAACTCGGGTCGGGTTCGAATGGATAGGAAGGAAATTTTTTTTCTTCTCTATTTTTCGGCCTGTCCATACCCGTTTAGTTTTGAAATGAAGCCTGGATGATGTTTTTTAATTTTTAGAATTTTTTTGCATTTTATTTTTGAATTTTCTATCTCGGGTCGGGTTCGAACGGATAGGATGGAAATTTTTTTTCTTCTCTATTTTTCGGCCTGTCCATACCCGTTTAGTCTTGAAATGAAGCCTGGATGATGTTTTTTAATTTTTAGAAACTTTTTTCATTTTATTTTTGAATTTTCTATCTCGGGTCGGGTTCGAACGGATAGGATGGAAATTTTTTTTCTTCTCTATTTTTCGGCCTGTCCATACCCGTTTAGTCTTGAAATGAAGCCTGGATGATTTTTTTTAATTTTTAGAATTTTTTTGCCTTTAGTTTTGAATTTTCTAACTCGGGTCGGGTTTAAACGGATAGGAAGGAAATTTTTTTTCTTCTCTATTTTTCGGCCTGTCCATACCCGTTTAGTCTTGAAATTATGCTTGGATGATGTTTTTTTAATTTTTAGAATTTTTTTGCATTTATTTTAGAATTTTCTATCTCGGGTCGGGTTCGAACGGATAGGAGGAAATTTTTTTTCTTCTCTATTTTTCGGCCTGTCCATACCCGTTTAGTCTTGAAATGAAGCCTGGATGATTTTTTTTAATTTTTAGAATTTTTTTGCATTTAGTTTTGAATTTTCTAACTCGGGTCGGGTTTAAACGGATAGGAAGGAAATTTTTTTTCTTCTCTATTTTTCGGCCTGTCCATACCCGTTTAGTCTTGAAATGATGCCTGGATCATTTTTTTTAATTTTTAAAATTTTTTTGCATTTATTTTAGAATTTTCTATCTCGGGTCGGGTTCGAACGGATAGGAGGAAATTTTTTTTCTTCTCTATTTTTCGGCTTGTCCATACCCGTTTACTCTTGAAATGAAGCCTGGATGATGTTTTTTAATTTTTAGAATTTTTTTGCATTTTATTTTTGAATTTTCTATCTCGGGTCGGGTTCGAACGGATAGGATGGAAATTTTTTTTCTTCTCTATTTTTCGGCCTGTCCATACCCGTATAGTCTTGAAATGATGCCTGGATGATGTTTTTTTAATTTTTAGAATTTTTTTGCATTTATTTTAGAATTTTCTATCTCGGGTCGGGTTCGAACGGATAGGAAGGAAATTTTTTTTCTTCTCTATTTTTCGGCCTGTCCATACCCGTATAGTCTTGAAATGATGCCTGGATGATGTTTTTTTAATTTTTAGATTTTTTTTGCATTTATTTTAGAATTTTCTATCTCGGGTCGGGTTCGAACGGATAGGAGGAAATTTTTTTTCTTCTCTATTTTTCGGCTTGTCCATACCCGTTTACTCTTGAAATGAAGCCTGGATGATGTTTTTTAATTTTTAGAATTTTTTTGCATTTTATTTTTGAATTTTCTATCTCGGGTCGGGTTCGAACGGATAGGATGGAAATTTTTTTTCTTCTCTATTTTTCGGCCTGTCCATACCCGTTTAGTCTTGAAATGAAGCCTGGATGATGTTTTTTGATTTTTAGAATTTTCTTGCATTTTGTTTTTGAATTTTCTAACTCGGGTCGGGTTCGAACGGATAGAAAGGAAATTTTTTTTCTTCTCTATTTTTCGACCTGTCCATACCCGTTTAGTCTTGAAATGAAGCCTGGATGATTTTTTTTAATTTTTAAAATTTTTTTGCATTTATTTTAGAATTTTCTATCTCGGGTCGAGTTCGAACGGATAGGAGGAAATTTTTTTTCTTCTCTATTTTTCGGCTTGTCCATACCCGTTTACTCTTGAAATGAAGCCTGGATGATGTTTTTTAATTTTTAGAATTTTTTTGCATTTTATTTTTGAATTTTCTATCTCGGGTCGGGTTCGAACGGATAGGATGGAAATTTTTTTTCTTCTCTATTTTTCAGCCTGTCCATACCCGTTTAGTCTTGAAATGAAGCCTGGATGATGTTTTTTAATTTTTAGAATTTTTTTGCATTTTATTTTTGAATTTTCTATCTCAGGTCGGGTTCGAACGGATAGGAAGGAAATTTTTTTTCTTCTCTATTTTTTAGCCTGTCCATACCCGTTTAGTCTTGAAATGAAGCCCGGATGATGTTTTTTAATTTTTAGAATTTTTTTGCATTTATTTTTGACTTTTCTAACTCGGGTCGGGTTCGAACGTATAGGAAGGAAATTTTTTTTCCTCTCTTTTTTTCAGCCTGTCCTGACTTGTTTAATCTTGAAACGAAGCCAGGATGATGTTTTTTAATTTTTTGAATTTTTCTGCATTTATTTTTGAATTTTCTAACTCGGGTCGGGTTCGAATGGATAGGAAGGAAATTTTTTTTCTTCTTTATTTTTCGGCCTGTCCATACCCGTTTAGTTTTGAAATGACGCCTGGATGATGTTTTTTAATTTTTAGAATTTTTTTGCATTTTATTTTTGAATTTTCTATCTCGGGTCGGGTTCGAACGGATAGGATGGAAATTTTTTTTCTTCTCTATTTTTCGGCCTGTCCATACCCGTTTAGTCTTGAAATGAAGCCTGGATGATGTTTTTTAATTTTTAGAAACTTTTTTCATTTTATTTTTGAATTTTCTATCTCGGGTCGGGTTCGAACGGATAGGATGGAAATTTTTTTTCTTCTCTATTTTTCGGCCTGTCCATACCCGTTTAGTCTTGAAATGAAGCCTGGATGATTTTTTTTAATTTTTAGAATTTTTTTGCCTTTAGTTTTGAATTTTCTAACTCGGGTCGGGTTTAAACGGATAGGATGGAAATTTTTTTTCTTCTCTATTTTTCGGCCTGTCCATACCCGTTTAGTCTTGAAATTATGCTTGGATGATGTTTTTTTAATTTTTAGAATTTTTTTGCATTTATTTTAGAATTTTCTATCTCGGGTCGGGTTCGAACGGATAGGAGGAAATTTTTTTTCTTCTCTATTTTTCGGCCTGTCCATACCCGTTTAGTCTTGAAATGAAGCCTGGATGATTTTTTTTAATTTTTAGAATTTTTTTGCATTTAGTTTTGAATTTTCTAACTCGGGTCGGGTTTAAACGGATAGGAAGGAAATTTTTTTTCTTCTCTATTTTTCGGCCTGTCCATACCCGTTTAGTCTTGAAATGATGCCTGGATGATTTTTTTTAATTTTTAAAATTTTTTTGCATTTATTTTAGAATTTTCTATCTCGGGTCGGGTTCGAACGGATAGGAGGAAATTTTTTTTCTTCTCTATTTTTCGGCTTGTCCATACCCGTTTACTCTTGAAATGAAGCCTGGATGATGTTTTTTAATTTTTAGAATTTTTTGCATTTTATTTTTGAATTTTCTATCTCGGGTCGGGTTCGAACGGATAGGAAGGAAATTTTTTTTCTTCTCTATTTTTCGGCCTGTCCTGACATGTTTTATCTTGAAATGAAGCCTGGATGATATTTTTTAATTTTTAGAATTTTTTTGCAATTATTTTTGACTTTTCTATATCGGGTCGGGTTCGAACGGATAGGAAGGAAATTTTTTTTCTTCTCTATTTTTCGGCCTGTCCATACGTTTAGTCTTGAAATGAAGCCCGGATGATGTTTTTTAATTTTTAGAATTTTTTTGCATTTATTTTTGAATTTTCTAACTCGGGTCGGGTTCGAACGTATAGGAAGAAAATTTTTTTTCCTCTCTATTTTTCAGCCTGTCCTGACTTGTTTCATCTTGAAACGAAGCCAGGATGATGTTTTTTAATTTTTAGAATTTTTCTGCATTTATTTTTGAATTTTCTAACTCGGGTCGGGTTCGAACGGATAGGAAGGAAATTTTTTTTCTTCTCTATTTTTCGGCCTGTCCATACCCGTTTAGTTTTGAAATGAAGCCTGGATGATGTTTTTTAATTTTTAGAATTTTTTTGCATTTTATTTTTGAATTTTCTATCTCGGGTCGGGTTCGAACGGATAGGATGGAAATTTTTTTTCTTCTCTATTTTTCGGCCTATCCATACCCATTTAGTCTTGAAATGAAGCCTGGATGATGTTTTTTAATTTTTAGAAACTTTTTTCATTTTATTTTTGAATTTTCTATCTCGGGTCGGGTTCGAACGGATAGGATGGAAATTTTTTTTCTTCTCTATCTTTCGGCCTGTCCTGACCCGTTTCGTCTTGAAATGCAGCCAGGATGATGTTTTTTAATTTTTAGAATTTTCTTGCATTTTGTTTTTGAATTTTCTAACTCGGGTCGGGTTCGAACGGATAGAAATGAAATTTTTTTTCTTCTCTATTTTTCGACCTGTTCATACCCGTTTAGTCTTGAAATGAAGCCTGGATGATTTTTTTTTTAATTTTTAGAATTTTTTTGCATTTGGTTTTGAATTTTCTAACTCGGGTCGGGTTTAAACGGATAGGAATGAAATTTTTTTTCTTCTCTATTTTTCGGCCTGTCCATACCCGTTTAGTCTTGAAATGATGCCTGGATGATGTTTTTTTAATTTTTAGAATTTTTTTGCATTTATTTTAGAATTTTCTATCTCGGGTCGGGTTCGAACGGATAGGAGGAAATTTTTTTTCTTCTCTATTTTTCGGCTTGTCCATACCCGTTTACTCTTGAAATGAAGCCTGGATGATGTTTTTTAATTTTTAGAATTTTTTTGCATTTTATTTTTGAATTTTCAATCTCGGGTCGGGTTCGAACGGATAGGAAGGAAATTTTTTTTCTTCTCTATTTTTCGGCCTGTCCATACCCGTTTAGTCTTGAAATGATGCCTGGATGATGTTTTTTTAATTTTTAGAATTTTTTTGCATTTTATTTTTGAATTTTCTATCTCGGGTCGGGTTCGAACGGATAGGATGGAAATTTTTTTTCTTCTCTATTTTTCGGCCTGTCCATACCCGTTTAGTCTTGAAATGAAGCCTGGATGATGTTTTTTAATTTTTAGAAACTTTTTTCATTTTATTTTTGAATTTTCTATCTCGGGTCGGGTTCGAACGGATAGGATGGAAATTTTTTTTCTTCTCTATTTTTCGTGCTGTCCATACCCGTTTAGTCTTGAAATGAAGCCTGGATGATGTTTTTTAATTTTTAGAATTTTTTTTCATTTTATTTTTGAATTTTCTATTTCGGGTCGGGTTCGAACGGATAGGAAGAAAATTTTTTTTCTTCTCTATTTTTCGGACTGTCCTGACATGTTTCATCTTGAAATGAAGCCTGGATGATATTTTTTAATTTTTAGAATTTTTTTGCATTTATTTTTGAATTTTTTATATCGGGTCAGGTTCGATCGGATAGGAAGGAAATTTTTTTTCTTCTCTATTTTTGGGCCTGTCCATACTCGTTTAGTCTTGAAATGAAGCCTGGATGATGGTTTTTAATTTTTAGTATTTTTTTGCATTTTATTTTTGAATTTTCTATCTCGGGTCGGGTTCGAACGGATAGGAAGGAAATTTTTTTTCTTCTCTATCTTTCGGCCTGTCCTGACCCGTTTCGTCTTGAAATGCAGCCAGGATGATGTTTTTTAATTTTTAGAATTTTCTTGCATTTTGTTTTTGAATTTTCTATCTCGGGTCGGGTTCGAACGGATAGGAGGAAATTTTTTTTCTTCTCTATTTTTCGGCCTGTCCATACCCGTTTAGTCTTGAAATGAAGCCTGGATGATGGTTTTTAATTTTTAGTATTTTTTTGCATTTTATTTTTAAATTTTCTATCTCGGGTCGGGTTCGAACGGATAGGAAGGAAATTTTTTTTCTTCTCTATTTTTCGGCCTGTCCATACCCGTGTAGTCTTGAAATGATGCCTGGATGATGTTTTTTTAATTTTTAGAATTTTTTTGCATTTATTTTAGAATTTTCTATCTCGGGTCGGGTTCGAACGGATAGGAGGAAATTTTTTTTCTTCTCTATTTTTCGGCTTGTCCATACCCGTTTACTCTTGAAATGAAGCCTGGATGATGTTTTTTAATTTTTAGAATTTTTTTGCATTTTATTTTTGAATTTTCTATCTCGGGTCGGGTTCGAACGGATAGGAAGGAAATTTTTTTTCTTCTCTATTTTTCGGCCTGTCCATACCCGTTTAGTCTTGAAATGAAGCCTGGATGATGTTTTTTGATTTTTAGAATTTTCTTGCATTTTGTTTTTGAATTTTCTAACTCGGGTCGGGTTCGAACGGATAGAAAGGAAATTTTTTTTCTTCTCTATTTTTCGACCTGTCCATACCCGTTTAGTCTTGAAATGAAGCCTGGATGATTTTTTTTAATTTTTAAAATTTTTTTGCATTTATTTTAGAATTTTCTATCTCGGGTCGAGTTCGAACGGATAGGAGGAAATTTTTTTTCTTCTCTATTTTTCGGCTTGTCCATACCCGTTTACTCTTGAAATGAAGCCTGGATGATGTTTTTTAATTTTTAGAATTTTTTTGCATTTTATTTTTGAATTTTCTATCTCGGGTCGGGTTCGAACGGATAGGATGGAAATTTTTTTTCTTCTCTATTTTTCGGCCTGTCCATACCCGTTTAGTCTTGAAATGAAGCCTGGATGATGTTTTTTAATTTTTAGAATTTTTTTGCATTTTATTTTTGAATTTTCTATCTCAGGTCGGGTTCGAACGGATAGGAAGGAAACTTTTTTTCTTCTCTATTTTTCGGCCTGTCCATACCCGTTTAGTCTTGAAATGAAGCCCGGATGATGTTTTTTAATTTTTAGAATTTTTTTGCATTTATTTTTGAATTTTCTAACTCGGGTCGAGTTCGAACGTATAGGAAGGAAATTTTTTTTCCTCTCTATTTTTCAGCCTGTCCTGACTTGTTTCATCTTGAAACGAAGCCAGGATGATGTTTTTTAATTTTTAGAATTTTTCTGCATTTATTTTTTAATTTTCTAACTCGGGTCGGGTTCGAATGGATAGGAAGGAAATTTTTTTTCTTCTCTATTTTTCGGCCTGTCCATACCCGTTTAGTTTTGAAATGAAGCCTGGATGATGTTTTTTAATTTTTAGAATTTTTTTGCATTTTATTTTTGAATTTTCTATCTCGGGTCGGGTTCGAACGGATAGGATGGAAATTTTTTTTCTTCTCTATTTTTCGGCCTGTCCATACCCGTTTAGTCTTGAAATGAAGCCTGGATGATGTTTTTTAATTTTTAGAAACTTTTTTCATTTTATTTTTGAATTTTCTATCTCGGGTCGGGTTCGAACGGATAGGATGGAAATTTTTTTTCTTCTCTATTTTTCGGCCTGTCCATACCCGTTTAGTCTTGAAATGAAGCCTGGATGATGTTTTTTAATTTTTAGAATTTTTTTGCATTTTATTTTTGAATTTTCTATCTCGGATTGGGTTCGAACGGATAGGAAGGAAATTTTTTTTCTTCTCTATTTTTCGGCCTGTCCATACCCGTTTAGTCTTGAAATGAAGCCTGGATGATGTTTTTTAATTTTTAGAATTTTTTTGCATTTTATTTTTGAATTTTCTATCTCGGGTCGGGTTCGAACGGATAGGAAGGAAATTTTTTTTCTTCTCTATCTTTCGGCCTGTCCTGACCCGTTTCGTTTTGAAATGCAGCCAGGATGATGTTTTTTAATTTTTAGAATTTTCTTGCATTTTGTTTTTGAATTTTCTAACTCGGGTCGGGTTCGAACGGATAGAAAGGAAATTTTTTTTCTTCTCTATTTTTCGACCTGTCCATACCCGTTTAGTCTTGAAATGAAGCCTGGATGATTTTTTTTAATTTTTAGAATTTTTTTGCATTTTATTTTTGAATTTTCTATCTCGGGTCGGGTTCGAACGGATAGGAAGGAAATTTTTTTTCTTCTCTATTTTTCGGCCTGTCCTGACATGTTTCATCTTGAAATGAAGCCTGGATGATATTTTTTAATTTTTAGAATTTTTTTGCATTTAGTTTTGAATTTTCTAACTCGGGTCGGGTTTAAACGGATAGGAAGGAAATTTTTTTTCTTCTCTATTTTACGGCCTGTCCATACCCGTTTAGTCTTGAAATGATGCCTGGATGATGTTTTTTTAATTTTTAGAATTTTTTTGCATTTATTTTAGAATTTTCTATCTCGGGTCGGGTTCGAACGGATAGGAGGAAATTTTTTTTCTTCTCTATTTTTCGGCTTGTCCATACCCGTTTACTCTTGAAATGAAGCCTGGATGATGTTTTTTAATTTTTAGAATTTTTTTGCATTTTATTTTTGAATTTTCTATCTCGGGTCGGGTTCGAACGAATAGGATGGAAATTTTTATTCTTCTCTATTTTTCGGCCTGTCCATACCCGTTTAGTCTTGAAATGAAGCCTGGATGATGTTTTTTGATTTTTAGAATTTTCTTGCATTTTGTTTTTGAATTTTCTAATTCGGGTCGGGTTTAAACGGATAGGAAGAAAATTTTTTTTCTTCTCTATTTTTCGGCCTGTCCATACCCGTTTAGTCTTGAAATGATGCCTGGATGATGTTTTTTTAATTTTTAGAATTTTTTTGCATTTATTTTAGAATTTTCTATCTCGGGTCGAGTTCGAACGGATAGGAGGAAATTTTTATTCTTCTCTATTTTTCGGCCTGTCCATACCCGTTTAGTCTTGGAATGAAGCCTGGATGATTTTTTTTAATTTTTAGAATTTTTTTGCATTTAGTTTTGAATTTTCTAACTCGGGTCGGGTTTAAACGGATAGGAAGGAAATTTTTTTTCTTCTCTATTTTTCGGCCTGTCCAGACCCGTTTAGTCTTGAAATGATGCCTGGATGATGTTTTTTTAATTTTTAAAATTTTTTTGCATTTATTTTAGAATTTTCTATCTCGGGTCGGGTTCGAACGGATAGGAGGAAATTTTTTTTCTTCTCTATTTTTCGGCTTGTCCATACCCGTTTACTCTTGAAATGAAGCCTGGATGATATTTTTTAATTTTTAGAATTTTTTTGCAATTATTTTTGACTTTTCTATATCGGGTCGGGTTCGAACGGATAGAAATGAAATTTTTTTTCTTCTCTATTTTTCGACCTGTTCATACCCGTTTAGTCTTGAAATGAAGCCTGGATGATTTTTTTTTTAATTTTTAGAATTTTTTTGCATTTGGTTTTGAATTTTCTAACTCGGGTCGGGTTTAAACGGATAGGAAGGAAATTTTTTTTCTTCTCTATTTTTCGGCCTGTCCATACCCGTTTAGTCTTGAAATGATGCCTGGATGATGTTTTTTTAATTTTTAGAATTTTTTTGCATTTATTTTAGAATTTTCTATCTCGGGTCGGGTTCGAACGGATAGGAGGAAATTTTTTTTCTTCTCTATTTTTCGGCTTGTCCATACCCGTTTACTCTTGAAATGAAGCCTGGATGATGTTTTTTAATTTTTAGAATTTTTTTGCATTTTATTTTTGAATTTTCAATCTCGGGTCGGGTTCGAACGGATAGGAAGGAAATTTTTTTTCTTCTCTATTTTTCGGCCTGTCCATACCCGTTTAGTCTTGAAATGATGCCTGGATGATGTTTTTTTAATTTTTAGAATTTTTTTGCATTTTATTTTTGAATTTTCTATCTCGGGTCGGGTTCGAACGGATAGGATGGAAATTTTTTTTCTTCTCTATTTTTCGGCCTGTCCATACCCGTTTAGTCTTGAAATGAAGCCTGGATGATGTTTTTTAATTTTTAGAAACTTTTTTCATTTTATTTTTGAATTTTCTATCTCGGGTCGGGTTCGAACGGATAGGATGGAAATTTTTTTTCTTCTCTATTTTTCGTCCTGTCCATACCCGTTTAGTCTTGAAATGAAGCCTGGATGATGTTTTTTAATTTTTAGAATTTTTTTTCATTTTATTTTTGAATTTTCTATTTCGGGTCGGGTTCGAACGGATAGGAAGAAAATTTTTTTTCTTCTCTATTTTTCGGACTGTCCTGACATGTTTCATCTTGAAATGAAGCCTGGATGATATTTTTTAATTTTTAGAATTTTTTTGCATTTATTTTTGAATTTTTTATATCGGGTCAGGTTCGAACGGATAGGAAGGAAATTTTTTTTCTTCTCTATTTTTCGGCCTGTCCATACTCGTTTAGTCTTGAAATGAAGCCTGGATGATGGTTTTTAATTTTTAGTATTTTTTTGCATTTTATTTTTGAATTTTCTATCTCGGGTCGGGTTCGAACGGATTGGAAGGAAATTTTTTTTCTTCTCTATCTTTCGGCCTGTCCTGACCCGTTTCGTCTTGAAATGCAGCCAGGATGATGTTTTTTAATTTTTAGAATTTTCTTGCATTTTGTTTTTGAATTTTCTATCTCGGGTCGGGTTCGAACGGATAGGAGGAAATTTTTTTTCTTCTCTATTTTTCGGCCTGTCCATACCCGTTTAGTCTTGAAATGAAGCCTGGATGATGGTTTTTAATTTTTAGTATTTTTTTGCATTTTATTTTTAAATTTTCTATCTCGGGTCGGGTTCGAACGGATAGTAAGGAAATTTTTTTTCTTCTCTATTTTTCGGCCTGTCCATACCCGTATAGTCTTGAAATGATGCCTGGATGATGTTTTTTTAATTTTTAGAATTTTTTTGCATTTATTTTAGAATTTTCTATCTCGGGTCGGGTTCGAACGGATAGGAGGAAATTTTTTTTCTTCTCTAATTTTCGGCTTGTCCATACCCGTTTACTCTTGAAATGAAGCCTGGATGATGTTTTTTAATTTTTAGAATTTTTTTGCATTTTATTTTTGAATTTTCTATCTCGGGTCGGGTTCGAACGGATAGGAAGGAAATTTTTTTTCTTCTCTATTTTTCGGCCTGTCCATACCCGTTTAGTCTTGAAATGAAGCCTGGATGATGTTTTTTGATTTTTAGAATTTTCTTGCATTTTGTTTTTGAATTTTCTAACTCGGGTCGGGTTCGAACGGATAGAAAGGAAATTTTTTTTCTTCTCTATTTTTCGACCTGTCCATACCCGTTTAGTCTTGAAATGAAGTCTGGATGATTTTTTTTAATTTTTAAAATTTTTTTGCATTTATTTTAGAATTTTCTATCTCGGGTCGAGTTCGAACGGATAGGAGGAAATTTTTTTTCTTCTCTATTTTTCGGCTTGTCCATACCCGTTTACTCTTGAAATGAAGCCTGGATGATGTTTTTTAATTTTTAGAATTTTTTTGCATTTTATTTTTGAATTTTCTATCTCGGGTCGGGTTCGAACGGATAGGATGGAAATTTTTTTTCTTCTCTATTTTTCGGCCTGTCCATACCCGTTTAGTCTTGAAATGAAGCCTGGATGATGTTTTTCAATTTTTAGAATTTTTTTGCATTTTATTTTTGAATTTTCTATCTCAGGTCGGGTTCGAACGGATAGGAAGGAAACTTTTTTTCTTCTCTATTTTTCGGCCTGTCCATACCCGTTTAGTCTTGAAATGAAGCCCGGATGATGTTTTTTAATTTTTAGAATTTTTTTGCATTTATTTTTGAATTTTCTAACTCGGGTCGGGTTCGAACGTATAGGAAGGAAATTTTTTTTCCTCTCTATTTTTCAGCCTGTCCTGACTTGTTTCATCTTGAAACGAAGCCAGGATGATGTTTTTTAATTTTTTGAATTTTTCTGCATTTATTTTTTAATTTTCTAACTCGGGTCGGGTTCGAATGGATAGGAAGGAAATTTTTTTTCTTCTCTATTTTTCGGCCTGTCCATACCCGTTTAGTTTTGAAATGAAGCCTGGATGATGTTTTTTAATTTTTAGAATTTTTTTGCATTTTATATTTGAATTTTCTATCTCGGGTCGGGTTCGAACGGATAGGATGGAAATTTTTTTTCTTCTCTATTTTTCGGCCTGTCCATACCCGTTTAGTCTTGAAATGAAGCCTGGATGATGTTTTTTAATTTTTAGAAACTTTTTTCATTTTATTTTTGAATTTTCTATCTCGGGTCGGGTTCGAACGGATAGGATGGAAATTTTTTTTCTTCTCTATTTTTCGGCCTGTCCATACCCGTTTAGTCTTGAAATGAAGCCTGGATGATGTTTTTTAATTTTTAGAATTTTTTTGCATTTTATTTTTGAATTTTCTATCTCGGATTGGGTTCGAACGGATAGGAAGGAAATTTTTTTTCTTCTCTATTTTTCGGCCTGTCCATACCCGTTTAGTCTTGAAATGAAGCCTGGATGATGTTTTTTAATTTTTAGAATTTTTTTGCATTTTATTTTTGAATTTTCTATCTCGGGTCGGGTTCGAACGGATAGGAAGGAAATTTTTTTTCTTCTCTATCTTTCGGCCTGTCCTGACCCGTTTCGTTTTGAAATGCAGCCAGGATGATGTTTTTTAATTTTTAGAATTTTCTTGCATTTTGTTTTTGAATTTTCTAACTCGGGTCGGGTTCGAACGGATAGAAAGGAAATTTTTTTTCTTCTCTATTTTTCGACCTGTCCATACCCGTTTAGTCTTGAAATGAAGCCTGGATGATTTTTTTTAATTTTTAGAATTTTTTTGCATTTTATTTTTGAATTTTCTATCTCGGGTCGGGTTCGAACGGATAGGAAGGAAATTTTTTTTCTTCTCTATTTTTCGGCCTGTCCTGACATGTTTCATCTTGAAATGAAGCCTGGATGATATTTTTTAATTTTTAGAATTTTTTTGCATTTAGTTTTGAATTTTCTAACTCGGGTCGGGTTTAAACGGATAGGAAGGAAATTTTTTTTCTTCTCTATTTTACGGCCTGTCCATACCCGTTTAGTCTTGAAATGATGCCTGGATGATGTTTTTTTAATTTTTAGAATTTTTTTGCTTTTATTTTAGAATTTTCTATCTCGGGTCGGGTTCGAACGGATAGGAGGAAATTTTTTTTCTTCTCTATTTTTCGGCTTGTCCATACCCGTTTACTCTTGAAATGAAGCCTGGATGATGTTTTTTAATTTTTAGAATTTTTTTGCATTTTATTTTTGAATTTTCTATCTCGGGTCGGGTTCGAACGAATAGGATGGAAATTTTTATTCTTCTCTATTTTTCGGCCTGTCCATACCCGTTTAGTCTTGAAATGAAGCCTGGATGATGTTTTTTGATTTTTAGAATTTTCTTGCATTTTGTTTTTGAATTTTCTAATTCGGGTCGGGTTTAAACGGATAGGAAGAAAATTTTTTTTCTTCTCTATTTTTCGGCCTGTCCATACCCGATTAGTCTTGAAATGATGCCTGGATGATGTTTTTTTAATTTTTAGAATTTTTTTGCATTTATTTTAGAATTTTCTATCTCGGGTCGAGTTCGAACGGATAGGAGGAAATTTTTATTCTTCTCTATTTTTCGGCCTGTCCATACCCGTTTAGTCTTGAAATGAAGCCTGGATGATTTTTTTTAATTTTTAGAATTTTTTTGCATTTAGTTTTGAATTTTCTAACTCGGGTCGGGTTTAAACGGATAGGAAGGAAATTTTTTTTCTTCTCTATTTTTCGGCCTGTCCAGACCCGTTTAGTCTTGAAATGATGCCTGGATGATGTTTTTTTAATTTTTAAAATTTTTTTGCATTTATTTTAGAATTTTCTATCTCGGGTCGGGTTCGAACGGATAGGAGGAAATTTTTTTTCTTCTCTATTTTTCGGCTTGTCCATACCCGTTTACTCTTGAAATGAAGCCTGGATGATGTTTTTTAATTTTTAGAATTTTTTTGCATTTTATTTTTGAATTTTCTATCTCGGGTCGGGTTCGAACGGATAGGAAGGAAATTTTTCTTCTTCTCTATTTTTCGGCCTGTCCTGACATGTTTCATCTTGAAATGAAGCCTGGATGATATTTTTTAATTTTTAGAATTTTTTTGCAATTATTTTTGACTTTTCTATATCGGGTCGGGTTCGAACGGATAGGAAGGAAATTTTTTTTCTTCTCTATTTTTCGGCCTGTCCATACCCGTTTAGTCTTGAAATGAAGCCCGGATGATGTTTTTTAATTTTTAGAATTTTTTTGCATTTATTTTTGAATTTTCTAAATCGGGTCGGGTTCGAACGTATAGGAAGGAAATTTTTTTTCCTCTCTATTTTTCAGCCTGTCCTGACTTGTTTCATCTTGAAACGAAGCCAGGATGATGTTTTTTAATTTTTAGAATTTTTCTGCATTTATTTTTGAATTTTCTAACTCGGGTCGGGTTCGAACGGATAGGAATGAAATTTTTTTTCTTCTCTATTTTTCGGCCTGTCCATACCCGTATAGTCTTGAAATGATGCCTGGATGATGTTTTTTTAATTTTTAGAATTTTTTTGCATTTATTTTAGAATTTTCTATCTCGGGTCGGGTTCGAACGGATAGGAGGAAATTTTTTTTCTTCTCTAATTTTCGGCTTGTCCATACCCCTTTACTCTTGAAATGAAGCCTGGATGATGTTTTTTAATTTTTAGAATTTTTTTGCATTTTATTTTTGAATTTTCTATCTCGGGTCGGGTTCGAACGGATAGGAAGGAAATTTTTTTTCTTCTCTATTTTTCGGCCTGTCCATACCCGTTTAGTCTTGAAATGAAGCCTGGATGATGTTTTTTGATTTTTAGAATTTTCTTGCATTTTGTTTTTGAATTTTCTAACTCGGGTCGGGTTCGAACGGATAGAAAGGAAATTTTTTTTCTTCTCTATTTTTCGACCTGTCCATACCCGTTTAGTCTTGAAATGAAGTCTGGATGATTTTTTTTAATTTTTAAAATTTTTTTGCATTTACTTTAGAATTTTCTATCTCGGGTCGAGTTCGAACGGATAGGAGGAAATTTTTTTTCTTCTCTATTTTTCGGCTTGTCCATACCCGTTTACTCTTGAAATGAAGCCTGGATGATGTTTTTTAATTTTTAGAATTTTTTTGCATTTTATTTTTGAATTTTCTATCTCGGGTCGGGTTCGAACGGATAGGATGGAAATTTTTTTTCTTCTCTATTTTTCGGCCTGTCCATACCCGTTTAGTCTTGAAATGAAGCCTGGATGATGTTTTTCAATTTTTAGAATTTTTTTGCATTTTATTTTTGAATTTTCTATCTCAGGTCGGGTTCGAACGGATAGGAAGGAAACTTTTTTTCTTCTCTATTTTTCGGCCTGTCCATACCCGTTTAGTCTTGAAATGAAGCCCGGATGATGTTTTTTAATTTTTAGAATTTTTTTGCATTTATTTTTGAATTTTCTAACTCGGGTCGGGTTCGAACGTATAGGAAGGAAATTTTTTTTCCTCTCTATTTTTCAGCCTGTCCTGACTTGTTTCATCTTGAAACGAAGCCAGGATGATGTTTTTTAATTTTTTGAATTTTTCTGCATTTATTTTTTAATTTTCTAACTCGGGTCGGGTTCGAATGGATAGGAAGGAAATTTTTTTTCTTCTCTATTTTTCGGCCTGTCCATACCCGTTTAGTTTTGAAATGAAGCCTGGATGATGTTTTTTAATTTTTAGAATTTTTTTGCATTTTATTTTTGAATTTTCTATCTCGGGTCGGGTTCGAACGGATAGGATGGAAATTTTTTTTCTTCTCTATTTTTCGGCCTGTCCATACCCGTTTAGTCTTGAAATGAAGCCTGGATGATGTTTTTTAATTTTTAGAAACTTTTTTCATTTTATTTTTGAATTTTCTATCTCGGGTCGGGTTCGAACGGATAGGATGGAAATTTTTTTTCTTCTCTATTTTTCGGCCTGTCCATACCCGTTTAGTCTTGAAATGAAGCCTGGATGATGTTTTTTAATTTTTAGAATTTTTTTGCATTTTATTTTTGAATTTTCTATCTCGGATTGGGTTCGAACGGATAGGAAGGAAATTTTTTTTCTTCTCTATTTTTCGGCCTGTCCATACCCGTTTAGTCTTGAAATGAAGCCTGGATGATGTTTTTTAATTTTTAGAATTTTTTTGCATTTTATTTTTGAATTTTCTATCTCGGGTCGGGTTCGAACGGATAGGAAGGAAATTTTTTTTCTTCTCTATCTTTCGGCCTGTCCTGACCCGTTTCGTTTTGAAATGCAGCCAGGATGATGTTTTTTAATTTTTAGAATTTTCTTGCATTTTGTTTTTGAATTTTCTAACTCGGGTCGGGTTCGAACGGATAGAAAGGAAATTTTTTTTCTTCTCTATTTTTCGACCTGTCCATACCCGTTTAGTCTTGAAATGAAGCCTGGATGATTTTTTTTAATTTTTAGAATTTTTTTGCATTTTATTTTTGAATTTTCTATCTCGGGTCGGGTTCGAACGGATAGGAAGGAAATTTTTTTTCTTCTCTATTTTTCGGCCTGTCCTGACATG
The DNA here is from genome assembly GCF_932294415.1 of Quercus robur. Taxonomy (NCBI): domain Eukaryota; kingdom Viridiplantae; phylum Streptophyta; class Magnoliopsida; order Fagales; family Fagaceae; genus Quercus; species Quercus robur. Next base: position 37,317,477 of record NC_065542.1, on the reverse strand, counting down.
TTTCATCTTGAAATGAAGCCTGGATGATATTTTTTAATTTTTAGAATTTTTTTGCATTTAGTTTTGAATTTTCTAACTCGGGTCGGGTTTAAACGGATAGGAAGGAAATTTTTTTTCTTCTCTATTTTACGGCCTGTCCATACCCGTTTAGTCTTGAAATGATGCCTGGATGATGTTTTTTTAATTTTTAGAATTTTTTTGCATTTATTTTAGAATTTTCTATCTCGGGTCGGGTTCGAACGGATAGGAGGAAATTTTTTTTCTTCTCTATTTTTCGGCTTGTCCATACCCGTTTACTCTTGAAATGAAGCCTGGATGATGTTTTTTAATTTTTAGAATTTTTTTGCATTTTATTTTTGAATTTTCTATCTCGGGTCGGGTTCGAACGAATAGGATGGAAATTTTTATTCTTCTCTATTTTTCGGCCTGTCCATACCCGTTTAGTCTTGAAATGAAGCCTGGATGATGTTTTTTGATTTTTAGAATTTTCTTGCATTTTGTTTTTGAATTTTCTAATTCGGGTCGGGTTTAAACGGATAGGAAGAAAATTTTTTTTCTTCTCTATTTTTCGGCCTGTCCATACCCGATTAGTCTTGAAATGATGCCTGGATGATGTTTTTTTAATTTTTAGAATTTTTTTGCATTTATTTTAGAATTTTCTATCTCGGGTCGAGTTCGAACGGATAGGAGGAAATTTTTATTCTTCTCTATTTTTCGGCCTGTCCATACCCGTTTAGTCTTGAAATGAAGCCTGGATGATTTTTTTTAATTTTTAGAATTTTTTTGCATTTAGTTTTGAATTTTCTAACTCGGGTCGGGTTTAAACGGATAGGAAGGAAATTTTTTTTCTTCTCTATTTTTCGGCCTGTCCAGACCCGTTTAGTCTTGAAATGATGCCTGGATGATGTTTTTTTAATTTTTAAAATTTTTTTGCATTTATTTTAGAATTTTCTATCTCGGGTCGGGTTCGAACGGATAGGAGGAAATTTTTTTTCTTCTCTATTTTTCGGCTTGTCCATACCCGTTTACTCTTGAAATGAAGCCTGGATGATGTTTTTTAATTTTTAGAATTTTTTTGCATTTTATTTTTGAATTTTCTATCTCGGGTCGGGTTCGAACGGATAGGAAGGAAATTTTTCTTCTTCTCTATTTTTCGGCCTGTCCTGACATGTTTCATCTTGAAATGAAGCCTGGATGATATTTTTTAATTTTTAGAATTTTTTTGCAATTATTTTTGACTTTTCTATATCGGGTCGGGTTCGAACGGATAGGAAGGAAAATTTTTTTCTTCTCTATTTTTCGGCCTGTCCATACCCGTTTAGTCTTGAAATGAAGCCCGGATGATGTTTTTTAATTTTTAGAATTTTTTTGCATTTATTTTTGAATTTTCTAACTCGGGTCGGGTTCGAACGTATAGGAAGGAAATTTTTTTTCCTCTCTATTTTTCAGCCTGTCCTGACTTGTTTCATCTTGAAACGAAGCCAGGATGATGTTTTTTAATTTTTAGAATTTTTCTGCATTTATTTTTGAATTTTCTAACTCGGGTCGGGTTCGAACGGATAGGAAGGAAATTTTTTTTCTTCTCTATTTTTCGGCCTGTCCATACCCGTTTAGTTTTGAAATGAAGCCTGGATGATGTTTTTTAATTTTTAGAATTTTTTTGCATTTTATTTTTGAATTTTCTATCTCGAGTCGGGTTCGAACGGATAGGATGGAAATTTTTTTTCTTCTCTATTTTTCGGCCTGTCCATACCCGTTTAGTCTTGAAATGAAGCCTGGATGATGTTTTTTAATTTTTAGAAACTTTTTTCATTTTATTTTTGAATTTTCTATCTCGGGTCGGGTTCGAACGGATAGGATGGAAATTTTTTTTCTTCTCTATCTTTCGGCCTGTCCTGACCCGTTTCGTCTTGAAATGCAGCCAGGATGATGTTTTTTAATTTTTAGAATTTTCTTGCATTTTGTTTTTGAATTTTCTAACTCGGGTCGGGTTCGAACGGATAGAAAGGAAATTTTTTTTCTTCTCTATTTTTCGACCTGTCCATACCCGTTTAGTCTTGAAATGAAGCCTGGATGATTTTTTTTTTAATTTTTAGAATTTTTTTGCATTTAGTTTTGAATTTTCTAACTCGGGTCGGGTTTAAACGGATAGGAAGGAAATTTTTTTTCTTCTCTATTTTTCGGCCTGTCCATACCCGTTTAGTCTTGAAATGATGCCTGGATGATGTTTTTTTAATTTTTAGAATTTTTTTGCATTTATTTTAGAATTTTCTATCTCGGGTCGGGTTCGAACGGATAGGAGGAAATTTTTTTTCTTCTCTATTTTTCGGCTTGTCCATACCCGTTTACTCTTGAAATGAAGCCTGGATGATGTTTTTTAATTTTTAGAATTTTTTTACATTTTATTTTTGAATTTTCAATCTCGGGTCGGGTTCGAACGGATAGGAAGGAAATTTTTTTTCTTCTCTATTTTTCGGCTTGTCCATACCCGTTTAGTCTTGAAATGATGCCTGGATGATGTTTTTTTAATTTTTAAAATTTTTTTGCATTTATTTTAGAATTTTCTATCTCGGGTCGGGTTCGAACGGATAGGAGGAAATTTTTTTTCTTCTCTATTTTTCGGCTTGTCCATACCCATTTACTCTTGAAATGAAGCCTGGATGATGTTTTTTAATTTTTAGAATTTTTTTGCATTTTATTTTTGAATTTTCTATCTCGGGTCGGGTTCGAACGGATAGGAAGGAAATTTTTTTTCTTCTCTATTTTTCGGCCTGTCCTGACATGTTTCATCTTGAAATGAAGCCTGGATGATATTTTTTAATTTTTAGAATTTTTTTGCAATTATTTTTGACTTTTCTATATCGGGTCGGGTTCGAATGGATAGGAAGGAAATTTTTTTTCTTCTCTATTTTTCGGCCTGTCCATACCAGTTTAGTCTTGAAATGAAGCCCGGATGATGTTTTTTAATTTTTAGAATTTTTTTGCATTTATTTTTGAATTTTCTAACTCGGGTCGGGTTCGAACGTATAGGAAGGAAATTTTTTTTCCTCTCTATTTTTCAGCCTGTCCTGACTTGTTTCATCTTGAAACGAAGCCAGGATGATGTTTTTTAATTTTTAGAATTTTTCTGCATTTATTTTTGAATTTTCTAACTCGGGTCGGGTTCGAACGGATAGGAAGGAAATTTTTTTTCTTCTCTATTTTTCGGCCTGTCCATACCCGTTTAGTTTTGAAATGAAGCCTGGATGATGTTTTTTAATTTTTAGAATTTTTTTGCATTTTATTTTTGAATTTTCTATCTCGGGTCGGGTTCGAACGGATAGGATGGAAATTTTTTTTCTTCTCTATTTTTCGGCCTGTCCATACCCGTTTAGTCTTGAAATGAAGCCTGGATGATGTTTTTTAATTTTTAGAAACTTTTTTCATTTTATTTTTGAATTTTCTATCTCGGGTCGGGTTCGAACGGATAGGATGGAAATTTTTTTTCTTCTCTATCTTTCGGCCTGTCCTGACCCGTTTCGTCTTGAAATGCAGCCAGGATGATGTTTTTTAATTTTTAGAATTTTCTTGCATTTTGTTTTTGAATTTTCTAACTCGGGTCGGGTTCGAACGGATAGAAAGGAAATTTTTTTTCTTCTCTATTTTTCGACCTGTCCATACCCATTTAGTCTTGAAATGAAGCCTGGATGATTTTTTTTTTAATTTTTAGAATTTTTTTGCATTTAGTTTTGAATTTTCTAACTCGGGTCGGGTTTAAACGGATAAGAAGGAAATTTTTTTTCTTCTCTATTTTTCGGCCTGTCCATACCCGTTTAGTCTTGAAATGATGCCTGGATGATGTTTTTTTAATTTTTAGAATTTTTTTGCATTTATTTTAGAATTTTCTATCTCGGGTCGGGTTCGAACGGATAGGAGGAAATTTTTTTTCTTCTCTATTTTTCGGCTTGTCCATACCCGTTTACTCTTGAAATGAAGCCTGGATGATGTTTTTTAATTTTTAGAATTTTTTTGCATTTTATTTTTGAATTTTCAATCTCGGGTCGAGTTCGAACGGATAGGAAGGAAATTTTTTTTCTTCCCTATTTTTCGGCCTGTCCATACCCGTTTAGTCTTGAAATGATGCCTGGATGATGTTTTTTTAATTTTTAGAATTTTTTTGCATTTTATTTTTGAATTTTCTATCTCGGGTCGGGTTCGAACGGATAGGATGGAAATTTTTTTTCTTCTCTATTTTTCGGCCTGTCCATACCCGTTTAGTCTTGAAATGAGGCCTGGATGATGTTTTTTAATTTTTAGAAACTTTTTTCATTTTATTTTTGAATTTTCTATCTCGGGTCGGGTTCGAACGGATAGGATGAAAATTTTTTTTCTTCTCTATTTTTCGGCCTGTCCATACCCGTTTAGTCTTGAAATGAAGCCTGGATGATGTTTTTTAATTTTTAGAATTTTTTTTCATTTTATTTTTGAATTTTCTATCTCGGGTCGGGTTCGAACGGATAGGATGAAAATTTTTTTTCTTCTCTATTTTTCGGGCTGTCCTGACATGTTTCATCTTGAAATGAAGCCTGGATGATATTTTTTAATTTTTAGAATTTTTTTGCATTTATTTTTGAATTTTTTATATCGGGTCAGGTTCGAACGGATAGGAAGGAAATTTTTTTTCTTCTCTATTTTTCGGCCTGTCCATACCCGTTTAGTCTTGAAATGAAGCCTGGATGATGGTTTTTAATTTTTAGTATTTTTTTGCATTTTGTTTTTGAATTTTCTATCTCGGGTCGGGTTCGAACGGATAGGAAGGAAATTTTTTTTCTTCTCTATCTTTCGGCCTGTCCTGACCCGTTTCGTCTTGAAATGCAGCCAGGATGATGTTTTTTAATTTTTAGAATTTTCTTGCATTTTGTTTTTGAATTTTCTATCTCGGGTCGGGTTCGAACGGATAGGAGGAAATTTTTTTTCTTCTCTATTTTTCGGCCTGTCCATACCCGTTTAGTCTTGAAATGAAGCCTGGATGATGGTTTTTAATTTTTAGTATTTTTTTGCATTTTATTTTTGAATTTTCTATCTCGGGTCGGGTTCGAACGGATAGGAAGGAAATTTTTTTTCATCTCTATTTTTCGGCCTGTCCATACCCGTTTAGTCTTGAAATGAAGCCTGGATGATGTTTTTTAATTTTTAGAATTTTCTTGCATTTTGTTTTTGAATTTTCTATCTCGGGTCGGGTTCGAACGGATAGGAGGAAATTTTTTTTCTTCTCTATTTTTCGGCCTGTCCATACCCGTATAGTCTTGAAATGATGCCTGGATGATGTTTTTTTAATTTTTAGAATTTTTTTGCATTTATTTTAGAATTTTCTATCTCGGGTCGGGTTCGAACGGATAGTAGGAAATTTTTTTTCTTCTCTATTTTTCGGCATGTCCATACCCGTTTACTCTTGAAATGAAGCCTGGATGATGTTTTTTAATTTTTAGAATTTTTTTGCATTTTATTTTTGAATTTTCTATTTCGGGTCGGGTTCGAACGGATAGGATGGAAATTTTTTTTCTTCTCTATTTTTCGGCCTGTCCATACCCGTTTAGTCTTGAAATGAAGCCTGGATGATGTTTTTTGATTTTTAGAATTTTCTTGCATTTTGTTTTTGAATTTTCTAACTCGGGTCGGGTTCGAACGGATAGAAAGGAAATTTTTTTTCTTCTCTATTTTTCGGCTTGTCCATACCCGTTTACTCTTGAAATGAAGCCTGGATGATGTTTTTTAATTTTTAGAATTTTTTTGCATTTTATTTTTGAATTTTCTATTTCGGGTCGGGTTCGAACGGATAGGATGGAAATTTTTTTTCTTCTCTATTTTTCGGCCTGTCCATACCCGTTTAGTCTTGAAATGAAGCCTGGATGATGTTTTTTGATTTTTAGAATTTTCTTGCATTTTGTTTTTGAATTTTCTAACTCGGGTCGAGTTCGAACGGATAGGAAGGAAATTTTTTTTCTTCCCTATTTTTCGGCCTGTCCATACCCGTTTAGTCTTGAAATGATGCCTGGATGATGTTTTTTTAATTTTTAGAATTTTTTTGCATTTTATTTTTGAATTTTCTATCTCGGGTCGGGTTTGAACGGATAGGATGGAAATTTTTTTTCTTCTCTATTTTTCGGCCTGTCCATACCCGTTTAGTCTTGAAATGAAGCCTGGATGATGTTTTTTAATTTTTAGAAACTTTTTTCATTTTATTTTTGAATTTTCTATCTCGGGTCGGGTTCGAACGGATAGGATGGAAATTTTTTTTCTTCTCTATTTTTCGGCCTGTCCAAACCCGTTTAGTCTTGAAATGAAGCCTGGATGATGTTTTTTAATTTTTAGAATTTTTTTTCATTTTATTTTTGAATTTTCTATCTCGGGTCGGGTTCGAACGGATAGGATGAAAATTTTTTTTCTTCTCTATTTTTCGGGCTGTCCTGACATGTTTCATCTTGAAATGAAGCCTGGATGATATTTTTTAATTTTTAGAATTTTTTTGCATTTATTTTTGAATTTTTTATATCGGGTCAGGTTCGAACGGATAGGAAGGAAATTTTTTTTCTTCTCTATTTTTCGGCCTGTCCATACCCGTTTAGTCTTGAAATGAAGCCTGGATGATGGTTTTTAATTTTTAGTATTTTTTTGCATTTTGTTTTTGAATTTTCTATCTCGGGTCGGGTTCGAACGGATAGGAAGGAAATTTTTTTTCTTCTCTATCTTTCGGCCTGTCCTGACCCGTTTCGTCTTGAAATGCAGCCAGGATGATGTTTTTTAATTTTTAGAATTTTCTTGCATTTTGTTTTTGAATTTTCTATCTCGGGTCGGGTTCGAACGGATAGGAGGAAATTTTTTTTCTTCTCTATTTTTCGGCCTGTCCATACCCGTTTAGTCTTGAAATGAAGCCTGGATGATGGTTTTTAATTTTTAGTATTTTTTTGCATTTTATTTTTGAATTTTCTATCTCGGGTCGGGTTCGAACGGATAGGAAGGAAATTTTTTTTCATCTCTATTTTTCGGCCTGTCCATACCCGTTTAGTCTTGAAATGAAGCCTGGATGATGTTTTTTAATTTTTAGAATTTTCTTGCATTTTGTTTTTGAATTTTCTATCTCGGGTCGGGTTCGAACGGATAGGAGGAAATTTTTTTTCTTCTCTATTTTTCGGCCTGTCCATACCCGTATAGTCTTGAAATGATGCCTGGATGATGTTTTTTTAATTTTTAGAATTTTTTTGCATTTATTTTAGAATTTTCTATCTCGGGTCGGGTTCGAACGGATAGTAGGAAATTTTTTTTCTTCTCTATTTTTCGGCATGTCCATACCCGTTTACTCTTGAAATGAAGCCTGGATGATGTTTTTTAATTTTTAGAATTTTTTTGCATTTTATTTTTGAATTTTCTATTTCGGGTCGGGTTCGAACGGATAGGATGGAAATTTTTTTTCTTCTCTATTTTTCGGCCTGTCCATACCCGTTTAGTCTTGAAATGAAGCCTGGATGATGTTTTTTGATTTTTAGAATTTTCTTGCATTTTGTTTTTGAATTTTCTAACTCGGGTCGGGTTCGAACGGATAGAAAGGAAATTTTTTTTCTTCTCTATTTTTCGGCTTGTCCATACCCGTTTACTCTTGAAATGAAGCCTGGATGATGTTTTTTAATTTTTAGAATTTTTTTGCATTTTATTTTTGAATTTTCTATTTCGGGTCGGGTTCGAACGGATAGGATGGAAATTTTTTTTCTTCTCTATTTTTCGGCCTGTCCATACCCGTTTAGTCTTGAAATGAAGCCTGGATGATGTTTTTTGATTTTTAGAATTTTCTTGCATTTTGTTTTTGAATTTTCTAACTCGGGTCGAGTTCGAACGGATAGGAAGGAAATTTTTTTTCTTCCCTATTTTTCGGCCTGTCCATACCCGTTTAGTCTTGAAATGATGCCTGGATGATGTTTTTTTAATTTTTAGAATTTTTTTGCATTTTATTTTTGAATTTTCTATCTCGGGTCGGGTTTGAACGGATAGGATGGAAATTTTTTTTCTTCTCTATTTTTCGGCCTGTCCATACCCGTTTAGTCTTGAAATGAAGCCTGGATGATGTTTTTTAATTTTTAGAAACTTTTTTCATTTTATTTTTGAATTTTCTATCTCGGGTCGGGTTCGAACGGATAGGATGAAAATTTTTTTTCTTCTCTATTTTTCGGCCTGTCCAAACCCGTTTAGTCTTGAAATGAAGCCTGGATGATGTTTTTTAATTTTTAGAATTTTTTTTCATTTTATTTTTGAATTTTCTATCTCGGGTCGGGTTCGAACGGATAGGATGAAAATTTTTTTTCTTCTCTATTTTTCGGGCTGTCCTGACATGTTTCATCTTGAAATGAAGCCTGGATGATATTTTTTAATTTTTAGAATTTTTTTGCATTTATTTTTGAATTTTTTATATCGGGTCAGGTTCGAACGGATAGGAAGGAAATTTTTTTTCTTCTCTATTTTTCGGCCTGTCCATACCCGTTTAGTCTTGAAATGAAGCCTGGATGATGGTTTTTAATTTTTAGTATTTTTTTGCATTTTGTTTTTGAATTTTCTATCTCGGGTCGGGTTCGAACGGATAGGAAGGAAATTTTTTTTCTTCTCTATCTTTCGGCCTGTCCTGACCCGTTTCGTCTTGAAATGCAGCCAGGATGATGTTTTTTAATTTTTAGAATTTTCTTGCATTTTGTTTTTGAATTTTCTATCTCGGGTCGGGTTCGAACGGATAGGAGGAAATTTTTTTTCTTCTCTATTTTTCGGCCTGTCCATACCCGTTTAGTCTTGAAATGAAGCCTGGATGATGGTTTTTAATTTTTAGTATTTTTTTGCATTTTATTTTTGAATTTTCTATCTCGGGTCGGGTTCGAACGGATAGGAAGGAAATTTTTTTTCATCTCTATTTTTCGGCCTGTCCATACCCGTTTAGTCTTGAAATGAAGCCTGGATGATGTTTTTTAATTTTTAGAATTTTCTTGCATTTTGTTTTTGAATTTTCTATCTCGGGTCGGGTTCGAACGGATAGGAGGAAATTTTTTTTCTTCTCTATTTTTCGGCCTGTCCATACCCGTATAGTCTTGAAATGATGCCTGGATGATGTTTTTTTAATTTTTAGAATTTTTTTGCATTTATTTTAGAATTTTCTATCTCGGGTCGGGTTCGAACGGATAGTAGGAAATTTTTTTTCTTCTCTATTTTTCGGCTTGTCCATACCCGTTTACTCTTGAAATGAAGCCTGGATGATGTTTTTTAATTTTTAGAATTTTTTTGCATTTTATTTTTGAATTTTCTATTTCGGGTCGGGTTCGAACGGATAGGATGGAAATTTTTTTTCTTCTCTATTTTTCGGCCTGTCCATACCCGTTTAGTCTTGAAATGAAGCCTGGATGATGTTTTTTGATTTTTAGAATTTTCTTGCATTTTGTTTTTGAATTTTCTAACTCGGGTCGGGTTCGAACGGATAGAAAGGAAATTTTTTTTCTTCTCTATTTTTCGACCTGTCCATACCCGTTTAGTCTTGAAATGAAGCCTAGATGATTTTTTTTAATTTTTAAAATTTTTTTGCATTTATTTTAGAATTTTCTATCTCGGGTCGAGTTCGAACGGATAGGAGGAAATTTTTTTTCTTCTCTATTTTTCGGCTTGTCCATACCCGTTTACTCTTGAAATGAAGCCTGGATGATGTTTTTTAATTTTTAGAATTTTTTTGCATTTTATTTTTGAATTTTCTATCTCGGGTCGGGTTCGAACGGATAGGATGGAAATTTTTTTTCTTCTCTATTTTTCGGCCTGTCCATACCCGTTTAGTCTTGAAATGAAGCCTGGATGATGTTTTTTAATTTTTAGAATTTTTTTGCATTTTATTTTTGAATTTTCTATCTCAGGTCGGGTTCGAACGAATAGGAAGGAAATTTTTTTTCTTCTCTATTTTTCGGCCTGTCCATACCCTTTTAGTCTTGAAATGAAGCCCGGATGACGTTTTTTAATTTTTAGAATTTTTTTGCATTTATTTTTGAATTTTCTAACTCGGGTCGGGTTCGAACGTATAGGAAGGAAATTTTTTTTCCTCTCTATTTTTCAGCCTGTCCTGACTTGTTTCATCTTGAAACGAAGCCAGGATGATGTTTTTTAATTTTTAGAATTTTTCTGCATTTATTTTTGAATTTTCTAACTCGGGTCGGGTTCGAATGGATAGGAAGGAAATTTTTTTTCTTCTCTATTTTTCGGCCTGTCCATACCCGTTTAGTTTTGAAATGAAGCCTGGATGATGTTTTTTAATTTTTAGAATTTTTTTGCATTTTATTTTTGAATTTTCTATCTCGGGTCGGGTTCGAACGGATAGGATGGAAATTTTTTTTCTTCTCTATTTTTCGACCTGTCCATACCCGTTTAGTCTTGAAATGAAGCCTGGATGATGTTTTTTAATTTTTAGAAACTTTTTTCATTTTATTTTTGAATTTTCTATCTCGGGTCGGGTTCGAACGGATAGGATGGAAATTTTTTTTCTTCTCTATTTTTCGGCCTGTCCATACCCGTTTAGTCTTGAAATGAAGCCTGGATGATGTTTTTTAATTTTTAGAATTTTTTTGCATTTTATTTTTGAATTTTCTATCTCGGATCGGATTCGAACGGATAGGAAGGAAATTTTTTTTCTTCTCTATTTTTCGGCCTGTCCATACCCGTTTAGTCTTGAAATGAAGCCTGGATGATGTTTTTTAATTTTTAGAATTTTTTTGCATTTTATTTTTGAATTTTCTATCTCGGGTCGGGTTCGAACGGATAGGAGGAAATTTTTTTTCTTCTCTATTTTTCGGCTTGTCCATACCCGTTTACTCTTGAAATGAAGCCTGGATGATGTTTTTTAAATTTTAGAATTTTTTTGCATTTTATTTTTGAATTTTCAATCTCGGGTCGGGTTCGAACGGATAGGAAGGAAATTTTTTTTCTTCTCTATTTTTCGGCCTGTCCATACCCGTTTAGTCTTGAAATGATGCCTGGATGATGTTTTTTTAATTTTTAAAATTTTTTTGCATTTATTTTTGAATTTTCTATCTCGGGTCGGGTTCGAACGGATAGGAGGAAATTTTTTTTCTTCTCTATTTTTCGGCTTGTCCATACCCGTTTACTCTTGAAATGAAGCCTGGATGATGTTTTTTAATTTTTAGAATTTTTTTGCATTTTATTTTTGAATTTTCTATCTCGGGTCGGGTTCGAACGGATAGGAAGGAAATTTTTTTTCTTCTCTATTTTTCGGCCTGTCCATACCCGTTTAGTTTTGAAATGAAGCCTGGATGATGTTTTTTAGTTTTTAGAATTTTTTTGCATTTTATTTTTGAATTTTCTATCTCGGGTCGGGTTCGAACGGATAGGATGGAAATTTTTTTTCTTCTCTATTTTTCGGCCTGTCCATACCCGTTTAGTCTTGAAATGAAGCCTGGATGATGTTTTTTAATTTTTAGAAACTTTTTTCATTTTATTTTTGAATTTTCTATCTCGGGTCGGGTTCGAACGGATAGGATGGAAATTTTTTGTCTTCTCTATCTTTTGGCCTGTCCTGACCCGTTTCGTCTTGAAATGCAGCCAGGATGATGTTTTTTAATTTTTAGAATTTTCTTGCATTTTGTTTTTGAATTTTCTAACTCGGGTCGGGTTCGAACGGATAGAAAGGAAATTTTTTTTCTTCTCTATTTTTCGACCTGTCCATACCCATTTAGTCTTGAAATGAAGCCTGGATGATTTTTTTTTTAATTTTTAGAAATTTTTTTGCATTTAGTTTTGAATTTTCTAACTCGGGTCGGGTTTAAACGGATAGGAAGGAAATTTTTTTTCTTCTCTATTTTTCGGCCTGTCCATACCCGTTTAGTCTTGAAATGATGCCTGGATGATGTTTTTTTAATTTTTAGAATTTTTTTGCATTTTATTTTTGAATTTTCTATCTCGGGTCGGGTTCGAACGGATAGGAGGAAATTTTTTTTCTTCTCTATTTTTCGGCTTGTCCATACCCGTTTACTCTTGAAATGAAGCCTGGATGATGTTTTTTAATTTTTAGAATTTTTTTGCATTTTATTTTTGAATTTTCAATCTCGGGTCGAGTTCGAACGGATAGGAAGGAAATTTTTTTTCTTCTCTATTTTTCGGCCTGTCCATACCCGTTTAGTCTTGAAATGATGCCTGGATGATGTTTTTTAATTTTTAGAAACTTTTTTCATTTTATTTTTGAATTTTCTATCTCGGGTCGGGTTCGAACGGATAGGATGAAAATTTTTTTTCTTCTCTATTTTTCGGCCTGTCCATACCCGTTTAGTCTTGAAATGAAGCCTGGATGATGTTTTTTAATTTTTAGAATTTTTTTTCATTTTATTTTTGAATTTTCTATCTCGGGTCGGGTTCGAACGGATAGGATGAAAATTTTTTTTCTTCTCTATTTTTCGGGCTGTCCTGACATGTTTCATCTTGAAATGAAGCCTGGATGATATTTTTTAATTTTTAGAATTTTTTTGCATTTATTTTTTGAATTTTTTATATCGGGTCAGGTTCGAACGGATAGGAAGGAAACTTTTTTTCTTCTCTATTTTTCGGCCTGTCCATACCCGTTTAGTCTTGAAATGAAGCCTGGATGATGGTTTTTAATTTTTAGTATTTTTTTGCATTTTGTTTTTGAATTTTCTATCTCGGGTCGGGTTCGAACGGATAGGAAGGAAATTTTTTTTCTTCTCTATCTTTCGGCCTGTCCTGACCCGTTTCGTCTTGAAATGCAGCCAGGATGATGTTTTTTAATTTTTAGAATTTTCTTGCATTTTGTTTTTGAATTTTCTATCTCGGGTCGGGTTCGAACGGATAGGAGGAAATTTTTTTTCTTCTCTATTTTTCGGCCTGTCCATACCCGTTTAGTCTTGAAATGAAGCCTGGATGATGGTTTTTAATTTTTAGTATTTTTTTGCATTTTATTTTTGAATTTTCTATCTCGGGTCGGGTTCGAACGGATAGGAAGGAAATTTTTTTTCATCTCTATTTTTCGGCCTGTCCATACCCGTTTAGTCTTGAAATGAAGCCTGGATGATGTTTTTTAATTTTTAGAATTTTCTTGCATTTTGTTTTTGAATTTTCTATCTCGGGTCGGGTTCGAACGGATAGGAGGAAATTTTTTTTCTTCTCTATTTTTCGGCCTGTCCATACCCGTATAGTCTTGAAATGATGCCTGGATGATGTTTTTTTAATTTTTAGAATTTTTTTGCATTTATTTTAGAATTTTCTATCTCGGGTCGGGTTCGAACGGATAGTAGGAAATTTTTTTTCTTCTCTATTTTTCGGCTTGTCCATACCCGTTTACTCTTGAAATGAAGCCTGGATGATGTTTTTTAATTTTTAGAATTTTTTTTGCATTTTATTTTTGAATTTTCTATCTCGGGTCGGGTTCGAACGGATAGGATGGAAATTTTTTTTCTTCTCTATTTTTCGGCCTGTCCATACCCGTTTAGTCTTGAAATGAAGCCTGGATGATGTTTTTTGATTTTTAGAATTTTCTTGCATTTTGTTTTTGAATTTTCTAACTCGGGTCGGGTTCGAACGGATAGAAAGGAAATTTTTTTTCTTCTCTATTTTTCGACCTGTCCATACCCGTTTAGTCTTGAAATGAAGCCTAGATGATTTTTTTAATTTTTAAAATTTTTTTGCATTTATTTTAGAATTTTCTATCTCGGGTCGAGTTCGAACGGATAGGAGGAAATTTTTTTTCTTCTCTATTTTTCGGCTTGTCCATACCCGTTTACTCTTGAAATGAAGCCTGGATGATGTTTTTTAATTTTTAGAATTTTTTTGCATTTTATTTTTGAATTTTCTATCTCGGGTCGGGTTCGAACGGATAGGATGGAAATTTTTTTTCTTCTCTATTTTTCGGCCTGTCCATACCCGTTTAGTCTTGAAATGAAGCCTGGATGATGTTTTTTAATTTTTAGAATTTTTTTGCATTTTATTTTTGAATTTTCTATCTCAGGTCGGGTTCGAACGAATAGGAAGGAAATTTTTTTTCTTCTCTATTTTTCGGCCTGTCCATACCCGTTTAGTCTTGAAATGAAGCCCGGATGACGTTTTTTAATTTTTAGAATTTTTTTGCATTTATTTTTGAATTTTCTAACTCGGGTCGGGTTCGAACGTATAGGAAGGAAATTTTTTTTCCTCTCTATTTTTCAGCCTGTCCTGACTTGTTTCATCTTGAAACGAAGCCAGGATGATGTTTTTTAATTTTTAGAATTTTTCTGCATTTATTTTTGAATTTTCTAACTCGGGTCGGGTTCGAATGGATAGGAAGGAAATTTTTTTTCTTCTCTATTTTTCGGCCTGTCCATACCCGTTTAGTTTTGAAATGAAGCCTGGATGATGTTTTTTAATTTTTAGAATTTTTTTGCATTTTATTTTTGAATTTTCTATCTCGGGTCGGGTTCGAACGGATAGGATGGAAATTTTTTTTCTTCTCTATTTTTCGGCCTGTCCATACCCGTTTAGTCTTGAAATGAAGCCTGGATGATGTTTTTTAATTTTTAGAAACTTTTTTCATTTTATTTTTGAATTTTCTATCTCGGGTCGGGTTCGAACGGATAGGATGGAAATTTTTTTTCTTCTCTATTTTTCGGCCTGTCCATACCCGTTTAGTCTTGAAATGAAGCCTGGATGATGTTTTTTAATTTTTAGAATTTTTTTGCATTTTATTTTTGAATTTTCTATCTCGGGTCGGATTCGAACGGATAGGAAGGAAATTTTTTTTCTTCTCTATTTTTCGGCCTGTCCATACCCGTTTAGTCTTGAAATGAAGCCTGGATGATGTTTTTTAATTTTTAGAATTTTTTTGCATTTTATTTTTGAATTTTCTATCTCGGGTCGGGTTCGAACGGATAGGAGGAAATTTTTTTTCTTCTCTATTTTTCGGCTTGTCCATACCCGTTTACTCTTGAAATGAAGCCTGGATGATGTTTTTTAATTTTTAGAATTTTTTTGCATTTTATTTTTGAATTTTCAATCTCGGGTCGGGTTCGAACGGATAGGAAGAAAATTTTTTTTCTTCTCTATTTTTCGGCCTGTCCATACCCGTTTAGTCTTGAAATGATGCCTGGATGATGTTTTTTTAATTTTTAAAATTTTTTTGCATTTATTTTAGAATTTTCTATCTCGGGTCGGGTTCGAACGGATAGGAGGAAATTTTTTTTCTTCTCTATTTTTCGGCTTGTCCATACCCGTTTACTCTTGAAATGAAGCCTGGATGATGTTTTTTAATTTTTAGAATTTTTTTGCATTTTATTTTTGAATTTTCTATCTCGGGTCGGGTTCGAACGGATAGGAAGGAAATTTTTTTTCTTCTCTATTTTTCGGCCTGTCCATACCCGTTTAGTTTTGAAATGAAGCCTGGATGATGTTTTTTAATTTTTAGAATTTTTTTGCATTTTATTTTTGAATTTTCTATCTCGGGTCGGGTTCGAACGGATAGGATGAAAATTTTTTTTCTTCTCTATTTTTCGGCCTGTCCATACCCGTTTAGTCTTGAAATGAAGCCTGGATGATGTTTTTTAATTTTTAGAAACTTTTTTCATTTTATTTTTGAATTTTCTATCTCGGGTCGGGTTCGAACGGATAGGATGGAAATTTTTTTTCTTCTCTATCTTTCGGCCTGTCCTGACCCGTTTCGTCTTGAAATGCAGCCAGGATGATGTTTTTTAATTTTTAGAATTTTCTTGCATTTTGTTTTTGAATTTTCTACCTCGGGTCGGGTTCGAACGGATAGAAAGGAAATTTTTTTTCTTCTCTATTTTTCGACCTGTCCATACCCATTTAGTCTTGAAATGAAGCCTGGATGATTTTTTTTTTAATTTTTAGAAATTTTTTTGCATTTAGTTTTGAATTTTCTAACTCGGGTCGGGTTTAAACGGATAGGAAGGAAATTTTTTTTCTTCTCTATTTTTCGGCCTGTCCATACCCGTTTAGTCTTGAAATGATGCCTGGATGATGTTTTTTTAATTTTTAGAATTTTTTTGCATTTATTTTAGAATTTTCTATCTCGGGTTGGGTTCGAACGGATAGGAGGAAATTTTTTTTCTTCTCTATTTTTCGGCTTGTCCATACCCGTTTACTCTTGAAATGAAGCCTGGATGATGTTTTTTAATTTTTAGAATTTTTTTGCATTTTATTTTTGAATTTTCAATCTCGGGTCGAGTTCGAACGAATAGGAAGGAAATTTTTTTTCTTCTCTATTTTTCGGCATGTCCATACCCGTTTAGTCTTGAAATGATGCCTGGATGATGTTTTTTAATTTTTAGAAACTTTTTTCATTTTATTTTTGAATTTTCTATCTCGGGTCGGGTTCGAACGGATAGGATGAAAATTTTTTTTCTTCTCTATTTTTCGGCCTGTCCATACCCGTTTAGTCTTGAAATGAAGCCTGGATGATGTTTTTTAATTTTTAGAATTTTTTTTCATTTTATTTTTGAATTTTCTATCTCGGGTCGGGTTCGAACGGATAGGATGAAAATTTTTTTTCTTCTCTATTTTTCGGGCTGTCCTGACATGTTTCATCTTGAAATGAAGCCTGGATGATATTTTTTAATTTTTAGAATTTTTTTGCATTTATTTTTGAATTTTTTATATCGGGTCAGGTTCGAACGGATAGGAAGGAAATTTTTTTTCTTCTCTATTTTTCGGCCTGTTCATACCCGTTTAGTCTTGAAATGAAGCCTGGATGATGGTTTTTAATTTTTAGTATTTTTTTGCATTTTGTTTTTGAATTTTCTATCTCGGGTCGGGTTCGAACGGATAGGAAGGAAATTTTTTTTCTTCTCTATCTTTCGGCCTGTCCTGACCCGTTTCGTCTTGAAATGCAGCCAGGATGATGTTTTTTAATTTTTAGAATTTTCTTGCATTTTGTTTTTGAATTTTCTATCTCGGGTCGGGTTCGAACGGATAGGAGGAAATTTTTTTTCTTCTCTATTTTTCGGCCTGTCCATACCCGTTTAGTCTTGAAATGAAGCCTGGATGATGGTTTTTAATTTTTAGTATTTTTTTGCATTTTATTTTTGAATTTTCTATCTCGGGTCGGGTTCGAACGGATAGGAGGAAATTTTTTTTCTTCTCTATTTTTCGGCCTGTCCATACCCGTATAGTCTTGAAGTGATGCCTGGATGATGTTTTTTTAATTTTTAGAATTTTTTTGCATTTATTTTAGAATTTTCTATCTCGGGTCGGGTTCGAACGGATAGTAGGAAATTTTTTTTCTTCTCTATTTTTCGGCTTGTCCATACCCGTTCACTCTTGAAATGAAGCCTGGATGATGTTTTTTAATTTTTAGAATTTTTTTGCATTTTATTTTTGAATTTTCTATCTCGGGTCGGGTTCGAACGGATAGGATGGAAATTTTTTTTCTTCTCTATTTTTCGGCCTGTCCATACCCGTTTAGTCTTGAAATGAAGCCTGGATGATGTTTTTTGATTTTTAGAATTTTCTTGCATTTTGTTTTTGAATTTTCTAACTCGGGTCGGGTTCGAACGGATAGAAAGGAAATTTTTTTTCTTCTCTATTTTTCGACCTGTCCATACCCGTTTAGTCTTGAAATGAAGCCTAGATGATTTTTTTTAATTTTTAAAATTTTTTTGCATTTATTTTAGAATTTTCTATCTCGGGTCGAGTTCGAACGGATAGGAGGAAATTTTTTTTCTTCTCTATTTTTCGGCTTGTCCATACCCGTTTACTCTTGAAATGAAGCCTGGATGATGTTTTTTAATTTTTAGAATTTTTTTGCATTTTATTTTTGAATTTTCTATCTCAGGTCGGGTTCGAACGAATAGGAAGGAAATTTTTTTTCTTCTCTATTTTTCGGCCTGTCCATACCCGTTTAGTCTTGAAATGAAGCCCGGATGACGTTTTTTAATTTTTAGAATTTTTTTGCATTTATTTTTGAATTTTCTAACTCGGGTCGGGTTCGAACGTATAGGAAGGAAATTTTTTTTCCTCTCTATTTTTCAGCCTGTCCTGACTTGTTTCATCTTGAAACTAAGCCAGGATGATGTTTTTTAATTTTTAGAATTTTTCTGCATTTATTTTTGAATTTTCTAACTCGGGTCGGGTTCGAATGGATAGGAAGGAAATTTTTTTTCTTCTCTATTTTTCAGCCTGTCCATACCCGTTTAGTTTTGAAATGAAGCCTGGATGATGTTTTTTAATTTTTAGAATTTTTTTGCATTTTATTTTTGAATTTTCTATCTCGGGTCGGGTTCGAACGGATAGGATGGAAATTTTTTTTCTTCTCTATTTTTCGGCCTGTCCATACCCGTTTAGTCTTGAAATGAAGCCTGGATGATGTTTTTTAATTTTTAGAAACTTTTTTCATTTTATTTTTGAATTTTCTATCTCGGGTCGGGTTCGAACGGATAGGATGGAAATTTTTTTTCTTCTCTATTTTTCGGCCTGTCCATACCCGTTTAGTCTTGAAATGAAGCCTGGATGATGTTTTTTAATTTTTAGAATTTTTTTGCATTTTATTTTTGAATTTTCTATCTCGGATCGGATTCGAACGGATAGGAAGGAAATTTTTTTTCTTCTCTATTTTTCGGCCTGTCCATACCCGTTTAGTCTTGAAATGAAGCCTGGATGATGTTTTTTAATTTTTAGAATTTTTTTGCATTTTATTTTTGAATTTTCTATCTCGGGTCGGGTTCGAACGGATAGGAGGAAATTTTTTTTCTTCTCTATTTTTCGGCCTGTCCATACCCGTTTACTCTTGAAATGAAGCCTGGATGATGTTTTTTAATTTTTAGAATTTTTTTGCATTTTATTTTTGAATTTTCAATCTCGGGTCGGGTTCGAACGGATAGGAAGGAAATTTTTTTTCTTCTCTATTTTTCGGCCTGTCCATACCCGTTTAGTCTTGAAATGATGCCTGGATGATGTTTTTTTAATTTTTAAAATTTTTTTGCATTTATTTTAGAATTTTCAATCTCGGGTCGGGTTCGAACGGATAGGAGGAAATTTTTTTTCTTCTCTATTTTTCGGCTTGTCCATACCCGTTTACTCTTGAAATGAAGCCTGGATGATGTTTTTTAATTTTTAGAATTTTTTTGCATTTTATTTTTGAATTTTCTATCTCGGGTCGGGTTCGAACGGATAGGAAGGAAATTTTTTTTCTTCTCTATTTTTCGGCCTGTCCTGACATGTTTCATCTTGAAATGAAGCCTGGATGATATTTTTTAATTTTTTGAATTTTTTTGCAATTATTTTTGACTTTTCTATATCGGGTCGGGTTCGAACGGATAGGAAGGAAATTTTTTTTCTTCTCTATTTTTCGGCCTGTCCATACCCGTTTAGTCTTGAAATGAAGCCCGGATGATGTTTTTTAATTTTTAGAATTTTTTTGCATTTATTTTTGAATTTTCAATCTCGGGTCGGGTTCGAACGGATAGGAAGGAAATTTTTTTTCTTCTCTATTTTTCGGCCTGTCCATACCCATTTAGTCTTGAAATGATGCCTGGATGATGTTTTTTTAATTTTTAAAATTTTTTTGCATTTATTTTAGAATTTTCTATCTCGGGTCGGGTTCGAACGGATAGGAGGAAATTTTTTTTCTTCTCTATTTTTCGGCTTGTCCAAACCCGTTTACTCTTGAAATGAAGCCTGGATGATGTTTTTTAATTTTTAGAATTTTTTTGCATTTTATTTTTGAATTTTCAATCTCGGGTCGAGTTCGAACGGATAGAAAGGAAATTTTTTTTCTTCTCTATTTTTCGGCCTGTCCATACCCGTTTAGTCTTGAAATGATGCCTGGATGATGTTTTTTTAATTTTTAGAATTTTTTTGCATTTTATTTTTGAATTTTCTATGTCGGGTCGGGTTCGAACGGATAGGATGGAAATTTTTTTTCTTCTCTATTTTTCGGCCTGTCCATACCCGTTTAGTCTTGAAATGAAGCCCGGATGATGATTTTTAATTTTTAGAATTTTTTTGCATTTATTTTTGAATTTTCTAACTCGGGTCGGGTTCGAACGTATAGGAAGGAAATTTTTTTTCCTCTCTATTTTTCAGCCTGTCCTGACTTGTTTCATCTTGAAACGAAGCCAGGATGATGTTTTTTAATTTTTAGAATTTTTCTGCATTTATTTTTGAATTTTCTAACTCGGGTCGGGTTCGAACGGATAGGAAGGAAATTTTTTTTCTTCTCTATTTTTCGGCCTGTCCATACCCGTTTAGTTTTGAAATGAAGCCTGGATGATGTTTTTTAATTTTTAGAATTTTTTTGCATTTTATTTTTGAATTTTCTATCTCGGGTCGAGTTCGAACGGATAGGATGGAAATTTTTTTTCTTCTCTATTTTTCGGCCTGTCCATACCCGTTTAGTCTTGATATGAAGCTTGGATGATGTTTTTTAATTTTTAGAAACTTTTTTCATTTTATTTTTGAATTTTCTATCTCGGGTCGGGTTCGAACGGATATGATGGAAATTTTTTTTCTTCTCTATTTTTCGGCCTGTCCATACCCGTTTAGTCTTGAAATGAAGCCTGGATGATGTTTTTTAATTTTTAGAATTTTTTTTCATTTTATTTTTGAATTTTCTATCTCGGGTCGGGTTTGAACGGATAGGATGAAAATTTTTTTTCTTCTCTATTTTTCGGACTGTCCTGACATGTTTCATCTTGAAATGAAGCCTGGATGATATTTTTTAATTTTTAGAATTTTTTTGCATTTATTTTTGAATTTTTTATATCGGGTCAGGTTCGAACGGATAGGAAGGAAATTTTTTTTCTTCTCTATTTTTCGGCCTGTCCATACCCGTTTAGTCTTGAAATGAAGCCTGGATGTTGGTTTTTAATTTTTAGTATTTTTTTGCATTTTGTTTTTGAATTTTATATCTCGGGTCGGGTTCGAACGGATAGGAAGGAAATTTTTTTTCTTCTCTATCTTTCGGCCTGTCCTGACCCGTTTCGTCTTGAAATGCAGCCAGGATGATGTTTTTTAATTTTTAGAATTTTCTTGCATTTTGTTTTTGAATTTTCTATCTCGGGTCGGGTTCGAACGGATAGGAGGAAATTTTTTTTCTTCTCTATTTTTCGGCCTGTCCATACCCGTTTAGTCTTGAAATGAAGCCTGGATGATGGTTTTTAATTTTTAGTATTTTTTTGCATTTTATTTTTTAATTTTCTATCTCGGGTCGGGTTCGAACGGATAGGAAGGAAATTTTTTTTCATCTCTATTTTTCGGCCTGTCCATACCCGTATAGTCTTGAAATGATGCCTGGATGATGTTTTTTTAATTTTTAGAATTTTTTTGCATTTATTTTAGAATTTTCTATCTCGGGTCGGGTTCGAACGGATAGTAGGAAATTTTTTTTCTTCTCTATTTTTCGGCTTGTCCATACCCGTTTACTCTTGAAATGAAGCCTGGATGATGTTTTTTAATTTTTAGAATTTTTTTGCATTTTATTTTTGAATTTTCTATCTCGGGTCGGGTTCGAACGGATAGGATGGAAATTTTTTTTCTTCTCTATTTTTCGGCCTGTCCATACCCGTTTAGTCTTGAAATGATGCCTGGATGATGTTTTTTGATTTTTAGAATTTTCTTGCATTTTGTTTTTGAATTTTCTAACTCGGGTCGGGTTCGAACGGATAGAAAGGAAATTTTTTTTCTTCTCTATTTTTCGACCTGTCCATACCCGTTTAGTCTTGAAATGAAGCCTGGATGATTTTTTTTAATTTTTAAAATTTTTTTGCATTTATTTTAGAATTTTCTATCTCGGGTCGAGTTCGAACGGATAGGAGGAAATTTTTTTTCTTCTCTATTTTTCGGCTTGTCCATACCCGTTTACTCTTGAAATGAAGCCTGGATGATGTTTTTTAATTTTTAGAATTTTTTTGCATTTTATTTTTGAATTTTCTATCTCGGGTCGGGTTCGAACGGATAGGATGGAAATTTTTTTTCTTCTCTATTTTTCGGCCTGTCCATACCCGTTTAGTCTTGAAATGAAGCCTGGATGATGTTTTTTAATTTTTAGAATTTTTTTGCATTTTATTTTTGAATTTTCTATCTCAGGTCGGGTTCGAACGAATAGGAAGGAAATTTTTTTTCTTCTCTATTTTTCGGCCTGTCCATACCCGTTTAGTCTTGAAATGAAGCCCGGATGACGTTTTTTAATTTTTAGAATTTTTTTGCATTTATTTTTGAATTTTCTAACTCGGGTCGGGTTCGAACGTATAGGAAGGAAATTTTTTTTCCTCTCTATTTTTCAGCCTGTCCTGACTTGTTTCATCTTGAAACGAAGCCAGGATGATGTTTTTTAATTTTTAGAATTTTTCTGCATTTATTTTTGAATTTTCTAACTCGGGTCGGGTTCGAATGGATAGGAAGGAAATTTTTTTTCTTCTCTATTTTTCGGCCTGTCCATACCCGTTTAGTTTTGAAATGAAGCCTGGATGATGTTTTTTAATTTTTAGAATTTTTTTGCATTTTATTTTTGAATTTTCTATCTCGGGTCGGGTTCGAACGGATAGGATGGAAATTTTTTTTCTTCTCTATTTTTCGGCCTGTCCATACCCGTTTAGTCTTGAAATGAAGCCTGGATGATGTTTTTTAATTTTTAGAATTTTTTTGCAATTTATTTTTGAATTTTCTATCTCGGGTCGGGTTCGAACGGATAGGAGGAAATTTTTTTTCTTCTCTATTTTTCGGCTTGTCCATACCCGTTTACTCTTGAAATGAAGCCTGGATGATGTTTTTTAATTTTTAGAATTTTTTTGCATTTTATTTTTGAATTTTCAATCTCGGGTCGGGTTCGAACGGATAGGAAGGAAATTTTTTTTCTTCTCTATTTTTCGGCCTGTCCATACCCGTTTAGTCTTGAAATGATGCCTGGATGATGTTTTTTTAATTTTTAAAATTTTTTTGCATTTATTTTAGAATTTTCTATCTCGGGTCGGGTTCGAACGGATAGGAGGAAATTTTTTTTCTTCTCTATTTTTCGGCTTGTCCATACCCGTTTACTCTTGAAATGAAGCCTGGATGATGTTTTTTAATTTTTAGAATTTTTTTGCATTTTATTTTTGAATTTTCTATCTCGGGTCGGGTTCGAACGGATAGGAAGGAAATTTTTTTTCTTCTCTATTTTTCGGCCTGTCCTGACATGTTTCATCTTGAAATGAAGCCTGGATGATATTTTTTAATTTTTAGAATTTTTTTGCAATTATTTTTGACTTTTCTATATCGGGTCGGGTTCGAACGGATAGGAAGGAAATTTTTTTTCTTCTCTATTTTTCGGCCTGTCCATACCCGTTTAGTCTTGAAATGAAGCCCGGATGATGTTTTTTAATTTTTAGAATTTTTTTGCATTTATTTTTGAATTTTCAATCTCGGGTCGGGTTCGAACGGATAGGAAGGAAATTTTTTTTCTTCTCTATTTTTCGGCCTGTCCATACCCGTTTAGTCTTGAAATGATGCCTGGATGATGTTTTTTTAATTTTTAAAATTTTTTTGCATTTATTTTAGAATTTTCTATCTCGGGTCGGGTTCGAACGGATAGGAGGAAATTTTTTTTCTTCTCTATTTTTCGGCTTGTCCAAACCCGTTTACTCTTGAAATGAAGCCTGGATGATGTTTTTTAATTTTTAGAATTTTTTTGCATTTTATTTTTGAATTTTCAATCTCGGGTCGAGTTCGAACGGATAGGAAGGAAATTTTTTTTCTTCTCTATTTTTCGGCCTGTCCATACCCGTTTAGTCTTGAAATGATGCCTGGATGATGTTTTTTTAATTTTTTGAATTTTTTTGCATTTTATTTTTGAATTTTCTATCTCGGGTCGGGTTCGAACGGATAGGATGGAAATTTTTTTTCTTCTCTATTTTTCGGCCTGTCCATACCCGTTTAGTCTTGAAATGAAGCCCGGATGATGTTTTTTAATTTTTAGAATTTTTTTGCATTTATTTTTGAATTTTCTAACTCGGGTCGGGTTCGAACGTATAGGAAGGAAATTTTTTTCCTCTCTATTTTTCAGCCTGTCCTGACTTGTTTCATCTTGAAACGAAGCCAGGATGATGTTTTTTAATTTTTAGAATTTTTCTGCATTTATTTTTGAATTTTCTAACTCGGGTCGGGTTCGAACGGATAGGAAGGAAATTTTTTTTCTTCTCTATTTTTCGGCCTGTCCATACCCGTTTAGTTTTGAAATGAAGCCTGGATGATGTTTTTTAATTTTTAGAATTTTTTTGCATTTTATTTTTGAATTTTCTATCTCGGGTCGGGTTCGAACGGATAGGATGGAAATTTTTTTTCTTCTCTATTTTTCGGCCTGTCCATACCCGATTAGTCTTGAAATGAAGCCTGGATGATGTTTTTTAATTTTTAGAAACTTTTTTCATTTTATTTTTGAATTTTCTATCTCGGGTCGGGTTCGAACGGATAGGATGAAAATTTTTTTTCTTCTCTATTTTTCGGACTATCCTGACATGTTTCATCTTGAAATGAAGCCTGGATGATATTTTTTAATTTTTAGAATTTTTTTGCATTTATTTTTGAATTTTTTATATCGGGTCAGGTTCGAACGGATAGGAAGGAAA
This sequence comes from Quercus robur, assembly GCF_932294415.1. Lineage (NCBI taxonomy): Eukaryota > Viridiplantae > Streptophyta > Magnoliopsida > Fagales > Fagaceae > Quercus > Quercus robur. The sequence goes on along the minus strand of NC_065542.1, from coordinate 37,292,881 downwards.
TTTTTTTTCTTCTCTATTTTTCGGCCTGTCCATACCCGTTTAGTCTTGAAATGAAGCCTGGATGATGGTTTTTAATTTTTAGTATTTTTTTGCATTTTGTTTTTGAATTTTCTATCTCGGGTCGGGTTCGAACGGATAGGAAGGAATTTTTTTTTCTTCTCTATCTTTCGGCCTGTCCTGACCCGTTTCGTCTTGAAATGCAGCCAGGATGATGTTTTTTAATTTTTAGAATTTTCTTGCATTTTGTTTTTGAATTTTCTATCTCGGTTCGGGTTCGAACGGATAGGAGGAAATTTTTTTTCTTCTCTATTTTTCGGCCTGTCCATACCCGTTTAGTCTTGAAATGAAGCCTGGATGATTTTTTTTAATTTTTAGAATTTTTTTGCATTTAGTTTTGAATTTTCTAACTCGGGTCGGGTTTAAACGGATAGGAAGAAAATTTTTTTTCTTCTCTATTTTTCGGCCTGTCCATACCCGTTTAGTCTTGAAATGATGCCTGGATGATGTTTTTTTAATTTTTAGAATTTTTTTGCATTTATTTTAGAATTTTCTATCTCGGGTCGGGTTCGAACGGATAGGAGGAAATTTTTTTTCTTCTCTATTTTTCGGCCTGTCCATACCCGTTTAGTCTTGAAATGAAGCCTGGATGATTTTTTTTAATTTTTAGAATTTTTTTGCATTTAGTTTTGAATTTTCTAACTCGGGTCGGGTTTAAACGGATAGGAAGGAAATTTTTTTTCTTCTCTATTTTTCGGCCTGTCCAGACCCGTTTAGTCTTGAAATGATGCCTGGATGATGTTTTTTTAATTTTTAAAATTTTTTTGCATTTATTTTAAAATTTTCTATCTCGGGTCGGGTTCGAACGGATAGGAGGAAATTTTTTTTCTTCTCTATTTTTCGGCTTGTCCATACCCGTTTACTCTTGAAATGAAGCCTGGATGATGTTTTTTAATTTTTAGAATTTTTTTGCATTTTATTTTTGAATTTTCTATCTCGGGTCGGGTTCGAACGGATAGGAAGGAAATTTTTTTTCTTCTCTATTTTTCGGCCTGTCCTGACATGTTTCATCTTGAAATGAAGCCTGGATGATATTTTTTAATTTTTAGAATTTTTTTGCAATTATTTTTGACTTTTCTATATCGGGTCGGGTTCGAACGGATAGGAAGGAAATTTTTTTTCTTCTCTATTTTTCGGCCTGTCCATACCCGTTTAGTCTTGAAATGAAGCCCGGATGATGTTTTTTAATTTTTAGAATTTTTTTGCATTTATTTTTGAATTTTCTAACTCGGGTCGGGTTCGAACGTATAGGAAGGAAATTTTTTTTCCTCCCTATTTTTCAGCCTGTCCTGACTTGTTTCATCTTGAAACGAAGCCAGGATGATGTTTTTTAATTTTTAGAATTTTTCTGCATTTATTTTTGAATTTTCTAACTCGGGTCGGGTTCGAACTGATAGGAAGGAAATTTTTTTTCTTCTCTATTTTTCGGCCTGTCCATACCCGTTTAGTTTTGAAATGAAGCCTGGATGATGTTTTTTAATTTTTAGAATTTTTTTGCATTTTATTTTTGAATTTTCTATCTCGGGTCGGGTTCGAACGGATAGGAAGGAAATTTTTTTTCTTCTCTATTTTTCGGCCTGTCCTGACATGTTTCATCTTGAAATGAAGCCTGGATGATATTTTTTAATTTTTAGAATTTTTTTGCATTTAGTTTTGAATTTTCTAACTCGGGTCGGGTTTAAACGGATAGGAAGGAAATTTTTTTTCTTCTCTATTTTTCGGCCTGTCCATACCCGTTTAGTCTTGAAATGATGCCTGGATGATGTTTTTTTAATTTTTAGAATTTTTTTGCATTTATTTTAGAATTTTCTATCTCGGGTCGGGTTCGAACGGATAGGAGGAAATTTTTTTTCTTCTCTATTTTTCGGCTTGTCCATACCCGTTTACTCTTGAAATGAAGCCTGGATGATGTTTTTTAATTTTTAGAATTTTTTTGCATTTTATTTTTGAATTTTCTATCTCGGGTCGGGTTCGAACGGATAGGAAGGAAATTTTTTTTCTTCTCTATTTTTCGGCCTGTCCTGACATGTTTCATCTTGAAATGAAGCCTGGATGATATTTTTTAATTTTTAGAATTTTTTTGCAATTATTTTTGACTTTTCTATATCGGGTCGGGTTCGAACGGATAGGAAGGAAATTTTTTTTCTTCTCTATTTTTCGGCCTGTCCATACCCGTTTAGTCTTGAAATGAAGCCCGGATGATGTTTTTTAATTTTTAGAATTTTTTTGCATTTATTTTTGAATTTTCTAACTCGGGTCGGGTTCGAACGTATAGGAAGGAAATTTTTTTTCCTCCCATTTTTTCAGCCTGTCCTGACTTGTTTCATCTTGAAACGAAGCCAGGATGATGTTTTTTAATTTTTAGAATTTTTCTGCATTTATTTTTGAATTTTCTAACTCGGGTCGGGTTCGAACTGATAGGAAGGAAATTTTTTTTCTTCTCTATTTTTCGGCCTGTCCATACCCGTTTAGTTTTGAAATGAAGCCTGGATGATGTTTTTTAATTTTTAGAATTTTTTTGCATTTTATTTTTGAATTTTCTATCTCGGGTCGGGTTCGAACGGATAGGAAGGAAATTTTTTTTCTTCTCTATTTTTCGGCCTGTCCTGACATGTTTCATCTTGAAATGAAGCCTGGATGATATTTTTTAATTTTTAGAATTTTTTTGCATTTAGTTTTGAATTTTCTAACTCGGGTCGGGTTTAAACGGATAGGAAGGAAATTTTTTTTCTTCTCTATTTTTCGGCCTGTCCATACCCGTTTAGTCTTGAAATGATGCCTGGATGATGTTTTTTTAATTTTTAGAATTTTTTTGCATTTATTTTAGAATTTTCTATCTCGGGTCGGGTTCGAACGGATAGGAGGAAATTTTTTTTCTTCTCTATTTTTCGGCTTGTCCATACCCGTTTACTCTTGAAATGAAGCCTGGATGATGTTTTTTAATTTTTAGAATTTTTTTGCATTTTATTTTTGAATTTTCTATCTCGGGTCGGGTTCGAACGGATAGGAAGGAAATTTTTTTTCTTCTCTATTTTTCGGCCTGTCCTGACATGTTTCATCTTGAAATGAAGCCTGGATGATATTTTTTAATTTTTAGAATTTTTTTGCATTTAGTTTTGAATTTTCTAACTCGGGTCGGGTTTAAACGGATAGGAAGGAAATTTTTTTTCTTCTCTATTTTTCGGCCTGTCCATACCCGTTTAGTCTTGAAATGATGCCTGGATGATGTTTTTTTAATTTTTAGAATTTTTTTGCATTTATTTTAGAATTTTCTATCTCGGGTCGGGTTCGAACGGATAGGAGGAAATTTTTTTTCTTCTCTATTTTTCGGCTTGTCCATACCCGTTTACTCTTGAAATGAAGCCTGGATGATGTTTTTTAATTTTTAGAATTTTTTTGCATTTTATTTTTGAATTTTCTATCTCGGGTCGGGTTCGAACGGATAGGAAGGAAATTTTTTTTCTTCTCTATTTTTCGGCCTGTCCTGACATGTTTCATCTTGAAATGAAGCCTGGATGATATTTTTTAATTTTTAGAATTTTTTTGCAATTATTTTTGACTTTTCTATATCGGGTCGGGTTCGAACGGATAGGAAGGAAATTTTTTTTCTTCTCTATTTTTCGGCCTGTCCATACCCGTTTAGTCTTGAAATGAAGCCCGGATGATGTTTTTTAATTTTTAGAATTTTTTTGCATTTATTTTTGAATTTTCTAACTCGGGTCGGGTTCGAACGTATAGGAAGGAAATTTTTTTTCCTCCCTATTTTTCAGCCTGTCCTGACTTGTTTCATCTTGAAACGAAGCCAGGATGATGTTTTTTAATTTTTAGAATTTTTCTGCATTTATTTTTGAATTTTCTAACTCGGGTCGGGTTCGAACTGATAGGAAGGAAATTTTTTTTCTTCTCTATTTTTCGGCCTGTCCATACCCGTTTAGTTTTGAAATGAAGCCTGGATGATGTTTTTTAATTTTTAGAATTTTTTTGCATTTTATTTTTGAATTTTCTATCTCGGGTCGGGTTCGAACGGATAGGAAGGAAATTTTTTTTCTTCTCTATTTTTCGGCCTGTCCTGACATGTTTCATCTTGAAATGAAGCCTGGATGATATTTTTTAATTTTTAGAATTTTTTTGCATTTAGTTTTGAATTTTCTAACTCGGGTCGGGTTTAAACGGATAGGAAGGAAATTTTTTTTCTTCTCTATTTTTCGGCCTGTCCATACCCGTTTAGTCTTGAAATGATGCCTGGATGATGTTTTTTTAATTTTTAGAATTTTTTTGCATTTATTTTAGAATTTTCTATCTCGGGTCGGGTTCGAACGGATAGGAGGAAATTTTTTTTCTTCTCTATTTTTCGGCTTGTCCATACCCGTTTACTCTTGAAATGAAGCCTGGATGATGTTTTTTAATTTTTAGAATTTTTTTGCATTTTATTTTTGAATTTTCTATCTCGGGTCGGGTTCGAACGGATAGGAAGGAAATTTTTTTTCTTCTCTATTTTTCGGCCTGTCCTGACATGTTTCATCTTGAAATGAAGCCTGGATGATATTTTTTAATTTTTAGAATTTTTTTGCAATTATTTTTGACTTTTCTATATCGGGTCGGGTTCGAACGGATAGGAAGGAAATTTTTTTTCTTCTCTATTTTTCGGCCTGTCCATACCCGTTTAGTCTTGAAATGAAGCCCGGATGATGTTTTTTAATTTTTAGAATTTTTTTGCATTTATTTTTGAATTTTCTAACTCGGGTCGGGTTCGAACGTATAGGAAGGAAATTTTTTTTCCTCCCATTTTTTCAGCCTGTCCTGACTTGTTTCATCTTGAAACGAAGCCAGGATGATGTTTTTTAATTTTTAGAATTTTTCTGCATTTATTTTTGAATTTTCTAACTCGGGTCGGGTTCGAACTGATAGGAAGGAAATTTTTTTTCTTCTCTATTTTTCGGCCTGTCCATACCCGTTTAGTTTTGAAATGAAGCCTGGATGATGTTTTTTAATTTTTAGAATTTTTTTGCATTTTATTTTTGAATTTTCTATCTCGGGTCGGGTTCGAACGGATAGGAAGGAAATTTTTTTTCTTCTCTATTTTTCGGCCTGTCCTGACATGTTTCATCTTGAAATGAAGCCTGGATGATATTTTTTAATTTTTAGAATTTTTTTGCATTTAGTTTTGAATTTTCTAACTCGGGTCGGGTTTAAACGGATAGGAAGGAAATTTTTTTTCTTCTCTATTTTTCGGCCTGTCCATACCCGTTTAGTCTTGAAATGATGCCTGGATGATGTTTTTTTAATTTTTAGAATTTTTTTGCATTTATTTTAGAATTTTCTATCTCGGGTCGGGTTCGAACGGATAGGAGGAAATTTTTTTTCTTCTCTATTTTTCGGCTTGTCCATACCCGTTTACTCTTGAAATGAAGCCTGGATGATGTTTTTTAATTTTTAGAATTTTTTTGCATTTTATTTTTGAATTTTCTATCTCGGGTCGGGTTCGAACGGATAGGAAGGAAATTTTTTTTCTTCTCTATTTTTCGGCCTGTCCTGACATGTTTCATCTTGAAATGAAGCCTGGATGATATTTTTTAATTTTTAGAATTTTTTTGCATTTAGTTTTGAATTTTCTAACTCGGGTCGGGTTTAAACGGATAGGAAGGAAATTTTTTTTCTTCTCTATTTTTCGGCCTGTCCATACCCGTTTAGTCTTGAAATGATGCCTGGATGATGTTTTTTTAATTTTTAGAATTTTTTTGCATTTATTTTAGAATTTTCTATCTCGGGTCGGGTTCGAACGGATAGGAGGAAATTTTTTTTCTTCTCTATTTTTCGGCTTGTCCATACCCGTTTACTCTTGAAATGAAGCCTGGATGATGTTTTTTAATTTTTAGAATTTTTTTGCATTTTATTTTTGAATTTTCTATCTCGGGTCGGGTTCGAACGGATAGGAAGGAAATTTTTTTTCTTCTCTATTTTTCGGCCTGTCCTGACATGTTTCATCTTGAAATGAAGCCTGGATGATATTTTTTAATTTTTAGAATTTTTTTGCAATTATTTTTGACTTTTCTATATCGGGTCGGGTTCGAACGGATAGGAAGGAAATTTTTTTTCTTCTCTATTTTTCGGCCTGTCCATACCCGTTTAGTCTTGAAATGAAGCCCGGATGATGTTTTTTAATTTTTAGAATTTTTTTGCATTTATTTTTGAATTTTCTAACTCGGGTCGGGTTCGAACGTATAGGAAGGAAATTTTTTTTCCTCCCTATTTTTCAGCCTGTCCTGACTTGTTTCATCTTGAAACGAAGCCAGGATGATGTTTTTTAATTTTTAGAATTTTTCTGCATTTATTTTTGAATTTTCTAACTCGGGTCGGGTTCGAACTGATAGGAAGGAAATTTTTTTTCTTCTCTATTTTTCGGCCTGTCCATACCCGTTTAGTTTTGAAATGAAGCCTGGATGATGTTTTTTAATTTTTAGAATTTTTTTGCATTTTATTTTTGAATTTTCTATCTCGGGTCGGGTTCGAACGGATAGGAAGGAAATTTTTTTTCTTCTCTATTTTTCGGCCTGTCCTGACATGTTTCATCTTGAAATGAAGCCTGGATGATATTTTTTAATTTTTAGAATTTTTTTGCATTTAGTTTTGAATTTTCTAACTCGGGTCGGGTTTAAACGGATAGGAAGGAAATTTTTTTTCTTCTCTATTTTTCGGCCTGTCCATACCCGTTTAGTCTTGAAATGATGCCTGGATGATGTTTTTTTAATTTTTAGAATTTTTTTGCATTTATTTTAGAATTTTCTATCTCGGGTCGGGTTCGAACGGATAGGAGGAAATTTTTTTTCTTCTCTATTTTTCGGCTTGTCCATACCCGTTTACTCTTGAAATGAAGCCTGGATGATGTTTTTTAATTTTTAGAATTTTTTTGCATTTTATTTTTGAATTTTCTATCTCGGGTCGGGTTCGAACGGATAGGAAGGAAATTTTTTTTCTTCTCTATTTTTCGGCCTGTCCTGACATGTTTCATCTTGAAATGAAGCCTGGATGATATTTTTTAATTTTTAGAATTTTTTTGCAATTATTTTTGACTTTTCTATATCGGGTCGGGTTCGAACGGATAGGAAGGAAATTTTTTTTCTTCTCTATTTTTCGGCCTGTCCATACCCGTTTAGTCTTGAAATGAAGCCCGGATGATGTTTTTTAATTTTTAGAATTTTTTTGCATTTATTTTTGAATTTTCTAACTCGGGTCGGGTTCGAACGTATAGGAAGGAAATTTTTTTTCCTCCCATTTTTTCAGCCTGTCCTGACTTGTTTCATCTTGAAACGAAGCCAGGATGATGTTTTTTAATTTTTAGAATTTTTCTGCATTTATTTTTGAATTTTCTAACTCGGGTCGGGTTCGAACTGATAGGAAGGAAATTTTTTTTCTTCTCTATTTTTCGGCCTGTCCATACCCGTTTAGTTTTGAAATGAAGCCTGGATGATGTTTTTTAATTTTTAGAATTTTTTTGCATTTTATTTTTGAATTTTCTATCTCGGGTCGGGTTCGAACGGATAGGAAGGAAATTTTTCTTCTTCTCTATTTTTCGGCCTGTCCTGACATGTTTCAACTTGAAATGAAGCCTGGATGATATTTTTTAATTTTTAGAATTTTTTTGCATTTAGTTTTGAATTTTCTAACTCGGGTCGGGTTTAAACGGATAGGAAGGAAATTTTTTTTCTTTTCTATTTTTCGGCCTGTCCATACCCGTTTAGTCTTGAAATGATGCCTGGATGATGTTTTTTTAATTTTTAGAATTTTTTTGCATTTATTTTAGAATTTTCTATCTCGGGTCGGGTTCGAACGGATAGGAGGAAATTTTTTTTCTTCTCTATTTTTCGGCTTGTCCATACCCGTTTACTCTTGAAATGAAGCCTGGATGATGTTTTTTAATTTTTAGAATTTTTTTGGATTTTATTTTTGAATTTTCTATCTCGGGTCGGGTTCGAACGGATAGGATGGAAATTTTTATTCTTCTCTATTTTTCGGCCTGTCCATACCCGTTTAGTCTTGAAATGAAGCCTGGATGATGTTTTTTGATTTTTAGAATTTTCTTGCATTTTGTTTTTGAATTTTCTAACTCGGGTCGGGTTCGAACGGATAGAAAGGAAATTTTTTTTCTTCTCTATTTTTCGGCCTGTCCATACCCGTTTAGTCTTGAAATGAAGCCTGGATGATTTTTTTTAATTTTTAGAATTTTTTTGCATTTAGTTTTGAATTTTCTAACTCGGGTCGGGTTTAAACGGATAGGAAGAAAATTTTTTTTCTTCTCTATTTTTCGGCCTGTCCATACCCGTTTAGTCTTGAAATGATGCCTGGATGATGTTTTTTTAATTTTTAGAATTTTTTTGCATTTATTTTAGAATTTTCTATCTCGGGTCGGGTTCGAACGGATAGGAGGAAATTTTTTTTCTTCTCTATTTTTCGGCCTGTCCATACCCGTTTAGTCTTGAAATGAAGCCTGGATGATTTTTTTTAATTTTTAGAATTTTTTTGCATTTAGTTTTGAATTTTCTAACTCGGGTCGGGTTTAAACGGATAGGAAGGAAATTTTTTTTCTTCTCTATTTTTCGGCCTGTCCAGACCCGTTTAGTCTTGAAATGATGCCTGGATGATGTTTTTTTAATTTTTAAAATTTTTTTGCATTTATTTTAGAATTTTCTATCTCGGGTCGGGTTCGAACGGATAGGAGGAAATTTTTTTTCTTCTCTATTTTTCGGCTTGTCCATACCCGTTTACTCTTGAAATGAAGCCTGGATGATGTTTTTTAATTTTTAGAATTTTTTTGCATTTTATTTTTGAATTTTCTATCTCGGGTCGGGTTCGAACGGATAGGAAGGAAATTTTTTTTCTTCTCTATTTTTCGGCCTGTCCTGACATGTTTCATCTTGAAATGAAGCCTGGATGATATTTTTTAATTTTTAGAATTTTTTTGCAATTATTTTTGACTTTTCTATATCGGGTCGGGTTCGAACGGATAGGAAGGAAATTTTTTTTCTTCTCTATTTTTCGGCCTGTCCATACCCGTTTAGTCTTGAAATGAAGCCCGGATGATGTTTTTTAATTTTTAGAATTTTTTTGCATTTATTTTTGAATTTTCTAACTCGGGTCGGGTTCGAACGTATAGGAAGGAAATTTTTTTTCCTCCCTATTTTTCAGCCTGTCCTGACTTGTTTCATCTTGAAACGAAGCCAGGATGATGTTTTTTAATTTTTAGAATTTTTCTGCATTTATTTTTGAATTTTCTAACTCGGGTCGGGTTTGAACGGATAGGAAGGAAATTTTTTTTCTTCTCTATTTTTCGGCCTGTCCATACCCGTTTAGTTTTGAAATGAAGCCTGGATGATGTTTTTTAATTTTTAGAATTTTTTTGCATTTTATTTTTGAATTTTCTATCTCGGGTCGGGTTCGAACGGATAGGAAGGAAATTTTTTTTCTTCTCTATTTTTCGGCCTGTCCTGACATGTTTCATCTTGAAATGAAGCCTGGATGATATTTTTTAATTTTTAGAATTTTTTTGCATTTAGTTTTGAATTTTCTAACTCGGGTCGGGTTTAAACGGATAGGAAGGAAATTTTTTTTCTTCTCTATTTTTCGGCCTGTCCATACCCGTTTAGTCTTGAAATGATGCCTGGATGATGTTTTTTTAATTTTTAGAATTTTTTTGCATTTATTTTAGAATTTTCTATCTCGGGTCGGGTTCGAACGGATAGGAGGAAATTTTTTTTCTTCTCTATTTTTCGGCTTGTCCATACCCGTTTACTCTTGAAATGAAGCCTGGATGATGTTTTTTAATTTTTAGAATTTTTTTGCATTTTATTTTTGAATTTTCTATCTCGGGTCGGGTTCGAACGGATAGGAAGGAAATTTTTTTTCTTCTCTATTTTTCGGCCTGTCCTGACATGTTTCATCTTGAAATGAAGCCTGGATGATATTTTTTAATTTTTAGAATTTTTTTGCAATTATTTTTGACTTTTCTATATCGGGTCGGGTTCGAACGGATAGGAAGGAAATTTTTTTTCTTCTCTATTTTTCGGCCTGTCCATACCCGTTTAGTCTTGAAATGAAGCCCGGATGATGTTTTTTAATTTTTAGAATTTTTTTGCATTTATTTTTGAATTTTCTAACTCGGGTCGGGTTCGAACGTATAGGAAGGAAATTTTTTTTCCTCCCATTTTTTCAGCCTGTCCTGACTTGTTTCATCTTGAAACGAAGCCAGGATGATGTTTTTTAATTTTTAGAATTTTTCTGCATTTATTTTTGAATTTTCTAACTCGGGTCGGGTTCGAACTGATAGGAAGGAAATTTTTTTTTCTTCTCTATTTTTCGGCCTGTCCATACCCGTTTAGTTTTGAAATGAAGCCTGGATGATGTTTTTTAATTTTTAGAATTTTTTTGCATTTTATTTTTGAATTTTCTATCTCGGGTCGGGTTCGAACGGATAGGAAGGAAATTTTTTTTCTTCTCTATTTTTCGGCCTGTCCTGACATGTTTCAACTTGAAATGAAGCCTGGATGATATTTTTTAATTTTTAGAATTTTTTTGCATTTAGTTTTGAATTTTCTAACTCGGGTCGGGTTTAAACGGATAGGAAGGAAATTTTTTTTCTTCTCTATTTTTCGGCCTGTCCATACCCGTTTAGTCTTGAAATGAAGCCCGGATGATGTTTTTTAATTTTTAGAATTTTTTTGCATTTATTTTTGAATTTTCTAACTCGGGTCGGGTTCGAACGTATAGGAAGGAAATTTTTTTTCCTCCCTATTTTTCAGCCTGTCCTGACTTGTTTCATCTTGAAACGAAGCCAGGATGATGTTTTTTAATTTTTAGAATTTTTCTGCATTTATTTTTGAATTTTCTAACTCGGGTCGGGTTCGAACGGATAGGAAGGAAATTTTTTTTCTTCTCTATTTTTCGGCCTGTCCATACCCGTTTAGTTTTGAAATGAAGCCTGGATGATGTTTTTTAATTTTTAGAATTTTTTTGCATTTTATTTTTGAATTTTCTATCTCGGGTCGGGTTCGAACGGATAGGATGGAAATTTTTTTTCTTCTCTATTTTTCGGCCTGTCCATACCCGTTTAGTCTTGAAATGAAGCCTGGATGATTTTTTTTAATTTTTAGAATTTTTTTGCATTTAGTTTTGAATTTTCTAACTCGGGTCGGGTTTAAACGGATTGGAAGAAAATTTTTTTTCTTCTCTATTTTTCGGCCTGTCCATACCCGTTTAGTCTTGAAATGATGCCTGGATGATGTTTTTTTAATTTTTAAAATTTTTTTGCATTTATTTTAGAATTTTCTATCTCGGGTCGGGTTCGAACGGATAGGAGGAAATTTTTTTTCCTCTCTATTTTTCGGCTTGTCCATACCCGTTTACTCTTGAAATGAAGCCTGGATGATGTTTTTTAATTTTTAGAATTTTCTTGCATTTTGTTTTTGAATTTTCTAACTCGGGTCGGGTTCGAACGGATAGAAAGGAAATTTTTTTTCTTCTCTATTTTTCGGCCTGTCCATACCCGTTTAGTCTTGAAATGAAGCCTGGATGATTTTTTTTTATTTTTAGAATTTTTTTGCATTTAGTTTTGAATTTTCTAACTCGGGTCGGGTTTAAACGGATAGGAAGAAAATTTTTTTTCTTCTCTATTTTTCGGCCTGTCCATACCCGTTTAGTCTTGAAATGATGCCTGGATGATGTTTTTTTAATTTTTAGAATTTTTTTGCATTTATTTTAGAATTTTCTATCTCGGGTCGGGTTCGAACGGATAGGAGGAAATTTTTTTTCTTCTCTATTTTTCGGTCTGTCCATACCCGTTTAGTCTTGAAATGAAGCCTGGATGATTTTTTTTAATTTTTAGAATTTTTTTGCATTTAGTTTTGAATTTTCTAACTCGGGTCGGGTTTAAACGGATAGGAAGGAAATTTTTTTTTCTTCTCTATTTTTCGGCCTGTCCAGACCCGTTTAGTCTTGAAATGATGCCTGGATGATGTTTTTTTAATTTTTAAAATTTTTTTGCATTTATTTTAGAATTTTCTATCTCGGGTCGGGTTCGAACGCATAGGAGGAAATTTTTTTTCTTCTCTATTTTTCGGCTTGTCCATACCCGTTTACTCTTGAAATGAAGCCTGGATGATGTTTTTTAATTTTTAGAATTTTTTTGCATTTATTTTTGAATTTTCAATCTCGGGTCGGGTTCGAACGGATAGGAAGGAAATTTTTTTTCTTCTCTATTTTTCGGCCTGTCCATACCCGTTTAGTCTTGAAATGATGCCTGGATGATGTTTTTTTAATTTTTAAAATTTTTTTGCATTTATTTTAGAATTTTCTATCTCGGGTCGGGTTCGAACGGATAGGAGGAAATTTTTTTTCTTCTCTATTTTTCGGCTTGTCCAAACCCGTTTACTCTTGAAATGAAGCCTGGATGATGTTTTTTAATTTTTAGAATTTTTTTGCATTTTATTTTTGAATTTTCAATCTCGGGTCGAGTTCGAACGGATAGGAAGGAAATTTTTTTTCTTCTCTATTTTTCGGCCTGTCCATACCCGTTTAGTCTTGGAATGATGCCTGGATGATGTTTTTTTAATTTTTAGAATTTTTTTGCATTTTATTTTTGAATTTTCTATCTCGGGTCGGGTTCGAACGGATAGGATGGAAATTTTTTTTCTTCTCTATTTTTCGGCCTGTCCATACCCGTTTAGTCTTGAAATGAAGCCCGGATGATGTTTTTTAATTTTTAGAATTTTTTTACATTTATTTTTGAATTTTCTAACTCGGGTCGGGTTCGAACGTATAGGAAGGAAATTTTTTTCCTCTCTATTTTTCAGCCTGTCCTGACTTGTTTCATCTTGAAACGAAGCCAGGATGATGTTTTTTAATTTTTAGAATTTTTCTGCATTTATTTTTGAATTTTCTAACTCGGGTCGGGTTCGAACGGATAGGAAGGAAATTTTTTTTCTTCTCTATTTTTCGGCCTGTCCATACCCGTTTAGTTTTGAAATGAAGCCTGGATGATGTTTTTTAATTTTTAGAATTTTTTTGCATTTTATTTTTCAATTTTCTATCTCGGGTCGGGTTCGAACGGATAGGATGGAAATTTTTTTTCTTCTCTATTTTTCGGCCTGTCCATACCCGTTTAGTCTTGAAATGAAGCCTGGATGATGTTTTTTAATTTTTAGAAACTTTTTTCATTTTATTTTTGAATTTTCTATCTCGGGTCGGGTTCGAACGGATAGGATGAAAATTTTTTTTCTTCTCTATTTTTCGGACTATCCTGACATGTTTCATCTTGAAATGAAGCCTGGATGATATTTTTTAATTTTTAGAATTTTTTTGCATTTATTTTTGAATTTTTTATATCGGGTCAGGTTCGAACGGATAGGAAGGAAATTTTTTTTCTTCTCTATTTTTCGGCCTGTCCATACCCGTTTAGTCTTGAAATGAAGCCTGGATGATGGTTTTTAATTTTTAGTATTTTTTTGCATTTTGTTTTTGAATTTTCTATCTCGGGTCGGGTTCGAACGGATAGGAAGGAATTTTTTTTTCTTCTCTATCTTTCGGCCTGTCCTGACCCGTTTCGTCTTGAAATGCAGCCAGGATGATGTTTTTTAATTTTTAGAATTTTCTTGCATTTTGTTTTTGAATTTTCTATCTCGGTTCGGGTTCGAACGGATAGGAGGAAATTTTTTTTCTTCTCTATTTTTCGGCCTGTCCATACCCGTTTAGTCTTGAAATGAAGCCTGGATGATTTTTTTTAGTTTTTAGAATTTTTTTGCATTTTATTTTTGAATTTTCTATCTCGGGTCGGGTTCGAACGGATAGGATGAAAATTTTTTTTCTTCTCTATTTTTCGGACTATCCTGACATGTTTCATCTTGAAATGAAGCCTGGATGATTTTTTTTAATTTTTAGAATTTTTTTGCATTTAGTTTTGAATTTTCTAACTCGGGTCGGGTTTAAACGGATAGGAAGAAAATTTTTTTTCTTCTCTATTTTTCGGCCTGTCCATACCCGTTTAGTCTTGAAATGATGCCTGGATGATGTTTTTTTAATTTTTAGAATTTTTTTGCATTTATTTTAGAATTTTCTATCTCGGGTCGGGTTCGAACGGATAGGAGGAAATTTTTTTTCTTCTCTATTTTTCGGCCTGTCCATACCCGTTTAGTCTTGAAATGAAGCCTGGATGATTTTTTTTAATTTTTAGAATTTTTTTGCATTTAGTTTTGAATTTTCTAACTCGGGTCGGGTTTAAACGGATAGGAAGGAAATTTTTTTTCTTCTCTATTTTTCGGCCTGTCCAGACCCGTTTAGTCTTGAAATGATGCCTGGATGATGTTTTTTTAATTTTTAAAATTTTTTTGCATTTATTTTAGAATTTTCTATCTCGGGTCGGGTTCGAACGGATAGGAGGAAATTTTTTTTCTTCTCTATTTTTCGGCTTGTCCATACCCGTTTACTCTTGAAATGAAGCCTGGATGATGTTTTTTAATTTTTAGAATTTTTTTGCATTTTATTTTTGAATTTTCTATCTCGGGTCGGGTTCGAACGGATAGGAAGGAAATTTTTTTTCTTCTCTATTTTTCGGCCTGTCCTGACATGTTTCATCTTGAAATGAAGCCTGGATGATATTTTTTAATTTTTAGAATTTTTTTGCAATTATTTTTGACTTTTCTATATCGGGTCGGGTTCGAACGGATAGGAAGGAAATTTTTTTTCTTCTCTATTTTTCGGCCTGTCCATACCCGTTTAGTCTTGAAATGAAGCCCGGATGATGTTTTTTAATTTTTAGAATTTTTTTGCATTTATTTTTGAATTTTCTAACTCGGGTCGGGTTCGAACGTATAGGAAGGAAATTTTTTTTCCTCCCTATTTTTCAGCCTGTCCTGACTTGTTTCATCTTGAAACGAAGCCAGGATGATGTTTTTTAATTTTTAGAATTTTTCTGCATTTATTTTTGAATTTTCTAACTCGGGTCGGGTTCGAACTGATAGGAAGGAAATTTTTTTTCTTCTCTATTTTTCGGCCTGTCCATACCCGTTTAGTTTTGAAATGAAGCCTGGATGATGTTTTTTAATTTTTAGAATTTTTTTGCATTTTATTTTTGAATTTTCTATCTCGGGTCGGGTTCGAACGGATAGGAAGGAAATTTTTTTTCTTCTCTATTTTTCGGCCTGTCCTGACATGTTTCATCTTGAAATGAAGCCTGGATGATATTTTTTAATTTTTAGAATTTTTTTGCATTTAGTTTTGAATTTTCTAACTCGGGTCGGGTTTAAACGGATAGGAAGGAAATTTTTTTTCTTCTCTATTTTTCGGCCTGTCCATACCCGTTTAGTCTTGAAATGATGCCTGGATGATGTTTTTTTAATTTTTAGAATTTTTTTGCATTTATTTTAGAATTTTCTATCTCGGTTCGGGTTCGAACGGATAGGAGGAAATTTTTTTTCTTCTCTATTTTTCGGCTTGTCCATACCCGTTTACTCTTGAAATGAAGCCTGGATGATGTTTTTTAATTTTTAGAATTTTTTTGCATTTTATTTTTGAATTTTCTATCTCGGGTCGGGTTCGAACGGATAGGAAGGAAATTTTTTTTCTTCTCTATTTTTCGGCCTGTCCTGACATGTTTCATCTTGAAATGAAGCCTGGATGATATTTTTTAATTTTTAGAATTTTTTTGCAATTATTTTTGACTTTTCTATATCGGGTCGGGTTCGAACGGATAGGAAGGAAATTTTTTTTCTTCTCTATTTTTCGGCCTGTCCATACCCGTTTAGTCTTGAAATGAAGCCCGGATGATGTTTTTTAATTTTTAGAATTTTTTTGCATTTATTTTTGAATTTTCTAACTCGGGTCGGGTTCGAACGTATAGGAAGGAAATTTTTTTTCCTCCCATTTTTTCAGCCTGTCCTGTCTTGTTTCATCTTGAAACGAAGCCAGGATGATGTTTTTTAATTTTTAGAATTTTTCTGCATTTATTTTTGAATTTTCTAACTCGGGTCGGGTTCGAACTGATAGGAAGGAAATTTTTTTTCTTCTCTATTTTTCGGCCTGTCCATACCCGTTTAGTTTTGAAATGAAGCCTGGATGATGTTTTTTAATTTTTAGAATTTTTTTGCATTTTATTTTTGAATTTTCTATCTCGGGTCGGGTTCGAACGGATAGGAAGGAAATTTTTTTTCTTCTCTATTTTTCGGCCTGTCCTGACATGTTTCATCTTGAAATGAAGCCTGGATGATATTTTTTAATTTTTAGAATTTTTTTGCATTTAGTTTTGAATTTTCTAACTCGGGTCGGGTTTAAACGGATAGGAAGGAAATTTTTTTTCTTCTCTATTTTTCGGCCTGTCCATACCCGTTTAGTCTTGAAATGATGCCTGGATGATGTTTTTTTAATTTTTAGAATTTTTTTGCATTTATTTTAGAATTTTCTATCTCGGGTCGGGTTCGAACGGATAGGAGGAAATTTTTTTTCTTCTCTATTTTTCGGCTTGTCCATACCCGTTTACTCTTGAAATGAAGCCTGGATGATGTTTTTTAATTTTTAGAATTTTTTTGCATTTTATTTTTGAATTTTCTATCTCGGGTCGGGTTAGAACGGATAGGAAGGAAATTTTTTTTCTTCTCTATTTTTCGGCCTGTCCTGACATGTTTCATCTTGAAATGAAGCCTGGATGATATTTTTTAATTTTTAGAATTTTTTTGCATTTTGTTTTGAATTTTCTAACTCGGGTCGGGTTTAAACGGATAGGAAGGAAATTTTTTTTCTTCTCTATTTTTCGGCCTGTCCATACCCGTTTAGTCTTGAAATGATGCCTGGATGATGTTTTTTTAATTTTTAGAATTTTTTTGCATTTATTTTAGAATTTTCTATCTCGGGTCGGGTTCGAACGGATAGGAGGAAATTTTTTTTCTTCTCTATTTTTCGGCTTGTCCATACCCGTTTACTCTTGAAATGAAGCCTGGATGATGTTTTTTAATTTTTAGAATTTTTTTGCATTTTATTTTTGAATTTTCTATCTCGGGTCGGGTTCGAACGGATAGGAAGGAAATTTTTTTTCTTCTCTATTTTTCGGCCTGTCCTGACATGTTTCATCTTGAAATGAAGCCTGGATGATATTTTTTAATTTTTAGAATTTTTTTACAATTATTTTTGACTTTTCTATATCGGGTCGGGTTCGAACGGATAGGAAGGAAATTTTTTTTCTTCTCTATTTTTCGGCCTGTCCATACCCGTTTAGTCTTGAAATGAAGCCCGGATGATGTTTTTTAATTTTTAGAATTTTTTTGCATTTATTTTTGAATTTTCTAACTCGGGTCGGGTTCGAACGTATAGGAAGGAAATTTTTTTTCCTCCCTATTTTTCAGCCTGTCCTGACTTGTTTCATCTTGAAACGAAGCCAGGATGATGTTTTTTAATTTTTAGAATTTTTCTGCATTTATTTTTGAATTTTCTAACTCGGGTCGGGTTCGAACTGATAGGAAGGAAATTTTTTTTCTTCTCTATTTTTCGGCCTGTCCATACCCGTTTAGTTTTGAAATGAAGCCTGGATGATGTTTTTTAATTTTTAGAATTTTTTTGCATTTTATTTTTGAATTTTCTATCTCGGGTCGGGTTCGAACGGATAGGAAGGAAATTTTTTTTCTTCTCTATTTTTCGGCCTGTCCTGACATGTTTCATCTTGAAATGAAGCCTGGATGATATTTTTTAATTTTTAGAATTTTTTTGCATTTAGTTTTGAATTTTCTAACTCGGGTCGGGTTTAAACGGATAGGAAGGAAATTTTTTTTCTTCTCTATTTTTCGGCCTGTCCATACCCGTTTAGTCTTGAAATGATGCCTGGATGATGTTTTTTTAATTTTTAGAATTTTTTTGCATTTATTTTAGAATTTTCTATCTCGGGTCGGGTTCGAACGGATAGGAGGAAATTTTTTTTCTTCTCTATTTTTCGGCTTGTCCATACCCGTTTACTCTTGAAATGAAGCCTGGATGATGTTTTTTAATTTTTAGAATTTTTTTGCATTTTATTTTTGAATTTTCTATCTCGGGTCGGGTTCGAACGGATAGGAAGGAAATTTTTTTTCTTCTCTATTTTTCGGCCTGTCCTGACATGTTTCATCTTGAAATGAAGCCTGGATGATATTTTTTAATTTTTAGAATTTTTTTGCAATTATTTTTGACTTTTCTATATCGGGTCGGGTTCGAACGGATAGGAAGGAAATTTTTTTTCTTCTCTATTTTTCGGCCTGTCCATACCCGTTTAGTCTTGAAATGAAGCCCGGATGATGTTTTTTAATTTTTAGAATTTTTTTGCATTTATTTTTGAATTTTCTAACTCGGGTCGGGTTCGAACGTATAGGAAGGAAATTTTTTTTCCTCCCTATTTTTCAGCCTGTCCTGACTTGTTTCATCTTGAAACGAAGCCAGGATGATGTTTTTTAATTTTTAGAATTTTTCTGCATTTATTTTTGAATTTTCTAACTCGGGTCGGGTTCGAACTGATAGGAAGGAAATTTTTTTTTCTTCTCTATTTTTCGGCCTGTCCATACCCGTTTAGTTTTGAAATGAAGCCTGGATGATGTTTTTTAATTTTTAGAATTTTTTTGCATTTTATTTTTGAATTTTCTATCTCGGGTCGGGTTCGAACGGATAGGAAGGAAATTTTTTTTCTTCTCTATTTTTCGGCCTGTCCTGACATGTTTCAACTTGAAATGAAGCCTGGATGATATTTTTTAATTTTTAGAATTTTTTTGCATTTAGTTTTGAATTTTCTAACTCGGGTCGGGTTTAAACGGATAGGAAGGAAATTTTTTTTCTTCTCTATTTTTCGGCCTGTCCATACCCGTTTAGTCTTGAAATGATGCCTGGATGATGTTTTTTTAATTTTTAGAATTTTTTTGCATTTATTTTAGAATTTTCTATCTCGGGTCGGGTTCGAACGGATAGGAGGAAATTTTTTTTCTTCTCTATTTTTCGGCTTGTCCACACCCGTTTACTCTTGAAATGAAGCCTGGATGATGTTTTTTAATTTTTAGAATTTTTTTGCATTTTATTTTTGAATTTTCTATCTCGGGTCGGGTTCGAACGGATAGGATGGAAATTTTTATTCTTCTCTATTTTTCGGCCTGTCCATACCCGTTTAGTCTTGAAATGAAGCCTGGATGATGTTTTTTGATTTTTAGAATTTTCTTGCATTTTGTTTTTGAATTTTCTAACTCGGGTCGGGTTCGAACGGATAGAAAGGAAATTTTTTTTCTTCTCTATTTTTCGGCCTGTCCATACCCGTTTAGTCTTGAAATGAAGCCTGGATGATTTTTTTTAATTTTTAGAATTTTTTTGCATTTAGTTTTGAATTTTCTAACTCGGGTCGGGTTTAAACGGATAGGAAGAAATTTTTTTTTCTTCTCTATTTTTCGGCCTGTCCATACCCGTTTAGTCTTGAAATGATGCCTGGATGATGTTTTTTTAATTTTTAGAATTTTTTTGCATTTATTTTAGAATTTTCTATCTCGGGTCGGGTTCGAACGGATAGGAGGAAATTTTTTTTCTTCTCTATTTTTCGGCCTGTCCATACCCGTTTAGTCTTGAAATGAAGCCTGGATGATTTTTTTTAATTTTTAGAATTTTTTTGCATTTAGTTTTGAATTTTCTAACTCGGGTCGGGTTTAAACGGATAGGAAGGAAATTTTTTTTCTTCTCTATTTTTCGGCCTGTCCAGACCCGTTTAGTCTTGAAATGATGCCTGGATGATGTTTTTTTAATTTTTAAAATTTTTTTGCATTTATTTTAGAATTTTCTATCTCGGGTCGGGTTCGAACGGATAGGAGGAAATTTTTTTTCTTCTCTATTTTTCGGCTTGTCCATACCCGTTTACTCTTGAAATGAAGCCTGGATGATGTTTTTTAATTTTTAGAATTTTTTTGCATTTTATTTTTGAATTTTCTATCTCGGGTCGGGTTCGAACGGATAGGAAGGAAATTTTTTTTCTTCTCTATTTTTCGGCCTGTCCTGACATGTTTCATCTTGAAATGAAGCCTGGATGATATTTTTTAATTTTTAGAATTTTTTTGCAATTATTTTTGACTTTTCTATATCGGGTCGGGTTCGAACGGATAGGAAGGAAATTTTTTTTCTTCTCTATTTTTCGGCCTGTCCATACCCGTTTAGTCTTGAAATGAAGCCCGGATGATGTTTTTTAATTTTTAGAATTTTTTTGCATTTATTTTTGAATTTTCTAACTCGGGTCGGGTTCGAACGTATAGGAAGGAAATTTTTTTTCCTCCCTATTTTTCAGCCTGTCCTGACTTGTTTCATCTTGAAACGAAGCCAGGATGATGTTTTTTAATTTTTAGAATTTTTCTGCATTTATTTTTGAATTTTCTAACTCGGGTCGGGTTCGAACGGATAGGAAGGAAATTTTTTTTCTTCTCTATTTTTCGGCCTGTCCATACCCGTTTAGTTTTGAAATGAAGCCTGGATGATGTTTTTTAATTTTTAGAATTTTTTTGCATTTTATTTTTGAATTTTCTATCTCGGGTCGGGTTCGAACGGATAGGATGGAAATTTTTTTTCTTCTCTATTTTTCGGCCTGTCCATACCCGTTTAGTCTTGAAATGAAGCCTGGATGATTTTTTTTAATTTTTAGAATTTTTTTGCATTTAGTTTTGAATTTTCTAACTCGGGTCGGGTTTAAACGGATTGGAAGAAAATTTTTTTTCTTCTCTATTTTTCGGCCTGTCCATACCCGTTTAGTCTTGAAATGATGCCTGGATGATGTTTTTTTAATTTTTAAAATTTTTTTGCATTTATTTTAGAATTTTCTATCTCGGGTCGGGTTCGAACGGATAGGAGGAAATTTTTTTTCTTCTCTATTTTTCGGCTTGTCCATACCCGTTTACTCTTGAAATGAAGCCTGGATGATGTTTTTTAATTTTTAGAATTTTCTTGCATTTTGTTTTTGAATTTTCTAACTCGGGTCGGGTTCGAACGGATAGAAAGGAAATTTTTTTTCTTCTCTATTTTTCGGCCTGTCCATACCCGTTTAGTCTTGAAATGAAGCCTGGATGATTTTTTTTTATTTTTAGAATTTTTTTGCATTTAGTTTTGAATTTTCTAACTCGGGTCGGGTTTAAACGGATAGGAAGAAAATTTTTTTTCTTCTCTATTTTTCGGCCTGTCCATACCCGTTTGGTCTTGAAATGATGCCTGGATGATGTTTTTTTAATTTTTAGAATTTTTTTGCATTTATTTTAGAATTTTCTATCTCGGGTCGGGTTCGAACGGATAGGAGGAAATTTTTTTTCTTCTCTATTTTTCGGTCTGTCCATACCCGTTTAGTCTTGAAATGAAGCCTGGATGATTTTTTTTAATTTTTAGAATTTTTTTGCATTTAGTTTTGAATTTTCTAACTCGGGTCGGGTTTAAACGGATAGGAAGGAAATTTTTTTTCTTCTCTATTTTTCGGCCTGTCCAGACCCGTTTAGTCTTGAAATGATGCCTGGATGATGTTTTTTTAATTTTTAGAATTTTTTTGCATTTATTTTAGAATTTTCTATCTCGGGTCGGGTTCGAACGGATAGGAGGAAATTTTTTTTTCTTCTCTATTTTTCGGTCTGTCCATACCCGTTTAGTCTTGAAATGAAGCCTGGATGATTTTTTTTAATTTTTAGAATTTTTTTGCATTTAGTTTTGAATTTTCTAACTCGGGTCGGGTTTAAACGGATAGGAAGGAAATTTTTTTTTCTTCTCTATTTTTCGGCCTGTCCAGACCCGTTTAGTCTTGAAATGATGCCTGGATGATGTTTTTTTAATTTTTAAAATTTTTTTGCATTTATTTTAGAATTTTCTATCTCGGGTCGGGTTCGAACGCATAGGAGGAAATTTTTTTTCTTCTCTATTTTTCGGCTTGTCCATACCCGTTTACTCTTGAAATGAAGCCTGGATGATGTTTTTTAATTTTTAGAATTTTTTTGCATTTTATTTTTGAATTTTCTATCTCGGGTCGGGTTCGAACGGATAGGGAGGAAATTTTTTTTCTTCTCTATTTTTCGGCCTGTCCTGACATGTTTCATCTTGAAATGAAGCCTGGATGGTATTTTTTAATTTTTAGAATTTTTTTGCAATTATTTTTGACTTTTCTATATCGGGTCGGGTTCGAACGGATAGGAAGGAAATTTTTTTTCTTCTCTATTTTTCGGCCTGTCCATACCCGTTTAGTCTTGAAATGAAGCCCGGATGATGTTTTTTAATTTTTAGAATTTTTTTGCATTTATTTTTGAATTTTCTAACACGGGTCGGGTTCGAACGTATAGGAAGGAAATTTTTTTTCCTCCCTATTTTTCAGCCTGTCCTGACTTGTTTCATCTTGAAACGAAGCCAGGATGATGTTTTTTAATTTTTAGAATTTTTCTGCATTTATTTTTGAATTTTCTAACTCGGGTCGGGTTCGAACGGATAGGAAGGAAATTTTTTTTCTTCTCTATTTTTCGGCCTGTCCATACCCGTTTAGTTTTGAAATGAAGCCTGGATGATGTTTTTTAATTTTTAGAATTTTTTTGCATTTTATTTTTGAATTTTCTATCTCGGGTCGGGTTCGAACGGATAGGATGGAAATTTTTTTTCTTCTCTATTTTTCGGCCTGTCCATACCCGTTTAGTCTTGAAATGAAGCCTGGATGATGTTTTTTAATTTTTAGAATTTTTTTGCATTTTATTTTTGAATTTTCTATCTCGGGTCGGGTTCGAACGGATAGGAAGGAAATTTTTTTTCTTCTCTATTTTTCGGCCTGTCCTGACATGTTTCATCTTGAAATGAAGCCTGGATGATATTTTTTAATTTTTAGAATTTTTTTGCAATTATTTTTGACTTTTCTATATCGGGTCGGGTTCGAACGGATAGGAAGGAAATTTTTTTTCTTCTCTATTTTTCGGCCATTCCATACCCGTTTAGTCTTGAAATGAAGCCCGGATGATGTTTTTTAATTTTTAGAATTTTTTTGCATTTATTTTTGAATTTTCTAACTCGGGTCGGGTTCGAACGTATAGGAAGGAAATTTTTTTTCCTCCCTATTTTTCAGCCTGTCCTGACTTGTTTCATCTTGAAACGAAGCCAGGATGATGTTTTTTAATTTTTAGAATTTTTCTGCATTTATTTTTGAATTTTCTAACTCGGGTCGGGTTCGAACGGATAGGAAGGAAATTTTTTTTCTTCTCTATTTTTCGGCCTGTCCATACCCGTTTAGTTTTGAAATGAAGCCTGGATGATGTTTTTTAATTTTTAGAATTTTTTTGCATTTTATTTTTGAATTTTCTATCTCGGGTCGGGTTCGAACGGATATGATGGAAATTTTTTTTCTTCTCTATTTTTCAGCCTGTCCATACCCGTTTAGTCTTGAAATGAAGCCTGGATGATTTTTTTTGATTTTTAGAATTTTTCTGCATTTATTTTTGAATTTTCTAACTCGGGTCGGGTTCGAACGTATAGGAAGGAAATTTTTTTTCCTCCCTATTTTTCAGCCTGTCCTGACTTGTTTCATCTTGAAACGAAGCCAGGATGATGTTTTTTAATTTTTAGAATTTTTCTGCATTTATTTTTGAATTTTCTAACTCGGGTCGGGTTCGAACGGATAGGAAGGAAATTTTTTTTCTTCTCTATTTTTCGGCCTGTCCATACCCGTTTAGTTTTGAAATGAAGCCTGGATGATGTTTTTTAATTTTTAGAATTTTTTTGCATTTTATTTTTGAATTTTCTATCTCGGGTCGGGTTCGAACGTATAGGAAGGAAATTTTTTTTCCTCCCTATTTTTCAGCCTGTCCTGACTTGTTTCATCTTGAAACGAAGCCAGGATGATGTTTTTTAATTTTTAGAATTTTTCTGCATTTATTTTTGAATTTTCTATCTCGGGTCGGGTTCGAACGGATAGGAGGAAATTTTTTTTCTTCTCTATTTTTCGGCTTGTCCATACCCGTTTACTCTTGAAATGAAGCCTGGATGATGTTTTTTAATTTTTAGAATTTTCTTGCATTTTGTTTTTGAATTTTCTAACTCGGGTCGAGTTCGAACGGATAGAAAGGAAATTTTTTTTCTTCTCTATTTTTCGGCCTGTCCATACCCGTTTAGTCTTGAAATGAAGCCTGGATGATTTTTTTTTATTTTTAGAATTTTTTTGCATTTAGTTTTGAATTTTCTAACTCGGGTCGGGTTTAAACGGATAGGAAGAAAATTTTTTTTCTTCTCTATTTTTCGGCCTGTCCATACCCGTTTAGTCTTGAAATGATGCCTGGATGATGTTTTTTTAATTTTTAGAATTTTTTTGCATTTATTTTAGAATTTTCTATCTCGGGTCGGGTTCGAACGGATAGGAGGAAATTTTTTTTCTTCTCTATTTTTCGGCCTGTCCATACCCGTTTAGTCTTGAAATGAAGCCTGGATGATTTTTTTTAATTTTTAGAATTTTTTTGCATTTAGTTTTGAATTTTCTAACTCGGGTCGGGTTTAAACGGATAGGAAGGAAATTTTTTTTCTTCTCTATTTTTCGGCCTGTCCAGACCCGTTTAGTCTTGAAATGATGCCTGGATGATGTTTTTTTAATTTTTAAAATTTTTTTGCATTTATTTTAGAATTTTCTATCTCGGGTCGGGTTCGAACGCATAGGAGGAAATTTTTTTTCTTCTCTATTTTTCGGCTTGTCCATACCCGTTTACTCTTGAAATGAAGCCTGGATGATGTTTTTTAATTTTTAGAATTTTTTTGCATTTTATTTTTGAATTTTCTATCTCGGGTCGGGTTCGAACGGATAGGAAGGAAATTTTTTTTCTTCTCTATTTTTCGGCCTGTCCTGACATGTTTCATCTTGAAATGAAGCCTGGATGATATTTTTTAATTTTTAGAATTTTTTTGCAATTATTTTTGACTTTTCTATATCGGGTCGGGTTCGAACGGATAGGAAGGAAATTTTTTTTCTTCTCTATTTTTCGGCCTGTCCATATCCGTTTAGTCTTGAAATGAAGCCCGGATGATGTTTTTTAATTTTTAGAATTTTTTTGCATTTATTTTTGAATTTTCTAACTCGGGTCGAGTTCGAACGTATAGGAAGGAAATTTTTTTTCCTCCCTATTTTTCAGCCTGTCCTGACTTGTTTCATCTTGAAACGAAGCCAGGATGATGTTTTTTAATTTTTAGAATTTTTCTGCATTTATTTTTGAATTTTCTAACTCGGGTCGGGTTCGAACTGATAGGAAGGAAATTTTTTTTCTTCTCTATTTTTCGGCCTGTCCATACCCGTTTAGTTTTGAAATGAAGCCTGGATGATGTTTTTTAATTTTTAGAATTTTTTTGCATTTTATTTTTGAATTTTCTATCTCGGGTCGGGTTCGAACGGATAGGAAGGAAATTTTTTTTCTTCTCTATTTTTCGGCCTGTCCTGACATGTTTCATCTTGAAATGAAGCCTGGATGATATTTTTTAATTTTTAGAATTTTTTTGCATTTAGTTTTGAATTTTCTAACTCGGGTCGGGTTTAAACGGATAGGAAGGAAATTTTTTTTCTTCTCTATTTTTCGGCCTGTCCATACCCGTTTAGTCTTGAAATGATGCCTGGATGATGTTTTTTTAATTTTTAGAATTTTTTTGCATTTATTTTAGAATTTTCTATCTCGGGTCGGGTTCGAACGGATAGGAGGAAATTTTTTTTCTTCTCTATTTTTCGGCTTGTCCATACCCGTTTACTCTTGAAATGAAGCCTGGATGATGTTTTTTAATTTTTAGAATTTTTTTGCATTTTATTTTTGAATTTTCTATCTCGGGTCGGGTTCGAACGGATAGGAAGGAAATTTTTTTTCTTCTCTATTTTTCGGCCTGTCCTTACATGTTTCATCTTGAAATGAAGCCTGGATGATATTTTTTAATTTTTAGAATTTTTTTGCAATTATTTTTGACTTTTCTATATCGGGTCGGGTTCGAACGGATAGGAAGGAAATTTTTTTTCTTCTCTATTTTTCGGCCTGTCCATACCCGTTTAGTCTTGAAATGAAGCCCGGATGATGTTTTTTAATTTTTAGAATTTTTTTGCATTTATTTTTGAATTTTCTAACTCGGGTCGGGTTCGAACGTATAGGAAGGAAATTTTTTTTTCTCCCTATTTTTCAGCCTGTCCTGACTTGTTTCATCTTGAAACGAAGCCAGGATGATGTTTTTTAATTTTTAGAATTTTTCTGAATTTATTTTTGAATTTTCTAACTCGGGTCGGGTTCGAACTGATAGGAAGGAAATTTTTTTTCTTCTCTATTTTTCGGCCTGTCCATACCCGTTTAGTTTTGAAATGAAGCCTGGATGATGTTTTTTAATTTTTAGAATTTTTTTGCATTTTATTTTTGAATTTTCTATCTCGGGTCGGGTTCGAACGGATAGGAAGGAAATTTTTTTTCTTCTCTATTTTTCGGCCTGTCCTGACATGTTTCATCTTGAAATGAAGCCTGGATGATATTTTTTAATTTTTAGAATTTTTTTGCATTTAGTTTTGAATTTTCTAACTCGGGTCGGGTTTAAACGGATAGGAAGGAAATTTTTTTTCTTCTCTATTTTTCGGCCTGTCCATACCCGTTTAGTCTTGAAATGAAGCCTGGATGATTTTTTTTAATTTTTAGAATTTTTTTGCATTTAGTTTTGAATTTTCTAACTCGGGTCGGGTTTAAACGGATAGGAAGGAAATTTTTTTTCTTCTCTATTTTTCGGCCTGTCCAGACCCGTTTAGTCTTGAAATGATGCCTGGATGATGTTTTTTTAATTTTTAAAATTTTTTTGCATTTATTTTAGAATTTTCTATCTCGGGTCGGGTTCGAACGGATAGGAGGAAATTTTTTTTCTTCTCTATTTTTCGGCTTGTCCATACCCGTTTACTCTTGAAATGAAGCCTGGATGATGTTTTTTAATTTTTAGAATTTTTTTGCATTTTATTTTTTAATTTTCTATCTCGGGTCGGGTTCGAACGGATAGGAAGGAAATTTTTTTTCTTCTCTATTTTTCGGCCTGTCCTGACATGTTTCATCTTGAAATGAAGCCTGGATGATATTTTTTAATTTTTAGAATTTTTTTGCAATTATTTTTGACTTTTCTATATCGGGTCGGGTTCGAACGGATAGGAAGGAAATTTTTTTTCTTCTCTATTTTTCGGCCTGTCCATACCCGTTTAGTCTTGAAATGAAGCCCGGATGATGTTTTTTAATTTTTAGAATTTTTTTGCATTTATTTTTGAATTTTCTAACTCGGGTCGGGTTCGAACGTATAGGAAGGAAATTTTTTTTCCTCCCTATTTTTCAGCCTGTCCTGACTTGTTTCATCTTGAAACGAAGCCAGGATGATGTTTTTTAATTTTTAGAATTTTTCTGCATTTATTTTTGAATTTTCTAACTCGGGTCGGGTTCGAACGGATAGGAAGGAAATTTTTTTTCTTCTCTATTTTTCGGCCTGTCCATACCCGTTTAGTTTTGAAATGAAGCCTGGATGATGTTTTTTAATTTTTAGAATTTTTTTGCATTTTATTTTTGAATTTTCTATCTCGGGTCGGGTTCGAACGGATAGGATGGAAATTTTTTTTCTTCTCTATTTTTCGGCCTGTCCATACCCGTTTAGTCTTGAAATGAAGCCTGGATGATTTTTTTTAATTTTTAGAATTTTTTTGCATTTAGTTTTGAATTTTCTAACTCGGGTCGGGTTTAAACGGATTGGAAGAAAATTTTTTTTCTTCTCTATTTTTCGGCCTGTCCATACCCGTTTAGTCTTGAAATGATGCCTGGATGATGTTTTTTTAATTTTTAAAATTTTTTTGCATTTATTTTAGAATTTTCTATCTCGGGTCGGGTTCGAACGGATAGGAGGAAATTTTTTTTCTTCTCTATTTTTCGGCTTGTCCATACCCGTTTACTCTTGAAATGAAGCCTGGATGATGTTTTTTAATTTTTAGAATTTTCTTGCATTTTGTTTTTGAATTTTCTAACTCGGGTCGGGTTCGAACGGATAGAAAGGAAATTTTTTTTCTTCTCTATTTTTCGGCCTGTCCATACCCGTTTAGTCTTGAAATGAAGCCTGGATGATTTTTTTTTATTTTTAGAATTTTTTTGCATTTAGTTTTGAATTTTCTAACTCGGGTCGGGTTTAAACGGATAGGAAGAAAATTTTTTTTCTTCTCTATTTTTCGGCCTGTCCATACCCGTTTAGTCTTGAAATGATGCCTGGATGATGTTTTTTTAATTTTTAGAATTTTTTTGCATTTATTTTAGAATTTTCTATCTCGGGTCGGGTTCGAACGGATAGGAGGAAATTTTTTTTCTTCTCTATTTTTCGGTCTGTCCATACCCGTTTAGTCTTGAAATGAAGCCTGGATGATTTTTTTTAATTTTTAGAATTTTTTTGCATTTAGTTTTGAATTTTCTAACTCGGGTCGGGTTTAAACGGATAGGAAGGAAATTTTTTTTCTTCTCTATTTTTCGGCCTGTCCAGACCCGTTTAGTCTTGAAATGATGCCTGGATG
The DNA here is from genome assembly GCF_932294415.1 of Quercus robur. Taxonomy (NCBI): domain Eukaryota; kingdom Viridiplantae; phylum Streptophyta; class Magnoliopsida; order Fagales; family Fagaceae; genus Quercus; species Quercus robur. Next base: position 37,264,287 of record NC_065542.1, on the reverse strand, counting down.
ATGTTTTTTTAATTTTTAAAATTTTTTTGCATTTATTTTAGAATTTTCTATCTCGGGTCGGGTTCGAACGCATAGGAGGAAATTTTTTTTCTTCTCTATTTTTCGGCTTGTCCATACCCGTTTACTCTTGAAATGAAGCCTGGATGATGTTTTTTAATTTTTAGAATTTTTTTGCATTTTATTTTTGAATTTTCTATCTCGGGTCGGGTTCGAACGGATAGGAAGGAAATTTTTTTTCTTCTCTATTTTTCGGCCTGTCCTGACATGTTTCATCTTGAAATGAAGCCTGGATGGTATTTTTTAATTTTTAGAATTTTTTTGCAATTATTTTTGACTTTTCTATATCGGGTCGGGTTCGAACGGATAGGAAGGAAATTTTTTTTCTTCTCTATTCTTCGGCCTGTCCATACCCGTTTAGTCTTGAAATGATGCCTGGATGATGTTTTTTTAATTTTTAGAATTTTTTTGCATTTATTTTAGAATTTTCTATCTCGGGTCGGGTTCGAACGGATAGGAGGAAATTTTTTTTCTTCTCTATTTTTCGGCTTGTCCATACCCGTTTACTCTTGAAATGAAGCCTGGATGATGTTTTTTAATTTTTAGAATTTTTTTGCATTTTATTTTTGAATTTTCTATCTCGGGTCGGGTTCGAACGGATAGGAAGGAAATTTTTTTTCTTCTCTATTTTTCGGCCTGTCCTGACATGTTTCATCTTGAAATGAAGCCTGGATGATATTTTTTAATTTTTAGAATTTTTTTGCAATTATTTTTGACTTTTCTATATCGGGTCGGGTTCGAACGGATAGGAAGGAAATTTTTTTTATTCTCTATTTTTCGGCCTGTCCATACCCGTTTCGTCTTGAAATGAAGCCCGGATGATGTTTTTTAATTTTTAGAATTTTTTTGCATTTATTTTTGAATTTTCTAACTCGGGTCGGGTTCGAACGTATAGGAAGGAAATTTTTTTTCCTCCCTATTTTTCAGCCTGTCCTGACTTGTTTCATCTTGAAACGAAGCCAGGATGATGTTTTTTAATTTTTAGAATTTTTCTGAATTTATTTTTGAATTTTCTAACTCGGGTCGGGTTCGAACTGATAGGAAGGAAATTTTTTTTCTTCTCTATTTTTCGGCCTGTCCATACCCGTTTAGTTTTGAAATGAAGCCTGGATGATGTTTTTTAATTTTTAGAATTTTTTTGCATTTTATTTTTGAATTTTCTATCTCGGGTCGGGTTCGAACGGATAGGAAGGAAATTTTTTTTCTTCTCTATTTTTCGGCCTGTCCTGACATGTTTCATCTTGAAATGAAGCCTGGATGATATTTTTTAATTTTTAGAATTTTTTTGCATTTAGTTTTGAATTTTCTAACTCGGGTCGGGTTTAAACGGATAGGAAGGAAATTTTTTTTCTTCTCTATTTTTCGGCCTGTCCATACCCGTTTAGTCTTGAAATGATGCCTGGATGATGTTTTTTTAATTTTTAGAATTTTTTTGCATTTATTTTAGAATTTTCTATCTCGGGTCGGGTTCGAACGGATAGGAGGAAATTTTTTTTCTTCTCTATTTTTCGGCTTGTCCATACCCGTTTACTCTTGAAATGAAGCCTGGATGATGTTTTTTAATTTTTAGAATTTTTTTGCATTTTATTTTTGAATTTTCTATCTCGGGTCGGGTTCGAACGGATAGGAAGGAAATTTTTTTTCTTCTCTATTTTTCGGCCTGTCCTTACATGTTTCATCTTGAAATGAAGCCTGGATGATATTTTTTAATTTTTAGAATTTTTTTGCAATTATTTTTGACTTTTCTATATCGGGTCGGGTTCGAACGGATAGGAAGGAAATTTTTTTTCTTCTCTATTTTTCGGCCTGTCCATACCCGTTTAGTCTTGAAATGAAGCCCGGATGATGTTTTTTAATTTTTAGAATTTTTTTGCATTTATTTTTGAATTTTCTAACTCGGGTCGGGTTCGAACGTATAGGAAGGAAATTTTTTTTTCTCCCTATTTTTCAGCCTGTCCTGACTTGTTTCATCTTGAAACGAAGCCAGGATGATGTTTTTTAATTTTTAGAATTTTTCTGAATTTATTTTTGAATTTTCTAACTCGGGTCGGGTTCGAACTGATAGGAAGGAAATTTTTTTTCTTCTCTATTTTTCGGCCTGTCCATACCCGTTTAGTTTTGAAATGAAGCCTGGATGATGTTTTTTAATTTTTAGAATTTTTTTGCATTTTATTTTTGAATTTTCTATCTCGGGTCGGGTTCGAACGGATAGGAAGGAAATTTTTTTTCTTCTCTATTTTTCGGCCTGTCCTGACATGTTTCATCTTGAAATGAAGCCTGGATGATATTTTTTAATTTTTAGAATTTTTTTGCATTTAGTTTTGAATTTTCTAACTCGGGTCGGGTTTAAACGGATAGGAAGGAAATTTTTTTTCTTCTCTATTTTTCGGCCTTTCATACCCGTTTAGTCTTGAAATAAAGCCTGGATGATTTTTTTTAATTTTTAGAATTTTTTTGCATTTAGTTTTGAATTTTCTAACTCGGGTCGGGTTTAAACGGATAGGAAGGAAATTTTTTTTCTTCTCTATTTTTCGGCCTGTCCAGACCCGTTTAGTCTTGAAATGATGCCTGGATGATGTTTTTTTAATTTTTAAAATTTTTTTGCATTTATTTTAGAATTTTCTATCTCGGGTCGGGTTCGAACGGATAGGAGGAAATTTTTTTTCTTCTCTATTTTTCGGCTTGTCCATACCCGTTTACTCTTGAAATGAAGCCTGGATGATGTTTTTTAATTTTTAGAATTTTTTTGCATTTTATTTTTTAATTTTCTATCTCGGGTCGGGTTCGAACGGATAGGAAGGAAATTTTTTTTCTTCTCTATTTTTCGGCCTGTCCTGACATGTTTCATCTTGAAATGAAGCCTGGATGATATTTTTTAATTTTTAGAATTTTTTTGCAATTATTTTTGACTTTTCTATATCGGGTCGGGTTCGAACGGATAGGAAGGAAATTTTTTTTCTTCTCTATTTTTCGGCCTGTCCATACCCGTTTAGTCTTGAAATGAAGCCCGGATGATGTTTTTTAATTTTTAGAATTTTTTTGCATTTATTTTTGAATTTTCTAACTCGGGTCGGGTTCGAACGTATAGGAAGGAAATTTTTTTTCCTCCCTATTTTTCAGCCTGTCCTGACTTGTTTCATCTTGAAACGAAGCCAGGATGATGTTTTTTAATTTTTAGAATTTTTCTGCATTTATTTTTGAATTTTCTAACTCGGGTCGGGTTCGAACGGATAGGAAGGAAATTTTTTTTCTTCTCTATTTTTCGGCCTGTCCATACCCGTTTAGTTTTGAAATGAAGCCTGGATGATGTTTTTTAATTTTTAGAATTTTTTTGCATTTTATTTTTGAATTTTCTATCTCGGGTCGGGTTCGAACGGATAGGATGGAAATTTTTTTTCTTCTCTATTTTTCGGCCTGTCCATACCCGTTTAGTCTTGAAATGAAGCCTGGATGATTTTTTTTAATTTTTAGAATTTTTTTGCATTTAGTTTTGAATTTTCTAACTCGGGTCGGGTTTAAACGGATTGGAAGAAAATTTTTTTTCTTCTCTATTTTTCGGCCTGTCCATACCCGTTTAGTCTTGAAATGATGCCTGGATGATGTTTTTTTAATTTTTAAAATTTTTTTGCATTTATTTTAGAATTTTCTATCTCGGGTCGGGTTCGAACGGATAGGAGGAAATTTTTTTTCTTCTCTATTTTTCGGCTTGTCCATACCCGTTTACTCTTGAAATGAAGCCTGGATGATGTTTTTTAATTTTTAGAATTTTCTTGCATTTTGTTTTTGAATTTTCTAACTCGGGTCGGGTTCGAACGGATAGAAAGGAAATTTTTTTTCTTCTCTATTTTTCGGCCTGTCCATACCCGTTTAGTCTTGAAATGAAGCCTGGATGATTTTTTTTTATTTTTAGAATTTTTTTTGCATTTAGTTTTGAATTTTCTAACTCGGGTCGGGTTTAAACGGATAGGAAGAAAATTTTTTTTCTTCTCTATTTTTCGGCCTGTCCATACCCGTTTAGTCTTGAAATGATGCCTGGATGATGTTTTTTTAATTTTTAGAATTTTTTTGCATTTATTTTAGAATTTTCTATCTCGGGTCGGGTTCGAACGGATAGGAGGAAATTTTTTTTCTTCTCTATTTTTCGGTCTGTCCATACCCGTTTAGTCTTGAAATGAAGCCTGGATGATTTTTTTTAATTTTTAGAATTTTTTTGCATTTAGTTTTGAATTTTCTAACTCGGGTCGGGTTTAAACGGATAGGAAGGAAATTTTTTTTCTTCTCTATTTTTCGGCCTGTCCAGACCCGTTTAGTCTTGAAATGATGCCTGGATGATGTTTTTTTAATTTTTAAAATTTTTTTGCATTTATTTTAGAATTTTCTATCTCGGGTCGGGTTCGAACGCATAGGAGGAAATTTTTTTTCTTCTCTATTTTTCGGCTTGTCCATACCCGTTTACTCTTGAAATGAAGCCTGGATGATGTTTTTTAATTTTTAGAATTTTTTTGCATTTTATTTTTGAATTTTCTATCTCGGGTCGGGTTCGAACGGATAGGAAGGAAATTTTTTTTCTTCTCTATTTTTCGGCCTGTCCTGACATGTTTCATCTTGAAATGAAGCCTGGATGGTATTTTTTAATTTTTAGAATTTTTTTGCAATTATTTTTGACTTTTCTATATCGGGTCGGGTTCGAACGGATAGGAAGGAAATTTTTTTTCTTCTCTATTCTTCGGCCTGTCCATACCCGTTTAGTCTTGAAATGATGCCTGGATGATGTTTTTTTAATTTTTAGAATTTTTTTGCATTTATTTTAGAATTTTCTATCTCGGGTCGGGTTCGAACGGATAGGAGGAAATTTTTTTTCTTCTCTATTTTTCGGCTTGTCCATACCCGTTTACTCTTGAAATGAAGCCTGGATGATGTTTTTTAATTTTTAGAATTTTTTTGCATTTTATTTTTGAATTTTCTATCTCGGGTCGGGTTCGAACGGATAGGAAGGAAATTTTTTTTCTTCTCTATTTTTCGGCCTGTCCTGACATGTTTCATCTTGAAATGAAGCCTGGATGATATTTTTTAATTTTTAGAATTTTTTTGCAATTATTTTTGACTTTTCTATATCGGGTCGGGTTCGAACGGATAGGAAGGAAATTTTTTTTATTCTCTATTTTTCGGCCTGTCCATACCCGTTTCGTCTTGAAATGAAGCCCGGATGATGTTTTTTAATTTTTAGAATTTTTTTGCATTTATTTTTGAATTTTCTAACTCGGGTCGGGTTCGAACGTATAGGAAGGAAATTTTTTTTCCTCCCTATTTTTCAGCCTGTCCTGACTTGTTTCATCTTGAAACGAAGCCAGGATGATGTTTTTTAATTTTTAGAATTTTTCTGAATTTATTTTTGAATTTTCTAACTCGGGTCGGGTTCGAACTGATAGGAAGGAAATTTTTTTTCTTCTCTATTTTTCGGCCTGTCCATACCCGTTTAGTTTTGAAATGAAGCCTGGATGATGTTTTTTAATTTTTAGAATTTTTTTGCATTTTATTTTTGAATTTTCTATCTCGGGTCGGGTTCGAACGGATAGGAAGGAAATTTTTTTTCTTCTCTATTTTTCGGCCTGTCCTGACATGTTTCATCTTGAAATGAAGCCTGGATGATATTTTTTAATTTTTAGAATTTTTTTGCATTTAGTTTTGAATTTTCTAACTCGGGTCGGGTTTAAACGGATAGGAAGGAAATTTTTTTTCTTCTCTATTTTTCGGCCTGTCCATACCCGTTTAGTCTTGAAATGATGCCTGGATGATGTTTTTTTAATTTTTAGAATTTTTTTGCATTTATTTTAGAATTTTCTATCTCGGGTCGGGTTCGAACGGATAGGAGGAAATTTTTTTTCTTCTCTATTTTTCGGCTTATCCATACCCGTTTACTCTTGAAATGAAGCCTGGATGATGTTTTTTAATTTTTAGAATTTTTTTGCATTTTATTTTTGAATTTTCTATCTCGGGTCGGGTTCGAACGGATAGGAAGGAAATTTTTTTTCTTCTCTATTTTTCGGCCTGTCCTGACATGTTTCATCTTGAAATGAAGCCTGGATGATATTTTTTAATTTTTAGAATTTTTTTGCAATTATTTTTGACTTTTCTATATCGGGTCGGGTTCGAACGGATAGGAAGGAAATTTTTTTTCTTCTCTATTTTTCGGCCTGTCCATACCCGTTTAGTCTTGAAATGAAGCCCGGATGATGTTTTTTAATTTTTAGAATTTTTTTGCATTTATTTTTGAATTTTCTAACTCGGGTCGGGTTCGAACGTATAGGAAGGAAATTTTTTTTCCTCCCTATTTTTCAGCCTGTCCTGACTTGTTTCATCTTGAAACGAAGCCAGGATGATGTTTTTTAATTTTTAGAATTTTTCTGCATTTATTTTTGAATTTTCTAACTCGGGTCGGGTTCGAACTGATAGGAAGGAAATTTTTTTTCTTCTCTATTTTTCGGCCTGTCCATACCCGTTTAGTTTTGAAATGAAGCCTGGATGATGTTTTTTAATTTTTAGAATTTTTTTGCATTTTATTTTTGAATTTTCTATCTCGGGTCGGGTTCGAACGGATAGGAAGGAAATTTTTTTTCTTCTCTATTTTTCGGCCTGTCCTGACATGTTTCATATTGAAATGAAGCCTGGATGATATTTTTTAATTTTTAGAATTTTTTTGCATTTAGTTTTGAATTTTCTAACTCGGGTCGGGTTTAAACGGATAGGAAGGAAATTTTTTTTCTTCTCTATTTTTCGGCCTGTCCATACCCGTTTAGTCTTGAAATGATGCCTGGATGATGTTTTTTTAATTTTTATAATTTTTTTGCATTTATTTTAGAATTTTCTATCTCGGGTCGGGTTCGAACGGATAGGAGGAAATTTTTTTTCTTCTCTATTTTTCGGCTTGTCCATACCCGTTTACTCTTGAAATGAAGCCTGGATGATGTTTTTTAATTTTTAGAATGTTTTTGCATTTTATTTTTGAATTTTCTATCTCGGGTCGGGTTCGAACGGATAGGATGGAAATTTTTATTCTTCTCTATTTTTCGGCCTGTCCATACCCGTTTAGTCTTGAAATGAAGCCTGGATGATGTTTTTTGATTTTTAGAATTTTCTTGCATTTTGTTTTTGAATTTTCTAACTCGGGTCGGGTTCGAACGGATAGAAAGGAAATTTTTTTTCTTCTCTATTTTTCGGCCTGTCCATACCCGTTTAGTCTTGAAATGAAGCCTGGATGATTTTTTTTAATTTTTAGAATTTTTTTGCATTTAGTTTTGAATTTTCTAACTCGGGTCGGGTTTAAACGGATAGGAAGAAAATTTTTTTTCTTCTCTATTTTTCGGCCTGTCCATACCCGTTTAGTCTTGAAATGATGCCTGGATGATGTTTTTTTAATTTTTAGAATTTTTTTGCATTTATTTTAGAATTTTCTATCTCGGGTCGGGTTCGAACGGATAGGAGGAAATTTTTTTTCTTCTCTATTTTTCGGCCTGTCCATACCCGTTTAGTCTTGAAATGAAGCCTGGATGATTTTTTTTAATTTTTAGAATTTTTTTGCATTTAGTTTTGAATTTTCTAACTCGGGTCGGGTTTAAACGGATAGGAAGGAAATTTTTTTTCTTCTCTATTTTTCGGCCTGTCCAGACCCGTTTAGTCTTGAAATGATGCCTGGATGATGTTTTTTTAATTTTTAAAATTTTTTTGCATTTATTTTAGAATTTTCTATCTCGGGTCGGGTTCGAACGGATAGGAGGAAATTTTTTTTCTTCTCTATTTTTCGGCTTGTCCATACCCGTTTACTCTTGAAATGAAGCCTGGATGATGTTTTTTAATTTTTAGAATTTTTTTGCATTTTATTTTTGAATTTTCTATCTCGGGTCGGGTTCGAACGGATAGGAAGGAAATTTTTTTTCTTCTCTATTTTTCGGCCTGTCCTGACATGTTTCATCTTGAAATGAAGCCTGGATGATATTTTTTAATTTTTAGAATTTTTTTGCAATTATTTTTGATTTTTCTATATCGGGTCGGGTTCGAACGGATAGGAAGGAAATTTTTTTTCTTCTCTATTTTTCGGCCTGTCCATACCCGTTTAGTCTTGAAATGAAGCCCGGATGATGTTTTTTAATTTTTAGAATTTTTTTTGCATTTATTTTTGAATTTTCTAACTCGGGTCGGGTTCGAACGTATAGGAAGGAAATTTTTTTTCCTCTCTATTTTTCAGCCTGTCCTGACTTGTTTCATCTTGAAACGAAGCCAGGATGATGTTTTTTAATTTTTAGAATTTTTCTGCATTTATTTTTGAATTTTCTAACTCGGGTCGGGTTCGAACGGATAGGAAGGAAATTTTTTTTCTTCTCTATTTTTCGGCCTGTCCATACCCGTTTAGTTTTGAAATGAAGCCTGGATGATGTTTTTTAATTTTTAGAATTTTTTTGCATTTTATTTTTGAATTTTCTATCTCGGGTCGGGTTCGAACGGATAGGATGGAAATTTTTTTTCTTCTCTATTTTTCGGCCTGTCCATACCCGTTTAGTCTTGAAATGAAGCCTGGATGATTTTTTTTAATTTTTAGAATTTTTTTGCATTTAGTTTTGAATTTTCTAACTCGGGTCGGGTTTAAACGGATTGGAAGAAAATTTTTTTTCTTCTCTATTTTTCGGCCTGTCCATACCCGTTTAGTCTTGAAATGATGCCTGGATGATGTTTTTTTAATTTTTAAAATTTTTTTGCATTTATTTTAGAATTTTCTATCTCGGGTCGGGTTCGAACGGATAGGAGGAAATTTTTTTTCTTCTCTATTTTTCGGCTTGTCCATACCCGTTTACTCTTGAAATGAAGCCTGGATGATGTTTTTTAATTTTTAGAATTTTCTTGCATTTTGTTTTTGAATTTTCTAACTCGGGTCGGGTTCGAACGGATAGAAAGGAAATTTTTTTTCTTCTCTATTTTTCGGCCTGTCCATACCCGTTTAGTCTTGAAATGAAGCCTGGATGATTTTTTTTTATTTTTAGAATTTTTTTGCATTTAGTTTTGAATTTTCTAACTCGGGTCGGGTTTAAACGGATAGGAAGAAAATTTTTTTTCTTCTCTATTTTTCGGCCTGTCCATACCCGTTTAGTCTTGAAATGATGCCTGGATGATGTTTTTTTAATTTTTAGAATTTTTTTGCATTTATTTTAGAATTTTCTATCTCGGGTCGGGTTCGAACGGATAGGAGGAAATTTTTTTTCTTCTCTATTTTTCGGTCTGTCCATACCCGTTTAGTCTTGAAATGAAGCCTGGATGATTTTTTTTAATTTTTAGAATTTTTTTGCATTTAGTTTTGAATTTTCTAACTCGGGTCGGGTTTAAACGGATAGGAAGGAAATTTTTTTTCTTCTCTATTTTTCGGCCTGTCCAGACCCGTTTAGTCTTGAAATGATGCCTGGATGATGTTTTTTTAATTTTTAAAATTTTTTTGCATTTATTTTAGAATTTTCTATCTCGGGTCGGGTTCGAACGCATAGGAGGAAATTTTTTTTCTTCTCTATTTTTCGGCTTGTCCATACCCGTTTACTCTTGAAATGAAGCCTGGATGATCTTTTTTAATTTTTAGAATTTTTTTGCATTTTATTTTTGAATTTTCTATCTCGGGTCGGGTTCGAACGGATAGGAAGGAAATTTTTTTTCTTCTCTATTTTTCGGCCTGTCCTGACATGTTTCATCTTGAAATGAAGCCTGGATGGTATTTTTTAATTTTTAGAATTTTTTTGCAATTATTTTTGACTTTTCTATATCGGGTCGGGTTCGAACGGATAGGAAGGAAATTTTTTTTCTTCTCTATTTTTCGGCCTGTCCATACCCGTTTAGTCTTGAAATGAAGCCCGGATGATTTTTTTAATTTTTAGAATTTTTTTGCAATTATTTTTGAATTTTCTAACTCGGGTCGGGTTCGAACGTATAGGAAGGAAATTTTTTTTCCTCCCTATTTTTCAGCCTGTCCTGACTTGTTTCATCTTGAAACGAAGCCAGGATGATGTTTTTTAATTTTTAGAATTTTTCTGCATTTATTTTTGAATTTTCTAACTCGGGTCGGGTTCGAACGGATAGGAAGGAAATTTTTTTTCTTCTCTATTTTTCGGCCTGTCCATACCCGTTTAGTTTTGAAATGAAGCCTGGATGATGTTTTTTAATTTTTAGAATTTTTTTGCATTTTATTTTTGAATTTTCTATCTCGGGTCGGGTTCGAACGGATAGGATGGAAATTTTTTTTCTTCTCTATTTTTCGGCCTGTCCATACCCGTTTAGTCTTGAAATGAAGCCTGGATGATGTTTTTTAATTTTTAGAATTTTTTTGCATTTTATTTTTGAATTTTCTATCTCGGGTCGGGTTCGAACGGATAGGAAGGAAATTTTTTTTCTTCTCTATTTTTCGGCCTGTCCTGACATGTTTCATCTTGAAATGAAGCCTGGATGATATTTTTTAATTTTTAGAATTTTTTTTGCAATTATTTTTGACTTTTCTATATCGGGTCGGGTTCGAACGGATAGGAAGGAAATTTTTTTTCTTCTCTATTTTTCGGCCTGTCCATACCCGTTTAGTCTTGAAATGAAGCCCGGATGATGTTTTTTAATTTTTAGAATTTTTTTGCATTTATTTTTGAATTTTCTAACTCGGGTCGGGTTCGAACGTATAGGAAGGAAATTTTTTTTCCTCCCTATTTTTCAGCCTGTCCTGACTTGTTTCATCTTGAAACGAAGCCAGGATGATGTTTTTTAATTTTTAGAATTTTTCTGCATTTATTTTTGAATTTTCTATCTCGGGTCGGGTTCGAACGGATAGGAGGAAATTTTTTTTCTTCTCTATTTTTCGGCCTGTCCATACCCGTTTACTCTTGAAATGAAGCCTGGATGATGTTTTTTAATTTTTAGAATTTTTTTGCATTTATTTTTGAATGTTCTAACTCGGGTCGGGTTTAAACGGATAGGAAGGAAATTTTTTTTCTTCTCTATTTTTCGGCCTGTCCATACCCGTTTAGTCTTGAAATGATGCCTGGATGATGTTTTTTTAATTTTTAAAATTTTTTTGCATTTATTTTAGAATTTTCTATCTCGGGTCGGGTTCGAACGGATAGGAGGAAATTTTTTTTCTTCTCTATTTTTCGGCTTGTCCATACCCGTTTACTCTTGAAATGAAGCCTGGATGATGTTTTTTAATTTTTAGAATTTTCTTGCATTTTGTTTTTGAATTTTCTAACTCGGGTCGGGTTCGAACGGATAGAAAGGAAATTTTTTTTCTTCTCTATTTTTCGGCCTGTCCATACCCGTTTAGTCTTGAAATAAAGCCTGGATGATTTTTTTTTTATTTTTAGAATTTTTTTGCATTTAGTTTTGAATTTTCTAACTCGGGTCGGGTTTAAACGGATAGGAAGAAAAATTTTTTTCTTCTCTATTTTTCGGCCTGTCCATACCCGTTTAGTCTTGAAATGATGCCTGGATGATGTTTTTTTAATTTTTAGAATTTTTTTGCATTTATTTTAGAATTTTCTATCTCGGGTCGGGTTCGAACGGATAGGAGGAAATTTTTTTTCTTCTCTATTTTTCGGCCTGTCCATACCCGTTTAGTCTTGAAATGAAGCCTGGATGATTTTTTTTAATTTTTAGAATTTTTTTGCATTTAGTTTTGAATTTTCTAACTCGGGTCGGGTTTAAACGGATAGGAAGGAAATTTTTTTTCTTCTCTATTTTTCGGCCTGTCCAGACCCGTTTAGTCTTGAAATGATGCCTGGATGATGTTTTTTTTAATTTTTAAAATTTTTTTGCATTTATTTTAGAATTTTCTATCTCGGGTCGGGTTCGAACGGATAGGAGGAAATTTTTTTTCTTCTCTATTTTTCGGCTTGTCCATACCCGTTTACTCTTGAAATGAAGCCTGGATGATGTTTTTTAATTTTTAGAATTTTTTTGCATTTTATTTTTGAATTTTCTATCTCGGGTCGGGTTCGAACGGATAGGAAGGAAATTTTTTTTTCTTCTCTATTTTTCGGCCTGTCCTTACATGTTTCATCTTGAAATGAAGCCTGGATGATATTTTTTAATTTTTAGAATTTTTTTGCAATTATTTTTGACTTTTCTATATCGGGTCGGGTTCGAACGGATAGGAAGGAAATTTTTTTTCTTCTCTATTTTTCGGCCTGTCCATACCCGTTTAGTCTTGAAATGAAGCCCGGATGATGTTTTTTAATTTTTAGAATTTTTTTGCATTTATTTTTGAATTTTCTAACTCGGGTCGAGTTCGAACGTATAGGAAGGAAATTTTTTTTCCTCCCTATTTTTCAGCCTGTCCTGACTTGTTTCATCTTGAAACGAAGCCAGGATGATGTTTTTTAATTTTTAGAATTTTTCTGCATTTATTTTTGAATTTTCTAACTCGGGTCGGGTTCGAACTGATAGGAAGGAAATTTTTTTTCTTCTCTATTTTTCGGCCTGTCCATACCCGTTTAGTTTTGAAATGAAGCCTGGATGATGTTTTTTAATTTTTAGAATTTTTTTGCATTTTATTTTTGAATTTTCTATCTCGGGTCGGGTTCGAACGGATAGGAAGGAAATTTTTTTTCTTCTCTATTTTTCGGCCTGTCCTGACATGTTTCATCTTGAAATGAAGCCTGGATGATATTTTTTAATTTTTAGAATTTTTTTGCATTTAGTTTTGAATTTTCTAACTCGGGTCGGGTTTAAACGGATAGGAAGGAAATTTTTTTTCTTCTCTATTTTTCGGCCTGTCCATACCCGTTTAGTCTTGAAATGATGCCTGGATGATGTTTTTTTAATTTTTAGAATTTTTTTGCATTTATTTTAGAATTTTCTATCTCGGGTCGGGTTCGAACGGATAGGAGGAAATTTTTTTTCTTCTCTATTTTTCGGCTTGTCCATACCCGTTTACTCTTGAAATGAAGCCTGGATGATGTTTTTTAATTTTTAGAATTTTTTTGCATTTTATTTTTGAATTTTCTATCTCGGGTCGGGTTCGAACGGATAGGAAGGAAATTTTTTTTCTTCTCTATTTTTCGGCCTGTCCTGACATGTTTCATCTTGAAATGAAGCCTGGATGATATTTTTTAATTTTTAGAATTTTTTTGCAATTATTTTTGACTTTTCTATATCGGGTCGGGTTCGAACGGATAGGAAGGAAATTTTTTTTCTTCTCTATTTTTCGGCCTGTCCATACCCGTTCAGTCTTGAAATGAAGCCCGGATGATGTTTTTTAATTTTTAGAATTTTTTTGCATTTATTTTTGAATTTTCTAACTCGGGTCGGGTTCGAACGTATAGGAAGGAAATTTTTTTTCCTCCCTATTTTTCAGCCTGTCCTGACTTGTTTCATCTTGAAACGAAGCCAGGATGATGTTTTTTAATTTTTAGAATTTTTCTGAATTTATTTTTGAATTTTCTAACTCGGGTCGGGTTCGAACTGATAGGAAGGAAATTTTTTTTCTTCTCTATTTTTCGGCCTGTCCATACCCGTTTAGTTTTGAAATGAAGCCTGGATGATGTTTTTTAATTTTTAGAATTTTTTTGCATTTTATTTTTGAATTTTCTATCTCGGGTCGGGTTCGAACGGATAGGAAGGAAATTTTTTTTCTTCTCTATTTTTCGGCCTGTCCTGACATGTTTCATCTTGAAATGAAGCCTGGATGATATTTTTTAATTTTTAGAATTTTTTTGCATTTAGTTTTGAATTTTCTAACTCGGGTCGGGTTTAAACGGATAGGAAGGAAATTTTTTTTCTTCTCTATTTTTCGGCCTGTCCATACCCGTTTAGTCTTGAAATGATGCCTGGATGATGTTTTTTTTAATTTTTAGAATTTTTTTGCATTTATTTTAGAATTTTCTATCTCGGGTCGGGTTCGAACGGATAGGAGGAAATTTTTTTTTCTTCTCTATTTTTCTGCTTGTCCATACCCGTTTACTCTTGAAATGAAGCCTGGATGATGTTTTTTAATTTTTAGAATTTTTTTGCATTTTATTTTTGAATTTTCTATCTCGGGTCGGGTTCGAACGGATAGGAAGGAAATTTTTTTTTCTTCTCTATTTTTTCGGCCTGTCCTGACATGTTTCATCTTGAAATGAAGCCTGGATGATATTTTTTAATTTTTAGAATTTTTTTGCAATTATTTTTGACTTTTCTATATCGGGTCGGGTTCGAACGGATAGGAAGGAAATTTTTTTTCTTCTCTATTTTTCGGCCTGTCCATACCCGTTTAGTCTTGAAATGAAGCCCGGATGATGTTTTTTAATTTTTAGAATTTTTTTGCATTTATTTTTGAATTTTCTAACTCGGGTCGGGTTCGAACGTATAGGAAGGAAATTTTTTTTCCTCCCTATTTTTCAGCCTGTCCTGACTTGTTTCATCTTGAAACGAAGCCAGGATGATGTTTTTTAATTTTTAGAATTTTTCTGCATTTATTTTTGAATTTTCTAACTCGGGTCGGGTTCAAACTGATAGGAAGGAAATTTTTTTTCTTCTCTATTTTTCGGCCTGTCCATACCCGTTTAGTTTTGAAATGAAGCCTGGATGATGTTTTTAATTTTTAGAATTTTTTTGCATTTTATTTTTGAATTTTCTTTCGGGTCGGGTTCGAACGGATAGGAAGGAAATTTTTTTCTTCTCTATTTTTCGGCCTGTCCTGACATGTTTCATCTTGAAATGAAGCCTGGATGATATTTTTTAATTTTTAGAATTTTTTTTGCATTTAGTTTTGAATTTTCTAACTCGGGTCGGGTTTAAACGGATAGGAAGGAAATTTTTTTTCTTCTCTATTTTTCGGCCTGTCCATACCCGTTTAGTCTTGAAATGATGCCTGGATGATGTTTTTTTAATTTTTATAATTTTTTTGCATTTATTTTAGAATTTTCTATCTCGGGTCGGGTTCGAACGGATAGGAGGAAATTTTTTTTTCTTCTCTATTTTTCGGCTTGTCCATACCCGTTTACTCTTGAAATGAAGCCTGGATGATGTTTTTTAATTTTTAGAATGTTTTTGCATTTTATTTTTGAATTTTCTATCTCGGGTCGGGGTTCGAACGGGATAGGATGGAAATTTTTATTCTTCTCTATTTTTCGGCCTGTCCATACCCGTTTAGTCTTGAAATGAAGCCTGGATGATGTTTTTTGATTTTTAGAATTTTCTTGCATTTTGTTTTTGAATTTTCTAACTCGGGTCGGGTGTCGAACGGATAGAAAGGAAATTTTTTTTCTTCTCTATTTTTCGGGCCTGTCCATAACCCGTTTAGTCTTGAAATGAAGCCTGGATGATTTTTTTTAATTTTTAGAATTTTTTTGCATTTAGTTTTGAATTTTCTAACTCGGGTCGGGTTTAAACGGATAGGAAGAAAAT